>NC_044390.1:59467765-62203419 GCF_006542625.1 Nomascus leucogenys | reverse complement strand
TTTTGAGACGGAGTCTAGCTCTGTTGCCAGGGTGGAGTGCAGTGGCATGATCTTGGCTTACTGCAACCTCTGCCTCCCAGGTTCAAGTGATTCTCCTGCCTCAGCCTCCTGAGTAGCTGGGATTACAGGCACATGCTGCCACACTCAGGTAATTTTTGTATTTTTAGTAGAGATGGCGTTTCACCATGTTGGCCAGGATGGTCTCGATCTCCTGACCTTGTGATCTGCTCACCTCGGCCTCCCAAAGTGTTGGGATTCCAGGCATGAGCCACCGCATCCGGCCAGCAGTCATAGTTTAATGTCTGATGGGACTTTCACTGTGTTTCTTGGTGGAAATATTCCCCTCTGGGAACCAGGCCCTTCAGATTATTTCTTCAGCTTTTCCCCCAACAGCCCCATCCCCCATCCTATATGAAGAACACTGGTGTTGGCAACTATTTTCGGCTTCAGGTTGGAGTATCAATGCATTGATAGCACCCCAGGGTAGCACAGCAGCTGATGGAATTCCTGGGCAAAGACATGAACCTTCCCGCCAAGTGATGGGCAAAAGTAGATTCTGAGAAGCAAAGGGGTGACCAATACTGAGTATCTTCTACTGTCTCAATGAATCTACCTCCTCTATGAATGACATTGATAGGCTTCCTTGCCTTATGGATTTTGGTTTGGTTTGGCCAATGGGGAGGCCAGGCATGAGATCAGAAGGATGAAGGAGAGTGACGTCTGACCCTGGCTATTTCCCGCAGGAGGACCTGGGCTGGATGCTATCCCTGACTGACCTACTCTCAGCTCCTGGAATGCAGCCCTCTCCTCTCGTCTCCAGATTCAGTTGCTCCCTCCCTTCGTCCCTTCAGGCTCTGGGGTGTTAAAAGAGCTCTGCTCTGCTAAGCTACTGGGTGCTTTACAACTTTTTGTGGTTTCCCTGGATCCTGTCCACAGGACTGAGTAGACCCTTTATGAAAACTCTACTTGAATTGTCCTAGTCTGTGGGTGTCAACCTGAGTTCCTGCTGGGACCCTGACTGATGTGCCAACTCACTGAAATAAAGAAAAGTCCTAACAACATCTCAGAAAACCCAACAAGATCAGGATCCCCATGTCTCTGACCACATCATCTTCTATTGCTCCCTCATCACCCCTTTGTTCCACTCCAGCTGTATTGGCCTCCTTGTTGTGGGCCTTTGCATGCCAACACTACTCTTGCAAGACAAATTCATATGACTCACTGTCCCAACTTGTTGAGATCTCCACTCAAATGCTCCTTACCAAGAGGCTTTCTTTTCCTAGTTATATAAAATTATTATTCCCAACCCCCCTTAACTCTCCTAAAATGCTTTTTTCCCCATAACTCTATAATACCATATTTTCTTGATTTTTCTATAATCTGTTCCTCCTCCATTAGGATGAAGTATTTCAATGGCAAAACTTTGCCTGGCACACAGGACATACTCCGTTAACAGGGTAGTGGTTAAGTGCATGGGCTGTCTGGGTTCAGATCTTGGCTCTACCATTTACCAGTCAGTGAATGCAGACAAGTAACTTAAGTGTATCATACCAGTTTTCTCATCTGTGAACTGGGGATAATAACATTACATACTTAAGTTTATAATGCATACTGAGTTAATACTTATATGGCATTTAGAAGGGGGCCTGATCTATGGGAAGTGCAATATAAATGTTTGACCATCGGGAGTTCGAGACTAGCCTGGCCAACATGGTGAAACCCCATCTCTATTAAAAATACAAAAAATTAGCTGGGCGTGGTGGCAGGTGCCTGTAATCCCAGCTACTCAGGAGGCTAAGGCAGGAGAATCGCCTGAACCTGGGAGGCTGAGGTTGCAGTGAGCCGAGATCACACCATTGCACTCCACCCTTGGTGACAAGAGCGAAACTCCATCTAAAATAAATAAATAAATAAATAAATGTTTGACCATTTATTATTAATGCATTACAATACTTTGCTATGTAAAAATATCATCTCCACATAAAAAGGAATACAGAATATCTAATCCTGTATGCATCTAGTTACATAACATCAAAATATATAAAAATGACAAAATTACAATGTTAATACATAAACATAATGGAACAGTTTACCACACCTCTATCACTAAATAAGGTTAGAAAAAGAAATCTGAACATATGTACTGTACTTGGAAATACAATTAAGTTGCATTAATGTGCATATACCCTATATCCAAATATTAGAGAACATACATTGTTTTCAAGGAAACAACATGGGTAAAATTTGACCAATTTATGTTTACCAGTTAGATTCTGCATCCTGCTGGAAGTTAACAGAACACCACCTCAAAAACAAACAACAGATCATGTAGCTTCAATCAGTTAGGGGTTTCTTTTTTCAAAAATATTTATTTATTTGTTTATTTTGAGACGGAGTCTTACTCTGTTGCCAGGCTGGAGTGCAGTGGCGCCATCTTGGCTCACTGCAACCTCTACCTCCCAGGTTCAGGCAATTCACCTGCTCAGTTTCCCAAGTAGCTGGGAATACAGGTGTGCACCACCACGCCCAGCTAATTTTTATATTTTTAGTAGAGACGGGGTTTCACCATGTTGGCCAGGATGGTCTCAATCTGTTAACCTCATGATCCACCCACCTTGGCCTCTCAAAGTGCTGGGATTAAAGGCGTGACACCATACCCAGCCTAGGGGTTTCTTTTAGTCATGTAAGAAGTGTAAGAATAACGAGTCCAGAGCAGATGCAGCCAATCGGAGGCTCCTGGAGAGCCCACAGCACTGTGATTTTTGGCTGCACTTTGGTTTCTGTCATTGTGGTCAAAAAGAAGCTCTTCAAACTCTAGACCTTGAGGCCACTTTCCAAGAGACAGAATGGGTGAGGTGAATGGAAAATACGTGAGGAGAACAAGCCAGGAGATGTTCCCCATAGTGACTTCGACTTACTTCTCATTGCCAGGGGAGTGCGAAAAAACCTGCCTGGGCTTCAGGAAAAACTGTAAGATTGAGAACTTTCGATATTGTTCACAGACAACTTGAACAACATGTTTGTTTCTTTAAACGAATAAACAGAAGAGAACGGACACTGGGAAAGAAACCAACAGTATTTGGCATACCAAGATAGAAAATAATCAGTATCATAAAGCTCATGTACTCTGCCAAAAATACCATTAAATTAGAAAAATGTGTTTATAAATACTAATTTCCATTATGATAAACTGAATAACTCAGAAGGTATTTGGAAATAACTTTTTGAATATGCAATGTGTTGATGTCTTTAACAAGCAAATTAATTATAATAAATATATTGCATTAAAATTATGAAATATAAGTTAATGTTTATTTTAGGGAACAGCTATACACAAATGTTTATATTAAAAGAAAAAAAGACTAAAAAAATTAATGAGCTAGCAGTCCAATCTACAGATGAGACACTGATAAAGGATATCCCACACTCAAAACAGTTATTATACTTTTTGTTCCCGGTGAAAATTGTGGCCACTCAGTGAAGAGTTCAGGCTGAGGCATCCTAACACTGATTACATTCCTAGGGGTTTCTCCATGTAAGTTCTCTCACATATAAGAAAGAGCAGAATCACTGAAAAATTTTCCAGTATTAATATACTCATAGGTTTTGCATCCAGGGAGAAGTTCCATATTTTCCCTAACACAGAGGCATCACTGAAGGCTTTCTCTTCTTCTTTATATTTCAAGTTTCTCTGTAGTGTGAATGCAAGTTTCCTAACAAATGTAGAAAAACGGAAAGCTCTCCAATATTGATGATGTTCAATGGGGCATTCTCTCCAGAATTAATTCTCAAGTCCCTTAAAAACCGAGAGAACATTCAAGACTTTCCCATAGTCACTGCAGAATACCACACTATAGTTTGCTCGGTAATGTGAACACTTTTGCTGTAGGGTATTCCACATTTCTGAGTGTTGTTCCATTGTGTGACTTCCAATGTGTCTTAAGGGATGACTATCACTGAAGGCTTCTGAGACCTTCACAGGTTTTCTCTGTTAGTGTGAGCTGTCACATGAATCCCTGCTGATAGCACTGAAGGCTTTCTACAGCTGTTCCATTCTTCAGGCTTCTCTCAGTACATAATCTTCTGGGCCCATGAAGGTGAGAATTCGAGCTGAGAGCTTTACCATACAGATTGTCCTCAAAAGGTTTCTCTTCAGAGTGAATTAATAGGAGTTACTGAATACTGTTTCATATTGATTAGAGTAGAAGGATGATGTGCTGAGGGCTTTTCTTCATTAATTCCATGGCAAATTTCCCAGGTGCTTCTGAGTGATCTGTTTCCTGGTATTCATACCTTCTGTAGTCTCTCACATTGTATCAGGATTGGTGTGTTGTGAGACCAACACAATAGGAAATAAGTGAAAGCTTAGCAGTCCATCTGAGGATAGGTCATAAAAGCCATTTTGGCCTCTGTATTGGTCCTCTCTTGGATCACTAACCTTGGGGAGAACTTATTGCCAAATTGTAAAGGAGCTCGGCCTTGTAAAGAGGCCTACATGGAGAGGCCTACATGGTAATGACTGAAGGTCCCCTGACAACAACCAACATCAACTTTCCAGGCATGTGAATGAGTCATCTTGGAAGTGGACTGTTCATCAGTAAAGATGTTAGATGACCATAGCTTTGGCTGACATCTTGATTGTACGTAAGGGCATGAGAGATCCTGCAGTGTAACTACAGAGATAAGCTGTTCTTGAATTCCTGACCTGTAGAAATTGTGAGAGAATAAACATTTCGTGTTTGAAGCCACAAAGTTTGGGGGGATCATTTGTTATGCTGCAACAAATAACTTATACATCCAGTGTGAGCTCTCTCAAACTTTCTTAGGGATGAAAGATCAATGAGTGCTTTCCTCCAGAAGTTCCTACAGTAATTCATATCCACCTATTATGTATTCTCTTGTGCACAGAAAGGTAGGAGTTACTCGTGAATGATTTCCCACAATGATTACATTCATAGGGTTTTTCTCCAGTATGAATTCTTTTGTGCTGAGTTAGGTTAGATTTCGTGCTGAAGACTTTAAAACACTGATTACATTCATTGAGTTTCACTCCACGATGACTTCTTTCCTGTGGATTAAGAGACAAATGATAACTATAATTTATAATATTTGAAATACTTAATGTTCTCCTAGGAATTTTCTCTCCCAGGAATTCTGTTACATTATTATAATTGATATTTTGGCTACTTTCAGTGGTTGTATGTGATTTCTGCCCAGTTTTAGCTCTAAGAAAGTTAAAAAACATAGATGCTTTGCCACAAGTCCTTATCAGATACACAAAACATTTTCTGATAACGTGTGGATGAAGTTTTGTTCCCAACAGTCAATATCTGAGCCACAGATAGGAAATATTTACTTGCGGGAACTCTCAGTGAAGAAATAAGTTTAGAGCTAACTCACACTTCTCTAAATATTTAGAATTTTCACAGTGTCTCTCCAGGGACATGGCATTCTCAATTATAAATGACACTTTCCTTTAATGCCTCTCCTGGTTATTTTGTGCCCTTTCTAAACTTAAGGCATTCTCCAGTAGGAGAAAACCAGAAATCACCCATGTTAGTCTTACCGTTTTTACACCTTTAGACTGTTCTTTTCTGAAAACATGCTTCTTAGGAGTTAACCATTTGGCTTTAAGTAGAGTCTCCAAATCTGAAACAAATTGAAAAGAAATTTAGGTTGATGGAGAAAAGAAATGGAAAAGTGCACACATGAGTAAAGGCGGATTCTGAGGGATCAGGGTTTTTGAGGATGTTTGCAACAAAGAGGATTTGGTTATGAAAATTTTAGGTATTAATTTTAAAAAAGGATTCTAGACAAATTGAGATTGATCACAGATTGACAAGAAGAGTGATCAGGAACGCAAAGTGGGAAGGAACTTGACTGAAATTTTCAAGAGTTGCATCTTTGTTTCTTCCCTGAGCCTGACACGAAGTATGAGATGATGACAAGAGAGTTAGAGAGAAAAGAAAGGACATGAGGAAGCTCATACCAAATGCTCTTGTGCATGTTTGTCAGGAACAGGGTATTTTACGAAGTTCCCTGATTGACATGAACTAAGGTAATACTCCCAACCCCCAAGTCACTGGCCAGAGCTATTCCTCACAAGGGCTCATATCCACCTGGTGCTCACCTGGACAGGTGCTTGGTAGAATTCCTCTTTCCTCTGTCATCACCTTCTTGTCTTGTTCCAACTGGGATATCAGACTGGGTTTATTAACACGACACCCTATTTATGGAAAAAATACACATGATATAGGGAACAGTGCTGCGGACAACCAACTCCATGAAATGAAAGCCAACATTTCCGAAGATGGAAAAGTGTGACTTTAGGAGCAGTGAAATAAATTATGCCTTAATTCTTTCTTTTTTTTGAGATGGAGTCTTGCTCTGTCACCCAGGCTGAAGTGCAGTGGCATGATCTCGGCTCACTGCAACCTCTGCCTCCCAGGTTCAAGCGATTCTCCTGCCTCAGCCTCCCGAGTAGTTGGGACTACAGGTGCACACCACCACGCCCGGCTAAGTTTTGTATTTTTAGTAGAGATGGGGTTTCACCGTGTTGGCCAGGCGGGTCTTGATCTCTTGATCTCCTGACCTCGTGATCCACCTACCTTGGTCTCCCAAAGTGCTGGGATTACAGGCATGAGCCACCACGCCCTGCCAATTACACCTTAATTCTAGTGCATATGGTAACTCTCACGGAACAAAAATGCAAGCATATTCAACTAGATATTCAGGGTGATAGGGCATAAATAGCCCCAGAAGGCCATGCCTAAGTTCAAATGCACACTTCAGAGGCCCCAAAACTTTTAACCATGAAGAATATAAAGTCAGGACAAGAAATAGATCTTCAGTTCATAAGGCATGAATTAGAGACTGCCCATGAGGGTGGGACCATATGGTCCAATTCATCACTGTACTCTCAAGCCCCTGAACAGACCTAAGAACACAGAGGTGCTTAAGAAAACTTGAAAAAAGTGATGACAGTGACAGTGATGGAGGAAGGAATTCCAAACGTTCATCCCTCCACAAAAACAGTGAGTAAACTGGCAAAAGCGGTCAGAATCAACTTTATCGGAATTCTTGAAACACAGCAATCAGGAGAATTCCTTCTCAGAAAACCCAGCTGAATATGGGTAAGACAGCTTTATGATACTTTAAATGGACCTCTTTCCCCTGCTTTTTCTACAACCTTGAAGACAACAGCCTGCATTCCTAGTACTTGCAGGGAGCAGAACAGACCTTACTCTACGGTTGCTTTTCCTGCCCTCTCTGATGGTTCCCTGAAGGACTGGCTCAAAGGGTTGTCTTTATTTATCTAACTCCAAATTCTTTCAGGACTGAGCTGGTTACCTGGAACACACGTGATCGACACATGTAAAGGCAAATGTATTAGTCAGTACTGCTTGAGGCAAGAGAAAACAGTAGAAGCAAACAAAAGACTAACCAAAAAGCCTGAAAGGAAAAATGGGGAAAAAGATGTTTGGGGAGTAGGACTTTGAAAATCTTCCTCATACTCTTAAGAACCTGTAATTCCAAGCACATACTCAGGGCTGGGAGCATGCCCAGAAAATACCTTAGAAGGCATGAAACCCTCACCTTTTGGTGACCTTCAGGCTCTGCACAAGCCAGAAATGAAGGTCAAGGCAGAGTTAACTGCCTACTAAGTATTAAAGGCATGTCCCTATGTACACACAGAGCCCATATAAAGAGACTGGAAGTTTTTTCCTTTTTTGTTCCAGGCCTTCAAATCACTATATGACCATTATGCTATCAGAAAAGAGACTTCAGTGGCTACACATGACAAATACAGACATTACAAAGTTAGTTCTGAAATAGAATTATTGTATATTCTAACAAGAGTTTACAATATACAATATTCTAGAACTTTAGAATATACAATAGTTCTATTTCAGAGCTAACTTTAGAACTGTTGTATGTTCTATAGATACATACAATACCAACTACAATAAGCAAAACAAACTCTGGAGATGGGGGAAAGTCTGGTTCCCAAATTGCTACAATACTCCAAAAGCCTAGTTTCAACAAAATAATTATGAGGCAGGCAAGGAGACAAACGTTGGGACCATTACAAGAAAAATGAAGCTGGTAGAAATTGTCCCTTCAGAAGTTCAAACACTGGACTTAACTAGACAAGTAAAGTAAGTCAACTATTTAAAATCTGCTAAAAGATGTATAAGAAATATGTATAAAGAACTAAAGGAAACCATGAGTACAAATTCTCATCACATAAAAAACAGCAAAATAGGTACAACTATCGCATATCAAAAAAATACAAAAAATGGAAAACATAAAGAGACAGAAACTTTAGGAAGGCAAATAAAAAAATTTGAGTTGAAAAGTACAATAGCTGAAATTAAGTATTCAGAACATATCTGAGCAGGCAGAAGACAAAACTGGTGACCATGAAGATAGGACAATCGATATTATCCAGTCTGAGAAGCAGAAAAAAGAGAGATGCCAGGTGCAGTGGCTCATGTCTGTAATCTCAGCGTTTTGGGAGGCCAAGGCAGGAGGATTGCTTGCATCTAGGAGTTCAAGATCAGCCTGGGAAACATTGTGAGATCCTGACTCTACAAAAAATAAAAAAAATTAGCTGGACGTGGTGATGCATGTCTCTAGCCATGCCTCCCTATTTGGGAGGCTGAGGTGGGAGGATCACTTGAGCCCAGGAGGTCAAGGCTGCAGTAAGCCACAATCACTCTGCTGTACTCCAGCCTAGGTGACAGAGTGAGTGAGAACCTGTCTCAAAGATACAGAGAGAGAGAGAGAGAGAGAATGTGAATTTTAAAAAAGATGAACAGACCCTGAGACCTGTGGGATACCATCAAACCTACCAACATACATAGGATGTGGAGAACAGAGAGATGTAAAGAGAGAAAGGGATGAGAAAGTTGAAGAAATAATGGCTAAAAACTTCCTAAAATTTGATAAAAGGCACAAATGTACAAATAAATCCAAGAAGCTCAACAAACTCAAGTAGAATAAATTTGAAAAAATAGAGATTCATACTGAAACACACACACACACACACACACACACACACACACACACACACACACATTTTTTGAGCCAGGGTCTTATTCTGTCACCCAGGTTGGAGTGCAGTGGTGTGATCATGGCTCACTGCAGCCTTAATCTCCTGGGGTCAAGCAATCCTTCCACCTCAGCCTTCCAAGAAGCTGGGACCACAGGTGTGCACCAGCATGTCTGGCTAATTTTTTAATTTTTTGTAGAGACAGGGTCCAAGTTGCCCAGGCTGGTCTCATACTCCTGGCCTCAAGGGGTCCTCCTGCCTCAGCCTCCCAAAGTGTTGGGATTATAGGTGTGAACCATTGTGCCCAGCATCAAACACATATTAATCAAACTGTTGAAAGACAAAGGCAGCAACCTAAAAACAGCAAGAGGGAGGTGACTTATCATGTACACAGGATCCTCGGTAAGATTAACAGCCAATTTCTCAATAGAAACCATGGAAACCACCAAGTGCTGGAGTGCTATATTCAAAGTGCTGAGAAAAAATGGCAACCAAGAATTCTATGTCTGGCAAAACTCCCCTTCAAAAATAAAGAAATGAAGACCTTCCCATAAACAAAGACTGAGTGTTTGTCACTATTACATCTACCCTACAAAAAATGATCAAGGGTGACTACAGGACAAAATGAAAAGATAATAGATAGCAACTTGAATCCACAGAAGGAAGTGAAGAACACTGGTAAAGGTAAATACAGAGGTGAATATAAAAGTCACTGACAATGTGTTTTTGGTTCACAACTTCTCTTTTATTACTACACAATTTAAAGACAAAAGCATAAATGATTATACATCTACATTAAAAGGCATACAATGCATACAGATGTAATTTGTGACAAAATTACTAAACAGAACAGCTACAGTGAAACAAAGTTTTTATATACTATTGAAACTAAGTTGCTATTAAACTAGATTGTTATAAATTAAAATGCTTATTAAAATTCTCAGGGCAACCACCAAGAAAATAACTAAAAAGGATAAAAAGAAATGAGAAGGGAATCAAAATGGTCCACTAGAAAATATCTAACACAAAACAACAATGAAAGAACTGACGAACAAAAATGATATGACACATAGAAAAAAGTAAATAGTTATAGATCAAATAGTAAACAGGCAGAAGTAGCTCCTTCCTTATCAGTAATTACATCATTACAAGGTGGATTTTGGCAGAATGGATTTAAAAAATAACCCAATTACAGATGGTCCCCAGCTTATGATGGTATGATTTTTTAACTTTATGATGGTGCAAAGGTCATACACATTCAGTAGAAACCACACTTCAAGTACCCTACAATCATTTTATTTTTCATTTTCAATCCCATATTCAATATATAATTTATAATTGTTGAGATATTCAATACTTTATTTAAAATACACTGTTATGTTAGATGATTTTGCCCAACTGTAGGCTAATGTAAGTGTTCTGAGCATGTTTAGGCTAGGCTACCTTATGATGTTCAGTGGGTTAGGTGCATTAAATGCATTTTTGACTTTTTTTTGTCTTTTTTCATTGTTTTGCATTTTTGACTTATGGTATTTTTAACTTACAGTGGCTTTATTGATCAAAGTTGTGGAGCATCTGTACATACTGTCTATAAGACACTTGCTTTAGATTCAAAGACACAAATATGGCTGATAGTGAAAGAATGGAAAAAGATATTTCAAACAATAAAAATTGTTATAAAACACAGAGAGAGACATTATAGATGTATAAAGCATCAATTTATGGAGAAAATGTAACAATTATAAACATATATGTGCCTAATAAGAACTCCAAAATATATGAAGTAAAAACTGGCATAAGTGAAGGAAGATATAGACAGTTCTATAATAATCGTTTGAGACTTCAATACTCCACTTTCAATAATGGATAAAACAACATATTAGAAGATCAAAAAGGAAACAGAGGGCTTAAACAATAAACTAACTAGACCTAACAGATATATAAAGAACACACCACCCAACAAGAGAATCCATATTCATCTCAAATGCACATGGAACATTCTCCAGGATAGATGATATGTTAGGCTATAAAAAAAGTCTCACTAAATTTAAAAACAATGAATTCATACAAAGTATCTTCCTTAACCACAATGGAATGAAATTAAAAATGAGTAACAGGGCTGGGCGTGGTGGCTCAAGCCTGGAATCCCAGCACTTTGGGAGGTCGAGGTGGGTGGATCACGAGGTCAAGAGATTGAGACCATCCTGGCCAACATGGTGGAACCCTGTCTCTACTAAAATTACAAAAATTAGCTGGGCGTGGTGGTGTGTGCCTGTAGTCCCAGCTACTCGGGAGGCTGAAGCAGGATAATCACTTGAACCCAGGAGGTGGAGGTTGCAGTGAGCTGAGATTGCGCCACTGCACTCCAGCCTGGTGACAGAGTGACCCCGTCTCAAAAAAATAAATAAATAAATAAATAAATAATGAGTAACAGAAGGTTATGTATTGGAAGCCTTAATATTGTTAAGGTGACAATACTACCCAAAATTATCTACAGAGGTAAAACAATCATTATCAAAATTCTGAGAGTTTTTTTTCCTTTCAGGAATGCACAAACTGATCTGAAAATTCATGGCATTGCAAGGGATCTTGAACAGACAAGTGTTGAGAAAGAAGAACAAAGTAGAAAGATTTACACTTCCCATTATCAAAACTTACTACAATGTAACAATCATCAAGGCAGTGTGGTACTGACCCAAGGATAGATATATAGACCAATGGAGCCAGGGGCAATGGCTCATGCCTGTAATCCCAGCACTTTGGGAGGTCCAGGTAGGCGGATCACTTGAGGTCAAGAGTTCGAGATATATAGACCAATGGAACAGAACTGAGAGTATGTAAATAAACTCCAGTGTGTATGGCCACATAATTTTCAATAAGGGTACCAAGGTCATTTGACGGGGAAAGAACAGTATCATCTATAAAGGTGGTGAGACAACTGGATATACACATGCAAAAGAATGAAGTTGACCCTTTCTCCACGCCATATGCAAAATTCACTCAAAATCTATCAAACAGCTGAGTGGAAGAGTTAACACTGGGAAATTCTTGGAAGAAAACATAGGGGTAAATCTTCATGACCTTGACTTGAGCAATGGTTTCTTAGGTATCACACCAAGAGCACAAGCAAGAAAGAAAAACTAGACACAACGGACTTCATCACAATTAAAACTTTTTTTGTTTTTTGAGATGGAGTCTCGTTCTGTCGCCTAGGCTGGAGTACAGTGGATCTCGGCTCACTACAACCTCTGCCTCCCAGGTTCAAGTGATTTTCTTGCCGCAGCCTCCCGAGTAGCTGGGATTACAGGCACCTGCCACCACGCCCGGCTAATTTTTGCATTTTTAGTAGAGATGGGGCTTCACCAAGTTGGCCAGGCTGGTCTTGAACTCCTGACCTCAGGTAATCCGTCCGTCTCGGCCTCCCAAAGTGCTGGGATTACAGGCGTGACCCATCGTGCCTGGTCACAATTAAAACTTTTGTGCATCAAAGGGCACTATCAAGAAAATGAAAAGATACCCAAAGAATAGAGAAATCATTTATGCATTACATTTGGAATAAGGATTTGGTACCCAGAATATAAAATGAACTTTTAAAATCCGACAACAAAAATAAACAACCCAAATAAAACATGGGCAGAGGACTGGGAGTGGTGGCTCACACCTGTAATGCCAGCACTTTGGGAGGCCAAGGCAGGTGGATCATTTGAGGCCAGGAGTTTGAGACCAGCCTGGCCAAAACAGCAAAACCCTGTCTCTATAAAAAATACAAAAAAATTTGGCCAGGCATGGTGGCACGTGCCTGTAATTCCAGATACTTGAGAGGCTGAGGCATGAGAATCACTTGAACCCGGGAGGCAGAGGTTGCAGTGAGCCGAGATCGTGCTGTGCCACTGCACTCCAGCCTGGGCGACAGAGGGAGACTGTGTCAAAACAAGCAGTAGTGGGTAGGGAAAGTAACAGGTATTGGCTGCTTCATAGGGATGGGGTTTCTTTCAGGGTGATGAAAATATGGTGATATTAGATAGTGTTGATGGTTGCACAATACCATGAATATATTAAAAACCACTGGACTGGACATCTTAGAATGGTTAATAATGGTGAATTTTATGTTGTATGGATTTTACCACAATAAAAAAAATCAGAAAAGCAGGCAAGTCTTGCCACCGGAGTCATTAAACAAATGCAGGAATGATGTCAGGCTTACCCAGTGAGGCCAGGTTCCTGCAGTTCTCCAGCATCACGTCCCTGTACAGTGTCCTTTGGGCAGGGTCCAGCAACGCCCACTCCTCCTGGGTGAACTCCACGGCCACATCCTCGAAGGTCACCAAGCCCTAAAGCATTGCAAACATCACGGCTTAGCCAAGGACCACCCCCACCAACGTGCACAGGAAGTGGGGCTAGGAGAACAGAGCCAGGGCTGGGGAAACCTGAGCACGAGATGTGGGCAGGTTCTGAGTTCCTCTCCTGGGGTTCTGAGCTCCTCTCCCGGGCTTCTGAGCTCAGCCCTCAATGCTTGTCTCCTTAGGCCACTCCCAGGTCCAGCACACAGTACCGCAGAGCAACTGTCTTTTCTCACTCAGACTGGGAGCTCCTGTGATCTTATTTCCCTCAATCTCCAGGGGAGCATGGGCCCGTGACATGGCAGAAATCAGAGAAATACTTGGTAAGTGAATGAATGATTTCCGTATGGCCTTCATTAATTGCTTGGGTTTAGAACATCATCACGTCTTTACTTGGCTTTCCCTTAAAACTCTCAGGAGCACACGATGTACTCAGGGACCCTGGAGGGAGCTCTGAACCTGCAGTAAACGTTGACACACACTGACATTTTCTGGGCAGCCCTCACCCTCCATCAGATGCCTAGAAATCCTGGGATGCCTGAGGACCTGGTTTGGCCATGAGGCCCCAGGCTGCTGGAAGGTATCAAGTCCAACCTTCTGGCCAAAGGAATCATGATTTGGGAAAAGGAACATCTGACTCACCTGTAGCCAGCTTGTCAGGAGCTCATTAACCAGCTCTCCGCCCTCTGTGTGTCCTTTTTGCTGAGAGGCTGGGAACGGGGAAGACGGAGCTGGAGGAGGAGAAATGAGTCCCAGGGATTCAGGCTTGTCTGACACCCACAGATCTGCCCATGATCGACCATATCCACCTCCCACACCCACATGGATGAGGCACCCACACAGCGCCTACCTACACCCCATGCAAACACCTACCCACAGCTCTCCTAAGATCCCGAACACAGCCCTGTCTCACCAACCAAAGACAATAGGGCTCAAGGTCTGACTGCACTTGGGGAAGGGATTATTCTCACTTCACAGATGAGGAAACTCAAGCTCCAAGGGCATCACTGTGTTTTTATCAGGTTCACAGAAAGAACAAAAGGGAGAATTCAAAAGCTCCAACACATTCACCACACAGGTGACATCCACAGACACCCAAACGCCTAAGTCCCAAATCCCGAGAGCTGCCCGATCAGATATGGAAGACCTCTGGGCCCCTGGGGCTCCACTCCTGCCCCACCTGCTCTGCCCAACACCCTCCCGTCCCATGCTGTGGGTCAGAGCCTTTCAAGCCTGGACTCTGAGAAATGCCAGGACCCCACGACTCACCAATAGTCAGGGGCAGGACAGTCGCCATCCTGTGACTCCGATAGCAACAGGGCAGCCGGGAAGCAGGACACTCCTCCCTTATCCCACAGCGCTCTCAGGACAGTGCTCTGGAAGAAACGGGAATGCTCCAAGTCTCCATGGCCTCCTCCCTCTCGGGCTGCTGGGGATGGGCCCTCCTCAGCCCATCCTTCCCATCCTTCTTCAAATGCAAGTTCCAGCTTCCACACTGGGCCTTTATTTTGCTGAGCAGGTAATGAATTCAGGGCCACCTGATGGAAAACTTGCCTTCCTCTGTCCCCAACACAACGACCGGTACCTCCCTGCCCCACCCGCTTTGAGAACCTCAGCTTCATGCAGTCTCATGGCACGTTCTTCCTATCCAAGTGCGGCGACAAACACATTCCCGGCTACTCCCTCCTTCCCTGGGGACTCCGGCGCCTCCATCACTCTTCCCACCTCCAGTCCCAGCTCCTGGGGGATGTCAGAGACCCCCAGAGTCTCAGGAGTTCCTCAGCTCCAGGGCCCTTTGTCCCTTCTCTCCTCATCAGCCACATGTTTCCACAGGCCCCCTCAGCCTTGGTCATCACTGGGCACTGTCCCACCACCCAGAACAATGTTCACAAACTCCCGTCTCTGAACCCAACCTCCCTCCTCAACTTCCACCGCGTCCACTCGTTTTTTCTCTCACCGCGTGTCCTCCGACCACACACAGGCCTCAGTCACCTCCTCCTGCCTCGGTCACCCCCCTCTTGCCTCGGTCAACCCCTCTCCTGCCTCGGTCACCCCCATCCTGCCTCAGTCAGCCCCCCTCCTGCCTTGGTCACCCCCCTCCTGCCCGTGTTCTGCCTCAGTTACCCCCTCTCCTGCCCATGTTCTGCCTCAGTTACCCCTCTCCTGCCCTTGGTCACCCCGCTCCTGCCTGTGCTCGGCCTCAGTCACCCGCCTCCTGCCTCAGTCAGCCCCTCTCCTACCCATGCTCTGCCTTGGTCACCCCCTCTCCTGCCTCAGCCACCCCCTCTCTTGATTTCAACCTCACCCAGCTTGGATGTCACTGTCTCTCATTTCAGCTGATTTCCTCCTCCCCACCCCCCACTGTCACGCCAGCCCAGCAGAACTCCAGCCAGGCGTGACTTCAATCATCTACCTGCTCCAGGGGACATTCGGGCAGACCACCCTGTGCAAGGGCTGTGACGCTGCCACTCTGGAATAACACAGTTACCAACGTGAAAAGAACCCTCAGCCTGCAGGGCTATCCCACAGGTCAGTGTGGCTTCCCACTTGTCAAACCTCCTCTCCTCTCTTTAAACCTCACACCTCCTCCCCTGTCCCCTCTGTGGTAACCACTTGCTAATGAGCCTTTGACGATCCCAGCCTCCCGGTGCTCACACCCTGTGTAGGCCCGACACACACACGGAATTAGGGCTGACCTGTGACCAGCAGAATATGGCTGAGGAGACAGCAGGGGTGGGTGCAGGGGTGACTTCCAGGGCCAAGTCCTGGAAGGCACTGCAGTTGCTTCCACCTTGGTCTCCTGGATGTTGCTCTAGGGGACACCAGTTGCCATGCTGGGAAGATGCTCAAGTGGCCCTGTGGAGAGGCCTATGTGGAGAGGAACTGAGGCCTCCCACCGATAGCCAGCTCCGACTCGCAGTCCATGGAGTGGCCCCCAGTACCAGCTGAGCCTTCGGATGATGTGGACCCAGCTGACAGCCTTCTGCAAGTTTCCAGCCAGAGCTTTCCAGCCAAGCCACTCCTGAATTCATGGAACATAAAAACAGTGAGAGACGATACATGGTCATTGTTTCAAGTGACTAAGGTTTGAGATCATTTGTTAGGCGGCAAGAAATGACAAATCATCTCATTTTCAGCAGACAATCCCGATCCCGCTTCTCAGGGTAACAATCACGAGGAGGAATCTACTTTCCTGTGTTGCTGCCAGCACTGCAACCTGCGCCCTGCTCTCCCACCTCCTGCCATTGCAGACAAGGAGCTGCTGCCTTCTCTGCAGGGCCTGCTGGGCAGTTCTGGCCTGGGGTCTACCCTCCTGCTTTTGAGGAGCTGTCTGCGCTCGAAGCTCTCTCCTCCGCCGTTTCCCTTCTAGCTCTCCCGTGCTGCTAGATCCTTCCTCACGCCCCTTAAGCCTGATCTGGCATCTTCTGTAGTGCGACGAGCCTATCCTTGGAGCACAGCTTTCTTTCCGGTTACTGCCCCATCTGTGTCCCCCATCCCAGACACAGCTCTTCACTCTGTCCCCTTTCCTGAGTCCTCACGCGGTGCAATCTGGCTTCCCTACTATCATCCCAAGGACAATACCCTTGATGGAATCGCCAATGACCTCACCAGGGAGACGCAGACTGCAGCAACTCTGGCGCTATTTCCTATCTGGCAGGTCAACAGAGACACAGTGGCCCACACTCTTCAGTCTCACACACTGCTGGGGGTAACCCCTAGGGAAGGAAATGTGCTGATGTCAAGTAAAGCTGCAAAAAACATTTGCTCTTTCCTAGAACCCCACTTCTAGAAATCTGTCTCAAAGGTAGACAAATACTAAAAGACATGTGTAAGATGATTCACTGTGGCACTTCATATAATCGCAGAGGATTGAAAACACCATAAGTGACCATCAGTAGGGGACTGGTTGAATAAACTATGTGATAGCTTTTAGGTTGGTGCAAAAGTGATTGTGGTTTTTGCCATTACTTTCAATGGCAAAACCTGCAATTACTTTTGCAGCAACCTAATAAATTGAAGAAAACATGTAGCCAGGAAAAAAAAAAAAAACAACTGAAACCCAAAACCAAAACCAAGAACCCCTGAAAAGATTTCTGGGTATTCAGAGAGATTATCTCCAATAAATTTAAGTGAAAAAAAATCAAGGTACAAAGCAATGTCATGTGTCCTTTTTATAAGACGGGAAAGCCTCCTTTCTCTGGATTTATAGAATAAAACGTAACTCCATAAAGCCAGCTTCTGGAAGTTTCCATGTGTGACCTCCATGACATGAATCCAAAAGATAAAAGGAGTGAAGGGTGTGACTGGGCAGGGATGGGGGCACTGGACATTCACGGTGAGTTCAGGTTCCGTGAAAAAATCAAGTTGCAGGGAGTCTTTGGCTCTTGGGCCTCTGTGGTAGACAGATGATTAACTTCCTGCTCTCCCAAGAAAGGGGTCTGTGTTCTAATCCCCAGAACCTCTGGATCTACTCCCTTACATGGCAAAAGGGATTCTGCAGCTGTGAGGAAGGCAAGGATCCTGACATGGGGGATGATCCTGGGTGGGCCCACTGTGATTACAGGGGTCCTTATAAAAGGGAGATAGGAGGGTCAGTTCAAAGAAGGATGGGATGAGATGAGAGAAGAAGGGAGCATGTGTGTAGCGGAGGAGATAACATACAGAGAGACTGGAAGATGTTGCCCTGCTGGTGTTGATGATGGAGGAACAAGCCACAGTCAGTGAAGGCTGGTGGCCTCTATAAGATGAAAAACGCAGGTAATGGGTTCTCCCCTAGAGCCTCTAGAGCAGTGGTCCCCAACCTTTCTGGTACCAGGGGGACTGGTTTCGTGGAAGACAATTTTTCCATGGACCATGGGGTGGCAGTGGGGGTGGGCAGGGAATGGTTTCAGGATGATGTTTTACAAGCACATTACATTTATTCTGCACTTTATTTCTATTATATTACATGGTAATATATAATGAAATAATTATATGACTCACTGTAATGTAGAGTCAGTCAGAGCCCTGAGCTTGTTTCCCTGCAACTAGATGGTCCCATCTGGGGGTGATGGGAGACAGTGACAGATCATCAGGAATTAGATTCTCATAAGGAGTGTGCAATCCAGATCCCTCGCATGCAAAGTTCACAATAGGGTTTGGGCTCCTATGAGATTCGAATGCTGCCACTGATCTGCCAGGAGGTGGAGCTCAGGTGGTAATGCGAGCGATGAGGAGTGGCTGTAAATACAGATGAAGCTTCACTCGCCTGCTGCTCACATCTTGCTGTGCAGCCCTGTTTATAAGCACTGGTCCGTGGCCCAGGGGCTGGGGACTCCTGCTCTAGAGGGAATGCAGGCCTTCCAGCTTATTGAGGATTTCTGACCTCCAGAAAGGCAAGAGGATAAATGTGTGTTGTTTTAAGTCCCTGAATTTGTGGTAGTTTGTTACAGCATCAACAGGAAACTAACACGCCTTTCACATCACACCTTCCCTTTGGGTGAGTTCAGCAGACCCAGGCAACTGCTGCAGAACTTCCCTACCCTCTACAGGGGAAAGTATCTCCTTTTCTCCCATAATGGATCCGATGTGCAGGTAGGCACACAGTAGTTCCAGTCACTGAGCTGGGGAGTGAGAAGGGGGTTGGCCTCCAGCCAGCTCACTGGGCCTCCAAGAAGAAAACAAGTAGAGAAGGTACCTGGGACATTTTCAGGCCCCAAGTCCCTATTCAAGGCTATCTGGAAGCAGAAATCTCCCACTAGGACAGGAGGGGTCTCTTCAGTTTACAGATCCTGTGACCCCTGCCCTGCCCTGCCCTGGATATGTTGGTGCTGGAGGATGGTCACAGCAGATGGGCCACTCTATGCCAGCTGCCAACACAACTTTTGGTGATGATGGAAATGCTCTATACTTCTGCTCTAATACTTGAAATGTGGCTAGTATGGCTGAGAAAACAAATTTATTTTTATTTTTTTTGAGATGAAGTTTTGCTCTTGTCACCCAGACTAGAGTCCAATGGTGCCAATCTTGGCTCACTGCAACCTCCGCCTTCTGGGTTCAAGCAATTCTCCTGCCTCAGCCTCCCAAGTAGCTGGGATTACAGGCGCCCAGCACCATACCCGACTAATTTTTGTATTTTCAGTAGAGACAAGGTTTCAGCATGTTGGCCAGGCTGGTCTTGAACACCTGACCTCAGGTGATCCACCTGCCTCGGCCTCCCATAGTGCTGGGATTACAGGCATGAGCCACTGAGCCCAGCCCGAAAACAAATTTTTAACTGTGTTTCATTCTCATTGGTTTAACTGAAATAGCTCCATGTGGCTAGTGGCTACCGTGCTGGACAGGGCCTAGACATATGCAGGCCTGACTTCCTTGAGGATGCAGATCTGAGGCCGTGTGAGTGGCAAAGTGAGGGCAGGCACATGGCCCTGGGCTAAGGGGGCTACCTGCAGGTTTGCACAGACAGCAGCTGGGGCACAGTGAGTGCTCTCAGCCCTCTGGCCAATGCATGGAGGAAAGCAAGCAGCATCACATTCTCTCAGCTCTGAACTCCCAGGTCTCTTCTTTCTACGTCCTTCCTACTCCAAGACCATCATCCAGGCGTAGGGAGCAATCATCTGATTCCTAAACTACCTCCGAACACCTCTTTTGCCTCTTAAACATCTTCCTGCTGAATCCTGAAGTCCTTGTTATCTGCATGCTTACACTACATGCAAATTGCATCACCCTTTGGCCCACAACTCTTTAGTGTCTTCCCACTGGCCTGAGAACAGTCTGAAGTGAGGCCAAGTCTGCCTCCCTCTTGGTCTTGATCTTGGTCACACCTCTTTCCCTGTTCTTTTTTTTTTTTTTTTTTGAGGAGTCTCACTCTTACACTCAGGCTGAGTGCAGTGGCACAATCTCTGCTCACTGCAACCGCCACCTCCCAGGTTCAAGCAATTCTCTTGTCTCAGCCTCCTGAGCAGCTGGGACTACAGGTGTGCACCACTACACCCAGCTAATTTTTGTATTTTTAGTAGAGATGGGGTTTCACCATGTTGGCCAGGCTGGTCTCGAACTTCTGACATCAGCCCGCCTTGGTCTCCTAAAGTGCTGGGATTATAGGTGTGAGCCACTGCGCCCAGCTTCTTTCCCTGTTCTTGTCTCGGCTTCAGCCATCCCTGTGTTCCCAGTGCAGGGAGCATGGCAGCCTCTCTCCTGCTGCAGGGCCTTTCCTTATGCAGCTTCCTCGATGGCAGTGCTGTCTTGGACATATCCCTGTCCCCTCACTCTAGTCGAGCCCTATGACTAGCTACATCTGACCCCAACTTGGAGATGGAGCAGCAATTCCCTTTTTCAGGGTCCTGTGAACCCCAAGTGGGAAAACAAAGGAAAATCCTGAAGTTCCTTTAAGGGAAATTCCGAGCATCCAGCTAGCCCCAAAAGTAAATATTGAACTTGTTAAACAGAAGGTAATAGTAACCTAAAACAACAGTCAAAGAAGTTAAGGCTCCAGAGATGTTTCTTTCCCCATGGAAACTAAAGATAACATCTTAACATGCGTCCCTAAGTTGCCTTTCAGAGGCTGGGACTCCCACTGAGGACCCCCACCAAATGGAGCTGGTGGCTCAGAGACCCCAGATAAGGGGGACGTGAAGGCTGAGCTTCAGCGTTCTTTGTGCTAAGTTTCTTGCTGAGGGGCTTGGAGAAAGTCACTTCCCCCAGCCAGTTAACATTTTCCTACTGACTTTAAATTTTTAAACAAAGCTTCTTTTCCTTAACCAATTATAAATCAGAAAAATCTTTGAATCTACCTATGACCCATAAGCTCCTGCTTCAAGACATCTTTGCCCTTTTAGGTCTAAACCAGTGTGTAACCTCCATGTATTGCTTTATGATTTTGCCTGTAGCTTCTGCTTTTCTATAATTTACTGTTGCCTTCAGAAATCCTTGTCTAGCCGGGCACAGTGGCTCACATATGTAATCCCAGCACTTTGGGAGGCCTAGACAGGTGGATCACCTGAGTTCAGGAGTTTGAGACCAACCCGGCTAACATGGTGAAACTCTGTCTCTACTAAAAATACAAAAAATTTGCTGGGTGTGGTGGTATGTGCCTGTAATCCCTGGGACTCGGGAGGCTGAGGCAGGAAAATCACTTGAACCTGGGAGGTGGAGGTTGCAGTGAGCTGAGATCGTGCCATTGCACTCCAGCTTGGGCGACCAAGTGAGATTCTGTCTCATTAAAAAAAAAAAAAGGCCGGGTGTGGTGGCTCATGCCTGTACCATCTCAGCACTTTGGGAGGCTGAGGTGGGTGGATCACGAAGTCAGGAGATTGAGACCGGCTGGGCCAACATGGTGAAACCCCGTCTCTACTGAAAATACAAAAGTTAGCCAGGCGTGGTGGTGGGTGCCTGTAATCCCAGCTACTCAGGAGGCTGCGGCAAGAGAATTGCTTGAACCTGGGAGGCGGGGGTTGCAGTGAGCTAAGACTGCGACACAGTACTCCAGCCTGGGTAACAGAGCGAGACTGTCTCAAAAAAAAAAAAAAAAAAAAAAATTCCTTGCCTAAAAGCCACTGGGGAGGCCAGGATTTGGACATTTAATGGTCTGGTCCTCCTTGCTTAGTGTTCTGCAATAAAAGCCTTTCTATCTATCGCAGCAATCCTCCATATAGACATCTGGTTTCACTGCATCACCAGGTGAGCAGACCCCAGTTTGGTTCTGTAACAACTTAAGCTCTCAAGCTAAATATCCTTCCCAAGAAAGCTTCCCTGTTCCCTCTGATCAAGTTCACTAGTGCCAAGCTCCCACATCACTCCTGTCATTCATGGTTTAAAATTTATCTTCCCTGTTAGAAGGTAAACTTTATGTAGGACAGGGGCCATTTCATGTCCTCCAGGGTCCCTGTGCATCTGACCTAGGACCTGACTCGAGAGGCAACCTGGTTTGCCAAGGATTTTCCCGGTTTGAACACTGGATGTCCTGTGCCCTAGCAAACCCCTTGGTCCTGAATAAATGAGGATGGTTGGTCACCATAAACTGTGCACTCAAATAATATCTATTGCATGATAAGTAAACATTCCTTCAAGAATGCTGTGGGAAAGCTAGAAAGGAAAAGGTGAACACACACACAATTAGTAGAAACCCCACAATTTAATACTAGATTACTTAACATAATTCTCTGCAATATGAATCACCATACTGTTATTTCAGAGAAGTTCTAAGAAACAAAGTTAATTCCTATTAGGAGGTGATATCGTTGGCTCTGTGTCCCCCACCCAAATCTCATCTCAAGTTGTAATAATCCCCATGTGCCAGAGGAGGGTCCTGGTAGGAGGTGACTGAATCATGGGGGCAGACTTCCCCCTTGCTGTTCTCCTGATAGTAAGTTCCCACAAGATCTGATGGTTTACAAGTTTGGCGTTTATGTCTTCTCTCTCTCTCCTGCTGCCATGTAAGACGTGCCTTGCTTTCCCTTTGCTTTCTGCCATGATTGTAAGTTTCCTGAGGCCTCCCCCGCCATGCAGAACTGAGTCAATTAAACTTCTTTCCTTTGTAAGTCACTCAGTCTCAGGGACTTATTTATAGCAGTGTGAAAACTCTCAGGTAGTTCTTTATAGCAGTGTGAAAACAAACTAATACAGGAGGCAAGGTGCAGAGGACAATCTTTTTGGAAACCAGTTCCCTACCCTTCAATCTATAAGTTGTTGCTTAATATTCTTCCAAATGTTTTCAAATCTCATCAGGAAAAAAAAAAAAAATCCCATTGCTCAAAACACATCTGGTCGCCGGTCAATTTAATTTTAAATTTGTTACTAATAAATCATCCTTTTTACAAATGCCCTTATATTTTGAATTTCGGTGGAGGGCTGATATGCCTTTAGAAATCAAATCGACAGCTGGGTGCGGTGGCTCTTGCTTGTAACCCCAGCACTTTGGGAGGCTGAGGTGGGTGGATGACTTGAGGTCAGGGGTTCGAGACCAGCCTGGCCAACATGGCAAAAACCCGTCTCTACTGAATATACAAACAAAATTAGCTGGGCGTGGTGGCACTTGTCTGTAGTCCCAGCTACTCAGGAAACTGAGGCAGGAGAATTGCTTGAATCTGGGAGGTGGAGGTTGAAATGAGCCAAGGTCGCGCCACTGCACTCCAGCCTGGCCAACAGAGCGAGACTTGGTCTCAAGAAAAAAAAAAAGTCAAATCAAACAGGCCTGAAGAATGTTGCTGAGTAGTCCTCCTAGTTGTTAGTGGGAAGACTTGTAACACTACACATACATGTAAATATTTTCTATATTTATACTTATATAAAATCCAGAAACTTTTAGCATTACAGCATACCAGAAAATCTGTATTTGGCTACAGTTACACATCTTTACATTATTTGTATGTTTGTTTTGTGGATACTTACTTGCATGTAACTGTACTTACTTATTTACACACATGTAACCATAAATACCTCTGCCTTTTTACCTTGAACTTTCCTTAAGATACCTTCACTCTTAGTGACTTCCATGTGGTTACAACCCCAGCACAGGAAAAGCCCACGAGCAGTTCTTCTACACAGCAGAGCCTGCTGGAACCTTGTTGTAGGTTCCACACTGTACTCACCTGGTCACACACAAACCCACAACAACAGGTGGACCTTGTGGCAGGCTTCAACACGAATCTGAGCTTGAATGATGCTTTTCTCATCTGAAAAAAAAAAAAGACACAAAGATTTCTTTCGAGGCTTTGTATAGGTTGTACAGTTGTTGGATACAGCTGCTGGAAACACCATCCCATTCACTTTTTTTGGGTACTCAATGATTAAATGTGTAATAAGGGCCCAGCCTGTGGGCCGGGACTGGCTTTACCTGATTCCTGTCTGGCCATCTGCTTCTTAAGAGGGGAGAAAACAGCTTAATGCTGTGTGCATTTGACTTGCTCAACTTACTAGGCTGGAGAGAGATTCTATGGTGACTCTACAAGCTTTAAAAATATCTTGTCACTTAGAGACCCTATTAAGTGACTAAGCTGAATTTTTAACAATTTATGTAGTTTATTCAGAACTGCAGAGATTTTTTTTTAAGGCCCTAGAGCAGGGTTTCCCAACCCGGCACTACTGATAATTCTTTGTTGTGGGGGACTGTCCTATACAACGTATGTCCCCGGCCTCCACCCTCTGAGTGACAGTAGCAGCCTCCCCTCCCCACAATTTGTGACAACCACAGCCGTCTCCAGCTACAGCCAAAAGTCCCTTGGGGCGCAGAATCGCCCCGGGTGAGGGCGACTGGGGCTCTCTGAGAAGGCGACAGTGGCGCGGGGCCCCTACCCAGGAGCAAGCAGCAGCTTCGTGCTGACCTAAGCACACAGCCCGAGGCCTCATGGACGGAAACACGGCTCCCGTGAGGGGCGCAGGGGCCGCGGCTGGCAGTGTCCGCGGCCCTCGTCGCCCCCTGGACTCGGACCCGAGCCCCCGCCAGTCGCTCACCGAGCCCGGCCCCTCCCGCGGGGCCAAAAGCGCCGACTCGCGGGGACGGAGGGACTCGCTACCCCCTGCTCCACGCGCGGCCCCGCCCACGGTACCGCCCCGCGCTTCCGCTTCCGGTCTGGGGAGAGCCGCGCAGCACGTCCCCTTCCGGCTCGAGCGGGCAGCCTCGCAGAGTCGAGCATGTTGGGGTTTCGGCGCTTAGGCGACAGGTGCGGCGGGCGGGAGCGATGGCCGCGCACCCCAGCCTCGGGCAGAGGTGTTCTAGTTTGCTTAGTGGGCACAAAGTTGGGCCCTGGCCTGGGGCAGTAGCAGGGTTAGGGTTGGCCCTGGGGCGGGGCCAAGTTGCGAGCCGCGCGGGGCCTGGGCTCATTGTGGGCGGAGATCAGTTCCGGGGCGGGGCTGAAGGCGGGGAACCGGCTGAGGCTGTACCAGGCCTGGAGGGCGAGGCTGATTGGGCAGAGACCAGTTCCAGGGACGGGGCTGTGGGTGGGGCCCAGTTCTCGGGGCGGATGGGCACAAGGCTTGCAGAGTGGCGATGACAGAGCAGAGACCAGTTACAGGGGCGGAGACCTACATTTCCAGGGCGGGGCTGAGCGGGAACCAGGCTGTGGTTGTGCCAGCCCTGGAGGTTGGGGCTGGCTGTGGGCGGAGATCAGTTCCGGGCAGGGCGGAGGGCGGGGACTAGGCTGTGGTGTACCGGCCCTGGAGGGCAGTGCTGATTGGCAGAGAGCAGTTCTAGGGGCGGGGCTATGGGTGGCACCAAGCCTGGGGGCGGTGCTGACTGTGGGCGGAGACCAGTTATGGGGGCGGGACTGTGGGCTGCACCAGGCCTGGGGAGGGGGCAGTGGGTGGAGACCAGTTCTAGGGGCAAGCATCTGGGTATGAATAAAACGGTGTATGATGTGTGTGGGTTGGGATAGGCCCAGGAGCCGGGATTGTGGGAGATCAGATTCAGGGGTAGGGCTTTCCTTGGATCCCTAGATTGTTGACACAGTTACCTCCCCATGTTCATACAACCCAATAGGATCAGATTATATATGCCCATTTGTCTATAACTTGCTTTCCCAAGGCAGAACATAGTGATTTAACACTAAGAGTGTAGGGGAGCAGGAGAGGACTGGGTCATAGATACACATATAGGAAAACTTAAGAGTGGTACCAAGTCAGTCAAATATTCTCCCACCACTGTCTTTCAGTTCTTTTGCTCAGAGGCAAAAATAATTTTCTCCTCTATCTTTCCAGATATAGTGTGGATATGTATGTGTGTGTATGTGTGTTTGCTGTAGTCATACATGGAATAAATGCAATTACCTGCCCCCTCCCCCGCAAGTCTCTGTTTTATACACCATGGATATGGACTGAACAAAATAGGTAAACGTCCTTGCCCTCAGAGAATGTGCATTTTAGTTGTGGGTTGGGCAGGAGAAGTGAACAGTGAATGTGATAAATTGAATACATGGTGTGTTGGTGTGTTAGATACCACTAAGTGCTGGTTGGACGTGGTGGCTCACGCTTGTAATCCCGACACTTTGGGAGGCCGAGGTGGGCGGATCACCTGAGGTCAGGAGTTTGAGACCAGCCTGGCCAACATGGTGGAACCCCGTCTCTACTAAAAATACAAAATTAGCCGGGCATGGTGGCGGATGCCTTGTAATCCCAGCTACTCGGGAGGCTGAGGCAGGAGAATTGCTTGAACTCAGGAGGTGGAGGTTGCAGTGAGCCGAGATTACAGCTGGTGCATTCCAGCCCGGGTGACAAGAGTGAGACTCTGTCTCAAAAAAACAAAACAAAAACCAAAAACCATAAACAAAAAAAATACTGGTAAATGCAAAGGGAAAAAATGAGGGGAATTGTCTTGAGTGATCTTCCCCTTGGCCACCACCTCTCATTCCTGAGAAGCTCAAAACTTCAATTTTACTTTCCTCTAGACAGTGAAGACTTTCTGCTGCCCTAGTTTGCCGTGCCCTTGCAGACAGGCCACCAACTACATCCTTTCCTCTTCCAGTACACAGTGTTTACCCTGATGATGGAAGTGAGGCTGTGGGGCTGTGGGGCTGTGGTGGTCCTGGCTGTGAAGCTTCAACAGCTGCAGGTGTGAGTGACTGCTCATTTTCACAGTGATCTGGCTGTGATCTGCTGTTCTTCAGAAAGTTAGGTGTGCCTTGAATGGATGTCCAGGAAGATAAGCAGCTGCTGATTGGAACTGTGTGAATTTTTCAATTTAGATTAAATTGAGGGAGAATTAACATTTAATTCTTTCCATCTTCGAAAGTGGCATAGCTTTTCGTTGATGTAGTTCTTTCCTTAAGCCATTAGAATTTTAATTCTAGTGAAATGTTAGGCATTCTTATTGGGGTTGTTTTTAGACATGGTACATAGCTCTTTTTTGTTTTTCTGTTTTGTTTTTAAGTTATTTTGATAAGATTCCAGGTTTACAGAAAAGCTGCAAGAATGGTACAAAGAACTCCTTTATATCTGTATTTTGTGCCTGTGTCACCAAAAGTTAACATTTTTCCCTATTTGCTTTACCATAAACTCTGTCTCTGTTTACATACATCACTATTTTTTTTTAACCATTTGAGAGTAAGTGACAGACATTGTGCCCATTTACCACCGAATCAGGGTGTATTTCTTTATAACAAGGACCTTTTCTTTCAGAACTACAGTAATTAGCAAAATCAGGGAATTGAACACTGCATAGGGCTGTTACCTAATAACATAATCCATATTCGGAATTGCCAATTGTCACAGTAATGTTTTCCATGGCATTTTTTCTTTCTTGTTATTTTTTAATTTTGTGGCAGAGTCTCACTCTGTTGCCCAGGTTGGAGTGCAGCGGCACCATTTCGGCTCTCTGCAACCTCTGCCTCTCGGGTTCAAACAATTCTCATGCCTCAGCCTCTCGAGTAGCTGGGATTACAGGCATGTGCCACCACGCCAGCTAATTTTTTTTTTTGTTTTTTTGGTATTTCTAGTACAGATGGTGTTTCAACATGTGGCTCACACATGTGGCTGGGGATCTCACAGTTCCATGTGACTAGGGAGGCCTCACAATCATGATGGAAGGCGAAAGGCACGGTCTTATATGGCAGCAGAGGAGAGAGCCTGTGCAGGGAAACTCCCCTTTATAAAACCATCAGATGTCATGAGAGTTATTCGCTATCACAGGAACAGCACGGGAAAGACCTGTCCCCATAATTCAGTTACCTCCCACCGGGGCCCTCCCATGACACGCGGGAATTGTGGGAGCTACAATTCAAGATGAGATTTGGGTGGGGACACAGCCAAACCATATTAGATGTCCTGTATTTGGCCACATTGGAGTCCTTCTTAAACTAACCCAAAGAAACAACAACAAAAAATATCAAATAATAATATTTGAAAATATAGCTAGGAATACCTGACATAATTTAAAGACATCAAACCATTTACACATAAAAGTAAGATCTTTTACAAATTACTCTTGCATCAGAGAGGAACACTAACTTCCACTAAAGACTATTTAGAATAAGGCAATTTTTTTTTCACATTTCTTTTGGGAGACTTTTTTTAAAAAAACTTCTAGGGTCGGGGTACATGTACAGGTTTGTTACATAGGTTGGACCTCTACTTCACACCATGTACAAAAGTGAGCTCAAAATAGATCACAGACCTAAAGGTAAGAGCTAAAACTATGAACTTCTTGGAAGAAAACATAGGAATCAAACTTTGTGATCTTGGGTTAGCCAATTGTTTCTTAGCTATGACATGAAAAACAGGTGGCAAAAGAAAAAATATATAAATTGGACTTAACATTAAAAAACATTGATGCTTCAAAGGACACCACTAAGAAAAAAGGCAACCATGGACTGGGTGAAGACATTTACAAATGCTTTATCTGATACATGACTTGTATTCAAAATATATAAAGGCTTGCAACTCAGCAATAAAAAGATACCCAATTAAAAGTGAACAAAGTTTTTTTTTTGTTTTTGTTTTTGCTTTTTTTTAAATTTATTTTGAGATGGAGTCTCCTTCTGTCACCCAGGCTGGAGTGCAGTGGCACCATTTTGGCTCACTGCATCCTCTGCCTCCTGGATTCAAGCGATTCTCCTGCCTCAGCCTCCCAAGTAGCTGGGACCACAGGCATTCGCCACCACGCCTGGCTAATTTTTGTATTTTTAGCAGGGAGAGGGTTTTGCCATGTTGGCCAGGCTGGTCTTGAACTCATGACCTCAAGTGATCTGCCCACCTCGGCCTCCCTAAGTGCTGGGATTACAGGTATGAGCCACTGCACCCAGCCTGAAAAATGAACAAAGAGTTTGAATTGTCATTTCTACAAAGAAGATATACAAATGGCAAATATGTACATGAAAAGATGCTCGGCCCCATTAATCATTAGGGAAGTTAATATCAAAACTTCAATAAAATACTACTTCACACCCATTGGGATAATTAAAATTAAAAAGATAGCCAATCACAAAGGTTGGCAAAGACAAGGAGAAATTGGAATTCTCATACATTGCTGTCAGGATTGTAAAATGGTGAACCCACTTTGCAAAATAGTTTGGCAGTTCCTCAAAAAGTCATCACATGACCCAGCAATTTTATTTCAAGTATATGCCCAAGAGAAATGAAAACATTTGTTCACATGACAGCTTGTACATGAATGTTCATAGCAGCATTATACATAATAGCCCAAATCCACACAATGGATTATTATTCATCCATTAAACAGAATACATATTCCATGGATGAACCTTGAAAACATTATGCTAAGTAAAAGAAGCCACTCATAAAAAACCCACATTTTGTATAACTCAGTTTAAATAAAATTTCCAGAATAAGAAAATCCAAAGAGACAATAAATTAGTGGCAAATGTTGGGGAAAGGGAAATGAGGGGAAGTGGGTAATGTTATGGATTTCATTTTAGAGTGATGAAAATAAAATTAGATAGTGCTGATGATTGCACAACTATGTGAATATACTAAAAACCATTGAACTGTACACTTTAAAAGGTTGAATATTATGGTAGCTCAATAAAATTTTTATTTAAAAATGTAGAATTATACACATAAGTTCTTCGGTTAGGCAAAATAACAGAATAAAAGTGGAAAAATAAAATACTACATAAATATGAGTGCTTCTTCCTCAAAATAATAGAAGAAAAGTGGAAAAAGTAAAATACTAGAAAAATGTGAGTTCTTCTCTTCTTCCTCTTCCTCCCTCCCCCCTTCTTCCTTCTTCCTTACTCCTCCTCTTCCTCCTTGTCCTCTTCCTCCTTCTTTCTTCTTTCCTCCTCCTTCTTCTCCTCCTCCTTCTTCTCGTCCTTCTCCTCCTCCTCCTCCCCCCTCCTCCTCCTTCTTTCTTCTTTTTTCTTTTTTTGGAGACAGGATCTTCCTTTGTCACCCAGGCTGGAGTGCAGTGGTGCAAACGTGGCTCACTGCAGCCTCGACCTCCTGGGCTCAAGTCATTCTCCCCCCTCAGCTTCCCGAGTAGCTGGGACTGCAGGTGTGCACCACCACGCCCAGCTAATTTTTGTATTTTTGATAGAGACAGGGACTCACCACACCACACAGGCTAGTCTCGAACTCCTGAGCGCAAGCAATCCCCATCCCCTAAGTGCTGGGATTTTAGGCATGACCCCACCGTATCCAGCTTAAGTGTATCTTAATTTTCCACACCATCACATTATTAAATGGCAAAACAAACTGGGGATAAATAATTGTAAAAGTCTATGACATGTGGGCTCATATCATTATTACATAAAGAATATTTTGGATAAATAAGCAAAAGATAAACAAGCCAGTAAAAACATCATCAAAGACAGGCTGTGAACCACACACTCCTTTACAAATACATACAATTGCCCAATATTCTAATTAGCAAAGAGGCACAAATTAAAATAATGGCATTATGTTTGTGCCTCTCAAGTAATGCAAAACATTTTAAATGCCTAGTTTGTCAAGACATGAAGAAATGAATGACCTTGCCCTCTGCTAGTGGCATTGATAAGTACCAGTTTCTCAGCAGGTACTTGGTAACATATACCCAAAGCTGTACGAATGTGCATATTTATCAACCCAGCAATTTTACAATAATCTAAATCAGAGAAATGTTTGAACCTTGTTAAAAAGGATTGATCATCTACCTCCTATTTAATATCACGAAAAACTAGTAACAATGGCAAAATAAGTATTGGTGTAGCCCTATGAAATGATATTCATGGGCCTTAAAACAATAATGTCTATGTACATTTAATTATATTAAATTACAGTCAGGATATACCGTTAGATGTGAGAAGCTGGCTGCAGAATGAAGTCGACAGTGTGTATCCGTGTGGTAACCCACAAAGTCTAGGAATATAAAATTCCAGGGCTTGACAGCCACATAATGCCTGGATCCTTTCTGCCTAGAATGGAGGTGGCTAGAAACTTCTCTGGCTGGAGGACAGAAGGCAGAGTGTAAAGTTTTGCCTCAAGCCTTGTGTCAGGGATAAAGACCCTTACCCTTCACACTGGCCTCATGGACAAGACAAGTTCTTGCTTTCCCCACAGAGTACCTGAGATCTGAGGATACTTTATACTCTGATAGTCACTTCCGGCTACCCTAATTCTGCTAGAGTAAAAACAACTAGTAGCTTCCACCTAACCAGATGATGCATAAAATAATTGCTACAAAATATTTAATTCCATGTTTTGGTTAATAAGAAAGAAGGAGGTAAAGAAACTTGAAGTGAAACAACTGGAAGGGACCAAGATGGAGCAGGCGGAGTTCCTCATACACAGGAGACAGCAAGGCTGAAATTCTACCCAGAAGATCAGCAGCCCTGGCCAGGCACGGTGTCTCACGCCTCTAATCCCAGCACTTTGGGAGGCCGAGGCGGGTGGATCATGAGGTCAAGAGATCGAGACCATCCTGGCTAACATGGTGAAACCCCACCTCTACTAAAAATACAAAAAATTAGCTGGGTGTGGTGGCACACACTTGTAGTCCCAGCTACTCAGGAGGCTGAGGCAGGAGAATCGCTTGAACCCGGGAGGCAGAGGTTGCAGTGAGCCGAGATCGTGTCACTGCACTGCACTCCAGTCTGGGCGACAGAGCGAGACACCATCTCAAAAAAAAAAAAATAATAATAAAGATCAGCAGTCCCACTATCACCTTCCTCTAGGACAAGGCCACCTGTGGAAATGACAGGTGTCAAATAATCCCCAAAGGAATTGCTAAGGATGGAGACGTCCCATGGAAACAAAGCGCATCTTGCCTAACCCTCTCCCGAGGACATGGATATATTGAGATAGTAAATGTTTTGAAGGCTATGCAACTCTGCAAACAACCAAGCATGCACAGAACACAGGCTGTCTGGTGACAACTCCTAGATAAGCACCAATATAGCACCTCAGCCACAGATGGCATGCCACACGATGAATTCTAAAAGTCTATTTTAACCCACGATAGCCAACATATTCTGATTTGTGCATGCAATCAATGTAAAAATTATTGAGACATTTTAGGTGCGACTGGCTGGGGCTGGCATTGCGGGCAGTAAAATAATTTCCCAAGACAGTCCTAGGTAAAGAAAGACAGATTTATTAGAGATGATATGAAGATAGGTTGCAAGGATGCAACAGGCAGCATAGAAGAGAAGGGGCCATTTGCAAAGAGGCAGAGGTTGGAGGGGATTTTATAGGGTCGTGCTGGAGGCGGCTACGTGCACGTAAGGTGTGCAGATAAGGTCGTGTTGCTGGGACTATGTGCAGACTGAGGTCTTTTGGAACAGAATGTCATGCCAGTGGGTTGTTTGCAGTTAGCCGTCTCTCAGAACAATTGTTCTCCCCCAACCAGGGGCCCCTTCCTTGTTGTTGGTTACTTATCTTATTAGGACTCCACATGAGACCTTTTAAATGATTTTTGTTTTTTGTAATGAGTTCCAGAAATCCAGTTCGTACTTTCCACTGATGGCACATCTCAATTTGCGAGTTGAATGTTATCAGATGTACTTGCCCCGTATTTAGATTTTCTTTTTTTCTTTTTTTTGAGACAGAGTCTCGCACTGTCACCCAGGCTGGAGTGCAGTGGCGCCATCTCGGCTCACTGCAAGCTCCGCCTCCCAGGTTCACGCCATTCTCCTGCCTTGGCCTCCTGAGTAGCTGGGATACAGGTTCGTGCCACCACAGCCACCTGTATTAATATTATGGCTAATATTTTGTATTTTTAGTAAAGATGGGGTTTCACTGTGTTAGCCAGGGTGGTCTCAGTCTCCTGACCTCATGATCTGCCCGCCTCTGCCTCCCAAAGTGCTGGGATTACAGGTGTGAGCCACTGCGCCTGGCCATATTTAGATTTTCTACGGTTCACAGCTGTAAAGTAAGATTCACATGTCCAGGTTGTTCCAAGCATACTTCAAAGCTTTCCACTTCAAGAGTCATGTCAGATGAATAATGAGAATTCCTTTGGGATCTAACAACAAAGGGGTCATTGTGGCCTTAGCAACAGAAGCAGCCATAGGACGGTGAAGGAAAACAGAAGTTTGGGGTGGCCTGAGGAGTTAGCTGGAGGTGAGGAGATAGGAGACGTAGATGTAGATGATCTTTTCTCAGTGGTTCATAGCTAAGGGGACGGGATAGAGAGTAGTGGTGAAGGAGGGGCTCCCAGGAAGTTTAGGAGAGGAGTGTCTGTGTAGCTAGGAGAAACTTGAACATGTTTAAATGCCGAAGAAGGGATTCAGTAGAAAAACAGAAGTTAAAGATATGGGGGCACCTGTAATCCCAGCACTTTGAGAGGTTGAGGTGGGCAGATCATGAGGTCAGGAGTTCGAGGCCACTCTGGCCAACATGGCGAAACCCCATCTCTACTAAAAATACCAAAAAATTAGCTGGACACAGAGGTGTGTGCCTGTAATCCCAGCTGCTTGGGAGGCTGAGACAAGAGAATTGCTTGAACCCGGGCAGCAGAGGCTGCAGTGAGCCCAGATCGTCCCACTGTACTCCAGCCTGGGCTATAGAGCGGGACTCCAAATCAAAAAAAAAAAAAAAAAGATGATACAAAGATTACATTGCAATATTGGAAGCATAAAATTAACAAAAAGGAAGAAGGAATGAGGCTCAGATCACTCTTGGTGGATGAAGGAAATATATTTATTTATTTATGAGACAGCGTCTTGCTCTGTTACCAAGGCTAGAGTGCAGTGGCCTGATTGCTGCTCACTGCAGCCTTGACCTCCTGGGCTCAAGCTATCCTCTTCGCTCGGCCTCCCTCACTCAGCTGGGACCTCAGATGTGTATCATCTCCCCCAGCTAACTTTTTAATTTTTAGTAGAGATGGGGGTCTCCCTACGTTGCCCTGACTGGTCTCAAACTCCTGTGTTCAAGTGGCCCTCCAGCCTCAACCTACCAAAGTGCTGGGATTAGATGTGTGAGCCACCATGCCTGGCAGGAAATCTCTTTAAATACAATTAAAGGAAATTTGGAAACATTCAATGCTTATCAGGGATATTTGCAGATTTGGCAACTAACGTCTTTGGGAACCATCAGGTAAGTTAAGGAGAATTAAATATCTATGAGGAAAAAAGAAAGCTGGAGAAAATTTTGCAACAAGTTTTGGGGAAAATCAAGGAGTAAACATGACAATGCATACACAGAAAATAAAGTTTCTACGCATGATGGATTCTTCCCAGTTGATGGAGAATATTTTGTATTTATAGTGGCACTAAGACATCATGTCATGTGATTCTTTTTTCAGCAGTGATCACATGACAGCGGTAGCCATGGCATTACAGATAATAGGGACGTTCCAAGTTTGAAGTTTTACAAGGCAGATGTGATAAGCGGTAAGGAATTTTTGATTAATCTAAGTGAAACTTTTTTTTTCTTTTTTTAGACAGGGTCTCATTCTGTTGCTCAGGCTGGAGTGCAATGACGTGATCTCTGCTCACTGCAACCTCCACGTCCTGGGTTCAAGCAATTCTCCCACCTCAGCCTCCCGAGTAGCTGGGACTACAGCTGTGGGCCACCACACCCAGCTAATTTTTTTTTCTTTTTTTGGTAGGGATGGGGTTTCACCATGTTGGCCAGGCTGGTCTTGAACTCCTGGCCTCAAGTGATCCACCCACCTCGGCCTCCCAAAATGCTGAGATTACAGGCGTGGAGCCACCATGCCTGGCCTCTAAGGGAAATATTGAGGTCGCAGACTGCAGAATCCAAGAGTGCTAGGAATCAGAGGAGAGAGAGGAAGGTGAAGATATGGAGGTCTGGAGTAATTCAAATACCCAAATCATAGATACCTGTTCCTCAAGGTATGTTCATCAAGAACAGGTATCTATGGTATGGGCATTTGAATTAAGAAACCCGGAAATCAGAAATTTAGAGTGGGTGAATAAGTTTTCCGATTGATTGATTGATTGATTGACTGATTTTGAGACAGTCTCACTCTGTCGCCCAGACTAGAGTGCAGTGGTGCGATCTCGGCCCACTGCAACCTCCAGCTCCTGGGTTCAAGCTATTCTCCTGCCTCAGCTTCCCGAGTAGCTGGGATTACAGGTGCCCGCTACCACGCCCAGCTAATTTTTGTATATTTTTGTAGAGATGGGGTTTTGCCATGTTGGCCAGGCTGGTCTTGGACTCCTGACCTCAAGCGATTCGCCTGCCTTGGCCTCCCAAAGTGCTGGGATTACAGGTGTAAGCCACCGTGCCGGGCCTGAATTATTTAATTTTGAGCATGGCTGTTTGGGTTGCTGAAAATGTCTGGGGTACGGGATTAAGGCTTGAGGAGCAGAGCCATTGATAATTTCATTATTGACTTACAAGCTGCAGGAACTGTGCAAACCAAGAGGTCAATGTGTTAACCAGATGAGTAGTCAAGTAATGCATAAGAATGGCAGGATTTGGGCTGGGCATGGTGGCCCATGCCTGTAATCCCAGCACTCTGGGAGGTCGAGGTGGGTGGATAACTTGAGTTCAGGAGTTCCAGACCAGCCTGGACAACATGGTGAAACATCGTCTCTACAAAAACTACAATTAGCCAGGCATGGTGATGCACGCCTGTAGTCCCAGCTACTCGGGAGGTTCAGGCGGGTGGATCACTTGAGCCTGGGGAGGTAAAGGCTGCAGTGAGCTGTGATTGCACCACTGCACTCCAGCCCGAGTGACGGAGTGGGACAAAAAAAAAAAAGCAAGATTTGAGATTTAGGAAAACATTGTCATATGTGTCATGAGAGGGAGTATCAGGACTTGAGCATTTAAGAGTGGCAAGGGCAGAAAGAGAATAAAATAGTATTCAAACAAGGAGGGGGTTTGCAGATGATGAAGGAGAGTTTTGACCTTGAACTTTCTGTGCTTGACTCAAATCTGCCTGATGATGTCCCAGGAAGCAGGTCAGACCTATCCCCAGAGGGAGAGAGGAAGGATGAAAGTCCAAAACAGCTGAGATCCTTGTCCAGAGAAGGCAGGCTTCATTGATCAATTTGACCCCATTTCATGATTTATTTTAATAGTGTAAGAGGAAAAGAAGTGTGATGGCCAAGAGTTCACAGAGGAAGCAACGTGACTGTGTAAACCAATGCAAATCAAAGCCTGGCTTGAGCACCTCAATCCCTCTGAGAATGTCCAGTTACACATTCAAGAGGCCAGTTACGAGAATTACACCCCATCCTGGCAATGAGGTCAGATACCATCAATGGGAGGAGAGCTTGGAGAAGCCTCAGCAGGTCTGCTGGCAGAGGAGACTGCAAGGACTCCAGGCTTACAGCAGTGCAGGAGAACTTTTAAGTACTTTGGATCTTGCCAATACCTTGCAAAAACTTGTCTCTAGTTACACAGGTGGATCTCTGCTGGGGGATCTTGGCAGTGGTCTGGAGCACTCCTGCCCCTTGCCCCACCTTGCCTGCTCTTCAGATGCGGTGGAGATAATTCCCAGAGAGGGAGTGGGTATGTCGCAGCTCCTCTGCAAACAATTTCTGGTCACTGAGGAAGATATCAGGAAACAGGAAAGGAAAGTGAAGACAGTCAGAGAGAGACTCGCAATAGCACTGATTGCGGACAGGCTCGCTAATGAGGCAGAGAAAGTGAGAGACCAAGAAGGCTGTCCTGAAAAACGCTATGGAAAAAAGGGAAGATAGTGCAGATGAAATAAAGAGTAATCCTTTATTAACATGTCTTTGCAGTGTCCACAATGAGGTTTTTTTTGCTTTAAGCTCTTGAAACTTTAAAATATGACAATACTTAAACAAAAAAATTAGGCTGGGTGAGCACCTAAGAGCACCTAAGTAAGCTCGCTCAGAACAGGGCGCGGTGGCTCATGCCTGTGATCTCAGCACTTTGGGAGGCTGAGGCGGGTGATCACTTGTGTCCAGGAGTTCAAGACCAGCCTGGCCAACATGGTGAAACCCCGCCTCTACTAAAAATACAAAAATTAGCTGGGCGTGGTGGCAGGCACCTATAATGCCAGCTACTTGGGAGGCTGAGGCAGGAGAATCACTTGAACCCGGAGGCAGAGGCTGCAGTGAGCCGAGATTGCACCACTCCACTCCAGCCTGGGTGACAGATTGAGACTCTGTTTCAAAAACAAAACAAAACAAAAAATTACACTCCTTTGTGTGACACAAGGGAATAAAGACAATAATTTCTTTTTGAGGTGAGAGATTGGGTTTCAGGTGGGCAGGGAAAGGAGATTTTTTCTTTTTCATGTTATACTTTCATTTTTATTTACTATGTATGTATGTATGTATGTATGTAGTCCAGGCTGGAGTGCGGTGGTGCCATCATAACTCACTGCAGGCCAGGTGCGGTGCCTCATGCCTGTAATCCCAGCACTTTGGGAGGCCGAGGTGGGCAGATTGCTTGAGATCAGGAGTTTAAGACCAACCTGGCCAACATAGTGAAACTCTGTCTCTACAAAAAATAAAAAGCTTAGCTGGGTGTGGTGATGTACACCTGTAGTCCCAGCTATTCGGGAGACTGAGGCAGGGGAATCGTTTGAACTCAGGAGGCAGAGGTTGCAGTGAGCTGAGATTGTGCCACTGCACTCCAGCCTGGGCAACAGAGCAAGACTCTGTCTCAAAAAACAAAACAAAACAAAACAAAACAAAACAAAAAACAACAACAAAAAACCCCAAAAAACAAAACAAACAAAAAACCCCAAAACAAACAAACCAAAAAACCCAAACAAACAAACAAACAAACAAAACCTCACTGCAGTCTTGAACTCTTGGGCTCAGGTGATCCTCCAGCCTCAGCCTCCTGAGTAGCTGGGACTACAGGCACATGCCATTACGTCCGGCTAATTTTTTCTGTTTTTTGCAGAGACAAGGTCTCACTCTGTTGCCCAGGCTGGTCTCAAACTCCTAGACTCAAGCAGTCCTCCCACCTCAGCCTCCCAAAATGCTGGGATTACAAGTGTGGACCACCATGCCTGGCCAGTATTCTATCATTTTTAACACATCAATCTCAGAAACTGGTAAATCCATCAAACAAAAGCAAATTAATGATAAAGAGGACTGGGATAATTCAGTAAGCTTGATCAGGCAAGTAGACAAATAGACTTTAACTCTTATTCCCAACAAGCAGAATGACGGTGCATTGTTAGATTCATAACACTGAAAAGTCTCTCTCTCTCTTTTCTGTTTTTGAGATAGGGGTCTTACTCTGTTGCCCAGGCTGGAGTGCAGTGGTGTGATCTTGGCTCACTGCAACCTCTGCCTCCTGGGTTCAAGTGATCCTCATGCCTCAGCCTCCCAAGTGGCTGGGATTACGGGTGCCCACCACCACACCCAGCTAATTTTTGTATTTTTAGTAGAGATGAGGTTTCATCATGTTGGTCAGGTTGATCTTGAACTCCTGACCTCGAGTGATTGGCCCGCCTCAGCCTCCCAAAGTGCTGGGATTACATGCGTGAGCCACCACGCTCGGCCTGAAAAGTTTCTCTTGATATTATTATCCCTCAAATTGTGTCAACTTTCCTGATTCAAATTTCAAACATATATAGACCTGGAGAATCAGGGAAAGTCTGGTATTTCATTAAATGCAACTCTGAATTAACGGGCAATCAAGAACAGAAAAATAACTAGAGTTAGATAGCTTATTTGAGAATGTAGATATAAAAAACTCTTTCCTGAAATATTATTTTGGAATTCACTGGGATATTTCAGAAAAATAATAATCAATTCTGATTGGGTAGGCTTTATCCTGTGATGAGGACAAAGCACTGAATAATTTTATAACCTTGATTACTGCCTACTGACTTTAAGATAAATGAATTAAGTCAGACACAGATAGAAAATACTGCATTGACCTCACTTCTGTGTGGAATCTAAAAAAAGTCATATAGACTGGATGTAGGCTATTGGTATTTTTTTTCAAGCAAACAAAGCATTAAAATACATTCTAAGGCTGGACGCAGTGGCTCACACCTGTAATCCCAGCACTTTGGGAGGCTAAGGTGGGTAGGTCACCTGAGGTCAGTCATTCAAGACTAGTCTGGTCAACATGGCGAAACCCCGTCTCTACTAAAAATACAAAAATTAGCTGGGTATGGTGGCATGCACCCATAATCCCAGCTACTCGGGAGGCTGAGGCAGGAGAATCGCTTGAACCTGGGAGGCGGTGGTTGCAGTGAGCTGAGATCGTGCCGTTGCACTCCAGCCTGGGCAACAGAGTGAGACTCCATCTCAAAAAACAGAAGAAAACAAAACCAAAAAAATTCCCACATTCTAGGACTCACATGATTACCACGTGGAAGCACAGAGCAGAAAAGATGAAATTTTAAAATAACAAATTTTTAGGGAAGCTATAAATAATATAGATATTGCACTCTATTTTTTTTTTTTTAGAGATGGGTTCTCACTCTGTTGCCCAGGCTTGGAGTGCAGTGGTGCGATCATACTGCAGCCTCAACCTCCTGGGCTCAAGAGATCTTCCTGCCTCAGCCTCCCTAGTAGCTGGGACTATAGGTGCGTGTCACCACATCCAGCTATTTTTTTCTTTTAGTAGAGATGGGGGTCTCATTATGTTGCCAAGTCTGGTCTCTAACTCCTGGCCTCAAGTGATCCTCCTACCGTGGTCTCCCAACATGCTGGGATTACAGGTTTGAGCCACTGTGCCCAGCCCATAGAACCATTTCTGACCCGTTTATGTCTTCTTGGTCTACTTCCCATTGTAGAGGACCCGTGAGATGGATAATATGCCACCCAGGGAACACTAATCTGGAAATTCTGGTGCGTTTGAGTTTCAGAGAATGAAATAGCGGAAGAGAAACTTGCAACTGCCAGGGTTTCTTGGGGGCAGGGGCATGGGAATATAAAGGAACAGGATGGGTGTGATAGCTGGTATAGGAGTCAAGGGTGGGCATGTACTGAGTGACAAAGGAGGGAGACCTTACACTGAAGTGGAATGTTGATTTTCTGCCATGGCAATTTTTTTTCTTTTTTCGAGATGGAGTCTTGCTCTGTCGCCCAGGCTGGAGTGCAATGGTGTGATCTTAGCTCACTGCAACCTCCACCTTTCAGGTTCAAGGGATTCTCCTGCCTCAGCCTCCTGAGTAGCTGGGATTACAGGCACCCACCACCACACCCATCTAATTTATTTTGTATTTTCAGTAGAGTTGGATTTCATTATGTTGGTCAGGCTGGTCTTGAACTCCTGACCTCAGGTGATCTGCCTGTCTTGGCCTCCCAAAGTGCTGGGATTATAGGTGTGAGCCACCGTGTCCGGCCTCCATGATGGCAATTTCTATATCAGTGAAACAGGAGGATTCCCTGAGCTCCCTTGCAGGACATGCGACATGGGTGTGGCTCATCTGTTTGGCTGCTGGGTGAGCTCAAACCCCTTATGGGATGGGGAGCACACAGACAGGCAGGTGCAGGAGCCGGGGCCACTGTCCCTGGGCTCTGGTCCCATGGCAGCGTCCAGGGGTGGGAGACTGTGACTCCCAAAGCCCAAGTGGGTGTGTGTTACAGTGTGCTCCTTAGCCTTGCTGTCTGTGGATGGCTTAAGTGTTAGCCAGCTCAGTGCTCTCTTGGTACCCATGTCCTTTGTCCAGCATCCAGGAAGAATCAGGTCACACAGACTTGAAGGATGAATGCCAGGGTTTTACTGAATGGGGGAGGTGGTTCTCAGTGGGGTGGATGCGGAGCTGGAAGGGGGATGGAGTGGGAAGATGATCTTCCCCTGGAGTTTGGCCATCCAGTGGCTGGTCTCCTCTCTGATTGTCCCCAGCTGAACTCCTCTCAGCATTCAGATGCTCCTTCTCTCTGCTGTGTCATTCTGCCATTCTTCTGCTTGTGGAGCCTGGGGTTTGGGGCTTATATGGGTACAGGATAGGGGAGCACGGTGGGCCAAAAGGTGACTTTGGGGCATGAAAACAGGATTGTCGGTTCCCATTTAGGGCCACGGGTCTCCAGGCTTGAGGGTGGGGCCTTTGCTGGGGAACCTCCCTCTTCTACCCAGTATTTCCCTGTCTCCTGTCCATATCATCAGTAATGTAGTTTGGATATGTGTCTCCACCAAATCTGATGTTGAATTGTAATCCCCAGTGTTGGAGGTGGAGCCTGGTAGGCGGTGCTTGGGTCATAGAGGCAGATTCTTCATGGTTTGATGCTGCCTTTGCAACAGGGAGTCTGTACTTGTGAGATCTGGTTAAGTGTGTGGCACCTTTGCTCCCCCCCAAGTCTCTCTTGCTCCTGCTCTGACCATGTGACATGCTGCCCCTCCCTTGGCCTTCACCATGATTGGAAGCTTCCTGAGACCTCCCCAGAAGCTGATCAGATGCTGGCATCATGCTTCCTGTACAGCCTGCAGAACTGTGGGCCAATTAAACCTCTTTTCTTTAAAAATTACCCAGTCTCAGGTACTTCTTTTTTCTTTATTTCTTTTTTTTTTTTTGAGACAGGATCTCACTCTGTCATTCAGGGTGGAGTGCAGTGGTGCAATCACAGTTCACTGCAGCCTCGACCTCCCAGGCTCAGGTGATACTCCCACCTCTGCCTCCCGGGTAGCTGGGTCTAAAGGCACGCACCACCATGCCTGGCTATTTTTAAAAATCTTTTGTAGAGACAGCATTTTGCCATGTTTCCCAGGCTGGTCTCAAACTCCTGGGCTCAAGCAACCTGCCTGCCTAGGCCTCCCATAGTGCTAGGATTACAGGTGTGAGCCACCGAGCCTGGCCAGGTATTTTTTTTTCTCTTTTTCTTTCTTTGAGACAAAGTCTCACTCTGTCACTCAGGCTGGAGTGCAGTGGCATGATCTTGGCTCACTGCAACCTCTGCTTCCTGGGTTAAAGTGATTCTCGTGTCTCAGACTCCCGAGTAGCTGGCATTACAGGCATGCACCACCATGCCTGGCTAATTATTGTATTTTTAGTAGAGACAGGGTTTCACCAAGTTGGCCAGGCTGGTCTTGAACTCCTGACCTCAAGTGATCCACCCGCCTTGGCCTCCCAAAGTGCTGGGATTACAGGTGTGAGCCACCGCGCCCGGCCAGGTATTTCTTTATTGCAGTGCAAGAACAGCCTAATACAATCATTTTCACCAATTCTGGTGTTCCCAATGGATGACATGGTGCGAAACCACAACACACAACTGAGAGTTGCCTTTGGGACTTCACGAAGGGGGAAGACTGTTCTCTTAGTCCACCATGAACCAGTCAGGGGTCACGTCAAGGAAGGCTCAGAGACTGTGTCCGACCAATATGGTTTATTTCTGTCCCAGCCAAGCTTCTTTGGACCCTGGCTGGAGGAAAGGGACCCCAGGCACCGGCGAGTTCCAGTCATTGCAGATCCTCCAGGTCTAGGTGTGACTGGTAGTAGCCTGGGCACTGTCGCTGGACGTTGTATTCTCCTTCCTTCTTCTGCCGGCGGGTGGTCACCTACGAGGGTGAGGAGGAGGCGTGAGAATGGACTGGTCAGCCGTCCAGGGAGGGGAGACCACAGGAGTGAGAATATGGCCAAAGCCAGAGGTCTTATGCTTTCTCTGTCTCCCTTCATTGTTTCATTTAATTTCTCCCTCAGTTCTTTTCCTCTTTTCACCACTTTCTTTTCTTCTGTCTCCTTGTTTCACTCTCAGTTTAAAAAATTTTTTCCCCCTCCGATATCCCCTTTATTTCTCTCTCCCCTTGCCCCTGAATTTATCAATATGTCACATATCTACCAATGATCTATTTATCATCTAGCTATCAATATTTATCTACCTCTCAATCATCTATCTACCAATCAATAACCATCAATTATCTCTCACCTCTCAATCATCTGCTATTTATAATCTATCAATCATCTATCAATCACCTGTCATCCATCAATCATGTATTTATCATCTACTTATCAATAGCTATCAACTATCTGTTACCTATCAATTTATTATCTACCAATTATCTATCAAAAATAATCTATCATCTACCTATCAGCTATCCACCAATCATCTATCAACTATCAATCATCTATCACCTGTCTTCTGTCTAAATATCATTTCTCTCTCATCTCATTCTCAGTTTCTGTCTCTCTGGCTTTTGGTCCTGATCTCAGCCCCTCTCTCTCTCTCCCTCCCTTCCTCCTCTACACCTGTCCAGCTTAACTGAGGCATAACTGACATAAAATAAACTGCACACATTTAAAGTGAATGTTTTGATAAGTTCTGATCATAACTTATTGAACCATCACCACAATCAACCTAAGGAACGTCCATCCATCACCCCCAAAACTTTTGTACTGGCCAGGTGTGGTGGCTCACGCCTGTAATCCCAGCACTTTGGGAGGCTGAGGCAGGTGGATCACCTGAGGTCAGGAGTTCGAGACCAGCCTGGCCAACATGGTAAAACCCCATCTCTACCAAAAATACAAAAATTAGCTTAGTGTGGTGGTGTGCGTCTGTAATCCCAGCTACTTGGGAGGCTGAGGCAGGAAAAATGCTTGAACCTGAGAGGCAGAGGTTGCAATGAGCCGAGATCACGCCATTGTACTCCAGCCTGGGCGACAGAGTGAGACTGCATCTCAAGAAAAACAACAACAACAACAACAGCAACAACAACTTTCCTCCTGCTCTTTTACAATTCCTTTTTCCCGGCCACTGCAAACACATTTTCATTCCCTGGCAACCGCTAATCTGATTCCCGTCCTTACAGATTAGTTTGTATTTTCTAGAATTTGTCTATAAAGGGAATCATATGGCATGTACTCTTTTCTTTGTCTGGATTCTTTCACTAGGCATAACTATTTTGCAATTTATACATGTTGCTGTATAATTTATTAATGTATTAATAATTCCTTTTTGTTGCTGAATAATATTCCATTGTTGGGATATATTTGTTAATGGACATGAGGGTTGTTTTCAGAGTTTGGCTATTACAAACAAAGCTGTTAATGAACATTTATTTGTGTACAAGTCTTCGTATAGACATATGCTTTTATTTCTCTTTGATAAATTACTAGGAGTGGGATGGTAGGGTCTTATGATAGGTGTGTGTAATTTTCAAAAAAATGGCCAAGCTATTTTCCACTAGCGCTTTATGAGAGTTCCAGTTCTGTCACATTTTCACCAACACTTGTTATGGTCAATCTTTTCAATTTTATCCATTCTTGTGACAAGTGGCCTCTCATTGTGACTTCCATGTACATTTCCCTAACAACTAATTTTGTTACATTTTTCCCTCTTACATTATTTTTACTTTCTTTGCAATCGCTTTTTCACTCAATATCTTGTAATCAGCATATAGGTTGTGAAGATTTTGAGATCTGCACAACATAGTAACTATAGTTAATAATAATGTAGATTTCAAAATTGCTAAGAGTATAGGTTGCCAATGTTCACACCACAAAGAAATAATAAGTACGAGAGGTGAGGGACATATTAATTAGCTTGATTGAGTCATTCCATAATTGTACATATACCAAAGCATCACATTGTATCCCCTAAATATATGCATTCATTATTTGTCAATTAATTAAAAATAAAATTATAAAAAGAAAATAGGAAAGCCACTCCGTAAACTGGGAGAAAATATTTGCAGAACATATATCCAGCAAAGGACTTGTGTATAGTAGCGTATGGTTTTGTAATATATTAAGAACTCTTACAACCCAATAGTAAGAAGACAAGCAACCGTTCCTTGCTCACCAGGACACCGCAGATCAGGCATGTGATGAGTCCCAGGAGTCCCGCCAAGCAGATGAGGATGATGGCCCAGAAGGGAAGGTCTGGGGAGACAAGGGCTGGGGTAAGCCACCTCCTGCCACGTCCCAGGGCTCCTTCTTGGACCGTATGTGGCCTGAGGATGGGCACAGCCCTGGGGAAGAGAGCTTAGTGGCTCAACACCTCATGCCTCTGATGCCCCCAAAAAGTGGGCCCCCAGCAAGCTAGGATCCCTGCTATCCCTTTACTCTGCCTCAGTAGTCTTTGCCGTGGGTTGGCAACTTTGATCCTCATCCAAGACTCTGTGTGCCTGGTGCTCTTGGACAAGGCAAAGCACCATCAGGTTGCCCCCTCCCTACCCTGGGCTGGGGCTTCTTTGAGACTTACCAGAATTCCCAGTTAAGGGCTCATTTCTGTTGGGAGAATACCCTAGAAATGAAAGAAATGGAGGGTGCATGTGAGTGTGTCTTATTCTTATTCTTTTTTTTTTTTGATGGAATCGTGCTCTGTTGCCAGGCTAGAGTGCAGTAGCGTGATCTTAGCTCACTGCAGCCTCTGCTTCCCGGGTTCAAGCAATTCTCCTGCTTCAGCCTCCCAAGTATCTGGGATTACAGGTGCCTGCCAAAACGCCCAGCTAACTTTTGTATGTAGTGATGGGGTTTTACCATGTTGGCCAGGCTGGTCTCGAACTCCTGACCTCATGATCCACCCACCTCGGCCTCCCAAAGTGCTGGGATTACAAGCCTGAGCCACCGCGCCTGGCCGAGTGTGTCTTATTCTTTTAAATACAATTTTACAAGCATACAAAAAAGCAGAGAGAAGAGTACAATAAATATTCATCACCTAGATTTAGTGATTTATATTTCCTCCAACTAAAACATATACATCCAATTTATGATTTACTGACATTTCAATGAAAGTAAATGTTTTCACTGAAGTTTTAGAGGCCAGTAGACATCATGACATCTCACTCCAAATATTTAAATTTGTATCTCCAAAAAATGAGGACACATGGCTACATAAGCCCAAAGCCATTATCCCACCACAAGAGTGTCATAAGTTAAATTCATGCCTCTGGGCATGGTGGACCTAAATTGGCCTGGGCCCAAGGGCAGTGGTGGAGAGAATGGATCATCACAGTTGGAAACTCATGGGATCTCTCTAAGTTTTAAAGTTTTCACCCAAAAGCTTTTTCTTCTGCCTAAAAACACATTTAAGCTCTCCTTCACTTGGTGGTTTTATCGTCATCTTTTAGAATTCACCTTCAATGTCATTTCCTCCAGGAAGCCTTCCCTGATGACCACACCCATGTATGAATAGGTTCACATCAAATAATTTATAATTGACAACTGCCTGTTCTTGTTATTCCTCATGACAGCATAAACTCCATGAAGATAGGGATGTAAAGCCATCATTGGGCATGGTGAGAAGGGTTACTGGTTCCTCTACTTCTACAACCCTGTTATAGCCAACTTCTTTTTTTTTTCTCAAGATAGAGTCTTGCTCTTTCACCCAGGCTGGAGTGCAATGATGTGATCTCATCTCACTGCAACCTCCACCTCCTGGGTTCAAGCGATTCTCCTGCCTCAGCCTCCCGAGGAGCTGGGATTACAGGCGCGTACCACCATGCCTGGCTAATTTTTTGTATTTTTAGTAGAGACAGGGTTTCACCATGTTGGCCAGGCTGTTTTTGAACTCCTGACCTCGTGATTCACCTGCTTCGGCCTCCCAAAGTGCTGGGATTACAGGTGTGAGCCACCGCGCCCGGCCTGTAGCCAACTTCTTAAAGATGTGGAAGACATACCAAGGGCTAACAAGCATATGAAAAAATGCTCGACATCACTAATAATCAGAGAAATGCAGGTTAAAACCATGATGAGATACCACCTTACACCATCAGAATAGCTGTTACTAAAAAGACAAAAAATAACAGATGTTGGAAAGGATGCAAGAAAAGCGAATTCTTACACACTGTTGGTGGGAATGTAATTTAGTACAATCTCTATGAAAAACATGGAGATTTCTCAAAGAACTAAAAATGGAACTACCATTTGATCCAGGAATCCCACAACTGGGTATCCTCACAAAGGAAAATAAGTGATTGTGTCAAAAAGACACCTGCACCTGTGTGTTCATCACAAAACTATTCACAATAGCAAAGATATGGAATCAACCTAAGTGTCCATCAATGGAGGACTGTGTAAAAAAAAATGTGATCTCTTTCTCTCTCTCTCTCTCTCTCTCTCACACACACACACACACACACACACACACACAATGCAATACCACTCAGGCATAAAAAAAGAATGAAATCATGTCTTTTGCAGCAACATGGATGGAAGTGAAGGTCATTATCTTAAGTCAAACAACTCAGATACAGGAAGTCAAATAGCACATGTATTTGACTAAATCATGCACAGACATGTCAGTGCTAAATAATGCATAGGCACGGGCATAGAGAGTGGAATAATAGGCAGTGGAGACTTGGAAGGGTTGGGGAGTGAAGGAGAGTGGATGATGAGAAATTACTCAATGGGTACAATGTACATTATTCAGGTAATGGATACCCTAAAAACCCAGACTTCCCCTCTGGGCAATAGATCTATGCAACAAAATTGCACTCGTGCCCCTTAAATATATATAAATAATAATTTTAAAAAGCAGTGTGCAATATGGAGCAGCCACAAGTGGCTTTTTAAATTAAAATTAAATAAAATTAAAACTTCAGTATCTCAGTTACATTAAGCACACTTCAAGCACTTAGTAATCACACGTGGCTTTGTGCTGAATGGCACAGATAGAAACATGTTCTATCACTGCAGAAAGTTCTATTGGATGGTGCTGATTCAAGGCAAGGTTTGGAAAACTACAGTCATGCTGGGTCCATGGCCTGTTTTTAGAAAGCCTATGAACTGATAACAATTTTAATTTTTTTAAAAAACAAATTGGAGCTGGGCGCGGTGGCTCACGCCTGTAATCCCAGCATTTTGGAAGGCCCAGGTGGGCAGATCACGAGGTCAGGAGATCGAGACCATCCTGGCCAACATGGTGAAACCTTGTCTCTACTAAAAATACAAAAAAAAATTAGCCAGGCATGGTAGCGGGCACCTGTAGTCCCAGCTACTCAGGAGGCTGAGGCAGGAAAATGGCATGAAGCCAGGAGGCAGAGCTTGCAGTGGGCCGAGATCATGCCACTGCACTCCAGCCTGGGTGACAGAGTGAGACTCTGTCTCAAAAAAAAAAAAAAAAAAAAAAAAAAAAACAGCAACAACAAACAAACAAACCAAAAAACCAAATTGGTAAAACAAGAAAAAGAAAAACCTGTGACAGGCATGGGAAAGGCTTGTTGATTCTGAAGGATCAACAGTGCTCTCTTGCACAACAATAATTCAGAACCAAGGACAGTGCACACCGGCATTGGAAGGTCCCATCTAAAACGTTATTCACATTTGACTTGAAAAGAACCTTGTATGAAATCTAGTTATTCCTTCTGCAAATATGAGTTGAGTGTTTATTATGGGCCAGGCAGAATATGGGGTTCTTGGAATATAGTGGTGAAAGAGCAGACAGTTACTCTCTGTTACATTCCTGATACATGGTACAATGTATATAACTATTCTTTGAACGGGTAAAATTGGATATGCAAAGTTGAGCCACCTTGAAGCCATCTCTGGAGTTGGAAAATAGGTCCATCCTACCACATTTGTTGAGGATGAATCACATACAACTTGAAACTGGAAGCCCTTATTGACCTGCTGAGGCAGGAGGATCACTTGTGGCCAGGAGTTAGAGACCAGTCTGGGCAACATAGTGAGACCCTGTCTCTACAAAAAATTTAGAAATTAGCAAGGCATGGTGACACATGCCTGTAGTTCCAGCTACTCGGGAGGCTGAGGTGGGAGGATTGCTTGAGCCCAGGAGTTCAAGAATGCAGTGAGCTATGATTGCACCACTGTACTCCATTCTCGGTAACAGAGCAAGACCCAGCCTCTAAAAGAAAAAAACAAACACAAAAAATCAGAGCCAGGTGCAGTGGTGCCTGCCTTCCTGTAATCCCAGCACTTTGGGAGGCTGAAGCAGGTGGCATGCTTGAGCTCAGGAGTTCAAGACCAGCCTGGGCAATGTCGTAAAACCCCATCTCTAGAAAAAATACAAAAATTATCCAGGTGTGGTGGGGCATGGCTGTAGTCCCAGCTAATTGGGAGGCTGAGGTGGGTGGATTGCTTGAGCCCAGGGGATGAGGCTGCTGTGAGCTGAGATCATGTCACTGCACTCCAACCTAGGTGACAGAGTGAGACCCTCTCTCAAAAACAAACAAACAACACAACAGAACAACAACAACTAATCAGGGTAATTATTTAACACTGCAGCTGCCTAGGGGTGGAGGAGCAATACCATCTAGGGCAGGCAAGATGGGAAGCAAAAACCAAGTGGCTTGCTAAATACAGAGAGATAAGAAGTCCAGAGAGGAGATGTGACTAGCCTGAGGTCACAGAGCTGGCCAGAAGAGGGCAAATGCCTCCCATATCCCTTGGGCGTCCTTTTCTTTCCTTCAGTGATGGGTAAAGCCTAGGAGAGCTAAGCCACATTCTCCTAGGCTGAGAAAGCTCGATGATGAATCATTCCAAAGCCTTCAGACTCCCAGGGAAGGACCCAGGTGAGGAAGTGGGAGCTTCCACCTCAGCCCCAATGACCCAGGGAACTTTACCATCCACAAGGACACTGCTCCTGTCCAGGGTGAAGTTCTGCAGCTGGGTACCATTCCGGGTCATCCGCAGGAATTCCTCATAGATGGCAACTCTGTCTACTCTCCGAGCCAGTGGCGAGAAGTTACACAGGGAGTCCACCCCGGTGTGGTGGCTGTTGGGGACAGACCTGGAAGGGGACAGGGATAAGCAAAGATATCTGCAATTTTATCACGATTCTAGGCTTTCTCCTTCTAGGCTCTTCCTGCAGGAACTTTCTGCAATGATGTAAACATTCTATGTCGGCCAGGCACAGTGGCTCATGCCTGTTATCCCAGCACTTTGGGAAGCCAAGGCGGGTGGATCACTTGAGATCAGAAGTTCGAGACCAGCCTGGCCAACAAAGTGAAACCCCATCTCTACTAAAAACACAAAAATTAGCTGGTGTGGCGGCGCTCCCCCATAATCCCAGCTACTTGGGAGGCTGAGACAGGAGAATCGCTTGAACCTGGGAAGTGGAGGTTGCAGTGAGCTGAGATTGTGCCACTGCATTCCAGCCTGGGCAACAGAGGGAGACTCTGTCTTAAATAAATAAATAAATAAAGTAATAGCCACAGGGAGAACATTTCTGGAATGTTGGGGTAATGACTTCTGAATACCCATAAAATCAATGAGAACATTGGCCAAAATAGTCTAAATCAATTTTTCCAGAAGTCTAGAAGTAAACCAAAGGCTTGCAAAAATTCAAGGGGTGTTAAGGAAAGTGTTAAATTTCAGTAGAAAGAGCAAGCTTTGTGGCATTTTAACTTGCATTATTTCCACAGTGCTCTTTCAAGATCCTCAGTATTTTATTATTATTATTATTATTATTTTTTGAGACAGGCCCTGGCTCTGCTGCCCAGGCTAGAGTGCACGGCACAATCTCAGCTCACTGCAACCTCCGCCTCCTGGGCTCAAGCCATCCTCCCACCTCAGCCTCCTAAGTAACTGGGACTACAGCACATGCCACTATGCTCAGCTGATTTTTGTATTTTTTGTAGAGATGGGTTTTCACCATATTGCCCAGGCTGGTCTCAAACTCCTGAGCTCACGCGATCTGCCCACCTTGGCCTCCCAAAGTGCTGGGATTACAGTCGCGAGCCACCGCATCCAGCAAGATCCTCCGTAATTTTGAAAACCAGCAGCCTCAGAATCATGATAGCTGTGAAAACCAGCCACTTAGCAGTCAAAATAGCTTTAGAGTTCTGCAGACATCAATCCGCAGAACATTGTCACTATTTGATCTGTTTGGCAGCTCCTTGAAAAAGCCCTATTCTCAGGGCTTATCTTTATTTGTTCTGACTCAGAATTTGTTTAGTGAGGAAAGCCTGTTCTCAGGGAAGTTGTCAAAAAAAAAAAAAAAATCATTGGTACCCGCCCATTGGAAATGATACCTCTCATTGAAAAAGCACAGTTAGACTGCTGGATTCTAAGTCATCTGGTTTTAGTCCCCTCCTTCCCTCATCTTCCATGGGTCTTGATTTCAGCAGCTGATGTCTTAATGCAGTAGATTCTACACTCTACACTCCATGGCCTCAGCACCAGGTACCTTTATGTCTGCTGAGATTTACACCAGCTCTCTTGAGTGTTGAAGCCAGTTGGGCTCCAGCTTTAGGAAAAAGCTGGTTTTTAGTTAACAGCTCTCTATTTCTAGGGCTGTCTTCCATCAAAGCTATGGCTTGGGGACACTTCTATTTAAAGGACAGCAGAAGTTCCTAGAGTCATTAGGTTGTGAGTTAGAACTCACCTGAATGTTGAGACTTGACAGTCAGAAAAATAACTCTTAATGCTGCTATTTCGGAAGAGTTGGTTGAGCTGAAAGACAGGGCGATGTTTCTTAGGTCAGAATCCTGGCCCCAGTAGCATCAGAGAATTTTCAGCCACTGAGCACACTTCCCCATCTATTTTGCTTCTTGTCATGACAACCACTTGCCCAAGTATGTATATCAAAGGACATGCTCTTCTAGGGTATGACTTAGCTGTGTGACCTTGGGTCAGCTACTGAACCTCTCTGTGCTTGTATCTTAAATGGGAATAAGAACCTGTCTTTGTGGATTGTTATAAAAAGTCACCCAGTATGTATAAGTCAGTTTCTGCATGGCAACAGAGTGGACACACCACCCCCTTCTCACCGCGTCCTCAATATTCCTTTTGTTCCTGTGGTAATTGGTGGTGCCTGGTTGGGCTATGTCCCGGGAATATGGTAGGTTGGTGATGGTGAAATTCAGGTAGAAGTGCTGGGTGCTGGAGCTGCTTGTTGGTTGATAAACTGATGACTCCATTTCTAGAATTTAAAAAAAAGTATGTAAAAATCCACTATCAAGGCAGGGTTTTAAGAAAGAGATTATTCCAGCTAGCTTACTTATTCCTGGCAGTGTGAGCTGAGCTAGGTGTTTTTTTTTTTTTGTTTTTTTTTTCGCAGGGGGGTCATTTGTTTTGTTTTCTTTTTGAGACAGTTTCACTCTCTTTGCCCAGGCTGGAGTGTAATGGCATGATCTTGGCTTACCGCAACCTCCACCTCCTGAGTTCAAGCCATTCTCCTGCCTCAGCCTCCTGAGTAGCTGGGATTACAGGCATGCACCACCTTGCCTGGATAATTTTTTTTTTTTTGTATTTTTAATAGAGACAGCATTTCTCCATGTTGGTCAGGCTGGTCTCGAACTCCCGACCTCAGGTGATCCACCCGCCTTGGCCTCCCAAAGTGCTGGGATTACAGGTGTGAGCCACCACACCCGGCTGGGCTAGGATTTTAAAGGTGGGATGGAGGGTTTAAAGGTAGGAGGAGGTAAATGGTCAGGAAAATGGGGTGGATGGATGGATGGGTGAATGGATTGATGGATGGATGGATGGACAGATGGATGGATGGATGGAAGGACAGATGGTGTCTGAGAGATGACTGGAAGGATAGAAAAATGGATGTCTGGAAAGATAGACGAGTGGATCACTGGATGAGTCAACAGGCAAATTTAGCCAAAACCAGTAGCCAGCAGAGTCTGCAGCTTGACCATGAAGCCTCTGCTGAGGTACTTGGAGGAGATTTTCTTATCAGGAGGTATGGACTAACAAGGTCATCATCTGACCTCGACCTCTATCCCTGTAGGGAATGCTTGTTCAAACTTCCTCCTCCAACCCAGAGGGACATGGAAAATTCACAAAGCCAAGACTATGGCTGCAGGTCTAAAAACAGGCCAAGGACTCAGCATTCTTCCTCCCACTGAGATGTTGCCCCTCACCACCTCAGGGGACCAGCCCGAATTTGGGGCAACCTTCCTTCATGAATGAGGAGAAAAGCTTGAACCAAGACCCATGGAGACTGAAATGGGCACTGGATTCAAAGACACATACTTGTAGGAGGCTCATCTGCACCAGGTTCATTGTAACCTAGAAACAAAGAAGTCACACATAAGAGGAAGTGGCGGAACCGTCCCAGATACTCCATGCCTGTGTCCATATGGGGCCCCTGCCTGGATGCCTTTCCCTTTGTGTATCTGGAGATTATGGATACATTTATGTATCATCTAATATTTGACTTAAATGTGTTCACCACTAGAAAGAATTTCCTGATATTTCAGTTAGCACTGACCCTTCCCTACTCACGTCTCTAGCATGCCTCCTATGAGAGGCTCTCACTACCTTTGTGTTCACAAGTCTATCCTCCCATCCATCCATAACCCCCGCTCCCCCTTCCAGGCCTCCTCCAATCTGTTCCTCCACCCAGCGAATGTTTATTAAGGGTTTACTATGTGCAAGGCTCCCTTTACATTTGGGGAATTTAGGGTAGAACAAAATAGTCTCCGCCCCTCTGGAGATTACATTAGGACAGGATGCACATGTAACCTATCTCTGTCCCTGGGGCCAGGCACAAGGCCTGGTTAATAGTAGCTGCTTGGTAAATCTAAATGAAGGAACAAAATGAAGCATATAAGTTGTGCAGTTTACAAGGGGGAACAGCTCCCCGCAACAGCCACGTTGAAGGGACTGGATGTCAACTCAGTTCATCAAGACCCAACCTGCACCTGTGTGTTTATCACAGCACTATTCACAATAGCAGAGATGTGGAATCAACCTATATGTCCATCAACAGATGAATCCATAAAGAAAGTGTGGTACATATGCACAATGGAACACTATTCAGCCATAAAGAGAAATAAAACCATGCTGCTGAGGTTGCAGAGAAAAAGGAGTGTTTATACACAGTTGGTGGGAGTGTAAATTAGTTCATCCACTGTGGAAAGCAGCAGGGCGATTCCTCAAAGAGCTAAAAACAGAACTACCATCCGACCCAGCAATCCCATCACTGCATATATGCCCAAAGGAATATAAATTTTTCTATAATAAAGACACATGTTCATTGAAGCACTATTCCCAATAGCAAAGACATGGAATCTACTTAAATGCCCATCAAGGATAGACTGGATAAAGAAAATGTGGTACATATACACGATGGAATACTATGCAGCTATAAAAAACAATGAGATTATGTCCATTGCAGGAACGTGGATGGAGCTGGAGGTCATTATCCTTAGCAAACTAATGCAGGAACAGAAAACCAAATACTGCCTGTTCTCACTTATAAGTGGGAGCTAAATGATGAGAACACATGGACACACAGAGGGGAACAACAGACAATGGGGCCTAACTGAGGTTGGAGGGTGGTGGGTGGAGGGTGGAGGGTGGGAGGAGGGAGAGGATCAGAAAAAATAACTAATGAGTACTAGGCTTAATACTTGGGTGACGAAATAATCTGTACAACAAACCCTGTGACATGAGTTTAACTTACAGAAAATCTGCACGTGTATGTCTGAACTTAAAAGTTAGAAAAAAAGAATGAATCCATGTCTTTTGCAGCAACATGGATTAAACTGAAGTCACCTTAAGTGAGACAAGTCAGACACAGACAGACAAATATCACATGTTCTCAATCATAAGTGGGAGCTAAGCAATGTGTAGACAAGAACTCAGAGAGGGGAATGATAGATAAAGGAGGCTTGGAAGGGTGAGGGGGTAGGAATGGGGTGGGTGATGAGAAACGACTTAATGGATACAATGTATGTTATTGGAGTGATGGATACTCAGAAAGCTCTGACTTTACTACTGTGCAATCTATGCATGTAACAAAATTGCACTTGTACCCCATAACTGTATACATACAATGATGATGAGGAGGAGGATAGTAATAATAATAATAAAGAACATCAAGACCCAGACTAGCCAAAAACTTAACTGTGGGCATGGGCAAGTCCCTTCCCCTCTCTGTGCCTCAGTTTCCCTCTTTGCTAAAATAAGAGTAATGAAAGCCCAGGATGTCTCTCTACATCCCGGTACCTACCTAAAGGTACCTCATATAAGTGATACGGGGTGCCCACCTCATGGGGTCATGATGATAAGCACTGTTCTTGGGTTGGCGGTGGAGGGGATGAAAGGGGAGCTATTTTGTCAATTCTCCACAGTCATGCTTTGCCTCTCAGAACCCCATTTAGGGGATGCCTTCTTAAATGCTGTCTTTCCCTGAGTTCTAGACCAATGCTGAGGCCCAGTGTGCCTGAAGCTTAGATCCCATAGATCTTCCTGGTACAGGTGCCTCATGTAGGAGAGAAGCCCATCCCTCCTCAATGGTGAGAAGAAAGCAGGGAGGGGAAACGTGTTTGTTCTGTTTTGAGACAAGAATCGTGCTCTGTCACCAGGCTGGAGTGCAATGGTGCGATCTCGGCTCACTGCAACCTCCACCTCCTGGGTTCAAGCGATTCTCCTGCCTCAGCCTCCCAAGTAGCTGGGACTACAGGCGTGCACCACCACACCCAGCTAATTTTTGTATTTTTACTAGAGACGGGGTTTCACCATGTTGGCCAGGGTGGTCTCAATCTCTTAACATGATCCACCTGCCTCGGCCTCCCAAAGTGCTGAGATTACAGGCGTGAGCCACTGCGCCTGGCCGGAAATGTGTTTTTTGTCCCTCAAGTGCCCCCACCAGGAAGACTCTTCTGTGAGTTAAACACGTGGAGTGGATCATAGCACTGAATGCTGACAAGTGGAGTTCATATCCTGGTTCCACCACTGTCAAGGTAAATTGCTTAGCCTGTCTAAGCCTCAGTTTCTTCATCTGTAAAATGGGATTAATCAAAGTCCAACCTTGCATGGTGATTATGGGAGGGTCAGTGGTAACGCCAAGACTTGAACCCCAAGTCTTTCCCTAGAGAACCAGCAAACAGACACTCTCCTGGACTGCAGTGGGGGCTGGGGGGTGAGGCAGGGAGATGGGGCTGAGAGCTGCTCACCGTTAAGGTAGAGGCTGTCTTTGTCCAGAGAGTAGGGGCCCAGCCGGGTGATGCCGTGGGTCTGCTGGCTCAGCTCATGGAACACCTGCTTGATAGGCAGACCTGGGCTGCTGAGGGGCCGCAGGTAGGTGCAGAGGAGGTCCACCTGTGTCTCAGCGCCGTTCTTCACAGACCTGAGGAGAGAGAGGTGCAGCTTTGGGGGATGAAGGCCACCTGGCGCCTCTCCACTTGTGGTCACTGCACAACTCACAGTCCAAATTTTGGTCTCATTGACAAAATGCAGTTTCTCCACCTGGCCTTATCTATCATCTCAGGATCTTTGCAATTGCTGTTACCTTTGTCTGGAAGCTTCTCCCGATTTCTCCTTACCTGGATAACTTCCTGGTCATCCTCCAGGTCTCAGCTTAGAGGACTCCCTCCTCCTCCTCGTCCTCCTCCTCCTTTTCTTCCTCCTCCTCTTCCTCCTCCTATCTTCCTAGGCAAGGTCAGGAGCCTCCTCTGGGTCCCACAATCCTCCACTCTTCCCCTGTCACTGCCCTGGTCACCCTCTATGTAATCATAAATTATTTGTTCCTGTTCCTACCAGAACGTGGTCTCCACGAAGGAGGAAATGAACCAGTTTAGCTTACTCTTATTGTATCGAAGCCTCAGAACCTAGCACCCCTTGACAACTCCCTGCAAAAATCAAAGTCCTAATGAATGGAAAAACAAAATATAGCATTTACATACAAATGAAAAAGGAAGGGAATTCTGACACATGCTACAACATGGATGAACTTTGAGGACATTATGCTTGGTGAAATAAGCCAGCCATACAGTATAAACCAGGACATATACCATATGATTCCTCCATTCATAGGAGGTCCTTAGAATCATCAGATTCACAGAGACAGAAAGTAGAATGGTGGGTGCCAGAGGCTTGAAGAGGGGGATGAGGAGTGAGTATTTCATGGGGATAGAGTTTCAGTTTGGGAAGATGAGGAAATTCTGGAGATGGATGATAGTGGTGATGGTTGCACAATAATGTGAATGTGCTTAATGCCACTGAACGGGAAATATAGTTAAAATGGTAAATTTAATATGATGTGTATGTTACCACAATATAGAAAAAAAAAATCCAGGCCGGGTGCAATGGCTCACACCTATAATCCCAGCACTTTGGGAGGCCGAGGCGGGCAGATCACCTGAGGTCGGGAGTTCGAGACCAGCCTGACCAACATGGAGAAGCCCCATTTCTACTAAAAATACAAAATTAGCCAGGTGTGGTGGCACATGCCTGTAATCCCAGCTACTCGGGAGGCTGAGGCAGAGGAATCGCTTGAACCCAGGAGGCGGAGGTTGTGGTGAGCCGAGATCATGCCTGGGCAACAAGAACAAAGCTCTGTCTTAAAAAAAAAAAAAATCCAAGTCCTCCAAGGCCCTTTGACCCTGCTGATGTCTTGAGTCTCATCCTCTCTCTCTTTCCTTCTTGCTCTCTCTCTGCTCCAGCCACACTGGCCTCTTTGCTGTTCATAGAACACGCCAAGCTCATTTGCACCTCAAGACCTTTTCTCATGCTGTTCTCCCTACCTGGAACAGTTTTCATGGCCATTTGGGACACAGCCCAAGATTCATCCTGGGTAAAGTTGCTCTTCCCATCACTTGCTATTTATTTATGTTTCATATCACTTTACTCCATTTGAAGCTACTTTACTTAGATATTTATGTTCCTGTTTAGCATCTGTTCATCTCCACTGGGTGAGGACAGGGACAGCATCTGTCTTATCACTCTAGTACTCAGCACCTGCCTCAGAGGAGTGGTGCCATGGGCATCAGTTGAGTAATAATATAAATGGAGAAGTAAATAGTAAATACCAAGAGAGTGCAAACTGGCCCAAAGAAGTCAAGTTGGCAAGGATGCAAGAAAAGGAACTCTTATATATGGTTGGTGGGAATGGTAGAGGAGTGGTGCCATGGGCATGGGTTGAGTAAAAATATAAATGAAGAAGTATCTAGTAAATACCATGAGAGTGAAAACCGACCCAGAAAAGTCAAGTTGGCAATGATGCACGAAAAGGAAACTTTTTTTTTTTTTGAGACAGAGTCTCGCTCTGTTGCCTAGGCTGAAGTGTGCAGTGGTGTGATCTCAGCTCACTGCAAGCTCCGCCGTCTGGGTTCACACCATTCTCCTGCCTCAGCCTCTCCAGTAGCTGGGACTACAGGCACCCGCCACCATGTCTGGCTAATTTTTTGCATTTTTAGTAGAGACGGGGTTTCACCGTGTTAGCCAGGGTGGTCTCCATCTCCTGACCTCATGATCCGCCTGCCTGGGCCTCCCAAAGTGCTGGGATTACAGGCATAAGCCACCGTGCCTGGCCTAGGAAACTCTTATACACTGTTGGTGGGAATGTAAATTAGTACAGCCTCAAATGAAAAATAGTATGGAGATTTCTCAAAGAACAAAAAAAAAATCAGAACTACCATTTTACCCAGCAATCCCACTGTTGGGGATCTACCCAATGGAAAAGTATTAGAAATAAATCATGGTGATGGCTGTATGACATTGTGAATATAATCAATGTCACTGAATTGTACATTTAAAAATGGTTAAAATGGCAGATTTTATGTTACATGTATTTTTGCCACAATATTAAAAAATGTGATTTTCTTAAATAGATGCAGTAAAGGACCCTCTGAGAATAGCTCAACCCATATATATCTAAAGGAAATGAGTCCAGGTGTGGTGGCTCATGCCTGTAAAATCCCAGCACTTCCGGAGGCTGAGGCAGGTGGATCACTTGAGGCCAAGAATTTGAGACCAGCCTGGCCAACATGGCAAAACCCCGTCCCTGTTAAAAATGTAAAAGAATTTAGCCTGGTGTGGTGTTGGGTGCCTGTAATCCTTGCTACCTGGGAGGCTAAGGCAGGAGAATCACTTGAACCCAAGAGGCGGAGGCTGTGGTGAGTCAAGGTCGTGCCACTGCACTCCAGCCTGGACAGCAAGAGCAAAACTCCTCGGGAGGTTGAGGCACAAGAATCGCTTGAACTCAGGAGGCAGAGTTTGCAGTGAGCCGAGATTGCACCACTGCACTCCAGCTTGGGTGACAGAGTGAGACTCTGTCTCAAAAAAAAAAAAGAAATGAAACCAGTATCTTGAAGAGATATCTGCACTCCTCTCTTCATTGCAGCACTATTCAAAATAGCCAAGATATGGAAACAAGCTCAATGACCTTCAACGGATGAATGGGTAAAGAAAATGTAGCATACACATATACAATGAAATATATAAGAAAGATGAAAATCCTGCCACTTGGGATAACATAGATGGAGCTGGAGGGCATTAGGCTAAGTGAAATAAGCCAGGCACAGAAAGACAAATATCGCATGATCTAACTTATAGGTGGAATCTAAAATTGTCAAACTCATAGAAGCAGAGAGTAGGATGGTGGTTGCCAGGGGCTGCGGGGAGGAGCAAATGGGGTGATGTTGGTCAAAAAGTACAAACATGATAACTATGTAGAGGTAATAGATACATTAATTAGCTGAAATGTGGCCATCATTTTACAATGTATACCAAAATATCAAGTTGTACACTTTAAATGCAAGCAATTTTTATATGTCAAAAGTCAAACTGTCATGAATAAATAAAAAAGTTATTTATACCAGTCAGAATAACTATTACTGAAAAGACAAAAACCAACCAACCAACCAACCAACACCAAACAACCAGATGTTGGTAAGAATAAAAGAAAAGGGAACTCTTATACACTGTTGGTGGGAATGCGAATTAGCACAATCTCTATGGAAAACAGTATGAGGATCTCTCAAAGAACAAAAATGTAGAACTACCATTTGACCCAGCAATCCCACTATTGGGGATCTACCCAATGGAAAAGAAATCATTATATCAAAGAGACACCTGCACGTGTACGTTTATTGCAGCACTATTCACAATAGCAAAGATATGGACCCAACCTAAGTGTCCATCAACAGAAGACTGGATAAAGAAAATGTGGTATATATATACCACAAAATACTATTCGGCCATAAAAAGAGTGAAATCATGTCTTTTGCAGCAACATGAATGGAATGGGAGTCCATTATCTTAAGTGAAACAACTCAGAAACAGAAAGTCAAATACCCCATGTTCTCACTTATAAGTGGGAGCCAATGGACTCCATGTCCATTAGCTCATGGTCAAATACCATACGTTCTCACTTATAAGTGGGAGCATAGACTCCAGATCCATGTACACATGGACATGGAGTGTGGAATAACAGACACTGGATACTCAGAAAGGTGGGAGAGTGGGAGAAGGGTGGGGAACCTCACTTAATGGGTATAATGTACACTATTCGGGTGATACACCGAAAGCTACTGTCTGGAAGTCTACCGTCTGAAGACTTCACTATGCAATATATGCATGTAACAAAAACTGCACTTGCACTCCTTAAATCCATTTTAAAAAAAGAATGGGGCCGGATGTGCTGGCTCATGCCTGTAATCCCAGCACTTTGGAAGGCTGAGGAGGGCGGATCACCCGAAGTCAGGAGTTCGAGACCAGCCTGACCAACATGGAGAAACCCCATCTCTACTAAAAATACAAAAAAAATTAGCCAGGCATGGTGGTGCCTGCCTGTAATCCCAGCTACTCGGGAGGCTGAGGCAGGATAATCACTTGAACCCGGGAGGCAGAGGTTGCAGTGAGCCAAGATCGTGCCATTGTACTCCAGCTTGGGCAACGAGAGAGAAACTTCATCTCAAAAAGAAAAAAAAAAGGAAAGATAAAAAGATTAAAAAAAAATATAGCCCACCCCAACCCAAGAGGGACCTCCCAGTCAGAACTCTAAGTTCTTGGTGGTGTGCTGTGGGTGGGGGAGTTTCTCACCTTAGTGCGATGACCCTGCAGCCTGTGTACCGTGCACCCAGGCTGCTCCTCTGGAACAAAGGACTGAGCTGCAGAGGGAGAAGGGAGCCCAGGTTGGTCAGAGGCAGGCAGGCAACAGCCCTAGGATGGGCATGGCAGGGCTGCAGGGGGAGGCAGGCCTCTCACCAGGTGCTGCATGACGTTGTCTGTGATGTTGAACTCGAGGGAGCCGGGTTGGCCCATGTCCGCCACGTAGCGCAGGTTGTTGATGGTGAAGTTCAGTGTGAATGGCTCCTCGCTGACCACCCCGGCTAGGGCAGGGGGAAAAGAGAGAGAGAGAGAGAGAGATGAAGCTCTTGGGGAAGATGATGGGTGGGTGGGGGGTGGTATGGGGCAGGGTGGGGGCAGTGTGTTCCAAGGACCCTGTGTCCGCCTCTCAATAAGCCCAACGGTGACTTTTAATGGAGACAACTCCAGCAGCCAGTAAGGGTGTGCTTAATGATTTGGTATGTCCAGATGGGGTCCTTCTACCCAAATGCAGGAAGGGAAGATTCTGTAAAAAGTTACCAATGGTTCTGATCTTTCCCAGGGTAAAGGCTCCATATTACCACACTGATGCAGAAGTCATGACTTTGGCCTTTTTAAAAAAATTTATTCTCTCTCTCTCTTCCTCTCTCCCCATAGATCCTTCTCTGCCTTTCTCCCATTTCTGTCTATCCCTTTCTGTCTCTCTCTCCTGCACTCACAACCAGGTATGCTAATCTTCTATGCATTGGTTAACATGGCCAACAATCTTTGCAGCCATAACCAACCTCTCAGCACCTCAGTTTACTCATCTGTAAAATGAGATGACAATGGTTCACAATGATGATTCCTGCCTCAACAGTTGTTATAAAGCTTAAACAAGTTAATCATTGTGAATCGTGTAAGCACTGCTGGGCACACAGGTCAATATGGTGTACATGTTTATTATATAAAACATATCAGCAAATGCTTTCTAATCACTCCCTCTGTGTGGAACTTTATGGAAGTATGAGCTAAGGTTTTTTTGTTTTGTTTTGTTTTTGTTTTTTTGTTTTGTTTTTGTTTGAGATGGAGTCTTACTTTGTCGCCCAGGCTGGAGTGCAGTGGTGCGATCTTGGCTCACTGCAAGCTCTGCCTCCCAGGTTTTACGCCATTCTCCTGCCTCAGCCTTTTGAGTAGCTGGGACCACAGGCGTGCACCACCACGCCTGATTAATTTTTTTTCGTATTTTTAGTAGAGACAGGGTTTCACCGTGTTAGCCAGGATGGTCTCGATCTCCTGACCTCAAGATCCACCCGCCTCGGCCTCCCAAAGTGCTGGGATTACAGGCGTGAACCACGGCGCCCGGCCAAGCTAAGGTTTAAGATAAACCTCTAGAAGAAAAGTTTACCTCTCCTTCTCTCCCTGCCTTTCTTCTTTTCATCACTCTTGAACTTCCTTCTGTTCCTTGTTCCTTCTCTCCTTCTTTCTTTCCTGAACTTCCTTCTGTTCATTCTTCCTTCTCTCCTTCTCTATTTCCATCCTTTCTTCTTCCCTTCCATATTTCATTCTATTAATGCATCCTTTCTTTCTTGCTGGCTTCCTTCCTTTCATTGTACCTTCTATCATCTATCTATACTTCCTCTTCCTTCTCTCACTTCTTTCCTTCCTTTCACCCATCCATCCGTCCATTTATCCATCCATCCATCCATCCATCCATTCATTCACTTATCCATCCATCTATCCATCCATCCACCTACCCACCCATCTGTCCATCTATCCATCCATCCACCTACCCATTTATCCATCCATCCTTCCATCCACCCACCCATCTGTTCATCCATCTGTCCATCCATTCATCCATTCACCCACTCACCCACCCATCTGTTCATCCATCCATCCATCCACTCATTCATCCACCCACCCATCCACCCACCGATCCATTCATCCATCCATCATCTATCTTTCCTTCCTTACACCTCTTTTCTTCCTTCCGTCTACTTATCCATCTTTCCTCCTCCTTTTTTTCTTTCATTCATTTTTCTTTCTTCAATTCACTCATCCATCCTCTCTCCCTTCCTCCTTCCATTCATCACTTCTTCCTTCCATCTGTCACTTCTTCCTTCCATCTATCCACCTTGCCTTCCTTCCATATATAAGGAATTGGTCCTACACTGCTCCAGGAACATTTGAAGGGGAACGGGGGGGGGCGGGGTAAAGAAATACTCTGGCCCTTCCATAGCCCCGCCCACCATTGTCCCATCAATGCCTCCTATTGGCTGAACCTAACAGGAAGCTAGTTAGCATGGGAGCCTGGGAAATGTAGTTTTCATGCGTCCGACGTCTATCCCACAGAGCACAGGAAGGTTGGAGAATGGATCCGAGGACAAAAACAAAACAAAACAAAAAAACCCCCACATGTGGTATAATAGAGAAAGCCCATAAGAAGTTACATTCCTATAAAAGAGAAGTAGACAACAGAATATAAACAAATAAGTTCAAAAAGTGGGAGAAGTATTGTGAAGGATTAACAGAAAGAAAAAACCCAGGATCTCATTCGGAAGCAGGAGTGAGACAAATTCGTGTAAGAAATTAACTTTTCCTTCACAGTCAGCAGAGTAAACAGACAATCCACAGAATGGGAAAAAATCTTCACAATCTATATATCCAACAAAGAGCTAATATCTAGAATCTACAACGAACTCAAACAAACTAGCAAAAAAAAAAAAAAAAAAAAAAAAAACAAACAATCTCATCAAAAAGTGGGCTAAGGACATGAATAGACAATTCTCGAAAGAAGATATACAAATGGCCAATGAACATATGAAAAAATGTTCAACATCACTAATGACCAGGGAAATGAAAATCAAAACCATAATGTGATACCACCTTACTTCTGCAAGAATTGCCATAATCAAAAAATCAAAAAATAATAGATGTGACTCTGGGGGTCAAGATGGTCTACTAGAAGCAGCAGCGCTTGGAGGCTCCCATTGAAAAAAACCATAATAAGTGTGTGAATCCTTTCCTGGCAACCAAAATATCCAGGTTCCCTCATCAAAATTGACTAGAAGGCTGGCAGTGACCCACGGAGAGAAGGAAAAGCAGTGTGTTATGGTGGCCCATCTGAGAGACACACGGGGAAGGGGAACCCCGTCCCTCCAGCCAAGGGAGGTGGTGAGTGAGCGGGCTACCCAATCTGGGGAAACTGTGCTTTTTCCACGGAACTGTGCAATCCACAGATTGGAAGATCCCACTCGCGAACCCATGCCACTGGGACCTAGTGTCCCAACCCCAGAACGCGCAGATTCTTACAGCTGGAATCTGCCTAAGCCTACGGAACTCCCCGGGTGAGGGGCGACCAGCACTGGCTGCGGCTGTCTGCTAAGTCTTTTTCGTTCCTTGGGGGAGGGGCGACAGCCAGCACTGGGACTCACGACTGCCTAACACGCTAAGCTCCCTGGGCAGGGGAAGGGCGGCACCCCTTTCAATAGCTCCAGGCTGCGCTTGTCCCCTGCTGGAGCCAGGTAGGCTGGATGGCTTGGTCCCAGGACTTGTTCCCACAGCCCAACACACCGGCTGTGGCAGTCTGCAGCCAGAGTGCTTCTTCAGGGCTAACCCTGACCCATCCTTCCTCAGTGGGCAGAGCTTCCCTGCAGGATCTCCAATGACTCCAGCCAGAGGCTCAGGGACAGAATTTGGACTCCCTGGGCTTGGGCCTCTAGTGGGAGGGATGGCTGCAGTCTCTGCGGACCAGCAGACTTAGCCTCTCCTCCTGGTAGTTCTGAGGAATCCAGGCAGCCCAGACGTGTGGTTTCCCCCAATGAAGCACCCCCTCTCCCCCAGGGGACAAAGTGCTTCATTAAATGGGTCTTGCTCCCCATGCCAGTCAACTGGGTGAGACCCTCCAACAAGAGTTGTCAGACACCCTATACAGGAGAGATCCTATTGGCATGAGGTTGGTGTCCCCTGAGGTCAGAGGTCCCAGAGGAAGCAGGCACCTATCTTCGCTGCTCTCCAGCCTCCTTGAGTGACATCTCCAGGTATGGGAGCAAATCAGATGAATAGGGCCTGAAGTGAACCCCTAGCAAACTGCAGCAGCCCTACAGAAGAGGGACCCGACTATTGAAAGAAAAACAAGCAGAAAGTGACAACAACAGCATCATCATCAACAATAACAACCAAAAGACCCCCACAAAAACCCCATCCAAGGATCAGCAGCCTCAAAGCCTGAAACCAAAACTCACGAAGATGGGAAAGAATCAACAAAAAAATGTTGAAAACCCAAAAGGCCAGAGTGCTTCTTCTCCAAATGACCGCAACACCTCTCCATTAAGAGTACAGAACTGTTTGGAGGATCAGATGGATGAATTGACAGAAGTAGGCTTCAGAAGATGGGCAATAAAAAAGTACGATGAGCTAAAGGAGCATGTTCTAATGCAATGCAAAGCTAAGAACCTTGATGAAAGGTTAAAGGAATTGCTAACTAGAATAACCAGTTTAGAGAGGAACATAAATGAACCGATGGAGCTGAAAAACACAGCACAAAGCTTCGTAAAGCATACACAAGTATCAACAGCCAAATCGACCAAGTGGAAGAAAGGATATCAGCAATGACCAAGCTGAGCCTGAGTTGAGCCTTCTAGGAAAACCAAAGAGCCAACTACACATCATCAAGGAACCTAACTCTCTTGAATTCTGTCCCATAATCCTGAGTCAGCTCCAACTCAATTGGTAGTGACTGATTTTTTTTTCTTTTTTTTTTTTTTAGTAGCCATTCTGAAGCTGTTTTGAACTGAGAGAAAATGAACACTATTATCAATTGGTGATGTCTGCCATGAATGCTGCAATCAATTAATGATGTCTGTCTTGGATGAGGGAGTGGAGCACATGCCATATAGTTTCCCAGTGTAAACTCTGGCAGACACTAAAGTTGAACCAAGGCAGAAGAGGAAAGTTTCCATACATTATAAGAAAGCATACTTCATTCCTTCCTTCCCTGGGAAAATCCATGTTTTCCTGTAGATCTAAATCTGTCGATCTACTATGTACAAGGTCCTGAAGCAGACACTAGGGAAGCACAAGGGAGTAAGACACAGTTGCTCCAATCAGCAGGTTTATGCACTAGCGGGGTGACTGGATATAAACACAATGTTCAAAGCAGAGAAACTGTGCTTGCAATTGAGTTAAAAAAATATGCAACAGGACTTAAAGTGAGTGACAAAATAAAAGGTTCCCATGATTCTTTTGCCTATAATAACTCAAGATTTTTTTTAGAAATCATATTAAATAGTACTAGTTAAACACTGAGCATAGCACTTTTGTGCATATTCAGTACCCAGTAAGTTCATATATTATCTATTAACTTTGTTATCACCACCACCATCATAATCATCACCATCCCTGTCACCATCACCATCATTATTGTCATAATCACCACCATAATTACCAACATCACCATCATCATTACCATCACCACCACCATCACCATTGTCATCATGATCATAATCATCATCATCATCATCATCGCCACCATCAGTATCATCATAAAAATAGCTCTCTGAGAGGAGAGATTATTAATTGTTTCATAATCCATGCCATATCCCCAGGATTTGGCAGAGCCCCAGGGCTTGGCACAGTGCTCAACAAAGTTTGTTAGTTGGCTCATCGTCACTAGATTTATAAAGAATTTCCATCTTTATTTGACTGAATAATGGAAGAGATGTTTACACTCATCACCCATGCTCTAACAGAGATGCTATTGGCTGGTACTTATTCAAGGGACCAGTAGAAGGGATGGATCCCCAGAGTTTCCCAGGTCCACTGTGGTAGTCCCAAGAGCTACAGAGAAGCCCTCTTCAGAGGAAGCATCCAAGCCTCTCATGGCAGAAAGGTCAGCAAATAAAAGTATTTACAGGCCTTGCTGCATATGGGGCCCGAGCTGAGTCTCTCTCTAGAGCTGGCCAGAAGGGAAAGGGAATAACTTGTGCCCTCCCAGCCCCCTCCCTTATGAAGAGGACATAGGCGCATAGGAAGAGGGGACAGCTCCTGCCCTGCTTGGCGTACAATTGGGGCCACTGGAGCATCCGTTGAATACTCACTGCTGGTGGTGGGCACAGAGCTCCGATGGGTGAAACCTGCATAGAGAAGGAGGGAGGAGAGTGGGTGAGGGTTAAGGGAGAGGTGGGGAATCAAATAGGGGTCACAGATACCCTAGTGGAATGGAAGAAGTTTCAAGGAACAGGGGCCTTGAAGATTCTCTATCAGTACCCTTAGAGCAGGGAAGAAGGTACTGAGGATGAACTCAGTCCGAGATGAAGAAACTTTGAAGTTCAGACATCAGTCATCACACACAGACAACACAGTCAAGACTTCAATGGCCAGTCAGGGAGTGTGACCTCAAGTCAGAGAGTAAGAGGCTGCCCAGCAAAGAGGAATAATCTCCAACCACATCGCAGCTGCTCACCATTGACATAGAGACTGTCCCTGTCCAGTGTGTAGGGACCCAGCTCAGTGATGCTGTGGGTCAGCTGGCTCAGCTCCAAATACAGCTGCTCTCTGTCTAGCCCAGCGCCTGTGGGGTCAGGGTGGTAGGTGCAGATGGCATCCACTCCAGTGGCTTCCCCATCCTTCTCTGGCCTAGGGAGGGCAGATAAGGGGAATGCCATTAAATAGATTGCCTATAGGGAGGCATTCTGAGATTCCTGGGGGCAGGACAGGAAGGGGACAGAGGAAATGAGAATCCTGGTAGACAAGTGAGAAGCCATACTAAGATTCTCTGAATGCACCAACTTCCAGGCAGCCTGGGAATGTGAGTAGAGTCAGGAATACAAGAATTTTATAAAATTGCATTCTCATAGTATGGGGATAGGAGAGCCCAGACTTGAGAAACATTAAGAGCTGGAATTGGGGATGAAAGCAAGTGGATGGGGGAAGTTTATCTTGAGAGAAACCTTGGAAGAGAATTTAACACCTGAAGGAGAGGGAGGTAGGGAGAAGTAAGAAATTCAGAGGGATGACCAAGGTAGAACCCCGATCTGGTTGATGGGCCCTGCAAGTTCTCTCGATTGATAGGGGAGATGGTAGGATCAGGAGATATGTTGGTCCTGGAGCCACCAATGCCTGAATTCCACTTGTGCTGAAGACTTCCACAGGGAGGGAAGGAAGAAATCTGATCAAACTCCTTGGGCCTGGGAACACTTGGGGCAGCCAGACTGGTTATTCTCAGTTCTCACCTGAGCAAGGTCAGCCTGCAGCCAGAGTACAGAGGGCCAACACTGGTGTTCTTGAACAAGGGCCTTAGCTGTGGAGGAGGAAGAGGGAGGTGAGTAGGATGGCTGAGGACATAGAAGCAAGGAAGATGTAAGGTGGGAGGGGCTGTAATCAGGGGGCGGGGCTATCTCTCTGGTGAGGGGAGGTGGGTGAGATCTTCTTCCATGCCTTGGAATGGGTGACGTAGGTGGAAAAAGACAAGGTGGGCAGGGCAGAGTGAGGTGGGAGGGCTCTCACCAGACCCTGAAGGACCCTTTCTGTAGTGTTGAACTTCCTGGAGCCAGGCCACATGTTCTCCTCATACCGCAGGTTAGTGATGGTGAAGTTGAGGGTGAATAGTATCAGGAGATGGCTGGCAGCTGTAGTGGAGGTGGGAAATAAACACTATGTTCAAAAGTAGAGAACACTTAAGAGTTTGTAATAGACTTATTTCTAAACATATGCAACCAGATTTAAAGAGAGTGATAAAATAGAAGGTTTTCATGCCTCCCTTGACTATAACGATCAAAGTTTTTCATAGAGCATGCTAAATAATAATAGTTAGATGCTGAGCATAACCTTTGGTGCATATTCTGTGTTCCATAATACTAGATATTATTACCCTTGTTATCACCACCATCATCATCATCACCAACACTGTGGCCATCACTTTCATTATTGTTATCACCACTACTATCAGGACAAAAACCATGATCATCATAATCCCTATCATCCCCACCACCATCACCATCATCATCCACATCATCACTTGCACCATCACCACCAGGACATGGTCACCAACACCATCACTGTTTCATCCTTACCATCATAAAGATCACCACCATCATCATCATCATCATGATCACCACCACCACCACCACCACAACCATCATGATCCACATCACCACCACTAGTACCATGATCACCAACACCATCATCACATCATCCTTAACCATCATAACCACCACCACCACCTATCATCATCATCCTTATTGTCAATATCACCATCACACTGTCAATCACCACCACAACCACCACTGTCATCCTTCCCATAATCACCACCACCGCTATCATCATCATCATTATCACATCATTACTGTCAAAACTACGACCATCATCAATATCATCATCATCATCTTCATAATCACCATCATCATCACATCATGGTCATCAGCATCACCATCATTATTGTGATCATCTCCAGCAACATCATCATCACCACCATCCCACATCATCCTCAAAATATAAGAAGCTCTCTGAGGGCAGATATTTTTACCTCTTTTGTGTTCCCTGCCTTATCTCTAGGGCCTGGCAGAGAGTGGATGCTCAAAGAAGTTTGTTGGGTGACTCATCATCAGTAAATTTGCTATGATTTTTAATCTTATTTGAGTGAAAAGGACAGAGATGTTGACACTCATCATGCATACTCTAATAGAGGTGCCATTGACTGGTACTTACCTGAAGGGCTAAGTATCGAGGCTGGAGTCCTAGATGCTCCCAGATACACTGTGGGGGTCCCAGGAGCTGAGGAGAAGCCTGCATTAGTTAAAGCAACATAAGCTCTTTCATGGCAGAAATGCCAGCAGATAGGAGTATTTCTGCATGTGGGGCTTGAGATTAGTGTCTCTCTGGAGCTGGCCAGAGGGAAAGGGAATCACTTGTGCCCTCTCAGATCCTTCCCTCATGAAGAAGATATAGGGGCATAGGAGAAGGGGGTCAGCTCCTGTCCTGCTTGGAGTAGGATTGGGGCCACTGGAATGTTAGTAGAATACTCACTGCTGGTGGTGGGCACAGAGCTCCGATGGGTGAAACCTGCATAGAGAGGGAGGGAGGAGAGTGGGTAAGGGTTAAGGGAAAGGTGGGGAACCAAAAGGGGTCAGTGCTACCATGGTGCAATGGAAGCAGTTTCAGGGAACATGGGCTTTGAGGATTCTATATAAGCACCCTCAGATCAGGGAAGAAGGTCATGAGGATGAAAGTCTCCAGTACAAGATGAAGAAGAAACGGTGAAGCTCACATCAGTCATCAAATACAGACGACATGGCCAAGACTTCAATGGCCAGGCAGGGAGTGTGACCTCAAGACAGAGAGTAGAGGCCTGCTCAGAAAGGAAGGAACTCCAACCACATCACAATTGCTCACCATTGACAAAGAGGCTGTCGTTGTCCAGGGCATAGGGGCCCAGCTCAGTGATGTTGCGGGTCAGCTGGCTCAGCTCCCAATACAGCTGCTCTCTGTCCAGCCTAGGGCTTTTGGGGTCAGGGTGGTGGGTGCAGACAGCGTCCACTCCAGTGGCTGCCCCATCCTTCTCAGGCCTGGAGAGGGCAGGTGAGGGAAATAATAATGAAGTTTTGTCTAGGAAGGAGTCCCAAGATTGCTGAGTAAAGGACAGGAAGGGGCCACAGGAAATGAGAAGCCTGGTACACAGATGAGAAGCCACACTTAGATTCTCTGAGTGCACTGACTACTGTCCATCTTGGGACAGTGAACATACTTGTGGATACAAGAATTTTTCTAACATTGCCGTGTGGCTCTTGCATTCTCATGGCATGGGGACAGGAGAGCCTAGACTTGAGACAGGTGACAAGCTGGAATTGGGAATTAAACAAGTGAATGAGGCATGTTTGTCTTGAAAGAAATCCTAGTTAGAGAATTTAACACCTAATGGCAAGGGAGGAGGGGAGAAAAGAGGGAACTCCGAGGGATGGCCAGGGTGGAAGTCCAATCCTGCTGATGGGCTCTGTGGAAACTCTCAGTCAATTTGGGTGGGATGGCAGAGGGCAGTGGTAATACTGGGAGACAGGTTAGTCTTGGAGCCACTGTTCCTCGAGTTCCATCTTTGAGGAGAATAACCACAGAGAGGGCAGGAAAAAAGAAGTCCAAACTCATGAAGACTGGGAACAATTGGGGCAGCCAGGTTGGCAATTCTAAGGTCTCACCTGAGCAAGGTCAGTCTGCAGCCAGAGTACAAAGGGCCAACACTGGTGCTCTTGAACAGGGACCTGAGCTGTGGGGAAAGGAGAGGAAGGTGAGTAGGATGGCTGAGGGGGTAGGGGCAGGGGACTAGTCATTGGGGCTGGCACCAGTAGGCGGGCCTGGCATCAGTGAATGGGGGCTCATGTCTCTGGGTGTGAGGGGAGGTGGGTGAAATCTTCTTCCATGCCCTGCCATGAGTGAGATAGGTGGGACTAGACAAGGTGAACTGGGCAGAGTGAGATGGGCGGGGCTCTTACCAAGCCCTGAAGGACCCTCTCCGTGGTGTTGAACTTCCTGGAGCCAGGGTGTTGCATGTTCTCCTCATACCGCAGGTTGGTGATGGTTAAGTTGAGAGTGAACGGCACCAGGAGAGAGCTGGCAGCTGTCGTGGAGGTGGGAAAGAAACAACATGTTCAAAAGTGGAGAACTTTATACATTTCCAGAAGACCTACTTCTAAACATATGCAACAGGATTTAAAGAGAATAATATAAAGAGTTTCCATGCGTCCTTTGACTATAACGATAGAAGTTTCTAACAAAGCCTACTAAATAATAGTAGTAGTTAGCATACCTCTTGGTGCATATTCAGAGTTCTATAATACTAAATATTATCTGTTACTTTTATTATTACCATTGTCATCATCAATGTCACCAACACTGTGACCCTCATTATTATTATTGTCATCACCACCAGCATCAGCACCACCCACATCAGCACCAAAATCATGACCAAAACTGTGGTGGGGATGACTCTAGCATCCCCACTACCATCATCATCATCATCAACACCACCACAATCATCGTCATTTGCATCATGATCACCAGCACCATGATTACCAACACCATTATCATATCATCATTATTCTCATCACCACCACCACCATCACAACCATCATCATTATAATCATCATTATCATCATTGTAACCATCACAATCACTATTGTCAATCACTACCACAACCACCACCATCCTTACCACCATCATTCTTCCCATAATCACCCCCACAACTGTCCTTATCATCATCACATGATTACCATCATAACCACCACCACCATCATCATCATTATTCTCATTGTCAACATCATCATTACTATTGTCAATCACTACCAAAACTACCATCACCAACACCACTATCATCCTTCCCATAATCACCACCACCATTGTCATCATCATGACAGCATCACCATCATAACCCCTGCCACCATCATCATCATCACCACCACCATCTTCATGATTATCATTCTTATCACCGTCATCATCACTAGCATCACCATTCTTACTGTCATAATCTCCTGTAACTTCACCACCAACAATCCCCATCGCCCTCACAATAAAATAAGCTTTCTTGCAGCAGAGATTTTTAACTGTTTTATGTCCCCTTCCTTATCCCTAAAGCCCTGCAGAAACTTGGCACTCAATTAAGTTTGTTAGATGACTCCTCATCTGTAGATTCACTAAGATTTTTTTTATCTTTATTTAAGCGAAAATGGCAGAGATGTTGACAGTCATCAGGCATGCTCTAACAGAGATGCGATTGATTTGTACTTACCCGAGGGACCAGGTTTAGAAACTGGAGTCCCAGATGTTCCCAGGTCCATTGTGGAGGTCCCAGGAGCTGAGGAGAAGGCCTCATTAGTGAAAGTGTCAGACCCTCTCATGGCAGAAATGCCAGCAAGTAGGAGTATTTATAGACCTTGCTGCATGTGGGGCATGAGCTGGCTTTCTCTCTGAAGAGACTTGGGCCAGAAGGGAAAGGGAGTAACTTGTGCTGTCCCAGCTCCTTTGCTCATGGAGGACACAGGGGCATGTGAGGAGGGGTCAGTTCTTGCCCTGCATGGTGTAGGATCAGGAGCACTGGAAATCAGTGGATACTCACTGCTAGTGGTGGGCACAGAGCTCTGCTGTGTGAAACCTGTATAGAGAGGGAGGGAAGAGGGTGGGTTGTGGGCGGCAATCCACCCAGGCGCCGAGGCAAGAGACCGAGGACACGAGCTGTTCCAGTATAATAAAATATAAAACAAGAATAGTCATACCAGATATAGATCTTAGATATGATTATATATGAATATCATTAATCATTAGTTGGTAGTAATTACTCTTTATCCCAATATTATAATAATCCCTGCTCTATAATCATACCCTAGGAAAAACCAGGCCATACAGAGATAGGAGCTGAGGGGACATAGTGAGGTGTGACCAGAAGACAGGAGTGCGAGCCTTCTGTTATGCCTGGACAGGGCCACCAGAGGGCTCCTTGGTCTAGCGGTGACGCCAGCATCTGGGAAGATGCCCATTGCCAGGTGGACCATGGTCTAGTGGTAGCAAAAGGTGTCAAGAAACAACACCCGTTACTTAGCAGACAGGGAAAGAGAGTTACCTTTTCCCCTGGGGAATTTAGAGAAGACTCTGGTCCTCCATCTCTTGTGGAGGGCCTGACACCAGTCAGGCTTTCCTGCAGTTATCTGGAAGCCTAACCGTCTCCCTGTGATGCTGTGCTTCAGTGGTCATGCTCTTAGTCCACCTTCATGTTCCATCCTGTACACCTGGCTCTGCTTTCTAGATAGCAGTAGTAAATTAGTGAAAGTACTAAAAGTCTCTGATATGTAGAAATAATGGCATAAGCTGTCTTTCTCTTTGTCTTCTCTCTCTCTGCCTCAGCTGCCAGGCAGGGAAGGGGCCCCTGTCCAGTGGACACGTGACCCACGTGACCTTACCTATCATTGGAGAAGACTCACATTCTTTACCCTGCTCCTTTTGCTTTGTATACAATAAATAACAGCGAAGCCAGACATTCGGGGCCACTACCGGTCTCTGCCCATTGGTGGTAGTGGTCCCCCAGGCCCAGCTGCCTTTCCTTTTATCTCTTTGTCTTGTGTCTTTATTTCTACACTCTCTCATCACCGCACATGGGGAGAGACCCACCGACCCTGTGGGGCTGGTCCCTACAGTGGGTAAGGGTTAAGGGAGTGGTGGGGAACTATATAGGGGCCAGGGTACCCTGGTGAAATGGAAGGAATTTCCCAGAACACGAGCCATTGAAGATTCTCTATCAGCACCCTCAGATCCAGAAAGCAGATCCTGAGGATGAACTCAGTCCAAGATGAAACAGAAACCATGAAGTTCCAACCTCAGCTATCACATACAGACAACATGGATGAGCATTCAATAGCCAGGCAGGGAGTGTGACCTCAAGGCAGAGAGTAGAGGCTGCCCAGCAAGGAGGAAGAGACTCCAACCACATCACAGATACTCACCATTGACATAGAGACTGTCCCTGTCCAGGGTGTAGGGGCCCAGCTCAGTGATGCCATGGGTCAGCTGGCTCAGCTTCCAGTATAGCTGCTCTCTGTCCAGTCCAGGGCTTTTGGGATCAGGGTGGTAGGTGCAGATGGCATCCACTTTGGTGGCTGCCCCATCCTTCTTGGGCCTGGGGAGGGCAAGATTGGGGAAAGACAATACATGGATTGCCTAGGGAGGGGTTCTGAGATCCCATGGGGCAGGACAGGTGGGGGCCAGAGGAAATGAGAAGCCTGGTAGAGAAGTGAGAAGCCATACTTCCATTCTCTGAGTGCACTGACTCTCAGCAACTATGAGCAGAATCATGGATGCAAGGATTTTTATAAAATTGCAAAGAGGAAACTGCATTCTTGCAGCATGGGGTAAGGAGAACTCATACTTGAGACAGGTGAAGAGCTAGGTTTGGGGATGAAAGCAAGTGGACGAGGCATGTTTTTCTTGGGAGAAATCCTGGGAACGGAATTTAACAACTTGTGGAAAGGCAGGTAGGGGAAAGGAGGGAATTCAGAGAGATGACCAAGGTAGAAGCTCAGTCTTGCTGATGGGCTCTGCGTCTCTCAGTTGAGGTGGGAGGTGGTAGGATCACGAAGCACATTGGTCTTAGAGCCACTGCCTCCTGGATTCCACCTGTGCTGCGGACATCTCCAGGGAGTGCAGAAGGGAAGCAGGCCAAACTGCTCAGATCAGTCAGACTGGCTATTCTCAGTTCTCACCTGAGCGAGGTCAGTCTGCAGCCAGAGTACAGAGGGCCAACACTGGTGTTCTTGAACACAGGCCTGAGCTGTGGAGGAGGGAGAGGGAGGTGAGTGGGAGGACTGAAGTCATAGGGCTGTGGTAGAAGGGAGGTGGGCAGGGCTGGCAACAGTTGGTGGGGCTGGCATCAGTGGTTGGAGCATGCATATCTGGGGGCAAGATGAGGTAGGTTAGATCTTCCATGCTCTGCAATAGGTGAGGTGGGCAGGACTAAACATGGTGAGTGGGGTAGAATGAGGTATGTGGGGCTCTTACCAGACCCTGAAGGACTCTCTCCGTGGTGTTAAACTTTCTAGAGCCAGGGTGATGCATGTTCTCCTCATACCGCAGGTTAGTGATGGTGAAGTTAATTGTGAATAGCACCAGGAGAGGGCTGGTGGCTACAGTGAAGATGGGAAATAAACAGTGTTCAAAAGTAGACTAACACTTAAGAATTTGTGATAGAATTGTTTCTAAACATATGCAACATGATTTAAAGTGACAAAATAAAAAGTTTTCATGCCTCCCTTCACTATAATGGTAGATAGTTTTCAGAGAGCATACTAAATAATAGTAGTTAGATGCTAAGCATAGCTCTTGGTGCATATTCAGTATGCCATACTGCTAGACATTATCTACTATCTTTGCCAACACCATGATCATCATCAACATCAGCAACACTGTGACCATAGCTATCATTATTGTCATCACCACCAGCATCAGCACCAAAACCATGACCATCATAATCCCTATGATCCCCACCCATCATCTTCATTACACCACCACCACAACAACCATCATCATCCATATAATCACCACTAGCACATGGTCACTAACACCATTATCATATCATTCTTACCATCGTAACCACCATCACCACCACCAACATCATCATCATTATCATTATCACCACCATCATTATCCTCATTGTCAACATCATGATCACATTGTCAATTACCATCAGAACCATCACATCACCACCACCACTATCATCCTCCCCATAATCATCACCACCACTATCATCATCATCACCATCAAAACCACTACCACCACCATCATCATCATTATCAACAACATCATCAACAACACCATCATTGTTGTCATCATGTCCACCACCATCATCACCATCACCCCTATCATCATCATCATCATCACAATAGTATAACCTTCTGAGGACGGAGATTTTTATTTCTTTTGTGTCCCCTGTCTTATCCCTAGGGCCCTGAAGAAGCCAGACGCTCAATAAAATTTGTTGGTTGACTTGTCATCACTAAATTCACTAGGACTTTTCATTTTTATTTGAGTGAAAATGGTGGAGTTGTAGGCCAGTTGCAGTGGCTCACACCTGTAATCCCAGCACTTTGGGAGGCCAAGGTGGACAGATCACGAGGTCAAGAGTTCGAGATCGGCTTGACCAACATGGTGAAGCCCCATCTCTACTAAAAATATAAAAATTAGCTGGGCATGGTGGCATGCACCTATAATCCCAGCTACTCAGGAGGCAGAGGCAGGAGAATCGCTTGAACCTAGGAGGCAGAGGTTGCAGTGGGCTGAGATCATGCCATTGCATTGCAGCCTGGGTGACAGAGCAAAACTCCGTCTCAAAAAAGAAAAAAAATAAAATAAAATGGCAGAGATGTTGACACTCCTCAGGCATGCTGCAATAGAGATGGCACTGAATGGTACTCACTCCTGGGTCCAGACAGGGAGGCTGGAGTTCTCGAGGTTGCCAGGTGCATTGTGGAGGTATCAGGAGCTGAGGAGAAGGTTTGCTGTATTAGTGAAAGCAGCAAACCCTCTCATGGCAGAAACACCAGCAGGTAGGAGTATTTATGGCCCTTGCTGCATGTGGGGCTTGAGCAGGTTCTCCATCTGGAGCTGGGCCAGAGGGAAAGGGGAATAACTTGTGCTCTCTCAGTTCCTTCCCTCATGAAGAGGATACAGGGACATAGAAGGAGAGGTAAGCTCCTGCCCTTTATGGTGTAGGATCAGGAGCACTGGAACATCAGTTAATACTCACTTCTGGTGGTCGTCATGGAGCTCTGATGGGTGAAACCTGCATTGAGATGGAGGGAGGAGAGTGGGTAAGTGTTAAGGGAGTGGTGGGGTACCCTGGTGCAACAGAAGGAATTTCCCAGAACATGGGCCTTTGAAGATTCTCTATCAGCACCCTCAGATTTAGAAAGCAGATCCTGAGGGTAAATTCAGTCTGACATGAAGAAGAAACCATGAGGTTTTGACCTTAGCCACCACATACAGACAACATGGCTGAGCCTTCAACAGCCAGACGGGAAGTGTGACCTCAGGCCAGAGAATACAGGCTGTCCAGCAAGGAGGAAGAGACTCCAATCACATCAAAGTTGCTCACCATTGACATAGAGACTGTGCCTGTCAAGGGTGTAGGGGCCCAGCTCAGTGATGCCATGGGTCAGCTGGCTCAGCTTCCAGTACAGCCGCTCTCTGTCCAGTCCAGGGCTTTTGGGGTCAGGACGATGGGTGCAGACAGCATCCACTCTGGTGGCTGCCCCATCCTTCTCAGGCCTGGGAAGGGCAGATGAAACAAATAACAATTTAAAAATTGCCTCAGGAGGAGTTCTGAGATTTCCTGGGGCCAGACAGGAAGGGGCCAGAGGAAATGAGAAGCCTGGGAAAGAGGTAATAAGTCACATTTAGATTCTCTGAGTGTCCCAGCTGCCAGCCAGCCCAGGACTGTGAACAGAGTCATAGATGCAAGAACTTTTTATAAAACTGCAAGGTGAAGCCTGCATTCTCATGGCGTGGAGACAAGAGTACTCAGACATGAGACAGATGAAGAGCTGGAATTGGGGATGAAAGCAAGTGGATGAGGCATGTTTGTCTTGTGAGAAATCCTGGGGACAGAATTTAACAACTGGAGGAAAGGGAGGTGGGTGGAAAGGAGGGAATTCAGAGGGATGACCAAGGTAGAGGCATAATTCTCCTGATGGACACTGCAGAATCTCTCAGTTGATTGGGGTGGTGCTGATGGTATCAGGAGACAGATTAGTTTTGAAGCCAATGCTTCCTGAATTCCATCTGTTGTGAGGACATTCACAGGGATGGCAGGAAAAAAACAATCCAAACTCTTTGAGACTAGGAACAATTGGGGCAGCTAGGCTAGCTCTTCTAAAGTCTCACCTGAGCAAGGTCAGTCTGCAACCAGAGTACAGAGAGCCGACACTGGTGTTCTTGAACAAGGGCATAAGCTGTGGAAGAGGAAGAGGGAGGTGACTAGGAGGGCTGGGGACATAGTGGTGGGGCACAAGTTTGGCCAGTGCAGCTGGCACCAGTGGGCAGGGCTTGTGTCTCTGGGGGAGATGGGTGAGATTTTCTTCCATGGCCCTGTCATGGGTGATGTTGTTGGGACCAGGTAAGGTGGGAGGGGCAGAGTAAGGTGGGCAGGGGTCTCACCAGACCCTGAAGGACCCTCTCCGTGGTGTTGAACTTCCTGGAGCCAGGGCGATGCATGTCCTCCTCATACGGCAGGTTAGTGATGGTAAAATTGAGGGTGAATGGCAGCAGGAGAGGGCCAGTGGCTGTAGTAAAAGGTGGGAAACAAACACTATTGTGTTTGTTTATATTTTTAATATGTTGCATATAGTTAAAAATAAGTCTATTGCAAACTCAACTTTCTCGACTTTTGCAATAGACTTGAAGAGTTTGCAATAAGTTTATTTTAATCATATGCATCAGAATTTAAAATGAATGACAAAATTAAAGGTTTCTGTGCCCTTCTTGATAGAAATTATTTTTTTAAAAAGCATATTAAATAATACTTGTTAGATTCTGAGCCCAGCTTTTGGTGCATATTCAGTGCTGAAAAATATCAGATATTACCTGTTACCTTTGTCATCATCATCATCATCATCATCATCATCATCATTATTGTCAGCATCAGCACCACGACCATCACCACCACGATAATCCCCATCAATACTATCACAAACATCATTATCACCATTGTCATATCATCATTACCATCATAATCACCATCACTGTCATTATCTGAATAATCATCACGATCATTGTCATCATAATCACCATCGCCATCATCATTGTCATCCTCACCATCACCAATGTCATAATCCACATCAACACCACCACAAACATCATCATCATTACCATAATCACATCATCATTACCATCATAACCAGCAACATTACTGTCATCATCCAAACAACCATCATCATCTTTACCATCATCACCCTTGTTATCATCACCACTCCAACATCATCACCACAATCAACACAACCGTCATCATCATTATCATTATTGTCAAAATCCCCATAATTATTGTCAATTGTAATCCCCACCACCACCATAATTCTTCCCATGATTACCACCACCATAATCATTATCCTTACCATTATCACCACCACCACCACCACCACTGCAATCATCATCACCGCCACCCCCATCATCATCATCACAATTATATAAGCTCACTGAGGGCAATGTTTTTCTTTTTTTGTTCCCTGATGTATATCCAGGACCTGATACAGAGGCAGTGCTCAATGAACTGGGTTGGTTGACCTATGGTTACTATATTTACTGTGAATTTCCATCTTTAGTTGAGTGAATAATGACAGAGATGTTTACACTCATCGACCATGCTCCAAATACCATTGACTGGTATTTACCTGTGGGGCCAGGGAGGGATGATGGAGTCTCAGAGGTTTCCAGCTGTACTGTGAAAGTCCCAGGAGCTGAGGAGAAGCCCTCATCAGTGAAAGGAGCAAGTGCTCTCATGGAAGTAATGCCAGCAGGAGGGACTATTCATGGGGATTTTTGCCTGTGGGGCTTCAGCTGGGATTCTGGTTAGCTGGGGCAGTGGGGAAGGGGAATAATTTGTGCCTTCTATGTTCCTTCCCTTATGGAAAGGACATAAGGGCTTATGAATAGGGGTCAGCTCCTGCTAAGTTTGGAATAAGATTGGGGCCATGGGAACATCAGTAGAATACTCACTGCTGGTGGTGGGCACAGAGCTCCACTGGGTGAAACCTGCATAGAGAGGGAGGGAGGAGTGTGGATAAGAGTCAAGGGGGAGGTAGGGGATCAAACAAAAGTCAGGGCTAACCTGGTGGAATGAAAGGAGTTTCATGGAACAGGGGCCTTTGGAGATTCTCTGTCAGAATCCGAGTATCAGGGAAGAAGCTACTAAGGATGAAATCAGTTCAACATAAAGAAGAAATCATGAAATTCTGACATCAATCACCACATACAGACGTGTCCTAGCCTTCAGTGTCCAGGCAGGGCATGTGACCTCAAGTAAGAGAGTAGGGGCTGCCCAGCCAGGAGAAAGAGACTCTAATCACATCACAACTGCTTACCATTGACATAGAGACTGTCCCTGTCCAGGGTGTAGGGGCCCAGCTCAGTGATGCTCTGGGTCAGCTGGCTCAGCTCCCAGTATAGCCGCTCTCTGTCTAGCCCAGGGATTTTGGGGTCAGGGCGGTGGGTGCAGATGGTGTCCACTCTGGTGGCTGCTCCATCCTTTTCAGGCCTGGGGAGAGGTGGTGAGGGGAATGGCAATAAATGAATTGCCTAAGGAGAGGTCTTGAGATGGCAGAGTGTAGGACAAGGACAGAGGAAGTAAAAAGTCCAATACAGAGGTGGGAAGCAATACTTAGATTCCCTGAGTGCACTGGCCAGCTTGGGACTGTGAGCATAGTTGTGGATATAACAGTTTTCCCAAAATGGCAGGGTGGACCCTCCATTCTTAAAGCATGGAAACAGGAGAGCTCAGACTTGAGATAGCTGAAGAGCTGGAATTGGGGATGAAAACAAGTGGTTGAGGCATGTTTGTCTTGAGAGAAATCCTAGTTACAGAATTTAACACCTAAAGTCAAGGGAGGTGGGGGGGAAAACAGAGAATTCTGAGGAATGGCCAGGGCAGAAGTCCAGTCCTGTTGATGGACTCTGGAATCTCTTAGTTTGGAAGTGGGGGCGGGGGCACTGCTAATACCAGGAGACAGGTTAGTCCTGGAGCCACTGTTTCCTGAATTCCCTCTTCGATAAGAATAATCACAAAGAGGACAGGAAAAAAGAAGTCCAAACTCATTGAGACTAGGAATAACTGGGGCAGCCACACTGGAAATTCTAAGGTCTCACCTGAGCAAGGTCAGTCTGCAGCCAGAATACAGAGGGCCAACACTGGTGCTCTTGAACAAGGGCTTGAGCTGTCGGGGAGGGAGAGGGAGGTGAGTGGCAGGGCTGAGGAAGTAGAGGCAGGGCAGAAGTGAGGTGGGTGGGGCTGGCTCTAGTTGGTGGAGCTGACATCAGTAGGTTGTATGGGGCTTTTATCTCTTGGGGTGAGGGGAGATGGGTAAGATCTTCCATGGCCATATAGGTGACATACGTGGGACTAGGTAAGGTGGGTAGGGCAGAGTAAGATTGGTGGGGCTCTCACCAGACCCTGCAGAACCCTCTCCGTGGTGTTGAACTTCCTGGAGCCAGGGTGACCCATGTTCTCCTCATACTGTAGGTTAGTGATGGTGAAGTTGAGTGTGAATGGCACCAGGAGAGGGCCGGTGGCTATAGTGAAGGTGGGAAATAAACACTATGTTCAAAAGTAGAGAAAATTTAAGAGTTTGCAATAGACTTATTTCTAAACATATGCAACAAGATTTAAAGTGAGTGATAAAACAAATGTTTTCATGCCTCCTTTGACTATTATGATAGCTGTTCTTAATAGAGCACATTAAATAATAGTAGTTAGAGGCTGAGCATAGGTCTTGGTGCATATTCAGTGTTCCATAGTGCCAGATACTATCTAGTGCCATTGTTAACACCACCTTCATTTTCAACATCCCCATGATTGTCTCCATGAGTATTATTATCATCACCACCATCAGCACCAACCCCACACCACCACCATCACCATCATCATTATCATCATTACCACCACAACCATCATCATCCCAATCATCACCTCCATCACCATTATCATCATCACCATCATCACTGTCAATATCACCATGATTGCCACCATCAGTAGTATTATTGTCATCATCACCACCACCATCATCATTAACCTCATCATCCCCATCACCACCAGCGCTATCATCATCACCATCTTCATTATTATCAGTGTCAACATCATCATCATTTTTGTCAATCACCACCACCATAATTATTACTGTCTTCACATAATTATTATCATCATAACCACTACCCCCACAATTATCATCATCCTCATCACTGTCATCACAATTAGCATCATCACCACCATCATCTATATCATGATCATCATCATCATCACCATCACCACCATCATCATCACCATCACCTACATCATCATCATCACAGGAATATAAGCTATCTTAAGCAGAGATTCCTTTCTATTTCCATGTTCCCTGCTGTATCTCCAGGGCCTCGCACAGAGTAGGTGCTCAATAAAGTTTACAGGTTAACTCCTCATCACCATATTTACTATGACTTTTATCTTTATTTAAGTGTATAATGGCAGAAATGTTTATATTCATCAGGCATGCTCTAATGGAAGTGCCATTGGCTGATACTTACCTGTAGTTTCAGGGAGGGAAGATGGGATCCCAGAGGTTCCCAGGTTCACTGTGGAGGTCCCAGGAGCTAAGGAGAAGCCCTCATCAGTGAAAGCAGCAAGCATTCTCATGGCAGAAATGCCAGCAGGTAGGACTAGTATGAGGCTTGCTGCAGGTGGGTCTTGAACTGTGTTTCTCTTTTGGGCATAGGGGAGAGGGAATAACTTGTGCTCTCCCAGCCCCTTCCTCTCACAAAGTGGACATAAGTGTGTATGAGGAGGGCTCAGCTCCTGCCCTGCTTGGAGTAGAATTGGGGGTACTGGAATATCAGTTGAATACTCACTGCTGGTGGTTAGTATGGGGCTCCAATGAGTGAAACCTGCAGAGAGAGGGAAGGAGGATAGTGGGTCAAAGTTAAGGAGAGGTGGGGGGACCAAATTGGAATCAGAGCTACCCTGGTGGAATAGAAGGGGTTTCATGGAACAGGAGCCATTAGAGGGGTTCTCTATCAGCACATTCACTTCAGGGACCAGGGTCTGGAGAATGAACTCAGTCCAAGATGCAGAAAAAAATAATGAAGTTCTAACATCAATCATCACATACAGACAACATGGCAGAGGCTTCAACGTCCGGACAGGAAGTGTGACTTCAAGCCAGAGAGGAGGGGCTGCCCAGCAAGGAGGAAGAGACTCCAACCACATCAAAGCTGCTCACCACTGACATAGAGACTGTTCCTGTCCAGGGTGTAGGGGCCCAGCTCAGTGATGCCATGGGTCAGCTGGCTCAGCTCCCAGTACAGCTGCTCTCTGTTCAGTCCAGGGCTTTGAGGATCAGAGCGGTGGGTACAGATGGCATCCACTCTGGTGGCTGCCTTGTCCTTCTCTGGCCTGAGGAGGTTAGGTGGGGGGGGGTGACAATGAAAGGATTGCCTAGGAAGGGGTCCTGAGATTCCTGAGGGAAGGACAGGGAGGGGACAGAGGAAATGAGAAGCCTGGGAGAGAGATGAGAAGCCACATTTAGTTTCTCTAAATGCACCAACTCCCAGCCAGCCTTGGACTGGGAGCAGAGTCATGGACACAAGAATATTTATGAAATTGCAAGGTGAAACCTGCAGTTTGATAGCACAAAGACAGGAGAGCTCAGACTTGAGACAAGTGAAGAGCTAGAATCAGAGATAAAAGCAAGTGGAAAAGCCACCTTTCTCTTAAGGGAGACCTTGGGAACAGAATTTTAAAACTTAAGGGAAGGGATATGGGGGAATGGAAGGTATTAAGAAGGATGAATGGAGTAAGAACCCAATCTTGATGATGGGCTCTGCAGAATCTGTCACTTGAGTGGGGAACTGCTAGGATGGGGAGACACGTTCTTTCTTGAAGCCACTGCCAACTGGATCCCACTTCTGCTGAGGACGTTCACAGGGAGGGCAAGAAGGATGCTTCTGGGGCCTGGGAACACTTGGGTAAGCCCTGATTGGCTATTCTAAGGTCTCACCTGAGCAAGGTCAGTCTGCAGCTGGAGTACAGAGGGCCGATACTGGTATTCTTGAACAAGGGCCCGAGCTGTGGAGGAGGGAGAGGGAGGTGATTGGGAGGGCTGATGAGGAGGGGCAGGGCAGAAATGAGACAGGTGGGTGGGGCTGATGCCAGTGGGTAGGGCTTGTGACTTGGGGTCGAAGGTGATTCACATGGGATCTTCTTCTATATCTCTAGCATGGGTGATGCAGGTGGAATCTGGTAAGGTGGGCCAGGCAGAGTTAGATGGGTTGGACTCTCACCAGACCCTGTAGGACCCTCTCCGTGGTATTGAACTTCCTGGAGCCAGGGTGCCGCATGGGCTCCTCATACTGCAAGTTGGTGATGGTGAAGTTGAGGGTGAATGGCACCAGGAGAGGGCCAGGCACTGTAGTGGGGGTGAGAAACAAACACTATGTTCAGAAGTAGAGAAATTATGGGTTTGCAATAGAATTATTTTTAAATATACACAGCATTAAACGGGATGGACAAAATGAAGATTTTTGATCCCTCCCTTAACTATAATGATAGAATTTAAAAAAACACATACTATGTCATATCAGTTGGATGCTAAGCCTAGCTTTCACTGTATGTTCAGTGCTCAACAATGTCATGTTATTCCTTACCTTTGTTACCGCCATCATAATCACCATCATTGTCACCTACAGCATCATTATTGTCATCATCATTGCCACCACCACCACCGTAATAATCCCCACAATCACCACCAGCACAACCATCACCACCATCATCATGACCACCACCATCATTACTGTCATCACTGCCACCATCGTCACCATGATAATCCCCATCACCACCACCATAATCATCATCACCATCATTACTGCCATAATCACTGCCATCATCACCATGATAATCCCCATTGTCATCATCATTACCATCATTGTCATCCACACCATAATTGTTATCATCACTGCCACCACCACCACCACCGTGATAATCTCCATCATCACCACCAGCACCAGAACCATCATCATCACCATCACCATCACTGTCACCCACACCATCATTGTTGTCACCCCCACTTCCATGATCACCATCATGATCATCTCCATCATGACCACCAGCACTGTCATTTATCACACTCAACACGTCATCATCATCATAACCCCCACCATTGTCATCATCCTCACCACCTTCATCATCATTATCATCATTGCTACCATATGCATCACCATCATCATCAAAACCACCACCACTATCAACATCACCACCCGCCACAGTTATCACCACAAGAATATAAGCTTCTGATGGTGGAGATTTTTATCTGTTTTGTATACCTGCTGTATCCCCAGGGTCTGGCACAGAGGAGGTACTCAATAACATTTGTAGGTTGATGCATCATCACTAGATTTACTATGATTTTTACATTTATTTGAGTAAATAATGGCAGACATGTTGCTGCTCATCAGTCATGCTCTAACAGAGGTGCCTTTGGCTGGTACTTACCTATGGGTCTAGGTAGGGAGGATGGAGTTTCAGAGGTTCCTAGGTGTACTGTGGAGGTCCCAGGAGCTGAGGGAAAGACCTCATCAGCGAAAGCAGCAAGCTCTCTCATGGCAGAAATGCCAGTAGGTAAGACTATCTATGGGCCTTGCTGTATGTGGGGCTGGAGCTGGGTCTCTCCCTGGGGCACAGGGTAAAGGGAATAACTTGTGCCCATCCAGCTCCTTTGCTCATGAAAATAACATAAGGGCATATGAAGTGGGTTCAGGTCTTGCCCTGCTTAATGTAGGATTGGGGGCACTGGAATATCAGTTGAATACTCACTGCTGGTGATGGGAACAAAGTTCCGATGGGTGAAACCTGCAGAGAGAGAGAGAGAGGAAGAATAGTGAATAAGAGTCAAAAGTGGGTGACCAAATAGGGGTCAGGGTACCCTGGTGCAATGGAAGGAGTTTCGTGGAACAAAGGCCATTGGAAATTCTCTATTACCACCCTCACATCAGGGAAGGAGACCCTGAAGATACAGCTCAGTGCAAGATGAAGAAGAAACCCGGAAGATTAGATGTCAGCAATCACAAAAAGACAAAATGGCTGTGCCTACAATAGTCAGGCAGGAAGTGTGACCTCAAGCCAGAGAGTAGAGGCCACTCATCAAGAAGGAAAAGCCTGCAACCACATCACAGGCACTCACCATTGACATAGAGACTGCCTCTGTCCAAAAGATAGGGGCCCAGCTCAGTGATGCCATGGGTCAGTTTGCTCAGCTCCCAGTATAGCTGCTCTCTGTCCAGTGCAGGCTTTGGGGGGTCAAAGCGGTGAGTGCAGATGGCGTCCACACGGGTGGCTGCCCCATGTTTCTCAGGCCTGAGGAGGATAAGTGAGGGGAATGACAATAAATGGATTGCCTAGGAAGCGGTCCTGAGATTCCTGAGGGAAGGACAGGCAGGGGCCAGAGGAAATGGTACAGAGGTGAGAAGCTACACGTAGATCCTGTGAGTGCACCAACTCCCAGCCAGCCTGGGTCTGTAAGTAGAATCATGGACACAAAAATATTTGTAACATTATAAAGTAGATCCTCTATTCTCGGGAGATGGGGACAGGAGAGCTCAGACTTGAGACAGGTGAAGAGCTGGAATTGGGGATCAAAGCAAGTGGATGAGGCATGTTTGTGTTAGAAAGAAATGCTGATTGTAGAGTTTATTACCTGCAGGAAAGGGAGGCGGTGGGAAAGGAGGGAATTTAGAGGGATGACCAGGGTAGGGGCCCTATCCTGCTGATGAGCTCTGCAGCATCACTGTTGAGTGGAGAGATGTTACTATCAGGGACACCTTGGTCCTGGAGCCACTGCCTCCTGGATTCCACCAGTGCTGAGGGCACCCCCAGGGAGGGTAGGAAGGAAGTTGCGCAAACTTCTTGGGACTGGGAACAATTGGAGAAGGTGGGCTGGCTCCTCTAAGGTCTCACCTGAGCAAGGTCAGTCTGCAGCCAGAGTACAGAGGGCCGACACTGGTGTTCTTGAACAAGGGCTTGAGCTGCAGAGGAGGGAGAGGGAGGTGAATGGGAGAGCTGAAGTGTAGGGGCGTGGCAGACATAAGGTAGAAGGGGCTGGCATCAGTGGGCTGGGCTTGTATCTCTGGGACCCAGGAGCGGTGGGTGAGATCTTCCGTGGCCCTGGCACAGGTGATGTAGGTGGGACTGGCAAAATGGTAGGGCTCTCACCAGACCCTGCAGTACTCTCTCCGTGGTGTTGAACTTCCTGGAACCAGGGCGACGCATGTCCTCCTCATATTGTAGGTTGGTGATAGTGAAGTTGAGAGTGAATGGCACCAGGAGAGGGCCAGGGGCTGCAGTGGGAGTGGGAAGTAAACACTATGTTCAAAAGTAGGAAAAATATGATATTGCAATGGACTTAACTTTTAAACATATGCAGAATTTATCACGCCTATAATCTCAGCACTTTGGGAGGCCTAGGCGGGTGGATCACGAGGTTGGGAAATCAAGACCATCCTGGCCAACATGATTAAACCCCATCTTTACTTAAAAAAAAAGAACATCACACTCCGGGGACTGTTGTGGGGTGGGGGGAGGGGGGAGGGATAGCATTAGGAGATACACCTAATGCTAAATGACGAGTTAATGGGTGCAGCACACCAACATGGCACATGGATACATATGTAACAAACCTCCACATTGTGCACATGTACCCTAAAACTTAAAGTACAATAAAAAAATACAAAAATTAGCTGGGTGTGGTGGCACGTCTGTAATCACAGATATTCGCAGGGTAGAGGCACAAGAATCACTTGAACCCATGAGGTGGAGGTTGCAATGAGCTGAGACTGTGCCACTGCACTCCAGTCTGGCGACAGAGTGAGACTCCATATCAAAAAAACAAAACAAACAAACAAAAAACCATATGCAGCATTTAAAGTGATAGAATTTTGTAAAAAGCATACAATAGTAGGTAAATACTGAGCATAGCTCTTGATGCATATTCAGTGCTCAATATTGCCAAAAATTATCTATTCTCTTTGTTTCTACTATCATCATCGTGACCATCATCCTCATCGCCACCATTATTCTTGTCCTTCTCATTACCACCACTATCATCAGCATCACCATTATCATCATCATCACAGTCATCATCATCATCACCACTGTCATCACCATTATCATCACCAACACCCACTTAATCATCATCATCACGGAAATATAAGCTCTCTGAATGCAGTTACTTTATCTCTTTTCGGTTCCCTGCTGTATCCTTGGGCATTAAAGTTTGTGAGTTGACTTACCGTCACTAGATTTACCATGACTTTCCATCTTTATTTGAGTCAATAATGGCAGAGATGTTGGCATGCTCAGGCATGATCTAACAGAGGTGCCATTGACTGGTGCTCACCTGTGTGGCCAGGGAGGGAGGCTGGAGTCCCAGAGGTTTCCAGGTGCACTGCAGAGGGCCCAGGAACTGAGAAGAAGCCCTCATTACTGAAAGCAGCAAACCCTCTCATGGTGGAAATGCCAGCAAGTAAAACTACTATGGGCCTCACTGCATTTGAGGTTTGAGCTGAGCCTCTCTATGAAGCTAGGACACAGGGGAAAGGAAATAAATTGTGCCATCCAAGCCTTTTCCCTCATGAAGAGGACATAAGGGGATAAGAGGTAAGGTCAGCTCCTGCCCTGCTTGGTGTAGGATTGCGGGGACTGGAACATCAGTAAAATACTCACTGCTGGTGGTTGGCACAGAGCTCCGATGGGTGAAGCCTGCAGAGAGAGGGAGGGAGGAGAGTGAGTAAGGGTTAAGGAGAGGTCAGACCAAATAGAGGTCAGGGTTACCCTAGTGCAATGAAGAAAGTTTCATGAAGCATGGTCATTGGGATTCCTCACAAGCACCCTCACATGGGGGAAATCCGTGCAAGATGAAGATGAAACCATGAAGTTGAAACATCAATCATCACATATAGAGCATATCATCAAACCCTCAATGGTCAGAAAGGGAATGTGACCTCAGGACAGACAGTAGCATCTGCCCAGCTAGGAGGAAGAGCCCCCAATCACATCACGGCTGCTCACCATTGACATAGAGACTGTCCCTGTCCAGGGTGTAGGGGCCCATCTCTGTGATGCTGTTGGTCAGCTGGCTCAGCTCCCAGTATAGCCACTCTCTGTCCAGTCCAGGACCGGTGGGATCAAAGCGGTGGGTGCAGATGGTGTCCACTCCAGTGGCTGCCCCATGCTTCTCAGGTCTGGGGAGGGTAAGAGTGGGGAATGGCAATAAGTGGATTGCCTAGGGAAGGGTTCTGAGCTTACGGGGTGAAGGACAGGAAGGGGCCAGAGTAATTGAGAAGCCTGGTACAGAAGTGAGAGAAGCCACACTTTGATTCTCTGAGTGCTTCGACTCCCTGCGAGCTTGGGACTGTGAGCAGACTCATGGATGCAAGGATTTTCATGAAATGACAAGGTGCAACCTGCATTCTCAGAGCAATGGGGAAAGAAGAGTTCAGTCCTGAGACAGGGGAATAACAAGAATTGGGGTGAAAGCAAGTAGATGAGGCATGTTTGGAGAGAAATTCTGGGAACAGAGTTTAACGACTGGAGGAAAGGGAGGTGGAGGGAATTTAGAGGGGTGATGGGTAAGGGATCAATCCTGCTGATGGACTCCGAAGAATTTGTCAGTTGATGTGGGTAGGGCAGGAAGAGAGGCGAGCAAACTCTTTGGGCCTGGGAACAACTGGGGAAGCCAGGCTGGAAATTCTAAGGTCTCACCTGAGCAAGGTCAGTCTGCAGCCAGAGTACAGAGGGCCAACACTGGTGCTCTTGAACAAGGGCTTGAGCTGTAGAGGAAGGGGAGGGAGGTGAGAGGGTGGGCTGAGGTGGAAGGACGGGGCAGACACGAGGTAGGAGGGGCTGGCATCAGTAGGTGGGGCTTGCATCTCTGGGGCCTAGGAGTGGTGGGTGAGATCTTCCATGGCCCTGGCGTGGGTGATATAAGCGGGACTGGTAAGGTGGTGGAGCTCTTACCAGACCCTGCAGAACCCTCTCCGTGGTGTTGAACTTTCTGGAACCAGGGTGTTGCATGTTTTCCTCATAATGCAGGTTGGTGATGGTAAAGTTGAGGGTGAATGGTATCAAGAGAGGGACAGGGGCTGTAAAGGGGTTGGGAAATAAACACTATGCTCAAAAGTAGAGAAATATATAACAGTTTGCAATAGACTTATTTTTGAACATATGCCAACAGCATTTAATGTGGATAAAAAATAAAAGATTTTCATGCCTCTCTTGACTATAATGATAGAAGTTTTTCATAAAGAAGCGTATTACATAATTGTAATTAGATGGTGAACATAGCGCTTGGTGCAGATTTAGTGCTCAATAATGTCAGATATTATTTTTTACCTCTGTTATTGCCACCTTCGTCAGCAACATAACAATAGTTGTCACCATGGAAATCATCACTTTCATCACCATCAACATCAGCACCACCACTACCAGCATCCTCATCACCATCACCACCACAGTAATCATAATCAACATCACTACCAGCAGCACCATCACAATATTATCATTACCAGGATAACCACCAACACAATCATCATCATCATCATCATCATCATCATCATTATCCTCATTGTCAACACCACAATCATCATTGGCAATCATCATCATCACCACAATCATCTCAAACATCAACACTATCACCACAAGCATCACATCACCACCATCACATCATCATTCCTGTCATAACCAGCACCACCATTATCACCATCATCTTCATCACCATCTCCATAATCATCATCACCATCACCAACATCATCAGCAGCATCACCATCTTCATAGTCATCTCCATCATATCATCATCATCTCCATCATTGCCACCATCATCATCATTGCTACACCTATCATCCTCATCATCACAAGAATATAAGCTCTCTGAAGGAAGACATTTTTATCTCTTTTGTATTCCCTGCCATATTCCATGGGCCTGGCACAGAGTAGGTGCTCAATAAAGTGTGTTGGTTGCATCAGCAACACTAGATTTGATTTGCCATGATTTTTCATCTTAATTTGCATGAAAATGACAGAGATGTAGACTCTCACCATCCACTGGTATCATTGACTGGTGCTCACCTGTGTGGCCGGGCAGGGAGGATGGAGTCCCAGAGGTTGCCAGGTGCACTGTGGAGGTCCCAGGAGCTGACAAGAAGCTCTCATCAGTGAAAGCAGCAAGTACCCTCATGGCGGAAATGCCAGCAAGTAAGACTATTATGGGCCCTGCTGCATTTGAGGTTTGAGCTGAGCCTCTTTATGGAGCTAGGTCACAGGGGAAAGGGAATAATTCGTGCCCTCCCAGCCTTTTCCTTCATGAAGAGGACATAAGGGGATAAGAGGTAAGGTCAGTTCCTGCCCTGCTTGGTATAGGATTGGGGGGACTGGAACATCAGTAAAATACTCACTGCTGGTGGTTGGCACAGAGCTCCGATGGTTGAAGCCTACAGAGAGAAGGAGGGAGGAGAGTGGTAAGGGTTTAGGAGAGGTCGGACCAAATAGGGATCAGGGTTACCCTAGTGCAATGAGGAAAGTTTCATGATGCATGGTCATTGTGATTCTTCACCTGCACCCTCACATGGGGGAAGAAGGCCTTGAGGGTGAAATCTGTGCAAGATGAAGATGAAATTATGAAGTTGAAACTTCAGTCATCACATACAGAGCACATCCTCAAACCCTCAATGGTCAGACAGGGCATGTGACCTCAGGATAGACAATAGAGTCTACTCAGCTAGAAGGAAGAGACTCCAATCACATCACGGCTGCTCACCATTGACATAGAGACTGTCCCTGTCCAGGGTGTAGGGGCCCAGCTCTGTGATGCTGTTGGTCAGCTGGCTTAGCTCCCAGTATAGCCGCTCTTTGTCCAGTCCAGGACCGGTGGGATCAAGGCGGTGGGTACAGATGGTGTCCACTCCAGTGGCTGCCCCATCCTTCTCAGGTCTGGGGAGGGCAAGAGTGGGGAATGGCAATAAATGGATTGCCTAGGGAGGGGTTCTAAGCTTACTGGGTGAAGGACAGGAAGGGGCCAGAGGAATTAAGAAGCCAGTTCAGAAGTGAGGGAAGCCACACTTTGATTCTCTGAGTGCTTTGACTCCCTGCCAGCCTGGGACTGTGAGCAGACTCATGGATGCAAGGATTTTTATGAAATCACAAGGTGCAGCCTGCATTCTCACAGCAATGGGGAAAGAAGAGTTCAGTCCTGAGACAGGGGAAGAACAAGAATTAGGGGTGAAAGCAAGCAGATGAGGCATGTTTGGAGAGAAATTCTGGGAACAGAGTTTAACAACTGGAGGAAAGGAAGGTGGAGGGAATTTAGAGAGGTGATGAGGGTAAGGGCTCAATCCTGCTGAGGGACTCTGAAGAATTTGTCAGGTGATGTGGGAGGTGGTAGAATCAAGACTCAAATTGGTTCTGGAGCCAATGCCTCCTGAATTCCATCTCTGCTGAGGCCATCCCGTGGTAGGGCAGGAAGGAAGGTGAGCAAATTCTGGGCCTGGGAACAACTGGGGAAGCCAAGCTGGAAATTCCAAGGTCTCACCTGAGCAAGGTCAGTCTGCAGCCAGAGTACAGAGGGCCAACACTGGTGCTCTTGAACAAGGGCTTGAGCTGTGGGGGATGGGGAGGGAGGTGAGTGGGTGGACTGAGGTGGAGGGACGGGGCAGACATGAGGTAGGAGAGGCTGGCATCACTAGGCAGGGCTTGCATCTCTGGGGCCAAGGAGCGGTGGGTGAGATCTTCCATGGCCCTGGCGTGGGTGATATAAGCGGGACTGGTAAGCTGGTGGAGCTCTTACCAGACCCTGTAGAACCCTTTCCGTAGTGTTGAACTTCCTGGAACCAGGCTGTTGCATGTTTTCCTCATAATGCAGGTTGGTGATGGTAAAGTTGAGGGTGAATGGTATCAGGAGAGGGCCAGGGGCTGTAAACAGGTTGGGAAAAAAACGCTATGTTCAAAAGTAGAGAAATATATAACAGTTTGCAGTAGAGTTATTTTTGAACATATGCCAACAGCATTTAATGTGGATAAAAAATAAAAGATTTTCACGCCTCTCTTGACTACAATGATAGAAGTTTTTCCATAAAGAAGCATATTATATAATCGTAATTAGATGGTGAACACAGCGCTTGGTGCAGATTTAGGGCTCAATAATGCCAGATGTTATTTTTTACCTCTGTTATTGCCACCTTCGTCAGCAACATAACCATAGTTGTCGCCATGGACATCATCACTTTCATCACCGTCAACATCAGCACCACCACTACCACCATCCTCATCACTATCACCACCACAGTGATCATAATCAGCCTCACTACCACCAGCACCATCATAATATTATCATTACCAGGATAACCACCAACACAATCATCATCATCATCATCATCATCATCATCTTCATCATCATCTTCATTATCCTCATTGTCAACACCACAGTCATCATTGGCAATCATCATCATCACCACAATCATCTCAAACATCACCACTATCACCACAATCATCACATCAACACCATCACATCATCATTCCTGTTATAACCAGCACCACCATTATGACCATCATCTACATCACCATCACCATCACCAGCATCATCAGCAGCATCACCATCTTTATAGTCGTCTCCATCATATCATCGTCATTTCCATCTCCACCACCATCATCATCACTGCCACCCTTATCATCCTCATCATCACAAGAATATAAGCTCTCTGAAGGAAGACTTTTTTTTTTTTTTGAGACGGAGTCTCGCTGTCGCCCAGGCTGGAGTGCAGTGGCGCAATCTCGGCTCACTGCAGGCTCCGCCCCCCAGGGTTCATGCCAGTCTCCTGCCTCAGCCTCTCGAGTAGCTGGGACTACAGGCGCATGCCACCTCGCCCGGCTAATTTTTTGTATTTTTAGTAGAGATGGGGTTTCACTGTGTTAGCCAGGATAGTCTCGATCTCCTGACCTCGTGATCCGCCCGCCTCGGCCTCCCAAAGTGCTGGGACTACAGGCATGAGCCACCGCGCCTGGCCTGAAGGAAGACATTTTTATCTCCTTTGTATTCCCTGCCATATTCCATGGGCCTGGCACAGAGTAGGTGCTCAATAAAGTATGTTGGTTACATCAGCAACACTAGATTTGATTTGCTGTTTTTCATCTTAATTTGCATGAAAATGACAGAGATGCAGACGCTCACCATCGACTGGTATCATTGACTGACTGGTGCTCACCTGTGTGGCCGGGCAGGGAGGATGGAGTCCCAGAGGTTGCCAGGTGCACTGTGGAGGTCCCAGGAGCTGACAAGAAGCTCTCATCAGTGAAAGCAGCAAGTACCCTCATGGCGGAAATGCCAGCAGGTAAGACTGTTATGGGCCCTGCTGCATTTGAGGTTTGAGCTGAGCCTCTTTATGGAGCTAGGGCACAGGGGAAAGGGAATAATTTGGCCCTCCCAGCCTTTTCCCTCATGAAGAGGACATAAGGGGATAAGAGGTAAGGTCAGCTCCTGCCCTGCTTGGTGTAGGATTGGGGGGACTGGAACATCAGTAAAATACTCACTGCTGGTGGTTGGCACAGAGCTCCAACGGTTGAAGCCTGCAGAGAGAGGGAGGGAGGAGAGTGGGTAAGGGTTAAAGAGAGGTCAGACCAAATAGGGGTCAGGGTTACCCTAGTGCAATGAGGAAAGTTTCATGACGCATGGTCATTGTGATTCTTCACCTGCACCCTCACATGGGGGAAGAAGACCTTGAGTGTGAAATCCGTGCAAGATGAAGATGAAACTATGAAATTGCAACCTCAATCATCACATATAGAGCACATCCTCAAACCCCCAATGGTCAGACAGGGCATGCGACCTCAGGACAGAGAGTAGGGTCTGCCCAGCTAGGAGGAAGAGCCTCCAACCACATCACGGCTGCTCACCATTGACATAGAGACTGTCCCTGTCCAGGGTGTAGGGGCCCAGCTCTGTGATGCTGTTGGTCAGCTGGCTCAGTTCCCAGTATAGCCACTCTCTGTCTAGTCCAGGTCCGATGGGATCAACGCGGTGGGTACAGATGGTGTCCACTCCAGTGGCTGCCCCATGCTTCTCAGGTCTGGGGAGAGTAAGATTGGGGAATAGCAATAAATGGATTGCCTAGGGAGGGGTCCTGAAGCTTGCTGGGTGGAAGGCACCAGAGGAATTGAGAAGCCTGGTACAGAAGTGAGAGAAGCCACACTTTGATTCCCTGAGCGCTTTGACTCCCTGCCAGCCTGGGACTGTGAGCAGAGTCATGAATGCAAGGATTTTTATGCAATCACAAGGTGCAACCTGCATTCTCACAGCAATGGGGAAAGAAGAGCTCAGTCCTGAGATAGGAAAAGAACAGGAGTTAGGGGTGAAAGCAAGCAGATGAGGCATGTTTGTTTGGAGAGAAATTCTGGGAACAGAGTTTAACAACTGGAGGAAAGGGAGGTGGAGGGAATTTAGAGAGGTGATGAGGGTAAGGGCTCAATCCTGCTGATGGACTCCAAAGAATTTGTCAGTTGATGTGGGAGGTGGTAGAATCAGGAGACAAATTGGTTCTGGAGCCAGTGCCTCCTGAATTCTATCTGTGCTGCGGCCATCCTCTTGTAGGGAAGGAAGGAAGCTGAACAAACTTCTTGGGCCTGGGAACAACTGGGGAAGCCAAGCTGGAAATTCTAAGGTCTCACCTGAGCAAGGTCAGTCTGCAGCCAGAGTATAGAGGGCCAACACTGGTGTTCTTGAACAAGGGCGTGAGCTGTGGAGGAAGCATAGGAAGGTAAGTGGGTGAGCTGAGGTGTAGGGATGAGTCAGACATGAGGTAGGAGAGGCCGGCATCAGTAGGCGGGGCTTGCATCTCTGGGGCCTAGGAGTGGTGGGTGAGATCTTCCATGGCCCTGGCGTGGGTGATATAAGCGGGACTGGTAAGGTGGTGGAGCTCTTACCAGACCCTGCAGAACCCTTTCCGTGGTGTTGAACTTCCTGGAACCAGGATGTTGCATGTTTTCCTCATAATGCAGGTTGGTGATGGTAAAGTTGAGAGTGAATGGTATCAAGAGAGGGCCAGGGGCTGTAAAGGGGTTGGGAAATAAACACTATGTTCAAAAGTAGAGAAATATGTAACAGTTTGCAATATATTTATTTTTTATTTTTTGAGAGAAGTCTCGCTCTGTAGCCCAGGCTGAAATGAAGTGGTGCAATAGCGGCACACTACAACCTCTGCCTCCCGGGTTGAAGCGATTCTCCTGCCTCAGCCTCCCGAGTAGCTGGGTATACAGGTGCGTACCAGCATGCCTGGCTAATTTTTTGTATTTTTAGTAGAGATGGGGTTTCGCCATGTTAGCCAGGATGATCTTGATTTCCTGACCTTGTGATCTGCTTGCCTCGGCCTCCCAAAGTGCTGGGATTACAGGCATGAGCTACCGCACCTGGGCGCAATAGACTTATTTTTAAACGTATTCTACAGCATTTAATGTGAATGAAAAATAAAAGATTTTCATGCCTCTCTTGACTACAATGATAGAAGTTTTTCATAAAGAAGCGTATTACATAATTGTAATTAGATGGTGAACATAGCGCTTGGTGTGGATTCAGTGCTCAATAATGTCAGATGTTACTTTTTACCTCTGTTATTGCCACCTTCGTCAGCAACATAACCATAGTTGTTACCACGGAAATCAACACTTTCATCACCATCAACATCAGCCCCACCACTACCACCATCCTCATCACCATCACCACCACAGTGATCATAATCAGCCTCACTACCGCCAGCACCATCATAATATTATCATTACCAGGATAACCACCAACACAATCATCATCATCATCGTCATCATCTTCATTATTCTCATCATCATCACCACAGTCATCTCAAACATCACGACTATCACCACAATCATCACATCACCACCATCACATCATCATTCCTGTTATAACCAGCACCACCATTATCACCATCATCTTCCTCACCATCTCCACAATCATCATGACCATCACCAACATCATCAGCAGCATCACCATCTTTATAGTCATCTCCATCATATCATCATCATCTCCATCACCACAACCATCATCACCATCACCTTTATCATCCTCATCATCACAAGAATATAAGCTCTCTGAAGGAAGACATTTTTATCTCTTTTGTATTCCCTGCCATATTCCATGGGCCTGGCACGGAGCAGGTGCTCAATAAAGTGTGTCAGTTGCATCAGCAACACTAGATTTGATTTGCTATGATTTTAATATTAATTTGCATGAAAATGACAGAGATGCAGACACTCACCATCGACTCGTATCATTGACTGACTGGTGCTCACCTGTGTGGCCGGGGAGGGAGGATGGAGTCCCATTGGTTGCCTGGTACACTGTGGAGGTCCCAGGAGCTGAGAAGAAGCTCTCATCAGTGAAAGAAGCAAGTACCCTCATGGCAGAAATGCCAGCAGGTAAGACTATTATGAAACTTGATGCATATGGGGCTTGACCTAGATCAGTTTGTAGCTGGGGCAGAAGGGAGGATGAATCACTTCTGCCTTCCCGGCTCCTTCTCTTAAGAAGAGGAGCTATGGATTTATAAGGAGGAGGGTCAGCTCCTGCTCTTCTTTGTGTAGAATCAGGGGCATGAGATTATCAGTTGAATACTCACTACTGGTGGTGGGCACAGAGTTCTGATGGGTGAAACCTGCACAGAAAGAGGGAGTAAACTGAGTAAGGTTAAGATAGAGGTGGATAACAAAATAGGGGTCAGGGCTACCCTGGTGAAATGGAACCGGGGCTGCTGGAGGTTTTCTATCAGGACCCTCACATCAGGGAAGAAAACGCTGAGGGTAGACCCAGTCTCCAACATAAAGAAGAAACCATGACATTCTGATGTCAACTATCAAATATAGACAACATGGTCAAGCTTTCAATGGCCAGGCAGTGAGTGTGACCTCAAGCCAGGGAGTAGAGGTTGCCCATCAGAGAGGAAGAGCGTCCAACCACATCACAGCTGCTCACCATTGACATAGAGACTGTCCCTGTCCAGGGTGTAGGGGCCCAGCTCAGTGATGCTGTGGGTCAGCTGGCTCAGCTCCCAGTACAGCTGCTCTCTGTCCAGCCCAGGTCTTTTGGGATTCGGGTGGTAGAGGCAGACAGCATCCATTCCAGTTGCTGCCCCATCCTTCTTGGGCCTGGGGAAAGGAGGTTGGGGGGATGACAATGAAAAGATTACCGAGGACAGGTCTTGAGATTGCTGATGGAAGGACAGCAAAGGAGAAGAGAAAATGAGAAACCTGGGAAAGAGGTGAGAAGCCACACTTAGATTCTCTGAATGCACAGACTACCAGCTTGCTTGGGACCGTGAGTAGAGTCATGGATACAACAATTCTCATAAAAGTGCAAGGGTGAAACTTGCATTCTCATGAGAAAAAAGAGCCCAGACTTGAGACCAGTGAAGACCTTGAAATGGGGATGAAAGCACGTGGATGAGGCATGATTGTCTTGAGAGAAATCCTGGGGACAGAATTTAACACCTAAAGGAAAGGGAGACGGAGGGAAAGGAGGGAATTCAGAGGAATGATCAGGGTAGGAGCTCAATCCTGATGATGGACCATGCAGATTCTCTCTGTTGAGGTGAGGTGTGGGGTTGTTACTATCAGGAAACACACTGGTCCTGAAGCCAGTGACTCCTGAATTCCACCTTTGGTGAGGATATCCCTAGGAAGTGTATAAAGGAAAATGTGCAAAGTCTATTGGGGTGAGAATAATTAGGGCAGCCAGGCTGGCTATTCTAGCCTCACCTGAGAGAGGTCAGTCTGCAGCCAGAGTACAGAGGGCCGACACTGGAGTTCTTGAACAAGGGACTGAGCTGTGGAAGAGGGAGAGAGAGATGAGTAGGAGGGCTAAGGTCGCTGTGTGGGGACAAAAGTGAGGTGGGTGGGGCAGGCACCAGTGGGCGTGGCTGGCCTCAGTGGCTGAGGCTTGCCTCTCTGGGGATGAGGGCAAGGTGGGTGCGATATTCTTCCATTGCCCTGGCGTGGATGTTGTACGAGGGGCTTGGTATCTGGGGCAGGGGAGAGTGAAGAGGGCAGGGTACTAACCAGACCCTGCAGGACCCTCTCTGTGCTGTTGAACTTCCTAGATCCAGGGTGGTGCATGTCCTCCTCATACTGCAGGTTGGTGATGGTGAAGTTGAGGGTGAATGGCACCAGGAGAGGGCCAGCAGCTGTAGTGGGAGGGGGAAATAAACACTATGTTCAAAGTGGAGAAAATAGGAGTTTGCAACAGACTTATCTTTAAACATGTGCAACATTTAAATTGAATGACTAAATAAATATTTACCATGCATCCCTTCCCTATAATGACAGAATTTATTTATTTATTTTTTAGATAGAGTCTCGCTCTGTCATCAGGCTACAGTGCAGTGGCGCAATCTCGGCTCACTGCAATCTCCACCTCCTGGGTTCAAACGATTCTCCTGCCTCAGCCTCCCAAGTAGCTGGGACTACAGGTGTGCACCACCATGCCCGGCTAATTTTTGTATTTTTAGTAGAGACAGGGTTTTGCCATGTTGGCCAGGATGGTCTTGATCTCTTGACCTTGTGATCCGCCCACCTTGGCCTCCCAAAGTGCTGAGCTTATAGATGTGAGCCACCACACCCAGCCCGACATAATTTATTTTTTAAAGGATGTTTTATAATAGTAGTTAGATGCTGAGTGTAGCTCTTGGTGCATATTCAGAGCTTACTATTGTCTGATGTTATCTGTTATCTTTTTTATTGCCATTATCATTGTTGTTATCATTGTCACCATCACCATTATTATTATCATCACCACCACCATAATGATCCCAAGCATGACCACCACAAACATCATCATCACCACACTCAACACATCATCATTATCATCATAACCCCATGACCATCACTGGCATCATCCTCATCACCATCATTGTCATTTTCATCAACATCACCAGTCTCATCATCACCATCATAAAGAGCACCCCAAAAAATAAAAAATAAAAATAAATAAACAGAACCACCATCACCATCATCATCATCCCACTCAACATATCATGATTAATATCATAACCACCACCATCATCATCATCATCATCATCATCATCACATAAACAGAAGCTCACTGAGGGCAGAGATGTTTTTACTGGTTTTATTTTTCTTGCTGTATCCCTAGGGTCTGGTACACTGTATGTGGCCAATTAATTTTTTTTGTTCACTCACTATCACTAGACTTACTAGGATTTTCTATCTTTATTTGAATGAAAATGGCACAGATGTTTACATCAGGCATACTCTAACAGAGATGCCATTGACTGGTACTTACTTGTGGGGCTGGGGACGGGGAATGGAGTCCCTGAGGTTCCAAGGTCCACTGTGGAAGTCCAAGGAGCTGAGAAAAAGTCCTCATCAGTGAAAGCAGGAAGCACTCTCATGACAGAAATGGCAAGAGGGGAGACTATGGGGTCTGCTGCTTGTGTGGCTAGAGACGGGTCAGTCTTTGGAGCTGGGGCAGAGCAGAGCTTGAGTAACTGCTGCCCTCGTATCTCCTTTGGTGAAAAAGAGGACCTATGGGTTTATGAGGAGGGGTAGCTCCTGTTCGGCTTGGTGTAGAATCAGGGGCATGTGGACAGGGGTTGAATACTCACTGCTGGTGGTGGGCCCAGAGCTTCGATGGGTGAAACCTGCATAGAGAAGGGGGCAGGAGAGTGTGTAAGGGTTAATGAGACATGGGCAACCAAATAGGGGTCAAGGCTACCCTGGTGCAAGGAATGAATTTCATGGTACGGGGCATTTGAAGATTTCCTATCGGCATCCTCACATCAGCAAAGAATGCCCTGAGGGAACACAGTCCACGGTGATAAAGAAACTATGAAGTCCAGACCTTAGTCATCCCATGTAAAACACATGACAGAATTTTCAATTGCCAGGCAGGAAGTGTGACCTCTAGTTAGAGATTAGAGGCTGCTCAGCAAGGAGGAAGAGACTTCAGTCACATCACAGCCACTCACCATCGACATAGAGACTGTTCTGGTCCAGGGTGTAGGGGCCCAGCTCTTTGATGCCATTGGTCATCTGGCTCAGCTCCCAGTACAGCTGCTCCCTGTCCAGTCCAGGGCTTTGAGGGTTAAGGTGGTGGGTGCAGATGGCATCCACTCCAGTGGCTGCCCCATCCTTCTCAGACCTGGGGAAGGTAGGTGGGGAGAATGACAATGAAAAGATTACCTAGGACGGGTCTTGAGATTGCTGAGAGAAGGATGGCAAGGGACCAGAGGAAATGAGAAACCTGGGAAAGAGGTGAGAAGCCACACTTAGATTCCCTGAGTGCACAGACTACTGGCTTGTTAGGGACTGTGAGCAGAGTCATGAATACAACAGTTTTGATAAAAGTGCATGGTGAGGCTGGGTGTGGTGGCTCACACCTGTAATCCCAGCACTTTGGGAGGTTGAGACAGGTGGATCACCTGCGGTCAGGAGTTCGAGACCAGCCTGACCAACATGGAGAAACCCTGTCTCTACTAAAAATACAAAATTAGCCGGGTGTGGTGGTGCATGCCTGTAATCCCAGCTACTCGGGAGGCTGAGGCAGGAGAATCGCTTAAACCCGGAAGGCAGAGGTTGTGGTGAGCCGAGATTGTGCAATTGCACTCCAGCCTGGGCAACAAGAGTGAAACTCTGTCTCAAAAAAAAAAAAAAGTGCAAGGTGAATCCTGCATTGTTATGGCATGGGACAGGAAAGCCCAGACTTGAGGCCAGTGAAGAGCTGGAAATGAGGCATGATTGTCTTGAGAGAAACCCTGGGGACAAAATTTAATACCTAAATGAAAGGGAGGGGCAGGGAAAGGAGGGAATTCAGAGGACCAGGGTAGGGGCTCAATCCTGATGATGGACAATGCAGATTCTCTCTGTTGAGGTGGGGTGTGGGGGTGTTACTATCAGGAGACACACTGGTCCTGAAGTCAGTGACTCCTGAATCCCGCCTTTGGTGAGGATATCCCTAGGAAGCGTATAAAGGAAGATGTGCAAAGTCTACTGGGGTGAGAATAATTGAGGCAGCCAGGCTGGCTATTCTAGTCTCACCTGAGAGAGGTCAGTCTGCAGCCAGAGTACAGAGGGCCGACACTGGAGTTCTTGAACAAGGGACCAAGCTGTGGAAGAGGGAGAGAGAGGTGAGTAGGAGGGCTAAGGTTCCTGTGTGTGGGTGCAGAAATAAGGTGAGTGAGGCAGGGCCTAGTGGGTGAGGCTAGCTTCAGTGGGCGTGGCTGGCCTCAGTGGGTGAGTCTTGCATCTCTGGGGGCAAGGACGAAGTGGGTACCTTCTTCTCCCATTACCCTGGCTTGGTTGTTATAGGAGGCACTGAGTATCTGGGTCAGGGCAGAGTGAGGACGGCGGGGCACTAACCAGACCCTGCAGGACCCTCTCTGTGGTGTTGAACTTCCTGGAGCCAGGGTGACGCATGTCCTCCCCATACTGCAGATTGGTGATGGTGAAGTTGAGGGTGAACGGCACCAGGAGAGGAACAGCTGCTGTAGTGGGAGGGGGAAATAAATACTATGTCAAAGAAGAGAAAATAGGAGTTTGCAATATACTTATCTTTAAATATAGGCAGTATTTAAATTGACTGACAAAATAAATATTTACCATGCCTCCCTTGCCTTCAGTGATAGAATATATTTTTTAAAGGATATTATATAAAATAGTAGTTAGATGCTGAGCATAGCTCTTCGTTCATATTCAGTGCTCAATATTGTCTGATGTTACCTCTTATCTTTATTATTGCCATCATCATCATTGCTATCATTGTCACAATCACAATCGTTATTATTATCACCACCACCATAATAATCCCCACCATGACCACCACAAACATCATCATCACCACACTCAAGACATCACTATTATCATCATAACCCCATGACCATCTCTGGCATCATCCTCATCACCATCATTGTTATTGTCATCAACATCACCAGTTTCATCATCATCATCGTAAACAGCACCACCACCACCACCATCATCATCACTAAAATCACAACCGTCACTGACATCATCCTCATATCCATCATCTTCATGGTTGGCAACATCAACACCATTATCATCAACAGTATCACTATCATCATCATCATCATCGTCATCATCATCATCATCATCATCATCAACAGCACAACTACCACCACCAACAGCATTACCATCATGATCATCATCATGATCATGATCATCATCACCATCAACAACTAGCACCACCACCACTATCATCATCACATGAATAAAAAAGCCCACTGAGGGCAGAGACATTTTTATTGGTTTTGTTTTCCTTGCTGTATCCCTTGGGTCTGGTACACAGTAGGTGGCCAACAAATATTTTTGGTTCACTCACTATTACCAGATTTACTATAATTTTCCATCTTTATTTGAGTGAAAATGGCAGAGATGTTCACACTCATCAGGCATGCTGTAATAGACATGTCATTGACTGGTACTTACTTGTGGGGCTGGGGAGGGAGGATAGAGTCCCTGAGGTCCCAAGGTCCACTGTGGAGGTCCCAGGAGCTGAGGAAAAGTCCTCATCAGTGAAAGCAGAAAGCACTCTCATGGCAGAAATGGCAAGAGAGGGGACTATTATGAGGTTTGCTGCATGTGGGCTTGAGCTGGGTCTGTCTTTGGAGCTGGGGCAGAGGGGAGCTTCAATAACTTCAGCCTTCCAAGCTCCTTTGCTCATGAGGACGACTTATGGGTTTATGAGGAGGAGCAGCTCCTGCTTTGCTTGGTGTAGAATCAGGGGCATGAGGACGTGAGTTGAATACTCACTGCTGGTGGGGGCCACAGAGCTCCGATGGGTGAAACCTGCATAGAGAAGGAGGGAGGAAATTGTGTAAGGATTAACGAGATGTGGGGGACGCAATAGGGATCATGGCTACCCTGGTGCCATGGGACAGGGACCACTAAAGATTTCCTATCAGCATCCTCACAACAGAGAAGAATGCACTGAGGGAATGCAGTTCACGATGACCAAGAAACCACGAAGTCCAGAACTTAGTCATCCCATGTAGAGCACATAACAGAATTTTCAATGGCCAGGCAGAGAGTGGGCCCCCAAGCCAGAGATTAGAGTCTGCCCAGTAGGGAGGAAGAGGCTCCAACCATAACACATCTGCTCACCATTGACATAGAGACTGTTCCTGTCCAGGGTGTAGAGGCCCAGCTCTTGGATGCCATTGGTCAGCTGGCTCAGCTCCCAGTACAGCTGCTCTCTGTTGAGTCCAGGGCTTTTGGGGTCAAGACGGTGGGTGCAGATGGCATCCATTCCAGTGGCTGCCCCATTCTTCTCAGGCCTGGGGAAGGTAGGTGGAAGGAATGCAATCAAAAGATTAACTAGGAAGGGTTTTCAGATTGCTGAGGAAAGGACAGCAAGGAACCAGATGAAATGAGAAGCCTGGGAAAGAGGTGAGAAATCACACTTGGATTCTCTGAATGCACCGACTACTGGCTTGCTTTGAACTGCAAGCAGGGTAATGAATACAAGAATTTTTATAAAAGTGCAAAGTGACTTGGCACAGTGCCTCATGTCTGTAATCCCAGCACTTTGGGAGGCCAAGGCGGGCAGATCACTTGACGTCAGGAGTTCAAGTCTAGCCTGGTCAACATGGTGAAACCCTGTCTCTACAAAAAATATAAAAATTAGCTGGGTATAGTGGCGAGTGCCTGTAATCCCAGCTACTCGGGAGGCTGAGGCAGGAGAATCACTTGAACATGGAAGGCGGAGGTTGCAGTGAGCTGAGACCAGCCTGGTGTGCAGTGAGACTACGTTTCAACATGAAATAATAAAATAAAATAAAATAAAATAAAATAAAATAAAATAAAATAAAATAAAATAAAAAAGTGCAAGTTAAAACCTGCATTCTCATGGCATGGGGACAGAGACGCCAGACTTGAGACCAATGAAGAGCTGGAAATGGGGATGAAAGCCTGTGGATGAGGCATGATCATCTTGAGAGAAATCCTGGGGACAGAATTTAAGACCTAAAAGAAAGGGAGGTGCAGGGACAGGAGGGAATTCAGAGGGATGATCAGGGTAGAGGCTCAATCCTGATGATAGGCCATGCAGATTCTCCCTGTTGAGGTGGGGTGTGGGGGAGTTACTATCAGAAAACACATTGGTCATGAAGCCAGTGACTCCTGAATTCCACCTTTCGTGAGGATATCCCTAGGAAGTGCAGCAAGGAAGCGGTGCAAAGTCTACTGGAGTGAGAGCAAGTGGGGCAGCCAGGCTTGATCTTCTAAGGTCTCACCTGAGCAAGGTCAGTCTGCAGCCAGAGTAAAGAAGGCCGACACTGGTGTTCTTGAACATGGGACCAAGCTGTGGAGGAGAGAGAAGGAGATGAGTAGGATGGCTAAGTTGTGTGTGTGGGTGTGTAGGGCAGAAGTCAGGTGGGCAGAGAAGGCATCAGTGAGCAGGGCTGGCTTCAATGGGCATGGCTTGCATCTCTTGGGGCAAGGGTGAGGTGGGTGTGAGCTTCTTCCATCGCCTGGCATGGATGATGTAGGAGGTACTGACTGTCTGGGGTGGGGCAGAGTGAGGAGGGTGGGGCACTAACCAGACCCTGCAGGACCCTCTCCATGGTGTTGAACTTCTTGGAGCCTGGGTGATGCATGTCCTCCTCATACTGCAGGTTGGTGATGGTGAAGTTGAGGGTGAATGGCACCAGGAGAGGGCCAGCAGCTGCAGTGGAGGTGGGAAACAAACACTATGTTCAAAGTAGAGAAAACAGGAGTTTGCAATAGACTTATCTTTAAACATATGCAGAATTTAAATTGAGTGACAAAATATTTACCATGCTTCCCTTGCCTATAACAATACAATTTATTTTTACAAAAATACATTCTATAACAGTATTTAGTTGCTGAGCACTGCTCCTGGTGCATATTCAGTGCTCAATACTGTCTGATGTTATCTATTATCTTTATTGCCATCATCATCCTTGCTATCATTGTCACCATCACTATTATTATTAATGATCATCACTGCCATAATAATCCCCATCACGACCACCACAAACATTATCATCACCACACTCAACACATCGTCATTATCATCATAACCCCACAACCATCACTGGCATCATCCTCATCAACATCATTGTCATTGTCATCAACATAACCACTACCAACATCAATATCATCAGTACCATGGTCACCATCATAAACAGCATCACCACAATTATCATCATCATCACACTTAACACATCATCATTATCATCATAACCTTCCCAACCATCCCTGGCAACATCCTCAAGTCCATCACCATCATCATCCATAATATCACCACCACCATCATCAACAGCGTGACCATCACCAACAGCATCACCATCATCAACATCATCCCACTCAACATGTCATTATTACTATCATAACTACCACCACCACCATCATCATCAGATGAACACAAGCTCACTGAGGGCAGAGATGTTTTTATTGGTTTTATTTTCTTTGCTGTATCCCTAGGGTCTGGTACACTGTAGGTGGCCAATAAATTTTTTTGGTTCACTCAGTATCACTAGGTTTACTATGATTTTCCATCTTCATTTGAGTGAAAATGGCACAGATGTTCACATTCATCAGGCATGACCCAGTAGACATGTCATTGACTGGTACTTACATGTAGGGCTGGGGAGGGAGGATGGAGTCCCTGAGGTCCCAAGGTCCACTGTGGAGGTCCCAGGAGCTGAGAAAAAGTCCTCATCAGTGAAAGTGGAAAGCACTCTCATGGCAGAAATGGCAAGAGGGTAGACTATTATAAGGTCTGCTGCATGTGGGCTTGAGCTAGGTCTGTCTTTGGAGCTTGGGCAGAGGGGAGCTTGAGTAACTTCTGCCTTCCCAGCTCCTTTGCTCAAGAGGAGGTCTTATGGGCTTAAGAGGAGGGGCCAGCTCCTGCTCCACTTAATGTAAGATCAGGGGCATGTGGACATGAGTTGAATACTCACTGCTGGTGGTGGGCACAGAGGTCTGATGGGTGAAACCTGCATAGAGAAGGAGGGAGAAGACTGGGTAAGAGTTAAGGAGATGTGGGAGATGCAATAGGGTTCAGGGCTACCCTGGTGCAATTAAATGAGTTTCATGGGACAGGGGTCATTAAAGATTTCCTATCAGCATCCTCACAACGGGAAGAGTGCCCAGAGGGAATGCCTCTCATGATAATGAAGAAACCATGAAGTCCAGAACTTAGTCATCCCATGGAGAGCATATGACAGAATTTTCAATGGCCAGGCAGGGAGTGTGCCCCCAAGCCAGAAATCAGAGGTTGCACAGCCAGGAGGAAGAGACTCCTACCACATCACAGCTGCTCACCATTGACATACAGGCTGTTTCTGTCCAGGGTGTAGGGGCCCAGCTCTTTGATGCCATTGGTCAGCTGGCTCAGCTCCCAGTACAGCTGCTCCCTGTCCACTCCAGGGCTTTTGGGGTCAAGACGGTGGGTGCAGATGGCATCCACTCCAGTGGCTGCTCCATCCTTCTCGGACCTGAGGAAGGTAGGAGGGGAAATGACAATGAAAAGATGGCCTAGAACTTGTCTTGAGATTGCTGAGGGAAACATATCAAGGAAACAGAGGAAATGAGAAACCTGGGAAAGAGGTGAGAAGCCACACTTAGATTATCTGAGTACACAGACCACTATCTTGGTTGGGACTGCAAGCAGAGTCATGGATATAATAATTTGTATCAAAGTGCAAGGTGAAATCTTCATTCTCATGGCATGGGAACAGGAGAACCCAGACTTCAGACTAGTGATGAGCTTGAAAGGCTGATGAATGTATGTGGATGAGGCATGGTTATCTTGAGAGAAATTCTGGGGACAGAATTTAACACTAAATGAAAGGGAGGGGCAGGGAAAGGAGGGAATTCAGATGGGTGATCAGGGTAGTGTCAGAATCCTGATGATGAACCATGAAGATTTTGCATGTTGAGGTGGGGCATGGGGGTGTTACTATCAGGAAACAACTGGTCCTCAAGCCAATGACTCCTGAATTCCCCTTTTGGTGAGGATATTCCTAGGAAGTGCAGCAAGGAAGCAGTGCAAAGTCTTTTAGAGTGGGAACAATTGGGCACCCAGGCTGGCTCTTCTAAAGTCTCACCTGAGCAAGGTCAGTCTGCAGCCAGAGTACAGAAGGCCGACACTGGTGTTCTTGAACATAGGACCAAGCTGTAGAGGAGGGAGAGGGAGGTGAGTAATGGGGCTAAGGTGTGTGTGTGTAGGAGCAGATGTGAGGTGGGTGGAGCAGGCATCAATGAGCAGGGCTGGTCTCTGTGGGTGGGGCTTGCATCTCTTGGGGGGAAGGGGTGAAGTTGGTGCTATCTTCTTTCATCACCCTGGCATGGATGTTGTAGAAGGGACTGGATATCTGGGGCTGGCAGAGTGAGGAGGGCAGGGCACTAACCAGACTCTGCAGGACCCTCTCCGTGGTGTTGAACTTCCTGGAGCCAGGGCGATGCATGTCCTCCTCGTACTGCAGGTTGGTGATGGTGAAGTTGAGGGTGAACGGCATCAGGAGAGGGCCAGCAGCTGTAGTGGGAATTGAAAATAAACACTATGTTCAAAGTAGAGAAAATAGGGGTTTAGAATAGACTTATCTTTAAACATGTGCAAAATTTAAATTGAGAGAAAAATATATATGTCTCCCTTGCCTATAATAATACAATTTATTTTTATGAAAGTATGTTATATAATAGTAGTTAGATGCTGAGCACAGCTAATCATGCATATTCAGTGCTCAATATTGTCTGATGTTATCTGTTATATTTATGATGGCTAGCCATCATGATTGTTGCTATCTTTTTCACCATCATAAGCAGCACCATCATCATCATCATCACACTCCACACATCATCATTACCATCATAACCTTCACAACCATCACTGACAATATCCTTCTGTTCATCATCATCACTGCCAGTAACATCACCACCATCATCATCAACAGCATCACCATCATCATCAATCATCATCACACTCAACATGTCGTTGTTACTATCATAACCACCACCACCATCACCATCACATGAATACAAGCTCACTGAGGGCAGAGGTGCTTTTATTGGTTTTGTTTTCCTTGTATCTCTAAGGTCTGGTACACTGTAAGTGGCTAATAAATTTTTTTGGTTCACTCAGTATCACTAGATTTACTATGATTTTTCATTTTCATTTGAGTGAAAATGGCACAGATGTTCACACTCATCAGTCACAATCTAAGGGAGATGCCATTGACTGGTACTTACTTGTGGGGCTTGGGAGGGAGGATGGAGTCCCTGAGGTTCCAAGGTCCACTGTGGAGGTCCCAGGAGCTGAGAAAAAGTCCTCATCAGTGAAAGCAGAAAATAATCTTATGGCAGAAATGGCAAGAGGGTAGACTATTATGAAGTCTGCTGCATGTGGGCATGAGCTGGGCCTGTCTTTGGAGCTGGGGTGGAAGGGAGCTTCAATAACTTCTGCCTTCCCAGCTCCTTTGCTCAAGAGGAGGACTTATGGGTTTAAGAGGAGGGGCAGCTCCTGCTCCACTTAATGTAGGATCAGGGGCATGTGGACATGAGTTGAATACTCACTGCTGGTGGTGGGCACAGAGGTCCGATGGGTGAAACCTGCATAGAGAAGGAGGGAGGAGACTTGGTAAGCGTTAAGGAGATATGAGGGACACAATAAGGGTCATGGCAATCCCGATGCAATTAAATGAGTTTCATGGGACAATGAGTTTCACGGGACTGGGGCCATTAAAGAATTCCTATCAGTATCCTCACAACAGGGAAGAGCGCCCTGAGGGAACACAGCTCACGACAATGAAGAAACTGTGAAGTACAGAACTTAGTCATTCCATGTACAGCACATGACAGAATATTCAATGGCCAGGCAGGGAGTGTGACTTCAAGCCAGAGATTAGATTCTTCCCAGACTCTAGAAGGAAAAGACTTCAACCACATCACAGCTGCTCACCATTGACATAGAGACTGTTACTGTCCAGGGTGTAGGGGCCTAGCTCTTTGATGCCATTGGTCAGTTGGCTCAGCTCCCAGTACAGCCGCTCTCTGTTGAGTCCAGGGCTTTTGGGGTCAAGATGGTGGGTGCAGATGGCATCCACTCCAGTGGCTGCTCCATCCTTCTCGGACCTGGGGAAGGTAGGTGGGGAGAATGATTATGAAAAGATTACCTAGGTTGTGTCTTGAGACTGCTGATGGAAAGACAGTAAGGAACCAGAGGAAATGAGAAACCTGGGAAAGAGGTGAGAAGCTACACTTAGATTCTCTGAGTTTGCTTGGGACTGGTTTGCTCGGGACTGTGGGCAGAGTCACAGATACAACCATGCTTATAAAAGTGCAAGGTGAAACCTGCATTCTCATAGCATGGGGACAGGAGAGCCCAGACTTGAGACCAGTGAAGGGCTGGAAATGGGGATGAAAGCACTTGGATGAGGCATGATTGTCTTGAGAGAAATTCTGGGGACAGAATTTAACACCTAAATGAAAGGGAGGGGCAGGGAATTCAGAGGGATGATCAGGATAGAGGCTCAATCCTGATGATGGACCATGCAGATTCTCCCTGTTGAGGTGAGGTGTGGGGGTGTTACTATCAGGAAACACATTGGTCCTAAAGCCAGTGACTCCTGAATTCCCCTTTTGGTGAGGATATCCCTATGAGGTGCAGCAAGGAAGCCGTGCAAAATCTACTGGAGTGGGAACAATTGGGGCAGCCAGGCTGGATCTTCTAAGGTCTCACCTGAGAGAGGTCAGTCTGCAGCCAGAGTACAGAGGGCCAACACTGGTGTTCTTGAATATAGGACCAAGCTGTGGAGGAGGGAGAGGAAAGTGAGTAGGAGGGCTAAGGTGCATGTGTGTGGGGCAGAAGTCAGGTGGGTGGAGCAGGCACCAGTGGGCATGGCTGGCCTCAGTGAGCAGGGCTTGCATCTTTTGTGGGCAAGGGTGAGATGGATACGATCTTCTTCCATAGCCCTGGCACAGATGATGTATCTGGGACGGGGCAGGAGTAAAGTGGGTGGGGCTCTCACCAGACCCTGCAGGATCCTGTCTGTGGTGTTGAACTTCCTGGAGACAGGGTGACCCATGTCCTCCCCGTACTGCAGGTTGGTGATGGTGAAGTTGAGGGTGAATGGTACCAGGAGAGGGCCAGCAGCTATAACTGGAATGGGAAATAAACACTATGTTCAAAGCAGAGAAAATAGGAGTTTGCAATAGACTTATCTTTCAATATATGCAGAATTTAAATTGAGTGACAAAATATTTTCCATGCCTCCCTTGCTTATCATAAGACAATTTATTTTTATAAAAGTATATTATATAATAGTAGATGCTGAGCATAGCTGTTGGTGAATATTTATTGCTCAATACTGTCTGACATTTTCTGTTGATTTTATTATCATCATCGTCACCATCACCATCATTGTCACCATCACCATCATTATTGTCATCATCACCACCATGATAATCCCCATCATGACCACCGCAAACATCATCACTCTCAACACATCATCATTACCATCATAACTCCACCACCATCACCTGAATCCTCCTTATCACCATCATCGTCATTGTCATCAACATCACCACCACCATCAACATCAACACTATCATTATCATGATCATTATAAACAGCAACACTACCACCATCATCATCACCATCATACTCAGTACAACATCATTACCATCACAACCTCCACCACCATCACCTGCATCATTCTCATCACCATCATCATTGTCATCAACATCACCACCACCATCATCAAGATCACCACTATCATCATTATAAACAGCAACACTATCGCTATCATCATCACACTCAATACATCATAATTACCAGCATAACCTCCTCTACCATCACCAGCATCATCCTCATCACCATCACCATCATTATCAACATTACTACAGCCATCATCAACAGCATGACCATCATCATCATCATAAACAATGCCACCACCACCATCATCATCATCCCACTCAACACATCATCATTACCATCATAACTACCACCACCATCATCATCATCACAAGAATACAAGCTCACTGAGGGCATAGGTTGTTTTCAATTGATTTTCTTTTTCTTACTGTATTCCTGGGGTCTGGTACACAGTAGGTGGCCAAAACAAATTTGTCCACTCACTATCACTAGATTTACTATGATTTTCCATCTTTATTTGAGTGAAAATGACAGAGATGTTTACACTAATCAGGTATGCTCTCATAGAGATGTCATGGACTGATACTTACTTGTGGGGCTGGAGAGGGAGGATGGAGTCCCTGAGGTTCCAAGATCCACTGTGGAGTTCCCAGGAGCTGAGGAGAAGTCCTCATCAGTGAAAGCAGAAAGCACTCTCTTGGCAGAAATGGCAAGAGGGGAGACTATTTATGGGGTTTGTTGCATGTGTGGCTTGAGCTGGGTCGGTCTCTTGAGCAGGGCAGAGGGGCACTTAAATAATTTCTGCCCTCCTAAATCTTTTGCTTATGAAGAGGACTTAATGGGTTTATGAGGAGGGGCCAGCTCCTGCTCCTCTTGGTGTAGGAACCGAGGCATGTAGACATGAGTTGAATACTCACTGCTGGTGGTGGACACAGAGCTCTGATGGGTGAAACCTGCATAGAGAAGAAGGGAGGAGAGTGGGTAAGAGACAAGGAGAGGTGGGGGACCAAATGGAGGTCAATGCTACCCTGGTGCAATGAACTGAGTTTCATGGTACAGGGACCATTGAAGATTTCCTATCAGCATCCTCACTTCAGGAAAGAATGCCCTGAAGGAACACAGTCCACAATGGTAAGGAAACCATGAAGTCCAGACCTTAGTCATCCCATGTAGAGCACATGACAGAATTTTCAAAGGCCAGGCAGGGAGTGTGACCTCTAGTTAGAGATTAGAGGCTGCCTGGCAAGGAGGAAGAGATTTCAACCACATCACAGCCACTCACCATTGACATAGAGACTGTTCCTGTCCAGGGTGTAGGGACCCAGCTTTTCAATGCCGTTGGTCAGCTTGCTTAGCTCCCAGTACAGCTGCTCCCTGTTGAGTCCAGGGCTTTTAGGATCAAGGTGGTGGGTGCAGATGGCATCCACTCCAGTGGCTGCCCCATCCTTCTCGGGCCTGGGGAGGGTCAGTGGGAAAAATGACAATGAAAAGATTATCTAGGAAGGGTCTTGTGATTGCTGAGGGAAGGACAGCAAGGACCAGAGAAATGAGAAACCTGGGAAAGAGGTGAGAAGCCACATCGACTCTTAGTGCATGGACTATTTGCTTGCTGAAGACTGTGAGCGGAGTCACGGACACAATGACAAGATGAAACTGACATTTTCATGGACGGGACAGGGGAGCCAGACTTGAGCCCAGTGAAGAGCTCGAAATGAGGATGAAAGTATGTGGATGAGGCATGATGGTCCTGAGAGAAATCCTGGGGACAGAATTTAACATGTAAAGGAAAGGGAGGCACAGGGAATGGAGGGAATTCAGAGGGATGATAAGGGGAGGGGCTCAATCCTGATGATGGGCCATGCAGATTCTCTCTGTTGAGGTGGAGTGTAGGGGTGTTACTGTCAGGAAACACACTGATCCTGAAGCCAGCGACTCCTGAATTCCACCTTTGATAAGGATATCCCTAGGAAGTGCAGCAAGGAAGCAGTGCAAAGTCTTTTGGAGTGAGTACAAGTGGGGCAGCCAGGCTGGAAATTCTAAGTTCTCACCTGAGCAAGGTCAATCTGCAGCCAGAGTACAGAGGGCCGACACTGGTGTTCTTGAACAAGGGCTTGAGCTGTGGAAGAGGGCAGTGAGTAGGAGGGCTAAGTTTTATGTAAGAGCCAGGCAGAAGTGAGGTGGGCAGGGCTGGCCTCAGTGGGGGAGGCTTGCATCTCTCTTTTTTTCTTTTTTTTGTGAGATGGAGTTTCGCTTTTTTGCCTAGGCTGGAGTAAAGTGGCACGATCTTGACTCACTGCAGCCTCTGCCTCCTTGATTCAAGTGATTCTCTTGCCTCACCCTGCCAAGTAGCTGGGATTACAGGCATGCACCACCATGCTCAGCTAATTTTTGTATTTTAGTAGAGATGAGGTTTCACCATGTTGGCCAGGCTGGTCACAAACTCCTGACCTCAGGTGATCCACCTGCCTTGGCCTCCCAAAGTGCTGGTATTACAGGCGTGAGCCACCGCTCCCAGCTGAGGCTTGCATCTCTTGGGGCAAGAGTGGGTTGGGTTTGATATTCTTCCATCACCCTGGAATGGATGATGTAAGAGGGACTGGGTATCATGAGCAGGGCAGAGTGTGGAGGGCAGGACACTAACCAGACCCTGCAGGACCCTCTCCGTGGTGTTGAACTTCCTGGAGCCAGGGCGACGCATGTCCTCCTCATACTGCAGGTTGGTGATGGTGAAGTTGAGGGTGAACGGCATCAGGAGAGGGCCAGCAGCTGTAGTGGGAGTGGGAAATAGACATTATGTTCAAAGTAGAGAGAATAGCACTTTGCAATAACCATATGCAGCAATTAAATTGAGTGACATAATAAATATTTTCCATGCCTTTCTTATCTATGATACAATTCATTTTCTAAAGTAGATTATATAATAGTAGTTAGATACCGAGCATAGCTCTTGGTACATATTTAGTGCTCAATATTGTAAGGTGATATCTGTTGTCTTTATTATCACCATCACCATCATAACTATCATTGTCATCATTATTATTATCACTATTGTCATCAAGTACCACCAGCACCACCATGACAATCCCCATCATGAACCACAAACATCATTATCACCATCATCACATTCAACATATCATTACCATCATAACCCCACCACCATCACCGATATCATTCTCATCACCATCATCGTCATTGTCATGGCCATCACCATCACCATCATCAACAATGTCAGTAGCATAATAATCATCATCATCATCAACACCACCACCACCACCACCACCATCATCACACTCAACATATCATTACCATCATAACCCCATCACCATCACTGACATCATCCTCATCACCATCATTGTCATTGTCATTGATATCACCATTACCATCATCAATGTCACTAGCATAATAATCATCATCATCATCATCAACACCACCACCATCATCGTCACATTCAACATATCATTATTACCATAATAACCCCCACCACCATCACCAGCATCATTTTCTTCAACATCATCATCATCATCATCATCATCGTCATTAACATCACTATCACCATCATCAACAGTATCACCATCATCATCATCATCATCATCAACAGCACCACCACCAACATCATCATCATGACAAGAATACAAGCTCACTGAGAGCAGAGATTTTGCATTGGTTTTGTTTTCCCTCCTGTATCTCTGGGATCTGGTACACACTAGGTGGTCATCAAATTTCTTTGGTCCACTCACTATCAGTAGATTTGCTATGACTTTCCGTCTTCATCTGAGTAAAAATGACAGAGATAACATGCTCTAATAGAGATATCATTGACTGGTACTTACTTGTGGGGTTGGGGCTGGAGGATGGAGTCCCTGAGGTTCCCACGTCCACTGTGGAGGTCCCAGGAGCTGAGAAGAAGTCCTCATTAGTGACAGCAGACAGCATTACCATGGCAGAAATGTCAAGAGGTGAGACTTTTATAAGGTTTGCTACATGTGGGATTGAGCTGAGCCTGTCTTTGAAACTGAGGCAGAGGGGAGCTTGAATAACTTCTGCCTTCCCAGCTGCTTTGCTCAAGAGGAGGACTTATGGGTTTATAAGGAGGGGCAGCTCCTGCTTTGCTTGGTGTAGGATCATGGGCATGTGGACATGAGTTGAATACTCACTGCTGGTGGTGGGCATAGAGCTTCGATGGGTGAAACTTGCATAGAGAAGGAGGGAAGAGTGTGGGTAAGTTACAAGGAGATGTGGGGGACCAAATAGGGGTCAGGGCTACCCTGGTGCAATGGAAGGAGTTTCATGCAGCAGGGACCATTAAAGATTTTCTATCAGCACCCTCACATCAGGGAAGAATGCCCTGATGGAATTCATTCCATGATGATGAAGAAACCATGAAGTCCTGGCCAGGCGCTGTGGCTCAAGCCTGTAATCCCAGTACTTTGGGAGGCCAAGGCAAGGCGGATTACAAGGTCAAGAGATTGAGACCATCCTGTCCAACATGGTGAAACCCTGTCTGTACTAAAAATACAAAAATTAGCTGGGTGTGGTGGTGGGCGCCCGTAGTCCCAGCTACTCGGGGGGCTGAGGCAGGAGAATTGCTTGAATCCGGGAGGTGGAGGTTGCAGTGAGCTGAGGTCATGCCACTGCACCTCAGCCTGGCGACAGAGCGAGACTCCATCTCAAAAAAAAAAATTATTAAACCTGAAAATCGGAGAGGAAAAAAGATTGATAAATAACAAAATGAACAGAACCTCAAGGTCTCTTGGGGCAACATCATTTCATTGGAGGTCCAAAGGGGAGAAAGAATCAGAGCAGAAAACAAGCAAACACTTTGAGACTCAAGAAGCTGAGAAAACTTTAAGCAGGATAAACTCAAAGAAAACCATGCCCAGACACACTGTAATCAAACTACTGAAAATCAATGATGAAGAACAAATTTTGAAAGCACCTAGAAAAAGTGACATCACTGATCATGGAATGACTTGCTTTATAATACTTGTTACATATATACAAGCCCGGAGGAGTTAGGCATGTCACATAAATGGTTGAATTGATTAGAGCAGAACAGTGAGGAAGTGGAGAGTGAACATCCTGTCTACAGCATGTAAAAAGTTTGCAGTGTTGTGACTCACAAAACAGAAGGCCTGAAGGTGGAATTTAAATTACGGGACACCAGGTTCTATCCCATAATTCCAGAATCACAAGGCAGGGTTAAGGGTTAGGAATGCCCAACTTCCATCTTTTTTGTTTTTTTTTTTTTTTTGAATTGGAGTCTAGCTCCATTGCCCAGGCTGGAGTGCAGTGGCACGATCTCGACCCCTGAGAAAATTTCTGACTGATGCAGGAAAATTGCATGAACCCGGGAGGTACAGGTTGCAGTGAGCCGAGATCGTGCCACTGCACTCCAGACTGGGTGAGAGAGCGAGACTCCATCTCAAAAAAAAAAATTAATTAAAAAAATTAGAAAGCTGAGACGATGTCAACCACAGCTGGTCTCCAGGAATCGCTAGTGCAAAGCTCCCGAGGCTGGACAGAGGTTAGGGTGCTAGAAGACCACTCAAGCACCTGGCGTGGTCAAAATTTAGAGAGTGGGCCTGGTGTGCTGGCTCATGCCTATAATCCCAGCACTTTGGGAGGCCGAGGCGGGTGGATCACTTGAGGTCAGGAGTTCGAGACCAGCCTGGCCAACATGGTGAAACCCTGTCTCTACTAAAAATACAAAAAATTAGCCAGGCGTGGTGGCGTGCACCTGTAATCCCAGCTACTCGGGAGGCTGAGGCAGGAGAATCACTTGAACCTGGGAGGTGAAGGTTGCAGTGAGCTGAGATCACTCCATTGCACTCCAGCCTGAGTGAGAAAACAAGACTCCATAAGCAAAAAAAAAATAGACAGTGAGAGGGAGAGTGGAACAGGCCAAGGCTGGGTGGTCAGCAGGGAACAGACCATGCAGTGTTAAATTTCATAGATGCCAGGGAGGAGCTTCCTACCTGTGGAGCTGGGGATGGAGGATGAGGAAATCCCTGGGGAGAATATAGAAGTCACTGGAGCTGAGAAAAAAAGAACATGGAAGAATGATTGGGTGTCTTCCTAAAGGAATATGGGACAGGAACTGCTAATTGGAATTTGGGCTTCTGTCTTGACTCACACCAAGACCTTGATGGGTTAGGGGCTGCTCTGAGGCTGTGGCTGGGCACTTAGGGAGGGAGAATGATCAGTTTCTCTTCTGAGGAATGCACCTTGGGGAGGAAGGGTCCCAAGGCCATTGGAATATCACTGGTTTGAATACTCACTGCTGGTGGCAGGGGTCCGGTACTGATGGTTATAACCTGCAGATAGGGAGGAAAGAGTAAAGAAGGACAATTATGATGGGTGAGAGGCAGGGGAGGGGAAGATGGTAGATCTAGAAATGGAAATCATGGGAAACTTTCATGATGAGCCCATCTGGGCTATCCCTCAGCCAGCCAGAGGGAAGGGAAGGGCTTCCACCTTCGATGTGTGACTTCAGCTCACAAGGGAACCTCTATCTCTCAGCCCAGAGTGGCCAAAGTTGAACAAGTCATGGACATTTCATTGAGAAGAGGTGGGGCCAAGATCTTTTGTGAATAAAGAATAATGGCTACATTTTATTTGGTACATATTTTGTGCTTTGTCCTTTGACAATAAGGGTGGAGATCATCATTATTATTATTCCTGAAATAAAAATACCATAATAGCTGTCCCTATTTATTGGGAATCTAGTATGCACCAGCAATAATAATAAATACATTACAAGGGTGGAAAGACACATGTATGGATGAGTGGGCTTTCTACCCATAAAGATAATTTAGTTTGATTCTTACTCTCTCAGCTTACCTCCTTTCACAAAACTTCATGATAGTGTAATTTTTTTCCACCTTACTTTGTGTGTGTGTGTGTGTGTGTGTGTGTGTGTGTGTGTGTGATGTAGAATTGACGAAAAAGTGATCGGTGAAGAGAGTGGTATTTTTAGGTAAAAGTATAGAGAAATGAGGGATAGAAATGGTTCATATGGGGCTGGGCTTGGTGGCTCACACCTGTAATCCCAGCACTTTGGGAGACTGAGATAGGCGGATCACTTGAGGTCAGGAGTTTGAGACCAGCCCGGCCAACATGGTGAAACCCTGTCTCCACTAAGAACACAAAAATTAGCATAGCATGGCACTGGGCGCCTGTAATCCCAGCTACCCGGGAGGCTGAGGCAGGAGAATCACTTGAACCTGGGAGGCGGAGGTTGCAGTGAGCTGAGATCATGCCATTGCACTCCAGCCTGGGCAACAGAGTGAGACCATGTCTCAAAAAGAAAAGAAAAGAAAAGAAGAAGAGAAGAGAAGAGAAGAGAAGAGAAGAGAAGAGAAGAGAAAAAAGAAAGAAAGAAGAAAGAAAAGAAAAGAAAGAAGGAAGGAAGGAAGGAAGGAAGGAAGGAAGGAAGGAAGGAAGGAAGGAAGGAAGGAAAAGAAAGAAAGAAAGGCTTCATATGGTTTGGAATACTGGAGAAAAGTTGGCAAAACGGGTGTGGTGGTAAAAACAAGAGACTTCAGGATGAGAGGGGTGGCGTTGCCATTGGAGCAAGAAAGGAATTGGGGAAAAGAGAATTTGTCCTGAGTGTTTCTCTAGGTCATGGATTGCATCTCCTTTGAGGCTCTGTGAGAGATACAAGGAAAGACGGAACCCAGGGCAGCCCTGTAATTTATCTGGGTTGTTCCTGAATTATCTCATTTGATTATCAGAACAATCCCACATAGTATTTTTATTCCATTCTACAGGGGGAACACTAAAGTCTAGGGAGGTTACATGGCTTGTCCTGCATCCAACAAAACAGACATCTGTCTGTCATTCAATAGTACCACACTGTTAAGCCATGCCCTAAATTGGTCTTAATCCTATGGACACAGAACAGGATGTGTACTTGATACTACAATGAAATACTTTGTGTGTATTATCTCCTATGTCAAGGATAGAGGAATATATATCCTCTATTTCAAGTCAGATATAAAGGAAATCTCCAAGTGGATTCAGAGGGGAAATAACAAATTCAGTATTAGGTTAGATCATTAGCATAGAGGCCATTCATGCCTCATTCCTGTCCTGAGATTGGGGCTTGCTCTATTTGGACGATCCACAGTGATGTCTTGTAGTTAGGAGCCTGGAGTTTTCATGAGTCTCCAATCTTCATTGGGAGTTTTCATACTGTCCTGTGTTATAACTGAGTAATTCTGGGCTAATTACTTCCTCCCTGGATGCATAAAGGCTCTCTGTAGAAATGAGTATAGTAACTCACGGAGGTTTGGGTAATATTAATGGGAGATAATGCATACAAAGTTCTCATCACAATTCCTGGCACAATTCCTCTTTTTTTTTTTTTTTTTTTTTTTCAGACAGAATCTTGCTGTGTCGCCCAGGCTGGAGTGCAGTGGCACAATCTCAACTCACTGCAACCTCTGCCTCCCGGGTTCAAGCAATTCTCCTGCCTCAGCCTCCCGAGTAGCTGGGATTACAGGCACATGCCACCAAGCCTGGCTAATTTTTGTATTTTTAGTAGAGATGGGCTGGTCTCGAACTCCTGACCTCAGGTGATCTGCCTGCCTCAGCCTCCCAAAGTGCTGGGAATATACGTGTGAGCCACTGCGCCCAGACCTACAGTTTCCTTTTGATAAAAATGAGCTGCTGTTATGGTTGCTATTCTTGGTGGTGGCATTGCTGTTTGGGTCATTGTTGCCATTGGTGTTGTGTAAACAGTTATTATTTGAGTGGTATTTGCTCAGGGTGGGGTTATTTCATGAAGTCAGTGGATTCCACTGGCCCATGGAAACTGAGAATTTGCCTTGAGTTGTCATGATGGAGAAAATGAAAGGCAGGAGGGTGAACTGGGCACCCACTGCCCACTGAGGAGACTCAACCATAGGGCCCTCCCTCACCCATTTCTTTCTCCATCGTCTGCAAACTCCAGCTGGGCTCTTACAGGTTCAAGGTGGAGGAGGAAACATTTCATTCCAGCAGGTGAAAGGGAAGAGGAAATTGGCCTCCTTTGATGTGCTAGGCATTGAAAAATGAGCCCTCAAAGAACTACGAGATTTGTACCAGAATTTGGAATCTGTGTACAGCAGATGCTCAACCTCAGCCCTACTGACACTTTGGTCCGGATAATGGTTTTGGTAGTAGGCTGCTTTGTGCATTGTTGGATGTTTTGCAACATCTCTGGCCTCTACTTACTAGATGCCATTAGCAGATGGCCGGGTGCTGTGGCTCATGCCTGTAATCCCAGCACTTTGGGAGGCTGAGGCAGGCGGATCAGCTGAGGTCAGGAGTTCAAGACCAGCCTGGCCAACATGGTGAAACTCCATCTCTACTAAAAATACAAAAATTAGCCAGGCGTGGTGGCGTGCACCTGTAATCTCAGCTACTTGGGAGGCTGAGGCAGAATTGCTTGAACCCGGGAGGCAGAGGTTGCAGTGAGCCTAGATCGCGCCATTGCACTCCAGCCTGGGCAACAAGAGTGAAACTCTGTCTCAAAAAACAAATAAAAAACAAACAAACAAACAAACAAAAAATGAAAATGTCTCCAGACACTGTCAAATGTGTCCTGGGGTGCAAAATTGCCCCTAGTTAAGAACTACTGGTGCAGAGTGACCTGGGAGTGTAGGAGACCCCAGCTGCAGCATAGACACTCACCGTTAACACAGAGGCTGTTTCTGTCCAGGGTGTAGGGCCCCAGCTGGGTGATGTCGTGGGTCAACTGGCTCAGTTCCCAGTACAAATGCTCTCTGTCCAGCCCAGGGCTTGTGGGGTCAGGATGGTAGGTACAGACAGCGTCCACTCTGGTGGCTGCCCTGTCCTTCTCAGTCCTGAAGTGATTGGGACATACAAATGGGAACATTCAGAGACGTGGGAGAGTTAAATAGTCTGTTCAACTCTCTTTTCAAAATGGAGCCTCCCACATTCTTGGTCTTAGGACACCTCTATTTACTGGGTGTTGTCTGGTTTCTCAGACACATTTCTTTCTGGGTCTTCTTTATACAGCCCTATCTCCCTTCTGTAAAGAGATTGATCTCCAGGGTCTCATTCTTAACTGACCTCTCTCTCTCTCTCTGTTTTTTTTTTTTTTTTTTTTTTTTTTTGAGCCGGAGTCTCACTCTGTTGCCAGGCTGGAGTGCAGTGGCGCGATCTCAGCTCACTGCAACCTCCGCCTCCCAGGTTCAAGCGATTCTCTTGCCTCAGCCTCCCAAGTAGCTGGGATTACAGGCAGGTGCCACCACACCTGGCTAATTTTTGTATTTTTAGTAGAGTCTGGGTTTCACCATGTTGGCCAGGATGGTCTCGATCTCCTGACCTCATGATCTGCCTGCCTTGGCCTCCCAAAGTGCTGGGATTACAGGCGTGAGCCACCGCGCCCCACCCTAGACACTATTAATGCTTAAAATACTACAAAATGTCTCTAGTGTGTCCTCTAATCCCAACTCCACCCCAAACTATTGATGATACCCCCTCATCCCACAATTCATTCACTCCTCATGCAACTATACTCCATGTGCTCATCCATCCACTCAGGCAGTCCCCCCATCAATCAATCTCCTTTCTTCCCTCCTCTTCCTTCTTTTTCCTGTCTCCTCCCTTCTTCTCTCCTTCCCTCCTCTTCTTTTTTCCTCCCATCTCTTCTTTTCTCTTCCCGTCTCCTCCCTTCTTCTCTCCTTCCCTTCTCTTCTTTTTTCCTCCCATCTCTTCTTTTCTCTTCCCGTCTCCCTCTGTCACTCCTCCATCACTCCCTTCCTTCCATTTTTCATTTTCATTCATTCATTCGTGCAATTGCTACTTGCCCCACACTCTTGAATTTTACAGAATTTTTTTCATGTACTAGGCTATTTCTTCCATCGATCCCATTCCATAAGATGTGCCGCCCCTTTAAATAATATCTTTGCCAGTGTTTACCTTCTGGCCATTGTTCACTCAACTGTCAAAACTTGGCTCAGGCATCATCTTCTCCAGCTTCTGCCCAACTCTCCCAGGTTGAGCTAAAAGTCCTTTTTCTGGGCCCCTGTGGCCCTGTGTAGAGGTGTATTGTTGTCCTAACTCTGTTTCTCCTAGTGTTTTAAGTCCATGTGGTTGCTGCCTTCTCTACATTGTGGGCTCCTTGAGGGAAAGGCCCATGGTTGACTCTCTCGGTACCCTTAGCCCCTGTCACATGGTGTGACCTGAGGCGCCTCATTCCATGTTCACTTAATGAGTCAATGCTGCCCTTTCTAACAGGTGAGCCTCAGTGCTCCCTGCCTCTGCTTCTCCAAATAATTTAAGGTCCTTGAGAGACAGCTCTTTCAGGAAGCCCTCTGTGATATACTCAGCCAGAGAGGGTGCCTTCTAAGTCTTCATTGCTGGAAGACCCCAGTCATTGATAATCCTTGCTTACTGGGTGTCAGGCTCAGGTCCTCACCTCCAGGTGAGCTTGCCTATGAGCGTGCAGCCCTTCATGATGTGAGGGAAGGAAGTCTTACCTGAGCAAGGTCAGTCTGCAGCTGGAGTAGCCAAAACCAACACTGGTGTTCTTGAACAAGGGCTTGAGCTAGAGAAAGGAAGGGAGATGAGCAGGATAGAATGAGTGGACCAGGTGGGGCAAGGGCAAGGTGGGCCATGGTAGGCACTGTCCAGCTCTTACCAGGTGATTCAAGGTCTTCTCGGTAGAGTTGAAGATCAAGGAGCCTGGGTGCCCCATGTCTGGGGTATAAAGCAGGTTGGTGATGGTGAAATTGAGAGTAAATGGCATCAGCACTGGACTCACAACTGCTGGAGAAAGAAAGGAAAGAGAGAGAGAGAGAGAGAGCCCATCTCGATCTCAGTCTTGAGCTACATGTGGCGTAAGGAGCTAATACTGTTTACCTGACCATAGTGTTCAGTAGGTGAAGTTTGAGATAACCCATCTGGGCTATCCCTCAGCCAGCCAGAGAAAGGGGAAGGGCTTCCACCTTAGATATGTGACTTCAGCTCACAAGGGAACTTCAATCTTAGCCCAGAGTGGCCAAAGTTGAACAAGTCATGGACATTTCATTGAGAAGAGGTGGGCAAAGATCTCTTATGCTCAGGTCTTGGGGCACAAATACTTGAGCAGGCAAGAAATCCAAATATGGCTGACCCCCCAGCAACACGAGTTTGAACTGTGTGGGTCCACTTATACGTGGATTTTCTTCCAGCTCTGCCACTCTTGAGATAGCAAGACCCACCCCTCTTCTTCCTTCCCCTCGTCAGCCTGCTCAACATGAAGAGGATGAGGATGAAGACCTTTACAATGGCCGGGTGCAGTGGCTCATGCCTGTAATCCCAACACTTTGGGAGGCCAAGGTAAGTGAATCACCCGAGGTCAGGAGTTCAAGACCAGCCTGGCCAACATGGTGAAACCTCGTCTCTACTAAAAATACAAAAATTAGCCAAGCATGGCGGTGCACGCCTATAATCCCAGCTACTTGGAAGGCTGAGGCATGAGAACCGCTTGAACCTGGGATGCAGAGGTTGCAGTGAGCTGAGACTGTGCCACTGGATTCCAGGCTGAGCAACAAAGCAGGACTCCGTCTCATAAAAAAAAAAAAAAAAAAAAGAAAAACTTGATGATCCACTTATGATTTTCTTAATAACATTTTCTTAGCTCTAGCTTCTTAGTTTATTGTAAGAATACAGTATATAATACACATAGCATACAAAATATATGTTCATTGACTATGTTATCAGTAAGGCCTTCTGGTCAATGGTAGGCTATTAGTAGTTAAGTAAGTCAAAAGTTATGGCTGGGTGCGGTGAAGTTAAGGAAAATCAAAAGTTATGGCTGGGTGCAGTGGCTCACGCCTGTAATGCCAGCACTTTGGGAGGCCAAGGTGAGCAGATCACCTGAGGTCAGGAGTTCAAGACCGGCCTGACCAACATGGAGAAACCTCATCTCTACTAAAAATACAAAATTAGCTGGGCGTGGTGGCACATGCCTGTAATCCCAGCTACTCAGGAGGCTGAGGCAGGAGAATCACTTGAACCTGGGAGGCAGAGGTTGTGGTGAGCTGAGATGGTGCCACTGCACTCCAGCCTGGGCAACAAGAGCGAAACTCCATCTCAAAAAAAAAAAAAAAAGTTATATGTGGATTTTTGAATGCGTAGGGGTCAGCACCCTGAACCCTCATGCTGCTCAAGGGCCCAGCTGTAGTAATAATTGCCAGGAAGGAAGTGAGCATAGAGGTAGAATAGTGATTGGCTGTGTGCAAGATGCGTGTATGGGGAAATTGCTACTTTATAAAGGGTGATCCAAGTTGAGATTTGAAGGACAAGAACACCAGGTGCAAAGACTCTGAGGATGGAGGGAAGTTTGGACCCTGGAGGAAAAAAAGTGAGGCTGATGTGGCCAGAGATGATTGGACACAGCTCACTCACTTACTCCATTCTAAAAATGGACACTGAAGCCTGGAGAGTTTACATGGCTCTTCCCGGGCCACATAGTGAGCAAAAGAGAGGACCAGGACTTAAAGCAAGACCCGTAATTTACCAAAACCTACGCCGTTCATTACTGCTTTTAAGTCAGAGTCGGTCTCAATGACTATTTTTTTTTTTTTTTTTTTTTTTTTTTTTTTTTTTTTTTTTTGGAGACAGAATCGCTCTCTGTTGCCCAGGCTGGAGTGCAGTGGTGCGATCTCCACTCACTGCAAGCTCTGCCTCCTGGGTTCACACCATTCTCCTGCCTCAGACTCCTGAGTAGCTGGGACTACAGGCACCTGCCACCATGCCCGGCTAATTTTTTTTGTATTTTTAGTAGAGACGGGGTTTCACTGTGTTAGCCAGGATGATCTCGATCTCCTGACCTCGTGATCCACCCGCCTTGGCCTCCCAAAGTGCTGGGATTACAGGCATGAGCCACCGCGCCCGGCCTCAATTACTATTGAAATACAATGCAAGTTTTTGGCCTGGTGCAGTGGCTCACACTTGCAATCCCAGCACTTTGAGAGGCTGAGGCGGGCGGATCACTTGAGGTCAGGAGTTTGAGACAAGCCCGGCCCACATTGCAAAACCATGTCTCTACTAAAAATATAAAAAATTAGCCGGCGTGATGGTGTGTGCCTGTAGTTCCAGCTACTCAGGAGGCTGAGGCAGGAAAATCGCTTGAACCTGGGAGAAGGAGGTTGCAGTGAACCGAGATCATGCCACTGCACTCCAGCTTGGGTGACAGAGTGAGACTCTGTCTCAAAAAAATCCCCCAAAAAACATAAAAACAAAAATTAGCCAGGCATGGTGGCACGTGGCATGAGAATCGCTTGAACCTGGGAGGCAGAGGTTGCAGTGAACTGAGATTGCACCATTGCACTCCAGCCTGAGCGACAGAGTGAGACTCTGCCAAAAGAAGGAAGGAAGGAAGGAAGGAAGGAAGGAAGGAAGGAAGGAAGGAAGGAAGGAAAGAAGGAGGGAGGGAGGGAGGGGGGGAAGGCAGGCAGGCAGGCAGGCAGGCAATGGAAGCTTTAAATCCAGGCAAAAAGAAAGTGTCTAAGGCGGTATAGTGAGGACATCATTAATCAAGCATTAGCTTAAACTGTTGGATGAGATTGGACAGAGCGGGATACGCTGAGGCTTGGTGGGCATCAGGACTCAGACCACATAGCAATTTATCAGCCACTGAATGGCAGCTGATGTTTCATGGGAGCTGGAAGCCAGATTCCTACCTATAGAGCTGGGGGTGGGGGTCACAGATATGAGAGGTCTTGGAGAGAACATGGAGGTCACCGGAGCTGAAAGAAAATGCAACGTGAATCGGGATTGTTGGATCCTATCATTTAGCGAGGGGAGAGCAGGACACTTGGTGGGCACTGGCATCTGTGCCTTGGCTCAGCTTGAGACTTTTGCTATCCTGGAGTTTCTATGGGGATGAGAACCTAGGGAATGGGGGATACTTTCCTCCTGGAAAGCAGGCTTAGGGAGGAAGAATTCCCAGGGCATAGGGACTTCAGGGCCATGATTACTCACTGCTGGTGGTGGAGATCCAGGACCGATGGTTATAACCGGCAGAGAGAGAGAGAGGGAGAGGAAGGAAGAAAGAATAGGAGTGAGAAGACAGGAGGAGGTTAAGAGAGGGAGGAGGGGGGTAGAACTCAAAACACAGGTGCATCAACCCTCCTGTGTGCTTTCTCTGAGGTTCATTCATGAATAACAACAGCTGGGGAGGCTGAGATGGGAGAATCACGTGAACCTGGGAGGCGGAGGTTGCAGTGAGCCAAGATTGTGCCACTGCACTCCAGCCTGGGTGACAGAGCGAGACTCCGTCTCAGAATAAATAAATAAATAAATAATAGCTAGTCTTTTTTTGTTTGGTTTAGTTTTTGTTTGTTTGTTTTGTTTTTTGAGACAAGAGTCTCCCTCTGTTGCCCGGGCTGGAGTGCAGTGGTACAAGCTCAGTTCACTGCAGCCTCCACCTCCCAGGTTCAAGCGATTCTCCTGCCTCAGCCTCCCAAGTAGTTGTCATTACAGGCACACGCCACCACACCTGACTAATTTTTGTATTTTTGGTAGAGACCGGGTTTCACCATGTTGGCCAGGCTGATCCTGAACTCCTGACCTCAAGTGATCCGCCCACTTTGGCCTCCCAAAGTGCTGGGACTGCAGGTGTGAGCCAGCACGCCCGGCCGACAGCTTGGTCTTATTAGTTAACCGCCTCCTACACTGATGCTCATGATATCTTCACCCTCATTATCATTAACAACAATGACAATAATCAATCGCCAGAGGCCCCTCCTTATTGTGGGGGTTCACTATGTGGCTGGAATACTGCCACCTTCATTAAATAAATGATGGGGACAAAATTTTCTGTTTCCAGGCTTATTTGTGTTTCCTTTATCCATTACGTATAATTTTGTCGTTGCTGTCTGAGTTTCTCCTCTTTCCCGACTTTTCAAAGACAGGAAAGACTTTTGGCAGTATAGTTTCTGGAATTCTTTCATGTGAAATTGAGATAATAAAAGGGGAGGGAAAGAGAGAGAGAGAGAGACTGACTATCGGGAGGGGAGAGGCTAGGGGGTCAGCAGGAGACGATAAAGTTGCAGAATGAGAAGAAATGAGGAAAAGGGGATTTTAGTAAGTATGGTATGTTCTGAAACATGAATTAGATCCTCTTTGGCGCTCTGTGAATAGTGCAAAGAAAATTTAGACTTATTTTACATTTGATGGTCTGACTGGTTTTCTTGAAACTTCTGAGACTGGTCCAAGTGGAACCCTGTGGTTTACTTGGGTTATTAGGATTTTATCTTATTTGATCTTCACAATAATATTAGGTGACATTTTAAAAATTAAAAAAAAAATCCATTCTGAAAATAGGGCCAGGTGAGGTGGCTCCCACCCATAATCCCAGCACTTTGGGAGGCCCTTGGGCGGATCACTTGCGATCAGGAGCTTGAGACCAGCCTGGCCAACATGGTGAAACCCCATCTCTACTAAAACCACAAAAATTAGTTGGGTGTGGTGGCACGTGCCTGCAGTCCCAGCTATTCAGGAGGCTGAGGCAGGAGAATCACTTCAACCTGGGAGGTGGAGGCTGCAGTGAGCCAAGACCATACCACTGCACTCCAGCCTGGGTGCCAGAGGGAGACTCTATTAAAAAAAAAAAGAAAGAAAGAAAGAAAGAAAAAAAAAGGACACTGAATCCTCTTGACAGGATTAGTAAGATCTAACACATATGGCCGGGCACGGTGTCTCACACTTGTAATCCCAGCACTTTGGGAGGCCAAGGCGGGTGGATCACCTGAGGTCGGGAGTTCAAGACCAGTCTGACCAACATGGTGAAACAAAAATACAAAAATTAGCCAGGCACAGTGGCGTGCACCTGTAGTCCCAACTACTCAGGAGGCTGATGCAGGAGAATTGCTTGAACCCAGGAGACAGAGGTTCAGAAGTTGTGGTGAGCCAAGATTGCACCACTGAACTAGGGAGAACGGGGAATGGGAAATTATTCCTTCAGTCCTGTTTGGGGTGATAAAAAAAGTTTTGAAAACAGATAGTGGTGAGGGTTGCACAACAAGGTGAATGTATTAGTACTGCTGAATTGTACATTTAAAATGTTTAGAATGGCAAATTTTATATTATTTATATTTTACCACAATAAAAAGTTATTCTTACTTGTTCTTGAGGACACACTCTCAGAGGCCAAGGTGGACATCCCAGGTGTGGTCAGAGGAGCAAAGAGGCTTCCAGCCAGTGTACTGAAGGTGGTGGTTTTCTTGGCCACAGTGGGACTGGAACCTGTGGTAGCTAAATTAGTGGCTTCAACCATTGTAGTTCTCAAGATAGTGGTTGGACTCACTCCTTCTCCATGACTGGCTTTAGGTGGTGTTGGCGTCTCTGATGGTATCAACGTCATGGAGGTGCCTGTGACAGTCCTGGAAAATTCTGGGGGTCCAACTGAAGTTACAGATGGTGAGGTTTCTGTGTTCCAGGAGGTCACAGTTTGGGGCTTATCAGTTGTTACAGAGGCACTGGGAAGCCCAGAGACAGCAGGGGAAAAAGTCAGAGTTAGAGTACCCGTGCTGGTCTCTGCTGAAGAGCTGGTGGCCAGTAAGCCTGTAGTCTCTAATAAACCAAGGGAAAGAGTTGAAGTTGGAATCACTGTGCTGGTTTCTGTCCCTGGATGGGTGGAGAGTGAGGCTGTTTTTGCGGAAACACCAGGTGAAGCAGTTGGATTTAGATCAACTCTGCTGGTTCCAGTTACAAGTAGGGTGAAGAGAGAGGCTGTTGTCTGAGTTGGGAGAGCTGTGCTAGTCTCTGCACCAGGTCTAACGGAGAGTGAGGCTGTGGTCTCTGATACTTGAGGAAACACAGTTGAAGCAGGAAATGCTTTACTTGTCTCTGTGCTGGGATGGGTGCTCAATAAGGCTGTGGTCTCTGGCATACCAGGAGAATGAGTCAAAGTTGGAATAGTTGTCCTGGTTGCTGCCCCAGAACTAGTGATCTGTGAAGTCACCATCTCTGGTGCACCAAGTGAGATTGTTGTCAGTACAGCTGAACTGGCTTCTGTCCTAGGACTGGTGGCCATTACAGGTGTGGCATCTGGACTACTATGGGAAAAACTGGGGGTTGTTCTGGAAACAGGTGTGCTGGTCTGTGGAGGATGAGTGACCCAGGAAGCCATTGTATCTGGCTCACTAAAGGGAACAGTCCAAATTGGAACAGTGAAGCCAGTCTTTGTCCCAGGATGGGTAGCCGATGAGACTGTGGTCTCTGGTTCACCAAGAGAAGGAGTCAAAGTTGGAATAGCTGTACTAGTGTCTGCTGCAGAACTGGTGACCTGTGAGGTCACTACCCCTGGTATACTGGGTGGGATGGTTGTAGTTGGAACAGCTGACCTGGCGTCTACTCCAGGACTGGTGACCATTGAGGGTGTAGTGTCTGATCCCCTGTGGGAAAAGTTGGGAATTGTCCTAGAAACCGTTGTGCTGGTCTCTGCAGGATGAATGAGCCATGTGGCTGTAGTCTCTGGTTCATATGGGGTCTCACTCAATGTTGGGAAGGTTGTACTGGTGTCTGTCCCAGAACTAGGGACCAGTGAGGTCACCAGATCTGACATATCAGGTGAGACAGTTGTCGTTGAAACAACTGAACTGGCTTCTGGCCCAGGACTAGTGATGGCTACTGGGAGTGTGGTGTCTGACTTACTATGGGAAAACTTGGGGGTTGTCCTGGGAACCATTGTGTTGGTCTCTGCAGGATGAATGAGCTGCGTGGCTGTTGTCTCTGGTTCATATGTGGTCTCCGTCAGTGTTGGGAAAGTTGTAGTGCTGTCTGTCCCAGAACTGGTGACCAGTGAGGTCAGCATCTTTGATGCACCAGGGGAGACAGGGAGAGTTGGAATGGCTGAACTTGTGTGTGTCTCAGAATAGGTGATAAATGAGGTGGTCTCTGGCTCATCAGAAGAAAGAGTCAGAGTTGGAATAGTTATACTGGTGTCTGTCCCAGAACTAGTGACTTGCGAGGTCACCATATCTGGTACTTCAGGTGAGACAGCTATTGTTGGTAAAGCTGAAATGGCTTCTGCCCCAGGACTGGTGGCTATTGAGGGTGTGGTGTCTGGTTCACTATGAGAAAAATTAGGGGTTGTCCTGGGAACTGTTGTGCTGGTGACTGCAGGATGAATAACCCATGAGGCTGTTGCCTCTGATTCATGTGGGGACTCAGGCACTGTTGGAAAAGTTGCACTGATGTCTGTCCCAGAGCTAGTGACCAGTGATGTCAGCACACCTGGTATACCAGGTAAAATAGTTGTTGAAATGGCTGAGCTGGATTCTGCCTCAGGACTGGTGACTGTGGAAGGCATAGTGTCTGATTCACTGTGGGAAAACCTTGAGGTTGTCCTGGGAAGAGTTGAGCTACTCTCTGCAGGATGGGTGACCAATGAGATATTTGTAAATGGCTCACCAGTGGAGACAGTCAAAGTTGGAACAACAGAGCTTGCTTCTGTCCCAGGATGAGTGACCCATGAGGCTGTGGTCTCTGGTTGACTTGAGGCAACAGTTAGATTTGAAAACGCACTGGTCTCTGACCCAGAACTAGTGACCAGTGAAGTCACCAGCCCTTGTACAGTAGGGGAGACAGCTAAAGTTGGAATGGCTGAAATTGTCTTTGCCTCAGAATGGGTGACCAATGAAGTTGTGGTCTCTGGTTCATCAGAAGAAATAGTCAGAGTTGGAATAGGTGTACTGGTTACTGCACTAGAACTAGTGACCAGAGAGGTCACCACTCCTGGTACCTCAGGTGAAACAGTTAGAACAGCTGAGCTGGCTTCTGCCCCATGACCGGTGGCCATTGAAGGTGTGGTCTCTCGCTCACTAGAAGAAAGAGTTAGAATTGGAATAGTTGTACTGGTCACTGCCCTGGAACTAGTGACCAGAGGGGTCACCACTTCTGATACCCCAGGTGAAACAGTTGGCATTGGAACAGCTGAGCTGGCTTCTGCCCCATGACTGGTGGCCATTGAAGGTGTGGTCTCTGGTTCACCAGGAGAAAGAATCAGAGTTGGAATAGTTGTACTGTTTACTGCACTAGAACTAGTGACCAGAGAGGTCACCACTCCTGGTACCTCAGGTGAAACAGTTGGAACAGTTGAGCTGGCTTCTGCCCCATGACTGGTGGCCATTGAAGGTGTGGTCTCTGGTTCACCAGGAGAAAGAGTCGGAGTTGGAAGAGTTGTACTGGTTACTGCCCTAGAACTAGCAACCAGAGAGGTCACCATTCCTGGTACCTCAGGTAAAACAGTTGGAACAGCTGAGCTGGCTTCTGCCCCATGACTGGTGGCCATTGAAGTTGTGAACTCTGGTTCAACAAGAGAAAGAGTCAGAATTGGAATAGTTGTACTAGTCACTGCCCTAGAACTAGTGACCCGAGAGGTCACCACTCCTGGTACCCCAGGTGAAACAGTTGGAGTTGGAATAGCAGAGCTGGCTTCTGCCCCATGACTGGTGGCCATTGAAGGTGTAGTCTCTTGTTCACCAGGAGAAAGAGTCAGAATTGGAATAGTTGTACTGATCACTGCCCTAGAACTGGTGACCAAAGGGGTCACCACTCCTGGTACCCCAGTTGAAACAGTTGGAGTTGGAACAGCTGAACTGGATTCTGCCTCATGACTGGTGGCCATTGAAGGTGTGGTGTCTGATTTACTATGGAAAAAAATGGAAGTTGTCCAGGGAACTGTTGGGCTGGTCTGCGCAGGATGCGTGACCAATGAAACTGTTGTGGCTGGTTCACCACGGGAGTTTGTCAGAGCTGGATTAGTTGTACTTGTCTCTGCCACCAAACTGGTGACCATTGAGGTCGCCATCCGTGATACACCAGGCGAGATAGTTGAAGTTGGAATGGCCGAACTTGTCCGTGCTTCAGGATAGGTGACTAATGAGGCTGTGGTCTTTGGTTCACCAGGAGAAAGAGTCAAAGTTGGAACAGTCATATTTCTGCCTGTCCCAGAACTAGTGACCTGTGAGGTCACCAGATCTGCTGCACCAGGTGAGACAGTCATAACTGGAATAGCTGAACTGGTTTCTGCCCCAGGACTGGTGGCTATTGAAGGTGTGGCATCTGATTCACGATGAGAAAAATTGGGGATTGTTCTGGGAACAGCTGAGCTGGTCTCTGCAGGATGAGTGAGCCATGTGGTTCTTGTCTCTGTTTCATGTGGGGACTTAGTCAGTGTTGGGAACGTTGTACTAGTATCTGTCCCAGAAATAGTGACCAGTGGGGTCAGTGCATCTAGTTCAGTAGGTGAGATATTTGTTGGAATGGCTGAGCTGACGTCTGCCCCATGACTGGTGGTTGTGGAAGATGCAGTGTCTGATTCACTGTGGAAAAAATTAGGGGTTGTCTTGGAAACAGTTGGGATGGTCTCTGCAGGATGGATAACCCATGAAGCTGTTGTATCTGGCTCACTAGAAGAAACATCTAGAGTTTGAATAGCTGGACTTCTCTCTGCCCCAGAACTAGAGACCAGTGAGGTTGTGGTCTCTGATTCTCTACTGAAAAGAGATGGGGTTGTCCTGGGTACAGCTGTGCTGGTTTCTGCTCCCAGGCTGGTAGCCAATGAGGATGTCTTTTCTGGAACATCAGGGAAAACATATGGGGTTGTGATCATCATTTCTGTGGGGCTTGTGCTGGCCATTTGCATTGATGCATTGAAGGGAGTCAGTGTTCCCAAAGTGGGAGTATAGACACTGGTCGTCAAGGTGGCTCTGGAAGTGGTCTTCAGAGCTGTGGTGGTGGTCTTCAGAGCTGTGGTGGTGGTCTCTGTTCTTTTTGTCCCTCCTGTGTGTAGTCCTGTGAATTGGGGAATGGGCACACAATTTGAACAAAATAATTACATGTACTGGACTAGCAATAGCTTATTTATTCTCCATAGGAGGAAAGGGAGAGAAAAGTCTCTCAGTTACTAGGATGTGCCTGGGATGCTTCTGGAATGGGAAAAGAGATTGTGATTGGTATTCCCCTATCTTACCTTGGTCTGTAACTTGGTTGCATCTTCACCTATAACTCCTCTGTGAATTCTTGACCGCTACTCTATTCCCTCTTCCCATGTGTTTCCTGCACTGTCAGCCTCTGAGCCTTGTTCAAGCTCTTCTCTCTGCCTGAAGTGCCCACTTCTCATCAGATTCCTTAAGTTCTGCCATTATTGAAATCCAAGCCCACATCCATCTTTACAAATTCATGCCAGAACTCATCTTTGCTTCTCAATATTTCCTTATCACACTGTCTGAATCTGCATTGTACCATCCTTCACAGTCTCATTTGTAACAGCTATTCACGTCTGACTGTTTGGCATATGGTAAGTGCTCAACTAATATTTGTTGAATGATTGAATGAGTGAATATGTGGATGGATGTATACTTAAGTGGATCTCCTCCGACTTGAGAGAGATTAAGTATTGTGCATCATGTGTTTGAGAGCTTGGGCTCTGGAATAAGGTAGCCCTGCCTGGGATTCTGGCTCTTTCTCTAAAGAGATGGGTGGCTCTTTAAGTTAAAAAATATTGCTGGACCTCCATTTTCCCATCTATAAAGTGGCGATAAGTACAATGGCCATCTCAAAGTGTTGGTAAGAAGGCACCAAGCACAGTGCCTCCTGGGTCACAATAAGACATTACTACTATTACCACGACTATGACCTGCTATTGCTACTGTTATTACTATCACTTCTCCACCTACCATTACTGCTGTTATTGCTACTGTTACTACTACCTATTGCTATGGTTATTACTATGATTACTACTACTACTACTGCTACTACTATTGTTACTACCACTATTACTATTGCTACTGTTACTACTACCACTGCTACTACTACTGTTACTACTACCACCACTCTACCTACCATTACTGCAGTTATTACTACTGTTACCACAACTATTACTACCTATCACTATGGTTATTACTATGGTTACTGCTACTTACTATTACTACTGCTGCTGCTATTACTATTGTTACTACCACTACCACTTAATATTACTACTCTACCTACAGTAGAGTAACAGCAGTAATGGTAGTGCTCTACCTGCCATGACTGCTGTTATTACTACTGTTGCTACTAGTATTACTACCTATTGCTATGGTTATTACTATGTTATTACTATGGTTACTACTATTACTACTATTGCTGCTACCACTATTACTTATGATTTCTACTGTCACTACTACCACTGCTACTACCTACTACTACTACTGTTACTACCAACACAACTCTGCATACCATTACTGCCACTATGACTACTATTACTACTAGTATTACTGCTTATTGCTATGGTTATTGCTACAGTTACTACTACTTACTAGTGCTATTGCTGCTATTGTTACTACCACTACTACTTGCCATTACAATTGTCACTACTAATAATTCTACTACAAAATAAACATTTGCTAAATAGAATTCTCCACCAACCACACTAGACACTACCAGAGCTGACCAAGGTGACTGGAATGCCTCTGAACAAGATTCCAGTAGCATTGATGAGACAGCAGCTGCTGACCAGGCTTTAGAAAATGATTCCTAGGGAGAGGAAGAACTAGCTGGAGGCTTCTCTATAAAGCCCACAAAGCCTACTGGAGCTTGGTAGAGAAAGGGGGTAAAATGAAGGGGATTTTGACTCTGATTATGGAGCAATGTCCCTGTGTTGCTGGATATACTCTAAAAACAATATGTCTGAGAATGCACACTCTAAAGTGCTTCATGTGTATCTAACAATGATGGTGATGATGATGGTGATTATGTTGATGGGAAGGAGGAGGAGGAGGAGCAATTGCAAAGCACTTGACATGCACTGTCTTTTTGATCCTCACAAGAACATTAAATGGCACATTCTGGCCAGGCACGGTGGCTCACGCCTGTAATCCCAGCACTTTGGGAGGATGAGGTGGGAAGATCACCTGAGGCCAGGAGTTCTAGGCCAGCCTGGTCAACATGGTCAAACCCCGTCTCTATTAAAAATACAAAAATTAGCCAGGCACAGTGGCGTGCATCTGTAATCCCAGCTACTTGGGAGGCTGAGGCAGGAGAATGACTCGAACTCAGGAGATGGAGGTTGCAGGGAGCCGAGATTGCGCCTCTGCACTCCAGCTTGGGTGACAGAGCAAGACTCTGCCTCAAATAAATAAATAAATAAACAAACAAATAAATAAAATAAAATGCACATTCTATAATTCTTGTCATTTTACAGGAGAGAAAGAGAAATCCAGAGACCACAATTTACCAAGGTCACACACAGCTATTGACAGGGCGAAAACTTGAACATCATCGTATCTAAATCCTAAACCCATATTATTAACCATTGCGTTATATTAATTCCCTAAAGGAACTTCTGGATCTTCCAGAATGGAAAGAGAATGAAGTGAGGTGAAAATGCCCATCTAGTAAGATGGATCTTAGGATACATTCTCCAGTTCAGTGGTTCTCAACCAGGGGCAGTTTTGCTTCCAGGGGACACTTAACAATGTCTGGAGATATTTTTGGTTGTCACAACTGTGTGTGGGCAGAAGGTATGGCATCTAGAACAGAGGCCAGAGAGGCTGGTACATCCTACAATGCACAGCACAGCCCCCATCGCAAAGAAGCATCTGCCCCAAATGGCAATAGAGTCAAGGTTGAGAAACCCAGATTTTTATTTATTTATGTATTTCATATTACTGCCTTTTAAAGTGAAAATTTTGTTTCAGACTCTATTCAAAACAGAAGGAGGAATTACTAAATATTGTGACAAAGAAAACATGTAACAGTGATGTCATAAACCATCTTACATTTATATTGTGCTTTTATTCCCCCCATTATACTTACATATTGTAATTTAGCTCTCCAGTGAGGACAAACATAAATAACCCAGGAGCTCACCCATCTTCTTTATTTGAGTGAAAGTTTAAAAAAAGTACAGTTCCAAAGTTTTCATCATGGGAGATATAATCCTAGGTATTTTTTTTTTGAAGTTTCTCTTACAAGAGAGTTGTGCCTGTTTTTCAACCAGGGCATACATAAAGGCTGTTAGTTCATACTTATTTTTCCTACATTTGCTAGAACTATTCGGATGTATTTTCAGACATACTATCTCTCTCTCTCTCTCTCTCTCTCTCATATATATAGTATATTTTATTTAAATAAAAAATATATTTTATTTATTTATTTATTTATTTATTTATTTATTTTTGAGCTGGAGTCTTGCTCTGTCACCCAGGCTGGAGTGCATTGGCACAATCTCAGCTCACTGCAGCATCTACCTCCTGGGTTCAAGCGACTCTCTTGCCTCAGCCTCCCGAGGAGCTGTGATTACAAGTGCATGCCATCGTGCCCGGCTAATTTTTATATTTTGAGTAGAGATGCAGTTTCACCATTTTGGTCAGACTGGTCTCGAATTTTTGACCTCAGGTGATCCACCCGCCTCAGCCTCCCAAAGTGTTGGGATTACAGGCATGAGCCACTGCGCCCAGTTCATAGTAAGTTTTTAATGAGCATTTTAAAAATTTAGTTAATATGGACAAATTTGTGAATATTCGATGTTGGAAAAAACTCACTCAGCATGCCATAAGGAGAAAGAGAAGTGGTAACATCTTCCTTGTAACCATTAGACAAAGACTCAGTTCAGACAGGGAAACCTATGACAACCACATACAATTCTCTCTCTAAAGAATACAAACATTTTGTCTCTCTGGAGGAGGAAATATGGTCAAGAGTGGCATTACTGGGAGGTAAGCAAAGTTAAACCTACCTTTAGGACTGGCAGGCGAAGTGGATGTCTGAGGGCCTTTGACTGGTCTTATGGTACCTCTGTGTGCTGCTTCACTGGGTATTTTTGTGATGTGCTCCGCAGTGCCATCAGTTCCTGAAGATGAAGGTGGGGAGGAAAACTGGGGTAACTCATCTCATTCAGAAGAAGAGTACTGTCTAAATGGATCCAGTTCATTGGCCACAAACACTCCTCAAGTCCATCAGTATGAACTGGAGCTGGGACTATGTGCCATAAGTGGCCACACCTGTCCATAGATCCATCCACCTACCTATAGATTTGTCCATCCTTCCTTTCATTCATCCCTAGATCTGATCATCTATTCTTCCATTTTTTCTTCCTTTTATTCTTTCCTCCTATCACCCATTCTTCCTTTTGTCTTTCCTCCCTTCTTTCCTTTCTCTTGCTTTTCAAAATTTTAATTTAAAAGTTTGTATTTCAATAGCTTTGAGGGTACAAGTGGTTTTTGCTTATATGGATGAATCATATGTGGTGAAGTGTGAGACTTTTTGTGCACCCTCCTTTCTTCTTTCCATCCATTTTTTCTTCAATCTTACTTCATTTCATCCTTCTACCCTTCTTTCCTTCAATCTATATCCCCTTCAATCCTGTCTTCCATCATCTTTCTTTTCATCCTTCCTTCTGTGCATCTATCCTTCCTCCGCTTCATCTTTGCTTCCTTCCATTCACTCATCTCTCCATTCTTCCTTTTATACATCCAACTACACTTCTCCCTTCTCACCATGCCATTCATCACTTGCTTACTGAACACCCGTGACTCAACTACTGAGTCACATTGTAACAAATTGGTCAATAGCCACCAATGTGTCTAAATTTAGTGTGAATTACAAAACTATGTGAAGAAGGAGAGGGAGCAAATCATTCTCCTGGAGATATTGTCAAGTGAGGCAGAAACTCGAGTCATTGGAGGGCCTCTTTGGATTTGTGTCCAGAACAAAAGTTGGTGCCAAGCTCAACCCTTTCAGAGGAATGGAATCCCCAAGAGGTTCCTTCCTTTATCTGCTGACCTCTTGGAAGTAGTGTTTCCTCCTTCTAGGCTCTGGATGCCTCTTACCTTCTTAGGTACTTTGTTCTATTTTCATTAATTCACCTTTTCCTTTCACTTATCCCTTTTGTCTCTTGCTCAACTCAAAGGGAGAAACCCTCCCTTATGTCTACGTAGTATTTTAGCTGTTCTTCTAATGCCCTATACCTCACTGATGCTCCCTTCATTAGAATCCCTGAGAACCCCCATGTTGCCAAAGCACTTCTCACCTCATTTCAACTTGGCAATTCTGTGGTATTTAACAGAACTTACCATTTCTCCTTCCTAAAACCCTCCCCTCCTGTGGCTTCTGTGATGCCAGAACTTCTTGCTTTTTCTGTTACCTCTCTGACCCCTCCTGTTTAGCCCAACAGTTAGGAGCATGAGTTCCTAGTGACACACAATTTGAGTTCTTATCCTAGTTCTGTCACTTTCTAGCTATATGGCCTTAAGAAAGTTACTTAATCTCCCTGTGCCTAAATGTCTTCATCTCCGAAATAGGCTTATAATAGTCTCTACATCAATTAGTGTTACAATTGAGGATCAAATAGCTTAATAAAACTGCATTTGAAACAGAATAAGTACTGTTATAAATATTTTCTGTTGTCATTATTCTTATTGTCATTATCATCGTTACTAGTAGTAATATTAGAGCACCTATCACGATACTGTAATGATTCAATTATTTGCTTTTTATTTTTGTTTCTGCAATTCCTAACCCAGTGCCTAGAAGTGAAATTAGATAAACACATGTTTGCTAAAAGAATTTCTGGTACAGGAATAAACTAGTTAACTCTTTTTTTTGCTTCTTAGGAAGGGGTCATTTCCCATGAGCCCCCAATAATGGGATTGTAGGGGCTGTGGGTCCTTACTTGTCAACCGTGTTGAGAGTGAAGGAACTTGATAAGCACTTGTCACTGTTCCCAGCTCAACGCTCTCTGTCATTCTGGTACCCCAAATGGGTGATGAAGATGTCCTGCCTGGTTGGCTTGAAGTGTCCAAAGTACTGACCATAACCAAGTGTCCTTCAGTAGTGCTGCTCTCTGTCCCAAGACTGGTGTCCACTCTATGTGGGGTAGCTGAAGAGGAAGTTATCTCATGGAGGGCTGGGATGGTTGAAGAATCAGTGGTAGTGAAGGTTGAAGAGGAGAATGGCACAGGAGTGGATGAAGGCAGGCTCTCTGAAATGGTGGACAGAGTAGCATCCCCAGGGCCTGACTCTGTCCTATAGGATGGACTACCTGAACCTGAGATGGCTCGTGGAACTCCAGTGGTGGCAAACGAAGTCATGGCCTCTGATAGAGAAGGCATCACTGTGCCAGTGGAAATAGTCTCAGCTGAAAGCAGCAAATCTGTACTCAGATGATGAGTACTTTCTGTTACAGACATAGTAAACTTGGATTCTGGGAAGGAGGTTATCCCACTGGACTCCATAATAGATGGAGAAGCATTAAAGGGGGTGATTATGTCCACTGGAATTTCAGTATACTGTGAGGCTGGAGGCCGGTCTGGGGATGATGTTTTCACAGAAGAAGTGAAATCAGTCTTGGAACTCTGTAAAAGGCAAGTGGACCCAGGAGAAGAAGCTGTTGGTGTGACTGAGCTGGTGTCCAGGGACATGTTAGTCTTCCTAAATCCAGAAGTCAAATGAGAAAATGGCTCTGCCTCAAATCTTGTGGTCTCAAAATTGGCAAGTATTGATGTGGAAATAGAGGTTTCAGCCATGGAAGAGGAAGTACCCACTGGGTATGTAACCTTGGATGGCTCCGAGTGGATCGAAACAGAGGAATATAGTTCATGTCCGGAACTGGTGGTTCCCACATTGGTCACTGCCATGCTTGAAGAAGGATGAATTTTCTCTGTATCTGTGGTGACTTCAGAGGCAGCCAGTATTTGAACTGAGGTGCTGCTCAGATTTGGAGATAAACTGGTTCCAGGTTCTGTGCTTGTGTCTGTAGCCTTCACCATGCCTGGGGTGAGGAGTGAAGTCACAGAAAAAGAAGAAGGGATATTCTGCGGTAATGTGGAAGAAACAGAAGGTGAGGTCGTGACAGGTAAGGACAACAGAGAAGATGAAGAGCTAGTTTTTTCCACAAAGGGAGAGCTCTTCCATGATGGATTTTCAGGACTCCTACTCATAAGAGTTGTCATCTCTGAGTGTAAAAATCTTGGAGGAACAGTTGAATGGGTCCTTGCCAAGGGGGCTGTTGTTGTTGCCAAGGTAAGAGTACTCTGTGCTGTAGCCCCAGGAGAACTTGTTTGGGCGGTGATGGTCATTTGTGTTGATTCTGACATCATGGATGAGGAAGAGAGCCTGGTGATCACTTCAGTGATGATGTCTGGAGACATTGTGGACTGATCAGAGTCAGGGATGTGCGTTCTATTAGAGGACGTGACTTCTGTCATGGAGACCTCAGTAGTGGCACTAGTGGGCACTCCAAAAAGGACTGCACTTGTTTCTGTGATTGAGGTGGTCTCTTCAGAGATGCTAGTCTCCCTTAATCCAGGAGTCAGTGAGAATGTTGGCTCTGTCGGAATCCTCCTAGTCTCAGAGAAGGCAGGAGTTGATGTGAAAAGAGTGGTATCCTCCACAGCGGAGGTGATACCCATTGAAGGTATGGTTGTGGTTGTTTCTGAGTCAGCTAGGACAGAGGAATGAGATTCATGAACAGAACTGGAGGTCCTCACTTTGGTCACCGCTGTGTTTGAGGAAGGATGAATTTTCTCTGTATCTGTGATGATTTCAGAGGTGGCCGGTATTTCAACCGAGGTGCTGCTCAAATTTGGAGATGACCTGATTTTAGGCTCTGAGCTTGTATCCAACACTTCTGTAGTCTTCACCAGGCCTGGGAGGATAAGTGAAGTCACAGGAAAAGGAGAGGAGGGGCTACTGTCTAGTAATATGGAGGACACAGGAGAAAGTGAGGTCGTGAGAGGTAATGATGTCAGAGAAGAGGAAGATGTAGTTGTTCCCACAAAGCGAGGGCTCATCCATGACAGATTTTCAGGACCCTTGCTTATAAGATTGGTCATCTCTGAGTGTGAAAGTCCTTGAGACACAGTTGAGTGGGTCCCTGACAAAGAGGTCATTGAGGTGCCCAAGGGAAGGGTAACCTGGGATGTAGCCAGAGAAGAACCTGTTTGGGTGGTGATGGTTATTTCTGCAGATTCTGTCATGGTGGGGGAGGTAGAGAGCCTGGTGACAACTTCATCGGAGATGTCTAGTGACATTGTGGAGTGAGCAGGGCCAGGAATGGATGTTCTGCTAGAGGTCATATCTTCTGTCCTGGAGACCTCAGGAGTGGCACCAGAGGGCATCTTGTAAAGGACAGTGCTTGTCTCAGTGGATGAGGTGATGTCCTGGGAAGTTCTGGTCTCCCTCAGTCCAGGGGTCAGAGATGACATTGACTCCATCTCAATCCTTGTAATGCCAGAGGAGCCAGGCATTGTTGTGGAAACAATGTTATCTCTTATAGAGAAAGAGGTGACCACTGGAGATGTCACTTTTGTTGGCTCTGAGAAGCCTGGGGAAGAGGAATAGAGTTCCTCTCTAGCACTGGTGGTTTCCACATGGGACGCTGCTGTATTTTCAAAAACCTGAATTGCCTCTGTCTCTGTGGTGGCTTGAGAAGTGGCCAGACTCTCATCTGAGGTAATATTCATATTGGGAGCTGAAGTGGTCTCAGGTTCCAAGCTTGCATCCAACATGTCTGTGGCCTTCATCATGACAGAGATGAAAAGAGAAGTGACAGGGACAGGAGAGGAGTGGCTACTTCCAGATGGTGTGGAATAAAGTGGCGAAGGTGAGGTTACTGCAGATGAAGACACCAGGGAAGATGGAGGGCTGTTTTTTTCCACAGACAGGGGGCTTGGCCATGACACATCCTCAGGACCTCTGCTCATAGGAGTTGTCACCACTGACTGTGGAAATCTCTGAGTTGCAGCTGAGTGAGTTCCTGGCCAGGAGGCTGTGCTTGATGTGTCCAAGGTAAAGGTACCCTGTGAGGTAGCCCTAGAAGTACCTGTTTTGGGGGTGATGGCCATGTCTGTTGATTCTTTCCTTGTGAGGGGGGTAGAAAGTCTAGTGATGGTTTCTGTGGAGGTGTCTGGTGACATTGTGGATTGAGCAGGGCCTGGGATGGATGTTCTGCTAGAGGAAATGGCTTCTGTCCTAGAGACCTCAGTAGTAGCACCAGTGGGCACACTAGAAAGGACAGTGCTTTGTTCTGTGGCAGAGCTGGTCTCTTCAGAGATGCTGGTCTCCATCAACCCAGGAGTCAGTGAGAGCGTTGACTTTGTTTGAATCCTACTGGTGTCAGAGAAGGCAGGGGTTGATGTGAGAACATTTGTATCTCCTGTGGGGTAGGTGATACCCATTGAAGATGTGGCCTTTGCTGTCACTGAGTCAGCTAGGACAGAGGAAGGAGATTCATGTGTATAACCTGAGGTTACCACATTGGTCATCACCAGTTTCTCTGTATCTGTGGTGACCTCAGTGGTGGTCAGTATTTCAGCTGAAGTGCTGCTGAAATTTGGGGGTGAACTGGTTTCAGGTTCTGAGCTTGTGCCCAACAGCTCTGTGGTCTTCACCAGCCCCGAGGTGAGAAGTGATGTCACAGGAAGCGAAGAAGAGTGGATGCTGTCTGGTAATGTGGAAGAAACGGGAGAAGATGAGGTCATGACAGGTGAAGACAATGAGGAAGAGACAGAGCTGGCTTCTTCCACAGAGGGATGGCCCGGCCACGGCGCATCTCCAGGAGTTCTACTCATAAGAGAGGTCATCTCTGAGTGTGAAAATCCTTGAGATGCAGTTGAGTGGGTCCCTGACATGAAAGTTGTTGTTGAGGTGTCCAAGGTAAGGGTACCCTGTGATGTAGCTCCAGGAGAACCTGTTTGGGTGGTAATGGTCATTTCTGTAGATTCTGTCTTGATGGGGGAGGTAGAGAGCCTGGTGATCACTTCAGTGGATATGTCTTGTGACATTGTGGACTGATCAGGGCTAGGTCCTCTGCTAGAGGACATGACTTGTGTTCCGGAGTCCTCAATCGTGGCACTAGTGAGTGCCTTGTAAGGAACAGTGCTCGGCTTTGTGGCTGAGTGGATCTCCTGGGAGGTGCTGGTCTCCCTTGGTGTGGGGGCCAGGGTGGATGTTGACTCCATCTCAATTCTTATTATCTCAGAGGAAGCAGGTATGGTTGTAGAAACAATGTCTTTTATGGTGGAAGAGGTGACCATTGGAGATGTCACTTTGGATGGCTCTGGGAGACCTGGATAAGAGGAATAGAATTCTTGTCTAGCACTGATGGTGCCCACCTGAGTCACAGCTGTGTTTTCAGAAAGCTGAATTGCCTCTGTCTCCATGGTGGCTTTAGAAGTGGCCAGACTCTCATCTGAGGTGATATGCATACTGGGAGGTGAAGTGGTCACAGGTTCTAAGCTTGTGTCCAACATGTCTGTGGTCTTCATCACGACAGGGGTAAAAAGAGAAGTCACCCAGAGAGGAGACGAGTGGCTACTCCCAGATGGTGTGGAATAAAGTGGCAAAGATGAGGTTACTGCAGATAAAGACACCAGGGAAGATGGAGGGCTAGTTTTTTCCACTGATGGGGGGCTTGGCCATGACACATCCTCAGGACCTCTGCTTATAGGAGTGGTCATCCCTGAGTGTGGAGATCTGTGAGTTGCAGCTGAGTGAGTTCCTGGCCAGGAGGCTCTGCTTGACGTGTCCAAGGTAAAGGTACCTTGTGAGGATTCCCCAGAATGACCTGTTTTGGGGGTGATGGTCATTTCTGCTGATTCCGTCGTAGTGAGGGGAGTAGAAATTCTAATGATTGTTTCTGTGGAGATGTCTGGTGATATTGTGGATTGAGCAGGACTTGGGGTGGATGCTCTGTCTGAGGAGAGGGCTTCTGTCCTGGAGACCTTAGTAGTAGCACCAGTGGGCATTCCAGAAAGAGAAGAACTTCTCTCTGTTGCTGAGCTGGTCTCTTGAGAGGTACTGATCTCCCTTAATCCAGAAGTCAGGGAGGAAGTTGGCTCTGTCATCATAGTTTCTGGGAAGGCAGGAGTTGATGTGAAAACACTTGTATTCCCCAGAGTGGAGGTGGTAGCCTTTGGAGATGTGGCTTTTGTTGTCACTAAGTCAGCCAAAACAGAGGAAGGGGATAGATGTTTATAAATCAAGGTCCCTACGTTGATTACAGGTGTGTTTGAGGAGGGACGAATTTTCTCTGTATCTTTGGTGACTTCAGAGGTGGCTAATATTTCAGCTGAGGTGCTGCTCAAATTTGGAGGTGAACTGGTTTCAGGTTCTGAGCTTGTGCGCAACATGTCTGTGGTCTTCATTGGGCCAGGGGTGAGAAGTGCAGTCACAGGATGAGGAGAGGAGGAGATGCTCTCTGGTAATGTAGAGGAAAAAGAAGTTGAGGTCATGGCAGTTGAAGATAGTGAGGAAGAGACAGAGCTGGCTTCTTCCACAGAGGGAAGGCTCTGCCATGGCACATCTCCAGGAGTTCTACTCATAAGAGTGGTCATCTCTGAGTGTGAAAATCCTTGAGATGCAGTTGAGTGGGTCTCTGACCAAAAGACTGTTGTTGAGGTGTCCAAGGTGAGGGTACCGTCTGATGTAGCCCCAGGAGAACCTGTCTCAATAGTGATGGCACTTTCTGCTGATTCTGTCATAATGGGGGAAGTAGAAAGCCTGGTGATCGCTTCAGTGGAGATGTCTGGTGACATGGTGAACTGGTCAGGCCCTGACATGGATGTCCCCCTAGAGGAGGTCACTTCTGTCCTGGAGACCTCAGTGGTAGCACCACTGGGCACTTCAGAAAGGACAGTGCTTCTCTCTGTGGCTGAACTGATCCTCTCAGAGCTGCTGGTCTCCCTCAATCCAGAAGTCAGGGAGGATGTTGGTTCTATCTGAATTCTGCTGGTCTCAAAGAAGTCAGAAGTGGATATGGAAACACTCGTTTCCCCCATGGTGTAGGTGGTACCCATTGGAGATGTGGCTTTGGGTGTCTCTGAGTCAGCTAGGACAGAAGATTGTGATTCATGTCCAGAACCGGAGGTCCCCACGTTGGTCACTGCTGTGTGTGTGGAAGGATGCATGGCTTCTGTATCTACAGTGTCTTCCAAAGTGGTCAGTCTCTCACGGGAGGTGCTGCTCAAATTTGAGGTGGAACTGGTTCCAAGTTCTCTGCTTATGCCCATCCTGTCTGTGGTTATCACCAGGTCAGGGGTGAGAAGAGAAGTCACAGGAAGAGAAGGGGAAGGGAAATCCTCTGCTAATGTAGAGGAAACAGGAGAAGGTGGGGTCGTGGCAGGTAGAGACAGCAGGGAAGAGGCAGAGCTGGTTTCTTCCACAGAGGATTGACTAGGCCATAACACATCACCAGGGCTTCTGCTCACAAGGGTGGTCATCTCTGAGTGTGAAAATCTCTGAGTCACAGTCGAGCGGGTTTCTACCCAGTTGGGTGTTGTTGATATGTCCACAGTATGAGTACTGTCTGGTGTAGACCCAGGAAGACCTGTTTGTGTCTTGATCATCATTTCTGCTGATTCTGTCATTATGCGGGAGGTAGGGAGTCTGGTGATGGTTTCTGTGGAAGTCTCTGGTGACACTGTGAGCTGAGCAAGGCCTGAGATGGATGTTCTGCTAGACAAGGTGACTTCTGTCCTGGAGACTTCAGCAGTGGCACCAGTGGGCACTCCAGAAAGGACAGTGCTCATCTCTGTGGCTGAGCTGGTCCCCCCAGAGCTGCTGGTCTTTCTCAGTCCAAGGGTCAGGGAGGATGTTGGTTCTGTCTGAATTCTGCTAGTCTCAAAAAAGCCAGGAGTTGATGTGGAGACACTTGTATCCTCTATGGTGGAGGTAATAACCATTGGAGATGTGACTTTGGATGTCTGTGAGTCAGCTAGGACAGAGGAAGGGGATTCATATCCAGAACTGGAGGTCCCCACATCGGTCACTGCTCTGTTTGAAGAAGGATGAGTGTTCTCTGTATCTGTGGTGACTTCAGAGGTGGCCAGTATTTCAACTGAGGTGCTGCTCAAATTTGCAGGTGAGTTGGTTACAGGTTCTGAGCTTTTGTGCAATATATCTGTAGTTTTTTCCAAGCCAGACGTGAGGAGTGAAGTCACAGGAAGAGGAGAGGAAGAGATGCTCTCTGGTATTGTGGAGGAAACAGGAGAAGGTGAAGTTGTGGCTGGTGAAGACATCAGAGAAAATGAAGGTCTAGTTTTTTCCAGAAGGGGAGGGCTTATCCATGATACATCCTCAGGACCCTTCCTCATAAGAGTGCTCATCTGTGAGTGTGAAAATCCTTGAGATACAGTTGAGTGTGTCGTTGTCAACGAGGTTGTGCCTGACATGTCCAAAGTACTGGTGCCTTGTGTTGTGGCCCCTAAAGGACTTGTATGGGTATTCATGGTTATTTCTGCTGATTTTCTCATGACAGGGGATGTAGAGAACCAGCTGACAGTTCCTGTGGAGATGTCTGGTGATATTGTGGATTGAGCGGGACCTGGGATGGAGGTGACGTCTTCCTTGGAGATCTCAGTAGTAGCACCAGTGGGCACTTTAGAGAGGACAGTGCTCATCTTAGTGCCTGAGCTGGTCCCTTCAGAGCCGCCGGACTCCCTCAATCCAGGGGTCAGGGAGGAAGCTGGCTCTGTCTGAATCCTCCTAGTCTCAAGGATGGCAGGAGTTGGTGTGAGAACGCTTGTATCCCCCATGGTGGAGGCGGTACCCATTGGAGATGAGGCTTTGGATGTCTCTGAGTCAGCTAGGACAGAGGATTGTGATTTATATCCAGAGCTGGTGGTCACCACACTGGTCCCTCCTGTGTTTGTGGAAGGATACACGGCTTCTGTATGTGCAGTGTCTTTGTAAGTGGTCAGGCTCTCATGGGAGGTGGTGCTCAAACTTGAAGATGAACTGGTTCCAGGTTCTGTGCTTGTACCCAAGTTATCTGTGGTTGTCACCGGGCCAGAGGTGAGAAGTGAAGTCACAGGAAGGGGAGAGGGGGGGATATGTGCTGGGAATGTGGTGGAAACAGGATGAGGTGAAGTCATGGCAGGTAAAGACAGAGGGGAAGATGGAGGGTTGGTTTCTTTTACAAAGGAAGGGCTAGGCCATGACACACCTCCAAGACCTCTGCCCATGGAAGTGGTCATCTCTGGGTGTGGAAATCCCTGAATTACTGTAGAGTGAGTTTTTACCCAAGAGGGTGTGGTTGCTGTGTCCAAATTAAGGGTACTTTCTAGTGTAGACTCCGGAGGACCTGTTTGGGTTGTGATGGTCATTTTTGCAGATTCTGTCATGACAGAGGAGGCAGAAATCCTGGTGATGGTTTCCACAGAGATGTCTTGTGACATTGTGGACTGCTCAGGGCCTGAGATGGATGTTCTGCTAAAGGAGATGGCTTCTGTCCTGGAGACCTCAGTAGTAGCACCAGTGGACACTTTAGAAAGAACAGTGTTTGCCTCTGTGGCTGAGCTGGTCTCTTCAGAGGTGTTGGTCTCCCTCAATCTGGTGGTCAGTGAGGAAGCTGGCTCTGTCTGAATGTTCCTAGTGTTAGATAAGGCAGAAGTTAATGTAGAAACACTTGTATCCCCCATGATGGAGATGGTACCCATTGGCGATGTGGCTTTGGTTGTCTCTGAGTCACGTAGGACAGTGGAAGGGGATTCATGTCCAGAACTGGAAGTTTCAACTTTGGTTACTGCTGTGTTTGAGAAAGGATGAATTTTCTCTGCATCTGTGGTGACTTCAGAGGTGGCCAGTATTTCAACTGAGGTGTTGCTCCAACTTGGAGGTGAACTGGTTTCAGGTTCTGCGCTTGTGTTCAACACCTCTGTAGTCTTCACTTGGCCTAGTGTGAGAAGCGAAGTCACAGAAGCAGAAGAGGAGTGGCTACTTGCTGGTAATGTGGAAGAAACAGGAGAAGGTGAGATGATGGAAGATAAAGACAGCTGGGAAGATGGAGGGCTGGTTTCTTCCACAGGGGGAGAGCTAGGCCATGGCACTTCTCCAGGACCTCTACTCACAAGAGTGGTTATCTCTGAGTGTGGCAATCTCTGAATCATAGTCGAATGGGTCATTACCAAGGAGGGAGTGGTTGATGTGTCCAATGTAAAGGTACTCTCTGGTGTAGACCCAGGAGGGCTTGTTTGGGTCTTGATGGTCATTTCTGATGATTCTGCCATGACGGGGGAGGTAGGGAACTTAGTGATTTTTCTTGTGGTGGATATTTCTGGTAACATTGTGGACTCAGCAGAACCCGAGATGGATGTTCTGCTAGAGGAGGTGACTTCTGTCCTGGAGATCTCAGTAGTAGCACCAGTGGGCACTTCAGAAAGGACAGCACTTGTCTCTGTGGCTGAGCTTGTCTCCATAGAACTGCCTGTCTCCCTCAATTTAGGGCTCAGGGAAGAAATTGACTCTTTCTGAATTCTGCTAGTCTCCAAGAAGTGAGGGGTTGACATGGCAACAGTTGTGTCCTCCTGGGTGGAGGTAATAAACATTGGTGATGAGGCTTTGGATGTTTCTGAGTCAGCTAGGGCAGAGGAAGGGGATTCATGTCCAGAGCTGGGGGTCTCCACATTGGACGCTGCTGTGTTTGTGGAAGGATGCACAGGTTCTGTATTTGTGGTGTCCTTGCCAGTGGTCAGTCTCTCCTCTGAAGTGTGGCTCAGCTTTGGAGGTGAACTTGTTACAGGTTCTGGGCTTGTGTGTAACGTGTCTGTGGTCATCACTGGGCCAGAGGTGAGAAGTGAAGTCACAGGAAGAGGAGAGGAGGAGATACTCACTGGTAATGTGGAGGAAACGGAAGGAGGTGAGGTTGTGGCAGGTAAAGACAGCAGGGAAGGGAGAGAGCTGGGTTTTTCCACAGAGGAAGAGCTTTGCCATGACATACCTCCAGGGCCTCTGCTCATGAGAGTGGTCATCTCCGAGTGTGGAAATCTCTGAGTCAAAGTTGAATGAGTCTTTGCCTGGGACTCTGTGGTGGATGTGTCCAAGGTAAGGGTATTCTGTGATGTCGACCCAGAAGGACCTGTTTGGGTGAGGATGGTCATTTCTGCTGATTCTGTCATGGTGGGTGAGGCAAAGAGCCTTGCCATTGTTCTTGTGGATATTTCTGGCAACATTGTGGACTGAGAAGGGCCAGGGATGGATGTTCTACCAGAGGAGGTGACTTCTGTCCTGGAGACCTCAGCAGTAGTACCAGTGGGGACTTCTGAAAGAACAATATTTGTGTCAGTGGAAAAGTTGGCATTTTGGGAAATGCTGGTCTCCCTCAGTCCGGGAGTCAAGGAAAATGTTGACTCTCTCTTAATTTTTGTAATCTCAGAGGAAACAGACATTGATGTGGAAACAGTTGTATGCCCCATAGTGGAGGTGGTATCCATTGGAGCTGTGGCCTTGGTTTTTTCTGAGTCAGCTAGGACAGAGGATTGTGACCCATGTCCAGAACTGGTGGTTTCCACATTAGTCACTGCTGTGCTTGTGGAAGGATGCATGGCTTCCATAGCTGTGGTGTCTTCATCTGTCGTCAGTATCTCATGTGAGGTACTGCTCAAATTTGGAGGTGAACTGGTTGTAGGTTCTGGGCTTGTGCCCAATGTGTCTGTGGTCATCACTAGGCTAGAGGTGAGCAGTGAGGTCATAGGAGAAGGAGTGTTGTGAACGGTCTTTGGTAATGTTGAGGAAACAGGTGAAGGTGAAGTCATGGCTGGTGAGGGCATCAGGGAAGAGGAGAAGCTGGTTTTCTCTATAGAAAGAGGGATTGTCCGTGATAGAATCTCAGGGCCCTTGTTCATGAGAGTGGTCATTTCTGAGTGTGAAAATTCCTGAGTCACCATCGAGTGTGTTCCTGCCCTGGAGCGTGTAGCTGGTGTATCCAAGGTAAATGTGCTCTGTGATGTAGATCCAAGAGGAGGGCCTGTTTGACTGATGATGGTCACATTGGCAGATTCTGTAATGCCAGGGGAGATAGGCAGCCTGGGGGTCATTTCAGTGGAGATGTTTTGTGACTTTGTGGAATGATCAGGGCCGGGAATGGATGTTCTTCTAGAAGAGGCAACTTCTGTCCTAGAGGTCTCAGGAGTAACACCAGTGGTCACCTTGTGAAGGACAGCACTTTTCTCTGTGGATACGATGGGCTCCTGGGAGGTGCTGGTTTCCTTCAGCCCATGAGCCAGGGAGGATGTCGACTCCATCTCAATCCTTGTAATCTCAGAGGAGCCAGGCATGGATGTGGAAAAATTGGTGTCCCTTATGGTGAAAGAGGTAACCACTGGAGAGGTGACTTTGGGTCGTTCTGAGTAGGCTGGGACAGATGAATAAGATTCCTTTTCAGAAGTGGTGGTCCCCACATTGGTTACTGCTATGCTTGTGGAAGGATATATTTTTCCTATATCTTTAATGTCTTCAGAAGTAGTCGGGATCTTATGTGAGGCGCTGCCCAAGTTTGGAGGTAAACTGGCCACAGATGCCAGCATATCTGTGGTCTTCACCAGGCCAGAGGTGGGGAGTGAGGTCAGATGAACAGGAGACGAGGGCCTACTTTCTAGTAATGTAGTAGGCACAGGGGACGGTGAGGTTATTGCTGGTAAAGACAGAAGGGAAGAGGAAGAGCTGGTTTTTTCCACAGAGGGTGGGCTTGTCCCTGACATGTACTCAGGAACTCTACTCGTAAGAGTGGACACATCTAATTGTGAAAATCCATGAGTCATAGCTGAGTGGGTCCCTGCCTGTGAGGTTGTGATTGATGTGTCCCAGGTAAGGGTATCCTGTGATGTAGCCCTATGAGGACCTGTTTGGGTGGCAATGGTCATTTCTTCAGATTTTGTCAGGCCAGAAAAGGTAGAAAGCATGGTAACAGATCCTGTGGAGGTGTCTGGTGACATCGTGGGCTTTTCAGTGCCTTGGATGGATGTTTTGCTAGAGGAGGTGAGTTCTGTTCTGGAGACCTCAGTAGTAGCAGCAGTGAATGCTTTGTCAAACACAGTGCTTGTGTCTGAGGATGAGCCAATTTTCTGGGAGGTGCTAGTCTCCCTCAGTCTAAAGATCAGGGAGGAAGTTGTCTCAGACTCAATCTTTGCCATCTCAGAGGATCTGGGCATTGATGTGGAAACTATTGAGTCCCCCGTGGTGGAAGTGATAACTACTGCAGATGTGGCTTTATATGGCTCTGAGTCAGGTGAGACAGTAAAATAGAATTCATGTGGTGAACTGGTGGTCCCCACATTGGCCACTGCTGTGTTTATAGAAGGATGCATTGTGTGTGTATCTGTGGTGGCTTCTGAAGTGGCCAAGGTGTTCCTTAAACTTTGAGGTGAACGAGTCACAGGTTCTAAGTTTGTATCCATGTCTGTGATCTTCACCAGTGCAGGGGTGGGTACTGAGGTCACAGAAACAAGAGAGGAGGTACTGTGCACTTGCAATGTGGAAGTTACAGGAGAAGGTGAGGTTGTCACAAGGACAGGTGCCTGAGAAGAGAGAGAGTTGGCTTCTTCTGCAGAGAAAGGGCTTGTCTTCGACACATCATTGAGATCATTGTTCACGACAGTGGTTGTTTCTGAATCTACGAAATCCTGAGTTCCGGCTGATGGAGTTCCTGCTGGAGTGGCTATGGTTGATGTGTCCAAGGTCAGTTGGCCAAGAGATGTCACCTCAGAAGGATCTGTTTGTGTGGTGATGGTCTTGTGTGTAGATATTGTCAAGGGAGGAGAGTTAGAATGTCTGCTGCTGGCTTCAGGTGAAATGTCTGGGGACTCTGTTGACTGAGCAGAAGCTGGCATGAATGTAGGATCATAGTAGGTGACTTCTGCCCTGGAGACCTCAGTAGCAGCATCCATGGACACACTGGAGAAAACAATGTTTGACTCTGTAGTTGAGTTCATCACCAGGGTGGTGCTGTTCTCTGTCAGTTCAGGAGTCAGGGAGGATGTTGACTCTCTGTCAATATTTGTAGTCTCAGGAGAACCAGGTGTTGATGTGGAAACAATAGCGTCCTCCGTCATAGACCCAGTAACTTTTGGAGGTGTGTGTCTAGATGGCTGAGAGTGGATTGAGACAGAGGAATACAGTTCATGCATAGAACTGGTGGTCCCCATATTGGTTTCTGCTGTGTTCTCTGAAAAGTGAATTGTCTCTGTGTTTGTGGAGGCTTCAGAAGTGGGTCTCTCACCTGAGAAGCTACTTGCACTTGGTAAGGAGCTGGTCACAGGTTCTGAGCGTGCGTTCAACATGTCTGTGGTCTTCCTCCCGCCAGAGGTGGGAAGGGAAGTCACAGGGAGAGGAGAAGCAGGGCTACTTCCTGATAGTGTGGAATAAAGAGGTGAATGTGAGGTTATTGCAGGTAAAGGCACCGGGGAAGAAGGAGAACTGGTTTCTTCCACAGAGGGAGGGCTTTGCCATGACACGCCCTTAGTACCTCTGCTCATAGTAGTGGTCTCCTCTGAGTGTGGCAATCTCTGAGTCACAGGTGAGTGCGTTCCTTCCCAGGAAGCTGTGCTTGATGTGTCCAGGGTAAGGGTCGCCTGTGAGGTAGTCCCTATAGGACCTGTTTGGTTGGTCATTTCTGTGGATCCTGTTACAACAGGAGAAGTGGAGAGCCTGGTGATGGTTTCTGTAGAGATGGAGGGTGACATTTTGGAATGATCAGGCCCTGAGATGGATGTCCTGCTAGAGGTGAGAACTTCTGTCCTGGAGACCTCAGTAGTAGTAATAGTGGGCACTTCTGAAAGGACAGTGCTTGTCTCTGTCACAGTGTTGATCTCCTCAGACATGCTGGTGTCCTTTAATCCAGGAGTCAAAGAGGATGTTGATTCCGTCTGAATTCTAGTTTCAAAGAAGGCAGGAGTTGATGTAGAAACACTTGCATCCCCCATAGTGAAGGTGGTACCCACTGGAGATGTGGCTTTGGATGTGTCTGAGTCAGCTAGGACAGAAGATTGTGATTCAAGTCCAGAAATGGAGGTCCCCACGCTGGCCACTGCGGTGTTTGTGGAAGGATGCATGGCTTCTGTATGTGCAGTGTCTTTGTAAGTGGTCAGTCTCTCATGTGTGGGGCTGCTTAAATTTGGAGGTGAACTGGTTACGGGATCTGGGCTTGTTGTGCCCAACACATCTGTGGTTGTCACCAGAACAGAAGTAAGAAGTGCAGTCACAGGGAGAGGAGAGGAGGGGATGCTCTCTGGTGATGTGGAGGAAACAGGAGAAGGGGATGTCATGGAGGGTGACATCAGGGAAAACCCAGAGCTGGTTTCTTCTACAGAGGGAGTTGTCATCCATGACACATCTCCAGGATTTCCACTCCTAAGAGTGGTTATCTCTAAGTGTGGGAATCCCTGAGACATGGTTGAATGAGTCCCTCCCTGGAAGAGCGTGGTTGATGTGTCCAAGGGAAGGGTACCGTGTGATGTAGCCCTAGGAGTAGTTGTTTGAGTGGTGATGCTCATTTCTGCAGATTTTGTCATGATGGGGGAGGTGAAGAGCCTGGTGATCATTCCTGTGGAGATGTTGGGTGTCATTGTAGACTGATCAAGGTCTGAGATGGATGTTCTGCTAGAGGAGATGACTTCTGTCCTGGAGGCCTGAGTAGTAGCACCCGTGGGCACATAAGAAAAGGCAGTATTTGTTTCTGTCGCTGAGCTGGTCTTCTCAGACGTTCTTCTCTCCCTCATTCTAGGGGTCAGGGATGCCGTTGACTCTGTTTGAATTTGGCTAGTTTGAGAGATATCAGGAGTTGATATGAAAACACTTGTGTCCCCAGTGGTGGAGGTGGTACTCATCAGAGGTGTGGCTTTTGATGTCTCTGAGTCAGCTAGGACAGAGGATTGTGATTTATGTCCAGACCCGGAAGTCCCTACATTGGTCACTGCTGTGTTTGTGGAAAGATGCATGGTGGCTTCTGTGTGTGCAGTGTCTTTGTAAGTGGTCGGTCTCTCATGAGTGGTGCTGCTCAAATTTGGAGGTGAACTGGTTACAGACTCTGGGCTTGTTGTGCCCAACACATCTGTGGTTGTCACCAGAACAGAAGTAGGACGTGCAGTCACAGGAAGAGGAGAGGAGGGGATGCTCTCTGGTGATGTGGAGGAAACAGGAGAAGGGGATGTCATGGCAGGCAAAGACATCAGGGAAGACACAGAGCTGGATTTTTCCACAGGGGGAGTTGTCATCCATGACACATTCTCAGGACCCATGCTCATGAGAGTGGTCACCTCTGAGTGTGGGAATCCCTGAGTCACAGTTGAATGAGTCCCTCCCTGGGAAAGTGTGGTTGATGTGTCCAATGGAAGGGTACCGTGTGATGCAGACCCAGGAGGACTTGCTTGGGTGGTGATCGTCATTTCTGCAGATTTTGTCTCAATAGAGGAGGTGAAGACCCTGGGGATCTCTCCTGTGAAGGTGTCAGGTGGCATTGTAGACTTATCATGGTCTGGGGTTGAAATTTTGCTAGAAGAGATGACCTTTGTACTGGAGACCTCAGTAATAGTACCAGTGGGGACTTTGGAAAGTAGAAAACTCCTGTCTGTGGAAAAACTGGACTCCTGAGAGGTACTGGTCTCCCTCAGTCTAGGAGTCAAGAAATATGTTGACTCTCTCTTAATGTTTGTAGTCTTAGAGGAACCACGCACTGGCATTGATGTGGAAGGAGCTGGATCTCCCACAGTTGTGGCAATAACCATTTGAGTTGTGGCTTTGGGTGTCTCTGAGGCAGCCAGTGCAGAGGAATGGGATTCATGTCCAGAGTTGTTGGCTTTCACATTGGTCTCTGCTGTGTTTATGGAAGGAAAAATTTCCTTTGTGTCTTTACTGTCTTTAGAAGTGGCCAGCATCTTATCTGAGGTGCTGCTGAAATTTGGAAGTGAACTGGTCACAGGTTCCAAGTGTGTACGTAATATGTCTGTGATCTTCGCTAGGCCAGAGGTGAGAAGTGAAGTCATAGGAGAGGAGAGCCTATCCTCTGGTAAGGTAGAGGAAATTGGGGAAGGTGTGGTCATTGCAGGTGAAGACAGAAAGGAAGAGGGGGAGCTGGTTTCTTCCACAGAGGGAGGACTTGTCCATGATACATCCTGTGGAATTCTGCTCGTAAGAGTGGTCACATCCAATTGTGAAAATCCATGAGTCATAGCTGAGTGGATCCCTGCCTTGGGGGTTGTATTTGATGTGTCCATGGTAAAAGTATCCTGTGATGTAGCCCCATGAGGACCTGTTTGGGTGGTGATGGTTATTTCTGCAGATTCTGTCATTATTGGGGAGGTAGACAGCCTGGTGTTGGTTTCTGTGGAGATGTCTAGTGACACTATGGACTGATCAGGGCCAGGGATGGATGTACTGCTAGAGGAAGTGACATCTGTCCTGGATACCTCGGTAGTGGCACCAGTGAGCGCTTTGTAAGGAACAGTGCTTGTCTCCGTGGACGAGGTGATCTCCTGGGAGATGCTGGACTCCCTCAGTTTAGGAGTCAGGGAGGAAGTTGTCTCAGTCTCAATTCTTGTAGTCTTAGAGGATCTAGGTATTGATCCGGAAGTTGTGGTGTCTTCCACGGTGGAGGTGGTAACATTTGGAGACGTGACTTTAGATGGCTCTGGGTCAGCTGAGACAGTAGAATGCGATTCAAATGCTGAACCGGTGGTCCCCACATTGGTCACTGCTGTGTTTATGGAAGGATGCTTTGTCTTTATATCTGTGGTGGCTGCTGAAGTGGCCAATATGTCATCCAAAGTGTTGCTCATACTTTGAGGTGAACTGGTCACCATTTCTAAGCTTGTATCCACCTTGCCTGTGGTCTTTACCAGTGAAGAAGTAAGAACTGAAGACACAGAAACAGTAGAGGAGGTACTGTGCCATTGCGGTGTGAAAGCAACAGGAGAAGGTAAGGTTGTGACAAGGACAGGTGCCTGAGAAGAAAGAGAGCTGGCTTCATCCTGAAAGGGAGGGCTTGTCTGTGACATGTCTTTGACATCATTGTTCATTGCAGTGGTTATTTTTGAGTGGGCAAACTCCTCAGTCACCACTGATGGAGTCCCTGCTGAGGTTTCCAAGGTTGATGTGTCTAAGGCAAGTGGAATCTTTGATGTAGCTCCAGAAGACCCTGTCTGGGTGGTGGTCATGTGGGTAGATATTGTCATGGGAGGAGAGTTTGAAAGTCTACTGCTGGCTACTGAGAAAATATCTGGGAACTTTGTTGACTGAGCAGGAGTTGGTATGAATGTTGCATCAAAAGAGGGGACTTGCATTTTGGAGGCTTCAGTAGCCCCCACAGACACATTGGAGAGGATGATGTTTGACTCTGTAGTTGAGTTCATCTCCTGGAGGGTGCTGTTCTCTTTACGTCCAGCAGTCAGGGAGGATGTTGGCTCTCCCTCAATGTCTGTGGTCTCAGAACCAGGTGTTGATGTAGAAGCAAGAGCGTCCCCCATGGTGGAGGCAGGGACCATTGGAGATGTGGCTGTGGATGCTTCTGAGCTGACTGGGAGAGCAGAATGCAGTACATGTGCTGAACTGGCGGTCCCCATATAGGTCACTGCTTTGTTTATGGAAGGATGAATTGTCTGTATATCTGTGGTGGCTTCCAAAGTGGCCAGTATCTCATTTGATGTGTTGTTCAAACTTTGAGGTGAATTGGTCACAGGTTCCATGCTTGTGTTCAACATATCTGTGGTCTTCACCAGTCCAGAGGTGAGAACTGAAGTCACAGAAACAGGAGAGGATGTATGTTGCCCTTGTAACGTGGAAGTGGCAGGAGGTATGGTTGTGACCAAGATAGGTGTCAGGGAAGAGGGATAGATGGTTTCTGCCTCAGAGGGAGGGCTTGTCCATGACACATCCTTGGGACCTTTGCTCATGAGAGTGGTCTTCTTTGATTGCATAAAATCTGGAGTCATAGCCAATGGAGTCTCTGTCAAGTAAGGCACGGTTGATGTGTCCAAGAGATATGAACCCTGTGTTGTAGCTCCAGTAGGACCTGTTTGGGTGGTGATGGTCACTCCTGAAGATTCTGTCATTATCAGAGAGGTGGAGGGGTTGGTGCTCACATTTGTAAATGTGTTGGTAGAAGTTTTGAAGTGATGAGGGCTTGGGATGGATGTTCCGCTAGAGAAAGTGGCTTCTGTCTTGGTGACATGAGTAGTAGCATCACCACTAGACACATGGGTAATGACAGTGCTTGTCTCTGTAGCAGAGCTGGCCACCTGGGATGTGCTTCTCTCCTGAAGTCCCTGGTTCACAGAGGACACTGTCTCAATCTCTGTGGTCTCAGAGGAGCCAAACACTGATGTGGAAGAAGTGATGTCCCCCATGATGTGGGAGGTAACCAATGGAGATGTGGCTTTGGATGGCTTTGGATGGACTGGGACAGGAGAATGTTCAGAACTGGTTACCTCCACATTCATTACTGCTGTGTCTGCAGAATGATGAATTGGCTTTGTATCTCTAGAGGCTTCATAAGTGGATAATGCCTCATCTGCTGTACTGCTCAAATTGGGAGGTAAACTGGTGCCAGGTTCCAAGCTTATCCTCGACATGTCTGTGGTCTTCCCCAGGCCAGAGGTCTCAGACAAGAAAACTGAGGTCACAGGTGGAGTAGAGGGGGGACTGTGTCCTTGTGATGTCAACAAAATATTGGAAGGTGAGGTTGTAGCATGGATAGGTACCAGGGAAGAGGAAGAGCTGGTTTCTTCCACAGAGGGAGGGCTTGGCTGTGATGTATCCTCAGGATCTTTGCTAAAGAGAGTGGTCTTCTCTGAGTATGTAAATCTCTGAGTCATAGCCAATGGAGTCCCTGTCCAGGAGGCTGTGGCTGATGTATCCAAAGTAGGTGCACTTAGTGATGTAGCGCCAGGTGGACTTGTTTGCATAGTGAGGATCATTCCTCCAGATTCTGTCATGGCAGAGAAGTTAGACAGCCTGGTGATGGCTTCTGAGGGGCTGTCTGACGACCTCATAGACTGGGCAAGGAATGAGCTGGATAATCTCTTAGAAGAGGTAATTTCTGTTCTAGGCCCCTTGGTGATCGCAGTGGAACCTGGGGAAGAGATAATACTTGTTTGTGTGGTTGAGCTGGTGTCCACGTAAGGGTTGAAGTCCCTGAGTTCATTAGTCAAGGAGGAATTAGGCTCTGTTCTAGCCCTTGTAGACTCTGGCCATGTGGTTGTTGACACAGAAACAATTGCTTGTTCCCTGGTAGAGGCAGTAACCACTGGAGATGTGAGTTTGGATGACTCTAAGTGGGCTGGGACAGTGGAATGAGAAGTGTGTTCGGAACTTGTGACCCAGCCTGTGGTCTCTACTGTGTTTGTAGAAGGGTGAATTGCCTCTTTGTCTGTGGTGGACTCAGAAGGGGCAATTCTGTCATATGGGCTGCTTTTCCAACTTGGGGATGAAGTCGTCACAGATTCCAAGTTTATGTCCAGTGTATTCAGGGTCCTTAATACACTGGAGGAGCTGGTAACCTCCTTGATGGTCTCTTCTGAGACAGAATTCATCATCTCAGTGATCCACGGTGCACTTGAGGTTGATTTTTCTTTCTCATTCCAAGAGTCAGATGTAGCTCTTGCCTCTGTTGTAAGAGCCATCTGCCCTTGTCTCTGAAGAGTTGGATCTGGGGTTTTTGCTGTGTGTGGGATCACATCCAGAGTTGTTGCTGCTGATCTGGGCACCTGCCCTGGATGTGCAGAAGTTGTGGTGGGAAGCTGAGTAGAAGTCTGCTCTGCCTTTTTGCTTGTGGGATCTGGTCTTGAAAAAGTAACTCCAGAGCTCCTTGCCATTGCAGCTGGTGTGACTGCACTTGTAACGTCCCCTATAGAGAAGGGCAGCTGCGAGGTAGCTGGGCTGATCATGGTTTCCAAAGTGAGTTCTTGAGGAGTTGTGGCCCCCTGAGGAGCTGAGGTAGTGGCTGTGGCTGATGACACAGATCTCCCAGTGTCCCAGTCAAGAGTGGACAGAGAATCAAACAGAAAAACAGTCAGGGGCATATTTGGGTCAGTCTTTGTACTAGCATGATCTGTAGAAACCATTGAAACAGGCACATCTTCTGCTTCTGTACTACTGGGAGTCCAACTTGTACTTAAAATGTCAGGAACTGAGATGCTCATCCTCTGGACACGAGGAAAAGTTGAGATGGGAGTAGATGCAGTTGTGTCTGAGAGACTCAATGTTCTTTCACTTGTACTGGTCTCTGTCCTTACAGTTGAAGCATCAGAGGATGGAGTGACCAGGCTGGTTCCAATGACAGTTATAAGGCCATGGGGAGTAGACATGGAGTCTAATTCAGTGCTTGAGGCTAAGAATGAAGTTGTATGCATTGTAGAAATTGTTCCAGGAGAACTTGCAACTTTCAAGTTTGAAGTCATGTCTGTGACAGTCCAGGAATCTGATGCAGCTGTGGAGGACCAGGTGGCAGGGTGTTCTGTAGAAGATGTGCGCCTCTCTGTGGCCAGGGTGCTGTCCACGGTACTCACACCCACTTCTGGGTTGGGTGTGGTAGTCAAGATTGAGTTGGTTCTCATGGTGGTGATGGTGGTGGAAATACCTGGAGTAGGAGTTGTGGTTACATCCAGGATGCTCACTTCCATAGGAGATGAAGTCTGAGATAGATGCCCAGCAGTAGGGGCAATGTCACTGGTCACTGCACTTACGACGGCCATCAGACTCTCAAGCCCTATTGAAGGGGATGTGACAGATGATGCAGAGCTTGTTTTTCCTCCTGAGGGATTAGTGAGGCTGGTAATGCCTTGGTCTCCAGAGGGCAGAGATACTAGTGAGGTGGTTTGTGCTGTGGAGGTGATGTATAATGTGTTTGTGACATCAGGAGATGCACCAAGGGTGATGTCACTCCCAGATGTCTGATCTGACCAAGAACTGGTTGATGAATAAGCCTCATCCACAGATCGACTTGTCTGTTGTTCAGCTGCCATTGTCTTGTTATTCAGGACAGTGGAGGGAGTGGCTGTGGTGCTGACCCATGTCTCGGTTTTATGTTTGGATTTATCTGTCACTGAGCTCACAGAGTTTGGGTTGGTTACAGAGTCTTCAAGGATATTGGAAGATGTGCTCAGAGAGACAAGTGTGTCCACTGTGGTCCCTCCAGTAGAGCCATGCCACACAGAGAATTCCATTCCAGTTGTCTTTGAAACCAGTTCTGGACTGCTTTGCTGACCAGTCCCTGTGATGCTTCTAGCAGTTGGTGACTCTAGTGAGACAGAGGGCACTGTGGCCAGTGACTGCCTTGTCCCTCCTGGAGTTCCAGAATAAAGGTTGGTCCAAGCCTCAGGTGGGGATGGGGAGAGGGAGACCCTTTCTGTAGCCAACGCATTTTCTGTTGATGACTTGGTTGGTGATGTGGCTCTTGTGGGCAGGTGAGAGAGGCTGGTGCTGCCACTTCCTAGGGCTGTGGACTGAAAGGTGACTGGTTCCACTGTGGTCTCCATGGGAACAGTTGTTTCTGGAGTCTTCCAAGGAGAATTTCTCACAGTGGACCTGATCTCTGGGCTGATGCTGGGTTCCTTGGAGCTCATGATTTTGAGAGCGGTAGACATTTCTGGGCTTCCTGGGGATGTGCCTGTGATTAGAAAGTAAGTCAGTGGTGTATATGCAAGTGGTACAGAAGATGAGGTTTTTTTGTTTGACGCTATCATTCATTTCCTCCCGGGATTTCAAGTAAAACTATTTCCTCCTTCCCTGGGAAAGAAAATGTTGAGCTTTTAATTCTCACACTTTAAGCCTCTGGACACCAGGGAACACATTAAACATTCCAAGCGAGATGGTGAGGTTAGAGCTTTGACCATCTGGCTTGCTCAGGAGAAATTATCACCTTTAGCTCAGTTTTTCCCCATGCCCCATATAAAAGGGCTCTTTGTATAAGGGAGGATGTGATGAACCAGGGCTTCACCCATGCAAGAGGCTACCCCCAAACTATTTCCACTTTTGTCTTTGGAGCTTGCCCTTGCTAAACCAGTTTCAGCTTACAACTTTCAGCCTCCTCTAGGTTCCCCCAAATCTTAGTTCACTGCAAAGCTACTTAAGGATTTGAGAAGAAAGAGGATAAGGGAGATGAGCTCATTCTTTCTCGTCACCTTCATTTTCTTTCAAATTCATTCCTCCCTCTGAATCCTTTCCCTGTCCTTCAGGAAAATAACATCTACCTGTCAAAGGAGTGAGAAAAATGTGACATTCCAAGAGCACTCCTAGGGACAATTTTTCACATTTTTCTAGGCAATTTGGCACTGCCAAGGACTTCAATCCATAATCTCTTATTCCGTAGTAACAAAGGCAACATTTGCCATCTCAAGTTCACCTATGCCCTCCCTGTGAACACAGTGATGGTCTCTGATTTAGAAAGATCCTTCACTCTGGAGCAGAAGAAAGTACAGAAGGAATTGACTCTGTAGCATTCTCTCCTGCTGAATTAATTGGCTATTGATCATATAAATTAGTAAGTTGAAGCAACAGAAGTGTTCAGTTAGTAACATCTATTGGGAAAAAATGATCAATATCCTCAGAGAAGAGTGTCAAGAAGTCAAAGGAACCTATTTTTTTTTTTTTTTTTTTTGAGATGGAGTCTCGCTCTGTCATCCAGGCTGGAGAGCAATGGCGTGATCTCGGCTCACTGCAACCTCCGCCTCCCCGGTTCAAGCGATTCTCCTGCCTCAGCCTCCCCAGTAGCTGGGATTACAGGTGTGTACCACTATGCCCAGCTAATTTTTTGTATTTTTAGTAGAGACAGGGTTTCACTATGTTGGCCAGACTGGTCTCAAACTCCTGACCTCGTGATCCGCCCACCTCGGCCTCCCAAAGTGCTGGGATTACAGGCGTAAGCCACCACACCCAGCCTAGGAACCTATTTTAAAACCTAGTCCTTGCCGGATGTGGTGGCTCAAGCCTGTAATCCCAGTGCTTACAGAGGCCAAGGTAGGTGAATCATTTGAGCCCAGGAGTTTGAGACCAGCCCAAGCAATATAGTGAGAACTACCTTTCCAAAAATTTAAGAAATACACACACAATTAACCAGGCTAATTGGTGATGATCACCTGCAGTTCTAGCTGCTGGGGGAGGCTGAAGTTGGAGGATTGCTTGAGACTGAGGAGGCTGAGGCTACAGTGAGCCATGATCATGCCATTGCACTCCAGCCTGGGCAATAGAGGGAGACCTTGTTTCAAAAAAAAAAAAATGCTGTCTAGGCTGGGCACAGTGGCTCACACCTGTAATCCCTGCACTTTGGGAGGCTGAGGTGGGAGGATCTCTTAGAGCCAGGAGTTTAAGACCAGCTTGGGCCACATAGTGAGACCCCTTCTGTACAAAAAAAAATTAAAAAAAAACAATAAGCTGGGCATAGTGCAGAGGCTCCAGAGCCCAGTGAGTGAGCTGGACAGCCTCCCAGCTACTCAGGAGGCTGAGGTGAGAGGATAGCTTGAGCCCAGGAATTTGAGGCTGCAGTGAGTACTGCAGTGAGTATACATCATGGTACTCCAGCCTGAGTGACAGAATGAGACCGTGTCTCAAAAACGAAAGAGAGAAAGAAAGAAAGAAAGAAGAGAAGAAAGAGAAGGAGAGGAGAGAGAAAGAGAGAGAAACAGAAAGAAAGAAGAGAAGGAGAGGAGAGAAAGAGAGAAAGAAAGAAAGTAAAAGAAAAGTTGCTAGCATTTACTTATAAAATAATGAAACTGAAGCCTTGTATATTTTTTCTTCCCAGAATCAATAAGCAGCACTTTTAGTCAGCAGCAAGCTATCCTCCCACCTTGGCCTCTTAAGTAGCTGAGACTACAGGCCTGCACGATGCCCAACTTATTTTTTTTTAATTTTTTTTTGTAGAGGTGGGGTCTCACTATGTGGCCCAAACTGGCCTTAAGGCTTGGGTGAAAAAAAAATAAAGCAAAAAAACAAAAAATTTCAAAAGAACAAGAGAAAGAAAGAAAGAAAGAAAGAAAGAAAGAAAGAAAGAAAGAAAGAAAGAAAGAAAAGAAGAAAGAAAAGAAAGAAAGAAAGAAAGAATTTAGAAAGAAAAAGAAAGAGAGGGAGAGAAAGAAAAGAAGGAAAGAAAAGAAAAGAAACGAAAGAAAAAAGAAAGAAAAGAAAAGAAAAAAAGGCTTGGGTGACATTAGCAGAGCAGAAATGGAAACAAGATCTATATTTACCTGCTGGACTGGTCCCCGTCTCCTCTGCTGGGGCAGGCCACGTGGAATTTCCTTGTGCTGCCTGGCTTGACATCTTTGTGGTGGGCACTAGCATTCCATCAGTTGCTGAAAGAAAAGGGCAATAGGAAGGTTCAGCTATCCATTACTTCAGAATGTCAGTTTTTGAGCTTTCTTTACATTGACTGATCTTTCTATTTTGCTTCAACTCAGAGGCTCGAGAGCCCAGCGAGTGAGCTGGACAGCTGCCCAGGTGACCTCCCATCAAACACTAGTCTAACAGGACATGGTAGAAAGCAGACACCAGGCACCGTCACGAGAAAGACTGACAGATCTCAGATGGGAAGGGGTTCATTTTATAAGTAATCACAAATTAAAATGTGACAAGTGGCCAGGCACAGTGGCTTGCCCCTGTAATCTCAACACTTTGGGAGGTCAAAGTGGGAGGATTGCCTGAGCCCAGGAGTTTGAAACCAGCCTGGGTAGGATAGCGAGACACCATCTCTACAAAATAATTTTTAAAATTAGCTGGGCACGGTGATGTGCACCTGTAGTCCCAGCTTCTCTGGAGGATGAAGCAGGAGAATTGCTTGTGCCCAAGAGTTCAGGGTTGCAGTGAGCTATGATCGCTCCACTGCACTCCAGCCTGGATGACAGAGTGAGACTGTCTCTTTAAAAATAAATGAAATAAAATGGAGTAATATCTGTTTACAGCATGGATTCTTAACCTCTTTTTATTATAGGTCCCTTTGACAGGCTTGTGAACCATATGAATTCCTTTATAAATTAAAATAAAAATATAGAATAAAACATAAAATAACTATAAAATATTAGATTACAAAGGAAATAATTGTTGGTAAAGAAAATCTGGTACACGTACACCTTGGAGTACTATGCAGCCATAAAAAAGAATGAAATCATGTTCTTTAAAGCAACATGGATGGAGCTGAAGGCCATCATCCTAAGCAAAATAACTCAAAAGCAGAAAATTAAATACTGCACATTCTCATTTATAAGTGGGAGCTAAACAATGGGTACATGTGGATGTAAAGATAGAAATAATAGACACTGGGACTCCAAAATAGAGGAAGCTCGGAGTGAAGTGAGGATTGAAAAACTACTTATTGGGTACAACATTCGCTGTTTGGCTGATGGGTCCACTAGAAGCCAAACCTCACCATTATGCAGTATACCCACATAACAAACCTGCGCATATACCCCTGAATCTAAAATTTAAAAAACAAAGGAAATGATTATATTGAAATGTTGTTATCAAGATCTTAATAAACAAATGTAATACACTAATACAGGCACTTCTTTAACTAACTCATTAAATAAGATCCATTGAAAAGTCTAATAACCACCATAATTATGAATAAAGTCATACATGATTTTTAAAAGTGCTTGCAACAACTGTCATAGGATATGAAAGTGTCCGGAATTTCTGTTGTTGGCAAAGGCACAGGCACCGCTAGGATTCATGTGGTTTGTTTTGTTACCTCTATTCATCAATACAACAAATGCTAAATTTCAGTTCGAGGTTAGCAAAAATAAAGATGTAGTTTACAAATACTGCATGTTCTCACTTATAAGTGGGAACTAAACCTTGAGTACACATGGAGACATGTGAATTGAGGGTGGAGACTGGGAGAAGGGAGAAGATAAAAAAAAAAATCTACCAATCAGGTACTAGGCTTATTATCTGGCTGATGATGTAATCTGTGCCCCAAGGCCCCGTGACATGCCATTTACCTATATAACAAACCTGCACATGTTCCCTGAACCTAAAATATTTATATTTTCAAATATAAAAGTTTAAAAAATAAAAAAGATGTAATTTATTTCCAGATTCATCCTCAGGACACTTGGGGAAGGAGCAGGGCATTCTTACTTTCAACCAACGAGGTCTTGGCAGGAACTGAAATAGAGCTTGCCCATGTTTCTGGAGAACCCTTTCTTCTGGCTGTGGGTTCTGTGGGAGAAGAGACAGGTAACAAGGATGTCGGGGTCTCAGATGGTATGAAAGTTAACATCTGTGTTTCAGCTGTTGTGCTCTCTTCTTCTGTAGTGGTCTGGCTTGAAGTTATCTCAGGAGGCTTCTCCTGGGACATATTTAGAGTGGATGTTGGAGAAAGTGTCAGAGCTGAAGTCTGAAGATGCACCAATGTGTTGGGCCGTCTTGCCATGGAAGGTCCAAGAAAGAGTGAAGTCTTTCTGGAGGTGGATGCAGTGGGGGAAAGGAAGCTGGTTTCTTTCTCAGTGGGTAGGCTTATGGGAGAGGAACTAGAACCAGACCTTGCTGCTTGACCTGTGCTGAAGAGAGTTGTGAGTTTTGATGCAAGAGAGGTCGAGGTCATAGCTGATGATGCCTTGCTTGGGTCTGGATAAGACATGCTCTCTGAGGCATATCCAGGGTCCCCTGTTCCTGAAGTGGGGACTCTGGGTTCGTGCCCTGCCATAGAATGGGAGGCAGATCCCTCAGGGATTTCAGTAAAACCTGTTGATTGAACTGAGCTTGCACTTATGGCCTTTGTGGAAGTCATCATCCTTGCCCTTGGGTTTTTTTCTGGAGACTTGGACAGTGAGGAAGATGCTGTGCTTGCATCTGAGTCTGGAATGGTGTTCAGGGACTGTCCAGGAGTTGGTAAAGAAGTGGACTTAGTATCCAAAGTTGGGACCTCAGAAAACTCAAAGGTCAAGGTGGACTGTGGGATCCCCCAAGTTGGGGGAGCTGTAGTCAGTGATGCAAAGGCCTTTGATGGGCTTGAGGAAGCAGAGACAGGTGTTAGGAGTCCTGACTCAGCACTGATGGGCTTCACAGGTATCCCTTTGAGTGCTGTTGATTGAGTATCTGTCAGTCTGTTCGTGATGATTTCAGACATGGCTGTAACCTCACCTGGGTTCATGGTCAGAGGGAGATAAGAAAATGTTTTGGTTCCAGTTGAGTGAGTGGACCCACTTCTGATTCCTCCAGAGCTGGCCAAACCCTGGCTTCCTGTGGTTAGTGGCATCATAGATGGCCTCTCAAGCCCAGCTGATGAGTCCACCAAAGCCATTGTCTCTGAGTTATCAGAACTCTGACTGAATACAAGGGAACCAGTAGTTCCTGCAGGCAAAGTAGAAAGTGCCACAGTGGTTGAACCTTCACAAGTTGTGTTCCGTGGAGCAACAATCTTAGAAGGGGAAGTGGAAGGAGGATGGAGTGGACTTTCTGCTACTCCTTGGATAGTGATTCCAGGGATGCTCCTATCTGGGTTACTTACTGTCTTAAGAATCAGTGCATCACCATTTGAGGTCTCTGACATGGTCAGGGTAGTCTCTGGGACTGTGCCAAGACTATCCGAAGTTATAGTCACCAGTGGGGTGGAATCAAAGGATGTAGCTAATGAACTTGTTGGCTCAGTGGCAGTGAGAGGGATGGCTGGAGTGTCCGGGAGTAAAGTAGGGAAGGAAGCTCCAGAGAGAGTCCCTGTACTTGGAAGTTTAGAAGGTGGTGTGGACACAGTTGAAAACAAGATGGTATCTGTGACTGAAATCTTTGAGGTGAGTGTTGTGTCTGAAGTCTCAGTGACTACCAAAAGGCTCTCAGGAGTAGCTGAAGTTTCCCAGCTTGCTCCAGAGGTGGGTGTAGTTGGGGTCTGTGGTGAAGAATGAATGGCTTTGCTTTCACTCATAGTGAGAAGACTGGCTTCTGATGTAGCCCTGGATCCAGTGACCACTGCTGCTGAGAGATGGGGAGTGAAGGCAGTGGCTGGTTCAACAGTTGATGCTGGAAGTGAGTGTGTCTCCCCTGCAGGACTTGTCTTGAGAGAGCCCATGGCAGGTAAGTCAGTAGTACTGCCTACACTGGTCCATGTACCTGGTGCTGGAACAGAAATCACCACAGAATTGCTAAAGGTAGGATTTTGTCCAGCGGCAGTGTTAGTGCTGACCATGGTGCTGAAAGATCCTACTGGTCTAGACCAGGCTAATAGGGCCGAGCTTGTCTCGACAGGGTGGGTGATTGTAAAGGGTGGTAAAGTGGATGGAGTGCCACCCACATTGGAGCCCCCATCAAGAGAATAGGTGTTACTGGAAACAGATGAAGAGGTGGCTGTATTTGTCTCTGTTGTAGATGTGGGCACCTGGGATCTATCTGAAGAGAAGAGAGATGGGGAGGAATTTGCTGTCATTCCTGAGATGCTAGTGGGACTGATGGAGGCTGTTTTAGTGACATCCATAGTTGAAGAAGCTATGGAGGTGTTGATCAGATCAGAAGAACTGCTATCTGAGGGGAGCTCATTTGTTGTCCGTGCGTCAAGGATATCTGAGGTTTTTACTGTAGTTTCATTATCCAGTGAAACTGTGCTGGTCTCTGTGAAACTAGCAGTGAGAACTATAGGGTAAGTGGGTGGAGCAGCAGAGATGATTGTCCGTCTCTCTCCCAGTGTAATGGAGGGACTGGCTCCTGTGGGCTTTGTAGACATAGCCGAACTCATCCAATCCCCAGGAGTAGGTGTCACTCTTGAAGTCAACTCAGGAGTGAGAGATGAAATGGTTCTAAATGAATGAGTTGTCTTTTCTGGGAAATGTGAGACAGTTGTCACTTCAGTATCAGGGGAGGGGGAAAAGGAGACAGTGGAAATACTTTCAGCCCCATCTGAAGGTGTGTCAATTACATCTGATGCTACTGTGGACAAGCCAGGTGGACCTGCGCTGTTTACTGGGATGCTTGTTTCTGTATTAGTAGTTGGATGGGACCCCAAAGAGATTGACACTGTCCATGGATCCTTGTTCATTCTAAAGGAAACCAAAGACTCTGAAGTGGGCAGGGATATTGTCCTAGTTAATTCGGTCCCTGCTGAAGAGGCTGTGCCTAAACTCATGTTAGCAGTACTCTCAGATTTAAGGCCAGAAACATCTGATCTAGAAGTTGTGGCCATTGGAAGAGGGACTTCAGAGCTGGTACTTGCCCCCACAGGAGTCTCAGAAAGACCTGTGACCGAGGATGCATCAGTGCTCAAAGTACTCGGGGCTATATTCTGGGGACCATGGGTCTCTGTTTCTGGATTTCTTTGCTTAGCAGCAGATGTGGATGCAGCTGAAAAGAGTGGAAATTTGGTCGTAGTTGAACTTGGGTTTGAAACCCCAGAATGAGCTGAGGACAGTGCCTCAGATAAACTAGTACCTGGCCAAGTTGTAGTGGGGAGAGATGTAGTGAGGTCCCATAGCCAGGAAGTGATTGCATTCCTCCTACTGATTGTGGAATCCAAGGATTCAAGTGAGGCTGAGGAATATGGAGACGGTGTGCTGCTTCCAGAAGAGACTGAATTCTCATGGGTAGGGGAAGCAGACACTGCCACAGAGTTGATATATGGAGTTGACTGTGTCTGCACAGAAACTTTTTCTGAAGAAACTGCATGTAGTGATTGAGTGGACTGTTCAATTGTGCCTGTACTGGTCCATACAATTGTTGGTGAGGTGATGGGAGAATGAGTCATGGGTGCTGAGTTGATGTCTGGTCCTGAGGTTATGTCTGTAGAAATGACTTCTTCCACTGGAATGGATGAAAAAGGCAATGTTAAGCTTATGGCCCTGTTTCCAGGAGTGGAAGTCAAAGTGGTCTCTGCTTCAGGAGCTGAGGTCTCAGGCGGGGGATGGATTGAAGAAGATACTTCACTCTTCTCTGTGTAAGTCATGGAAGTGTGAGTGCTGGTTCCCATAGACAGGGACTCAGAAGAGGTATCGGAGCCGTTTTCCAATCTGGAGGCTCTAGTGACACCAGTATTCAATGACCTGTCAGTGGCCAAAGTCCCTGCAGAGCTGGTGTGCACCCCATGGCTGAGGTCAAGTGAATCTGTGGTCTTGGGGGCATTACTGAGAGTGAGAGAATGCCATGGTGTCACCTCCATTGATGGAGTTGGAGATGGAAGATCTGTAGAGGCAGTTCTGAGTTTTTCTTTTTCTGTATTTTCAGTGCTTCCCAAGGCTGTGGACATAAGGGTATCTGAGCTGGACTCTGTCCTTGCTGAAGACTTGGAGATGTCTGAGGTCATAACTGTGGTGACCTCCTTGGTCCAAAATGTGCTGCCCCCTATGAATTCCACATCAGGAGTTGTAGGAGATGAGGGTAGAGGGATGCTTGTGCTCATCTGGCTTCCTTCAGCAGAGCTGGGTTCAAGAGAGGAGGAGAGAGCTGTATTTCCCTGTGTGTTCAGCCTTGGGCTGCTTCCCTTACTAGAATCTGTGACTCCTTCAGTAGTTGACTCAGAAAGGACCGAGGAAACTCTTCCTAATGACTGGCTGATGCTTCTTCCTGGAGCACTAGTAACAAGGAGTCCCATTGTCCCAGCCATAGAGACAGTGGCTGTAGAACTGCTTCTTTCCAGTGCCATGTTTGTGGATGTCTCAGCTGGGGAGGATGTTCCTATGGGAAGGTGGGCTGTGCCCAGGGTGACTCCACTACTACTGCTCCCTGTTGCTGTGTTGTCCATGGGTGGAGTGGATTGAATGTTTGTTGGGCCAGTCTCAGTCTCTCTGGAGAGTGTGTCTGTAGATGGTTTCCAAAAAGTTGTTGCCTCAGAGGAGCTTCTCCCTTGTGTCCTGAGCTCAGGGTAGACTTCAGTAAGATGGGAAGGGGATGCTGAGGCTGGTATAGATGTTTGATCTTTGAGTAACTGTGTCACATGAGTAGGACTCATTGTTGCAGAAAGGGTGTCCTGTGCTTGTGTTGAGTGTTCAATCACACTGGTCCACGTGGTTGTCAGTGGGGTGATAGGAACAGTTGTTAAGTCCCCAGTTGTGCCCAAACTCCTGATTCCTAGGTGCTGATCCAACGTGGTTGAATCTATATTTCTAATGGCACTGGTATCTGCCTCTGACTTTGAAAGTTCATGAGAAGGTGTGGACATAGGTGGAAAAATAGCAAATGTACTCATGGGTGAACTTGGACTTGAAATATCAAGGTCTGTTGAAGCCATTTCCTCTGTCAAACTGGTACTCAGCCATGTTGCCATGGGGAGAGTGATTGTGGTCTGCTCACTGGTAGCGAGGACCAGGGGTTCCCCCGGGACATCAGAAGTTAGTTCCAATGTGCTGCTTCCAATGGTAGGGGAGGTAGGCATTACTACAGAGACAGGACCTGGAGCTGACTGTGTCTCAAATCCAGATGATTTTTCTGCCAAATTTGTGTAGTGTAATTGAGTGGAGTGTTCAGTTGTGTCTGTGATGGTCCATGCTTTTGTGGCCAGACTGGTGAGATTGGGTGAACTTGAGATTTTAGGACTTCCAGAGTAAGCAGCTGGGGTGCTGGACTCTGTCTTTGGATGGTTTTCTGTGGTTCTGAGTGTCCTCACTGAGTGGGGTGTAGAGACCTGAGCTGAATTTGTATCCTTAGGATCCGTAGTGGTGATGTAGGTGGTGGGGGCCCAGGTACTACCAGTGTTAGTCTCTCCAGGAGCTGTCATCTCAGGTGAAGACCCAGAAGAGTAAGCAATTTCATCTGTCTTCATTCTGGCTGTTGATACATGAATGTGGGTCTCTATTGAGGGGAAGGTGAGAGGTGTGTAAGAGCCAGTTTTTACTACTGAAGCCATGGTAAAGTTGATGGTGCTTGGACTTTCTGAACTAGCGTGTGCTCCAAGGTGGATGCTGGGTGTGTTTGTTGATTCAGGGTAGGTGCTGAGGGTCGGGAGTCCCCCTTCTGATGCCTCCATTGATGTGGCTGGAGATGGAGTGTCCAAGGGAACCAGGGCGCTTTTTCCTATGGCACCACTTGTTGGAATATTACTTGGTGTCAAGGAAGTCGTGGAAGGTAAGTTGGGCATGTTCCATTGACTAGTTTCAACTGTGTCCATTATCATGCTTGTGGTGACTCTCTGAGTTGAAAATGTGGAGCTCATTGTGACTTTGGGGGTAGGAAAAGAAGGAGATGAGGACAAGATGCCAAGCCAGGTGCTTCTAGCAGAGCCAGGATCAGGAGATAGAGGGCGAGTTGCAGTCATTTGTGGAGTCAGAGCTGAGCTTGTTCCATCTCTAGGTATTGTAATTTCTCTAGATGTTAAATGATAGACATCGTCAGAAAACGTGCCAATCAATTGGCTTGTCCTTCCTGGAGTGCTTGAGCCAGCAGCATCCATGGACTGAGATGGAGATACTGCCATTGAGACACTTTCTTTGGTCATGGTAAAATCCGTAGATGTCTCAGAGGAAGCTGTGGTTCCAATGGGCAGATGGGTTGTGTCCAATCTTCCTTCAGTAATGTAGCCCTTTCCAACTGGGATGCTGGTAGAAGCCATAGCCATAGTGCCTGGGCCATTCGTGGTCTCTGTTGTGAGGATGGTTGTTGATGGTTCCCTGATAGAAGTTGCTTCCGTGGAACTAGTTACTGGAGAAGTGAATTTAGAGACCATTACAGTAGCAGAGAGAGAAGTGGCAGAGGTTGAAACAGTGGGTGTTGCTGAAGGTAACCCTGTCTTGAATCTGGGACTAGTCTCTGGCCAAGTTGTGCTTTGGGGTGCAGCAGAGTCACTAAACATGCCTGTATTGGTCTGTGACATTGTTGCTGTCCCAGAGAGGTGAGATATTTTAGGAAGAGCTGAACCGGTTGAGTTTGTAACTGAGGTACTGCTCTTGGCTCTGAGCTCACTCACTAGGTGGGATGAAGAGAACTGAGCTGAATGTGTAGTCCAGGTGTCCACGGTGGGGAATACTGGGGTGGAGACAGAGGTGCTGGCCAACGTGCCAGCACTTACTCTGGAAACAGAAGTCTCAGGTTGAGATACAGATGGATTCAAAGTTTCCTCTGTTTCTTCTCCACTGGTAAATAGATGAGTGGAAGGAGTAGATGAAGAAAATGTGGTTTTCACTCCAGAGACACTTGGGAGGCTGAGAGTGCGAGGACTCTCTGACCATTCTGAAGCCAGTGTCCCAGCTGGGTGGATGCTAGGTGAGTCTGTAGTCTCAGCAGAGGTGCTGAGGGTGAGGACACTCCCTGCTGTCCCTTCCCCTGATGGAGATGGGTGAGTCAGAGAGGAAGTTGCATTTCTGACTCTTTCAGGACTTGTTGCTGCATTATTTGGGGTCATGGAGAAAAGAATGGCTGAGCTGGGTTTTGTCTTTGTTGAGATTTCAGGAGTCCCTGTGGTCATAGATGAGGTGACTTTGTGGTGTGAGAATGTGCTGATTGCTGACACTTTATCCTCAAGAACTGAAGCAGATGACAACAGAGGAATGCTGGTGCTTATCTTGGTGTGTCCTGCAGAGTCTGGTTCAGGGGAAGAGAAGGGATGTCTAGTGTTTAATGGAGTCAGTCCCAGGCTGGTTCCTTCCCTAGAAGCTGGGGACTCTAGAGATGATGTCTCAGGGATGACAGAAGAAACCATTGTATATGATGTATATGATGGGTTTGTCTCTCTTGGAGGACTTGAGCCAGCAGCCGTCTTGCTCACTGCTGGAGACATGGAGATTGGGACACCGTTCATGGCCAGAGTCAAATCTGCAGATGTCTCAGATGACGCTGTGGCTCTGGTGAGTGGGTGGGTTGTGCCCTGGCTTCCCCTGGTGCTGCTGCCTCCTGTCATTGAAACCCCAGTGGGAAGAGCAAACTGATGGGTGGTTGGGCCAGCTGTGGATTCTCCAATGAGTGTGTTTGCAGATGTTTCTTCAAGCCAAATCCCTTTTGTGGAGCTGGTCTTCAGGGTGGTGAAGCCAGAGATCACTGAGGGAACAGAAGTGGTGACAGGGGCTGCCACACTGGTTGATGCTGGGGGTCTCTCTGTTTTCATGCTAGGACTTGTCTCCACCCACTGTGTGTACTGGGGTTCACTAAATTGCTGAGCTGTGCTTTCACTGGCCCACGATGATGCTGTTGAGGTGTTGGAAGTGGTTGCCCTCAGGATGTCAGAGCTTCCGTGGGCAGCTGTGCTGGAACTCTGCCTCCCAGAGGTGCTGCCTGTGGTTCTGAGCTCTCTTGTTGAGTGGGATGAAGAGACCTGAGATGGACTTCTGATCTTGCTGTCAAAAGTGGTAAAACCTGGAGTGGGGACCAAGGTGGCAGTCATTTCAGTCTCTTCTCCAAGAGCAGAAGTCTCAAGTGGAGTCACAGATGTATTCAAAGTTCCTTCTGTTTCCTTTCCACTCGTGGAGTGATGGGTGTTGGTCTCCTCTGAGACTAAAGTGGGAGGTGGAGATGTGGTTGTCAGTGCTGAAGTGCTGGTGCCACCAAGGGTACCTGGACTCCCTGACCATTCTGAAGCCAAAGTCTTGGCTATGTGGGTGCTGGGTATATCCGTGGTCTCAGCGAAGGCACGGAAGGTAAGGATAGTCTCCGCTGTCTGCTCTGTGGATGTAGATGGAGTCCCCAGAGAGGAAATTGTACTTCTGACCCTTTTGGCACTTGTTTCTGCATTGCTTAGTGTCATGGAAAAAGGGATAGCTGAGTTGGGCATGGTGCTGGCTCTGGCCTCAGGCACCCCAGGAGACAGAGGGGAGGTGATACTCTGGCCTGAGAATATGCTGGTCTCTGATATTTTATTATCGAGAACTGAAGCAGATGATGACAAAGGCCCGCTGGTACTTATTCTGCTGTATCCTGTGGAGCCAGGTTCAGGAGAGGAGAAGGGATATCCAGTGGTTGATGGAATCAGTTCCAGGCTTGTTCCACCTCTGGAATTTGGGGTCCCTCTAGACGATAAGTCAAGGAAGGAAGAATAAACTGTCCCAAATGATGGGTTTGTCCTTCCTGGTGTATGTGAGTCAGTAACTGTGGTCTCAGCTGGAGTCATAGACACTGGGACATTTTCCTTGGATGCAGTTGAATCTGCAAATGTTTCCATTGGAGATGTGATTTTTGCAGGAATATATCTTGTGTCCCAGGGGGTCCCTGTGCTGTCACCTTCGGTTGTTGAGGTCTCAGTGGGGACTGTGTACTTCTCAGTGACTGGGCCACTTGTGGTCTCTACAGTGAGTGTGTATGTAGATGCTTCTTTGGTAAAATTTCCTTCTGTGGAACTGGTCTTGGTCCTTGGGTAACTCAATCCTGAAACCACGCTTGTAGCAGGGGAGTTCCTAGAGGGAGTTCCATTGACCTGGGGACTCAGCGATGGGCTGGTTCTTTGCTCGGAGTGTGCAATTCCTCTAGAAGTTGACTCAGGGAGAGCAGAGGACATCACCCCCAAAGACTGGGTGGTTCTTCCCACGACCGAAGATGCAGGACTGGCCAAGCTCTTAACTGGGTAAGTAAAGGGCAGAGTATGTTCCATTACCACGATTGCACCTGTAGATGTCTTAGGTGACAAGATGGCTCCTGTCAGTCCTGAATCCATTTCCGGTGTGGCTTTAGTGCTCCTGCTCCCTGTCATCAAGGAGTGGGTGGGAGAAGATGACCCAGGAAGGCCTGTGGGTTTCAGCATGGACAGGTCAACATTTGCCTCTGGATGGAGGTCTAAGAACAATCCCTTCAGAGAGGGTGGTCTCTGCAGAGCTTCTGAGCTCCCTGAAAACTCCAAAATTTCTCAGGGTGGGAGATATGGCTGGGGTCCCTGCATTTCACCTGGAAAACCTGTGTCTAGAAGAGCTGCTGTATGTATGGAGGTTGGGGGAATTGTGCAACCCTTCTGATTGAGAAGACTAAATCTCAGGGAGAGAAAGGAAAGGATAGTTCAACCACAGACAATTTCCTCAAACAAACACCTGAAGATCTCAATTCTTCCCTTTAAACTTTTTAACGGATTCTCAGTGTCTGCAGAATAGAATTTCTTAGTGTATCATATCTTAATGATCCTCTCTCTCTCTCTCTGTGTGTGTGTTTGTGTGTGTGTGTGTGTGTGTGTGTGTGTGTGATGTCTTAGAAACCAAGATCCAGGCTGGGCGCAGTGGCTCATGCCTGTAATCCCAGCACTTTGGGAGGCCGAGGTGGGAGGATCTCCTTAGGCTAGGAGTTCGAGACCAGCCTGACCAACATGGAGAAACCCCATCTCTATTAAAAATACAAAATTGTTTTTAATTTTTTAAAAATAATTTTAAAAAATTTTTAATAAAAATAAATATTGGGTGTGGTGGCATGTGTCTGTAATCCCAGCTACTTGGGAGGCTGAGGCAGGAGAATCACTTGACCCCGGGAGGCAGAGGTTGTGGTAAGCCAAGATCACACCACTGCACTCCAGCCTGGGCAATAAGAGCTCTGTCTCAAAAAGAAAGAAAGAAAGAGAAAGAAGGAAGGAAGGAAGGAAGGAAGGAAGGAAGGAGAAAGAAAAAGAGAAGAGAGAAAGAAAGAAATATGAAAGAAAGAAAGAAGGAAGGAAGGAAAGGAAAGGAGAGAGAGAGGAAGAGAGAAAGAGAGGAGATAGAGAGGGGGGAGGGAGGAAGGGAGGAAGGGAGAGAGGAAGAAAGAAAGGGAAAGAAAGGGAGGAAGGGAGGGAGGGAGGAAGGGAAAGAAAGAAAAAAAGAAAGAAAGATGCAGATGGAATCCCTACCTACAACCCCATGAGATGGAGCTAACGCTTGGTGTGTGATACTGGCAGATGCTAAGGCTCTTGAATTGAGAAGTGGAGGTCAGAGAAGACACGGCACTTCTGTTCAGATCAGAGCAGGGGCCCACAGATGCACTCTCAGGAATCAGTGGAAGTTGCTCTTGATTAAAATCTCATGACCCTGGCCAGCCAGGCGCGGTGGCTCATGCCCATAATCCCAGCACTTTGGGAGGCTGAGGTGGGCGGATCACGAGGTCAAAAGATGGAGACCATCCTGGCTAATATGGTGAAACCCCATCTCTACTAAAAATACAAAAAATTAGCTGGGTGTGGTGGCGCATGCCTGTAATCCCAGCTACTCGGGAGGCTGAGGCAGGAGAATCACTTGAACCCGGGAGGCGGAGGTTGCAGTGAGCCAAGATCACACCACTGCACTTCAGCCTGGGCAACAGAGCGAGAGTCTGTCTCAAGAAAATAATAAATAAATAAATAAATAAATAAATAAAATCTCATGACCCAGAGGGTGAAGAGAATGAGGTTGAATCGTGTAAAGTTCTAGTGATGGTGATTTAGGACAGAAGAGGAAAAAAAAAAAAAAAAAGAATTTCCTGGCAGCTCACTATCTCTGGCTGTTTTTGTTGAGGGAAAAGTGCAGGGAAGATTTTTCACTTTGGGCATTGCTATGATTTGAATGTCCCCTCCAAAACTGTGCTGAAACTTAATCCCCAGCGTGGCAGTATTGAGAGGTGGGGCCTTTAAGAGGTGATTGAGTGATGAGGGCTCTGTCCCTATGAATAGATTAATCCATTCTTGACGAATCCATGGATTAGTGGGCTATCATGGGAAGGGACTTGGTGGCTTTAAAAGAAGTTTTAGGCCAGGCATGGTGGCTCATGCTTGTAATCCCAGCACTTTGGGAGACTGAGGCGGGTGGATCACTTGGAGTCAGGAATTCGAGACCAGCCTGGCCAACATGGTGAAACCATGTCTCTACAAAAAATACAAAAATTAGCCAGGCATAGTGGTGCATACCTGTGGTCCCAGCTACTCGGGAGGCTGAGAGAGGAAAATCACTTGAACCCGGGAGGTGGAGGTTGCAGTGAGCCAAGATCGCAGCACTGCACTCCATCCTGGGTGACAGAGTGAGACTCCATCTCAAAAAAAAAAAAAAAAAAGAAAAGAAAAGCTTTAAAGAGGAAGTGAGACCTGTGCTACCACATTAGCACACTCAGCTGTCTTGACATGTGATGCCCTGTCTACCTCTGGATGCCACAGAGCCCCCACCAGCAACAGGGCTCTCACCAGGTGTGCTTCCCTGGATTTCAACTTTCCAGCCTCCATATCTGCAGTAGATACATTATTTTTCTTTGTAAATTACCCAGTTTCAGCTGTTCTGCTATAAGCAATGCAATACAGACTAAGATAGGCATGGCTCATGGATTTCTCTCAAGATGAGGCCCACCTTGGTTCTAAGCTACCTCTCCTAGGAATTGAGTTTTTCCCTAGGTGGGTGGGGTAAGTGAAACTATAATTCATTCCTCATGCTTTCCCCATCTTCTTTTCTACTCAGGAGCTACCAATTTTATCCAGGTCAAAATGATTCAAGAACCACGTCCTTTGCCCACTTTTAAATGTTTTTTATTTGTTTGTTTTGTTTTTTGCTTTTTTTTTAAATGATAAATTTGTTTATGTTTCTTTTTTTTTTTTTTTTTTTGAGGTGGAGTCTTGCTCTGTCACCCAGGCTGGAGTGCAGTGGTGCAATCTTGGCTCACTGCAACCTCCACCTTCCGGGTTCAAGCAATTCTCCTGCCTCAGCCCCTGGAGTAGCTGGAATTACAGGCATGGGCCACCACACCCGGCTAATTTTTGTGTTTTTAGTAGAGATGGGCTTTCTCCATGTTGGTTAGGCTGGTCTCGAACTCCCAACCTCAGGTGATCCGCCAAAGTGCTGGGATTACAGGTGTGAGCCACCACACCCGTCACGTTTCTTTTAGATGCTGGATATTAGACCTTTGTCAGTTGCAAAGTTTGTAAAGCTTTTCTCCCATTCTGTAGGTTGTCTGTTTACTCTGTTGATAGTTTCCTTTACTGTGCAGAAGCTCTTTAGTTTAATTAGGGGCCTATTGGAGGGTGGAGGGTGGGAGGAGGGAGAGGATCAGGAAAAATAACTAATGGATCCTAGGCTTAATACCTGGGTGATGAAATAATCTGTAAAACCAACCCCAATGGCAAAAGTTTACCTATATAACAAGCCTACACATGTACCCCTAAACTTAAAATAAAAGCTAAATTTTAAAAAAGAAAAGTCTTCTGATCCCAAATAGAACAAATTAGATGCAAAAAAGTGCTATGAGATATATACATTATTAGCTCACTCTTCTTCTGAACTAAGAGTTCCTGCTGGGCGCGGTGGCTCACACCTGTAATCCCAGCACTTTGGGAGGCCAAAGCGGGTGGATCACCTGAGGTCAGGAGTTCGAGACCAGCCTGGCCAACATGGTTAAGCCCCATCTCTACTAAAAATACAAAAACTAGCTGGGCGTGGTGGCGGGTGGCTGTAAGTCCAGCTACTCGGGAGGCTGAGACGAGAATCACTTGAACCTGGGAGGTGGAGGTTGCAGTGAGCCAAGATCGCACCATTGCACTCCAGCCTGGGAGACAAAGAGCAGAACTCCACCTAAAAAAAAAAAAAAAAAAAAAATCTTTCCAAGAGAGTCCTGAGGAGAGCAGATTACTTGAGGTCAGGAGTTCAAGACCAGCCTGACCAACGTGGTGAAACTCCGTCTCTAACAAAAAATACAAAAATTAGTCGGGGGTGGTGGCAGGCGCCTGTAATCCCAGCTACTCAGGAGGCTGAGACACCAAAATTGCTTAAACTCGGGAGGCAGGGGTTGCAGTCAGCTGAGATTGTGCCACTGCACTCCAGCCTGGGTGACAGAATGAGACTCTATTTCAAAAAAAAAAAAAAAAAAAAAAAAATCAGGGGTTATAGGCTGGGCTTCCTGTCCTCCAACTACTCTGGATTAGAATCTCAAAACAAGATGAAGATTAGAATTGCATACTTGTACATGGTCATAAAGCTGGAGGTTAAATAAAAAGTTAGGGAGCCCTGTAGCTGGGGAGCAAACTCCAACACAGGCGTCCCTTTCACTTCCCCTATGGAAAAGATCAAAATGTTCGTCTCCAAAGAGATTAACAAAGCTCCAGGAGACCATAACAATGTGGAGGAGATGAGATTGGAGCATACCTGCACGACTGATTGTTGATTTTTCCACCAGAGGGCTGCTTGTTGGCCGTACTGAGGTTCCATGTGGGGATGCCGAACTCCCCCCAGGCTCGTGAGTTCCTGCGAGGAGAAAAGGATGGAAAGAGCACCTAAGTAAGGAAGCTCAGAACAGGGCATGATGGTTCACACCTGTAATCCCAGCACTTTGGGATGCTGAGCAGGAGGATCACTTGAGGCCAGGGGTTCAAATCCAGCCTGGGCAATATAGCAAGACCCCATCTTTACAAAACAATTTAGAAAATTAACCAGGCGTGGTGGTGCTCGCCTGTGGTCCCAGCTACTCGGCAGGCTGATGTTGGAGGACCACTTGAACCAAAAATTAGCCAGGCGTGGTGGCATGTTCCTGTAATCCCAGCTACTTCGGAGGCTGAGGTAGGATAATTGCTTGAACCCAGAAGGCGGAGGTTGCAGTGAGCTGAGGTTGTGCTATTGCACTCCAGCCTGGGTGAGAAGAGCGAAACTCTGTCGCGAATAAAAAAAAAAAAAGAAAGAAAGAAAGAAAGCACGATTTGTAGACCAAAAAGGAATTGGGAAATTGGGGATGATAGTAGGTGAGGCATTCCAGGTTAAATAATGGCTTTGACCCTGAGAACATGATACAATGGGAATCCTTCTACCATCTTCACAGATTGTTTTGCAAATAGAGCATCAGCATGGGTGGAAGTAGCTACACCGTCTACATCGCATTGACTCAGGAATAGCACAGGAGACTGTCCTCAATGACTGAATCACTGAGCCAGGAGTAGCTATGGTCTCAGCTGGGAGAACCCATACTCATGGCTATATTCATGACCTTGGGAGGCTGCAGTTGTGAATCATGTGGATCCACTATGTGGTGTGGCTGGTGTGGATTTTGCAAACTCTGCTCTGGGTAGACGTGGCCTGGAGGGCAGTGGAGGTGGCTGTGGTCTCCACGGTGATGACTGCTGTTGACATCTACCTTGCAAAGGTCGCTTCAGTGATGCTATTTGTTGGGCAGTGCTGGGCTGGTTGGTTCCTCTGGTGACGACAGGCTTTCTGGTGCTTTGGGCAGCCAGGCTGTCACTGATGTCACACCTTTGGGGTGTTCCTTTCAGTACGGAATGTGCCCTGATCTTTTCCTGTTGCATCACTGTCTTGTCTACTGGGTCAAAACATTAGCAGAGAAGATGCTACATGCAGGTGCTATGTGGAGTGACTTTTGTCCTCACCACAACCTGGGAAGACAAGTGCTATCCTTCCCATTTTACAGCTGAAGAAACTGAAGTCTAAGGAGGTGAAATGACAAGGCTCAGGTCCCAGAACCAGGAAGTGGCAGAGTTAGGATTTTTTTTAGAGAGTTAACAATATTTTATTTTTTGAGACGGCATCTTGCTCTGTTGCCCAGGCTGAAGTACGGTGGTGTGATCTCAGCTCACTGCAACCTCTGCCTCCTGGGTTCAAGCAATTCTCCTGCTTCAGCCTCCCGAGTAGCTGGAACTACAGGCATGTGCCACTATGCCTAGCTAATTTTTGTATTTTTAGTAAAGACGGGGTTTCACCATGCTGGCCAGGCTGGTCACAAACTCTTGACCTCAGGTGATCTGCCCGCCTCAGCCTTCCAAAGTGCTGGGATAACAAGCATGAGCCATTGCACCTGGCCGAGTTAACAGAATTTTCTTTAGAGAGTTAACAATATTTTTAAAGTAAACAATATTTAAACACTATGATATAAAGTTAATATGTTGTTTTTAGAGATGGGGTCTTGCTCTGTTGCCCAGACTGGAGTGCAGTGGTACAATCTTAGCTCACTGTAGCCTTGAACTCCTGGGCTCAAGTGATCCTTCTGCCTCAGCCTCTCAAGGAGCTGGGACTACAGGTGGGTGCCAATATGCCCAGCTAACTTTTTTAATTTTTAGTAGAGATGAGGTCTCACTATGTTGTCCAGACTGGTTTTGAACTCCTGGCCTCAAGTGATCCTTCTGCCTCAGCCTCCCAAAGCACTGGGATTACAGGCACTAGCCACCACACACCACACACAGCCAGAGTTAGGATTTATTATTTTATTTTATTTATTGATTGATTTTTTTTTTTTGACATGGAATCTTTTTCTGTCGCCCAGGCAGGAGTGCAGTGGCATGATCTCGGCTCACTGCAACCTCCCCTCCTGGGTTCAAGTAATTCTCCTGCCTCAGCCTCCCAAGTAGCTGGGATTACAGGCACGCACAACCACACCTGGCTAATTTATTTTATTTTATTTTATTTTATTTTATTTTATTTTTTTGAGATGGAGTCTCACTCTGTCGCCTAGGCTGGAATGCAGTGGTGGGATCTCAGCTCACTGCAAGCTCCACCTCCCAGGTTCACGCCATTCTCCTGCCTCAGCCTCCTGAGTAGCTGGGACGACAGGTGCCTGCCACCACACCTGGCTATTTTTTTATTATTTTATTTTCAGTAGAGACACGGTTTCACCATGTTAGCCAGGATGGTCTCGATCTCCTGACCTCATGATCCACCCGCCTCAGCCTCCCAAAGTGCTGGGATTACAGGCGTGAGCCACCACGCCCAGCTTAATTTTTGTATTTTTAATAGAGATGGGGTTTTGCCACATTAGCCAGGCTGGTCTCGAATTCCTGACCTCAGGTGATCCACCTGCCTCGGCCTCCCAGAGTGCTGGGATTACAGGCCTGGGCCACTGCGCCTGGCCCAGAATTAGGATTTAACACCAGTAGTTTTTGTAGATGCTACACCCTGCGAGGAAGACACAAGTGCCCCCTGCTGGCCAATCCTTTTAGTTTATCTTCTTGTATGTATCAGATTTAGTTATTATTTACGTAGCTAAAAGAATCTCGGTCTATTTGGTTACTTTGGTTACCTAATACTTGATCTATTTGGAAATAGAAAAGGACGTTTCCTGTTTGTTTAGAGGCATTCCAAAGGTTCTACAGACAGCGATATTTCATGACCTAGTCATAGCCTTGTCCATATCAAGTAGTTCGGGTAATTTCTTACCTTGGGTCCTCACACATTCTTAGTTCTTCGCTGAATCTTCTATTTTTGAAACAGGGTCTTGCTCTGTCACCCAGGCTGGAGGACAGAGGTGTGATCGTAGCTCACTGCGGCCCTGATCTCTTGCACTCAAGCAATCCTCCCACCTCGGCCTCCTGAGTCGCTGGGACTACAGGCATGCACCACCATGCCTGGCTAATTTTTTTTTTTTAATTGTAGAGATGCAGTCTTGTTATATTGCCTAAAGTGATCTCGAACTCCTGGGCTCAAGCAGTGCTCCCTCCTCGGCTTCCCAAAGTGTTGGGATTACAGGTGTCAGCCACCATGCCTGACCTCAGCTAAATCTTTTCTATCTTTAAAAATGCTACAGTACCCGATGTTTCCTAGAATTTAGATGGCAAGCTGTGTCATAGGGACATCTCGTGCAGGAGGCAAAAAGGGTGAAGGCATGATCAGCATTGCTGAACAAGACTAGTAGTAATACTTAGTGGGGGTGGGGGTCTTGAAATTTATGGCCGGGCTCATGGCCCACACCTATAATCCCAGCACTTTGGGAGGCCGAGGTGGGTGGATCACCTGAGGTCGGGAGTTCGAGACCAGCCTGACCAACATGGAGAAACCCCATCTCTACTAAAAATACAAAATTAGCCGGATGTGGTGGTGCATGCCTGTAACCCCAGCTGCTTGGGAGGCTGGGGCAGGAGAATCGCTTGAACCTGGGAGGCAGAGTGCGGTGAGCCGAGATCGAGCCATTGCACTCCAGCCTGGGCAACAAGAGTGAAACTCCGTCTCAAAAAAATAAATAATTAAAAATTAAAAAATAAATTTGGAAAGCCATTCCCAAGGGCAGGTAGCCCTAGATGATTTTCCAGGGAGACTGAAAAGCAATACTCATGAGATAGTTAGTCAATTTGTCACCTTAGGATTGACTAGGAACAAGTAGAGCTTGAAAGGGTAGCTGAGGCTGGGCACGGTGGCTCAAGCCTGTAATCCCAGCACTTTGGGAGGCCGAGGCAGGCGGATCACGAGGTCAGGAGATTCAGACCACGGTGAAACCCCGTCTCCACTAAAAATACAAAAATTAGCTGGGCATGGTGGCGGGCGCCTGTAGTCCCAGCCGCTCAGGAGGTTGAGGCAGGAGAATGGCGTGAACTCGGGAGGCAGAGCTTGCAGTGAGCCAAGATTGCGCCACTGCACTCCAGCCTAGGCGACAGAGCGAGACTCCATCTCAAAAAAAAAAAAAAAAAAAAAGGAAAGGGCAGCTGAACCCCTGGAGAGGCAGAGAATGGGGCACTTCTGTCAATCAGCACCACACTGGTAGATGTCTCTGCCCCAGTTCCTGTGGGTAGGTGGGCTGTGTGTGTATATGGAGTCAGGATTGTTGTTCTCTAGTTCGAGGAACTGAATGGGAGACAAGAAGGACTATGCTCCCCATTGCCCCTCCCCAGCCCCCGGCACCCATTATTCTGCTTTCTGTCTTTATGAATGTGATGACTCTAGGAACCTCACATAAGTGGGATCATACAGAATGTGTCTTTTTGTGACTGCCTTATTTCACTTAGCACACTGTCCTCAAGGTTCACCCACATTGTAGCATGTGTCACAATGTCCTTCCTTTTTAAGGCTGAATAATATTCCATTGTGGGGGCCAGGAGTGGTGGCTCATGCCTGTAATCCCAGCACTTTGGGAGGCCAAGGCAGGTGGATCACTTGAGGTCAGCAATTCAATACCAGCCTGGCCAACATGGTGAAAGCCCATCTCTCTTAAAAATACAAAAATTAGGCTGGGCACGGTGGCTGACGCCTGTAATCTCAGCATTTTGGGAGGCTAAGGCGGGCGGATCACCTGAGGTCAGGAGTTCAAGACCAGCCTGGCCAACATGGTGAAACTCTGTCTCTACAAAAATACAAAAATTAGCCGAGCATGGTGGCAGGCACCTGTAACCCCAGCTACTCAGAAGGCTGAGACAGGAGAATTGCTTGAACCCAGGAGGTGGAGATTGCAGTGAGCCGAGATCTCGCCATTGCACTCTAGCCTGGGCAACAGAGCGAGACTCTGTCTCTCTCTCTCTCTCTCTCTATATATATATATGTATATACATATATATAATACATACATATGTATGTATTATATATATATATATACATATATATAATACATACATATGTATGTATTATATATATGTGTGTGTATATATATCTACATATATATACAAAATTTAGCTGGGCATGGTGGCGCCCTATAATCCCAGCTACTCAGGAGGCTAAGATGGGAGGATCGCTTGAAGCCGGGAGGCGGAGGTTGCAGTGAACTGAGATCACGCCATTGTACTCCAGCCTGGGCGACAGAGTGAGACTCCATCTCAAAAAAAAAAAAAAGAAAAAATTCCATTGTGGGGATGGAACACACTTTTTTAATCCGTGTATCTGCCGAAGGACATTTGGATGGTTTCTACATTTTGGGGCATTGTAAGTAATGTTGCTATGAGCACTGGTGTAGAAATACCTGCCCGAGTCTCTGCTCTGCTTTCAATTCTTTTCAGTATATACCCACAAGTGGTATTGCTGGATCATCTGGTAATTCTAATTTTTTTTTTTTTTTTAGGAAGCATCATACTCTTTTCCACAGTTGGGGCACCATTTACGTTCCCACCCATGGTGCACAAGTGTTCTAATTTCTGCACATCCTCAGCCACATTTGTTATAATATTTTTATGTTTTTCTGTGTTGTTTTGTTTGTTTTTGTAACAGCCACCTAAATGGATGTGAAGCTTACAGCGCTCATATGGTGAATAATCTCTCCCTCCTTCAGCAGTCACACTTAATAATTAATGTAAGTTGCATTCTCATAGGATGCACATTGAAACAATTCCAGCTTTCACCAGGGTTAGGAAGAGGGGCTTTGCTTTGTGTCACTGGCACCCACCCTCCTATTTCTGACAACTGAAAATGTCTCCAGATGTGACAAATGTCTCCTGGGAGACAAAAATCACATTCAGTTGATAACCACTGTTTGGAGGCGTCATGTAATTTCATTCAGATTTTACAGTTACTGGGTCACATAGTGTGTTTATTCCCAAGACACTGGAGGCTCAGAGAGGTTTCCTTATTTATCCAGAAAGTAGCAGAGGTGGGATCTGAACCCAAGCTGTCCAATACCAGTGTCTCCTCTGCTAACTGCTCTGTTGTGCTGCTTATAAAGTCATCACCCCAATAACAAGGTTGGGCGCGGTGGCTCATGCCTGTAATCCCAGCACTTTGGGAGGCTGAGGCAGGCAGAGTCAGGAGTTCAAGACCACCCTGGACAACATGGTGAAACCCTGTTGCTACTAAAAATACAAAAATTAACCTAGTGTGGTAGTGCGCGCCTGTAATCCCAGCTACTCAAGAGGCTGAGGCATGAGAATCGCTTGAGCCCCCCGGGAGGCGGAAGTTGCAAGTGAGTCAAGATCGCACCACTGTACTCCAGCCTGGGCAACGGAGCAAGATTCTGTCTCAAAAAATAAAGGGAACAGAACTAGACTCCTAGGAAAGGGAGGACCTATCGTCCAGAGGCCAAGGAGCAGGAGGCAGCAGGAAGAACCTCAACAGGGCTCCTGCCTTGAACCCCCTGTCCCTGCCTGGGCTGGTTCCCTCCAAGGAGACACTTGGGGAATCATCTCCCAGCAATGGGAAACCTGCCTATTTACGTGACAGTGTTGGTGGCCACACTCACAGCAGCCCCATCAATGCCATCTGCCTCTAGGACACTGTGGATATGGAGAGAGAAGGTGAGTGAGTAGATGAGAGGGTCAGAGGGAGGATGAGGGCTGGGCTGTCTCTCCTGCCTCCTCCTGAGGAAGCCAATGTTTGTTCATTTTGTTTTTCCCTTTTGAGACAGAGTCTTGCTCTGTTGCCCAGGCTGTAGTGCAGTGGTGTAATCGTGGCTCACTGCAGCCTCCAACTTCTAGGCTCAAGCAATCTGCCCGCCTCAGCCTCCCAAGTAGCTGGAACTATAGATGCATGCCACCATACCCAGCTGATATATATATTTTTTTAATGGAGATGGGGTTCCACCATGGTACCCAGACTAATCTCAAATTCCTGGGCTCAAGTGATCCTCCTGCCTCAGCTTCCCAAAGTGCTGGGATTACAGGTGTGAGCCACTGTGCTTGGCCTGTTTTTTGTTTTTTGTTTTTGAGACAGGGTCTTTCTCTGTCACCCAGGCTGTAGTGCAATGGTGCAATCATAGTTCACTGCACCCTCCAACTTCTGGGCTCAACCAATCCTCCTGCCTCAGCCTCCTGAGTAGCTGGGACTACAGGCATGCACCGCATGCCAGCCTGCCAATATTTGTAAGGCAGAAGACACAGAGTTTACTTACACAGTCCTCAGATTCAAATCACCTCTCTTTTTTTTGGGTGGTGGGGGAGACGGAGTTTCACTCTGTCACCCAGGCTGGAGTGTAGTGGTGCGATCTTGGCTCACTGCAACCTCCATCTCCTGGGTTCAGACGATTTTCCTGCCTCAGCCTCCTGAGTAGCTGGGATTACAGGCTCGCACCACTATATCTGGCTAGTTTTAGTAGAGACAGGGTTTCACCATGTTGGCCAGGCTGTTCTGGAACTCCTGACCTCAAGTGATCCACCCACCTTGGCCTACCAAAGTGCTGGGATTACAGGTGTGAGCCACTGTGCCCAGCCCAAATCATCTCTTGAAGACTCATTTTCTTTCCTTCCTAAAATCAAGCCAATTACAATCTTCCCAGAGCAGGAAACAAAATGCACAGTGGGAGGAAAATGGAAGAAGTGGACTCAGTGGGACTCAAGTCCCAATTACTCACTGTGTGATCTGGGGCAAGTCACTTAACCTCTCTGAGCCTTGTCTCCTCATATGCCCAACAGGGATAACAGCAGAGGGCTGTTGTGATGATGCAATGATGTGATCTACCATGCAGGGTAAGGGAATTAGGACTTAATAAACTCCTGTTACTGTGTTTTTTTTTTTTTGGGGGGGGGGGCAGTTTTTTGTTTGTCATTTTTTTTTTTGTTTGTTTTTTGTTTGTTTTGAGACGGAATCTCACACTGTCACCAGGCTGGAGTGTAGTGGCGTGATCTCGGCTCACTGCAACCTCTGCCTCCCAGGTTCAAGCAATTCTCCTGCCGCAGCCTCCCAAGCAGCTGGGACTACAGGCGTGCGCCACTACGCCTGGCTAATTTTTGTATTTTGAGTAGAGACGGGGTTTCACTGTGTTAGCCAGAATGGTCTCGATCTCTTGACCTCGTGATCCACCCGCCTCGGCCTCCCAAAGTGCTGGCATTACAGGTGTGAGCCACCGCCCAGCCTGTTACTGGTTTTTATTATTTATTATTATTTTTTTATTATTATTATTATTTATTTTTTTTTTTATTACCTACCCATGGAGCTGATGAGTGATGCTGGGGAGGAAGGGTCACGTGTCAACTGCCTGGTGGCTCCAAGTGTTCCTTGGTCTGTGGTTTGGGCAAAGACCACTGCCTCAAAAGGCAGTCCTGTGGAGGAAGAACCAGGTTTGTTATCCCAGCAGGAAGTAGAATGAAAAAAATTTAAAAAAATCTTTTCTTCTGGACTTGCTCTTCTTTCCATAGGAATCTCTGCATAGTGACTCGTTCGTTTACCATTTCATTTATTTAATATTTATTCCAGACCCTCAGTCACTCATTCATCCAACCAGCAAATATGTCTTGAGCACCTTTTATACGACAGCTGATTCTGAAACCAACCCGATAGTCTCATAGACAGTATTTATATACATATTTAAATACTTGAAACTGACATTCGTTATTGTTTAACTCTTATTTTAGGTTTGGGGCTACATGTGAAGGTTTGTTATATAGGTAAACTCGTGTCATGGGGTTTGTTGTACAAATGATTTCATCACCCAGGTATGAAGCCTAGTACCCAATAGTTATTTTTTCTGCTCCTCTCTACTCCCATGAAGTAGACCCCACTGTTTATTATTCCCTTTTTTGTGTTCATGAGTTCTCATCATTTAGCTCCCACTTCTAAGTAACAACATGCAATATTTGGTTTTCTGTTCCTGGGTTAGTTTGCTAAGGATAATGGCCTCCAGCCCCATCCACGTTCCTGCAAAAGAAACGATCTCGTTCTTTTTTGAGGCTGCATAGTATTCCATGGTGTATATGTATCACATTTGCTTTATCCAATCTGTCATTGATGGGTGTTTAGGTTGATTCCATGTCTTTGCTATTGGGAATAGTGCTGCAGTGAACATTCACGTGCATATGTCTTTATGGTAGAATGATTTATATTCTTCTGGGTATATACCCAATAATGAGATTGCTGGGTCAAATGGTAGTTCTACTTTTAGCTCTTTGAGGAATTGCCACACTGCTTTCCACAATAGTTGAACTAATTTACACTCCCACCAACAGTGTATAAATGTTCAATTTTCTCCACAACCTTGCCAGCATCTGTTATTTTTTGACTTTTTAATAATAGCCATTCTGACTGTTGTGAGCTGGTATCTCATTGTGGTTTTGATTTGCATTTCTCTAATAATCAGTGATAGTGAGCATTTTTCTCATATGCTTGTTGGTTACATGTATCTCTTCTTTTAAAAAGTGTCTGTTCATGTCCTTTGTCCACTTTTTTCTTTTTTCTTTTCTTTCTTTTTTTTTTTTTTTTTTTTTTTGTGATACAGTGTCTCACTCTGTTGACCAGGCTGGAATGCAATGGTGATCTTGGCTCACAGCAACCTCCGCCTCCTGGGTTCAAGTGATTCTCCTGCCTCAGCCTCCTGAGTAGCTGGGATTACAGGTGTGCACCACCATGCCCAGCTAATTTTTGTATTTTTAGTAGAGACAGGGTTTCACCATGTTGGTCAAGCTGGTCTCGAACACCTGACCTCATGATCTGCCCACCTTGCCCTCCCAAAGTGCTGGGATTACAGTTGTGAGCCACTGTGCCCGGCCTTTGCCCACTTTTTAATGGTGTTGTTTGTTTCTCTCTTGTAAATTTACTTAAGTTCTCTGTAGATGCTGGATATTAGACCTTTGTCAGGTGCATAGTTTACAAATATTTTCTCCCATTCTGTGGGAAACTTACATTTGTTTTATCTGAGTTCCTTCCTCATTAAAAGACCCCCAGTCCTCTCAAGAAGTATCAGAGAAAAGAAACTCAGCAGATCATCATATCCAGACAATGAGATGCCAGACCCCTCATTCCTCATGATTGCTTCCTGACCCCTCTTTATTTCCTGTTTTACTACACATAGTCACATTTCTTCCCTGCTATATAAACCTCTAATTTTAGTTGGTGAGGGAGATGGATTTATGACTGAGCTCCCATTTCCTCATTGCAGCCGAGGAGATTAAAGCCTTCTTCCTTGGCAATAATCATTGTCTCAGTGGTTGCCTTTCTGTGTGGTGAGCAGCAGGACCTAGCCTGGACCCCTGGCGTTTTGGCAACAATTCCAAGTTTGGGGCACAGAGTGAGGAACAAGACAAGTCTTTACTCCCTCAAAAAGTTTATGTCCAGAACAGAAAACCAAATACTGCATGTTCTCACTCATAAGTGGGAGTTGAACAATGAGAACACAGGTAGGGGAGCATCACACGCCGGGGCCTGTTGGGGGTTGTGGGGCTATAGGGGAGGTATAACATTAGGAGAAATACCTAATGTAGAGGACGGGTTGATGGGTGCAGCAAACCACCATGGCACATGTATACCTATGTAACAAACCTGCACGTTCTGCACATGTACCCCAGAACTTAAAGTATAAAAAAAATTTACATCCTAGTGGAGAAAGCAGACAGCGATTCATCCAACAGATAAATAATTAATGTCCTTGCAGACAGTGAAGGGAATTTTGAAGTCACTCTACCAATGGGAGAGAAGCATAATTTTCCATAGAGTCATCAGGGAAGACTTCTCATAGGAGGTAATATTTAAGGAGGACCCTGAGAGATGAGAAGGTACTTATCACAGGGGAAGTGTGCTTGTGATGGAGGGAACTATATATGCAGAAGCCCAAAGGCTGGAATAAACCTGACCCATTCGAGGAATTTCAAGAAGGCCAGAGCGGCCAGAGTGCACTGAGAAAGCATGGCTGGAGTGTAAGGCGAGACCTGCCGGGTAAGCAGAGGTCAGATCTAATGAGGAGAAAGAGGAGGAAGGGTTGCAAACCAGTGATGTATGAAGTTTAGATTTTCTTGGAAGTGCAATGGAAAGTCACCGGAGGATTTGAAGCAACGGGTGAGGGTTGTGACCAGGTTAGCATTATTAAGAGATAATTCTGCCAGAAAGCAAGGAAGTGCTCAAAGCCTAAGGAGATGATGTTACAAGGACAAAGAAGAGGCTATAAAGTCCTCAAGATTGGCCGGGCACCGTGGCTGATGCCTGTAATCCTAGCATTTTGGGAGGCTAAGGTGGGTGGATCACCTAAGGTCAGAAGTTCCAGATCAGCCTGGCCAACAAGGTGAAACCCTGTCTCCATAAAAACACAAAAATTAGCTGGGTAATCCCAGCTACTTGGGAGGCTGAGGCAGGAGAATCACTTGAACCTGGGAGATAGAGGTTGCAGTGAGCCGAGATCATGCCACTGCACTCCAGCTTGGGTGAGAGAGCCAGGCTCCATCTCAAAAACAAATAAATAAATAAGCAAATAAAGTCCTCAAGATCAGAGGCTATGACTTCAACATATACTACAAAGCTATAGTAACCAAAACAGCATGGTACTGGTACAAAAATAGACATATAGACCAATAGAACACAATAGAGAGCCCAGAAATAATGCCACATACCTACAACCACCTGATCTTCAACAAAACTGACAAAAACAAGCAATGGGGAAACGATTCCCTATTCAATAAGTGGTGCTGAGATTACTGGGCTACCCATATGTAGAAGAGAGAAAAAAAAAAAGGAAAAAGACCGTGAGATGTAAAAATGTGAATGACTGAAATTTTGGGGAAACTTTTCTCGGATGTGTATTTTCATAGCTACAGCCCTCACCAAGAAAATACACACAAACACACACACACGCGCGGTCCTACTGAATAGCACTAAATTATCCACATACTCCTGATAGATTATTTCACTCCCTACAAACTTCTGAGATGGAAGAAGCCAGCTTCCTAGGACTCCAGGGAGGAGAGGAATTTATGACAATATAGAGCAATCCCAGTTTCTTAGACTAACTAGCCAAACCCCTGTCAGCCTAAATAGCAAACAGAGACAGACTCTCTAAAGAAAAATATGTTCATTTGGGAATAGAACATTGCAGTGGGAATATGCATGCCACTGTAATATACGTGCATATTCAGGAAGGCAAAGGAAGACAAAGCTTTTTAGAGGAAAAATTGAGGAGAATTGCATAATAGTTTTGAAATATTTGTCCTTGGCTACAAAGATCGATAACAAGGATAACACCTTTTCTGTAGAGACAGCATCTTGGAAGGCTGGGCACGGTGGCTCACGCCTGTGATCCCAGCACTTTGTGAGGCTCAGGCGGGCGGATCACAAGGTCAGGAGTTCGAGACCAGCCTGGCCAATATGGTGAAACACCGTCTCTACTGAAAATACAAAAATTAGCCAGGCGTGGTGGCAGGAGCCTGTAGTCCCAGCTACTCGGGAGGCTGAGGCAGGAGAACCACTTGAACCCGGGAGGTGGAGGTTACAGTGAGCTAAGATAACGCCACTGTACTCCAGCCTGTGTGACACAGCAAGACTCCGTTTCAAAAAAAAAAAAAGAGAGAGCAGGCTGGGTGCGGCGGTTCAGGCCTGTAATCCCAGCACTTTGGGAGGCCGAGGCGGATGGATCACGAGATCAGGACTTCAAGACCAGCCTGGCCAACAAGGTGAAACCCCGTCTCTACTAAATGTCTGAAGACATTTTTGGTTGGTGGGAGTGCTGCTGCCATCCCACTGTAGGGAACCTGGGATATTGTTTAGCACTTGACCAATATACAGGACAGCCCACCCTACCTCCCCAAAGGATTATGAGACCCAAATCCATTGACATTTGTGCTGGGATTGAGAAACCTCGCTTCAGTGGGATTGGTCCAGGTTGTAGCATACAGGATTGTTGCCATGGAGACAGGCAGACAAGGAACCAGTTCAGTAGGTTGAGAGCAGCATCCAAAATAAGTAAATAAATAAGAGAATATAATAGAATAAAAAGGCATCAGGGGCTGGGCACGGTGGCTCACGCCTGTAATCCCAACAGTTTGGGAGGCTGAGGTGGGTGGATTACCTGAGGTCAGGAGTTCAAGACCAGCCTGGCCAACATGGTGAAACCCCATCTCTACTAAAAATACAAAAAATTAGCCAGGCATGGTGGTGGGCACCGGTAATCCCAGCTACCCGGGAGGCTGAGGCAGGAGAATTGCTTGAACCCAGGAGGCAGAGGTTACAGTGAGCCAAGATTGCGCCATTGCACTCCAGCCTGGGCAACAAGAGTGAAACACCTTCTCAAAAAAAAAAAAAGAAAAGAAAAAAGTATTTTCGTCATGCATCTATTAGCAAAACTGGTCACAATGTATTGCACACTGGCACACAATGGTAGGATGGTACTGGTACACAATACATTGCACACTGATACACAATGTGCAATGTATTTCTTACCATGGATCTCAGTCTAAAAAGACTATGTTAGCTCCTGCATTAGCTCACCGTCTGATAGACAGCACCTGCCTTCCTCCCCACCTCATCTCTTTGCCTCGTTCTCTCAATACTGGGAATCGCTGAGAAAGAGGATGTCTCAGATCACAGGGGAGCTGGGTCAGAATCACTAGGGTCTTACAGACCCAATCTGCCCAGGGTCAAAGCCTAGCCCTACCACATAGCAGCTGTGCCCTTGGACAGGTTGCATAACGAACTGTGTCTTGGTTTCCTTTTCTGCAAAACGGAAATGATAATAGGACGTACCTCCTATTGTCCTCCAAGTTGTTATGAGGATTTAATGAATTCATATCTGCAAAGAGCTTAAAAGAGTGCCTGGTACATGTTAGTGCTCCCTGTTAGCTATTATCATTATCATGACTTGCTCTAGAATAGCACTTACCCCAGGGTGTAATTCTTTTTATTATTAGGGGAAGGGGGCAATGTGGGTTCAGAGTCACTGAGGGGGTGGATCAGAGCCAGAATAAGGATGAGAAGCCCGGCTCAGATTTACTGTGTGTTGGGGGCAGGGTTGGCAGAGCTCCAAGTGCTAGGACAAGTGTCCCAAAACAGGTCTGACAAAGGGTTAAATGAAGCAGATGGGATTGTTCAGGATGGGATGAAAGGTCCAGGGAGGGTGGGGACAATCAGGCAGGCTGCCTCCCCGCACAGCAGTGTTTGTTTCCTTGACAGGTGGGAGGCCCAGCTCCACTCAGGTATGTGGCCAGACCAGCCAGGGCAGCCCCCTGGACCTCTCATCCCAGGCAGAGATGAGGAGAGGGAAAGGGTGGGGCCCTCCAGCCCAGGATGGCCCCGGCCCACCTCCTCTCTCCCACCCACGAGGGGCTGAGCCGCTTTGGACAATGGGCTGAGTCCCCTGGCCCCATTCAGCCCCACTGGCCCGTCCTGTCCCCACAGGGACTGCTGGAGGTCTTTGGGGGATGTTGGCACCAACTGCTCCTTTGTCTTGCTACCTACCCTAGAAAGAGCAAGCTAAGGGCTCTCCTCCCCAACTGAGGAAAGGAGGATATTTTGCCACGAGTGGCAAACGAGGACCCCTGCTGCCCCAGAGGAAGAGGAGGGAAAATATGTGTACCCACACATGCACACACACAAACACTCATGCACACTCTCTCACACTTATGCACACACAAAAACTCATTTGCATGCATGCACACACACACTCTTACACATGGACACACATGCATGAATACACACACTCATACACACACTTAAACTTATGTACATACACTCACACAGTCTCACACATGTGCAGACTCAGTCACTCATGCACACACTAATACACACACAAATGCACACACATATGTATGCACTCTCTTGTACATATGCACACACACACAGCTATATACTCATATGTAAGCATTCAAACACACCCACACATGGACACACATGCTAAAAACAAGCACGCATTCATGCACACCCACACACCTATGCACACATGCACACACACATTCACACTCGCACACATATTCACACATGCTTATGCACACACAGTCACACCTGTGCAAACTCACTCATTGCACACACTTGTAGACACACAGGTGGATGCACACACTCACAAGTATGCATGCAAGCACTAAATTGCACACGCACACATGGACACATGCACACACTTATGCACAGTCACTCTAACACACACATGCTCATGCAGACACACACAAAGCACACACAGACACATAATCACACACTCATCCACACGCACACTCACTGGGCAGGAACTCAAGTCCTAGAGTTCTGGGTTTCATCCTGGTTCTGCCCCAACTCGCTTCAGTGAACCCCAGTTTCCCTACGGTTAAAGCAGAAATAGCAGCGTACACCTCCCCAGGCATTGTCACAAGGTCAACCTGAGATGAGCTAGTCGTGAATCTGTAACAAGAACCCCACCCCTCAAGTCTTAGCTTCTCAGTGAGGGCCTTTCCTTGAACCCACTTTGTTGGAAAGAACAACGTGCCCACAACACACTCCAGCACCCCCAAGTCTCCATCCTGTTTCCTTTCTCCTTATTCCCTTCTTTTCTGGAGTGCAGTGGCTCGATCTTGGCTCACCACAACCTCCACCTCCCGTGTTCAAGTGATTCTCCTGCCTCAGCCTCCCGAGTAGCTGGGATTACAGGCATGTGCCACCACACCCTGCTAATTTGGTATTTTTAGTAGAGACAGGGTTTCTCCATGTTGGTCAGGCTGGTATCGAACTCCCGACCTCAGGTGATTCGCCCGCCTCAGCCTCCCAAAGTGCTGGGATTACAGGCGTGAGCCACTGCACCCGGCCCCCTTATTCCCTTCTTAACACTGCATCACGTACTTACTCTGGTTATGGTTTAAGGTCATCCCCCTTTGCTGAAAGTGTCAGCTCAGCAGGGATCTTTTGATTTGCTCACAGCCATCCCCTCATTGCCCAGAACAGTGCCTGCACACAGTAGGTGCTCAATAAATACTCATTGAACAAATTGAATGAATGAATCTCTTCAAAAGTATTGACTGAAGAGGTAAAGGGGCCTTCTTGATAGAGTAAAACTGCAAAGAGGACCCTTCCTTGGTACCATTGTGCAAAACCGCACATCAAGGCACCTCCCCTCCACAAAAAAGGAATAATAAAGAGTCCTTTTCCAGGTTGAGAAAGGAGAGGGATGTTTCCTCTCCTGGGAAGAGTGACGACATCTCTAGAAGCCAGGCATGAAAGAAGAGAATGAAAACTCCATCCAGTGTGGATTGAAACAGAGACCCTACTCACTTACTGTGGTTCCTCAAAAAATTAAAAATAGAACTATGAGCCAGGCACGGTGGCTTATGCCTGTAATCCCAGCACTTTGGGAGGCTGAAGTGGGTGGATCACTTGAGGTCAGGAGATTGAGATCAGCCTGGCCAACATGGTGAAACTCCCCGTCTCTACTAAAAATACAAAAATTAGCCAGGCGTGGTGGCAGGTGCCTGTAATCCCTGCTACTCAGGAGGCTGAGGCAGGAGAATCGCTTGAACCCAGGAGGCAGAGGTTGCAGTGAGCCGAGATCACTCCACTGCACTGCAGTCTGGGCAACAGAGCAAGACTCCGTCACAAAAACAAAAAAAGAAACAAATAAAAAAAACTGTGAGCTGAGCATGGTGATTGATGCCTGTAGTCCCAGTGACTTGACAGGCTGAGGCAGGAGGATGGCTTGAGCCCAGGAATTGGAGGCTGCAGTGAGCTATGATTGTGCCACTGCTCCCCAGCTGGGTGACAGAGCAAGATCTTGTCTCTAAAATAAATAAATAAATTAATTAATTAATTAATTTAAAAAAGTAGAACTACCATATGATCCAGCAATCCCCCTTCTTGGAACATACACTGTGAAAGGAAAATAAATCTCGAGACCCCAAAATCACAAAGCCAAAGGGAAAAGTCAAGTTGTGAACTACATCAGGCAAACCTGCCTCCCATTTCATTCCTAAATAAGATAGCTACCAAGTTGTTTGTTTGTTTGTTTGTTTGTTTGTTTGTTTTAGATGGGGTCTCCCTCTGTCGCTCAGGCTGGAGTACAGTGGCTCAGTCTCTGCTCACTGCAACCTCCACCTCCCAGATTCAAGTGATTCTCTTGCCTCAGCCTCCTGTGAGTAGCTGGGATTACAGGCGCGTGCCACCACGCCTGGCTAATTTTTTTTGTTTTCAGTAGAGATGGGGTTTCAGCATGCTGGTCAGGCTGGCCTCGAACTCCTGACCTCGTGATCTGCCCACCTTGGCCTCCCAAAGTGCTGGGATTACAGGCGTGAGCCACCGCACCTGGCCAATAGCTACCAAGATTTAAAAAGCAACATACCTCCCTCAAAATTTGCCCACAAGGAAATTCTTTGTGGGACTTAAGATCTTTACCCTAAAACAGTTCTGTTGAATTTCACCTTGGCAATGTAAACGGACAGCTTATCTTTACAGATGCAGGACAGAAAGTCATCCCTCCGCTCGCCTGAGACAAATGCATATCTGATTGCTTCCTCTGCCCTATTGTTCATGTAAAAATGCAGATTTATGGACCCAGACTAAGGTTTAAGTGACTATTCCTCTACCTCCCTCTCACGTGTAAACTGTGTATTCAGTGAAAGGCTGATCAAAGACTCAAAAGTAGCTGGGTGCAGTGGCTCACGCCTGTAATCCCAGCACTTTGGGAGGCTGAGATGACCAGATCACAAGGTCAGGAGATCGAGACCATCCTGGCTAACACGGTGAAACCCCGTCTCTAGTAAAAATACAAAAGAGTAGCCGGGCGTGGTGGCAGGCGCCTGTAGTCCCAGCTACTTGGGAGGCTAAGGCAGGAGAATGGCGTGAACCCGGGAGGCAGAGCTTGCAGTGAGCCGAGATCGCACCACTGCAGTCCAACCTGGGCGAAAGAGCGAGACTCAATCTCAAAAAAAAAAAAAAAAAAAAAAAAAAAAGACCGAAAAGTATGCAACCATTTGTCTCTTACCTACCTATAACCTGGAAACCGGCCCCCTCCCCACCCCACTCCCCCTCCACCCGCGCCGCTGCCACTTCAAGTTGCCTCGCCTTTCCGGACCAAGCCAATGTATCTTACACATCTTGATTGATGTCTCATGTCTCCCTAAAGTGTATAAAAGCAAGCTGCACCCTCACCACCTTGGGCAAATGTCATCAGGACCTCCTAAGGCTGTCACAGGCGTGTTCTCAACCTTGGCAAATAAACTTTCTAAATGGATGGAGACCTGTCTCAAATACTTTGGGTTCACAATTAAACAAAATCAAATCAGTATCTCCAAGAGACATCTGCACCCCCCACGTTCATTATAGCATTATTCAGAGTAGCCAAGATATGGAAACAATTTAAGTGTCCACCAATGGATGAACAGACAAAAAAATTGTGGTTTATCTACAGTGGAATATTATTCAGTCTTTAAAAAGAAAGACATTCTGCCATATATGACATTGTGGATGAACTGGAGGACATTATGCGAAGTGAAATAAGCCAGTCACAAAAAGACAATTGCTGCATGATCTCACTCACATGTGGAATCTAAAAAAGTCAACCTCGCGAACCGGAGCGGTGGGAGGCTGAGGCAGGCAGATCACCTGAGGTCAGGAGTTTGAGACCAGCCTGACCAACACAGTGAAACCCTGTCTCTACTAAAAATACAAAATTAGCCGGGCATGGTGGTGCACGCCTGAAACCCCAGCTACTTGGGAGGTTGAGGCAGGAAAATCACTTGAACCCAGGAGGCGGAGGTTGCAGTTAGCCAAGATCATGCCATTGTACTCCAGCCTGGGCAACAAGGGTGAAAATCCATCTCAAAAAAAAAAGGAAAGAAAGAAAAAATGCTAAAAGAGTTGATCTTAAATGTTCTCACAATCTCACTATTGCCCCTGCGCCGGCACTAACCGAGACTCAAACTCCTCGTCGCCATATTTGTCGGAATAGTAAATTTGTTTGTGGGACATGACTGCTCCATCTGTGAGCCTTCAGCCCCAAGCTGCCAACCTCCCAGCAACTCCCAGCAGCAGGCACGTATAAAGTTTTAGTTATGCAGGATGAACAAGTTCTGGAGACCTAATGTACAGCATGGTGACTATAGGTAGTAACACTGTATTATATACTTGAATATGGTAAAAGAAGGCTGGGCGCAGTGGCTCACGACTGTAATCCCAGTACTTTGGGAGGCCAAGGCAAGCAGATCACCTGAGGTCAGGAGTTCAAGACCAGCCTGACCAACATGGGGAAACCCCGTCTCTACTAAAAATACAAAATTAGCCTGTAATCCCAGCTACTCGGGAGGCTGAGGCAGGAGAATTTCTTGAACCCAGGAGGCGGAGGTTGCAGTGAGACGAGATTGCACCACCGCACTCCAGCCTGGGCAACAAGAGTTGCTCCATCTCAAACAAAAAAAAAAAAGAAGAAGGAGGAAAGAAATATGCTAAAAAGAGTTGATCTTAAATGTTCTCACAACATAAAAAAAGGTAATCATGTGAGGCGATGATGGGTATGGTAATTTGCTTGATCGTGGTAATCATTTCACAAGGTGTACATATATCAAAACAGTGTATTGTACATGTTGTATATGTATATGGTGGGATTGCCGGATCATATGGTAGTTCTACTTTTATATAAATACATGCAATATTTATTTTTTTAGTATACCTCAATACAGTGGGGGTGGGGGGGAAGTAGTCTATTACCTTGTTCATTCATTCATTCATGTAACAAGTATGTCTTGTACACTTACTATGTGCCAGATACTGGAACAGGCTGAAGAGAGGAAGTGTCAGGAAGGAAATCCGTATAGGAGAGCGTCTGAGATGGAAGAGTGACCCTAATGTCCTGGTCTACCCAGGGCTTTCTTAGTTTTACTAAAGTCCCTCATCCAAGGAACTGCCTCAGGCTCAAGCAAACCGGGATACCCTACCAGTCATCCTACTGAGATCTGTGTCCTCCTGACCTGGCATTTGTCCCTGCGGCTCTGGGACTGTGATCAGTTTAGGTCCCTGGGCACAGCTCTGAGCTGCAGGAGTGAGGAGCTTTTGGGAGCACCTCCAAGGTGGAGAGGAAGAGGCTGGTACCTGGATTAGAAGTCGGGCCTGGATAATGGCAGCAAGATGAAGAGAATGGGTTCAGTTCCACCCTGGCTACCTGGGGGTGTTCCTCTTTGAGCTTTTTTTTTTTTTTTTTTTTTCCTGAGACAAGGTCTCACTCTGTTGCCCAGGCTGGAGTGCAGTGGTGTGATTTTGGCTCACAGCAGCCTCTGCCTCCAGGGTTCAAGCGATTCTCGTGCCTCAGCCTCCCGAGTAGCTGAGGCTACAGGCATGTGTCACCATGCCTAATTTTTGTATTTTTTGGTAGAGACAGGGTTTCACCCTGTAGGCCAGGCTGGTCTCAAACTCCTGACCTCAGGTGATCCACCCACCTCAGCCTCCCAAAGTGCTGGGATTACAGGCGTGAGCCATTGCACCCAGCTCTTCCTCTTTGAGCTTCTGTCCTCTCATCTGTAAAACGGGGATGGTCATCTGGACCACTGAATCTACAGTCAGCATGAGTGTGTGCTTGGATAATCTGCTATGTCTGGCCTTCTGGCCCTTGAGGCTCCAGGGAGGTAGGAAGAGTCTCCTTCACTTGTTCAACCCACTCTGGGAGAACCAAGTGACGAGAAGAATCCATTGAGCATAAAGAATGCCCAGGCCAGCCAGGCGCCATGGCTCAGGCCTGTACTCCCAGCACTTTGGGAGGCTGAGGCAGGCGGATCACTTGAGGCCAGGAGTTCAAGACCAGCCTGGCCAACATGTTGAAACCCCATCTTTACTAAAAACACAAAAATTAGCCGGGTGTGGTGGCACATGCCTGTAATCCCAGCTACTCGGAAGGCTGAGGCAGCAGAATCGCTTGAACCCAGGGGGCAGAGGCTGCAGTGAGCCGAGATCAAGCCACTACACTTCAGCCTGGGTGACAGAGTAAGATACCGTCTCACAACACACACACATACACAGAGAGAGAGAGAGAGAGAGAGAGAGAGAGAGAGTACGCCCAGCCAGGCCTGCCCCTCTTGGATCCATTGTCTTCCTTTGCTACCCAGCAACTGGGAAGAAAGGTAACTATCTCTCCAGGATTAGAGGAAACAGTAAGCAAACCTTTCTGCTTTTTGGTGAACCAAAAGTGGTGAAACATAAACTGTAACTCTGGCAAGGGCAGGTTAGACTCAGGAACCCACCTCACAGTTCCACCGACGCCCAGTACACACACCCACTCCCACCAATGCCCCCTTCCCTTGATAATCCAACTCCCTGAACTTCACATCCCCCCGGCCAGGCCTGGGCTGGGGCAATGACCACTGTTCAGGAACCCAGGAAGGGGCTCAGCAGCGCACGATGAGATCTGCCTATGTTCTGTGTCTTCACAGCTCTACTCCTGGGACGGACAGAACTCATTTCCTCGGCGGTGTGGGGGGACTCACGTACCCAGAAACTGCCAGGAGAGGAGAAATCCTCAACCTTCAGTCTCTTCCCAGGCAAAGGATAAAAACTAGCGTTTAGGAATCATCTGGAAACCGGAGTTGGAATGCTGGCTGTGTGACTTTAAATAAAAGGCTCAACCTCTCTGAGCCTGTTTTCTTTTCTGCAAAATGGGGGATAACGGTGCCCGTGTTCACTCATCAGGCAGGTTCAATTGAGACAATACATGTAAAGTGCAGGCACATATTATACAGAAGGTGGACCCTATAAAATGATGGTGGGCCGGGCGCGGTGCCTCACGCCTATAATCCCAGCACTTTGAGAGGCTGAGGCAGGCGGATCACCTGAGGTCAGGAGTTCAAAACCAGCCTGATCAACATGGTGAAACCCCCGTCTCTACTAAAAATGGAAAAAAAAAATTAGCTGGGCGTGGTGGTGGGCACCTGTAATCCCAGCAACTCAGGAGGCTGAGACAGGAGAATTGCCTGAACCAGGGAGGCAGAGGTTGCAGTGAGCCAAGATTGTGCCACTGTACTCCAGACTGGGCGTCAGAGTGGGACTCTGTCTCAAATAAATAAATAAAATAAAATGATGGTCACAGAGGTCCTTTGGGCTCTTGGAGTTTCTCAGCCACAGGGTGGAGGGAGAGGCAACTGGGAAGTGGATTTCTCCAGCTCTGGAATTCTTTTAAAAATTGCTCTTTGGGGAGATGGAAATTCAGAGAGGTTAGATGTCTGGCCCAAGGACTCACAGCTTGCCAGCGGTGGGCTCAGATTTATGGTCAGGGATTAAGAGAGTCTTCTCCAGTGTTTTATGTCAAAAATCCTGCATGGTGTCTGGACTGACTCCAGAGGAATCCCTTGCGGAGGGACCGATGTGGCCAGAGGGGTGATGGGGATGGAGAGGGGTGTCAGCCCAAAGCCCAGTCCTCCCTGAAACAGGAGCAGGGTCTGCCTAATGCAAACAGCCCCCGGCATCAGACCCTGAGTGAACCTTGGGGACAAATGCAGTTAACAGCCTCTGTTGGTGGTGACCTGCTTTGAGTACAGGTCAGGGAGACACACCCCACTGAGGTGGTGGGGTTGTCCTATACAAACCCGCCCACCATTCAGGCCATTGTGTGGAGGCCTCACAATGGTGTCCAACCACAAAGCTCTCCCTCCGTCCCTGGCTGCCCGGCCTCGGTGACTCAGGGCTGGGGGACCGGGGTGCCTTCCTCACCTGCTGCTCAGGCTAGATCCAGGGCCTGGGTGGGGAAGGGCATGGGGGCAGGTGAATCACAGGCTGTCTGCATCCAGGGCACCCCCACTCCCCAGATGGGGGAGGTGGATGGGCCTCCCCCAACCCCAACCGCTTGAGGCCCCCGCGGCCTCCATTTCCAGGCCAAGCTGTGAGAAACAGCCCTTCCTCCTCCTCTGAGTAAATGAACAGACATCTGAGCACCCAGCTCATTATAGATCTCCTCTTCTGCAAGCCTCAGTTCATCTTGCACACGAGGGCTGTTTGGTGAAAAAACCCCAACTTCTTGCCCCCAGAGGCAACCAGAGTAAAATAAGTCCTGGGTGGGTTTGGGCAGCCCTGGGTCCAGGTCTGAACAATCTTGAAACTTCCCTGTAGGGAAGAGAGGCTGGCTCCCTTAAGCCCGCAACACCACCAAGCTGGATGCCAGCCCTTCCCTGAGCCCAGGGTCTTTTCTCTGGGCAGTAATGTCCAGGTTAACCTCCTAAAATGACCAACAGTTCTTGAAAGACCCCTTTGGACCCAGGAACATGCCTCCCACAACCCTCCCACACTGCGTTTCTGCTTCCAGTCGTTCCCTCAGTATCTCCCCATCACGCAGCCCAGATACACGCAGCTCACACGAAAGGACCCAGATACACCTGATGGCTCCCTGCCTCCTAGCCCAGGCCTACTCCATCCCCGCTGCCGCAAACGCCCTTCTCTTTTGCTCCTAACTGTGCCTGTAAAATTGCAACCCTGTACAATTCAGATGCCATCCTGCAGTTTAAGACCCCGCCCCCAACGCCGCCACCTTCACCCCATCAATGCCTCTTAGCAAAGTTCCTGCTCAGCCCTGTACCCCGACTGACTGGATGCCCCAGTCTCTCTCGCCCACCAGACAGGAGATCCTGGAACCCTGCGGAGGCGACTTGCTCATTTCTGTCCCTGAGAGCTGGGCACAGATACTGGGACTGGAGGTGCCGCTAAAACCCCCTCAGGGAGTGAGTGTGTGAGTGAGTCGGTGATGGAAGGAATCCTTGGGCGTTTCCACACCCATCTCGGCAGATACTCAATTCACAGTACAGCAGTTTTGTGAACTCGCCCACGTCAGTCTGGTAAATGCCGATTCATTGGGTCAGGGGTGGAGGAGGCATTTACAGAAAAGCAAAAGCAAAAGACCTCCTGGCTGTCCCTGCTGGGGCTTAGGAAGCGCAAGCACCTGTCATACCAGCCTCTCTCCTATAGGAATCCATCCAATTCCTCAATGAGCCCCAGCCCAGTCCCGCTTACCTGGCCAGCAGGTGAGGAGGAGGCTCACGGCCAGCGCCAGCAGGGGCCTGCTTCGGTGCCCTGGGTGTGCAGGGCCCTCCCAGCCCATCCTCCTGCCCGCCCAGGCTGTGCTCCTCACCCCCCGAGAGAGTCCCTGAGACTGAACCCAGCCCAGTCTGGCCCTGGCTGCAGGGAGGGTGGTGAGGACACACCTTGCTGAGCTTCTCAAGAGGGGCAGGGCTTGCCCTAGAGGGAAGCAGTGGGTGCCTCCTGGCAAAGGTCAGCTGGCACGATTCAGTGCACTCAGTGACTGACACCTGCAGGCTGATACCTTCCAAGAGCAGCGGCCCGAAGGAGCCCCCACCATGGACTGAGCCTGACTCCAGAGTCTGTTGCCAAACTGGGGGTCCCTCTGGGCTTGAAGGAAAACAGGGACCCAGGCATAGACCTGTCCCGTTCTCCAAACCCCCAGGCTCTACCTGACCCCCTCCTGCGCAGGGACTGGCACCGCCAGACTGGAGCTGGGTGGACCCTCCGTGGGGGAGGCATGGCTGCCTTTGGAGGCTTTTGGAATGTTCAGGAGTGTAGGGGAGGCTGCATTCCCACGCGGGAACTCCCTGGCTGCCAGCAGAGCTGAGGGCCGGCCTTCTCGTACCCTTCCAAAGCCCCACAGAGCCACACCCGCTATATTCCTGCCGCGCTCTGAGCCCTACAAAACCACCTCGGGGCTGCAGTCCCTCACGCCCCAATCAAGCTCTTCAGCTGCCCTTGACAGCAGCAGAGAGGCAAGGAAAGGGCTGGTGTGGGGTACAGGGAGGGGATTGGGGGGTTCTTCCTCCTCCTCCCCAGCTCTGCAACCTCCACCGGCTTCTTCTCACCCCAGGCCTGGGTGATGACAATAGTCACTCCAGAAGTAGGCTCTTCCCCCTCAAATCGGCCCAGCACAGATTGCAGGGTTATCTTTTTTTAAGTACCATGCCCCTCAAGACACCCCCCTGCTGTCCCCCTTTGTCCAGGCACTCAAGAGATCCCCACCCCTCCAGCCTCTAACAGCCAGAGGAAGTGGGTTTATCATCACCCTTATTTTTTTTTTTTTCTTTTGAGATGGAATCTCGCTCTGTCACCCAGGCTGGAGTGCAATGACATGATCTTGGCTCAATGCAACCTCCGCCTCCCGGGTTCAAGAGATTCTCCTGCCTCAGCCTCCCAAGTAGCTGGGATTATAGGTGTGCGCCACCATGCCCAGCTAATTTTTGCGTTTTTAGTAGAGATGGGTTTTTGCCATGTTGGCCAGGCTGGTTTCGAACTCCTAACCTCAAGTGATCCACCTGCCTCGGCCCCCCAAAGCTCTGGGATTACAGGCATGAGCCACTGTGCCCGGCCTGTCATCACCCATCTTCAAGATAAGGAGACACCTGCAGGTGCCCAGTGTGAAGGAGGCAGGCAGTGGATTTGGACCTCAGCATGCCAGACACCCCTACGGGGCCACTCACTTCTCCTGGGTCTTGTACCTGGAGCCAAACTCCATGGCCCTGTGGCTGGGCTCATGGCCCAGGGAAGTTTGTCAGCAACCCCTGGGGCTTATGCTCTGTGCAATTTCCTATTAACCAATTCTCTTCTCTCCTTGCTCTGTAGCCCTTCCTCTCAGCATAGACACACCTTGAGTCCCAGACAACACCCTGGGCATGCAGTCTGGCCAAAACAGAGAAATGAACAAGTACAGATGACCAAGCTGGAAACGAGAGGTAGGTGGGAGATGCCAAACCCAGACAGAGGGGGCAGGGAATCAGGGAAGGCTTCCTGGAGGAGGTGGCACGTGCATCAAGATGGAAAGATAGGCTGGAGTCCTCCAGACCAGGGGAGATGGAGAGAAGGGAAGGGAAGGGAGTTTCCCAGGGAGGAGACAGTGGCTGGAAGCAACAGAAAGGAAGGCAGGAAGGGGAAAGTTGAGCCTAAGTTTTGTCCAAACTCCCACCCGAGTTCTCTCTCAAGGCACCCCTCCCTCACTTAAGAAAAATCATCGCAGAGAAACAGAAGGCAAGCCAGTGAGTTTTCTGGGCAATCACTGTATTTAATTTCCTTTACCTCAGAGATGGGAAAACTGGGCCCCTAAAAAGGGTATCACCTGTAATCCCAGCACTTTCTGAGGCTGAGGCGGGTGGATTACCTGAGGTCAGGAGTTCCAGACCAGCCCGGTCAACATGGTGAAACCCCGTCTCTACTAAAAATACAAAATTAGCTGGGCATGGTGGTGCACGCCTGTGATCCCAGCTACTTGGGAGGCTGAGGCAGGAGAATCGCTTGAACCCAGGAGGTGGAGGTTGCAGTGAGTGGAGATCACGCCACTGCACTCCAGCCTGGGAGACAATAGCAAAACTCCATTAAAAAAAAAAAAAAAGAGAGCACCAGAATCTGCAAGATCAGCGACAGAACTGGGAACAGGCCCCAAGACTCTGGACTCCACAACCAGTGCTCTTCCCAAGCAGCGCAAATCCTCTTTCTCTAGCATACAGCAGCAAGTATCCCCAAGTGCCATAGTACATCATGCCTTAGGTCCAGGGGTCGCCCATTCTTACAAGGAGTGCATCTGGGAAAATGGGTTTAGATTCCAGATAGGTCATCATAGCTCCCGGTTTTTGTTTTGTTTTGTTTGTTTTTGTTTTTGTTTTGTTTTGTTTTGTTTTTTGGGGATGGAGTCTCTCTCTGTCACCCAGGCTAAAGTGCAATGGCGTGATCTCGGCTCACTGCAACCTCCACCTCCTGGGTTCAAGCGATTCTCCTGCCTCAGCCTTCCAAGTAGCTAGGATTACGGGCATGCACCACCATGCCTGGATAATTTTGTATTTTTTTTTTTTAGTAGAGACAGGCTTTCACCGTGTTGGCCAGGCTAGTCTTGAACTCCTGATCTCAAGTGATCCACCAACCTCGGCCTCCCAAAGTGCTGGGATTACAGGCATGAGCCACTGTGCCCAGCCCTGTTATCCTAAATGAATAACCCAGGGACAGAAAATCAAATACTGCATGTTCTCACTTATAAGTGTGAGGTAAACAACAGGTATGTATGGATGTAAAGACGGGAACAAGAGACACTGGAGGGTACTACAGGTGGGAGGCAGGAGGCGGGGCTAGGGCTGAAAACCCACCTATTGAGTACTATGCATAGTATCTGGGAGACAGGTGCATTCGTACCCCAAACCTCAGCATCATAGAATATACCCATGTAACAAACCTGAACATAATTTGTACCTCCTGAATCTAAAATAAAAGTGGAAATTATAAATAAATAAATAAATAAATGTTTTTAAAGTATGTTTTAAAAAATTAGGCCGGGTGCAATGGCTCACACTTATAATCACAGCACTTTGGGAGGCCAAGGCGGGTGGATCGCTTGAGGCCAGGAGCTCGAGACCAGCCTGGCCATCAGGGTGAAACCTCGTCTCTACTAAAAATGCAAAAAAAATAGCCAGGCGTGGTGGTGCACGCCTGTAATCCCAGCTACTCAGGAGGCTGAGGCAGGAGAATCGCTTGAACCCAGGAGAGGGAGGTTGCAGTGAGCGAGATCCAGTCTGGGCAACAGAGTGAGACTCTGCCTCAAAAAAATAAAATAAAATAAAATAGCCTCTGACTGTTGGTGGGAATGTAAATTAGTTCAGCCCCTATGGAAAACAGTATGAAGATTTCCCAAAGAATGAAACATAGAACTACCATTCAACCCAGCAATCCCACTACTACCCAAAGGGAAAAAAATCTGCCCAAAGGAAAAGAAATTGTTTTATCTAAAATACACTTGCACCTGTATGTTTATTGCAGTACTATACACAAAAGCAAAGTTGTGGAATAAGTGTCCATCAATGGATGAATGAATAAAGTAAATGTGGTACGTATACGCCATGGAATACTATACACCCATGAAAAAGAATGAAATCATGTCCTTTGCAGCAACATGGTGGAGATGGAGGTCATTATCCTAAGTGAAATAACTCAAAAACAGGATGTAAAATACCATGTGAGTCTCACCTAAAAGTGGGAGCTAAACAATGAGTATACATGGACACAAAGATGGAAATAATAGACACTGGGAACTCCAAAAAAAAGGGAGGGTAGGAGGAAGAGTGAGGGTTGAAAAATTACCTATCGGCCGGGTGCAGTGGCTCATGCCTGTAATCCCAGTACCTTGGGAGGCCAAGGCAGGTGGATCACCTGAAGTCAGGAGTTCGAGACGAGCCTGGCCAACATGGTGAAACCCCATCTCTACTAAAACTACAAAAATTAGCCAGGCACGGTGGCGCATTCCTGTAGTCCCAGAACTCAGGAGGCTGATGCAGAAGAATCGCTTGAACCCGGGAGATGGAGGTTGCGGTGAGTCGAGATCACACCTTTGCACTCCAGCCTGGGCAACAAGAGCAAAACTCCGTCTCAAAAAATTTTTTTTTAAAATTAAAAAAAAACTTGAATGATGAAATAATTTGTACAACACACCCCCGTGACATGAGTTCACCTTTGTAACAAACCTTCCCATGTACCCTTGAACCTAAAATAAGAGTTTTTTTTTTTTAAAAAAGGAACTGGGGGAGAAGGGCACAGATTTCTGGGTGCTGTCTTCTCAAAGGTCTGCCTGCCCCTCTGTGGGAAAATGAAGAGGACCACAGCAGAATCAAAGAAGGAGCAAGGCAACCTCTGGCACCTGCTGTCCCCAGACTGACCCAGCCTGAGCCAGCTTTGCTTATGTGATAACATCGCTGGGGGCAAAGAAGAGATGTCAGGTCTGGGTGGGGCTGGTTGAGTGAGGCAGAGGGCTGAATAAAGAGGGGGAGAGATCAGTGGCAGAGACAGAGGCGGCAGGGTCAGATAGGAGGAGGAGAAACCCACAGTCATCTCTAAACAGCAAGCTGCAGTGGGGTTTGTTTGTCTGAGGTTTTTTTTTTTTTTTTTGAGACGGAGTTTTGCTCTGTCACCCAGGCTGGAGTGCAGTGGCGCGATCTCGGCTCACTGCAACCTCTGCCTCCCGGATTCAAATGATTCTCCTGCCTCAGCCTCCCGAGTAGTTGGGGTTACAGGTGCCTACCACCACGTCCAGCTCATTTTTGTATTTTTAGTGGAGATGGGGTTTCCCCGTGTTGGCCAGGCTGGTCTCGAACTCCCGTCCTCAAGTGATCCGCCTGCCTCGGCCTCCCAAAGTGTTGGGATTACAGGTGTGAGCCACCACACCCGGCCAGGGAGTGGATTTCAATGGCACGGGAGAGTCTCCCAGGGCAAACATCATGGAAAACATGGAACTAGAGGAAACTCAGAAAAGCTGTTGGCATTTCTTAATAAGATGGGGTTTCCACGTAGGAGAACAGAGAAGCCTGGATTGTCAGGCTTAGAAGTCACAGGGGACACTGGGCATGGTGGCTTATGCCTGTAATCCCAGCACTTTGGGAAGCCGAGCCTAGAGGATTGCTTGAGCCCAAGAGTTTGAAACCAGCCTGGGCAACATAATGAGACTCCATATCTACAAAAAATAAAATACAAAAATTAGCCAGGCGTGGTGGTGCTCACCAGTAGTCTCAGCTACTCAGGAGCCTGAGGTGGGAGGATGGCCTGAGCCAGGGAGGTCAAGACTGCAGTGAGCCAAGATCACACCTCTGCACTCCATCCAGCCTGGGTGACAGAGTGAGACCCTGTCTCAAAAAAAAAAAAAAAAAAAAAAGCCAGGCATGGTGGCTCACGCCTGTAATCCCAGCACTTTGGGAGGCCGAGATGGGAGGATTGCTTGAGGCGAGGAGTTTGAGACCAGTCTGGGCAATATAGTGAGACCCTATCTCTCTAAAAAAAAAAAAAAAAAAATCACAAGGGAATGACAGGGGAGCTGGAGGTAGTCTAGGTTCAAATCCCCACAGTAGAAGAAATGAACATGACCCTAAAAGTGTTTACCAAGAACGTAGTGTTTGCCAGGCATCTATCTGCGAAACCAGAAGAAAGGACACTGTCATTAAACCACAGCATCGACAAATGACGTGAGTTCAATATTTTCTCTGAGCCACGCCCTTCCCAGAAGTGAACAGCTCTTCATTCTCGAGGTTTCTCTGTGAAGTGGTGCGTTTCATTGACCCATTTTACAGCAGGGGAAACTGAGGCACAAAGAAATTACATAACTCACATAAGATTGCACAGCTGGGCCCTGTATGTTTCCATTTGTAATGTGTTCAAGGACAGGCAAGAGGAATTGAGGGGAAAGAAGCCAAAAGAGTGTTCTGAGGCGGGGCGTGATGTCTCATGCCTGTAATCCCAGCACTTTGGAAGGCTGAGGCGGGCAGATCATGAGGTCAGGAGTTCAACACCAGCCTGGCCAACATAGTGAAACCCCATCCCTACTAAAAATACAAAAAAAAAAAATTAACTGGGCATGGCATGATGGCGGGCACCTGTAATCCCAGCTACTCAGGAGGCTGAGGCAGAAGAATTGCTTGAACCCAGGAGGCAGAGGCTGCAGTGAGCCAAGATTGCACCACTGCACTCCAGCCTGGGAAACAGTGTAAGACTCTACCTCAAAAAAAAAAAAAAAAAGGGTGTTCTGGGGATGGGGGCATCGTCTGACTGTCTGGAAAAGGGGTTTGAAGGAGCTTTCTACAGCAGTGGTTTTCTTTTCTATATATTTTTTTTTTTTTTTTGAGACTGAGTCTTTCTCTGTCACCCAGGCTGGAGGCAGTGGTGTGATCGCAGCTCACTGCAAGCTCCACCTCCCGGGTTCAAGTGATTCTCCTGCCTCAGCCTCCCCAGTAGCTGGGACTACAGGTGTCTGCCACCATGCCCGGTTAATTTTTTGTATTTTTAGTAGAGACAGGGTTTCACCACATTAGCCAAGATGGTCTTGATCTCCTGACCTCGTGATCTGCCCACCTCGGCCTCCCAGAGTCCTAGGATTACAGGCATGAGCCACCATGCCCGGCCAGCGGTGGTTTTCAAGTGAGGGCAATTATGCCTCCCAGCTGGCATTTGGCAACGTCTAAAGATGTTGTTTTAACTGAGAGAGAAGGGGTGCTACTGGTGTCTAATAGGTGGAGGCCAGAGATGCTGCTAAACACCCTACAACACACAGGACAGCCCCTCACGACAAAGTATCATCCAGCTTCTAATGTCAAAAGCGCCAAGGCTGAGAAATCTTGTTCTAGAAAAAGGGGGCCGCAGGTGGCTCATGTCTGTAATCCCAGGACTTTGGGAGGCTGAGGCAAGAGGATCACTTGAGCTCAGGAGTTCGAGACCAGCCTGGGCAACATAGTGAGATGTCCCCACTAAAAAATAAAAAAAAAAAGAAATTAGCCAGGCGTAGTGGTGCACATCTGTCGTGCCAGCTACTCTGGAGGCTGAGACATGAGGATTGCTTGAGCCCAGGAGGTTGAGGCTGCAGTGAGCCATGACTGCCTCACTGTACTCCAGCCTGGGTGCTAGTATGAGACTCTGTTTCAAAAAATAAAATTAAAATTAAAAAAAAAAAGAAAAAGAGAACATTTTACATCATGGTGTGCAATGGTTACACGTATGTAAAAATTCATTGACACACACAAGATTCAGGCATTTTGTGCACACTTTACTGTGTGTCTGTTATATTGCAACAAAAAGTTTTTTTCTTTTTCTTTTTTTTTTCAGATGAAGTCTTGCTCTGTCACCCAGGCTGGAGTGCAGTGGGCCGATCTCGACTCACTGCAACCTCTGCCTCCCAGGTTTAAGTGATTCTCCTGTCTCGGCCTCCTGAGTAGCTGGGATTACAGGTGTGCGCCACTATGCCTGGCTAGTGTGTGTGTGTGTGTGTGGTGTGTGTGTGTGTGTGTGTGTGTGTTTAGTAGAGATGGGGTTTCACCATGTTGGCCAGGCTGGTCTTGAACTCCTGACCTTAAGTGATCCACCCGCCTCGGCCTCCCAAAGTGCTGGGATTACAGGCGTGAGCCATCGTGCTCAACCCCTTCTAAGTAATTCTTGACTCGGCCCACTGCCTCACCTGCGTTCATGCCCTCATTCTCTCTCTCTGCCTGCCTTCCCGAAATAGCTTCTTTACTCATATTCATCTTCTACCACCATCTCCACCCTCCTCCAGTTCCCCTCCGCCCGCCCAGCCAACAGAGTGACCTTTCAAAAATGCAACACCAGCCATGCCCCACCCTGGTCCGAATTCTTCAGTGCCTTCTCACCGCCCTTGGGACCAAGTCCAAATGCTGCGGCCTGGCGTTGAAGGCCCACCTTGAGCCGGGACCTGGCCTGCATTGGACTAACATATGACTTCGCTTCTCACCCCAAGCCTTTGCCTCGGCCGTTCCCTGTGCCGGAATTGCCCTCCCTCCCTTTACCTTACTCTGTGTCCCCTAATTCTCTCTAGGCCTCCCCTGCGTCCCTCCCCAGACAGAAAGCGGAACTCCCCGCCCTGTTCCCAAAGCACCTTGTAACTTCCTTGTAAAATCGTTTGACCACAGGATCACGTATCTGTGTTTTCATCTCTTATAACTCTCTCTAGTGTGTGAATATGAAGAGGGTACCTGACACATGATAGCTGTGTCATATAAACCAAAACAAGCTTGCTGAATGATTTATTCATGTACTGACCAGACACCAAGTGCTGGGGATAAAGAGAAGAAACAAGGCTGGGCGTGGTGGCTCACACCTGTAATCTCAACACTTTGGGAGGCCGAGGCGGGCGGATCACCTGAGGTCAGGAGTTTGAGACCAGCCTGGCCAGCATGGTGAAACTCCATCTCTGCTAAAGACACAAAAAATTAGCAGGGCATGGTGACGCATGCCTGTAATCCCAGCTACTCGGGAGGCTGAGGCAGGAGAGTCACTTGAACCCGGGAGGCAGAGGTTGCAGTGAGCCGAGATCAGGCCACTGCACTCCAGCCTGGGTGACAGCGAGACTCCGTCAAAAAAAATAAAAAATTAATAAAAAAAGATTTAAAAAAAGAAGAGAAGAATAAGGCCGGGTGTTTTTTTGAGACGGAGTCTCGCTCAGTCGCCCAGGCTGGAGTGCAGTGGTGCAATCTTGGCTCACTACAACCTCCGCCTCCCAGGTTCACGCCATTCTCCTGCCTCAGCCTCCTGAGTAGCTGGGACTACAGGCGCCGCCACCACGCCCGGCTAATTTTTTGTATTTTTAGTAGAGACGGGGTTTCACTGTGTTAGCCAGGATGGTCTCGATTTCCTGACCTCGTGATCCACCCGCCTCGGCCTCCCAAAGTGCTGGGATTACAGGCGTGAGCCACCGCGCCCGGCCAGAATTTTCTTTTTTTTTTTTTTTTTTTTTTGAGAGTGACCCAAATTCTCAAAGAAAAGTTTCCTCGCCAGGCGTGGTGGCTCAAGCCTGTAATTCCAGCACTTTGGGAGGCCAAGTCAGGTGGATCACAAGGTCAGGAGTTCAAGACCAGCCTGGCCAACATGGTGAAACCCTGTCTCTACTAAAAACACAAAAATTAGCCGGGCGTGGTGGCAGGCACCTGTAATCCCAGCTACTCAGGAGGCTGAGACAGAGAATCACTTGAGCCTGGGAGGCAGAGGTTGCAGTGAGCCGAGATCGCGCCACTGCACTCCAGCATGGGCGACAGAGTGAAACTATGTCAAAAAAAAAGAAAAAAGAAAAGTTTCCTCTAGCTACAGCTATCAAAGTCACTGACATGTCAGGAGGTTGTGGGGTGATATATGAAATTAAAATTGAATCAGAAGAAGTTAAGGAGAAGAGAAGTGTCCAGCATCACCAGAGAGTTAATCAGGCACTACGAGAGGAAATCAAAGGGATGCCTGGATTGCGGATATTTATCTCTGTCCCCAAACGCTGAGCACGCCCTGGCTGCATAAATGCTGCTGCTTAAGACCTTGGATGAACTTGACTGACACCATTCTTCCCTAGGCATTTGCCAAAAAACTTATATATTTTGCTCATATTCATTTCCATATTATAATTATAGAAGATGTATAATCTATTTAGATGTTAATTAAAGGAAACAATAAAAAAAATTAGCCAGGCTTGGTGGTGTGTGCCTGTAGTCCCAGCTACTCGGAAGGCTGAGGTGGGAGGATCGCTTGAGCCCAGGAGATGAAGGTTGCAGTGATCCGAGATTGCACCACTGCACTCCAGCCTGGGCAACAGAGCAAGACCTTGTCTCAAAGGAAAAAAAAAAAAAACGGAGAGACAGAGAGGAGAACAAGATTCAGGAGGCTGATGATCTCTTTGAGGCCAGGAGTTCAAAACCAGACTGGGCAGCATAGTGAGACCCCATCTATAAACAAATAAAAAACTTAGCCAGGTGTGGTGGCACCAGCCTGAAGTCCTAGCTATTTGGGAGGCTGAGATAGGAGAATTATTTGAGCTGAGGAGTTCGAGACCAGCCTGGGCAACATAGTGAGATCCTGTCTCTACAAAATAAATAAATAAATAAATTAGCCAGGCATGGTGTTACCTGTAGTCCCAGCTACTTGAGAGGCTGAGAAAGGAGGATCGCTTGTGCCCAGGAGTTGGAAGCTGCAGTGAGCTATGATCGCGCCACGGCACTCCAGCCTGGGTGACAGGGCGAGACCCCGCCTCTTAAAACAAAATAAACAAAAAAAGAGAGATGAACAAAGCAGATGTGGTGTATTTTCTGTACCCCTTTGTTTTGTTTTCATTTTTGTTTTGAGATGGAGCTTGCTCTGTCACCCAGATTGGAGTGCAGTGGCGCCATCTCAGCTCACTGCAACCTCTGCTTCGCGAGTTCATGTGATTCTCCTACCTCAGACTCCCGAGTAGCTGGGACTACAGGCACCTGCCACCACACCTGGCAAATTTTTTTATTTTTAGTAGAGATGGGGTTTCACCATGTTGGTCAGGCTGGTCTCGAACTCCTGACCTCAACTGATCCATCGGCCTCAGCCTCCCAAAGTGCTGGGATTACAGGCGTGAGCCACTGCGCCTGGCCTTTCTGTACCCCTTTGATGAGTCATCTTCCTTCTTACCACGGTGTGTGGTTCCTTGTATATGGGGTGCAGGACCCCTTGATACAACCCAAGCTGGCTCAGTTTCCATCTCCAGACACATGTGTGCAGTTCTGGAAGATGGATGGATTGGAGGATTTGAGGTCTATTAATATCAAGTTTCTCCATCTTGGCACTATTGACATTTTAGGGTAGATAATTCTTTGCTGTGGGGGTGCAGGGGCTGTCCCGTGTGCTGTAGAGTGTTAGCAGTTTCTCTGGCCTCTACCCATGAGATGTTGGTAGCCTCATTCCACCTCCCAGGGGTGACAACCAAAATGTCTCCAGATATTGCCAACTGTCCCCTGGGGGCAAAATCACTCCTAATTGAGAACCACCGATTGATGTGAATACCAAAGAGTCTTTTTTTTTTTTGAGACAGGGTCTCACTCTGCCCCCCAAGCTAGAGTGCAGTGGCATGATTTCGGCTCACTGCAAGCTCTGCCTCCTGGGTCTAAGGGATTCTCCTGCCTCAGTCACCTGAGTAGCTGGGAATACAGGCACCTGCCACCATGCCCAGCTAATTTTTTGTGTATTTAGTAGAGACAGGGTTTCACCATGTTGGCCAGGCTGGTCTCAAACTCCTGACCTCAGGTAGTCCACCCTCCTCGGCCTCCCAAAGTGCTGGGATTACAAGCATGAGCTGCCGCACCCGGCCAAAAGAGTCTAGACTAAAGAAAAATCCGGTTATCAAGAAAAGACAAGACTTCAAGTATAGTCCAGTGGCTAAAAGCTATGGCTCTCAGAACAGTTTATTGAGCACTTAAGATGAGTGGATTTTTGTGAGTATAAATTATACCTCCTTATAAAGGGAAAAATAGAGGAGGATAGTATTCTATATCTTTCTGTGGTGATGCTGATGTTGGATATCTTAGTAGGGATTTGGGTTAGACAGATGTATGCATTTGTCCAAACTTAACCAACGTACACTTGAGATCTGTGAATTTAGTTGAGTGTAAACTTGACCTCAAAAGATAAAATTCTATACATGAATACTGACCTCTAGCTAATGCTTTGCATGAAGAACATTTTGTTTACTTTTATTTTTATTTATTTATTTATTTTTAGAGACAGGGTCTTGCTATGTTGCCCAGGCTGGCCTCAAATTCCTGGGCTCGAGCAATCTTCCTGCCTCTGCCTCCCAAAGTGCTGGGACTACAGGCATGAGCCACTGTGCCAGGACTCCTAATTTCTTTTTTTTTTTTGAGACAGAGTCTTGCTCTGTCACCCAGGCTGGAGTGCAATGGCACGATCTTGGCTCATTGCAACCTCTGCCTCTGGTTTCAAGTGATTCTAGTGCCTCAGCCACCTGAGTAGCTGGGACTACAGGTGTGTGCCACAATGCCTGCCTAATTTTTTTTTTCTTTTTTTTAGTTTTTTAGGGTTTTGTCATGTTTACCTAGCTGGTCTTGAACTCCTGGACTCAAGTGATCTGCCCACCTTAGCCTCTCAAAGTGCTGGGATTACAGGCGTGAGCCACTGTGCCCAGCCTTCATGAAGAACTATTTAGGAAAGGATGATACTGATAAATGCAGCTTCCTTGAAATTCAACCTAAAAATGGTTGAATAAGGCAGACAGACAAATGGGTGGATGTGCAGATGTGTGGTAAAGCAAGTTTGACAAAATGTGAATTACAGAATCTAGGGGATGGGTATATGAGAGTTCACTGCAAAATTATTTTTCTCCTCCTTCATCTTTTTTTTTAGACAGGGTCTCACTCTATTGCCCAGGCTCTGGCGTGCAGTGGCACAATCATAGTTCACTGCATCCTTGACCTCCTGGGCTCAAGCAATCCTCCCATCTCAGCCTCCTAAGTAGCTGGGACTACAAGCATGCACTACCACGCCCAGCTTATCTTTTACTTTTTTGTAGAAATGAGGTCTCGCTCCATTGCCCAGCCTAATCTGGAACTACTCTCCTCCTCCTCCTCCTTCACTGCTGCCGCCTCTTCCTCCTCCTCCTCCTCCTTCTCCTTCTTCTCCTTCTTCCTCTTCTTCTTCTTCTCCTTCTCCTCCTCCTCCTTTTCTTTCTTATTTCTCTTTCTTTCTTTCTCTCTCTTTCTGAAACCTCTTCCTCTTCTTCCTTCCTTCCTAGACCTCCTCCTTCTTCTTTCTTCTTTTGTGAGACAGGGTCTCACTCTGTCACCCTGGTCTGGAGTGCAGTGACACAATCATAGTTCACTGCATCCTCGACCTCCTGGGCTCAAGTGATCCTCCCGCCTTGACCCCTGCCCAAAGTGTGGGGATTGCAGGCATGAGCCACTGCATCTGGCCTGCAAAATTATTTCTATGTTTGAATTTTTTATGATAAGATTTTGGGGGAAATGCCTTGCATTTTTGCATGTTACTGCATACAAATTCTAATTTCACCTTCAAAAGGGGAAAATAAGAGTATACATGGCTTTGAAGTCAGATTCACCTGAGTTCAAATCCCAGAAGGGCTTCCCTTCTCACATGGCTATGCCCTTCCTTCTTCTGACCTGCTTTCTGTCCCATCAACCTGTGCTAATGATTTATTGAGGTGAGGTTTTAAGCACAAGCTAGGGAACCAGACACACTGGGTTTAAATCAAAGACCATTATTCTAAGTGAATTAATGCAGAAACAGAAGACCAAATACCACGTGTTTTCTATTATTATTATTATTCTAAGTGAATTAATGCAGAAACAGAAGACCAAATACCACGTTTTCACCTCTAAGGAGCTAAACACTGAGTACACACAGACATAAAGATGGGAATGATAGGCCAGGCACAGTGGCTCACACCTGTAATCCCGGCACTTTGGGAGGCCAAGGCCAGTGGATCACAAAGTCAGGAGTTTGAGACCAGCCTGGCCAACATGGTGAAACCCCGTCTCTACTAAAAATACAAAAATTAGCTGGGTGTGGTGGTGGGTGCCTGTAATCCCAGCTACTCAGGAGGCTGAGGCAGGAGAATTGCTTGAACTCAGGAGGCGGAGGTTGCAGAGAGCCGAGATCATACCACTGCACTCCAGCCTGGGCGAGAGAGCGAGACTCCATCTCAAAAAAAAAAAAAGAAAGAAAGAAAGAAAAAAAAAAGACAGCTCCACCAGTTCCCAGGTGTGCCGTCTTGGGCAATGACTTCAGTGTTTTGTGCATTTGAAATGGGTAATGACAGTACCTACTTTGCAGCATGGCTGTGAGGCTGAAATGAGGACTCCCGGTGCCCTTCCAGCAAAGCTGGTGAAGTGGCATCAAGCATGTTTATCTGTGAGAGGGTGTGAGACACCTGCAGTCGCCCTGGGGGAGACTTTGAGAGACTTCAGAAAAGCAGGAGTGGGGCAGGGCCAAGGAAATATTTTCTTGCAATTATTTGCAATTACTAAATCTGTTTGCTTTTATCCTCCCCAGGCAATGGAACCTGAAAAACAGAGGTTTCAAAGGCACATCTGGGCTGGCACGGTGGCTCATGCCTGTAATCCCAGCACTTTGGAAAGCCGAAGTGGGAGGATCAGTAGAACCCAGAAGTTTGAGACCAGCCTGGGCAACATAGCAAGACCCCCATCTCTACAGAAAGTTAAAAAATCAGCCAGGCTCCCGGGTGCGGTGGCTCATGCCTGTAATTTCAGCACTTTGGGAGGCCAAGGCAGGTGGATCACAAGGTCAGGAGTTCGAGACCAGCCTGGCCAACATGGTGAAACCCCGTCTCTACTAAAAATACAAAAATTAGCCGAGTGTGGTGGTGTACACCTGTAAACCCAGCTTCTTGGGAGGCTGAGGCAGGAGAATCGCTTGAACCCAGGAGGTGGAGGTTGCAGTGAGCCAAGATCGTGCCACTGCACTCCAGCCTGGCCAGAGAGCGAGACTCTGTCTCAAAAAAAATAAATTAATTAATTAAAAAAAATAAATTAGCCAGGCATGTTGATGCACACCTGTAGTATCAGCTACTCAGGAGGCTGAGGTGGGAAGATTGTTTGAGCCTAAGAGTTTGAAGCTGCAGTGAGCCATTATCATGCCTCACTTCAGCCTGGGTGACAGGGCAAGATCTTGTCCAAAAATAAATTTTCTTTTTTTAAAGCACACCTGTTCTTTCCTGATTGTAAATCTTAAAAGCAGGATTAAGACTTGCTGTGGGGTCTCCAGCCCTCAGCTCAATCCCCTATTACACTTAGTAAGTCCATCTTTCCATATTTACTGAATTATGTAAAGGGTGGAGGCAAAGATAATTATGATTTCAAGTATGGGTGACTCTGAAGCCAGAAGCCCCATGGGTTGAATTGTGTCCCCCTGAAAAATAGACATTGATGTCCTAATGCCCAGTACCTCTCAGAATGTGACTTTATTTAGAAATATTGGAAACGAGGCCACCAGGATGGGCTCTAATCCAATAGGACTGGTGTCCCATTAAAAAGGGGAAATTTGAGGCCAGGCATGGTGGCTCCCGCTTGTAAACCCAGCACTTTAGGAGGCCAAGGTGGGTGGATCACGAGGTCAGGAGTTAGAGACCAGCCTGGCCAACATGGTGAAACCCCATCTCTACTAAAAATACAAAAATTAGCCAGGCGTGGTGGTGCGTGCCTGTCATTCCAGCTACCTGGGGAGGGGGCTGAGGCAGGAGAATTGCTTGAACCCGGGAGGTGGAGATTGCAGTGAGCCAAGACCATGCCACTGCACTCCAGCCTGGGTGACAGAGTGAGACTCCATCTCAAAACAAAACAAAAAAAGGTTGGGGGGGAAATTTGGGCACCAAGACAGACGTACACAGAGAGAAGCCCATATGAAGATGACGGCAGAGATTGGAGTGAGGCATCCACAAGCCAAGGAACCTCGAAGATTGTCAGCAAATAAGGCCAGGCGTGGTGGATCACACTTGTAATCTCAGCATTTTGGGAGGCCGAGGCAGGAGGATGGCTCGAGGCCGAGTTCAAGACCGGCCTGGCCAACATGGCAATACCCCACCTCTACTAAAAATACAAAAATTAGCTGGGCATCCTGGTGGGCACCTGCAATTCCACCTACTGGGGAGGCTGAGGCAGGAGAATCATTTGAACCTGGGAGGCAGAGGTTGCAGTGAGCCAAGATCACGCCACTGCACTCCAGCTGGGCAACAGAGTGAAATTCTGTCTCAAAAAAAAAAAAAAAAAAGTTAGCAAACGACCAGATGCTGGGAGAGAGACATAGGACAGATCCTTCCCTCCACAGCCCCAGAAGGAACCAACCCTGTCCACACCTTGATCCTGGACTTCTGGCTTCCAGAACGGTGAGACACTAAATTTCTGTTGTTGAAGTCACCTAGTCTGTGGTACTTTGTCACTGCAGCCCTAGGAAATTAAAACACGCTGTAAATAGCAATAAAGGAGCTGGTAGTGGGGCGGGAGAAGAGGGGGCAATGACTCAGTTCACACTGTCAGACTTTTGCCAGGGGCTGACAGGTACCAGGGAGAGTGTCAGGTATGAGGATGTGACAGTGACTGAGGGTTACAGCCCCTGCCCCCAGGGGGCTCAGAGTGACACTGCCCAGGTGGGTGATGAATAAGAAATAGGTCCATGCCCCTTAGGTGACAACAGTGGGTTGGACCCACGAGGAGGGGGTTGACTCTAATCTGGGGCTCCATGCAACCTGAGGTTGGATGCCTAAAAGATGGATAATGTTGGCCAGGTGCAGTGGCTCACGTCTGTAATCTCAGCACTTTGGGAGGCCAAGGAGAGGACCTCACTTGAGCTCAGGAGTTTGAGACCAGCCTGGCCAACATGGTGAAACTCCCTCTCTACTAAAAATACAAAAATTAGCCAGGCGTGGTGGTGCGTGCCTGTAATCCCAGCTACTCAGAAGGCTGAGACAGGAGAATCACTTGAGCCCAGGAGGTGAAGCTTGCAGTTAGCCGAGGTCTCGCCACTGCACTCCTGCCTGGGCAACAGAGCAAGACTCTCTCACAAAATTAAAAAAATAGGCGGGGCCTGGTGGCTCACGCCTGTAATCCCAACACTTTGGGAGGCTGAGGCGGGCAGATCACTTGAGGTCAGGAGTTTGAGACCAGCCTGACCAACATGGAGAAAGCCTGTCTCTACTAAAAATACAAAATTAGCCAGGCATGGTGGTGCATGCCTGTAATCCCAGCTACTCGGGAGGCTGAGGCAGGAAAATCGCTTGAGCCCCGGGAGGCGGAGGTTGCAGTGAGCTGAGATCATGCCATTGCACTGCAGCCTGGGCAACAAGAGCGAAACTCCGTCTCAAAAAAAATAAATAAATAAAAATAAGAAATAAAGAAATAAATTACCCAGTCTCAGGTATTTCTTTTTAGCAATGCAAGAATGGCCTAATATGCCTGGCCTCCAGTGTGGGCCGAACCTAATGACTCAGTTCTAAGGAACAGAAACCGGCAAAAGCAATAGTGTGTCACTTTTGTGATTAGGTTACAAAAGACTGCGATTTCCATCTCACTGCACTCCATCTAGCTCCTTCTTGGCTTGCATGCTTTGAAAAAACAAGCGGCCACCTGGGAGAAAGCCGCGTGGCAATGACACTGAGGGTTTTTTTGTTTTGTTTTGTTTGAGACAGAGTCTCGCTCTGTCGCCCAGGCTGGAGTACAGTGGTGTGATCTCTGCTCGCTGCAACCTCCACCTCCCAGGTTCAAGTGATTCTTCTGTCTCAGCTCCCGAGTAGCTGAGACCACAGGCGTGTGCCGCCACATCCGGCTAATTTTTTCTTTTTGTTTGTTTGTTGTTTGTTTTTGAGACAGAGTTTCGCTCTTGTTGCCCAGGCTGGAGTGCAATGGCTCGATCTCAGGTCACTGCAACCTTCCCCTCCCGGGTTCAAGCGATTCTCCTGCCTCAGCCTCCTGATTAGTTGGGATTACAGGCATGCCCACCACGCTCAGTAATTTTGTATTTCTAGTAGAGATGGGGTTTCTCCACGTTGGTCATGCTGGTCTCAAACTCCCAACCTCAGGTGACCCACCCGCCTTGGCCTCCCAAAGTGCTGGGATTACAGGCGTGAGCCACCACACCTGGCTGACACTGAGGACCTTAATCTAATAGCCACTGGGACTAAATCCTGCCAACAGTGAGCTTAGATGTCAATCCTCCCCTAGCTGATCCTTACAATGATGACAGCCTTGGATGACATCTGGATCCCAGTCTAGGAGAGACCTTGAGGCAGAAAACCCAGCCCAGAGTCCTGGCCCACTGGAACTGTGAGATAATAAATGTTGTTTTGAGCCCATTCATTTCAGAGTAATTTGTTACATGATGAGAGCTGATACAAATGCCACACACCAACTGACTCGTGCCTACTTCATTGACTGGGAAGTGGAGGAGGCTTTTTTTTGTGGAGGACGGAGGCCTTCACTTTTCCAAATAAATTTTTTTAATTTTTATTTATTACTATTATTATTTTGAGATGGAGTCTCGCACTGTCACCCGGGCTAGAGTGCACAGGCGCAATCTCGGCTCACTGCAACCTCCACCTCCTAGCTTCAAGCAATTCTCCTGCCTCAGCCTCCTGAGTAGCTGGGATTACAGGTGTGCGCCACCACACCTGGCTAATTTTTGTATTTTTAGTAGAGACGGGGTTTCACCACGTTGGCCAGGCTGGTCTCAAACTCCTGACCTCGTGATCCACCCACCTTGGCCTCCCAAAGTGCTGGGATTACAGGCGTGAGTCACTGCGCCCGGGCTTCTTTTTTTTTCAATTGTTTTTTCTTGTATAGAGGTGAGGTCTTGCTATGTTGGCCAGGTTGGTCTTGAACTCTTGGCCTCAAGCAATCCTCCCACCTCGGCCTCCCAAAGTGCTAGGATTACAGGTGTGCGCCACTGCGCCCGAACTCCAAATGAATTTTTGTTGCTTATGTGAAGTCACTTCAAAGAGGCTCTTATTAAACTCTACAGAGTCAGAGAAGTTGGACTTTTCTGTTTGGATTTCATAATAGTAAGTGAACCTGCCACTGGGCGTTGCTTTTGTTTTTGTTTTTTGAGACAGGGTCTCCCTCTGTCACCTAGGCTGGAGTGCAGTGGTGTTATCATAGCTCAATGCAACCTCGACCTCCCAGGCTTAAGCCATCCTCCCACCTCAGCCTCGCGAGTAGCTGGGACTACAGGTGCACACCACCATGCCTGGCTAATTTTTGTATTTTTTGAAGAGATGGAGTTTTGCCATGTTGCCTAGGCTGGTCTCCAACTCCTGGGCTGAAGCAAATTCTCCTGCCTCGGCCTCCTAAAGTGCTGGGATTATGGGTGTGAGCCACCACACTCCACCTGGACTTCTTAACTAATATCTAGAAGAGAGAGCTGTTACTTCAGAAGAAACCCTCAAGCTATTTTTTTTTTTTTTTTTGAGACAGAGTCTCACTCTGTCACCTAGGCTGAAGTGCAGTGGTGTGATCTTGGCTCACTGCAACCTCCGCCTCCCAGGTTCAAGCGATTCTCCTACCTCCTGAATAGCTGGGACTACAGGCGTGCACCACCACGCCCAACTAATTTTTGTATTTTTAGTAGAGACAGAGTTTCACCATGTTGGCCAGGCTGATCTCGAACTCCTGACCTCAGGTGATCTGCCTGCCTAGGCCTCCCAAAGTGCTGGGATTACAGGCGTGAGCCAGTGCACATTGCACCTGGCAAAAATCCACAAGCTATTTCAAGGAGAGGGGAAACCAAGATGTTCTGAGTGAGCAGGGGAAGAAGTTGAGGACGGAGCTGAGCTGGACCCTGGATGACAGCATTTCAGGAAAATCTGAACCCCAAAAAATGACCCCGGTGGACACACTCTCCCCAGTGCTGCAGACACTGGAATAACCAAATATCTAGCTAATCATGTGAAATCTTCAGAGTTAACAAAAATTCCCTAAGATGTTGACAATTTAATTAAAACATTTCTAATCTACTTTAAAAAAAAAAAAAGGTTAACTGACACATATGGTATATATTTACAGAGTACAATGTGATATTTTGATCCATGAACACATTGTAGACAGATTAAATCAAGCTAATTTTTGTTTTTGTTTTTGTTTGAGAGGGAGTTCCGCTCTGTCGCCCAGGCTGGAGTGCAGTGGCGCAATCTCGGCTCACTGCAACCTCCGCCTCCAGAGTTCAAGAGATTCTCCTCCTTTAGCCTCCTGAGTATCTGGGATTACAGGCACGGGCTACCACGCCTGGCTAATTTTTTGTACTTTTAGTAGAGACGGGGTTTTGCCATGTTGGCCAGACTGGTCTCGAACTCCTGACCTCAGATGATCCGCCTACCTTGGCCTCCCAAAGTGCTGGGATTACAGGCGTAAACCATCGTGCCCAGCCATAAATCAAGCTAATTAACATATCTATCACATCACCTACTTAGCATTTTTTGGGGGGACGAGAATGTTTAAAATAGGCTTTATTAGGCTGGACGAGGTGGCTCATGCCTGTAATCCTAGCACTTTGTGGGGCTGAGGTAGGTGGATAGCTTGAGCCTAGGAGTTTGAGATGAGCTAGGGAAACACGGCGAAACCCCATCTCTACAAAAAATACAAAAATTAGCCCAGCATGGTGGCTTACGCCTGTAATCCCAGCACTTTGGGAGGTCGAGGCAGGTGGATCACCTGAGGTCGGGAGATGGAGAACAGCCTGACCAACATGGAGAAACCCTGTCTCTACTAAAAATACAAAATTAGCCAGGCGTGGTGGTGCATGCCTGTAATCCCAGCTACTCAGGAGGCTGAGGCAGGATAATTGCTTGAACCTGGGGGGCAGAGGTTACAGTGACCGAGATCGCGCCATTGCACTCTAGCCTGGGCAATAAGAATGAAACTCCGTCTCAAAAAAAAAAAAAAACAAAAAACAAAAATTAGCTAGGTCTGGTGGCATGCACCTGTAGTCCCAGCTACTCAGGAGGCTGAGGCAGGAGGATCACCTGAACCAGGGAGGCGGAGGTAGCAGTGAGCTATGATCACACCACTGCACACCAGCCTAGGGGACAGAGTGAGGCCCTGCCGCAAAAAAAAAAAAAAAAAAAAAAAAAAGGCTTTGTTAGCAATGTTTAAATATACACGATTGCTAACTATGGCCATCATCCCATGCAGTAGATCCCTGAAGTGTGTTCCTATTGACTATTATTTAAAAGAGAAAAAATATTTAATAACAGATTTTGATGAAAATGCTGAGAAAAGGGAACGCTTGTACACTGTTGGTCAGAGTGTAAATTAGTTCGACCTCTATGGAAAACAGTATGAACATTTCTCAAATAGGCTGGGTGCGGTGGCTCACGCCTGTAATCCCAACACTTTGGGAAGCTGGGGAGGGCAGATCATGAGGTCAGGAGATTGAGACCATCCTGGCTAACATGGTGAAACCCTGTCTCTACTAAGAATACAAAAAATTAGCCAGGCATGGTGGCGGGCACCTGTAGTCCCAGTTACGTGGGAGGCTGAGGCAGGAGAATGGCATGAACCTGGGAGACGGAGCTTGCAGTGAGCCGAGATCGCGCCACTGCACTCCAGCCTGGGCGACAGAGTGAGATTCCGTCTCAAAAAAAAAAAAAAAAATTTCTCAAATAACTAAACAATAGAATTATCATTTGATCCAGCAATCCTGCTACTAGGCATATACTCAAAAAAAAAAAAAAGAAATCAATATATCAAAAAGATACCTGGCTGGGCATGGTGGCTAAGCCTGTAATCCCAGCACTTTGAGATGCCGAGGTGGACACATCATTTGAGGTCAGGAGTTCGAGACTGGCCTGGCCAATGTAGTGAAATCCCATCTCTACTAAAAATACAAAAATTAGCCAGACGTGGTGGCAGGTGCCTGTAATCCCAGCTACTCGGAAGACTGAGGCACAAGGATCACTTGAACCCGGGAGAAAGAGGTTGCAGTGAGCTGAGATCACGCCACTGCACTCCAGCCTGGGTGATAGAGCAAGACTCTGTCTCAAAACAAACAAACAGATACCTGCACTTGTAGGTTTCTCACAGCACTACTCACAATAGCAAAGATAAGAAATCAGCCTAAATGTCCATCCACAGAGGATTGGCTAAAGAAAATGTAGTACATATACACAGCGGAATACCACACAGCCATAAAAAAAAGTCTTTGAGCCATGAAATCATGTCTTTTACTGCAACAGGGATGGAACTGGAGGTCATTATCTTAAATGAAACAGGTCAGACACACAGTCAAATATTGAGTGTTCTCACTCATATGTGGGTGCTAAAATATGTGTTCATGTGGATGCAGAGAGTAGAATGATAGAGCAGACATGGTAGGGTGATGAGAAATTACTTAATGGCTATGATGTACATTATTGGGGTGATGGATACCCCAAAAGCCCTGACTTCACCACTATACAATTTATGCATGTAACAAAATTACATACCCTCTATAGATTTATTTATTTATTTACTTATTGAGACAGAGTTTCATTCTCGTTGTCCAGGCTGGAGTGCAATGGCATGATCTTGGCTCACTACAGCCTCCACCTGTAATCCCAGCACTTTGCGAGGCGAAGGGGGGCAGATCACCTGAGGTTGGGAGTTCGGGACCAGACTGACCAACATGGAGAAACCCCATTTCTACTAAAAATACAAAATTAGCCAGGCATGGTCATGCATGCCTGTAATCTCAGCTACTCAGGAGGCTGAGGCAGGAGAATCGCTTGAACTGGGGAGGCAGAGGTTGCGGTGAGCCAAGATCTCACCATTGCACTCCAGCCTGGTCAACAAGAGTGAAACTCCATCTCAAAAAAAAAAAAAAAAAAAAAAAGAGATGGGGTCTTGCTATGTTGCCCAGGCTGGAGTACAGTGGCTATCCACAAGCAATCATCACAAACTACAGCCTCTAACTTCTGAGCTCAAGTGATCCTCCCACCTCAGCCTCCAAAGTAGCTAGGACTACAGGCACATGCCACCACCTGCAGCTGCACAGACTTTTTTTACAACCTTTACCTTCTTTATTTTCTGCCTTGGCAAAGGCAGAAACCCTGACCACATTGTTTACTGTACATCCCATGGTTTTTGATACAGGCGTTACCACCCAGCAGGTGCTCAATAAATATTTGCCAAACAAGCGAGGGAATGAATGAAGGAAGTTAGTGTCCACAAGACAGGTCTGCTTCACTCTGAGTTCAGAAACAAAGCAGATGACAGGAGCTGGTGGCACGTACACTCCCAAATGTCCAGTGCCAACACCTTGCCCTGCTCTTACTGGCTGGCCAGGCAGGAGCTGACTCGTACTTCCTCCAGCTCCCCAGCAGAAGCTGTATGGCACTTCCCAGCTGCTGGGAGGACCCCTTCTCATTGCACAGTTGGCCTCATGACAGCCTCGCCCTACTGATCTTCATGGTCTCCTGGGCACACCTGTGGTGTTAGCCAGCTCAGGTAACATCATGACTGGCTGCTAATCTCAAGTGTTCACAGAAGCAGCTGGGAAGGGCAGCAAGGAAGTGTTCCCGTGAGGCCAGACCAGGAAAGCCCAGAAGGCTGAGGTGCACTGAGCTCTCCTGAAATATGCAAAGAGCACATTTGGCTCCAGGAGGTAGTGACTTGGAGGGTCTCCAGCAAATGACTTAAAAGAGGCATCCTCCACCTGATGCTTTCAGTGAGCCAGGCATTGTGTTAAGTGTTTGCTTAGGGCTATCTCTCTCTCTTTTTTTTTAGATGGAGTTTCGCTCTTGTTGCCTAGGCTGGAGTGCAATGGCATGATCTCGGCTCACTGCAACCTCTGCCTCCCGGGGTCATGTGATTCTCCTGCCTCAGCCTCCTGAGTAGCTAGGATTACAGGTGTGTACCACCACGCCCTGCTAATTTTTGTATTTTTAGTAGAGACAGGGTTTCTCCATGTTGGTCAGGCTGGTCTCGAACTCCTGACCTCAGGTGATCCACCCTCCTTGGCCTCCCAAAGTGCTGGGATTATAGGCATGAGCCAGAGCGCCTGGCCTGGAGTGCAGTGATGCGATCTTGGCTCACTGCAACCTGTGCCTCCCGGGCTCAACCCATCCTCCCACCTCAGCCTCCTGAGTAGCTGGAACTACAGGAATCCACCACCACGCCTGGCTAATTTTTTTGTAGAGATGGGGTTTTACCATGTTGCCCAGGGTGGTCTTGAACTCCTGGGCTCAGGCAATCTGCCTTGGCCTCCCAAAGCACTGGGATTACAGGTGTGAGCCACCATACCTGGCCAATGTGCTATAGCATTAAATGCTCTTAGAGCCACATTGAACAGATGAGCTGCTGAGAACCAATGAGTTCAGCAGTGTGTTCACAACCAGGGGTTCAAATCCAGAAATCTGAAGTCAGAGATGTACAAGAATAACCACTGGCCTCCCTGTCCCTCTCCACCTTACATGTGCCTTGCTCTGGGACAGACCCTGGAAACGCTCTAAAGTAGCTCTTATGGTGGAAATGCAATGCAAGACATATATGTGTTTTAAAACTTCCTAGCAGCCCCTCCCCACACACACACATGTAAAAAGAAACAAGTGAAAATCACATGAATAATATATTCCAGGCCAAGCGTGGTGGTACACACCTGTCATCCCAGCTACTCGGGAAGCTGAGGCAGGAGAATCACTTGAACCCAGGAGGTGGAGGTTGCAGTGAGCCGAGATGGCGCCACTGCATTCCAGCCTGGGCGACACAGACAGACTCTGTCTCAAAAAATAAATAAATAAAATAAATAAATAAATAATATATTCCAGGTCTTGGCAAACTTTCAGTAAGGGCCTAGAGTGAGTATCTTAGGTTTCACGGGCCGTGAGAACCCTGCTCCGTCTTCCTCTTTTGTTGTTGTTGATTTCCCCAATCCTTCAAACATGTAAAAACCATCCTTTTTTTTTTTTTTTTTTTTTTTTTTTTTTTTTTTTTTTTTTTTTTTTTTTTAAGACAGAGTCTCACTCTGTCACCGAGGCTGGAGTGCAGTGGCGTGATTTCAGCTCACTGCAACCTCTGCCTCGCAGGTTCCAGCGATTCTCCTGTCTCAGCCTTCCGAGTAGCTGGGATAACAAGCGCCTGCCACCAAGCCCAGTTAATTTTTTGTATTTTAGTAGAGATGGGGTTTCACCATGTTGGCCAGGCTGGTCTCAAACTCCTGACCTCAAGTGATCCACCTGCCTCAGCCTCCCAAAGTGCTGGGATTACAGGCGTGAGCCACTGCACCCGGCCAGTAAATACCATCCTTAGCTTGAGATCTGGACAAAAAAGAACTAAAGGCTTTGTCCATGACTCGAAGGACTCAAGAAACAAATAGTAATTCATTTTAAAAATAATTGAAGGAGGGCCAGGTGTGGCAGCTCACGCCTGTAATCCCAGCACTTTGGGAGGCCAAGGTGGGCAGATCACCGAAGGTCAGGAGTTCGAGACCATCCTGGCCAATATGGTGAAACTCCGTCTTTACTAAAAATACAAAAATTAGCCGGGTGTGTTGGCAGGTGCCTGTAATCTTAGCTACTTGGGAGGCTGAGGCTGGAGAATTGCTGGAACCTGGGAGGTGGAGGTTGCAGTGAGCCCAGATCATGCCACTGTGCTCCAGCCTGGGTGACAGAGTGAGATCTGGTCTCGAAAAATAAATAAGTAAATAAATAAATAAAATACTTGAAGGAGGAGAAGAAGGGGGAGGAGAAAGGGGAAGAAGAGAAAAGAAGGAGGGGAAGAAAGGAGGGGAAGGTCAGGGAGAAAAGGAGAAGTAAGCAGGAGAAGAAGAAAAGGAGGAAGAAAGAAAGAGGAGGTTGGGGCTGCACACAGTGGCTCACGCCTGTAATCCCAGCACTTTGGGAGGCCGATGCAGGAAGATCATGAGGTCAAGAGATCAAGACCATCCTGGCCAAAATGGTGAAATCCCGTCTCTACTAAAAATACAAACATTAGCTGGGCGTGGTGGTGCATGCCTGTAGTCCCAGCTACTCAGGAGGCTGAGACAGGAGAATCGCTTGAACCTGAAAGGTGGGGGTTGCAGTAAACTGAGATCCTGCCATTGCACTCCAGCCTGGCAACAGAGCAAGACTCTGTCTCAAAAAAAAGAAAAAAAAAAAAAGAGGGTGGGAGGAGGGAGAAGAAATATCCACTAAACCCTTACATCGTGTGGACGCCATCTTTGCTGGTTAACTCCTCACTGCAGCTTAAATTTCACTAGCAGAGAAACTCCTGATTCCCTCCCCTAGGTTCACCCTACCTGCCTGAATGCTACATACTTTCCCCATCCTCCACATTATCCTGTTTTATTGTGATAATTTGTTTCAAACTTGTCTTCACTAGTTGACTCTAAACTGCAAGAAGCTGCAACCAATTTGCCCATCCTCTGGCATCAGGCACAGTTTCAACGTCGACTAGACCAATAAATAAAGAATCAAAGACATTTAAACACTGGCAGGGCCAATGTCTAGTTAAAAGATTAAAAAGGCAAGGACTTACTGTCTCCGGTCCTGGTGCGGGAACGTGGCCGGTGCCTCAGCCCTGAGTGTGCAGGGTGTGACTGCTCGGTGGGCATGGGATACACTGGGGTCCTGGGGCCTCTGGGGTCCCATCCCTGGCCTCTGGCGTCCAGCCTCCAGGAAGTCATAGGACCCTCTGGCCTCACAGGTGACCTTGAAGGAACTGGGCTGAATGCTGCCCTTCTGATCAGCTTTCTCTTGTTTGGCTGCCTCTTGGTGTCCACAGAAGCATCACTCATGTTCCTGACTCTGGACAGTAAGCGTGTCCCCGGGGTTCTCCCACAGGAGATAGGCATATCAGGGCACAGGTCTTCTGCAGAAGGCTGAGATGTGGGTACATGGTGACCACCCAGGATTTCTGTGGCTGCAACCAGGCTTAGCAGGGCTCTGGTGTCCAGATGAGTAAATCCTCCTGGGGAGAGGAGAGAGGATCAGTGTCACCTCTTCAGTGATTTAGAAAACTCAGAGCCATAAGTATACTTCAGAAGAGGCAATCCTCTATAAGTCCTCCCTGAACAAGACCCCAAATTGCAAACAAACCTTGCAAACAAAGAGCTAGTCTAGGCCGGGCACGGTGGCTCACTCTTGTAATCCCAGCACTTTGGGAGGCCGAGGCAGGTGGATCACCTGAGGTCAGGAGCTCGAGACCAGCCTGACCAACATGGTGAAACCCCCCTTCTACTAAAAATACAAAAATTAGCTGGGCATGATGGTGGCTGCCTGTAATCTCAGCTACTCAGGAGGGTGAGGCAAGAGAATCGCTTGAATTTGGGAGAAGGAAGTTGCAGTGAGCTGAGATCATGCCCTTGCATTCTAGCCTGGATGACAAGAGCAAAACTCCATCCCAAACAAAAAAAAAAGAGCTAGTCTAGTACTGATCTGTCCAATTCTAGAAGCTACAATAATAAAAATTGAAAATAGCAGTCCTACCATTTATGGAGTCACCAGTGTATGCCAGCATTGACCATGCTTCCTCCCAATCTTTTCGACAACTTTTGTCAATATTGGTAATGTTTATAGCAGTATCCCTCAAGATTTGATTCACATAGGAATCATCTGTTAAAATGCAGTTTCCGATACAGAAGGTCCTGCTGAGATTCTTCATGTCTAACAAGACCCCAGGTGATCATTCTGCTTCACAGACCTTGCAGAGAGTTCAAGTAGATATATTTGGACAAAATGGGCATTTAGTGACTATTTGCTGGATGAATGAATGGATGGGTGGATGAGTGGACAGATGATAGATGGATGCATGAGCAGATAGATGGATTGATGAGTGGATGGATGGGTGGGTGGATGGATGGAGGAATGAATGGGTGAATAGATGGATGAATAGAAGATGGATGGATGAATGAAAGATGGCTGCATGGAGGGAAGAAGGGGTTGGTGGGTGAGTGCATGAATGGATAGATGGATGAGTGGATGAATGGATGGATGAGTGGATGAATGAATGGATCAGTGAATGGATGAATGGGGGGGTGGATGGATGGAGGAATGAGTGGGTGAATAGATGGATGAATAGAAGATGGATGGATGAATGAAAGATAGTCATCTTTATTAAATATCGGATGAATGAAAGAGGCAAGTTCCCCCACAAGCATCTGAAATGTGGTTATTAGAAAATAATTGTGTCCTGGAAGCCAGTTCAGGGCCAGGTACATCATGGGTTCTTAGGAATAAACAAGCACCTTGGCACTTGAAAAAAATATCCAAGGCATGAAGGTTATTCTCACATTTTTCTCTTCTCTCCTAAAGCAGGTTGTAAGACTCTCATGTGAGAGCAGCCCTCCCTATCCCGGGAGGAGAGGAACATCTTATCTCTGAAGACACAGGACACAGAGAAGAATCTGAACAAACAGGCCTGGCTAAGTTCCCCCAGTTTACTGGCAGAATATCCTTTCTTTTTTTTTTTTTTGTTTAACCCAATCCTACTTCTCTATGACTCTCCACCTCTTTATCAGACCTAGCATGAAAAATTACACAGGTTGCTGGGCGCGGTGACTCACCTGTAATTCCAGCATTTTGGGAGGCCGAGGCAGGTGGATCATTTGAGGTCAGGGGTTCGAGACCAGCCTGGCCAACATGATGAAACCCCATCTCTACTAAAAATACACAAATTAGCCCGGGATTACAGGCATCTCAGCCCTTTTAGATCATGCTCACCAAGCATCCTCCCTGGCCACTGCATGGTTTCAATAACCTCCCACGCACTTGGAACATCCAAACCTATAACTCCAGCCCCCCTCCAGAATCAAATACTCAGCTAGCCCTGTGGAGATAGCTGACCAACTCCAAGCCTAACACGGCTGTGACGGAGCCGATCACTGCTCTAGGTGCTGCTTTTCCTCTCTCTTGCTGAATGATTCCAACAACCACTTATTTGCCCCAAACACCTAGAGATTACCCCATCTTCTTCCCTCACCTTCAGCCCCAAATACTATATTTCCTTCATATAACACCTGCTGTCACTTATGGTAATCACTAACTGGAGCCCCTACCCCCCAATACCCTTAGAGCTGTGCAAACAGATGTGGGGAAACAGACTGTGCCACCCCAAAATATGCCCCTTTAGCATAAGGACTGTTGAACTGAAGGCAATTAAGAAGTGGGCAAAGGCCGGACACGGTGGCTTATGCCTGTAATCCCAACACTTTGGGAGGCCAAGGCGGGTGGATCACTTGAGGTCAACAGTTCCAGACCAGCCTGGCCAACATGGTGAAACCCCATCTCTACTAATAATACAAAAATTAGCCAGGCGTGGTGGTAGGCGCCTGTAATCCCAGCTACTCAGGAGGTTGAGGCACAAGAATTGCTTAAACCCAGGAGGTGGGGGTTGTAGTGAGCCAAGACCACACCATGGCACTCCAGGCTAGAGTGAGACTCTTTCTCAAGGAAAAAAAAAAAAAAAAATTAGGTGCAGGAAGGCTCTCTGCCCTCTTTCCATTTGCCCAAAAGCAAATAGAGACACAGAACAGACAGCTGACTGTACTTGGAAATTGCTGAGAGAGTAGATTTTGGGGATTCTCAAAAAAAAGCATTGGGAGTAATATATATATTTTGTTTTGTTTTGTTTTTGAGATGGAGTCTCACCCTGTTGCCCAGGCTGGAGTGCAGTGGCACGATCTTGGCTCACTGCTACCTCCACCCCCTGGGTTCAAACAATTCTCCTGCCTCAGCCTCCCGAGTAGCTGGGATTACAGGCACCCGCCACCACACCCAGCTAATTTTTGTATTTTTAGTAGAGACAAGGTTTCATCATGTTGGCCAGGCTGGTCTCAAATTCCTGACCTTGTGATCCACCTGTCTCAGCTTCCCAAAGTGCTGGGATTACAGGCGTGAGCCACCGTGCCTGGCCAGTAATATGTATGTTAATTAGCTCAATTTACTCATTCCACAATGTATACAAATTTCAAAACATCATCTTGTACATCATAAATACATACAATGTTTTGTCAATGTAAAAAATGAAAAAGTGCCAAGCACGGTGGCTCATGCCTGTAATCCCAGCACTTTGGGAGGCCAAGGCAAGCAGATCATTTGAGGTCAGGAGTTCGAGACCAGCCTGGCCAACATAGTGAAACCCCCATCTCTACTAAAAATACAAAAATTAGCCGGGCATGGTGGCGGGCGCCTGTAATCCCAGCTACTCGGGAGGCTGAGGCAGGAGAATTGCTTGAACCTGGGAGGCGGAGGCTGCAGTGAGCCCAGATCATGCCACCACACTCCAGTCTAGGCAACAGAGCAAGACTTTGTCTCAAAACAAAAACAACAACAATAACAAAACAAAACAAAAAAAACACACACACACACAAAAACAACGAAACCCTAACTCAATGCACTCCAACCTGGGCAACAGAGTGAGACTGCATCTAAAAAAATAATAAATAAATACAAAATTTAAAATTACACACATGGCTCACATATTTCCACACTGGGTACTGCTATCTTGTAAGTATCCACATTTTACAAAGAAGAAGACTGAAGACACAGAGAGGCTAAGCTCCCAGTGTAACACAGCTGATTAGTAGTGCAGCTGGGACTTGAACTCAGACCACGTGGCTCCAAAGTCAGAGGACTTAGCCACTAGGCTACATTGCTGAATGCTGTCACCTCCATATCCTTCATACATTATTGTGGGAAGGGGTAACTGAGGATCAGATACCTGCTCCCCAAGGAAGCCCTTTCACCTGGACTGTCCACCCTGGACAGGAGTTGAGCAACATGTTCGGACTTGTCTGCCTCTCCCCTACAGATTCTCAACCAGGGCGATGTCAATCTTCTTCATTCCCATCACACAAGCAAAAGGAAACTACTTGTGAGCGTCAGGTGGAAGAAGAAGTAAGGTGTGGAACAAAAAACAATTGTATTTCTGGATGGTTGCGTTTCAAATAAACGAAACTCACTCTCTGTGAGTGTGGCCCGAGGGACAGAACCAGGGTCACTGCCTGGCTTCCAGAAACACCTATTTCCAGCAGAAGGGCCCTCAACGGATCAGGGTCACTGGGACTCAAGACCTGGCCCCTTCCTAGGACTTTAGGGGCTGGCCTCCCAGGGAGAAGACAGAAGAGGAAGGTGAACTCTTTTCTTTGTCTTTTTTAGAACACTTCTATCTGGAGCCACACGCCCCTGTCACTAACGCCACACTGACCCAACGTCAGAGTTACTCATGGTCAGACTCACCCCAAACCTACCCTACACGCCCAGATGCAGCCATTCCCAAGCCCTTACCCACCGCTGGTATATACTCCCTCAGGGACGTGCAGCCCCAGAGATATACTTCAACAGCATCTTCACACAACCCCCGGACCCTCTGAGACCCACCTGCTTACAAACATACAACCAGTTATTTGGCCCTACAACAGCATCATTTTCTTTTCTTTCCTTTTCTTTTAATTTAATAGTTGCAGTGGAGTTTTGTAGTTCTGTTTCTGGTCACATATTCCCTTGAAAATCATGCCATAAAGGCCAGGTGCGGTGGCTCACGCCTGTAATCCCAGCATTTTGGGAGGCTGAGGCAGGTGGATCACGAGGTCAGGAGTTCAAGACCAGCCTGGCCAACAAGGTGAAACCCCGTCTCTACTAAAAACTGCAAAAAAATTAGCTGGGTGCGGTGGCAGGTTCCTGTAATCCCGGCTACTCAGGAGGCTGAGGCAGGAGAATCGCTTGAACCTGGGTGGCAGAGGTTGCAGTGAGCTGAGATTGTGCCACTGCATTCCAGCCTGGGCGACAAGAGTGAAACTCTGTCTCAAAAAAAAAAAGAAAAAAAGAAAAAGAAAAAGAAAAGGAGAAAGAAAATCATGCCGTCGTCATGCCTGTAACCCTGCACTTTGGGAGGTCAAGGTGGGTGGATCGCTTGAGCACAGGGGTTCGAGACCAGCCCAGGCAACATGGGGAAACCTTGTCTATACAAAAATACAAAAAGTATCTGGGTGTGGTGTCGCGTGCCTGTAGTCCCAACTACTCAGGAGGCTGAAGCATGAGGATCGCTTGAGGTCAGGAAGTCGAGGCTGCAGTGAGCTGAGATCACACCACCACACTCTAGCTTGAGTGACAGCCTCTCGAGTAGCTGGGACTACAGTTGCACAACACCACACCCAGCTAATTTTTTTTATTTGTGTAGAGACGGGGTCTCCGCATGTTGCCCAGGCTGGTCTTGAACTCCTGGGTTCAAGCAATCCACTCTCTTTGGCCTCCCAAAGTGCTGGGATTACAGGTCTGAGGATGGCATCAAGGGAATACATGACTAGAAACAGACCTCCGAACCTCCCTTGCAATGATTAAATCTACCCTCCACATTGCAAGTCACCCCTTTATAGGATAAAAGCTTTAAGGAAACATGGCCAGGCGCAGTGGCTCACAACTGTAATCCCAGCACTTAGGAAGGTCGAGGTGGGTGGATCATCTGAGGTCAGGAGTTCGAGACCAGCCTAGCCAACATGATGAAACCCCATCTCTATTAAAAAATACAAAATTTAGCCAGGCATGGTGGTGCATGCCTGTACTCCCAGCTACTCAGGAGGCTGAGGCAGGAGAATCGCTTAAACCCGGGAGGCGGAGGTTGCAGTGAGCCGAGATAGTGCCATGCACTCCAGCCTGGGCAACAGAGCAAGACTCCGTCTCAAAAATCAAAACAAAACAAAAAACAAACAAAAAAGAAACATTTATTTTCTCACATAATTCCTGTGAGCCAGGAGTTGAAGGGCAGCTTAGATGGGTGCTTAGTGTCTTTCAAGAGGTTGAAGTCAAATGTCCTCTGGGGCTGCAGTTATCTGAAGGCTTGATGTGGGCTGGAGGATGCAGTTCCAAGGTGGCTCATTCATTTGCTTGGCAAATTAGTGCTGGTTGTGGGCAGAAAACCTCAGTTCATTGCCATGTAGGCCTCTCTGTAGAGCTGCTTGAGTATCCTGATGACGATATGGAAGTAGTCGTGTCTTCTATGATGTAAATTAGGGCCAGGGGCTGGGCACAGTGGCTCACTCCTGTAATCCCAGCACTTTGGGAAACCGAGGCGAGCAGATTGCTTGAGCCCGAGAGTTGGAGACCAGCTTGGGCAACATGGCAAAACCCCACCTCTACAAAAGATACAAACATTAGCCAGGCATGGTGGCATGCGCCTGTAGTCCCAGCTACTCTGGAGGCTGAGGCAGGAGGATTACCTGAACCTGGGAGGCGGAGGTTGCAGTGAGCCAAGATCCCAGCACTACACTCCAGCCTGCGTGACAGAGGAAGACTTCATCTCAATCAATCAATCAATCAGTAAATTAGGTCCAGGTGTGGACGATGGTCCTCAGGTATTATACCTTAAACACCTTGAGTACCACTTCTCTTGATCTAAAGACCAATAAATTTGCCTTCACTCACTCTTCTTTCTTTTTGAAGTTCCGGGCTTCTCTTTGATGTCATTACCCTTCAGCCTCAATAACTCTCTTTACTGTTTCTTTTAGAGCAATTCTGTTGATGATGACTTCTTTTCATTTTCTTTTACCTGATAATTAATTTATTTTACCATCGTTCCTCCTAGGTATTTTCACTGGTATAGAATTCTTAGTGAATCATCATCTTCTCTCAGCATTTTAGAAACATTGTTCCATTGTGTTCTAGAGTCCGTGGTTTCCGATGAGAAATCCAGTCATTCAAATCATTGTTTGCTAGAGGGTGGTTGGTGTTTGGTGTTTTTCTTTTTTTTTAAGAGATGGGGTCTTGCTGTGTCGCCCAGGCTGGACTCAAACTCTTGGGGTCAAGCGATCCTCCTATCTCAGCTACCCAAATAGCTGAAACTACAGATATGTACTGCGTTATTAATTTAAGCTTCTGCATTTTGGGGTCGTTTCTTCTATAACAATAGATAACTGGGCCAGGCGCGATGGCTCGCGCCTGTAATCCCAACACTTTGAGATGCCAAGGCGGGCAGATCACCTGAGGTCGAGAGTTCAAGAAGAGCCTGACCAACATGGAGAAACCCCATCTCTACTAAAAATACAAAATTAACTGGGCATGGTGGCGCATGCCTGTAATCCCAGCTACTCGGGAGGCTGAGGCAAGAGAATCACTTGAACCCGGGAGGCGGAGGTTGGTTGAGGTGAGCCAAGATGGCGCCATTGCACTCCAGCCTGGGCAACAAGAGTGAAACTCTGTCTCAAAAAAAAATAATAATAAATAGATAACAGAACAGAAATGATATAAACAAGCTCTTACTTTCAGATGTACGCACAGACATTCACCCTCCCCAAACTAAACACACACGTTCCCAGTAGATCTTCTACAGAGGCACCCATAGTTCCCTGAATATACACTGACAAATGTACAACCCCAGGGATTGACCCCCCAAATATTGAAAGTTCCAAAGGCAAACAGAATCCACACTCACCAACGGACCTGCCCACAGATTTAACCACAGAAATGCCCAGGAGTTTGTGTTTAACTACAGAAACACAGGAGTGTGTGTATTGACGCACACAAGTTCACGGACGTACCCACACACACCCTTAACTACCCATAGATACGCCCAGACTTTACTGAGGAAACAAATATGCTTAAGATCAAGGGTGCAGGCAGACAAGTACAGAGTGTCCTCTTACCTCTGAAGTCCTTGTCCCTGGCTCAGTTCTCTGCCAGATTATTTTGGGCCTTGTGTCTTTAGGACAGAAGAGACTGCATGGAGTCTGCCTGAAGCTGAGTGTGGACCTGTCTTCCCTAAAGGAGCTGCATCTTCTTTTAATTCCCTCTCTGTCTCTCTTATTTATTTATTTATTTGAGACAAGATCTCGCCTGTTGCCCAGGCTAGAGTACAGTGACGCGATCTCTGCTTACCGCAACCTCCACCTCCTTGGTCTAAGTGATTCTCGTGCCTCAGCCTCCTGAGTAGCTGGAATTACAGGCACCCACCACCACAACGGGCTAATTTTTCTTTTTATATTTATTATTTTTTTTAGATGGAGTCTCGCTGCAACGCCCAGGCTAGAGTGCAATGGTGTGATCTCGGCTCACTGCAACCTCTGCCACCCAGGTTCAAGTGATACTCCTGCCTCAGCCTCCCAAGTAGCTGGGATTACAGGCATGCACCGCCACGCCTGGCTGATTTTTGTATTTTTAGTAGAGACAGGGTTTCACCATATTGGCCAGGATGGTCTTGAACTCCTGATCTCAAGTGATCCACCTGCCTCAGCCTCCCAAAGTGCTGGAATTACAGGCATGAGCCACTGCGCCTGGCCACGACAGTTTTTCTATTTTTTGTAGAGACACGGTTTCACTATGTTGGCGAGGCTAGTCTTGAACCCCTGACCTCTAGTGATCTGCCTGCCTCGGTCTCCCAAAATGCTGGGATTACAGGTGTGAGCCACCACGCCCGGCCCCTCCCTGTCCCTTTAGGGGGTTGCCTGGAGACCCCATAAATGTCACACAACATCCTCTAGCCAAAGACCCTCCATTCATTCATTCACTCACTCACTCATTCCCCCAAACACTTCTTGAGTACCTACTCTATGCTGGGCATTACTTTAAGCATTTAGGGTACATCAAAGAACAACATAACGATTCCTGTCTTGAAAAGTATATGAAGCCGGGTGCGGTGGCTCACACCTGTCATCCCAGCACTTTGGGAGGCCGAGGTGGGTGGATCGCGGAGTCAAGAGATGGAGACCATCCTGGCCAACATGGTGAAACCCCATCTTTACTAAAAATACAAAAATTGGCTGGGCATGGTGGCGCATGCCTGTAGTCCCAGCTACTCAGGAGGCTGAGGCAGGAGAATTGCTTGAACCCGGGAGGCGGAGGCTGCAGTGAGCCAAGATCGCGCTGCTACACTCCAGCCTGGGCGACAGAGCAAGACTCCGTCTCAGAAAAAAAAAACAAAAATCAAAAAAAAAAAAAAACTGGGACTATAACATTGACTCTCCTGGGTTCTCAGCTTGCCAGCTGCAGATCTTGGGACTTGTCCACTTCCATAATCAGGTGAACCAATCCCTTATAATCAATCAATCAATCAGTCTCTATCTACACATACACACACACTCACACATCTTACTTGTTCTGTTTCTTTTTATTTTATTATTTTTTGAAACTGTTTCTGGCTCTGTCACCCAGGCTGGAGTGCAGTGGCATAATCTCAGCTCACTCCAGCCTCCACCTCCCTGGTTCAAGCAATTCTCATGCCTCAGCCTCCCGAGTAGTTGGGACTACAGATGTGCCAGGACCACACCTGGCTAATTTTTGTATTTTTGGTAGAGACAGGGTTTCACCATTTTGCCCAGGCTGGTCTCAAACACCTGGTCTAGGGTGATCCACCCACCGTGGGCTCCCAAAGTACTGGGACTACAGGCATGAGCCACCGCGCCCAGCCAGAGCCAATTCTTTATAATCTCGCTCTCTCGGCCAGGCACAGTGGCTCATACCTATAATCCCAGCACTTTGGGAGGCCGAGGCGGGAGGATCACCTGAGGTCAGAAATTTGAGACTAGCCTGACCAACATGGAGAAACCCCGTCTCTACTAAAAATACAAAATTAGCCAGGCGTGGTGGCACATGCCTGTAATCCCAGCTACTCAGGAGGCTGAGGCAGGAGAATCACTTGAACCCGGGAGGTGAAGGTTGCAGTGGGCCGAGATCATGCCACTGCACTCCAGCCTGGGCAACAAGAGTGAAACTGTCTCAAAAAAAAAAAAAAAAAAAAAAAAAAGGAAAAAAAAATCTGTGTCTCTCTCTCTCTCTCACTCTCCAGGCCCTCACCAGACACAAAATCTGCCAGTGCCTCAATCTTGGACTTCCCAGCTTCTAGAACCATGAGAAATCTATTTCTGTGGTTCGTATTTCTATTTCTGTGGTTTGTAAGTTTATGGTCTTTTGTTACAGCACTCCTGGTGGACTAAGACAGCATTCTCGTTCAATGTCTGTCTTCAGGATTTCAGCACCAGGACCAGAAAACCTGTATTTGTTTGTTTGTTAGACACAGGGTTTTGCTCTGTCACCCAGGCTAGAGTACAATGGCACAATCATAGCTCACTGTAGCCTCAAACTCCTGGGTTCACATGATCCTCCCTCCTTGGCCTCCCAAAGTTTGGGGATTAGGCCGGGCACAGTGGCTCGTGCCTGTAATCCCAGCACTTTGGGGGGCCAAGGCTGGTGGATCACCTGAAGTCAGGAGTTCCAGACTAGCCTGGCCAACCTGGTGAAATCCCGTCTCTACTAAAAATACAAAAGTTAGCTGGGCATGGTGGCGGGTGCCTGTAATCCCAGCTATTCCGGAAGCTGAAGCAGGAGAATCACTTGAACCTGGGAGGCAGAGGTTGCAGTGAGCTGAGATTGCACCACTGCACTCCAGCCTGGGCGACAGCGAAAATCCATCTCAAAAGATAAAAATAAAAAAAAGTGCGGGGATTACAGGCAGAGCCACCATGCCTGCTGTCTGTGTCTGTTTTGTTGAGCCACCAACAGGCTGTTAACTTGAGTACAGTTATTCTGCTCTCTGACTTAGTGTACTCATCTGGAAAATGGGGGTGAATGTGCTCCCACACTGCTGAGCTGTAGAGGGCATTAAATGAGTTAATCTCTCACTGAAATCTGTGAATGGTCCAACCGTAATCAGATTCCGTAAAGGGCAGCTGTGGTCATTCTTCTTTTCCCCTCCTCCCCTCTCCCACTCATTCTGGTGACCCAATATTTCCCAGTTCTTTACCTATGACTCACCCCACCCTCAGAGCTTTTTCTTTTTTTTTCTTGAGATGGAGTCTTGCTCTGTCGCCCAAGCTGGAGTATAGTGGTGTGATCTCCACTCACTGCAACCTCCGCCTCCCAGGTTCAAGCAATTCTTCTGCCTCAGCCTCCAGAGCAGCTAGGATTACAGGTGCATACCTCCATGCCTGGCTAATTTCTGTATTTTTAGTAGACAGAGTTTTACCATGTTGGCCAGGCTGGTCTCAAGCTCCTGACCTCATGTGTCCTCCCTTCACCTCCCAAACCGAGCTTTCTCTTTTTTCTTTTTTTTTTTTTTTTTGAGACAGTCTCACTCTGTCGCCCAGGCTGGAGTGCAGTGGCGTGATCTCGGCTCACTGCAACCTCCACCTCCCAGGTTTAAGTGATTCTCCTGCCTCAGCCTCCCAGATAGCTGGGATTACAGGCTAGCGCCACCACACCCCGTTAATTTTTGTATATTAGTAGAGACAGGATTTCACCATGTTGGCTAGGCTGGTCTTGAACTCCTGACCTAAAGTGATCTGCCCGCCTTGGCCTCCCAAAGTGCTGGGATTACAGGCGTGAGCCACCGCACCTGGCCCAGAGCTTTTTCTTACAGGCCTCTTGAACCGCCTGACCCAGATACAAGACATTTCCTTTTTTTTTTTTTTTTTTTTTTTTTTTTGAGACGGAGTCTCACTCCGTCACCCAGGCTGGAGTGCAGTGGCGTGATCTCGGCTCACTGCAAGCTCCGCCTCCCGAGTTCACGCCATTTTCCTGCCTCAGACTCCCGAGTAGCTGGAACTACAGGCGTCTGCGACCACGCCCAGCTAATTTTTGGTATTTTTAGTAGAGACGGGGTTTCACCATGCTAGCCAGGATGGTCTCGATCTCCTGACCTCGTGATCTGCCCGCCTTGGCCTCCCAAAGTGCTGGGATTATAGGCGTGAGCCACCATGCCTGGCCGATACAGGACATTTCCTAAACTCCAGGGTAAAATCCCCTTCTTCCTGCCTCTACGGAAGTGACAAAGAGAAAGTAACACTTGCTGTTTCCTCTCTTCCAGACCCTTCTGAAAATTCTAATTCCAGAAAACTCATCCTATAAACCAAAAATAAAATTCTAAGCCCCTAACCAACTGAATAGGTCCCTCTCTTGGCCAAGAAGATCCCAAAGGAACCTGAAAAACTAGTTCAGCCCATGATAAGAGGAGGATTTGGACATCCCTGATTGTACCCCCTCCCTTTGGAGTTTTAAGCACAACTGACCAGTATTAACATTAAAACAGAGGCCCAGAGAGTTGACTCACACCTGTAATCCTAGCGCTTTGGGAGGCCGAGGTGGACGGACATCTGAAGTCAGAAGCTCGAAACCAGCCTGATCAACATGGTGAAACCCCGTCTCTACTAAAAATACAAAAATTAGCCGGGCATGGTGGCGTGTGCCTGTTATCCCAGTGTGTCTGGAATTAGTGGGTTCTTGGTCTCACTGACTTCAAGAATGAAGCCGCAGACCCTTGCGGTAAGTGTTACAGCTCTTAAGGTGGCGCGTCTGGAGTCTGTTCCTTCTGATGTTCGGATGTGTTCGGAGTTTCTTCCTTCTGGTGGGTTCGTGGTCTCGCTGAGCTCAGGAGTGAAGCTGCAGATCTTCGCCGTGAGTGTTACAGCTCTTAAGGCGGCGCATCTGGAGTTGTTCGTTCCTCCCAGTGGGCTGTGGTCTCACTGGCTTCAGGAGTGAAACTGCAGACCTTCACAGCGAGTGTTACAGCTCATAAAAGCAGTGTGGACCCAGAATGAGCAGTAGCAAGACTGACTGCAAAGAACAAACCTCTCGCGGTACAGAAGGGGACCCGAGCAGGTTGCCAGTGCTAGCTCGGGCAGCCTGCTTTTATTCTCTTATCTGGCCCCACACACGTCCTGCTGATTGGTAGAGCCGAGTGGTCTGTTTTGACAGGGCGCTGATTGGTGCGTTTACAATCCCTGAGCTACACATAAAGGTTCTCCACCTCCCCACCAGATTCAGGAGCCCAGCTGGCTTAACCCAGCAGATCCTGCACGGGGCAGCAGGTGGAGCTACCCGCCAGTCCTGCGCGGTGCGCCCACACTCCTCAGCCCCTGGGTGGTCGATGGGACTGGGCGCCCTGGAGCAGGGGGTGGCGCTCATCAGGGAGGCTCGGGCAGCACAGGAGCCCATGGAGCGGGTGGGAGGCTCAGGCACGGCGGGCTGCAGGTCCCGAGCCCTGCCCCTCGGGAAGGCAGCCAAGGCCGGGTGAGAAATCGAGCGCAGCGCCAGTGGGCTGGCACTGCTGGGGGAACTAGTACACCCTCCACAGCTGCTGGCCCTGGTGCTAAGCCCCCCACTGCCCGGGGCCGGCAAGGCCGGCCGGCTGCTCCCAGTGCGGGGCCCACCAAGCCCACGCCCACCCGGAACTCCAGCTGGCCTGCAAGCGCCACGCACAGCCCCGGTTCCCGCTCAGGCCTCTCCCTCCACACCTCCCTGCAAGCTGAGGGAGCCGGCTCCCGCCTTGGCCAGCCCAGAAAGGGGCTTCCACAGTGCAGCCGTGGGCTGAAGGGCTCCTCAAGTGCCGCCAAAATGGCAGCCCAGGCAGAGGAGGCGCCGAGAGCGAGTGAGGGCTGTGAGGATTGCCAACACGCTGTCACCTCTCACCAGTACTCAGGAGGCGGAGGCAGGAGAATCGCTTGAACCCGGGAGGCGGAGCTTGCAGTGAGCTGGGATGGCGCCACTGCACTCCAGCCTAGGTAACAGAGCGAGACTCCGTCTCAAAGACAAAACAAAACAAAAACATTAAAATAGAGATCCTAAGACTGACGAAACAAACTCTCTCCAGCAATAAGATACCCATCTCCTAGCTGGGCATAAGTAGTGTGCACCTGTAGTCCCAGCTACTTGGGAGGCTAAGGTGGGAGAGTGGCTTGAGCCCAGGAGGTTGAGGCTGCAGGGAGCTATGATTGTGCCACTGCACTCCAGCCTGGGTGACAGAGAAAGACCGTCTCAAAAAAAACAAACGAAAAAAGATACCTAACTCCAACCTGACTCTGGTATAGCATCATGTGACAGCAGGCCCCGAAGGAAATAAAAGTATTTTATCCCAAAATATATTGTCTTTTTGTTTGTTTTTGAGATGGAGTTTCGCTCTTGTTGCCCAGGCTGGAGTGCAGTGACGCGATCTCAGCTCACTGCAACCTCCACCTCCCAGGTGCAAGTGATTCTCCTGCTTCAGCCTCCCAAGTAGCTGGAATTACAGGCATGCACCATCACGCCTGGCTAATTTTGTATTTTTAGTAGAGACGGGGTTTCACCATGTTGGCCAGGCTGGTCTCAAACTCCTGACCTCACGTGATCCACCCACCTTGGCCTCGCAAAGTGCTGGGATTACACGTGTGAGCCACCACGCCTTTTTGCCTTTCTGAGTCCGTGGCAAATTCAAAAACTGTTTTGGTCTCTCTGCAAGTCTCCCTGGCAGATTCCTCAGTTATATTCACACCCACCCCTTGAATGCTGTGGCTTCCAGAGATCCACCGGAACACCAAAGACTTCCACTCTCAACCACCTGAATCTCCGGAATCCCCTGCACCCACCTCCTCTCCCAATGTTTCACGATTCAGCTAATCCTTCAAGGTCTTTAAAATCTATCCATGTCTTCCTCCTGGATTATTGCCTCCTGATAGCCTCTCTGATTTCTTCCCACCTTGTGCCTTAACAGTCTGCTCTTTGTACAGCAGCCAGAAGGAGGCTGTGAAAAATAAGAGTCAAAGCATGGGCTGGGCGTGGTGGCTCATGCCTGTAATCCCAACACTTTGGGAGGCCAAGGCAAGAGGATTGCTTAGGCCCAGGAGTTCAAGATGAACTTAGGCAACATAGTGAGACCCTGTCTCTACAAAAAAAAAAAAAAAATTAAAATAGGCCAGGCACAGTGGCTCATGCCTATAATCCTAGCACTTTGGGAAGCAGAGGCAGGCAGATCACCTGAGGTTAGGAGTTCAAGAACAGCCTGACCACCATGGTGAAACCTTGTCTCTACAAAAATACAAAAATTAGCTGGGCACGATGACGGGTACCTGTAATCCCAGCTACTCGAGAGGCTGAGGCAGGAGAATTGCTTGAACCCAAGAGGTGGAGGTTGCAGTGAGCCGAGATCATGCCATTGAACTCTAGCCTGGGCAACAGAGCAAGACTCCATCTCAAAAATAAAATAAAAAATGAGTCAGGTATGGTAGTGCACACCTGTAGTCCCAAGTACTTGGGAAACTGAGGCAGGAGGATCACCTGAGCTGAGGAGGTTGAGGTTGCAGTGAGCCATGATCAGCCACTGCACTGCAGCCTGGGGCACAGAACAAGACCCCGTCCAGAAAAAAAAAAAGAAAATGATAGACCAGAGCTTAATGTCTTTCCATGGCTCTGCATGTATGTCAGAGTTAAAACTAAATTCCCTCCAAGGACCCATTGGTTTGTCCCTGCCCTCATGTCCCTCCCCAGATTCCTTCTCTCCCACCTCATTCACTGTGTTTCAGCTGCTGTTTATTTGCTGTTTCTCAAACTCACTCCTGCCTCAAGGCCCTTGCATTTGCTGTTCCCATTGCCTGGAACATCCTCCCACCTACCCAAATATCTAAATAGTTCCATCCTCACCTCATTAAGTCCTCTGCTCAGATGTCACCTCTTCAAAGACTGCGCTACCTCACCCCTGAACCCTGACATCCACTACCTCTCTTGGCATAGTAGGTGCTCAGTAATGTTTGTGGGATGAAAACATGATGGAAAAGAGCTTCTGCGCAAAGCTTTTTTTCCTTTTTTCTTTCTCTCCTTCCTTCCTTCTTTCCTTCCTTCCTTTTTTTTTTTTTTTTTTTTTGAGACATAGTCTCGCTCTGTCACCCAGACTGGAGTGCAACGGCACGACCTTGGCTCACTGCAACCTCCGCCTCCTGGGTTCAAGCAATTCTCTTGCCTCAGCCTCCTCAGTAGCTGGGATTACAGGTGCCCGCCACCATGCCCAGCTAATTCGTTGTATTTTTAGTAGAGATGGGGTTTCACCATGTTGGTCAGGCTGGTCTCAAACTCCTGACCTCAGGCGATTCACCCTCCTCGGCCTCCCAAAGTGCTAGGATTGCAGACAAGAGCAACCACGCCTGGCCCTTCCTTCCTTCCTTCCTTCCTTCCTTTCTTCTTTTTCTTTCTTTCATCTTCTTTCCTTCTCTTTCCTTCTCTCTTTCTCCTTCCTTCCTTCTTTTCCTTCCTTCCTTCTCTTTCTTTCTCTCTCTTTCTCCTTCCTTGCTTCCTTCCTTCCTTCCGTCCTTCCTTCCTTCCTTCCGTCCTTCCTTCCTTCCTCCCTCCCTCCCTGTTTCTCTCTCTCTTTCTCTCTTTCTTTCTTCCTTGTTTTGCCATGTTGCCCAGGCTGCTCTTGAACTTCTGGGCCCAAGGGATCCTCCCACCTCAGCCTCCCAAGTAGCTGAGACTATAGGCACGTACAACCACGCCTAGCTAATGTTTTGTATTTTTAGCAGAAACGGGGTTTTCCCATGTTGCCCAGGCTGGTCTTGAGCTCCTGGACTCAAGTACTCTTCCCACCTCTGCCTCCAAAAGTGCTAGGGTTACAGGTGAGAGCCACTGCGCCTGGCCCTCTCTCTCTCTCATCTCAGATTTTTCTCTCCACCTTAGCCACTCCCAAATGTTCTCCTCACTCCTGTCTCCTTCCGTTGAAAAACCACCGTCAAGCTACTGGTGGATGAAAGGCGTGGACCACCCCACCCCGGATCAAACCCCCAAGCCCCACCTCTATCACCCACAGCTATATTTCCTTGAGCAAGTTGCTTAATCTCTCCAAGCCTCTGTTTCCTCAACTACAAAACATATACAAATAGAAAGTGATATGTGACTGCTTCATTGTAGTAACTGTTGCACCCTCTGTGCGTATCCCGTAACGTCATGTAGCAAACAACAAAAATAATTAAAAAGAAAAAAGACGATCTGATCTCACAGATCTGTTAAGAGGATTAAATGGGATTATTCATGTAAAGCTCTCCATATGTGATGTCATAGTGTAAATATCAAATTAATAGTGGAACGAGCTGTTGCAATCAATTCTTATCTAAATACAACCAATAATGACAATGCTTAATGTGATTATTACTAAGCATAGTTGTATTACCTCTTATATTAACCTCTCAGTCTCTCCTTACCATATTATAGATCATCAATAAATATTTATTGAATGAACGATTGAATGAATGGTTATTGAATTTTTGTAAGGAGGGAAAGATCACGGACTTCTTATAAAAAATATAAAAGTCAGGCTGGACGCGGTGGCTAATGCCTGTAATCCCAGCACTTTGGGAGGCTAAGGTGGGCGGATCACTTGAGGTCAGGAGTTCGAGACCAGCCTAGCCAACATGGTGAAACCCCATCTCTACCAAAAAAAAATTAGCCAGGTGTGGTGGTGTGCACCTGTAATCTCAGCTACTCGGGAGGCTGGGGCAGGAGAATCACTTGAACCCTGGAGGTGGAGGTTGCAGTGAGCCGAGATCGTGCCACTGCACTCCAGCCTGGGCAACAGAGTGAGACTCCATCTCAAAAAAAAAAAAAAAAAGAAAAGAAAGAAAAGTATAAAAGTCAGGTCTGTGGCCAGGCATGGTGGCTCACACCTGTAATCCCAAGACTTTCAGAGGCCAACCCAGGCAGATAACTTGAGGTGAGGAGTCTGAAACCAGCCTGGCCAACACAGTGAAATCCTATTTCTACTAAAAATACAAAAAATTAGGCCGGGCTCAGTGGCTCGTGCCTGTAATCCCAGCACTTTGGGAGGCCGAGGCAGGCGGATCACGAGGTCACGAGCTCCAGAGATGGAGACAGTCCTGGCCAACATGGTAAAACCCTGTCTCTCCTAAAAATACAAAAATTAGCTGGGCATGGTGGCGTGCCTGTAGTCCCAGCTACTTGGGAGGCTGAGGCAGGAGAATGGCTTGAACCCAGGAGGCAGAGGTTCCAGTGAGCCGAGATCACGTCTTGCACTCCAGCCTGGTGACAGAACAAGACTTCGTCTCAAAAAAAAAAAAAAAATTAGCCAGGCATGGTGGTATGCACTTGTAATCCCAGCTACCGGGGAGGCTGAGGCAGGAGAGTTGTTTGAACCAAGGATGCAGAGGTTGTAGTGAGCTGAGATCACACCACTGCACTCCAGCCTGGGGGACAGAGTAAGACTCTGTCTCAAAAAGAAAAAAGAAACAAACAAAACCAGGTCAGGCGAGGTGGCTCACACCTATAATCCCAGCACTTTGGGAGGCCGAGATGGGTGGATTGCTTGAGGCCAGGAGTTTGAGACCCACCTGGGCAACATGGCGAGACCTCAATTTCTACTAAAAGTATAAAAATTAGCACCGGGCTTGGTGGCTCACGCTTATAATCCCAGCACTTTGGGAGGCCGAGGCGGGCAGGTCACCTGAGGTCAGGAATTCGAGACCAGCCTGACCAAAATGATGAAACCCTGATTCTCCTATAAATGCAAAAATTAGCCAGGCGTGGTGGCACGCGCCTGTAATCCCAGCTACTTGGGAGGCTGAGACAGGAGAATCACTTGAACCTGGGAGGTGGAGGTTGCAGTGAGCCGAGATCATGCCATTGCACTCCAGGCTGGGCAACAAGAGCGAAACTCCATCTCAAAAAAAAAAAAAAAAAATTAGCTGAGTGGCAGGGCACGGTGGCTCACGCCTGTAATCCCAGCAGTTTGGGAGGCCAAGGCAGGCGGATCACAAGATCAGGTGTTTGGGACCAGCCTGGCCAACCCGGTGAAACCTCATCTCTACTAAAAATACAAAAATTAGCTGGACGTGTTGGTGGGCACCTGTAATGCCAGCTACTCGGGAGGCTGAGGCAGGAGAATTGCTTGAACCCGGGAGGCGGAGGTTGCAGTGAGCCGAGATCACGCCACTGCCCTCCAGCCTGGGTGACAGAGTGAGATTCCATCTCAAAAAAAAAAAAAAAAAAAATTAGCTGGGCATGGTGGTGCGTGCCCATAGTCTCAACTCCTTGGGAGGTTAAGGCACGAGAATCGCTGGAACCCAGGAGGAAGAGGTTGCAGTGAGCCAAGATCCTGCCACTACCCTCCAGCCTGGCTAAGAGAGAGACTCTGTCTCAAAAACAAAAACAAAAAGGGTTCTTAGCCTGGCGTGGTGGCTCACACCTGAAATCCCAACACTTTGGGAGGCCAAAGCAGGCGGATCGGATCATCTGAGGTCAGGAGTTAGGGACCAGCCTGGCCAACATGGCAAAACTCCATCTCTACTAAAAAAATGCAAAAAATAGACAGGTGTGGTGGTGCGTGCCTGTAATCCCAGCTACTTGGGAAGCTGAGGCAGGAGAATTCCTTGAACTCGGGAGGTGGAGGTTGCAGGGAGCCGAGATCGTGCCACTGCACTCCAGCTTGGGTGAAAGAGCTGGACTCTGTCTCAAAAAAAAAGAAGAAGGTTCTCGTAAGGACTCTGTGAGATGGACCACGGGCATGAGTCTCAGCACAATCTTTTGTTTGTTTGAGACGGAGTCTTGCTTTAGCCCCCAGGCTGGAATGCAGTGGTACGATCTCGGCTCTCTGCAACCTCTGCCTCCCGGGTTCAAGTGTTTCTCCTGCCTCAGCCTCCCAAGTAGCTGGGATTATAGAGGCCCACCACCACGCCCAGCTAATTTTTGTTTTTTTAGTAGAGACGGGGTTTTGCCATGTTTCCCAGGCTGGTCTCCAACTCCTGACCTCAAGTGATCCGCCCACCTCGGCCTCCCAAAGGGCTAGGATTACAGAAGTGAGCCACTGCACCTGGCCAGCACAATCGTTTTTGCTCCCTAGATGTGAACTGCTGTTTTTACCAGCAGGAGCTAAGGGGCAGGCTGCCTCAGATTAGATGCTTTTTAGAGCACTCTGTAGTTCCTTAAATGGAGCTGCAAAGCCACAGTTTGTTGCTCAATGTCTGACTGGCTTCTACTTTATTTCTGACTTTATTTCTCATCTGTCCCCACCACACCCCTCCCTTCCACATACCCTGCATTCCAGCAAAACAGACCAATGCATCACATGCCAGACACACCCTGTGACGTCTGCCCCAGGATCCTTGCACAGGCTTCTGCCTCAACAGAGCTCATGATCCAGTGGACAGGCGTAGGCATTGGAATCTCACAAGCCCAGACCACCTCCCAGTTTCACCTCTTCAATGCTATTGACCTTTGGGGAGTGACAAAACCTCTCTGAACTTCAGTTTGCCCAGATATAGCATGAACTGAAAAGACGTGTACCTTCTAGGTACAAGTCATGCCTCACTCAGCAACCGGGATATATCCTGAGAAATGCATCATTAGGCAATTTTGTCATTGTGCAAACACTATAGAGTGTACTTATACAAACCCAGATGGTATAGCAACTACACACCCAGGCTGTAGGGTATGACCTCTAGATTTTATCTATATATTTATATCTATCTATCTATATAGATAGATAGATATAGAGATAGATAGATAGATAGATAGATAGATAGATAGATAGATAGATGATAGATAGATAGATAGATGATAGATTTTTTTTTTTCCCCAGACGGAGTTTTGCTCTTTCGCCCAGGCTGCAGTGAAGTGGCACGATCTCAGCTCACTGCAAGCCCTGCACCCAGGTTCAAGTGATTCTCCTGCCTCAGCCTCCCCAGTAGCTGGGATTACAGGCACCTGGCACCTCACCCGGCTAATTTTGTACTTTTAGTAGAGATGGGGTTTCACCATGTTGGCCAGGCTGGTCTCAAACTCCTGATCTCAGGTGATCCACCCACCTCAGCCTCCCAAAGTGCTAGGATTATAGGCGTGAGCCACTGCGCCCAGCCTTAAAATTCATATTTTAACTTAAAATATATTTACAACTAGAGATGGGTCTCACTATGTTGCCCAGGCTGGTCTTGAAGTCCTGGGCTCAATCGATCCTCTCACCTTGGCCTCCCAAAGTCCTGGGATTATGGATATGAGCCACTGCACCAGGCCAATGATAAGCGTTTGTGTATCTACATGTATTTAAACATAGAGAAGGAACAGTAAAAATACAGTATTACAATCTCTTGGGACCACTGTCATATCTGCAGTCTGTCATTGACTGAAATGTCGTTATACAGCACATAATTGTACTGAATGAGGATTAAAGCTAATGGGACATTTAGCCAGGTGCAGTGGCTCACACCTGTAATCCCAGCACTTAGGGGGCCGAGGAGAGCAGATCACCTGAGGTCAGGAGTTCGAGACCAGCCTGGACAACATGGTGAAACCCGTCTCTACTAAAAATACAAAAATTAGCTGGGCGTTATGGCGGGCGCCAGCTACTCGGGAGGCTGAGGCAGGAGAATCACTGGAATCTGGGAGGCAGAGGTTGCAGTGAGCCAAGATAGCACCACAGTACTCCAGCCTAGGCAAGAGAGTGAGATGCTGTCTCAGAAATAAACAGATAAATAAGTCGCGCGGGGTGGCTTACGCCTGTAATCGCAGCACTTTGGGAGGCCAAGGTGGGTGGACCATGAGGTTAGGAGTTCAAGACCCATCTGGTCAAGATGGTGAAACCCCATCTCAACTAAAAATACAAAAATTAGCTGGACGTGGTGGCAGGCGCCTGTAATCCCAGCTACCCAGGAGGCTGAGGCAGAGAATTACTTGAACCCAGTAGGTGGAGGTTGCAGTGAGCTGAGATTGTGCCACTGCACTCCAGCTTTGGTGACAAAGCAAGACTCTGTCTCAAAAAAAAAATATATATATATATACACACATATATATTTACGATACATAATAATATTAATAACATGATATAAATATTAACGACTTAGTATAATGATAGTAAGGATTTACCATGTCAGGCATCTTTCCAAAAACTCTAAATATATTAAATCATAGAATTCTCACAACAACTTTTTTTTTTTTCCAACGGGGTCTCACTCTGTCACCCAGGCTGGAGTTACAGTGGTGTGGTCTTGGTTCATTGCAACCACTAACTTCTGGGTTCAAGCGATTCTCCTACCTCAGCCCCCTGAGTAGCTGGGACTACAGGAGTGCACTACCATGCCCAGCTAGTTTTTGTATTTTAAGTAGAGACAGGGTTTCACCATGTTGGCCAGGCTGGTCTCAAACTCCTGACCTCAAGTGATCTGCCCGCCTCGACTCCCAACGTGCTGGGATTACAGGCACCTGGCACTGCGCCCAGCTCATTTTTGCATTTTTAGTAGTGACAGCGTTTCACCATATTGGCCAGGCTGGTCTCGAACTCCTGACCTCAGGTGATCTGCCTGCCTTGGCCTCCCAAAGTGCTGGGATTACAGGCATTATCTACTGCACGAGGCCCTCACAACAACATTTTGATAGTACTATTATTAAGCTCATTTCACAGATGAGGAACCTGAGAGGTAAGGAGAAGTACAATAATCTGCCTAAGGTCGTCGTGGAGCTAGTGATTGGCTAAGCAGCTCCTGGAAGTCTCGCTGGAGAGTGTCACTGTTTAATGGACCGTTGGACATTTCCGAAGCCTTGGGTGTGTTTTACATCATTCACTAGCCATGCACAGCTAGTGAGCTCTTGCAATGCAGCTACTGGGGCTACCACAGTTTTAGCCATAATGCTATGTACTATGGGTGAGGAACTTAATTTTTTTTTTTTTTAATTTGTATTAGCCAAGCATGGTGATGTGCACCTGTAGTTCCAGCTACTCGGAAGGCTGAGATGGGAAGATCGCTTGAGCCTAGGAGGTGGAGGCTGCAGTGAGCTGTATTTGTGCCATTGCACTCTAGCCTGGGTGACACAATGAGATCCCATCTCAAAACAAAAACCAGGTCATAGGTAGATAAGAGACAATGGTTGCATTCTTTTGAGTTTCTGATGAGCCTCTCCAAAGGAGCCAATCAGATATGAATGTATCTAAGTGAGCAGAGGAGGGACTCTGAATAGAATGAGAGGCAGGTTGGCCCTGAGCAGTTCCCAGCTTAACTTTTCACTCTAGCTTAATGATTTTGAGAGGTAAAGCCGGCTGGGTCGGGTGGGGACTTGGAGAACTTTTCTGTCTAGCTAAAGGATTGTAAACGCACCAATCAGCACTCTGTGTCTAGCTAGAAGTTTGTAAACGCACCAATCAGAACTCTGCAAAAACACACCAATCAGCGCTCTGTGTCTAGCTAAGGGTTTGTAAATGCACCAATCAGCACTCTGTAAAAACACACATATCCGCGCTATGTAAAAACGGACCAATCAGCCCTCTGTAAAATGGACCAATCAGCAGGATGTGGGCGGGGCCAAATAAGGGACTAAAAGCTGGCCACCCGAACCAGCAGTGGCAACCTGCTCATGTCCCCTTCCACGTTGTGGAAGTTTTGTTCTTTTGTTCTTCTTAATAAATCTTCCTGCTGCTCACTCTTTGAGCCCACACTACCTTTATGAGCTGTAACACTCACTGTGAAGGTCTGCAGCTTCACTCTTGAAGTCAGCGAGACCAGGAACTCACTGGAAGGAAGAAAATCCAGACACATCCGAACATCTGAAGGAACAAACTCGGGACACACCATCTTTAAGAACCGTAACACTCACCGCAAGGGTCTGCAGCTTCATTCTTGAAGTCAGCAAGACCAAGAACCCACCAGAAGGAACCAATTCCGGACACAATTTGGGGCCCCCGAAATTTACTTTCCCTTCACAGTCCCCTCCCTCTTCCTTCTTTCTCCTCCTCACTTCCTTTGTCTCGCTCCCCTTTCCCCTCACTCTTCCCTCATCTGATTCTCTTTCCATCTGTCTCCTTTTTTGTTGTGGTGGTGGTTGTTGAGATGGAGTCTCACTCTGTTGCCCAGTCTGGAGGCTAGTGGCACGATCTTGGCTCACTGCAACGGCTGCCTCCCGAGTTTAAGCAATTTTTCTGCCTCAGCCTCCCGAGTAGCTGCGATTATAGGCACGCACCTGGATAATTTTTGTTTTGTTTTGTTTTGTTTGATGGAGAGGGAGTTTCATGTTTTCCAAGCTGGTGTCGAACTCCTGGCTGCAAGTGATCCTCCCGCCTCGGCCTCCCAAAGTGCTGGGATTACAGGTGTGAGCCACCGCGCCCAGCTCCATCTCTATCTCTTCTGTCTGCCGCTTCTCACCCCTTCCACCCAACCAGGGCGGGAGAGGGAGGGGGATGAAACCAGGGCGGGGAGGTGGGAGTGGGATGAAACCAGGACGGGGAGGTGGGAGAGGAATGAAACCAGGATGGGGAGGTGGGAGAGGGATGAAACCAGGACAGGGCGGTGGGAGAGGGATTACAAACTCCCTCTATTTACTCTCAAGCTTCTGTGTTTCCACCTCCACTAACCCTGGAGCCCTGAAGCGCCCCAGGCCTGCAGTGTATAAATGCCTTCCTGGCAGGCCTTGCTGAGACTTGAGCTCAGCAGTCCTCACCCTCCTTAATCCTAACCAAACAGGATCTGTCACTAGGCTAAGCGTGCAGAGGACGCCTCGGGTCCTTTTCCTCCTGCAAAACCACGGAGGCAGCCCTAGGGGCAAACATTGAAACAGTGTGGAGGGCTGGCGGATGAGGGCGGGAGCATGCCTGGCAGGGAACGTTTCTTTTTTTCCTCCTTCAAAAATTGGAGGGGAGGCCTGGCGCGGTGGCTCACGCCTGTAATCCCAGAACTTTGGGAGGCCGAGGCGGGCGGATCATCTGAGGTCAGGAGTTGGAGACCAACCAGACCAATATGGTGAAACCCCATCTATACTAAAAATACAAAAATTAGCCAGGTGTGGTGGCGGGAGGCTGTAGTCCTAGCTACTCAGGAGGCTGAAACAGGAGAATTGCTTGAACCCAGGAGTCAGATTGCAGTAAGCGCCATTGCCCTTCAGCCTGGGTGACAGAGTGAGTCTCAAACAAAACAAAACAAAAGAAAAAACAAGGAAGGGGATCAAAACTGTCAGTTGGGACAAATAGAGGCTTTACTATGGTAATTCTCTGGCTTTGAGCCAAGGACTGCACCCTCCCCAGGGGGCAGCGCTGAGAGCTGAGTCAGCCAGGATGGTTTAAAATTAAACCCAATTTTCAACACTGTAACTCCTCACAGACAAACACAACTGTGTTACTAACATCATTTCTCGGTTTTTATCTGACTTTTTATCTGAAGTCAGGAGATTTGGAGGCTGGAAGTGTAAACTGAGAAGTGTGCAGAACAGCTTCCTCCTGGCTCCCCCATCCCCAGCCAGCCTCTCTGGTTTTCTTTTTCTTTCTTTTTTTTTTTTTTTTTTGAGATGGAGGCTTGCTCTGTCACCCAGGCTGGAGTGCAGTGGCCCGATCTCGACTCACTGCGACCTCTGCCTCCCAGGTTCAAGTGATTCTTCTGCCTCAGCCTCTCAAGTAGCTGGGATTACAAGCACAGCCATGATGCCAGGCTATTTTTTGATTTTTTTTTTTTTTTTTTTCTTAAGTAGCGATGTCGTTTCACCGTGACGGCCAGGCTGGTCTTGAACTAGTGACCTCAGGTGGTCCGCCTGCCTCGGTCTCCCAAAGTACTGGGATTACAGGCGTGAGCTCCTGCACCTGGCCCAGCCTCTCTGGTTTTGATCGAAGCCATGCCCAAAGCTTGGAAGCGGCTTTACACTACCTTTCTTTGCTCAAAAATTTGCCATCCGTCTGTCCATGCAATAAATATCTAGTGATCTAATAGAGGCTGAATTCTGTGCTAAAAGCTAAGGATTATAGTATTTATTTATTTATTTATTTATTATTTATTTATTTATTTTGAGACGGAGTCTCACTCTCTCACCCAGACCAGAGTGCAGTGGCGTGATGTCGGCTCACTGCAACCTCCACCTCCCAGGTTCAAGCAATTCTTCTGCCTCAGCCTCTCGAGTAGCTGGGATTACAGGCGCGCCCCACCATGCCCAACTAATTTTTGTATTTTTAGTAGAGATGGGATTTCACCATGTTGGCCAGGCTGGTCTCGAACTCCTGACCTCGTGATCCACCTGCCTCGGCCTCCCAAAGTGCTGTGATTACAGGTGTTAGCCACCGCACCCAGCCCTATTATTACTATTACTACTATAACAATAAAAACAGCAGTTTGTTTATTTATTTATTTATTTATTTATTTATTTATTTATTGTGAGACAGAGTCTTGCACTGTTGCCCAGGCTGGTGTGCAGTGGCGGATCACGGCTCACTGCAGCCTCAACCTCCCAGGCTGAAGCTATCTTTCTGCCTCAGCTTCCTGAATATCTGGGACCACAGGTGTGTGCCACTATGTCTAGCTAGTTCTTTAATTTTTGTAGAGATGGGGTCTGGCTATGTTCCCAGGGATAGTTTTGATTTTTTTTTTCTTGTAGAGGTAGGGTCTTGCTACATTGCCCAGGCTGGCCTCGAACTCCTGGGCTCAAGCGATTCTCTCGCCTCAGCCTCTCAAAGTGCTGGGACTTTGGTTGGGATTACAGGCGTGCACCATCATGCCTGGCTAATTTTTGTGTTTTTTGTTAGAGACATGATTTCACTGTGTTTTCCAGGCTGGCCTAGAACTCCTGGCCTGAAGTGATCCTCCTGCCTCGGCTTCCCAAAGTGGTGGGATTATAGGCATGAGCCACTGTGCCCAGCTCCATCTCTCTCTTCCATCTGCCGCTACTCCTAGAATACATAGTGGGTGCAGAATAGGGACTATTTAAGTGTTTGCTGGCCAGACATGGTAGCTCATGCCTGTAATCCCAGTACTTTGGGAGACACATAGCCCCTATTCTGTACCCACTACGTATTCTAGGAGTTGTTTATTTAGTCCTTCTAGAAACATTTCAAACCCGATGTGGTGGCTCACACCTGTAATCCTGACACTTTGAGAGGCTGAGGCAGGAGAATGACTTGAACTCAGGAGTTCGAGGCCAGGCTGGGCAATGTAGCAAGACCCTATCTCTACAAGAAAAAAAAGATCTAAAAATTAGTTGGGCAGAGTGACGCACCTCCATGGTTCCAGCTACTTGGGAGGCTGAAGTGAGAGCATTGCTTGAACCCAGGAGGTTGAGGCTGCAGTAAGCTGAGATCACCTTGCCATTGCATTCCAGCCTGGGTGACACAGCAAAACCCTGCCTCAGAAATAAATAAATAAATAAATAAATAACCTTCTATGTCTCCCATTTTATAGAGGAGGATACAGAGGTTCAGAGAGGCCCCCAAGTCATATGGCTGAGCTGGGATTTGAACCCGCAATGATGGGTTGCTCTTCACCACCTTGCAGCTTGCCACTCTCATGAAAAACATACAGTCTGGTGCGGTACACATGATAATTACACAAACAAGGTAATTCAGATATTTAAATGCTCTAAAGATTCTACATCAGGTTATTTCCAGTATTATTTTCCTGGTCATCCCTGGAAGGATGAGAAGGAGCCAACCTTCAGAAGAGCTGCAGAGAGAACACCCAGACAGAGTAAAAAGCAAGTGCAAAGGCCCTGTGGTCCAAACCACTTAAAAAGATTTGGAAGCAGCAGAGGTCAGAGTAGCAGGAAAGAAGAGACAAGAGGCAACAGAGCAGGATATGATGATTTCAGGCCACAGCGGGAGTTCGGGTTTCGTTGTTTCTTTTTTGAGACAGGTTCTGGCTCTGTTTCCCGGGCTGGAGTGCAGTGGTGCAGTTTCAGCTCACTGCCTATCTTCACCTCCCAGGTCAAGCCATCCTCCCACCTCAGCCTCCCAAGTAGGTGGGATTACAGGCATGTGCCATCACGCCTGGCTAATTTTTTTTTCTTTTTTTTTTTCTTTTTGAGACAGAGTTTTGCTCTTGTTGCCCAGGCTGGAGTGCAAGGATGCAATCTCGGCTCACTGCAACCTCCGCCTCTCGGGTTCAAGCGATTCTCCTGCCTCAGCCTCCTGAGTGGCTGGGATTACAGGCATGTGTCACCATGCCCAGCTAATTTTGTATTTTTAGTAGAGACAGGGTTTCTCCTTGTTGGTCAGGCTGGTCTTGAACTCTCGACCTCAGGTGGTCCACCTGCCTCAGCCTCCGAAAGTGCTGGGATTACAGGCGTGAGCCACCATGCTCGGCTTTAATTTTTCTTTTTTTTTTTTTTGGAGATGGAGTTTTGCTCTTGTTGCCCATGCTGGAGTGCAATGGCGTGATCTCAGCTCACTGCAACCTCCGCCTCCTGGGTTCAAGTGATTCTCTTGCCTCTGCTTCCCGAGTAGCTGGGATTACAGGCGCCTGCCACCACGCCTGGCTAATTTTTTGTATTTTTAGTAGAGACGGGGTTTCACCATGTTGGCCAGGCTGGTCTCGAACTCCTGACCTCAGGTGATCCTCCTGCCTCGGCCTCCCAAAGTGCTGGGATTACAGGCGTGAGCCACCGTGACTGGCCGTTAATATTTGTATTGTTTGTAGGGGCAGGGTCTTGCTATGTTGCCCAGGCTGGTTTGGGTTTTATCCCCAGTAGGACAGGATTCTAGGAGCACAGCAGGGACCAGGTGGCCGTTTTATGAGCACTCCAGGGGTGGGGTTGGTAAAAGCTTCACCTCCCAACTGTCCTACCTCTAGGATATTTATCGCCCTTGTCCTGCAAGATCTAATTCTGTGATGTCTTTGCTGCCGCTGAATGACAACAACAAGGCAGATTACCCCAACTCTTTCCCCTCTGCTGTATATTTAAGCACCTCCCCTTTGACTTTACATCCTGGACTAGTCTGTGTAAAGACAAAGAAAAATGAGAAACAAGAGGCTTAATTCTTCCTGTATTCTGGTTTCGGGGGAGGGTCAAAATATAACTTCAGTGGATGCCTTGCTCCAAATTGCAAAACTCCCTCCTGTCATGATGAAAGATGTGTTTTTCCCCTGGATAAAGCCAATTAGCTCACAGTCATCACAATGACTAGGTGGCTCCAGGATGAACTATGCATTTGATAAATGGTGCTGTCAAGTTCTGTTACTGGAGAACTAATGATTGTTTATCATGAGGCACGAAGGTGACAGGTTGTATCTGCTTGGCTATAGGAAAAAGATGAGATGTAGGCTGGACACGGTGGTTCACGTCTGTAATCCCAGCACTTTGGGAGGCCAAGGCAGGCAGATCACGAGGTCAGGAGCTCGAGACCATCCTGGCTAACACGTTGAAACTCCGTCTCTACTAAATATACAAAAAATTAGCCGGTTGCAGTGGCGGGTGCCTGTAGTCCCAGCTACTTGGGAGGCTGAGGCAGGAGAATGGCGTGAACCCGGGAGGCGGAGCTTGCAGTGAGCCGAGATTGCACAACTGCACTCCAGCCTGGGCGACTGAGCAAGACTCTGTCTCAAAAACAAAACAAAACAAAACAAAAAATTAGTTCGGTATGGGTCTCTTGCTTGTCATCCTAGCTACTCAAGAGGCTGAGGCATGAGAATTGCTTGAGCCCAGGAGGCGGACCTTACAGTGAGCTGAAATCACTGGACTGCACTCCAGCTTGGGTGGGTGCAGTGGCTCATGCCTGTAATCCCAGCACTTTGGGAGGCCAAGGCGGGCAGATCAACTCAGGTCAGGAGTGTGAGACCAGCCTGGCCAACATGGTGAAACCCTATCTCTACTAAAAAATACAAAAAAATTAGCTGGGTATGGTGGTCAGTGCCTATAATCCGAGTTCCTCGGGAGGCTGAGGCACAAGAATCGCTTGAACCCGGGAGGCAGAGGTTGCAGTGAGCCAAGATCATGCCAATGCACTCCAGCCTGGGCAACAGAGTGAGACTCTGTCTCTAAGTAAATAAATAATAGCAACAAACTAGGGCCTCTCTGGCTACTAAAAATACAAAATTAGCTGGGTGTGGTGGCACACACCTGTAATCCCAGCTACTAGGGAAGCTGAGGCAGGAGAATTGCTTGAATTGGGAAGGCGGAGGTTACAGTGAGCTGAGATGGTGCCATTGCGCTCCAGCCTGGGCAACAAGAGCAAAACTCCGTCTCAAAATAAAATAAAATAAAATAAAATAAAATAAAATAAAAATTATTTAAAAAGAGAGAGAGAGAGAAGAAGAGATTGGGAACTGGCCCCCTGTCTCCTGCTACAGGACCTTGGGAAAATCCTGAACCCTTTGAACCTCAGTTTGCTTCTCCATAAAACGGGGCCATCAGACCATCAGCCAATATCTCTAAGCTCTCTGTGGGATTGTGAATCCTACATGCCCCCCACTCCGGGCTTGCATGAAAAGTAAGGTTTCTCTTGGGCCACACAGAGAAGATCCCTTTTGTGTCCCTCAAGCCATCTGTGACCTTCCCACTTCATAAAAGCAAAGTTCACTTGCTCATTGAAACTTCCTCTATGCCAGGCAAGAGCTGAATAATCATTTTGCATCCCCCCAACAGGCCCCTCAAGCAAGATGCTGTTATCCTTATCATGATGCCCATTTTGCAGATGGGGAAAAGTGAGGCTCAGAAGGACCAAGTCTGCATTCCCCATCTCTACTGAAAATACAAAAACATTAGCGCCTGTAATCCCAGCTACTCGGGAGGCTGAGGCAGGAGAATTGCTGAGATCACGCCATTGCACTCCAGCCTGGGCGACAAGAGTGAAACTCTGTCTCAAAAAAAAAAAGAAAAAAGAAAGAAAAAGAAAGCAAAGGGGGAGAAGGAAAGGGAGAGGGTAGTTGGGGACATGGAAGAGGTTACAATTGGGTAGGGACTCAAGCTGGAAAGGGGGACAAAGTGGAAACTGGGTGCAGTGGCTCATGCCTGTAATCCCAGGACTTTGGGAGGACAAGGCGGGAGGATCACTTGTGCCCAGGAGTTCTAGACCAGCCTGGCCAACAAAGGGAGACCTTGTCTCTACAAAATATTTAAAAACAATTAGCTGGGCTAGGTGGCGCACATCTGTGTTCCCAGCTACTTGGGAGGCTGAATTGAGAGAAGCACTTGAGTTTGCGAGGTCTAGGCTGCAGTGAGCCGTGATCGTGCCACCATACTCCAGCCTGGGCAACAGAGCAAGATCCTATCAAAAAAAAAAAAGGAAGGAAGGAGTGGGGTTGACATGCAAGGCCATTTGAGGATGGGCTGAGACATTGTGCACTCATTTCCCTCCTCCCCAGAGGACCACAAGGAGCAAGAGATCCCCTTACCTGTGGGCAGCAGGTATCTCAGCATTAGTAACACCAGGGCCCACCGCCAGCCTCCAGGGGCACCCTGCCTCAGGCCAGCCATTCACGGCATCAGGAAGACTCAGGGGCTGCTCTTTGCCCTCGTTCCAGCGCCCGGGCTGAGCCCAGAGACATATCCAGCAGCTCCGGGCAGCCAGGTGACTGAGATCTGGCGGGTATCAAATGTGCCCAGTCGGTCTAATCCCTGCGAGGCCGGGCGGGGCTGGGAAGGATCCCCTCGCCTATTCCCAGGCCCCGATTGGCTCCCTGGGCCCTTGGTTCTGCCTGCCTGGGCTCCCAGGAAGACAGGGCTCCATGGGCATTGAGGGGAGCGGGAGTTTCACCTGTCAGGCTCAGCTGTGGGTGTCAGGAAAAGTCTCCCTAGAATGTTCCCCAGACCCAGAGCTGCACTGCGACTTTCATGGGCCACAGTCACTTTTGCAATTTACCCATTACTTTTTTTTTTTTTTTTTGAAATGAAGTCTTATTATGTTGTCCAGGCTGGAATGCAGTGGTGCCATCTTGGCTCACAGCACCCTCCACCTCCCAGTTCAAGCGATTCTTGTGCCTCAGCCTCCCGAGTAGCTAGGACTACAGGCACGCACCACCATCCCCAGCTAATTTTTGTATTTTTTTGTAGAGACAGGGTTTCACCATGTTGGCCAGGCTGGTTTCGAAGTCCCGATCTCAAGTGATCTGCCAGCCTCGGCCTCACAAAGTGCTGAGATTACAGGCGTGAGCCACCGCACCTGGCCTATACTTAACATTTCCCCCCCTCAGCTTTATTGAGAAATGATTGGCAAATAAAAAATTAAATGTCTTATACTTTGTAATAACTTTTGAGAAAGGGGCCCCCATTTTCACTTTGCACTGGACCCTGCAAATCACGCCTCTGGTCCTGCTGCAAGCAGTAGTCTCTGCTATTCCATAGCAGCCTCATGTTCCCTCTCTGTGACTCTCTGAATTGTATCCCCCTCATATTCACAAGTTGAAGCCTTTACTTCTGATGTGACTGCATTCAGAAACAGTTTTCAGGCTGGGCGCGGTGGCTCACGCCTGTAATCCCAGCACTTTGGGAGGCCAAGGCAGGGGGATCACCTGAGGTCGGGAGTTCGAGACCAACCTGACCAACATGGAAAAACCCCATCTCTACTAAAAATACAAAATTAGCCAGGCGTGGTGGCACATGCCTGTAATCCCAGCTATTCGGGAGGCTGAGGCAAGAGAATCGCTTGAACCTGGGAGGCGGAAGTTGCAGTGAGCTGAGATCAGACCATTGTACTCCAGTCTGGGCAACAGAGCTAGACTCTGTCTCAAAAAACAAAACAAAACAAAACAAAACAAAACAAAACAAAAAAACCACAGTTTTCAGGGAGGATATTTTAAGGTTCAATAAAGTCATAAGGGTAGAACTTTGATGGGACTGTTGTCCCTATAAAAAGAAGAGGAGCCAGGTATAGTTGTTCATACCTGCAATCCTAGCACTTTGGGAAGCCAAGGCAGGAGGATTGCTTGAACTCAGGAGTTTGAGACCAGACTGGACAACAGAGCAAGAGTTCATCTCTATTGAAAAAAAAAAAAAATTGTCCAGGTGCGGTGGCTCATGCCTATAATCCCAGCACTTTGGGAGGCCAAGGTGGAAGGATCACCTGAGGTCATGAGTTTGAGACCAGCCAGGCCAACATGGTGAAACCCCATCTCTACTAAAAATACAAAAATCAGCAGGGTGTGGTGATGGGCACCTGTAATCCCAGCTACTTGGGAGGATTCAAGCGATTCTTCTCCCTCAGCCTCCCAAGTAGCTGGGATTACAGGCACATGCCACTACGCCCGGGTAATTTTTTTTTTTTTTTTAGATGGAGTCTTGCTCTGTCGCCAGGCTGAAGTGCGGTGGCGCGATCTTGGCTCACTGCAACCTCTGCCTCCCGGGTTCAAGTGATTCTTCTGCCTCAGCCTCCTGAGTAGCTGGGACTACAGGCACGTGCCACCATTTTTGTAATTTTAGTAGATTTTTGTACTTTTAGTGGAGACAGGGTTTCTCCATGTTAGCCAGGCTAGTTTCGAAATCCTGACCTCTGGAGATCTGCCCGCCTCAGCCTTTCAAAGTGCTGGGATTACAGGCCTGAGCCACCACGCCCAGCCTATTTTTTTTTTTTTTCTCAGAGACAAGGTCTTGCTCTGTCACCCAGGCTGGAGTGCACTGGTGCGATGGCTCACTGCAACCTCCACCTCCCAAGCTCAAGTGATCCTCCCACCTCAGTCTCCCGAGTAGCTGGGTTACAGGAATGCACCACCACGTCTGGCTAATTTTTGTATTTTTAGTAGAGACAGGGTTTCACCATGTTGCCCAGGCTGGTCTCGAACTCCTGAGGTCAAGCAATTCTTCTGATTCTACTTCCCAATGTGCTGGGATTATAGGCATGAGCCACTGCACTTGGTCATCTAAGTCTTATTGCTTATCTCCAGCACCTATCAACTTAGAATTTGCTTGCTAAATGAATAAATATGTGAATGAAAGAATGAGTGGGCTGGGCATGGTGGCTCACACCTGTAATCCCAGCACTTTGGGAGGCCGAGTCAGGTGGATCACAAGGTCAGGAGTTCAAGACCAGCCTGACCAACATGGTGAAACCCTGTCTCTACTAAAAATACAAAAAATTAGCTGGGCGTGTAATCCCAGCTACTCGGGTGGTTGAGGCAGAGAATTGCCTGAATCCGGGAGGCAGAGGTTGCAGTGAGCCGAGATCGTGCCACTGCACTCCAGCCTGGGTGACAGAGCAAGACCTTGTCTCTCAAAAAAAAAAAAAAAAAATAGGCCAGGCGTGGTGGCTCAGGCCTGTAATCCCAGCACTTTGAAAGGCCAAGGTGGGCAGATCACCTGAGGCCAGGAGTTCGAAACTAGCCTGGCTAACATGGTGAAACCCTGTCTCTACTAAACGTACAAAAATCTACTAAAATTGCAAAAGTGGTGGCACAGGTGGCTCTGGGAGACAGAGCGAGAGTCCGTCTCAAAAAAATAATAATAATAATAATGAGTGAAAATAGAGTTGGCTTGAGTGGAGAGAAATCAAGGAGGACCACCCAGAAGAGGTATTCAAATCCTTCCAGTTAAAATTTGCCCACCAGCTTTGCCATATAATGTGGAATCAGAGAGTGTGATGCCTTCAGCTTTGTTCATTTTCCTTGAGATGGCTTTGGCTATTTGGAGTCTCTATCAATGGATAAATGGATAAAGAAAATGTATATATGTACATGATGGAATACTATACAGCCTTAAAGAAAAAGGAAATACTGTCATTTTTGACCACTCGGATGAACCCCGGGGACATTGTGAGAAGTGAAATAAGCCAGGCACAGTGAGACAAATACTGTGCGATTTCACTTATCTGTGGAATCTGAAAAGATCAAATTGGTCGGGCAAGGTGGCTCATGCCTGTAATCCCAGCACTTCGCGAGGCCAAGGCGGGAGGATCACTCGAGGTCGGGAGTTTGAGACCAGCCTGGCCAACATGGTGAAACCCCGTCTCTATGAAAATTACAAAAAAAAAAAAAAAAAATAGCTGGGTGTGGTATCGTGCCTGTGATCCCAGCTACTTGGGAGGCTGAGGCATGAGAATTGCTTGAACTGGGAGACAGAGGTTGCAGTGAGCCATGATCACGCCACTGCACTCCAGCCTGACAGAGCAAGACTCCATCTCAAAAATAAATAAGTAAAATAAAAAGGTTAAACTCATGGAATTAGAGAGTAGAATGATGGTTACCAGGGCTGGGGAAGTAGGAAGACTGAAGAGAGTTAGTTGGTCAAAGGACACACGTTTTAGTTAGCAGGAATAAGTTCTAGTGATCTATTGTAACTATAGGTAAAAATAATGTATTACATATTTCTTTTTTTTTTTTTTTTTTGAGACAGAGTCTCGCTCTGTCACCCAGGCTGGAGTGCAGTGGCTTGATCTCAGCTCACTGAAACCTCCGCCTCCCAGGTTCAAGTGATTCTCCTGCCTCAGCCTCCTGAGTACCTGGGATTACAGGTGCACACCACTACACCCAGCTAATTTTTGGATTTTTAGTAGAGACAGGGGTTTCACCATGTTGTTCAGGCTGGTCTCGAACTCCTGACCTCAGGTGATCCACCTGCCTCGGCCTCCCAAAGTGCTGGGATTACAGGCATGAGCCACCATGCCCAGCCCGCATATTTGAAAATTGTTAAAAAGAGTTTATTTTAAATGGTCTTACCACACACACACACACACACACACACACACACACACACACGATAAGTAGGTGAGGTGATGGCTATGTTAATTAGCTTCTTAAATAATTCCATAAAATATACATACAAATATCAAAATATCAGATTGTACCCCATAAATAGATACCATTATTATTTGTCATTAAGCATTTGAAAAATAAGGAACATTTAAAAATAAACAACTGCCCACCAGGTTCCTCTTTCTTTTTCTTTTCTTTTCCTTATTGTTGTTTTTTTTTTCCTGAGACAAGTTCTCATTCTGTTCCTCAGGCTGGAGTGCAGTGGTGCAATCATAGCTCTCTGCAGCCTCAAACTCCAGGGCCCAAGCAATCCACCTGCCTCAGTCTCCTGAGTAACTGGGACTACAGGAATGTACCACCATGCCCGGCTGATTTTTACTTTTTTGTTTTGTAGAGACTGGGTCTGGATATGTTGCCCAGGGTTTTTTTGTTGTTGTTGTTGGGGGCGGGTGGGGGTGAAGACCGAGCCTTGCTCTGGCACCCAGGTTGGAGTGTAGTGGTGTGATCTTGGCTCACTGCAACCTCCACCTCCCAGGTTCAAGTAATTTTCGTGCCTCAGCCTCCTGAGTAGCTGGGACTACAGGTGCTTGCCACCACGCCTTGCTAATTTTTTTTTTTTTTTTTTTTTTTTGTATTTCTGATAGAGACAAGGTTTCACCATGTTGGCCAGGCTGGTCTCAAACTCCTGAGTTCAGGTGATCTGCCTGCCTTAGCCTCCCAGAGTGCTGGGATTACAGGTGTGAGTTCGGCTCCAGGCTGGATCTTGAATTCCTGGGCTCAAGCCATCCTTCTGCCTCAGCCTCCCAGAATGCTGGGATTACAAAGCTTGAGATAGCACCTTGGCCACCAGGCTCCTCTTTTCTTTTTTCGAGACGGAGTCTCGCTCTGTCACCTAGGCTGGAGTGCAGTGGCACGATCTCGGCTCACTGCAACTCTGTCTCCCGGGTTCAAGCGATTCTCCTGCCTCAGCCTCCTGAGTAGCTAGGACTATAGCCGCACACCACCAAGCCCAGCTAATTTTTGTACTATTAGTAGAGACGGGGTTTCACCATGTTGGGCAGGCTGGTCTCGAATTCCTGACCTCGTGATCTGCCCGCCTTGGCCTCTCAAAGTGCTGGGATTACTGACGTGAGCCACTGCTCCTGGCCAGTTTCCTCTTTTCAAAGGCAGCTCCTGCGGGCATGGCTGACTTGTGTCTGGTAACATTTTTTTTTTTTTTTTTAAGGAAAACCGTCTAGTTTTTTAGGAAAACCAGACTCAGACCTCAGAGGATCTGAGCAGAGATTTAGGCTCCTGGGTCCTCCAGCTCCTTGAACCCACGGGGAATCCAACAGCGGTTGCTCCCTTCCCCCGCTAAGGAATGCAGGAACCCTGCCCAGAAGTGGCATTAGTAACTGAGCTCTCCTTTTGTCCCTAAGCTGCCATTCCATTGTCTTCTCCCGGTGACCACGGAAAAGGTCCTGGAGGGTGGAGGAGAGGTGCTCAGAATGGAGGAGGAGGAGGGGTGCTGAGACTGCTCAGCTCCTCCTGAAGTAAACACCTGCTCTGTGTTTCATAAGCTGGGACCCCAAGGTCAGGCCAAAGGGAAATGGATTCCCTGGGTTTGGGTGGTTTACACAAATTCTAATGCATTTGCTACCTACATCATAGCGGCCCCCCTCCGCCCCACCCCAAATAAGCCCAGCAGTTAAGTGTACAGTTTCTGGAGCCTGGTGCCAGAGTTTGAAACCGCCTTTTTTTTTTTTTTTTGAGACAAGGTCTTACTCTGTCGCCCAGGCTGGAGTGCAGTGGCATGATCTCGGCTCACTGCAACTTCTGCCTCCCAGGTTCAAGCGATTCTCCTGCCTCAGCCTCCCTAGTAGCTGGGATTACAGGCACCCCCCACCGTGCCCAGCTAATTTTTGTATTTTTAGTAGAGACGGGATTTCACCATGTTGGCCAGGCTGGTCTTAAACTCCTGACCTCAGGTGATCCACCTGCCTCGGCTTCCCAAAGTGCTGGGATTACAGGCTTCAGCCACCATGCCCAGCCTAATTTTTTTTTTTGAGACAGTTTCGCTCTTGTCACTCAGGTTGGAGTGCAATGGCACTATCTCAGCTCACTGCAAACTCCACCTCCCAGATTCAAGCGATTCTCCTGCCTCAGCTTCCTGAGTAGCCGGGATTACAGGCATGCACCACCACGCCCAGATAATTTTTGTATTTTTAGTAGAGACAGGATTTCACCATGTTGGCCAGGCTGGCCTTGAATTGCTGACCTCGTGATCTGGCCACCTTGGCATCCCAAAGTGCTGAGATTACAGGCCTGAGCCACCGCACCTGTCCTGCAAAATTATAACTGAGGAAATTATGACGGTGAAAGAAATCAGACCTAACCGACTGCATGTTGCTTCTAACCCTTTTGTGTGTGTGTGTGTGTGTGTGTGTGTGTGTGTGTGTGTGTGTGTGTGTGACAGAGTTTCGCTCTTGTTGCCTGGGCTGCAGTGCAGTGGCACAATCTCGGCTCACCGCAACCTCTGCCTCCTGGGTTCAAGCGATTCTCCTGCCTCAGCCTCCCGAGTAGCTGGGATTACAGGCATGCGTCACCATGCCTGGCTAATTTTGTATTTTTAGTAGAGATGGGGTTTCCCCATAATTGTCAGGCTGGTCTTGAACTCCCGACCTCAGGTGACCAGCCTGCCTCGGCCTCCCAAAGTGCTGGGATTACAGGCATGAGCCACCGCACCCGGCCCTCATTACAGTTCTAAAATGCTTCTAACCTTTAAGCTGTCCTTGTTCATTCCTGGGCGTAGGCCAAACTAACTTTGGGAAGGAATTCAGTTCATGGTTTGACTCTGAAACAAAATTGATAACAGCCCTTTCCCTAAAAGACCCACTTCTTGCCTGGGGACCGGTCTGCTTTTGCAGGACTAACAAATTAGCTACAAGATTAGAAATTACAGTTTAGGAGTCATGCAGCCTCTGGGTCCAAGAGTCTGAACGTCCCCAAATTGCTCCCAGAGATAGCATCACTATTGTAAAACCTAAAATCAGTGCTTGAGATAGTTTGCAGACCCTGCACTTGATGGATCAGCTGACACCACCCAGACCATCAGACCAGACTACCCGAGACTGCACCATTGCACTCCAGCCTGGGCAACAAGAGTGAAACCCCATCTCAGAAAAAAAAAAAAAAAAGAAAAGAAAAGAAACTCTACAACTCCTGTCCTTATTCCTGGGAATTTATTTAACAATTTAATTTCTCACCATACCCGAGGGAAGGCACAGCCTATTGCAAAGTCATTCTGCACAAAAGCAAACTGAGGCTCAGAGATCCAGGCCTCCAGTCAGTGCTGGTGTCATGGACAACCAGGCTGAGGGCCCACAGCCGAACCTGTTTTATGACACGGCTGCTCTCCCTGAAGCCAGTGAGGCACAAAGCCTAGGGGAGTGGACAAGGGACAGGAAGGCGTGGGTTTCCATCCTGCTGTGTGACCTTGGGGAAGTCACCTAACCTCTCTGAGCCTCGGTTTTCTTTCTTTTTTCTTATTTATTTATTTTGAGACAGAGTTTCGCTCTGTCGCCCAGGCCGGAGCACAGTGGCACAATCTCAGTTCACTGCAAGCTCCGTCTCCCAGGTTCAAGCGATTCTCCTGCCTCAGCCTCCTGAGTAGCTGGGATTACACGTGCGTGCCACCACGCCCGGCTAATTTTTGTATTTTTAATAGAGATGGGGTTTCTCCATGTTGGTCAGGATGGTCTCGAACTCCTGACCTCGCGATTCACCTACCTCAGCTTCCCAAAGTGCTGGGATTATAGGCATGAGCCACTGTGCTGAGGCTTCTTGTTTTTTTGTTTTTTTTAATTAAAAAAAAAAGAGTATTATTATGGCCGGGCACGGTTGCTCACGCCTGTAATCCCAGCACTTTGGGAGGCCAAGGTGGGTGGATCACCTGAGGTCAGGAGTTCGAGACCAGCCTGACCAACATGGCAAAACCTCATCTCTACTATAAATACAAAAATTAGCTGGGCATGGTGGCACGTGTTTGTAATCCCAGCTACTCGGGAGGCTGAGGCAGGAGAATTGCTTGAACCCGGGAGGCAGAGGTTGCAGTGAGCTGAGATTGTGCCACTGCACCCCAGCCTGGGCAACAGAGAGAGACTCTGTCTCAAAAACAAAACAAAACAAAAAACAGAAGAGATGTGTGGTGCATGTAAAATACACATGAGATGAGATTTTGAAGGCTGATTTTGAAAAAAAGAATGTAAACTATCTTGGCCATAATTTTCATCAGAATTACTTGATTTGTATTTAAATATCATGGCATTTAGTTTATGGGGGATTTTTTCTTTTAATTTATCTTTTTTCTTTTTTTCAAGCAAATGCTTAACATCCAAAGTTTATGGTTATATGTTTGAGATGGGATCTCATTCTGTCGCCCAGGCTGGAGTGCAGTGGCTCACTGCAGCCTCTACCTCCTGGGTTCAAGCCATCCTCCCACCTCAGCCTCCCGAGTAGCTGGGACTACATAGGTATGCGCCATCACGCTTGACTAATTTTTAAATTTTTTTGTAGAGGCTGGGTGCGGTGGCAAACGCCTGTAATCCCAGCACTTTGAGAGGCCAAGCAGGGCGGATCACCTGAGGTCAGGAGTTTGAGACCAGCCTGGCCAACATGGTGAAACGCCATCTCTACTAAAAATACAAAAATTAGCTGGGGGTGATGGCACCTGCCTGTAATCCCAGCTACCTGGGAGGCTGAGACAGGAAAATCTCTTGAACCTGGGAGACAGAGATTGCAATGAGCCAAGATTGTGCCACTGCACTCCAGCCTGGAGGACAAAGTGAGACTGTCTAAAAAAAAAAAAAAATGTTTTTTGTAGACACTGAATCTCACTATATATGTTCCCCAGGATGAACTTGAACTCCTGGGCTCAAGTGATCCTCCCATCTCAGCCTCCCAAAGTGCTGGGATTACAGGTGTGAGCCACCGTGCCCGACCCATAGATGCTTGTTAAGAGAAAATCCCAGCACTTTGGGAGGCCAAGGAGGGTGGATCACCTGAGGTCAGGAGTTCGAGACCAGCCTGGCCAATATGGTGGAACCCCATCTCTACAAAAAATACAAAAATTAGCTGGGTTTTTGGCTGGTGCTTGCAATCCTTGAGAAGCTGAGGCAGGAGAATCACTTGCCTGTAGTCTCAGCTACTTGGGAGGCTGAGGTGGGAGGATTTGCTTGAGCCCAGGAGTTCAAGGCTGCAGTCAGCTATGATAGCGCCACTGTACTTCAGCCTGGGCAACAGAGGGAGACCTGGTCCCTTAAAAAAAAAAAGACATTTCTCAAGAGGGCCTTCTGCTTTCCTTCCTTCCCTTTGAAAAACCTAGGAGGGAGTTACAGATGTTATTGTTCACCAGCTGTATCCTAAGGAATTCAGGTTCATCCTAAAGGAAAATGCCTTTTCCCCTTTCCTCACCTCATTTTAGATACTGTCTGGAGGATTTTCCTTAGATTCTCGCTGAAACCTGACTCTCTCCTGACAATGCAAACATTCCTGGGCTCTCTATGGGGAAGCTGCGGCCCTGTGCCTGACCCCAAGGCACTGGGAGAGAAAGCCTTTCCTGACCCCAAGGTGTTACAGGAAAGGGGTCCCAATCCAAACCCCAAGAGAGGGCTCTTGGATCTCAGGCAAGTCCATAAAGTGAAAGCAAGTTTTTAGGAAAGTAAAGGAATAAAAGTATGGCTACTCCATAGACAGAGCGGCCCCAAGGGCTGCTGGTTGCCCATTTTTATGGTTATTTCTTGATGATATGCTAAACAAGGGGAGGATTATTCATGCCTCACCTTTTTAGAGCGTCTGGGGTAACTTCCTGATGTCGCCATGGCATCTGTAATCTGTCATGGTGTTACCGGTAGAAGGTGTCCAGGTTCTTGGCATCTCAAACAAAGAATTGGACAAAACACACCAACAAAGCAAAAGCAAGGAAGGCAGAAGCAGGGATTTTTTTTTTTTTTTTTTTTTTTTTGAGACGGCGGAGTCTTCCTGTGTCGTCCAGGCTGGAGTGCAATGGCACCATCTTGGCTCACCACAACCTCTGCCTCCCAGGTTGAAGTGATTCTCCTTTTTAGTAGAGTCGGGGTTTCTCCATGTTGGTTAGGCTGGTCTCGAACTCCCGACCTCAGGTGATCCGCCCTCCTCGGCCTCCCAAAGTGCTGGGATTACAGTGTGAGTCACCGCGCCCCGGCCAGAGGCAGGGATTTATTGAGAATGAAAGTACACTCCACAGTGTGGGAGCGGGCTGGAGCATAGGGGCTCAAAGTCCCCATTACAGAATTTTTCGGAGTTTAAATACCCTCTACTTGGGGTACACCCTATGTAAATGGAGAGGATGAAGTAAGGTTACAAAGTCAGTGACTTGGCTTCCACCCTTCCTGTCATAGCTGAAGTGTGAATAGGCCTTATGTTCTTGGCCTCCAGACCCTATTTTCCTGCCTCGATGACACTGATGGGAGTGTGGCAGTGAGGACTACCAGTGGTCACTATTGGGGCCATCTTGGTTTTGGTGGGTTTTGACCAGCTTCTTTTTGCAACCTGTTTTATCAGCAAGGTCTTTATGACCTGTATCTTGTGCTGACCTCCTATCTCATCCTGTGACTTAGAATGCCTTAATCGTCTGGGAACACAGCCCAGCAGGTCTTGGCCTTATTTTACCCAGCCCCTACTCAAGATGGAGTCGCTCTGGTTTAAACATCTCTGACAAAGGCATTCGGAGATAAAGTCTGTCCATGTGAACACTGTCTCCTAAGCTTGCCGGGTGCTCCAATCACAGCCATGGGCAGGACGTGTGACAGCTGGTCTCCCCCTCCAAGACTCCTAGACTAGCAGGCAAATCTGACATTCCAGAAATCCTTAAATAGTTCACGAATGACACCTGAAACCTGCATTCTGCTGGGGGAGGTGAGGACGTGTCTTGGCCCTGTCTGGGAAGCAAGATTTTTAAAGCTCAGGCCTGAGCTGGAAGAAAAGACTGGAGGAAGAGGGGAGGGGATGGGCAGGATTCCAACTCCCCGGCGGGAGGTGGGGGGGGGGTTCCAAGCTGGGGCAGCACCGGTTTCACTTTCTGAAGCGGAGGGAGGTCTCTGTCCATCTCCTGCTGACACCCTCCCCACCTGGGCCTGGCTGCTACCCGAGGGTAACATCTGCACCCAGCCACGCACCACACCGCCGTTCCCACTGCCCATGACTCACTCAGCACCCCCATGCGTTCTTTGTTCTTCCCGTCCTTCCCCCACCTCCCTGCAGGCTTCACGCTTTGCAGGCCTAGGTCTTAGTCATCTCTGGGAACGGCTCCAATTTTCTTACAATGATAAGCAAATGGATCCTTCTTTAGCTTGGCTAGAATGTCCCCATCTTTATTCTCAGAGCAATTCCTTGCACACAGCCGCATGCCCTCATCATAGGGATACTGCCCTGGCTGCCACCTTGCCCTGCTTCTGGTTCCCTGTTTCATTTTTGAAGGTCTTTCTTCTTTGAGATAGGGTCTCGCTCTGTCCCCCAGGTGAAGGGTAGTGATGCGATCATAGTTTACTGTAGCCTCCAACTCCTGGGCTCAATCGATCCTCCAACCTTGGCCTCCTGAGTAGCTGGGACCGTTGGCATCTGGCTAATTTTTAAAAATTATTTTCAGAGACAGGGTCTTGGCTGGGCACGGTGGCTCATGCCTGTAATCTCTGTACTTTAGGAGGCCGAGGTGGGTGGATCACCTGAGGTCAGGAGTTCCAGACCAGCCTGGCCAAAATGGTGAAACCCCGTCTGTATTAAAAATACAAAAAAATTAGCCAGGCGTAGTGGTGCACGCTTGTAGTCTTAGCTACTCAGGAGACTGACACAGGAGAATCACTTGAACCCAGGAGGCAGAGGTTGCAGTGAGCCAAAATTATGCCATTGCACTCCAGCCTGGGACGAGAACAAAACTCCATCTCAAAAACAAAACAAACAAACGAACAAAAAAACTCAAAAGAGACAGGTTCTTGCTGTGTTGTCCAGGCTGGTCCTGAACTCCTGACCTCAAGTGATCCTCCTGCATTGGCCTCTCCCAAAGTGCTGAGATTACAGTCGTGAGCCACCACACCTGGCCTCGTTTTGAAGGTCTTGAATCAAATATTACCTTTTCCTTGAGGCCTCCCTAAACCTCCCTATTTAAAAGTGTAATCTTATCTGCACAAAAAAACACACAAATGGCCAGGCGCGGTGGTTCACGCCTGTAATCCCAGCACTTCAGGAGGCCGAGGTGGGCGGATCACGAGGTCAGGAGATCGAGACCATCCTGGCTAACATGGTGAAACCCCGTCTCTACTAAAAATACAAAAAATTAGCCAGCCGTGGTGGCGGGCGCCTGTAGTCCCAGCTACTCAGGAGGCTGAGGCAAGAGAATGGCGTGAACCTGGGAGGCAGAGCTTGCAGTGAGCCAAGATCATGCCAATTTGTAGCCCAGCCCAGCCTGGGCTACAAAGAGAGACTCTGTCTCAAAAAACAAACAAACAAACACAAATGTTCATAGGGGCATTATTTATAACAGCCAAGAAGTAGAGGCCTGGCACGGTGGCTCATGCCTGTAATCCCAGCATTTTGAGAGGCCGAGGCGGGTGGAGCATGAGGTCAGGAGTTCGAGACTAGTCTGGCCAACGTGGTGAAACCCCGTCTCTACTAAAAGTACAAAAATTAGCCAGGCATGGTGGCTCGCGCCTGTAGTCCCAGCGACTCGGGAGGCTGAGGAAGGAGAATCACTTGATCCTGGGAGGTGGAGGCAAGACTCTGTCTCAAAAAAAAAAAAAAAAAAGAAAGAAAACAGGCCAAGTGCCATGGCTCATGCCTGTAATCTCAGAACTTTGGGAGACTGAAGTGAGAGGATCACCTAAGCCCAGGAGTTTGAGACCAGCCTGGGCAACATAATAAGACCTCATCTCTACCGAAAAAAAAAAAAATCCTAACAGGGCTTAATGGCGTGTGCCTGTGGCCCCAGCTACCGAGGAGACTGAGGCAGGAGGGTAGCTTGAGTCCAGAAGTCGAGGCTGTAGTGAGTTATTGTAGCATGACAAGCTGCAGACAAAACCCCTCAGACACCAAGTTAAAGAAAAGGGCTTTATTCGGCCGGGAGCTTCGGCAAGATTCACGTCTCCAATAACCGAGCCCCCCGAGTGAGCAATTCCTGTCCCTTTTAAGGGCTCACAACTCTAAGGGGGTCCGCGTAAGAGGGTCGTGACGGATTGAGCAGGCAGTGGGTACATGACTGGGGGCTGAATGCACCGGTAATCAGAACAGAACAGAACAGAACAGGACAGGGATTTTCACAATGCTTTTCCATACAATGTCTGGAATATATAGATAACACAACCGGTTAGATCAGGGGTCGATCTTTAACCAGGCCCAGGGTGCGGAGCTGGGCTATCTGCCTGTGGATTTCATTTCTGCCTTTTAGTTTTTACTTCTTCTTTCTTTGGAGGCAGAAATTGGGCATAAGACAATATGAGGGGTGATCTCCTACCTTACTATGATTGTGCCCCTGCACTCCAGCCTGGTCAACACAGCAAGACCCTGTCTCAAAAAGAAAAGGGATCTAACATCTTTTTAAATGTACTTATGTATTATACATTTAGACTCTTAACACTAGAATGTCAGGGATTTTTGCGTGTTGGTTCATTCACTAATCCATTGTATTCTCAGACCTGGGACTTGTCAAGCACGCAGGGACTGAATGAACATCTGTTAAGGAAATGCTGAGTGAGCCAAGCATGGAATTTGTAAGGCTCTTGCGTCGGTTCGAACCCCGAGAGCAAGCCAACAAACAACATGAGCTGGTGTGGAGCAACGCACTGTTTTAATGTGCACCTGGGTGCAGATGGCTGAGGCCTAAAATGGCGTCAGCCCCAAGTGAGGACGGGGCAGGGGTTTTATAGTCTCCTATAAACAACAAGCAGTCTGACGTAACTGCTACGTGGTACCTGGATGGCCTGTCTCTTGATCTTCAGGGGTACGTGTCTTCTGGCCAGGGTAGGTGTCTTCCGGCCAGGGTAGGTGTCTTCCGGCCAGGGTACCTGTCTTCCGGCCAGGGTACGTGTCTTCTGGCCATCTCTCTTCCTGCTTCTGCTATCTTGCTGGTGCACGCTGCTGGGGCAAGTAGCGTTGCACCTTGGGACTGGGCCTGAGAAGGGAGTGGTTATTTATCCCCCCAAGTTTACGCCCCTCCCCCCATGTTTTCAGGCCTCAGGGAGAAATTATTCTGTCAATATTGTTTCTTCCTGCTTACCCTGGCTTTCTTCTCCCAGTCCTGCCGTGGTCCCCACTTTGCAGATGAGTAGACACTGTGTCCCACCTTGTCCTGTGGGTTCCTGAGAATTGACTCTATCAGTGCTTGTGGCTGCTGTAGTTTTATTTATTTTCGAGACAGAGTCTCACTCTGTCACCCAGGCTGGAGTGCAGTGGCACTATCTCAGCTCACCGCAATCTCTGCCTCCCGGGTTCAAGCGATTCTTCTGCCTCAACCTCCTGAGTAGCTGGGATTATACAGGCGTGCACCACCACGCCCAGCTATTGTATTTTTAGTAGAGACAGGGTTTCACCATGTTGGCCAGGCTGGTATCAAACTCCTGACCTCAGGAGATCCCCCACCTCGGCTTACCAAAGTGCTGGGATTACAGGTGCAAGCCACTGCGCCGGCTTGTAGTTTAATTTTTAATTTTTTTGTTTTTGTTTTTTTTTTGAGACAGAGTCTTGCTCTATCATCCAGTCTGGAGTGCAGTGGCACAATCTCGGCTCACTGCAACCCCTACCTCTCAGGTTCAAGCTATTCCCCTGCCTCAGCCTCCTGAGTAGCTGGGATTACAGGCATGCACCATCATGCCTGGTTAATTTTTAGTAGAGATGGGGTATTTTTAGTAGAGATGAGGTTTCGCCATTTTGGCCAAGCTGGTCTTGAACTCCTGACCTTAAGTGACCTGCCTGCCTCGGACTCCCAAACTGCTGGGATTACAGGCGTGAACCACCGCACCAGGCCAATTAACTTCTCCTAATCTATAACTAAGGTCTGAGTCCTGAAGACCTTCCTCTGGAGCCTCAGTAAATTTACTTAATCTAGATGGGTCCAGGTGCTGGGGCGGTTACCCTTATCTTGTCTCCTGCTAAATCTTAGAGTCTGGGGAGTTTCTTCAGACTCCCAATAAAACTTGTTTAAACCTAAACAGGTCCATTAAGAATTCCTTCATTATCTTGTCATGCTTCAAGGCCCAGGAAAGCCCTGGGCAAAACTCTTGGTGTGCTTTTGTTACGTTCCAGCCTTTGTCTAAGGGCACTGGCTCTATCATCTTTAAATATTTAACTTAACCACGCAGTCAGTGCTGAAACAGTTGTTACAGAGGCCTGTGTTAGTGAGACCTGGCCTGCCACAGCATCTTTCTGTCTCTCTTTCCCTCCCTCTTTCTTTTACTTGCATAACTGCAGTATCTCTGTGTCTCTCCGTGTCTCCCTTCCCCCCTCTCTCTTTTTCTTGCGTAACTGCAGTATCTCTCTGTCTCTCTCTCTTTGTAGCACTCTCTCTCTCTTTCATTTTTCTTTTCTTTCTTTATTTTTTTTTTTTTTTGAGACGGAGTTTTGCTCTTGTCGCCCAGGCTGGAGTGCAATGGTGTGATCTTGGCTCACTACAATCTCCATCTCCCGGGTTCAAGCAATTCTCCTGCCTCAGCCTCCCAAATAGCTGGCATTACAGTCACACACCACCATACCTGGCTAATTTTTTTTTTTTTTTTTGAGACGGAGTCTCGCTCTGTCGCCCAGGCTGGAGTGCAGTGGCACAATCTCGGCTCACTGCAACCTCCACCTCCCAGGTTCAAGTGATTCTCCTGCCTCAGCCTGCCAAGTAGCTGGGATTACAGGCATGCACCACCATGCCCGGCTAATTTTTGTATTTTTAGTAGGGACAGGGTTTCACCATGTTGGTCAGGCTGGTCTCAAACTCCTGACCTCGTGAACTGCCCGCCTCAGCCTCCCAAAGTGCTGGGATTACAGGTGTGAGCCACTGTGCCTGGACTAATTTTTGTATTTTTAGTAGAGACGGGGTTTCGTCATGTTGGCCAGGCTGGTCTTGAATGCCTGACTTCAGGTGATCCACCCTCCTCGGACTCCCAAAGTGCTGGGATTACAGGCGTGAGCCACCAGGTCCAGTCTTTTCTCTCTCTTTTTCTTGCATAACTTCAATTTCTCTCTGTGGACAACAGAAACCAGATGGCCCCAGTCCTAGGTTAGGAAGAGATTCACCGAGCCCAGGGGCTGGGGTGGGAAATTTGGAAAATGTAAGGCCACTTTCAACCCTTTCCCAGTGTGCCTTAACTTGGGAAGCCCCTGGGCTATAGGCTTCTGGCTCCCCAGTGGCAAAGGCACTGAGGTCAGGTGGGGAAAGGGACCTGGATTAAGCAAAATGTCTGTGCTTAGGTGGGAGATGCTGTCTGTGAAAAGTGCCTGAGGGACTGGAGCACCTGAGACGTCCTCGCTGCGTGTTTCTTCTGCCCTCGTGTGTCTCCATTGGGAACTGCAGTAACCCAAGTCTAGATTTTCGTTGTTTTTTGAGATGGAGTCTCTCTCTGTCGCCCAGGCTGGTGTGCAATGGCGTGATCTTGGCTCATTGCAACCTCCACCCCCTGGGTTCAAGCGATTCGCCTGCCTCAGCCTCCCGAGTAGCTGGGATTACAGGCGCCCGCCACCATGCCCGGCGAATTTTTGTATTTTTAGTAGAGATGGGGTTTTGCCATGTTGGCCAGGCTGGTCCCAAACTGCTGATCTCAGGTGATCTGCCCGCCTCGGCCTCCCAAAGTGCTGGGATTACATATGTGAGCCACCGCACCCGGCCTTAAGTTTATTATTATTATTTTTTTAGACAGCGTCTTGCTCTGTCACCCGGGCTGGAGTACAGTGGTGCAATTATGGCTCATTGCAGCCTGGACCTCCTGGCCTCTGCTGATCCTCTTTCCTCAGCCTCCCAGGTAGTTGAGACTACAGGTGTGCACCACCAGGCCTGGCTACTTTTTTTTTCTTTTTTGGTAGAGATGGGGTCTCACTATGTTGCCCAGGCTGGCAACAAGTAATCCTGGGCTCAAGCAATCTACCCACCTCTGCTGGGCATGGTGGCTCATGCCTGTAGAGCCAGCACTTTAGGAAACCTTTATTTCTTAACACAGAGCAAGTTGGAGATCTTTTTGTTTGGCTGACAGAATCTTAAGAGATTTATTGGTGCCTGAGGCATTTCTCATTTCACAGGGGAGGGAGGGGTCTAAATAAATGCTTCAGCTCAAGATGGATACAGATGGAGGGGTTTTCCCAAATTTCTAGCAGCCCCCAGGTTGTAATAACTTCCCAAGTCTCTGGCAATTCCAGCCTTCTGCCAATCAGCACTGTAATCACCCTGCGTGCCTATGGCAGGAGAGTGTAGGGAACTTCCAAGGAGAGAGAGCTGTAGTTTCGCTTTCCCATGGTTTCTGGTTACTCCAAAAAGGCCCTGACCAGAATCATGGACTCTCCATGGCAAATTCTCATCTTATTTTATTTTATTTTTATTTATTGATTTTTTTTTTTTTTTGAGATGGAGTTTTGCTCTTGTTGCCCAGGCTGGAGCGCAATGGCATGATCTCGGCTCATCGCAACCTCTGCCTCCCGGGTTCAAGCAGTTTTCCTGCCTCAGCCTCCTGAGTAGCTGGGACTATAAGCGTGCACCACCATGCCCCACTAATTTTGTATTTTTAGTAGAGATGGGGTTTCCCCATGTTGGTCATGGCTGGTCTCGAACTCCCAACCTCAGGTGATCCACCCGCCTCGGCCTCCCAGACTGCTAGGATTACAGGTGTGAGCCACTGCACCTGGCCTATTTTATTTTTTATGTATTTTGTTTTTTGAGATGGAGTCTCACTCTGTTGCCCAGGCTGGAGTGCAGTGACGTGATCTTGGCTCACCGCAACCTCTGCCTCCTAGGTTCAAGCGATTCTCCTGCCTCAGCCTCCCAAGTAGCTGGGACTACAGGTGTGTGCCACCATGTCTGGCTAATTTTTTTGTATTTTTAGTAGAGACGGGGTTTCACCGTCTTGGCCAGGCTGGTCTTGAACTCCTGACCTCATGATCCAGCCGCCTTGGCCTCCCAAAGTGCTGGGATTACAGGCATGAGCCATCATGCCCAGGCTTACTTTATTTTTTTTTAGTTTAATTTTTTTTGAGACAAGAGTCTTGCTATGTTGCCCAGCCTGGAGCACAGTGTTTATTCACAAGCACAATCATTGCACACTACAGCCTTGAACTTGGGCTCAAGCAATCCTCCCACCTTCCAATTATCTTAAATTCTGTTTTTGTTTTTGTTTTTGTTTTTGAAATGGAGTCTGTCTCTGTAGCCCAGGCTGGAGTGCAGTGGTGGGATCTTGGCTCCCTGCAATCTCTGCCTCCCGGGTTCAAGCGATTCTCCTGCCTCAGCCTCCCAAGTAAGTGGGATTATAGGTGCATGCCGCCTCGCCTGGCTAATTTTTGTATTTTTAGTAGAGACCGAGTTTCGCCATGTTGGCCAGGCTGGTCTGAAACTCCTGATCTCAGGTAATCCGCCTGCCTCTGCCTCCCAAAGTGCTGGGATTACAGGTGTTAGCCACCATGCCACCTGGCCATTCTTTTTTTGTTTTTGCCAGAATTCTGCTCTGTCACCCAAGCTGGAGTGTGGTGGCACCATCTCAGCTCACTGCAACCTTTGACTCCCGGGTTCAAGTGATTCTCTTGCCTCAGCCTCCCAAGTAATTGGGATTACAGATGCCCGCCACCACACTCAGTTAATTTTTGTATTTTAGTAGAGATGCGGTTTTACCATGTTGGCCAGTCTGGTCTCGAACTCCTGACCTCAAATGATCCACCTGCCTTGGCCTCCCAAAGTTCTGGGATTGCAGGCATGAGCCACCATCCCCGGCCAAATTCTGTGTTTCATTCACCAGAATAGTCACCAGAAAGTAGATTTTCTTTGTCTTTCCAACCTGTGTACTTACAGAAATCTACAGCAGGGCCACATCTGGAGGTCTGTTTGTTCACCTGAGAAATTCAAATTTAATTCTCTTGGAAGAAAAGTAACACAAATAAATCAGAGGTTTGATTATTCAAAGCCATTCTGCTGACTGTCATGTCAGCTCGAGGCCGGGCACTGTGGCTCACGCCTGCTTTTGCTTTTGCTTTGTTGGTGTGTTTTGTCTAATTCTTTGTTTGAGATGCCAAGAACCTGGACACCTTTTACCGGTAACACCATGACAGATTACAGATGCCATGGCGACATCAGGAAGTTACCCCAGACGCTCTAAAAAGGTGAGGCATGAATAATCCTCCCCTTGTTTAGCATATCATCAAGAAATAACCATAAAAATGGGCAACCAGCAGCCCTTGGGGCTGCTCTGTCTATGGAGTAGCCATACTTTTATTCCTTTACTTTCCTAAAAACTTGCTTTCACTTTATGGACTTGCCTGAGATTCAAGAGCCCTCTCTTGGGGTTTGGATTAGGACCCCTTTCCTATAACACGTTGGGGTCAGGAAAGGCTTTCTCTCCCAGTGCCTTGGGGTCAGGCACAGGGCCGCAGCTTCCCCATAGAGAGCCCAGGAATGTTTGCATTGTCAGGGATAAGAGATGGTCTTGCTCCCAGTTTGAAGGCTCACCAGCATCTTGGGGATGGTGTTGGTGGCCAGACAGAAATCAACCAGGGACAGGTTGGCCAGGAAGAAGTACATGGGGGTGTGGAGGTGGGAGTCTACGCTGATGGCCAGGATGATGAGCAGGTTCCCCACGACCGTGACCAGGCACATGCAGAGGAACAGAGAAAAGAGAAGCGTCTCCTGCTCCGGCTTTTCTGAGAGTCCCAGGAGGATGAATTGAGATGCACTGGTTTGGTTTCTTGGTACCATGGGTGTGAGTCCTCTGGAAGTACGGAAAGGGGAGGTTATAGGAATGCCGGGGAGATGGTTTTGGAAGGTTAGATGAGCTCTAACCTTTAATTTTAACCTTTAACTTTAGAGACCCTGTCTCTGAAATATAAATATTATATATGCTATAATAGAGACTGGGTCTCTAAAAAATAATATATATATTATTTTTCAGAGACAAGATCTTGCTCTGTCACTCAGGATGGAGTGCAGTGGTGCAATCATAGCTCATTGCAACCTTGAACTCCTGGGCTCAAGCCATCCTCCTGCCACTGCCTCTCTAGTAGCGGGGTCTACAGTCACACATCACCATGCCTGGCTTGTTTATCTTCTTTTTTTGGGGATGGAGACAGGGTTTTGCTATGTTGTCCAGGCTGGCCTTGAACTCCTGGGCTCAAGTGATCCTCCCATCTAGGCTTTCCAAAGCGCTGCAATTGCAGGTGTGAGCCACCGCACTTGGCCTGACAACAGCTTATATATAGGTTGCACCTTGAACCATGGATGAAATGTTTACAGCAACTCATCTTCTTCTTTTTTTATTAATTAAAAAAGTTTAGGCTGGACGTGGTGTCTCACGGCTATAATTCCAGCACTTTGGGAGGCCAAGGTGGGCGGATCACTTGAGGTCAGGAGTTTGAGACCAGCCTGGCCAACATGGCGAAATCCCATCTCTACTGAAAATACAAAAATTAGCTGGGCGTGGTGGCGGGTGCCTGTAATTCCAGCTACTTGGGAGGCAGAGACAGGAGGATCACTTGAACTCGGGAGGTGGAGGTTGCAGTGAGTTGAGATCGCGCCATTGCACTCTGGCTTGGGCAACAAGAGCGAAACTATGTCTCAAATACAAAAAAAGTGAGAACATGTGGTATTTGACTTTCTGTTTTTATTTCACTTAGGAGAATGGCCTGCAGTTCCATCCACATTGCTGCAAAAGACATGATTTCATTCTTTTTTTTTTTTTTTTTGAGGCGGAGTCTCGCTCTGTTGCCCAGGCTGGAGTGCAGTGGCAGGATCTTGGCTCACTGCAAGCACCGCCTCCCGGGTTCACGCCATTCACCTGCCTCAACCTGCCGAGTAGCTGGGACTACAGGCGCCTGCCACCACACCTGGCTAATTTTTTGTATTTTTAGTAGAGACGGGGTTTCACCATGTTAGCCAGGATGGTCTCAATCTCCCGACCTCGTGATCTGCCCGCCTCAGCCTCCCAAAGTGCTGGGATTACAGGTGTGAGCTACCACGCCTGGCCCAAAAAGCTCTTTTTGAAAGCATAACCACAACACCATTATTATTATTATTATTATTATTATTATTATTTTGAGATGAAGTCTTGTTCTGTTGCCCAGGCTGGAGTGTAGTATTTGTGATCTCGGCTCACTGCAACCTCTGCCTCCCAGGTTCAAGCGATTCTCCTGCCTCAGCCTCCCAAGTAGCTGGGATTACAGGTGCACACCACCACACCCAACTAAATTTTGTATTTTTAGTAGAGATGGGGTTTCACCATATTACTAGGCTAGTCTTAAACTCCTGACCTCAAGCAATCCACCTGCTTTGGCCTCCTAAAGTGCTGGGATTACAGGTATGAACCACCATGCCTGGCAATTATTTTGATTCAAAACATTAATAATAATTATATAACATTTTCAAATACCCAATTATTATTCAATTACCCAAATTGTCTCATACATTTTTAGTTTTTTACATCAGAATCCAAATAATGTCCATTGATTGCAATTGGTTGATTACTGTCTTAAGTCCTTTCTAATCTATAGTTTTTTCGGTTTTTATCTTTTTTCTTTCTTTTTGAATAGGATCTTATTCTGTCACCCAAGTTGGAGTACGGGGGTCTGATCACAGCTCACTGTAGCCTCCAATTCCTGGGCTTAACTAATCCTCCTGCCTCAGCCTCCTAAGTAGCTGGGACTGCAGGCATGTGCCATCACTCCCAGCTAATTTTTTAAAAAGTTTGTAATGTTTTGTAGAGATGGGGTTTCACTATGTTTCCTAGGCTGGTCTGAAACATCTGGCCTCAAGGGATTCTCCTGCCTCAGCCTCCCAAATTTTTAGAAATTTGGTTTTATGAGACCATGCCCAGATTATTGGGTAATGTGTCCGTCCATTCAGTAAACATTCATGAAATAAAAACTTTTCTTGATAAAAATCCCAAAGTGCTGGGATTGCAGGTGTGAGCACCACACCCAGCCAAAAGTTTTTATTTTACTTTCACTTATTTCTTCTTTTATGTTCTTCCTTTATTTACGTAGACCTGAGTTTTTGACCTATATTTTTTTCTTCTTTTCTTTTTTTTTGGTTTGTTTTTTGTTTTTGTGTTTTTTCTCTTTCTTTTTGAGATGAAGCCTTGCTCTGTTGCCCAGGCTGGAGTGCAGTGGTACGATCTCAGCTCTCTGCAACCTCTGCTTCTGGGTTCTAGTGATTCTCCTGCCTCAGCCTCCCAAGTAGCTGGGATTACAAGAGCCCGCCACCAGGACTGGTTAATTTTTGTATATTTAGTAGAGACAGTGTTTCACCATGTTGGCAGGCTGGTCTCAAATTCCTAACCTCAAGTGATCCACCTGCCTCGACCTCCCAAAGTGTTGGGATTACAGGCGTGAGCCACTGTACCCGGCCTCTTCTCTATAAATAACTTCTTTTAACATTTCTTGCAAGGAAGGTCTACTGGCAACAAATTCCCTAAATTTTTGTTTGTCTGAGAAAGTTTTTATTTGTCCTTCATGTTTGAAGGATAATTTCTCAAGGTACAGAATTCTAGGTTGGTAGATACCTTTTCTCTTCATGCTTTAAATATTTCATTCCACTCTCTTCTTGTTTGCATTGCTTCTGAAGAGAAGTTGAATGTAATTCATATATTTGCTCCTGTATGGTTAAGGTGTTTTATTTCCCTGCTTCTTTTGAGATTTTTTTATCTTTGATTCTTTTGTAGTTTGAAAATCATATGCTTAGGTCTCTAAGCTTCTTGGATCTGTGGTTTGGCGTCTGACATTAATTCGGGGAAATTATTAGTCATTACTATTTCATTCTGTTCCTTTCTCTTTCTTTTCCTTCCAGTATTGCCATCATGACCATCATATTTTCATGCTGCTGATAAAGATACCCAAGACGGGAGGAAAAAGAGGTTTAATTGGACTTACAATTCCATATAACTAGGGAGGCCTCAGAATCATGGTGGGAGGCAAAAGGCACTTCCTACATGGTGGCAGCAAGAGAAAATGAGGAAGATGCAAAAGCAGAAGTCCCTGATAAAACCATCAGATCTTGTGAGACTTACTCACTACCATGACAACAGTATGGGGGAAACTGCCCCTATCATTCAAATTCTCTCCCACTGAGTTCCTCCCACAACACATGGGAATTATGGGAGTAAATTCAAGATGAGATTTGGGTGGGGACACAAAGCCAAACCGTATCACCTATTTACATGTTTTACAGTGGTCCAACTGTTCTTGGATATTCTGTTCTATTTTTCTCAATCTTCTTTGTCTTTGTTTTTCAGTTTGCAAAGTTTATGTTGATATATCCTCAAGTTCAGAGATCCTTTCCTTAGTCATGTCCAGCAATATAGTTTGGACGTGTGTCCCCTCCAAATATTAAGTGCTTTTTTTTTTTTTTGAGATGGAGTTTCACTCTTGTTGTTCAGGTTGGAGTGCAATGGTGTGATCTCGGCTTACTGCAACCTCCATCTCCTGGGTTCAAACTATTCTCCTGCCTCAACCTCCAGAGTAGCTGGGATTACAAGTGCCTGCCACCAAGCCCAGCTAATTTTTGTATTTTTAGTAGAGATAGGGTTTCGCCATGTTGACCAGACTGGTCTTGAACTCCTGACCTCAGGTGATCTGCCTGCCTCAGCCTCCCAAAGTGCTGGGATTACAGATGTGAGCCACTGCGTCTGGCCCCAAATATTATGTTGAGATGTTAATCCAAGTGTTGGAGGTGGGCCTGGTGGGAGGTGTTTGGATCATGCAGGTGAAACTCTCATAAACGGCTTAGTGCTGTCCTCAGGCTAGTAAGTGAATCCTCACTCTGAGTTCCTGTGTGATCTGGTTGTTTAAAAGAGTGTGGCACCTCCCCCATCCTTCTCTTGCTCACGCTCTCACCATGTGGCATTCTGGCTTCCCTTCCCCTTCTGCCATGATTGCAAGGTTCCTGAGGCCCGCACCAGAAGCAGATAATGGAGCCATGCTGGTATAGTTTGCAGAACTGTGAGCCAATAAAACCTCTTTTCTTTATAGATTAACCAGGATTGCAAAAGAGACTAACACATTTAATCTTCTAATAGGCCCATCAAAGGCATTCTCTATTTCTGTTACAGTATTTTTATCTTTAGCATTTCCTTTTGGTTCTTTCTTGGAATTTCCATCTCTGCTTACATTGCCCATCTGTTCTTGCATGCTATTTTATCCATTAGAGCCCTTAGCATATTAATTATAGTTGTTTTAAATTCCCTGCCTGATAATTCCAACATTTCTGCTATGTCTGGTTCAGATGCTTGCTCTTTCTCTTCAAACTGTGTTTTTGCTTTGTAATATGTCCTGTAACTTTTTCTTGATAACCAAGCCTGATTTACTTGGTGAAAGAAACTGTTGTAAATAAGCCTTTAGTAATGTATTACAGGGTGTGTGTGTGTGTGTGTGTGTTGTGTGTGTGTATGTGTGAGGGTGAAAAGCATTATATAGTCCTACGATTAGATCTCAATCTTTTAGTGAGTCTGTGCCTCTGGACTGTGAATTTCTCAAGTATTTATTTATTTATTTACTTATTTTTTTTGAGATGGAGTTTCACTCTTTTTGCCCAGGCTGGAGTGCAACGGCATGATCTCAGCTCACCACAACCTCTGCCTTCCAGGTTCAAGCAATTCTCCTGCCTTAGCCTCCCGAGTAGCTGGGATTACAGGCATGTGCCACCACACTCGGCTAATTTTGTATTTTTAGTAGAGACAGGGTTTCTCCATGTTGGTCAGGCTGGTCTTGAACTCCCAACCTCAGGTGATTTGCCCACTTCAGCCTCCCAAAGTGCTGGGATTACAGGTGTGAGCCACCATGCCCAGCCTACAAGTATTTATTAATTACTTTCTCCTCCCATTAGTTTGGATGGTACAGCTGGAGTGTGCTGAAGTTAGGTATTTCCCTTCCTCCTGGTCATTTAGACACTGATAAAACTCCAACAGGTTAGGCTCTGATTAACTAATTTCTCCAGAGGGCAGACCTTGTTAAGAACAGAATGCTCTGGCATATTTCAAAATGGTTCCTTTTTCTCCCCTTGTTGGAAGGATGAAGGGATGTTTCTCCAGTATTTACTTGAGAACCTGGCTGAGTTCCTAGAGGAGGTAAAGCTCATAAAAGCATGGAAGCCCTACTATAATTGATCTCCTCCCTGGATCCCTGGAATTCTTGTTTTTTGTTTTTTTTTTTGACAGACTCTTGCTCTGTCACACAGGCTGGAGTGCAGTGGTACAATCTTGGCTCACTGCAACCTCTGCCTCCTGGGTTGTAACAAGTCTCATGCCTCAGCCTCCTCAATAGCTGGGATTATAGGTGTTTGCCACCACGCCTGGCTAATTTTTTGTATTGTTAGTAAAGTCGGGGTTTCACCATGTTGGCCAGGCTGGTCTTGAACTCCTGGCCTCAAGTGATCTGCCTGCTTCGTTCTCCCAAAGTGCTGGGATTTCAGACATGAACCACTGTGCCCGGCCTTCCCTGGAATTTTTAACTCTCAAATTTATCCACACCTAGTGTTAGAAACAAATGCTTGTTCCTTGGTGCTGAAAAGAAGAACTAGTGCTCAGACAAATAATTTTCTCAGCAAGGCAATTTTACTTTCTGCAGAAAGGGTGCTTCTCAGAAGTCTGATTGCCATGAGAGCACTCCGAGCAAAGAAAAGCAGAGGTTTTTATCCCTGATGCATTTGGTCCTTACTGCTCTGTCCTATCTCCATTGGCTGGAGCTGGACCGCAATCTAGACTGATCCTGATTGGCTAAAAACTTAAAACTTTCCTAAAGAAGTAAACACGTGATGGAGAACAAAGAAAGGAAGGGGGTTGTTTACAGGAAACTAGGAGAATAATAACATTTCCAAATAAAGAAGGGGTGTAGGCTGTAAGCCAGGAAATGCCTGGGCATGTTCAGACATGTCTGAGCAGGTTATAGGCCAGAACAAATAACTTGGTTAAAGTACAAGGACATAGAATGTATTTATTCTCTTACAATATTTAACAGCTACATAGGGCTTAACAAAGAGTTATTAGCAAAAAGCAAGGAAGCTTGAAGGTGTTAGGATGATCAGACCCAACACCAGGTCATGGGGGCAATGAAGTCCGGTGGATTAAAAAGAATGAGAAAAGACAGTTTGAGAGAGAAAGTGGGTCCAGGGGCCCAACACAAGTGTAGAGGCTGTGAAGTCCCTGAGCTCTGGAAGCCCAGACTATTTATTGGTGATCAAACAAAGAAACAGGTGGTGAGAATGTGGGGTTGAAAGGAAATGTTGCATTAAGCACATAATTTACAGCTGTGATGGTTTAGCATATGCTCTGCTACTTGAGATAATGGAGAGCAGGTTCTTTTAACTCAAGTTACAATTGATCCTGGGAGAGCAAGGAGCCAGCAAGTCTAGACACATTCTAGAGGCCATGAGCCCTGGTTTCTATCCAAGCCACGAGGGGTTTTGTGCCCTGGGCTTAGATTATGGTGCATCAGGGTAGCCTTCCACCCTTTAGCACAGAGCTTGGTGTTCCAAAGGCCACAAGGGGTTTTAGACCCTGGACCCCGAACATATTCCAAGACTCTTTTACGTTATGTCAGACATGCAAGCCCTGCCTCAGCTTCTCCCAACACTCAGCTTTTCTCCCAACAGAAGGAAGTTAGTTTTTAAAAGAAACTACTATTTCTAACACTTATTGTTAGAAATATCAAAATTTTTAGAAATAGATAATCAGTGCCATGAAGAAAAGTCAGCACAGAGACAAAAGATCTCTCAGCAAGGCCATCTTTACTTTCTGCAGAAAGAGTGCTCAGTTGCAGATGGAACAATGGTGAGAGCACACTTGAACAAAGGAAAAGCAGACATGTTTATCCCTTACACATTTGGGTTGTCCTTACTGCTGTGTCCTGCATCCATTGGCTGGAGTGAGACCTCACAATCTTAAACTGATACCTGATTTGCTAATAGCTGAAAACTTTGCTAATAGGTAAGTGCGAGGAAGAACAAAGAAGTTGCTTACAAAAGGTTTAAGGAAGCAATAACATTTCCAAATAAGGAAGGGGCATAGGCTGTGAGGTGGAACATGTCTGTGAGCATGTCCAACAGTTACATAGGATACGGCTTAACAAAGGGTTATTAGCACAAAGCAAGCAGGCTTGAAGAAAGTTAGTGTTTAAAAGAAACTATTATTTCTAACACTTATGATTTATTCTTTAACAAGAACGGGAACTTTGAAGAGGAAACTTTACTTTCTACACTTATTATTTATTCTTTAACAAAAAGGGAAACTTTGAAGAGGAACTTTTTACTTTTCACACTACGTTGTCCAGGCTGATCTCAAACTCCTGGGCTCAAGCGATTCTCCTGCTTTGGCCTCCCGAAGGGCTGGGATTACAGGTGTGAACCACTGTACCTGGCCCAATTTAGGTTTATTAAGCCAGAGCTTTAGAGTGCATCTGAAAAAAACACAAGCCACAGACACATCTGCTTTTCTGAAGAGGTTTTCAGGATGCTTAGTATTTACATATTTCCTTAAATGGCACGGGGAGGGAGACTAGTTAGTGCCCAGTAAATCTACATTTTATGTAAGATAAGGTGAATGTTTGAAGAGAAAAAAGGAAGAATCAGTTATGCAGATGTCTGTGGGTAGGTGGAGGAGTGACTACTCTGTATCTTGTCTTTGTTCTTGATCTTGAAAGATAAGCTTGTAATCAGCATTATCACTGTTGGAATCAAACAGACTTTAGTTTTAGAAGCTAGACTTGGGCTGGGCACGGTGGCTCACGCCTGTAATCTCAGCACTTTAGGAGGCCAAGGTGGGTGGATCACCTGAGGTCAAAAATTCAAGACCAGCCTGACCAATATGGTGAAACCCCATCTCTACTAAAAATACAAAAACTTAGCTGAGCATGGTGGTGGGCGCCTGTAATCCCAGCCTGAGAGACCGGGAAAAACAGAACAGAATATCAGCCTCAGCCTCCCAAAGTGCTATGATTACAGGTGTGAGCCACTATGCCTTGCAGAATTTACTTTTGAATGAGGTATGGGGGCTGTCCTTCCTAAATGCCTGAGGCTTTTTACTTTTACATGGGGATTTGGCTAGTGCATAATGCTACAAACAGCTATTCATGTTGGAAGAGGGTGTTACATGACAACCTCCAGGCTGAACCTTCCCTTTTCTGTAGTGAGTTTGAGGTCCTGAGATTTTTTAGCTTTACTTTACAATTGGCAAGAAATCTCACTGAGGCCGGGCACAGTGGGTCATGCCTGTAATCCCAGCACTTTGGGAGACGGAGGTGGGTGGATCACCTGAGGTCAGGAGTTCAAGACCAGCCTGGCCAACATGGTGAAACGCCGTCTCTACTAAAAATACAAAAAATTAGCTAGCATGGTTGTGGGCACCTGTAATCCCAGCTTCTCTGGAGGCTTAGACAGAAGAGTTACTTTAACTCGGGAGGCGGAGGTTGCAATTAGCCGAGGTCGCACCTTTGCACTCCAGCCTTGGCAACAAGAGCGAAACCCCGTCTCAAAAAAAAAAAAAGAAAGAAAGAAATCTCATTGAGCCACACGGACTTCAAAAGTGTAATATAACCAGTCCAGGTGAGGTGGCTTATGCCTATAATCCCAGCACTTTGAGAGGCCAAGGAGGGCAGATCACCTGAGGTCAGGAGTTTGAGACCAGCCTGACTAACATGGAGAAACCCTGTCTCTACCAAAAATACAAAATTAGCCGGGTGTGGTGGCGCATGCCTGTTATCCCAGCTACTCGGGAGGCTGAGGCAGGAGAATCGCTTGAACCCAGGAGGCGGAGGTTGCAGTGAGCCAAGATTGCACCATTGCATTCAAGCCTGGGCAACAAGAGTGAAACTCTGTCTGAAAAAATAAAAAGGTGTAATATAACCATTAATATTTATGCTACTGGCTGGGTGCAGTGGCTCACGCCTGTAATCCCAGCACTTTGGGAGGCCAAGGCGGGTGGATCACCTAAGGTCAGGAGTTTGAGACCAGCCTGGCCAACATGATGAAATCCTGTCTCTACTGAAAATACAAAAAACTAGCTGGGCGTGGTGGTGGGCACCTGTAATCCCAGCTACTCTGGAGGCTGAAGCAGGAGACTCGCTTGAACCCAGGAGGCAGAGGTTGCACTGAGCTGAGATCATGCCATTGCACTCCAGCCTGGGCAACAAGAGTGAAACTCCATCTCGAAAAAAAAAAAAAAGTAATATAACCATTAATATTGATGCTACTGTCAACTGTTGACTCTCCAAACAAACCCAGCAAGTGCTTGTAAGCCAAAAATAACCACCTCCATCCATCTGAATGGACCCCTCCTCTTGGCCGAAGGCATTCTAAAGTTAACCTGAAAAACTGCTTCAGGGCTGTGTGTGGTGGCTCATGCCTGTAAACCCAGCACTATGGTAGATGGGCGAATCACTAGAAGCCAGGAGTTCAAGACCGGACTCTCCAACATAGTGAAATCCTGTCTCTACTAAAAATACAAAAAAATTAGCTGCGTGTGGTGGCATACACAGGTAATCCTAGCTACCTAGGAGGCTGAGGCACGTGAATTGCTTGAACCCAGGAGGCAGAGGTTCAGAAGTTGCAGTGAGCCAAGATCGTGCCATTGCACTCCAGCCTGGGCGACAAGAGTGAAACTCCATCTCAAAGAAAAAAAAACGTTAAAAGAAGTAATTTATAGAGAAGAAATATAATATAGGTCAGAAACTCAGATCTACATAAATAAAGGAAAAGCATTAAAGAAGTTATAGGTAAAAGAGAAACAAGAGCTTTTGGCTGGGTGTCGTGGCTGACACCTGTAATTCCAGCACTTCAGAATTTTTATCATGAAAGGTTTTTATTTCATGAGTGTTTATTGAGTGAGCACATTACCCAATAATCTGGGCATAGCCTCATAAAACCAAATTTCTAAAAATTTAGGAGATTGAGGCAGGAGAATCCCTTGAGGCCAAGAGTTTGAGACCAGCCTAGGAAACATAGCGAGACCCCATCTCTATAAAACATTAAAAATTTTAAAAAAATTAGCCAGGATTGATGGCACACACCTGTAGTCTAAGTTACTCAGGAGGCTGAAGCAGGAGGATTACATAAGCCCAGGAATTGGAGGCTGCAGTGGGTTATGACTAGACCACTGCACTCCAACCTGGGTGACAGAATGAGATCCTGTTCAAAAATAAGAACAGAAAACAGAAAAACCTATAGATGAAAAGGACTTAAAACAGTAATCAACCAATCGTAATCTATGGACATTATATTAATTCTGATGTAAAAAACTAAAAATGTATGAGGCAATTTGGGTAATTTGAATAATAATTGGGTATTTGAAAATGTTATATAATTATTATTAATATTTTGAATCAAAATAATTGCTAGGTACAGTGGCTCACATCTGTAATCCCAGCACTTTGGGAGGCTGAGGTGGGTGGATCGCTTGAGGTCAGAAGTCCAAGACTAGCCTGGCCAACATGGTGAAATCCTGTCTCCACTAAAAATACAACTCGGGAGCTTCCCTACTCGGGAGGCTGAGGCAGTAGAATCGCTTGAACCCGGGAGGCAGAGGTTGCGGTGAGCCAAGATTGCACCACTCCACTCCAGCCTGGATCACAGAGCGAGACTCCATCTCAAACTAATAAAAATAATGGTATCGTGGTTATGCTTTCAAAAAGAGCTTTTTGTTTTTAAAGACATACCAAAATCATTATATATATGGAATTTGCTCTGAAATTATCACTGGGAAGAGAGAGGTCAAAATAGGAAGGACACAGATTCAACAGAGGCCTGACTTGATAGTTGTGGAAGCTGAGTGATTGGGCACACAGGATTTCATTATCTGAAGCTGAGGCATACCAAAAAAATGCCAGTTGTGTTGATCAAAAATGGTAGAATATTGACAATTGCATAAGGCTCAACCTAGTACTATGCTCTTTACTTTTTCTGTATTTGGGTATTTACATAGCTAAAGGCTTTGAAAAACTGAGCCTTCATGTATCCATCAGTTTCATGAGTGTTTACTGAATAGACACAACCCAATAATCTGGGCATGATCTTATAAAACCAAATTCCTGAAAATTCCCAGTCATGCCACCATGGTCCCAATACTCAGAATCTGGCTGCAGACTTAGCCAACCACTCTCTCCGTGTACACCCATTAGGGTAGATTCTAGTTTCTCCTTTTGCAGAACTGAACGAAAGCCATGATGTCTTTACAGAGGGCTGCCCTGTTGAGGTTAAGTGATGAAAGCAGACAGCCCTGGGTCTTGGTGACAGATCACTGGGTAGATGTAGGAAAATGTTTGGAGTGTTTCTTAGTTCTTCTTTTTTTTTTTTTTTTTTGAAACGGAGTTTCACTCTTGTTTCCCAGGCTGGAGTACAATGGTGCAATCTCAGCTCACCACAACCTCTGCCTCCTGGCTTCAAGCGATTCTCCTGCTTCAGCCTCCCAAGTAGCTGGGACTACGGGTGTGCACCACCACACCCAGCTAATTTTTGTATTTTTAGTAGAGACAGGGTTTCACCATGTTGGCCAGGATGGTCTCGATCTCTTGACCTCGTGATCTGCCCACCTCAGCCTCCCAAAGTGCTGGGATTACAGGCATGAGCCACCGCACCCGGCCATTTCTTAGTTCTTTAAGTGATGAGGAACACTGGCTTCCAATAAGAATGGAACCTTCTGATATAAGAAGCCCTGGGCATTGGAAAGACTGAGTTTAGAAGACAAGGAGAGTTTGTTCCTGGAAGAGAGAGTGCAGAGAAAGTTAGGAATCATGCAACTTACCCCTAATTTGCCTCATGAAGACATAAAATGGTTCTTACTGCCACGTCCCAGCCCCCACAGGAAACAGAACTATTCAGGGACTAGAGATGAAATTGGACAATTTGTGTAACAAGGAGCTTGGGGAATTGACTTCTTATTGGCCCAGAAATTGTAAATATCCCCTCGGTTCCTACAACTTATCCCCCACCCTAGCTTTTCTTCTTTAGACAAGGAGGACAACTTCCCAGTGCTTCTATGTAGCATCTGCTGGCCCAAACGTCTAACTTCATCATCTAGTACCTGCTGGGAGGACACTGAGCCAGTTTAACTCATGCCTGGGTGATGGTGTCAAGAAGAGGAAAGATAGCCCAGTGAGTGAGCTGAGAGAGAGAGAGAGACTGAACGAATGTTGGTAAAATTAATGAAGGCCAAGCTAAATGATCTCAGATACACTGGAAGTTTCTTTTTTATTATTTATTGATTTACTGATTTATCTATTTTAGAGACAGAACCTTGCTCTGTCATCCAGGCTGGATGGAGTGCAGTGGCACAATCACGGCTCACTGCAGCTTCTACCTCCTGGGCTTAAGCAATCCTCCTGCCTCAGCCTCTAGAGTAGTTGGGACTATAGGCATGTGCCACCACACCTGGCTGATTTTTTGAACACTTTTTCCCCCCAAGATGGAGTTTTGCTCTTGTTGCCGAGGCTGGAGTGCAATGGCGCGATCTCGGACTCCCAGGTTCAAGCAATTCTCCTACCTCAGCCTCCTGAGTAGCTAGGATTACAGGCATGCACCACCATGTCTTGCAAATTTTGTATTTTTAGTAGAGACGGGGTTTTGCCGTGTTGGTCAGGCTGGTCTCGAACTCCTGACCTCAGGTGATCACCCACCTCAGCCTCCCAAAGTACTGGGATTCACTGTGCTTGGCCGACACTGGAAGATTCTGTCTGGTCAATCAGCGTGCACTTCTCAGCCCAGGATCCAATGGCTCTTCTTATCAAACTAGCTCAGCCTGGTTTAGTTGTGATGCTACCAGTCCTTTACCTAAAAATCATGATTATTTGTAGCACTGTTTTTCTTCGTAACTAGACTTTTTTTTTTTTTTTTTTTTTTTTTTTGAGATGGAGTCTCACTCTGTCACCCAGGCTGGAGTGCAGTGGCACGATCTCGGCTCACTGCAACCTTCGCCTCCCGGGTTCAAGCAATTCTTCTGCCTTAGCCTCCCAAGTAGCTGGAATTACAGACGCCCGCCACCACACCCACCTAATTTTTGTATTTTTAGTAGAGCTGGGGTTTCACCATAATGGCCACGCTGGTCTCCAACTCTTGACCTCAGGTGATCCACCCGCCTCAGCCTCCCAAAGTTCTGGTATTACAAGTGTGAGCCACTGCGCCCAGCCTGGACTTTCTTTTCCAGGCCCACTTGAGTGCCTGAAGGAACAGATGGCTTCCCCCTCAGTACTTCTGTAGGCAGAAGTTTGTTTTATTCCCCATGTTGGGTCTTGGAAGCCCTTGGAGATTCGCAGGTATTCCAGGCTGAGAGACCTTAGACACAGAGTGCAGAGGTCCAGATGGGATAGGACTGGTGCTTCCTTGGAGAGAGGCTCATCAAGAAGCTTAAGGGATGAATCTTCGGGTTTCTGATACTTAAATTTTTCCCAAGAGCTGTGGAAGAATGAGGAGTGACAGAGTAATTCAGTGAAAGCTTAGGTGTCAGGGCAGGAGGATGTCTAAGATCAGTTCCTTGATTCCATTAGTAATTTAATCACAGAGCATTCACTGGCTTCTCTTGAGATAGAAAAATACTCTGACTCGGCCGGGCGCGGTGGCTCACACCTGTAATCCCAGCACTTTGGAAGGCCGAGGCGGGCAGATCACCTGTGGTCAGGAGTTCGAGACCAGCCTGGCCAGCATGGTGAAACCCCATCTCTAGTAAACATACAAAAAAATTAGCCAGGTGTGGTGGCGGGTGCCTGTAATCCCAGCTACTCGGGAGGCTGAGGCTGGAGAATCACTTATATCCGGGAGGTGGATGTTGCAGTGAGCTGAGATTGTGCCATTGCACTCCTGCCTGAGCAACAAGAGTGAAACTCTGTCTCAAAAAAAAAAAAAATACTCTGACTCTTTTTAAAATGTTTTAATTGTATATATTTATGAGGTACATAGTAATGTTTCCATATATGTAATGTACAGTGATCAGATCTGGGTAATTAGCACATCTATTATCTCAAACATTTATCATTTCTCTGTGTTGGGAACATTCAATATCCTCCTTCTAGCTGTTTAGCTATATAGCACATTATTGTTAACTGTATTCATCCTACAGGGATATAGAACACTAGAACTTATTCTTCCAATCTGCCTGTAGTTCTGTATGCTGTGACAAATCTCTTCCTATCTGCCCCCTCCCTCTACCCTTCCCAGACTCTAGTATCCGCAGTTCTTTTTACTTCTATGAAATCATTTTTTTTCTTTTAGCTTTCACATATGAGTGAGAACATGCAGTGTTTAACTTTCTGTTCCTGGCTTATTTCATTTATAATATGCTCCAGTTCTTTCCCTGTTGCTGTAAATGACAAGATCTCCTTCATTTTTATGGCTGAATAGTTTTCCATTGTGTATTTATACCACATTTTTTTTTTTTTTTTTTTTGAGACAGAGTTTCACTCTTGTCACCCCGGCTGGAGTGCAATGGCACAATCTCGGCTCACTGCAACCTCCGCCTCCTGGGTTCAAGCGATTCTCCTGCCTCAGCCTTCCAAGTAGGCGGGATTACAGGGGCCCACCACTATGCCCAGCTAGTTTTTTGTATGTTTAGTAGAGACGGGGTTTCGCCATGTCGGCCAGGCTGGTCTCGAACTCCTGACCTCAGGTGATTCGCCTGCCTCAGCCTCCCAAGGGATTACAGGTGTGAGCCACCGTGCCCTGCCTAAAGCCAACACATTATCCAAAAATGCCTGGCTGCCTCAACAGTTTTCGGAGTGCTCTTACAATCCTCAGGGGTGGTGTGTGTGTGGGGTGTGATTCTCTATTAATGCAAGCTCCTCATAATCTGATAAATGCCACCAGGAGTTCATCTCCCTCACTAAACTGTGAATTCATGAATCCATGCGTGCTTCATGGATTACAGAGATTAAGAGTACATGCTCTAGATTTAGAATGCTTGGGCTAATCCTGCCACCTGCTCTCAGTGAAACCCCATTTGATTTTGTCAATCTTCTGTGCTTCCATTTCCTCCTGCATGAAACAGCACTAACATCATTCTGTTGTCATGAGTAGCAAATTAGCAGAGACCTTAGATCAGTGCCTGGCAATACAGGATAATCATCACTGATTCATGCGTATATGCAACAATTATGTTTATGCCTTCTGTATCCCAGATAAGATGCTGGTCACAAAAATGAACAAAGACAAACAATTCCTGATTTCAAATGTCTTGAGGACAGGGTCTGTGTATTTTCATATATTTGTCCCCACAACTCAGCCCGGATCCTGTCACTGTATATTGCAATTACCAATAATTTTTTACAGAATGAATGAACGAATGCGTAAGTGGATAAAAGTGACCTGTGCAAGGTGTTCATTAGAAATCACAAAAATAAAAAATAAAAATATAAAAGTGACACGATCAGAACCGTAATGCAGGAAGATTAATTTAGTGACTTCAGGATTGTTCCTTTTTTTGAGATGGAGTTTTGCTCTTGTTGCCCAGGCGGGAGTGCAGTGGCGCAATCTGGGCTCACTACAACCTCTGCCTCCCGGGTTCAAGCAATTCTCCTGCCTCAGCCTTCTGAGTAGCTGGGAGTACAGGCATGCGCCACCACGCTCAGCCAATTTTGTATTTTTAGTAGAGGCAGGGTTTCTCCATGTTGGTCAGGCTGGACTCAAACTCCCAGCCTCAGGTGATCCACTTGCCTCAGCCTCCCAAAGTGCTAGGATGACAGGCGTGAGCCACCGCACCCGGCTGACTTCAGGATTGTTTCAAAGGAAGATAACTGGATGCATGAGGCTAGCTAAAGATTAGTGAACTTGGCAACTCAGAAGTAATAAGAGCCTTTCATTTAGGGTGTCTGGAAGAAGAGATGACTGGAAATTACTATAAAAATAAAAAGTTCAGGCTGGGCGAGGTGGCTCACGCCTGTAATCCCAGCACTTTGGGAGGCCAAGGTGGGCAGATCACGAGGTCAGAAGATTGAGACCATCCTGGCTAACATGGTGAAACCCCGTCTCTACTAAAAAGTACAAAAAATTAGCCAGGCGTGGTGGCGGGCACCTGTAGTCCCAGCTACTCGGGAGGCTGAGGCAGGAGAATGGCGTGAACCTGGGAGGCAGGGCTTGCAGTGAGCCAAGATCATGCTGCTGCACTCCAGCCTGGGTGACAGAGCAAGACTCTGTCTCAAAAAAAAACCAAATAAATAAAATAAAAAATAGAAAGTTCAGGCTGGGAGCAATGGCTTACACCCGTAATCCCGGCACTTTGGGAGGCCAAGTGTCAGGCGTTCGAGACCAGCCTGGCCAACAAGGTTAAACCCCATTTCTTTTTTTTTTTTTTTTTTTTTTTTTTTTTTTTTTTTTGGTATTTGCACCACAGGTGCTATTGTTTATTTTAATTCCAATTAATCAAGAATTGCCACACATGCTAAGGATAAAGCTGTTGGATGTGAACTAAGGAGCATGTTGCTATTTTATTTTAGTGTCCAGATACTCAGCTGGGTTAAACCCCATTTCTACTAAAAATACAAAAGTGAGCTGGGCATGGTGGCATGCTCCTGTAATCCCAGCTACTCGGGAGGGGGAGGCAGGAGAATTGCTTGAGCCTGGGAAGCAGAGATTACAGTGAGCCAAGATCACGCCACTGCACTCCAGCCTAGGCAACAGAGCAAGACCCCGTCTTAAAAGGAAAAAAAACACAAAGGAAGGAAGTTCGACTTGCAGAGGATGTAACACTCATTGACGGATTGGCTTTGGTGGTGGAGGTAGAAAGGGAGGAAGACTGAAAATTTCAAACACAGGTATCTGGAAGGATGGTGATTCCATTCATGGACATAGTGGCTCTGGGAGAAAATAGACTTTATTTTTTTATATGTTGAGTTTGCCATGTCAGGAAGAAAGAAAAGAGGGAAAGAATGCTTTGTATAACCCTATTATTATTATTGTTGTTGTTGTTGTTATTGAGACGGAGTCTTGCTCTGTCACCAGGCTGAAGTACCGTGGCGTGATCTTGGCTCACTGCAACCTCTGCTCCAAGGGTCAAGCAATCTTCCCACCTCAGCCTCCTGAGTACTTGGGACTATAGGAGTCCACCATCAGGCCTGGCTATTTTTTTTTTTTTTGGTAGAGATGGGGGTTTGCCATGTTGCTCAGGCTGCTCTTGAACACCTGCATTCAAGCTATCTGCCCACCTCGGCCTCCCAAAGTGCTGGCATTACAGATGGGACCCATCGTGCCAGGCCCTAACATTTTTTAATTAATAAAAATGAAGAAGAGTTGCTATAAATACTTCATCCATGGTTTAAGGTGCAGCCTATATATAAGCTGTTGTCAGGCCAAGTGCGGTAGCTCACACCTGCAATCACAGCGCTTTGGAAAGCCTAGATGGGAGGATCACTTGAGCTCAGGAGTTCAAGACCAGCCTGGACAACATAGCAAGACCCTGTCTCCACCAAACACAAAAAAAGATAAATAAGCCAGGCTTGGTTCTGTGTGCCTGTAGACCCCGCTACTAGAGAGGCTGTGGCAGGAGGATGGCTTTAGCCTAGGAGTTCAAGGTTGCAATGAGCTATGATTGCACCACTGCACTCCCTCCTGGGTGACACAGCAAGACCCTGTCTCTAAAAAATAATATCTTTAGCCTGGTGCAGTGGCTCACGCCTGTAATCCCAGCAGTTTGGGAGGCCAAGGTGGGTGGATCACAAGGTCAGGAGTTCGAGACCAGCCTAGCCAATATGGTGAAACCCTGTTTCTACTAAAAGTACAAAAAATTAGCCAGGCGTGGTGGTGGGCACCTGTAGTCCCAGCTACTCAGGAGGCTGAGGCAGGAGAATCACTTGAACCCGGGAGGCAGAGGTTGCAGTGAGCAGAGATTGCACCACTGCACTCCAATCTGGGTGACAAAGCAAGACTCTGTCTCAAAAAATATACATATATGTATATATATGTATATATACATAATATGTAATAATATATATAATATTTCTATTTTAGAGACAGGGTCTCTAAAGTTACAACACCATACATGTGTGGAATATATTTACATATATTCTCTCTCTCTCTCTCTCTATATATATATATATATATACACACACATATATATTCTATATATATACACACACACAACACCATACACGTGTGGAATATATTTGCATATATTCTCTCTCTGTCTCTCTCTATATATATACATACACACACATATATATATTCTATACACACACACACATATATATATATTCTATATACACACACACATACACACACATATATATATGTATATGTGGTGTCATAATTAGCCCAGATGAGAACTGGGATGTGAGCTCATCTAACCTTCCAAAACCATCTCCCCGGCATTCCTATAAACTCCCCTTTCCATACTTCCAGAGGAATCACACCCATGGAACCAAGAAACCAAACCAGTGCATCTCAATTCATCCTCCTGGGACTCTCAGAAAAGCCGGAGCAGGAGACGCTTCTCTTTTCTCTGTTCCTCTGCATGTGCCTGGTCACGGTCGTGGGGAACCTGCTCATCATCCTGGCCATCAGCGTAGACTCCCACCTCCACACCCCCATGTACTTCTTCCTGGCCAACCTGTCCCTGGTTGATTTCTGTCTGGCCACCAACACCATCCCCAAGATGCTGGTGAGCCTTCAAACTGGGAGCAAGACCATCTCTTATCCCTGCTGCCTGATCCAGATGTACTTCTTCCATTTCTTCGGCATTGTGGACAGCGTCTTAATCGCCGTGATGGCTTATGACCGGTTCGTGGCCATCTGCCACCCGTTGCACTATGCCAAGATCATGAGCCCACGCCTCTGTGGCCTGCTGGTCGGCGTCCCCTGGGCGTTTTCCTGCTTTATCTCACTCACTCACATCCTCCTGATGGCCCGTCTCGTTTTCTGCGGCAGCCACGAGGTGCCTCACTACTTCTGCGACCTCACTCCCATCCTCCGACTTTCGTGCACGGACGTCTCTGTGAACAAGATCTTCATCCTCATTGTGGCAGGGATGGTGATAGCCACGCCCTTTGTCTGCATCCTGGCCTCCTATGCTCGAATCCTTGTTGCCATCATGAAGGTCCCCTCTGCAGGCGGCAGGAAGAAAGCTTTCTCCACCTGCAGCTCCCACCTGTCTGTGGTTGCTCTCTTCTATGGGACCACCATTGGCGTCTATCTGTGTCCCTCCTCTGTCCGCACCGCTGTGAAGGAGAAAGCTTCTGCGGTGATGTACACAGCAGTCACCCCCATGCTGAACCCCTTCATCTACAGCTTGAGGAACAGAGACCTGAAAGGGGCTCTCAGGAAGCTGGTCAACAGAAAGATCGCTTCATCTTCCTGACCACCAGGACTTGGGAACTTCTGGGGGGTAGAATATATACATCTGGGGGTCTTGGGCTAACATCTGGAATTGCATGAGTTTAAGAATAGGCACTTTGCATTTTATTATTATTATTGTTTAGAAATGGGGTCTCACTATGTTGCCTGTGCTGGAGTGCAGTGGCGTGATCATAGCTCACTGCAGCTTCAAACTTCTCTCTCTTTGTGTGTTGTTTTACTAGAGACGGGGTCTCACTAATTTGGCCAGGCTTGTCTGGAACTCCTGGGCTCAAGCAATACCTCCCCCTCAGCCTTCTAACGTCCTAGGATTACAGGTGTGAGCTACCGTGCTGAGCCTCACTTTGAATTTTTTGTTCATTTTTGTTTTTTTGAGACAGAGTCTCGCTCTGTTGCCCAGGCTGGAGTGCAGTGGCATGATCACGGCTCGTTGCAGGCTTGACCTCCCTGGCTCAAGCAATCCTCCCACCTCAGCCTTCCAAGTAGCTAGGATCATAGGCACGTACCACCATGCTCAGCTAATTTTTGTATTTTTTGTACAGACAGGGTTTTGCCGTACTACCCAGCCTGCAGAAGTTTCACGGGAAATCTCAGGTTGGTCTGGTAACTGTTTTTCTTTTTGTTTTCTTTTTTGTTTTTGAGACAGAGTCTCATTCTGTCACCCAGGCTGGAGTGCAATGGCATGATCTCTGCTCACTGCAACCTCCGCCTCTGGGTTCAAGCGATTCTCCTGCCTCACCCTCCAGAGTAGCTGGGACTACAGGTACCCATCACCATACCCGGCTAATTTTTGTATTTTTAGTGGAGACAGGGTTTTACCATGTGGGCCAGGCTGGTCTCAAACTCCTGACCTCAAATGATCCACCCACCTTGGCCTCCCAAACTGCTGGGATTACAGGCGTGCGCCACCAAGCCTGGCTGGAAATGCCATTTGAGGACACAGCGAAAGGGGGTCTATCTGTCACGGAAGAAAGACTTCACCAAAAACCAATCCCAACAGCACGTCGATCTTGGGCTTCTGACCTTCAAAACCATGATACAATCCACTTCGCTTATTTAGCCACCCAGTCTGCAGTGTTTTGTTATAATCAGCCCCGGCCGAATAACACAGTGACCATTGGGGAGGAGTCTTAGGAAGATGTCAACACGTGAAGGAGTGAAATGCCGCCCCTGTGGTTCTGTGGCTGGACCGACTCTATCTCTGAACTCTGTTAGGAAAGATAATCATTTTGGGGCTCTGTTGCCCAGGCTGGAGTGCAGCAGCATGATTATAGCTCACTGCAGTTTTGACCTCCTGGGCTCAAGCAATCCTTCCACCTCAGCCTCCCAAGTAGTTGGGATCAGAGGCATGCAGCACCATGCCCGGCTAATTTATTTTTATCTTAATTTTTTTTTAGTAGGGATGGGGTCTCACTATGTTGTCCAGGCTGCTCTCAAACTCCTGGGCTCAAGCCATCCTCCCACCTCAACCTCTCAAACTGCTGGGATTACAGGTGTGAGCCACTACACCTGGCTGATTTATTTATTTATTTTTTGAGACAGAGTCTCACTCTGTTGCCCAGGCTGGAGTGTAGTGGCATGATCTCAGCTCACTGCAACCTCCACCTCCTGAGCTCATGCAATTCTCTGCCTCAGCCTCCCCAGTATCTGGAACTACAGGTGTGCACCAACACGCCCAGCTAGTTTTTTTGTATTTTTAGTAGAGACGGGGTTTCACCATGTTCTCCAGGCTGGTCTTGAACTTCTGACCTCAGGTGATCCACCTGCCTTGGCCTCCCAAAATGTTGGGATTACAGACGTCAGCCACCACACCTGGCCCAATCATTGTTTTTACCCCTTGTCTTTATATGAGTCACTATTAAAGTAGAAGTGTCCCGGGTGCTGTGGCTTAGACCTGTAATCCCAGCACTTTGGGAGGCCAAGGCAGGCAGATCACCTGAGGTCAGGAGTTCAAGACCAGCCTGGCCAACATGGCAAAACCCCATCTCTACTAAAAATACAAAAATTAGCCAGGCATGGTGGTGCGTGCCTGTAATCCCAGCTACTCGGGAGGCTGAGGCAGGAGAATCACTTGAACCCGGGAGGCGGAGGTTGCAGTGAGCCGAGATGGCACCACTGCACTTCAGCCTGGGGGATGGAATGAGACTGTCTCAAAATAAATAAATAAGTAAATAAATAAATAAAGCTGAAGTGTCTCAAGTTGATATAGTTTGGATGTTTGTCTCCTCCAGATCTTATGTTGCAATGTGATCCCCAGTGTTGGAGGTGAGGTCTAGGCAGAGGTGTTTGGTTATGGGGGCAGATTCATCATGAAGACTTTAGTGCCCTCCCCATAGTAATGAGGAACTTCTTGTTCTACTACTTCACAAAGACCCTGGCACTCCTCCCCTCTCTCTCTTCCTCTCTCACCATTTGACACACCAGCTCCCCTTCCCCTTCCACTGTGATTGGAAGCTTCCTGAGGTCTGCACCAGAAGTAGATGATGGCACCACCCTTCTTGTACAGTCTGCCAAACTGTGAGTGAAATAAGCCTCTTTTCTTTATAAATTACCCAGACTCTAGGCCGGGCTCAGTGGCTCATGCCTGTAATCCCAGCACTTTGGGAGGCTGAGGCAGGCAGATCACTTGAGGTCAGGAGCTCGAAAGCAGTCTGGCCAACATAGTGAAACCCTGTCTCTACCAAAAATACAAAAATTAGCCGGGCGTGGTGGCACACTCCTGTAATCCCAGCTTCTGGAGAGGCTGAGGCAGGAGAATCGCTTGAACCCAGGAGGCAGAGGTTGCAGTGAGCTGAGACTGCGCCACTGCACTCCAGCCTGGGCAACAAGAGTGACACTCTGTCTCAAAATAAATAAATAAATAAATAACCCAGACTCAGGTATTCCTTGTAGCAACACAAACACTGATATAGAAGTCTTCCTAAATATGTAAACAAATACAATAATGCTAACTTAAAAAAATTTTTTTTTGAGAAGGTGTTTCACTGTGTCACCCAGGCTGGAGTGCAATGGTGCCATCTCAGCTCATTGCAACCTCCACCTCCCCGGTTCAAGTGATTCTCCTGCCTCAGCCTCCCGAGTAGCTGGGATTACAGGTGTGTGCCATCACGCCCAGCTACTTTTTTGTATTTTTAGTAGAGACTGCATTTCACCATGTTGCCCAGGCTGGTCTTGAACTCCTGACCTCAGGTGATCCACCCACCTCGGCCTCCCAAAGTGCTGGGCTTACAGGTGTGAGCCACTGCACCTGGCCAATAATGCTAACGTTATAAAGGAGCAAATAGAGCTTGGAGCAGTGAAATAAAGTGTCAACAATCATACGGTTATTTACAAAGCACAGGTGAGATTCAAAGCCAGTTGGTCTGATTCCAAATTCTCACCCTTAACCATGATGATCTTCTCTTGTATTCGAATACCTTAATCAGGTTTTCCGGATCATTCATTATGAATTTCTCTTTTGTATATTTCACAGCTTGAAGTCCAAAGTAGCTGGCATATTAGTGGAATGATGACACTCTAGAAATGGGTTTCTGACAGATGAGACCCACAGGGAGAAAAGGCCAGGTGCAGTGGCTCATGCCTGTAATCCTGGCACTTTGGAAGCTGAGGCGGGTGGATTGCACGAGCCCAGGAGTTTGAGACTACTCTGTGCAACATAGTGAAACCCCTTCTCTACAAAAAATAAAAAATTAGCCAGACGTGGTAGTGTGAACCTGTAGTCTCAGCTACTCCGGAGGCTGAGGTGAGAGGATGCATCACCTGAGCCTGGGGTGGTTGAGGCTGCAGTGAGCCATGATCACACCACTGCACTCCAGCCTGGGCAACAGAGTGAGATTCTGCTAAAAAAAAAAAAAAAAAAAAAAATACAAATTGCCTAGTAGGAAACTCTCACCCTTATTTATTTTATTTTATTTTATTTTTATTTGTTTATTTATTTATGTATTTATTTATTTTGAGACGAAGTTTTGCTCTTCTCGTCCAGGCTGGAGTGCAGTGGCAAGATCTCAGCTCACTGCAACCTCCGCCTCGCGGGTTCAAGCGATTCTCCTGCCTCAGCCTCCAGAGTAGCTGGGACTACAGGCATGCGCCACCACGCCCAGCTAATTTTTATATTTTTTAGTAGAGATGGGGTTTCACCATGTTGGCCAGGCAGGTCTTGAACTCCTGACCTCAGGTGATCCGCCCGCCTTGGCCTCCCAAAGTGCTGGGATTTCAGGCATGAGCCACAGCGCCCGGCCCCTTCTTCCTTCTGTACTGGATTCAACACCTCTTTCTCTACATACCTTTAAAGGCGCCCTCATTTTAACAAACAATATCAGAAAGACTAATACTACATTTCAGCTTAAAAATAAAATTAATTCATCAGGATGTGTGTGTGTGTTTTTAAAAATTTTATATTCCTGCAAAAGAATATGTGGTATTACTTTCTCTTACATTCAAATGGTCTCCTTCATTCTGAGAATGCCACCAGATGATGAAAAGTATGACACCTTTTTTTTTTTTAGATGGAGTCTTGCTGTGTCACCCAGGCTGAAGAGCAGTGGTATGATCTTAGCTCATTGCAACCTCTGTCTCCCGGGTTCAAACGATTCTTCTGCCTCAGCCTCCCAAGTAGCTGAGACAAAGTCCAGCTGATTTTTGACATTTCTAATAGTGGTGTGTACCTATGGTCCCATCTACTTGGAAGGCTGAGGCAGGAGGAGCACTTGAGCCCAGGAGGTTGAGGCTGAAGTGAGCTATGGTCATACCCCTGCCCTCCAGCCTGGGTGAGAGTAAGACCCTTCTCAAAAAAAACAAAAAAACAAAAAAAAAACAGGAAACAACAATCAGGACACAAAATTCGTTCATGAAGTTTCAACTTTAACAATGTCAAAAAGAATAAAATTTGTTTAATAAATTGTATAGGGCTATAAACAACATGCATATTAAAAGGACAGATTTGTAGGGCAAAAATGTACAAGACTGTCAATCAAATACTAACAGCATCAATAAAATTCCTGTCTCCATGGTTACATTACTTCTTCCTTTTCTTTGTGTTTTCTCCACTTCTGTTTTTTTTTTCTTTCTTTTTTCCTTTTTTATTTGAGACTGAGTCTCACTCTGTTGCCCAGGCTGGAGTGCAATGGTGCAATCATAGCTCACTGCAGTCTCCAACTCCTGGGCTCAAGAGATCCTCCCATTTCAGCCTCCCGAGTAATTGGGACTACAGGTACACACCACCATGCCAAGCTAATTTTTTGAATTTTTTTGTAACAGGGTCTGACTTTGTTGTCCAGCTGGTTTCAAACTCCTGGCCTCAAGCAATTCTCTGTCTCAGCCTCCCAAATTGTTGGAATTACAAGGATGAACCACTGCTCCTGGCCTCCACCTCTGCCTATCTTATAAGAAAACATGTGGTTACATTTAGAGCCTGCCCAGGTAATCTAGGGTAAGCTGCTTCTCTGCAAAGACCCTTTTCCCAAATAAGTCACATTCACCCTTTTGTCATATGATTCAAGGCCAGGTGCGGTGGCTCACGTCTGTAATCCCAGCACTTTGGGAGGCTGAGGCAGGTGGATCACTTGAGTCCGGAAGTTCAAGACCAGCCTGGCCAACATGGCAAAAACCCACCTCTTTTTATTAGAGTTTGTATTTTTATTAAAAATACAAAAATTAGCAGACTGTGGTGGCAGGCACCTGTAATCCCAACTACTCAGGAGGCAGAGGAAGGAGGATCTCTTGAACCCAGGAAGCGGAGGTTGCAGTGAGCCAAGATCACGCCACTGCACTCCAGCCTGGGCGACAGGGCAAGACTCCATCTCACATAAATAAATAAATAAATAAATAAATAAATAAATAAATAAAAGCTCAGATTCACAAGCGAGAGGATTAGAATGTGGATATAGTCTTCTGAGGGCCATGAGCCAACTCATGACAGACATGTCTTCTGGTTGACTCCATGAAAGTTATCTATTATCAATGGACCCAGGGAAGGGTTCTCCGTTTTCTGTCTCTGGGAATCAGGTCTAGATATGTCTCCTGCATTGACTGCAACTCTACCTGTTGCAGTCAGAGGAAAACCAGTGCTAGGGGGAGGGCACCTCGTGAAGGACTGAATGAAGCCCTCTCTTATTCCTGCACATTCCCTAATTCTGAGATCCTCGTAATGAAAGAGAACTGTCTTTATTGTCTGAGCATATTAGAGTTAGGGTTGCTATTTATTTATTCATTTATTTATTTATTTTTATTTATTTTTATTTTTTGAGTCTTGCTCTGTCTCCCAGGCTGGAGTGCAGCGGTGCAATCTCGGCTCACTGCAACCTTCGCCTCCTGGGCTCAAGCAATTCTCCTGCCTCAGCCTCCTGAGTAGCTGGGATTACAGGCTCCAGCCACCACACCCGGCTAATTTTTGTATTTTCAGTAGAGATGGGGTTTCACCGTGTTGGCCAGGCCAGTTTTGAACTCCTGACCTCAAGTGATCCACCCATCTTGGCCTCCCAAAGTGCTGGGATTATAGGCATGAGCCACCGTGCCTGGCCAGGGCTCCTATTTTTTTTTTTTTTTTTGAGACGGAGTCTGGCTCTGTCGCCCAGGCTGGAGTGCAGTGGCCTGATCTTGGCTCACTGCAAGCTCCGCCTCCTGGGTTCACACCATTCTCCTGCCTCAGCCTCCTGAGTAGCTGGGACTACAGGTGCCCGCCACCACGCCTGGCTAATTTTTTGTATTTTTTAGTAGAGACGAGGTTTCACCGTGTTAGCCAGGATGGTCTCGATCTCCTGAGCTCGTGATCCACCTGCCTCAGCCTCCCAAAGTGCTAGGATTACAGGTGTGAGCCACTGTGCCTGGCCCAGGGCTCCTATTTTTTAAATTGGAACCTAAGGTGTCCTCACTTATGAAGTTCAAATATCTCACAATAATCTCAAATCACTAAGATAATCTAATTATGCTAATTTTTTGATGACAAAACTGAGTATAATAGATGCTAATGTTGTCTAGGGAGAATATAGTTTACCAGTGACTGGTCCCACTAGTTACTAAATTGGATGAAAACTTAGCTCCCTTGACCCACTATAGGTCTACACTGCAATTGACAAGATCCTAAATATGCAATAAGGTGGAAGCTTGTCTCCAGATATAACAACAACCTCGCTTAAATCTTTTTCCCGGCAGGGCACAGTGACTTCACCTCTAATCTCAGATCTTTGGGAGGCCATGGCAGGAGGATCACTTGAACCTAGGTTTTGAGACCTACCTGGGCAACATAGCCAGAGTCCATCTGTACACCACACCCCACACTGGGCGTGGTGGTGCATGCCTGGAGTCCTAGCTTCCTGGGAGGCTGAGGTAGGAGGGTCCCTGGAGTTTGAGCCCTGGAGTCCTGGAGTTTGAGGCTGCAGGGAGCTATGATCGTGTCATTGCATTCCAGCCTAGGTGACAAAGCAAGACCCTGTCTGTGAAAAAAAAAAAAACAAACGAAAAAACAAAACTACCCAGCTACTTGGGAGCCTGAGGCAGGAGAATCGCTTGAACCCGGAAGGCGGAGGTTGCAGAGAGCCGAGATCATGCTATTGCACTCCAGCCTAGGGGACAGAGCAAGACTCCGTCTCAGAAAAAAAAAAAACTAAACTAAACAAAAAACCAAAAACACATTTTTCTGACCTATCCCCCTGACCTACCTACCTTCCACAACTTTTCTTCTTCTGAGACTAATCCATTAAAAAAAAATCACTCAGCCAGGCGCGGTGGCTCACGCCTGTAATCCCAGTAACCCCAGAACTTTGGGAGGCCGAGGTGAATGGATCACAAGGTCAGGAGATTGAGACCACCCTGGCCAGCATGGTGAAACCTCATCTCTACTAAAAATACAAAAATTAGCCGGGTGTGGTGTTGTGTGCCTGTAGTCCCAGCTACTCAGTAGGCTGAGGCGGGAGAATCGCTTGAACCCGGGAGGTGGAGATTACAGCGAGCCGAGATCACACCACTTCACTTCAGCCTGGCTGACAGAGTGAGACTCCATCTCTAAATAAATAAATAAATAACTTGGGCTCAGCCTCTGAGTCTATGGCCTGAGCAAAGAAATTGAGTCTAGAGAATTGAAATAACATGTCCATCATCACAGATCCAGACAAAAAAAGCAAAGTCAGATTTCAAGCCTGAGTGGAAATGTAGTTGGCCTTTATGCCATCTAGACATTTTGGAAGAACTTGGTGATGAAAGAGAGGCAGGCTGGGCGCGGTGTCTCACGCCTGTAATCCCAGCATTTTGGGAGGCTGAGGCAGGTAGATCATCTGAGGTCAGGAGTTCAAGACCAGCTGACCAATATGGTGAAACCCCGTCTCTACTAGAAATACAAAAAAATTAGCTGGGTGTGGTGATGTGCACCTGTAATCCTAGTTACTCAGGAAGCTGAGCCAAGAGAATTGCTTGAACCCGGGAGGCGGAGGTTGCAGTGAGCCGAGATCATGCCAGTGCACTCCAGCCTGGGTGACAGAGTGAGATTCCATCTCAAAAAAAAAAAAAAAAAAGTGCGTATTTGAAAACCCCCACTTCATGTTTTTTATTTTTTTCCCTTCCCTAGGGGAACCAGTACACACAATTGATCTATATTATTCTCCTATACCTTTCATTATATTTGGTATTATTCTTCCAAATAATAACATTGGCATCGTGTTGCATTTTAAAAGCTTTATATAGCCAGGCACTGTGGCTCACATCTATAATCCGGGTCCTTTGGGAGGCTGAGGCGGGCGTACAAGAGGCCAGGAGTGTAAGACCAGCCTGGGCAATGTAGTGAGAACCTGTGTCTACAAAAAAATTTTAAAAATTTGCAAAGTGTAATGGCATGCACCTGTGGTCCCAGCTACTCAGGAGGCTGAGGCCGAAGGATTAGGTTGATCCCAGGAATTCGAGACTGCAGTGAGCTATGATCGAGTCACCGCACTCCTGCTAGGCAACAGAGTGAGACCTTGTCTCTAAAAAAACCCCAAAAAACAAAACCACCTGCCCTCATTTCCAAAGCATTAATTAACTAAAGGACTTTGGGTTATCTGATTGGCTTCAACAAAAATGATGCTCAACAACTCACATGGATATTGCAGAGGATGATCTATCCTCAGGAAGCACAGACAGACTCGAGTCCTGGTCAAAAAAGGATCATGTCTGGAAGGAGGTTCTGATGCAGCTTCCTAGCTGGGTAAGAGATGTTCAGTGAGGTGCTTACAGCCTGACTCGTTGCAGTGTCTATATCCCTGGGACCTCAATATCCAATGCTCCTCATTACACTGGCTATTTTACCATCGTTCTGATCCCAGGAGTGCACATCCTTAAAGACCAAGACTAGAGGAGTGAGGAATTCGGGATGGCTGAGTTCCTGTTCCCTGAGGCCACGTGTACACCATCCACATCTCTCCATTGTTTCTGCTCACCTCCACTTCACGAACCTTGCTCCCAGAACCCATACTATTCGTCTAGTAGAAAAAAGGATTTTGATCTGAGGAATGTGAGTTCTCTTCATTGTCAGACCCAGAAAGACATTAAAATGAGACAGAAACCACATCCCTCCTTCCCTCCTCTGAACTATGCATTCATCTCATAAAACTGCTTGCTGTTGCCACAGGTAGCTATAAACTAACCTAATAATAGCATGGGAATTAAAAAGAAATTCTTTAGGCAGTTAGTGAGGGTACAGAAGTCCTGGGTAAGGTTTTTTTTTTTAATAAAAAGCAGCCCCCAAATAATTTCTTTTCAAACAAAAAGTAGCCTGAAAACTCAAGCTGCAAGCATAGGTAAGCAAGCTGGAAGCCTGCACAGGTGAATGCCAGCAGCTGTGCCAGAAGACAGGTATAACCAACATGAAGGTTTTCTTTTTTCTTCTTTCTTTCTTATTCTTTTTTTTTTTTTTTTTTTTTTTGAGACAGTCTCACTCTATCGCCCAGGCTGGAATGCAGTGGCACCATCTCAGCTCACTGCAACCTCTGCCTCTGGGTTCAAGTGATTCTCGTGCCTCAGCCTCCAGAGTAGCTGGGATTACAGGCGAGTGCCACCACACCCAGCTAATTTTTGTATTTTTAGTAGAGATGAGATTTGATGCTGGGTGTGGTGGCTCATGCATGTAATCCCAGCACTTTGGGAGGCCGAGGTGGGTGGATCACCTGAGGTCAGGAGTTTGAGACCAGCCTGGCCAGCATGGTGAAACCTCGTCTCTACTAAAAATACAAAAATTAGCCAGGCGTGGTGATGGGCGCCTGTAGTCCCAGCTACTCGGGAGGCTGAGGCAGGAGAATCGCTTGAACCTGGGAGGCGGAGGTTGCAGTGAGCTGAGATCGTGTCCCTGCACTCCAGCCTGGGTGACAGAGCAAGACTCCGTCTCAAAAAAACAAAACAAACAAACAAAAAAAAAAAACAAAAAAACCTTGACCTGTAAGCTATATGCAAGTTTGGGTCTTACATGTAAGCTAGCTGGGCACAGTGGCTCACACCTGTGATCCCAGCACTTTGGGAGGCTGAGGCGGGCGGATCACAAGGTCAGGAGTTCAAGACCAGCCTGGCCAACATGGTGAAACCCCATCTCTACTAAAAATGCAAAACTTAGCCGGGTGTGGTGGTGTGCACCTGTAATCCCAGCTACTTGGGAGGCTGAGGCAGGAGAATCACTTGAACCCAGGAGGCGGAGGTTGCAGTGAGCTGAGATTGTGCCACTGTACTTCAGCCTGGGTGACAAAGCCAGGCTGTCTAAAAAAAAAAAAAAAGAAAGCCACAAGAAGAAGGAGTAAGTGAATTATTCTCTACATTCCCTACCTCTGATATATTTGCAAAGAAATGTAGCTCTCTTTATTATTTGAGTATATTATAATCAACATTTCTTTCACTGAAGCCGACTTCTTCACTGATCAAGATAGAATATCTCACCACTAGGCCGGGCACGGTGGCTCACACCTGTAATCCTAGCACTTTTGGGAGGCCGAGGTGGGCGGATCAGAAGGTCAGGATTTTGAGACCAGCCTTGCCAATATGGCGAAACCCCATCTCTACCAAAAATACAAAAATTAGCCAGGCGTGGTGGCAGCCGTCTGAGTCCCAGCTACTGAGGAGGCTGAGGCAGGAGAATAGCTTGAATCTGGGAGGCAGAGGTTGCAGTGAGCTGAGATTGTACCTTTGCACTCCAGCCTGGGTGACAAGAGTGAGACTGTCTCAAAAAAAAAAAAAGAAAAAAAAGAAAGGAAGAATATCTCACCATTGAAATAATCTAATGATAGCAATTTTATTGATGATAAAACTGAGGGTAGTAAGTAGTCATTAATGTTGACCTGCACAGACACAGTTTAGTAGTGACTGGGCTCTAAAATTACAGAATTCTGGTATGAACAATCAGCTCCCATTTTGTGCAATAGGTTTCACTCTGGCATGCATTTCATATGGCCCTAAATATTCAATCAGGCAATATCAATTCTGTGTTGTGAACACAGCCTTCTTTGGATTCTTGCCCTGACCTATGAGACAACTCCTGCTTTTCTTCTTCTGAGAATGTTACCCAAACAAATCACTGTAACACTTGCCACAGGTTAACTTTTTAAACATCACATCCAAAGAAACTGAGCTTTGAGAATAGAATTCATTTTTGACACGTGACAGAGCTCCAAAAGAGGCAAGATTTCAATTCAAAAAAAAAAACAAAAAACACATCCATGATGCAGACTAGTCACTTTAAGAAAATCTTGAAAGGCCGGGTGTGGTGGCTCACGCCTGTAATCCCAGCACTTTGGAAGGCAGAGGAGGGTGGATCACCTGAGGTCGGGAGTTCGAGACCAGCCTGACCGACGTCAAGAAACCCCGTCTCTACTACAAATACAAAATTAGCTGGGTGTGGTGGTACATGCCTGTAATCTCAACTACTCGGGAGGCTGAGGCAGGAGAATCGCTTGAACCCGGGAGTCGGAGGTTGCGGTGAGCAAGATCACGCCGTTGCACTCCAGCCTGGGCAACGAGAGTGAAACTCCATCTCAAAAAAAAAAATTAGCCAGGCGTGGTGGTGTATGCCTGTAGTCCCAGTTACTCTGGAGACTGAAGTGGAAAGAATTACTTGAACCTTGGAGGTCGAAGCTGCAGTGAGCCATGATCAGCTTCAGCAACAGAGTGAGGCCCTGTCTCAAAAAAATATGTTGCTCAGACCAGAAAAGGCGATTGTTAAATATAACAGTACAAGGAAACAAATCTAATTGCTGAAGAAAATAGGAAAAATACCTAAGACTATAGGTTTTCAAGATTATGAATACAGGCAACATACTGAACTCAATGATACTAGTTAAATTTTATTGAGTACTTACTAGGTTACAGGTATTGTACTAAGTGGTTTTAGTGCTTATGGGGGTGAGCTTTGCAACAAGAGTTACATTTCATATGGACAGTTGAAGGCTCTTAATCATTTTCCCCACACTAGGAATTAGATTAATAAAGGGTCATATAATCAAATTTTGTGGGCCGGGCCCTCAGGAGTCTCGAACTCCTGACCTCAAATGACCCACCCACCTTGGCCGCCCAAAGTGCTGGGATTACAGGCATGAGCCACTGCACGTGGCCTAATTATAGCAATGTTTTAAATGATGAAACAAAGTGTAGTGGATACTGAGGTTGCCTTGCACAGATACAGTTTTCCAGTGACAGATCCTGAGAACTACTGAACTGAGGTATGAAAGATCATCTCACCTCTAATAACAGCTTAACGATTTACATGGCCATAACCATGCTATGAGGCAGAAAGGAATCCCTGCTGTAACAACAGACTTGTTCGGGTAATTTCCCTGCCCTATCCAACTTCTTGCACTATTATTCTTCTGAAAACCTTCCAACAAAATTACCATAACCCTTGCCTCAGGCTCAACATCAATGGACTCTAATCAAAGACATTGAGCTTAGGCCAAGCTCGGTGGCTCATGCCTGTAATCTCAGCATATTGGGAGGCCGAGGCGGTTGGACCCCTAGAGCCCAGGAGTTCGAGATCACCCTGGCCAACATGGCGAAACCCTGTCTCTACTAAAAATACAAAAAAATTAGCTGGGTATGGTGGTGCTTGCCTGTAATCCTTGCTACTTGGGAGACTGAAGCATGAGAATTGCTGGAACCTAGGAGGTGGAGGCGGCAGTGAGCCGAGACTGCACCACTGCACTCCAGACTGGGTGACAGAAGGAGACTCCGTCAAAAAAAAAAAAAAAAGAACAACTGAGCTTGGAGAATGGAACTAATTTTTTTAATTATGATTTATTTATTTATTTATTTATTTTTGAGACGGAGTCTTGCTCTGTCGCCCAGGCTGGAGCGCAGTGGCGCGATCTCGGCTCACTGCAAGCTCTGCCTCCCGGGTTCACGCCATTCTCCTGCCTCAGCCTCCCGAGTAGCTGGGACTACAGGCACCCGCCACCATGCCCTGCTAATTTTTTGTATTTTTAGTAGAGACGGGGTTTCACCGTATTAGCCAGGATGGTCTGGATCTCCTGACCTTGTGATCCGCCTGCCTCGGCCTCCCAAAGTGCTGAGATTACAGGCATGAGCCACTGCGCCCCGCTGTGGAACTCATTTTTGTAAAATTACAGAGCTACACAAAGAACAAGTGATGTTTCAACCCGAAGTTAAAATGTACTTACCCGCGATGTTATCTAATCATTTTAGAAAACTCGGTGATAGATCAGGCAGATATTCTGGCTCACCAGTATTTCTGTGTCTTTGACTCATTTTGAATCCCAAGTCCAAAGTGGACAACACAATCAGGAAGAGAAGTTATCCTACCGATGAGTTTCCCCGAGGCTCTTTTCATATCTCTGTTCCTCAGGCTGTAGATAAAGGGGTTCATAATAGGTGTGTCCACTGTGTACATCACTGAAGCCACCGCAGTCCTCCTTGAAGAGTCAGAAACGGCAGAGCTAATGTACACCCCCCGACCTGCCCTGTAGAATCAGGAAACAAATGGGAGGTGAGACTCACAGGTGAAAAAAGCTTTATGTTTTCCACTTGCTGACGGCATTCTCAAAACAGACAAGGCTATTTGAGAATAAGAAAACATGACCCTGGAGAGAAGAATATCACCAAATATGCAAGTTGCAAAATAGACCAGAAAGTTACTTTTATTTATTTATTTTTATTGGTTTTTTTTTTTTTTTTCGAGACGGAGTCTCCCTCTGTTGCCCAGGCTGGAGTGCAGTGGCATGATCTCGGCTCACTGCAACCTCTGCCTCCCAGGTTCAAGTGATTCTCCTGCCTCAGCCTCCTGAGTAGCTGGGATTACAAGCAAGCGCCACCACACCTGGCTAATTTTTGTATTTTTAGTAGAGACAATGCTTCACCATTTTGGCCAGGCTGGTCTCGAACTCCTAACCTCGTGGTCCACCCCCTCAGCCTCCCAAAGTGCTGGGATTACAGGCCTCAGCCACCGCGCCTGACCGCAGTAGCCATTATTTTATTCTGATTTTATGAGATCAGCTCTTTCGGATTCTACACATGGCTGAGATCATGCAGTATTTGTCTTTCTGTACCTGGCTTATTTCACTCAGCATAATGTTCTCCAGGTTCCTCCATGTTGTGGCGAATGACAGAATTTCCTCTTTTTTAAAGGGTGTATAGTACTCTATTATATACCACATTTTCTTTTTCTTTTCCAGACGAAGTCTTGCTCTGTTGCCCAGGCTAGAGTGCAGTGGTGTAATCTCGGCTCACTGCAACCTCCGTCTCCTGGGTTCAAGTGATTCTCTTGCCTCAGCCTCCTGAGTAGCTGGGATTACAGGCATACGTCATCACATCTGGCTAATTTTTGTATTTTTAGTGGAGACAGGGTTTCACCATGTTGGCCAGGCTGGTCTTGAACTCCTGACCTCAAGTAGTCTACCTACCTCAGGCTCCCAAAGTGCTGGGATTATAGGCATGAGCCACTGTGCCCGCCATACCACGTTTTCTTTATCCACTTATATGTTGACGGACATTCAGGTTGATTACATATCCTGGCTATTGTGACTAATATTGCAGTGAACATGAGAGTGCAGATATCTCTTCAGCATATTGATTTCAATTCCTTTGAAATTCAACAGCACAAACATAAATCAATATAACTATAGATAGTCAACCTAAATAACAGAGAGAGGCTCTCTAAAAGAAAATGATGTTCATTGCCAAAGAAAGACTTGCAATAGCAATACGCGTGCCGTCATAAACTATGTATGCATTCAAGGAGGTAAAGGAAGACAAAGTTCTTTAATGGGAAAATGAGGAAGGTTACATAATTGTTTTGAAATAATTATCCTTCACAGTAATAGCTAATAACAAGGGTGATGCCAGTCTGAAGTTGGACAGGCAGTTGCTGGGCAGATGTACTTGCAGAAATATTTTTTGTGTAAGGTTGCAACAGCCTTTTGTGCAAGGTTGTGGTTTTTGTAGTCTTGTGATAGTTCTTGTTATTGGGCATCCAAGTGAGATAAATCTCTCCATGGCCTTCCCTAGCTTTACTTGTCAGGGTGTGTGTGTGTGTGTTTGTTTGTATGATTGTTTGTTTTTCATGAGACGAAGTTTTGCTCTGTCACCCAGGCTGGAATGCAGTGGTGCGATCTCGGCTCACTGCAACCTCCGCCTCCCAGGTTCAAGCGATTCTTATGTCTCAGCCTCCTGAGTAGTTGGGATTACAGATATGTGCCACAACGCCTGGCTAATTTTTGTATTTTTCATAGAGATGGGGTTTCACCATGTTGGCCAGGCTGGTCTCGAACTCCTGACCTTGTGATCTGCCCACCTCAGCCTATCAAAGTGCAGTCTTTTTTGATAGCCACTGCACCCAGTCTTTTTTTTTAATAAGTGACTCCATTTTGATTCTGACAACTTTAACAATATATATACACAAGGACAGTCAGCCTTCCATATCTGCCAGTACCACATTCATGGACTCAACCAACTGTGGATCAAAAATATTAAAAATATTAAATAAAATATTTAAAAATATTAAATAAGAATATTCCAAAAATACAATATTAAGTAATACAACTATTTACATAGGATTAACATTATACTAGGTAATATAAGTAATCTAGAAATGATTTAAAGTATAGGAGACCTGGGCACAGTGGTTTACACTGCATAATCCCAGCACTTTGGGAGGCTGAGGCAGGAGGATTGTTTGAGGCCAGGAGTTTGAGGCTGCAGTGAGCTATAATCACACCACTGTAGTTCAACCTGGGCAACAGAGCAAGGCTCTCTTTAAAAAAGAAATTAATCATTTAATATTAAAATTAAAAATTACTTAATTTTTAAATTGAAAATAAATTACTTAATTTTTAAATTAAAAATAAATTAGTTAGCTGGGCATGGCGGCTCATGCCTATAAGCCCCGCACTTTGGGAGGCTGAGGCAGGCAGATTACCTGAGGTCAGGAGTTCAAGGCCAGCCTGGCCAACATGGTAAAACTCTGTCTCTACTAAAAATACGAAAATGAGCCAGGCATGGTAGCAGGCGCCTGTAATCCCAGCTACTCAGGAGGCTGAGGCAGGAGAATCACTTGAGCCCCAGAGGTGGAGGTTGCAGTAAGCTGAAATCACGCCACTGCACTCTAGACTGGGTGACAGAGCAAGACTCTGTCTCAATAAATAAATAAATAAATAAATAAACAAACAAACAAACAAGTTTTTAAATTTTTAATTAAATTTAATTTTTTTTAAAAAAGACCTAGTATTGGATAGACCAGTAGGGTGACTATAGTTCAAAATAACCCACTGTATATTTCAAAATACCTAGAAGAGAACAACTGGAATGGTTGGAGCATAAAGACAGGACAAATATTTAAGGTGCTGGATATCTAAAGTAACAAATCCTTACACATTATACAAATGTATTACACTATCACACATATCCTGAAACAATGTACATCTATTATGCATTGATACAAAAATAAAAAAATAGCCAGGCATGGTGGCATGCACCTGCAGTCTCAGCTACTTGGCAGGCTGAGTCCAGAGGATCGCTTGAGCCCAGGAATTCGAGGTGGCAGTGAGCTGTGATCACACCACTGCACTCCAGCCTGGGCAACAAAATGAGAGACTGTCTCAAAAATCAATTAGTCAGTCAATCAATCCAAAAAGAATTCAAGTCCAGGTGGTCCGATTCCAAAACTATCACCCTGAACCATCTGATCTCTGGTCTCATGTATTCAAAGACATTGGTCAGGCGGGGCACAGTGGCTCATGCCTGTAATCCCAGCACTTTGGGAGGCCGAGACGGGCGGATCACCTGAGGTCAAGAGTTCGAGACCATCCTGGCCAACATGGTAAAACCCTGTCTCTACTAAAAATAGAAAAATTAACTGGGCTTGGTGGCATGTGTCTATCATCCCAGCTACTCCAGAGGCTGAGGCAGGAGAATAGCTTGAACCCAGGAGGCGGAGGTTGCAGTGAGCCGAGATTGCGCCACTACACTCTAGTCTGGGCAACAGAGCGAGACTCCATCGCCAAAAAAAACGAAAACAAAAAACCCCAAAGACATTAGTCAGGCTTTCCAGACTTCTCATTACTTCTTTCTCCCTGACATATCCCAGCAGTGTAAGCCCAAAACAGCTGAGACATCAATGGAAAGATGGTATTCTAGATATTAGTTTTCTCAAAGCCTTCAACACGTCTTTGTTTCTCAGGCTGTAGATGAACAGGTTCAGCATGGGGGTGACCACGGGATACATCACTGATGCTTTTGCACCCTTCCTAGAGGAGTGGGTAGCCCCAGAACTAAGGTACACCCCAAACCCTGTTCCATAGAATAAGCAAACAACAATTAAGTGTGACCTGCAGATGGAAAAAGCTTTATACTTTCCACCAGCTGATGGAATTTTCATGACAGAGGAGACAATTCGTGTGTAAGAGAAAATGATCCCAGAGAGAGGAACAACACCTAACAGGCTGGTCACCAAATACACCAGGATGTTATTAATGAGGACATCAGAACAGGCGAGCTTGAGAACATCAGAGAGTTCACAGAAAAAGTGGGGAATTTCCAGGTCTGTGCAGAAGGTCAGCCGTAGCACCATCAACGTGTGCAGCAGAGCATCCAGGACACTAACGATGAAGGACAGCAGAAGCAGCAGCCCACAGAGTTTGGGTTCATGATGACATTGTACCTCAGTGGGTGACAGATGGCCACAAATCCATCATAGGCCATCATGACCAGAATTCCATTTTCCAAGCCAGCAAAAACCAAGACAAAGCAGATTTGGGTGAGGCAGCCTGTGTAAGTGATGGATTGAGTCTGTGCCTGGATGTTCACCAGCATCTTGGGCATCGTGGTGGAGGTGAAACAGATGTTGACCAAGGACAGGTTGGAGAGGAAGAAGTACATGGGGGTGTGGAGGTGGGAGTCAGAGTTGACGGCCAGGATGATGAGCAGGTTCCCCAGCATTGTGGCCAGGTCCATGGACAGGAACAGCATGAAGAGGATGGGCTGCAGCTCTGGCTCCCCTGACAATCCCAAGAGAAGGAATTCTGGAGTGTCTGAGAAGTTTCCTGCTTTCATGTTGTTGATGAGTCTTGATCTTGTCTGTATTATCAAAACCAAACCAGTTATAAGTTATAGACCTTTTTTCCTTCCTTCCTTCCTTCCTTCCCTTCCTTCCTTCTTTCCTTCCTTCCTTCCTTCCTTTCTTCCTTTCTTTCTTTTCCTTTCTTTCTTTCTTTCTTTCTTTCTTTTTTCTTTCTTTTTTTTTTTCTTTCTTTCTTTCTTTTTTCTTTCTTTCTTTCTTTCTTTCTCTCCCTCTCTCTCTTTCTCTTTCTCTCTCTTTCTTTTCTTTCTTACTTTCTTTCTTCTTACTTTCTTTTTCTATCCCTCCCTCTCTTTCTCTCCCTCCCTCCCTCGTTCCCTCCTCTTTCTTTTTCTCTTTCTCTTTCTTTCTTTTCTCTTTCTTTCTTTCTCCTTTTTCTTTCTTTCTTCCTTTCCTTTCTTTCTCTTTCTTTCTCTCTCTCCCTCCTTCCCTCCCTCTCTCCTTCCTCTTTTCTCCTTCCTTCCTTCCCTCCTTCCCCCCTCTCTCTTTTTGTCTCTCTCTTTTCATTCCTTCCTTCCTTCCTTCCTTCCTTCCTTCCTTCCTCTCTCTCTCTTTCCTTCCTTCTTACCTTCCTTCCTTCCATCCTTTCTCCCTTCCTTCCCTCCTTCTTTCTTTCCTTCTTTCTTCTTTGCAGGATCTCTCTCTGTCATCCATTGCCTGGGCTCAAGCAATCCTCCTCTCTCAGCCTCCCAAATAGCTGGGATGACAGGCATGAACCCCCATGCCCAGCCTGTTCTTTACTTCCTTCCTAGGTACCCTACCAGTGTCTTTCTCACCCACCAATTTCCCTTTATCATTACAGTTTGTGAAAATAAAAATTAAGCCCTCTTTATCTAGCAGCATAAGCCCCTCCCACTATTTTTATTTGCCTTCTTCTGTCTTTCGTTTGTATCACAGATAATGTTAATAAAGAAAATTTTAACAGTAAGCCATGCATCAGACCCTCTTTCCATTATTTCTTTCTTTTCTTTTTTTTGAGATGGAGTTTCACTCTGCTACCCAGGCTGGAGTGCAGTGGTGTGATCTCAGCTCACTGCAACCTCCGCCTCCCAGGTTTGAGCCATCCTCCTGCCTCAGCCTCCCAAGTAGCTGGAACTACAGGCGTGTGCCAACACACCTGGCTAATTTTTACACTTTTAACAGAGACAAGGTTTCACCATGTTGGCCAGGTGGGTCTTGAACTCCTGACTTCAAGTGATCCACCCTCCTCGGCCTCCTACAGTGCTGGGATTACAGGCTTGAGCCACTGCACCCACCCTTCCTATTATTACTGGTGCAGCCCCTGGTTCAGGCAACCCCTGAACCTTGGCACTGATTCCTGGAGGAGTCCTGTGTGAGTCAGCGCCAAACCTTTCCTATTCCTTCTGGCTTATCCACATTCTTGAGAAATTGATCCTGGGGCCCCCAAAGCAGGACGTAAAGAATTGATGTATGCCTGCAATGCCAAAACATCAGCCTACTGTTCTCATAAACCCATAAGTTAAGGAAATTCTGTAATGATGACTCAGGAGTTGGGGAAAACATATTATAGAATCACAGCATGTGAACAGTTGAATGGTGCAGTGAGCCCATCTCAGCCCTTTGCTTCACAAATTGAGTTCCTGGCCAGACACAGCGACTCACACCTATAATCCCAGCACTTTGGGAGGCTGAGGCAGAAGGGTTGCTTGAGGCCAGGAGTTTGAGACCAGCCTGAACAAAGTAGCAAGACTCCATCTATACTAAACATTTTTAAAAAATTAAATTAAATTAAAAATTAGCCAGGCACGGTGGTACGTGTCTGTAGTCCCAGCAACTTGGGAGGCTGAGTTGGGAGGATCACTTGAACCCGGGAGTTGGAGGCTGCAGTGAGCTGTCATAGGGTCACAACACGCCAGCCTTGAACAGAGCAAGACTCTGCCTCTTAAAACAAATACACAAACAAGCCGGGTGTGGTGGCTCACGCCTGTAATCCCAGCACTTTGGGAGGCCGAGGAGGGCAGTTCACAAGATCAGGAGATCGAGACCATCCTGGCTAACATGGTGAAACCCTGTCTCTACTAAAAATACAAAAAGTTAGCCAGGCGTGGTGGTGGGCTCTTGTAGTCCCAGCTACTCAGGAGGCCGGGGCAGGAGAATGGCGTGAACCCGGGAGGCGGAGCTTGCAGTGAGCCGAGATCGCGCCACTGCACTCCAGCCTGGGTGACAGAGCGAGACTCCGTCTCAAACAAACAAACAAACAAAAAACCAAATACACAAACAAAAACAAAATCCAGGCCCCTAACCAGGAGTTGGCTTTTACTGGAGAAAGACAAATGATTATAAAAGCTTCAACCATTGGTGCATAAAGCTTGGACTCAAACAGTTGTCAATTCCGTCATGAATGCCTCAATTGTGACATGGATCTGTGACATGAGAAGGTCCCTGAACCCCTCTGAGCAGACTCAAGTTTCTCACTTCTCCAGTGGGAACTGGTGTAAAAATGTACAGGGGTGTTGCAGGGATGAAAGATGAATAGATGTTAGGATAGGTGTATCCTAGCACAGTGCTCAGAGGTCCTGCAATAACCTTTTATTTATTTATTAGTTTTTTTATTATCTTTTTTTTTTGAGATGGAGTCTCGCTCTGTGGCTGAGGCTGGAGTGCAGTGGCACAATCTCGGCTCACTGCAACCTCTGCCTTCCTGGTTCAAGCGATTCTCCTGCCTCAGCCTCCTGAGTAGCTGGGAGTACAGGTATGCACCACCACGCCCAGTTAATTTTTGTATTTTTGTTAGAGACAGGATTTCTCCATGTTGACCAGGCTGGTCTCAAACTCCTGACCCCAGGTGATCTGCCCACCTTGGCCTCCCAAAGTTCTGGGATTACAGGCATGAGCCACCACGCCTGGCCAGCAGTGACTTTTCCTATCATTTTTGTTTCTAGCTGTGGACAATGCTTGATGCCTCAGGGACATGGGGGGTGAGATGGGGTGCAAAAGGAAGAAGCAGGGAAGATATCCCAAGAGTAATATCAGGCCGGGTGCGGTGGCTCACACCTGTAATCCCAGCACTTTGGGAGGCCGAGGCAGGCAGATGACCTGAGGTCAGGAGTTTGAGACCAGCCTGGCCAACATGGTGAAACCCCGTCTCTACCAAAAAAATTAAAAAATTAGCCAGGTGTGGTGATGTGTGCCTGTAATCCCAGCTACTTGGGAGACTGAGGCAAGAGGATTGCTTGAAACTGGGAGGTATAGGTTGCAGTGAGCTGAGATCGCGCCACTGCACTCCAGCTTGGGTGATCGAGTGAGACTCCATCTCAACAAACAAACAAAAGAATAATGTTTCAGGGCTGAGCAAAGAAGGCATGTGCTCAAAATCCCACTGAGAGTTCTCCTAGTGTAATGAGGTACAGAAAAGAAAGAACTGGGCTGGACACGGTGGCTCAAGCCTATAATCCCAGCACTTTGGAAGGCCGAGGCGGGAGGATCGCTTGAGCCCAGGAGTTTGAGACCAGCCTGGGTTGTGCCTCTGTACTCTAGCCTGGGTGACAGAGCAAGATGCTGTCTCAGAAAAAAGAAAAAGCCAGGCGCGGTGGCTCACGCCTGTAATCCTAGCACTTTGGGAGGCAGAAGCAGGTGGATCACTTGACCCCAGGAGTTAGAGACCAGCCTGGGCAACATGGTGAAACCCCATCTCTACAAAAAATACAAAAACTAGCCAGGCATGGTGGCATGCACCTATAGTCCTAGCTACTCAGGAGGCTGAGGTAGGAGGATCACCTGAGCTCGGGAGGTCGAGGTTGTGGTGAGCCGTGATTGAGCCACTGCACTCCAGTCTGGGTGACAGAGTGAGATCCTGCCTCAAAATAAAATAAAATAAAATAAGAAAGAAAGAAAAAAGCTAAACAAACATCAGTATGGGGATAGATACACAAATTATGGCACTATTATTACACGTAATAACAGTGTTAAACTAAGCATAGCGAATGCCCACCAATTTCAGAGAGTGGTGGTCCCCGGGAAGGGAAGGTGAGGAGTAAAAACAAATCAAGAGGACTTCATGTAAAAGTGTTATACTTTATTGTTGTTATTATTATTATATTTAGTATTTTAAATCTAGTTTTAAAATTAAAAAAAAATTTTTTGCAGAGATGAGCTCTTGCTATATTGCCCAGGCTATGTTGCTATGTTGCCCACGCCTGTAAGCCCAAAGTGCTAGGATTAGAGGCATGAACCACCACATCTGGCCTCTTTTGGGGTTTTAAAAGAGAAACCGAAAGACTGGAAATGTAGGTGAGTGGGTCTCAACTTCCCCTTCTCACAGTCAAGAGATGGGGACAAGAGTCAAGTTATTTAAGGGTGAAATCTGGCACCAGACATGGTGAAGATTGAACAGCCAGACTCATCTCATCAAAGCCCCATCTGCAGCCAAAAGAATGAGGAAAACCATGGGGCCAGTCATGGTGGCTCACGCCTGTAATCCCAGAACTTTGGGAGGCCAGGGCGGGTGGATCATGAGGTCAAGAGATCAAGACCATCCTGGACAACTTGGTGAAACCCCATCTCTACTAAAAATACAAAAGTTAGCCAGTCATGGTGGTGGGCGCCTGTAATCCCAGGTACTCAGAAGGCTGAGGCAGGAGAATCGCTGGAACCCAGGAGGCAGAGGTTGCAGTGAGCTGAGATCGAGCCACTGCACTCCAGCCTGGTGACAGAGCGAGACTCCTTCTCAAAACAAAACAAAAAAAAAGAATGTGGAAAACCAGAGAACTGTAGATTCCTTTTGTTTATTTGTTTGTTTTATGAGACGGAGTCTTGCTCTGTCACCAGGCTGGAGTGCAGTGGTGCCATCTCAGCTCACTGCAACCTCTGCCTCCCAGGTTCAAGCGATTCTCCTGCCTCAGCCTCCTGAGTAACTGGGATTACAGGCACATGCCACCGTGCCCCGCTAAGTTTTTGTATTTTTAGTAGAGATAGGGTTTCACCATGTTGGCTAGCCTGGTCTGGAACTCCTGACCTCAGGTGATTGACCCACCTTGGTTCCCAAAGTGCTGGGACTACATGCGTGAGCCACCGCACTTGGCCAGATTCCTTTTTGAAGGGACTAATTCATACTTAGGTGGGAAAGGAGTCCCTGGGATTTAGAAGACAGAATGGGAGCTGAAAATAATGAAATCTGGTTATAAATTATAAGAAAACAGGGGAAGTAAATATATCAAGAAAAGGGTCACTGATTAGCTTGGAATCTCACTTATAACAATTCTGCTGAATTGTCTCTTACCTTATGGTTGTCCTCCAGATAGGATGGGAGAAAAAATAAAACAAAAAACTTGTTCAGTTTCTCACAGCATTTATTGGGAGCACTTCAGATTACCTTGAAGACATCAGTGAGGAATTCTCCACTTTTTTTCTTGGAGAATTGAAAGATGAAATGGAAGATCTATCCCCAAGAAGGGCAGATGAACCAAGTAAGGCAATGCGCTCTTGGGCAAGAGGGATCATCTCTGGAGCAAGACTCAGGTATGATGTTTCCTGACATGAGCGGGGCTGTTGAGTGGAGTGGTCACCGGTAGATTATTCGCAGTCTCTGTGGCCCCTAGGAGCTCAATTTTCAAAGCTGCTTATTAGCTAAATGTGTACAGTGCTGTCATTTCTTCCCCTAAGGCAGCTCAAGTCCTTAATGAGCACAGATCAGACGTGAGAACAAAGGGGGAATTCCTGGATGGCTGACTTCCTGACCCCAAGGGACAAGCTGTATGTCATACTTTTCCTACCACATTTCCTCTTACCCCGAGAGTATCTCATTCTTGGATCCTAGGATCTGACCTCAAGGGAGCTGGTGGAATCCTCCTTAGACAGAATCCCAGCTTACTCTGAGTCAGAAATTGCTTTTTTTTTTTTTTTCAAACCGAGTCTCACTCTGCGCCCTGGCTGGAGTGCAGTGGTGTGATCTCAGCTCACTGCAACCTCCACCTCTCAGGTTCAAGCGATTTTCCTGCCTCAGCCTCCCAAGTAGAGTAGCTGGGATTACAGGCACACACAACACCTGGTGAATTTTTATATTTTTAGCAGAGATGAGGTTTCACCATGTTGGCCAGGCTGGTCTCAAACTCCTGACTTCAAGTGATCCACCCACCTCGGCCTCCCAAAGTGCTGGAACTATAGGCATGAGCCACCGCACCTGGCGTCAGGTATTTCTTTATAGCAACACAATAACGGCCTAGTACAGTAAGTTTTGGGGAAAGAAATGGTGACATAATGTTGACAAAATGCAGATAAAGCCCAAACCCAGTCTTAAACAAATGAAGAACAAGACCTGAAGTTGATAGAGTATGAAATGGTGCAGTGATGGTGACAAAAAATGGGGCCTGTGTGGGTTTCTCTTTAAATATTGACCCTAAACTTGGGAAGGCAAGGGGAAAAATGTCTGCATTCATAATCAAAGGAATGATACTTCCATCGTTTGGTATTTTATGTAGTTTACGAAGGAATGATTCTATTACGACTGGAAATTACATTGACAGGCAAAAGCTATTATATATGAAAAATGAGAAAGAATTAGACAATGGCTTCCAATGTAAATATTAAGGAGAACAGGTCTTTAAGACGACAGGTCTTTCAAAACAAAAAGGCTGGGCGTGGTGGCTCATGCCTGTAATCCCAGCACTTTGGGGGGCTGAAGAGGCAGATCACCTGAGGTCAGGAGTTTGAGACCAGCCTGGCCAACATGGTGAAACCCCATTTCTACTAAAAATACAAAAATTAGCCAGGTGTGGTGGCAGGTGCCTGTAATTCCAGCTACTTGGGAGGCTGAGGCAGGAGAATCACTTGAACCCCAGGAGGCAGAGGTTACAGTGAGCAGAGATCGTGCCACTGCACTCAAGCCTGGGTGTCAGAGTGAGACTCCATCTCAAAAAAAAAAAAAAAAAAGACAGGCTGTTAAGATCCTAGGTAAGTAGGAAATGATAGGTAAAAAGTGAAAGATAGGGAAAGCTGAAGGTATATGAGGAAACTCACAGCAAATGTTCTCTACTTTCCCCTTAAGTTTTTTGTTTTGTTTTGTTTTGTTTTGTTTTTGTTTTTGTTTTGACAGAGTCTTGCTCTGTCGCTGAGGCTGGAGTGCAGTGGGGTGATCTCAGCTCACTGCAACATCCGCCTCCTAGTTTCAAGCGATTCTCCTGCCTCAGCCTCCTGAGTAGGTGGGATTACAGGTGTCCACCACCACGCCTGGCTACTTTTTGTATTTCTAGTAGACACGGGGTTTCACCATATTGGTCAGGCTGGTCTTGAACTCCTGACCTCATGACCCACCTGCCTCTGCCTTGGACTCCGAAAGTGTTGGGATTACAGGCATGAGCCACCGTGCCTTTTTTTTACAGACAGGGTCTTGCTCTGTCACCCAGGCAAGGGTACAGTGGTGCCATCATAGCTCACTGCAGCCTTGAATTCCTGGACTCAAGGAATCCTCCTGCCTCAGCCGCCCAACTAACTGGGACTACAGATATGCACCACCACATCCAGCTATTTTTGTGTGTGTGCAAAAACGGGGTCTCACTATATTGCCCAGGCTGGTCTCAAACATTTGATCCTTCCACCTCAGACTCCTAAGTAGCTGGGATAGCCACCGTTTCGCCACCATGCCCAGCCTAAAATCAAGACATATATGAACAACAGAATTCACAAGTTTTCTGTTTCTCTGTTGCACCGAAGGCAGTTCCATCATGACCCATCCAGTATCTTCTCCTTCTGGATTCAAGGTGTTTTTGATCTTGGGTCTTGATTTTGTGTGGCATGTACAACCTCAAAGCAATATGGTGAACGTTTTTTACCTGCTCTATCCCTAATGTATATCCACATTATCAAACTGCATTGCTCACCACTTATCAAACATCCCATCCTGCCCTGACACATCCCTGGCTTCTCATCTGAATTGGCATCAACACAGAGACCTAATGCATTCAAGTCGTTGGCACCTGACTCCTGTTCTTTAACCACCCAGCTATACCATGATTCAGGATAATTTCTTTTATTTTTGAGACAGAGTTTTGGTCCATCACCCAGGCTGGAGTGCAGTGGTGCAATCTCAGCTCACTGCAACCTCTACTTCCTGGGTTCAAGCAATTCTCCTGCCTCGGCCTCCCTGAGTAGCTGGGATTACAGGTGCGTGCCACCACGCCTGGCTAATTTTTATATTTTTAGTAGAGACAGGGTTTCAGCATGTTAGCCAGGCTGAACTTGAACTCCTGACCTCAAGTGATCCGTCTGCCTCCCTAAATGCTGGGATTACAGGCATTAGCCACTGCACCCGGCCCCAACTTCTTCACCCTTTCGGCCTTACTGCATCTCCTCTCCTAATGCATAGAGACTTCCAAGCCATCTATTCTTCAACCATGTTGCTATTTATTTATTTTTATTTATTTTGAGATGGAATCTTGCTCTGTAGCCCAGGCTGGAGTGCAATGGTGTGATCTCAGCTCACTGCAACCTCCACTTCCCGGGTTCAAGCAATTGTCATGCCTCAGACTCCCTGAATAGCTGGGATTACAGGTGCCTGCCACCATGCCCAGCTAATTTTTGTATTCTATTTATTTATTTTGAGATGGAATTTTGCTCTTGTTGCACAGGCTGGAGTGCAATGGCAAGATCTCAGCTCACTGCAACCTCTGCCTCCCAGGTTCAAGTGATTCTCCTGCTTCAGCCTCCTGAGTAGCTGTGATTACAGGCATGCGCCACCATGCCCAGCTAATTTTGTATTTTTAGTAGAGATGGGGTTTCTCCTTGTTGGTCAGGCTGGTCTTGAATTCCCGACCTCAGGCGATCCGCCCACCTTGGCCTCCCAATGTTATGGGATTACAGCCGTGAGCCACCGCGCCTGGCCAACCTCATTTCTTTAACTAGGTGACTGAGATTCAATCATATATTTTCCAAAACCTCAAATTCCCTACTCTCTGTCCTATCATAATACTTGCCCTGGAAAATTCTAACCATCTGTCTCTCCTGCCTACATAATTCTGCCCCCACGCGGTGATACGGGAAGCGCTAAAAAATTTGAGGTCACCCACCCTAAAGGGGTCTTCAACTTCAACAAATTTCCAATGGGCAAGGATCTTTTCACGATTTCTCCAGGATTTTGAATTCACATCGTCTCAACTTCCCTCTTTTTTTTTTTTTGAGACAGAGTCTCACTCTGTCCCCAGGCTAGAGTGCAGTGGCACCATCTCGGCTCACTGCAACCTCCAACTCCCTGGTTCAAGCTGTTCTCCTGCCTCAGCCTCCCGAGTAGCTGGGATTACAGGCACGCGCCACCACGCCCAGCTAATTTTTGTATTTTTTTTAGTACAGACGAGGTTTCATCATATTGGCCAGGATGGTCTTGATTTCCTGACCTCGTGATCCGCCCGCCTTGGCCTCCCAAAGTGCTGGGATTACAGGCGTGAGCCACTGCTCCCGGCCACAACTTCCCACTTCAATAACAAATGATTTTACAACTTACTGCAGAGAGAAATAGTAACGACCATAAGAAAGATTTCTCACCTTCTTTATTTTTTCTCTTATCCTAGATTCGAGACATTTCTCACCTTCTTGACACTAGTGCAAAAGTAGTCCAGTAACATCACCAGTTCTTTCTTCTTTCACTCTGCAAGCAATGAGATGTGTGCCTTCTTATCTAAAGCCAATATCTCCTACTTTTTTTTTTTTCCTTTGAGATGGAGTCTCTGTCACCCAGTCTGGAGTGCAGTGGCAAGATCTCCGCTCACTGCAACCACTACCTCTTGGGTCCAAGAGATTCTCCTGCCTCAGCCTCCTGAGTAGCTGGGACTACAGGCACGCACCACCAAGCCCGGCTAATTTTTGTATTTTTAGTAGAGACAGAGTTTCACCATGTTGGCCAGGCTGGTCTCGAACTCCTGAGCTCGTGATCCACCCGCCTCGGCCAAAGTGCTGGGATTACAGGCGTGAGCCACCGCGCTTGGACATCGCCTACTTTTCTGTTGCAAGGGTTTCTCATCACTGGCACTGAGTGACATTCAGGACCTGCTATTTCTGTTAGAGGGAGTAGGGCATTCTATACTCTAACCACTAGATGTCAGTAGTATCCCGGGTAGTGGTAAAACCAAAAGTGTCTCCATAGGTGTCACAATTGTCCCTGTTAAGAATCAAAACGGGCCGTGGCTCACGCCTATAATCCCAACACTTTGGGAGGCCGAGGCGGGTGGATCACTTGAGGTCAGGAGTTCGAGACCAGCCTGACCAACATGGTGAAATCCTGTCTCTACTAAAAATACGAAATTAGCCAGGCATGGTGGCTAATTACAGGCTTCATGCCTGTAATACCAGTTACTCGGGAGGCTGAGGCAGGAGAATTGCTTGAACCCGGGAGGCGGAGGTTGCAGCGAGCCGAGATCGCACCATTGCACTCCAGCCTGGGCGACAAGAGTGAAACTCGGTCTCAAAAAAAAAAAAGGGGGACCAAGAGTAGTGGCTCACGCTTGCAATCCCAGCACTTTGGGAGGATGACGCAGGTGGATTGTTTGAGCCCAAGAGTTCAAGACCAGCCTGGGCAACACAGTGAAACCCTGTCTCTATGAAAAATACAAAAATTAGCCGGGCTCGGTGGCATGCACCTGTAGTCCCAGCTACTTGGGGGGCTGAGGCAGAAGGATCACTTGAGCCCGGGAGATCGAGGCTGCAGTGAGCCGTGCACTCCAGCCTGGGTGACAGAGCAAGACCTTGTCTGAAGAAAAAGAAAGAAAGAAAAAAAAAAAACGGCATGATACCTGCATAAAAACAGAAACAGACTAAAGGAACAAAACAGAGAGCCTGGGAATAAATCCAAACATATATGATGAACTAATTTTCAACAAGGGCACCAAGAGGACAGAATGGGAAAAGGATAGCCTCTTCCGTAAATGCTGCCGGGAAAACTGGATTTCCACATACAAAAGGATGAAATTTGACCCTTATCTTACACCATACACAAAAGTCAACTCAAAATGGATAAAAGACCTAAATGTAAGACCCGAACCAGTAAAACTCCTAGAAGATAACGTTGGGGGAAACCTCCTCAATACTGGGCTTGGCAAATATATATATAGATATGGATAGATATAGATATAGATAGATATTACACCAAAAGATCAGACTACAAAAGCAAAAATTAGTAAATAAATGGGACTACATCAAACTAAAAATCTTCTGCATAGCAAAGGAAACAATCAACAGAATGAATCGGCGATCCACGGACTGGGAAAAAATATTTGCAAACCACATATCTGATAAGGGGTGAATATCCAAAATTTATAAAGAACTCATAAATCAATAGCAGAAAAACAAATAACCTGATTTTAAAATGGGCAAAGGGTCTGAACAGACATTTTTCCAAAGAAGGCATAAAAAAGGCCAACAGGTATATGAAAAGGTGCTCTGCATCACTAATCATCAGGGAAATGCAAATGAAAACCACTATGAGATATCACCTCACATCCTTAAGGAGAACAATTATCAAAAAGATAGGAGAGGCCGGGCGCGGTGGCTCATGCCTGTAATCCCAGCACTTTGGGAAGCCGTGGCGGGCAGATCACCTGAGGTCGGGAGTTCGAGGCCAGCCTGACCAACATGAAGAAAGCCCGTCTCTACTAAAAAGACAAAATTAGTTGGGCATGGTGGTGCACGCCTGTAAGCCCAGCTACTTGGGAGGCTGAGGCAGGAGAATCGCTTGATCCCGGGAGGCGGAGGTTGCGGTGAGCTGAGATCCCACCATTGCACTCCAGCCTGGGCAACAAGAGAGAAACTCCATCTCAAAAAAAGAGAGAGAGATGAATGTTGGCGAGGGCATGGAGGAAAGCGAACCCTAGTACATTGTTGGTGGGAATGTAGATTGGTACAACCTTTGTGGAAAACAGTATTCAGGCTCTTAAAGAAATCTACAACAGACCTACCATATGACCCAGCAATTCCTCTTCTGAATATATGCCTAAAAGAGATGAAATAATCACCTCATAATGATGTCTGCACTCTCATTTTCATTGTAGCATTATTTACAATATCCAAGGTATGGAAACAACCTGAATGTCCATTGACCCTCACATGAATACAAAATACAAAATAGCAGCTACGTAGTCTGAATAATATTCTATTATATCTCTTTTATATTTATATATGATGTCAACATTAATATCATATAATATTGATATTATATGATATTTTGTATACTAAATATTAATATATTTATATTAATATAATATGTTGTATATAAATATATACCTATTACTTAATAGATATTCCCATTATATGTCATATATTATATATCATGTAACATATTATATGTAATATATATATCATATGCTATATGAAATACATATATAATTATATATGTATTATTATATGTATATATGCTATATATTATGGTGTATATATTATGTATTATGAAATATATATTACATTATGTAATATGGAATATAGATTATATGTTATATATGAATATTTTATATCTTATATATATTCCATACATACATTTTATATGTGTATATATATATGCACCATTGTCCATCCCCTCAATAATATATTTTCCAAAACCTCAAATTTCCTTCTCTCTGTCTTTTATAATACCTGCCCTGGATAATACTAACCATCTGTCTCTCCTGCCTATATAATTCTGCCCCAACTGGTTACATGGGAAGCATTGGTTTCCTAAAGTGTTGAGATTACAGGTATGAGCCACTGTACCCAGTCTGATTCTGGAATTTTGTATATGCAGACCCCTTCTGCTAAAATAATATATATTATATATAATATATATTCCATAATATATATAACATACATACACATATTATTTTAACATATATTATATAATATACATTAATAATACACATAATACATAATTATAACATAATAAATATGATATTATATATATCCCATTGTATAAAACATATAATATACATAACGGAATATTACTCAGCCTTGAAATAGAAGGAGATCCTGACATTTATCACAAGATGGGTGGACCTGGAGGACATTATGCTAAGTGAAATAAGCCAGACACAAAAAGAAAAATATTGCATGACGTCACTTATATGAGGAACTTTTTTTAATCAAGAGAGACAGCTCAAATACACAGAAATAAAGAATGAGACAGTTGGGGAAAGAAATGGGGAGATGTGGGTCAAAAAATACAAAATAGCAGATATGTAGGATGAACACCACACAGGTGATGGTGATTTTACGCCCTTCCCAAGGTGTCATTCAGAGGCACGTGGTCTCCATCTGACCCTCACTGTTGATATTGATTTGATCACCTGGTCCAGATGTTGTCCAATTTCTTCGCTGTACAATTTCTATTACTTTTTCTCCATTCCAACATACGAGCAGTTTATAGAGAGGCATTTAAGGCAATTCAAATATTCTGCTCGTCATGCAAACGTCCCCCAGTTGTGTCATGTAGATGACAATTCTTGCCTGATTCAACCTTTACCACGATGATGGCTACAAAATGCTATGGGTTGTGGCTGAAAATTTGAGTCTTGAGTAGAAATTGGAGAAATATGCTGGACTGTCAGATTCCACTGGGGCACGGCCGCCATGCCAATCCAAACTTCAGAACTACAATTCCCAGCATCCTCTCCGCCCCGCTTCCGTATTAGACGCAGCCAATGAAGTCCCGCGAGAATTGGAAGGCGGCAGTGAAGCGGAAGCCATTACTCTCTGGAGTCGATTGCCCCGAGACACATGGGCCTAGGAGGGGTCAGCGGCGAATTCTTTCGGCCTGTTGGGGACCCCTCGCGTCCCCGCTCCAGACTGGACCTCCCGTATGAACTTCTCTTCGCATCGGCGGCGGCTTCCGTCACCTCCGCTCCCCCGATCCTACTCCCAGTCGTGTAAGCCCTGCTTTCCCTAACCCTTCTCCCCCTCGGTTCCAGGGGTCACGGGAGGCCTATCTGTCGGTGAGGACTAAGGGGGTACGAGGGTCGGGGGCTAAAGAGCTAGGCATCCAGACGAGGGGTGCGTTTAGATCTCGCGATCAGCGATATGAAAAGCTGGGGACGCGAAGGATAAAATTGGACCATTGCAGCTAGTGATGAGAGAAGCATTGGTCACCTGATCCTGAAAAGCCCTGAGTCTCCGGTGGGGGCGGAAAAGCCCGGCTGAAGTGAATTCAAGAGTTTGGAGGCAGTTCAGGAGATTGGGGGGCGTCAGGATTTGGACACTGGGAGGAGAAATCACCTTCTTTCTGCGCTGTAGTCAATTTTATCTCGTGAATGTCAGCACATTGGTGTTCTTTTTAGCACTTACCTTGAGTACCTTTTGTATTTTTAATTTAAGTCCTTCTGGTTGCACTTTTTTATTTATTTTAATTTTAGTGGACTCTCTTGTAAATAGCCTATACGTAGATTTACTATTCAGTTCAACATTTTGTTAATTAACTTGAGAGTTAGTCCAGTTATACTTATCGTGATTATTAATATTTTCCATTGAATTTTACCGTCTTATTTTGTGGTGTTTCCTTTTCTGTGCACATATTTTAACACTGGAAAATAGGACGTACATGCAAAAAAAGTATGATTACACACACACACACACACTTACACACACTTAAAAGGACAACAGTAAAGCGAATTTACAAACCAGGCCAAGAAAGAGATTATTAAATCTCAGAAAACTGTGTGCCTCTTCTAAACTGCATCCTCCTCTCCCACCAATACTTTCTCCGTGGATTTGACTGCTTGTACATCTTTTCCAGAAAATATATTTCCTAATTTTGGTAATTATTTGTGAATGAACTCAGGCGCTTCAGTATTTTTGGAAACAATCTTTTTCTGTATTGATGCAAGCACACCTTTGTAATTTAGAGATTTCTAAATATCTTGTAGATGAAGTACTTACACCTAGCCATTCTTTTTCAGGAATGTCATGGCTTAAATTCTAGTCAGTTCACCAAATTCCACATACTGGACTTTTGTTTTCAAGTTGTAATGAATCTATATTTGAACTTTGAGAATATTACCATTTTTATGCCATCGAGTTGCAGTTAATTGATTTACATCATTTATTTACATCTTCTTTAATGCCTTTCAATAAAGGGTTGTTTTTTTTTTTCCTCTTTGAGATGGAGTCTTACCCTTGTACCCAGACTGGAGTGCAATGACAATCTCCGCTCACTGCAACCTCTGTCTCCCTGGTTCAAGCGGTTCTCCTGCCTCAGCCTCCCCAGTAGCTGGGAATACAGGCGCCCACCACCACGCCCAGCTAAGTTTTGTATTTTTAGTAGAGATGGGGTTTCAACATGTTGGCCAGGCTGGTCTCGATCTCCTGACCTCAGGTGATCCACCCGCCTCGGCCTCCCAAAGTGCTGGGATTACAGGAGAGAGTCACCATGTCCGGCTCAGTAAAGTTTTATAAGTACCTGCAAAAAGGATATAGGTTGTTTTTGTTATATTTATTCTTAGGAACTTTGTTTTTTGGTGCTCAGAAAAGTCTAACTTTTGTGTAGTTTGTTGGATGTTCTTCCTAGACAAGGAAAATGTGTACAAGGAAAATACAAATATTTATTTTATACAGAAGATAAATTGTGTGTGTGTGTGTGTGTGTGTGTGTGTGTGTGTGTGTGTGTGTGTGTGTGCTGGACTGGCTGGGGACTTCCATTGTCATTGACTGGAGTTTGGATGGCACACTCTAGGCAGGCCTGTTGTTTTCTGATCTTAAAGGGAATTGTCGTTTGTGTCTGCCGAAGGCTTTTCTTTTGAAGAGTTTTTATTAGGTCAAGGAAGCTCCCCTGTTTTCCTATTTGAGTTTTTCTTGTGAATTGCTGCAGGCTTTTAACAAGTGTTTTTTTTTTTGCCATTATGTATCTGTTTATTGATACATTTTGTATCTGTTTGATACAAAATCTATATTGATATTTGTATCTATTTATTGATACATTTCTAGTACCTTAAATGATGGCACTCAGTATTGCTGTGTGAATAATGAGTGAATAATGTAATTTCGTTTTTTATCCTATAGTGTGGCAAATTAAACCAATTGATTTTCTCTTGTTACGTTGAATTTGTATTGGTAAATAATTTGGAAAGGACGTGTTACTATTTGTTACTTTTGGCTTCCGTTTGCCAATACTTTGTTTGGTGTTTTTGGATCTATGCTTGAGTGAAATTTTCGTTTTCTGTTTCGGATTTATGCCAGCCTCATAAAATGGCATGAGAAGTGTTCTGTTTTCTAAACTCTGGAATGTTTTGCATAAGAATAGAATCTTTTGTTCCTTAGAACGGGGTGGTACCTGGAGAAACCATTTGGGTCTCGAGTTTTCTTTGTGGAAAGTTTTAAAGCTATTGTTTCTGTTCTTTTACGGGTTGTGGGGCATTCAGGTTTTTTGTGTTGTTATGATGAGTAAAATTTCTTTAGGAATTTATTTATTCCATCTGAGGTTTAAATTGTATAGTCAAGGTTGTTGATAACATACTCATTTTTAATGCTTGCTACATTTGTAATGTTACCCACTTTTTTATTTGTAATAATTATATGTTGCTTTTTACAAAAAAATTCCGTCAGAATGTTGTCAGTTTTCTTCTTAAAGAACTTCTGACTTGATTGAACCACTTAATGATATATATGTTTTCTATTTTATAACCTTCTGATTGTTATCATTTTCTTCCTTTTTGGGATGTTTCTTTCCAGTTTCTTATGTTGAATGCCTGTCACATCCCAAAGAATTGCAGTATCATACTTTATTGTATTTTAATTCTAAATATCAAATATCATGGCTTCTTTGGCATGCAGATTCAGAATTTTTTTCTTTTAATTTTCATTTCTGTGACTTTTTTTCTGATTATCTTTTGGTCATTGTTTGCCAACTGCATTGCTCTGTGGTCAGGCTTTTTCTGAGACAAACATGGCCCCATGAGTGGTTGGATTTTATAGTTAGGAAATGCTGTTTCATCATGTTCAGTCTGCATGTAGTTACTGAATTGCCTGCTTAAACTGGATTTGTGAGAGCTCCGGTGGTGGCTTCATCCATTTCTCCTTAGAGTTCTGTCCCTTTTTTTCTTTTTTTAAAATTTTTGTGTTTTCATTTTTTTGAGGCTGTGTTTTGTACACACACACACACACACACACCTCTTTCTAGATTTATAACTTTTTATTATGTAATACTTCATTTTTCTTTCTGAGCTTTTTTGCCTTATTCTGTCTGATACTAACATTCAAACCAGCTTTCTTTTTTCTTTTTTTACTTGCCTTATATATCCTTTTATTTCCATTCTTATTGTACTCTTTTTTTCTTTCTTTTTTTTTTTTTTTTGAGACGGAGTTTCACTCTTTTTGCCCAGGCTGGAGTGCAATGGTGTGATCTCGGCTCACTGCAACCTCCACCTCCTGGATTCAAGTGATTCACCTGTCTCAGCCTCGCAAGTAGCTGGAATTACAGGCTCATGGCACCACGCCCAGCTAATTTTTCTATTTTCAGTAGAGATGGGGTTTCATCATATTGGTCAGGCTGGTCTCGAACTCCTGACCTCAGGTGATCCACTTGCCTTGGCCTCCCAAAGCATTGGGATTACAGGCATGAACCACCGCGCCCGGCTCTTATTGTATTCTTATGTTTTAGATGTCTCTTGTACATAGCATATAATTGGATTAATCTATTCTGTGAATGTTAGTATTTTAGTTAAAGCATTTATTCCATTAACATCTTCTGTATTAATATATTTGAATGTTACATTTGTCTTCTATTTTTTCTCTAGCTTCTTTTGTGTATTTTTGTCATTCTTTTTTATTTTCTGTACATTTTGAATTTATTTACTCTATTATTTCAGTGGTTGTTCTAAACAATTCTTACCCATGCTTGTTCACTAAATCTAGATTTGCATATGTTACTCTCCTGATTTACATGGTTTTCTTATGCATTTTCATTCTATTGATATATCATAGTTGCACATATTGAGTTCTTTTTTTAAACCTCAGAAGAAATTATTATTGCTATTGCATACCATCATTTCATGTTTCATTATACTCACACATTTGTCACTTTGAGCACTTTACTTGGTTCTTACACTTTTTGGTGTAATTCTTCCACTGTTTGCATTGGTTCTTTAATTACTTCTTTCTCCTTGAGATATGTCTTTGATGACGTCTCTTTTCTGTGGGTTGCAAGCCCATGGGAACTTTGTTTTTTGGTGCTCAGAAAACACCTCTTTCCCTCTTTCTCAGTGCTTTCCCCTCTTAGTGGACATTTTTGGTGGTAATAGAATTTTATATTTTATTTCAGAACTATGAAGATGTTCCATTATCTTCTGGCTTCCATTGTTAATGATGAGAAGTCAGCTGTCAGTCTAACATTTGTTTGTTCGTTTGTTTGTTTTTGAGATGGAGTCTCACTCTTGTTGCCCAGGCTGGAGTGCAATGGCGTGATCTCATCTCACTGCAACCTCTGCCACCTGGGTTCCAGCAATTCTCCTGCCCCAGCCTACCAAGTCACTGGGATTACAGGCATGTGCCACGACACCCAGCTAATTTTTGTATTTTTAGTAAAGACAGGGTTTCACCATGTTGGCCAGGCAGTGGTTTTGGGGGCCTAGAAATGTGAGTTTTTTGTTTGTTTGGTTTTGATACAGGGTCTCGCTATGTTGCCCAGGCTGGTCTCGAACTCCTGTGTGCAAGTGATCCACCTGCCTTGGCCTCCCAGCATGCTGGGATTACAGGTGTGGGCCACCATGCCCAGGCTTGCTTTGTTTCTTAATAGAGAGATATTTACAGTTTTAACAGGACCTCCAGGTGACTCTGATGTAAATTAAAAGTTTGAGAACTATTGCTTAAAAGGTAACCTGTCTTTTTTTCCTCTGGCTGCTGTTCAGATATTCTTTTTACCATTGGTATTATCTGGTTCATTGTGCCTAAGATTTTATCTCTCTTCAATCTTTATATTTTCCTTCAAAATGAAAAATCTACAGCCACTATATTTTGCAGTAATTGCCTAGGCTCCTTCTGTCTCTCATCAGTAACTCCAGTTAGAAATCGTTCAATTCCTTACTTCTACCACCGCATGGTTCTTAGCTGTATTTATGTTCCTCAACTCTTTTTCTGTGCTTCCCTTGCGTTTATTGCTACAACTAGCTTTGAAACTTCAGCCTTCATAAAAATTTCATGTAGCGTTTGTTAAAGTACTGATTCATCAGCCCACCCCAAAGAGACTTAATTGAACTGAGATATGATCTGGGTGTCAGAGTTACTTAAAGTGCTCCAGGGGACGCTTATGCAGCAGACTGTATTTAAGAAACAAATTATTATTATTATTATTGGCTGCGTGTAATCTAAAAGCTATTTACTTAGGGCTTTTGTTGTTGGTTTCCATTTTGCTTTTATTTTAGCAATTGTAATTGCCCTTTAGAAATCATAAATTTTTAATTTTCTGAATGTTAATTTCTTGCCAGCACATGAATTTGAAACATATCATCTGTCTGCACTTTGTGTTGCATTTGAAATAGTTATGCACGGAAGGTTTAATTGGGACACCTAGGTTGCTTGTTGGAAACAGAATTCCTACCCTGCTCCCCACCCCCGGGACATCTCATCTAGCTGGCTGAAAGGAGGGTGTATTGATTTACTAATGTAATGCATTTCTGGACCAAGAAAATGGCATATGGTGTTCTCACAACCTTTGTTGCCTTCTCTCTCTCTCTCACCATATACATATACATATACATATATATATATATATATATATTTTTTTTTTTTTTTTTTTTTTGAGACAGAGTCTCATTTCTGTCACCCAGGCTGGAAGTGCAGTGGCATGATCTTGGCTTACTGCAACATCCACCTCTCAGGTTCAAGCGATCTTCCCACCTCAGCCTCCCAAGTAACTGGGACTACAGGCGTGTGCCACCATGCCCGGCTAATTTTTTAGTATTTTTAGTAGAAACGCGGTTTCACCATGTTGGCCAGGCCAGTCTTGAACTCCTGACTTCAAATGATCTGCTCGCCTCAGCCTCCCAAAGTGCTGAGATTACAGGCATGAGCCAGGGCACTGGGCCTATATTTATGTGAATAACAGTGGTAGAAATAGTTCTAGCAAGGGCAGAAATATCAGTCAGTAAAAGTAACAAAAGAATTATTCTGTCTACAATATTTACGTCTGCAAATTCTGAATATCCTGCGATACTGTGATTAAGCTGAATATGGGGATAAAATCAAATATTGAGAGAATTATGGTCCTGAGAAATCTCATAATGGACCAGTTTTGGGCAACATTTGTTTTGGACCACAACTTGATGGAGGAGGCAGATCTTCTAAAACTGAGGAGCCACTCACTCTGAGCCAACCTTGTGCTTGTCTGACACCAGAAGTGCTTGCTTCCTTAAATACCACACTCTTGTCTAGCAGCCTTGGTTGCCTCATCCCAGTCCTAGCCCTGGTGAGGAGAAAAACAGATCCCAATGAGAATAGAGTAAGATATGTAGAAATAGAAAAATAGAACTGCTTTCACCATGCTGTAAAGAAAATTAAAAGAGAAGTTAAGCAACCCCAACAGCTCTGAAAAATTAACCTGTCCATTCTAACTTATCCATGGTGACAGCATTCCGATGATCCTGGTTTTTTGTTTTTTGGTTTTTGTTTTTGAGATGGAGTCTCGCTCTGTCACCCAGGCTGGAGTGCAGTGGTGCAATCTCAGCTCACTGCAAGCTCCGCCTCCTGGGTTCACACCATTCTCCTGCCTCAGCCTCCTGGGTAGGTAGGACTACAGGCGCCCGCCACCGTGCCCAGCTAATTTTTTGGATTTTTAGTAGAGACAGGGTTTCACCATTCACAGGATGGTCTCCATCTCCTGACCTCGTGATGCGCCCACCTCAGCCTCCCAAAGTGCTGGGATTACAGGTGTGAGCCACCGTGCCTGGCTGATCCTGGTTTTGTTTCATGTATTGTGTAGAAACAGGGTAGAACGTCTCTGAGTTCATAGATCCTACAGCTGTTCTAGACACCCTGCTCCACATCCTGCTGGGGTCGCTTAGATGCTGAAATCTTCCTACTTCATTTGTATTCATGGCCACCATTTCTTTGAGACTCTCTGATATGGTTTGGGTGTGTATCCCCCCCCAATCTCATATGGAAATGTAATTCCCAATGTTGGAGGTGGGGCCTGGTAGGAGGCGTTTGGATTATGGGGGCAGATTTCTCATGAATGGTTTAGCACCATCCCCCTTGGTACTGTCCTCGTGATAGTGAATTAGTTCTCCTGAGATTCGGTCATTTAAACATGTGTGGCACCTCCCCCAACCCTTGCTGTCTTGCTCCTGCTTCACCATATGCCTTGCCTGCTTCCCTTTTGCCTTCTGCTATGATTGGAAGCTTCCTGAGGCCTCCCCAGAAGCAGATACCACTGTGCTTCCTGTAGAGCGTACAGAACTGTGAGCCAATTAAACCTCTTTTCTTACAAATTACCCAGTCTCAGTTATTTCTTTATAGCAGTGCAAGAATGGACTAATACACCATCACCCAGCACTGACAACCCCTGAAAGTGATAGAATCACTCAGGTGAGAAATTCGCCAGAAGCTCCACTCTGAGCTCTGGTTTGCTTCGTTGCAAAACATCGACAAGGTTCCACAGACTTTGAATTGATGTGGGTGCACTCTCTAAGCTCCAGCCCTCTGGACACCTTGTCCTTCATGGAGGGTGGTGGTGGATGTTGGGCCCAGGGTGCTGGGCTAAGCCATAGGGCTGTGTCCTAGTACCTTGGTTACTGTTTAATTTCACAGGACCTTCTGAGGGGATCCCAGACCCCCTACATTCCATAGGCCCCTCCTTTATGGTCCTCCCAAGGTGGCATCCCCTGGGTGGCTGTCTCAGTATGAAGGCAAATGTAGATCAGCTTGCTCATCATCCATTCATTCTTTCATTCCCTACTTATTGTCTTATTTATATCAGGCCCTGGAATGGTGAACGAAATATCATCAAAGTAAAAAATCTCTACTCACCTGGAATGTATTTTCTAGTTGGGCACACCGGAAATCAAAACAAGTAAACTACATAGTGTGCATGGAGGAGACACCAGAGAGATAATAATGCTTACCCAGTGTTCTGTGTCCTGTCCTACATTTCCCAGGATCCTTGGAGCTGGCAGGGGCATGTGACTAGTTCTGGCCAATGGGCTGCAAGTGCTTCAGGGTCAAAATATAGATGACAGAATGCATAGTTGTCCAGCTTCCTGCTCATCATCTATGACGAAGATGGCCAGGGGTATCAGTTGGTTCAGAGACAAGTGGCATCCTTGAACAACAGGAAAACTTTTGATATCAGCCTGGGTTGAACAAGTGACATGAGCAAGGCATAAACTTTCCGTTTCATTGAGTCATTGAGATTTGGGTTTGTCTGTTTTTGCAGTAAAAAATAGAGCCTAATCTTACAGAGAATATTACTTGGAAATTAGTGCTTTGGGGAAAAAGAAAAGGAGTGGAGAATTGGGATTGAAAAAAGCAGGGGTTTGCATTTTAAAGAGTGGCCAAGGTGGGCGGATCAGCTGAGGTCAGGAGTTCAGGACCAGCCTGGCCAACATGGTGAAACCCTGTCTCTACTAAAAGTACAAAAATTAGCTGGACACAGTGGTACACCTGTAGTCCCAGCTACTTGGGAGGCCGAGGCGGGAGAATCACCTGAACCCGGGAGGTGCAGGTTGCAGTGAGCTGAGATCACACCACTGCACTCCAGCCTGGGTGACAGAGCGAGATTCCGTCTCAAAAAAAAAATGAAAAGAAAAGAGTGGCCAGTGAATGCCAGATCAGGACAGGTAAAGTTGAATAAAGATCTGAAGGATGAGAGGGGGCCAGGCACATGGAGAATGTGGGGGAAACATTTCAAGCAGAGGAGCAGCAGGTGCACAGACCCTGAGGTGGAAGCATGGCTGGCAGGGCCTGATGCACAGCAGCGAGGCTTGCGTGGCTTGGGTGAGGGACCGGTGGCAGAGGGAGTTGTAGGTGAGGCGGCAGGGACCTGGGCTCTTGGTCTGAGTGAGATGGGACACCATCAGAGGATCTTGAACAGAGGAGCGACGTGATCTTCATTTTTACCCATAAAGTTACGGCTGTCATGGAAGCTAAGGGAAGTCAGAGACAGCAGCTGGGAGACCAGTTAGGAAGCAGTTGGAATGTTCTAGAAGAGAAGCGATGCCTTATGCCAAGGCAGTAGCAGTGTAGGTGGTAAGAAGCAAGCAGATTTTTGTATTGTTTTAAAGATAAGGCTGGCACGATTTGCTGGCGATGCAGGTGTGGTTTATGGAAAAGAAAGAGGAGAGTCGAAGGTGATAATGAGCAAGGCTTTTGACTTGAGCCCCTGGGAGGCTGGAGCTGCCATCAACATGGGGAGGCTGGTGGCAGCACAGTTGTAGGTGTTTAATGTGAGATCCTGTTGGCTGTTGCAGTAGGGGTACTAAGTAGCCACCTGGCTGCCACTCACTCTGAGTCATTCTGGGTGGGGCAGGTGCCAGGGAGCGGAGAGTGTCACCCACTATAAATGAACAATTCTGTTAAGTAATTGTGAAATCATCAGTGGTCATTTTATTTTAATGATAATGGCATTTTAGAGTGAATGTTTGTTTACTGAGCCTATAGAGTTCCATACATAACCCAGTGTTAAAGTCTTCAGTTTCCAGATGAGAAAACTGAGTTCTGATGAACTGACTCTTGGGAGGGGAATGAGCAGAACTGTGGGCTTGCATCAAAGGGGAGTCTACTGAGGCCTCAGGGACAGGGAGACCTTCACAGAAGTGCAATCAGAACCTGGGTGTCAGCACCTCCAAAGGGTGGGGGTGTTTCACAATATGGACCTGTGGGAGATGGGGGAGAGGGGCCCAGGGGAACCCTGACCTTTAGGGGCCAGGCAGAGGAGGGATCTCAAGCCAGAGTCTTCAAAAGAGCAACCAGAGATGTGAGCACAGCCTGGGATGAGGGGGCCGTGGCTGCAAGAGCAGTGGCATTCCCAGGAAGAGGGAGATAGATTCATAGTGAGCAAGATCACGTGTCAGGATGTCAGGCAAAGGAAGGGTCAAGATGTAGTGTCAAGGAGTTCCCACATAGGGGACAGTATAGGTGACATAGGTCACTTTGAGAGGCAACAAGATGTGGCTCTGCAGTCACATCAGCTGGGCTCACGACTTCCACCTATGACCTTGACCAAGTGTCTCGGACCCTTGGTGCCTTATTCTCTGGGTACTTGAGAATAATTCCGGGAGGTTGTGAGGATTAAATAGGAGTGGCCCTGGAAAGACTCAGGGGAATGTCTCATACCTTGTAAACACTACACATGTCGTTATTTGTAGAATTGGCATTAATGTTGGTGGGGAAAGGTGGAATGGGACCTGCAGAAGCTTGTTAGTTGAGCATGGACAAATGAATGGGAGGTGAGGATGGAGATACTGTGCCTCAGGGACCGAGCCTCTGTCACCCTCTCTCCCCCTCCTCAGCAGTGATTCAATGTCAGAACCCAAAGGCACAATGACTGGAAAAGGGCTTTGTAAAAAGAATGAAAGCATCATGCATATTTGAGTTGGCCCAAGATCAAATTTGGTGTTGAATAATGAATCCCCAAGGCAGAGTTTATACGTTAAAACACACTTCATATATTATTGTTTTGAAATGTTTCTGAATATCTAAAACAATTCCAATAGCAGAAATATTAATTGATGTTGAAAAAGATTGTTATAACCCTGGTAATGTTTAAAAGTGGTAATATTGATTATTGATCTGAGTTAGATGTTAAAGTAGCACCGTCATGGTTCTTACCTCAGTGCTGTCATGAGAGTCGCGGTGGAAACCGCAGAGAGGAGACATGTTCATACGAAGCAAATTAAATCCCCTCCCGAGGTGTGGGCCACCATACCTCACCAATTTATTGTGGTTTTGATGTTATTTCCTTAATGACTGATGTTGTTAATCATCTTTTCATGTGTTTACAGTTCATTTCTATATATTTGGAGAAATGCCTGTTCTGTTCAAGTCCCCTGCCCACTTTTTTATTGGGTTGTCTTTGTTGTTGAGTTTATAATGATATTAAATCCCTATCACATACGTGATTTCCAAATATTTTCTACCATTCTGTGTCTCATTCACTTTCTTGATAATGTCCTTGATGTTAATTCTAAATGTTTGGTAGGGTTCACCAGTGAAGCCCCTTGGTCCTGGACTTTTTTTTTTTTTGAGATGGAGTCTTGCTCTGCCGCCCAGGCTGGAGTGCAGTGGTGCGATCTCGGCTCACTGCAAGCTCTGCCTCCCGGGTTTACGCCATTCTCCTGCCTCAGCCTCCCAAGTAGCTGGGACTACAGGCGCCCACCACCATGCCCAGCTAATTTTTTTGTATTTTTAGTAGAGAAGGGGTTTCACCGTGTTAGCCAGGATGGTCTCGATCTCCTGACCTCGTGATCCGCCCGCCTCAGCCTCCCAAAGTGCTAGGATTACAGGCGTGAGCCACCATGCCTGGACTTTTTTTTTTTTTGAGAGAAGTCTCGCTTTTGTCCCCCAGGCTGGAGTGCAGTGGGGCGGTCTCGGCTTACTGCAACCTCCACCTCCCGGGTTGAAGCGATTCTCCTGCCGCAGCCTCCTGGGTAGCTGGGATTACAGGCGCCTGCTACCACGCCCAGCTAATTTTTGTATTTTTAGTAGAGATGGGCTTTCACCATGTTGGCCAGGCTGGTCTTGAACTCCTGACCTCAGGTGATCCACCTGTGTCAGCCTCCCAAAGTGCTGGGATTACAGGTGTGAGCCACCGTGCCCGGTGGTCCTGAACTTTTTTTTTTTTTTTTTTTGAGACAGAGTCTTGCTCTGTCGCCCAGGCTGGAGTGCACTGGCACGATCTCAGCTCACTGCAAGCTCTGCCTCCTGGGTTCACGCCATTCTCCTGCCTCAGCCTCCCAAGTAGCTGGGACTACAGGCACTCATCACCACTCCTGGCTAATTTTTTGTATTTTTAGTAGAGACGGGGTTTCACCATGTTAGCCAGGATGGTCTCAATCTTCTGACCTCCTGATCCACCCGCCTCGGCCTCCCAAAATGCTGGGATTACAGGTGTGAGCCACCGTGTCCAGCCGGTCCTGGACTTTTTATTTAATGGCTTTTGATGACTGCCGCAGTCTCTTGTTATAGGTCTCTCAATTTTCTTTTTCTTCTAGAGCCTGTTTGGGTATGTTTCAAGGAATTTGATACATCTAGAGCATTGGTCCCCAAGCCCTGGGCCACAGACAGGTACCGGTCCCTGGCCTTTTAGGAACCAGGCCCTGCAGCAGGAGGTGAGCAGAGGGCGAGTGAGTGAAGCTTCATCTGTATTTACAGCAGCTCCCCATCACTCACATTACCACCTGAACTCCACCTCCTGTCAGATCAGCAGCAGCATTAAGATTCTCATAGGGGCGCAAATCCTATTGTGCACTGCGCATGCAGGGGATCTAGATTGCACACTCCTTATGAAAATCTAATGCCTGATGATCTGTCAGTGTCTCCCATCACCTCCAGATGGGACCATCTAGTTTCAGGAAAACACTCTGAGGCCTTCCACTAATTCTACATTATGGTGAGTTGTATAATTATTTTACCATATATTACAATGTAATAATAATAGAAATAAAATGCACAATAAATGTAATGCACTCAAATCATCCAAAATCATCCCCCCTCACCTCACCATCCATGGAAATATTGTCTTCCATGACACCAGTCTCTGATGCCAAATTAGTTGGGGACTGCTAGTGTAGATAATCTAATGTGTTGTTGCGTAATTGTTCATGGCATTCTCTTACAGCCCTTTGAATTTCCGTAAGGTCAGTAGTAATGTCCCACTTCCACTGATGATTTTAGTTACTTGCATCTTTTTTAGTAATTCTAGCTGTAGTTTTGCCACTTTTGTTGATCTTTTTGAAAGAACCAACTTTTGTTTTCATTAATTCTCCTTCTATTCTCTATTTCATTTGTCTCTGCTTTAATCTTTATTTCTTTACTTTTGCTTTCCCTAGGTTTAGTGTGTCAAGGTAGTTTTTTTTTTTTTTGAGACTGAGTCTCGCTCTGTCACCCAGGCTAGAGTGCGATGGCACGATCTCAGCTCACCTCAACCTCCGCCTCCTGGGTTCAAGCAATTCTCCTGCCTCAGCCTCCCGAGTAGCTGGGATTACAGGCATGCACCACCATGCCCAGCTAATTCTTTGTATTTTTAGTAGAGATGGGATTTCTCCATGTTGGTAAGGCTGGTCTTGAACTCCTGACCTCGGGCGATCCACCCACCTTGGCCTCCCAAAGTGCTGGGATTACAGGCGGGAGCCACTGCACCTGGCTGGAACTGGTTTTTGTATGAGATGTCTTACTGGTGGCTTTTCCTAGGCAAAGGGAATAAGATCTCGAGTTACTACTGGAACCTAAGTGTTAGAGTTGGGGATTCAGGTTAAATGAGTGGATGTGATTACCTGGGCAAAGCATGAGGCATGCGAAGGAATGGGTAAAGGATGGCTCTTGAGGAGAATCAGCCTTTAGTGTTGAAAGAGGACCTCTGGATGGTCCAGATGATCCAGAGAAGCAGGGAAAGAACCAGGAGACAGTTGTAGAGGAGCCGAGAATAGAGAATGATTCTCAAAGAAAATAGACACCAAATTTTCGTGAGAATCTAAGACCGAAGTGCATTTACTGAATTCACTGACACGGGAAGTAAATTGTATTTTCTGTGAGGATGGGGATGATGGTAGTGGATGCTGGGTGTACTGAATTGGGAGATGGTGAATGTAGACTGCTCCTAAGTTTTTGCTCGGAAGGGGGCACTAAGGGGAGCCAGGGCAGGCATTGGTTTCAAGATGGGATAGACCTGAGCATGTGTCCATGCATGGGAAATTGTCTAGCAGGACGAGAAATGAGGCTGAAAGTAAAGGAGAGCCAGGTAGTGTGAGGGTCCAGAGAAGGGGATGGGCCTGGAGCAGATTTGAAAGGATTGCCTTGAGAAGGGAGGGCAGACATCTCTTTGTCTGTCATAGAAGGAAAGGAGGAGGTCATAGATCAGTTGTGAGAAGACTGTTTAAATAACTAGAAGCAAGAAGGTAAGAAAGCCTCATTTTTTTTCTTTCTTTTAAGCAGTGTTTAATATATGTTCAAGAAAATGCACAGGTCTTACTTAAGTGATCAGTTTGAATTTTTGACAATTATGTACACTGTACATCTGAAAATAGATAGCGTTTCTGTCATCCTAGAAAGTTCCCTTTGCTTTCAGTCTATCCCTGTCTTGTGATCCTCCATTGAAGAAACCCCCCCCCTTTTTTTTTTCAATTCTATCAACTTAAATACGTTTTGCCTATTCATGGACATCATATTATTGGAATCAGAGAGTTTCTTGTGTGTCCAGCTTCTTTTGGCCAGCATTGTAGGGATTTCTCCATGTAGTATGTCTGCATAGTTTGTTTTTATTGCTGAGTAGTATTCCATTCTGTAAACATTGCAGTTTGTATATCCATTCTCTGGTTGATAGATGTTTAGATTATTTACACTGTTTGGCTATTAGGAATCAGACTACTACAGACATTTTTGTATGAGTCTTTGTGGATATAAATTGTTTACAATTTCTCTTATGTAAATATCTAGGAGCAGAATTGTTGGATCAAATAGTGTGCTTGTTAAAAACTGCCAAAGTGTTTTCCAAAGTAGTTGAACTATTTCACACTCCTACCATCAGGATATGAGAGTTGCCAGTGTGCCCCAAACTCAGCAGCATTTAGTATTGGTAGCCTTTTTTATTTTGGCTGCTCTAGTTTTAATTTGCATTTCTCTAATGACTATGATGTTCAACACCATTGGATGTGATTCTTACTGGTTTTGTGAAATGTCGGTTTATTAACTAAAGTCTTTTGCCCTTCTTGTTGGGTTGATGTTCTTTCTTTCTTTCTGTTTTGAAGGAGTTCTTTTTATTTCTTCCAATAAGCCTTTTGCACTCCTATGTAGGAGTTCTTTAATCTGAATCCGAATTCTTTTTCAGGTGTATGCATTGCAGATATTTTTTTCCCAATCCGTGGTTCACTGTTCATTTTCCTTTTTTCTTCTTCTTTTTTTGTTTTTAGAGACAGAATCTCACTCTATTGCCCAGGCTGGAGTGCATGATCGTAGCTTACTGCAGCTGTTCTCTATGAATTTTTAAGTGTCTGATTCATCTCAAAAGATTTTTAAATTCAAATTCAGTGAGTGGAGGAGGTGGCAGAAGCATAGGTGGCCGCGAATCTCTAAAGTGAGAGTTGATGTGAGAAGAAGGTTGCACAGGAGACTTTGCCCAAGAGCAGATTTCCAAATCATTGCCTGTGAGGTGAGGCTGATTCTAGTGATGAAGCAGTCCAGGCCATGGCCCAAGGATGTATATATTGGTGTGGAATGTGGGTGCAAAGGGCATTGGAGTTTGGAACTCATGGTTGGTCCTGGGTGGACCATCTTCATGGACAGAGCCATCCTAAATGACCGCAGGCCTTGAAGGTGAAGGAAGAACAGAAGTCTAGGACCAGAGTGTTTAATGAGTGAGGGGGTTTAACAGAGTTGTGCTTGGTGGCAAATCACTTAGGAAGAGTAATTCTGAACCCACTTATAGCAGATCGGGGCTGTCCCCCCACCACGTTGCTGGGAGAGTTTACCTAAGTAAGAGAAAAGTCCAGGATGAGGCAGATCTTGCTGCTCAAAAGAGGAAATGCCAAAAAACAAAACTCAGAGTTTTCTTTGGTGAGCAGGAGAGACAGATAGCCTTTCACTACTCCCAGTGTTCTTTCATTTGCTACAGATGCCAGCTTGGAGAGTCACGTGAGAGCAAGAGAGTAGCTTTCTGGTTGTCCCAGTGCCCTGCTCAGGCAAAACTGACTGCCATTCTCTGAGGATGGCAGCTCTGTCCCCCACATTTGGTAAGTTCTTGGGTCAGTGCATGTCCTGAGAAAGTGAGCGTAAGTGGCCCCTGCCACTTGATGGGGTGAAAGATACGTACACCATAGAGGGCTGCTGGGAGAGGATGGGTGAGTGGAAAAGGGGTGGGAACAGAGCCCCAGCAGCTGCCCCAGTGACTGTGTCTGCTGAGGGTCTTGGTGGGTCTGGGAGCGGGCCAGTGTCCGTATCATTCATGCGTGAAGAGGGTGCAGGTAATGTGTAACCCTGAGTTATTCCATTTATTATTTTGATCAGTTTCAGCAAGGTCACAACTCTAGCTCTCAGAACTTGCATTTCTTCACTCCTAGGTTGGGACTATGTCACTTCTTATGAGTATGTAGCCCACCACCCTCTTTCTGTTTTTGGTGGAACTGGGCTGCTCTGACTTGTTATGAAACTGATGTGTGCAAGAGAGGTGGGGAGAGGAAGAGAGAGAGAGGATTGAGGATGTGAATACTCAGAGTCAGTGTGGAGCAGTTTCCTGGTTTGCAAGTGTTGTATTATGAGGCAGGGCAGGCTCTGATTCTCATGAACCCTCCTTTCTCCTCCAGCCACGTCCACCCAGGACTCCACCTGTCTCCAGAAGTCAGAATTTCCTGTTTCTTCAAAAGACCATTCCTGTCCCCAGAATTTGAACCTGTTCGTGTGCAGTGGTCTGGAGCCTCACACACCCAGTGTTGGTTCCCAGGTGCGCTAAGATCTCTGGGTCCCTAGAGCAGGAGAGGCACTTCCTGGAACACCCCACCAGTGCATGCTGGAATTCTTCCAGAGCTTCATCTCAGCCGATGGATGCCAGAACAGGGCCCAAGAGAGAGCCAAGGAATATTGGGGCTGTCCTGGTGTTGGGGAAGTTAGGGGAAGTGATTTATGTAGCATCTGTTTCCCTCATGCTTGCAAAATCTCAGGCCCATGCTCAACCCCGGAGATGGGGGGAAATAAAAGGAAAAGCTCTCGGAGTGGGCTAGAACTGGAGGGAGATTAGTCCCTTGTCAGAGTTGCATTTGAAGCGATCGGACAGGACAAGATGGCCTCATGAGGGAGAGAGGATGTCTGAGGACTGACGCCTGGAGGAAATGCTGAGCCCTGTAGCAGGCCATCTGGAAATCCTGCGTTGGTTCTCTCATGCCCGGTCTTCAGCCTCAGCCATCTTACCATGAACACCATTAGGCTGGTTCCTCACTGACCCCAAGTTTGTGTGGTGTTCCAGGAATCGGTGACTTTCCAAGACATCGCTGTGGACTTTACCGAGAAGGAGTGGCCCTTGCTGGATTCTTCTCAGAGAAAACTGTACAAAGATGTAATGCTGGAGAACTACAGCAACCTCACTTCACTGGGTAAGGCCAGTGCCATTTCTCCACTTATTCATTCATGAATTAGATGTTTTTGTTTGAGTATGTTCTGTGACCCAGGAACTATGCAGGGGTTCAGAACACAGCTGTGAACAAGCAGCCCCAGCACCCATGCTTAATGGGGCCTCTCCTGGGTATTGAGGCCCGTCCATCGCAGGGACCTTGGGGGTTCTCCAGTGTGTGTCTGAGCTTGGCATGGGCTTCTGAAATATGAAATCCCCGTTCTTTTGGAGGGTCAATGTGTGGGTATTTGTGATCTTATTTCCTATTTCATTTTTGTTTTAAATTTATTTTTGGTGATGAAAGGGTCTCACTATGTTGCCCGGACTGATCTTGAACTCCTGGCTACAGGCACGAGCCACCATGCCTTGCCTGTGGTTTTGTTTTCTATCAGTCAAAAACTTTTACTGTGTTCCTTAGAAATTTTGGCACCACCATTTTGCTGCTCCTAAGTCAGACTTGTCCATCCTCAGAACACTGAAGACCCAAGTGTTGAGCCCAGGCTAATGGAAGGGGTTGTCCTCTGCATGGCCCTCCCTCAACCTGTGTCTTTCCCGTGAGTGTAGGGTATCAGGTCGGCAAACCCAGCCTCATCTCACACTTGGAGCAGGAGGAGGAGCCGAGGACAGAGGAGAGGGGTGCTCACCAGGGCGCTTGTGCAGGTGAGCGAGCCCCAGGCGAAGAGCGGTGCTGTGACTCTACCTCTATTCAGTGACTAGGGTGGAAGGAGGGAGGTTAGGGAGTGTCACCCAGGGAAATTGAGAGATGCTCCTTCCCTCTTTTTGCCCATCCATTCTCTGACAAATCTTTTGGTCCACACACTCCTTCATCTTTGACTTTTACATTCCCGTTATTGGGCTCTTTGTCCCATTCTTTCATATTTGATGTTCCTGATCATCCTTTTTCTGTCATTATCAACATCTATCTGAATTGCCTTAAATTTCTTTTGTTTTTTTTTTTGTTTGTTTGTTTTGTTTTTCAGACGGAGTCTCACTATGTTGCCAGGCTGGAGTGCAGTGCAGTGGCATGATCTCGGCTCACTGCAACCTCTGCCTCCTGGGTTCAAGCAATTCTCATGTCTCAGCCTCCTGAGTAGCTGGGACTACAGGCATGATGCCACCATGCCCAGCTAATTTTCGTATTATTAGTAGAGATGGGTTTCACCATGTTGGCCAGGCTGGTCTCGAACACCTGACTGCAGGTGATCCACCCGCCTCGGCCTCCCAAAGTGCTGGGATTACAGGCGTGAGCCACCATGCCAGGCCTGAATTGACTTAAATTTCTACCCCTGGCATTGCCAAATATCTCACATGACCAGATTTTTTAACAATTGCTTTTGCACCACTTTTCCTTACATAGCCTTAGGATCTGCCAAGAAATCCACCTGTCATTGTCACCATCATGCCACCATTTTCCTTTTCCAACAAATTAATACTTTTCCAATTTGTTTCAGATTGGGAGACTCCATCTAAAACCAAGTGGTCACTTCTTATGGAAGATATTTTTGGGAAAGAAACGCCCCATGGTGTGACGATGGTAAGATTTCCTTGGGATAATTCTGGAGCTTCCTTCCACATCTGAGGAGACCGGGGCAGCCTAGGTTAGAAAAGCAGTTCAACACCAGGGCAAGCAGCTTCCCTTAGAGGAAACTGTGTTTCAGAGACACTGGGTATTACCAAGATGGGGACAACCCTAAACCTAACCTCAAGCTACTTCACCTAGAGTGTCTCTGAGTAAAGATTTTTATAGCTGTGTCTCAGATATTGAGTGTTGGGGCTCAATGCAGTTTTTATTTTATTTTATATTTATGCTATACACTTACTTATCAATTCAGTTTTGGTGGTGTTTATTTTTGGGGGGACAGACAGAGTCTCGCTCTTGTTGCCCAGGCTGGAGTGCAGTGGCACCATCTTGGGTCACTGCAACCTCTGCCTCTCAGGCTCAAGCCGTCCTCCCACCTCAGCCTCCTGAGCAGCTGGGACTATAGGCGTGTGCCACCACACTTGGCTAATTTTTCTATTTTTTTGCAGAGATAGGATTTCACCATGTTGCCCAGGCTGGTCTTGAACTCCTGGCCTCAAGCAATCCACCAGCCTCAGTCTTCCAAAGTGCTGGGATTATAGGCTTGAGCCACCATGCCCAGCCTCAATTCAGTGGGTTTTTGTTTGTTTGTTTTTTTTGAGGCAGAGTCTTGCTCTTGTCACCCAGGCTGGAGTGCAATGGCACGATCTCAGCTCACTGCAACCTCCACCTTTCAGGCTCGAGTGATTCTCCTGTCCTACCCTCCTGAGTAGCTGGGATTACAGGTGTGCACCACCATGCCCGGCTAATTTTTGTATTTTTAGTAGAGACAGAGTTTCATCATGTTAGCCAGGCTGGTCTGGAACTCCTGACCTCAGGTGGTCCACCCGCCTCGGCCTTCCAAAGTGCTGGGATGACAGGCGTGAGCCACCTTGCCCAGCCTCAATTCAGTTTTAAGCAGTGAAGAAATGCTATACTCAAAAAGCTTTGAAAAAGTAACACATGTGGAGCCTTGTGGCCTGGCATTCACCTATTGTCTTTGATGGAGCTCAAATGGGGCTGGGACAGCACGTCTGCACGGCAGATGGTGACAGCTGTAGTCATGGTAATGTGCTTCTATCTGTTCGTAGCAGTGTATGTGGGGGTGATGCTTAGGGTTGCAATGAATGTGAGAATTGCCTTTGTCAGCACTTACGTCTTAACCAACAGGAAAGAGCCCGTCTTGGAGAGAAGTCCGCTGAATACGCTCACTTGTTCGAAGTCTTCGGCATGGACCCTCATCTCACTCAGCCAATGGGAAGGCATGCTGGCAAGAGGCCCTATCACCGCCGCGACTACGGGGTAGCGTTCAAGGGCAGGCCACACCTCACTCAGCACGTGAGCATGTACGATGGGAGAAAAATGCACGAATGCCATCAGTGCCAAAAAGCCTTCACCACAAGCGCGTCCCTCACACGGCACAGGAGAATCCACACTGGGGAGAAGCCTTATGAGTGCAGTGACTGCGGGAAAGCCTTCAACGACCCTTCAGCCCTTAGGAGCCACGCAAGAACTCACCTCAAAGAGAAGCCCTTTGACTGCAGTCAGTGTGGAAATGCATTCCGGACCCTCTCGGCCCTGAAAATCCACATGAGAGTTCACACTGGCGAGAGGCCTTACAAGTGTGATCAGTGCGGGAAGGCGTACGGCCGGAGCTGCCACCTCATCGCACACAAGAGAACGCACACCGGAGAGAGGCCCTACGAGTGTCACGACTGTGGGAAAGCTTTCCAGCATCCCTCCCACCTCAAAGAGCACGTGAGGAATCACACGGGGGAGAAGCCCTACGCGTGCGCGCAGTGTGGCAAAGCCTTCCGCTGGAAGTCAAACTTTAATTTGCACAAGAAGAACCACATGGTGGAGAAGACCTACGAATGTAAAGAATGCGGGAAATCCTTTGGCGATCTCGTGTCCCGGAGGAAACACATGAGGATTCACATCGTCAAGAAACCCGTGGAATGTCGGCAGTGCGGGAAGACCTTCCGAAACCAGTCCATCCTTAAGACTCACATGAACTCTCACACTGGAGAGAAACCATATGGGTGCGATCTCTGTGGGAAAGCTTTCAGCGCGAGTTCAAACCTCACCGCACACAGGAAGATACACACGCAAGAGAGACGCTATGAATGCGCCGCCTGCGGGAAAGTCTTCGGTGACTATTTATCCCGGCGGAGGCACATGAGCATTCACCTTGTAAAGAAACGAGTTGAGTGTAGGCAGTGTGGCAAGGCCTTCAGGAACCAGTCAACGCTGAAGACGCACATGCGAAGCCACACGGGGGAGAAACCGTACGAATGCGATCACTGTGGGAAGGCCTTCAGCATAGGCTCCAACCTGAACGTGCACAGGAGGATCCACACCGGGGAGAAGCCCTACGAATGCCTTGTCTGCGGGAAAGCCTTCAGCGACCACTCATCCCTCAGGAGCCACGTGAAAACTCACCGGGGAGAGAAGCTCTTTGTGTCGTCCGTGTGGAAAAGGCTCCAGTGAGCGTGCCTGCTTTAGAGACACAGGATGATTCAGACCGGAAACAGACCTCGTGGGTGTAAGAGGAAGCCTCTGTGAGCTCGCACCTTACTGGGTGCAAAAGAATCCACGGAACTTGGGAGAAGTCCGGTTCCTGTAAAAACTGTGGGAAGACGAGGCGTTCTCATCCCATACGAGGTTTGTGAGAACTCACGCCGGGGGTGAAAATGTACGTCTGTAGCATGGAGAAGCCTTGAGGGTACATTCGGCTCTTAACAAACACAGGACGACTTAATGGCAGCTTGGCATTTAATGTCAGAATCCCAGTGTGGCATTTAATGTCAAAATGACTTCAGACCACTTCTAGCCTTCCGGGCCCATGAATAATAATAAGCACACTAGGGAGCATCTCTGCAAACGCAGTGGCTGGGGAAACCCTTCCTAGTCTCACTTGATTCCTCATGACAGAAATCACACTAAAGAGAGAAATCAGTGAAGTAAGGAATGTGGGAAGGTCATGAACGGGCCGCAAACCATGGCCAGCTGCTTGTCTTTGTATGGCTTGCCAGCTAACAATAGTGGTTCCATCTTTAAGGAAGAAGAATGTGTGATGGAGAAAATTTGTGGCCAGTGAAGTCTGAAATACTTCCTGTCATCTGCCCCTTTCCAGAAAAACCTGGCCGACCCTTGGTCTACAGCACGGGTTCTCAGTCGGGCAACGATTTGGCTGTCCAGGCGTCATTTGGCAATGTCTAGAGACATTTTTGGTAGTTAGAACGGGGGGAAGATACTCCTGACTTGTAATAAGAAGACATCAGGGATGCTGCTAAGTCCGCTCCAGCACACGGGAGCCCCCCACAACGAAGAGTTAGTGCCCCCAAACGTCACTGTTGCTGAGGTTGAAAATAATCATGCAGTCATTCCTCAATTACTGCCTGCAGCAACTCCTCCATTTTTATGAATCTTGTGCACACTTACGCTAGGAGAAATTTCTTTTACAAAACTTTTAAAATACAATTAGTGCTGATAATTCCTATGTGGAAATGATTCCAGCCATGGGCCCCTCACTTGAGCATGCGAATATTCTCACGGAGAGAAGCCCCAGCAAGATTTTCTGGGATTGCACTTACTCTGCTGGAATACGGGATTGCACTTACTCTTTCATCACGGAAACAGACCCCTGAGAGAAGCCCCAACGAGATTTTCTGGTGAATATGGGACTGCACGTACTCTCTCATCATGAAAACAGCCCCGCTCATAAATTTTTCATCTTTATTTTTAAGGTTACACTCCTCTAAATAACCCTTAAGCCTCATCAAGAAAGGTTTGTATATAGTATTTTTACTATAGCTTCATCCTTGATAACGTCCTAATTTCCTTTTGGACAACCTCCTTGACCAATGGCATATTTAGATCTGTGTGACATGAGGATATTTCTCAGTACCAGTTTGTTACTGGTACCTGATGCACACGGATTGCGACCAGAGCATGATGCCTCCATCAAGTGGTAATATGTGTGCAGCCTGCTGTCCAGCCAAGAGTGACAGATACTTCTAGTGACTTCCCCAGTATCCACTCTCATCTTCTTCCAATATCAAGAGAATCCAGGTTCTGTCAGATCAGTAAGGTGTGCTAATCTAAATTTTAAAAAATCTCCTACAGGTTTTCTTGCAGCTAGTACCATCCATGTCTCACAGCCCTGGCCACTGACAGATGAGCAGATGTCACCACGTGGGCTTCTGAGAAAGCTCTTGAACGGGGATCGTTCTTAAACATGAATTCCTCCCTGTATGTTTTGTTCTTTGCTTTACCCCCTACTTTTCACCTTGCAAAGAGATCCAGTACCTAGTATTGGAAGATCCACCTTAACAACCATGCATATGAAAACCACAGTCTAAGGAAGTGACTGCAGAAAGCTCACAGCGACCCTGGCCTCCCCTGTGGCCTCTTTGAGTGTCTGCACCAGCCCTGGACTTCCAGACTTCTATCACATGAGAAAAAATAAAACCTGATTATTGGTTTAAGCTGCTATGGATATTTCATGTTTTTCTTTTAAATGTATTTATTTTGAGATGGGGGTCTCCCTATGTTGCCTAGGCTAGATTCAAACTCCTGGGCTCAAACGATCTTCCTGCCTCAGTCTCCCAAGTGGCTGAGAATACAGGCATGTGCCACCACACCCAGCTTGTTTTTCTATTTCATTTATTTATTGGTGGGAGGGGGTTTCTACACCCAGCTGGATGCTGCCTGGAGTCCATATACGTGGTCATTGGTGAGTTTTTTTTGTTTGTTTTTTGTGTGGTTTTTGTTTTTGTTTTTTTGAGACAGTCTCGCTCTGTCTCCCAGGCTGGAGTGCAATGGCGTGATCTTGGCTCACTGCAAGCTCCGCCTCCCAGGTTCATGCCATTCTCCTGCCTCAGCTTCCTGAGTAGCTGGGACTACAGGCGCCCACCACCATGCCCGGCTAATTTTTTTTTTTTTTGTATTTTTAGTAGAGATGGGGTTTCACTGTGTTAGACAGGATGGTCTTGATGGCCTGACCTCGTGATCCGCCCGCCTTGGCCTCCCAAAGTGCTGGGATTACAGGCGTGAGCCACCACGCCCGGCCATGTTCACTGATTCTTTGGCCGTGTTCAGATGACTGATTAGCCTATCAAAGGCATTCTTCCATTTCTTTATGGTGGCTTCGATTTCTGATCTTTCCTTCTGATTCTTTGAGTTTCTATTTTTCTGCTGATGACGCAGGGCAGATGAGCCCCCAAATTGGGGGTTAGCCCAGGAGGGTTCTTGGCTTTGCTCAGGAAAGAATTCAAGAGGCAGCCAGTGGTAAAAGAAATTGGGTTTATTGAAGCAGCAGGGCACAGCAGAGTGGCTGCCCCTTGTGGAGGAGGGCTGACTCCTAGGCAGTATACCCAGGGTAGCAGCATATGGGCTGTTGGCTAGCAGTATTTATACCCAGTTTTAATTATATGCAAATTAAGGGGTGGGCTATTCAGACAGCACTCCTCATTCACCTTCCGCCATGATTGGGAGGCCTCCCCCGCCATGTGGAACTGTAAGTCCATTAAACCTCTTTATGAATTACACAGTCTCGGGTATGTCTTTATTAGCAATGTGAGACACAGTTGCTCCGGCCTATAAATGGCACGTAGTTTTAAGGCTGCTTCCTGCAGTTCTCCTATGATTGGCCAGGGTTTTGATTTTGTTTTGTTTTTTTGCATTTTCAAATTAAGGGTAGATGAGTCTGAGGGTCTTGCTCCAGCTCTGTCTCAGGCCCCCACCAGCTGTCCCTCTTTCTTGCAGTTTACCTAACAGAGCCTTGGGGTGGGCATGTGTGGGACCGTGGTGCTAAGATTTAATGCTTTTTCTCATTTTACTCATAGTTATGTTGCAATTTTGGCATTCTCTATGTCTTAAAGGCAGTGTTGAAGGTATAGTTTTGTGTAGAAGATTCATAGGTGTGGAGTTACTTCACAGCATTTGAGAGGAAATTTTGGGAGGTGGCTTACCACTCACTGGCCATTGTTTTTAGTTACCTGGAAGTCTCCTCATCTTAGTTTTTAGAGATACTTTGGCTGTATATGCTATGCTATGGTATGGTATGGTATGGTATGGTATGGTATGGTATGGTATGGTATGGTTTTGTTTGAGACAGTCTCTGTTGCCCAGGCTGGAGTGCAGTGGCATGATCTCAGCTCACTGCAACCTCCACCTCCCAGGTTCAAACGATTCTTGTGCCTTAGCCACCTGAGTAGCTGGGATTACAGATTTGCACCACCATGCCTGACTAATTTTTGTATTTTTAGTAAAGTTGGGGTTCCACCACGTTAACCAGGCTGGTCTTGAACACCTGACCTCAGGTGATCTGCCCACTTCGGCCTCCCAAGGTGCTGGGATTACAGGTGTGAGCCACCGCGCCTGGCCTGGATATGCTTTAAAGAGGTCATTTCTTTGTCTTCTGGCCTCCATTGTTCCTGACTAAAAGTTAGTGTTATTCTTAACATTACTCCCCTGTACGTAATGCGTTGCTTGTCACTGGCTCCTCTTCAGATAATTATCTTGGGTCTTCAACAGTTTGACTCTGTGTCTTGGTGCAGTTTTCTGTGCATTTACTTTGCTTGGGGATCCTTGAGATTCTTAGATATGTGAGTCACTGTCTTTCACAAGGAAGTATTTGGGCATTATTTCTTCATAATTTTTTAATTGTGATAAAATAAACATAACATGAAATTCACCATTTTTTTTTTGTTTGTGTTTTTTGAGGTGAGTCTTATTCTGTCACCCAGGCTGGAGTGCAGTGGTGCAGTCATGGCTCACTGCAACCTCCACGTCCTGGGTTCAAGCGATTCTCCTGCCTCAGCCTCCTGAGTAGCTGGGACTATAGGTGCAGCACCACCATGCCCAGCTAATTTTTGTATTTTTAGTAGAAACGGAGTTTCACCATGTTGGCCAGGATGGTCTCGATCTCTTGACCTCGTGATCCACCCGCCTCAGCCTCCCAAAGTGCTGGGATTACATGTGTGAGCCACCGCGCCCCGCCCCATTTTAATCATTTTTTAGGTGTACTGTTCGGTGGCATTAAGTACATTGACAATATTGGCTACCACCACTATCCATTTTCAGATCTTTCTCTTCATTCCAAAAACTTCTGTACCCATTAAGCAATCACTCCTCAACATTTCTACCTTCAGCCCCTGATAACTTGTAGGTAGTGTCCATGAATTTTGTGAGAAGTAGAATAATAAAATACGTTGTTTTGTGTGCATCTGCCTTATTTCATTAAAAGTAATGTTTTCAAGGCTTATACATGTTGTAGGATATATTAGAATTTCATTCCCTTTTATGATAATATTCTATTGCTTGTATGTGTTACGTTTTATTCATTCATCTATTGATGAACATTTGGGCTGTTTCTACCTCTTGGCTATTGTGAATCATACTGATATTATTTTCGTTTTTCTTTTTTCTTGAGATGGAGTCTCACTCTGTCGCCCAGGCTGGAGTGCAGTGGCACGATCTGGGCTCACTGCAACCTCTGCCTCCTGGGTTCAAGCAATTCTCCTGCCTCAGCCTCCCAAGTAGCTGGGTACTCGCTGAGTAGCCTGCCACCATGCCCGGCTAATTTTTGTATTTTTAGTAGAAATGGGGTTTTACCATGTTGGTCAGGCTGGTCTTGAACTCCTGACCTCAGGTGATATGCCCACCTCAGCCTCCCAAAGTGTTGGGATTACAGGCGTGAGCCACTGCGCCCAGCCTGAAGACAGCATTCTTAGCATCAGGGAGGCAAAGTTGAGGCAAAGGAGATCTATCCAAACCAACCTCATTACACTAAGGCTTCTGAGCCACTTCTCTACCTGATTAACCACCCTAGCCCGCACCCTTGGTTTTATCCCATTAGCGCAGTGTACTTGTCTGTCCAATTCAGTATGTAAGTGTTTGGCTCTTAACTGTTTTTCTGGTTTATTTCCTTATGAGGATCCTCATGCCACATAAAGCTTTCATTAAACAAATACATGTGTATATTTGTATCTTGTTAACCTAATCATATGTCAGTGTAATTGTCGGGCCCAGCAAGGATCCTGAGATGATGTAGGTGAAATCTTGTTGCCCCTACAATATGGGCATTGGTTTGCAAGTGTCTGTTTGAGTTCCTGCTTTCAATTCTCAGGAATTTTCCGAAGTTGTTTTCTTCCTCATTTTCTCCTTTTGGGACCCCAGCTGTGCCACAGGACTCTGAAGTTCCTGTTTCATTTTTCTAATGTGTTTGTTTTCCAGTTTGTATGACTTCTACTGATACATCTTAAAGTTCACTAACTCTTCTGCCCTCTTCATCTGTCGAATCCATTTAGTGACTCCTTAAAATCCAGATGTCTGAGGTCCTTAGGAAAACCGGTGCTTCTCCCCAGTGCAGCTTGAATTTGCTCTGAATGTGGTGGTCCCCTAAGCCAATAACAATGCCTCCTGGCCTGCCCTGGCCACCCAGGGAGGAATGAAGGGAGAGGTAGGTGTAGTGGTAATAAACCTTGCTGTGCACAGCTTTGTGTAACAACTGGAAAGGGCGATGTGTTTTCCTGCACCCATCCCCAAGCCTGATTTCTTCAAGATGCAGTAAGTGGGCCGGGTGCGGTGGCTCATGCCTGTAATCCCAGCACTTTGGGAGGCCAAGGAGGGCGGATCATGAGGTCAGGAGTTCAAGATCAGCCTGACCAACATAGTGCAACCTCGTTTCTACTAAAAATACAAAAGTTAGCTGGGCGTGGTGGTGCGTGCCTGTAGTCCCAGCTACTGGGAGGCTGAGGCAGGACAATTGCTTGAACCTGGGAGGCAGAGGTTGCAGTGAGCTGAGATCGAGCCACGGCACTCCAGCCTGAGTGAAAGAGTGAGACTCGGTAAAAAAAAAAAAAAAAAAAAAAAAAAAACATGCAGTAACTGACACCCCCCACACACGACCACCCCTCCACCTCCTGTTATTTCATTAGAAACCCTGCCAAAGGAACAAGGAAATCCTACAAAGAAGGTGTCTCAGGTACCCATCAGCAGCCATGCAGTGATGACAAGTGGGTCTGATGCCATTAAAAGGTTGTTTTCAAACCGCCTTCTGTTGCAAGCAGAACCCAATCGCACAGGAATCCAAGCTCCATGATGGAGCTTTGGCCATTGTTTTTAGTTACCAGGAAGGAAAATGGCGAGATTGAGATTGAGCCTGGAGGGCCAGCAGGGACCTCATGGCTGTGAAGACCCTGGACTCCTGTGTTGCTGGAGATGGTGTTCGTGCCCTCACATGGTCTGCTCAGCCCTATTTCTGCCACGTGGAGAAGGAGCAACCACCATTCAGCACAACAGAAGACCTAGTGTGTTTCCAGGGTGGGAGCCTACGAGTGGTGGACTCTGACTTTGACTTTAGGGACAGATTTATTCCTTAATTTTCTTCCTTATATGCTTAGTTCTTCTGAGGGCCTCAGACTCCCTCTCCAACAGCCTTCTACCCTCTCCCATTTCCACATTTTCATTTTTGAGCTTCCTTAGCTAAGTGGTTTTACTTTCTTCCTTTTCTGTCTCTCTTTTATATTTCTCTAGATTTTTAAATTCTGTCTCTCTCTTCTCTCCAATTTCTCCATTTCCCTTCTTTTCTCCATTTCCCTCCTTTTTTTTTTTTTTTTTTTTTTTTTTGAGACAGGGCCTGACTCTGTTGCCCAGCGGAAGTGCAATGTCACAATCTCAGCTCACTGCAACCTCTGCTTCCCAGGTTCAAGGGATTCTCTTGCCTCACCCTCCAAAGTAGCTGGGATTACAGGCACACACCACCACACCCAGGTAATTTTTGTATCTTTAGTAGAGACGGGGCTTCACCATGTTGGCCAGACTGATCTTGAACTCCTGACCTCAAGTGATCCTCTCCCATTTTGGCCTCCCAAAGTGCTGGGATTACGGGCATGAGCCACTGCGCCTGGCCTTACATTCTTATTCTGCACACATTGGCCATTGCAGGCATTGTTCCTCACCTGAGTGAACACATCCATGCATTCCTAATATTTATGTCCTGGGACACCTGGGTTTGGAGTTTGGAGTAGAGAGGCCAAGCGTTTGCAGTCAGGCAGGTTATTTGGAAAATATTTATGTATCAGCCAGGTACAGTGGCTCATGCCTATAATCCCAGCACTTTGGGAGGCCGAGGCTGGGGGATCACATGAGCTCAGGAGTTCGAGCCCAGCCTGGACGACATGGTGAAATCCCATCTCTATTAAAAATACAAAATAATTAGCTGGGCATGGTGGCGCATGCCTGTATTCCCAGCTACCCGGGAGGCTGAGGCAGGAGAATCGCGTGAACCAGGGAGACAGAGGTTGCAGTGAGCCGAGATTGTGCCACTGCACTCCAGCCTTGGTGACACAGTGAGACTCTGTCTCAAAAAAAGAAAAAAAAAAAAAAAAAAAAAAAAAAAAAAAAAAATATATATATATATATATATATATATATATAATGTATTGTGCTAACTTTCTTCTTCATAAAAGCCCTTTGGGGACTGTTAAGTGTGTGTCTCAGCTTGGATTTGGGTTTTTTTAGACCAGAGATCCCTAGTCCCTTTGAAGCTGTGAGTGTGAGGGTATTTGTGTCTCTTGAGAAGGTCTAAGAGTTGCTATCAGTTTGGTGGCAGGGTATGTTGTACTTAGAGACCTTGTCAGAATGGATAACTCATTTGACCTCCATCACTTACGAAACAATGACTTTTATCAGCTACATTAAAATGCCAGCAATGTCATACTACATTCTCATAAATACTGGGAATTAACTGATGACTTTCTCGTCCAGGTATTTATAGGCTTTGGCAAGGCAGCAGTATACAAAACTGGTCCCATTCATAGTAATCTTGATGTTAAACTTTGGAGCCAGAGTACAAGCAAATATATAAACACTAGGAAGAAAAGTAAATGTGGAGAAGAATAAATGCTATGAGGAAGAGTAAAGTTGAGGAGGGGAATAGACAGATGGGATTGACCCATTCAACCTGTGCAGTGTACAGCATATACTCTTTTTTTTTTTTTTTTTTTTTTGAGTTGGAGTCTCGCTCTGTCGCCAGGCTGGAGTGCAGTGGCGCGATCTCGGCTCACTGCAACCTCCGCCTCCCAGGTTCAAGCGGTTCACCTGTCTCAGCCTCCCAAGTAGCTGGGACTACAGGCGCCCACCATCACGCCTGGCTAATTTTTTTGTATTTTAGTAGAGACGGGGGCGTACACTCATTTTTGGCCACTTTACCTTTTTAGGAAACAAAATCATCACAGAAATACTCAAGAGGCAGCTTTCCTGTACATTTCAGTTTCTCCTAAAACAGAACAGGGCTGGGAATGCTTACTGAGGAATCATCCAAGCATTTCTTTCTATCATGACAAGAGCAATTCCAGTTTGCTCCATGAGACCGTGCTTCTCTCACTGTATTTGGTTTTCAGGTTGCAAGATTTGAAGAACACTTGTCAAAACGACGGTTATTTCGGTTTTCAAGGACAGTTTGATCTGCATTTTCATCCAGTCCATTCATTTGTATCTGGTTTGGCCTGCAAGGTCTTAACTTTTTGCCCAAGAAAACCCTTACATTTAAGCAACATGAGTTCCTTGATTTGTCTTTAGCCCAATGCTACTTTCTTGAGTTCAGAATAAAAGCTGATTATTATTATTATTTATTGTTATTATTATTTTGAGACAGAGTCTTGCTCTGTCACCCAGGCTGGCGTGCGATGGTACGATCTCGGCTCAGTGTGACCTCTGCCTCCCAGGCTCAAGCAATTCTCCTGCCTCAGCCTCAGGAGTAGCTGAGGTTACAGGTGCCCGCCACCATGCCCGGCAAATTTTTGTATTTTTACTAGACAGAATTTTGCCATGTTGGCCAGGCTGGTCTTGAACTCCTGGCCTCAAGTGATCTGCCCACCTCAGTCTCCCAAAGTGCTGGGATTACACCAGCCTAGAGACTTGACAGTTATTTTTTATTTTTTTTGAGATGGAGTTTCGCCCTTGTTGCCCAGGCTGGAGTGCAATGGCGCAATCTTGGCTCACCATAACCTCTGCCTCCCAGGTTCAAGTGATTCTCCTGCCTCAGCCTTCCTGAGTAGCTGGGATTACAGGCATGCGCCACCATGCCCGGCTAATTTTGTATTTTTAGTAGAGATGGGGTTTCTCCATGTTGGTCAGGCTGGTCTCGAACTCCCAACCTCTGGTGATCTGCCTGCCTCGGCCTCCCAATGTGCTGGGATTACAGGCGTGAGCCACCATGCCTGGCCCTTGACAGTTATTTTGACCTAACATTGGTGATAATTTTTCTCTACTTCAACCAAGAAGATGGTGGATTGGAGCACTTTTTCCATAGATTGACCAGTCTTCCCAGCAACACTGGAGGGCAGTCATTTACTTTCTGCAGAGAAAGAGACAGGTGCAAAGAGTCAACTTACCAGCTGGAAACTGGGACCAGCATCAAATGCTTACTCCGACATTCAGCTCTTGTTTCACCTCTTGACCCCTTTCATGCCTGCATCAACCAGTGAATCTGTTGGGCTCAGAGCGCATGACAAAGGGGCTTGTGGCGTTTCACTTGGCTTCCTGAAATCCCTTCCTTTCCCCCGGCAGTGCTTTCACGCAGGACTTTGGGTGTGTAGTCAGGGCAGTTTACATCCCCAAGTGAAAATGCTAAATGTTCAGCAAGCCTTGGTCAAAAGTTTTCCTAGGCTCATTAGTGAAGAAATAGCAATTACTCACTGGCTATTGCCAGGGTTGAGAAAAAGAACTCTAGAGGCCGGACCCAAGGGGAAGAGAGTACTTTCAGCATTGAGTAAAAGTGGCCATTTTTTAAATGAGCCTTGGGAACCAGCATAACTGGTCCCTCTGTGCCCAATTTCTCCATCCCGATAATGAATTCCATGGATAACCTCGGTGGCCCATGACAGTTGCCTCTCATTGCACTTCCCTGCCAATTCTCAGAAGGAAAGTGTCACACAGTCTCTGGAGGGAACTTCTAATTATAGGAACACAGTCTGCTTGTCTGAGTCTTGTTTTCAGTTCTTGGACCCTCTCCAGCAGGGTCTTGTGTAACCTTTGAGTAATGTCCAATCCACTCAGGAATTCTTCCCTGCTAGGGAACCTATTGTATATACCCAATGAATATTAGCTAAGTGCCTTACACTTGTAATTAGGTTTTGGGAAGAAAGATCAATAAGACAAAGTACTGCCCTTAAGAAAGTAAAAGTCTAGGAGAAGAGAGATATCAACAGTAAATAAGATACCTAGTATGGCAGGTGAATCCATTTGGGAGGCCCCAAATGAGGAAGATGTTGAACTTGGGGCCATCGAGAAAATCTAAGTAGAAGAGATGATGCAAGCTCAGTATAGAAGGATGATTATTATTGTGATTATGATTATTTGGAGATGGAGTCTCGCTCTGTTGCCCAGGCTGGAGTGCAGTGGCGCAACCTCAGCTCACTGCAACTTCTGCCTCCCAGGTTCAAGCGGTTCTCCTGCCTCAGCCTCCCAAGTAGCAGGGACTATAGGCACACGCTGCCATGCCTGGCTAATTTTTTGTATTTTAGTAGAGACAGGTTTCACCATGTTCCCAGGCCAGTCTCGAACTCCTGAGCTCAGGCAATTCTGCCCGCCTCGGCCTCCCAAAGTGCTAGGATTACAGGCATGAGCCACCAAGGTCGCCGTGTAGAAGGATCATTTAGAGTTCAGGAGCAGAATCAAATAAGCATGCTAATCCTGAGTGCAAAGGCACTGAAAAAATGACAGTATATTACATTCTGTAGATAAAAGACAATCTTTGGAGTAGGAGGCAGACTTGAAAGGTAATAGGGGACAGATTGTAGAACACACACATTTCCTTTTCTCTCTCTCTTTTTTTTTAAAGACTCGGTCTCATTCTGTCGCCCAGATTGGAGTGCAGTGGCATGACCATAGCTCTCTGCAGCCTCAAACTCCTGGGTTTAAGCCATCCACCAACCTCAGCCTCTTAAGTACCTCGTCTATAGGCATACATTACCATGCCTGACTAATTCTATTTTTTTATTTTTGTAGAGACACGGTCTTGTTATGTTGCCCAGGCTAGTCTCAAACTCCTGGGCTCAAGCAATCCTCCCGCCTCAGCCTACCAAAGTGCTGGGATTACAGTCATGAGCCACTGTGCCTGGCTCACACACATATATCTATATGTTAGTCTATCAGTTTCAATGTAAATGTTAGTTGGAAATTGATGGAAACCAATTGATATTTAATGAAGTTTGAAGTCGAGCAAGGTAACTGGTTCCCAATTGTGGAATGGAATGAAGGGTCCCGTTTCGATGAGCTTTTGTTTCATAGCCACCCAAAACATGGTGGTTTAAAGCAACCACGAGGCTGGGCTCAGTGGCTCATAATCTCAGCAGTTTGGGGGCCAAGCAGGAGGATTACTTGAGTCCAGGAGTTCAAGACCAGCCTGGGCAACATGGTGAAACCCCGTCTCTCTAACAACAACACCCCAACACCTTTTATTTAGGGTTTGTTGGTTGACAATTTGGGCTGTGCTTAGCCTGAGAGTTCTCTTGACTGGCTTTTGCAGTCATTGTCTAGGTGGGGTGGGTTTATTGTTCTTCGTTCAAGGTCTCATTCCCCCAGCCATCCAGGTAAGGCCTGTTCACACATTGCTGGAGTGTTCCAGCAGAGCTTGTATTGGGAATGCCTATGCTCCATCAGCCAGTGCAATCGTGGGTGAGCCCAAGGTGGAAGGGCACTCAGTTACACAGAAGGGGCTTGGATATAGGAAAGTAAAGACACAGTGGCCATTCTTTTCTGCAGTTGGCCACAAGGCCAGTGTATTATTGCAAGAGTCTAAGTGAGGGGAACAACTTTATTGAGATGTGATGAACATGTGGGAAATTCACATATTTAAAGTATACAACCTGATCAATTCCCTTCTCTCTGTCCTATCATAATACTTTCCTTGGAAACTTTTTATTTTTTTTCTTGAGACAGAGTCTCACCCTGTTGCCCAGGCTGGAGTGCAGTGGCACGATCATGGCTCACTGCAGCCTCAACCTCTCAGGCTCAAGTGACTCTCCTGCTTCAGCTTCCTGAGTAGCTGAGACTACAAGACACATGCCACCATGCCTGGCTAATTTTTGTATTGTTTGTAGAGATGGGACTTTGCCATGTTACCCTGGCTGGTATTGAACTCCTGAGCTCAAGCGATCCTCCCATCTCAGCCTCCCAAAGTGCTGGGATTACATGTGTGAGCCACCATGCCCAGCCTGATTCCAGGTCTGATAGAAATCTCTTTCAACCAACTGCCAATTGGAAAAACTTTGAATCTGCATATGACCTGGGAGCCCTGCTTCCAGTTGTCCCACCTTTCTGGACTGAACCAATGTACATCTGTTTTTTTTTGGTTTTTTTTTGAGACGGAGTGTCACTCTATTGCCCAGGCTGGAGTGCAGTGGCGCATCTTGGCTCACTGCAAGCTCTGCCTCCTGGGTTCACACCATTCTCCTGCCTCAGCCTCCCGAGTAGCTGGGACTACAGGTGCCCGCCACCATGCCCGGCTAATTTTTTGTATTTTTTTTTTAGTAGAGATGGGGTTTCACTATGTTAGCCAGGATGGTCTCGATCTCCTGACCTCGTGATCCGCCCGCCTTGGCCTCCCAAAGTGCTGGGATTACAGGCGTGAGCCACCGCGCCTGGCTGAACCAATGTACATCTTATACGTATTGATTGATGTTTCCCTAAAATGTGTAAGACCAAGATGTAGCCTGACCACATTGAGGGCACATATTCTCAGGATCTCCTGGGGCTGTGTTATGGGCCATCAGTCACTCATATTTGGCTCAGAAAAAATCTCTTCAAATATTTTACACACTTTGATTCTTTTCACCAACATCAATATGAGAATTTAGTTCATAATACAGATATATCACAAGTCAAGTCAGAAAAGGCAAATTATGTAAAAAAAAAAAAAGTGCTTAGGAAACTAGAAAACTAGAAAAATTTTTTTTAATTTTTTTTTTGATTCCTAAATAAATAACTGATAGAAAAGAGAATGAGGGCTGGGTGCAGTGGCTCACACCTGTAATCCCAGCATTTTGGGAGGCCAAGGGGGGAGGATCACCTGAGCTCAGGAGTTCAATACCAGCCTGGCAAACATGGTGAAAACTTGTCTCTACTAAAAATATAAAAATTAGTCCAGCATGCTGGCATGTGCCTGTAATCCCAGCTACTTGGGAGGCTGAGGCAGGAGAATCGCTTGAACCCAGGAGGCAGATGTTGCAGTGAGCCAAGACTGTGCCACTGCACACTAGTCTGGATGACAGAGTGAGGCTCCATCTCAAAAATATATATATATATTTATATATTTATTATTATGTATATTTTATTTTTATATATATTTATTATATATATATATGTAGCAAGAATTATATGCCATTTTAATAGACTTTATTTTTTTAGAACATCCACCAATGCTGCTTTGATTCAAGTCCACATGATTGTCATCTGGGCTGTAGATAGCCTGGCACCCTTCCTGCCCATTCTGCAGGGGAACATCATTGTACACATTTTTTTTTTTAACACCCAGTGCTCTTATATCACTCCAGAAGGAAACCTAAACTCCAGTGTCCTCCGTGATCTGGCTCCTGTTTTTTGCTCCAACTCCATCTCTTGTTCCGTCACCCTCCTGTCTTCTAATCCGTCCTTTGTATTAAGAAGCAAATTACCTAAACCTTTTAAATGAGGCAAAAAGATGACCGCATTTCTGTTCAGTATCACGCTGAAGCATTGTCTGACAGGCCTAGCTAGTTCTTTCCTTCTCAAGGCAATATTCGTTTGTTTGCTTGAGACCTGGACTCTGTGAAGTTATTGCCAACCCACAGGGAATTAATCAATTGCAAATGATTTTTGTCCAGTAGAGTTGCAAATTACTTTGATTACTTCTGTTCAGTTAAAAAGATTACCCCTAAATGGCCAGGCATCGTGGCTCATGCCTGTAATCCCAGCACTTTGGGAGGCCAAGGTGGGTGGATCACTTGAGGCCAGGAGTTTGAGACTAGCCTGGCCAATATGGTGAAACCCCATCTGTACTAAAAATACAAAAATTATCTGGGTGTGGTGGCGCATATGCCTGTAATCACAGCTACTACGCCTCAGGAGGCTGAGGTGGGAGAATTACTTGAACCCTAGAGGCAGAGGTTACAGTGAGCTGAGATTGCGCCACTCACTCCAGCCTGGGCGACAGAGTGAGACTGCGCCATAACAAACAAATGAAAAAAAATGAAATAATGTGTTAATAATTTTATATTAAAAAATTATATTTCAGAAAAATACCACTGTTTTTTTGAGAGAGGGATTTGCTCTTGTTACTCAGGCTGGAGTGCAATGGTGCAATCTCGGCTCACTGCAGCCTCTACCTCTTGGGTTCAAGCGATTCTCTCGCCTTAGCCTCCCAAGTAGTTGGGATTACAGGCACCCACAACCACGCCCAGCTAATTTTTTTTTTTTTGTATTTTTAGCAGAGACAGGGTTTCACCATGTTGGCCAGGCTGGTCTCTAACTCCTGACCTCAAGTGATCCACCTACCTTGGCCTCCCAAAGTGCTGGGATTACAGGCGTGAGCCACCACACCCGGCCTACCACATTTTGTTGTATATTTGAAGTAATCGAAATTTATTCCTGCAAGCCACACAGATTTTTGTACATTTAATTTTAATTTTAAAAGATCTGTCAGCCATTGACAGATGAATGGATAAACAAAATGTGTGTGTATACATACAATATAATGGAATATTTTGTGGCCTTAACAAAGAACATTCTCCTGAGCATGGTGCCTCATGCCTGGAATCCCAACACTTTGGGAGGCTGAGGCGGGAGGATCACTCAAGACCAGGAATATGAGACCAGCCTGGCCAACATGGTGAAACCCCATCTCTACTAAAAATATAAAAATTAGTCGGACATGGTGGCACACACCTGTAATCCCAGCTACTCGGGAGGCTGAGGCAGGAAAATCGCTTGAACCCGGGAGGTGGAAGTTACAGTGAGCCGAGATTGGGCCATTGCACTCCAGCCTGGGCAACAAGAGTGAGGCTTTGTCTCAAAATAATAATATAAAAAATAATAATAATAAATAGAAAAATAACAAAAAATAAAATCTAAATTAGCTAATTGGGAGACTGATGTGGGAGAATTACTTGATCTCAGGTCTTTGGGACTGTAATGAGCTGATTGTGCCACTGCACTCCAGCCTGAGTGACAGAGTACAACCCTGACTAAAAAAAAAAAAAAGAGAGAGAGAGAGAGAACATTCGGACACATATACAGCACAGATGAACCTTGGCAATATTTCACTTAAGTGAAACAAGTCAGTCACAAAAAGACAAACACTGTATACTTCCATCTATGAGGTAGGTTCCACAGTCAGAATTATAGAGACAGAAAGTGGTATGGTGGTTCATTAGGGGCTGGGGAGGGTGACTGAGGGATGAGTGTTATGGGACAGAGTTTCAGTTTGGGAAGATGAGAAGATTCTGAATATGGAGGATGGTGATGGCTGCTTAACATTGTGAATATACTTAATGCCACTGAACAGTACACTTAAAATGGTTAAGATGGTGAACTGTATGTTATGTATATTTTACCATCATTTTAAATATTGAAAAAAACTTTTTTCTTATTGTTCAGTTCCTCCCAAACCTGCCATCAATGAAATTTTCCCCATCACTCTACCTAGATCGCTGTTTCCAATGTTTTCCATGCCATTAAATGTGATGGATATTCTTCAGCCTTTATTTTGCTTGGCCCTATAGCATCGTTTTACATAGTTATTAGAAATAAAGCTTGGAGTCATAAAGAAAAATGAGCACTCAAACAAAGGATTTCTCAGCAAAGCAAATTTACTTCTGCACAGAAGGGTGCTTCTCGTAGGGTTGGCTGCTACAAGAGTACCCCGAACAAAGGAGAGCAGAAACTTTTATTCTTAACGTGACTCTTGACTTTGTGTCCTTTCCACATTGGCTGGGGTCGGATGGCACAATCTAAACTAGACTTGATTGGTTACACATTTAAACTGTCTCAGATATGGTGGGCATGTGATGGGAGAGAGAGGAGAGGGGGAAGGGGTCATCTACAGAGGACTAGACAGCTAGTCTATTCTTAAAGAAAGAAATGTGAGCTGCATCTGGGCATGCAGCAAAATCAGAAAGAAGAAAAGGAGAAGAAAGTGTGTGTGGGGGGGTACTTGGAATTAGAGAATAAGAAGCTGAGCAGGCTGTTTGAAGAGAAACCTTCCTATATCTCCCAATGGTTGACTCTCCCTCTCTTGAAACATGACTTACGACATGTCCACAGCCTGTTTAATACCCTGTAGCCAATGCGATCACAAGGGATTCACTGAAATAGTTGCATCTCTATTTTCTTCTGTGTTACCTTGAGACCCTTAGGCACTGGGATTACAGAGAGATGGGTCTTCGTACCTTCTGTGACACATTCCAGAGGGAAAACCTCTTTATCTCAAAGCCAAACCAATAGTGATGAAAGCTCTTCCAAGAATAAAGAGGCCCCAAGGGGGTGGGAGGTGCAGAGAGATTCACCTGGCTTCAGAGCTGCCTTCTTAGAAACAGAATTAGAACACACCATACCTTTCTGCCATTTGCTCTTGATCCTAAGGGAGCCGAATGGCTTGGAGAGTAGAACATCACTGGAACAGTGGATTTAATGAGGAAGGATGAGACATCAGCTCCCTGGGGCTTGAGAAACCATAAATACTTCCCTAGAACACCTCACCTGGACAGTTTCCTGACGCCACACTTGTGCATCTTAGAGAGGAGAGTTAGGATGACTTCATGACAAGTTCCATCTCCCCGCCTTTCCCTGCTAGATTCTGTCTTCAGCATTCAACAGTCAAGGGAGGAAGACGTCATACTAGCATTTTTTTTTTCAAGCAATGTCAATTGAGTGACTCACACTATCCTTGTTAGTACCGTGTGTGAAAAGGATTTAAAAAGTAGTGTGGGGAGGAACAGAGATGGAGGTAACAGGGTTGATAATGTCTCATGATTTTTAAAATGTTTCTAGAATTCCCTTACCTGGTTATGTGTGTCTTTTAAGGCATTGCAACTTTTGGGAGGCTGAGGCAGGCAGATCGCTTGAGGCCAGGAGTCTAAGACAAGCCTGGCCAACTTGGTGAAACCCCATCTCATCTAAAAATACAAAAATTAGCTGGGCATGGTGGCGGATGCCTGTAATCCCAGGTACTAGGGAGCCTGAGGCAGGAGAATGGCTTGAACCCGGGAGACAGAGGTTGCATGAGCCAAGATCACGCCGCTGCACTCCAGCCTGGGTGACAGAGTGAGTGAGACGCTGTCTCAAAAAAAAAAAAAAAAAAAAGATTCTATTGCAACTGTTTCTGTCATCTCCACCTCTGATGGCCTTTCATTCTGGAAACTAGTGACTTTCTCAATGTCAATAGGAACTGGCACTTCCTCGAGTGCATTCCTTTCAGTCCACCTGCTAACACCTTCCTTGTTCTTCTCTAGTATAATATAATAGTTCTTATCTGGGCGTGGTGGCTCATGCCTATAATCCCAGAACTTTGGGAGGCCGAGGCGGGTGGATCACAAGGTCAAGAGATCGAGACTATCCTGGCCAACATGGTGAAACCCCATCTCTACTAAAAATACAAAATTAGCCAGGCATGGTGGTGTGTGCCTGTAGTCCCAGCTATTTGGGAGGCTGAGACAGGAGTATTTCTTGAACCTGGGAGGCAAAGTTTGCAGTGAGCCGAGATTGCACCATTGCACTTCAGCCTGGGCAACACGAACAAAACTCCATCTTAAAAAAAAAAATCAACAAAGCAAAGTAAAACAAAACAAGAATGTACTAAATGCTCACTCTGCACCAGATGTTACATATATTATCATTGCAATTGTGAATGGTCTTTTTTGTTTCTCTTATCTTTTCTCATGACTGTTTGCAGATACATAAGAAAGCTGATGACACTGATTAGTTGTAATTAATTGTGTTTAACTTGACTTTTTTTTTTTTGAGACAGGGTCTTGCTGGGCTCAAGCAATCCTCCTGCCTCGGCCTCCCAAGTAGCTAATTTTTTAAAAATCTATTTTTGTAGAAGCGAGGGTCTCATTTTGTTGTCCAGGCTGGTCTCAAACTCCTGGCCTCAAGAAATCCTCCTGCCTCAGCCTCTCAGTGCTGGGATTACAGGCAGGAGTCACAGCACCCAGCCAGGCTGTTACATTTTATTAAATGAATTTTAGGCTGGGTGCAGTGGCTCACGCTTGTAATCCCAGCACTTTGGGAGGCTGAGGCAGGTGGATCACGAGGTCAGGAGATCGAGACCACGGTGAAACCCCGTCTCTACTAAAAATACAAAAAAAATTAGCCAGGTGTGGTGGCGGGCGCCTGTAGTCCCAGCTACTAGGAGAGGCTGAGGTGGGAGAATGGCGTGAACCCGGGAGGCGGAGCTTGCAGTGAGCCGAGATTGCGCCACTGCACTCCAGCCTGGGCAACAGAGCAAGACTCCATCTCAAAAAAAAAAAAAAAAAAAAAATGAATTTTAGCTTATGTTAAAACCGTGGTTTCTTTTTCTGCATTGCTCTATTCATGCATATACTTTGTTATCTGACTTGTCGATATTAAATTTTTTGCTCTTAGGATAAACATTCATTAGTAATGAAGTGTGTTATTTTATCCAAAAGATAACTCCATTTCACTCCCCTTTCAGGCTTTTGCGTCTGTTGTCAACATGAGATTAATTTGTAGATTTCTTGTTTGTCTTATATGTGACTTTTTTTTTTTTTTTTTTTTTTACCTTCATTCAGCTTTCCAGGATGCGTACAAAACCTTGGGGAATATAAGGATAAAGTAAAATTTTCTAGAATGTGATCTGGACTTGCCACAAAGAAACTTCAGCTTCATCAGGCTTCATGGTGTATTTGTCTAAATATTTAAGTAAAAAATAATGCTGGCTGGGCACAGTGGCTCACGCCTGTAATCCTAGCACTTTAGGAGGCTGAGGCGGGTGGATCAACTGAGGTCAGGAGTTTGAGACTAGCCTGGCCAACATAGTGAAACCCCATCTCTATTAAAAATACAAAAATTAGCCAGGTGTGGTGGTGAGCACCTGTAGTCACAGCTACTCAGGAGGCTGAGGTGAGAGAATTGCTTAAGCCCAGGAGGTGGAGGTTGCAGTGAGCTCTGATCGTGCCACTGCACTTCAGCCTGGGCAACAGACCCAGACCCTGTCAAAAAAAAACAAAAAACAAAAAAACAAAAAAAAATTGTTTCACATAACTACAGTGCAATGATCACAATCAGGAAACTGGCACTAATACTATATTATATATATATTATTATAGATATATAATATACTATTTGCTATATACTATATTATTAATTTAGTAATTAGTATGTAGCATTAATATAATACTATAAAACTTACAGAGCTCATTTATATTTTTTTGTTTGTTTCTTCTCATTTATATTTTAATTATCCCAATAATATCATCTGTAGCAAAGAAAGACTCAAGTCATCCATTACATTTGATTGACATGCCTTTTCTCCCTCCTTTAATGTGGAACATTTCCTAGACTTTTTTTTTTTTTTTTGAGATGAGGTCTTGCTCTGTCACCAAGGCTGTGGTGCAGTGGTGCAATCATAGCTCACTGCAGCCTCAACCTCCTGGGCTCAGGCCATTCTCCTGCCTCAGCCTCCCAAGTAGCTGGAACAACAGACATGTGCCATCATGCCCAGCTAATTTTTTATTTTTTGTAGAGAAGTGGTTTCACTATGTTTCCTAGGCTGGCCTCAAACTCCTAAGCTTAAACGATACTCCCACAGCCTCTCAAAGTGCTGGGATCACAAGTGTAAGCCACCATGCCTGGCATTTCTTTGTATTTTATGGCACTGACATTTCTGAAGAGCACAAGTGAGACATTGTGCCCCTCAAGCTCAGTTTGTGTGATGTTCTCTACTCTTTCAAGTCCTGCATCTGTGGCAGGAATCCCACAGAAGTGATGTTTTGCTGTTTCCAGTGAATCCTATCAGAAAGCACAGGTTTATTATGTCCCATTAAGAATCTCCTTGACCATCTAATAGGGGTGCTATAAAATCAGTGTCAAGATAGATGGTTGGGATTAGAGAGTCCATTTTCTAGAATTCTATTTTGTTTGGGACGTTATAAAATGGATATTTAATATGGGCAGTTAGCTATGAGATATTTCCTCACACCTGTTAGAATTGTTTAGTATTATTCTTTTACCTACGAACTGGCATTTTTGTTTATTTCTCAGTTTGTGAAAATGGCCTTAATTTGTTGAGGTAGCAAACAAATTTCAACTTTGATTGCTATGCAAAAACAGAAGATAATCTGCTTTGCAATGAACTTTATACAGTTCAACTGCATACAGGCAACATGCTATATATGAAAAAATTACTAACTGAACTACAGGTATTAAATACTGAAAAGAGTTAACAGTTTATTATAATTTATTTTATTTAACAATCTAGGAAGTTCACAGCCATCAGCAGTTCTAGTGCAATTTCAGGTGCAATTGGGAATTCGGGAATCTCGGTGGAGCTGTTAGTGTAGCGAACCTTGTACATAAAATAAATGCATACTTTATTTATTTATTTATTATTTTTTATTTTTTGAGATGGAGTCTCGCTCTGTCGCCCAGGCTGGAGTGCAGTGGCGCAATCTCCGCTCACGGCAAGCTCTGCCTCCCGGGTTCACACTGTTCTCCTTCCTCAGCCTCCCAAGTAGCTGGGACTACAGGCGCCCGCCACCATGCCAGGCTAATTTTTTTGCATTTTTAGTAGAGACGGGGTTTCACTGTGTGAGCCGGGATGGTCTGGATCTCCTGACCTCGTGATCCGCCCGCCTCGGCCTCCCAAAGTGCTGGGATTACATGCGTGAGCCACCCCGCCGGGCCACATGCGTATACTTTTGATAGCACATGTGAAAGGATCTCTCTAAAATTGGACCTCATCAGTTTCGTTCTCAGCAAATTGACCTGGGCCACTCACCATGGCTTTTATCGTGCCCGATGTTAATGCACGTTCTTTTTTGACAACAAATTCATGGCCATCAGATGATATCAATTTGACATACATGGCATCAGGGCCTTCACAGCCACCGTAGGTTTTCTTCTCTCCAGCCATTTTGTTCTTAACGAAATTCTACTTTGCTTCCCCAGGAACTTTAGTAGTTTCTCGTCAGCCCCGCAGCCAGCGCAGTAGGGTCCTTGTGTACTGCCATAGCCCCTATTCCGAGGCCGCCCCACCCGGCCCCGCCAACCCAGCTGCCTGCTCCCGTGGGTGGGTTCCGGGGCAGTGGAAAGAATTACTTCCACTGGGTCAGAGCCGCTTTCTGTGACTGGTGGGAGATCCGTGTAATTTTTTTTTTTTTTAAGACATGGTCTCGCCCTGTCACCTAGGCTCAAGTTCAGTGGCACAATCTCAGCTCACTGCAGCCTCGAACTCCTGAGTGGCTGAGACTACAGGCACATGCCACCATGCCCAGCTAATTTTGTTTATTTTTTTGTAGAGAGCAAGTCTTACTGTGTTGCCCGGGCTGGTCTTGAACTCCTGGACTCAAGCAATGTTTTCATCTCAGCCTCCCAAAGTGCTGGTATTACAGGCGTGAGCCACCATGCCTGACCTTAGAATTATTAACTATTACTAGTGGTTAGCTAACAATTGGCTCTATTATTAGCTAACTATTAACTAATTATTCACTATTATTAAAAAGACAAGAGTTGGCAAGGGTGTGAAGAAAAGGGAGCCCCTTGTGCCCTGTTGGTGGTAATGTAGATTGGAGTAGCCATTATGGGAAATAGTGTGAGGGTTCCTAAAGGAATTAAAAATAGAGGCCGGGTGTGGTGGCTCACGCCTGTAATCCCAGCACTTTGGGAGGCTAAAGTGGGTGGATCACTTGAGGCCAGGAGTTCAAGACCAGCCTGGTCAACAAGGTGAAAACCTGTCTCTACTAAAAAATAAAAAATATAAAAAAATTAGCTAGGCGTGGTGGCACATACCTGTAATCCCAGCTACTCAAGAGGCTGAGGCACAAGAATCGCTTAAACTTGGGAGGTGGAGGTTGCAGTGAGCTGAGATCACGCCACTGCACTCCAGCCTGGGCGACAGAGAATCTGCCTCAAAAAATAAAAAGGAAAGAGAAATTAAAATTTTGAAACTCTTTCTCAAAAAATAAAAATAAAGAAATCAAAAAGAAGAAGAAATTTAAAATAAAAGAAATTTAAAATAAAAAGAAATTAAATATGATCCAGCAATCCCTCCCCTGGATATGTATCCAAAGAAAATGAAATCACCACTCGTAAAGATATCTGCATGCTCATGTTCATTGCAGCATTACTTGCAAAAGTCAAGATATGGAAACAACCTAAGTGTCTGCTGATGGAGAAATGGATAAAGAAAATGTGATATATATGTATATATACATTTGTGTGTGTATATATATTTAATTGTGTATATATATTCCATTGTGTGTATATATGTGTGTATATATATGTATGTGTATGTGTGTGTATATATATATGTACACATATTATATATATTTTTACACAATGGAATATTATTCCACTGATTGATAAAATAGGAATAGATCCTGCCATTTGCCACAACACGGATGAATCTGGAGGCCATTATGTTAAGTGGAATAAGTCAGACGCAGAAAGAAAAATACTGCATTTTTGCACTTCTATGTGGAAGATTTTTTTAAAAGTCAAATATAGAGAGAGAACAAAACAGTGGTTACCAGAGGAGGGGTGAGGCTGGGGGAGAAAATGAAGAAGATGTAGGATAATGGATACAAAGTAGCAGATATATAAGATAAGCGAGTCTAGAGATGCAGTGTACCCATGAGAATTATAGTCAATAACAGTGTGCAGTATTTGGGATTTATGCTAGATTGTAGCTGTTCTTGCTATAAAGAAAATGGGTAACTATGTGACATGATGGATATGTTCATTTGTTTCACTACAGTAACCATTTTACTATCTATATGTATCTCATAACATATATAGTGTATGTTGAATATACAGAATATAATTAATTTTTAAATAACTAAATATACAGGTGGTTGGGATGAGAGACTTCATTTTTTAGAAATCCATTTATGTAGGAAAGATTAGACAAGATGAGTCGTCCATAAATCACAAGTAAATAGTATGGACAACATTTCTATTATATGAAGGATGCCCGTTGGATGCTAACTGATGTTTCTCTTACTGCCTCCTTTTAAATAAATAAATAAATAAATAAATAAATAAATAAGTAAAATTTTAAATAAATATGTATATTTTAAAATAAATACATATATACATAGTTTTATTTTTATTTTATTTTTTGTTTTTATTCTTTGAGACAGGTCTCCCTCTATTGCCCAGGCTGGAGTGCAGTGGTACAAACATAGCTCCCTGCAGTTGCAAATTCCTGGGCTCAAGTGATCCTCCCATCTCGGCCTCCCAAGTAGCTGGGACTACAGGTGTCCACCACCACACCTGGCTAATGACCTCTTCTTTTGTAGATACATCAGCTACATGGAAGCAGGAAACCAAACAGGATTTTTAGAGTTCATCCTTCTCGGACTCTCTGAGGATCCAGAACTGCAGCCGTTCATATTTGGGCTGTTCCTGTCCGTGTACCTGGTCACGGTGCTGGGAAACCTACTCATGATCCTGGCCATCAGCTCTGACTCCCACCTCCACACTCCCATGTACTTCTTCCTCTCCAACCTGTCCTGGGTTGACATCTGTTTCAGCACTTGCATCGTCCCCAAGATGCTGGTGAACATCCAGACCAAGAACAAAGCCATCTCCTACATGGACTGCCTCACACAGGTCTATTTCTCCATGCTTTTTCCTATTCTGGACACGCTACTCCTGACCGTGATGGCCTATGACCGGTTTGTGGCCATCTGCCACCCTCTGCACTACATGATCATCATGAACCCCCGCCTCTGTGGCCTCCTGATTTTTGTCATCTGGCTCATTGGTGTCATGACATCCCTCCTCCATATTTCTCTGATGATGCATCTAATCTTCTGTAAAGATTTTGAAATTCCACATTTTTTCTGCGAACTGACACACATCCTCCAGCTGGCCTGCTCTGATACCTTCCTGAACAGCACGTTGATATACTTTATGACAGGTGTGCTGGGCGTTTTTCCCCTCCTTGGGATCATTTTCTCTTATTCACGAATTGCTTCATCCATAAGGAAGATGTCCTCATCTGGGGGAAAACAAAAAGCACTTTCCACCTGTGGGTCTCACCTCTCCGTTGTTTCTTTATTTTATGGGACAGGCATTGGGGTCCACTTCACTTCTGCGGTGACTCACGCTTCCCAGAAAATCTCCGTGGCCTCGGTGATGTACACTGTTGTCACCCCCATGTTGAACCCCTTCATCTACAGCCTGAGGAACAAGGATGTGAAGAGAGCCCTGGGGAGACTCCTCAGCAGGGCAACCTCTTGTTTGTGATGGATCCCTTGGCCCCAGGACTAAGATGTTTTGTGAGAACCAATGGCAAAAATGTTTTATTTTGAAATTCTTACTCCTTAAAATTAAAAAAAAAAATTTTATACTTCGAGAGTACAAATGCAGATTTCTTAACATGCATTTGCATAAGGGTGAAGTCTGAGCTTTTGGCATACCAATTACCTGAATAGTGAACATAATGCAAATTTTTTTTTTTTTTTTGAGACGGAGTCTCACTCTGTCTCCCAGGCTGAAGTGCAGTGGAGTGATCTCGGCTCACTGCAACCTCCATCTCCCGGGTTCAAGCGATTCTTCTGCCTCAGCCTCCTGAGTAGCTGAGATTACAGGTGTGTGCCATCACATGCCTTTTAGTAGAGATGGGGTTTCACCATATTGGCCAGGCTGGTGTCGAACTCCTGACCTTGTGATCCACCTGCCTTGGCCTCCCAAAGTGCTGGGATTACAGGTGTGAGCCACCACGCCCGGCCAAGGCAATTTTTAAACTCTCACTCGCCTCTCACCTTTTGCAGTCTCCAGTGTCCATTATTCTGTTATAATGCCCATGCGTATACATTGTTTAGCTCCCAATTATAAGTGACATCATGTAGCATTTAACTTTGTTTCTTTACTACCTTACTTAAGAGAATGGCTTCGAGTCCCATTGATGCTGCAAAAGACATGATTTCATGCTTTGTTATGGCTGAGTAGTACTCCATTGTATATATCCTAGATATCTACATAGATACAGATATATATAGATACATACCATGTTTTCTTTTTTAAAAAAATTTATTTTTATGTTAGTAGTTTTTGGGGTACATGTGGTTTTTCATTACATGGATAAGTTCTTTTGTGGTGACTTCTGAGTTTTTAGTGTACCTGTCACCCAAGTGGTAGTAGTCTCTTATTCCTCACCCCCCTCCCAACCCTTCTGCCTTCAAGTCCCCAAAGTTCATTATATTGTTCATATCCCTTTGTGTCCTCATAGCTTAGCTCCCACTTATAACGGAGAACATATGATATATTCATATGGATCTTATGTATGTCGGTTGAACATACAAACAAGCCCAGGTTTTTCATTCCTGAGTTACTTCACCTAGAGTAATGGCCTCCAGTTCCATCCAAGTTGCTACAAAAGACATTATTTGGTTCCTTTTTATGGATCAGTAGTATTCCATGGTGTATATGTACCACAGTCTTTATCCACTCATTGGTTGATGGGCACTTAGGTTGGTTCCATGCCTTTGTAATTGCTAATTATGTTGCTATAAACATGCAGGTATATGTGTCTTTTTCACATAATGACTTTTTTTCCTTTGGATAGATACCCAGTAGTGGAAATGCTGGACTGAAAGGTAGTTCTACTTTTAGTTCTTTTTTTTTTTTTTTTTTTTTAAAGACAGAGTCTCACTCTGTTGCCCAGGCTGGAGTGCAGTGGCGTGATCTCATCTCACTGCAACCTCCGCCTCCCAGGTTCAAGCGATTCTCCTGCCTCAACCTCCTGAGTAGCTGGGACTACAGGCACCTGCCACCACACCCAGCTAATTCTTGTATTTTTAGTAGAGACAAGTTTTCACCATGTTGGCCAGGCTGGTCTTGAACTCCTGACCTCAGGTGATACGTCCACCTCGGCCTCCCAAAGTGCTGGGATTACAGGTGTGAGCCACTGTGCCTGACCTTCTAGTTCTTTAAGATACCACTTTTTGAAAAATCCAATCCTCCATTGATGGACATGTAGGTTGATTCCATATCTTTGCTAATGTGAATAGTGCCGTGATAAACATGGGGGTGTAAGTTAACAATTAATCTCCAAGTAATTTCCTTGATGGCACTTCTGTCCTATGTGCTGTTCAAAAATTGTGTCCTTGGTCATCATTCTTAATTCTCCATTAGTGAGTTCTGAACTTGGGTTTGCAGCATTGGCTGTAGCTTTGTTATCTCAAGTGGTGACACAGAGTTCTTAAGCTATTGTTCACCGACTTTATTTCTATGTGTTTGCATGTGGGTTTTGTTGTTTGTGTGTTGGATCATGAACAGATCAACAGTGTTTATTTGTTTTCCTACTGGATGAAGTAAGATTAAAATACATATTTAAATATAGCTGGTTATATATCTCCGATGTCTCTTCTTCTTCTAAGAATGTCAGTCCTATTAGATCAGGGCCTGACCCTTATGATTTCATTAAACTTTAATTACCTCCATAAGGACCCTGTATCCAAAGACAGTCATCACACTGGGGGTGAGGACTTCACTATATTAACTTTGGGGGGTGCAATTTAGTCCGTAAGAGATGTTTATGCAGATCTGAGAAAGTTTCTGCCAACTCTATGGGGAGCTCTAAAGCTAGGCCTGCTCTTTGGAGAATTCTCATATTGTGTAGAAATAACCAGGCCCTGTTACCCCAGGAAGAGTGGGGCCTTGAGGGTGATAGGGACAGAGGGTGGAGAAATTCTAGGCAGAAAAGGGCAGTTCCCAGGCAAAACCCCACCCTCAAGTCAAAAAGCCTGAAACTGCAGCCCAAAGTGAGAACTTATATCCCTGTTTTCCCACTTGAATATTACCTTTTCCTAAACCACCCCTGGCCCTGCCCCACCCCATACTATGCCTGTAAAAATCCCAGACTCAGCCAGTAGATGTAACTATGGCTGGACATCAGAGAGAAGCAGCTTTGACCTCAGAAGGACAGCTTGATGGTATGACTTCAGAGAAGAATTCAGCAGGAGATGGCTGGGCTTCATCACCTGCCTGCCCCATCCCCTTTTCAGCTTCCCTTACCTGAGAGCCACTTTGATCAGACATAAAATCCCTCCCACATTTAACATCCTTCAATTCGTTCATGCAACCTCATCTTTCCTAGATGCTGGAAAAGTGCTCAGGAGCCACAAGTGCAGATACAAAAGCCTGTCATACTGGCCCTTTGCCCTCGCTGGTGGAGGGCAACCACTTCATGCAAAAAGGCAAAGGGCCCACTGAGCTGTTAACACTTAACACCCCCCAACAATGTTTTATTATGCAGATGGGTTCTCTACCTAGCTGGCACCATGTTGCCTGTGTCTTTACTGCACACAGGCTGACAAAGAAAAGGGAAGACGGAGACTCCGTGTTGAACGTGTCTGGCCCTCAAGTAGCCCTTTCGTATTGGTGCAGCTGCTAGGATTCACCCATGCGAGCTTGCAGTTGCTTATCTATGTCTGCAACTTGATTTTTGAGGCTTCTCTTTGTCAGAAAAGAAATGATTTGGGGGTTGCTTTTTGTTAGGGAAATTCCTCCGAGGACTCTTACCCTCACTCTCTGCCTAAATAATTTGTTACTATCTCCTGTATCAATATGGCTGAGTCTGGGGCTTTTATGGACTCAGAATGGGGGAGGGACAGACCATAGGTATTATTCAAAAAGGCAACATTCGATTGGCTAAAAGGCATTATTCAAAAAAGAAATCAGTTGGGAAAGGGCGAGTAAACAAGAACAGAAGTTCTCACTCTGGGTCGTAGGTTTCATCCAGGGCCAGTAGTCCAGTCTATCAGCCTATAGACTGTTTTTGGCTTGAAGGTGGGGTTTACCAGGCACCCACCCCATCTGCTCAGTATAACTTCACTACCACTTTCAAGGCCCTAAGCATCCGTGTTTAGAGGCTGCCCACAGTTACTGTCTCTGTTACCACAGTATTTCCTTTTGCCTTTTCATGCAGTCACAATTGAACCAACTCCCTATATTCAATTCTCTTCATTAAAATAACTAGATTGGTTTCTAGTCTTGACTGAATCTTGACTAGGGAACAAAGGTATGTTGGTATCTGCAATTGTAATAATTAAAAATGGGCTGAAGAGTAAAACTGGTTTATATATGTCTTGGTGACCAGGTGCAGTGGCTTATGCCTGTAATCCTAGCACTTTGGGAGGCTGAGACGGGTGGATCACTTGAGGTCAGCAGTTGGAGACCAGCTTGGCCAACATGGAGAAACCCTGTCTCTACTAAGGATACACAAAAAAATTAGCTGGGTGTGGTGGTGCATGCTGTAATCCCAGCTACTTGAAAGGCTGAAGCACAAGAATGGCTTGAACCTGGGAGGTGGATGTTGCAGTGAGCCAAGATCATGCCACTGCATTCCACCCTGGGTGACAGAGTGAGACTCCGTCTCTAAATAAATAAATAAATAAATACCTATATGTCTCTGTGAAGCACGTCGAACTGAGGTTGACGTGGAGGCACCCTATTTCCAGCTACTGTGAGGCTCTATGATGTCTTTGAGAATTATTAAATGATGAGTTTTATCATAAATTTTGAATGCTTTCTTCTTTTACTATACCCTAAGAGAGCAAAAGTTCATGTCTCTGGAAAAAGTGAGCTTTGTTTTTATTATTTTTTAAACTGATAGACGAAGAACTTGATAAGTGGGACATCAGTGTTACCTTTGCTGTCACATGGTGATGGATTGACACCCTGCAGTGAGCCGAGATCGCACCACTGCACTCCAGCTTGGGCGACAGAGCATGACTCTGTCTCAAAAAAAAAAATTCCCCTTAGAGACATAAATCTGGATTGCAACAATGGAAATATCAGATTATTGTTACCGAAGCCATAAATCTATTGTTTTTACATGATTGAACCAACAGATTTGCAGATGTCAGAAACACACATTAAGTTTTAAAAATAAAAATGAATCTGACTTGTATTGTCCAAGTTGTACCATCCCTGCAACTTGGTAGGGGAAATGCTTCTGCAGCCCCTGACCCTTTAAAGGTCATTTCCTTTCTTTGCTTCCACTTCCATTCATGTTAGGAAGTTAGAGATTGATATAATATGGACCAATTTGACTAATCATGAGCTACATGATTAGTCTCTCAATGAAACTGAGGGGTCCTCAGGCCATCAGCCTCCAGGAACCTGAATCCTGTTAACAGCCACATGAGTTAGCTTCACAGCAAACCCTCTCCAGCCAAGCAAGAGAAGACTGCATCTTGCTCTCATCTGGAGAGCTCTCAAGACCATAGGAGAATAAATCATCAACTTGTGCCCCCAGCCCTTCAGGTTGCAGGTCCCTGTCCACTGGGAATCATGGGTGTCTCTTCTTCTCAGAGTCATCATCTGTGCCAGGAGGTCCTTGACCGTGTCTGTCTTTCATCTTCCTACCAGTCCTGAGGACAGAGCTCAGCCCTTCTTGCCTACTGGACATGGGATGGCTGAAGGACTGTTGCTCCATGCCCAGCAGCAAGGCAGGGGGTGCCCTGGGAGAGACTGATGCAGGGGCTACTGTGGGAGCATCATTTTCTCAAAATCAGTTCCAATAGGATAGGTGGGATAGCTTGAGTGACAAGTCCCAAAATGCAAAGGTTGAGCTCAGATGTCTGTGAGGCTTATGATTTTCATTTCTGTTGGGAATTTGAGAACTCTCAGCAGTCCTTTCCCTTCATGTTGAATCTAGATGAGAACAAAAGCAGGGACTGAGTCTCATTTATGGATATTCTCAAACGCTAGCACAGGCTGCTGCAGAGAAACAAAGAAAGTATTTACATCTCTGAGAAAGACAGAGACAGAAACAGAACTAGAGATAGAATCAGAGACAGACAGGGGCAGCAATATTATAAGAAATTGGCTTATGCGTCTCATGCCAGTCAGAATGGTGATTATTAAAAAGTCAAGAAACAACACATGCTGGTGAGGTTGCAGAGAAATAGAAATGCTTTTCCACTGTTGGTGGGAATGTACATTTGTTCAACCATTGTGGAAGACAGTGTGGCGATTCCTCAAAGATTTAGAACCAGAAATACCATTTGACCCAGCAATCCGATTACTGGATATATACCCAAAGCATTATAAATCATTCTCTTATAAAGATACATGCATGTGTACATTAATTGCAGCACTACTTACAATAGTAAAGACATGGAATCAACCCAAATGTCCATCAATGATAGACTGGATAAAGAAAATGTGGGACATATAAATCATGGAATACTATGCAGCCATATAAAGGAATGAGATCATGTCCTTTGCTGGGACATGGATGAAGCTGGAAGCCATCATCCTCAGCAAATTAACACAGGAACAGAAAATCAAACACCGCATGTTCTCACTTATGGGAGCTGACCAATGAGAACACATGGACACAGGGATGGAAACACCACACACTGGGGCCTATTGGGTGAGAGTGCAGGCTGGGAGAGCATCAGGAAAAATAGCTAATGCATGCAGGGCTTAATACCTAGGTGATAGGTACAGCAAACCAGCATGGCACACATTTACCTATGTAATAAACTCGCACATCCTACACATGTACCCAAGAATTTAAAATAAAATAAAATGAAAATAAATTGGCTTATGTGATTATGGAGGCTGAGAAGACCCATGAGCTGAAGTTTGGGAGCTGGAGATTTGAGATATCCAATCTCCCTCTTATTTTAGAACTGTCAGCCTTTTTGGTCTACAGGGAGGAGAATCTGCTTAACTCAGTCTACTGATTCAAATGTTAGTCTCAACCAGAAAACACAAAAAGACAAAAAACTCCAATCCCTCACAGATAGGACACAGCCAGAATAATGTTTGACCAAATATCTGGATCCCCGTGGCCCATCAAGTTCTCACATAAAATTTACCATTACATCACCTCCCAAGAAATACTGAAGATACTTTTAGTGACATATATCCAGTATTTCAATTCCTCTCTGACTACCTGCCATTCTACAAAGTGTTCTTTACTGAGAGAAGCAATATTTACCTTATTTGTCTTCATATTATGAAGAAAAGAAATGTATTTCCTCAAGATTAAGAGTTACAGAATGCAATGTGGATTTTGATCAGCTCTACAAAAAACAAAGATGTAAAACAATGAGAACTTAATTTTCTTAATTGGACATCTAATAGGGAGTGCAAAGACCTGGCTGTTGTTTGTTTTTTTGTTTGTTTGTTTTTTTGTTTGTTTTTTGTTTTGAGATGGAGTCTCACTCTGTTGCTCAGGCTGGAGTGCAGTGGTGTGATCTTGGCTCACTTAAACCTCCGTCTCTTGGGTTCAATCGATTCTCCTGCCTCAGCCTCCCAAGTAGCTGGGAGATACTTGATATAAGTGGAATCATACTGTGTTTGCCTTTTGTGATTGATTTCTTTCTCTTAGCACAGTATCTCTAGTTCATTCGTGTGGTAGCATGTGTCAGAATTGCTTTTTTTTTTTTTTGAGACAGAGTCTTGTTCTGTTGCCAGACTGTAGTACAGTGGCACAATCTTGGCTCACTGCAACCTCTGACTCCCTGATTCAAGTGATTCTCTGTCTCAGACTCCCAAGTAGCTGGTATTACAGGCACATGCCACCACTCCCAGCTAATTTTTGTGTTTTTAGTACAGACAGAGTTTCACCCTGTTGGCCAGGCTGGTCTCAATCTCCTCACCTCATGATCTGCCCGCCTCAGCCTTTCTTTTTAAAGCTGAATAATATTCCATTGTATGGATGGACCATGTTGTGTTTATCCACTCATCTAACAATGGAGACTTGGGTTGTTTCCACATTTTTGTCTATTGTTAACACTGCTATAAATATGGTGTGCAAATATCTACTTGAGTCCTTTCTTTGATTCTTTTGAGTATGTGCCCAGAAGTGGAATGGCAGGATCATCTGGTAATGCTATTTTCAATTTTATAAGGAAACACCGTATTGTTTTTCATATTTCTATCCCCTTGTACCTTCCCATCCACCATGTACAAACCTTCCTACGTCTCTACATTTTCACCAACACTTGTCATTTTCTGTTTCTTTATTTTATTTTTGAGATGGAGTCTCACTGTATCACTCACTGCAACCTCCGCCTCCTGGGTTCAAGCAATTCTCCTGCTTCAGCCTCCCGAGTAGCTGGGATTATGGGCACCTGCCATGACACCCGGCTAAGTTTTGTATTTTTAGTAGAGATGGGGTTTCGCCATGTTGGCCAGGCTGGTCTCCAACTCCTGACTGCAAGTGATCTGCTCGCCTCGACCTCCCAAAATGCTAGGATTACAGGTGTGAGCTACCGCACCCAGCCTGTTTCTTATTTTATAATAGTCATCTTAATGGGTGGTAGCTCACGGTGGTTTTGATTTGCACTTTGCTGAGGATTAGTGATGTTGTGAATCATTTTGGTTTTTTGTTTGTTTGCTTTGTGTTTTGCTGTTTTTTCTTTTTTTGTTGTTTTTGTTTTTTGCTGTCGTTTGTTTGTGGAGGCAGGGTCTCACTCTGTCGCCAGGAGTACAGTGGTGTGATCTCAGATCACTGTAACCTCTGCCTCCCAGGTTCAAGCCATTCTTGTGCCTCCACCTCCTGTGTAGCTGGGATTATAGGCATGCACCACATGCCTGGCTAATTTTTTGTAATTTTAGTAGAGATGGGGTTTCACCATGTTGGCCAGGCTGGTCTTGAACCCCTGGCCACAAGGAATCCACCCAGCTTGGCCTCCCAAAGTGCTAGCATTACAGGCATGAGCCACTGCACCCAGCCTTTTTGTATGCTCATTGTCTATTTGTTTATCTTCTTTAGAGAAATGTCTATTCTCGTCTTCTCGATGGAGCAGTTAACTCCCACAAATATCAAGCAATGGATTGTTCAATACTTTGTTATGCAAAAATAAATAATAGTTTTTAAAATTTTAAAACATCAAGCAACAGGGCCACAGAGTGGCAGAGTGGCAGTTTAAAAAAAAAAGCTACTGTTGTTTCAACTTTCAATCAGAACACAGAGATCCCCAAATTCTCATCATAGAAGCTACTCAGGGAGTCCAGCCCACACTCAAGGAGAGGAGATGACACTTGGGCATGAAAACTAGGAGGCAGGGACCCTTGGAAGGGTCTTAGGAGCCACCCACAGGTTTCATCCTCTATCAGGGTTTTGTACTCTAAGCACAGCAACACTCTGCAGATATCCAGTATAATCCCCAATTCATCACGCCACTACGATCACAACCAAAAAATTCCAAAAAAAAATGTCTGGAAGGAAAAACTGGCACTTGGGCAGAACTTCTTCTACATTGAGTACCCTACCTGACCAAGCAGTGCACAGAAGCCTCCCTGGATTCTCTTACCCCCGTAGAGTCCTGCCATTGACATCAGGCCAACCCGCAGCCACTCTATGCCTGAGAACAACAAATCTCCCCTGTAGCTTCCGATTTCCACTCAGTTATCAAGGGATCATCTTGCCAGTCCAAAATGTGTCATCATTCTTTTTCTTTGTGTTTACAGCTTGGGGACTGCCCTTCCTATTAGTGCATTTCCCTGACATTGCCCAAGATATTATGGGTATTTCAAGTTTCAAGATTTCAGTAATGCACCGCATAAGGATGTTTCAATGACCAGACTACATACACAGTGGTAGTTCCCTAAGATTTTAAGGGAGCTGAAAAATCCCTATTGCCTAGTGATGTCATAGCCGTTGTGACATCATAATGATAGCAGTGGTTGCTGCCATCAGGCCAGCTGCAGCAGACAAGGGGCAGCTGGGGCTGCAAGCTCCATGGAGCCAGAGGGAGCCCCGCCCACCCCTTATAAGCTGGGGCAGGAGCTCCCCAGGTGCTGTTGCAGCCGCCCAATCCATGGATGCAGACCCAGGCCTCCGGCTCCACAGAGCAGGTAGGAGCCCGTGCTCTCCTGGGTGGGGCTACAGCCGCCCAATCTGGCTGTGGTTACGAGCCTCCCTGTGCTCTTGGAGGCGGGCAGGAGCAGGCAGGATCTTCTCTCCCGGGTGCAGCTGTAGCCGACTGACCCATGGCTGCAGACCTGGGACTCCCACTCCATGGAACAGGAAGGAGCCAGGGACAAGTGGGAGCCCCACCCCTCTGGAGTTGGCATGGCAGGAGCTCCCAGGGTGTAGCTGCCACTGCCCTCCCAGGCACAGGACCCAGGCATGTCTGCAGCCTCCATCCTTGGGGGCCTGGGAAGGACCCTCCAATCCCTGCAGGCTTGGCAGTGTCTGCTCCCACAGCCTGGCCTCTTTCCCTTCTGGGTGCCTCCTCCAGTCTCGGAGAGGGGTTGGGACAAGCTCTGGGGCCATAAATGGCAGTGGGATGCAGAGTCCTGGATAAAAGGGGGCAGGTCTCCAGTAAGGCCCTACCTTCAGGCCATGGAGGGCCTGAAGGCTAGACACCATGATGCCAGTCTCACAGATGGAGTGGGAACTTGTAGTGCCTCCTCTGGCCCACCCATGGCTGCCCGTGGACCGATCAGTGTGTGCTTCCTCCCCTCTGAGGTCCATAAAAGACCCGGGCTCAGCCAGAGCAAGGCAGAGGATGGAGAGATGACCAGACGACCCGTTAGCAGGTAGGAGCCACCCTCTCCAGGGCCCCATCTCGGCTGAGAGCTGAACACTCCACCAGATGACCTGCCTACAGAGAGCGGCTACCCACTGTGGGTCTCCTCTAAGCTGTCGTAACACTCAATAAAGCTCCTCTTCATCTTGTTCACCCTCCAATTGCCTGCGTACCTCATTCTTCCTGAACGCAAGACAAGAATTCAGGCAAAGGCACCACTGGCCACAGAGCTTTCCAGACAGAAAAGTGAAACCCTAAAGATCCCATAACAATTACACAATGTATTCCCCACATGTTTGTGATGATGCTTATGTAAATGAACCTACTGCACTGCCAGTTACATAATACGGTAGCACATATAATTCTAGGTAGTATGTAATGCTTGACAGTGATCATAAATGACCATGTTAGTGATTTATGTATTTACTATACTATACTTTTAATCATTATTTTAGAGTATGTTGTCCTTCCATTTTTTATTTTTTTAATTAATTAATTTATTTTTTGTTATACTTTAAGTTTTAGGGTACATGTGCACAATGTGCAGGTTTGTTACATATATATACATGTGCCATGTTGGTGTGCTGCAACCATTAACTCATCATTTACATTAGGTATATCTCCTAATGCTATTCCTCCCCCCTACCCCCATCCCATGACAGGCCCCAGTGTGTGCTGTTCCCCATCCTGTGTCCAAGTGTTCTCATTGTTCAATTTCCACATATGAGTGAGAACATGCGGTGTTTGGGTTTCTGTCCTTTCAATAGTTTGCTCAGAATGATGGTTTCCAGCTTCATCCATGTCCCTACAAAGGACATGAACTCATCCTTTTTTATGGCTGCATAGTATTTCATGGTGTATATGTGCCACATTTTCTTAATCCAGTCTATCATTGATGTCGTCCTTCTATTTTTATATTTTAAAAAATTAACTGGAAACAGCCTCGGGCAGGTCCTTCAGGAGGTATTTTGGAAGAAGGCATTGTTGTGATAGATGACAGCTCCATGAGTGGCATTGAGACCTTCCAGTAGGACAAGATGTGGAGGTGGGAGATGTTGTATTCATGATCCTGACCCTGTGTATGCCTGGGCTAATATGTGTTTGTGTCTTCATTTTTTGGTGCTTTTTTTTTCTTTGTAGGCACTGTGTCTCGCTATGTGGACCAGGCAGGTCTCAAACTCCTGGTCACAAGTGAAACTCTTCCTGGCTCTCCAAAAATACTGGGATTACAGGCGTGAACCACAGCTCCTGGCTATGTGTCATAGTTTTTAACAGAAAAAAATTTTAACTAAAAAAAAAAATCTTAATAGAAAAAAGTTATAGAATAAGGATAGAAAGAAAGAAAATAACTTTTGTAACAGCTGTACAATCTGTTTTAAGCTAAGTGTTATCACAAAACAGTCAAAAGCCTTTTTTAAAAAGTGAAAATGTTACAGTAAGCAAGGCTAATTGATTCTTGAAAACAGAAAAATATTTTTTACAAATTTAGTGTAGCCTAAGTGTACAGTGTTTCTAAAGTCTTATAATGATGTACAGTAATGTCCTAGGCCTTCACATTCACTCCCTACTCAATGACTCACCCAGATCAACTTCCAGTCCTGCAAGCTCCATTCATGGTAAGTTTCATGTGCGTCCGTGTGAAGAGACCACCAAACAGGCTTTGTGTGAGCAACATGGCTGTTTATTTCACCTGGGTGCAGGTGGGCTGAGTCCGAAAAGAGAGTCAGCAAAGGGTGGTGGATTACCATCAGTTCTTATAGGTTTTGGGATAGGCGGTGAAGTTAAGAGCAATGTTTTGAGGGCAGGGGTGGATCTCACAAAGTACATTCTCAAGGGTGGGGAGAATTACAAAGAACCTTCTTAAGGGTGGGGGAGATTACAAAGTACATTGATCAGTTAGGGTGGGGCAGAAACAAATCACAATGGTGGAATGTCATCAGTTAAGGCTATTTTTACTTCTTTTGTGGATCTTCAGTTACTTCAGGCCATCTGGAGGTATACGTGCAAGTCACAGGGGATGCAATGGCTTGGCTTGGGCTCAGAGGCCTGACATTCCTGCCTTCTTATATTAAGAAAAATAAAACAAAATAGTGTTGAAGTGTTGGGGTGGTGAAAATTTTCGGGGGGTGGTATGGAGAGAGAATGGGCGATGTTTCTCAGGGCTGCTTCAAGTGGGATTGGGGCGGTGTGGGAACCTAGAGTGGGAGAGATTAAGCTGAAGGGAGGTCTTGTGGTAAGGGGTGATATTGTGGGGATGTTAGAAGAAACATTTGTTGTATAGAATGATTGGTGATGGCCTGGATACGGTTTTGGATGAATTGAGAAACTAAATGGAATAAGAGAAGGAGAAAAACAGGTATAAAAGGTCTAAGAATTGGGAGGACCTAGGACATCTGATTAGAGAGTGCCTAAGGAGATTCAGCATAGCCCTGCCAGCAATGATTTTTTATTTACTTCAAGAGTTTAGAGTGGCAGTTTGGGGATAGCACCAGGGGATATCAGCTGTGATGGCTTGGAGAAACAGTGTAAACCGGCAGTGTAAACAAGAGCAGGGCCTATATGAGCAGTTGAGAACGGTGAATAGGAGTATGACTAGACAGAAGATAGTGGGGATGACAAGTTTTTTTGGGGCACAGTCTAAGTTGGTCTGGTGTCTGGAATGAGACTGGGGCCTAATAAAAAGGAGCATCTATACAGGAGCTTAAATGGGCTGTACTTTGTAGCATTCTGAGGACAGGTCTGACTTCTGAGAAGGGAAAGTGGTAAAAGTATTGTCCAGTCCTTTTTAAGTTGGTGGCTGAACTTGGTGAGGTGTGTTTTTAAAAGACGTTTAGTCCGTTCTACTTTTCTTGAAGACAGAGGACCAAAAGGGATGTAAAGGTTTCACTGAATACTAGGAGCCTGAAAAACTCGTTGGCTGATTTGACTAATAAAGGCTGGTCTGTTATCAGACTGTATAGAGGTGGGAAGGTTAAACTGAGGAATTATGTCTGACAGAAGGGAAGAAATGACTGCGGTGGCCTTCTCAGACCCTGTAGGAAAGGCCTCTACTTATCTAGTGAAAGTGTCTACTTTGACTAAGAGGTATTTTAGTTAACTGACTTGGGGCATGTTGAGTAAAGCTAATTTTCCAGTCCTGGGTGGGGGCAAATCCTCAAGCTTGATGTGTAGGGAAGGGAGGGGGCCTGAATAATCCCTGAGGAGTAGTAGAATAGCAGATGGAACACTGAGAAGTTATTTCCTTGAGGATAGATTTCCACGATGGAAAGGAAATGAGAGGTTCTAAGAGGCAGGCTAGTGGCTTGTACTATAGCATAGCCTGCCTTTGCTGGTGTGTGGCGATTAGGCATGGTGGAACTGCCATCAATAAATCAAGCGTGATCAGGGTGAGGAACAGGAAAGAAGGAAATATGGGGAAATGGGGTGAATGTCAGGTGGCTCAGAGAGATACAGTCATGGAGGTCAGGTGTGTTATCAGGAATAATGTGGGAGGCCAGATTGAGGTCCAGGCAACAATGGTAATTGTGGGACTTAACAAAGAGTGAGTACAGCTGAAGGAGCCGGGGAGTGGGAAGTATATGCATCAGGTATGAGGAAGAAAATAGATTTTGGAAGTTATGAGAAATGTAGAGAGTGAGTTGAGCATAGTTTGTGATTTTTAGGGCCTCTAAAAGTATTAAAGCAGCGGCAGCCGCTGCACACAGACATGAGGGCTAGGCTAAAACAGTAAGGTCAGGTTGTTTGGACAGAAAGGCTACAGGGTGCTGTCCTGGCTCTTGTGTAAGAATTCTGACTGCACTAAACATGCCTAAGAAGGAAAGGAGTTGTTGTTTTGTAAGGGATTGAGGTTTGGGAGATTAATCGGACATGATCAGCAGGGAAAGCATGTGTGTTTTTATGAGAATTATGCCGAGATAGGTAACAGATGAGGAGGAAATTTGGGCTTGATTGAAGTAATGGGGGCTGTCTGTGAAGCCTTGCGGCAGTACAGCCCAGGTAATTTGCTGAGCCTAATGGGTGTTAGGGTCAGTCTAAGTGAAAGCAAAGAGAGGCTGGGATGAAGGGTGCAAAGGAATAGTAAAAAAAGTATGTTTGAGATCCAGAACAGAATAATGGGTAGTAGAGGGAGGTATTGAGGATAGGAGAGTATATGGGTTTGGCTCCATGGGGTGGATACGTGAAACAATTTTGTTGATAAGGTGCAGATTCTGAACTAACTTGTAAGCTTTGTCTGGTTTTTGGACAGGTAAAATGGGGGAATTGTAAGGAGAGTTTATAGGTTTTAGAAGCCCATGCTGTAGCAGATGAGTGATAACAGGCTTTAATCCTTTTAAAGCGTGCTGTGGGATGGGATATTGGTGTTGAGCGGGGTAAGGGTGATTAGGTTTTAATGGGATGGTAATGGGCATGTGATCGGTTGCCAGGGAAGGAGTAGAAATGTCCCATACTTGTGGGTTAAGGTGGGGGGATATGAGAGGAAGACGCGAAGGAGGCTTTGGGTTGGGGAGAAGGGCGGCAATGAGATGTGGCTGTAGTCCAGGAATAGTCAGGGAAGCAGATAATTTAGTTAAAGTGTCTCGGCCTAATAAGGGAACTGGGCAGGTGGGGATAACTAAAATGGAGTGCTTAAAAGAGTATTGTCTAAGTTGGCAGCAGATTTGGGGAGTTTTAGGAGGTTTAGAAGCCTGGCCATCAATACGCACAACAGTTACAGAGGCAAGGGAAACAGGCCCTAGAAAAGAAGGTAATGTGGAGTGGGTAGCCTCTGTATTGATTAAGAAGGGGATGGGCGCCTTCCTTCCTTCCTTCCTTCCTTCCTTCTTTCCTTCTTTCTTTCTTTCTTTTCCTTTCTTTTCCTTTCTTCCCCTTTCTTCCCTGTGTGGCCCAGCCTGGAGTAAACTTGGCTCGCTGCAGACTCCCTGCGTCCGGCTCCCGTGATTCTCCTGCCCTGGCCTGCGGGCTGCCTGGGATTACGGCCGCGCCTCCACCCCTCCCTGGTTTTTCTCCTTTGGCTGAAGGCACGGTTTCGCCATGTCGGCCACGCTGGTCTCCAGCTCCTGACCTCCGGTGCTCTGCCCGCCTCGGCCTCCTGAGGTGCTGGGACTGCAGACGGAGGCTCGCTCATTTGGTGCTCGGTGTTGCCTGGGCTGGAGTGCGGTGGCGTGGTTTTGGCTCGCTGCAGCCTCTGCCTCCCAGCCGCCTGCTTTGGCCTCCCAGGGTGCTGGGATTGCAGCCTCTGCCCGGCCGCCGCCCCGTCTGGGAGGTGGGGAGCGTCTCTGCCTGACCGCCCATCGTCTGGGTTATGAGGAGCTCCTCTGCCCGGCTGCCCCGTCTGGGAGGTGAGGAGCGCCTCTGCCCGGCCGCCACCCAGTCTAGGAAGTGAGGAACATCTCTGCCTGGCCGCCCACCGTCTGGGATGTGAGGAGCGCCTCTGCCCGGCCGCCCCGTCTGGGAAGTGAGGAGCGCCTCTGCCCGGCCACCCCGTCTGGGAGGTGGGGAGCACCTCTGCGCAGCCACCCCATCTGGGAAGTGAGGAGCGCCTCTGCCCGCCGCCCCTTCTGGGATGTGAGGAGCGCCTCTGCGCAGCCGCCCCATCTGGGAAGTGGAGCGCCTCTGCCTGGCCGCCCCATCTGGGATGTGGGGAGCGCCTCTGCCCGGCCGCCCCGTCTGGGAGGTCTACCACAGAGGCCAGAAGCAATGTAGGGGCTGGATGTGGTGGCTCACGCCTGTAGTCCCAGTACTCTGGGAGGCTGAGGCGGGTTGATCACTTGCGGCTAGGAGCTCGAGACCAGCCTGGCCAACATGGCAAAACATATGAAAAATACAACTGTCAAACCAACCAACGAACCAAGCAACAACAAAACAGGTCTACCCTGGAGTCATACTCTAATTTTTTCTATTTTCCTCCCTTTCTGATCCTTTATCCCACTTTCTTTTTCTTCCTCTTCCTTCTCCTTCTTCTTTGTCAAATAGAGGATTGAGTTATTATCATTGAAAAAAAAAAAAAAGAAGTGGACAGGCTTAACTTCCACTGTGAGAGTTACCTGAAGCTCAGCATCTGTGATGGTTTAGGGGGCTTCCGAGGCGATCGGGCAGTGTCAGTCTTCAGCCACTAAGCCAAGAAGATCTGGGAAGGAGTCAGTCAGAGAGCCTTGGGCCAGAGTTCCAGGGGCTCTGGGAGTGGCTGCCAGGTGAGTTGAACAGTCCGATTTTCAGTGGGGTCCCACACAGATGGGACATGGCTTAGGAGGAATCCCGGGCTGCAGGCATTCCTTGGCTCAGTGGCCAGATTTTTGGCACTTGTAGCAAGCTCCCGGGGGAGGAGGCTCTGGAGGGACACCTGGCCGCTGTGGTTCAGGCGTTTGGAAGTTCTTGTGTGCTGGAGATATGGCTGGGGTTTGTCTCACAGTGGAGGCAAGGAATTGCAACTTTTTTCTATTATTGTACACCTTGAAGGTGAGGTTAATTAAGTCCTGTTGTGGGGTCTGAGGGCCAGATTCTAATTTTCAAAGTTTTATTTAATGTCGGGAGCAGATTGGGTAATAAAATGTATATTGAGAATAAGACAGCCTTTTGACCTTTTAGGGTCTAGGGCTGTAAAGTGTCTCAGGGTTGCTGCCAAACGAGCCATGAACTGGGCTGGATTTTTATATTTGATGAAAAAGAGCCTAAACCCTATCTGATTTGGGATAAAGAAAAAGGAGCATTAACCTTGACTATGCCTTTAGCTCTAGCCACCTTTTTAAGAATAAATTGGTGAGCAGGTGGGGGAGGGCTAGTCATGGAACAAAACTGTAAGCCAGACTGGGTGTGAGGAGGGGAGGTGATAAAAGGATTATAGAGTGGAGGAGCAGAGGCTGAGGAAGAATTGGGACCTAGCTTGGCCTAGTGAGGAGGGGAGAGGTCAGATGGGTCTGTAGAAAAGGAAGATTAGAAAGACTCAGCGATGCTTGGGGTTGGGATTGAGGGGACAGGCAGGAGGGAAAGAAGGAAGATTTGGGATGAGTTGCATTGGGCACAAAGACTAGGAAGGGACTGATGTGTAAAAAGAATGCCTGGATGTCAGGCACCTCAGACCATTTGCCCATTTTATGACAAGAATTATTTAGATCTTGTAGGATGGAAAAATTGAAAGTGCCATTTTCCTGCTATTTGGAACTACTGTCGAGTTTGTATTGGGGTCAAGCGGCATTGCAGAAGAAAGTAAGATGCTTAGATTTTAGGTCAGGTGAGAGTTGAAGAGGTCTTAAGTTCTTAAGAACACAGGCTAAGGGAGAAGAAGGAGGAATGGAAGGTGGAAGCTTGCCCATAGTGAAGGAGGCAAGCCCAGAGAAAAGAGTAGAGACATGGAGAAGGGGTGGGGGGTTCTTGCCCTCCAGAAAAGCAGAGAAGGGGTTGGCGCATGGAAATAAGGGATTGGGGCACAGAGATAAGAGGTCAGGGTGTGGAAATAAGGGATTGGGGTTCTTGCCCCCCTAGAAAAGTGGGACTTGCCACTAAGGGTGAAGGAGAAGGGGTTGAGGGGTTCTTGCCCTTGCCCCAGAAAAGCAGAGAAGGGGTAGAGACATGGAGAGAAGGGGTTGGGGTACTTGCCCCTCCCCCAGAAAAGTGGGACTTGCCGCTAAGGGTGAAGGACCAAGGCAGGCGTCCCTGCGTCGTCTGATACCTCTGAAACATGGGTGAATAATCAGAGAGGCGTCCCTGCAATGATTAAACACCAAGGGAAGGCTGACTTCCCAGTCCATGATCAGCACCGGAGTTTTGGGTCCACGGATAAAACCTGTCTCCTTTGTCTCTACCAGAAAAGGAAAGGAATTGAAATTAAGAGAAGGGAGAGATTGAAGTGTGGTGCCAAGATTGAAAGGAGAAAGAGGTTGAGGGATAGTGAGGGAGGTTGGAGAAGAGAGTAAAAAGAGGCCGCTTACTGGATTTGAAATTGGTGAGATGTTTCTTGGGCTGGTTGGTCTGAGGACCTGAGGTCGTAGATGGATCTTTCTAATGGAGCAAAGAGCAGGAGGACGGGGGATTGATCTCCCAAGGGAGGTCCCCCGATCCGAGTCACAGCACCAAATTTCATGCGCGTCCATGTGAAGAGACCACCAAACAGGCTTTGTGTGAGCAACATGGCTGTTTATTTCACCTGGGTGCAGGTGGGCTGAGTCCAAAAAGAGAGTCAGCAAAGGGTGGTGGATTATCATTAGTTCTTATAGGTTTTGGGATAGGCGGTGAAGTTAAGAGCTATGTTTTGAGGGCAGGGGTGGATCTCACAAAGTACATTCTCAAGGGTGGGGAGAATTACAAAGAACCTTCTTAAGGGTGGGGGAGATTACAAAGTACATTGATCAGTTAGGGTGGGGCAGAAACAAATCACAATGGTGGAATGTCATCAGTTAAGGCTATTTTTACTTCTTTTGTGGATCTTCAGTTACTTCAGGCCATCTGGATGTATACGTGCAAGTCACAGGGGATGCGATGGCTTGGCTTGGGCTCAGAGGCCTGACAGTAAGTACCCTGAACAGGTGGACCTTCTTTTGTCTTTTAGACTGTACCTTTAAACTATATTTTAACTGTACCTTTTCTATGTTTAGATACACAAACACCATTGCACTACTATTGCCTACAGTATTCAGCACAGTGACATGCTGTGCGGGCTTGTAGCCTAGGAGCAGTAGGTCATAGCATACAACCTAGGTGTGTAGTGGGCTCTACTATCAAGTTAGTCTTGATTCCTCTTTCTTTTTTTGTGTGTGTTTTGTTTTGTTTGTTTTGTTTTGTTTTTGAGATGGAGTCTTGCTTTGTCACCAGGCTTGTAGTGCAACGGCGCCATCTCGGCTCACTGCAACCTCCACCTCCCGAGTTCAAGTGATTCTCCTGCCTCTGCCCAAGTAGCTGGGATTACAGGCATCTGCCGCCACACCTGGGTAATTTTTTTGTACTTTTAGTAGAGACAGGGTTTCAACATATTGGCCAGGATGATCTCGATCTTTTGATGTCGTGATCTGCCCACCTCAGCCTCCCAAAGTGCTGGGATTACAGGCTTAAGCCACTGCTCCGGGCCTGATTCCTCTTTCAATATCGTTACCTTCTCTGTGATCTCACACATTTTGAGTACTATAAAGGAAAGTCTTTGTAGCAATCGGACTCAGCTATTCTCTTCCAAATTAAACATATGCAAGTCATCAAGACAGTGAGCTTTGGTCTCCTTGCAGTCCAAAGTCCTTTGCAGAATGTCATGTTATTGATTTAAACTAGCAAGACATTGGGTAATTCCATCACCAAAACCATGTATCAGTTGGTAGAAATTTGTTATGAAGCATAGAAAGTCATTGATCGTGTCAAAGAAAAATTACATCACATGGGGTCAAGCTGGCAAGGAAGACTTTATTCAAGACAATTGCAATAAGGGTCAAGACTATTGCATTAGGGAGGCCAGGTGATGTGGTTCACACCTGTAATCTCAGCACTTTGGGAGGCTGAGGCAGATGGATCACGAGGTCAAGAGATTGAGACCATTCTGGCCAACATGGTGAAACCCTGTCTCTACTAAAAATACAAAAATTAGCTGGGCATGGTGGCAGATGTCTGTAGTCCCAGATACTCAGGAGGCTGAGGCAGGAGAATCACTTGAACCCATGAGGCAGAGGTTGCAGTGAGCCAAGATTGCGCCACTGCACTCTAGCTCGGCGACAGAGGGATGCTGCATCTCAAAAAAAAAAAAAAAAAAAAGACTATTGCATTAGGGAAAAGAGATTGAACTCAACTCCACTGAAACAAAAATGAGAGGATTTTCAAATGCTGGAGTGAGCTAATGGAAAAGTCCAGGAAGACATTAGGGAGGAGGTTGTCCAGTGTGATTTGGCCATGTGTGTTCACTAATTGTCACTTACAGAAGGCTCCTACCCTCCCAAAGAAGCTGAAAGATAGGGATGTTGTTTTTATTAATAATTAAATTTCAAAGGGATGGCACCCAGGTCCTTGAGAAAGACATTCCTGGGTTATAAAACTGGGATGTGGCAGGGCGTGATGGCTCACACCTGTAATCCCAGCACTTTGGGGGGCCAAAGTGGGATGATCATTTGAGCCAAGGAATTCAAGACCAGCCTGGGCAATATAGCAAGACCCCATCTCTACCAGGAAAAATAAAAATAGCCAGTCATGGTGGCCTGTATGCTCGTAATCCCAGCTGCTTGGGAGTCTGAGGCAACAGGATCACTTGAGCCTAGGAGATTGAGGCTGCAATGAGCTATGATCACGCCACGGCACTCCAGCCTAGGTGACAGAGTGAGAGATAGTCTCATAAAAAACAAAAAGGCATGAGACTTAAAAATGATTTATCTCCCTTTCAAGGGAGCAGATAAATAATTTGCAATTACAAGTTTTTTAAAGTAAATGCTCTAAAAAAAGGTCAGGGCTCTGTAGTCAGGAAGAAACCTAGCTTGTTTTTTAAAGCTGAGGAAAACATTGAAGCCATCTTAGTCCATTGAAAATCAGAATTTTCAAAACTATTGTTCCAACTCTTGGATATTTAAACATAGCACCGTTAACTCTCGTAGTAAAACAGAGGTGTTCTTGTTGTTGTTATTGTCATTGTTGTTGTTGTTGTTTTGAGATGAAGTCTCACTCTGTGGTCCAGGCTGGGGTGCACTGGCGCAATCTCACTGCATTGGATGACGATTTGCAGCATCACCCAAAGACACATATCCGATTGCTTCTTGGGACATCCCTGCATAATCTCTCCTTACACCAAGGTATTCACTGCAACCCCCGCCTCCCAGTTTCAAGCGATTCTCCTGCCTCAGCCTCCTCAGTAGCTGGAACTACAGGTGTGCACTACCACACCCAGCTAACTTTTGTTATTTTTGGTAGAGATGGGGTTTCACCATATTGACCAGCCTAGTCTTGAACTCCTGACTTCAAGTGATCTGCATGCCTCAGCCTCCCAAAGTGCTGGGATTATAGGCGTGAGCCACCGCGCCCAGGCTAAAACAGAAGTTTTATATTGTTTTTTACTAGTATCTTGAGTTCCAAGCTCAAATGGCAACATTAAAAGTGAGAGGCAAGGTAGGCTATCAGGCAGCAAATCTAAAATGGTAAACAGGGTCCATGACCCACAGGGATTTGTGGTGATGGCAACAGATTGTAGGTGAGCAGACATCAAATGTATTATTTGACCTACATATGCAACAATATCATGAGCAAGTCAGCAGAAGTCAGATGTCAGCTGCCACCGTTGAAAATCATGATTCTTCTACTAGGTTTTCTTGTTTTTTAATGACCACTGCACATTTAATCTTTAAATATGTACATTAGGCCACGCACGGTGGCTTATGCCTGTAATCCCAGCACTTTGGGAGGCCGAGGCGGGCAGATCATGACGTCAAAAGATGGAGACCATCCTGGCCAACATGGTGAAACCCCATCTCTACTAAGAATACAAAAATTAGCTGCGCGCGGTGGTGGGCGCCTGTAGTCCCAGCTACTCGGGGGGCTGAGGCAGGAAAATAACTTGAACCCAGGAGGCAGAAGTTGCAGTGAGCCAAGATCGCGCCACTGCACTCCAGCCTGGCGACAGAGTAAGACTCCCTCTCAGAAAAAAAAGAAAAATGTACATTAAACATCACATTTGGGTTTTATTTAAAAACTTCATTTTTGTGCCTTGCCTCATAATACATATTTATAGTTTAAGTGTTTTTCTATTGTAAAATGACACGACTTTCTTAAGGACCACATGGTGTAATAGCAAATTGAACTTGTCTTCTACCAGTTTTCATACTCAAGCCTGTTTTCAGATTTAGAGCATAGAAATTGAAGGGGTGCTGGGCTCATCTTTGGTTGTCAATATATGGCCTCTAAATAGGCATATTTCTCGAGGACCACATGGTGGCAAGTTGATTATATCAGACACCTTCCACCCTAGGGTAGGCAGCGATTCTTTACTGAGATGAATATTTATTTATGTACTTACATTTGCCTTTCCTGCCCGCAGTGCCTTGGCAAACAGCATCGTCCAAAGACATATTATCCAATTTCTTGTTGGAATATCTCTCCATAATCTCACCTTACACCAAGATACTTGTTTTATGGTGGAGGAGATATTAAAATGAATATTTAGGAAGAGATCCAGTAGTCCTAATGGATTTGCAGCATCTGGAGCTGCTCAGCACTTCATACCTAGATTCTGGCAACTCTGTGATTTAGTTCTCACTCTCCTGAATCATAAGCCAGTGCTAACTGCTGGCACCATATTTAAAGATGTGTCTACATTCAGCCAGGTGCTGTTACTGTCTAAACTCCTGTTTTGGGCCTCTGTGAATTCATCTGCAAAATTAGGCAACTAGACAAAACACAGCATGATCAGACCTAAAATTCTGGGCAGATGGTTTGTCTGTTTCTGGTGATACATTTTCTTTTTTCTTTCTTTTTTTTTTTTTTTTTTTGAGATGGTGTTTTGTTCTTGTTGCCCAGGCTGGCATGCAGTGGCATGATCTTGGCTCACCACAACCTCTGCCTCCCAGGTTCAAGTGATTCTCCTGCCTCAGCCTCCCGAGTAGCTGGGATTACAGGTGTGGGCCACCACGCCCAGCTAATTTTGTATCTTTAGTAGAGACGGGGTTTCGCCATGTTGGTCGGGCTGGTCTCAAACTCCTGACCTCAGGTGATCCACCCACCTTGGCCTACCAAATTGCTGGGATTACAGGTGTGAGCCACCATACCCGGCCTTTTTTTTTTTTTTTTTGTTTGTTTGTTTGTTTGTTTTTTTAGCAGAGTCTCTTTCTGTCTCTGAGGCTAGAGTGCAGTGGCGTGATCACGGCTCACTTCAGGCTCAAATTCTTGGGCTCAAGCAATCTTCCTGCCTCAGCCTCCCAAGTGGCTGGGACTATAGGTGAACACTACAATAGCTGGCTTTTTTTTTTTTTTTTTTTGAGACTACTGACCTCAGGTGATCCACCCACTTCGACCTCCCAAATTGCTGGGATTACAGGTGTGAGCCACCACACCCAGCCTATTTTTTTTTTTTTTGTAAAGAAAGGGTCTTCCTATTTTCTTTATTTTAGAGGCTATCAAAGCTTATTTTAGAAATGTACTAAACAAACATATGGAGAAATGTTCAACCTCACTAATAAGGAAATAAATTATTTATCCATCAGTTTATTTTAAATTTGAACATATAACATGATCTGATAACATTCTAAGATTGCAGATTTAACTCTATGGGGCAAGAATTTATTTTCACTTCTGTATCCCAGGCACCTAGAACAGCCTGGCACACTATAAAGTCCAATAAATACTGTCAAAGGATCATTGAGAAAGGTTTAAAAAAAGATTGTCAAATGAATGAACTTGATAAGAGCTAGCAATGGTTAATGGCAAAATGAACTATTTGATAACTTTTATCCAACAATGTCTCAGTTGAGTACTTGAACTTGTTGTATTAACCCTCAGGAATCAACACAAATAAATCTACAAACACTAAGCTGAGGTGCAATCGTGGAAAATGTAAAAGGAGGAGATGAAAGGGTAGAATTGAAGGATAACAGAGAAGTCTCTTTGTATAAGACTCATACAAAGTACTCACAGTACTCACAAGGTAATGTTGACCAAAGGCAGAGAAACAGAGAAACAAATTCCATGAGATTAAGAGGCAGAATTTTTTTTTTTGAGACATTTTACTACCTGTGTTGCCCAGACTGGTCTTGATCTTCTGGTCTCAAGTGATTTTCCTGTCTCAGCCTCCCAAAGCACTGGGATTACAGGTGTGAGCCACTGCGCCTGGCCTACAGGCAGAATTTCTTTAGTTGCTGTTGTTTTTAAGACAGGGTCTGGCTCTATTGCCCAGGCTGGAGTACAGTGGCATGATCTTGACTCACTGAAGCCTCAGCCTCCTGGACTCAAGGGATCCTCCCACCTCAGCCTCCTGAGTAGCTGGGACCACAGGTACACACCACCATGCCTTGCTAATTTTTATATTTTTTTTGTAGAGACAGGGTCTTGCTATGTTGCCCAGGCTGGTCCAGAATTTCTTTAGCTCACTGCTGCTACCTCTGCCAACTCAGAAGCCCAGGACCAATGTCCCTGTCATTGAGCATACAGCTTTCTCCTAAACAGTCTCTCTAGGGTCCTCTTGATGTCCCTGTTCTGCAAGCAGTAGATGAAGGGGTTCAGCATGGGGGTGACCACAGTGTACATGACCGAGGCCACCATGCCCCGCCAGGAAGAGGACGATGCATTGGAACTAAGATACACGCCAAGACCTGTCCCATAGAATAAAGAAACCACAGACAGATGAGATCCACAGGTAGAAAAGGCTTTGTGTTTCCCATCTGTGGACGAGATTCTCAGGATGGAGGAGACAATTTGGGTGTAGGAGAAAAGGATCCCTGAGAAGGGCACAAAGCCCAAAAGGCCGGTCACCATGTAGAGCAGGATGTAATTGATGTGTGTGTCTGAGCAGGCAAGTGTGAGGACCTGAGCAAGCTCACAGTAAAAGTGCTGAATGACCCAACTGGTGCAGAAGGACACCCGCAGCATCAACAGACTCTGGATCAGGGAGTATGACAAGCTGAGGAACCAGGACACAAGAACCAGCAGGCCACAGAGGCGAGGTTTCATGATGACAGGGTAGTACAGGGGGTGACAGATGGCCACATACCGGTCATAGGCCATCACAGTGAGGAGAAATGTGTCCATGCCTCCAAAAACCATGAAAAAATACATCTGGGTGATGCAGCCTGCATAGCTGATGGCATTGCTTTGCACCTGGATGTTCACCAGCATCTTGGGGACTGTGGTGGAGGTGAAACCGATGTCAGCTAAGGACAGGTTGGAGAGGAAGAAGTACATGGGGGTGTGGAGGTGGGAGTCAGAGCTGACGGCCAGGATGATGAGCAGGTTCCCCAGCATGGTGACCAGGTACATGGACAGAAACAGTGCAAAGAGCATCCGTTGATCCTCTAGGTCTTGGGAAAATCCCAGGAGTAAAAATTCTGAAATCCTTGTTTCATTTCCCAAGTCCATGTTGCCGACACATCAGCTAGACAGTTAAGGAAGGGAAGAAACATGAAATAGATGCTGAACAGGCTCCAAAATCTCTCTGCTTTTTTATTTCTTGAGGTGAATAATTGGATACAAAAGCTTTAAAATTGCAAAACTTTGGAATCCTACGTTCTGCCATTTGTTATAGGCAACATTTCATGATGTTGACTAACCCCTGTTCATTGGCCTCTCAGAGGCTCACCCATTCCCTTTTTCTCTGCTTTAGAATCGTCAAATCTACCAAGAGCAACTTTAGACCTTAGAGATAAAATGGTTTGAACCTGCTCTAACACACATAAGGCCCAGTGAACCTAAGAAAAGGTCAGGGTCATCTTCCTTGTCTAAGACACAACTAAGACTGAAGAAGGAGGCCGGGCGCGGTGGCTCACGCTTGTAATCCCAGCACTTTGGGAGGCTGGGGCGGGTGGATCACGAGGTCAGGAGATCGAGACCATGGTGAAACCCCGTCTCTACTAAAAATACAAAAAAATTAGCCGGGCGTGGTGGCGGGCGCCTGTAGTCCCAGCTACTCGGAGAGGCTGAGGCAGGAGAATGGCGTGAACCCGGGAGGCGGAGCTTGCAGTGAGCCGAGATCGCGCCACTGCACTCCAGCCTGGGTGATAAAGCGAGACTCCGTCTCAAAAAAAAAAAAAAAAAAAAAAAAAAAAGACTGAAGAAGGTCAGACAACTATGTCTGAGCAGTGAGAAAATATGAAAGCAGAGATAATAGCTAGGCAAAATATTGCAAGATGAGTGGATTTAGGTTTCCAAGGAAGGAAAGAGGGAGGGAGGACGGAAGGAAGGGAAGGGAGGGGAGGGGAGGGGAGGGAGGGGAGGGCAGGGCAGGGCAGGGAAGGGAGGGAAGGCAGGCAAGGCAGGGCAAGGCAGGGCAAGGCAGGCAAGGCAAGGCAAGGCAAGGCAAGGCGTTACTTTTGCCTTAAGTCCCACTTGGAGTTATGGCGGCAGCAAAATTCTGATTCAAATAGGTCATGACATTACCAGTAATAACATTCATCTTAAGAAGTTGACCACACATTAAAAACTTTCTACCTTAGAACCAGGGTTTCAAAGTTAGAGACCAGAAAGATACAGTCATTTGGCACTTACACGATTCTCTTTTTCCATCTACATAATAAATATGTCCTAATCTGTTTCTAGCGTCTGGTGTTGGTGCACAATTTTTTTGTTGTTGTTGGGTTTTTTTGTTTGTTTGTTTTGTTTTCTTTTGAGACAGTCTTGCATTGTCACCCAGGCTGGAGTGCAGTGGCACACTCTCAGCTCACTGTAACCTCCGCCTCCCAGGTTCAAGTGATTCTCTTGCCTCAGCCTCCTGAGTAGCCGGGACTACAGGTGCGCACCACCACACCCAGCTAGTTTTTGTAAAAATACAAAACACTGTGTTGATCAGGCTGGTCTTGAACTCCCAACCTCAGGTGATCTGCCCACCTCGGCCTCCCCAAGTGCTGGGATTACAGGAGTGAGCCACAGCGCATGGCCTGGTGCACAATTTTTGCTGAGCCATGCTGGGAAGTACAGAAGAATTGAACTAGGTTGACAACTAGGTTGTCAGTCACTGAAAAAGTGCTAAGAGCCATTCTGCAAAAGGGTCTTCTTTGGGCCAGGCTAAGTGTTAGCTGTTGGAGATACAAAGATTAATGATGTGGTCTTTTTTTTCTTATGGTTCCACCTTCCAGAAGATGGATTCAGAAACAGATCATTGTAACACAGCAAATTAAGTGCTAAAAGAAAACGATGTGCAGAGTGGAGTACAGAGAGGAACCCTCAGTCCACCCTGCAGTAATGCATTCACGGAAGGAGTCCTGGAGGAAGGAATACCTGGGCATGGAGTTACCCAGGTGAAGGGTTGCACAGGGGCATTTCTGACAGAGATATAAGCAAGGGAATAAGCCTAGAAGCAAGAAGCAGCATGGGACAGAGTTCTCTTAGCCCTTTGCTGCTACTTAAGCACAAAGTGTTAGATAGAAACGATGAGGATGATGTTGGAGAGGTGGGAAAGGATGGGGCTGTGAAGGAACCACAATCAAAGGAGTAATGTGATAGGAATTGCAATTCTTCCTGGGGCCTGGAGGGAAAGATGGATTTAGGGCAGGCAAAACTAAGGACAACAGAACAGGGTTGGGGATTCCTCATGTCATTAGAATTGAGGGGAACAATTCAGGAATATTTTTACAGAAGAAAAACAAAGGCCAGGAGAGGTAAAGGAATGAGGTCAATATCTTGCTAACAATCTCAGCTTAAGGATGAGACTTGACCTTCAAGTGAAATGAAGGGAATTATGGAAAAGAATGCTGCAGGTTTCAATGCTTCCCTCGTGTTCCCCAGAGGATATGGTGTCAAGAGGATACTGGATGTTGGGCTTGGCTGAGCCCTTCACTTCCCTCACTCACCCACCCTACCCTTGTTGTTATACACCATGGCCTTTGGACACTGACACTTGTCTCTTGAAGGTGTCTACTTAGAACCATGGATAAGGGTAAAGAAAGATGGGGAAGGATAAGTCTTTCTGGAGAGGCAGGAGATGTTTCCAAGCAAGTGAGGGTCACAGAGAAGAACTCAGAGAGGCTTGATCTAGGCTGAGGGCCTCTGAAGTTCTTGGGTCAGGTAGTAGGTGAAAAGAACTGGAAGTGACCAGGACTTCACTGCAAGGCACCTACAGCTCTATCAGTACCTTGGGGCATCCATTTGTACAATGCAGATTGGTCACTGTAAGACCACACAGAGTGATCCAGGGCAGAGCTATGATATCAAACAGTGCCCCAGGCCAACAAAGAGTAGCCCTTCCTATAACCTCCATCAGTCATCCACCCAAGTAATATACAGGCAAAGTTAAAGCTCACTATGCAATGGCTACTTAAGCAAGTAGTCTACCCATTCTCCCTTCCAAGAAATCAGCCTCAAGAGCTCCTTCTCCGTGGACATCACAGGGTTTCTCCTGCCGTATGATTAACAAGACAATGCCTTTCCCCTCAATCATATCTTTTCCCTATTTTCCTCAACACTTACTGGGCTATGCAGGCTTGGCAATGTGGACCCACCACAGGAGCCACCTCCCCTGAATCTTGTTGTCTCGTGGAAGTAGGTGATGAAGACAGAAGCTCTGCTGCCAAAAAGAGGAGGGAGACAGAGCCCGGCAGGTGGTACAGGGCCTGGATGATTTCTCCTGGAGAACACATGAGTGTCTTGGACCTTGAGCCTGGGGACCTGGGTGCCTGTAAATAGATGAGTTGCCTGTTGGGTCGTGGGGTGGTCTATCCCCTCTGAAGCTTGTTAGACAAATTGGTCAATGGCGTATTCATTCCCTGATCAGTTTGGTTTCTCATGGGCAGGGACTACACAGGAAGAGGTCTCTGAACTGCCAATTCCTTATCCCTGGGAGACTATCAATGGGGCCAGCTGTGATTCCCATCTCCTGTACCTCTCCTTTGGGAAGAATCACTCTAGTCTACTTTGAATCACCTTTGGTGACAACTGTCAGCAATTTTTTTTTTTTTTTTGAGACAATCTTTTTTTTTTTTTGCTTCAAATTTTTTATTTTTTGTTCTTTTTATTTTTGTACTTTAAATTTTAGGGTACATGTGCACAATGTGCAGGTTTGTTACATATGTATCCTTGTGCCATGTTGGTGTGCTGCACCTGGGTACATGTGCACAATGTGCGGGTTTGTTACATATGTATCCATGTGCCATGTTGGTGTGCTGCACCCATTAACTCGTCATTTAGCATTAGGTGTATCTCCTAATGCTATCCTTCCCCCCTAACTCCACCCCACAATAGTCCCCGGAGTGTGATGTTCCCCTTCCTGTGTCCATGGGTTTTCATTGTTCAATTCCCACCTATGAGTGAGAACATGTGGTGTTTGGTTTTTTGAACTTGCGATAGTTTACTGAGAATGATTTCCAGTTTCATCCATGTCCCTACAAAGGACGTGAACTCATCATTTTTTATGGCTGCATAGTATTCCATGGTGTATATGTGCCACATTTTCTTTTTTTTTTTTTTTTTTTTTGAGATGGAGTCTCACTCTGTCACCCAGGCTGGAGTGCAGTGGCGCGATCTCGGCTCACTGCAAGCTCCGCCTCCCGGGTTCACGCCATTCTCCTGCCTCAGCCTCTCCGAGTAGCTGGGACTACAGGCGCCCGCCACCACGCCTGGCTAATTTTTTTGTATTTTTAGTAGAGACGGGGTTTCACCGTGGTCTCGATCTCCTGACCTCGTGATCTGCCCGCCTCGGCCACCCAAAGTGCTGGGATTACAAGTGTGAGCCACCGCGCTCAGCCAGTGCCACGTTTTCTTAATCCAGTCTATCGTTGTTGGACATTTGGGTTGGTTCCAACTCTTTGCTATTGTGAATAGTGCCGCAATAAACATACGTGTGCATGTGTCTTTATAGCAGCATGATTTATAGTCCTTTGGGTATATACCCAGTAATGGGATGGCTGGGTCAAATGGTATTTCTAGTTCTAGATCCCTGAGGAATCACCACACTGACTTCCACAATGGTTGAACTAGTTTACAGTCCCACCAACAGTGTAAAAGTGTTCCTATTTCTCCACATCCTCTCCAGCACCTGTTGTTTCCTTTTTAATGATCGCCATTCTGACTGGTGTGAGGTGGTATCTCATTGCGGTTTTGATTTGCATTTCTCTGATGGCCAGTGATGATGAGCATTTTTGCATGTGTTTTTTGGCTGCATAAATGTCTTCTTTTGAGAAGTGTCTGTTCATGTCCTTTGCCCACTTTTTGATGGGGTTGTTTGTTTTTTTCTTGTAAATTTGTTTGAGTTCATTGTAGATTCTGGATATTAGCCCTTTGTCAGATGAGTAGGTTGCGAAAATTTTCCCCCATTCTATAGGTTGCCTGTTCACTCTGATGGTAGTTTCTTTTGCTGTGCAGAAGCTCTTTAGTTTAATGAGATCCCATTTGTCAATTTTGGCTTTTGTTGCCATAGCTTTTTGTGTTTTAGACATGAAGTCCTTGCCCATGCCTATGTCCTGAATGGTAATGCCTAGGTTTTCTTCTAGGGTTTTTATGGTTTTAGGTCTAAGATGTAAGTCTTTAATCCATCTTGAATTAATTTTTGTATAAGGTGTAAGGAAGGGATCCAGTTTCAGCTTTCTACATATAGCTAGCCAGTTTTCCCAGCACCATTAAATAGGGAATCCTTTCCCCATTGCTTGTTTTTGTCAGGTGTGTCAAAGATCAGATAGTTGTAGATATGCGGCATTATTTCTGAGGGCTCTGTTCTGTTCCATTGATCTATATGTCTGTTTTGGTACCAGTACCATGCTGTTTTGGTTACTGTAGCCTTGTAGTATAGTTTGAAGTCAGGTAGCGTGATGCCTCCAGCTTTGTTCCTTTGGGTTAGGATTGACTTGGCAATGCAGGCTCTTTTTTGTTCCATATGAACTTTAAAGTAGTTTTTTCCAATTCTGTGAAGAAAGTCATTGGTAGCTTGATGGGGATGGCATTGAATCTATAAATTACCTTGGGCAATATGGCCATTTTCATGATATTCATTCTTCCAACCCATGAGCATGGAATGTTCTTCCATTTGTTTGTATTCTCTTTTATTTCATTGAGCAGTGGTTTGTAGTTCTCCTTGAAGAGGTCCTTCACGTCCCTTGTAAGCTGGATTCCTAGGTATTTTATTCTCTTTGAAGCAATTAGTGCAGTGGAGAAATCTCGGCTCATTGCAATGTCTACCTCCCGGGTTAAGCAATTCCCCTGTCTCAGCCTCCCAAGTGGCTAGGATTACGGGCACCAGCCACCATGCCCGGCTAACTTTTGTATTTTTAGTAGAGATAGGGTTTCGACGTGCTGGCAGTCTGGTCTTGAACTCCTGCCCTGAAATGATCTGCCCACCTCAGCCTCCCAAAGTGCTGGAATTACAGTCGTGAGCCACCACACCTGGCCAGCATTTTCTGACTTGAGTTTTCCTAATTAGGCAGATAGTTGGGTAGCAAAGGGTCCCAGGATTCACAAAAAGGTAGTGGTTCTCAAAAGGGAGCCCGCACGAGGATGACCTCAAGGACTTGTTTAAACACAGATTGCTAGAACCCAGTTTCAAGTTTCTGTCTCAGTAGGTCTAAGTTTGAGTCATAATTTGCATTTGGGACACATTCTAGATGTGATGGTCCCCAGGACGATCTTTTTGGGATCCAGTGTCCTGGGGCAGTGTTTCACAAATTCAGATTTATCAAAGGTATAAAGAGGGGATCTTGTGAACAGATAGCTTCCTACCCTATGCCAGACTTACCTTGCCAAGATCTCCAAAGGAAGACCTAACAGTCTACTTTAAAAAAAAAAATACTGTAGTTTTTTGTTTTTGTTTTGGAGACAGGGTCTTGCTCTGTCACCCACGATAGAGTGCAGTGGCGTGATCACAGCTCACTGCAGCTTCAACCTCCTGGGGTCAAGCAATCCTCCCACAACAGCCGCCTGAGTAGCTGGGACTACGGGAGTGCACCAACATGCCCAGCTAATTTTTACTTTTTTTTTTTTTTAGAGACAGGGTTTCACCATGCTACCCTAGGGGATCCCAGGGCAATATATAGCTTCCTACTCTATCCCAGACTTACCTCGTCAATATCTCCAAAGGAGGACCTAAGAATCTACTTTTTTGAAAAAATTTTAACAGTTGGCCGGGCACGGAGGCTCACGCCTGTAATCCCAGCACTTTGGGAGGCCAAGGCGGGCGAATCATGAGGTCAGGAGTTTGAGACCAGCCTGGCCAACATGGTGAAAACCCGTCTCTGCTAAAACTACAAAAATTAGCCAGGCGTGGTGACGCACACCTGTAATCCTAGCTACTCAGGAAGTTGAGGCAAGAGTATTGCTTGAACGTGGGAGGCGGAGGTTGCAATGAGCTGAGATTGCACCATTGCTCTCCACCTGGGGGACAGAGCGAGACTCTGTCTCAGAAAATAAACAAAAAATTACAACAGTTTTATTTATTAAAATTTTTATTAATTTAAAATAAATAAATAATAAAGTTCTTATTAATTTTTTTCTTTTTGAGACAAGGTCTCACTCTTGTCAAGGCTGGAGTGCAGTGGCGCAATCTCAGCTAACTGCAGCCTCAAATTCCCCAGCTTAAGTTATCCTCTCACCTCAGCCTTCCAAGTAGCTGGGAGTACAGGCTGTGCCCCCATACCCCACTAATTTTTTTTATTTTTTTGTAGCGACAGGGTAACACTATGTTGCCCAGATTGTCTAGAATTTGTGGCCTCATGTAATTCTTCTGTCTCAGCCTCCCAAAGTGCTGGAATTACAGGCATGAGCTACCACACCTGGCCTTTATTAATATTTTTATTGTGGTAAAACATGTATAGCAAAATTGACCATTTTAAGTGTAAGACTCAGCAGCACATTGCTGGGCACGATGGCTCACACCTGTAATCCCAGCACTTTGGGAGGCTGAGGTGGGTGGATCACCTGAGGTTGGGAGTTTGAGACCAGCCTAACCAACATGGTGAAACCACGTTTCTACTAAAAAAAAGTATACAAAAATTAGCCAGGCGTGGTGGTGTGCACCTGTAATCCCAGCTACTAGGGAGGCTGAGGCAGGAGAATTCCTTAAACCCGGGAGGCGGATGTTGTAGTAAGCCGAGATCACGCCACTGCACTCCAGCCTGGGTGACAGAGTGAGACTCCATCTCAAAAATAAATAAATAAATAAAGAGACTCAGTGGCACTATGTACATTCACAATGGTGTGCACCATTACTGCTATCCATCTTCCATTCTTTTTCATCATTTCTGAATGGAAACCCTGTATGCATGAAATAATACCTCCCATTCTCCTCTGCTTCCAGGCCCTGGCAACCTCTATTGCTCCTTCTGTGTCTATGAATTCCCTGTTCATGTTTCCTCATATAAGTGGAATTGTACAATATTTGTCATTTTGCGTCTGGTTTATTTCACTTAGCATAATGTTTTCAAGGTTCAACCATATTGCTTTTATTTATTTATTTACTTTTAATAGCAATGTGGGTCTTACTCTGCTGCCCAGGTTGGTCTCAAACTCCTGGCCTCATGCAATCCTCCCGCCTTGGCCTCCCAAAGTGCTGGGATTACAAGCGTGAGCTATCATGCCCAGCTCCATGTTGCTTTTGGGATCAAATGCAAACAATCATTACTGAGGCCAATGTCAAGGAGCTTTTTCCCTATATATATATTTTTGAGAAGGTTTATGGCTTCATGTCTTACATTTAAATTTTTCATGCATTTGCAATTGATTTTTGTATATAAGAGTCAAATTTTTTTTTTTCTTTTTTGCATATGGATATCCAGTTTTCACGCCACCATTTACTGAAAAGACTATGCTTTCCCCATTGGGTATTCTTAGTGTCTTTGTTGAAAAATAGTTGACTGCACATACATGGAGTTATTTCTGGGCTCTCTATTGTGTTCCATTGGTCTATGTGTCTGCTATTATGGCACTAACATACTGTTTTGATTCGTAGTTTTGTAATATTGCAATGAAATCATGAAATGTGATGCCTCCACTTTTGCTCCTCTTTTTAAAATTTTTAATCAACAGATAATAATTGTCTATATTTAAGGGGTACTATGGGTTTCGTTATATGTATACATTATGGAATGACGAAATAAAGCTAATTAACATACCCATCGCCTTACATACCAGACAGGAACAGAAAGATAAATACTGTATGATCAGGAGCTAAGCTATGAGTACATGAAGACATAAGAATGATACATTGGACTCTGGGGACTTGGGGGAAAGGGTGGGAGGGGTGAAGGATAAAAGACTACACATTGGGTAACAGTGTACACTGCTCAGGTGATGGGTGCACCAAAATCTCAGAAATCACTGCTAAAGAACTTATTCATGTAACCAAACACCACTTGTTCCACAAAAACCTATTGAAATAAAAATGATAATAAATACTGCATGATCTCACTGATATGTGGAATCAAAAAAGTCAAACTCTTGGCAGCAGAGAGTAGAATGGTTGATACCACAGGCTGGAGGATGGGGTGGAGAAATGGGAAGATGTTGGTCAAAGGGTGCAAAATTTCAGTTGGACAGGAAGAAAATTTCTGGACATTGATTGTACTGTATGGTGACTATAGTTAATAATAATGTATTGTACACTTGAAAATTCCTTAGCCGTGGTGGCTCACATCATGCCTATGATCCCAGCACTTTGGGAGGCTGAGATGGAAGGATCACTTGAATCCAGGTCCTCCAGCCTGGACAACATAGCAAGACCCCATCTCTAAAAAAAAAAAAGTAAAAAATTAGTCAGTTATGGTGCTGTGTGCCTGTAGTCCTAGCCACTTGGGAGGATCACTTAAGCCCAGAAGTTCCAGGCTGCAGTGAGCTATAATCTCACCACTGCATTCCAGCCTGGGCGACAGAGTGAGACCCTGTCTCAAAATAATGATAAACACTAATTTTCAAATATTCACCATAATCCCATCAACAATTGTATTTCCATATCCTCGCAATCTAACTATAGCCCCTGTTAGGACTCCATTACCAGGTCTTGGAACCAGAATACATGAGGCTCCCATGTCAAGGAGTCCCAGAAATGTTTTTTCTCTACCTCCTGACCATTTTATGCACTTGTGTGAATATGGCCTTGTGTTACCAGCCACGTTTCCACTAAAGAAAGTACACAAAAGTTAGCCAGGTGTGGTGTGCACCTGTAATCCCAGCTACTCAGGAGGCTGAAGCGGGAGAATCACTTGAACCCAGGAGGCAGAAGTTGTAGTGAGCTGAGATCGTGCCACTGCACTCCAGCCTGGGTAACGGAGCAAGACTCTGTCTCAAAAATAATAATAATTAATAATAATAACTCTTTGGGAGGCCAAGACGGGTGGATCACAAGGCTAGGAGATTGAGACCATCCTGGCCAACATGGTGAAACCCTGTCTCTACTAAAAATACAAAAATTAGCTGGGTGTGGTGGCATGCACCTGTAATCCCAGCTACTCGGGAGGCTGAGACAGGAGAATCCCTTGAACCTGGGAGGTGGAGGTTGCAGTGAGCCGAGCTCGCGCCACTGCACTCAAGCCTGGAGACAGAGTGAGACTCCATCTAAAAAAAAAATTAATTAAAGATAAAATAAGAACTTATGATAGTGGAAGAAGTGTTTCTGATCCCACAGAAAGGATATAGTCCCTGCTTCCACCCCAGCCATGCTAGTATCACTTCCTATATGCACTTCTGGTGATTCTGAGTGGCTTTAATTTATAGCCAATGTTGATAATCTATCTGCTCAAAGCTAAACATACACTGGTTCTTATTCCTTATTTTTTAACACCTTTCAGATTTTTACATATTAGCCACAAATTTTATGATTGAGGAAGATAACAGAAACAGATAAGCTTCTCTCGGTACTTTGGGCCTCTTAGAGTGGGGTGCTGGGTTTAGAAGTCTTATTGTATTTCAAAAGACTTAGTGTGGATAGTGAATTTGAAGACAGATCTGACCAGAATACTGAGTCCTATATATCCTAGTAGCAGAACACTTAGATAACTGTACTCATTCATTTTACAAATGTTTGAGTCACTATGAGGTGTCTGTCACCATAAAGGAAAGGAAGCAATCCAGGACTAGTCATAAATTTGAGTTGGAAGTACGGTGTCATTTATAAGGGTGGAACAGGTACGATAAGGGTAGCTTGCTAAAGAAAAGTTCTATTTGAGGCATGTTATTTTGAAGATGATTATCAGCCATGCAAATATATGTTTGGAGCTCAGAGGAGGAGTCTGAGCCATGATTTGAATTTGGGAGTTGGTAGCCCATGTGTGTATCAGTTAGCTATTGCTCCAATGTGCTGCCTAACAAATGATCACAAAAATCCCAGAGGAAAAACATCAGTATGTTATTTAGCTCACAAATCTGGGAGTTGATCTGCATTGGGCTCCACTGAGCCATTTAGCTACTCTTGTGTCTGTAGCAGTGCCAGAAGTGCTAAAGTTAGCAAACCAAACTACACAAGCATGTTTAAAGCCTCTGTTCGTATTTTACCGGTTAACGTTCCATTGCCCAAAACAAGTCACATAGCAGAGGGCATGAATATACAAGGAGTGAGGAAATGGGGGCATTAATTTTCTAGAATGTGGTAGTGAAAGTCAAGGTACTTGGACCATGGGATGAAACCACCTTCTGAAGGAGAAAGAAAAAAAGGATCTATCGAAAGAAAGGTCACAACCAGGCATGGTGGCTTACATCTGTAAACCTAGTATTTTGAGAGGCCAAGGTAGGCAGATCACTTGAGCCTAGGAGCTCAAGACTAGCCTGGGCAACATGGTGAAACCCTGTCTCAACAAAAAAAAAATAGCTGGGTATGGTGGTGTGTGCCTGTAGTCACAGCTATTCAGCAGGCTGAGTCCAGGAGGCCAAGGCTGCAGTGAGCTGTGATTTTATACCGCCTTTCAGAATAGTTTTCAATTTTTATGAGACAATATAAACGTGATACAAAACAGACAAGTATATTATGATAAAAGAAATCACAGGACAACCTTCTCATTAACATAGACACAGAAATACTTTTTTTAAAGTAACATTTAATCTAGCAAAAATGAAAAGGCTAAGAAACCATATCCAAGTGTGGTTTATTCCAGTAATAGATGTTGTTTTACCATATGAAAATCAAGGAATATATAATTCACCTTATTAACAGATTTAAGAATTTTTTTTCCCAGACCTCTCAGGATTGACAAGGATTTCTTAAAGACTCTGATACATGCAGAGAAGGCACTAGATAAAATCTAATGTCCATTCATGATTTTTACAAAACAATCTTGACAATCCAAGAATAAAACAATGCCCTTAATTTGATAAAGGTTATTTATAAAAAACTTCTAGGTAGTATCATACTTAATGATGAAATATTAAACACATTTCCCTAAGTTCAGAAACAAGGCAAAGATAATCATTTTCATCATTTCTATTCATTACTCTAAAGAAATAAGGCAAGAAAAATAAGCAAAAAATAAAGTTGAGACATTAGGTAAGACTTTCTTTTATTGGTATTAACAGGATTTTATATATAAAATCCAAAATCCACAAAGTATTGGAATAAATAATTGAATTTATAAATTTCACCAGCTATAAAGTCAATATACAAAAAGATATTGCAATTCTACATACTAGCCAAAAACATTGAAAAACAAATAAAAAATACAAAGCAAAATATACTAGAAATAAATTAAATGAATCAAGATTTCTACAATGAAAACTATAAAACACTCTTGAGAAAAGTTAAAGACAACCTAGGTAAATGGACAATTATACCATATTCATCAACTGGAAAACTCGATATTGTGAAGATGTCAATTATCCTCAGGTTATTTTATAAAATCAATGCAATTACAGGCATAGTACCAAAAATTCATTTGTGAACATTAATCCTGAGATTCCAAAATTAATTTAGAAAACATGGGGAACAGAGAAGGCAAGGCAATCTTAAAGAATAAAAAAGTTGGAAGGCTTTCACTACCAGATTTCCAAAAATATTACAAAGCAACATAAATTAACATAGTATGGTATTGATGCAAGAAAAGACAAATGAACCAGGAGGCAGAGATCACCTCAGTGGAGAGGAAACCATGGTCTCTCTGATAAATCTATATACACACACCTTGATCCTACCTCACGCGCTACAAAAAATTATTCAGAGTAGATCACAGACCTACATAAAAAAACAATAAAGAATCTAGGAGGAAACATAGGAGAATAGATTCATTATCTTGGTCCAGGCAAATAATTCTTAAACAGGTGTCAGATCTCAAGTTGATCTTTATGCTCATTAAAGATTAAGCAGCAATCTTTTTTTTTTTTTTTTTGACATGGAGTCTCACTCTGTTGCCCAGGCTGGAGTGCACTGGCACAATCTTGGCTACCTGCAACCTCCACCTCCCAGGTTCAAGTGATTCTCCTGCCCCAGCCTCCTGAGTAGCTGAGATTATAGGCACAGGCCACCACCCCTGGCTAATTGTTTTAGTAGAGACAGGGTTTCACCATGTCGGCCAGGCTGGTCTTAAACTGCTGACCTCAGGTGATCCGCCCGCCTCAGCCTCCCAAAGTGCTGGGATTATAGGTGTGAGCCACTGTGCCTGGCCAAGCAGCAATCTTTAGCAATCTAAACACATGTTAAAGGATGACACCTGACCTTTCTAAAATGCTATCTAGGAACTACCTAACCCTGTCTGAGTTCCCAGACTTCACAGTTCCCACTTGCTGCTAAGACCAGCATTAACAGCTAACAATGTTACCATTGCTTTTAGATCCTACCTGCCCACTCCTGCCTCCTCCCCTCTGCATCTGCTCCAAAACTGCCAGGACTCTATGATTCAGTCAGTACTGACTTTAACCTAGTTTCTGGATAAGCACGGGCACTAACCCTAAACAAACAGAGTATTACATTCCCCAGGCCAGTAACTAGAGTACAGTGGGCAAGTGAGCCAGTCAGAGCCAATTAGATTCAATTCTGATCATTATATTGGAACTGTTCAAAAAGACAATCACTCTTTTCTCCCTGAGACTTTAAGTTGGGAAGAAAGTAGCCAGAGTTTCTGGGGCCATCTATGAAGAGACAACCTGCTTGGAAGAAATGCTAATGCAGGAGGATGCACAGCCAAGACAGGGAGACAGAATTCAACTAGATAACATTTTTTTAGCCCCAGGATTTAGCCATGTCTGAAGCTCATTATATCCAAGCACTTTTTAGTAATAAATTATTTAAACCAACAAATTCCCTTTAAAGAGTGAAAAGACAGGCCGGGCGCGGTGGCTCACGCCTGTAATCCCAGCACTTTGGGAGGCTGAGACGGGAGGATCATGAGGTCAGGAGATCGAGACCATCCTGGCTAAGACGGTGAAACCCCGTCTCTACTAAAAATACAAAAAATTAGCCGGGTGCGGTGGCGGGCGCCTGTAGTCCCAGCTACTCGGGAGGCTGAGGCAGGAGAATGGTGTGAACCCAGGAGGTGGAGCTTGCAGTGGGCTGAGGTCGCGCCACTGCACTCCAGCCTGGGCGACAGAGCGAGACCCATCTCAAAAAAAAAAAAAAAAAAGAGTGAAAAGACAAGACAGAGATTCAGAAATGTTATCTGTAATGTATGTATATATAATATACATATTTTATGTATATATGTAATATATGATACATGGTTTATACATATCTATGCATGTGTACCTAGATATAGATATACATACATACAATAAAGGACAAGTAACCAGAAGGAAACCTCTCAATTTTTTTTTTTTAAAAAGGAACCGTAAGTCTGGGTGCGGTGGCTCACGCCTATAATCCCAGAACTTTGGGAGGCCGAGGTGGGTGGATCACCTGAAGTCAGGAATTCAAGACCAACCTGGCCAACATGGTGAAACTCCGTCTCTACTAAAAAATACAAAAATTAGCCAGGTGTGGTGGCACATGCCTGTAATCCCAGCTACTCGAGAGGCTGAGACAGGAGAATCACTTGAACCCAGGAAGCGGAGATTACAGTGAGCAAGATCACGCCACTACACTGCAACCTGGGCGCAAGAGTCCATCTCAAAAAAAAGAAAAGAAAAGAAATCATAAATGGGTGAAATATTTCAACAGGTGCCCTCACAAAAAAAAATCCAAATAGCCAATAAGCACATTGAAAAGTACTCAAAATCATTACACATCAGGTAAATGCACACTTTCTGCTGGATGACTATAATCAGAAAGTGCTGGACAGGTGTGTGAAACAACTGGAACTTTCATGCATTGTTTTGGGGATTATTGGTGGCATCAATATCTTTTTAAAACTGGAATACCTACCAAAACTAAACTTAAAGTCTACCCTATGATTCAGTAAATTCATTCCTGTGCATATAGCACATACCAAGATAAATAAGCCCATACCTCTATCAAAAGAACGATTAAAAGTCAAACTACACATTATGTTGAGCAAAAGAAGCCAAAACACATAACTGTACATATTGTATTTTAACATTTAGATGAAAATCAAGAACAAGCACACGAAGTCAATTATAGTAAGAGTTAAAATTGTGGTTGCCCTGTGGAGTAATTAATCACTGAGAAAGAGGATGAAGGAACTTCCTAAAGTCTTGGAAATGTTCTCTGTTTACCAGGACATATACATACATGAAATGTCATTAAGCTGTACATTGAAGATTAGCACACTTCATGCATGTTAGCGTATGTATAATAAAATAAAAAGTGATTAAGGGGAAATAGTAGAGTTATACTTTTAAAGGGAAAATATAATAGGAGGGAAAATATCATAGTAGTAGATTATACTTTTAAAGGGAAAATATAATACTGTAGCTAAAGGTACCTGAAGCAATTCATCTTCTTATATTAAAAAAAAAAAAGCAGTAAAATCTTTCCTGTTTAAAGGTGTCAAGTATAAATCCTCCTCCATTAAACCGGCATGACACCCTGTGGATGCTTACCTCAATTACCAAGGGTAACTTCCCCCACTCTCCACAGCTCTTGCTTTTGAGACTTGCAAAAATATCTTTCCCCATGAATAGTGCAACATGATGCGATTGGACTGTGTAAGAAAGACTGCAACATAAGCAAAATGGCAATGCCAGAGCTTGCTAGAAAACCCAAGAAGCTGTATATGGTGATAGCTGTAGAGATGCTGCCTTGGAGGACACTGAAGTCAAGCAAGCATTTAATGTTTGGTTTTTTATTTCGTTTTGTTTTGTTTTTGAGAAAGGGTCTCACTCTGTCACTCAGGCTGGAGTGCAATGGCATGATCATAGTTCACTGCAGCCTCAAACTCCTGGGCTCAAGTGATTCTCCAGCCTCAGCCCCCTGAGTAGCTGGGACCACAGGTATACACCATCACTCCTGGCTGTAGCATTCAGTTTTGAGCAAATATTGATCAGTGAGTCCAACAGTCAGAAAAATGAGCTGAAAACTAGAGGTCACCTGACCTTTATACGTCTGTCTGTCTGATGGCCCCACTAAACATAGCATAATGGCTTTTTCTTCCCTTATGCCTTCCAAATCTCATACAAACTGTTATTTTAGACAAGTTCAACCTAGAACTGGAGAAAAAAGTGATTCTGGGAAATGTAGTTAATGTAACACAATTTTGACACTCAAAACACTGGATCCAATTCCCAGCCACGAGCAAGGACAAAGAACGAAATATAAAAATAGTATATTAAATTAATTTCTGCTGAAATTACTCACTAGACAATAAAAGCTTTTAAAAGTAAAAATTGATCATCTCAGAAGCTCTAACATCTCTTAGCAAAAAAGAATAGGAAGAAAAATATTGAGTGGGCAAGTCTGCATTATCCATGTAGACTAAAAACAAAACATCAACAAAAACCAGTGTCAATATTATAACGACTACCCATTTAAAGAACAATGAACATTAATTAGAAACCACTTTTTTTAAAAAAGACCACTCCTGCCTATACAGAAAAAATATTTCATATCCTCCATGATCCAAAAGATTTTGTAATGGAAATCATATTTACATCAGAACCAAAATTAAAGCACCTCATACTAAAAAGTATGTGTCTACAGCTGAAAAGGTAAATTTATCACCTTAAATGTTCCTATCGGAAAACACTGGCAATCAACGAGCCAGCAGTCTACTTTAAGGATGAGGCACTGATCTTCATTTCTAGTACGAATTTTCTTATACATAATAAGCAATGTTCATAAAGGCTTCAGCACATGCTTTACATACACAGGGTTTCTCTAAAGTGTCCTCAAATCTTCAAAACGATGAGCAACAATTTCCTACTTCCTTACATTCATAGGGTGTCTCCACAGTATGAGATCTCACACGTTGCCTAGGATCTGAAGGTTTGCAGACATTCCCATATGCCTTACATTTATATGTTTTCTCTAGTGTGAGTTTTCACATGCCTTCGAAAGTAGGCAGGACAAACAAAGGCTTTCCCACATTCCTTACATTCATAGGGTTTCTCTCCAGTGTGGCTTCTCACATGCCTTCGAAAGGACGAGGGACAACTGAAGGCTTTTCCACATTCCAGACATTCAAAGGGTTTCTCTCCAGTGTGCATTCTTGCATGTACAGTAAGGTATGAAGAATGACGAAATGCTTTCCCGCATTCCTTACATTCATAGGGTTTTTCCCCAGTGTGCGTTCTCATGTGGATCCTAAGAGCTGAGGGATAAATAAAGGCTTTCCCACATTTCTTACATTCATAGGGTTTCTCTCCAGTGTGAGTTCTGATATGTACTGTAAGGTGGGAGGAACTAATAAAGGCTTTCCCACATTCCTTACATTCATACGGCTTCTCTCCGCTGTGAGTTCTTAGGTGTTCGGTGAGGGATGAGGAACGACTGAACGTCTTCCCACACTCCTTACATTCATACTGTATCTTTCCAGTGTGATCTCTCACATGTGCTCTAAAGGACGAGGGACAACTAAAGGCCTTCCCACATTCCTTACATTCATAGGGTTTCTCTCGACTTTGATTTTTCACATGTGTATTAAGGGAAGTGGGAAGGTAGAAGGCCTTTCCACATTCCAGACATTCATACGGTTTTTCTCCAGTGTGTTTTCTCATATGGATACTTAAGGAGGAGGGACAATTGTAGGCTTTCCCACATTCCTTACATTTATAGGGTTTCTCTCCAGTATGTGTCCTCACATGTACAGTGAGTTTTGAGGACTCACTGAAGGCCTTCCCACACTCTTTACATTCATAAGGCTTCTCTCCAGTGTGAATTCTTATATGTATTATAAGGTGAGAGGAAGAGCTAAAGGCCTTCCCACATTCCTTACACTCATATGGCTTATCTCCACTGTGAATTCTTTTGTGTTTGGAGAGTGAGGAGGAACAACTGAAGGCCTTCCCACATTCCTTACATTCATAAGGCTTATCTCCACTATGAATTCTTTTGTGTTCTGTGAGCGATGAGGAACAACTAAAACCTTTCCCACATTCTTTACATTCATAGTTCGTCTTTCCGATGTGAATCTTCATATGTGCCCTAAAGAATGAGGAACAGCTGAAGGCTTTGGTACATTCCTTACATTCATAGGGCTTCTCTTCAGTGGGGGTTTTCATATGCTTCTTGAAACAAGCAAGAAAATGGAAGGCCTTCCCACATTCCTTGCACTGATAGGGTTTGCTTCCAGTATGAGACCTGATGTGATTCTTAAGGGATGAATGATCCACGAAGGCCTTTCCACATTCGTGGCATTCATAGGATTTAACTTCAGTATTTCTCTTGAGTGAATCAAGATTTGGAACTTGGCTGAAAGTCTGTCCACCTTGATTTTCTTCACAACATTCATAGATGTTCTCTACCATATGATTTCTTTTAAAAATAAAAGACACATTATTAGTAATAAATTTCTACCAATTTCAGTGAATGTGTATGTTTTCTGCCCTTCTGTCAAGTTATAAGCTGAAAGTTTTCACAGAGGGCTCTACCATAGCTAATACTGTCACCGAGTTATTGACTCACGGGATTTTTCTGATAATTGTTTACAACTGAAGTATGTGTCAAACATTCAAAATCTTGCTCTCATTTGTGGAAAAAACTAACTCATGAAAATTCTTTCTCAAACCACAGTCTTTGATCTAGGCTTATTTATATATACATATTTCTTAAATTTCATGACTTTAATTTTAAGATTCTCTCCTGAGGCAGTTTCTCTTTCTCACGAATGGCACTCACCTCAAATGTGTCTCATGGCTTTTGTTCTGATAATCAATACCACAGGACTCCTGGTTTTCATGTAAACTGGAGAACCAGGAATCATTCCTTTTGAATCTTACTATTTTCTGTTCATTGGATATTTTTTCTCCACAAGTATCTTGTGAAGCAACTGACTCATTAGTTTTAAGTTGAGTCTCAAAACCTGAAACAAAAAAAAGTGAAAGCTTCTGTGAGCAAAGGACTTTTAGCAGAGTGACTATTTCAGGACTTTGGTATTAATAGGCGCAAGGGTCAAAATGGTAAGCAATTAACTAAGAAATAATTCTATGAAGATTCAAACTAACATAACTAATATAGTATTAGGAGGACAAAACAGAAATTGGATAAAATGCACATGACCAAATGCTAACTTACAAAGAGGAAACGTGGAAGGTCTTTGCCAAGAACAAGGAAAATGTGAGACGACTGATAAAAAGTCAAAATAGTCATCTGAGATATCTGTGGAAGATAAGCTTCCTCATATAAAACAAAGTTTGTTTTTGTATTTTACTTTAAGTTGATTTTTTCCCCCAACCAAAACAGTTTCTCCCAAGGGTTCTTGCCTTCCTGGTGCTCTCTCATAAAGATGCCCTGGATAAGTTCTCTCTTCACTGTCTGCAGGTCCTCCTCTTGTTCCCACTGTGAGATCAGATGGGGTGTGTGTAGCGGATACCCTGCACGAGCAGAAAGGCATATCACGAGGGAAAATAATGAAGAATCACTAACATTTCCATGAAACAGAAACAAAACTTTAGTCTTCTGATATTCCAAAAATGGCCAACTGTGAGTTTAACTGCAACAAAATGTCAAATTTATTTATTGTTTTTTTAAAAAAAGGGGAGGTGGCAGGTTGGGTGCGGTGGCTCATGCCTGTCATCCCAGCCACCACGCCCGGCCTGACATTTTTAATTTTTTTTTTAAGAGACAGGGTCTCACTTTATAACCCAGGCTGTAGTAGTGGTGTGATCATAGGTCACTGCAGCCTCAAACTCCTGGACTCAAGTGATCCTCCAGCCTCCACCTCCCAAGTAACTGGGACTACCAGCGCATGCCCCCCACACCCTGGCAATGATATTTTAGATAATAATGCTAAAGCATGATCCATAAAACAAAGAATCAATAATTGAACTTCATTAACATTAAAAATTTCTGCCCTCTGAAAGACAATGTCAAGAGAATGGAAAGATAAGCCGCAGCCTGGGAGAAAATATTTGCAAAAAACATATCTGAGAAGGAACTGTTATTAAAAATATACAAAGACTGTAGCAGATATCATACAGAAAAAAAAAAAACAAAATATTCAAAGAACTCTTAAAACTCAACAATGTTTAAAAAAAAAAAAAGACAAAAAAATGAGCCAAAGACCTTTATAGACACCTCACCAAAGAACGTATACAGATGGCAAATAAGCATATGAAAAGATGCTCAACATCGTAAGTCATCAGAGAAATGCAAATTAAAACAAGGCACCACTACACACCTGTTAGAATGGCCAAAATCCTGAACATTCACAACAATGCTGGTGAGGATGAGGAGCAACAGGAACTCTCATTCATTGCTGGCTGGAATGCTTGCTCCGTCGCCCAGGCTGGAGTGCAGTGGTGTGATCTCAGCTCACTGCAAGCTCTGCCTCCCGGGTTCACACCATTCTCCTGCCTCAGCCTCCCGAGTAGCTGGGACTACAGGTGCCCGCCAACACGCCCGGCTAATTTTTTGTATTTTTAGTACAGATGGAGTCTCATCCTGTTAGCCAGGATGGTCTCGATCTCCTGACCTCGTGATCCACCCGCCTCGGCCTCCCTAAGTGCTAGGATTACAGGTGTGAGCCACCACACCCGGCCGGCAGTTTCTTATAAAATTAAACGTCCTCTTACCATAAAATCCGGCAACTGAATTGCACTCCTTTTACCCAAAGGAGTTGAAAACTTAAGTCCACATGAAAACCTGCACACCAATGTTCATAGTAGCCTTATTTGTAACTGCCAAAACATGTAAGCAACCAAGAAGTCCTTCAGTAGGTGAATGGATAAACTGTGGTACATCCAGACAATAGAATATTAGTCAGCGGTACAAAGAAATGAGCTCTCAAGCTATGAAAAGACATGGAGGAATCTTAAATGTATATTGCTAAGTGAAAGAAGCCAATCTGAAAAGGCTACATACTGCATGATTCCAACTATATGACATTTTGCAGAAGGCAACATCATTTTGGAAACAGTAAGATCAGTGGTTGCCAAGACTTAAGAGGGAGGGAAGGAGGGATGAATTGACAGAGCACACAGGATTTTTATAGCAGCGAAACTATTCTGTATGATATTATAATGGTGGATACATGTCATTATATATTCTTCCAAACCCAGAGAATGTACAATACCAAAAGTGAACCCTAATGTAAATGATGGCCTCTGGGCAATGATGATGTGTCAGTGTAGCTTCATCAGTTATAACAAATTTACCACTCTGGTGGGGGATGTTGTTATTAGAGGAAGCTATGCATGTGGGAAGCCAGAGGTTATATGGGAAACCTCTGTACCTTCCACTCAATTCAGCTGTGAACCTAAAATTGCTCTAAAAATAATAATAAAGCATACAAAAAAAATAAAAGAGAAGTCCACCCAGAACCTCAGAATGTTGCCTTATTTGGAAATAGGGTCTTTACAGATATAATCAAGTTAAGACAAGGTTATACTGGATTAGGATGGGCCCCAAATCCAATGACTGGTGTCCTTATAAGGAGAAAGAGACTTAGACACACAGGGAAGAAGATGAAGGCAGAGAATGGAATGATGCATCTATAAGTCAAGGAATGCCAATGATTGCCAGCAATCACCAGAAGCCAGGAAGAGAAAAGGGAGTCTTTCCCCCAGAGCCTTCAGAGAGAACATGGCCCTGCTGATCCCTTGATTTCAGATACCCAGCCTCCAGAAATGCTGTGAAGGAAAAAATTTCCATTGTTTTTAGCCACCAGTGTGTGATACTCTGTTACAGAAGGTCTAGGAAACTAATACAGCCTGCTTCCATAGACCCATCCCCAAATCACTCAACTGAAGCACAAATCCTATAATAGGTATTTTCTAATACCCTCTTACTAGGACATGTAAGAGGCATGTATTCTTGCTTGCTGCGCTGCAAAATAAACCCAGCTTGTTTAACTATAGGTGTGTTCTGGTAGTCTTTGGGTAAAGGACATAGACAGCAGTAAAATCCTCAAAATGTCCAAACTACAAACCTCCTCCCTGTGTCCTATAGTGATTGCTGAGGTTTATACCCACACTTTCAATACTTAATAAACCTCAAGGCTTTCAACCACGAAAAAAAGCATCAATTCAATATACAGATGTTTATTTTCTTTCTTTCTTTTTTTTTGAGATGGAGTTTCACTCTTGTTGCCCAGGCTGGAGTGCAATGGAGCGATCTTGGCTCACCGCAACCTCCACCTCCTGGGTTCAAGCGATTCTCCTGCCTCAGCCTCCCAAGTAGCTGGGATTATAGGCATGCGCCACCACGCCTGGCTAATTTTGTATTTTTAGTAGAGACGGGGTTTCTCCATGTTGGTCAGGCTGGTCTCGAACTCCTGACCTCAGGTGATCCACCCGCCTTAGCCTCTCAAAGTGCTGGGATTACAGGCATGAGCACCGCGCCCGGCCCAGGTGTTTATTTTCATAGCAAAGCCACTAGACTGTTAAGTTCCTTGGGGTCAGTGACCATATCTGTCTTACTTACCAATGTCTTCCCATTCCTCAGCCCAAATCCTAGAATAAAGTCAATTTAGTGAGATAAAATAACTTTCTAAACAACTACATGAAAGAATCTTGCCATTCTTACCTAGTGAGGCCAGGTTCTGGAAGTTTTCCAGCATCACATCTCTGTAGAGGTTCCTCTGAGCAAGATCCAGCAAAGCCCATTCCTCCTGAGTAAAGTCCACAGCCACATCCTCAAAGACTACTGAATCCTAAAACATACCACAAATTCTGTTCAGAAAAGTACAATTCCTCCAATGTGTACAAGAGGACAGATGAGGCTGACAACATCGAGGAAATCAGAGTCAATTCACAGGAAGTTCAGAAGATCCCAGCATCTACTCTAGGGCTCAGTCAACAAATCTCTCTCTCTTTCTATCCACACATAATTCATCACTGATCAAATCCTGGGTTATAGATTTAATACTTCTAAAACACTAAGTTGCCAGGCAAATTGGGTCAAGCCTGTAATCCCAGCACTTTGGGCGGCCAAAGCAGGAGGACTACTTGAGCCCAGGAGTTCAAGACCAGCCTAGGCAACAGAACATAGTGAGAATCAGTCTCTATCAAAATTTTTTTAAAAATAGCTAGGTGTGGTGACTTGTGCCTATGGTGGCAGCTACTCCGGAGGCTGAGGTGGGTGGGAGGATTGCTTGAGCCGTGAGGTTGAGGCTGCAGTGAGCATGACCATGCCACTGCACTCTAGCCTGGACCAAAAAAAAAAAAAAAAAAAAAAAAAAAAAAATTAAATGTATCTCCCCACAATCTGATGCCAATGAGCTAGGAAAAAACAAACTGTTTTTCCTACCCTCTTACATAGTCACTCAATACTGTACAGAACACTTCTGACACCAGATGTGTGGGGGATATTTTCCACAAACACCAAGCAATTCCCCAGTGGACACCAGCTGGGTATCCTACAATTTGCTTCTGATACTATCTACCTGGAGATTCCACAGGTTGGAGATTCCACAGGAGGTCCCACTAAACTGCCTCCCACTTCAGATGCCAATCCCAAGTTAAAAGGCTGTCAGTTATACTTCTGACTGGCTAAAATCAGGGCTCCTCACAGAACTCGGGGAAACATGTTTATTGGTTTATCACCGAGGTCATTATAAAGTACACAGATAAAATAGCCAGATGAAGAGACGGACAGGCCAAGGTATGCTGGGAAGGGGTGCAGAGATTCCATGCCTTCTCCTGGCATGCCACCCTCCAGGAACCACCACACATCCAGCTATCCATGAGCTCCTCAAGCCAGTCCTTTGGGTTTTTAAGGAGGCTCCATCACAGGCATGGCTGATTTAAGTCCCAATCCTCTGATCTTGCCTGGGTCTTTCTGAACCAGCCCCCATTCTGAGGCTCTCTAAGGGCTTTCAGACACCAACCATCTCATGAGCACACAAAAGACCCTCTTATTCTCCAGAGATTACAAGGGTTTTTAGGAACTCTGTGCTAGGAAATAGGATGAAAACCAAATGGTTTGTTTTTTTTTTGAGATGGAGTCTTGCTCTGTCACCCAGGCTGCAGTGCAGTGGCATGATCTCGGCTCATTGCAACCTCCACCTCCCTGGTTCAAGCAGTTCCCCTGCCTCAGCCTCCCGAGTAGCTGGGATTACAAGCACGTGCCACCATGCCCGGCTACTTTTTTTTGTATTTTTAGTAGAGACAGCATTTCACCATGTTGGCCAGACTCGTCTCGAACTCCTGACCTCAGGCAGTCCGCCCACCTCGGCCTCCCAAAGTGCTGGGATTACACGCGTGAGCCACCGCGCCCAGCCCCAAATATGTATTCACAATATCATAGATGGTGACCAATGCCAGTCTTATGATGGCCTAGAAAAGTCCAGAACATATTGAAGAAATGAGAGAAATGCTCTGGAAATGAAATAATTTCCACACTGACATCATCGATTCCTTATTACGGAAATAACTTCACCTGATACTTTATTCCCACCATAGCAATCACTACATTAAACACAGGGTCAAATCTAGATGGGATTTTAATGAATAAAAATACACCAAGAGAAAAGAAGCCTTTCAATTTTTTCCCCCTCTCACAAAACTGAGAGGCCCAGGAGCCTGCATATGCACAATTTTGAAGCCAGGCCCACAGCTGGTGATACTTCCTTGGATTCTAGGCCAGTGGTTAGCAAACTATGGCACATGGACTATATCCAAGCTGCCACTTGAATGCATAAATACAGTTTTATTGGAACAGAATAAAATGTGTTTATGTATTGTCTATGGCTGCTTTTGCACCAAAATGGCAGAGCTGAATTGCAATAGAAATACTACGGCCCACCGGGTGCGGTGGCTCATGCCTGTAATCCCAGCACTTTGGGAGGCCGAGGTGGGCAGATCACGAAGTCAGGAGATCGAGACCATCCTGGCCAACATGGTGAAACCCCATCTCTACTAAAAATACAAAGTTAGCCGGGCGTGGTGGTGCATGCTTGTAGTCCCAGCCACTCGGGAGGCTGAGGCAGGAGAATCGGTTGAACCAGGGAGTCAGAGGCTACAGTGAGCCAAGATGGTGCCACTGCACTCCAGCCTGGTGACAGAGCAAGACTCTGTCTCAAAAAAAAAAAAAGAAACACTACGGTCTTCAGTGCCTAAAATACTATGTGGTCCAATACAGAAAGAGATTGCTGGCTTGTGCTCTAAAACACTGAGGGAGACCTGGTGCAATGGAAATATTCTTTTGGACAATTATTACCTTTTACTTACCCGTATCCTATTTTTCTGTAATTCGGCAGTTTTTCTTTCTTCCTCCATGTCCCCTTCATGAAGAAAAGCAAGATATTGAGAAGTTAGAATTTAAAAAGATGACGTGAGAATCCAGACCTCCCCAAAATTCCCACACTCATGAGCCTGGATGTTGCAGCCCATCAATTATAAGTAACAATCCCCTCAACACACACACACACACACCCACACACACACACACACACACACCCAAGACACCCAGGCAAATATACCCTGCTCTTGTGGGAAAGTGGAACAACCTTATGTCCCCCTAGAGATACAAAACAGCGCTCTGGTCCTTGTTGATCATAAAGAAGAGGTTAAGAGTGCTATTTTGTAAGTTAACTGAAGACTAGAAAAGTCTGGCTGTCAATTTGCCCATGATAACAAAAAGTATAAAATGTATCAGGGAGTATCTTCCACAACAATAAACACTCCCCGTCTCAAATTCAAGAAAGCACTGATTTATATGCCAGGCTTCTGGGAGTTCCACTCCTAATATTTCTTACTTCTGCACCCCTTGGCTGGCTAAAAGGCTTTGCTGCTCAGCCCTAGACCACTGCCCCTGCCCCCATGAGCTGCAGGGTTCCCCAAAACCTGAGAAAGAGCATCAGCCTATTTTTTTTTTTTTTTTTTTTTTTTTTGAGACAGAGTCTTGCTCTGTCACCCAGGCTGGAGTGCAGTGGTGTGATCTCAGCTCACTGCAACCTCCACCTCCCGGGTTCATGCCATTCTCCTGCCTCAGCCTCCCGAGTAGCTGGGATTACGGGTGCACACCACCCTGCCTGGCTAATTTTTTTGTGTTTTTAGTAGAGACGAGGTTTCACCGTGTTAGCCAGGATGGTACCAATCTCCTGACCTCGTGATCCGCCTGCCTTGGCCTCCCAAACTGCTGGGATTACAGGCGTAAGCCTCCGCGCCTGGCCGCGCATCAGCCTATTGAATTCCATATGCAGGAGGCAGAGAAGGCCGCTATGCTGTGATACACATGCTAAATTTGCCTGCACAGTACAGTAGTAGCAGAATAAGAATACTTGGCCAAGCGCAGTGACTCACGCCTGTAATCCCAGCACTTTGGGAGGCCAAGGTGGGTGGGTCACGAGGTCAGGAGTTCAAAACCAGCCTAACCAATATGGTGAAACCCCTCCTTTACTAACAATACAAAAATTAGCCGGCATGGTGGCGCACGCCTGTAATCCCAGCTACTCAGGAGGCTGAGGCAGGAGAATCGCTTGAACCCAGGAGGCAGAGGTCACAGCAGACGGAGGTCACAGCAAGCCGAAATCACGCCACTGTACTCCAGCCTGGGAGACAGAGCGAGACTCCATCTCAAAAAAAAAAAAAAAAAAAACTTGACCTGTGTCAGCCCTGATGTGGTATCTGCAGTGCTGTTTCACAAATTTCAAACAAGGACATGTTAACAGTTACTTCCACTAGAATGGAACAAGTAGCATTTTTAAAAGCCAATAAAAAACTGTAACATTCTTGGCTGTATTAGTAACAATATATGCCATCTGGACAACCCTGATGTGAGAATGACTTTGCAAAGAAATGGCCACATTTTAGAATATTTCTCACAGAAGCTCTGCAAATCAAATATTATTACAACCAGTTTAGGGTTATCTTAGAATGAGTCAATTAACCACATGTTCAATATTACCCAATTAGACAGCTGCTGAGGCAGGGTACGAATGCAGGCCTATTTGTCTTCAAAACCCAAACACCCAGTGAGTACATTTTGAACACATACCTTAAATTTTAATTGTTTTTAAGCCCCTTATTCCCTAGTTTTACCAGGATTTAGCCTAGAACCCTATTGGGCACTACAGAGAGTGAACAAATGAAGCATTCTAATAAAATATGCTGGGTGTGGTAGCTCATGCTTGTAATCCCAGCACTTTGGGAGACCAAGGTTGGGGGATCACATGAGGTCAGGAGTTCAAGACCAGCCTGGCCAAAATGGCGAACCCCTGTCTCTGCTAAAACTACAAAAATTCGCCAGACATGGTGGTGCACAGCTGTAGTCCCAGCTACTCAGGAGGCTGAGGCAGGAGAATTGTGTGAACTCAGGAGGCGGAGGTTGCAGTAAGCCGAAATCACACCACTGCACTCCAGCCTGAGCAACAGAGCCAGACTCTGTCTCAAAATAAATAAAATAAATAAATAATCAAATATGCTATCTTTGAGCTCCTTCTCCTAAGGCCTATGTCTTGGGCAACAATGCTTCCCTTATAGCCCTTACCTCATTTCATATTTATTTAGATGACATTTATCCTGACCCTACCACATGAAGTCACAAGGAATAAGGCACAGAAAAATAAAAAAGAAAAATCCTGAAGCAAATGAATGTTATAATATTTTGGGGTAAGACACTAAGTTAACAAAATACATCAGGTAGAGATACATGCTATATAAAAAATGTAGCACATTATAGGGATAAGGAGACACGTAACATATTTATCTTTAGCAAGTCAGGACAAGTAATGTGGCAGGGTAGAAGCAGAAAATTAAAATAACTGTTTCAGATCACACTGGAATTTCAGAGGGTTTAGTCTATCTATTATATATTTATAAGCATTATCAACTCCCAGAGGAAAAAAAATCAGTACTGGCCAGGCACAGTGGCTCACACCTGTAATCCCAGCACTTTGGGAGGCCAAGGTGGGTGGATCACAAGGTCAGGAGTTCAAGACTAGCCTGGCCAAGATGGTGAAACCCATCTCTACTAAAAATACAAAAAAATTAGCTGGGCATGGTGGCAGGTGCCTGTAATCCCCACTACTTGGGAGGCTGAGGCAGAGAATTGTTTGAACCCAGAAGGCAGAGATTGCAGTGAGCCGAGATCGCGCCACTGCACTCCAGCCTGGGAGACAGAGCGAGAATCCGTCTCAAAAAAAAAAAAAAAAATCGGTATTAATAGGCTAGACTATTGATATATAAAGTTGAATAAAGACCAGCATAAAAGTTTAGAAAGAAAATAGAAAATAATATTTTTTAAAACATAGTAAACAGAATCAGAAAAGCTAAAAAAACATCCTTTGCAAAAAGAAAAACTAATGAAACTGACAAACTCAGCTTTTTAAAAATTTTTTTTATTTAATTTATTGTTTAAGACAGACTCTCTTTATGTTCCCAGGTTGATCTCATTTCCTAGGCTCAAGCGATCCATCTGCCTTAGCTTCCCACCAGCTGGGACTACAGATGTGCACCACCGCAGCCGGCAACAAACTCAGCAATTTTTTTTTTTTTTTTTTTTTGAGACGGAGTCTCGCTCTGTCGCCCAGGCTGGAGTGCAGTGGCGCAATCTCGGCTCACTGCAAGCTCCGCCTCCCGGGTTCACGCCATTCTCCTGCCTCAGCCTCTCCGAGTAGCTGGGACTACAGGCGCCCGCCACCACGCCCGGCTAATTTTTTTGTATTTTTAGTAGAGAAGGGGTTTCACCGTGGTCTCGATCTCCTGACCTCGTGATCCGCCCGCCTCGGCCTCCCAAAGTGCTGGGATTACAAGCGTGAGCCACCGCGCCCGGCCTCAAACTCAGCAATTTTAAGAGCAACAGGGCATAAACAACAACAACAACAAAAATTATGAACAAGAATGAATCATAATTACAGATATAAGGAGAATACAGAAAAAAATAAGGAATAAATACGAAGATGCACAGGTAATTAATGAATTTCTAGAAAGTAGTACAACTTTCCAGCAATGATCCAAAACCTAATTACACCCAGTAATCAAAGAAAAAAAAAATCAGCGGTTTAAAACATGGTCAGGCCGGGTGCAGTGGCTCATGCCTGTAATTCCAGCACTTTGGGAGGCGGAGAGCCCATGAGTTCAAGACCTTCCCAGGCAACAGAGCAAGACTCCTATTTTCTAAAAAGAAATAGGAATAAAGAAAGGAAAAAAAACCTACAAACACCTACAGCAAACATCCTATTTAATGGTGAAATGATAGAATAATTCCCTCTAGAATCAGAAACAAGACAAGGATGTAAATTACATGCTATTCTGTCGGACATTGTACTGGAAGTCCTGGCAAGTGCAGTAAAGAAATGAAAAGAAATGGAAACTGCAAGGAATAAAAAGGGAAAAGATTGAAACTGACAGATGACCAAATTTTCTGTGTGAAATTTAACCTATCTATAAATGATTCAAATGCATCATTAATGACAAAATGCATCAGTTCACTTTCACCTGAATATAATGTATCAAACTGATGTCCACAGGCAAAGTATAATATCCAGAGACCAAATACTATCTTTTTGTTTTTTTGAAACAGGGTCTCGCTCTGTTGCCCAGGCTGGAGTGCAGTGATGCGATCTCAGCTCACTGCAACCTCTGCCTCCCGAGTAGCTGGGAACACAGGAGTGCACGTTTTATTTTACTTTTTTTTTTTGTAGAGACAGGATCTTGCTATGTTGCCCAGGCTAGCCTCAAAGTCCTGGGCTCAAGCGATCCACCCACCTCGGCCGCCCAAAGTGCTGGGATTACAGGCGTGAACCACGGCGCCTGGCCCAAACACTGCCTAATGCATAAAGAGGGGACAGGAGGGGACCGAGCCGAGGCAAATGTCACCCCATGCTCACCCGACACGCCCTGATCCACAGATCAGCTCACAGAGAACGAGGCTGAGGCGCTTGTCCTTGAGATCCGAATGGCAGAGGTGCTCTTCCTTTCTGGAAAGAGAGCAAAGGATGCTTTCGGAGGCTGATGAACTACGACATTGGTTCTCCAACTCTCGCCTGCATCAGAATCACCCCGATTTCTGAACCCACACCAGAGTTCCCGATTCAGTGAGTTTGGGACCAGCCGCGGCCGCAAGGGCAGCTGACCCGGGCTCTCTGAGGCGGCGCCGCGGCGGCGGGAGGCCCCGGGCGCGGGGTCCGGGCAGGGAGTGGCGGGGAGGCAGCCCTTAGACCGCCGATCCCCAAGCCGAGCCCTTCGTCTCCCGCGGACCCGACCCGGGGCAGGCGGGGCGGGGCGGGGCAGGGCAGGGCAGGACAAGAAGCGGACGGAGGCAAAAATGTTCCTCAGACGCGGACGGAGGCATAGGGTGACATGGCTGTCGACTCGCGCATGCGCAGAAGCACACTTCTGATTCCCCTTTCGGCGCTGCAAACGGCGTATGGGGCGGGGCCTGGGAAGCGGGACTTGAGGTGAAGGGGGTGGAGTGGGGAGGAGCGGGGTGCGAAGGAGCGCCAAGGCTGGTTCTAGCCGCAAGTGGATGAGAAATCCTAGTTTCTTCATGATTTGGAGTAAACAGAAGAAACAGAATCCTGGACTGGACTTTCATGACTCGGCCTGAGGGGCAGAACTGGGGCTAGACCGGACCTAGGGGCGTGGCCTTTTAAATACGCCAAGGGGCAGGGCTGAAGGTGGAACCAGATTGGGAGCGGGGCTTGGTTGAAATTCCTAGTGGGCGGAGACGAGGGCTAGGAGTGGGGCTTAAGTGACTGGGCCTGGGGATGGGGCTAAGGCTAGGGCTTCCCATCCAGGTTCTCAGCCACTACGGATACAGGGTGCTCATCGATCGGGTTTATACCTATCCTCCACGTTGCTACAGCCCTGTACACAGGACACATATATTTGCAGCTCTAATAGGAAACAGACTCTCCTTTCCACTCACTCAGTCCTTTTGGGCCTTTTAGTTTTCCCTTTCATTGTTGTATTGATAAATTCTCCTGTAGAGGGAAGCCATTGATAATTATTTAAATAGAACCTTTTTCCTGGAAACTTGCTGAATTCTGATAGCTGTCAGTTTATTATTTGGAACATCAAATATAAATATTTTCTATGCATATTTTCATTGTTTTAATGTGTATAATTCATTTCTTTTTCTTTTTGTGAGGCAATGTCTCACTCTATCGCCTAGGCTGGAGTGCAGTGGTGCAACCACGGCTCATTGCAGCCTTGACTTCCCCAGCTCAAGTGATTGTCCCATCTCAGCCCCGCAAGTAGCTGAGAATACAGACGCGTACCGCCCCACCCAGCTATTTTTTTTTTTATTTTTTGTAGAGATGGGATCGCACTATGTTGCTGAAGCTGGTCTCAAACTCCTGAGCTCAAGCTATCCTCTCACCTCAGCCTTCCAGAGTGCTAGGAGTACAGGTGTAAGCCACCACACCCAGAGTCATTTCTTTTTCTTATTGTTTGTTTAGGGCTTCCTCAACTATAAGTCGGAAATAAATTAAGCATTCTTGTCTTGGTCTGTAATGATTACCAAAGTTCCTCAGTAAGCTGTTTACAACAGGTGCCCCTCTTATCAAGTTAATCTTTTTAAACCAGGTTTATGAAGATATTTTATCAATAATTTTTTATGAACACTATCAAATGTTTATGCAACAATTGAGTTGATAACATAATTTTGCTCCTCTGACTTAGTTTGCAATATCATATCCATATAAAATATTTAATTTTAGGCAAGGCGCAGTGGCTCATGCATGTAATCCCAGCACTTTGGGAGGCTGAGGTCGGTGGATTACCTGAGGTCAGGTGTTCAAGACCAGCCTGGCTACCATGGTGAAACCCCATCTCTACTAAAAATAAAAAATTAGCTGGGCATGGTGGCGGGTGCCTGTAATCCCAGCTACTCAGGAGGCTGAGGCAAGGAGAATCACTTGAACCCGGGAGGCAGAGGTTGCAGTGAGCTGAGATTGCGCCATTGTACTCCAGCCTGGGCGACAATAGCGAGACTCCATCTCAAAAATATATATATTCAGTTTTATATATCCCCAATGAATCTATACTTTTAGTAAAATGGTTTCTGAGTTTCCTAGTTTGCTTTTAAATGTCTCCCTAAACTCTAAAATATAAAAATATTTTCCTAATTTACTTCCAAATTGTATTGCTTTTTAAAACGTAGAATTCTTTACTCCTCAGGGAATGTATTTTGGTACAATATGAGGTAGAGATGTGTTATATAAATGAAACACAGGTGGCCTTTCTGTATTGGTCCCTAGGTTGTTCATTCTTCATTGCGGCTTGAGGTCACCTTCCCAATGCCTGTCCCTGGAGCCCTAGCCAGCTCCCTTTCATCATCTATGTTTTTTAAGTGTAAATCTTTTTCTATTATGAAGCATTATGTTCTCATTGTAGAAGTTTTTTTATTTTAAAGGAAAAGTATAAGGAAAAAACAAACAACATTCAGAATCCCAGCAGTTTTTGAATTTTCTGTATTTCCTTTCTGCCTTCTTTGTATATGTGGGCAGCAAGCCACCCAGGTGCCAAGGCAAGAGACCGAGGGCACAAGCTGTTCCAGTATAATAAAGAAAATATATAGAATAAGAATAGTTATACTAGAAATAGATTATAGATATGATTGTGTATGAATATCATTAATCATTTGTAGCATTACTCTTTATTCCAATATTATAATAATCTTTGTTCTACAATTACAACCTAGGAAAAACCAAGCCATACAGAGATAGGAGCTGAAAGGACGTGGTGAGAAGTGACCAGAAGACAAGGGTGAGCGCTCTGTTATGCCTGGACAGAGACACTAGAGGGCTCCCTGGTCTAGCGGTAATGCCAGCCCCTGGGAAGGAGCCCGTTACCTAGCGGACCTTGGTCTGGTGGTAGCGTCAGTGCCTGGGGAAGGCACCCATTACTTAGCAGACAGGGAAAGGGAATCTCCCTTTCCCCCGGGGGAGTTAGAGAAGACTCTGCTCACTACCTCTTGTGGAAGGCCTGACATCAGTCAGGCCCACCCACAGCCATCCAGAGGCCTAAACGTCTTCCTGTGATGCTGTGCTTCAGGGGTCACACTCCTGGTCCACTTTCATGTTCCACCCTGTACACCTGGCTCCACCTTCTAATTAGCAGTAGCAGAATTAGCGAAAGTACTAAAGTCTTTGAAATGCATAGAAGAAATAATGGCATAAGCTGTCCTCTCTCTCTCTCTCCACCTTGGCTGCCAAACAGGGAAGGGCCCCCTGTCCGGTGGACACATGACTCGCATGAGCTTACCTATCATTGGAGATGGCTCACCCTCCTTACCCTCCCCCCTTGTCTTGTATCCAATAAATAACAGCACAGCCAGGCATTCAGGGCCGCTACTGGTCTCTGCGCCTTGGTAGTAGTGGTCCCCCGGGCCCAGCTGTCTTTTTGTCTATCTCTTTGTCTTGTGTCTTTATTTCTATGATCTCTCGTCTCCGCACACAAAGAGAAAAACCCACAGACCCAGTAGAGCTGGTCCCTACAGTAAGCATAGCAGTGGGTTTTTTTATTGTTTGTTTGTTTGTTTTTGACTCAGTCTCGCTCTGTCGCCCAGGCCAGAGTGCAGTGGTGCCATCTCAGCTCATTGCAACCTTCACCTCCTGGGTTCAAACAATCCTCCTGCCTCAGCCTCCTGAGTAGCTGGGATTACAGGCACGCGCCACAACGCCCGGCTAATTCTGTATTTTTAGTAGAGACGGAGTTTCTCCATGTTGGTCAGGCTGGTCTCGAACTCCTGACCTCAGGTGATCCACCCTTCTCGGCCTCCCAAAGTGCTGGGATTACAGGTGTGAGCCACTGCTCCCAGCCCATAGCAGTGTTTTTAACATCACATAACCACTACCATGATGAAAGTAAACAGTTATTCTCATTCCTTCAAAAAACTCTCTAGTGCTGCCTCTTTTTAGTCAAACTTTTCCCTCTTCATGAATTCCTGCAATTTTTCCTACAGTTTATTTTTTCCAAAAATGTCATATGCAGTATGTAGCATTCTTCTTTTCACAGAGCACAATGCATTTCAGATTATTCATGTCATATTCTTGATTCACAGTGAAGAATGTCTTGTTTGTTCCTTTCTGCTGCTGTGTAATATTCCATGGCTTACACTTACTACCAGTTGTAGGACATTTGGGTTGTTTCCACTTTTTATGAAGAAAAATGCTATATGAGGGGTTTTTTGGTGGCAAAATATGTATAACATAAATGACACCATTTTAACTCATTTTTTTTCTTTTTTTTGAGGCATAGTCTCGCTCTGTCACCCAGACTGGAGTGCAATGGCATGATCTTGGCTCACTGCAACCTCTGCCACCTGGGCTCAAGTGATTCTCCTGCCTCATCCTCCTGAGTAGCTGGGATTACAGGTGCCCACCACCATGCTCAGCTAATGTTTGTATTTTTAGTAGAGATGGGGTTTCACCAGGTTGGCCAGCCTGGTCTCAAACTCCTGACCTCAGGTGATCCACCCACCTCAGCCTCCCAAAGTGCTGGGATTACAGGCGCAAGCCACCGTGCCCAGCCTTTTTTTTTTTTTTTTTTTTTGAGATGGAGTCTCACTGTCGCCCAGCCTGGAGTGCAATGTCGTGATCTCAGCTCACTGCAACCTCCGCCTCCCGGGTTCAAGTGATTCTCCAGCCTCAGCCTCCCAAGTAGCTGGGACTATAGGCACATGCCACCACACCCAGCTAAGTTTTGTATTTTTAGTAGAGACAAGATTTCACCATGTTGGCCAGGCTGGTCTCAAACTCCTGACCTCAAGCGATCCACCTGTCTTGACCTCCCAAAGTGCTGGGATTACAGGCGTGAGCCACCGTGCCTGGCCAATCAGAAGTAATTTCAATTTTTCATCTGCCATGCAAAAAAGGTGAGGGATTGCAAAGGCAATAGCCTCTGGTCCTTTTGTTACGTGGGCATGGAAAGTGGGGTTTCCCTTTGATCTAGTTCTAGAAAGTCAGTGTGAATTGGCCTTAGGTTCCCTGCCTCTAGACCTTATTCTACCTCGACACTGAAACTTGGAAAGGAAGCTTCTTCCTCCTTCCTTGTCTTCCAGCACCCTACACTGGTAACGGGTAAAAGAGAAATATTTATAAGGCCAATCTCCATTATCACAAAGCAGAAAAAAAGGACAAATTTGTAGCAGAAGTAATAAATCTATAATTAGGACAGTGGTCAAAGCATGTTTTGCCTTGGTTTTCCTTTAGTGACAGACCAGGTCTTAGCAACACCAAGGATTGGTTCATGGTATCCAGACTGCTTTTCCTCCCAATTTGTGGCAGGTCAATTCTCCCTGACAATCACACAGACAGGCCTGCATGACAGTCACACAGACAGACCTGCATAGCACTTCAGTTACACAGACAAATTTCCACAAAACTGCCTTAACATTGAGCAAATAGTTAAATCTAGGGAAATCAGTGCCCAGACATCAAAGCTAGAAATGAAACATATGGTCAGTCGAAGCTTTGCACGGGCTTCTCCCTAACCTGGAGCAAGCCAAAATAATAGAGACAGTCTTACATTCCTAGTACCAGGGTGTGTCTCAGGTGGACAAAATCTGAGATGAGTCAAGATAACAGAGGCAGCTGTTTGAATAGATTCATTGCAGAGTCTAAGGCAGCTTTCTGGACCCAAGCTGTAAAGGAGATAATGTGTCCAGAGTTGGTTCCTGCTGGAGGGTTTGTGGTCTCGCTGACTTCACAAATGAAGCTGCAGACCTTTGCAATGAGTGTTACAGCTCTTAAAGATGGCACAGGCCCAAAGAGTGAGCAACGTTTATTGTGAAGTGCGAAAGGACAAAGCTTCCACAGCGTGGAAGGGGACCCTAGCAGGTTGCCTTGCTGGCTGGGGGGGGTGACCAGCTTTTATTCCCTTATCAGCCCCTCCCATGTTCTGTTTCTGTCCTATCAGAGTGCCGTTTTTTCAATCCTCCCTGCGATTGGCTACTTTTAGAATCCTGCTGATTGGTGCGTTTTACAGAGCACTGATTGGTGCATTTTACAATCCTCTTGTAAGACAGGAAAGTTCCCCAAGTCCCCATTCAACTCAGGAAGTCCAGCTGGCCTCACCTTTCAATTATCCCTCTAAACAGGTCACTCAATAGCTGTTGGGAACTGGGTGATGACCGCTCTGGGCTACTTCCTGCTGGATAGGGGTGAAGAAGGGGCCCTGCAGTTGTAGTGTCCTCCAGAGGGGAACTCTCTAGGCCAGTCAAAGGGCCAGTGGGTCAGTCCAGGGGTCCTCAGTAGAAGTTGTGAGTTGAGCTCATTTGGGGTTCTGTTTGTAAGACCCTCTGTAGCTTGATGACCTCGATCCTGGAGGAAACAAATTTGATAAGGATGTTAAAAATACAGGACCCAAAGGCAAGTAATAGCAAGATGGCTGTCATGGGACCAAGAAAGGGGAGAAGCCATGTTGCCCAACTCCAGAGGTGGTATAAGAGTTTGAAAGGCATCTGATTTCAGAAGCCTTTTCCTGTAAACGCTGGGCGGCATCTCATACTATCCCTTACTGGTTAGTGTAAAAGCAACACTCTTCCCTTAATAATGTACAGAGTCCTCCTTTCTCAGCAGTGAGGAGGTCTAGGCCTCAGCGGTTTTGGACAGTCACTGCCACTAAAGAGTCTATTTGGGGTTGTAGAGTAAGGATAGATTTTGTTATTTCTTGCAAACTGTTTGAAAAATCTTTTGAGAATGTGTGGTAGTAGGATAATGAAGTAGATAAACTGGCTATTCCAGTTCCTGTAGCAGTGGCCATTCCTAACCCTGTAAGTAGGAGTATTAGTTGTATGGCCCTGCACTGACCAACTTGAGCTTTGAGGGGCACTGATAGGGTCTGATTTCCTGGGACAATGTCAATGTTGGGACTTAGGAAGACTAAGGTGCAGGTGCCTCTCCAGTTGGTGGGGAGGCAGATATAGGTTGAAGTTCCACATGAGAAGAATATGCCTTGGCTGGGTAGACAGAAATCGTTGTGTATGTTAAAAAGGTGTGTGAGTTTGTTCTTTTTATTTTCACATACTCCTGGAGTACTTATCAAGGTAGCTCCAGTGAGTAGCTGGAAAGGGGTGTTGGGAGCAAACTGAGTGGCTCCCTGTGTTCTATTTTCCCATTAGAGAAAAAACCGTTTTGTATCTACTAGGAACCATTCAAGAGAGTGATTGAAAGTGGGGATGAGAAGGCATTCATTAGTGGTGGGGGCGCTGCTGCAGGGGTTCCAGGGGTGAATGGTCATGCAGGGAGGATGTTTGCCATTACAAACTGTTTAAGCAGGGAGGAGGTGATGATTTTGGGGAGCCCTGAGAAGCAGACAAGCCATCTGAATGGAGCTGTTTGGGTGACTCGGAAGTTACTATGATCAGTTGGGGCTTGAAGTTGTAGGGTATAATTACACTGATGGGATAGCAGGTGTCCCAGGGGCAGGCCTGATAACAGTTTCCATTGGATGCATAAAGGGGCTTGGAAAGTTAAGACAGTATTTGTGGTTACAGGGCCATGTATGGGTTTTTCATTGCTCGTGTAATAGATGAAGCTGGAAATGTAAGAGCGTAAAAACTGGATTGCGCGTCCTTTTAGGGTATTGTTGGTCCTATCGGAGATGGGGAAGTCGGCTAATGATTGTGTATTTAGAAGTTGGAAAGGGTATTTTCCTTCATAACGGGGGTGTCCAAAGTTTAACTCGGGTGTGGTGAATCCAAGATTCCACTCCTGCCACCTTAACTGTAGTGGGGGTAGAGAGGATTATGGAGTATGTTCCTTCCCACAAGGAATCCATAGATGGGGAGGTAGAGGGGAGGGACTTGACCAACACTAGATCTCCTGGTTGGAAGAACTCTGTTCCCTTGTCTTTGTGACATCCTTCAGGAAGGTTTTTAAGATTTTATTGATATTTTGCCAAAGAAGTTATATCTTTGACCAAACTGGCCGTTTCCTGATCAAGTAGGAGGTCATTAGTGAGAAAAGGTCATCCATACAGCATTTCTTATGGACTGAGCCCCATTTTGTGAGGAGAATTTCGGATTCTCAACAAGGCCATGGGCAAGAGAGTAGGCCATGGGAAATGAGTTTCTTGTGTTAGTTTCCTTAGGTGCCTCTTGAGTGTTTCATTTGCCTTCTAGACCTTTCCTGAGGATTGTGGCCTCCAGGTGCAGTGAAGGTGATATTTTATCCCTAGTGCCCTGGAAATTCCCTGAGTTACCGTGGCTTTAAAAGCCAGACCATTGTCCCTTTGTAAGCTTTGGGGAAGCCCAAATCTAGGAATTATTTCATGAATTAGGACTTTAACCACTTCCTGAAACTTCTCTGTCTTCCAGGGGAAGGCTTCTATCCAATTTGTAAAAGCATCAACACAGACCAGCAAGTATTGAAATCCACTTGACTTAGGCATATGGGTGAAGTCTAATTGCCAGTCCTCTCCAGGATAGTGCCCTATTCTTTGTTCCCCAAGAGGGGCCTTACAATGGACCAGGGGATTATTCCTTTGGCACACCTCACAGGCTTTGACTACTTGTTGGATGGTTCGGAGGAGATTTGATCCTGTAAATAGGGATTTAGCTATTTGATGAGTGCTCTCAATACCCATATGAAAAGTTTGGTGGAGGGTCTTAAGTATTTTCCACGGGCTGGCTTTGGGTATGACTACCTTTCCCTCTTCTGTTGTTAACCACCCCAAGGGGAGAAAACTATGCCCCCGTCAAAGTCCTCCTTCTTTTTCGGTCGGAGAATACTGGGGCTTAATCTCCTGGAGAGGGTTGTTCCATAACAAGGGTCCTTACCTAGGTATTTCTAATGGGAGGTTCTGCCTGGCAGCAATTTTAGCCTCAGCGTCTGCCTGACAGTTTCCTTCTGCCTTTTCTCCTTCACCTTTTTTTTTTTTCTTTTTTATTATACTTTAGGGTTTTAGGGTACATGTGCACAATGTGCAGGTTTGTTACATATGTATCCATGTGCCATGTTGATTTCCTGCACCCATTAACTCGTCATTTAGCATTAGGTGTATCTCCTAATGCTGTCCCTCCCCCCTCCCCCCACCCCACAACAGTCCCCGGAGTGTGATGATCCCCTTCCTGTGTCCATGAGTTCTCATTGTTCAATTCCCACCTATGAGTGAGAACATGCGGTGTTTGGTTTTTTGTCCTTGCGATAGTTTACTGAGAATGATGTTTTCCAGTTTCATCCATGTCCCTACAAAGGACACGAACTCATCATTTTTTATGGCTGCATAGTATTCCATGGTGTATATGTGCCACATTTTCTTAATCCAGTCTATCGTTGTTGGACATTTGGGTTGGTTCCAACTCTTTGCTATTGTGAATAGTGCCGCAATAAACATACGTGTGCATGTGTCTTTATAGCAGCATGATTTATAGTCCTTTGGGTATATACCCAGTAATGGGATGGCTGGGTCAAATGGTATTTCTAGTTCGAGATCCCTGAGGAATCGCCACACTGACTTCCACAATGATTGAACTAGTTTACAGTCCCACCAACAGTGTAAAAGTGTTCCTATTTCTCCACATCCTCTCCAGCACCTGTTGTTTCCTGCTTTTTTAATGATGGCCATTCTAACTGGTGTGAGATGGTATCTCACTGTGGTTTTGATTTGCATTTCTCTGATGGCCAGTGATGATGAGCATTTCTTCATGTGTTTTTTGGCTGCATAAATGTCTTCTTTTGAGAAGTGTCTGTTCATGTCCTCTGCCCACTTTTTGATGGGGTTGTTTGTTTTTTTCTTGTAAATTTGTTTGAGTTCATTGTAGATTCTGGATATTAGCCCTTTGTCAGATGAGTAGGTTGCGAAAATTTTCTCCCATTCTGTAGGTTGCCTGTTCACTCTGATGATAGTTTCTTTTGCTGTGCAGAAGCTCTTTAGTTTAATGAGATCCCATTTGTCGATTTTGGCTTTTGTTGCCATTGCTTTTGGTGTTTTAGACATGAAGTCCTTGCCCATGCCTATGTCCTGAATGGTATTGCCTAGGTTTTCTTGTAGGATTTTAATGGTTTTAGGTCTAACATATAAGTCTTTAATCCATCTTGAATTAATTTTTGTATAAGGTGTAAGGAAGGGATCCAGTTTCAGCTTTCTACATATGGCTAGCCAGTTTTCCCAGCACCATTTATTAAATAGGGAATCCTTTCCCCATTGCTTGTTTTTGTCAGGTTTGTCAAAGATCAGATAGTTGTAGCTATGCGGCATCATTTCTGAGGGCTCTGTTCTGTTCCATTGATCTATGTCTCTGTTGTGGTACCAGTACCATGCTGTTTTGGTTACTGTAGCCTTGTAGTATAGTTTAAAGTCAGGTAGCGTGATGCCTCCAGCTTTGTTCTTTTGGCTTAGGATTGACTTGGCGATGCGGGCTCTTTTTTGGTTCCATATGAACTTTAAAGTAGTTTTTTCCAATTCTGTGAAGAAAGTCATTGGTAGCTTGATGGGGATGGCATTGAATCTATAAATTACCTTGGGCAGTATGGCCATTTTCACGATATTGATTCTTCCAACCCATGAGCATGGAATGTTCTTCCATTTGTTTGTATCCTCTTTTATTTCATTGAGCAGTGGTTTGTAGTTCTCCTTGAAGAGGTCCTTCACATCCCTTGTAAGTTGGATTCCTAGGTATTTTATTCTCTTTGAAGCAATTGTGAATGGGGGTTCACTCATGATTTGGCTCTCTGTTTGTCTGTGATTGGTGTACAAGAATGCTTGTGATTTTTGTACATTAATTTTGTATCCTGAGACTTTGCTGAAGTTGCTAATCAGCTTAAGGAGATTTTGGGCTGAGACAATGGGGTTTTCTAGATATACAATCATGTCATCTGCAAACAGGGACAATTTGACTTCCTCTTTTCCTAATTGAATACCCTTTATTTCCTTCTCCTGCCTGATTGCTCTGGCCAGAACTTCCAGCACTATGTTGAATAGGAGCGGTGAGAGAGGGCATACCTGTCTTGTGCCAGTTTTCGAGGGAATGCTTCCAATTTTTGCCCATTCAGTATGATATTGGCTGTGGGTTTGTCATAGATAGCTCTTATTATTTTGAGATACGTCCCATCAATACCTAATTTATTGAGAGTTTTTAGCATGAAGGGTTGTTGAATTTTGTCAAAGGACTTTTCTGCATCTATTGAGATAATCATGTGGTTTTTGTCTTTGGTTCTGTTTATATGCTGGATTACATTTATTGATTTGCGTATGTTGAACCAGCCTTGCATCCCAGGGATGAAGCCCACTTGATTATGGTGGATAAGCTTTTTGATGTGCTGCTGGATTCGGTTTGCCAGTATTTTATTGAGGATTTTTGCATCAATGTTCATCAAGGATATTGGTCTGAAATTCTCTTTTTTGGTTAGGTCTCTGCCAGGTTTTGGTATCAGGACGATGCTGGCTTCGTAAAATGTGTTAGGGAGGATTCCCTCTTTTTCTATCGATTGGAATAGTTTCAGAAGGAATGGTACCAGTTCCTCCTTGTACCTCTGGTAGAATTCAGCTGTGAATCCACCAGGTCCTGGACTCTTTTTGGTTGGTAAGCTATTGATTATTGCCACAATTTCAGAACCTGTTATTGGTCTATTCAGAGATTCAACTTCTTCCTGATTTAGTCTTGGGAGGGTGTATTTGTCGAGGAATTTATCCATTTCTTCTAGATTTTCTAGTTTATTTGCATAGAGGTGTTTGTAGTATTCTCTGATGGTAGATTGTATTTCTGTGGGATCGGTGGTGATATCCCCTTTTTCGTTTTTTATTGCATCTATTTGATTCTTCTCTCTTTTCTTCTTTATTAGTCTTGCTAGCGGTCCATCAATTTTGTTGATCCTTTCAAAAAACCAGCTCCTGGATTCATTAATTTTTTGAAGGGTTTTTTGTGTCTCTATTTCCTTCAGTTCTGCTCTGATTTTAGTTATTTCTAGCCTTCTGCTAGCTTTTGAATGTGTTTGCTCTTGCTTTTCTAGTTCTTTTAATTGTGATGTTAGGGTGTCAATTTTGGATCTTTCCTGCTTTCTCTTGTGGGCATTTAGTGCTATAAATTTCCCTCTACACACTGCTTTGAACGTGTCCCAGAGATTCTGGTATGTTGTGTCTTTGTTCTCATTGGTTTCAAAGAACATTTTTATTTCTGCCTTCATTTCATTATGTACCCAATAGTCTTTCAGGAGCAGGTTGTTCAGTTTCCATGTAGTTGAGCGGTTTTGAGTGAGTTTCTTAATCCTGAGTTCTAGTTTGATTGCACTGTGGTCTGAGAGACAGTTTGTTATAATTTCTGTTCTTTTACATTCGCTGAGGAGAGCTTTACTTCCAACTATGTGGTCAATTTTGGAATAGGTGTGGTGTGGTGCTGAAAAAAATGTACATTCTGTTGACTTGGGGTGGAGAGTTCTGTAGATGTCTATTAGGTCCACTTTATGTAGAGCTGAGTTCAATTCCTGAATATCCTTGTTAACTTTCTGTCTCGTTGATCTGTCTAATGCTGACAGTGGGGTGTTAAAATCTCCCATTATTATTGTGTGGGAGTTTAAGTCCCTTTGTAGGTCACTGAGGACTTGCTTTATGAATCTGGGTGCTCCTGTGTTGGGTGCATATATATTTAGGATAGTTAGCTCTTCTTGTTGAATTGATCCCTTTACCATTATGTAATGGCCTTCTTTGTCTCTTTTGATTTTGTTGGTTAAAGTCTATTTTATCAGAGACTAGGATTGCAACCCCTGCCTTTTTTTGATTTCCAGTTGCTTGATAGATCTTCCTCCATCCCTTTGTTTTGAGTCTATGTGTGTCTCTGCACGGGAGATGGGTTTCCTGAATACAGCACACTGATGGGTCCTGACTCCTTATCCAGTTTACCAGTCTGTGTCTTTTGGTTGGAGCATTTAGCCCATTTACATTTAACGTTAATATTGTTATGTGTGAATCTGATCCTTTCATTATGATGTTAGTTGGTTATTTTGCTCGTTAGTTGCTATAGTTTCTTCCTAGCCTCGATGGTCTTTACAGTTTGGCATGTTTTTGCAGTGGCTGGTGCTGGTCATTCCTTTCCATGTTTAGTGCTTCCTTCAGGAGCTCTTTTAGGGCAGGCCTGGTGGTGACAAAATCACTCAGCGTTTGCTTATCTGTAAAGTATTTTATTTCTCCTTCACTTATGAAGCTTAGTTTGGCGGGATAGAAATTCTGGGTTGAAAATTCTTGTCTTTAAGAATGGTGAATATCGGCCCCCACTCTCTTCTGGCTTGTAGAGTTTCTGCTGAGAGATCAGCTGTTAGTCTGATGGGCTTCCCTTTGTGGGTAACCCGACCTTTCTCTCTGGCTGCCCTTAACATTTTTTCCTTCATTTCAACTTTGGTGAATCTGACAATTATGTGTCTTGGAGTTGCTCTTCTCGAGGAGTATCTTTGTGGCGTTCTCTGTATTTCCTGAATCTGAATGCTGGCCTGCCTTGCTAGATTGGGGAAGTTCTCCTGGATAATATCTTGCAGAGTGTTTTCCAACTTGGTTCCATTCTCCCCATCATTTTCAGGTACACCAATCAGACGTAGGTTTGGTCTTTTCACATAGTCCCAAATTTCTTGGAGGCTTTGTTCATTTCTTTTTATTCTTTTTTCTCTAAACTTCCCTTCTCTCTTCATTTCATTCATTTCATCTTCCATCAGCGATACCCTTTCTTCCAGTTGATCGCATCTGCTACTGAGGCTTCTGCAATCTTCGCGTAGTTCTTGAAACTTGGCTTTCAGCTCCATCAGCTCCTTTAAGCCCTTCTCTCCATTGGTTATTCTAGTTATCCATTCTTCTAATTTTTTTTCAAAGTTTTTAACTTCTTTGCTATTGTTTTGAATTTCCTCTCGTAGCTCAGAGTAGTTTGATCATCTGTAGCCTTCTTCTCTCAACTCATCAAAGTCATCCTCCATCCAGCTTTGTTCCGTTGCTGGTGAGGAACTGCGTTCCTTTGGAGGAGGAGAGGTGCTCTGTTTTTTAGAGTTTCCAGTTTTTGTGTTCTGTTTTTTCCCCATCTTTGTGGTTTTATCTACTTTTTGTTTTTGATGATGGTGATGTACAGATGGGTTTTTGGTGTGGATGTCCTTTCTGATTGTTAGTTTTCCTTCTACCAGACAGGCCCCTCAGCTGCAGGTCTGTTGGAGTTTACTAGAGGTCCACTCCAGACCCTGTTTGGCTGGGTGTCAGCAGCGGTGGCTGCAGATCTGCAGATTTTCATGAGACCACAAATTCAGCTGTCTGATAGTTCCTCTGAAAGTTTTGTCTCAGAGGAGTACCCGGTTGAATGAGGTGTCAGTCTGTCCCTACTGGGGCAGTGCCTCCCAGTTAGGCTGCTCAGGGGTGAGGGACCCACTTTAGGAGGCAGTCTGTCCGTTCTCAGATCTCCAGCTGCGTGCTGGGAGAACCACTACTCTCTTCAAAGCTGTCAGTCAGACAGGGACATTTAAGTCTGTGGAGTTTCTTGCTGAGTTTTTGTTTGTCTGTGCCCTGCCCCCAGAGGTGGAGCCTACAGAGGCAGGCAGGCCTCCTTGAGCTGTGGTGGGCTCCACCCAGTTCGAGCTTCCTGGCTGCTTTGTTTACCTAAGCAAGCCTGGGCAATGGCAGGCGCCCCTCCCCCAGCCTCGCTGCCGCCTTGCAGCTTGATCTCAGACTGCTGTGCTAGCAATCAGCGAGACTCCGTGGGCATAGGACCCTCCGAGCCAGGTGCAGGACACAATCTCCTAGTGTGCTGTTTTCCAGGCCCGTTGGAAAAGCACAGTATTAGGATGGGACTGACCCGATATTCCAGGTGCCGTCTGTTTCCCCTTTCTTTGACTAGGAAAGGGAACTCCCTGACCCCTTGCGCTTCCCGAGTGAGGCAATGCCTCGCCCTGCTTCGGCTCGCGCACAGTGCACTTCACCGACTGTCCTGCACCCACTGTTAGGCACTCCCTAGTGAGATGAAACCGGTACCTCAAGCAGAAATGCAGAAATCACCCGTCTTCTGTGTCTCTGGGGCTGGGAGCTGGAGACCGGAGCTGTTCCTATTCGGCCATCTTGGCTCCACCCCCTCTCCTTCACCTTTTTGATGGCTTCGGCAGTGTAAGACTGCCACCTCCTTGGGTTTTTGCACGGCGTGCAATAACTCCATGATTTTCTTGTGGTATTTAATGGGGGTTCCCCTAGAGGTTAGGAACTCCCTTTCTTTCCATATTGCAGCATGGCCATGTAAGATTAGATAAGCATACTTGCTATCTGTATACATGTTTATTCTTTTTTCCTTTCCCAGTTCTAAGGCTCAGGTAAGCGCCACTAGTTCTGCTAACTGGGCACTGGTCCCTGGGGGAAGAGGCCTACTTTCAAGTACTGTTACATCACTAACTATGGCATAACCTGCCTTTCATGTCCCATTCTCCACAAATGAACTTCTATCAGTATATAGGTTAAGGTCAGGATTAGCTAAGGGGACTTCTAAGAGATCCTCTTGGGCAGCATAAGTCTGGGCTACAATTTGTTGGCAGTCATGCTCGATTGGTTCCCCATCCTCTGGGAGAAAAGTAACAGGGTTGAGGGCAGCACATGTGTGTATTTGAAGCACCAGCCCCTCAAGGAGTAGTGCCTGGTATCTAAGCAGATGGTTGTCTGATAGCCGTAAACTTTCTTTAGCGCCTAGGTTGCCTTTTACATCATGAGTAGTCCAGACGGTGAGATCTTTTCCTTGTATTATTTTGATAGCCTCTGATACTAAGATGGTCACCGCCACAACTACCCATAAACAGTGAGGCCAGCCTTTTGCTACTACATCTATTTCCTTACTTAGGTATGCCACTGGTTGTGGGGTTGTTCCACGAGTCTGAGTAAGGACTCCAAGAGCTATTCCCAATGTGTAAAGAGAAGTTTTGTGATGTATAAAGAGAAATTTTGTCCTGTGAGAAGGCTTAAGACTGGAGCTTGTACTAGGGCCTGCTTTAAGGTGTTGAAGGCTGTTTCTGCCTCTGGTTCCCATTCTATTAGATGAGTATTTGCCCTTTGGGTGTCCTTGATTAGAGTATAGAGTGGCCTAGCCAACTCGCTATATCTGGGGATCCATAGTCGGCAAAAGCCGATGATCCCAAGGAACGTCCACAACTGTTTTAATGTCTTTGGGCGAGGAAAAGCCAGTATAGGCTGTATTTGTTCTTTGCTGAGGGCCCTGGTTCCTCTGGCTAAGATTAGGCCTAGATATTTGACCTGCTGTAGGCAGAGCTGGGCCTTTGATTTAGATGCCTTGTACCCTTGATTAGCCAGAAAGTTCAAGAGATCTAGAGTAGCCTGCTGGCATGAGGCTTCCGAACTGGTAGCCAAAAGTAAATCATCCACATACTGAAGGACCAGAGTGCCTGGACTTGAGAAGTGGCCTAGATCTTGGGCCAGTGCCTGACCAAACAGATGAGGGCGATCCCTAAACCCTTGGGGCAAGACCGTCCACATGAGTTGGGAAGTGTGGCCGGTGGGATCCTCAAAGGCAAAGAGAAACTGGGAGTCAGAGTGCAGGGGAATACAGAAGGTGGCATCCTTGAGGTCCAGAACAATGAACCATTCTGCTTCCTTTGGTATTTGAGACAGCAGGGTATATGGTTTGGGTACAGGTGGATATAGAGGAATTACTGCCTCATTGATGAGTCTAAGACCTTGCACTAGTCTCCACTGACCATTTGGTTTTTGTACTCCCAGAATTGAGGTGTTGCAGGGACTGCTGCATTTTCTTACTAAGCCTTGAACTTTTAAATGTCTAACAATATCCTGTAATCCTTTATGAGCTTCAGGCCTTAAGGGATATTGCCTTTGATGAGGAAAAGTAGTGGGGTCTTTTAGCCTGATTTGGACTGAGCGGGCATTTTTTGCCCTTCCAAATTGTCCTTCCAATGCCCAGATTTCAGGGTTGATTCCCTCTTCAAGTAGGGGACAACAAATGGGGAACTTGTTCTCCATATTCATGTAAATAATAGCTCCAGCTTTGGCTAGTGTATCTCTCTCTAATAAGGGTGTTGGACTTTCAGGCATAACAAGAAATGCATGTGAAAAGAGCAGTCTCCCAATTACAAATGAGGAGGTGGGAGAAATACCTGGTTACAGGCTGTCCCAAGATTCCTTGGATGGTAACATACCTTGAGGACAGCCATCCAGGGCAAGAGCTTAACACTGAGAAAGCTGTGCCAGTGTCCAGGAGGAAGTCAATTTGCTGGTCCTCAGTGGTTAAACTTACCCGGGGCTCAGTGAGGGTGATGACATGAGCTGGCACTTGCCCCGGGCACCCTCAGTCCTGTTGCTGGATCATCTGGTTGAGGGCTTCTGGCCTAGAGAACCTTTGTCCTCTGGGGCAGTGTGCCTTCCAGTGATTGCCTTGGCATAGTGGACATGGGAGACGGGGCGGCTTGTTTCTCGTTGGACAATCTTTTTTAAAGTGTCTGTGCAGACAAAAAACCAAATACCGCATGTTCTCACTCATAGGTGGGAATTGAACAATGAGAACACATGGACACAGGAAGGGGAACATCACACACTGGGGCCTGTTGTGGGGTGGGGGGAGGGGGGAGATATAGCGTTAGGAGATATACCTAATGTTAAATGATGAGTTAATGGGCGCACCACACCAACATTGCACATGTATACATATGTAACAAACCTGCACGTTGTGCACATGTACCCTAAAACTTAAAGTATAATAAAAAAAAAGTGTCCTTGCAAACCACACTGATAACAAGCCCTACTGGGTGATTGGCCTGCTGCATTTTCTGTCCTCTCTGAACCACCAAAGTTTGTTTGTCTGAGGGCCGTGACGAAGGCTGCGACCTTTCTCTTATCTCGCTTCTCCTTTTTGGCCTGTTCCTCTTGGTCCCTATTATAGAACACCAAGGTTGCCAGGTTTAATAATGCCTCCAAATTTTGTTCAGGGCCCAGGGCTAGCTTTTGGAGCTTTCTCCTGATATCTGTGGCTGATTTGGTAATAAACTTATCTTTGAGGATCAATTGACCCTCGAGAGAGTCAGGTGACAGGAGAGTGTATTTTCTTAAGGTCTCCCATAGTTGCTCAAGGAAGGTGGTAGGATTTTCTTCCTTTCCCTGGGTTATGGTGGACTTCATTGAATAATTCACGGGCTTTTTTCTAATTCTCCATAGTCCTTCTAGAACACAGGTCAACAGATGTTTGCAACTCCAGTCCCCATGATCTGAGTCGAGTTCCCAGTGAGGATCCGTATTGGGGATGGTTTGCTGACCTGTAGGGAATTTGTCCCTTCAGCTGTCATTCTATCATTTACTTGACTGAGATACCACGTATCTCCAAACTCTCAGGCTGCAGCTAAAGCCGCGTTCTTTTCATTAAAGGCCAGTGTTTGATCTAACAATAGCATGACATCTCTCCAAGTGAGGCTGAAGGTTTGCCCTAGACCCTGTAGGACATCTGTATACCTATAAGGATCATCTGAAAACTTCTCCAGGTCTACCTTGATCTGATTTAAATCAGAGAGGGAGAAGGGGACATGTACCCGGGTTGGGCCAAATTCCCCTCTCCCTACAGCTTGAAGGGGACATAACCAATAGCCGGTGGGGGTGTGGGGGTTGTGGTCCCTTGGAGATTGCTTGTTTCCTTCTGGGTGGGGGAGATTAGAAGAGGCTTATCAGTTTCCATTGGCTGGAACAGGACCTCACATTCTGTATTTGTCCTGATTGGCTAGCAACTTAGGACTTTTTAAAAGGGGCAAAGGCAGAGGAGAACAAAGGATGGAGGAAGTAACTTGTGGGATGCTGAGAAAGGTAAAAACACCTTCAGATAAGGAAGAGGAACAGGCTATGACCTAATGCTTGCTTGGACCAGTATAAGCATGCCAGGGCAAATATTTAGGCTAAATTGTGGGAGCTAAGAACATAAAGTACATTGATTTCTTTATTACGGCTAGCAGATATTTAAGAATGTTCGCACAGGTCTTTGAATAAATTTTGCTTCTAAGAGAAGTTACTATTTATTCCTAATTAGATGGGCAGGAAAGTCTTTGAAGAGGAACCTCTACTTTACTTTTTACAGTAGAGAGAGTAGTCTTTGATCTTGGGGAGATGGGGTTTTTCCTTTTGGTTTAGCTTCAGAAAGTTCGTGTTAATTGGCCTTAGGTTCCCTGCCCCCAGCCCCAGGTGTTTTTCCTTTGATTTAACTTTAGGAAATTATCAGGAATTGGCCTTAGATTCCCCAACCCCAGATCTTGGTGTTTTCACTTTTAGGAAGTCCGCATGAATCTTATCTATGCTCTTATCTACGTCCTAATTTTTGTGTTTTTTGTCTTTTTTATAGGAATAGGGTTTTGCCATGTTGCCCAGGCTGGTCTCGAACTCCTGAGCTCAAGTGGTCTGCCTGCCTCAGCCTCCCAAAGTGCTGGGATCACTGGCGTGAGCCATCAGGCCCAGCCTCTAAGTGCTAATTTTTGAACAAATTCCAATAGGAGCATTCTAGTCTCTGGGCGTGAGATGACCAAAAATCAAGTGCTTGTGAGGCTGAATAGAGTCCAGAGGCAGGGAACCTAAGGCTGTTTCGTGCCGACTTCCTAGAACTAAATTGAAAGGAAAACCCTCACTTTCCTCGCCTAAATAACGAAAGGACCAGAGGCTACTCCCTTTGACCTTTTCTGCGGGCAGATAGGAAATTGGCTGTCTGCAACAAATCAGACTGATGGCCTGTTGAGTCTTCATTTGCATTGAAATGTAACTGTGTAACTTCACCCTAGCCTTTGATTGGTTGCTTTTTGCAACCAATCAGATATTTGCACAGGAGTATGACCTTTGTAACTTCACTTCAGCCTCTGGTTGGCTGCTTTGTGCAACCAATCAGATTGAACGCGGGCTACCGCTTCATTTACAGGAGGTGAGCATGAAGTGGCCAATGGGAAACTTCTAGGAGGTATTTGGACTCATGAAGATTCTGTATCAGAGCCCTTGAGCTGCTGCTTGGCCAGTTCCCACACTGTGGAGTATGCTTTCGTTTTCAAGAAATCCCAGCTCTTGTTCTTTTGTTGCTTCCTTCTTTCTTTGCTTTGCTGGGCGTTTTGTCTAATTCTTTGTTCAAAACGCCAATAACCTGGACAGCTTGCAGTCAAGACCCTCTACCGGTAACACTTGCCCTCTTCGGGGAGGTAAACAGCATTTCCTCTCTGCTCTGGGTTAGAAAAAGGGGGGGGGGGGGGGGGGGGGGGGGGGGGGGGGGGGGGGGGGGGGGGGGGGGGGGGGGGGGGGGGGGGGGGGGAGATCCGCCTGCCGGGAAAAAAAAAAAAAAAAAAAAAAAAAAAAAAAAAACCGCAGCGCTGATGTGGAACCCCGGGTCCCGCCCCCCTATGTGGTCCTAGCGTCTGCGCGTGCGCGGACTGTCTGCATGTGCGCATGCGCATAATGGCCGCCATCTTAACCGCGCGTTCCCGGCGTCTGAGGTAAGTTTTCGTTTCTGGGCGGCGTCCGGTCCTGCCCCGGTGAGGCCACTCGGGAGTAGGAGGGTCGAAAGGGGAGGCGCCAGTGAAATTGAGCCTGTCCCGTGCACTGTTGGGCAGTTCGAGGATCCTGTGGGCGCCCCCAAGTCGTGGCCCCTCCTCTGAGAGCCACAGTCAGGTCTGTCGTCTGGGGTCGAGGCGGCTGCATTGGGGCCTCGGCCCGGGAAGAGGCGGGGGGCACGGCTTTTCCATTCTCTCTGCTCCCCTCTGCAGAAGCCTCATAGGTCCGGGCGCGGCGGCTCACGCATGTCATCCCCAGCGCTTTGGGAGGCTGAGGTAGGAGGATTACTTGAGGCCAGGAGTTCAAGACCAGGCAGGGCAACAGAGGGAGACCCCGCCCCCACCCCCCCTACCATCTCTAATGGAAAAAAAAAGCCTCCACATCCAGCGTTGTGCCTTTTCTCCAGAAGGAACAGCATCTCTGCCCTCCTGTTCACGGTGACTTTTGCTTGGCGTCCTCCTGGCCTCACCAACCTGACAATTCTGTCGTGTCTCGGTGAGGACTTCATACACTTGTTCTGGCTGTGGGTGTCGGGTCTTTAAGTTGTATCGAGGTGGAAAGAAACCTTTTCAGGTTGTTCGGGAGCACATGGATCTGTTACCATCGAATGCATGAGTGGATGAATGCACATAAATGTAAAATTTACCACCGAGGAAAAACGCAGTACTGCTCAACTGTGGTTCCAGGCCATCACCTCGATCTCACCCTAGCGCCATGTAGATTCCCCCAGAGCCTCAAAACAGGAGGGCGTCCCTAGGAACACGGTGCAGGCTGATTTACTAGCAGGAGGGATTGAATTGATAATGAATACGAAGATACCTTTTGACAGGTGGGTTTTCTCCCAGTTACTCATTTGAGAGCCTTACCGAGGGCGGGGCAAGGTGGCTAACACCTGTAATCCCAGCGTTTTGGGAGGCTGAGGCTGGATGATCGCTTGAGCCCAGGAATTTGATGCCAACCTGGAAAAAATAGGGCAAGCCTCTGTCTCTACTAAAAGTAAAAAAATTAGCCGGGCATGGTGGTGTCTGTGGTCCCAGCCACTTTGGAGGCTGAGATGCGAGGATCACTTGAGCATGGGAGGTCGAGGCTGCTGTGAGCTGTTATTGCGTCACTGCATTCCAGCTTAGGCGACAGAGTGAGACCTTGTTTCAAAAAGAAAAAAAAGTGCTGATCTAGAGAACGTCTGTAGCTCGAGTAAAACAAATGTCTTTAGTCCGGGCGTGGTGGCTCACGCCTGTAATCCCAGCACGATTGGGAGGCTGAGGCTGGTGGATCACGAGGTCAGGAGTTTGAGACCAGCCCGGCCAACATAGTGAAACCCCGTCTCTACTCAAAATACAAAAAAATAAGCCGGACGTGGGCTCCTGTAATCCCAGCTACTGAGGGGCCTGAGGTACGAGAATCGTTTGAACCCGGGAGGCAGAGGTTGTAGTGAGCCGAGATCGCGCCATTGCGCTCCAGCGTGGGCGACAGTGCGAGACTCCGTCTCAAAACAAAACAAAACAAAAACCCAAATGTCTTTAACCCTTAACCTACATTCACTAGTTGTTAAGATTTGTTTCATTTTTTTCTATGTATACTTTATGATGAGCCATTTAAATTGGAAGTGAATGAACCTTCCCCTTTAAAATTAAACGTGTATCTCATATACCTCCTAAAAGTGAAGACAAGCGTAAAAGAAGACTTCAATGTCCATGCCCACCCCCAAATCAAGTCAAATTTCCCCAGCTGTCCAAAAGTCACCATTATAGTTGCCAGGTTGTTTGCATATTTTTAGATCTGTTAAATCTGTTTTTAACTAGAATATTCACCTGATTTTTTTTTTTTTTTTTTGAGACAGAGTCTCGGTCTGTCCCAGGCTGTAGTGCAGTGGTGTGATCTCAGCTCAGTGCAACCTCTGCCTCCCGCTTTCAAGCGATTCTCCTGCCTCAGCCTCCCAAGTAGCTGGGATTACAGGCGTGTGCCACCACGCCTGACTAATTGTATTTTTAGTAGAGACAGGCTGGTCTCCAACTCCTGACCTCGTGAGCTGCCAGCCTCGGCCTCCCAAAGTACTGCGTGAACCACCATGCCCCGCCATTCACCTGAATTTTTAAAAATAAAATTTTGGCCTTTGAAGATTTCAGGAGCATTATCTTGTAAAATGCTGGCGTTCTCGTGCAATGATGCTTTCCTGTGATTTTATTTGATTTACCTGTGTCCTGTATTTCTTGTAAAGTGGATGTTGGGGTTAGAGTGGTACTGTCTAATACAAATATAATGCAAGGCACAGAAGTAATTTTTTAAAATTTTAGTAGCCAAATTAGAAAATGTTAAATGTATGTGTGAAATCATTTTTAATATATTAAAAATGCAGCATATCCAGTTATCAATACAAATTTATGAAATGAATGACTAGTGTAGTCAATATAAAACTGAGACATTTCACGCTTTTTTTGTACTAAGTCTTTGGAATCCTGCACGTATTTTACACTTACAGCTAATTTTCATTGGAAATTCTTGATCTGTATTTAGAGTTTATAAAATTTACTGTTGAAAAAGTAGATTAACAAACCCAGGTTGTTCCAAACATACTTAAAAGTTTTTCAATAACAATTTTATTTTTAAAGTTGAATTAAAAGTAAATAAAATTAAGAATTCATTGCCTCGGTTGCACTAGCCACATGGGGCTAGTGGCTATTGAGTTAGACTGGCCAGATCCAAGGCTTCCATTTTCTAGGCAATGTACTGGGCTTCATATTATATCCTATCAGTGGTCACATACTACAAGTTTGTTAGTGATGCTAAGCATTTGGTCAAGGTACTCATCTCTGTATAGTCACGTTTTTCTTACAGTAATCTATAAGTGATACTTTGGCCACAGGGTAATAATCTGTTCCCCAACAGCCTTTCACCCAGTGGTTTTTTTGTTTGTTTTTGTTTTGTCGTTGTTGTTGTTGTTTTGACAAAGTCTTGCTCTGCCGCCCAGGCTGGAGTACAGTGGCGTGATCTTGGCCCACTGCAACCTCTGCCTCCCCAGTTCAAGTGACTCTCCTGTCTCAGCCTTCCGAGTAGCTGGGATTACAGATGTGCGTCACCACACCTGGCTAATTTTTGTAATTTTAGTAGAGACAGGGGTTTCACCATGTTGGTCAGGCTGATTTCGAACTCTTGACCTCAGGTGATCCTCCCGCCTCAGCCTCCCAAAGTGCTGGGATTACAGGCATGAGCCACCGCACCTGGCATCACCCAGTGGCTTTAACATCACTCATTTATCTTCTGAACCTGTTTTTACTTTGAGAGGTTAACAATTTTTTTTCCTAGTTCTGTCGTTCTTTCTCCATTCTTTATCTGACAGTCTTAGGTGAAGAGGAGCTTTCTTTCACCACTTTCACTGCCCTCTATACTTTTTTTCTTTTTTGGAATGTCACAACTTATTCTAGTTTTTTTTTTTTTTTCTTTTCATTCACTGTATTATAATCAATTACTGTCATTCGTATTGATGCTCAAACTGTCCCAAGTTTGACCAAAGGTAATCTTTTAAATTTGGCTCTGTGTCTTGTGACACAACTCTACTAATCTGAGTGCAAAATCAGACCCCAGTTCGCTTTGTATTTTCCTCTTACAGACTTCGAATCAATGATTGCTCCAAAAAGTCATGTTCCTTTTAGACACTAAGGTCTGTGTGATAGACCCACAGTGGACGTCTGTGGCCTTACAGTGGACATCTAGAATATGTATTTTCTTACATCATACATTTATACTCATATCCCCATTACAAACTTATGAGATTTTTTGTTTTTCCTTATGTTTGTATCTCTCACCTCTTATTAATAAAGACCTTGACTCCTAATGACACTCATATATTATTTGTTTTAGCAACATTGCCAGATGACTAGTATTACTACCAACTGTTACTTTTAGTATTGAGTTTCTTTGTATTTCTTTTTGTCCTTACTAAGGATATAAAGTTAAAACGTTTGTTTGAACTCAGTTTTTTTCTCTGTGATGTTATCAATTTGACATACTATTAGGCTTGTTTGTCTTTACACTTTTAAGATTTGCTTTTTTGAATTAACCTTTTTTTTTTTTTTGAGACGGAGTTTTTGCTCTTGTTGTCCAGGCTGGAGTGCAGTGGTGCAATCTCGGCTCACTGCAACCTCCAACTCCTGGGTTCAAGGGATTCTCCTGCTTCAGCCTCCTGAGTAGCTGGGATTACAGGCTCCCGCCACCATGCCTGGCTAATTTTTGTATTTTAGTAAAGACGAGCTTTCACCATGTTGGCTAGGCTGGTCTCAACTCCTGACCTCAGGTGATCCATCTGCCTCGGCCTCCCAAAGTGCTGGGATTACAGGCTTGAGCCACCGCGCCTGGCCTAAATGGAGCAGCATTTTGATAGTCTCAGTGCAAAGTAGGGCTGTATAAAGGAGTCAGCATTGTATCTGGATGCAAACAACACAGGGTCGCATTTCCTTGGAAACAGTAAATTTGAGTAGATGTGGAATGTTGTGTCAGAAATCTTTTATTTGAAATTCAGCACCTGGGTTGTAAATTGATACTACTTCTTGGTGTCAAAAAATTACATAAACCCTCCAGGCGAAAGTGGGATATTTCAGTCTTTCTGATATTTCTTACTGATACAATTTCAAACAGCAAATTTCTAATAACTGATTTTAGAGAACAAAGTTTCACAGTGAGTAAAAAAGCAACAGTAACTCAAGAAAGTCATTAGAACCGCTTTGTTCTTTTTGTGGTAACTGTACAGCGGCGTTTTTTTTTGTTTTTTGGGTTTGAGGCTTTAAGTTTTAAACTTTTCTTTTTTATTCCTGTGCTTACCCAATACAGCTTTTTAAAAATCATAGTTTATTATTCCTGTTTCATAAGTGGAATGGCCTTGAGCATATGTGGTGCCATAGTTTTTAATTTTTTTATATACAATATGATTGATTTTTGTATTTAGTTTGAGAATCTTTGTTTTTCACATTTAATATGTTATCTTCCACTTTTTCCCCACTGTAAAGTTAATATCTTACTCTGTGTAATTAAAAAGTTTGTAATAGGGAGATACTTGGAGACTAGGCAAATATTGTGTTTTCATCCTACTATATGCCCACTTATTTTAGTATCCATTGGTAATTATGACCTGTAATACTTATTATTGTGCTATTTTTCCAAATTATGAATTTCTGTTCCAGTCATATCTTCTGTATTTATTGGAATTCTGCAAAAAACAACTTTTCTTTCTCTTCCCTTTATTAAATTACTTCACATCAGTATAGGCCAGTGGCTGTTACCACTATTTTTTATTTTCTTGCTCAGAATGTCCCAGACTTGGTTATTGGGAACTCCCTTAAGTTGATTTCTGCATTTTTTTTTTTTTTTGACATGTTCCCATCCTTTTTGGAGAATTTCTTTACTTTCTGGCAGTGTTCAGGCTCATCTTGTTCTTTCCTTGCCCTAGACCTGGAATTGATCTCTGGGGAACTCTGGTTCCTTTTATTGGAGAATGAAATTCATAAACCAAGATCTGGGCATTAGGTGTGCTTATTTCTTCTGGACCCTCAGAGTGGACACATCTGGGAAATGTGTGTGTCTATACACACACCAAAACATTTATATCTGCCTATATGTATTGGTATATACTCCTAAAACCATGACGTATTTAATAGGTGTTAGGGTTTCAGTTTTGCAAGATGAAAAGGGCTCTGGAGGGTGATGGTGGTGATTGTACAAGCATATGTACTTAATGCTACTGAACTATACACTTGAAAATGGTTAAGATGTTAAATACTCTGTGTATTTTACCACAATAAAAAAGTTTACAGAAAAAAAAAACCACGATATCATATCCAAATCTCAGCTTTTATTCTATTTCTGAAGAATATGTCATTGGACTATTGATAGGAATTGCATGGAATCTGTCGATTACTTTGGGTGCTATGGACACTTTAATATTCTTCCTATACATGAACACTGGGTATCTTTTTGTTTATCTGTATCTTTTCCAGTTTCTTTCATCAGTGTTTATAGTTTTCAGATCTTTTACCTCCTTAGGTAAATTTATTCCTACATATTTTTAATGGTATTTTAATGGAATTCTTTTCTTAATTTCTTTTTTGGGTAGTTTATTATCTATGTATAGAAACAGAACTGATTTTTGTATATTGGTTTTCGTTTGCTTTTTTTTTTTTTTTTTGTAACAGAGTCTTGCTCTGTGGCCAGGCTGGAGTACAGTGGTGCAGTCTCGGCTCACCGCAACCTCCACGTCCTGGGTTCAAGCGATTCTCCTGCCTCAGCCTCCCTAGTAGCTGGGATTACAGGCACATGCCACCACGTCCAGCTAATTTTTGTATTGTTAGTAGAGATGGGGTTTCACTATGTTGGCCAAGATGGTCTCGAACTCCTGACCTTGTGATCCACCTGCCTCGGCCTCCCAAAGTGCTGGGATTACAGGCATGAGCCATCATGCCCAGCCTGTATGTTGATTTTGTATCCTGCAACAAAAAGTAAATTTGCTTGCTTGTTCTAACAGTTTTCGGTGGAGTTTTTTGGGTTTTCTGTATATAAGATCATGTCATCTGTAAATAATTGATTTTACTTCTTCCCTTCCAATTTGGATGCCTTTTATTTCTCCCTCTCTGTTTTGCTTAATTGTTCTGTCCAGGTTTTCTGGTACTGTGTTGAACATAAGTCATTAGATTGGACACCCTTGTCTTGTTCCTGATCTTAAAGGAAAGGTTTTAGCTTCCCACTATTGAATATGATGTTAGCTGTGGGCTTGTCATATGGCCTTTATTATATTGAGGTACATTCCTTCTGTACACAAATTTGAGAGTCTTTTTTTTTGAAACGGGAGTCTCGCTCTGTCTCCTGGGCTGGAGTACAGTAGCACAGTCTCTGCTCACTACAGCCCCTCCTCCCAGGTTCACATGATGCTTGTGCCTCAGCCTCCCAAGTAGCTGGGATTACAGATGCACACCACCATGGCCAGCTAATTTTTGTATTTTTAGTAGAGATGGGATTTCACCATGTTGGCCAGGCTGGTCTCAAACTCCTGATCTCAAATGATCTACCCGCCTTGGCCTCCCTAAGTGCTGGGTTTACAGGCGTGAACCACCATGCCTGGCCTGTTGAAGGTCTTTATCATGAAAAGATGTTTTATTTTGTCAAGGCTTTGTCTGCATTTATTGAGATGATTATAAGAACTGTGTCCTACATTCCGTTAATGTGGTGTATCACATTGCTTAATTTGTGTATTTTGAACCATCCTTGAACTCCAGGGATAAATCCTACATGATGTTAATACGCTGTTGAATTCAGTTTGCTTCTATTTTGTTGAGATTTTCTGTTTGTTTTGTTTTTGAGACTGGGTCTCACTCTGTCTCCCAAGCTGGAATGCAGGGGCACAATCGTGGTTCACTGCAGCCTTGTCCTCCTGGGGTCAAGCAGTCCTCCTACCTCAGCCTCCCAAGTAGCTGGGACCACAGGCATGTGCCACCACACCTAGCTAACTTTTTGTAGAGATGGGGTGTCACTATGTTCCTCATGCTGGTCTCGAACTCCTGGGCTCAATCCTCCCACCTCAGCCTCCCAAAATGCTGGGACTACAGGCATGATCCATTACACCTGGCCTTATTGAGGATTTTTGCATCTACATTCAACAAGGATATTGGCCTGTAGTTTTCTTGAAGGCTTCCTGTCTGGCTTTGGTATCAGGGTAATGGTGGCCTTATAAAATGAGTCTGCAAGTCTTCCTTCTTCAGCGTTTTGGAAGAATTTAAGAAGTATTGGCATTCATTCTTCTTTCTTTCTTTTGAGACAGAGTTTTCCTCTTGTCGCCTAGACTGGAGTGCAGTGGCATGATCTTGGCTCACTGCAACCTCCGCCTCCTGAGTTCAAGCAATTCTCTTGCCTCAGCTTCCTCAGTAGCTGGGATTACAGTCACCCGCCACCCCACCTGGCTAATTTTTGTACTTTTAGTAGAGACAGGGTTTCACCATGTTGACCAGGCTGGTCTCTAACCCCTGACCTCCAGTGATCCACCCGCCTTAGCCTCCCAAAGTGCTGGGATTACAGGCGTGAGCCACCGCGTCTGGCCCATTAATTCTTTTTTTTTTTTTTCGAGATGGAGTCTGGCTCTGTTGCCCAGGCTGGAGTGCAGTGGCGCAGTCTCGGCTCACTGCAAGCTCCGCCTCCCGGGTTCACGCCATTCTCCTGCCTCAGCCTCTCCGAGTAGCTGGGACTACAGGCGCCCGCCACCACGCCCAGCTAATTTTTTTGTATTTTTGGTAGAGACGGGGTTTCACCGTGGTCTCGATCTCCTGACCTCGTGATCCGCCCGTCTCGGCCTCCCAGAGTGCTGGGATTACAAGTGTGAGCCACCGCGCCTGGCCGTGGCCCATTAATTCTTTAAATGTTTGGTAGAATTCACCAGTAAAGCCATTTGGTCCTGTTGGTGCAGGGTGGTTGTTTACTGATTTAATTTCCTTACTTGTTTTTGGTTGTCCAGATTTTTTATTTCCTCATGATTCAGTCTTGATAGGTTGTGTGTTTCTAGGAATTTGTCCGTTTCTTCTAGGTTTTCCAGTTCGTTGGCATGTAAGCATTCATGGTAGTCTCTTCTGGTTCTCTGTTTTTCTGAGGCATCCATTTTAATGTCCCTTTCTTTCATTATAATCCTGTTTGAGTTTTCCTTCTCTTTTTCTTAATTACCATAGGTAAAGATTTCTCCATTTGGTTAACTTGTTTTAAAAAAACCAGCTCTCAGTTTTGTTCTTTTGTTTTCTAGTATCTATTTCATTGATTTATTTTTGCTCTAATCTTTATTATTTCCTTCCTTCCAACTTTGGGCTTCGTTCTTTTTCTAATTCCTTGAGGCATAAATTAGGTTATTTGATACCTTTTTTTTCTAATATAAGTATGTATTGCTATAAAGGTTTCTCTTAGAACTTCTTTTAACTGCATCCCGTAAGTTTTGATATGTAAGTTTTATTTTTGTTTGTCTCAAGATAATTATTAGTTTTCTATTTTAATTTATTCCTCGACCCTTGGTTGTTCAAATACTGGTTAATTTCCACCTATTTGTGAATTTTCCAGTTTTTAGCCTGTTACTGATTTCTAGCTTCATACCATTATTTTCAAAAAAGATGGTTTTTGTGATTTCAGTCTTCTTAAATTTGTTAACTTGTTTTGTCGCCCAACATTTTATTATCCTGGAGAATATTCCAGGATAATATTCTCCTGTGTGCTGGAGAAGAATGTATTTTGTACTGCTGTTGAATGGCATGTTCTGTTTCTACATCCATTTCATCTATATTGTTTTTCAAGGTCACGATTTTCTTATTAATATTTCGTCTGGATGATCTGGTCATTGTTGAAAGTGGAGTATCGAAGTCCCCTACTATTATCATATTGCTTTTTCTTCTTTCAGATCCATTAATATTAGCTTTATGTATTATGAGCTCCCTAAATATGTTGGTGTATATGTACTTAAAACTTTTATATCCTTTTGATAAATTGGTCCCTTTATTATTATATAATGACCTTTGTCTCTTGTCACAATTTTTGTCTTAAAGTCTAGTTTGTGTAATGTAAGAATAGGGGCTCTTGCTGTCCTTTGGTTATCATTTGCATGGAATATCTTTTTCTAACCCTTGACATTTAGTCTGTGCCCCTTAAAATTAAAATGAGTCTCTTGTAGCCAGGAGATAGTTGGATCTTGTTTAGTTTGTTTTGAGATGGAGTCTCACTCTGTCGCCCAGGCTAGAGTGCAGCGCCATGATCTCAGCCTACTGCAATCTCTGCCTCCTGGGTTCAAGCAAGTCTTCTGTCTCAGCCTCCTGAGTAGCTGGGACTACAGGCGCATGCCACCACGCCTGGCTAATTTTTGTATTTTTAGTAGAAACAGGGTTTCACCATATTGGCAAGGCTGGTCTCGAACTCCTGACCTCGTCATCTCCCTTCGTCAGCCTCCCAAAGTGCTGGGATTACGGGTGTGAGCCACTGCACCCCACCTGTTTCTTTGTTTTCACCATATTCAGCCATTCTGTGTCTTTTCATTGGGGAATTTAATCCATTTAAAGTAATTGTTGATAGATGATGACTTGTTATTACCATTTAGTTCATTGTTTTCTGGCTGTTTTGTAGTTCTTTTATTCCTGTCTTCTCTTGCAGTCTTCCTTTGCGATTGATGACTTTTTGAATATGCCATTCTCCTGGTTTGCAAGGTTTCTGCTGAGAAATCAATGGGTAGTATTATGGAGATTCCTTTGTATGTAGTAAGTCATTTTTCTCTCCCTGCTTTCAAAATTCTTTTTGACTTTTGACAAGTTCACTATAATGTGTCTCAGTTTAGATCTCTTTCAGTTGAACGTTTTTGGGGGCCTTGAGATTCATGAATATGGGTTCCTCTGTCTCCCTAGATTTGGAAAATATATAGCTATTCTTTAAATAGGCTTTCTGCTCATTTCTCTCTCTGCTCCCTCTGTAACTTCTTTAATGTTTCTGTTCACTTGGCAGAGTTCCACAGGTTCTTTAGGCTTTCTTCACTCTTTTTCATTGTTTTTTCTTTTTATTCCTCTGACTGACTATAATCTGTTTTTTATTTTGTTGTTCTGTTTGATGATGTCTGCTCTTGGACCCCTCTAGTTAATATTTCCGTTCAGTTATTGTACTCTTCAGCTCCACTATTTCTCTTTTGTTGTTTTTCATTTCAGTCTCTGGGTTGAATTTCTCACTTCATTCATGTATTATTTTCCTGACCTCATATAGTTATGTATCTCTGCTGTAATTTAACTCACTGATCTTTAAGATGATTATTATGACTTCCTTCTCAGGTTATTCACAGGTCTCCATTTCTTTTGGGTTGGCTACTGAATATTTGTTTTCTTCCTTTGTGTCATAGTTTCTTCTTGATTCTTCATGCTATTTGTAGGTTTGCTTTGCTGTCTGTGCATTGAAGTGTAGGTATTTCTCTCAGTCTCTATTGCTTAGTCTTGACTGGGAAAGACCTTCATCCATTAGCAGTGCTCCGTATGAGACAAGATCAGGACTGACCCCTACAGGAGTATACTATAAGGTTGATGACAAGTACACCTTCTCTTCTCTCTCTCTCCACAGAAAAGCCTCCGTTTGTGATTTTTCTCAGTCATACAGAGCAGATGTAAGAGGATGTCTGCCTCATTTCTTTCTCAGATGATCAGCACCTCAGTATGAGGCAAGATGGCTACTAGCCCCTTGGAGAACCCTCTGAGAGGTCAGGAGGTCAAGTAGCCAATCTCACTTCTTCCCATGAAGAAATAATCAGTCAAGGCAACTGAGCTGAGCTGGTTTTGGAGAAGGGCTGATGACGGTAAGTTGAAAATTGTTCTTAGCCATATAAATGCAACTGCTCTCAGTTTGTGCTCCTCTGGGGTTGCTTGTAATTATTAGCTTGATGATGGATTTCTCTTCAAGGTATTTTGGTTCCAGTATTGTTGTTATGTGTTTCCATGAGTGAACAGAGAAGTAGGGCTTCCTACTCTGCCATTTTACTGACATTCTCTATGATATATTACTTATTGAATCTTAAAATACAAATAAAGTAGTTCTGAATTGCTAATTCAGACCCCTGTGGAAAACAAATTTATTAACTGAGTTATTTTTGTGTCATTCTTTTATATTTAGGCTTAGATTATATGTTCAAAATACTGTTTTCCAAATTCACTTAGATGAGTTATTTTTATCTTTCAATATGGTTTTGTTATTCATTTGTAATACAGTTAAAAAGCAATCGTTTTTGTCACCTTAAAGTATAATGTTAGCTTTGGCGTTTTTGTAGATGGCCTTTATTAGGCTGAAAATTTTTCTTGGGCTTATTGAACTTCATTAAAAAAATCATGGTTAATGAATTTTGTCAAATTCCTTTTCTGCATCTCATGAGATCATCTGATTTTCTGGCCTGCTAATATGTTGCATTAAATTAATTTACATTTGAATATCAATTTGGCATTTCTGGGATATGTTCTAACTTGATGTATTATCTGTTCATAAATAGAAGTATACATATGTATGTATATATGTATATATATATATCCACATATATATACACATATATATATCACTGTATTCATTTTGCTAAAATTTTACTAAGGGTTTGTATTAACTCTGCTCTGCAACCAGCCTGTGATAGCTGAGGGCCCAGAGTGCCTTAAATGGATTTATCTTCACCCCTTTGCCCTGCCACTTGCCTTTGGGGATGGCTGCCTCCGTCATCAGGGAGGCTACATGCACCTCAGTGATCCTGCCTTATCCCAGCCTTTGATATACTATGGTCTAATATTAGGTGAAGACTTGTGAAAGTCTGTGGTGGATTCATCACTGTGAATTCTGTAACTGAGATGTCTCAGAATTCTAATGTGGTCAATCAGCCCACACTCTGCTGTCAAATTTTGGTAAGATTTAATGATGATTTCTTTATACCTTCATGTGTGGCAGATTCCTTCTCTCATCACTCATCCAAGATTGAGAAAAATCATGGGTATCTTCTTAGCAAAGCTTATTATTTAGGTTTATCTGCATTCTTGGCTCTCTGATGTGTTTTTAAAAGGTATGATTTTGTAGCTATGTGGCTTGTGTTTTAAGAGAGAAGGATCAACCCTTGGAAGTTCTACATTCTAATATGAATGTATGAGAACATGTATTTTGGTTTTTGTTTTGTTGCATTTTTGAGACAAGGTCTCACTCTGTTGTCCAGGCAGGAGTACAGTGGCGAGATCACGGTTCACTGCAGCATAGACCTCCCGAGGCTCAGGTGTTCCTCCCACCTCAGTCTCCTGAATAGCTTGGACTGTAGGTGAGTGCTACCATACCTAGCGAATATTTGTATTTTTTGTAGAGACAGGGTTTCACCATGTGTTGCCTAGGCTGGACTCAAGCAATCTACCTACCTCAGCGTCCCAAAGTGCTAGGATTACAGGCATGAGCCACCGTGCCCAGCCATAAAATTTTAAAAATAGATATATGTAGAGTTATACATCCAGGAGGATTTTTAGAAATGGGACTGCTAAGTTAAAGGGTAAATGCCTATATAATTTAACTATATGCTGCCAAATTCCCTAGTTTTTTTTTTTTTTAATGAAATTAAAAATAATTCCAAAGGAAGTTAGGCGTAGTGGCTCACACCTGTAATCTCAGCACTTGGGGAGGCCAAGGCAGGAGAATCACTTGCGTCCCACCTGAGCAACATAGCAAGACCCCATCTCTACAGAAAACTAAAGAATTAGCTGGACATGGTGGCACATGCTTCTTGTCCTTGCTACTTGGGATGCTGAGGCAGGAGGATTGCTTGAGCCCAGGAGGTCAGGGCTGCAGTGAGCCAAGATTGTGCTACTGCACTTCAGCCTGGGCAACAGAACAGGGCCCTGTCCTCCACCCCCACCCAAAAACAAGCCTGAGAATAAGAGGAGATAACTCCTACGTATGTAACTGACAAAAAAAGGCTAATATCCAAAATATATTAAGAACTCTCTTAAATGTTATTTCCAAAAATTCAAACAATCCAATAGAAAAATTAGAGGCTTGAGCAGGCTCTTCACAAAACTGACTGTACTATGGATAATAAACATGAAAAATTGAAGTTTTTATCCTCATCAGTAATCAGGCAAATGGAAATTAAATCTGCCACTACACATATATCAGAATGGCTAAATCCAAAAAGAGTTACAATACCAAATGTTGAAGAGAATTTAGAGAAACTAGAGTTTGTGTATACTTTCAGTGTATAAAGTAGAAATATGTTTTGAAAAATGGTTTGGCATTGCATTCCAAATTTGAATGTAAGGATATACCTTTAAATGCAACCATATAACATCATAATTTGAAATAGCCCAGAATTAAGCAACTCGAATGTCTGTCTACAAGAATACGTGAATAAACCATGCCGTACTGGTTAAGTATCAGAAATATTTGGGACCAGAAGTCATTTGGATTTCAGATTTCTTCAGATTTTGGAATATTTGCATTATACTTCAGAAATTTAAAATGTTCCAGTGAGCATTTCCTTTGAGTATCATATCTGTGCTCAAAAAGGTTTTTTTGGAGCATTTTGGAGTTCAGGTTTTCAGATTAGAGATATTCAACCTGTATTATGGAGTGCTTTTAGGTAAAAGGAAAATAACTATAGCTATGTGCAACAGTGTATGGATGACTCATAAACGTAATGTTGAATCAAAAAAGCTAGACATAAACGAATAGATTATTTCATTTATAAAGTTTAAAAACAGACAAAATTAATCTGTACCGTTAGAAGTGAGAATAGTTTCCATTTGAGAAGAGGGGCAATGATTTAGATGTGTCATGTGTGCATCAAGGTGTAGAAATTAATGATGCATTATACTTTTGTAATTCTACACTTTTGTGAATATATATTTCAATTAAATGTTTAAAAAATTGAGATGTCATTTCCAAGTGTTTGAAAGAGATTAGCAAAATGAATATAAAGAAAACATAATAACACTAAAAGCAACATTTAATGGGAAAAAAAGTAAAAGTGATCAGTAAACCCAAGAGATAGGTTTTTTAGAAGTATAAAATTGACTGGTCATGGCTGGGCACGGTGGCTCATGCCTGTAATCCCAGCACTTTGGGAGGCCGAGGTGGGCGGATGATGAGGTCAGGAGATCAAGACCATCCTGGCTAACACGGTGAAACCCCTTCTTTACTAAAAATCCAAAACAAATTAGCCAGGTGTGGTGGCAGGCGCCTGTAGTCCCAGCTACTCAGGAGGCTGAGGCAGGAGAATGGTGTGAACCCAGGAGGCGGAGCTTGCAGTGAGCCAAGATCATGCCACTGCACTCCAGCCTGGGCGACGGAGTGAGACTCTGTCTAAAAAAAAAAAAAAAATTGGCTGGTCATGGTGGATCACACCTGTAATCCAGCACGTTGGGAGGTCAAGGCGGGAGGATCGCTTGAGCCCAGGAGTTCAAGATCAGCCTTTCCAACATTGTGAGAAACCCCTTCTCCATTCCAGCCCCACCACCAATCTCTACCAAAAAAATTTTTTTTAATTGGCCAGGTGTGGTGGTGGCTTTTGCCTGAAGTCCTAGCTACTCAGAAAGTTGAGGCAGGAAGATTGCTTGAGCCCAGGAGTTCAAGGCTGCTGTGAGCTTGATCCTACTATTGCACTATAGCCTTGGGGACAGAGTGCAGCCCTGTCTCCCCCATACTCCCAGAAAAGTATAAAATAGACAAACTTTTGCACAATGTGTGATTTCAGCATTTCATCCATCCCATACGTTTTCTTTTTTCTTTTTCTTCTTTTTTGTTGAGACAAGGTCTGGCTCTGTCTCCCAGACTGGCATGCAGTGGCGTGATCTTGGCTCACTGCAACCTTTGCCTCCCAGGCTGAAGCCACCTTCCCACCTCAGCTTCCCAAGTAGCTGGTACTACAGACATGCATCACCACACCTGGCTAATTTTTGTGTTTTTTGTAGAGATGGGGTTTTACCCTGTTGCCTAGGCTGGTCTCAAACTTGTGAGCTCAAGTGATCTGCCTGCTTTGGCCTCCCAGAGTGCTAGGATTACAGGCATGAGCCACACCCCAAACATTTTCTACCCTCTGCTAGGACCTATGGATATTAAAAGAAAAACTTTAGATAAATGTAATAGTTAAGCATTAAAGGATTCGTGAATCTGGCAGCACTCAAAACCAGAAGAGGTTCAGGGGGCTCTGCTGTAGCAGCAGGCACAGCTGGCTTTTGTAGACTGAATGTGGAAGCAAAGTAAATAACTTACTTAATTGGCTACAGCTAGGCATTAGCCTTAGCCGTATTCTGAGTTTCTTTAGTGAACCATTAGTATTACTCTATTGCTTTGGATAAAAAGTTGAGTGTCACTTTTTTAGGCAAGCCAGATGTCAGTTTTCAAGTGTCTTATGGTTATTTTCTTCTATTTTCTTGCCAGAACCAGTTCTGAGTCTGTAAATATACATTTATATGTGTGTGTGGTAGGAGAGGTGGAGGATGATATTACTTATCTATTCATCTACTTTTTTCCCATAGCACTTGTCACCAGTTGACAAAATACATATTTATGGCCAGGCACAGTGGCTCACGCATGCAATCCTAGCACTTTGGGAGGCCGAGGCGGGCGGATCACCCGAGGTCAGGAGTTCGAGACCAGCCTGACCAACATGGGGAAATGCTATCTCTACTAAAAATACAAAATTAGCCAGGCGTGGTGGCGCATGCCTGTAATCCCAGCTACTTGGGAGGCTGAGGCAGGAGAATCACTTGAACTCGGGAGGGCAGAGGTTGCAGTGAGCTGAGATTGCGCCACTGAACTCCAGCCTAGGCAACAACAGCGAAACTCCATCTCAAAAAAAAAAAAAAAAAAAAAAACTTATTTATGTGTTTACTATCTGCTTAGCCCTTTAGAATGTGAGATACCTAAGGTCTAGGACATTTTTTGTATAGTTGACTGCTCTATCCTAAGTGTCTAGTATATTACCTCAGAAAGATAAGGTCCTTCATAAATGTTTGCAGAGTGAATGAAAGCATAAGCCAGAGATAAGGACTTGAAGGGAAGCCATCTGGCCTACATGACTTTGCCAGCTGGAGGAGCTAAAGATGTTTAAATTCAATAAACCATTTGTGTTGGGGGTCCTCAAGACCACCACCCTCATGCTCAGTGATAGAAGCACTCACAGGACTCAGAAGCTATTAAACCTACAGTTATGGTTTATTACAATAAAAGGGTACAGATTAGAATCTGCAAAGGGAAATGATGAATGAAGTCTGGAAGAAACTGGGCTTCTCTCCCATGTAGTTCTTTCCCATGTAGTCACACGGACAGTGCTTAATTCTCTTAGTAAAAGTGTGTAGTATTCGTGCAAACCGTTGCCATCTAGGGACGCTCACCTGAGCTTTGGTGTCCAGGATTTTTACTGAGGGTTAGTCCCGTAGGCATACAGCACCTGAATGACTTACTTCATACACTTATGCCCAGCCCCTCAACAGTTCAAACTCATGCATTATTGCCAGAAGCCTCAGGCATACAAAAACAGGCCATCAACATAAGTCATATTGTTAGCATACACAATCTGGTCACACCACTATAGTTTGGCTCAATAGCTCAACCATAGAAAAATATACACTTACCAGGCAAGCTGTTCCATACGCTAAAAGATTATCTCTCACAAACTGAGCCAAGTGTCAGTCCTGAAGACAGATGTTTCTCAGGAGAGTGCAGGGTTTGGGCAACCCAGGCCTGTTGAGTTAACCTTTCCACACATCATTTCATGACGATCTCATGGTCACGTTGGAGAATAAGAAGAACCTCAGGAGTTTAGGTTTGTGAGTCAGAGTAACCTGTATTCATATCCTGGCTCACACTTTCTAATTGGTGATGTTGGGTCAATTAGTGTCTGAGCCTAGGTTTCCTCAACTAATATGGTAGTAACAAAAACTGCTTTGATAATTATATGAACTTACCCTACCACTGTTTCTGGCACATGGGTACTAGGTAAACAGCATTTGTTGTTATTTAAGTCCACGTGGCATAATACTGTAGTGGCATTCACGTGAACAACTTCATCTTCTGCAGAGATGGCTAATGAATGGTGCTTGATGACAGATGAGTAATGCCTGTTGCTTAAAGATTGACGGTATGAGGCAAGACTCCCACTACTACTTAATCAAGAGGAATGGAGATTGACCTGCCCATAAGTTCAGACAGTGTCTTGAAGAGACTTTGGGAACAAGATATTCAGGCACATTTCACTGTTAGACCCACAGGATGCTGGCCATTGATCTTTCCCTCTGTGGTAAGTCCGTGTTGATGGTCCTTCAAGACCCTGCTTTAACCAGTCTGTGAACAGCTTGTCTTGTGATTAGGGTTTAGGGTCTAAGTGGCCCTGCTTTTGAGATACCTAGAAGAGGCTAAAGTAGATGTGAATATTCTGTGGTCTAAATCCTGGGATTTGGGAAGGAGGAGTAAGTATGCAGGCTTTTGTGGAAGAGGTTCTGCTTAATCACATGACGAGTTTCATTTTTGGCAAATAAGAAGGAAAATGTTAATTTCTCTGGACTTTTTATTCCTTATAAAATGGGATTGTTAAACTCTCTCTCCTGGTCATCAAAGCCTGAAGCATATTTTCTGGCTTCAGGTGAGACAGGCTGCTTAGGCATTTTATTATAACAATGTGTATGTGTCCACTTAGCATTAGTATGAGGTGGCTTCTTGCCTTGTGAGTATGGAAGCTATCAGCAGCCTGGATTCTCAGGTTTTATTTCTTCTTCTCAAGATCATCTTTCTCAAGACGTTTTCTGTCTTCATGAGGCAAAATTTGAAGAGGAAAGGCTGGTGGCTGGGTGGTTGACAAATTACTCTCAGGTAAGTAGGAAATCGCTTTTTCTGTAGAAGCATATGCTTCTTCCTACCATGTAGATGTGTTTTCTCCTAGTGGAACAGAGCCCCTGCAAGCAAAGAGGGTCTGCTTAGGGACCACATCTCTCATCAAACTTCTTCGGACCACAGGGCCTCTCACGTGGTTAACAGATTTCACAGGGAAATGATCCTGCTATCCCAGCGTTTACTAATTCAGTCTGACTGTCATCCATGCTGACTGTATGTTTTCATTTTGCTGTGATAGACAGGGAGAGAATGCACATGTGCTTCTCAGAATTTGTGCTGTCACTGGAGCATTTATTTGAGTGTCTATAACGTATTCAGGATTGTGCTAAAACCTGTCAATAGAGAACAATAGGAAGAAGTCACAATCTAGTTGTGCTGAGATATATTCAGTTAGGTGAAAGAGGTGCCCTTCAAGCCATATGACTAGATGAGATCACCAGTGGATATGTACAGACAGAGGAGAAGAAAGTGAGGACCATCAAGTGATAGGAGACCAAAGAGTTGTCAAGGCATGCCAAGACAAGGTCCCTCATTCTCCAGTCAACGTAGTGGAGAATGTACTTGCCTGACGCCAGCGTGTGTGTGATGGTTTAGGACTCAGTGACCTTTGAGGATGTGGCTGTGGACTTCACCCAGGAGGAGTGGACTTTGCTGGATCAAACTCAGAGAAACTTATACAGAGATGTGATGCTGGAGAACTATAAGAATCTAGTTGCAGTAGGTAAGGCTGGTACCATTCTTTTCATTTAGTTTTTTTCTGGAACAAATATGTCTTAAGTAACTGTATTCTAGACTCTCTGCTTGTTAATGGGCTGCATTGGTAAACAGGCTAAACATTGTTTCCATCTCATAGACCTTACTGCCTAGTGATTTTTCTGATGAAATTGAAGATCTGTTCATTGTTCTGGCTTTGTTTTCTCCATGAATAAAAGACTTAGAGCTTCTTGAATATGTATATGAGCTTGAGCCTGGGTTTCGTGGAAGGATTGCTAGTCCTTTTGGTGCACAGTGAATGAGAAAAGAGTATTTGCAGTTTAGGTTCACTTGAAAGTTTTTGTCTTGAACATTGTGTTGTTTGAGTTATACCTGAGAGGGTTCAGAATGCCCAAACGGCAAAATCTTAGCCTTAATTCATGGGACGCATTTGTTATCCCTTGCATGTTCTTTTTTTTTCTTTTCTTTTTTTTTGAGACAGAGTCTCGCTCTGTCGCCCAGGCTGGAGTGCAGTGGTGTGATCTCGGCTCATTGCAAGCTCTGCCTCCTGGGTTCACGCCATTCTTCTGCCTCAGCCTCACGAGTAGCTGGGACTACAGGCACCCACCACCACACCCGGCTGATTTTTTTTTTTTTTTTTTTTGTATTTTTAGTAAGAATGGGGTTTCACGGTGTTAGCCAGGATGGTCTTGATCTCCTGACCTTGTGGTCCACCCACCTCGTGATCCACCCACCTCAGCCTCCCAAAGTGCTGGGATTACAGGTGTGAGCCACCGTGCCCGGCCATCGCTTGCACATTCTGACATCATTCATCTTTCGCTGAGAGCAGGGTACTAGCTATGCAAACATAGTTTGACTTTTCAGGTGAAACAAGAAGAGTTAAAGACAGTGCAGAAAATTCTCCAAGATGAGAGAAAAGACAGATGTGATTATTTGTGAGAAACAGCGCTGATCTATGAGAGGTGCAGTCTGTTTATAAATGTTAAATAGGAAGGTTTTGAAAGTGTACTTTTTTGGGGAGAATATCAAGGCCAATTGGTTTCTGAGGTTACTTGGGTACCTTAACTGCTCTTTCTCTTTCACTTTATCCATCTTGGAAACTTTCTTTTGCCCTGACATTAAGATCTATCTCATTTCTCCTTTAAATTTATGATTTGCATTTAGCTCTGTATCCATTTCCTTTCAAGTTTGTTTCCCTGGCTGTACCTCTTTCTTGTTCACTATAAAGTCTCAATGTTTAGAGAACCATTTCTTTTTTCTTTTCCTTTCTTTTTTTTTTTAGAGACAGAGTCTTGCTCTGTCGCCAGGCTGGAGTGCAGTGGCGTGATCTCGGCTCACTGCAACCTCTGCCTCCCGGGTTCAAGCGATTCCCCTGCCTTAGCCTCCTGAGTAGCTGGGAGTACAGGTGCATGCCACCACGCCCGGCTGATTTTTTTTTTTTTTTTGTATTTTAGTAAAGATGGGGTTTCACCCTGTTGGCCAGGGTGCTCTCAAACTCCTGACCTTGTGATCCACCTGTCTTGGCCTCCCAAAGTGCTGGGATTACAGGCGTGAGCCACCACACCCAGCCTAGAGAACTGTTTCTTAGTGCATCACCTACCAACTTGACCTCAGTACCTTACTGTTGCTAGACTCTTTATTACATCCAAATTTCTCAATTTCTGTTTCCCTTTCTTTAAAAATACAAACTATATTTCAAGCCAGTGTTTGAAAATATGTTACACACTAGCCTCGCATTTTTAACACCCTTTTTAAAATCATTATTTCTCTAAGAACTTAAAATTTTTTTCATCTTATTTCAGATTGGGAGAGTCGTATTAATACCAAATGGTCAGCACCTCAGGAGAATTTTTTGCAGGGGAAGACATCCAGTGTGGTGGAAATGGTAAGATTCAGAAGGTATAATTTATTGCCTTCCATGTTAGAGGAAGATTGGAAATTCCATAAAATGGAAAAGCAGCACAATAACCTTGAGACATTTGAGACTAGTGTTTTTCACCCAAAAATAATCTGTCTCTTGGAGAGACTATGGATCATGAGTTTGACAAACACTCTAAACATCCCTCAGAATATATTCGTTTACATCTTTATTTCAACTAAACATTCCCATATAGATACCTCAGATGTTTTTGATAAATAATTCACTCTTGGGCCGTTATCAGCTAAGCTCTATTGAGAAGCCTTGTGAAAGTAAAGAATATAACAGAACTTCCTGCAGTCACTTTGTTCCACTTGAAAACACTCAGGTCTGAACCATGCATTGCAATGAAAATGGCAGGAACAAACAATTTCAATTATATTAACTTATTTTCCATGCATAACAGAATTCAGAGTAAAAGGGAGAATCTGAATGAAATACATTTGGAAAACTTGTATGAATCATCATTAATTTTCACCAACAGGAGAGAAACCATTTTGGAGAGGAACTGTTTGACTTTAACCAATGTGAAAAAGCTTTGAGTGAACACTCATGCCTTAAGACTCACAGGAGAACTTACTTTAGAAAGAAAACCTGTGAACGTAATCACTGTGAAAAAGCCTTCACAAAACCCTCTACCTTTACTTTACACAAGAAAACTGATATTGGAGAGGAACTTCCTAACTGTAATCAATGTGAAACAGCCTTCAGCCAACATCTACATCTTGTTTGCAAGAAAACTAGCCAAAATCTACATCTCGTTTGCAAGAAAACTCACACTCAAGAGAAACCATATAAATGCAGTGACTGTGAAAAAGGCTTACCTTCCTCCTCACACCTCAGAGAATGTGTAAGAATTTATGGTGGAGAGAGACCATATACTCATAAAGAGAATGTCAAAACCTTTTCTCATTCTACAGGCCTTTTTGTACACATGCAAACTCAAGATGGAGAAAAATTCTGTGAATGTAAAGCATGTGGGAAACCCTTCACTCAGTCTTCATATGTTACTCAACATTTAAGAACTCACAGTAGAGTGTTACCTATAGAACATAAGAAATTTGGCAAAGCCTTTGCTTATTCCCCAGATCTTGCTAAACATATAAGACTTAGAACTAGAGGGAAATGCTATGTTTGTAATGAATGTGGCAAAGAGTTTACTTGTTTCTCAAAACTCAGCATTCACATAAGGGTTCACACTGGAGAAAAACCATATGAGTGCAACAAATGTGGGAAAGCCTTCACTGATTCATCAGGTCTTATAAAACACAGGCGAATTCACACTGGAGAAAAGCCTTATGAATGTAAGGAATGTGGGAAAGCTTTTGCTAACTCTTCACATCTTACTGTACATATGAGAACTCACACTGGTGAGAAGCCTTATCAATGTAAGGAATGTGGAAAAGCCTTTATTAATTCCTCTTGCTTTAAAAGTCACATGCAGACTCATCCTGGTGTAAAACCCTATGACTGTGAACAGTGTGGGAAAGCCTTTATTCGATCCTCATTTCTTATTCGACATTTAAGAAGTCACAGTGCAGAAAGGCCTTTTGAATGTGAGGAATGTGGGAAAGCCTTTAGATACTCCTCGCACCTTAGTCAACATAAAAGAACACATACAGGGGAGAGGCCATATAAATGTCAAAAGTGTGGGCGAGCCTTCACTATCTCATCAGGCCTTACAGTACACATGAGAACTCACACTGGTGAACGGCCCTTTGAATGTCAGGAATGTGGGAAAGCCTTTACTCGGTCCACATATCTTATTCGACATCTAAGAAGTCACAGTGTGGAGAAACCATATAAGGAATGTGGGCAAACCTTTAGTAATTCCTCATGCGTTAATGAATGTGTGTAAATTGGGGCTGATACTTGGAAAGAATGTGGTAAAGCCACTGCTTCCTCACACTTATTGAACATGTACTCATTCATAGTGGCAATGTACACAGTCATAAGGAATGTGGGAAGCCTTCCTTGGTGTCTCAGATTTCAACAATTCCAGTAGAAGAGAAGACATACGAATGTAAGGAATGTAGGAAAGTCTTGGCTCCTTCCATAGACCTTACTTACTATTCATGTGTCTGTGCATCCTAGGAAACAAACTGAACGTAGGAAACCATCAGTCAATGCTTACGTCTTACTGAGTCTGTTTGAACTCATGCTGGAGAGAAATGCTATGAATGTGAGGAAGGTGGAAAAGCTTTCATTATTTTCCTCGGGCCTTACTGAGCCTGTGAGCACATTGGATGTAAATGCACGTCCTCTGGATGTAAGGAATGTGTTGAAACCTTTTGCTCTGCCTTATACCTTAATATTCAACTATGATCTCACAAGTGTGAAAAATCTTATGAATGTAAGATGTGTGGAGATTCTTCTTTGTTTTTAGCTTCCACTTTGGGAACGTGTCAAAGCACACATTGAGAAGTCCCATGAGTGAAAGAGATGTTGGAAAGCCTTTGAACTTGGTCATTAGGAAACATCCACACTGAAGAGGAACTCTGACTGTATGGAAGGTCAAAAAGGCTGTATTAATTTACATGCAAAAAGTCACACTAGAGGAATGCCATATCAGAATGCTTTTCGTAAATATACATGTTTTAAAGAGGTATATATTATTAATAAAAATAAATATCTAGCTGGTTTGAAGATCCTGAGTTAGCTCGATTGTTCACAGTTACAGATGGAACTCTTAATTATTTAGGAGTTCCACTCTTTCCCCCATTTGTCACTACTACACTTCACTAGTCTTTAAAACAATTTTGGGCTGGGTGCAGTGGCTCATGCCTATAATCCCAGCACTTTGAAAGGCCGAAGCGAGTGGATCATTTGAGGTCAGGAGTTCGAGCCCAACCTGGCCAACATGGTGAAACCCCATCTCTACTACAAATACAAAAATTAGCCAGGCATGGTGGTACGTGCCTGTAATCCCAGCTACTCGAGAGGTTGAGGCAGGAGAATTGCTTGAACCCGGGAGGCGGAAGTTGCCGTGAGCTCAGATCATGCCATTGCACTCCAGCCTGGGTGATGTGGTGAGACTGTCTCAAAAAAAGAAAAAAAAATTAAAATATCCTCAGAGGGTTTTTTAATGAAAAACTTAGTTATAAGAATAAGGAATTGAGGAACATTTGGGGATACAAGTTTTTACTTACTGCATACAAGAAAATTGGTACTGGCCAGGCATGCTGGCTCACACCTTAATTCCAGCAATTTGGGAGGCCAAGGCAGAAGGATCACTTGAGCCCAGGAGTTCAAGACCAGCCTGGGCAATATAGTGAAACCTCATCTTGACAGAATAAATAAGATTAACTGGGTGTAGTGGTTTGTACCTATAGTCCCAGCTATTTAGGAGGCTGGGGCGAGAGGATTGCTTGAGCCTGGTCAGGGAGGCAGAGGTTGCAGTGAGCCCTGATCGTGCTGCTACACTCCAGCCTGGGCAACAGGATGAGACCCTGTCTCAAAAAAAAGAAAAGAAAATTGACGCCAGCAAAGAAAACCAAATAAATTAAGTTTGCCTTTCTATGTGTCTTTAAAGACTAATGATGTTGAACATCACTTTCATATGCTTATGAGTCTTTGGTGAAGTGTACATTTAATGATCTTTTTTCACTGTTGCTGAGAATCTGTGGTTTGAATTATTGAGGCAGGTTCTTTCAGTAAGTTTGAGGTATAATTGCCATGTAATAAACTGCACATGTTTTTAGCATACACTTTAAGTTTGGACACATACACACCATCAGGATAATGAACATACCTATCAAACCAGATGGTTTCCTCATGCCCTTTTATAATTTCTTCTTCTCACCCTTCCCTGCCTGTCACTCTCCTGATCCACTGATTTGCTTTCTCTTAGAATAGACGACTTTATATTATGTACAGTTTTTATATAAATGGAATCATGTAGTCTGGCATCATTCAGGATAATTTCTAGATCCATTTATGTTGTAGAATCCATTTCACTGCTGAATAGTATTCCATTGCAAGGCATACCACAAGCTATTTATCCATGTGTTATTTCTGCCTTTTGGCTATTGCAATTAAAACTGCCTTGAACACCCATATGCCGATTATTCTTTTAACATATGCTTCTGTTTCTTTAAATAATTAAGAGTGGAATGATCAGATCATATGTTAGTGTATGTTTAAGTTTTTAAGAGACTGCTAAACCTTTCTCAAGTAGTGCCATTTGACATTTCCATGAGTAGTGTATAACAGTTGCAATTCCTCTGCATCCTTGCCAGTTATTGGTATGGTCAGTCTTTTTTATTTTGACCATTTTAATAGGTGTGCAGTGTATCTCATGGTTTTAATTTGCATTTCCCCAGTGACTAATGATGTTTTACATGGTTTCACATGCTTACTGGCCTTTAAGCCTTTGAGGAAGAGTCTGTTCAAATCTTTTGCCTGTTTATATTGGCTTTGTTTTTTGTTTTTTTTAAATAGAGACAGGGTTTTGCTCTGTCTCCCAGGCTGAAGTGCACTGGCACGATCATGTGGTTTTGCAATTTTTATTGAATTTTGAGAGTTAAAAATTTGTAATATATTTAATATTAAACCTATTAGTGTATTTGATATATTAATATTTTAATATACTGTGCATTTAAATATGTAATAAAACATTTCATTTTAACAGAGGTAACATAAATACAGTTCCCAATTATGAGAGTTTTACTTAGTATTGTTTTTAATTTACAATGGTGCAAACACATTATGCATTCAATACATTTCTCAATTTATGATGCGATTACAAATTGTCAACTTATGATAGTTTCAACTTACAATAGGTTTATCAGGACATAGCCCTGTCATAATTTGAGGGCATGTAATACAAATATATTGTATTACAATATATTTAATATAATATGTTGTACTTGTGGTACAAGTACATGATGCACTTTGAGTTAAAATCTTTACATGGCACAAAGATTGGATCAAAATTTTGGGTTTTTTTCTTTGTATCTAATTGTTCCAGCATCATTTGTTGAAAGGACTATCCTTTCTCCACTTAATTGCCTTTGCTTCTTTCTTGGAAATCGGTTGTCTTTATACATGTGTCTGCTTCTCAACTGTTCTGTTCCATATAGCTACTTATCTTTTATTCCAAGACTACCCTCCCTTGACAACTTGATAACTTTTGAAGTCCGATAGAGTTAGTCCTCCAGCTTTTTCTTTTCAGAGTTGTCTTGACTATTTTAGGTCAGAGGTTGGCAAAGTTTTTTGTAAAAGACCAGATTGTAGAGATTTTAAGCTTTACATGCTATATATAGTTTCTGTTGCATATTATTTTTTCTATTACAGGCCTTTTAAAATATAAAAATAGTTCTCACATTCCATTCAACCTGTACAGTTACAGGCTATTAGCCACATTTGGTCTTGATGTGGCTGTACTTTGTTGACTTACTTCTGTTCTAGGACTTTTGTATTTCCATATAAAGTTTAGAATCAGGTTGTCAATTTCTACCACCACCACCCCACACCCCCAAAGTAATTCACTAAGATTTTGATTATCATTGTGTTGAGTCTGTAGATTAATTGATGTCTTCACAATATTGAGCATTTCAACCCGTGAACATAATATATCTCTCCACTTATTTAGGATTTATAATTTTTTTCTCAGCAGTGTTCGTGTTTTTTGGTGTTTGGGTCTTCCTAGGCATTTTTTCTCTGACACTATTGCAAGTGGTATTTTAAAAATTTCAATTTCTCTGCTAGTTCACTACTACTATAGAGGAATACAGTTTTTTTACATATATTCATCTTGTATGCTGCAACCTTGTTAAGCCTGTTTGTTCTGGAAGATTTTTTATATTTATATTAACATTATGCTAAGCTACATAATTTTATTCTTTTTTTATTTTTTAAATTAAAAAAATAGAGATTAGGGTCTTGCTATGTTGACCAGTCTTGAACTCCGGTCCTCAAGCAATCCTCCCATCTTGGCCTCCCAAAGTGTTGGGATTACAGGCGTGAGCCACTGCACCCAGCCACAATTTTATTCTTAAATGAAAATAGATCTTTGATATCATCACCAGATTCATATTTGTTTTTTGTTTGTTTTCTTGAGATGCAGTTTTGCTCTTGTTGCCCAGGCTGGAGTGCAGTGGTGCAATCTTGGCTCACTGCAACTTCCACCTCCCGGGTTCAAGTGATTCTCCTGCCTCAGCCTCCCGAGTAGCTGGGATTACAGGCATCCGCCTCCACGCCCAGCTAATTTTTGTATTTTTAGTGGAGACGGGGTTTCACCATGTTGGCCAGGCTGGTCTTGAATTCCTGACCTCAGGTGATCCACCCACCTCAGCCTCCCAAAGTGCTGGGATTATAGGCATGAGCCATCACACCCACCTACCAAATTAATATTCAAATATATGTAGCCATTACAGAGTGATAACTAAGGACACTTTGAGGTTTAGGCATAGCTGTGGTAAAAATAGCTCTCTCCAACTTTGCATCTAAGTCGTAAAATAATTACATTGATGCTTTTAAATCTGCCATGTATAATTTTTCAGTGTATTAGCCATTTAATAACTCTGAGACAGCTAACATTTAAATAAATCCCTCCCTGTTTGGGAATGATATTTGAATGAATAATATTGTGAACATATTGGCCAGTTTATACTATATTAAGATTCTAAATAATACAGCTATTTAATATATCTTGATAATTAGTATTTGAAATAAGTATATTTCTGTGAGTAGCCTTTTGGAAAAAGTACACAGAATATAGTTTCCAGTCATATGCTACTTTTCTAACTTGCACTTATCTAAACATCTCATCAGGAGAGAGTTCTATAGTACCCGAACCAAAAGTCCAGTGAATCTGACTTCTCCAGTCCCCAATTTGGTTTGCATGTCTGCTTACAACCATCATTTCTCTGCAGATTTTCCACTTAAGTCTATCAAAAATCAATGCTCTGAAAGTTCTCAAAAACATGCAGCAGTTTTTTGGAGTCTCTGATGACAGCATTCTGTAAATCTGCTTCTTCCAGTGTGAGTGTCTCATCTAACAACCTGAGGACAGGAAGAGCTGTTGCCAGGGAAAGGGGAAGACTTCTTTTGAGCTCCTTGGTATTTTTAATGAAGTCTTTGATATGGCTTACCCTTCCTTCTTGGTGACCCTGTCCTGGAAAGGGCTGGAAGACAGGCTTCGTAGACATACATATTTCATTTTTCTTGTCTTCAACTTTAACACCACCTCTTCTTTATCAAAAATTCCCAGTAATTCTGAAGGTAATTCCCGCTTTTTGATGGAGTTCAAAAACTGCTGACTTGCACCATTTGAATAACTTCTGAAATCATCACTGACAGTGAATCCATTTTTCTGTAATTTTATGTTTACATCTACCTGTTTCTTCTGTTCAGTGGGAGGCAAGCATTTGGAACCAACCTTCTGCGTTTCCTCAAAAAGGCTATCAACAAACTATCTACAATTTGTTTGTTGATTATCACCAAGACGTTGATTGTCAGGTCCTGTTTCACAAACCCAGTTTTTTATACTTTGGAGATTATCTGCGTCTTTCATTCTCTTTTGCCTTACTCCGAGCACAGCCTCCAAGCCTAGGCCTCACTCAACTCAGGGGCCACCAGCACTGTTTGGCTGGAGCCCTTCAGACCTGGAGTGCCTCGCCCGAGACCACCTCCGGTACCCCGGCTGTGCTGCTGATATCCTGCCGGCCTCTCTGTCTCCACCAGGCACCAAGTGTTCACCCACGCCTGCTGCCTGCAGACCTGAGGAGAGCGCATGGGCTGTTTTTTTTTTTTTTTTTTTTAAGACGAGTTTCGCTCTGTATCCCAGGCTAGAGTGCAATGGCATGAGCTTGGTTCACTGCAACCTCCGCCTCTCGGGGTCAAGCAATTCTTGTGCCTCAGCGTCTGGAGTAACTGGGACTACACACCTGCGCCACCACACCCGGCTAAATTGTTTTGTATTTTTAGTAGAGCCAGGGTTTCGCTATGTTGCCTAGGCTGGTCTAGAACTCCTGGGCTCAAGCGATCCACCCACCTCGGCCTCCCAAAGTGGTGGGATTATAGACGTGAGCCACCGTGCCCAGCCTCTGGCAGCTTTTTAGTAGATTCTATCAGATTTTCTACTAGGACAATTCTGTTGTCTGCACATAAAAGTTTTTACTTCTTCCTTTCCAATCTGTATGCGTTTTGTATTTTTCTTTTCTTGTTACATTAACTAGAACCTGCAGTGTATTGTTAAATAGAAGTTGAGAGACCAGACATTCTTGTCTTTTTTCTGGTCTTGGGAGTAAATCATTGAATCTTTTACCATTTAGTAACTATCTTTTTAATCTTTTTTTTGGTAACACCTATTGGGTGGGAAATAGTATTCGTTGTTTTTTATTTTTATTTCCCTGGTGGCTAAAGATTTCTATTATTTTTTTTCTGGGCTTAGCTCACCTGAAAACTAAAGATGTTGATCATCTTTTCATCAGTTTGTTGACTATGTGTGTCTTCTTTGGGAGAATGTCTATTTAGATCCTTTGCCATTTTTAAATTGAGTTCTTTTTATTATTGAGTTTCAAGAGCTCTATAAATTCTAGGTACAAATACCATATCAAATAAATGGTTTACAAGTATTTTTTCATTCTTTGTGTTGTCCTTTCACTTTCTTGATGGCATCCTTTCGAGTGTAAAAGTTTTAAATTTATTTTTTTCTTAATGCTTTTGGTGTCAAATCTAAGAAACCATTGCCTAACCCAAGGTCATGAAGTCTTTTATATTTTTTCTAGGATTTTTATAGTTTCAGCTCTTACAGTTCTGTGATCCATTTTGAACTATAATATTTGTGTATGCTGTGAACAGTGTATCCAGCTTCATTCTTTTGCATGTAACACCCAGTTACCCTAGCATATTTGTTGAAAAGACTAATTCTCCCATTGAATTGTCTTGGCACTCTTGTCAAAAATCAGTTGACCATAAATGTAAAGGCTTATTTATTTATTTGTTTTGAGACTGGGTCCTGCTCTGTTACCCAGGCTGGAGTGCAGTGGTGTGATCTTGGCTCACTGCAGCCTTGACCTCCCAGGCTCAAGTGATCCTCCTCGTTGAGCTTCCCAAGTAGCTGGGACTACAGGTATACACCACCACCCCTGGCTAATTTTTGTATTTCTTGTAGAGACAGGGTTTCATCTTGTTGCCCAGACTGGTCTTGAACTCCTGGGGTCAAGCAATCCTCCTGCCTCCGCCTCCCAAAATGCTGGGATTACAGATGTGAGCCGCTGTGCCCAGCATTAAGATTTATTTCTAGACTCTCAGTTCACCTCCATTGTACATGTCTAACCTGTTTGTAACCACACTGTCCTGATTACTGTAGCTTTAGAGTAAGTTTTGAAATTGGGAAGCATGAACCCTTCTATGATCCTTTTTGCAATGCATGGGTTGAGGTTACTTTTGGAGGGAGTAGAAGGGATGTGAATATTTTAATTTTTTTTTTTTTTCAGGACAATTGGTTGAAAACAGTCTTTATTGGATTATTTGCACCTTCTTTGAAAATCAAATTGATGACATGTTTAAATCTATTTCTGGGATCTGTTCAGTTCAACTAATCTATATGTCTATCCTTTTGCTAATACTACACTTTTTTTTTGAGACAGTCTCACTCTGTCACCCAGACCGGAGTGCAGTGGTACCATCTCAGCTCACTGCAGCTTCCACCTCCCAGGTTCAAGCCATTCTTGTGCCTCAGCCTCCCGAGTAGCTGGGACTATTGTGCCTGAGCCTCCCAAGTAGCTGAGACTATAGGCGTGTGCCACCACACCTGGCTAACTTTTGTGTTTGTAGTAGAGACAGGGTTTCACCATGTTGGCCAGGTTGGTTTCAAACTCTTGGCCTCGAGTGATCCACCCACCTCAGCCTCCCAAAGTGCTGGGATTACAGGCGCGAGCCACCGCACCTGGCCTGCTAATAATACACTTTTTTGGTTATGGTAGCTCTCTAGTAAATCTTGAAAGCAAGTGGTGTGAGAGTTCCAACATTGACGTTAATTTTCAGAATCATTTGGGATGGTCCATGTTCTTTGTTTTTTCACATAATTTTTTTTTTTTTTTGAGATGGAGTCTTGCTCTGTCGCCCAGGCTGGAATGCAGTGGCGCAATCTCGGCTCACAGCAAGCTCTGCCTCCTGGGTTCACGCCATTCTCCTGCCTCAGCCTCCTGAGTAGCTGGGACTACAGGCGCTCGCCACCAAGCCCGGCTAATTTTTTGTATTTCTTTTTTTTGTATTTTTAATGGAGATGGGGTTTCACCATGTTAGCCAGGATGGTCTCGATCTCCTGACCTCATGATCTGCCTGCCTCGGCCTCCCAGAGTGCTGGATTGCAGGCGTGAGCCACCACACCCGGCCTTTTCACATAAATTTTAGAGTAAACTTACTGGTTTCCATAAAAAGCCTGCTGGGATTTTTTTTTTTTTTAACTGAGATTCAGTTTAATCTAAAGATGAATTAGAGAATTGGCATCTTAATACTGGCTGTTCTGAACCATAGACATGGTATATCTCTGCCATGGTCTGAATGTTTGCATACCCCCAAAATTTATATGGTTGAAATCCTAATCCCCAGTCCAATGATATTGGCAGGTGAGGCCTTTGGGAGATGATTAGGCTCATGAGGGCAGAGTACTAATTAATTAGATTGATGCCTTTATAAAAGAGATTCCAGAGAGCTTGCTCATCTCTTCTGCCTTGGGAGGACACAGCAAGAAGTCACCATCTGTGAACCAAGAAGTGGGACCTCATCAGACACCAAATCTGCCAACAGTTCAGTCTTGGACTTCCCATTCTCCAGAACTGTGAGCAATAAATTTCTGTTGTTTATAAGCCATCTAGTCTATGGTATTTTGTTCTACCAGCCCAAACGGACTAAGACAATCTCCCCGTTAATTTAGGTCTTATTTCTTTCAACAGTGTTTTGTGGTTTTCTGTATTGCACCATTTCGTTGATGCTATTATAAATGCTAGTTTTAAATTTTCAATTTTCCAGTGCTAGTGTGTAAAATTATTTATATTTGTATATAATTTATATTTGATCTTGAATCCTGCAAACTTTATATAGTTATCTATTCCTGTAACTTTTTGGAATATTCTACATAAACAAATCTTATGCTCTGTATTAAGGCAGTTTTGCTTTCTCTCTGATATCTGTCCCTTTATTTCTTTATATTTTCTTAATATACTGGCTAGGGCCTCCAGTAGTGTTGAATGAGAGTGGTGAGAACACACATCCTTGTCTTATTCCCAACCTTAGGCAGAAAGCGTTCAGTCTTCTACCATTAAATATGATGTTAGCTCTGGGTTCCTTTGAAGACGGCTTTATTAGGTTGACGAAGTTCCGTTCCACTGCTTGTTCACTGAGGGATTTTATGTGTTTTTTTTTTTTAGCATTTATTTATGCATTTTAATTTTTTCTTTTTTTTTTTTTTTTTGAAACAGGGTCTCACTCTTGCCCAGGCTGGAGTCCAGTGATGCAATCATAACTCACTGCAGCTTCTAACCTTGGGCTCAAGTGATCTTCCCACCTCAGCCTCCCAAGTAGCTGGGACTACAGTAGTTCACTGAGAGATTTTATTATGAAAACCTTTTATCATAGAACCATTTCTTAAGATCTCAGAGACCTTTAGTTTGGTGTTTGATAGAGTCTTATGAATAGATATAATATGTAGAAGTTTAAATAAGATGCCTCTTCATTAACCAAAAGAGCATCTCAGCATCCCTTCTGGGCATTGCTCCCCTGCATTCTCACAGACAGTGGTCCAAGTTAGAGAAGGGCCTAAGAGATTTTAGCCATGGCTTTTGTCTAATGACACAAATCCAGTAAAATTAATGGAGATAAATGGGAAAAGGTTTTTTACTGCAAAAAAAAAAAAAAAAAAAGTTGGCAAAAGCAAGGCCAACTTTGTCCAAACAAAATGAAAAGTAGTACAAAATGTAAAGAGACCTTTGAACCCCCAAACTGCAGATAGAAAACAGATGAAATAGGCCTATAAAGCTACTCGGTTGAAAATGTTTAGTTTTTATGGGAAAGCAAGTATGATTCAGAGTACAGAACTTCAGAAGACTCACTCCTGTGGAGCTGCACTGGTGCTTGAGAAACAGATAACATGTTCCTGCCTGAATTTAAGAATTGCTGTGGGTCAGGGGCTGCTGTGGAATCCCATTTCTCCCCACTCATGCCTTTTTAATAGGAATGTCTATTTTAACTATCCCATTCCTGTCCCAAACTCTGTATTTGTTTTGTGGGGAACAGATAACTTGTCTCTTTAGCTTACGAATGTTCAAATCTAGAGGAGCAGGAATATATTCAAGAAACCAAACCCAAGGACTTTTTTATGATTTTTATTTATGTTTTTATTATTATTTTTAAATTTTTATTTTTATTTATTTTTTGAGACAGAGTCTCACTCTGGCACCCAGGCTAGAGTGCAGTGGCACAATGATCTTGGCTCACTGCAATCTCAGCCTCCCAGGCTCAAGCGATTCCTCTACCTCAGCCTTCTGAGTAGCTGGGACTATAGGCACATGCCACCATGCCCAGCTATTTGTTTGTTTGTTTTTGGTAGAGACAGGGTTTCATCATTTTTCCCAGGCTGATCTCAAACTCCTGGGCTCAAGCTGTCCTCCTGCGTTGGCCTCCCAAACTGCTGGGATTACAGGCATGAGACACTGTGCCCAGCCACTTTTCAGAACATTTTTTGAGACAGGGTCTCATTCCATCACCCAGGCTGAAGTTCAATGATGCAGTCATAGCTCACTGCATCCTTGAATTCCTGGGCTCAAGTGAACCTCCTGCCTCAGCCTACTGAGTAGCTGAGATTACAAGCACATGCCACCACACCCCGCATGTGTTTGTGGGGGGTAGGGGGGGTCTTTTTTGCTGTTCTTGCCAAGGTTGGAGTGCAGTGACACAATCATAGCTCACTGCAGCCTTGACCTCCTGGGCCCAGGTGATCCTCCTGCCTCAGCCTCTTGAGTAGCTGGGACCAGAGGCATGTGCCACCATGCCTGACTAATTTTTGTATTTTTTGTAGAGACAGGGTCTCTCTATGTTGCCCAGGCTGGTCTTGAACTCCTGGACTCAAGGGATCCTCCCACCTCAGCCTCCCAGAGTACTGGGATTACAAACGTGAGCCACTGCTCTTGGCCATCTTTTCCGGATTGCACCTTATTTGGATGACCAGATCCTGGACATAAAACCAGAGTCTACTACTAAGGGCATGAGACTTTGGTGTGGCCTTAGGAAGTGGTGAGAGTCTCTTGTATGTGGGAAGTATAAATACTAATAATTTGTAGCCAAATGCAGACTTCAATGGTTTTAAAACACGGCCCTAAAATTCTTTGATACTTTTACCTCCCCCTTGTATCTGCACCGACCTTTGACTGTGTTTCCCAAAGGAATACAACATAAATGATTCCATGAGATTTCCAAAGCGAGGCCACGAAGGGCCATGTGATTCCCTTCTTGTTATCCTGGAACATTCCGTCTTGAGATACTTGCTCCTCTCAGAGTGCTTCCTCTTGGGAACTAGCAGCTATGCTGTAACAGGGAGGGGTTACATGTAGATGCTGCCATCAACAGCCACCAGCTGCTGTCTGTCTTTTAGCCATTTCAAGGAAAACATCAGATACAAGAGTGATGATAGAATCCAGATGATTCCAGCCCCCCAGCCTTTGGATTCAGCATCAGCTGTGTAAGACTTTCCAGCTGAGGCCCTGGACATTGTGAGGGAGAGATAAGCCATTCATTCCTACTGTATCCTGTCCAAATTCCTGCCCCATGGTCTGTTAACATAATAGAGTGGTAGTGGTTCTGTACCAGCATTCTCAACCTTTTTTTATCTTGAGACTCTTTTATACTCCAAAAATTGAGCACCCCAGAAAGCTTTTGCCAATGGGCATTCTATCTGTGAATATTTAACATTTTAGAAATTAAGGCAGGCTGGGCATGATGGCTCTTGCCTGTAGTCCCAGCACTTTGGGAGGCTGAGGCCGGTGGCTCAACTGAAGTCAGGAGTTCGAGACCAGCCTGGCCAATGTGGCGAAACCCCATCTCTACTAAAAATACAAAAAAACTAGCCAGCATGGTGGTGTGTGCCTGTAATCCTAGCTACTCGGGAGTCTGAGGCAAGAGAACTGATTGAACCCAGGGGGCAGAGGTTGAAGTGAGCTGAGATCATGCCACTGTGCTTCAGCCTCTAGCCTGGGTGACAGAGTGGGACTCCATCTCAAAAAAAAAAAAAAAAAAAAAGGAATTGAGGCAAATTTTAAAAATATTTTAGTAATATACATAACATGTTTTTTAAAAATAATTTTTCCACAGTAGCAACAAAGTAATATGGAAAGAGTGGCATATTGCATGCTTTTGCAAATCTCTTTAATGTCTTAAGAGCTTAGTAGATGACAGCTGAATTCTCATACTTGTTTCTACATTTTTTGCCATTAGTTGCTTTGATTAGAAAGTTGAGCTTTGCTGAGATACATAGTTGGAAAAGAGAGACGCATTTTCAGGTAATTTTGGATTTTCTTTGATATTACACCAAAACTCAAGAAATGGTAGTTTCTGAAAGATTACTTGCAATATGGAATATGAAATCCTGTCAAGGAATTGTTTCTTTTCTGTTACATTAAAATCCATTTGTTTGTCTTGCACTATTTTTTTCTTTTCTTTTTTTTTTTTTTTTTTTTTTTTTTTAGACAGTCTCACTCAGTCACCCAGGCTGGAGTGCAGTGGCGCGACCTCGGCTCACTGCAAGCTCCGCCTCCTGGGTTCACACCATTCTCCTGCCTCAGCCTCCCACGTAGCTGGGACTACAGGTGCCCACCACTGCGCCCGGCTAATATTTTGTATTTTTAGTAGAGATGGGGTTTCATTGTGTTAGCCAAGATGGTCTTGATCTCCTGACCTTGTGATCCACTGGCCTCGGCCTCCTAAAGTGCTGGGATTACAGGCATGAGCCACTGCGCCCGGCCGTTTTTTTTGTTTGTTTTTGTTTTTGATGGAATTCTGCTCTTGTTGCCCAGGCTGGGGTGCAATGGTGCGATCTCCACTCACTGCAACCTCCGCCTCCTGGGTTCACGCAATTCTCCAGCCTCAGCCTCCTGAGTAGCTGGGATTACAGGCACCCACCACCACACCTGGCAAATTTTTGTATTTTTAGTAGAAACGGTTTCACCACGTTGGCCAGGCTGCTCTCGAACTCCTGACCTCAGTCAATCTACCCGCCTTGGCTTCCCAAAATGCTGGGATTACAGGCATGAGCCACTGTGTCCAGCCCATATCTTGCACTTTGATTGGCTATTTTATCAATGCATTATTTTATACCTTACTACATGACTTAGAAAATAGGGCTGGCACAGTGGCTCATGCCTGTAATCTCAGCACTTCGGGAGGCCAAAGTAGGAGAATCCTTGAGTCCAAGAGTTCGAAAGCAGCCTGGGCAACATAGTGAGACTTTCATTTCTAAAATGAAAGGAAATAGTCATTTACTTCATTATGCGGATTTTCCAAATGTTGACCCATTTTAAAGTACAGTGTCTGAAATAAACCTTCATGAACATGACCATAAGTTTTTATGCATTGAGACGCTTCCAAGGTGACAGATCTAAGCTTTCCAACTTTTGCTGTTCCCTCAAGGACATTTTTGTTTATCCTGAGTGTGGGGCAGTGAGGCATTCAGTGACCGCGCAGTTCAGTGCCACTGCCTTAATTTCTTTTTTTTTTTTTTTTTTTTGAGACAGTGTTTTCCTCTTTTTAGCCACAGGCTGGAGTGCAATGGTGCGATCTCGGCTCACTGCAACCTCTGCCTCCCGGGTCAAGCGATTCTCCTGCCTCAGCCTCCTGAGTAGCTGGGACTACAGGCACCTGCCACAACGCCCGGCTAATTTTGTATTTTTAGTAGAGATGGGGTTTCACCATGTTTACCAGGCTGGTCTCTAACTCCTTACCTCAGGTGATCCACCCACCTTGGCCTTCCAAAGTGCTGGGATTACAGGCATGAGCCACTGTGCCCAGCACACTGCCTTAATTTCTGCTGAGGCACCAGCACTTTTGCCCACTGTTACATTGTGTCATCAGTATAAATGTGGGTATGGTGAAGAGGTCAAGAATGTATTTGTGCTATTATAACCATAGTTTGTTTGTTTGTTTTTTTTTTTTTTTTGAGACAGTCTTGCTCTGTCGCCCAGGCTGGAGTGCAGTGGCGCGATCTCGGCTCACTGCAAGCTCCGCCTCCTGGGTTCACGCCATTCTCCTGCCTCAGCCTCCTGAGTAGCTGGGACTACAGGCACCTGCCACCACGCCCGGCTAATTTTTTGTATTTTTAGTAGAGACGGGGTTTCACCATGTTAGCCAAGATGGTCTCAATCTTCCGACTTCGTGATCCGCCCGCCTCGGCCTCCCAAAGTGCTGGGATTACAGGCTTGAGCCACCGCGCCCGGCCATGACAATAATTTTAATCTCACAGACCCCCTGACAGTGTTTTGGGTCCCTCAGCAGTTTACCAACCCTGAGAACTGCTATTCTATATCACTAAGTTTGAGGTGGTTTTTTTACACAACAATAATAATCAGAACCGAACTCATATCCCTTTTTTCTTCTTCTTTTTGATTATTAGTTTCTTCAGTGGACTAGATGACTGGGAAGATTCCAGGGTCCCAACAGGCTTCAGAGTTGCAAAGGCTTTAGAGGTACTGTTTGCTCACATAGAGCCTAGGTGTTGAGGGCTTAGACTCTGGAGCCCAGCTGCTGGAATGTCGTCCCTGCAGCTGTTACTGTTGAGCTCTGTGTCTGGGGCCCTTCCCTTAGCCTTTCCTGAGTCTCGTTCTCCATTTGTTAAGTGACGTCATTAATAAGGCAAATGATTTTGTCGCTAGATGCCAATGGAAACTTTTTTTTTTTTTTTTTTGAGACGGAGTCTCGCTGTCACCCAGGCTGGAGTGCAGTGGCGCGATTTCGGCTCACTGCAGGCTCCGCCCCCCAGGGTTCACGCCATTCTCCTGCCTCAGCCTCCTGAGTAGCTGGGGCTACAGGCGCCCGCCACCTTGCCCGGCTAATTTTTTGTATTTTTAGTAGAGATGGGGTTTCACTGTGTTAGCCAGGATGGTCTCGATCTCCTGACCTCGTGATCCGCCCACCTCGGCCTCCCAAAGTGGTGGGATTACAGGCGTGAGCCACCGTGCCTGGCCGAAACTTTCTAATAGTCATAACTGTCACAAGGTCTGATGACCTCACAGTTATTTTGCCCTTAACGGATGCCATAAAATGCCCGAAAAGCTTTCCCTGGGTCGACTCACTTCATTACAACTCCCTGAGGGAGTACCATTGTTACTGTCTTATGTGATCTGTGTACCATGAAATACCCACCACCATCTCTGATATATTCCAGCGCACCTTGTTTCACTTGAGTCTGTCCAGTCCTCAGAGTTAACAGAGGAACCCTAGTTACTGATTCCAGACTTTGGCCTCATCCAAAATTAACAGCAGCCAATTTGCATTCTTCTGGGTTATATATTGTTGGCCAGATATTCAGAATTATTGTGTGCCTCTGAGCAGAGAACTCACAGTTCAAAATATCTTTTTTTTTTTTTCCTTTGGTACAGGGTCTTGCTCTGTCACCCAGGCTGGAGTGCAGTAGTGTGATCATAGCTTACTGCAGCTTCTACCTCCTGGGTTCAAGTGATCCTCCCACCTCAGCCTCCCAGGAGCTGGGACTACAGGCACAAATCACCATGCCCAAATATATATTTTTCAATCTCCTATTTCTTTTCTCTCTCTTGTTTTGGAAGTTACTCAGCAAGCTGCATCTGTCTAATTGGATATGTATGTCATGTCCTGTTAGAATCAAGGATTTCAGAGTATAAGCATGATAGTAATAAAGTTCGCAATATTGTCATTAAGCCACTTACTTTAGAGATCCCATGCTGAACCCAAAATCTCCCTTATTGCTGACCCTGGAGACCTATTAAGTCTAGGTGAAATAATACCAAGATTTAGACTGATCTTTTTTTTCCTAATCTCTTTGCCTCTGAGTAACCCATTCTTCAAATTCAGAACCACACTCAGGGTAAAATATAAGTGAGGGCTATTTATTTTTTGCCACTGTTTTGGCATCTGTAGACAATACAGTTTGTTTAATTTCAGGTTTTCACAGTTATATACAGTCATACCTTGGAGATTTGTGGGTTCGCTTCCACAGACCATCATAGTAAAGCGAGTCATACAAATTTTTTGGTTTCCTAGTGCATATAAAAGTTATGTTGGCTGGATGAGGTGGCTGTCACCTGTAATCCCAGTGCTTTTGAGAAGCTGAGGTAGGAGGATCACTTGAGTCTAGGAGTTTGAGACCAGCCTGGGCAACTATAGCAAGTTACAAAAAAAAAATGTTTTAAATCAGTCAGGTGTGGTGGAGTAGCTGTAGTTCTAGCTATTCAGGAGGCTGAGGCAGGTAGATTGCTTGAACCCAGGAGTTCAAGGCTGCAGTAAGCTATGATTGTGCGACTGCATTCCAGCCTGGGTGACTCAAAAAAAAAAAAAAAAAAAATGCTGAGCGTGGTGGTTCATGCCTATAATCCCAGCACTTTGGGAGGCCGAGGCAGGTGGTGGATCACCTGAGGTCAGGAGTTCAAGACCAGCCTGTCCAACATGGTGAGACCCCATTCTCTACTAAAAATACAAAAATTAGCCAGGTGTGGTGGAGCACACCTACAATCCCAGCTACTCGGGAGGCTGAGGCAGGAGAATCACTTGAACCCAGGAGGTGGAGGCTGCAGTGAGTCAAGATTGTGCCACTGCACTCCAGCCTTGGCAACAGAGCAAGACTCCACCTTAAAAAAAAAAAAAGAGTTTATAGTCTATTAAGTGTGCAGTAGCATTATGTCTAAAAAACAAAGGATGCACCTGAATTGTAAAATACTTTGCTTAAAAATGCTGACAGAGAAACAAAGTGAGTGTGTTATTGGAAAAATGGTGCTAGGAGACTTCATCAGTGGAGGATTGCCACAAACCTTCAATTTGTAATAAAAATAAAACCCCACACATTATCTGCAAAGCACAATAAAATGAAGTATATGTTGATTTTCAGGAATTAGAAGAAAATGAGAGTATTGTCATCAGAAATAAGAGGATTGTTTTGCCAAGCTACTGAAAAAAAAAAAAAAAAAAACTTTCATTCTTTTGTCAACTGCAAGAATGGTAATATTTGACAAGAAAAACCCAACTTGTCAAATACTACGATTCTTGCAGTTGACGAATGAAAAGTTGAAAGCATATGTGAGGCTGGGCACGGTGGCTCACACCTGTAATCCCAACAACTTTGGGAGGCCAAGGCGGGTGGATCACCTGAGGTCAGGAGTTCAAGGCCAACCTGACCAATGTGGCAAAACCCCATCTCTACTAAAAATACAAAAATTAGCCAGGCATGGTGGCAGGCGCCTATAATCCCAGCTACTGGGGAGGTGCCTATAATCTCAGCTACTGGGGAGGCTGAGACATGAGAATAGCTTGAACCTGGGAGGCGGAGGTTGCAGTGAGCTGAGATTGCGCCATTGCACTCCAGCCTGGGCAACAGAGGGTGACTCCATCTCAGAAAAAAAAAAAAAGTATATATGAGCATTTAACAAGGCTATAGGTTTTGATTTTGAGCCCTGAAAACCCCCAGGTTTAGTTTCATTGGGAATTTGTATTCAAACATGTCTCTGCTCTGGATCCATAGGTGGCACAATTTTGCCAGTTTTTGATATATAAATGGTGACAGTATCCTTTATTTTAACGAAAATCCTAAAGTAGTCTTTTAAAAAAATAATTCTGAAAATCTGGCCAATAATAATACAGGACTCACAAATGTAAACTTTTCATATGGAAGAAATACTACCCATTGAAATTGGACAGCCTGTTTTCAATTTGGGGTCTGCTTTTTTTTTTTAATTGCTTTAAGAGATTAAGGATTTTAGACACAAACACGTCATAAAGTGTTTTTAGATTTGCATGAACCTACTGTGGTTTAGTATAAATAAACCCCTAACATGACTTTTACAGATGCCTGTGAGGGTATCTTGGGGGTTTCTACACTGCCTACCCCAAACCTGACTGCAGTCAGAGCCAACAGGGCCCCGCGTAGGCAAAGGCTATGTCATTAATTCTCAAATGAGATTCATCCAAGCGGGAAATGCACATCTAGTGCAGTAGTTTTAGGCCAGCCTTTTTCAGAGCCTAAGGCCCTGCCCGTCACCTTGAAGGCATCCATGTGGGTCCCCTCAGGGCTTCTCTTTGCCATAAAAATAAAATGATTGCTCACACGAATGTTTGTGTCCCTGGGAGAGGAGGTAGGAGCTGTTTATGGAGCTGGTCTCTGTGAGAGGCACAAACTGCCAGGAGGGGTTGAGATTTCCTTTAACCAGGATTCTTAGTTCTGAGTGGCTCTAGTGAATAACAGTAACAATGATTCTCTGGCCAGGCGCTAACGCGGGTAATCCCAGCACTTTGGGAGGCCGAAACGGGTGGCTCACTTGAGGTCAGGAGTTTGAGACTAGCCTGGCCAACATGGTGAAACCCCGTCTCTACTAAAAATACAAAGATTAGCTGGGCGTGGTGGCAGGTGCCTGTAATCCCAGCTACTTGGTAGGCTAAGGCAGGAGAATTGCTTGAACCTGGGAGGCGGAGGTTGCACTGAGCCCACAGTGCGCCACTGCACTACATCCTGGATGACGAGCAAAGCTCAGTCTCAAAAAAATAATTTTTAAAATAATGATTCTCTTCACCATAAATCCTTCTGTCTAGGTAGGAATTTTATTCATGGGAGTCTCTGGAAAAGGGACAAAGAGAGGCTATTTAGATTTTTTTTTTTTTTTTTTTTTTTTTTTTTTTTTTTTTTGAGACAGAGTCTTGCTCTTTCACCCAGGCTGGAGTGCAGTGGCGCAATCTCGGCTCACTGCAAGCTCCGCCTCCCGGGTTCACGCCATTCTCCTGCCTCAGCCTCTCCGAGTAGCTGGGACTACAGGCGCCCGCCACCACGCCCGGCTAATTTTTTGTATTTTTTAGTAGAGACGGGGTTTCACCGTGGTCTCGATCTCGTGACCTTGTGATCCGCCCGCCTCGGCCTCCCAAAGTGCTGGGATTACAAGCGTGAGCCACCGCGCCCGGCCTAGATATTTTTAAAGCCTGGATTTGGAAAGTCTGAATACAGTAATAACAACTCCAAAGCCATTTAAAATCCATCTTTTTTTCTACCACCGGACTGAGATTTTCAGTTTTAACTTAAAGGTTCCAGTCATGCAGATGTGAATCAAATCCTGTTGGTCCTAACAGGATCTCCTTTGTTGGCGGATAATTTCAAGTGCTCACAGAGACCCTCAGTTTTTTTAAATACCTGGACTTAATTGTTTAAACTGGAGTCTGGACCAAAACATCTCTGACCTCAGGGGTCTTCCTTTGGTCAGGAAGAGGGGAGAGGGCAATTGGACCCCTTTCCCCCTGCGGGCTGCAGAGTCCCATTTTCCTCTGGGGACATTTGCTTTTTCCCTTGGGGAAGACAGTACGGATTCTAGTTCTGCGGACCCTTTTACTTAGCTTTGAGACCCAAGCAAGTTACTTGGCTTGTGCCTCTTATTTTCTCTAATGCAATGAATAAAAAGAGTCCCAGCCTTCGCCCTAAGGGAGCAGGACCGCCTGCCACGCCCGGTTCCCAAGTCCTCAGGGCGAATCTGCCAAATTCGCGAGCTGGGCAGTCCGCCCCTCACAACTGCTGGCCGGAAGCGGAAGTGCGCGTCCGTCGCCTCGCCATGTCCCGTAGCTGCCGTCTGCAGCTAAGGTTTTCGCATCGGTTGCTGTCCCAGCGGGCCAGGCCCAGGTGCGCCCCGCTAGTCAGGCCGGCGGAGTGGGGAGGGAAGGGGTCAAGGGCACAGTGCGCAGCCCTAGCTGCTCCAGACCTTGCCTGCCGCTTCCCAGCCCAGGCTCCAGCTATCGCCGCGTTTCTTCTCAGAGCCCCCGGCTGCGGTTCCTCCCGGCACTGCTAGGCTTGGGGCTGCCATTCCGGGCATTGATCCCCGGGAGGAGGCGAGTGGGTTCATGTGGTCAGAGCGCGTCGGCGGGGCCTTTTCTCCACCTTCTGTACCCTTTTCTTTAAACGTCCTCCCCAGTATGAGACTATTTTTTCTCAAGAAAATGCCCTCTTGTGCCTCACTTTCCGCTGTTAGAAGGCATATCTTGGGATGTGTTATTGGTTTGCGGAGATCGTCCCTTTTTTTTTTCCCTCTGTTATGTGGATGCACCCTAGTGCCTGATAGGCATTTGAGTTCCCATCTGAGTGGGCTTGTGCATGTTTATTCGTGTTTGTGGACTTAGATCTTCAAGGTTTATTTTTGGAAGTCAAGTTGTTGGGTCGAAGGATAAATGAATGTGTAATTCCTAGGTATGACCAGATCCCCGTCTATGGGACTTGTGCCTTTTTGAGCCCTCAGGGTGTATGTTTTGTATGCAGCAAGCAGCAGACCTTAGTTTTCAGTTTACCTGTAGTTTCTTTTGGGTGTTTACATATTGACATATCGTTTATGAATAAGAACTTTATTCTCCCTTTATAATCCTATTATGACCCACTCCTGCCCCGCAAATTTACTGCCCTGCCTACGACCTCAGAAACATTAGAAGGAGCAATCCTTGCTGCCTTCCAGGTCTCAGAATGAAAGCTTTCAGCTTGTGACTACTTACATGTTTGCTATATGTTTTTGACAGATTAAGGACATTCCCTTCTGTAACAGCTTTATTGACATAAAATATTTCATCTCATTTAAAGTGTATAAATCAGTGGTTTTTAGTATATTAAGAGTTGTGCAACCATGACTACAATCTAACTCTAGAACATTTTCATTGCCCCAAAAGAGAATCCCATACTCATCAGCAGTTACTCCCCATTCCACTGGCAACCACTAAGAGACTTGGTGTCTCTGTGGATCTGCCTATTCTAGACATTTCATATAAATGGAATCATGAAATGGAAATCATGAACTATGTAGTCCTTTGCAACTAGCTGCTTTCAGTTAGCATAATGATTTCAAGGTTATTTTGTAGCATGCATCGCTACTTCATTCCTGTCTTCTTATATTAATAAGAAAAATAAAATGAAATAGTGGTGAAGTGTTGGGGTGGTGAAAATTTTGGGGGGTGGTATGGAGAGATAATGGGCGATGTTTCTCAGGGCTGCTTCGAGTGGGATTAGGGGTGGTGTGGGAACCTAGAGTGGGAGAGATTAAGCTGAAGGAAGATTTTGTGGTAAGGGGTGATACTGTGGGGTTGTTAGAAGAAACATTTGTCGTGTAGAATTATTGGTGATGGCCTGGATATGGTTTTGTATGAATCAAAAACTAAATGGAGTAAGAGAAGGAGAAAAACAGGTATTAAAGGACTAACAACTGGGAGGACCTAGGACATCTAATTAGAGAGTGCCTAAGGGGGTTCAGCGTAATTACTTGCTTGGTTGGCAAGTTTTTGGGCTCTAGCCTTGAGTTTTTTTATGTTGTCATACACCAGGCCAGACTGATTTAGGTAAAAACAACACTCTTCATTTAAGACTATACAGAGTCCTCCTTTTTCAGCAGTAAGTCAAAGCCTCAGCGGTTTTGGAAGACAACTGCAGCTAAAGAGTCAACTTGGGCCTGGAGGACTGATAAAGTTTGTGATATGTCTGTGATGCTAGCAGAGAAGTCATTACAGAGGCTACGGAAGGTCATGACAGAGGTTGAAATGCCTGCTATTCCAGTACCCAGAGCAATAGTGGAGGCAGAAAGTCTTAAACTGACAAGCAAGGGAATTAGTGGAATAACTCTTTTTTGTTGTGTCGGTGTCATGAGGGGAACAGGGAGCTCTTCGGTCCTATTTGCAAATTGAATTTTGGGAGTAAGGAAAACTAGTGTGCATGTGCCTGTCCAATTAGCAGGTAGACGCATGCAGGCAGAGGATCCACAGAGGAAAAAGAGACCTTGTGCAAGGCAAAACTGGAGATGCAAAGTAAAAAGATGAGAGGGAGTGCTGAAAGGGGTGTCTTGTACTCAGACTCCTAGGGATCCAGCTAGGGCTGCGGCTGTCAGATGTTGTAATGGGGACTGATGAGGTAACTGTGTAGAGGGAGAGGTTCGATTTTCATGGTGTATGAGAAAACGTCGAGTATCTATGAGCAACCTTTCACTATTATTTTCAGGGCTGGGTATAAGTAAACAAGAAGAGGGCCTGGGAGGAGAGTCTGACGAGCAAGGGGAAGGTAGCCAAGGATGGAGTGAAATACAGGGTAAGTGTCTTCCTAAGCAATAATTACTGCTAATGTTTTTTAAGTTTGCCAGTATTGATAGAGGGCTTGTCTGTAATACGGAGCTGGAAGGCTCCAATTGTTTCAGTGATGTGTGTAGTTGGGCTTTGGAGATGAAGAGTAAAGGAACATCGAGAAGGTGAAAGGTTACCTAGGGGAATTCCAGCGGGTCTTTGCCAAGAGATACCTAAAGGAGCGGCCACAGGAATAGTAGTTTGTGTTGTGAGAGGTCTAAATATGGGGGGAGTAGAGTTGATATAAGGAGAAAATAATAGAATAGAGTTGATATAAGGAGAATAATAGAATAGAGTTGATATAAGGAGAAAATAATAGAAATTAATAGAGTTGATTAAGAACACAGGCTAAGGTAGAAGAAGGGGGAATGGAGGGCGGAAGCTTGCCCATAGTGAAGGAGGCGAGCCCAGAGAAAGAGTAGAGACACAGAGAGAAGATGTGGGGGGTTCTTGTCCCCCAGAAAATCAGAGAAGGGGTAGAGACACGGAGAGAAGGGGTCAGGGGATTCTTGCCCCACAGAAAAGTGGAGAAGGGGTAGAGACAAGGAGAGAAGGGGCTGGGGAGTTCTTGTCCCCCAGAAAAGCGGAGAAGGGGTAGAGACATGGAGAGAAGGGGTCGGGGGATTCTTGTCCCCCAGAAAAGCGCTACTTGCCGCTAAGGGTGAAGGACCAAGGCAGGCATCCCCATATGGTCAGACACCTCTGAAATGTGGGTGAATAATCAGGCAGGTGTCCCCACATGATTAAACACCAAGGGAAGACTGTCTTCCTGAGTCTGTGATCAGCGCCGGAGTTTTGTATCGACGGATAAAACGCGTCTCCTGTCTCTACGAGAAAAGGAAAGGAAGTGAAATTAAGAGAAGGGAGAGATTGAAGTGTGGCACCAAGATTGAAAGGAGAAAGAGGTTGAGGGATAGTAAGAGAGGTTGGAGAAGAGAGTAAAAAGAGGCCGCTTACCTGATTTAAAATTGGTGTGATGTTCCTTGGCTGGTTGGTCTGAGGACCTGAGGTCGTAGGTGGATCTTTCTCACAGAGCAAAGAGCAGGAGGACAGGGGATTGATCTCCCAAGGGAGGTCCCTGATCCGAGTCAATGGCACCAAATCTAGCTCTGTCACTAGGCTAGAGTGCAGTGGCTCAATCTCGGCTCACTGCAACCTCTGCCTCCCGGGTTCAAGTGATTCTCCTACCTCAGCCTCCCAAGTAGCTGGGATTACAGGCATGCTCCACCATGTCCAGCTAATTTTTGTATTTTTAGTGGAGATGCAGTTTCACCATGTTGGCCAGAGTGGTCTGGATCTCTTGACCTTGTGATGCGCCCACCTTGGCCTGCCAAAGTGCTGGGACTACAGGCATGAGCCACCATGCCTAGCTTCATTCCTTTTTTTTTATGAGACAAGGTCTTGCTCTGTCACCCAGGCTGGAGTGCCGTGGTGCCCTCGACCTCCCTAGCTGGGCCTTCCACCTCAGCCTCCTGAGTAGGTAGGACCACAGGTGTGGGCCACCAAGCCCGGCTATTTTTTTTAACTTTTGGTAGAGATGGGGTCTCACTGTGTTACCAGGCTGGTCTGAACTCCTGGGTTCATGTGATCCACCCACTACAGCCTCCCTAAGTGCTGAGGATTACAGGCATGAGCCACTATGCCTGGCCTTCATTCCTTTTCTGTTATCAAATGATAGTCCATTGTATGGATATACCACATTTTCATTTATCCGTTCATCAGTCTATAGACATTTGGGTTGTTTCTCCTTTTTGGCTAATATGAATAATGCTGCTGTGAATATTTCTCTTGGGTATATACCTAGGAGTGGAATGGCTTGTTCATGAGACAAACTTATATATATGTTTAATCTTCTGGTGAAATGCTAGGCTGTTTGCCAACGTGGCAGCACCACTTCACTCCCCTCCACAAAAAACAAGAGAATTTCTCCATATCCTCATCAACCTTGTCTTTTTAATTACACTCACCTTAATGTGTGAAGTGGTATCTTAATGTGATTTTGATTTGCATTTCCCTGGGGTCTAATGATGTTCAGCATCTTTTCATGTGCAGTTGACCTTTTTATCTTTAGAAAAATGTTCATTCAGATCATTTGCCCATCTTTGAATTGTGTTTTTAAAATTCACCTGAGGCTGGGCATGGTGGCTCATGCCTGTAATCCCAGCACTTTGGGAGGCCCAGGCGGGCAGATCATGAGGTCAGGAGATCGAGACCATCCTGGCTAACACGGGTGAAACCCCGTCTCTACTAAAAATACAAAAACATAGCTGGGCGTGGTGGCACGCGTCTGTAGTCCCAGCTACTTGGGAGGCTGAGGCAGGAGAATCGCCTGAACCTGGTGAGGTTGCAGTGAGCAGAGATCGCGCCACTGCACTCCAGCCTGGGAAACAGAGCAAGACTCTGTCTCAAAAAAAAAAAAAAAAAAAAAACTGGCTGAATTAATAAATTCACCCTGAAAGTTTTCAGGCTGAAAAAATTTATTTTTGAAATCATTATGTGATACTGGTTTTTATCACTCTTTGAGTTGATCTTACAATTTTTCTTTTGCTCTATTAATGAAGCAAATTATATTAATTGATTTTCTAATAGCAAGCATCTCTTGCATTCCTCTGGTAAACCTAACTTAATTCTGTTGTACTATATTTCCTATTTATTGACATTTTTTGTTTGGACTTATTTTCCGTAGAATATCTGAATCTATGTTGAAATTTGCCAATAATTTTGTTTTCTTAAAGTGGCCTTGTCATATTTGATATCAGTATGCCAATCTCAAAGAATATTCTTCCTTTTATACTCTTAATCACTGTAATCCCTTTGATAAGTTAAACTGTTTTGTGAAATTAGTTTAAAAGTGACCATGTTTTTTTCCCTTGTAATATTGTAAACTGCTGTTAATAGAATAATCAAAGGCAAACATGACATTTTGAACCATACACAGTTCTGGGGTTTGCAAAAAGGCTATATTAAATAAAACCTTCCAAATACCCAACTCTTGCCTAGTGGATAAGTTATCTATACCTGATATAATGCAAACATTAGTGACGAATTACATTGAAGTGTAGTTTAAGTAACCAGAGTCTTCATAAATATGCCTAATCTCTGGAAGATTTTCATCCAGACTGGAATTCTTTCTTCTTTGAGTGGCATAACTGACTGATAAAGCCTTTGAGCATGATGTTTTTTGGTGAAAACCTAAATAATCTAGTTTTCTGTTTTAAAAGAATATCTGGGCAGTGAGTTAAGCTGGGAAGACCTAGCACCTTGCTGATGGGATCAATCTAGATTCCTCTTTTACATTTTTAAAATTGTGGTAAAATACCTAAAGCCAAATTTGCCATTTTAATCATTTTTAAATGCACAAGTCAGTGACATTCATTGCATTCACAATGTTACTCAGCCATCACCAGCTAGTTCTTTTTATTGTGATTTCTACATAGTCAGTTTTGGTAAGTTGTATTTCTGTAGGAATCAATTTATTTCCTGAGAGTTTTGAATTAGATTAAAGTTATTCATGTCTTGTTTAATCTCTGCAACATCTGTAGTTGTGTTTTTCTCCTTTTTTCTTTGAAGAATTTTGCCTGATTTTTTTCCTAGTAGTTTTCAAAGAACCAGTTTGTAGATTGAGTGATACTGTTGTTTTCTAGTTCATCATCGTATTTTCTGCTGTTCCCGTTCCAACTGCTTAAGTTAATTTTTAACTTTACTTCTTTCCTAATATAAACATATAAAGCTTATTTTTTTCCTAAGGACCAGTTTAGCTACATTCTACAAGTTGTGGTACTTAGAACTAATCAATAACCATAGTATTATGTATTCTAATTCAGTTATTTTATAAAACCATAAGTTATTTGGAAGTGTGATGTTTTCTGAATTCCTAATGTGTTTTTTCTATTTGCTTGAAAAATATGAAACCACTAATATTCAACCATATTTTAAAACTACCAAAACACCCATTTCATATAGTTCAACATAATCTCGTTATTAACTTACAACTTAATTACATTGTAATTAAGACATGTCAGAGAACATGTCTGTATACCAAATCTTTTTCTAATTTTTTTAATTTTTAATTTTTATGGGCACATAGTAGGTGTATATATTTAAGGGGCACATGAGATGTTTTATATACCAAATTTTGAAAGGTTTAAGACTAGCTTTACAGTCTATTCACCATATAATATGGTCAGTTTTTATAAACACTTCATGTGTGCTTCAAAAGAATGTATGTATACTCCATATATTCAGTAGTGTCCCTCAGTGTGTTAGATTAAGCATACTCATTGTATTGTTCACATCTTCATATCCTTTTTTTCATGTGATCTATCTATTGCTGAGCAGTGTTTGAAAGTCTTATAGTGATGATGATTTGTGTTATTTATCCTTTAATTGTGCTAGCTTCTGCTTTATAAGTTTTATGAGACTAGAATTTTATATCTTCCTAATTGGTACTTTACATCCTCATGTCATTAGCTCTAATAGTGCCTTTTGTCTTAAAATATATGAAATTAATTTAGCAAACAAACTTTATTTTGGTTAATATTCACCTGGCATATCTTTCTTATTTTTGAGACTCAATTTTTATGTGTTGTGGATTTTAGTGCATCTAATGAAATAACATAGAGCTGGAGTTTATCTTAATCTACGAGGACAGTCTGTTTTTAAACTGCAGAATTTAACCCATTTGTACACTTACTGTTACTGATACAGTCAGACATTTTCTACCATCTTACATTTTACATTGTGCTTTTCATATGACCTGGTTTTTTTTGTTTCATTTCCCTTATTTTTCTTACCTTTGGAATTGAGGTTTTTTTTTTTTTAACCTAATTCTATTTTCTCTTCTAGACTGTGAGTTAAACTCACTATGTCCATGCTTTGAATTGTTACCCTAGCTATTTGATCATGCATACTTATAGTCTAAAGCTAATCAATACTGTGAGTCCCCAGTGGAAGAATACAAGGAACATACAACTCAAATCACCTCCTTCCCAATTTATATATTATTTAGTATTAGGACTGACCTTATTTTTCCATCTCACAAATTTGGTATTACTACCATTTTATATAATAAAGGTTTGCTTAATTTTATCCATTTTACCTTTGTTCATTCTGCTTAACATTTTGGGTCTTCCAATTCCTATCTCCTGAAGTACTTTTAATTTACTTCTGTGATGGTCTTTACTTCTGTCTCAGGTCTTTATTTTAAAATGCCTTTATTTAACTCTCCATGTATATTTTTTAAGTTTTTAATCATGAAAATTTTTAATTCTCCACAAAAGTAGAATAGTACAGTTGTCTCTCGTATCCATGGGGGACTGGTTCCAGGACCCCCACATGGCTTCCAAACTCCACAGTCACACATTCCATATATAAAATAGCATTGTATTTGCATATAACCTACACACATACTCCCACAGATGCTATTTTTTCCCTCCCATTTACTTTAAGTCATCCCTAGATTACTTACAGTACCTAGTACAATAAGTGTTATGTAAGTGGCTGGTTGGTTTTTTGTTTTTTTTAAGAGATGGGATCTCATTCTGTTGCTCAGGCTGGAGTGCAGTGGTGTGATCATAGCTCACTGCAGCCTGAAACTCCTGGACTCAAGTAATCCTCCCACCTCAGCCTCCCAAGTAGCTGGGACCACAGGCATGTGCCACCACGCCTGGATAATTTAAAAAATATATATATATATATATTTTGTAGAGACAGGGTGCTGCTTTATTGCCCAGGCTAGTCTCAAACTCCTGGCTTCAAGGCATCCTCCTACCTCAGCTTTCCAAAGTGCTGGGATTACTGGTGTGAGCCACTGTGCTGGGCCATAAATAGTTATGTTGTATTGTTTAAGGAATAATGACAAGGGGGAAAGTCCACATGTTCAGTACAGACACAAGCATTCATCTTTTTTTCCACATATTTTTGATCTGCGGTCGAGTAGCTCACAGATACAGAGGGCTGACTGTATAATGAATTCTCATGTCCTTAACACCCAGCTTTGACAGTTACCAACATTTTGCTCATCTTGCATCATCTAGCCCTGAGCTGTCCAATACAACAGCCACTAGCCTCGTGTGGCTATTGAAGTTTAAATGCTCTAGTATTCAGTAGCTATCCATACATGATTAGTGGTTACTGTATTAGATACTGCAAATAAATATTATTGAATAATGCTGGGTTTTCCCCCCCCCCAGATTTGTTTTGAAAGCAAATTCCAGACATCCTGTCATTCCATCAGTATATTACTAACTGTGCATCTCTAGTTGGTTCATCACCACTACTCCATTATCCCACCTAACAAAGTCTGATGTTCCCTGATTGGCTACAGAATATCTTTTTACATTTGGTTTGTTCAAATGAGAATCTTAACAGGGTCCCCACATTTTTATTTTATACCCCTTAAGTTTCTGTTTTGTCTGTTCTCTTCCTCCTCCCTTTTCATTTTTTTAATCCACTGATTTATTGAAGAAATAAAGTTATTCTTAAAATGTCCCACATCATATATGGATTTTGCTGACTGGCTTGTTTTCATTGCTTAACTTGGTTTTCTTTGTATTTCCTGTAAAGAGTAGCTGGATAGTTTATCTGTCTAGCATTTTAGGTTGATAAATTATTTCTTTCTCAGCACACTGAAGACGTTGTCCTTTCTTCTGACGTCCATTGTTGCTGTTGAAATGTCAGCTATCAGTCTGTTTTTCCTTTTATAGGTGACCTGTGTTTTTCCCTTGGCTGCTTTGGAAATTATGGGAAAAAATCAAATACCAAGGAAGAAAAATCTATAATGAAATTAGATGTGGATTTCTTTTTATGTATTCAGCTTGGGGCTTACGATACTTCCAGTACCCAAAGGTTAGTGTCTTCCACTAATTCAAGAAAATTGCTAGCTTTTCATCTAATAGTGCTATCAAAGTTCTGATCTGGTAGTTAATACTGGCACTGAATTTCTCATTTCAGTGAGTTTATTTTTCATTTCTAAAAATTGTTTTTTTAAACTAACCATTTTATATTATCTTATTCCATATCCATTCAAATTTTTGTTAATTTCTTTAAGCTTTTATATATTTTAAAATATATCTAAAAGGGTAATATCTGAAGTGTTATGCTTTTTGCCACCTGATACCTGTGTGTTAGCTGTGTCTTACACGTGGTACATTGTGTATTTGTGTTTCACAGTTTCTTAAACTGTGCGTTCCTCAATTTACTTAGAACTTTGTATATAATATTTTTTCTCAGGACCTGACTTAAAGTTGATTTTCCACAGATAGGTTGATTTGCTTGCACTAGTTGCTTGAGGACAATGCCACTTTGGGGACCCTCTTTAAGTGAAATTATTCTCTTGAAGTTGTTTGAACTACAGAAATGAATTTGGACTGAAACCTAAAAGAGAGCACTTGTGTATACAAATCCTCGAGATTTCCTTTCTGTTATACCTGACAGGTACAGTTCCTTGCTTCACGCTTTCATATGGAAATTTTACTTTCTTCTTAAAAAACCTTTTCACTATGGATTTTCAGTCTTACCCAGGAATAGAGTGCTATGATGAAGCTACTGTGTACCTACCACCCAGCTTCAATGATTGTCACCATTTTGCCATTCTTATTACATCTGTTCTCTCCCTTGCTTCCTTTCATAATTCAGTTTTCCTTTTTTTTTTTTTTTTTTTGAGATAGAGTCTTGCTCTGTTTCCCAGGCTGGGGTGCAGTGGCATGATCTCAGCTCACTGCAACTTCTGCCTCCCAGGTTCAAGCGATTCTCCTGCCTCACCCTCCCGAGTAGGTAGGATTACAGGCACCCGCCACCACACCTGGCTAATTTTTGCATTTTTAGTAGAGAAAGGGTTTCGCCATGTTGTTCAGGCTGGTCTTGAACTCCTGACCTCAAGCAGTCCACCTGCCTTGGCCTCCCAAAGTGCTGAGATTACAGGCGTGAGCCACCACACCCGGCCAGTTTTCTTTTTCTAAAGCATGTTTTTCCAGCTTTACTGAGGTATAATTGACAAATAATAAAAATTATATATGTTTAAGGTGTACAACGTAATGTTTTGATCTACCTGTTCATTGTGAAATGATTATCAAGTTAAGCTAATTTACATATCCATCCCCTTGCTTTTGTGTGTAAGACGCACTCTCTTGGAAAATTTCAAATATACAGTACATCATTAACTATAGTCACCAAGCCATACATCAGGTCTCCAGAACTCAGCCATCTTATAACAGCAAATACATACCCATTGACCAACATCTCTCCATTTCCCTCGCCCCTTGGCCCCTGGTAATCACCTTTCTAATGCTTCTAGGAGTTTGACTTTTTTAGATTCCACGTACGTGAGGTCATGCAGTATTTGTCTATGTCTGCCTTATTTTACTTAGCATGATGTCCTCCAGGTTTCCTTCTTTTTTAAGACTGAATAATAACCCACTGTGTGTATAGATATGACATTTTCTTTACACATTCAGTGATCGACAAACATGTTGTTTCCATATAACAGCTATTATAAATAATGCTACAATGAATATGAGGTCACAGATACCTCTTTAAGATAGTGATTTCACTTCCTTTGGTTATATACCCAGTAGCAAGATTGCTGGATCATATGGTAGTTCTATTTTTAATATTCTGAGGTGCCTCCACTACTGCTTTCCATAATGGCTGTACCAATTTTCACTCCTACCAACGATGTATAAGGGTTCCCTTTCTCCACATCCAACACTTGTTATCCTTTGACTTTTTGATAATACCTATTATAACAAGTGTGAGGTAGCAGCCAACTATGGTTTTGATTGGTACTTCCCTAATAATGTGATGTTGGGCACTTTTTAATATACCTACTGGCCGTTTTTATTTCTTCTTTGGAAAAATGTCTGTTTAGATCCTTTACCCATTTTTTATTCCTTTTTTTTCTATCAAACTGTATGAATTTCTTACGTATTTTAAATATTAACTTGTGCAGATACTTTCTCCCATTCCATAAGGTTGCTTTTTCATTTTGTTCATTATTTCCTTTGCTGTGCAGAAACTTTTTAGTTTGATGTAGTTTCACTTGATTATTTTTGCCTTTCTCGCCTGTGCTTTTGGTGTCAACTCTTTAAAAAGAAATTGTCAAAATTAATATCAAAGAGCTTTTCCCCGTTCTAGAAGTTTTATGATCTCAGGTCCTACATTTAAGTCTTTAATCCATTTTGAGTTGATTTTTATTTCTAGTTTAAGGATCCAATTTCACTTTTTTACCTGTGGATATCTAGTTTTCCTTACACCATTTACTGAAGAGACTGTCCTCTCCCCATTGCTTATTCTTGGCATCTTTGTCCAAGATTAGTTTGATGATACATGCCTGGATTTATTTCTGGGCTTCCTATTCTGTTACATTTGTCTCTTTTTTTATGCTAGTACCATACTGTTTTCATTACAGTACCTTTGTAATATATTTGAATTCAGTTAGTATGGTGCCTCCAGTATTGTTCAAGATTGCTTTAGCTATTTGGGGTTTTTGTGTTTCCATATGAATTTTAGGATTGTTTTTTCTATTTCTGTAAAAAATATCATTGGAATTTCATAGGAATTGCATCAATTTGTAGATCACCTTACATAGTATGACATTTGACAATATTGATTCTTCCAATCCATGAACACTGGGTGTCTTCCCATTTGTTTGTGTCTTCTACTTCTTTCACCAGTGTTTCAGAATTTTCAGTGTTCAGATCATCTCCTTGGTTAAACTTATTCTCAGTATTTTACTCTTTTTGATGCTATTATGAGTGAAATTGTTTTCATAGTTTTTTTCAGATGGTTTGTTAGAAATACATTTAATTTTTGTATGTTGATTTTTTTTATCCTGCATTACTGAATTTACTTGTTAGTTTTAACATTTTTTCATGGTGTCTTTAGGGTTTTCTAGATATAATATCATGTCATCTACAAACAGATAATTTTACTTCTTTTCCAACATAGACGCCTTTTGTTTTCTTGCGTAATTGTTCTGGCTAGAACTTCAGTCATATGTTGAATAGAAGTGGCGAGGATGGGCATCTTTGTCTTGTTCCCAATCTTAGAGGAAAAGCTTTCAATTTTTTATAATTGACTATCAGCTGTGGCTTTGTCACCTATGGCCTTTACTGGTGTTGAAGTACTTTCCTTCTATAACTAATTCGTTGAGGGTTTTTATCACAGAAGAATGCTGAATTTTACCAAGTGCTTTTTCTGCATCTATTCTAATGATCATATAGTTTTTATCCTTCATTCTGTCAATGTGGTGTATCACATTGATTTTGCATATCTTGAACTACCCTTGAATTTCTGGGATAAATCCCACTTGATCGTGGTATATGGTCCTTTTAATGTACTGTTGAATTTGGTTTGCTAGTATTTTATTGAGGAGTTTTGCATCTATTTTCAGTAGGGATATTGGCTTGTAGTTTTTTTTTTTTTTTTTTTAGAAGGAGTCTCGCGCTTTCACCCAGGTTGGAGTGCAGTGGCGTGATCTCGGCTCACTGCAGGCTCCACCCCCCAGGATTCATGCCATTCTCCTGCCTCAGCCTCCCGCATAGCTGGGACTACAGGCACCCACCACCTCGCCTGGCTAATTTTTTGTATTTTTAGTAGAGACGGGGTTTCACCATGTTAGCCAGGACGGTCTAGATCTCCTGACCTTGTGATCCGCCCACCTCGGCCTCCCAAAGTGCTGGGATTACAGGCGTGAGCCACCATGCCTGGCCTATAGTTTTTTGCTGTTACAGTGTTTTTGTCTGACTTTGGTATCAGTGTAATGCTGACCTCATAAAATGAGTTTAATGAGGAGTTTGGTTGGGCTCTTTTTCCGTTTTTTTGGAAGAGTTTGAGAAGGATTATTCTTTAAATGTTTGGTAGAATTCAACAGTGAAGCCACCAAGTCCTGGGCTTTTCTCTGATGGAAGATTTTTCCTCACTGATTTAATCTCCTTACTCATTATTGATCTTGTCAGGTTTTCTATTTATGATTCAGTCTTAGCATGTTTTTAGGAATTTATTCATTTCTTCTAGGTTATCCAATTTTTTGGCATATAATTTTTCATTATAGCCTCACGATCCTTTGTATTTCTGTGGTTATCATTTGTAATGCCTTCTCTTTCATTTCTAATTTTACTTCAGTCTTGTCTATTTTAATCTTAGGTCGTCTGGCTAAAGGTTTTTGTTGGTTTATCTTCTCATACAACCAACTTTCAGTTTCATCAGTCTTTTCTAGTGTCTTTCTAGTCTCTCATTTATTTCTGCTACAGTCTTTATTATTCCTTCCTTCTACTGACTTTGGGCTTAGTTTCTTTTTCCTTCTACTGACTTTGGGCCTAGCTGCTGCTTTTTCTAGTAACTTGAGGTGTAACATTAAGCTGATATAAGATCTTTCCTACTCACCCTTGCTCTTTGGTTTCCATTCATGTGGAATGTCTTTTCCCATCTTTTTACTTTCAGGCTACATGCATTCTTAAAGCTATAGTGAGCTTCTTGTAGGCAGCATATACCTTAGGTCTTTCTTTTTTAATCCAGTCAGCCACTATGTGTTTTGACTAGGGAACTTAATCCATTTACTTTTTTGTTTAAGGAGATAGGGTCTCTGTCACCCAGGCTAGAGTGCAGTGGCATGATCATACTCCCACTACTCCCAGGTTCAAGCAATCCTCCCACCCTAGCCCACCAAGTAGCTGGGACTACAGACAGATGCCACCGCACCCAGATAATTTTTTTAAATTATTTTCTGTAGAGATGCGGTCTTGCTATGTTGCCTAGGCTGGTCTCAAACTCCTGCTCTCAAGTGATTCTCCCACCTTAGCCTCCTGAGTACATTTATATTTAAAGTAATTATTGAAAGGTAAGTACTTACTGTTGCCATTTTGTTCATTCCTTTGTGGCTGTTGTACAGATGTTTTGTTCCTTTCTTCCTCCCTTCCTGTCTTCCTTTGTGATTTGATGACTTTCTGTAGTGATATGCTTTGATTCCATTCTTGTTTCTCCATAATATAGGTTCTTGCTTTGTGGCTACTATGAAGCTTAAAACATCCTGTAGTTTTAATAGTCTGTTTTAGGCTCTTAACAGCTTAGCTTTGATTGCATACAAACAATTTATACTCTTACTTCCATTTCCCACATTTTATGTTTTTGATGTCACAATTTACATCTTTCTATATTGTGTATTAACAAATTATTGTAACTATTTTTAATATTTTTCTTTTAAATTAGAGTTATAAGTTATTTAGATACCACTGTTACAGTATTAGGGTAATCTGGATTGAGTATATAATTACCTTTACCCCAGTGGGTTTTATAATTTCATATGTTTTCATGTTACTAAGTGTCCTTTCTTTTAAGCTGCAGAATTTACTATTTCCTGTAAATCAGCTCCATTACTGATGAAGCCCCTCATCTTTTGTTTGTCCAAGGAAGTTTTTATCTCTCCTTGATTTCTGAAGGCCATTTTTAGCAAGTAAAACATTGTTGGTTTGCAGTACAGTCATGCACTGTGTAAAGACATTTTGGTCAGTGAGGGACCACATATGTGACAGTGGTCTCATAACATTATAATGGTGCTAAAAAATTCCGATCACCTAGTGACATAGCCAATGTAACACTGTAAAGCACATTACTCATATGTCTGTGGTTTAAACCTGCTGCGCTGCCAGTCATCTAACAGTAGTAAATATGATTATGTGCAGTAGATTATATACAGTACATAATAATGACTAGTAATAAGTGACCACATTACTGGTTTATATATTTTTATACTATTTATTGTTATTTTACAGTGTATTCCTTCTACTTACTAAAAAAAGAAAAGTTAACAACAGCCTCAAGCAGATGCTTCAGAAGAGATTCTAGAAGGCATTGTCACCACAGATGTCAGCTCCATGCATGTTATTGCCCGTGAATACCTTAAGTGGGACACGATAGAAGGTGTGAGACAGTGATACTCAAGATCCTAACCCTATGTAGGCCTAGATTAATGTGTATGTGTCTTCGTTTACAACAAAAAGGTGTAAAAAGTAAAATCAGGGGCAGGCAAACAGGGCCTTGAAGGTAGGCTACTGAGTTAAGAAGACAAGAGTCCTAGCTCTGCTGTAAGATTTGCAGCACTAGATTTTGATGACTTCACATATACAGCTAAGTGTACTAAATGTTGTTCTGGAATGTCATCCTTTTATTATGAAATGCAAATATGCTCACCTTTATGGTCTTTATGAGTTACTCCTTATTGTTCTAAGTAATTTAGGGATATTAACTCAGTCAGCCCAACCCTATAAATTCGGTCCCATTCTAACAATTAGGAACGTGAGGGTGTGATATAAGATATTTCAAACTCATCTTGAAGATGCCTTTTTTTTTTTTGCACACCAAACAATAAACATTTTCTAAAAATACAAACAAAAAGATGCATATCAGACATATTAGGAAGGTTGCACATGGGAAGACGGAGAATAGAAATGGGGGGTGGGAATTAAAGAAAATGAGAGAGGGACTTTGTATGGATCAATGATAATAACTCAATCCTCTATTTGACAAAGAAGAAGGAGAAGGAAGAGGAAGAAAAAGCAAGTGGGATAAAGGATCAGAAAGGGAGGAAAATAGAAAAAATTAGAGTATGACTTCAGGGTAGACCTGTTTTGTTGTTGCTGGGTTGGTTGGTTGGTTGGTTGGTTTGTCTGTTGTATTTTTTCATGTTTCGCCATGTTGGCCAGGCTGGTCTCGAACTCCTTGCCTCAAGTGATCAACCCGCCTCGGCCTCCTAGAGTGCTGGGACTACAGGTGTGAGCCACCACGTCCAGCCCCCACATTGCGTCTGGCCTCTGTGGTAGACCTCCCAGACGGGGCGGCTGGGCAGAGGCGCTCCTCACTTCCCAGACGGGGCGGCCGGGCAGAGGCGCTCCTCACTTCCCAGACGATGGGTGGCCGGGCAGAGGTGCTCCTTAGACGGGGCGGCCAGGCAGAGATGCTCCTCACTTCTTCCCAGACGGGGCGGCCAGGCAGAGGTGCTCCTCACTTCCCAGACAATGGGCGGCCAGGCAGAGACGCTCCCCACCTCTCAGACGGGGCAGCAGCTGGGCAGAGGCTGCAATCCCAGCACCCTGGGAGGCCAAGGCAGGCGGCTGGGAGGCAGAGGCTGCAGCAAGCCAAGACCACGCCACCGCACTCCAGCCCGGGCAACACCGAGCACCAAGTGAGCGAGACTCCGTCTGCAGTCCCAGCACCTCAGGAGGCCGAGGCGGGCAGACCACTCGAGGTCAGGAGCTGGAGACCAGCGTGGCCAACATGGCGAAACCGTGCCTCCAGCCAAAGGACAAAAACCAGGCAGGGTTGGTGGCGCGTGCCCGCAATCCCAGGCAGCCCGCAGGCCGAGGCAGGAGAATCACGGGAGCCGGAGGCGGGGGACTATACTCCAGCCTGGGCCACAGAAGGAAGAAAAGAAAGAGGGAGGGAAGATGTCTTAATCTATGCGAGAGTCGGCTATTTCCCCACTGAGTCCTGGTTTCTGTCACGGGTAAATGATATTCAGAGACAGTTTTGCACTTTAGAGGCTCATTCCTCCTGAGCTGTTAGCAGTCATAAGCCTTTTTAGTGGTTCAGGCTAGAAAAAAAGTCCAACAAGAAAAAATGAAAAATGCATACTATATTTCTAATTTGAGGATATACTGTGTTCTTGGATAAGAAGACAAATTGTAACTGTACTCTATGTGTGTGTTGGTACCCTTTAGTATGAAGAAGCTTCCCAGCCTGCTAGTGTTGAATATCTAGCAGGCCTAGACTCTAATGGCCTCTGTCTTCTCCTCTAGCTCTGCCTGCTTAGGACTCTGCCCAGCCAGGAAGGAAAGGAAACCTACAGGAGGAAGAATGGCTGCAGGGTGGCTGACAACCTGGTCACAGGTACACAAGAAATTTCTGTATTTCCAAAAGCACACTGCCATTCCTGAAAAGAACACATCTCTTGCCCCTGACCTGAAGCTTCACAGCCCAATCTGAGCTGGCTTCATCTTCAGCAGTTACCAGGCTGCTTCATGTGGAGGAGGGAATCACTGGGAAAGGCTTCTGTTCCCACATTTGTTAACTTTCTCCAGATATACTTCCATATTTTTGAGTATGAATTCCATACTTTAGTGAGTGCTGTAAAGAAAGACTTTTACTAGGAAAATTGTTTATCATTTCTCAAGTATTTCTCACATTCCTACAGTATGCCCTATCTATACTGGATCTGAATAAGACCAAAAGAGTCCTCACAACCTAATTGTGCAAAGATCAAGCCAACCATATTTTAGGAAAGCTGTTTTGACCATGACCCTGAATGAGATGGCCCAGGGAGTAGGATTTAAAGAGAGTTCTGAGAACTCAGCTTTAAGGCAAATTAACAGAAGGTCCCTGATGCATGTCTGAGCTTCCAGTGCCCTGAGCCTCCTCTCCAGTCCTTTCAGCCTCACCCACCATTCTCCTGGTACATTGTCAAAGATGGTCATCGGCTGAGCCAGAATATGTATGTGATGTTTTAGAACTCAGTGACCTTCCAGGAAGTGGCAGTGGACTTTTCCCAGGAGGAGTGGGCATTGTTGGACCCTGCTCAAAAAAATCTATACAAAGATGTGATGCTGGAGAACTTTAGGAACCTGGCCTCAGTGGGTAAGGCTGGCCTCATTCCTTTATTTGTTTATGTAGCAAATAATTCTTAAGCACATATTATGTTCCAGAATCTGTGAAAAGAATGGCAATACAGTGGTTAACCACAAAATGAATGGTCCCTGCCCTTGAGGGGGCAGTCCAGTGGCTTCCCATGAAAATACACTGATTTCATTTTCTCTATCACTAATAGCTTTAGGTAATTTGCAATCTGTGTCTGATCTTGTGTATAGGTTTCAAGGATCACTTCCATATAGGGCATGGACTATGCTTTTTGGTTCTTGTGAAAGAAAGAGCTCGGCTCTGATAGTTTCATTGTTCCTAAAGCTGCACTTGACTATTTTAGTAATCCTTTAGTTAAAGCCATAGTATGGCAATCAGTTTTGTGGAATATTTAATTCTCACACATTTCTCCCACATCCTCTTTCTGCGTGAGCAGGGTATCAGCTCTGCAGACACAGTCTGATCTCCAAGGTGGATCAAGAACAGCTGAAGACAGATGAAAGAGGAATTCTACAAGGTGGCTGTGCAGGTGAGCCTTGGCTAGTGAGGGCTGGTACATTTGGGAATGTCACTCAGTGAAGAAAAAGAAATCTGAGGCCATTACATGAGCTTCCTTCCTGTTTCACCATCTATCTAGTCATTCATACGTTCATTTGGTCTCCAAGAAGTTTTAATTCCTCTTTAAATGTAATGTTTCCATGAATGCTTTTTGTTTAGTTCTCCCTATTTTCCAGATAATACTGTCTTACTTCCCAACCTCCACAATCCTTTCTAACTAAAATACCTCCCATTTCTACTGCTTGTTCCTATCACTGATGAATCACTGGTTGTGTCTTCTCTCTTACATTTCTCTACTTAGAAGATACTATTTGAAAACAAATCCATAGGGTCTCCCTCCCTTTTTCTTTCATCCCAACCTTTTCTCCCAATAATTATAAAAATTTTCCTGTGCTATTTCAGACTGGGAAACTCAACTTAAATCAAAAGATATAATTGCTATGCAGAACATTCCTGGGGAAAAAACATCCAATGGCATAAACATGGTAAGATTTACTAGGAATTATTCCTGGTCTTTGTAGTCAAGTCTGGGAATCTGAATGAGTTAAAACATCAGCATCCAAAGCAAGGGTAAGAGTTCAGGCACCAAGCTTTCACCAGAAAGCTGTCTCAGGAGAGTTTGATTTTCATGAAATTGGAGAAATCTCTAAACCTAGGTTAACACTTGCTGGCTCACAGAGAATAACCACAAGTAAACATTTACGTAAATATGATTTTAGAGTTAAGTATTTAGTACATCTTTCATTCTTCACTCAGTATTAGAAAAACTGTATTAAAGAAGCCCTTTGCTGGGAAGGAATAGAGCCTTGGACAGAGGAGTGAGCTTATTCAACTTGAAAAAGCTAATAGGGCAAAAGTCATATGCACATACTGAAAATGGTACACATGTCAGTCGTGATCATGTGCTTCCTATATATGGCAGAATCCTCATGGAAGAGAATTCCTGTGAATAAGGTGAAAGTGAAAAAGCCTTTAGTCACCACTTACTCCCTTTTCAACAGGCAGAAAGTCAACCTGGTGAGCACTCCCTGGAGTGTAACCATTGTGGGAAATTCAGAAAGAACACTTGCTTTATTTGTACAAGATATTGCAAGGGAGAGAAATGCTATAAATATACAGAGTATAGCAAAGTCTTCAACCATCCCTCAGCTCTTAGGAGTCATGTGAGCATTCACATTGGAGAGAAAACTCCTGAATTTACTGATTGTGGAAAAGCTTTCAATCAAGAGTCATCCCTCAGGAAACACTTAAGAACTCCCACAGGACAGAAGTTTCAGGTGTATGATCAATGTGCTATGTCCTTCAACCTACACTCTTTCTGCTCAGTACGTGAGCAAATACCTACTGGAGAGAAAGGTGATGAATGCAGTGACTATGGCAAAATATCTCCCCTTAGTGTCCACACAGAAACTGGTAGTGTGGAGGAGGGTTTGGAATGTAATGAACATGAGAAAACTTTCACTGACCCTTTGTCCCTTCAGAAATGTGTCAGAACTCACTCTGGAGAGATGCCCTATGAATGCAGTGACTGTGGGAAAGCCTTCATTTTTCAGTCTTCCCTTAAGAAACACATGAGATCTCATACTGGAGAGAAGCCTTATGAGTGTGATCACTGTGGAAAATCCTTTAGCCAGAGCTCTCATCTGAATGTGCACAAAAGAACTCACACTGGAGAGAAACCCTATGACTGTAAGGAATGTGGGAAGGCTTTCACTGTTCCTTCATCCCTTCAGAAACATGTGAGAACCCACACTGGAGAGAAACCCTATGAATGCAGTGACTGTGGAAAAGCCTTCATCGATCAGTCATCCCTCAAGAAACACACACGCTCTCACACTGGAGAGAAGCCTTATGAGTGTAACCAGTGTGGAAAATCCTTCAGCACAGGCTCTTACCTTATTGTGCACAAGAGAACTCACACTGGTGAGAAAACCTATGAGTGTAAAGAATGTGGGAAGGCCTTTAGGAATTCCTCTTGCCTGAGGGTACACGTGAGAACTCACACTGGAGAGAAGCCTTATAAATGTATTCAGTGCGAAAAAGCCTTTAGCACAAGCACTAACCTTATAATGCACAAGCGAATCCACAATGGCCAGAAACTCCATGAATGAAATGACTATAGGAAAGTGTTTGTTGCCCCTCATGCCTCCTTTCTCACCTTAGAACATACACTGGAGAGAAACCCTGTTATGGTCACGTGGAAACAGCCTTCTGGCCCAACTCTGGATGTCTGTTATACCGGGACAAACCTTATAAATGTTATAGCTCTGATTGTTTTTATCAGTGAGTATTTCATTCTGTGTGCCAGAACTGTAGATCCTATGAATATTTTAGTTATCTTTTCAGTTTAATTGCATTGTGAACAGAATACATGGTCTTCAATATATAGATTCTGTGTGACATAGATTTGAACATAATTGCTGGACACTGACTGATGTACTGTGGCAGACAGAACTAGTTGCTGTCTCAATATCCATTCCTCCCTTCTTTCTTAAAGTAATAAAATTTACCATTTAGTTTAAGCTGGCAATGTGGACAGTTTTCACCCAGCTTTCCTTACAGCTGTGAGCGGCCAAATGTGTTCACATCCCTAGCCCATGCAAAGTAGGCAGAAGTCACTGGATACATCTTCTAAGGAAGCTGATGGAAATGGGAATATCTCATCTCGTGTGTTTTTCTTAACTATTTGCCCTTTGTCTTATCCCTTATTTCCTAGAAAATATATACACCAAGAGGAGGGCAGAGAAAGGATACTAAATGAAACAACAGGGGAGATACAGTATTATCTGGTTGCACTAATCCTGTGCTGCTTATCTCTGGATTTCATGTTACATGAGAAAAATTAACTGCCACGTGGTTTAAACTACTCTTGTGGGAAGTTCCTCTTTCAGCTGATTTCAGTCCCAACTGTTAACATCTAATATATGGTCAAGTTTTAGGAATCATTCAAGTATGGTTGAAAAATTATGTTTTCTGAGGCAGAAGAATCACTTAAGCCTAGGAGCTTGAAATCAGCCGAGGCAACACAGTGAGACCCCATCTCTACCAAAAAAAGAATAATTAGGTCTTGCTGTGTTGCCCAGGCTAGAGTGCAGTGGTGTGATCTCAGCTCACTGCAACCTCCGCCTTCCGAGTTCAAGTGATTCTTGTGTCTCATCCTCCCAAGTAGCTGGGATTACAGGCACATGCCACCACGCCTGGCTACTTTTTTGTAGTTTTAGTAGAGGTGGGGTTTTGCCATGTTGGCCAGGCTGGTTTCGAACTCCTGATCTCAAGTGATCTGCCTGCCTTGGCCTCCCAGAGTGCTAGGATTACAAGTGTGAGGCACCGCCCCCAGCCAAATTGTTTTCTTTAAAAATCTGTCTCTCTAGGCCAGGTGCAGTGGTGCATGTCTGGAATCCCACCCAGCACTTCGGGAGCCCAAGGCGGGCAGATCACTTGAGCTTACCAGTTCAAGACCAAGCCCAACCAATGAGCTGAAACTCCATCTCTACAAAAAATACAAAAAAAAAAAAAAAAAAAAATAGCCAGGTATGCTATTGTGCACCTGTAGTCCCAGCTACTCAGTAGACTGAGGTGAGAGGATCACCTGAGCCCAGGAGACAGACAGAGGTAGCAGTGAGCCGAGGTCATGCCACTGCATTCCTGCCTGGGCCACAGGGAGACCAAGTCTCAGGGAAAAAAAAAAAAAGTCTCATTTTTTTGGGGGCACTATAATTGGGTACATATAAGTTTACTCATATTTCTGGCAAGTTGTCCTACTAGTGCCCATACTTTTCCCCAATAACTAATGTTCATTAATTTACTTGATATAAATGTGAACTAGTGACCTAGAAATACCATTTTCTCAACCTGTAAGGACAACCAAGAGCAACTTACTTTTTCTCAGCATTACATCAGTTATACTGTTGCTTGCAATAACATCCACCAGGTATGGTCATCTTTACATCCCACAACTTGTCCTCTCTATTGATGCCTTTATGAGTTCTTTCATAAGACATAGGTGAATAAGATGTTTGTTGGGGAATAGACCCAAACATTCAGGCTAACCACCTGAAGTTTCTAGGGGTTCAATTGTCTGGAGCTTGCCAAGATATTCCTTCTAAGGTGAAAGGAAAATTGCTGCAATTTGTACTACTAACCACAAACAGCACAATGCTTGGTTGGCTTTTTTGGTTTCTGGAGGCACTATATTGACACATATGACCCATCTGCAGATGACTATATTAGTGAAGTTTCTACCCTACAGAAAAGAAGCAATATGACAACACTTTGAGAATTTAGAAAAGTAACACATTCTCAGCTGGGTGCGGTGGCTCACGCCTGTAATCCCAGCACTTTGGGAGGCCAAGGTGGGCGGATCACCTGAGGTTGGGAGTTCGAGACCAGCCTGGCTAACATAGAGAAATCCCATCTCTACCAAAAATACAAAATTAGCTGGGCGTGGTGGCGCATGCCTGTAACCCCAACTACTTGGGAGGCTGAGGCAGGAGAATCACTTGAACCCAGGAGGCAGAGGTTGCAGTGAGCTGAGATCGCACCCTTGCACCCTTGCCTGGGCAACAAGAGTGAAACTCCATTTCAAAAAAAAAAAAAAAAAAAACACATTCTGGCAATATATGAGGGGCAGGATAACAAAAACAAGGACAGAATGAAGCCTGAAAACCTTGAAAAATAATTTACAAAATAGAAGGAAACTGGTTTCTTTTTTGTTTGTTTTTTTTGAGATGGAGTCTTGCTCTGTTGCCAGGCTGGAGTGCAGTGGCGCGATCTCAGCTCATTGCAACCTCCGCCTCTCCTGGGTTCAAGTGATTCTCTTGCCTCAGCCTCCGGAGTAGCTGGGACTACAGGCATGCGCCACCACACCCAGCTAGTTAGAGATGGGGTTTCACATGTTGGCCAGGATGGTCTTGATCTCTTGACCTCATGATCTGCCCACCTCAGCCTCCCAAAGTGCTGGGATTACAGCTGTGAGCCACCATGCCTGGCCGAAACTGGGTATTTTTTTAAAAGAAACCATCATGTCGCATGTAAATTTATCCAGAAATGCAAAGTTGGTTTTACATGAGAAAAATCAATAAATACAATTCACTTTTAAAATAGGCTTATTACTCATTCACTCATACTAATAATTACTAGGCACCTAGAATGAATGAGGCAGTGTTCAAAGCATTTAATGCATTATTGAAAAAATAGTGTAATCTCAGTAGATATAGAAAAAGCCATAAAGAGGTATTACTGAGAAAAATATTTCAAAATATGATAAACATTGTATAAAAAAATGCAAAAGTAAACAATAAATGCATGGTGGAAAATAGAATATGAGTTTAAAATCAGGAAGATGACAATGGTATCCACTACTTAGTATTTTACTGGACTCTTAAGTGAGGCAGGCTAGGAAAAGATATTTAAAAACCTAAGGACCAGAAAAGTAGAAGTAAATCTCATTATTTTTAATATGATTACCTAAATGGAAAATTTCAAGGATATATAAATTATTAGAATTAATGAAAATGTTTAGTATCTTAATAAAGATAAACTTGCAACTTATGCTCAGGAATAGAAATAATAAAATTTAAAAGTCGATACCATTTATAAGAGCAACAATGGTATAACATATGGAAGAATAAACTTTAAACTTACCAAAATTGTTTTGAAGACAGTATTGAAAACATTAAAGATGATGTAAACAAATTTGAGACATTCATTGAAAAGTCAAATTCTGGAAAGACTCAATTCTCCCAAACTGATTTAGATTCAAGAAGTTCCAAATACAGCTCCACTTCCAGATTGGCTGTAGACATTTACAGGAAACCACATGAATAAACAGTGAACTGACATCTTCAAAGACCCTGGAAATCTGTGGACAAAAAAAGGAATGAAAGAATTAAATGCCAGAGGATGAGCTCCTCTTAGAAGAGCAGAAATCAGTGCCTGGTTTCTTCCCTGAAGGCATTTTCCTGGTCTAGGAGCAGATTGGTGGAGAGCCAGGCCTGCCACAAGCAGAGGAACTTTAAACTGGAATATGGAGAGACCAGGGGGGCATTAATGGTCACAAGGCTAGTGTGACACTATAATATAAAACGGACTCTCTTTACCAGTGCTGCGTATCCCTATGATGATTTGCCGAGTGTGTAGCCACAGCTGGTGCTGGGCACTAACCAGGAAAAAATGGATATCCGTATTATCTTGTAGTGCTTAGATTCCACAGTCCTGCTAGAGGGAGTGGTCTGAAATAGTCATAGGAAAGATCTTACTCAAGATGTTTGAAACCAGAAGTGAACCAAAACTAATTTTTACATCCCAACCTCTGATTGGATCAAAATTGAGGAGATTCTTACCTAAACTGCTTGACGGAGGAAAGGGAGTGACTTCCAGGTGAAAATAATTTCTGCTGTTCTTTTAAGCATAATATCCACATAAAACTTAAAACATCACATGATGTGCAGAGCAGCAGGGCAATGTTACCAATCATCAGGAGAAAAAGGTCCAACAGAAATAGACCCATAGATGATATGAGAAGTTGGAATTAGCAGACAAGGACTTTAGAATTGTTATAGAACCAACAGGTTCATATGTCTGCTGTGTAGTACCAGACCAGTTACACAGACAGGGATTAAGCAGAGAGTTTAATTACCACAGGGCACCAAGTAAGGAGATAGGAGGAAACATCTATATCCCCAAGAAGTTCCAGGCTGGAGTTTTAAAGGGGATCAGGAAGGGTGAAGGACTGGAGAATTAGGGTTGTTGATGGTCAGAGCAAGCAGGATGAAGTCATCAGGATGTGGAAACTAGATTCTTTGGTAAGTCAGCTCGTGGTGCCCCTCAGACCAGCTGAGTCAATGGGGTCCTTCAGACCAGCTGACATGGTAGGTTTATCAGCATGTAAAAAGTGTGAAAGAATATCTCAAAGGAAAAACTTAATGTTTTATAATGGCCAAGTTATCAATAGAGCAGTTAAGGGGAAGTATAATCTTGTAACAGGGTGATATGGTTTGCCTCTGTGTCCCTACCCAAATCTCACCTTGAATCATAATAATCCCCACCTGTCATGGGAAGGACCCAGTGGGAGGTAATTGAATCATGAGAGTGGGTTTTTCCCATGCTGTTCTCATGGTAGTAAATAAGTCTCATGAGAACATATGATTTTATAAAAGGGCAGTTCCCCTGCACATGCTGTCTTGCTTGTCACCATGTAAGATATCCCTTTGCTCTTTGTCTTGGGCCATGATTGTGAGGCCTCTCCAGCCATGAGGGTCTGTGAGTCCATTATACCCCTTTCCTTTATTAGTTACCTAGTCTCATAGTTACCTATGTCCTTATTAGCAGCATGAGAACAGACTAATACACAGGGTCTACATGATTGTAGGACAATAGGTACCAGTGAACTATGAAGAAGCAGGTCAGAGATTAAACTTGATTAATGTTGAATGTGCTATAAGCTTAGTTTTTCATTTATCCCCCTCCCTTCTTTCCTGATTAATTTTATAAAGTTTATAGGGGCAGTTTCAGAATTGCCCCCATAAATTATGACAGATACGTTAAATAAAACAAAAAATTTCAAATGGATGAAAATATGTAGAATTGCAGGCCAGGCATGGTGGCTCACACCTGTAATCCCAGCACTTTGGGAGGCCAAGGCAGGTGGATCACGAAGTCAGGGGTTCGAGACCAGCCTGGACAACATGGTGAAACCCCATCTCTACTAAAAATAGAAAAATCAGCCAGGTGTGGTGGCACATGCCTGTAATCCCAGCTACTCGGGAGGCTGAGGTAGGAGAATCACTTCAACTTGGGAAGCAGAGGTTGCAATGAGCCGAGATTGCACCATTGCACTCCAGGGTTGGGTGACAGAGCAAGACTCTGTCTCAAAAAAAAAAAAAAAAAAGAAAAAGAAAAATACATAAAATTGCAGTATCTAAGTGGAATCTCTAAAGTAGAAACAGACAATCTAGAGGTAAAAATTACAATTTCTGAAATTTAAAAGAAATTCTGTAAGTGGGCCTAAAAGCAAACTAAACACAGCAAATAAAGGTGGGAGAGAGGGCAATCAGTGAACTCAAAGATAGATTAACAGAAATGTGCCAAATTTATGGACATGGGAAAACAATGAGTGTTTTCTAAAACTGATTAAAAACATCAAACCAGCAGATTCAAGCTTAGCAAACCCAAGCAGGATAAATGTAAAGAAAACCACAATCAGTTCACCATCAATCTGTTAAAAAAAAATCTTTAAAAAGCAAGAAAAAAATAGTATGTTCAGAATTTAAAAAAATGTGGCTGACTTCTCAGCAACATAACAGGGAGAAGAAAAATGTAATTGTATCTTTAAAGTGCTGAAAGAGAAAAACCTAATTATATGCTTTGCAAAAAAAATTCTTCAAAAATACAAAATTCCATTTTGAGACAAAAGCTGACAAAATAAATTGTCAAACTTGTGCTATGGGAAATACTACAGGAAGTGTTTCATGCTGAAGAGAAATAATCCCAGGCTGAGGTGCATGCAGATTGATGGGATGAAATTAAAGAGTATGGAAGGGCAAACAGGTGGACAAACATAAAATGCTGTTTTTTTAATTTAAAGACTATTGATAGATTAAAGCAACAATAACTTAGTGTGAACTCAGTAATATGTTCCAGGGTCTATATGTCTGCTTTTACACCAGTACCATGCTGTTTGGCTTACTGCAGCCTTGTAGTATAGTTTGAAGTCAGATTGAGTGATGCCTCCAACTTTGTTTTTTTGTTTTTTTTGTTTTTTTTTTTTTACCCCCAGACAGGGTCTCATTCTGACGCTCAGGCTGGAGTGCAGTGGCATGATCATGGCTCCCTGCAGCCTCAACCTCTCAGGCTCAAGCAATCCTCCCATCTCAGCCTGCCAAATAGCTGGGACTACAGACACATGCCACCACACCTGGCAAATTTTGGTATTTTTTGTAAAGATAGGGTCTCACGGAGTTGCACAGGCTGGTCTCAAACTCCTGGACTGAAGTGATCTCACCTGGGGCTCCAGTGATCCTGTCTTGGGCTTCCAAAGCACTGAGATTATTAAGTGTGAGGCACTGCACCTGGCTCTCCTCCTCTTTTTCTAAAGCCACAAGTCCTGCAGGGTACAGGAGCTCATGCCTGTAATACCAGTGCTTTGGGAGGCCAAAGTAGGAATACTCCTTGAGGCCTCAAAGGTTTGAGAGAAGTTTGGGAAACAAAGCAAGACTGTCTCTACAAAAACATGTTTTTAAAAATAAGCTGGGCATGGTGGTGTGCACTTGTAGTCCTAGCTACTTGGGAGGCTGAGGTGGGAAGACTGCTTGAGGCCAGGAGGTTTGAGGCTACAGTGAGCCGTGACTGTGCCACTGCACTCCAGCCTGGGTGACCAAGCACAAGACCCTGACTCTTTTATAACAAAACAATAACAACAAAAAAAGCCACCAGTCCCACTCACATGATAACCTATTAATCTGTTAACCCATTAATTCCTCAATCCATTAATGAATTAATCCATTCAAGAGGGCAGAGCCCTTAAGACCAGTCCTCTCTTAAAGGCCCCACTTCTGAATACTACCACATGGGAGATTAAATTTCAACATGAGTTTTTGGAGGGGACAAATATTCAAACTATAGCATTCCACCCCTGGCCCTCAAAAACTCTTGTTCCTCTCACATACGAGTACGTTCATTCCCTCTCTATAGCCTCAATGTCTCAAGTCATTCCATCACCAACTCAAAAGTTCAAAGTCCAGAGTATCGTCTGTGAGCCTGTGAAATCAAAACAAGTTACCTACTCTCAAGAGATAGTGGTACAGGCAAAAGACAGACATTCACATTCCAAAAGGGGAGAATGAGCAAAAAGAAGTAACAGCCCCCAATCAAGTCTAAAGCCCATCAGGGCAGACCATAAATCTGCAAGCTGGAGAATCGTCTCTTGATTCCGCATGCTGCCTCCTGGACACACCGAGGTCACAGTTTGACCCCCAAGGCCTCAGGCAGCACGGCCCCTCTGGCTTTGCTGGGTGCATCCCAAATTGTGGCTTATACGGTTTGAGGTCTCATGCCTGAAGACTTCCTAGGTGGGTATTGCATGCTGCTGGTTACTCCACAGTTTTGGGGTCCTGATGGCACTCTTACTCTCATAGCTCCACTAGGTATTGCCCTGGTGGGGATTCTGCAGCAGCCCCAATGTCACATTTCTGCATGTGACCATGGCTCTGGTTGGGACTCTCTGCAGTTGCTCTGTCCTTATAACACATCTATGCTTGGGCCTCCAGGCTTTTGATGGCATCCTTTGAAATCTGGGTGGAAGCTGCCAAACCTCCATTCTGCAAGTCTGCAGAATTAGCTGCACATGGATGCCACCAAAGTTTATGACTTGTATCTTCTGAAGGGCATGAGCTGCACCTGGGTCACTTAAGCCATAGCTGGGCAGCCACAGAGCACTGTGCTGAGGTGCAGGGAGCAGAGTTCCAAGGCAACTCAGCAGCAACCTATGGAGAGTGACTGGTCTGTCCCCTGAAGCCACTGTGCCCTCATAGGCCTTTAGGCCTGTAATGTGAGGGGCAACCTTGAAAATCTCCAAAATGCCTTCAGGGTCTTTCTTCCATTGTTTTGAGTAAAAGCAGCCGGCTCCCTTCTATCTGTGCTAATCTCTTTAACAAAGGATCACTAGGGTACAACCTTAGTTTCCCCACCTGAACACACTTTTTCACTCTATGTGGCCAGGCTAAGAGTTTTCCAGATCTTTCCACGGTGCTTCCCTTCTAACATAAATTCTTTTAAATTGTTCTTTTTAATTGTTCCATTGCTTCTGAATCTCAGCACAAATAGCCAAAAGTAACCATGCAACTCCTATGTTTTGCTTAGAAATTTCTACTGCTACATACCCTAGTTCATCACTCTCAAATTAGGCCTTCCACAAAGTCCTCAGGCATGGATAGAGTTCAGCCAAATTTTTTGCCAGTTTATAACAAGGACAGCCTTTACTGCAGTTTCCAGTGCCTTCTTTCTCAATTCCACCTGAAACCACATCAGAATGGCCTTTACTGTCCATATTTCTATCAAAATTCTAGTCACGCCGCTTAACAAATCTCTAAGGCTTTCCGAATCTTTTCCTTTCTTGTTTTCTAAGCCTTCATCAGAATCTAGGCTTTTTCTAGTCTGCTCCTCCAAATTATTCTACCCTCTGCCCCATTATACCCAGTTTGAAAGCTGCTTCCACATCTTCAGGTATTTCTCATTGTCAGTAACACCCTACTTCTTGGTACCAATTTTCCAGAATTCCATGAACTCTACCACCAGTTAACCCAATGGTAACTGGAACATATTCCAGCTAACAAATTCAGCAGTTTATTAAAAATTAATGGATCTAGGCCAGGCATGGTGGCTCACACCTGTAATCCCAACATATTGGGAGGCTGAGATGAGGGGATCACTTCAGCCCAGGAGTTTGAGACCAGCCTGGGCAACAAAGCAAAGCCTTATCTCTACAAAAAAATGAGAAGATTTGCTGGGCATGGTGGTACATGTCCTGTGGCCCCAGCTACTCAGGAGGCTGAGGTGAAAGTATTGCTTGAACCCAGAAGTCGAGGCTGCAGTGAGGTATGATGGTGCCCCTCCACTACAGCCTGGGTAACAGAATGAAACCATGTCTCTAAAACAAAACAAAACAAAACAAAAAAACCTCAGCCAGGCGCAGTGGCTCACGCCTGTAATCCCAGCACTTTGGGAAGCCAAGGCGGGTGGATCACCTGAGGCCAGGAGTTCAAGACCAGCCTAGCCAACATGGCAAAACACCATCTCTACTAAAAAAAAAAATTAAAAAATTAGCCAGGCACAGTGGCACACACTTGTAACCCCAGCTACTGAGGAGGCTGAGGCAGGAGACTCGCTTGAACCCAGGAGGCGGAGATTACGGTGAGCTAAGATCGTGCTGCTGCACTCCAGCCTGGGCGACAGACCAAGAATCTGCCTCAAAAAAAAAAAAAAAAATTTGGGTCTAGGCACTGAGCACCAATGACTTCTAATACTCACCAAAGAAACACCATTGGACATTAGTACCTTCTGAGCAAAGATCACATGTGCCACCACTTCCCCAAAAATGAAACTGAATTTTATCTCTAGATCCAACTATGATATAAAAGGAAATACTCTGACAACCCTATGAGAATGCAATTAGCAAAATCCACACTACACATAACTCTAGATCTTAACCCCGGTGCTTCAAAAAATAAGAGAAAAGGGGAAAGACTAAAAAATGACATCCAAAAATGAGCAAAAATTAAATAATGTTTGGGGTTCCACATTTGAGTGAAAGGTAATAAACGATTACTATAAAAGTCATGAGAGTGGTTACTTTGAGGGAAGAAAGAGGCAGTTGTGACTGGGACACAGTATTTGAGGCAAAGTTGTACGTCTTGAACTGGGTTGTGGTTATAAGAGTATTCTTTATCTAATTCATGAACCACACATTTAGGTCATATGAAAAAATAAACCTAAACCTGATCTCCCGTTGCCAAAAAATACTAGGAAATACAAGAGGAAATCTTCCCCCAACTACCCTTATGAGGCTGGCATAACCATGCTATGCACCAGATAATATGACAAAACCATAGAGCTATCTCATTCACAAACAGATTGGCCAGGTACAGTGCCTCACACCCGTAATCCCAGCACTTTGGGAGGTCAAGGCAGGATGACTGGAGCCCAGGGGTTCAAGACTGTCCTAGGCAACATAGGGAGACCCTGTCTCTACAAAAATTTAAACATTGGCCAGCATGGTGGTGTGTGCCTGTAGTCCCAGTTATTCAGGAGGCTGAGGTGGGAGGATGGCTTGAGCCCAGGAGTTCAAGGCTATACTGAGCCGTGATCATGCCATTGCACTCCAGCCTGGGTGAGAGTGAGACTCTGTCTCTTAAAAAAAACAAGAACTGTATGAAAAGTCAGGAACTATAGTTTCTATAAATATATGTTAATTACTTTTTCTGGCAGGGCGCGGTGGCTCACGCCTGTAATCCCAACATTTTGGGAGGCTGAGGCAGGCGGATCACTTGAGGTCAAGTGTTCGAGGCCAGCCTGGCCAACATGGTGAAATCCCGTGTCTACTAAAAATACAAAAATTAGCTGGGCATGGTGGTGTGCACCTGTAGTCCCAGCTACTCAGGAGGCTGAGGCATGAGAATCGCTTGAACCCAGCAGGCGGAGGTTGAAGTGGGCCAAGTTGCACTACAGCACTCCAGTCTGGGAAACAGAGAGACTCTGTCTAAAAAGTAAATATATATACATACACACACACACACATATATTTTCAAAGTATATGTTCAATGTGGTTTTTTTTTCAACTATGACCTATCTTTATAGGTGAAGCACCTCCAAATTAGCATCAGTGGGTCCAATTATTAATCTAAAAAAAGTATAATACACTACTACCCTGAGATTTCAGACTTTTTGGCCATTATATATTATGTTAACAATTAGATTCATTGCTTTAAATTTACAGTTATTTCATCTGAAAAGTTTTCCGGAGGCCAGGCATGCTGGCTCACACCTGCAGTCCCAGCACTTTAAAAGGCCAAGGCAAGAGGATTGCTTGAGCCCAAGAGTTCAAGACCAGCCTCAGTAACATAGTAATACTCCATTTGTATATAAAAAACATTTTTTTAAGAAGAAAAGTTTTCTGGAGATTGAAATGTATCCAATTTAATATCCTCTTTGCTCTCAGGTATTTTACCAATGTTTCTACAATGAATGTGGAAAGGTTTCACAATAAAACCAATCTTTGGCCTTTCCTCCTTTCCCCTTTCTCTTCCCTTTCAGCAGAGTGTCCTTTGGGAAGGTACCCCTGAGGTGTGGGAGACTGCAGGGGCCAGCATGTCCACGGTCAAGCTTTTGGGTAACACGGTTGCAAGTGAGGGTTTATAAGCCAATGAGGAAATGCTCTGAGGATAATGGAAGCTAGACTTCTCACTGAGAAAAGAGTTACAAACAGGAAAGGAGGAAGGTGAGAATAATGCCTGTCCTAATTAATTGGAAATATTAGTGTAAAGCCCTGTTAAGATATAATATAGGATGCAAATGTGTATACTTATATCCATGAATGTGTGTAGGCAGAAAAGCATTCTCTACTCCTGTTTGCTGAGAGGCCCTGAAAGCAATGAATCCAAGGTAGCAATGATCACACTTAGTGCCCAGAATTGGTTTCTAAATACCATTATCCTCTTAAAGGAATTAGAGCTCTTTGGAGAAAAGGCTGACTCCAGCGCTGGAGAAGGAAAAATACGAGATGAGCCTAGAACATCTTAAGGTTGGAAAGTTCTCATGGAATGATGGGTCATGTCAAGGGGATACATGAGCCAGCCAAGGGGGCTTCCACTGGCCAAAGCTGGGACAACTAGAGCAAAATAAGTAATGAGTACATGGGAACCCATGAATTCACACTGATATAAATAAATGAAGAAAGAAATAGGGAGGAGAAAAATATCTAACCTAGAGCAGTATGACAAACAGGAAATCTAGAAGGCACAGACAGTTGGAAAGAAAAAAAAAAAAACCTGCCGGGTGTGGTGGCTCACGTCTGCAATCCTAACAATTTAGGAGGCTGAGGTGGGCAGGTCATCTGAGGTCGGGAGTTGGAGACCAGCCTGACCAAAATGGAGAAACCTCATCTCTACTAAAAAATAAAAAATTAGCCAGGCATAATGGCTCATGCCTGTAATCCCAGCTGAGGCAAAAGAATTGCTTGAACCCAGGAGCTAGAGGTTGCAGTGAGCTGAGATCACGCCATTGCACTCAAGCCTGGGCAACAAGAGCGAAACTCTGTCTCAAAAAAAAAAAAAAAAAAAAAAAAAAAAACCTATTTGGCAACTATTATAATAATAATTAATCCAGACAAGAATCATTACTGCTGGATGAATTTCTAAGAGGAAGAAAAAGATATTTACATAGTCTTAACACATTGCCCCCTCAAAGCATTTAAGTATAACCTACTTTTAATTAATGCAGTTTTGCAACTTTTCAGTCTAAAGAAAAACAAAAAATTAAAAAAATTAATGCACAGTGGAAAAACTTGCCAGACACCATCTTAACCAAGAGATAACAGCTTACACCACTATTAGAAATAATGGGGAGTGGCCAGGTGCAGTGGCTCAGGCCTGTAATCCTAGCACTTTGGGAGGCCGAGGAGGGCGGATTACTTGAGGTCAGGAGTTCAAGACCAGCCTGGCCAACATGGTGAAACCCTGTCTCTACAAAAATACAAAAATTAGCCGGGTGTGGTGGTGTGTGCCTGTAATCCCAGCAACTTGAGAGGCTGAGGCAACAGAATCGCTTGAACCCAGGAAGCAGAGGTTGCAGTGAGCTGAGAACACGCACCACTGCCCTCCAGCCTGGGTGACAGAGCAAGACTCTGTCTAAAAACAAAAAGAAAAGAAAGAAATAATGGGGAGTCTTTGGTGGTTTGTGTTGGGGGTCTTTATGATCAGTGATGAGGTCTATTCATCTCTACTGTGAGATTACAGGGCTCAGTGGGGTTAGTGAGTGATATGGTTTGGCTGTGTCCCCACCCAAATCTCACCTTGAATGGTAATAATCCCCACATGTCAAGGGTGGGGCCAGGTGGAGATAACTGAATCATGTGGGCGGTTCCCCCATACTGTTCTTGCGGTAGTGAATAGGTCTCTCAAGATATGATGGACTTATAAAGGGGAGTCCCCCTCTACAAGATCTCTTGCCTACCACCAGGACTTTGCTCCTCAATCGCCTTCTGCCATGATTGTAAGGCCTCCTCAGCCATGTGGAACTGTGAGTCAATTAAACCTCTTTCCTTTGTATATTACCCAGTCTCAGGTATGTCTTTATTAGCAGCGTGAAAACAGATCAATACAGTGAGGATTTGTGAGGTTAGTGATGAAGGTCTGTAGGGACAGTGATTAGGAGTCTCTGGGGTCAGTAACATGTACACTGTGGGGTTATTGATAGAGATTCCTTAGGAGCAGTAATAGGGATTATATAGAGATCAGTGGAGGAATCTCTGGTGCTATGTTGCAGCTCTGTGGGGTCGGTGATATATATGAAGCGGGGTCAGGGATGTGCAGTCTGAAATCAATGGTGTGGCTATGTGGGGGTTAGTGATGTGATCCCAAGGGGGCTTGGTGGAGATTCAGATGGTCAGTGATGCTGGGGAACTGTGGAGTCACTGATGGAAGGTCTGTGGGATTGCTCATTGGGAATTTAGAGGTAAGTACTGTGGCACCCATGGAATATTTACCAGGGATGGAAGGTGCATTAGTTAAGGTCAGTGATGGGGGTTGAGGATTGGTGATGGGGTGTGGGTGTGTAATATGCCAGTGGTCAATAGGTTAGGTGAGGAGGGCTATGAGGTATGCTATTCATTGTCTACAAGAAACCCACTTTATACAGACACATATAGATTAAAAGATGAATGAAGAAAGATATACCATGCTAATGACAAAAGAAAGCAAGAGTAGCTATATTAATTTCAGACAGAGCAGACTTCAACTTTTTTAAATTACAGAGATGGGGTCTTGCTACATTGCCCAGACTGGTCTCAAACTCCTAGCCTTAAGTGATCCTCCACCTCAGCCTCCCAAAGTTCTGCGTTACAGATGTGAGACCCTGTGCCTGGACCAGAGCACATGTCATATCAAGGAAAGTTATCTGGGATAAAGAGGGGCATAACTTAAAGAGATCAATATTCCAAGAAGTCATAACAATCCTTAATGTGTGTACACGTGACAGAGCATCAAAATGAGGTAAAATCTAACAGAACTGCAAGGAGAAATAGATAAAACCACTATTATAGCTGGAGATTTAAATACCCCTTTATCACCAGGCAGAGTGGCGCACTTTGGGAGGCTGAGGCGGTTAGATCATGAGGTCAGGAGTTCGACAACAGCTGGGTCAATATGGTGAAACCCTGTCTCTACTAAATATATAAAAATTAGCCAGGTGTGGTGGTGCACACCTATAGTCCCAGCTACTCGGGAGGCTGAGGCAGGAGAATCGCTTGAACCCAGGAGGCAGAGGGTGCAGTGAGCTGAGATCATGCCATGGCACTCCAGCCTGGGTGACAGTGCAAGACTCCATCTCAAAAAAAATAAATAAATAAATGAAAAAATAAATTAATTAAAAATAAATACCCCTCTATCAGAAATGGACAGATCCAGCAGGGAGAAAATCAGTAAGAATGTAGTAAAATTCAACAGCACCATCAATCAACTGGATATAATTAACATATATAGATTACTTCATCCAAAACCAGCAGATTATACATTCTTCTCAAGCTCACATAGAATATTCATCAAGACAGACCACACTGTGGGCCATGAAACACCTCTTAACAAATACGAAAGAACTGAAATCATACAATGTATGCTCTCAGCTCACAACAGAATTAAACTGGAAACTAATCAAAGACAGCTAAAAAAAAAATCTCAAAATACTGGAAGATCAAACCACACACTTCTAAATAACAAATAGGTCAAACAAGAAATCTCAAAAAAAGTTTTAAAAATTTGCACTGACAGCAGATACAACTTAACAAGATTTGTGGGGTGCAACAAAAGCAGTTCTTAGGGGGAAATTTATAGCACGGAATGGTTAGTTAGAACAGAAAAAAGATCTGTGACAATCATCTAAGCTTCCACCTTAGGAAACTAAAAAAAAAAAAAAAAAAAAAAAAAAAAAAGCAAATTAAATCCAAAACAAGCAGAAGAAAAGAAAGAATAAAAATTCAAGGCCAGACATGGTGGCTTATGCCTGTCATCTCAGCACTTTGGGAGGCCAATGTGGGAGGATCACTTGAGGCCAGGAGTTTTGAGACCAGCCTGGGCAACATAGCTAGATTCCATCTCTACAAAAATTTTAAAAGTAGCCAGGCATGGTGGCACATGCCTGTACTCCCCTCTACTTGGGCGACTGAGGTGGGAGCATCCCTTGAGTCCAGGAGTTTGAGGCTGCAGGGAGCCATGATCATGCCACTGCACCTGGACAACAAAGCAAGACACTGTCTCAAACAAAAAACCTCAAGTAAAAGTCAATGAAATTGAAAACAGAAAATGGAGTAAAATCAACAATACCAAAAGCTCATTCTTTGAAAGGATGAATAAATAAACCTCTCATCAGGCCAACAAAGCAAAAACAGAGAAGATACAAATTACTAATAGCAGAAATTAAGAAGGGACATCACTACAGATCTCATAAATATGAAATGGGGGGTGGAGCCAAGATGGCCAAATAGGAATAGCTCGTCTACAGCTCCCAGCGTGAGTGAGGCAGAAGATGGGTGATTTCTGCATTTCCAACTGAGGTACCAGGTTCATCTCACTGGGGAGTGTTGGAAAGTGGGTGCAGGACAGTGGGTGCAGCGCACCGAGCATGATCCGAAGCAGGGTGAGGCATCACCTCACCTGGGAAGTGCAAGAGGTCAGACACCGTCTGTCACCCTTAGTCAAAGAAAGGGGTGACAGACCGCACCTGGAAAATTGGGTCACTACCACCCTAATACTGCACTTTTCCAACGGTCTTAGCAACAGCACACTAGGAGATTATATCCCGCGCCTGGCTCAGAGGGTCCTATGCCCACGGAGCCTCGCTCATTGCAGGCACAACAGTCTGAGATCAAACTGCAAGGCGGCAGTGAGGCTGCGGGAGGGGCGCCCGCCATTGCCAAGGCTTGAGTAGGTAAACAAAACTGCCAGGAAGCTCAAACTGGGTGGAGCCCACTGCAGCTCAAGGATGCCTGCCTGCCTCTGTACACTCCACCTCTGGGAGCAGGGCACAGACAAACAAAAGGCAGCAGAATCCTCTGCAGACTTAAATGTCCCTGTCTCACACCTTTGAAGAGAACAGTGGTTCTCCCAGCATGCAGCTGGAGATCTGAGAATGGACAGACTGCCTCCTCAAGTGGGTCCCTGACCCCCGAGTAGCTTAAGTGGAAGACACCTCCCAGTAGGGGCAGACTGACACCTCACACAGCCGGGTACTCCTCTGACACAAAACTTCCAGAGGAATGATCAGGCAGCAACATTTGCTGTTCACCAATATCCGCTGTTCTGCAGCCTTCGCTGCTCATACCCAGGCAAACAGGGTCTGGAGTGGACCTCCAGCAAACTCCAACAGACCTGCCACTGAGGTTCCTGACTGTTAGAAGGAAAACTAACAAACAGAAAGGACATCCACACCAAAATCCCATCTGTACGTCACCATCATCAAAGACCAAAGGTAGATAAAACTACAAAGATGGGGAAAAAACAGAGCAGAAAAACTGGAAACTCTAAAAATCAGAGTGCCTCTCCTCCTCCAAAGGAACACAGCTCCTCATCAGCAATGGAACAAAGCTGGATGGAGAATGACTTTGACGAGTTGAGAGAAGAAGGCTTCAGATGATCAAACTACTCCAAGCTAAAGAAGGAAGTTCGAACCCATGGCAAAGAAGTTAAAAACCTTGAAAAAAAATTAGACAAATGGCTAACTAGAATAGCCAATGCAGAGAAGTCCTTAAAGGACCTGATGGAGCTGAAAACCAAGGCACAAGACCTACGCGACAAATGCACAAGCTTCAGTAGCCGAATCAATCAAGTGGAAGAAAGGGTATCAGTGATGGAAGATCAAATGAATGAAATAAAGCGAGAAGAGAAGTTTAGAGAAACAATAAAAAGAAACAAACAAAGCCTCCAAGAAATATGGGACTATGTGAAAAGACCAAATCTACGTCTGATTGGTGTACCTGAAAGTGATGGGGAGAATGGAACCAAGTTGGAAAACACTCTGCAGGATATTATCCAGGAGAACTTCCTCAATCTAGCAAGGCAGGCCAACATTCAAATTCAGGAAATACAGAGAACGCCACAAAGATACTCCTCGAGAAGAGCAACTCCAAGACACATAATTGTCAGATTCACCAACTTTGAAATGAAGGAAAAAATGTTAAGGGCAGCCAGAGAGAAAGGTCGGGTTACCAACAAAGGGAAGCCCATCAGACTAACAGCTGATCTCTCGGCAGAAACTCTAGAAGCCAGAAGAAAGTGGGGGCCAATATTCAACATTCTTAAAGAAAAGAATTTTCAACCCAGAATTTCATATCCAGCCAAACTAAGCTTCATAAGTGAAGGAAAAATAAAATCCTTTATAGACAAGCAAATGCTGAGAGATTTTGTCACCACCTGGCCTGCCCTACAAGAGCTCCTGAAGGAAGCACTAACATGGAAAGGAACAACTGGTACCAGCCACTGCAAAAACATGCCAAATTGTAAAGACCATCGAGGCTAGGAAGAAACTGCATCAATTAATGAGCAAACTAACCAGCTAACATCATACTGACAGGATCAAATTCACACATAGCAATATTAACCTTAAATGTAAATGGGCTAAATGTTCCAATTAAAAGACACAGACTGGCAAATTGGATAAAGTGTCAAGACCCATCAGTGTGCTGTATTCAGGAAACCCACCTCACATGCAGACCACATACGCTCAAAATAAAGGGGTGGAGGAAGATCTACCAAGCAAATGGAAAACAAAAAAGGCAGGGGTTGCAATCCTAGTCTCTGATAAAACAGACTTTAAACCAACAAAGATCAAAAGAGACAAAGAAGGCCATTACATAATGGTAAAGGGATCAATTCAACAACAAGAGCTAACTATCCTAAATATATGTGCACCCAATACAAGAGCACCCAGATTCATAAAGCAAGTCCTTAGAGACCTAGAAAGAGACTTAGACTCCCACACAATAATAATGAGAGACTTTAACACCCCACTGTCAACATCACACAGATCGACGAGACAGAAAATTAACAAGGATATCCAGGAGCTGAACTCAGCTCTGCAACAAGTGGACCTCATAGACACCTACAGAACTCTTCACCCCAAATCAACAGAATATACATTCTTCTAAGCACCACACCACACTTACTCCAAAATTGACCACATAGTTGGAAGTAAAGCACTCCTCAGCAAATGTAAAAGAACAGAAATTACAACAAACTGTCTCTCAGACCACAGTGCAATCAAACTAGAACTCAGGATTAAGAAACTCACTCAAAACCGCTCAACTAATGGAAACTGAACAACCTGCTCCTGAATGACTACTGGGTACATAACGAAATGAAGGCAGAAATAAAGATGTTTTTTGAAACCAACGAGGACAAAGACGCAACATACCAGAATCTCTGGGACACATTCAAAGCAGTATGTAGAGGGAAATTTATAGCACTAAATGCCCACGAGAGAAAGCAGGAAAGATCTAAAATTGACACCCTGACATCACAATTAAAAGAACTAGAGAAGCAAGAGCAAACACATTCAAAAGCTAACAGAAGGCAAGAAATAACTAAGATCAGGGCAGAACTGAAGGAGATAGAGACACAAAAAACCCTTCAAAAAATCAATGAATCCAGGAGCTGGTTTTTTGAAAAGATCAACAAAATTGATAGACCGCTAGCAGGACTAATAAAGAAGAAAAGAGAGAAGAATCAAATAGACACAATAAAAAATGATAAACGGGATATCACCACCAATCCCACAGAAATACAAACTACCATCACAGAATACTATAAACACCTCTATGCAAATAAACTAGAAAATCTAGAAGAAATGGATAAATTCCTCGACACATACACCCTCCCAAGACTAAAGGAGGAAGAAGTTGAATCCCTTAATAGACCAATAACAGGCTCTGAAATTGAGGCAATAACTAATAGCTTACCAACCAAAAAAAGTCCAGGACCAGATGGATTCACAGCCGAATTCTACCAGAGGTACAAGGAGGAGCTGGTACCATTCCTTCTGAAACTATTCCAACAAATAGAAGAAGAGGGAATCCTCCCTAACTCATTTTATGAGGCCAGCATCATCCTGATACCAAAGCCTGGCAGAGACACAACAAAAAAAGAGAATTTTAGACCAATATCCCTGATGAACATCAATGCAAAAATCCTCAATAAAATACTGGCAAACTGAATCCAGCAGCACATCAAAAAGCTTATCCACCATGATCAAGTGGGCTTCATCCCTGGGATGCAAGGCTGGTTCAACATATGCAAATCAGTAAATGTAATCCAGCATATAAACAGAACCAATGACAAAAACCATATGATTATCTCAATAGATGCAGAAAAGGCCTTTGACAAAATTCAACAGCCCTTCGTGCTAAAAACTCTCAATAAATTAGGTATTGATGGGACCTATCTCAAAATAATAAGAGCTATCTATGACAAACCCACAGCCAATATCATACTGAATGGGCAAAAACTGGAAGCATTCCCTTTGAAAACTGGCACAAAACAGGGATGCCCTCTCTCACCACTCCTATTCAACACAGTGTTGGAAGTTCTGGCCAGGGCAATCAGGCAGGAGAAGGAAATAAAGGGTATTCAATTAGGAAAAGAGAAAGTAAATTGTCCCTGTTTGCAGAGGACATGATTGTTTATCTAGAAAACCACATCATCTCAGCCCAAAATCTCCTTAAGCTGATAGGCAACTTCAGCAAAGTCTCAGGATACAAAATCATGTGCAAAAATCACAAGCATTCTTATACACCAATAACAGACAAACAGAGAGCCAAATCATGAGTGAACTCCCATTCACAATTGCTTCAAAGACAGTAAAATACCTAGGAATCCAACTTACAAGGGATGTGAAGGACCTCTTCAAGGAGAACTACAAACCACTGCTCAGTGAAATAAAAGAGGATACAAACAAATGGAAGAACATTCCATGCTCATGGATAGGAAGAATCAATATTGTGAAAATGGCCATACTGCCCAAGGTAATTTATAGACTCAATGCCATCCCCAACAAGCTACCAATGACTTTCTTCACAGAATTGGAAAAAACTAAAGTTCATATGGAACCAAAAAAGAGCCCGCATTGCCAAGTCAATCCTAAGCCAAAAGAACAAAGCTGGAGGCATCATGCTACCTGACTTCAAACTATACTATAGGGCTACAGTAACCAAAACAGCATGGTACTGGTACCAAAACAGAGATATAGACCAATGGAACAGAACAGAGCCCTCAGAAATAATGCCGCATATCTACAACCATCTGATCTTTGACAAACCTGACAAAAACAAGAAATAGGGAAAGGATACCCTATTTAATGAATAGTGCTGGGAAAACTGGCTAGCCATATGTAGAAAGCTGAAACTGGATCTCTTCCTTACACCTTATACAAAAATTAATTCAAGATGGATTAAAGACTTAAATGTTAGACCTAAAAGCATAAAAACCCTAGAAGAAAACCTAGGCAATACCATTCAGGACACAGGCATGGGAAAAGACTTCATGTCTAAAACACCAAAAGCAATGGCAACAAAAGCCAAAATTGACAAATGGGATCTAATTAAACTAAAGAGTTTCTGCAGAGCAAAAGAAACTACCACCAGAGTGAACAGGTAACCTACAGAATGGGAGAACATTTTTGCAATCTACTCATCTGTCAAAGGGCTAATATCCAGAATCTACAAAGAACTCAAACAAATTTACAAGAAAAAAACAACCCCATCAAAAAGTGGGTGAAGGACATGAACAGACACTTCTGAAAAGAAGACATTTATGCAGCCAAAAGACACATGAAAAAATGCTCATTATCACTGGCCATCAGAGAAACGCAAATCAAAACCACAATGAGATACCATCTCACACCAGTTAGAATGGCGATCATTAAAAAGTCAGGAAACAACAGGTGCTGGAGAGAATGTGGAGAAGTAGGAACACTTTTACACTGTTGGTGGAACTGTAAACTATTTCAACCATTGTGGAAGTCAGTGTGGTGATTCCTCACGGATCTAGAACAAGAAATTTAACCCAGCAATCCCATTACTGGGTATATACCCAAAGGATTATAAATCATGCTGCTATAAAGACACATGCACACGTATGTTTATTGCGGCACTATTCACAATAGCAAAGACTTGGAACCAACCCAAATGTCTATCAGTGATAGACTGGATTAAGAAAATGTGGCACATATATACCATGGAATACTATGCAGCCATAAAAAGTGATGAGTTCATGTCCTTTGGAGGGACATGGATGAAGCTGGAAACCATCATTCTCAGCAAACTATCACAAGGACAAAAAACCAAACCCCGCATATTCTCACTCATAGGTGGGAATTGAACAATGAGAACACATGGACACAGGAAGGGGCACATCACACACTGGGGCCTGTTGTGGGGTGGGAGGGATAGCATTAGGAGATATACCTAATGTTAAATGATGAGTTAATGGGTGCAGCACACCAACATGGCACATGTATACATAGGTAACTAACCTGTATGTTGTGCACATGTACCCTAAAACTTAAAGTATAATAAAAAATAAAAATAACAAATATGAAATAGATAATAAAGCAATTTCATGAACAACTCTACATCCACAAATTTGAAAACCTAGATGAAATACATCAATGATGTGAAAGAAACAATATGCCTGTATTAGTCCGTTTTCATGCTGCTTATAAAGACATACCCAAAAGTGGGCAATTTACAAAAAAAAGGTTTAATTGGATTCACAGTTCCACGTGGCTTGGGTGGCCTCACAATCATGGTGGAAGGCAAGGAGGAGTAAGTCACATCTTATGTGGATGGTGGTAGGCAAAGAGAGAGCTTGTGCAGAAAAACTCCCATTTTTAAGACAGTCAAAACTCGTGAGACTTATTCACTGTCACAGTAACAGGATGGGAAGACTTGCCCCCATGATTCAATTACCTCCCACCAGGTGCCTCCCACAACATGTGGGAATTCAAGATGAGATTTGGGTGGGGACACAGCCAAACCATATCACTGCCAAAACTCACAGAAGAAGAAACAATCTAAATAGGTCTGTATCTATAAAGAAAAAGAATAACATTCCAAAACAAAAAGCACCAAGTCCAGATGTGTTCACTAGTGAATTTTACCAAACAAGTAAGAAAGAATGCCAGTTTTCTACAATCTCTTCCAAAAGAAGCAGAGGGAATACTTTCTAACATTCTGTGAGGCCAGCATCACCCTAATACCAAAACAAAAGACATTAAAAGAACAGAGAACTACGGGCCAACACCATGGCTCACAAATACAGATGCAAAAAGTCTCAACAAGGTCAAGCATGGTGGTTCATGCCTGTACTCCCAGCACTTTGAGAAGCCAAGGTGGGCGGATCACTTGAGTCTAGGAGTTTGAGACCAGCCTGAGCAACATGGAAAAACCGCAACTCTAAAAAAAACAAAACAAACAATAAAAAAAACCAACCCTGTATTAGTGAGAGTTTTCCAGAGAAATAGGATCAATAGGATATATATAGGTATATACCACACCTTTTTTTCTCCACTTTTTTTCCCACAAGCAGATGACAATATTTGTAAGTCATAACAAGTTAAATGAAACAACATGGTTAACAAACTTCTCTATAAACTCTTGATTCTCTAAAAACTGTCCAATTTTTTCCTTGCATAAAGCCAAATTAGACACAGAAAATGGCACGTTTCCTTACTTCCATTAGCTACCTCCCACAACGCACACAGGTTTCACTTTAGGGATGGGGCCCCACTCCTGGTGATACTGGTTGGGCTTACTCTCTTGGGGAGTGGGAGGGATAGGCTGGGGCTAGTTTGCATAAGGGGGAGGCGTGAGTGATGACCTTGAGGTGGGATCCTTCATTGAAGAACTGGTAGGAAACCCCTCAGAATTGGGGGACTGAAGAGACCCTGGGGAAAACGTAAGCCTTCTAAAGAGAGCAGCTAGGAGGGGATCCCTTAGGCATGGCATTCTGGTCCCTGGAATTAACATGAGCCTGTAAAGGGCCATAAAAGCCTGTACATAAGGGACCTCTTCCCATTTTCCTTTTTACAAAATAAGTCTAATTGTAAAATATCATTATAATGTATAGAACCATATGTAGGCCAAATCTGTTAGTTTTCTAATCTGTATTGAACCCAAAGAGTGCTGCAACAGAAAATGAGTCTCTTCTTAAGATGAATTTGAACTTGCTCCAATAGCCTAAAAGACACTCCAGTGCCAAGTCCTCTGGGATGCTTGCTGTTGACCCCAGATCGACTAAGGATCTCTACAGGGGGTTTCAGCCTAAGTTTAGCAAATGTCTAGTTAATTTTCCCTTTTAAATTCCCACCTTCCAGAAAGGTGTAAATATAAATAGGATGTTATAAAAGTGGATTAGGAGCTAAAAATGGGCAGTTGGATGTTGAACCTAAATTCCAGAGGGCTGCGCAGAGAGGAGCTAAACAAATGGTAACTGTGGAAGGGAGGAAAGGAAGGGGGGTAAACAGCATTTCCCAAAGGGAGACCTCAGAGGCCCTGACCACCTGAGAACCTACTCAATAGTGGAGACACCAAAAATAAATATTCGTGTGGCGCAGACCTGTTTTAGCTAGTCTTCAATTTGGTGGGGTGTCCAAGCCCTGACTCCAGAGTCTAGTCCCGCCTCCTACCTCACTGTCAACTTACTTTTAGCTTATAAACCTTCATATGTGCCAGGCGCGGTGGCTCATGCCTGTAATCCCAGCACTTTGGGAGGCCGAGGCGGGCAGATCACGAGGTCAGGAGTTCAGCCTGGCCAACATGCTGAAACCCCGTCTCTACTAAAAATACAAAAATTAGCTGGGTGTGGTGGTGCGCACCTGTCATCCCAGCTACTCAGGAGGCTGTGGCAAGAGAATCACTTGAACCTGGGAGGTGGAGGTTGCAGTGAGTGGAGATCGCATTGTTGCACTCCAGCCTGGGCAATAGAGTGAGACTGTCTCAAAAAAAAAAAAAAAAAGAAATGACAAGAGATTAATACTCAGTGAATCTAGGGTAATGGTGGTTTGTGGTACTAGACTTTGACATTTTCTTCAGTTTGAAAATTTCCAAATTAACAAGGTAAGGAAAATCCACTTGGAAAAGGCTCTTGCTGTTTATGGTCAACTCAATTCCAATTTGTGATACAAAAACAAGCCTGCATGTTCTCTTTTTTTTTTCTAGAGATGCTTGTATTTTGAAGCTCAGAGATTTACAGGGTTCTGAGCTGAATACCGAGCTGATTTTTGCTTTTCCGTGACAGTAAAATTTGCATTTACATGCATTCATTTACCCATGCATTTAATTGTGTCAGATGCCCGTACTCCCTAACGAGTTTCTAATTTCTCCACCTGTACATAATTTACCAAATATAAAGAACATCCCCCAAAAGAACAAATTCACCCAGTGTTCACCCAAACTGGCTGGAATCCCCTGGTCGGTGAAGCTGCTGGGGACGAAATAACCACGACTCCAGCAAGAGATTTTCTTCCTTCTGCAGAAAGTCTGCAAAGGCTGATGAAGAGGCTTGGGAAAGGGGAGCGCGAGGACGAAAAGGCCCCACCGAAGCTCCCTGCCCGCACTCCCTACCCGCCTTTTACCTGGACCCAAGGCCCCAGCGGCGCAGGTGGGAGTCTGGGAAGAAGTGCGGCGTAGGCAGGAGGTCCCAGGCGCGAAGTCCGGGAAAGCCAGAGGAGGAGGCGACCTGCAGGAGGCTACCCTTTGACCCCATCCCTACTCCAGTCCTCCTAGTCTGGTGGGAACAACCTTAGATTGGTTGATGTGGAAGGAGGCGGGGATGCACGCGGAGTACGGCATTCCCTTCCGTTTCCGGGAACGCACTTCCGTTTCCAGGCAAGAGGGCAACGGGCGGGGCCCCGGAATGGGCTGAGAAACAGGAGCCACGAGAGCCGCGTGGTGACGTTACGAGGGCGCTACAGCCGCGATCTTCCAAAGCTAGTAGAGAGATCCCAGCGTCCCCCGGGAAAGGCAGAGGGGCCGGGGCGATACCAAGGCGGAGACAATGGGGCGGGGCGATGCCCTCGTAGGCGGGGTTGCCAGTGGGAGAGCCACCCTTCAGGCCGTGCAGCCCCCAGCTGAAATCTGCACAGGGGTCTCCTGGAGCCATGGGAGGGGTTCCCCTTCTCGCTCAAGAGCGTTTTTATGTTACTCGCCTTGTGGATGGAAAACAGAAGCATGGACGGGCCGTGTAACTTGGCCACATTCACTAACCTATTGAAGAAGTCTCTGAAACTGGATCTTGGATCGCTGGAGGCCTTACACCCTCCTCCAGGGACTATGATAAATATCAGTCTACAAGCAAAGAAAAACTTTGCAATTTAAAGCCCTGTGTACTGTAGTTCTTCCTATATTTTTGACAACCAAACCAGAAACTTTATATCACACACACACACACACACCCTTTTTTGGCATTTTGTAAATATCCCTGTGAATAAAACACCTGCCAAGACGTGGTAGGATTTAAAAGTGATTTGGGGCGGGTGTTTTATTTACGTCTGCAATCCCAGCACTTTGGGAGACCTAGATGGGAGGATTGCTTGAGCCCAGGAGTTAGAAACCAGCCTGGGCAGACCCCTGTCTCTTAAAAAAATAAAAAAGTGATAGGGGATAAACGTAGAATTGCCATAGGTCATAATTTGTTTAATATAAAGCTGCTACATTGGTGTCGCTTTTAGGTCTGACAAACTTCCTCTCCCTGTGTGGTTGTTTCCTGATATAACCCACGTGTTCCTCATCTCACAGCTGCTGACCCCTATAAAACCTAATGACCAACACCACAGTCATGTAAATTCCCCCCTTCATTTTTTTCCCTAGCCAATCGACAATCACGTGAAGAAAGAGTGAAGGACAAACCCATGGTCCTTAAAAAAAGGCACAGTCCCACAGGCCCTCTCTCTCTGTCTCATCTCTCCAGTAACCTACCCACAGGTTGAGCACCATACTGTCTCTGGACTTCCTGTGGGCCATTATTCAGCACCCCTAACTTCTCTGGAATCTATAATAAACTTTTTTCTTTCATTAATTTTGGTTTCACTTTCTCATTGTGTCTCACTTGACACACTTGAACTTAACATCCTCCACCAGCCCTCCTAGAGAGTGGCTATCTTGGGCTGGACACGTTGGCTCAGGCCTGTAATCCCAGCACTTTGGGAGGCCAAGGTGAGTGGATCACCTGAGGTCAGGAGTTCAAGACCAGTGTGGCCAACATGGTGAAACCCCGTCTCTACAAAAAATATAAAAATTAGCTGGGCATGGTGGGACATGCCTGTAATCCCAGCTGCTCGGGAGGCTGAGGCATGAGAATCACTGGAACCTAGGAGGCAGAGGTTGCAGTGAGCTGAGATTGTGCCACTGCACTCCAGCCTGGATGACAGAGCAAGACTCTTGAAAAAAAAAAAAAAGTGTGGCTACATTGGCTTTTGGCCTTTCTCGAGAGAGAAACCTCAAGACCAAGTTGGAAAATAAACATTAATACTAAAAAATGATACCAACATATGATCCAGCAATTCCACTTCTGGGTGTATTAATCAAAAAGTTGAAAGCAGGTATTGGAAGAGCTATTTGTACACCCATGTTCAAGACAGCTTTATTCACAATATTGAAAAGGTGAAAGCAAATCAAAATGTGGTCTAGCCATACAATAGAATATTATCCAGCCTTAACAAAGGAAATTCTGAGATGTGCTACAACATGAACCTTGAACATGTTATGCTAAATGAAATAAACTAGTCACAAAAAGTCAAATACTGTGACTTCACTTTTATGAGGTACCTACAGTAGTGGGGTTAACACAGACACATGTTGGAACAACTAAGTTCCTCTTCAAAGACTCAACTTTCTGATCATAAGTTGTAAAAGTTGTACATCAATCCTACTCCCCTTCTTCTCTTCTGTTTCCACAAATCGCACATTTACCCTATTTGGAAAAGTTTAAGTCTTAGCCAATTGGGATCAGCTTAGATTGTGCAGTCCAATCCCAGCCAACTGGGGAAGGACACAGAAACAGGAACTGCGTTAGATTAAAAACTCCTTCCCTCCTTTGTTCGTTGTGCTCTTGGGATCGTAATGGGCACAAGCAGCACCCTTCTGCAGAAGTAAAGGTGCCCTGCTGAGAAATTTTCTAGGGGGTTTCTTTTGGCTACGCCGAGCACACGTTTCCAACACAGAGAACTGAATGGTGTTTGCCAGAGATTGGGAAGGGAGCAATAAGGAGTTAGTGCTTATTGGGTTCAGTTTGGGAAGATAAACATTTTTTAGTGGGATGATGGTGACAGCTGCCCAACAGTGTGAGTATACTTAATGCCAGCGAAGTGGACACTTAAAATGGTTAAGATGTAAACTTTATGTAATATACTTTACCACAATTTTTAAAAAGTGAATAGAGGATTATTATTAGTTTTATTTAATGGAGCCTCCAAAAACCAGAGATCTGGGGCAAAAGAAATTCAAAAGCAGTTTGGCTAGCGTGCATTTTACACAGTCTCTGCTAAATAAAATACCCACTGATAAGTAAAGGGTTTGGAATTTTATTGCTAACATTAGATTTATACATTAGAAACGTGTGTTTAAAACAGACATTCTCTATCAACTGGCAAATAAAAGATTTTTAAAGGATTAGGTTTTAAAATAAGTATTAAATTAGACGCTGCACCAAAGAATATATTGGTTTAAAAAATTGCTCAGTGCCGGGTGCGGTGGCTCGTGCTTGTAATCCCAGCACTTTGGGAGGCCAAGAGGGGCAGATCATCTGAGGTCAGGAGCTTGAGACCAGCCTGGCCAACATGGCAAAACCCTATCTCTACTAAAAATACAAAAATTAGCCAGGCATGGTGGCACGTGCCTGTAACCCAGCTACTCAGGAGGCTGAGGCAGGAGAATCACTTGAACACAGGAGGCAGAGGTTGCAGTGAGCCAAGATCTCTCCACTGCACTCCAGCCTGGGCAATGAGAGCAAAATTCCATCTCAAGAAAAAAAAAAAAAAGCTCAGCTGCTGTTTCAGAGAATTAAACAAGTTAAAAACCTAACACTAAACAGCATTTTTAAATGTCCTCATCCTGTCCTCATCCAGATTCCAAGCACCAAGGAGTCACTGGACTCAAAGCATCTGCTGCCACAGCCAATCGGAAACCAAAATGGCCAGTTACTAGGCAGACACTAGTGGGCAGGCCAAACAGGGAGACCTGTAGACAGATCTCACTGTGCACCAATGGCTCTAGAGGAAAGGTGCGCCTTGGCCAGGAGCTCCAGGAGCCACCTGTGCAGAAATTTCACCAATGTCTCCAAGTCCTGCAGAGTGGTCACATGGCACTCCAGACCCACCCTGCAATCCACTGCCCCAAAAGTCACCATGGGGTGAACACAGCTCAACATTGGTGGAAGGTGTGGGTGCCTTAATGCATTCATTAACCAATAACTGTGGGCTTTGCTCTAGAGACAGAACTAAAGCCCTCACCCTCTTCTACTCTGCCAATGGAGCCTGCGGTTTTTATGGGCACAGGATGAGGGAGGGGCAGGCCATGAGTGGTTTTGAAAAAGGCAACATTTGAACTGGAAAAGAAGGATGTGAAGTTATCACTTTGGACCAATCTGAAAAGTTACATACTGCACAATTCCAACTCTATGACATTCTGAAAAAGGCAAAACTATGGAGACAGTAAAAAGATTAGTGGTTGTCAGGCTGGGGAGAGGGAGGGAGGAATAGTGGGAGGGCTGATGATCTGTGGACTTCAGGTGATAATGAAGTGGCAATGTAGGTTCATGAGTTCTAACAAGTGTATTACTCTGGTGGAGTATGTTGATGATGGTGGAAGCTATGCATGTGTAGTGGCAGCAGGAATATAGGATGTCTTTGAACCTTCCACACTATTTTGCTGTGAACCTAAAACTGCTCTGGAACATAGATTTTTTGTTTGTTTCGAGACAGTGCCTGATTCTGTCACCCAGGCTAGAGTGCAGTGGCACAATCTCAGCTCACTGCAACCTCCTTCTCCTGGGCTAAAATGATTCTCCTGCCTCAGCCTCCTGGGTAGCTGGGACTATAGGCGTAAGCCATCATGCCCAGCTAAGTTTTGTCTTTTTTGTAGAGGCAGGGTTTCACCATGTTACCCAGGCTAGTCTTGAACTCCTGAGCTCAAGCAATCCATTCACCTCAGCCTCTCAAAGTGCTGAGATTACAGCCGTGAGCTACTGCACCAGGTGAACATGGATTTTTTAAAAGAGCTAACAAAACATTTTCAATTGGTCAGAGTTTTCCAATCTGAGAAGTGAACATTATTTAGCTGAACTACCACTCTCCAACACCTCTTACACGAATAGGATTTCCCTCTACTGCAAAACCTTACTTAAGCAATCCCTGAGATAACAGCAAAGGGCTTTCCATGTTTCATAGACTGTGTGGTCTCATTGCAAGTTATTTCATGCTGGGTTGTGAAGAGATTCTGACAGTTTTCCCATATTCCTTACATTCACATGGCTATGAACTGTGATATAGTAAGATATGAGAAGCAAATGAAGTATTTCCTGCGTCCTTTTTATAATCACAGGGTTTTACCCCAGTGTGAATTCTCACAAAGATATTAAGGCTTGAGCAATGAAATAAGGTGACACCATATCCCTGGGATACATAGGTTCTTCCTCCAATGTGAGATTTCATGTTATCATTATGGCATGTGAGATATTTAAAGGTTGCCATACATTCCCCTACATTCCCAGGATATTTGCAGTCTAATTTTATTTTATTTTTTTGAGATGGAGTCTTGCTTTGTCGCCCAGGCTGGAGTGTAGGGGTCTTGGCTCACTTGCAGTCTAATTTTAGATGTGTAAAATAAGCCTCATGGAATTAGTAAAAGCTTTCTCACGTGCCTTACAGCAGAAGTGTTCTCTACACTGTGAACTTTTATTCCTTATGTAAGGTATAAACATTTAATTAAATCTCTCCACATTCCTAATAACGGAGCCTCAGTCCACTCTGAGTCACTAAATGTTGGGTGAGGTCACATTTATGACTTTCACAGTAAAAGAAACTTTCTTGACAGTTTTTGATTTTCACAGGGCCTATCACCACAGAGTTGGAAGTGAGTATTAAGATCTGATGAGCACTTACAGACTTCTTCACATGTCCTACATTCATAGAACGTCTCTCCTGTGATTGCTTTTGTGTTTACACTAACACTAATGATAGCTAATGAATGGAAAAAATAATCACAAAAAAATTTCATTATGTTTGAAGAAAGCTTAAAAATTTGTATTGGTCTGCAATCAAAGCCATCCTGGCCTGTGGGTTGGACAAACTTGATCTAAAGCTTTTCTCAAGTACCTCACAGTATTAGTTTCCTAGGGTTGCTGTACAAAATAACAGACTGAATGATTTAACCAAGAGAAATTTATTGCCTCACAGTTCTGGAGCCTGGAAGTGCAATATCAAGGTGGAGACAGGGTTGGTTTCCTCTGGAGGCCATAATGAAAGCATCTGTTCCAGGTCTCTGTCCTTGGCTTGTAGATGGCCATCTTCTGGTGGATCCACACAGTCTTCTCCATGTGTATCCTTCCTTCACTTTCCCTTATAGGGACACCAGTGATGTCAGATTAGGGATCGAACCTAACAGCCTCATTTGAAGTTACTCACCTGTTTGAAAACCTTATGTCCAAATAGTTATAGTGTAAGGAACTAGGACTTAGGGCTTACAAATATGGAGTGCAGCATCATCCAGACCATACCATTTAAATTGCAGGGTTTCTCTCCAATGTGAGTTCACATATGCACATTAAGGTTTGTGGGATTCAGAAATGTATTCCCAGATTCTCTACATTCATACGGTTTCTCTCCAGTGAGATTTCTGATGTGTTTGGTAAGGCTTGAGAATTCAGTGAAGTCATTTCCACATTCCCTGACGCAGGGTCTTCTCCACTGTGAATTCATGTGTGTTCATTAACACCTGAGATACAAAGTTGCTTCCACATTTTTACATTCATAGGGTTTCTCCCCAGTGAGTTTTCATGTCTTCAGAGAGAACAGGGACACCTTTAGGTTTTCGCACATTCCTTACACTGACAGTCTCTCATCTGCATGCTTTCTTTCATGATTTCGAAAGGAACTGGAAGAACTGAAGGCTTTCCCACACTCCTTACATTCATAGGGTTTCTCTCCAGTGTGAGTTCGTTCATGTAACTGAAACGAATTGGAGTAACTGAAGGATTTCCCACACTGTTTACATTTGTAGGGTTTTTCTCCAGTGTGGATCCGCATGTGAAGGTTAACACACGTGGGAAACTTAAAGGCTTTGCCACATTCCATACATGTGAATGGTTTTTTGGCACTGTGGGTCCGCATGTGATTATTAAGACTGGAGGAATGTGTAAATGCTTTCCCACATTCCAGGCACTCAAAGGGCTTCTCTCCAGTGTGAATTCTCAAATGTCCACTAAGATTTGAAGAAATAGCAAAGGCTTTCCCACATTTGACACATTCAAAAGGCTTCTCTCCAGTGTGAGTTCTTGTATGTTCACTAAGGCGAGAGGATCTGGCGAAGGCCTTCCCACATTCCTTACATTCATAGGGCCTCTCTCCACTGTGAGTTCGTGCATGCTTAGTAAGGTCTGAGTTCTGAGTGAAGGCTTTCCCACAATCCTTACATTTATAGGGTTTTATTCCAGTGTGAATTCGAAAGTGATCACTGAGGCATGAGGAATTTCTAAAGGATTTTCCACATATCTTACATTCAAAGGGATCCTTTGCAGTGTGAGTTTTTAAATGTTCAGTAAGTTGAGAAGATCTAGTGAAGGCTATCCCACATTCCTTGCATTCATAAGGCTTCTCACCCACATGAATTTTCATATGTTGACTTAAGCAAGAGGAAACAGTGAAGGCTTTCCCACAATCCTTACATTTATAAGGTTTCTCTCCAGTGTGAGTTTTTCTGTGCTGAGTAAGTTGACAAGACCTAGTGAAGGCTTTCCCACACTCCTTACACTCATAGGGATTGTCTCCAGTGTGGGTTCCCATGTGAATATTAAGGTATGCAGAATATCTAAAGCCTTTTCCACATTCCTTACATTTGTAGGGTTTTTCTGAACTGTGAGTTTGTATATGCACAGCAAGGTCTGTGGAGTGAATAAAGCCTCTCCCACATTCCTTCCATTCATGGAGACTTTCTCCATTGTGAGTTCTTAAATGTCCCTGAAAGTGTGAATGATTAATGAAGGATTTTCCAGAGTCACCGCAATCAAAAGCTTTCTCTCCTGTGCACGTTCTCTGGTAAACATCTGGGGTCAGGCTGAAGGCTTTTCCACACTGACTAAACACAGAACGTTGCTCTCCAGTAGGGGTTTTCTTGTGCAGAGTAAAGAAGTCTACTCCATACAGATGACACTCAAATGTGTTCTCACTGTTTTCAGTTCTCACATGTGTCTTAAGGCATGAGTGTTCACTGGAGACATCTCCACATTGCTTAACATCATTGACCTCCCCTCCGTTGTGGCTTCCTATCTGTTGATAAAGGAATGAATTATGATTAAAGGACCGTTCAGATTCACTAACAGATTCCACTCATCTGAAGAGAGGAACACTGTGATGATTATTTTCATGTTTACCATTTTCATTACACACATATAAGTACTGCCCTTTTGACTGATTTCCAGTGGAATGATGAAAAGCTCCTGCCAGGCTGTGCCATCTACTCTAATCTCAAATGTCTATAGAGTTTTATGAAATTGTTTTAGAAACTCACTATCTACAAATGTGTACTTAAGGGGAACTCTAAAACAAATGTTGGCTGGGCACGGTGGCTCACGCCTGTAATCCCAGTGCATTGGGAGGCCAAGGTGGGCAGATCACCTCAGGTCAAGAGTTCAAGACCAGCCTGGCCAACATGGTGAAACCCTGTCTCTACTAAAAATACAAAAACTAGCCAGGCATGGTGGGACATGCCTGTACTCCCAGCTACTCAGGAGGGTGAAGCACAAGAATCCCTTGAACCCAGGAGGTGGAGGTTGCAGTGAGCCAAGATCATGCCACTGCATTCCAGCCTGGGCAACAGAGCAAGACTCCGTCTAAGAAAAAAACAACAGTAAGCGTCAAGCTAGGTTTCAAGCATCCCCAAGTCATCGTATTCTGAGTCTCTCTCCAGAGTCATTATCCCTCTTGGGAATGCTACTTATCTCAAAGGGCTCTCATTCTGCTAATTTTTTTTTCTTTTAATGTAATTAAATTAATTTAGTTTTTAGAGCCAAGATCTCGCTATGTTGACCAGGCTGGTCTAGAACTCCTGGCCTCAAGTGATCCTCCCACTTCAGCCTCCCAAAGTGCTGGGATTACAGGTGTGAGCCACCATTCCCAGCTTTATTCTGATTTTCTATAATGGAATTCCCAATCATCTCTAAATGTGAAAACTAAGACGTATCCTTGTTAATCTTACCATTTGAATCCCACTGGAGGTTGGCTCCCCCAAAACATCCTGCTGAAGGGCTGACTCTTTGGTTTTAAGTTGCATTTTCCATTCTAAAGCTAAAGAGAAAAAGAAATGTAAGGGTTTGGAGACATACAGGGTAGACGGAGCTGAAAATGAGAGGGATCGTTTGTATTTGTTTTCTTTTTTCTTTTTTTTTTTTTTTTTTGAGATGGTGTCTCACTCTGTTGTCCAGGTTGGAGTGCAATGACATGGTCTCAGCTCACTGCAACCTCTGCCTCCCAGGTGAAAGTGATTCTCATGCCTCAGCCTCCTGAGTAGCTGGGACTACAGGCACGTGCCACAACACCCAGCTAATTTTTGTATTTTTAGTAGAGGCGGGGTTTTCACCATGTTGGCCAAGCTGGTCTCAAACTCCTGACCTCGTGTTCCACCCGCCTCAGCCCCTCAAAGTGCTGGGATTACAGGTGTTGAGCCACCGCGCCCGGCCCCTGTATTTGTTTTCAAATTAAACATGGTAACAAACAAACACAAAGACAGATTTGAAGATTGTATATGGAAAATTTGGCAATAATAAGGATATAGCATCAAATTTTTACATAGTTTACTACAGACTGATTCTATGAAAATTATAAACTGATGGTGAACACAAAGAATATTACCATGGAAGGAAAGTCGAGGAATAGGACAATAAGCACACATCAAAACAAGGAGCTTGTTTTTTTTTTTTTTTTTTGAGAGAGAGTTTCACTCTTGTCACTCAGGCTAGAGTGCAATAGAATGATCTTGGCTCACTACAACCTCTGCCTCCCGAGTTCAAGCAATTCTCCTGCCTCAGCCTCCCGAGTAGCTGGGATTACAGGCACCTGCCACCACGCCCAGCTAATACTTTTCCATTTTTAGTAGAGATAGGGTTTCAGCATGTTGGCCAGGCTGGTCTCGACCTCCTGACATCAGGTGATCCTCCCACCTTGGTCTCCCAAAGTTCTGGGATTATAGACATGAGCCACCGGTGAGCCACTGCGCCAGGCCTTTTTTTTTTTTTTTTTTCCTTTTTTGAGACAGAGTCTTGCTCTGTCACCCCGGCTGGAGTTCAGTGGCATGATCTTGGCTCATTGCAACCTTCGGCCCCTGGGTTCAAGCAATTCTTCTGCTTCAGCCTCCCTAGTAGCTGGGACTACAGGATTGTGCCACTACGCCCAGCTAATAGTTGTATTTTTGTAGTGATGGGGTTTCACCATGTTGGCCAGGCTGGTCTTGAACTCATGACCTCATGTGATCTGCCCGCCTCAGCCTCCCAAAGTGCTGAGATTACAGGTGTGAGCCACCACACTTGACCCAAAACAGGAACTTTTAAAGAAGAAACCAACGGGTCCTATCACAGAAAAGAATGAGTAGACAAAGCGTAAGAGTATGAGAAGTTGAAGATTTCTTAACTTCTGAGAAAGAAATGGCCTACCTGGGCATGGTGGCTCATTCCTGTAATCCCAGCACTTTGGGAGGCCAAGGCAGGTGGAACACTTGAAGTCAGGAGTTTGGGACCAGCCTGGCCAACGTGGTGAAACCCTATCTCTACTAATAGTACAAAAAATTAGCCGGGCGTGGCACACACCTGTAGTCCTGGCTACTCAGGAGGATGAGGCAGGAGAATCACTTGAACCTGGGAGGCTGAAGTTGCAGTAAGCCAAGATCGCATCACTGCACTACAGCCTGGGTGACAGTGAAACTGTGTCTCAGAAAAAGTAAAAATAAAAAAGTAAAAAAAAATATGGCCTCAACATTGTGAGATGAAGCACATCTTAAAAAGTTTCCTCATTATGGCTGAGCGCAAAATTAGCCAGGCATGGTGGCATGAGCCTGTAATCCCAGCTACTCAGGAGGCTGAGGCAGGAGATCAGGAGGCTGAGGCAGGAGAATCACTTGCACCTGGGAGGCGGAGGTTGCTGTGAGCCGAGATCGTGCCACTGCACTCCAGTCTGGGTGACAGAGTGAGACTCCATCTCAAAAAAAAAAAAAAAAAAGTTTCCTCATTATACTTATAAACATACTGAACTTATTGACCAGCGCAGTCCTTCGTGAACACTCACCTTGGAAATCACCTCTCTGCACTGTCCTAGACTCTTCTTGTTCCAGCCAAGAGATCAGGCTGGGTTTGAAGAGCTGACATCCTGTGCACAGAGAAAGATACATTACCAGAAGAGGCTCATGCAAGAGATGATAAATCTTTCCAAAACTCAGGAGCTACAGTTCCAATGGAAGCAGTGAAATTATTTTAAAAGGGCTAAAAATGCAAATATCATCTGTCTGTGCCCCCAAAATATTGGTGATCTCTGATCCCTGACGCCGAAATCCAGGCTGATGTACATACTTATAAAGCACTAAGACTTTGATCCAAATAGGAAGTGAAACAAAGAGATCTTCATTCTCATGGGAAACAACTATACGTCTCATTCTTCAACATTATAGCACATCAGATTCATGCGAGCTTGTTAAAACACAGATGACAGGGCCCCTGTTGCAGACTTTCTGACTGAGTATGTCAAAGCTGGAGACTAAGAACGTACGTCTCCAACAGTGCTGGTGATGCTCTTGATCTGACACCACATTTTAAGAACCACCAAGTAGATGAAACCCTACTAGGGCAGGGACTATGTCTGTTATTTCCCATTGTGTTCAGAGTTGCTATCACTGATGTGCAATACAGTAAGTACATAACATAATCTGTTCCACAGCAGGCTACAAGGGATGAGTAGTCTTACCTACTGTGGCCAAATTCTTGTAGTTCTCTAGCATCACATCTCTGTAGAGGTTTCTCTGAGTTGGGTCCAGTAAAGTCCATTCTTCTGGGGTGAAGTCCACAGCCAGATCATCAAAAGTCACAGAATCCTAAACCATCACACACATGCTGGCTTGAGCCACAAAACATGTCTACCAGTGTTCACTGCAAAATGCAATACCTACAGAGTCTGAGGGCTCACATTGCCCACCCCAGAGTCCACTGGTCCCAGAAGGTCCTCTCTATCCACACTCACTCACTGTCAGTCCCCTCCAGTGACATGGCTTGAATGGCACTTCTTATACATACATGATCGTATCTAACACAACCAGACAGGGAGGTCATCTGATTTCCCTCCACTGCAGCACACTCTTGAGCAGATGCTAGATAAATGCTGATGAATGGATAAATTATCTCAACAAAGGATACTTTCATGTCTCTTACCATGTATCAGAACACTCAACAAAATAAAAACTATGCAGTTGGGACCATGAGGAAACACTAACTAATCAACATTGAAATACTGGGATGACATTCAAGGCAAACCCTCACCAATATGACAGGCTCCACTCCTTCAGGGAATTAAACTAGGGACTCAGTCCTTGAAGGAGGCTTTATTTGCTTTAAGAAGCTCTGGAGATAATTCTGTGTAGAAGGAAATGTGTCTACCTGGTGACGCAAGTATGATATTTTGGAGAAGGATACACTTCCTGCATACCTGATAACAATTTGTCAGACAGTCAGCCACCACCCTTTCTACTTCTGTCTTTTCTTGAAGGCAGACTGGGTCCCTGTAAAGACCTCATGGAAAAGAACAAGGCATGAGAACCCAGGGCTGACCATAATTCCCCCATTCACATACCCCAAAGTCATTCCATCCTACTGTGAGATTCCCATATACTCCTGTATGCTCAAGAAAACACACACATACACACTACCGCTATCAATTCTAGGGCAGTCCTGCCTCACCTAAAGGCAAAAAAAAGGATGGTCAGCCATGCTGCCCACTGGGAAAAGGGTAACAGTCTTATTTTACAGATAAGGAAACTTAACCGTGGAAATACACAGCACCTCTTCCCAAAGCACACACAGCAGGGGGCTGATGAAGCATTCTGGCTGGGCGTGATGGCTCACACCTGTAATCCTAGCACTTTGGGAGGTCAAGGCGGGCAGATCACTTGAGGTTAGGAGTTTGAGACCAGCCTGGCCAACATGGTGAAACCCCATGTCTACTAAAAATACAAAAAATTAGCCGGGTGTGGTGGCACACGCCTGTAATCCCAGCTACTCGGGAGGCTGAGGCAGGAAAATCGCTTGAACCCGGGAGGCAGAGGTTGCAATGAGCTGAGATCATGCCACTGCACTCCAGCCTGAGCAACAGAGCAAGACTGTCTCAAAAAAAAAAAAAAAAAAAAAAAGAACAAAGCATTCCCTAGCCCACATCAGCACCTCAGAAATGAAGCTGCAGCGTGAATGATCAGGCACAGGCCACTGGACTCCATACTGTGTGGGGGGACACCTAAAGCAGGGTATCTGAAAATGAACAGAAACAGGACTTACCATAGGACAAATCAGTGGCTGCCATCCCACAGGGGTGACGGCTAAATGTGCTTCAAAGCACCTTTCCTTTACTCCAAGGATCACTCCAGGACAGCTTAGGAATCTACGCGGACAGAGGTAACCTCCATTCTCTTTATCCAGGGTTAATGGTGTCCTGTTTGTATAAATCATTAGTCAACAAGCATCACTTATCAGTCATCAGATATCATTAGCACTCTCTCTGCAGAGCATATAGGTGAAAGCCACTGAAAATGGTGTACACTACAAATATTAGGAATACCAACTTCCACTACTGAGGAACAGTGTGTGTCAGAAGTCACACTAGCGGCTTTATATACTCACTTAATTATCATAACCACCCTTTACAGTAGATATCAATGACCCCTATTTGATGAAGAAAAAACCAGGCCGGGCGCAGTGGCTCACGCCTGTAATCCCGGCACTTTGGGAAGCCGAGGCGGGTGTGTCAGTTGAGGTCAGGAGTTCAAGACCAGCCTGGCCAACGTGGTGAAACCCCATCTCTACTGAAAATACAAAAAATAGCTGGGCGTGGTAGTGCACGCCTATAATCCCAGCTACTGAGGAGGCTGAGGCAGGAGAATCGCTTGAACCTGAGAGACAGAGGTTGCAGTGAGCCGAGATCGTACCACTGCACTCCAGCCTGGCAACAGAATGAGACTCTGTCTCAAAAGGAAAAAAAAAAAGAAAAAGAAGAAAACCTACATCCAGACAACACTTGGATTTGGTCCAGAATCATCCAGTTTGGAAGTTGTGAACCAGGACTTGAACACAGGCAATTTTGTCCCTGACACCCAGTCTGTGGCTCTTACTTTCCCACATGACCAGCGTTAGTCTAAACCTGCACAGTACAACACCACGGTCACTACCCACATGTGTTATTGAACACCCACTCCATATAAACCTAGCATGACCGAAGAATAAAATGTATTTTAATTTAATAAAATTTATACAATTAAAATTTAATAAAAATTTAATCACAATCTTTAATAAATCAAACACAGAACAACAGTGCAAATGCTGATTGACAGAATGGAATCTGAATGATGAAAATCACTGAAAACTGAACAGTTCATTATCCATGAACCAGATACACCCCCACAAGGACGCTACAGCCTTTATTCTACGAATGAGAAAGCTAAAACTCTGAAGTCACACTGGGTTACAGAAACCCCATGTCTAGACTCCTGGTGTAGATTGTACCCACTACCATGGGTTTCAAACTGGGGATCCGTAGGCTGAAGAGGGCCACAAATGTGTTTAATTTGGTGAAATCTAAACCAATTATGTTATTTTAAACTTGAAATATAATTAATGTACAATTAAAAGTGCAGATCTTAGGTATTCAGTGGATGAATTTTGACAATTGCATACACTTGCATAATCAAAAGCCTAAACAAGATGTAAAACACGTTCGTCTCCCCCTGAAAACCTTCTTGCCCCTTCCAGTCTATCCTTTCACTCTCAAGTCCAGATAAGCACTCTGTGATTTCCTTCATTTAGCAGACACGACACTGGACAGGTAAATTAGGCAGTGTGCTCATCTCTCGCAAATGTACATCCTATCTTCATTTTTCTCTACTATTTAAATAACATGAGATAAAAATTCTAAAATCTCCCACTGCAACTGTGGACTTGTCTATTTCTTCTTGTGTATCTGTAATGTATACTCCTTTATACATCCTGTAACAACATTACTGGGTAGATAGATACACACATTGAACTTTCATATTTTTGGAGCAACAAAACCTTTTTTTTTTTTTTTTTTTGAGATGGAGTCTCGCTCTGTCACCCAGGCTGGAGTGCAGTGGCGCAATCTCGGCTCACTGCAAGCTCCGCCTCCAGGTTCACGCCATTCTCCTGCCTCAGCCTCCTGAGTAGCTGGGACTACAGGTGCCCGCCACCACGCCCAGCTAATTTTTTTGTATTTTTAGTAGAGACAGGGTTTCACCCTGTTAGCCAGGATGGTCTCGATCTCCTGACTTTGTGATCCACCCACCTTGGCCTCCCAAAGTGCTGGGATTACAGGCGTGAGCCACTGCGCCTGGCCACAACAAAACCTTTTATCATAAGGAACTCTGCGTGTCTCTAGGAATGTTCTTGGATGATGCTGGGTGACACTACAACCTGCTTTTCTTTGTGGAGTCTCTGTATCTCATGGGCAGCCTTAGGTATCTTTGGGTGCCAATGTTCCCCTCGACCTGGCATGGAGCCTAAAGGCACCCAGTGATGGCTGGACAGACAACTGAGATCCTTCTCAACACTGTTAAAGTACACCCAGACTACAGCCCCATCACAATTCATAACGCAATACGCATCAGAGTTCTGAGGAAATGTATTGAACTACTCAAAGAATGCAAGGGTGACAGGAATACTGTCTCCTTCTATGCACTTAGCCACCACCCATGGCCTGTCTGCATACCAAAGACTGGTTTCCCCTGGCCACCTGATGTGGATATTTAGTGCTCTCAGTCTTGTATCCTTACTGGCACCGCAACTTCCTCTGCTCATGAGCACAATAGCGAGGGTTGCCTGCATTCCAGAGGGCTGCTTCCTGCTTTCCCTGAGTCCGATGACTAGCTCTAGTACCCACTAAAAGTGCAAAGCAGAAGCACTACAGCCCCGCTAAAGGCTGACCCTGAAGGGGGCAGTACTAAAGGAAAATCTTCCCAGTGGCAGAACTCCAGGCAGTGTATTGGCCTGCTTCTGGGTCTGGAGTAAGAGTTGACAAGATGCATGCATACACATACACAGATTCATCAAAAGTTGCCGATGGCTTGGCTGGATGGTCAAAAATGTGGGAGGAACCAGAGTGGTAACAAGGAAACCTGGGAAAAAGTATATGGATGGACCTCTCTGAAAGGAGAGATTGTGTCCCACGTGAATGCCTACCATGATCCACTAGAAATATGGCAGAAAAAATCATGCGCTCTAAAGATACCTGTTACTTTTCCTAGCTACCTCAGTGCTTGCTCAGTGGGCCCATTAAAAAATGTTCATGACAGCAGGGATAAAGGCTATGCGTGGGCTCAGCAATAAAGACTTCCCCTTACCAAGTCTGACCCAGCTAACATTACTGCTGGGCCTAATCTCCTGAAAGCAGAAATCAACACTGAGCATACAATACGGCACCATTCCTTAGAGGAGACCAGCCAGCCATGCTGTAATGGGCCCTCTTCTATCAGGAAATTGTCAAAGACTCATCCTCACCAGAACAGACTCATGTTCTGGTGTGGATCTGCCTTTCGACTAGTTAGGCTTCTGCTGGCACCACCACCCACGGACTCACAACATGCTTTATCAGTAGTCATGGCCTCCACACAACAGAGTTTCTAAACAAGCAAAACATTTCACTGCAGAGGAAGTGCAACAATGGAAGCATGTCCTTGCAATCAACTGGTCCCATCACACACCCCATCACTCAGAAGCAGTGGATCTACATGAAAAGTGGAATCGCGTACTGAAAACTCAGTTATAGGGCCAAATGGGGGACAACCCTTAGAAAGGCATTCTGACTCATAGGTCAAGGTGTACGCTTTGAGTCATAGAGCCTTCCATGGTACTGTCTCCCTAGAGCCTGAATACATGGGTCCAAGAATTGATGAGTAGGCCGGGCACGGTGGCTCATGCCTGGAATCCCAGCACTTTGGGAGGCCGAGGCAGGTGGATCGTTTGAGGTCAGGAGCTTGTGACCAGCCTGGCCAACATGGTGAAACCCCGTCTCTACTAAAAACACAAAAAATTATCTGGGCATGGTGACACATGCCTGTAATCCTAGCTACTTGGAAAGCTGAGGCAAGAGAATGGCTTGAACCTGGGAGGCGGAGGTTGCAGTGAGCCGAGATTGTGCCACTGCACTCCAGGCTGGGCGACAGAGCAAGACTCCATCTCAAAACAAAACAAAAAAATAGAATTGATGGGTGAAGGTGGAATTAACTCCACTGACAGAAGTTTGCTTTTATTCCCAGCAACTCAGAGCACTGCTAGTCCGGAGATCTTCTCAGACCCTAGTGGAAAATGCCTCCCCCAGGGGGCACGGTTATGGTTCTAATGCAATGGAACTGGAGATAGCCACTTGGCCCTTTTGGGCTTCATATACTGCTAAACCAAGAGGCAAAAAAAAAAAAAAAAAAAAAAGGAAAAAGAAAAAGAAAAGTTAATCTACTGGCTGGAGTGGTTAATCCCAATTATCAAAGGAAAACTGTGGCACTGCTAGACAATTGAGGCAAGGAGGATGAAGTGATGAAGTGTAGAACCTCCGAGTACTTCTATACTCCATAGAAAAGGTTAGCAGAAAACCACAACTGAACGAAAGCAGGACAACAGAGGACTTGGACTCTGGGTGAACGAAGATTTGGATTGCTCCTCCCTGGTACAAAACCCGGAGCAGCTGAGGTTCAAGTGGAGGGCAGGGAAAATATGGAATTAGTCACTGAAGAAGTAAACCGTGGACATCAACTACAACCTCAAGACCAGTGACAGAAACAAGAAATGTAGTTTTGCACGTTTTCTCTCTGCTTGTTATACGTATGTGTGTTTATATCCATGTGTTTATTTATTTAAATGAACCATTTACTTCTATCTTTTTCCCACTTTTATTTTATATACACATTATTAGAGGTTACATTTATAATTTTGTCTTTAAGAAACAGAATAGTTAGAATGGGACTAAATTTGAGGAGTAATTGACATGGCGTGCTGCGGGAATACAAAGGACTGTTTGAACTGTGCATCTTCTCACTTTGGGGGTGGGTGAGAACTTCTTCCCTCATATCTTCTTAGGTAGGAATATAGACTTGTTTAATTATTCCAAAGAAATTCCTATGTGTGTAGGAGAGTGCATATCAATGGTAAAGAACCAAAGAGTGAAATATGCCAGTTAGCTGTTTATTTATCTCAGCTCCAATACCCCCATCGCCTTTGTCTTAGTTAAAACTTCCCCTGTCTGTGTAGCTGTTTGTTTATAAGGCCTGCTTGCTCCTCACCTCACTGGCCCCAAATCCAACACATCTCACAGCTGCTGAATACAGTGAAACTTAGTGGCCAACACCAGAGTCATATAAATAAGACCTTTCCTTTGCACAACCAGTCCACAACCCCCAAAGGAAGTCCTGAGAGATAACGTCCATGCACCTTAATAAAGCAAGGCCCAACAGGTCCTCTCTCTCATTCCTATCCCGCAGGTTGAGCACCCGGCTGTCTCTGGACTTCCATCAGCTCCTGAGAGCAGCCTCCCATCCCGGGGATCTGTGAGTAGGAGGATGCTTCTGACATTTCACGTGTTTTGTTGTGCTGCCTCCTCTACATCTTGCCCACCCAACACACTGGAATGTAACTCTCCTCCCCATGTGGGTAGGGCTAGAATTTGCAGCCACTCTTCAGAGAGAGAGGGAGACCCCCTAGACCAAAACAGAGGAAAATATATTCAGTGTGGTGAACAGGGTGTGTGGTCACAACCCGAGGCACACAAGACCAGGCCTTCAGATTGCTCTTGGCCGGCTTACTACCTGGCCCACTCACATGGCTGATGCCATATGGGAGGGCTCCACAGCCTGCTGGGGTGCCTCTCTGCTGCTGTGCATTGCTGCCTGTTGTCTCTGTGGAGCACTGCCAATACTCCCATCCCTAAATTGGGTGGGTCCTCCATAGTCTAAGTGCTCCCTAGGACTCACCAACTGCTAGCCTTAAGAGGGCAAGAAGGGCACAACAGTCACTATCCAAGGCTGCTGTCACTTCCCCAAATAGGAACTGCTGGGCTGGAAAGAAGCCAACTGTATTCCCAAGGCCTCACTCTGGCATGACAGGCTTGATACTGAGAGGCAGAAGGGGTAAAGCAGGTGCTGGGCCAATCAAAGGGTTAGCGGAGTGCAAGAGGAAGACCGGCATTCTGACTGCCCACTGAATGGAGAAGCAGTACGGACAAGGCCACCAGACTTCCCACCCTGACAACAGTAGCAACCCCTTCACTGGGAAGATAACGGAACCTTGCTGGCAAGGCTGCTGCCGGGGTCTGCTATCCCCAGGACACTGCCTTCCCTTGCATATGTTGCTCTACGCCCCCACCCTGATGAGGTCAACTGGGCACCCTAGAGAGAAAGGCAGCTGCCTACAAAGGGGTCAGATGGGAAGCACAAATGGACGCCAGAGGACCAGGGGCCACTCGGGACCACCGGAAGCTTGTCAGGTAAACAAAGGAAAAAATATTTTAGCCACCTGGAGATACAAGCCATTCTGAAGATTTTACTTAGAAGAAAAAAAGAGAAAGAAAGAGACTGATTGTCTTGAGGTCTGGAGTTCCCAGTCCTCTATTGCCTAGAAGCACTGGGCTAGCATTACTCCTCCTTCTTTTCCTCTTATCAACCAGAGACAGAAATTCAGAACCCTTCAGGCAGTTAAAAGCCTAAGAACAAAAAAAAGAAAAAAAAAAGGAAAAAAAGCCTTGAGATTTAGGAGGTTACAAGTTCAAGAACAAAAAAAAAAAGAGGAACTTTTTGAACTTTAAGTACTAAGCAAATGCCAGGTCTAACAAACATAATCCCGCTGGCCCTAGATTACTTAATGATTTAAACACAGACCATGAGACATGGGGAAAAAATAAAAGGTAATTAGACTTTAACATTTGGTAAAATGTATCAATTAACAAAACTGCATAGGCCTACTCAATCTGGGACTCAAATTACACTTATACCTGGGGATCCCACTAAATTTAAACATTGTGCTCCCTAAAATCTTAAAAGGGTAACTAAATACAGGAGAAAAAAATAGGTATGCCTTGCTTTAACTGTAGCCTTGCTTAAATTTCCCATAGTCATAGTACCCATCGCCCTAAAATATTCCATATTAGGTATAAATATGCTAACATACAAGATGGCCAAATAGGAACAGCTGCAGTCTACAGCTCCCAGTGTGAGCAATGCAGAAGATGGATGATTTCTGCATTTCCAACTGAGGTACCGGGTTCATCTCACTGGGGTTTGTCAGACAGTGGGTGCAGGACAGTGGGTGCAGCACACTGAGCGCGAGCCAAAGCAGGGCGAGGCATCACCTCACCCGGGAAGCACAAGGGGTCAGGGAATTCCCTTTCCTAGCCAAGGAAAGCGGTGACAGACGGCACCTGGAAAATTGGATCACTCCCACCCTAATACTGCGCTTTTCTGACAGTCTTAGCAAATGGCACACCAGGAGATTATATCCCGTGCCTGGCTTGGAGGGTCCTACGCCCACGGAGCCTCACTTATTGCTAGCATAGCAGTCTGAGATCAAACTGCAAGGCGGCAGCAAGGCTGGGGGAGGGGAGCCTGCCATTGCTGAGGCTTGAGTAGGTAAACAAAGCAGCCAGGAAGCTCGAACTGGGTGGAGCCCACCACAGCTCAAGGAGGCTCCTGCCTGCCTCTGTAGACTCCACCTCTGGGGGCAGCGCATGAGCCAATCAAAAGGCAGCAGAAACCTCTGACAGCTTGGAAGACAGTAGTGGTTCTCCCAGTACACAGCTGGAGATCTGAGAACAGACAGACTGCCTCCTCAAGTGGGTCCCTGACCCCCGAGTAGCCTAACTGGGAGGCAACCCCCAGTAGGGGCAGACTGACACCTCACACGACTGGGTACCCTGAGACAAAACTTCCAGAGGAACAATCAGGCAGCGACATTTGCTGTTCACCAATATTCGCTGTTCTGCAGCCTCTGCTGCTGATACCCAGGCAAACAGGGTCTGGAGTGGACCTCCAGCAAACTCCAACAGACTTGCAGCTGAGGGTCCTGACTGTTAGAAGGAAAACTAACACACAGAAAGGACATCCACACCAAAACCCCATCTGTACATCACCATCATCAAAGACCAAAGGTAGATAAAACCACGAAGATGGGGAAAAAACAGAGCAGAAAAACTGAAAACTCTAAAAATCAGAGTGCCTCTCCTCCTCCAAAGGAACGCAGCTCCTCACCAGCAACGGAACAAAGCTGGATGGAGAATGACTTTGACGAATTGAGAGAAGAAGGCTTCAGACGATCAAACTTCTCCGAGCTAAAGCAGGAAGTTTGAACCCATGGCAAAGAAGTTAAAAACCTTGAAAAAAGATTAGACAAATGGTTACTAGAATAACCAATGCAGAGAAGTCCTTAAAGGACCTGATGGAGCTGAAAACCATGGCACGAGAACTACGTGACAAATGCACAAGCTTCAGTAACCGATTCGATCAACTGGAAGAAAGGGTATCAGTGATGGAAGATCAAATGAATGAAATGAAGCGAGAAGAGAAGTTTACAGAAAAAGCAATAAAAAGAAACAAAGCCTCCAAGAAATATGGGACTATGTGAAAAGACCAAATCTACGTCTGATTGGTGTACCTGAAAGTGACGGGGACAATGGAACCAAGTTGGAAAACACTCTACAGGATATTATCCAGGAGAACTTCCTCAATCTAGCAAAGCAGGCCAACATTCAAATTCAGGAAATATAGAGAACGCCACAAAGATATTCCTCGAGAAGAGCAACTCCAAGACACATAATTGTCAGATTCACCAACACTGAAATGAAGGAAAAAATGTTAAGGGCCGCCAGAGAGAAAGGTCGCGTTACCCACAAAGGGAAGCCCATTAGACTAACAGCTAATCTCTCGGCAGAAACTCTAGAAGCCAGAAGACAGTGGGGGCCAATATTCAACATTCTTAAAGAAAAGAATTTTCAATCCAGAATTTCATATCCAGCCAAACTAAGCTTCATAAGTGAAGGAGAAATAAAATACTTTACAGACAAGCAAATGCTGAGAGATTTTGTCACCACCTGGCCTGCCCTGCAAGAGCTCCTGAAGGAAGCACTAAACATGGAAAGGAACAATCGGTACCAGCCACTGCAAACATATGCCAAATTGTAAAGACCATCCAGGCTAAGAAGAAACTGCATCAACTAACGAGCAAAACAACCAGCTAACATCATAATGACAGGATCAAATTCACACATAACAATATTAACCTTAAATGTAAAAGGGTTAATGCTCCAATTAAAAGACACAGACTGGCAAATTGGATAAAGAGTCAAGACCCATCAGTGTGTTATATTCAGGAAACCCACCTCACATGCAGAGATACACATAGGCTCAAAATAAAGGGGTGGAGGAAGATCTACCAAGCAAATGGAAAACAAAAAAAGGCAGGGGTTGCAATCCTAGTCTCTGATAAAACAGACTTTAAACCAACAAAGATCAAAAGAGACAAAGAAGGCCATTACATAATGGTAAAGGGACCAATTCAACAAGAAGAGCTAACTATCCTAAATATATATGCACCCAATACAGGAGCACCCAGATTCATAAAGCAAGTCCTTAGAGACCTACAAAGAGAATTAGACTCCCACACGATAATAATGGGAGACTTTAACACTCCACTGTCAACATTAGACAGATCAATGAGACAGAAAGTTAACAACGATATCCAGGAATTGAACTCAGCTCTGCACCAAGCGGACCTAATAGACATCTACAGAACTCTTCACCCCAAATCAACAGAATATACATTCTTCTCAGCACCACACAGCACTTATTCCAAAATTGACCACATAGTTGGAAGTAAAGCATTCCTCAGCAAATGTAAAAGAACAGAAATTGTAACAAACTGTCTCTCAGACCACAGTGCAATCAAACTAGAACTCAGGATTGAGAAACTCACTCAAAACCACTCAACTACATGGAAACTGAACAACCTGCTCCTGAATGACCACTGGGTACATAAAGAAATGAAGGCAGAAATAAAGATGTTTTTTGAAACCAACGAGAACAAAGACACAACATACCAGAATCTCTGGGACACATTCAAAGCAGTGTGTAGAGGGAAATTTATAGCACTAAATGGCCACAAGAGAAAGCAGGAAAGATCTAAAATTGACACCCTAACATCACAATTAAAAGAACTAGAGAAGCAAGAGCAAACACATTCAAAAGCTAACAGAAGGCAAGAAATAACTAAGATCAGGGCAGAACTGAAGGAGATAGAGACACAAAAAACCCTTCAAAAAATCAATGAATCCAGGAGTTGGTTTTTTGAAAAGATCAACAAAATTGATAGACCGCTAGCAGGACTAATAAAGAAGAAAAGAGAGAAGAATCAAATAGACGCAATAAAAAATGATAAAGGGGATATCACCACCAATCCCACAGAAATACAAACTACCATCAGAGAATACTATAAACACCACTATGCAAATAAACAAGAAAATCTAGAAGAAATGGATAAATTCCTCGACACATACACCCTCCCAAGACTAAATGAGGAAGAAGTTGAATCTCTGAATAGACCAATAACAGGCTCTGAAATTGAGGTAATAATTAATAGCTTACCAACCAAAAAAAGTCCAGGACCAGATGGACTCACAGCCGAATTCTATCAGAGGTACAAGGAGGAGCTGGTACCATTCCTTCTGAAACTATTCCAACCAACAGAAAAAGAGGGAATCCTCCCTAACTCATTTTATGAGGCCAGCATCATCCTGATACCAAAGCCTGGCAGAGACACAATAAAAAAAGAGAATTTTAGACCAATATCCCTGATGAACATCGATGCAAAAATCCTCAATAAAATACTGGCAAACTGAATCCAGCAACACATCAAAAAGCTTATCCACCATGATCAAGTGGGCTTCATCCCTGGGATGCAAGGCTGGTTCAACATATGCAAATCAATAAGCGTAATCCAGCATATAAACAGAACCAATGACAAAAACCACATGATTATCTCAATAGATGCAGAAAAGGCCTTTGACAAAATTCAACAGCCCTTCATGCTAAAAACTCTCAATAAATTAGGTATTGATGGGACATATCTCAAAATAATAAGAGCTATTTATGACAAACCCACAGCCAATATTATACTGAATGGGCAAAAACTGGAAGCATTCCCTTTGAAAAATGGCACAAGACAGGGATGCCCTCTCTCACCACTCCTATTCAACACAGTGTTGGAAGTTCTGGCCAGGGCAATCAGGCAGGAGAAAGAAATAAAGGGTATTCAATTAGGAAAAGAGAAAGTCGAATTGTCCCTGTTTGCAGATGACATGACTGTATATCTAGGAAACCCCATCATCTCAGCCCAAAATCTCCTTAAGCTGATAAGCAACTTTAGCAAAGTCTCAGGATACAAAATCAATGTGCAAAAATCACAAGCATTCTTATACACCAATAACAGACAAACAGAGAGCCAAATCATGAGTGAACTCCCATTCACAATTGCTTCAAAGACAGTAAAATATCTAGGAATCCAACTTACAAGGGATGTGAAGGACCTCTTCAAGGAGAACTACAAACCATTGCTCAGTGAAATAAAAGAGGGTACAAACAAATGGAAGAACATTCCATGCTCATGGATAGGAAGAATCAATATTGTGAAAATGGCCATACTGCCCAAGGTAATTTACAGACTCAATGCCATCCCCAACAAGCTACCAATGACTTTCTTCACAGAATTGGAAAAAACTATTTTAAAGTTCATATGGAACCAAAAAAGAGCCCGCATTGCCAAGTCAATCCTAAGCCAAAGGAACAAAGCTGGAGGCATCATGCTACCTGACTTCAAACTATACTATAAGGCTACAGTAACCAAAACAGCATGGTACTGGTACCAAAACAGAGATATAGACCAATGGAACAGAACAGAGCCCTCAGAAATAATGCCACACATCTACAACTATCTGATCTTTGACAAACCTGACAAAAACAAGAAATGGGGAAAGGATTCCCTATTTAACAAATGGTGCTGGGAAAACTGGCTAGCCATATGTAGAAAGCTGAAACTGGATCTCTTCCTTACACCTTATACAAAAATTAATTCAAGATGGATTAAAGACTTAAATGTTAGACCTGAAACCATAAAAACCCTAGAAGAAAACCTAGGCAATACCATTCAGGACACAGGCATGGGCAAGGACTTCATGTCTAAAACACAAAAAGCAATGGCAACAAAAGCCAAAATTGACAAATGGGATCTGACTAAACTAAAGAGCTTCTGCACAGCAAAAAAAACTACCATCAGAGTGAACAGGCAACCTACAGAATGGGAGAAAATTTTTGCAATCTACTCATCTGACAAAGGGCTAATATCCAGAATCTACAAAGAACTCAAACAAATTTACAAGAAAAAAGCAACCCCATCAAAAAGTGGGTGAAGGACATGAACAGACACCTCTCAAAAGAAGACATTTATGCAGCCAAAAAACACATGCAAAAATGCTCATCATCACTGGCCATCAGAGAAATGCAAATCAAAACCACAATGAGATACCACCTCACACCAGTTAGAATGGCAATCATTAAAAAGGAAACAACAGGTGCTGGAGAGGATGTGGAGAAATAGGAACACTTTTACACTGTTTGTGGGACTGTAAACTAGTTCAACCATTGTGGAAGTCAGTGTGGCGATTCCTCAGGGATCTAGAACTAGAAATACCATTTGACCCTGCCATCCCATTACTGGGTATATGCCCAAAGGATTATAAATCATGCTGCTATAAAGACACATGCACACGTATGTTTATTGCGGCACTATTCACAATAGCCAAGACTTGGAACCAACCCAAATGTCCAACAATGATAGACTGGATTAAGAAAATATGGCACATATACACCATGGAATACTATGCAGCCATAAAAAATGATGAGTCCGTGTCCTTTGTAGGGACATAGATGAAGCTGGAAACCATCATTCTCAGCACACTATCGCAAGGACAAAAAACCAAACACCGCATGTTCTCACTCATAGGTGGGAATTGAACAATGAGAACACCTGGACACAGGAAGGGGAACATCACACACCGGGGCCTGTTGTAGGGTGGTAGGAGGGGGGAGGGATAGCATTAGGAGATATACCCAATGTATATGACGAGTTAATGGGTGCAGCACAACAACATGGCACATGTATACACATGTAACAAACCTGCACGTTGTGCACATGTACCCTAGAACTTAAAGTATAATAAAAAAAAGAAAAATATATATGCTAATAAATAACAAATTAAAATTAAAGTGAGACTTTGACACTTACAAATTGGCTTGATAAAATGGGACCCCATGGATAATCAGTTAAAATATTTCACATGGCCCAATGTAAGTTACAACAGGGCCTCAAGGATTAAAACTTCTATAAAACCTAATTAATGAAGGGGTGATTATCCCTACTGCTTCTCCATTTGACAGCCCAATTGTGCCTGCTCTTGAATCTGAAGATGAAAATAAAGGGCACCTCATGCTGGATTACTACAGCCTTCATATTGTGGTTCCATCCATCAAGGCGCCCACACCCAATATTATTAAAACTCCTGATTCTATTCAATAAACAACCAATAACTATTGTGCTTTTAATTATAAATTTGGCCAACATGTTTTTGTTTTTTTTTTTTTTTTCTGAGATTGAGTCTTGCTCTGTTGCCCAGGCTAGAGTGCAGTGGCGCAATCTCGGCTCACTGCAACCTCTGCCTCCCAGGGTTCAAGTGATTCTATTGCCTCAGTCTCCCGAGTAGCTGGGATTACAGGTGCACGCCACCATGCCCGGATAATTTTTTTTTTTTTTTTTTAAGTACAGACAGGGTTTCAGCATGTTGGCCAGGCTGGTCTTGAACTCCTGATCTCAAGTGATCTGCCCGCCTCGGCCTCCTGAAGTGCTGGGATTACAGGCGTGAGCCACCACACCCGGCCTGGACAACACGCCCTGTTCAGTGCCTATTTCAACAGCCTCTCAGCTGCAGCTTGCCTCTCCCTCCAGTGGGACACAACACACCTTTTCCAGGCTACCCAACAGATCTGTCGTCACGTAGGATCTTTGCAAACAAGATCTTTACAACATCCACCTTCTCCAGGAACATAGGTATGCACTGCACCAATAACAGCCTTCCCCAAGGAAACTCTTGACATGGTCACTAAGGGGAAGTAATTCCAGTACCTTTTAGTAATTTTTGGGTTCTGGTTGCAACATATTCCTGATTTACAAATTATAATTTAAATTAAAATCAACAAGCACTCCTATTAATGCCTCGAAGGAAAAAAAAAGAAAACGGGGGAAAAAAATCAACTTCCTAAAAGGACCTCCTTCATGCTAGAGAGACTGGCAACTTTTTAAATGCCTGCTGGAGTCTCTGGATCACTTATGATGGTCATTAGCTGCCCCAGGCCCTCTAGGAGAGACACTGCCCCTCCTGACTTCCTGTTACTCACTAGTAAAACAAGTGACTGGCCATCTACTGGGCTCTCCTGGAAACAGATGATCTCACAGACCTGAGCCTGTGATCCTCCTATGCAGCTGCCCACTGTGCTCTGGGTCAGGGAAACAACCCTCCACAAGCTCTGCCTGGCCACTGAGGGTTCCTTAGGCCACGATGAAGCCAATCTCAGGCTCTCGGGTCTAATCTACCCGCAGGCGGCAGTGGCTTCCCCTGTCTTCAGTCCCTTGCCTGATGCCAGGGTGCTGAAGGAGGTCACTCCTCCCTCCCCCAGGTCCCCTGACTACCTGGAAAGCCCCTGGGATCAACTAAGTGAACAGTAATGGGAGTTCATAGACTGTGCAAAGGCCACTGCTGACCATCGTAAGCGATGGGGCTCAGCGGAATGCTGCTGCGTTCCATCCCTTAGCCAGGATGTCCCTAATAAAGGACAGGACCCAAGAAACAACATGCCTGGCCAAACTTCGGGCAGCTGTCTTAGCACTGGATGCCTGGGTCAACAAACCGTCCCACCTTCTTCATGGTTACGATAAACTATTGGGTCATTACCTAAAAATTGTCCCTTTCAAGGTGGGAGAAAAAAAAAAAAACCCTGGGAATCTCTTGTCTGACAGATACCCAAAATATAAAGCAAAATCCCACATCTCTCCATACACTAAAGGCCACAATATGAGGCCTTGCCAGGACATTACTTATTCCCTTTGGAGTTACAGACATTATTAGTAACCTAGATATATGTTTCACTTCTTTTTTGTCAATTTAATTTTTTTTTAAGGGGCAGGGTCTTGCTACGTTGCCCAGGCTGGTCTCAAACTCCTGGGCTCAAGCAATCCTCCCACTTCGGCCTCCCAAACTGCTGGGATTACAGGGGTGAGCCACTGTGCCCAGCCCATGTTTCATTTCTTTTTTTTTTTTTTTTTGAAACGGAGTCTCGCTCTGTCCCCCAGGCTGGAGTGCAGTGGCGCATCTCGGCTCCCTGCGAGCTCCGCCTCCCGGGTTCACGCCATTCTCCTACCTCAGCCTCCCGAGTAGCTGGGACTACAGGCGCCCACCAACACACCTGGCTAATTTTTTTTTTATATATTTTTAATAGAGACGGGGTTTCACCGTGTTAGCCAGGATGGTCTCGATCTCCTGACCTCGTGATCCGCCCGCCTCGGCCTCCCAAAGTGCTGGGATTACAGGCTTGAGCCACCGTGCCCGGCCCCATGTTTCATTTCTTAAAATACATAATGCTAGCGCCTCGAAAAATACATTCAATAGAACTTTCATTTCCCTAATAGGTCTCAGATAACTGGTTTCACTGAAAGACAGAAAAATGCCCTCAGATAACTACTTTTCAAATTCCAGTCCAAAAAACAAACTCCTGAAATTCTCTATCATGCTCTAGGGCTTAACTTATTTTCAATCTTGTCCCCATCCCACAAGGGCTGAAGGCCGAATAGAGGGTGCATAGTCTCCTGGGACTTACTAACATTAGATTGTCCCAAAGGCCCAGCAGCTGCTCATCTGATAGGGGACCCACCTGAACCTAAACTTCCACCAAAAGACAGAAACAAAAACACGTTGTCAGGTACAGCTACATATCATTCTGTTAACGGTTCATCTTACTAGGTGCTTTGTTGGTTTACAACCTGGAGGGCCACATCTACTTCAGTGGGTATTCACTTTAAAAGGATACCCTAGTGACATCCTAGATGACTTTGTCCTGGCCCAAAATATCACTGCTGGAAACAACATTGCCTCCAGCAACACAGCCCTGACCCAAGACTGATGGTGGAGATGACTCCACCACCACACTAAAACCTCCACACAGTGATGCCCGTGGACTGCCTCTCCTAAAACACAAATGGACACAGAAGATGTTTCTCTTCCTGAACTGTCTGCTTAGCCCATGATCCTCGTAGAGTGCTTGCTTTCTGTTCATATGTGCACACCCACATACCCATGCCTGAAGGAAAATCTGGTAGCAGTTACTAAAATTAATGGAGATTACTGTTTTCCCCAAGAGGCACCTGCCTCATGGCAGTAAACTCCTTAACCCCAGGGAGGGGACCACCTACTTCCTGATGCCTTCTACTGAAGAAGGAATTCATGAATTTTACGAGTATAATCAAAGACAACCAAAAATTTTTACTTTTTCCTTCAAAAGCTAAGCTTAGCATAGCCCCTCCTCCTACCCCCCTCACCCCGTAGTCTAAGAGAGAAGAATACTAACTGCCTGTTTTTCCTTCTGTGCTCAGCCAGCCTTATCTGTACTTGCTAATTTCACATTCCTTGAGACTCAGTGAGTTCCTGCTTCACCTCCCTAGTGCAGCTGCAAAGTTACAAGGTTAATACAGAAACATGGTTTCCCAGGGATGCGGAACATGTAGTATAGATAAATGTAAAAGACTGCTCAACTGCCTTTGTTCTCGCTTCTGTAAGTATGCTTCCTGCACCAGTAGCTCCCGGCCACTGACTGCTTAAAAGGTGGCTGCTTTCTTTGTCCAGGGCTCAGAATTTCCTGGACGCTAGTCCTACTGAGCCAGGTGATCACCTTTTAATAAAGACCTTTCCTGAACTCACTCTGTTCGGTCTCTCCTATCTTTGATTGTCCCGCAACACTACTACCCTTCCCACTTTCTATCTCGACCTCCAGCCTTGCCTATCCAACCACAACCACTCCTGCCCCTTGGTTACACACAATACCACTAACCTTTACATATGCTTTACTAAATCATCAGCTCATACCCTCCAACATAACTGCCCTACATCCATTTTTAGACCTGACGTAAGTTATTTGGAACCCAGTCGGATCCCATCACCTTTGGCTTACTTAAAACTTCCCCTCCCTGTGTGCTGTTTGTGACATAGCCTACTTGTTCCTCACCTCACTGACCCCAAACCCAACACACCCCACAGCTGCTGACCATAATGAAACCTATTGGCCAACACCAGTCACGTAAATCAGTTCTCTTCACTGTTCGGGCTACCCAATCCACAACCATGCTGGGAAAGCCTGAGGGATAAGGCCCATGGACCGTAACAAAGGCACAGTCCCACAGGTCCTCTCTGTCTCATTCCCCACCCACTGGTTGGCACCCGACTGTCTCCTGACTTGCCGTCAGGACCTCAAGGACAACCCTCTTCTCACAGATCTGTGAGGAATAAAATGCTTCTGCTACTTGATGTGTTTTGTTGTGTTGCCTTTTCTGTATCTAACCTGCCCAACACGCCAGAACATCTCTCCTCTTGGTCGGGACAGGGCTAGAATTTACAGCCACTCTCCAGAGACAGAGGCCTCAGGACCTAATTAGAGGAACATACTAAAAGGGGACATGGGATGGACACTGCACAAGGGAGCGTCGCCTGCTGGATACAGTTGTGGCATGGTGGTCAGCAGTGTGGGTGTGAGGGTATTGGAGGGTGCTCTGTCCATACCATGTGCCCAGAACACAGTCCTCAGGATACCACAAAACCCTGGCCCAGTCACCACCACCCTGTGGCCCTCCTAACACGGACGCCACATGCTCAAAGGACTCCCACTAGCAGAGGCACCCTCTGCACATATGCCAACTGGCTTGATGGCTTGTGTCCCTCATGACACAGACAATGTGCATGCCAGGATGCATGCTGCTGCATGACCTGTGCCCCAGAGGTTTGTTCCCAAAGGCCTCCAAACGTGAACACTGAAGTCCCAGGCCTTGCAAACAAAGTGGCATCCAAATTTCCCCTGTATAGCTGCCCATCACCATCAGTGTGAGTGTGCCCCAGAGGTGTGTTTGTCACAGCACTTCCAGGGCAGACATGAAGCAGTCCAAGCCTCATAGCTACAGTGGTGTCCTGACTCCCCCTACAGGCTGACCCACCCATTGCAGCTGGCCTTTGCCTTCAAACACTGCTTCAATCTTGACTAAGGACTATGACCAACTCCAGCCTGAGTAACCCAGCAAATTTCACCATCCAGTGGGCTACAGCCACACTGTGGCCAAATACTCTAATATGATCCCAGAGATCCCCCCTGCTGGCATTCATACCCTGGATAACACCCTTCTGTTGAGTGTATGCACGACCTCTGACCGTTTCTAACAGAAGAATAAGCAAAAATAAAGAGACTGCAGATGTAATTGAGGTCTCAAGTCAGTTGGGTTTTGTTTTGTTTTGTTTTTAGACAGGGTCTCACTCTGGTTGCCCAGGCTGGAGTGCAGTAGCGCAATCTTGGCTCACTGCAGCCTTCACCTCCCTGGTTCAAGCGATTTTCCGGCCTCAGTCTCCCAAGTAGCTGGGATTACAGGCACCCACCACCATGCCCGGCTAATTTTCGTATTTTTTTAGTAGAGTTGGGGTTTCGCCATGTTGGCCAGGCTGGTCTTGAACTCCTGACCCGAAGTGATCCACCCACCTCGGCCTCCCAAAGTGTTGGGACTACAGGCGTTGAGCCACTGCACCTGGCCTACTTTTATCTTGATACACATATTGTACACATTACTGTTGCTGTAGGGCATGTATGTGCATAAAACTAGTATATACTGCCAACAGTTTTTGAAATTGGTTTGCCAATACACTCTCCAAAAAGCAGTATATGCACATCCTCAGCAACTTTATATCAGAACCCTCATCAATGATTTCACTACATGCGGCTAGCTCACTGGAACCCCTAAGTGCCAAACAGATAAAATATATAGAATTTAAGTCTTCACTTAAAGTCATCAACGGGTTCTTGGAAACTGAGACTTTAAGCGAAATGACATACAACAAAGCGAATTTTTCACATGCTAATTGATATAAGCGAGTTAAGCTCCTACAGCATATTTCTGGTCACAAAAACGTCACTAAACTTCTAAATAAAGACCCCAAACACTTCTAATATTAAATATTGAAATAAATGTGAGCTATATATACATTTAAGAAAGACTAATAAAAATAGGCTATTTATCCAATTTTTGATGAATTGGTGTGTGATGGCAGTTAACAGTGGTGGGTTAAATCAACAAATAAATGTTTCCAAAGCAAAAACTGTAAGGACCACCTCCTGCCACCAAGAAGCTCAAAAACAATAACAAATGGGGCCAGCTTGCTAGGTGGTACCATTTACCGTTGTACATTTGTATCATTATCAAATGTTTTAGGAATTTTTACTTTACAATAGTTTGTATTCATTCATTCATTCTCCAATCCACCTATTTCAGTTCCAGGATGAAAATGGCCAGAGCCCATCCTAACAGCTCAGGGCACACACACACACACACATTCATAGTGGAATAATTTAGACACACCAATTAAGCTAACATGTGCATCTTTGGGATGTGGGAAGAAACCAGAGTACCCAGAGAAAATCCACGCAGACATGGGAAGAACATGCAGAATCTACAGAGTGGCCCTACTGGAATTCCATTTTTTTTCCCTCATTGATGTTATAATTAACAGACATTATTCTAAGATCTGTTGTATTTCCAGGCCATGTGGCCCCTTCACAGCTTTTTGGCAGCCCACATTGGCAGGTGAGTTTTCTGGTCATTCACTTACATGGAGTGTATCAAGCCAACCCCCTAGGTGTATGAGTGTCTATAAGGAGTCACACAGATGCTTACTCTGGACATTCCTTCAGGGAAACGAAGGACTAATTTAGGTAGGAGAAGGAACCCAAAAGTGAATTGAAAAAAACAACATTGAAAGAGGTTTTGTCTGCTTATGAATATACATATTTCCTGAGACTAATAATTAACATCAGTGAATTTTCATGGAGAGCTTATTTTTCAATGCTCAAGCACTGGTTCTCATTAATCCCTTGAATTAATTTCTTATTCATGTAATTAAAACACATTCATGCTTCTCCTATTTTCCCTTGACTTACATCATTTGTCAGATATCACTTACTTTGGCCAGGCACAGTGGCTTACACCTGTAATCCCAGCATTTTGGGAGGCCGAGGTGGGAGGATCACTTGAGATCAGGAGTCTGAGACCAGACTGGCCAACATGGTGAAACCATCTCTACCAAAAAAAATATATATATACAAAAATTAGACAGGCATGGTGGCGCACACTTGTAATCCCAGCTACTAGGGTGGCTGAGGCAGAAGGATGGCTTGAAAACCCAAGAGGTGGAGGTTACAGTGTTACAGTGAGCCGAGATCCTGCCACTGCACTGGAGCCTGGGCAACAGCGAAACTCTGTCTCCAAAAAAAGATATGACTAATTTTTTCCTGTCATACATTTAAGATTAAATTATCCCATCACATTGTTTCCCCAACCAAGGAAAGAATACTGACTCTGTCAAACCTGGGAGTAAACTTTGATGCACTCCTCTCTCTCACCATAGAAATGGAGTCAGCCAATTCACAGAATGCTTTGCCCAGCTCTTATTTCCTTCCCCTTCAACATGGCTAAATCACACCATATTTTTGGTCTCAGCTTGAATATCACTCTTTTCTTAGCATTGCCTATTCCAAAGAAAAATAGAGAAAATAATTCTGTCCTCTACTTACAGACCCTCATCAATTTGTAATACACTTATTTGCTTGGTTACATGGCAGCCTTCTCCACTAGTTTACAATCTCCCTAAGAACAGCCCTATGATGAATTTTTTTACTATGCCTTAATTAACCATTCAGACACTCATCCATTTACAGGATACACCAAGAAATGAAGGATACATTTAAACACGGCACAGAATACAATCAGAACTACCAAAATGTTTAACTTTCTGAAAGAACGAGTGACTCCGCAAAAAGACAATATAACGGACAGTGTCCGCTAGTTTTAAAGAGACTAAAAGACATGGACCTTGGATACATATTAGATCCCAAAACAATCAAAAGCATATATTGGAACAAAGTGGAGAATTGTACCTTTTTACACGGGGTACATATTAACAACATTTTAAATTTTCTTGGTTCATAGTATTATGGTTTTAAAAGGACATGTCTTTATCTATAGGACACGTATTACCGCATTTAAACCTTAAGTGTCACGCCTGTAATGTTCAACTTACTTCAAAGCCTCCATTCCTCCTTCCTAAAAGCCCCCGTTTTGAAGCTCTGTGGGGAGGTACAGGCCTAGGAAGTTCAGATAAAAAGAATAGCTGAGTATTCTTGCTTTTCTTCAGTAGAAAGACTCGTGGTCTACAAACGTTTATATTCACATAGAGAAATAAGTACAGCTTTATGTTTCTACCTGAATGTAGTGTGTCAAAAGTAAATACAGGACGCGCAAAGAGAAAAACAAATTCTCAGATAAAACAGGAGGAAGAAGCCCCCGAAACCAACTTTCACCCCAGTACTCACCGGGACGAGCTGGACTCGCCAGGTCCAGGAGATGAGGGGACGAAGGACCACAGTTAACCTGACTCGAACGACGAAAACTCGTTGTTTCTGGAAAAAAAAAAAAAAAAGTCACAAAGAATTGCTTTGGAGGAGTTTGAAGCGGCAATCACCGTGTTTGCAAAAATCGTGAAGAAGCGCCCTTACCACAGATCCCGAAACGGCTCCTGGCCCAGGGCCGTTGCAGTGACAGCTCGAGTGGCTTTTTGGAACTGGCGGCGCCAGAAGGACCCGCGCTGCCCCGGCGGACGCGAGCGGAGCCGGCAAGGCCTCTCTAAGGAGGCCCCTCGGCGGCCTGGGGCAAACTGGTACTTTCACCACCCCTTCCACCGCTGGCTCTCGCCCGTTATCCGCCCTCGCCAAAGCTGTATTAAGCCCCAACACCACCAGGAAAAAAACGGGTTTGGCTGCGCGGAGAAAGCGCCGGAAAACACAGCAGCGCTCCACTGACGTCACTTCCGCCTCCAGCCTCCAATCAAGATTTGCGCTCGGGGACTGCAACCTCAGCCACGCTGAACATCTTCAGGCAGAGAGATTCTGGTTTACTCCCCAGTGGCTACGGAGCCGCCTTGGAGGCCTTGGAGTCGGCTCAGCTTGAGGGATGCAAGCCAAAAGGGGCCCAGAGCACAAGGTTGAGGTTAGAACCAGGCCTGCGGACGGGGCTAACCCAGGGTGGGGTCGGTGGTGGTGTCAAAGTTAAAGGTGGGGGCTCCCCCACAGGATGCGCACAGTGCTCACAAGAAGCTTTTATTCTCACTTCCTCCCACGTTCCTAGCACCCTCAAAATGATTCTTCCGTTGATAAACCCGCCAGTCCATGATATGGCCTATCTCCTCCATTCATTCAATTTAGTTTTAGGTTTTTTGTTTTTTGTTTTTTTGAGACAGGGTCTCACTGTGTAGTCCAGGCTGGCGTGCTGTGGGGCGAAACAACTGGGCTCACGCGATTATCCCGCCTCAGCCTCTCGAGTAGCTGGGTCTACAGGCGCAGGGCACCACGCCCAGCTAATTTTTTTTTCCCCCAGAAATGAGATATGTTACCCAGGCTGATGTCAAACTCCTGGGCTCAAGCAATCATCCTGCCTCGGCCTCCCTAAAGGCGTGCACCACGGCGCCGGGCCCAATTCAACTTCAGGCCAATATTTCCCCTTATTTCATTTATCCGGACGCCATGCTAAATTCTAATAGTTGATTCCTTTGTGTTTTCCATATGCTGATACTTTTTGTAAATGTTGATTTTTTTTCTTTGAATAATACATTATTTTCTAGATCTTACCGTGAGTTCCAGGGCCTCCCGTACTGCGTTGTAAAATAGCACTGATAATCAGGCATTCACTTTTGCAGAAGTGATTCTAGTTTCTCCAGAAATCATTTTTGCTGTGGTTTGTAGTGGGTGGCCTTTGTGGAGTTAATGAAGTTATTTTGAACACTGTTTTACTAACATGAAGAACTGTTCATATACATTATCAAATATTTTATGAACCTATTGAATTGATAACTATTTTGCAGTTAATATTTCATCTAAAAAAGGATTTTCTTTTTTAAGTTTTCTCTCTTGCATTAAGAAGTCTCCATAAACTCTAGATTACATATAGATTTCCTAATTTTCTTCTGCAAATTATTACTTTAAAAACATTGAAATCTTTCATGCTCATGGGAATGTGTTTCAGCATGTGGTGTGGGATAGTGGATACAATATCTTTTTCCTCCAGAAACATGGCCAGTTATTGTAGTACCACATATTGATAAACTGTCCTTGATTTACTGATTTTAAATTCCATGTTTATTAAACTATAAATTCCTATGTATACCTGTATCTGATTCTAGACTCTATGCCAGTAATACATTTACTTATGCCAATATCAAGATCATAATCTTTTCATTCCAGTGGTTTTATATCAACTAATAATATTCCGTGGTAAAAAAAAAAATAATAATAATGGTAGCTTTTTTGTTTGTTTGTTTTTGAGAGTCTTGCTCTGTCACCCAGGCTGGAATACAGTGATAAGATCTCGGCTCACTGCAACCTCTGCCTCCTGAGTTCTAGGGATTCTCCTTTCTCAGCCTCCCGAGTAGCTGGGATTACAGGCACGTGCCACCACGCTCAGCTAATTTATATATATTATATATATATATAATATATATATATATATATTTTTTTTTTTAGTAGAGATGGGGTTTCACCATGTTGGCCAGGCTGGTCTCAAACTCCTGACCTCAGGTGATCTGCCCACCTCGGCCTCCGAAAGTGCTGGCGGGAGCCACTGCACCTGGCGGTAGCTGTTTTCATATCTTACTACCCTAAATGCTTAATAGCCATTAAATTTTTATGCTCCCAATGATGTAGCTATTATCATGATTTTTCCCTTTTGGTTTTTAGACCAGATTTATTGAGATACAATTCACATATAACAAACACAGTTCACCCACTTAAAGCTATATAATTCAATATTAGTACATTCACAGTGTTGTTCAAACATAATTTTGGAACATTTTCATCACACTAAAAGAAATCTTTGAATGGGAAAACCCATTTACCTCCTCTTTAAGCTCCAGGGAACCACAAACCTACTTTATCACTACAGATTTTTCTTTTGTAGACATTTCATATGGATATAATCATACAATTTTTTTATTTTTATTTTTGTATAGACAGGGTCTCACTATGTTGCACAGGCTGACTTCGAACTCCTGGGCTCAAGCAGTCCTGCCTCGGCCTCCAAAAGTGCTGGGATTATAGGCGTGAGCCACCATGCCCGGTCTAAAATCATACAATCTTTTGTGAATAACTTTTTTCACTTAGCCTGTTTTTCAAGGTTCATCTGTATTATAGCCTAGATCATTCTATTTTATTGCTGAATGATATTCCATTCTATGTATATACTATATATGATTTGTCTTCAGTTGATGGACATTTGGTTTGTTTCCACTTCGGGGGTATTGTGATTAATGCTGCTATGAAAATTCACATATATCTTTTTGTGCATATTGGCTTTTATTTTTTGTTTTGAGAAATCACAGCTCACTGCAGCCTTTACCTCCTAGGCTCAAGCGATCCTCCCACCTCAGCCTCCTGAGTACCTGGGACCACAGGCATAAGCCACCACACCCAGCTAATTTTTGTATTTTTTGTAAAGACAAGGTTTTGCCCAGGCTGGTCTCAAACTCCTAAGCTCAAGCAACCTGCCAGCCTCGGCCTCCACCAAGGCATAAGCCACTACACCCAGCTGGTTTTTATTTCTCTAGAGTATATATCTGGGAATGGAATTGCTGAGCCATACAGTAACTATCTATTTAAGAATTTGAAGAACTACCACACTGTTTTTGAAAGGGGCTGTACTGTTTTACATTCCCACCAGAAATGTATGAGGGCTCCAACTTCTCTATGTCCCTGCTAACACTTTAGTCTTTTTCATGTTAACCGTGTTAGTGGTGTGAGGTGATATCTCCTGATTTTGACTTGTATTTCCCTAAGGCTAGTGATGTTGAGCATCTTTTAATGTGCTTTGTTAGCCATTTGTATGCTGCTTTGGAGAAATTTCTGTTCAAATCCTTTGCCTCTTTTAAAATTTGGTTTCTGGCCGGGCGTGGTGGCTTGTAATCCCAGCAATTTGGGAGGCTGAGGCAGACAGATCACTTGAGGCCAGGAGTTCAAGACCAGCCTGGCCAACATCGTAAAAGATACAAAAATCAGCCAGGTGTGGTGGCACACACCTGTAATCCCAGCTACTTGGGAGGCTGAGGCAGGAGAATCGCTTGAACCCAGGAGGAAGAGGTTGCAGTCAGCCAAGATTATGCCACTGCACTCCAGCCTGGGTGATAGAGCCAGACTCTGTTTCGGGAAGAAAAAAAAAAAAAAAGTCTGGGTGCACTGGCTCACGCCTGTAATCCCAGCACTTTGGGAGGCCGAGGCAGGCAGATCACCTGAGGTTGGGAGTTCAAGACCAGCCTGACCAACATGGAGAAACCCTGTCTCTACTAAAAATACAAAAAGTAGCCAGGCATGGTGGCACATGCCTGTAATTTCAGCTATTCAGGAGGCCTTGGCAGGAGAATTGCTTGAACCCAGGAGGCGGAGGTTGTGGTGAGCTGAGATGGCGCCATTGCAATCCAGCCTGGGCAACAAGAGCGAAACTCTCTATCTTAAAAAAAAAAAAAAATTTCATTGAGTTGCAAGAGTTCTTTATATATTCTGAAGAGAGGTCCTTACCATATATATGATTTACAAATATTTTATCTCAATGGGTTTTCCTTCTCTTTCTTGAGGGAATATTTTAGAATACTAAAGTATATAATATTGATAAGTGTCCTCTGAAGTACGAGTTTAATGTTGATAATTTTTTGTTTGCAATGTTTTTGATATGAAATTTTTTGTTTGCAGTGTTTTTGCACCTAAGAAAACAGTACTAAATCCAGTATCATGAAACTTTCTCCCTATACTTCTGGGAATTATTGTAGGTCTTACATGTTTAGGTCTTTGATCCATTGTCAGCTAACTTTTGTGGGGTTTTTTAATATTTTAATTTTTTAACTTAATCCTCAATGTGGTATCCGTTAACTTTTGTATGTGGTATAGTAGTAAAAGCCCAAATGCATTCTTTTGCAGTATGGTGTCAATTTCTACCAGAACTATTTGTTGAAAACATTCTTTTCATTCTTCATTGAATTACCCTGGCAGCCTTGGAGGTCTGTTGACCATATATGTGAGGGCTTACGTCTGGACTCTCAATTCCATTCCATTAATCTACATGTTTATCCTTAAGCCAGTGCCACGTTGTTTTGATTACTACAATTTTGTAGCACTTTTTGAAATCCAAAAGCGTTACTCCTTCAACTGTGTTCCTTTTTTTCAGGGCTGTTTGGCTATTTGTTCTTTCCATTTCTATATAAAGTTTATGATAAGCCTGTCAATTTCTGCTATGAAGCCAGTGCTAAATTTAAAAAAAAAATCAATGGAACTTGTTAAAGCATAGTAAGGCAGACTTTATTCAGTACCATCACGTTAGGTATAGGGACCACTGCAATAGGATTTTGCAGTGGAGGTGACAGAGTAGGCTAACTCTGAATATTATAGCATGAGCAAATGGGAATTTATAGCCAAGTTAAAGAGTAAAGGTCAGTGAATGGAAAATTGCTAAGAGGAATATCAGGGGTATGGAGGACGGTGGATAAACTGACCTAACATGATGTCTGATCACTTTAGCCTATAATTGGTAGATAGTAGAGATTCAGGAACCTGATCAGCTATCAAGGGTGATCTGATACTGAGGGTGGTAGGTTCTTGTTGTACTGGCTTAGCAGGGTTCTTGCTAAAACTCAGTTTACAAAAGTGTACACATGGGCCTAAGAAAAGTTTAAGGAGCTTGACTATAGTTGAGTAAAGCAAAGACTCTGTCACCATCTGGAATTTCGATAGGGATTATGTTTAATCTATAGACCGACTTGGAGAGTACTGCCATCTTAAAAATAATATTAAGTATTCTTGGTCAGGTGTGGTGGCTCACGCCTATAATCCCAGCACTTTGAGAGGCCGAGATGGGCAGATCACTTGAGGTCAGGAGTTCAAGACCAGCCTGGCCAACATGGTAAAACCCCGTATCTACTAAAAACACAAAAATTAGTTGGGCATGGTGGCACATGCCAGTAATCCCAGCTACTCAGGAGACTGAGGCAGGAGAATTGCTTGAACCCAGAGGCAGAGGTTGCAATGAGCCGAGATTGCACCAGTGCATTCCAGTTTGGGCAACAGAGCAAGACTCCATCTCAAAAATAATAATAAGTATTCTAATCCATGAACATGGGGTGACTTTCCATTACTTTTAGTCTTCTTCATCAACATTTTGTAGTATTCAGTATGCAAGTCTCACACATCTTTTATCAAATTTATTCCCAAGTATTTTATTATTTTAATACTATAATAAATGGAATTGTTTTCTTTTCTTTTTTTTTTCTTTTGGAGATGAAGTTTCGCTCTTATTGCCCAGGCTGGAGTGCAATGGTGCCATCTCAGCTCACTGCAACCTCCGCCTCCTGGGTTCAAGCAATTCTTCTGCCTTAGCCTCCTGAGTAGCTGGGACTACAGGCATGCGCCACCATGCCCAGCTAATTTTTTTTTTGTATTTTTAGTAGAGACGGGGTTTCACTATGTTGGCCAGGCTGGTCTTGAGCTTCTGACCTCAGGCAATCCACCTGCTTTGGCCTCCCAAAGTGCTGGGATTACAGGCATGAGCCACCACGCCCAGCCAGAATTGTTTTCTTAATTTCATTTTTGGCTTGTGCCATGATAGTATACATAAATACAACTGAGTTTTCTATGTTGATCTTGTTACCTATAACCTTGTTGAACTTGTTTATCAGTTTTAATAGTTTAGTGGATTCCTTAGGATTTCCTACATAAAAAAATCACATCAGTGGATAAACTTCTCCATTCCATTCTGGATTCATTTTCCTTTCCTTGTTCACTTACTTTTTAAATTCCAAATGGATGTGGAAGTTTTCATCTTCCCTCACAATACTTTCCTCTCTCTCAAATGTAGTAATTAGTTGTGTTGAAAACATTCCTGATAATAAGCCATTCTTGCAATCCTAAAGTAAAACCGGTCATAGGGTGCTATTTTTTCTCATAACTGGATGAATTTTGCTAGAAATTGTATTTAGAAGATTTGCATACAAATGAGTTTTCTTTAAAATATCATTACCTAGGACTAATTTAATCTTACTAAGTACCACTAAATCTTATCATATTTGAATGGATGCATTCACTTATTTGATTCTTACAATACCAAATCAGGCAGCTTATTACAAAATTCATCCACAGTTTACAGAAGATCAGACTGAGGCAAGAGAGGCCATTCAACTTCTACAAAATTACATAGCCAGCAAGAGGCAGAAGCAAGACATGTACTCTAGCAGTCTGACTCTATTCTGTACTTCACTTTGCTCTATGACCAGTACAGCTTTAAAAGTTTCCTCACCTTTTCAAATATGTTGACCTCTGTGAAATGCTCTGAGATATTTCTTGTTTTCTTTTTTTTTTGAGACAGAGTCTACTCCATCACCAAAGCTGGAGTGGTGCAATTTCAGCTCAATGCAGCCTCCGCCTCCTGGGTTCAAGTGATTATTGTGCCTCAGCCTCCCAAGTAACTGGAATTACAGGCATGCATCACCAAGCAGGGCTAATTTTTGTATTTTTAGTGGAGACAGTGTTTCACCATGTTGCTCAGGCTGGTCTCAAACTCCTGAACTCAGAGTGATCCGCTTGCCTCAGCCTCCCAATGTGCTGGGATTATAGACATGAGCCACCATACCTGGCCTGAGATATTTATTTTCATGTCCACCTGGCTGAAATTAGTATATATTTGGAGGACCAACTCCCCTTACCTAAAATTAATGTTTCAGTACGTCAACCCCTATCCTTTTCTCTTGTTTTCTCTTCATTAAGATAAAAGTCCCAGCCACGTATGTGGCTCATGCCTGTAATCCCATCACTTTGGGAGGCCAAGGCGGGTGGATCACGAGGTCAGGAGATCGAGACCATCCTGGCTAACACGGTGAAACCCCGTCTCTACTAAAAATACAAATAATTAGCCGGGCGTGGTGGTGCATGCCTGTAATCCCAGCTACTTGGGAAGCTGAGGCAGGAGAATTGCGTGAACCCAGGAGGTGGAGGCTGCAGTGAGCTGAGATTGTGCCACTGCACTCCAGCCTGGGCAATAGGGCGAGAGTCTCTCAAAAAAAAAAAAAAAAGAAAAGGAGATATAAGTCCCTTAAGGAGGCCAGGTGCAGTGGCTCACGCCTGTAATCCCAGCACTTTGGGAGGCTGAGGTGGGCAGATCACAGGTTCAGGAGATCGCGACCATCCTGGCTAAGATGGTGAAACCCCGTCTCTACTAAAAATACAAAAAAAATTAGCTGGGCGTGTTGGTGGGTGCCTATAGTCCCAGCTACTCGGGAGGCTGAGGCAGGAGAATGGTGTGAACCCGGGAGGCAGAGCTTGCAGTGAGCCGAGATTGCGCCACTGAACTCCAGCCTAGGAGACAGAGCGAGATTTCGTCTCAAAAAAAAAAAAAAAAAAGTCCCTTAAGGAGACCACAAGGATATGAAAAAGGCATGTGAGTCCAGGCCTACACACAATTCCGCTACATGAATACCTGGAAGCCATTCCACATTTTGAATCACCATGCACACACACACAAACACACACACACACACACACACAGTTCCTGTGTGTGCGGATGGTGTGACCTGGGAGCTTGAGCAGCTGGCTGCACGCAGGTAACAAACAAGCTAAGAGGGCAGAAGTCTAAGAAAGCATTTCACATAGCCATCCAAAGAAACTTTAAGGTTGTTCCTTTTCTCTCAGCCCTTAAAAAATGTCATTTAATTTGCTCTTTGCCTTTATGGTGGTGTGCTTTTTTGTTTTTGTTTTGTTTTTTGTTTTTTGTTTGAGACAGAGGCTCACTCTGTCACCCAGGCTGGAGTGCAGTGGCGCGATCTCGGCTCACTGTAACCTCCAACTCCCAGGTTCAAGTGATTCTTGTGCCCAGCCTCCCCAGTAGCTAGGATTATAGATGTGTGCCACCACGCCCAGCTAATTTTTGTATTTTTAGTAGAGACAGGGTTTTGCCATATTGGCCAGGCTGGTCTTGAATTCCTGACCTCAAGTGATCTGCCCACCTCAGCCTCCAAAAGTGCTGGGATTACAGATGTGAGCCACTGCACCTGGCCTATGGTGGTTTGTTTTGCTTGTTGTTTTGAGACAGGGTCTTGCTGTCACCCACGCTGGATCACAGTGATGTAATCATAGCTCACTGCGGCCTTGAACTCCAGGGCTCAAGTGATCCACCTTGGCCTCCCAAAGTGCTGGCATTACAGAGCATGAGTAACCATGCCCAGCCCTTTATAGTTTCTGATAAGAAATCCACAGTCGGCCGGGCGCAGTGGCTCACGCCTGTAATCCCAGGCCAAGGGGGAGTGATCAAGAGGCCAGGAGTTTGAGACCAGCCTGGCGAACATAGTGAAACCCTGTCTCTACTAAAAATACAAAAAATTATACAGGTGCGGTGGCGGGCACCTTGTAATCCCAGCTACTCGGGGGGCTGAGGCAGGAGAATCACTTGAATCCAGGAGGTGGAGGTTGCAGTGAACCGAGATCATGCCATTGCACTCCAGCCTGGAGTGTGAGACTCCGTCTCAAAAAGAAAGAAAGAAGGGGGGGAGAAAGAAAGAGAAAGGAAAGAGGAAAGAAAAAAGAAAGAGAAGGAGGAAGGGAAGAAAGGAAAGAGAACGAAAAGAAAAAGGAAGGAAGGAGAAGAAGGGAGAAAGGAAGGAAGGAAAAAAGAGAAGAGAGAGGGAAAGGAGGAAAGGGAAGGAGGGGAAGGAAGGGAGGGAAAGGAAGGAAGAGAAGGAAAAAGAAATCCACAGTCAACTGAACTGTTCTTTTATTTATTTACTTCGAGGCAGGGTCTCTATCACCCAGGCTGGAGTGCAGTGGCAGGCTCACCGTTCACTGCAGCCTCTACCTCCCGTGCTCAAGCAGTTCTCTTATTTTGACCTCCCAAATAGCTGGGACTACAGGCACATGCAACCACACCCGGCTAATTTTTTTGTAGGGATGGGATTTTTCCATGTTGCCTAGACTGGTCTCGAACTCCTGGGCTCAAGTGATCTGCCTGCCTTAGCCTCCCAAAGTATTGTTGGGATTTTACAGGCATGAGCCACGAAACGTTCTCTTATAAGTAACATGTTATTACTTCCCAGGCTAATTTCAAGATGTTCTACTTATCTTTAGCTTTCACAACTTTAATTATTGTATGTTTTGGCTTATATTTCTTTGGGGTTATGTTTTGGGTTTATTAAATTTCTTGAATCTGAATATTCGTGTCTTTCATCAAATTTGAGAAGTTTTTCATCGTTACCTTTTCAAAAACTTATTGCATCACACATCGTCCTCTTCTTTTAGGACTCTAATATCATGAATGTTAGCCTTTTGTATGTTACACAGCCCCGTGAGGCACTGCTACTAGTATGCTGAATAGTTTGGGTTTATATTCAGGGCACTTTGAATATTGTAACACTCTGGGCCTTTAAGTCCTATGGAGAACGTAGATTTTTTTTTTTTTTTTTTTTTTTGGATGGAGTCTAGCTCTGTCGCCAGGCTGGAGTGCAGTGATGCGATCTCGGCTCACTGCAACCTCTGCCTCCCGGTTCAACCGATTCTCCTTCCTTAGCCTCCTGAGTAGCTGGGATTACAGGCATGCACTGCCACGCCCAGCTGATTTTTGTATTTTTAGTAGAAACGGGGTTTCAGCATGTTGGCCAGGATGGTCTCGATCTCTTGATCTCGTAGTCCACCTGCCTTGGCCTCCCAAAGTGCAGGGATTAGAGGCATGAGCCACTGCGCTCGGCTGATTTTTTTTTTTTTAATCTGGACAGTTACCCAGTTGGGTTCAGCTTGCAAGTTTTAGTCAACACTCTGAGTTGTGGTTTCAATGGGAGCTTTATTTTCAAAGATTTTGTTGTACTCTTTGTGTCTACCTGGAGGCTAGACAACACGGAAGGTCATCTATCTCACAGTCCAACTCTCAAAGTCTATGGTATGTCTCATTGCCACCACAGGATTGCTTGGAGGCTGGAACCAAGTAAATGGAGAAAACAAACTGAGGTATTTATCTCCCTCTCTTTCTCACTGAGCATTAGAAACCACCCCTCCCACCCCCTTGTTGATATTACCAGAACCAGAGGGTTTCTTCTGGAGCTCTCCATGTTGGTCATAATACGTGCCTCTGGTTTTTCAGCCACACTGAGTACAGACCAGATGAAACCAGAAGGGGGAAAACTGGTAAACTTACTGCCTACTTGGTGGTACTTTAAAAGCTGATTTTTTTTTTCCATCTCCTTGCTGCTATTTACTTTTTAGATGCTTCAAATAGCTGATACATTCTGTCCAGGTGTTATCCTGCATTCAATGGGACAGACAGGATAACTGCATTTACTCCACCTTTCCCTAAACCAGAACCAATTTTGCCAAGTCATACACACACACACACACACACACACACACAAACACACACATAAAATATAGGATGCATTCTCTTGTTACTTCTGGTTTCTTTCACAACATCATGTTTGTGAGATTCATCCACATTAGGGGGTGTACCTGTATAGTAGGCAGAATTCTGAGATGGTGCTTATGAGTCCTGCACTCTGGTATGCCTTGGTATAATCCCCTCCTGTTGAGTGTTGGTAGGATAAACAGTTTCCTCCTAATCAAGAAAATATAGCAAAGGTGATGCAATGTCAACCCTGTATTACATTATTTGGCAACAATGAAGGAATTTTGCAGATACAATTCAAGTCCCTATTCAGTCGATTACACATTACACAAAGCGAATAATCTCCTAGAATATCCCTAGGAGAACTTGATTTACTTACAGTATAGAGATATCTAGAGATATTCACCTGACCAAATTAGGTGAGTCCCTTCAAAGGGGATCTGGATATCAGAGACTAAAAAATAGCAGATGGCTGGGCGCCATGGCTCACACTTGCACTCTGGGAGGCCGAGGTGGGCAGATCACAAGGTCAGGAGTTCGAGACCAGCCTGGCCAATATGGTGAAACCCCGTCTCTAGATAAAAATACAAAAATTAGCTGGGCATGGTGGCGTGTGTCTATAGTCCCAGCTACTTGAGAGGCTGAGACAGGAGAATCGCTTGAACCTGGGAGGCGGAGGTTGCAGTGGGCTAAGATCACGCCACTGCACTCCAGCCTGGGCAACAGAGCGACACTCCGTCTCAAAAAATAATAATAATAATAGCAGACATACTCTCTGTTGCTGGCATGGACAAAATAAGCTGTAAGGAATTCTACAGCCATAACAAAATTAATTCTGCCAACAATCTGACACAGATTAGAAGCACATTATTCTATATTTTAGCCCCAACCTCTCCAGATGAGAAGGAAACAGTGTAAGAATTCTGCCACCATGAAAAAGCTGAATGTTGTGATACCACCAAAGGATCACTGTCACTCTACAGCAATGGTCCCTTTCCAAAATGGAGGCACAGAGATGACAGGTGGAGAATTCAAAGCTTGGCCTGCAGGGAAACTCAACTAGATCCAAGACAAGATTGAAAATCAACACAAACATAAAGCAATCAACAAAATAAGAAATAAACATCTTAAGAAGTAATTAAAGCTACAGGAACTGAAAACCTCACTTAAGGAATTTTAAAATAAAATTGAAAGCTTCATCAACAGACTATACCAAGCAGCAGAATTTCAGAGTTTGAAGACTGGTCTTTCAACTAACCCAGTCAGACAAACACAAAGAAAAAAATGTAATGAGCAAAGTCTCCAAGAAATATGGGATGATGTAAAGTGATCAAATTTACAAATTACTGGCATTCCAGGGAGAGAAGGAGAAAAAGTAAGCAACCTGGAAACCATACTTGAGAGAATAATTTAAGAAAATTTCCCTAATTGTGCTAGAGAGGTAGCCATCCATATATAAGAAATCCAGACAACATTGCCAGATACTACATAAAACGAACACCACCAAGACATATAGTCACCAGCCTAGGGTCAACGCTAGAGAAAAAAGCTTAAAGGCAGCTAGAGGAAACGGCACATCAGGTACAAAGGGAATCTCGTCATCAGGCTAATAGCAGACTCCTCAGGAGAAACCCTACAAGCCAGAAAAGGCTGGGGGCCTATTTTCATCATTCTTGAAACTCCAACCAAGAATTTCAAGCCTGACCAAACTAAGCTTCATAAGAATAGAATAAATAACATTTCTAAAGACAAGCAATCACTAAGGGATTTCATTACCACTAGACCAGCCTTACAATAAATCCGTAATGGAGTTTTTTTTTGGGGGGGGGGGTTGTTTGTTTTTCAGGCATTTCACTCTTGTTGCCCAGGCTGGAGTGCAATGATGCAATCTTGGCTCACGGCAACCTCTGCCTCCCGGGTTCAAGTGATTCTCCTGCCTCAGCCTCCCGAGTAGCTGGGATTACAGGCATGAGCCACCACACCCAGCTTTTTTTTCTTTTTTCTTTTTTTAAGTGGAGACAGGGTTTCTCCATGTTGGTCAGGCTGGTCTCGAACTCCTGACCTGAGGTGATTCACCCTCCTCAGCCTCTCAAACTGCTGGGATTACAGGCATGAGCCACTGTACCCGGCCCCTTAATGGAGTTCTAAACATGAAGACAAAAGAATGATACCTGCTACCACAAAGCAACCAAACCTAAGTACACAGCCCACAGACCTTTTGAAGCAAAAACAAAATAGAAACTATAAAACAACCACCTAACAGCTTCATAATAGGATCAGATCCTCACATATCAATATTAGCCTTGAATGTAAATGGTCTTACCACCCCATTTAAAAGGGACAGAGTGGCAATCTGGATAAAAGCAACAAGTACCATCCTTCTGTTATCTTCAAGAGACCTATCTCACACATATGAGACACCCATGGACTCAAAAAGTGGGAGAAAGAGCTATCATGCAAATGCAAAACGAGAGCATGGATCATTATTCTTTTCTTGGATAAAATAGACTTTAAACCAACAATAGGAAAAAAGGACAAAGAGCACTATATAATGATAAAGGGTTCAATCCAACAAGATGACAACCTCCAACATTAGAGCATTCGCACTCATAAAACAAGTACTTCTAGACCTACAAAAAGACAGCCAAACAAGAATAGTGGCAGACTTCAACACCCCACTGACAGTGTTAGATCACTGAGGCAGAAAACTAACAAAGAAATTCTGGACTTCAATTTGAAACTTCACCAATTGGACTTAATAGATATCCACAGAACATTCTACTCATCAACCACAAATACATATTCTTCTCATCTGCACACAGAACACTCAAAGACCACATTCTCAGCCATAAAGCAAGTCTCAATAAATTCATTCAAAATTTGAAAATCATACCAACCATACTCTCAGACCACAGTGAAATAGAAATAAAGATCAATACCAAGATCTGTCAAAATCACACAATTACATGGAAACTGAACAACTTGCTTCTGAATGATTTTTGGGTAAACAGCTAAATTAAGGTGGAAATGTAAGAATTCTTTGAAATTAATGAAAGCAAAGAAACAAGATACCAAAATCTCTGGGATGCAGCTAAAGCAGGGTTAAGAGAAATGTTTGGAGTGCTAAAACACCTACAGCAAAAACTTAGAAAGTCAGCACCATATGAAGTGAAAAAACAAAAAAGGAACATATCTCAAAATGATAGGGCCATCTATGACATAGCTACAGCCAACATCATACTAAATGGGCAAAAGCTGGAAGCACCCCACTTAAGAACTGAAAAGGCTGGGCACAGTGGCTCATGCCTGTAATCCCAGCACTTCGGGAAGCCAAGGTGGGTGGATCACCTGAGGTGAGGAGTTCGAGACCATCCTGGCTAACATGGTGAAACCTCGTTTCTGCTAAAAGTCCAAAAATGAGCCTTGAACCCAGGAGGTGGAGGTTGCAGTGAGCCAAGATCGCACCATTGCACTCCAGCTTAGGCAACAAGAGCAAAATTCTGTCTCAAAAAAAAAAAAGGAAAAAACTGAAAAAAGGCCAGGCACGGTGGCTCTTGCCTGTAATCCCAGCACTTTGGGACACTGAGGCAGGTGGATCATGAGGTCAGGAGTTCAAGACTAGCCTGGCCAAGATGGTGAAACCCTGTCTCTATTAAAAATACAAAAATATGCTGGTTGCAGTGGCAGGTGCCTGTAATTCCAACTACTTGGGAGGCTGAGGCAGGAGAATCGTTTGAACCCAGGAGGCAGAGGTTGCAGTGAGCCAAAATCATGCTGTTGCACTCCAGCCTGGGTGATAGGGCAAGACCTTGTCTCAAAAAAAAAAAAAGAACTGAAAAAAGACAAGGATGTGCACTCTAACCACTGCTATTCAACATAGTACTAGGAGTCCCAGCCAGAGCAATCAGTCAAAGAAATAAAAGGCACCCAAATAAGACTATTTGTCTTTACTGTTGATACGAGTCTGTACATAGAAAACTCTATAAGACTCCGACAAAAGGCCCCTGGAGCTGATAAACAACTTCAGAATTTAGAAAACTCAATTCAGTTCTGGATACAAAAATCAATGTATAAAAATCAGCATTTATTTGTTTATTTGTTTTTAAAGATACAGTCTCGCTGTTGCCCAGGCTGGAGTGCAGTGGCACGATCTCGGCTCACTGCAACCTCTGCACATCAGCCTCCCGAGTATCTGGGATTATAGGCATGCAGCACCATATCCAGATAATTTTTGTATTTTTACTAGAGACAGCGTTTCACCATGTTGCCCAGGCTGGTCTTGAACCCCTGCCTCCAAGTGACCAGTCTGCCTCAGCCTCCCAAATTGCTGGGATTACAGGCATGAGCCACCACACCAAATCACTATTTCTATACACCAATAATGTTCAAGCTGAGAGCCAAATCAAGATGCAATCCCATTTACAATAATCACAAAATAAAATACCTAGGAATACATCTAACCAAGGAGGTTAAGGTTTCTGCAAGAAGAACTACAAAACACTGCTGAAAGAAAATGGAAAAACATCCCATGGTCATGGACAGGAAGAATCAGTATCATTAAAATGGCCATAGTGCCTAAAGCAGTGTGCAGATTCAACACTATTCCTATCAAATTCTCAATGTCATTTTTCAAAGAATTAGAAAAAAAACTATTCTAAAATTTATACAGAACTTAAAAAGAGCCCAAATAGCCAAAGCAATCCTATGCAAAAAGAACAAAACCAGAGACATCACCCTACCTGATTCCAAACTACACCACAAGCTTACAGTGACGAAAATAGCATGGTACTGTTACAAAAACAGACACATACACCAATGGATCAAGGTTAAAAAATTTAAAAAGCCACATACCTACAACCATCTGATCTACAAAGTCGACAATAACAAGCAATAGAGAAATAATTCCCTATTCAAAAAATGGTACTGGGAATAACTCACTAGCCATCTGCAGAAGAATAAGACTGGATCCCTACCTTTCACCATGTACAAAAATTCAGGATGGATTAAAGACTTAAATGTAAAACCTAGAACTGTAACAATCCTAGAAGAAAACTTAGGAAATACCATTCTGGATATCAGCCTTGGCAAAGAATCTGTGAATAAGTCCCCAAAAGCAATTGCAATAAAAACAAAAATTGATAAGTAGGACCTAATTTAAATAGCTTCTGTACAGCAAAAGAAACTATCAAGAGAGTTAGACAACCTACAGAAGAAAATATTTTCAAATTATGCATCTGACAAAGGTCTAATATCCAGAATCTATAAGAAACTTAATTCAACAAGCAAAAAACAAATCCCATTAAAAAGTGGGCAAATGGTTTGGCGCGGTGTCTCACACCTGTAACCCCAGCACTTTGGGAGGCCAAGACAGGAGGATAACTTGAATTCAAGAGTTTGAGACCAGGCTGGCCAGCATGGTGAAACCCCCATCTCTACCAAAAATATAAAAATTAGCTGGGCATGGTGGCAAACATCTGTAATCCCAGCTACTCACGAGGCTGAGGCAGGAGAAGTGCTTGTATCCGAGAAGCAGAGGTTGCAGTGAGCGGAGATTGTGCCACTGCACTCCAACCTGGGTGACACAGTGAGACTCCATGTAAGCAAAAAAAGGGGGGTGGGCAGGGCAAAAGAACATAAACAGGCAGTTCTCAAAAGAAGACATACATGCAGCCAATAAACATAGGAAAAAATGCTCACTACTAATCATTAGAGAAATGCAAATCAAAACCACAATTAGATACCATCTCACACCAGTCATAATGGCTACTATTTAAAAGTCAAAAAACATGTTGGCCAGGATGCAGAGAAAAGGGAACATTTTTATACACCGTTGGTTGGAATGTACTGTGGAAAGTAGTGTGGAGACTTCTCAAAAGAACTTATAACAAATCTACCACTGTAACCAGCAATGCCATTGCTGGGTATATACCCAAAAGAAAATAGATTTTTCTGTCAAATAGACACATACACTCATATATTCATCACAGCAATATTCACAATGGCAAAGACATGGAATCAACCTAGATGCCAATCAACAGTGGAATGCATAAAACGTAGTACATATACACCATCGAATACTACATAGCCATAAAAAAGAACAATATCATATCCGCTGCAGCAACATGGATGAAGTTGGAGGTGATCATCCTAAACAGATTAACGCAGGAACAGAAACCTAAATACTATATGTTCTCATTTGTAAGTGAGAGCTAAATGAGTACACATGGATAAAACGATGGGAACAATAGACACCAGAGACTACTGGCGGGTAGGTGGGAGGCTGGGGGAGGAGAGGGTTGAAAAACTACCTATGGGATACTATGCTTACCACTTGGATGATGACGGATCATTCATTTCACAAACTCCAGCAATACACAATTTACCCATGTTACAAAAATGCACATGTATGCCCTGAACCTAAAGGTCAGAAAAAATAATGTACTACAATGTAAGCAAAAATTAAAAAGAAACTAACAAAATAGAACACTATAGACTGAACTGTGTATACCCTCCTCCCCCCACAATGTTCATATCTCAAAATCCCAATACCTAAGGTGTTTATATTTGAATATGGGGGCTTCTAGAGGTAATTAGGGTTGGATGAGATCATGATGATGGGGCTCTCATGATAGTATTAGTACCTTATAAAGAAGAGACACAAGAGAGTTTGCTGTATCTGTCAGCCAAAGCAGAGCCAGCAGAATGAGAGATAATGAGAAAGCAGCACTCTACAAGCCAAGAAGATGCCCTCACCAAAAACCAACCATGCTGGCACCCTGAAAACATTTACAGCCTCCATAACACTGAGAAAATTAATTTGTTGCTTAAGCCATCCTGTGATAATTTGTTGTGTCAACACAACTTTACTACAGAAATCAAACCAAAAATATACTATAATAATCAAACCCATTTATTTTGAAAGGAATTAACAAAACTAAGTAAATTATAGCAATATTAATGTTTTTCATAAAGGAGAAAAGGCACAAGGAAATGACATCAGGAATGAAAAGGGGTATGCAAAAGGTATGTAACAGCAAAAGCCACAAATACTTAAAATATCAGAAAATATTATAAACATTGAGCATAAATTTTAAAATACAAAACTACCTATAAAAACAACTCTTGCCATAACAGACTTAAGATGAAATTGGAAAAGAATAAATAAAAACTTTAAAAAGATGAAATTGGAAACCTTACTAGTGCCTACAAAATATAAAAATAATTGAGTCCATGCTTTGAATTCATTCCAAAACATGAAAATAAAATCCCATAACAATGGCAACAAGTAATCCAGATTCAGCTGATTCTGCCAGTGAATTGTGACTGATAATACTTGTAATAAGAAAGTACTGTATGAGTTAAGGAAAGGAGAACTAAGAAAAGAATATTGCTTGGAACAGGCCCCAAGCCTGAACATAAACAGGCCATGAGAAACTGGCCATAAACAAGATCTCTGCAGTACTGTGACATGCTCATGATGGCTATGATGCACACACTGGAGGTTGCTGGTTCACCAGAATAAGGGCAAGGAACACCTGGCCCACCCAGGGTGGAAAACTGCTCAAGGCATTCCTAAACCACAAACAATGGCATGAGCAATCTGTGCCTTAATGACATGTTCCTGCTGCAGATAACAAGCAAGAGCCTGTCCCTTGGTTCTCCATAAAGAATACATTCAGTTAATCTATAAACTGCAGAAATGATGTTTATCATGAGTTTACTGTCAATAAATAGGTAGGTCAAACTCTGTTTGAGGCTGTCAGCTCTGAAGGCTGTTAGCCCCCTGATCCCACTTTGCACTCTTATTTTTGTGTCTGTGTCTTTATTCCTCTAGCACCGCTGGGTTGGGGTCTCCATGACCAAGCTGTTCTCAGCAAGTGGCGCCCAAACATGGGCCCGAACCCGGGTCGAAGGGTCACCAGAGCAATAGTTGGAGAACGTGGAACTATGCTGGAGGACACCTGAGTACTCTTAAGCAATCCCCGTGGTGAGTAAGAAGGGGAGCTCAGAAGCATCAGGGTAACAATGGGACAAGGGTCAAGCAGGCACAATTGAGTCTGCCTCGGCAGCTCCTCAGAAAAGGAGGAGTGAAAGTTAGCACTAGCCGACTTATGCAGCTTTTTAGTGTGGTAGAGAAATATTGCCCCTGGTTTCCGAACTGAGGAACTATGGAGGTAGAGGTCTGGGAGGAGGTAGGCAGCACACTGAAAAAGGCATATAAAGATGGTACTGAGGATATTCCTGAACTGTCTAGTCAGTGTGGGCTCTGATTCATTCCACCTTGGAACCTTTTCACACTGATGAGGAGGAGGAAGGAGACAAGAGGGGGAGAGTGATAATGTTGTGGAAGAGATAAAAGAACAGATCTGTCCACCACTTAAAAGAGACCCAAGAAGGAGAAGCTTGTCCCTGCCCCTCAGCACCCCCTCAATACCTTGAAGATAGAGAATGGCCTGACCCTCTGGATCTTTCTTTTCCAGAGGACACTGAGCAAAAAGTAGTCTCCCCAACAACTGTTCAAGCAGCGCCCTGAGCAACTGCCCTCAGTTCTATTCAGGCAGGAATTCAGCAAGCTAGAAGAGGGTAATTTAGAGGCTTGGCAGTTCCCTGTTAGGATACATCCCCCAGATCAACAGGGGAATGTTATGGCTACATTTGAGGCTTTTCCCTTTAAATTACTGAAAGAGTTTAAACAGGCTATCAATCAGTATGGACCAGGTTCTCCTTTTGTGATGGGTCTGTTAAAGAATGTTGCTACCTCCAGTCAGATGATTCCCATTGGTGGGACGCTCTTACTTAAGCCTGTCTGGCTCCTGCTCAGTTTTTACAGTTTAAGACCTGGTGGCCAGATGAAGCTTCTACTCAAGCTGCCTGCAGTGCACAAGTTCAACCTCCAATTAATATAACTACTGACCAACTTCTGAGAGTTGGTGGCTGGGCTGCATCAGACGCACAAGTGGTCATGCAGGATGATGCTATACATCAGCTTAGAGGAGTGTGCATTAGAGCTTGGGAAAAAAATCTCTTCAGGTGGAGAACAATACCCTTCTTTTAGTGCTGTTAAGCAGGGGCCGAAAGAACCCTATGCAGATTTTATAGCTCGGTTACAGGAGTCTCTTAAAAAGGTGATTGCAGATTCAACTGCTCAGGATATAGTGTTGCGGTTATTAGCTTTTGACAATGCTAATCCCAAGTGCCACACTGCTCTGTGACCTATTAAAGGGAAAGCACATTTAGTTATGTCAAGGCCTGTGACAGTATTGGAGGTAATCTGCATAAAGCTACTCTGTTAGTGCAAGCCATGGGAGGACAGAGTGGGTAAAAGAAATGCTCCATTTCCTGGAGCTTGTTTCAACTGCGGGAAACATGGGCATACGAAGAGAGAATGTAGAAAAAATCAGAGGGTCCAACGGCCCATTGATGGAAAAAAGAAAACTGCTGAACCAGATCTATACCTGAAGTATAAAAAAGGAAAGCATTGGGCCAATCAGTGTCATTCTAAATTTGATAAAGATGGAAACCCAATTTCGAGAAACGCCATGAGGGGCCAATCCCGGGCCACATTCCAAACCAGGGCATTCCCGGCTCAGGCCACTCCCTCACCCCTGTATAATGCTTGTCCCCCACCACAGCTGGTAGTGCCACAGTAGATCTGTGTTGCACCAGGACTGTGAGTCTCCTGCCTGGAAAGCCACTGCAGAAAGCACCAACAGGAGTCTGCAGACCTCTGCCAGCAGGAATGGTAGGACTACTTCTGGGAAGATCTAGTTTAAATTTAAAAGGAGTGCACGTTCATACAGGAGTAATTGATTCGGATTGTAATGGGGAAATTCAAATTGTTATATCCACCTCTGTTCCTCAAAAGGCAGAACTGGGAGAGCATATAGTGCAGCTTCTGTTTTTACCATATGTGGGACTAGGAAAAAGTGAAACTAAAAGAACAAGGGGATTTGGCAGTACAAATAAACAAGGGAGAGCCACCTACTGGGTAAATCAAATTACTGATAACCGTCCTACCTGTGAAATAACTATTCAGGGAAAGAAATTTAAAGGTTTGGTAGATACAGGAGCGGACAGTTAAATCATATCTCTGCATCACTGGCCATCTGCATGGCCAATTCAGCCCACTCAATCTAACACAGTTGGAGTTGATAAAGCCCCTGAAGTATATCAAAGTAGTTATACTTTGCATTGTAAAGGGCCCGATGAACAACCTGGAACTATTCAACCAATTATAACTTCTATACCTCTAAATTTATGGGGGCTCTCCCCCCATAAATTTATTACAACAATGGGGAGCACAAGTTCTAATTCCTGAGCAATTATACAGCCTTCAAAGTCAACATATGATGCATGAAATGGGGTATGTCCCTGGTATGGAACTAGGAAAAAATTTGCAAGGTTTGAAGCAACCTCTTCAAGCGGAAAGACAAAGTTCCCGCCAAGACTTAGGATACCATTTTTGATGGTGGCCACCGTTAAGCCTCCAGAGCCTATCCCGTTAAAATGGCTGACAGACAAGCCAATATGGATCGAACAGTGGCCGCTGAGTAAAGAGAAACTGGAGGCTTTAAATGAACTAGTCAAAGAACAGCTTCAAAAGGAACATATAGCTCAAACGCTCTCCCCTTGGAATTCCCCAGTTTTTGTAATTAAGACAAAACCCGGTAAATGGAGAATGTTAACTGACTTAAGGGCCATTAATTCAGCTATATAACCTATGGGGGCATTACAGCCAGGACTGCCTTCTCCTGCTATGATTCCAAAAAACTGGCCTTTAATAGTCATAGATTTAAAAGACTTGTTTCTTTACTATCCCTTTAGCTCAGCAGGACTGTGAACAGTTTGCATTTACGATTCCTGCGGTAAACAACCTGCAGCCTGCTAAGCATTTTAATTGGAAAGTGTTGCACAAGGCATGTTAAACAGTCCAACAATTTGCCAGACTTACGTAGGGCAAGCAATTGAACCTACTCATAAAGGATTTTCACAGTGTTACATTATTCATTATATGGATGATACTCTTTGTGCTTCCCCCACTCTGAAAATATTACTCCAATGTTATGATCACTTGGAAAATTCAATTTCTCGTGCCAGTTTAATTACAGCTCCTAACGAAATTCAGACTACTCCTCCTTACTTCTACTTGGGAACCTTAGTAAATGTCACCACAATAGTGCCACAGAAAGTAGCCATATGTAGGATCAATTGAAAACATTGAATCAGACTTTCAAAATTTACTAGGGTATATTAATTGGATATGGCCTGCTCTAGGCATTCTGACTTATGCCATGAGTAATCTGTTTTCTATCCTTAGAGGAGATCCTAGCGTCACAAGCCCTTGGCAATTAACAAAAGAGGCTGAGACAGAGCTGCAACTAATCGAAAAGCAAGTCCATAAGGCCCAAATAAATAGAATAGATCCAGAGAATAATCTAGATTTGCTAACTTTTCCAACTCATCATTCACCTACTGGTGTTATTGTTCAAGAGCAAGATCTTGTAGAGTGGCTTTTCCTTCCACATACTAATTCACGGACTTTGACTCCTTAGTTGGATCAAATTGCTACTATGATAGGAAATGGGAGAACTCAGATTGTTAAATTACATGGATATGATCCTGGAAAAATTATTGTCCCTCTCACAAAGACACAAATACAGCAAGCTTTTGTAAATAGTCTTACTTGTCAAGCCCATTTAGCTGACTTTGTGGATATTCTCAATAACCATTTCCTAACATGAAACTTTCAATTTTTGAAATTAACTAATTGGATTCTCCCTAAAATAACTAAATTCAAACCAATTGAAGGTACTGAGAATGTCTTCACAGGAGGGTCTAGTAATGGTAAAGCCTCTTATTCTGGATCGAAAGGTAAAGTTTTTCAGACGCCCTATACTTCAGCTCAAAAAGCAGAGCTTGAGGCTGTAATTGAGGCATTGACTGCTTTTAATATGCCTATTAATGTGATTTCTGATTCTTCATATGTGGTTCATTCTACACAGTTAGTTGAAAATGCTCAGCTATGATTCCACACAGAGGAGCAACTGATGACTTTATTTACCCAATTGCAAACAGCAGTTAGGAGTAGAATGCACCCTTTTTACATCACTCACATTAGGGCTCATACACCTCTTCCAGGATCTTCGACTGCAGGGAATCAAATGGCTGATCGCCTAGTTGCTACTGCAATATCTAATGCTAGACACTTTCACAATTTAACACGTTACTGTCTCCAGTCTCAAACACAGATACAGCATTACCTGGAAAGAAGCTAAAGCTATTATTCAGCGATGCCCAACTTGCCAAATGGTGCATTCCTCATCTTTTACAAGAGGAGTTAATCCTCACGGATTGGAACCTAATTCTCTTTGGCAAATGGATGTCACACATGTTCCCTCGTTTGGGAGACTAGCTTATGTACATGTATGTGTAGACACCTTTTCTCACTTTGTCTGGGCTACATGCCAATCAGGAGAGTCTTCTGCCTGTGTTAAACATCACCTTTTGTGGTGTTTTGCGGTGATGGGCATTCCAGCTTCTATTAAAACAGATAATGCCCCAAGCTATACTAGCCAAGCTCTAGCTACATTCTTCTCTATATGGAATATTGAACACATTACTGGTATCCCATATAATTCTCAAGGACACACCATAGTGGAAAGAATGAATCTCTCCCTAAAACAGCAGTTGCAAAAACAGAAAGGGGGAGACAGTGACTATAGGACTCTGCACATGCAACTAAATCTAGCATTATTAAATTTTTTGAGCCTGCCTAAAGGCTGATTGTTATCAGCAGCTGAAAAACATTTACAGAAGACAGCTAAAAAGGCAGAAGTGGAACAACAGGTTTGGTGGAAAGACCCGATAACAAAAGATTGGGAAACAGGTAAAATAATAACATGGGGCAGAGGTTATGCTTGTGTTTCTAAAGGACCGAATCAACAGCCAATTTGGGTGCCATCAACACATCTAAAGCCCTACTATGTTGGGGTGATCAGACCGAACACCAGGCCATGGGGGCTATGAAGTATGGTGGAGTCAAAGGAATGAGACAAGAGTTCATAGGGTGGGTCCAGGGGGCCAATGCTAGTATGGAGGCTGTGAAGGCCCCGAGCTCTGGGAGCCCACACTATTGGTGATCAAAGAAGCAGGTGGTGAGGACATGCAGATATGGGGGTAGACAGGTGAGGACGTGGGGGTAGAAAGGTAGTGGTGCATCAAGTGTAGCTGTGATGGTTTAGCATATGCTCTGCTACTTGAGATAATGGAGAATAGGTTCTTCTAACTCAAGATACAATCAATTTATGAGCCACAAGGGGTTTTATGCCCTGGGCTTAGACTGTAGTGCAGCGGGGCAGCCTTCCACCCTTAGGCACAGAGCTTGGTGTTCCATAGGCCACGAGGGGTTTTGGACCCTGGACCCAGGACAAGTTCCAAGACTCTTTTACATTATGTCAGACAAGCAGGCCCTGCCTCAGCCCTTCTACCAAAACAGAAGTGGAACAATGGGTTTGGTGGAAAGACCCAATAACAAAAGGTTGGGAAACAAGTAAAATAATAACATGGGGCAGAGGTTATGCTTGTGTTTCTCCAGGACCGAATCAACAGCCAATCTGGGTGCCATCGAGATATCTAAAGCCATACTATGAGCCAGATAACCAGGAAGAGGTTTGGGGAGGATCCCAAAGACCCACTCGTGGCAGCATTATCCAAGTTGACACTGAGGATGACCCCCAGCTGTCACGAGCAACACTCATTGAACGCAGCCACCTACCTGGGGACAGATCAAGAAGCTGTCACAGATGGCGAAGAAAACCTGAGGAAAGCAGGACAACCAGTCACAATGAGTAATTTAATGATAGCTATGATAGTGGTGATCACCATTGCCATGAGTATTCCTTCAGCAAGGGCTGACACGGAGGGCAGTTATACTCATTGGGCATATTTACCTTTTCCACCACTTCTATGGCCTGTAACTTGGCTGGACCCTCCTAGTGGAGGTATACACTAATGATAGCTCTCGGATGCCTGGTCCTACAGATGATAGAGGCCCATCTCACCCACATGAGGAAGGAACTGTTATGAATATTTCTTTAGGATTTAAACATCTGCCCATCTGTTTGGGAAAGGCCGCTAGTTGCCTACCCCCTCAGTATCTATCTTGGCTGGCAATAATGCCTGGACGTAATCACTCTATGGCAGTTACACATGCTTTCTGATCTCAGTATTTACCATAATGAATCTGCTCCTCTAATTGAGGCACACCGCACTCAAAAACCTATTTGTAAACAGGATTGGACCTGGTCAGAAAAAATGAACATGCTTGTTTGGGAAGATTGCATTGCAGAACAGTTAGAGGTGCTGCATGTTTCCTATGGAATCATTATTGATTGGTCCCCTAAGGGGATGTTTAGCATGAATTGCACCTCTGTCTGCATGCGATGGCCACATTATGTTCAGCTGGTCTGAACAAAATGATCAGATGGTAAAAATGATAAGTATGGCAAGAGTTCCTATTAACTGGAAACATGGCGGTATAGTGACCCCTCAACCTCAAATGATATGGCCCACTGTAGGAGCTAAACAGAAGGATTTGTGGAAACTATTAATAGCTCTTGATAAGATCAAGATTTGGGTAGGAAAATGTACTATGCCATCATAATATAATCCTAATTACATTTTAGAACTTGTTGAAAACAGTACAATTTGGATACAACGTTGTGTTCATCCTCCTTTTGTTGGTAATGGGTGATCTAAAATTTGACACCCCTAATTATCATGTAACTTGCCAGGAAGGTAGATTGTTCTCTTATGTGAACTCTTCCTTATTTAATACTAATCATTCTATCCTAGTAGTGAGAGCTCGAGAAGGAGTATTGTTACTGGTGAAGCTTTCCCATCCTTGGGAAGCCTCTCCCTCTGTACATATTACTGAAATTCTTCAGAAAATTCTAAGAAGCTCTCAGTGTTTCATTGCTACTTTAATCTTGATTATTATGGGACTGATTGCTGTCACAGCTACTGCTGCAGTAGCTGGAGTTGCACTACATTCATCAGTGCAGACAGCAGATTTTGTAAATAAATGGCAAAAGAACTCTACTCTGCTGTGGAACTCTCAAACTAAAATAGACCAAAAGATAGTTAATCAAAACAATGATCTCCAACCAACTGTAATGTGGCTGGGAGATCGAGTAGCTAGTTTGGAATACAGAATGCAGCTGAAATGCGACTGGAATACTTGTGACTGTTGTATCACTCCTCACTATTATAATGAATCACAGCATGAATGGGAAAGAACTAAAAAAAGCATCCGGAAGGACACTCTGCAAACTTGTCTTTGGATGTTGCAAAATTAGGAGAACAAATATTTCAAGCATCCCAGGCACACCTGACCTTAATGCCAGGAACTGGCCGTGCTTGAAGGAGCTACAGATGGATTGGCAGCCATAAATCCTATGAAATGGATAAAAACACTTGGAGGTTCTGTGATTTCTATGATGGTTGTGCTATTAATCTGTGTTGTCTTTGTGTAGTCTACAGATGCAGATCCCGACTCCTGCAGAAGTAGCTCACTGTGATAAAGCCACCTTTGCTTTTATTGCCCTGGAAAAACAAAAAGGAAGACATGCTGGGAATAGGCCCCAAGCCTGCCCATAAACAGGCCATAAGAAACGTCATAAACAAGATCTCTGCAGCATTGTGACATGCTCGTGATGGTTATGATGCACACACTAGAGGTTGCTGGTTCATCAGAATGAGGGCAAGGAACACCTGGTCCACCCAGGGCAGAAAACCGCTTAAAGTGTTCCTAAACCACAAACAATGGCATGAGCAATCTGTGCCTTAATGACATGTTCCTGCTGCAGATAACAAGCCAGAGCCTGTCCCTTTGTTCTCCTTAAAGAATACTTTCAGTTAATCTATATACTGCAGAAATGATGTTTATCACAGGCTGTCAATAAATAGGTGGGTCGAACTCTGTTCGAGGCTGTCAAGCTCTGAAGGCTGTTAGCCCCCTGATCCCACTTTGCACTCTATCTCTATGTCTGTGTCTTTATTTCTCTAGTGCCACTGGATTGTGGTCTCCATGACTGACCTGGTCTCAGCAAATATTATATGCCAATGTTAATAATATTTTTTAAAAATCTTTACACTATAGGTATATAAAATATTCTAGCAAAAGAAAAGTTAACCCATTATACTCAAATTGCATTTTTCTGGAATTACAAGATGATGTAACATTGGAATGTCAATCAGTTATCTTTCCACATTTTAAAAAATCTTTTATTTACTTACACATTTAAATATTAGGTATCTATCAAGGGCAGGTTCAGTCAGTCCTAGGTACTTGAATTTTCTGAGTAAGGCAAGATCATCAAAGAGGAATCAGGGGAAAGCATTCAATAAATTCTTAAGCCATTCATGGGAAAGATTCCCTAAACAATGAAAAGTAGAAAAAAGCCTTGACCTTTTAAAAATCTACAGCAACCAATACAGTGATTAGTAATGATGGAAACATCTGCCATTAGGATTAGAAATAAAAGTATGCTTGTTTTACTACTTCTAGTTATTATTCTAGTCTTTTCTGCCTAGACAAGACATAAATGACCGAAGGTTACAAGTTAAGTCAGTTACAGATGATATGAAATATGGAAAACTCAAAACAATACATAAAACTAGGATGTTAAAGAATGTTGAACAAGGCTTCTAGTAAAATTCAGTATACAAAGATCAAGTGACTTTATACAGACAATCAGAAATCAGCTTCTAAAAAAAATAAAAAAGGAAATCAGCTCCTGAAGCTAGGCAATTTCTAGGCTATGAGACTAGAGTATCATTTCTTAGTGATACATCACTATTAGTCCAAGCACCAGAATGAAGCCAACCTACAGTATTGTCCTCACCCATGACCCACAAGTGCTCATACTCCAGCAACTGTGAAAAAGTTTCAGGAAGAACCTATAGGTTTTGAGACAATCAGGATGGCATCTAAGGACAGTCTATGAGGTGACAGAAGTCACACAAGGCAATTAAGACTAATCTGCGTCTTTTGTGTCACTGGCAACAGTTAAACGCAACAAAGATGGGTTAAAATAATCACACTCAAACCACAAGAGAACCACTATAAAACCCGTTCCTCTCCATAAGAAAACATGTAACATGAAAATGCATGGACCTCAATTGTTTTTTTTGTTTTGTTTTTGAGACAAGGCCTCTGTCACACAGGTTGGAGTCCAATGGCACGATCTGAGCTCACTGCAGCCATGACCTCCCTGGGGTCAGTGAGACTCCTATCTCAGCCTCCTGAGTAGGTTGGACTACAGGCACGTGCCATCATACCACGCTAATCTTTGTATTTTTTGTAGAGATAGGGTTTTGCCATGTTGCCCAGGCTGGTCTTGAAATCCTGAGCCCAAGTGATCCACCTGACTTGGCCTCCCGAACTGCTGGGATTACAGGCATGAGCTATTACACCCAGCTGATTCAGGATTGGTAAACTTACTGAAGCTTTGGATTACCATTACACTGGCTGGATTAAGAACCACAGAAAGAATCATCAAGAAACAACAGCCTTAATGGCTGTACATAATATAACAGAAATATTTAAATTTGTACCACTCAGACTGGAACCTGGTTATGCAGCTTTTGTGTGTGTGTATTCCAGGGCCACATTCAGGAAGTGCCAGTGATGGTGTCAAGCACAGCAGAATATCATGATCATCCATGTTCACAGGAGTTTTTCTGTTTTCATAGCACATGGACAAAATGAAAACCCAGAAATGGGTCATACTGCCAATCATAGCAGTTAACTGAGTCAGGCATATATGATTGCTTTGCCAAACAGTGGCATCAAAGACAACATTCGTGGTTCCCACCACCTCTCTGCACTGCCTGATAGTACAAGAGTTCCCACCTCTCCAGGTGAAGGGTTATGGGTGTCCCTCCATGGCCATGAAATCACGGTATCTTATGTTACTATCTGTTAGTTCACCCTTTCTCCACTCAGACCCTTCTTCAACCTTGACCATTTACCTGAAAAGATCAGATTTGAAAAGAGGAACAAGAGTATTTTTACATTTTAAAGCCGTATTATAACTTTTACCTTGGCCAGTGTGAGCCACTACAGGTGGACCATGTCTAAGAATATGACAAACCAAAAAGAGAATCTACACTGTTAAAACAGGATTGTCTGAATCCTGAAGGCCCACTTTAGGTCAGTTGTAACCCAGAGGATGTATAGCAACTAGAGTGGTGTTGCTATAGGAGAAAGACATACCATGCCAGGAATGAGCAGCAGGGTATGAGAAACTTCCAAAATAGTTCTATAGAACCACCCAGAAAGCCATGTCTTTGACAGGTTTCAGGGAAGCAATTCTGATATTCCATACATGCCCAGTTTCTCATAAGTGTGAATGCCCCTCATATTCACTAAAGGATGAAGAATATAAAAAATTACTTTCCAACATTTATTACCTTCATGAAGTTTTTCTCCACTGTGAAATTACAGGTAAACACCAAAGTATTTGGCAAGAATAAAACTTCTGAACATATCTTACATCAAACATATCTTACATAAAAAGGGTTTATCTCTATTCCAAGAACCCAAGGAAACAGTGAAAGCTATTTCCTTTTTTTTTTTTTTTTTTTGAGATGGAGTCTCGCTCGGTCGCCAGGCTGGAGTGCAGTGGCGTGATCTTGGCTAACTGTAACCTCTGCCTCCCTGTTTCAAGCGACTCTCCTGCCTCAGCCTCTCGAGCAGCTGGGATTTCAGGGGCGTGCCACCATGCCCAGCTAATTTTTGTATTTTTAGTAGAGAAAGGGTTTCACCATGTTGGCCTGGATGGTCTCGATCTCTTGACCTTGTGATCCACCTGCCTCAGCCTTCCAAAGTGCTGAGATTATAGGCATGAGCCACTGCACCTGGCCAGGTCTCTACGTTTCTAACATTGTACAGCTTCAGGTTGAACTCTTACACAGTGCAATGTCAGCAGATTCCAATGGTTCTCCCACATGCCTTTAACTTTATGGAGCATCTTCAGAGTGTAAGTTCTTTCCTATCTTTGAAGTGAACAGGGACAAATGAGCACTTTGACACAGTGCTTACATTGATGTTTTCTCACCAGTGTGAATTACAATGTGACAATTAAGGCATATGGACTTCCAAAAGGATTTTCTTCATTCCTTACATAAAATGGGTTTCTTTGGCCAGGCGCAGTGGCTCACACCTGTAATTGTACCACTTTGGGAGGCCAAGGCAGGCAGATTACCTGAGGTCAGGAGTTCAAGACCAGCTTGGCCAACATGTTGAAACCCCATCTCTACTAAAAATACAAAAAATCAGCCAGGTGCAGTGGTGCATGCCTATAATCCCAGCTACTGGGGAGGCTGAGGCAGGAGAATCGCTTGAACTCAGGAGGCGGAGGTTGCAGTGAGCCGAGATCACGCCACTGCACTCCAGACTGGGCTACAGAGAGAGACTTCATCTCAAAAAAAAAAAAAAAAAAAAAGTTTCTCTCCATGGTGTTTACATGTTCAGTAAGATGAAAGAACACCAGGTGCAGTGGCTCACGCCTGTAATCCCAGCATTTTGGGAGGCGGAAGCACATGATCACTTGAGGTCAGGAGTTCAAGACCAGCTTGGCCAACATGGTGAAATTCTGTCTCTACCAAAAATATAAAAAATTAGCCAGGTGTGGTGGTGCATGCCTGTAATCCCAGCTACTCAGGAGGCTAAAGCAGGAGAATTGCTTGAACTTGGGAGGCAGAGGTTGCAGTGAGCCAAGATCATGCCACTGCACTCCAGCCTAGGCGACAGAGGGAGACTCATTCAAAAAAAAAAAGAGAACTAGTGTTTTCCCACATCCCTTACATTTACAGGGTTTCTCTACAGTGTGAGTTTGTACATGTCTAGAAAGATTCAAGTGTTCAGGCTTTCTCACATTCCTTACATTGATAGTGTTACTGTCTCCTGTGAATTTTTACATGCTCAGTTAGGCTTGAGGAAACAGCAAAGGTTTTTCCACATTCTTCACATCCACAGGGCTTCTCTCTAGTGTGTTTTCAAATGTGCAATACGAGCTGAGAAAGAAGCAAAGGCCTTCCCACACTGGTCACATTCAAAGGGTTTCTCTCCCATATGAGTTCTTAAATGTTGAATACGTCCTGAGGATGTACGGAAGGCCTTCCCACACTCCTTACATTTATAGGGCTTCTCTCCAGTGTGAATTCGCACATGATTGGTAAGATCTGAATGACAAGTGAAGGCTTTCCCACAGTCCTTACATTTATAGGGTTTTATTTCAGTGAGAGTTTTTAAGCGATCATGAAAGCACAAGGAATTTCGAAAGGAATTTCCACATGCATTACATTCAGAGGTCTTCTCTGCAGCATGAGTTTTTAAGTGTTGAGTTAGTACACAAGACCTACTGTAAGCTTTTTCACATGCATTACATTTATAGGGTTTATATCCAGTGTGAGTTCTTAAATGATCAACTAGACTGGAGGAGACAACAAAGGCTTTCCCACACTCCTTATATTCATAGGGCTTGTCTCCAGTGTGTCTTCGTAAATGTTTAGTAAGATCTGAGCGTTCCGTGAAGGCTTTTCCACATTTCTTACATTCAAATGGCTTCTCTCCAGTGTGTCTTCGTAAATGTTTAGTAAGGTATGAGCGCTCAGTGAAGGCTTTCCCACATTTCATACATTCATAGGGTTTCTCTCCAGCATGTGTTCGTAAATGTCTGGTAAGATATGAGCACTTAGTGAAAGTTTTACCACATTTCTTACATTGATAGAGTCTCTCTTCTGTGTGAGTTCGCAAGTGAATACGAAGACAGGCAGAAGAGGTAAATGGTTTCCCACATTTGTAACACTTAAAGGGCTTCTCTCCAGTGTGAGTTCTCAAATGAGCAAAAAGAGATGAGAAAGAAACAAAGACTTCCCCACACTGGTCACAATCAAAGCATTTCTGTCCTGTGTTACTTCTTCTATCTTCGATAACACCTGAGGATGTACCAAAGGCCTTCCCATATTCCTTATGCTCATATGGCTTTTCTCCATTATGAATTCTCAAATGTCCAAAAAGAGATGGGTAAGAAATAAAGGCTTTCCCACAGTGGTCACATTTAAAGGTTTTCTCTCTGGCGTGACATCTTATATGTTCAATAAGGCCTGCAGATGTACCAAATGCTTTACCACATTCCTTACACCCATAAGGCTTCTCTCCAGTGTGAGTTCGTACATGTTCAAGAAAACCTGATGGCACAGTGAAGGTTTTGCCACAGTGCTTACATTTATAAGGTTTTATCCCAATGTGGGTTTGCATGTGATTATTAAGGTGGGTAGGGTATCTAAAATCTTTTCCACATTCCTTACGTTCATAGGGTTTTTTAATAATGTGTGTTTCAACATTTACAGCATGGCTTGTGGAGTGAGTAAATGCTTCCCCACATTGCTTCCATTCATAGAGTTTTTCTCTGCTCTGAGTTTTCCCGTGTGCTTCAAGGTGTGACTGATGAACGAAGGCTTTCCCATAGTCAATGCATTCAAAGGATTTATCCTGTGTACACTTTCTCTGGACCTGAACATTTAAAATCAGGCTGAAAGATCTTCCATGCTTACTGAACACAGAAACTTTCCTTATGGTAGAGGTTTTATTGTATAGAGAAAGGAGGTCTTTTGCATACTGAATACATTCAGACGTGTTGTCTCTATTTTGAGTACTCCTATTGGTCTTAGGGCATGAATGTTTACAGAAGACATCTTCACATTGCTTACAGTCATAGAGTTCCTCTCCATTTTGGTTTCTTGCCTGTTAACACAGGAATGAACAATAAAGGAAGCATTTTAGCAGACTTATTAATAGATACCACTCATCTAAGAAACATGATTATTATTATTTTTGCCACTTTTATAACATGCATATATTTTCTACCTTTTGGATTTCCTTCAACTTGAATAATGGAACCCTACTGTAAGAATCCTATGCCATCTGCTCTAATCTTGGAAAGATTCCTATAGCTTTTCATGAAGTTATTTTAAAAACTCAAATGTCTAGTTATACACATCAGAATGAACATTCATGGGAAGTCTTAAGTACCAAGCTTCACACTCGGTATGGGATCTCTCTCCAGATATTTCTCCCCTTGGGTGAATTGGGTGAATGCCACTTCTCTCAAATATCTATCATTTCTGCTGCTTTCTTTCTTTTTTTTGAGATGGGGTTATGCTCTGTTGACCAGGCTGGAGTGTGCAGTAGCACGATCTCAGCTCACTGCAACCTCCACCTCCTGGGTTCAAACGATTCTTCTGCCTCAGCCTCATGAGTAGCTGGGACTACAGGCACACGCCACTATGCCTAGCTAATTTTTGTATTTTCAATAGAGACAGGGTTTCACCATATTGGCCAAGCTGGTCTCGAACTCCTGACCTTGTGATCCACCTGCCTCGGCCTCCCAAAGTGCTGGGATTAGAGGCATGAGCCACTGTGCCTGGCCATTTCTGTTGATTTCTACAATGCAATATCAATCTTCTCTGAATGTGAAAAATAAGAAAGTTCTTTTGTTAATCTTACCAACTGTATCCCATTTGATGTTTTTAAACAAAAATTATCTTGCCAAAGGGCTGGCCCATTGGTTTTCAGGCACATTTTCCATTCTGAAATAAAAGAAAAATATATATGAGAGTTTACACATGAAATGGTAGGTTAAATAAAAAGCAGATAGATTTGAGCAATTAATATAGGTCTAAAATTTGGCAATCATATGGGGTCAAGTTTTAATAATTTTTAGAACAACTTATTCTATGAAAATTAAACACAATAGTGAACAGAAACAGTACTATCAGGGAAGGAAAAGTAGGAAAAATTGGAACAAAAGCATACAATAAAACTATAAACATAAAGAAGGTCATTTGTTAGGTAACAGGGAAGTCTGGATAGATGCAAAGCAATGGAGGATGAAAAGTTAAGATATCCCAAAACATCCAAGTCCAGTGGACTCAGCCTTCTGATTCAAAGGGCATCTTATAAAACTTCATTATGCTTCCAAACATACTGAGAACTTCTCATGGACCAGGGTTGTTCTTCACAAACACTCACCTTGGAGAACTCTTGGCAATGTGCTCAACTCTTCCTCTTCCTCCAGCCAAGAGATCAGACTGGGTTTGAAGAGCTGGTAACCTGTACACAGGGAGATACACCAATGGAAGAGGCTCATGCAAGAAATGGCAAACTTTTCCATGAAACAGGGACTATGTTTCTAATTAAAGCAGTGAAAAGCACTTAAATTGCATATATCCCATCTTTCTGTTCTCTGAAGACACTGGTTATCTCTGACCTCTGAAATTCACATTCAAGTTTAATCCATTTCCTGTTCGCCCCAAGAAATAAGCACTAGCAGTGAGCTGCACTTTTTCTTTCTAAATGGCAAATGTTAAATACAAATTCTAAAAACCACTAAAACCTTTATTAAAATAGAAACTAATGGAAGCTCAAAGACAGATCTTGATTCTCCTGGGAAAACTCCCATTCCAGTAGTTCTGAACTTTAGAGTGAATTACTCATCTGAATACAGGGACCCAACAGCAGACTTTTTGATTTAGTACATCGAGTCTGAGAATGTACACATATCTAAGAGAGTGATGGTGATGCTACTGATGCAAACTACCATACAAGATTAAAACCCATTAGTACAGGAACTGTCTCTGTTATTTCCTATTTTACTTATTAAAAAAATTTTTTTTCAATATGTATATATCCCACTGTATTCAGATTTGACATCACTAATCCTAGAATACAGTAAGTACATAATTTGTATCTTGTTCCAGAATAGGCTACAAGGGATGATGCCAGACTTACCTACTGAGGACAGGTTCTTGTAGTTCTCCAGCATCACATCACTGTACAGGTTTCTCTGAGTTGGGTCCAGTAAAGTCCACTCTTCCTGGGTGAACTCCACAGCCACACTGTCAAAGGTTACCAGGTCCTAAACCATCAGACACATGCTGATTTGAGCCAAGTAACATCTCCACCAATGTTGGCTGAAGAATGAGGAAGGGGGACCCAATCCCTGTAAAGGGTACTGAATGCTCCCACTATCTACACCCCAAGGTTCAATGGCCCTAGGAACTCTTCTATCCACATTCACTGTCAATTTCCTCCAATAACATGGCTGTAACAGAACCTCTTACACGTAAACTTATCAACCACAACTAGAGCGGGAGCTCATCTCATTTGATTCCTCTCTATTGCAATACACTCCTGAGCACATGACAAATACTTGATAAATGAGGATATGGATAAATTCCTTAAGAAAAGAACACTTTCATACCCCTTACCATCTGTCCTGGCACCCAGAAAAATAAATGTGCAGCTGGCACCAGGAAAATGAACACTAATTCGTAACTACAAAAGTACTGAGATAATTTCCAGGGTAATTCCTCACCAATATGAGAGGTATGACTTTCTGGGGAAAATTCAACTAGGGTCTATATTTGCTTTAAGGAAGAATACAGACAGGAGTACCTACAAGAAAATGAGTCTTTGTTGATATCATTACTCCAATTTTAGAAGGATACAACTTTCACACTAAGTTTGGATCTCCCCAAATTCATCATTATCAGAGCATCTCTCCAGAGACATTGCTCCCTCTTGAGTGAATGCTATTTCTCTCAATTATCTTTTGTGCTTATTTTCTATATTGGAAGTCCCAACATTCTCTGAGTGTGAAAAATAAGAAATACCCTTTCTTAACATTACCATTTGTATCCCATTAGAAGTTTGTATTTTCCAAAAATCCTGCTGCAGTGCTGAAACACTGGTTTGATGTTTTATTGCCCAGTCTGAAACAAAAACATAAACTGAGGTTTTTTTTAAAAAAAAAAAAAAAAAGGTAAAATGAAAGAGTTAAAAATTATAGGCCTCATTCATATTTGTTTTTAAAATAAACATAAGAAAAAAGAAAGCTAAATTTGAACATTTAGACTATGTCAAAAAATTGGCAATGATGAGAATAAAGGGTCAAAATTTTAGCTAATTTGCTACAAATTGACTCATTTAAATGTAAAACTAATGTTAAACAGAAAGAATGTTATTAGAAAAGTAGGAAAGATCTGGGCCAAAGCCATATTTCAAAGCAAAGAACTTGAAAAACAAAATATATAGTTTCATAAGATCATAGAAAGTTGGAGTAGATGGAAATTTAAAGAGTATCAGAAATTGAATATTTTCTAACTTCTGAGATAAATGGCCTTAACCTTGTGAGAGAAGGTGCATCTTAAAAAGTTCCCTCAGAGGGCCGGGCGCGGTGGCTCACGCCTGTAATCCCAGCACTTTGGGAGGCCGAGGCGGGCAGATCATGAGGTGAGGAGATCAAGACCATCCTGGCTAACACGGTGAAACCCCATCTCTACTAAAAATACAAAAAATAGCTGGGCATGTTGGCGGGCACCTGTAGTCCCAGCTACTCGGGAGGCTGAGGCAGGAGAATGGCGTGAACCCGGGAGGCAGAGGCTGCAGTGAGCCAAGATCGCGCCACTGCACTCCAGCCTGGCGGACAGAGCGAGACTCCGTCTCAAAAAAAAAAAAAAGTTCCCTCATTATGTTTCTGATGGTTTGGATGTTAGCTCCCTCCAAATCTCATGTGGAAATGTAACATCAAATACTGGAGGTGGGGCCTGGTGGGAGATGTTTGGCTCATGGGGGTGGGTCCTTCATGAATGGCTTAATGACATACTCGGAGTAATATGTGAGTTCTTGTTCTAAGTTCATATGAGACCTGGTAGTTTAAAACAGGAGTCTCCAACTCCGGAGCCATGGACCAGAACCAGGCCACAGCACAGGAGGTGAGTGGCAGGAGAGCAAGTGAAGCTTCATTTGTATTTATAGCTGCTCTCCATCCTAAATGCCTCCTGAGCTCCGCCTCTTGTCAGATCAGCAGCAGCACTTGAGTCTCATAGAAGAGCAAAATCTATCATGAACTGTGCATGTGAGGGATTTAGCTTGCGTGCTCCTTTTGAGAATCTAATGCCTGATGATCTGTCACTGTCTCCCATCACCCCCAGTTCCCCAAATGGGACCATCTGGTTACAGGAAAACAACCTCAGGGTTCCCATTGATTCTACATTATGGTGAGTTGTATAATTATTTCATTATATATTACAATGTAATAATAGTAGAAATAAAGTGCACAATAAATGTAATGCACCTGAATCATCCTGAAACCATCTCCCTGCCACTTGGTCTGTGGAAAAATTGTCTTCCATGAAACTGGTCCCTGATGCCAAAAAGGCTGGGGACCGCTGGTTTAAAAAACTGTGACACCACCCCCAACTTCTCTTTTACTCCCTTTCTCATCATGTAATTTGTCTGCTCCTCCTTTGCCTTCTGCCATGATTGTAAGGTTTCTGAGGCTCTCACCTAAAGCAGATGTCAGAACCATGCTTTCTGTACAGCCTGCAGAATCGTGAGCCTAAATAAACCTATTTTCTTTATAAATTACCCAGTCTCAGGTATTTCTTTCTTGCAACACAAGAACAGACTAACACAGCTTCCAAACATACTGAACTTCTCACTGACCAAGGTTGTTCTTCATAAATACTCACCTTGGAGAACTCCTTGCTGAAAGGTCCTCAACTCTTCTTCTTCCAACCAAGAGATGACACTGGGTTTAAGGAGCTGAAATCCTTTACATGAAGAAATGATACATTAATGGAAGAGGCTCAGGCCAGGCACAGTGGCTCATGCCTGTAATCCCAGCACTTTGGGAAGCTGAAGTGAGTGGATTACCTGAGGTCAGGAGTTCGAGATCAGCCTAAGATGGTGAAACCCCCATCTCTACTAAAAATACAAAAACTAGCTGGGTGTGATGGCATGTGCCTATAATCCCAGCTACTTGGGAGGCTGAGGCAGGAGAATTGCTTGAACCCGGGAGGCAGAGGTTGCAGTGAGCCGAGATCATGCCACTGCACTCCATCCTGGGCAACAAGAGCAAAATTCCACCTCAAAAAAAAAAAATTAATGGAAGAGGCTCATGCAAGAGATGATAAACCTTACATTATAGAACTGTGGTTCTTAGAGAAAGCAGTGAAATTATTTCAAATGGACTAAAACTGAAAATATCTCTTCTTTCTGTGCACCCAAAAATTGGCTATCTCTAACCTCTGCAATGCAAATTAATGCTTATGTACACATTTACAAAGCAATAACCGTTTAGTCACAGAAATAAGGTATGTTGTCAAACTCCTGAATAAAGAAAAAAAAGAAATAAAGTGAAACAAAGAGACCCTTGTATACTTGGAGAATAAAACTACACCAGTGATTCTTATAGTGCATCAAATTGATGTGGAAGGATAGTTAACACACAGATAACAATCCAAGTAGAGAGTTTCTGATTCAGTAGGTCAAAGGCAGAGACTAAGACTGTACATTTCTAAGGGAGTAACAGTGATGCTGTCGAAACTGGACCACACTTTGAAAACAACCACAGTAATTAAGACCTATTATGGCAGGGACAATGTCTCTGGTGAATTCAGTGTTGAACAAACCAATTCTGGAACATAGCAAGTACACAATGTATATCTCTTCCCTAAGAGGCTGCATAAAATCATGGCAGTCTTACCTACTTTGGCCACGTTCTCATAATTCTCCAGCATCACATCTCTGTATAAGTTTCTCTGAACTGGGTCCAGTAAAGTCCACTCCTCCTGGGTGAAGTCCACAGCCGTATCCTCAAAGGTCACCGAGTCCTAAACCATCACATACATGCTGACTTGAGCCAAGTAACAGATCAACCAATGTTCACTGAAGAATCAGTTAACAGAACCCAATGCCTATAAAGAGTTGTGAGTCTCTCACTATCTACCCAAAGCTTAATAATCCCAGGTAAATCTCAGGTATTCCTCTCTCTATCCTTGCTCATTCACTACTTACCAATTCCAGTTGTATGGCTTTAATGGCACATCTCAAACATGAACTTCTCATCACAAGCAGACTGTTGAGTGCTTTCTCAACTTATTTCCCTCTACTAAAAGATATCCCAGAGTACCCTGCATCATATACTTGATAAACAGTGATGAATGATTAGCCTTTTTTTTTTTTTTTTGGGAAGCAGGGTCTTGCTCTGTCATGTAGGCTGGAGTGCAGCGGTGTAATCATAGCTCACTGCAGCCTTGACTTACTGGGCTCAAGTGTTTGTCCTGCCTCAGACTCCCAAGTAGCTAGGACTACAGCCATGCACCACCATGCCTGGCTTTTTTTTTTTTTTGTAGAGACAATGTCTCACTATGTTGCCCAGGCTGGTCTCAAATTCCTAAGATCAAGCGATAATGCCACTTCTCAGCCTCCCAAAGTGCTGAGATTACAAGTGTGAGCCACTGCACCTGGCCAGGATTAGCCTTTGGGTAAAGGATGCTTTCATCTTCCTTTCCATCTGCCAGACTACTCAGCAAATAAGAAACATATACCTGGCACCAATAAGGGACAAAATTAATTAACAATTACTGAAATGCTTTTCAAGGATTACCAGTATGAGAACCTCCACTCCCTGGGGAAATTCAACAAGTGACTCAGTGCTTGAGTCTTTATTTACTTAAAGAAGCTCTGGAGACACATCTGCCTAGAAGGAAACGTGTTTACCTGGTGATGCAAGTATGTCATTTTGTGGAAGTATACATTTTCTGCATACCTGATAACAATTTGTCAGGGAGTAAGCCATCTTCCTTTCTGCCTCTGTCTTTTCTTCATGAAGGCAGATTGGGTTCCTAGAAAGACCTGGAAAAGAAAGAAGGCATAAGAACCCAGACATAATCACAGTTCCAACATTCGCATGTGTGGAAGTTATTCCATCCTGGTCCGAAATTCTCTTATAATTCATATAAACTCACACAAATATACATTACATCCATAAAATGCCACTGCAATTCTGTCTAACCTAGGGCAAGAAAAAGGAATTGTGAGCCAAGCTGTCGTAAGTAAAAGTATAATATCCTCATTGCACAGATAAAGAAACTTTTTTTTTTTTTTTGGGAGATGGAGTTTTGCTCTGTTGCCCAGGCTGGAGTGCAGTGGCATGATCTCAGCTCACTGCAAGCTCTGCCTCCTGGGTTCATGCCATTCTCCTGCCTCAGCCTCCCAAGTGGCTGGGACTACAGGTGCCCACCACCACGCCCGGCTAATTTTTTGTAGTTTTAGTAGAGATGGGGTTTCACCGTGTTACCCAGGATGGTCTCAATCTCCTGACCTCGTGATCCGCCCAACTTGGCCTCCCAAAGTGCTGGGATTACAGGTATGAGCCACCGCACCCAGCCAGGTAAAGAAACTTAAGACCTGAGGAATGTAAGTCTTTTTGTGCCCATGGTAATATAACTCACAAATGAGATTATGCAGCACCTCTTCTCAAAGTACACACATAAGGGGGCTAACTTACACAACAGCCCTCTCTGGCCCACTTCAACACCTCAGAAAGGAACTACTAACGTGAATACTAAGGCCTAGAGCCCTGGATTATATATTCTGCATGGGGTACTGATATGGTGTGGCTCTGTGTCCCCACCCAAATCTCATCTTGAATTGTGATAATCCCCACATGTCAAGGGCAGAACCAGGTGGAGGTAATTGGATCATGGGGGCAGCTTCCCCCATGCTGTTTTCGTGATAATGAGTGAGTCTCATAAGATCTGATGGTGGGTTTTTTGTTTTTGTTTTTGTTTTTGAAACGGAGTCTTGCTCTGTCACCCAGGCTGGAGTGCAATGGCGCAATCTTGGCTCACTGCAACCTCTGCCTCCTGGGTTCAAGCAATTCTCTTGCCTCAGCCTCCTGAGTAGCTGGGATTACAGGCACGTGCCACCAGACCTGGCTAACTTTTGTATTTTTAGTAGAGACGGGGTTTCACCATGTTGGTCAGGCTGGTCTCAAACTCCTGACCTTGTGATCCACTTGCCTCAGCCTCCCAAAGTGCTGGGATTACAGATGTGAGCCACCGCGCCCGGCCGATCTGATGGTTTTATAAGTATGTGGCATTTCCCCAGCTTGCACCCGTTATCTCTCCTGCCACCCTTCTGAAGAGGTGAAGAGGTGCCTTCTGCCATTGATGCCACTCTGTGAAGAGGTGCCTTCTGCCATTGATGTAAGCTTCCTGAGGCCTCCCCAGTCATGCGGAACTGTGAGTTAATTAAACCTCTTTTCTTCATAATTATCCAGTCTTGTGTATTTTTTCATAGCAGTGAGAACAGACTAATATGGGTACCTAAAGCAGATTTTTGGAAAAACTTACCATAGGGCAAATCCATGGCTTCAATCCTGTGAGGCTGACAGTGAAATATGTCTGGACACAGTTTTTTGTGATTCCAAGGACATGTCAGGGTAGCTTATAAATCTAAGTGGATAACTGGCAATCTATTCCTCTTTATATAGAGTATCTGGACTCATGTAGACATCAATCATTAATCAACAAGCATTACTTATCAGTCATCAAATACCATATATTAAATCTTTACTGCTGGTGATATGTGTGAAACCCACTAGAAATACTATATGTTCTGTATAAAATGAGTATTAATAACACCAACTGCCATTTACTAGGGACTGTTATATGTTAGACATTACATATATATACACATATATATATGCATATACATATATACACATATATATATGCTCACTTATCTGAACAATATCCCTATTTAGTGCTGAAAAAAATCTAAATCCAGAAAACACAAATGACTCTTCTAATATCATCTACTTAGGAAGTGGTGAACCAGGACTTGAATGCAGTCAAGTTTGTCCCTAAGTCTAATCCTCTGTGGTTGTTGTTACTCCCCCATAATGACTGCCATATAAAGGACTCGGAATTGATACCTGGCTTACTTAAAATGTACTATTCTACTTTTGACTATAAAGAATTAGAACCAGAATGTCATGGCTTTACAAACAAGTCAGAACTCATTTCCAACTCTGGTTGCTTCAACAGGGTTCCAAGTAGAAACACTGAAGTTAGTGTTCTAAGCTCTGCCCATTGCTCCTGCAAGAGGACAAAAAACATGCAGAGCAGCAATGGCAAATCAGACTCTGCCCCCCTACATTGACTATTTGATGGGTCTTCTCAGAAAATCACCTCTTATTATTATTCATGAGTTCTCTTTTTCCTAAAACTTCTGCTTGTATTTTTATTCCTTCCTTCCTTTATGGTTCTTACAAATCAAATGAAAAACACAATTGAAATCATCAACAGCAGAGAAGGAAAAGAAAAAAATCTTTGAACTTGAAAACAGACTATTTAGAAATACACAAAGGAGAAAAAACAAAAATGAAGAAAAATTACACGATTCAAGGGACATCATCAAAAGAACAAATTTTTGAGTTACAGGAGTACAAGAAGACAATAAAGAAACAAAGAGAAAAGGCCGGGTGCAGTGGCTCACGCTTGTAATCCCAGCACTTTGGGAGGCTGAGGCAGACGGATCACGAGTTCAGGAGATCGAGACCATGGTGAAACCCCGTCTCTACTAAAAATACAAAAAAAAAATTAGCTGGGCATGGTGGTGGGTGCCTGTAGTCCCAGCTACTCGGAGAGCCTGAGGCAGGAGAATGGCGTGAACCCGGGAGGCAGAGCTTGCAGTGAGCTGAGATCGCACCACTGCACTCCAACCTGGGTGACAGAGCGAGACTCCCTCTCAAAATAAAATAAAATAAATAAATAAATAAAAGAAACAGAGAACACATACTTAAAGAAACAATAACAACGTTTCCACACTGAGGAAAATATATAAATATCCATACTCGCGAAGGGCAAACATCGCCAATCACATTCAATCAAACAAGGCTACCCTAAGATATAATATAATCAAACAGTCAAAAATGAAAAGCAAAGTGAGGATCTTAAAAGCAGCATGAAAAAAGATGCAAATCACATATGAACGAGTTCCAATAAGGTTATAAGCAGACCTGTCACCAAAGACGTTACAGGCCAGGAGAGAATGGGATGACATATATAAACTGCTGTCAGGAAAAACAAACAAAACAAAAAAACTGCTCATGAAGAATGCCATACCCAGCAAAGCTGTCCTTCAGGAATGAAAAAGAGATGAAAATTGTCAAAGAAAAACAAAAGCAGAGGTAGTTCATTGACACCAGACCTGACAAGAAATGCTAAAGGGAGTTCTCAAGCTTAAAAAAAGGACACTAATTAGTAACAAGAAAACAAAGTGCAAAACTCAGGTAAAAATAAGCACATAGCTAAATTCAGAATACTCAAACACTGTAATGGTGGTTTATAAATGAATTATATCCTTACTATGAAGGTTAAGAGATAAAAGTATTAGAAACAGTAAGAGCTAAAATAATTCGTTAAGGGATATACAATATAAAAATATGTAAATTACGATATCAGAAAAATAAAATGAGGAGAGGTTGAGTTAAAGTATAGTTATTTTATGTGATCACAGTTATTGGCTTAAAATATCCTGCTATAAGATGTTTCATGTAAGTCTTATGGTAACCACAAAGCAAAAATGTATAGCTGACACACAAAAGATAAAAATTAAAGAATCAAAAGTACACCACTAGAGAAAATTATTAATCACAAAAAAAGACAAAGGAAGAAACAAACAAAGAATATTTAAAAAAACCAGAAAACTTAACGAGCCAGGTACAGTGGCTCATGCCACTAATCCCTGCACTTTGGGAGGTGGAGGCAGGTGGATCACTTGAGGCCAGAAGTTCAAGACTAGCCATGGCCAACATGGTGAAACCTTGCCTCTACTAAAAATACAAAAATTAGCCAGGCATGGTGGTGGGCATCTATAATCCCAGCTATTCAGGAGGCTGAGGCAGGAGAATCACTTGAACAAGGAAGGAGAATCGCTTGAATCTGGCAGGCGAAGGTTGCAGTGAGCCAAGATCACGCCACTATACTCCAGCCTGCACTTTTTTTTCCAAAATGGAAAAAAAAAAAGAAAACTATTAACAAAATGGCAGTAGTAGGTTCTTACCTACAATGATTACTCTGAATGCACACACACTAAATTCTCCAATTCAAAGACAGAATGGCCAAGTGGATTAAAAAAACAAAGACACAAATGATATGTTGTTTACAAGAGACTCACTTCATCCTCAAGGACATACATAAATTAAAAACAAAAAGGCGGGGAAAAAAACACTCCACGCAGACAGAAACCAAAAGACAGCTAGGTTAAGTATTACTTATATCAGACAAAGTAAACTTTAAGTCAAAAACCATAACAGGACACAAAGGTCGTTATATGATAATAAAGGGATCTACCAATCAATAAGATAGAATAACTATAAATATACAATTGGCCATCTGAATTCATGGGTACCACATCTCCACTTATTAGGGTAGATTCAACCTGCCATGGATTGAAAATATCCAGAAAAAAAAAAAAGGCATGGGTCCAACTTTATTATGCATGTGCAGATATTATCCCTGCTCATTATTCCCCAAATAATACAGCAAAACAACTATTTACATAGCACTTAAGTATTACAGTAATCTAAAGATGTTTTAAAGTATATGAGAGGACATGCATGATTTTCAAACAAATACAACATCATTTTATAAGAGACTTGAACATGCCTAAATTTTGGTATCCACAGGTAGGGGAGGGGTTACAGGAAGAGGGGTTAACCTGAAACAAATCCCACACAGATTCCAAAGGATGACTATATATGCCAACAACAACAGAGCACAAAAATATATAAAGCAAATTAATAATAGATCTGAAGACAGAGATAGACTGCAATAAAATAATGGGGGACTTTAATACCCTACTTTCAACAATGGACAGATCATTCAGACAGAAAATCAATAAAGAAACATGAGACTAGAACCACACTTTAGACCAAAACAATCTAACAACATACACAGAACATTCCATCCAACAGCGGCAAAATACACATTCCTCTCAAGTGCACACAGAACGTTATCCAAGATAGAGCATATGTTAGGCCACAAAACAACAACAAAGCAAGTCTTAACAAATTTAAGAAGGTTAAAATCATATCACACATCTTTTCTGACTACAGCTGTATGAAAATAGAAATCAACAACAGGAAGAAAATTAGAAAATTCACAAATAAGTGGAAATGAAGTAACACACACCTGAACAAGCAAAGGATTTAAGAGGGCAGTTAATAGCAATAAATGCCTGTAAGAAAAAAGAAAATCACAAGTAAACACCCTAACACTGCACCTTGAGGACTTAGAAGAACAACAAGAACTAAGCTGAAAGTTAGTAGAAGGAAGGAAATAATAAAGACCAGAACTGAAATAAATGAAACTAAAAAAAAACACAAAAGATAAAGGAAACTAAAAGTTTTCTGAAAATATAAACAAACCTTTAGATAGACCAAGGGGCGAAGAAAAAAAAAAAAGGCTGGGCACAATGGTTCACAACTGTAATTGCAGCACTTTGAGAGGCTGAGGTAAAAGGATCACTTGAGCCCAGGAGTTCAAGGCCAGCCTGAGCAACATAGCAAGGTCCTTATCTGTACAAAAAATGCTTTAAAAAATAGCTGGGACTGGGCATGGTGGCTCACACCTGTAATCTCAGCATTTTGAGAGGCCAAGGTAGGCAGATTGCTTGAGCTCAGGAGTTGGAGACCAGCCTAGGCAACACAGTAAAACCTTCTCTACAAAAAATACAAAAATTAGCTGGGTGTGGTGGTGCATGCCTGTAGTCCCAGCTATTCAGGAGGCTGAGGTAGGAGGATAGCTTGAGCCCAGGAGAGAGAGGCTGCAGTAAGCCGAGATCATGCCACTGCACTCCACCTGGGCAATACAGCCAGAGCTTATCTCAAAAAAAAAAAAAAAAAAAAAAAGGCCTCAGAAATAACACCACACATCTACACCTTTGTACAAACCTGACAAAACAAGGTTTGTACAAAATCTTTGACAAACCTGACGAAAACAAGAAATGGGGAAAGGATTCCCTATTTAATAAATGGTGCTGGGAAAACTGGCTAGCCATATGTAGAAAGCTGAAACTGGATCCCTTCCCCATACCTTATACAAAAATTAATTCAAGATGGATTAAAGACTTAAATGTTAGACCTAAAACCATAAAAACCCTAGAAGAAAACCTAGGCAATGCCATTCAGGACATAGGCATGGGCAAGGACTTCGTGTCTAAAACACCAAAAGCAATGGCAACAAAAGCCAAAATTGACAAACGGGATCTTATTAAACTAAAGAGCTTCTGCACATCAAAAGAAACTACCATCAGAGTGAACAGGCAACCTACAGAATGGGAGAAAATTTTTGTAATCTACAAATCTGACAAAGGGCTAATATCCAGAATCTACAAAGAACTTAAACAAATTTACAAGAAAAAATCAAACCATCCGATAAAAAAGTGGGCAAAGGACATGAACAGACACTTTTCAAAAGAAGATATGTATGCAGCCAACAGACACATGAAAAAATGCTCATCATCATTGGTCATCAGAGAAATGCAAATCAAAACCACAATGAGATACCATCTCACAACAGTTAGAATGGCGATCATTAAAAAGTCAAGAAACAACAGGTGCTGGAGAGGATGTGGAGAAACAGGAATGCTTCTACATGGTTGGTCGGAGTGTAAACTAGTTCAACCATTGTGGAAGACAGTGTGGTGATTCCTCAAGGATCTAGAACTAGAAATACCATTTGACCCAGCAATCCCATTACTGGGTATATACCCAAAGGATTATAAATCATGCTACTATAAAGACACATGCACAGGCCGGGCGCAGTGGCTCACGCCTGTAATCCCAGCACTTTGGGAGGCCGAGGCAGGCGGATCACGAGGTCAGGAGATCGAGACCATCCTGGCTAACACAGTGAAACCCCGTCTCTACTAAAAATACAAAAAATTAGCCAGGCAAGGTGGCGGGCGCCTGTAGTCCCAGCTACTCGGGAGGCTGAGGCAGGAGAATGGTGTGAACCCCAGGGGGCAGAGCCTGCAGTGAGCCAAGATCACGCCACTGCACTCCAGCCTGGGTGACAGCGAGACTCTGTCTCAGAAAAAAATAAAAAATAAAAAAAAATAAAGACACATGCACATGTATGTTTATTGTGGCACTATTCACAATAGCAAACACTTGGAACCAACCCAAATGTCCATCAATGATAGACTGGATTAAGAAAATGTGGCACACATACACCATGGAATACTATGCAGCCATAAAAAAGGATGAGTTCATGTCCTTTGAAGGGACATGGATGAAGCTGGAAACCATCATTCTGAGTAGGACAAGAAACCAAACACAGCATGTTCTCACTCATAGGTGAGAATTGAACAATGAGAACACTTGGACACAGGGTGGGGAATATCACACATCGGGGCGTGTTGTGGGGTGGGGGATGCGGGAGGGATAGCATTAGGAGAAATACCTAATGTAAATGACAAGTTAATGGGTGCAGCAAACCAACATGGCACATGTATATATATGTAACAAACCTGCACATTGTATACATGTACCCTAGAACTTAAAGTATAATAAAAATAAGGAAGTAAGGGAGGGAGGGAGGGAGGGAGGAAGCAAGCAAGGAAGGAAGGAAGGAAGGAATGACGGAAGGACGGAAGGAATGATGGAAGGATGGAAGGAAGGAAGCCAGGCATGGTAGCACAAACCTGTAGTCCTAGCTACTCAGGAGGCTCAGGTGGGAGGATCACTTGAGACCAGGAAGTCAAGGCTGCACTGAGCCATGACTGCAGCACTGCACTCTAGCACAGGCAAGAGCAAGACACTTTCTCAAAAAGAAAAGAAAAAATAAAAAAAGAACACTCAAATAAAATCAGATATGAGAAAGGAAACATTACAACTGTTAACTACAGAAATACAAAGGATCATAAAAGACTACTTGGAACAATTACATGCCAATAAACTGGATAACCTAGCAGAGATGTACAAATTTCTAGACACACAACCTACCAAACACTAAATACTAAAAAGGAGAAAATCTGAACAGACCAATAATGAAGAAGGAGACTGAATCACTAACTAAAAATCTCCCATCAAACACACACTTAGGACTTGACTGCTTCATGGCTGAATTATATAAGACATCTAAGAATATCTAAACCAATCCTTCTGACATTATTCCAAAAAACTGAAGAAGGATGCTACAAAGAGAAACTTATGGGCCAATATCCCTAACGTATACAGATGCAAAAATCCTCAACAAAATACTAGCAAGCTGAATTCAACAGTACATTAAAATTATCATTCATAATGATCAAGTAGGATTTATCCCTGGAATGCATGGATGGTTCAACATATGCAAATCAATGTGATTAGAACCACATTAACAGAATTAAGTATAAGAATCATATGATCTTGTCAACAGATGCAGAAAAAGGACGAGATCACACCACTTCACGCCAGCCTGGATGACAGAGCAAGACTACATCTCAAAAAAAAAAAAAAAAAAAAAAAAAAGTGCCGAAGAACATTAACCAAAAGATTTTTTTTTTTTTTGAGACAGAGTCTCACTCTGTCACCCAGAGCGGAGTGCAATGGTGTGATCTCAGCTCACTGCAACCTCCACCTCCCGGGTTCAAGTGATTCTCATGCCTCAGCCTCCCTAGTAGCTGGGATGACAGGTGTGCACTACCACATCCAGCTAATTTTGTATTTTTAGTAGAGACAGGATTTGGCCACACTGGTCTTGAACTCCTGGCCTCAAGTGATCCTCCCGCCTCTATCTCCCAAAGTACTGGGATTACAGGCATGAGCCACCATGCCCAGCCCCAAAGATCTGTAACCTCAAATAAGTTGAGAAACATGCTCAAGTATCTTAGGGGGAGAGGGATCAAGTACTCCTTCCATTCATTTTTTTAAAAAACATTGAGCTACCATTCTCCATGAAAGCCATCTGCCATAACCCATGGAGCTGGCAGGGGCAGGGAGCACCAGCACCAAACCAGAACAGCATCGCAACATAGGAGGCACATAACAAGTACAGTGTAGTTGGTGCAAATATACAAAAGAGGAGCCCAGTTCTATTGCCAGGGTCCCTTCTTCAAATCACAGTCACTTGTATGTGCACTAAGAAATGCCCAATGCACATGAACAAATGACTCCAGATCCTGGAGAAGAACAGGATAATTACCCCTCTTCCTGGGATCATGGCTGGTAAGCAGTATCTTGGGGTGCATTACTGGGACTAGCACAGGGTCCAAACTTTATGACAAAGACTCTTGGCTAATACTCGGAAGGGACAACACAAAGCATGACACAGCAATACACATAAACTCCAACAAGACAGGCAGCCTTCCCAAATGGTACAGGGTGGAAAGTAAAAAAGTTCCTCTTCAAAGTTTCCCTTCTTGTTAAAGAATAAATCATAAGTGTTAGAAATAATATTTTCTTTTAGGCTGGGCGCGGTGGCTCACATCTGTAATCCCAGCACTTTCGGAGGCTGAGTCAGGTGGATTACCTGAGGTTAGGAGTTTGAAACCAGCCTGGCCAACATGGCAAAACCCTATCTCTAGTAAATAAACAAAAATGAGCCAAGCATGGTGGCAGGTGCCTGTAATCCCAGATACTTGGGAGACCGAGGCAGGAGAATCACTTGAACCCAGGAGGTGGAGGCTACAGTGAGCCGAGATCATGCCACTGCACTCTAGCCTGGGTAACAAGAGTGAGACTCTGTCTCAAAAAAAAAAAAAAAAAGAAAAAAGAGAAAAAAAGAAATAATAGTTTCTTTTAAAGACTAACTTCCTTCAAGCCTCCTTGCTTTGTGCTAATAACTCTTTGTTAAGCCCTATCCTATGTAGCTGTTAGATATAAGGGAATGAGTACATTCTATGTCCTTGTACTTTAACCAAGAGATTTATTCTATACATGCTCAGCCATGTCCCAACTCACAGCTTATGCCCCTTCCTTATTTGGAAATGTTATTACTTCTCTAAGTCTTTTCGTAAGCAAGTTCCTCTTTTCCTTTGTTTTTCCTTGCCTTTACCTATTTAGGAAAGTTTTAAGTTATTTGCCAGTCAGGTTTAGCTTCGATTGTGTGGTCCAGCTCCAGCCAATGAAGACAGGACACAGTAGCGGGGACAAGCTCCATAAGGGATAAAAATTGCTTCCCTCCTTTGTTCATGTGTCCTCTTGCCATTGTTCCATCTGCAAGGAGCACCCTTTCTGCAGAAAGTAAAATTGCCTTGCTGAGAAAATTCTTTGTCTGAGTGCTAGTTCTTCTCAGCACTGAGAAACAAGCATTTCTAAAGGAATAAGCATTTTACTTATACGGCCAATCAGCAAGCCACGAAAGGTCAAAGGGCACTTACAAGAGACTTTCCACCCCAGTTCAAAGTGATCTTCACCCTTTTCACCAACTGTGTTGTAAATGGGGCACTAAGTCACTTTTGTGGGATGTTTCAGGATCCCTCCAACACACTCTGGCAATTACACTTGGAGAGGCTCATGAAATTAGATTTATTACACTCATAGACCCTAGAGAGAGAGGCATGCCATGCCATGCAGGGGGCCATGCTGGAGGAGGACCAAAGCAGGAGGCTCTGACAAGCAGGTAGCGAGCTGAGAGAGAAGCCTCCCTTGAGGGCAACTGCCTTTACTGGGGCTTGGGGTATAGTACTAAAGCAAAAGGCATTAGATTTCATTGGTGCATTTGAATGTTACTAGGTCATGGTCAGGGGAGGGCCAACAGAAGAACTTGTAGTATAAGCACCTTATCATCCTTGTACATCTGGTCACTTGAGCAAGGAGCTCACAGCTTGTTTGTTAGAATGCTGAGGCATCAAGAAAATATGAATTTTTAAAAATGTACAATGTATTCAGGGAAGAATGACAATATGGAACCTGGAATGAAGACATCTGATTGGATCCAGATGAAAGACATGATCTTAAACCCCTGCTATGATTTGGATGTGATCTGTCCCCATCACAACTCCTGTTGAGGCTTGGTCAATATCACAGCACTGGAAGGAGGCGCCTAATGAGATGTTTGGGTCATGGGGGTAGATATCACATAAATAGATTAATGCTGTCAGGCAGAAGTGAATTTTAGCTCACACAGGACTGAATTAGTTCCCACAGGAGCTAACTGTTATAAAGCAAGGCTGCTGTTTGTGTTTGGTCCCTTTTGCACAAGCCTGCTTCCTCTTCTGCCTCTCTACCACATTTTGCTGCAGCATGTGAGCCTCATCAGAAGTAGAGCAGATGCTGGGGCCATACTCTTGGACTTTCCAGCCACCAGAATCCTGAGCCAAAGAAACCTCTTTTCTTTATAAATTACTCAGGTATTATGTCATAGCAACAATAAAGAGACTAACACAACCTAAGACACTATGAGCCTCCCTTACCAGGGATATAGCTTACCCTTTGGTTTCTGAGGAGAAAGCCTTCTGCTGGAAATTTTTTTTTTATTATACTTTAGGTTTTAGGGTACATGTGCACAATGTGCAGGTTTGTTACATATGTATCCATGTGCCATGTTGTTTTGCTGTACCCATTAACTCATCATTTAGCATTAGGTATCTGCTGGAAATTTTTGTGACAATCTCATTTGGTCCAGATACCTTGGAAGATAATATATATTCTCCTCAAGACCCACACCATAATCATTTATTTTTATCATCAGAGTCCTAACTATCATAATGTATCACAAGAAACCCAGGGAACATGTATGGGATGGATTCTAAGGTATTAGATCAAGGAGGTTAAAATGTAACATTAGATAGGCCCAAATTCATTGATATGGAGCACTGATATGGTTTGGATCTGTGTCCCCACCAAATCTCATGTTGAACTGTAGTCCCCAGTGTTGGAGGTGAGGTCTGGTGGGAGATGATTGGATCATAGGGGCAGATTTCTCATGAATGGTTTAGCACCATCTCCTTTGATACTGTCCTCATGAACTGGTCATTTAAAAGTGTACAGCACCTCCCCCTCATTCTCCCTTGCTCCTGGCTCCTGCCATGTAAGATGTACCTACTCCTGCTTTACCTTCTGCCATGACTGGAAGCTTCCAGAGGCCTCCCCAGATGCAGAAGTCACTATGCTTCCTGTACAGCCTACAGAACTGTGAACCAATTAAACTTCTTTTAATTCTCCAATTTAAAACTTTTAACTAAAAATAAACTTTAACGTTGAAAATGCAAACTTGGGGAGGGCAGAAAGATCACACACAAGGCTGTCACTTCACACTTGGAGGGTGGCACAGTGGCTCGACAGAGGCGCTCCTCACTTCCCAGACAGTGGGGCAGCCAGGCAGAGGCGCTCCTTGCTTCTCAGAGGGCAGGGCGGCCAGGCAGAGGCGCTCCTTGATTCCCAGACAGTGCAGCAGCCGGTTAGAGGCACTCCTCACTTCCTAGACAGTGCAGTGGCCAGACAGAGTTGCTCCTCACTTCCCAGACAGGGTGGTGGCCAGGCAGAGGTGCTACTCACTTCCCAGACAGGGTGGCAGCCAGGCAGAGGTGCTCCTCACTTCCAGGGTGGCGGCTGAGCAGAGGTGTTCCTCACTTCCCAGACGGTGGGCAGCCAAGCAGAGACGCTCCTCACTTTCCAGACAGTGGGGCTGCCAGGCAGAGGTGCTCATCACTTGTCAGACAGGGCGGCGGCCAGGCAGAGGTGCTCTTCACTTCCCAGACAGTTGGGCAGCTGGGAACTTCTTTATAAATTACCCAGTCTCATTTTTTTTTTTTTTTTTTTTGAGACACGTCACCCAGGCTGGAGCGCAGTGGCATGATCTCAGCTCACCACAAGCTCCGCCTCCCGGGTTCACACCATTCTCCTGCCTCAGCCTTCTGAGTAACTGGGACTACAGGCACCTGCCACCACGCCCAGCTAATTTTTTTGTATTTTCAGTAGAGACAGGGTTTCACTGTGTTAGCCAGGATGGTCTTGATCTCCTGACCTCGTGATCCGCCCACGCTGGCCTCCCAAAGTGCTGGGATTACAGGTGTGAGCCACTGCACTCGGCCAGTCTCATGTATTTCTTTATAGCAATGTGAGAATAGCCTAATACATGTACTTACTAGACATTTTGAATTTTACATATTAGCTAATGGACCATGGCATGATTCTAATAGCTAAACTGGTTGGATGACTGAAACTTGTATTCATGACCTAGTTAACAGAGTTAATATGTAAAAGCTTCCGTGGCTAATGTAAAGGAGCGAACCCTAGACACATAGGAAGGTTGCACTGGATTTATCACATGTGATCTGCACAGCTTTCCTTCTTCAACTACATTAAGGGCCCAGAAGACACCCTCTTCACAAAGGCATTCAGAAATAGATAACTGAAGGGAGTACCTCCATTCTTGAAAAGTTCTGTTTATTCTCCTTTAAACATTTGTTAAGACTATAGGAGATACAATCATTGAGATGAGTTCCCTGTTTCAATGGGGATGATGAGAACCTTGAGTGCCAAAAATCAAGTGGGGAGCACTTAATTATCAAAGACAATGAGGCTACATCAAATGTCAAGGGCACACTGAATGTACCAATAATTGGAATGCTTTGGCCTACAGAGATTATTGGTGTTAGCAAACTGATCACATTTCGTCCCTAGGATGAAACAGATAAGCACCCTACTACAACAGGGATCAATAAATCTTGTTGTAATGGGATATATAGTAAATGTTATACTTTGTGGATCACACAGTCTGTTACAAATACTCAACTCTGCCCTTGTAGTATGAAAGAAGCCTCAGAAAATATGTAAACAAATGAACATGGTTGTTCTGTTCCAATTATAATTTACAAAAACAGGCTGAAGATTAGGTGTGTCCCATAAGCCATAGTTTGCCAATGTAAGTCTTGGAATATTGCTTGATCTATGTAACAAGAAGTCTCAAGTCTAATGGCCAAAAATCTGATAAGAGTCACCACAGGGGAGATTCACAGTCTCTCACCCAATCACCAGACCTAGGTAACACACCACTCAGGATTGTGCAGAAGTCACATGGACTTTGGAGAATTACGGGGGACTATCATAACTTATATCAATTCTCCTGTTTTCCACCAAAATAGAGTCTTCAGAGGTTTTGCTATTACACAAAACATTGCAACACTCCATCACACTGAAAATATTTTGTACATGATATCCCATGAACAGGAAACAGTAAATAGTTTGGATACCTTTATAGGCTACAAAGTAGAGGATGGGAGATTCAAGAGCCAGCTAAATCAACAAAGTTGGTTTTGTTTTGTTTTTTTGAGACAGGGTCTTGCTCTGCTGCCCAGGCTGGAGTGCAGTGGTGTGATCATGGCTCACCACAACCTCCACCTTCTAGGCTCAAGTGATCCTCCCACCTCAGCCTCCCAAGCATCTGGGATGACAGGTGCACATTAGTATGCCAGGTAATTTTTTTTCTTTTAATCTTTTTTGGTAGAGATGGGATCTCACTATGTTGGCCAGGCTGGTCTCGAACTCCTGGCCTCAAGCAATCTGCCTGCCTCGGCCTCCCAAAGTGTTAGAGCTACAGGCCTGAGCCACCATGCCCTATCCAATCAACAAAGATTTGGGGGTTCAGTTGTCTAGACCATATCAAGATATCCCCTCCAAGGTGTCATTCCTAGTTAGTGCTCCCCAAAATTAGGTGCAACACTTGGCAGACCTATAAGATTCTTGGCCAGGCACAGTGGCTCACACCTGTAATCCCGGCACTTTGGGAGGCTGAGGCTGGCAGATCACGAGGTCAGGAGATTGAGACTATCCTGGCTAACATGGTGAAACCCCATCTCTACTAAAAATACAAAAAATTAGCTGGGTGTGGTGGCACGCATCTGTAGTCCCAGCTACTCAGGACACTGAGACAGGAGAATTGCTTGGACCTGGGAGGCAGAGGTTGCAGTGAACCGAGACTGCACCAGTGCATTCCAGCCTGGGTGACAGAGCGAGACTCCGTCTCAAAAAAAAAAAAAAATTCTTTAGACAGCATATACCACATTTCGATGTGCTTTAACCCATCTACAGAGTTGGTTATAATGCTTACAAGTGAGTGAACACCAAGTGATTGCAGTGCACCAAGCTCAGGCTGCAGTACAAGATTTTTAAGCACTTAGTCGATATAATCCACCAGATACAATGATACTCGAAGTATCCATAGTAAATAATATGTTGCTGGAAGCCTCTAGCAACCACCAGTAGGAAAATCATAGCAGTAGTTCAGAATAAATATATTCCCTCTTCTGCAGGAAACTAGCCTCCTTTTGAGTAAACAGTTATCACTGGGTTCAACACAGAAGTCGTACATGGGACATCAAGTGACCAAGTGGCCTGAGCTTCCTACCATGAACTTGAGGTTGTCTGACCCACAAAACTCCAAGTTCAAGGAAAATGCAGCAGCAATCTGTTATCAAATGGAAATGGCACAGAAGACATTGAGCTCTAGAAGTTCCAGCTAGTACAAGTAAACTGCATGAGCAAATGGCAAAGACTCAACACAAGCTCCATTTGCACTGTCTCATTTCCCTCAATCCATACCTGTGGCTTCCTGAGCTATTTCTTACGCCTATCTGAGACAAGTCCTGTTTACAGATGTGTCTGCACAATATGCTAGCACGACCCAAAAGTGGGAGCACAAACACAATGGCTCAGCTGAATAATGACACCAAAAGACTGTAATATCTTTCAGATAAGAATAGCATCCCAGTGGCAGAACTTCTCGCAGTATATTTGACTATGCTCTGGGTCTGGAGGACATGGCCAGAAGGACACGTAAACAATGATCCATGAGCAGTTGCTAATGGTTTCACTGAATGGTCAAAGATGTATATGGAACAAGACTGGTAAGTCTAGAAAAACATATATGGATAGATCTCTCTTAAAGGACATGAGCTGTGAAGATATTTGTGTCCCATGTAAATGGCCAACAAAGGCAATCCACTAGAAATGAGACTTTTAATAATCAGATGGACAAAATGATACTCTATATAGAAGTCAATTGCTTTCCCCTGCCACCCCAATGTTTGCTCCATAGGCCCTTGAATAAGATGGCCAGAAAAACAGAGATAAAGTCTACTATGGCTCAACAGTATGGACTTCCATTTACCAAAGCTAATGCAGCTAATGCTACTGCTAGGTGCCTAATATGCTAAAAGCAAAAACCAAAACTGAATACATAAGGTCATTAATTTCTTTTTTCTTTTCTTTTGGGGGGAGGGGGACAGGGTCTCACTCTGTCACCTAGGCTGGAGTGAAGTGGCATGACCACGGCTCACTGAAGCCTCAATCTCCTGGGCTCAAGCAATCTTTCTGCCTCATGCTGCTGAGTAGCTAGGACTACAGGCATATATCACCAAGCCTGGCTAATTTGGGGGTTTTTTTTGTGGGGGGGTTGATTTTTTGTTTTTGTAGAAATGGGGTTTCACCATGTTGCCCAGGTTAGTCTTGAACCAAGGGCATTAATTTCTAGAGTAACCAGGGGAGCCAGCTGGTGGCAAGATGATTACATTGGACCACTCCTATCGTGAAGGTGACTAAGATTCATCTTCACTGGAATAGACTCATGTTCTGGATGTGGATTTGCCAGAAGCCTAACTAGTAGAGAGGCAAATCCATATAGGATTTATATAGAGGCAGATTTGTACAGGGGAGAGGCAAATCCACTAGGCTTCTGCCTATACAATGCATCATCCATGCACTCACAAAATGCTTTCACTGCAATCACAGCATTCACACAATACCGTCTTTCATCAAGGAACCCATTTCACTGCAAAGGAAGTGCAACAGTGGGAACATGTCCCTCTCATCAGCTGGTCTCATCACACACCCCATCACTCAGAAGCAGCTAGTCTAAATGAAAGATGAAATAGCTTACTGAAAATTCAGATACAGGGCCAACTGGGAGACAGCCTCTGAAAGAATAGGATTCTGTTTCACAAGACATAGTGTATGCTCTGAATCAGAGATCACTAGATACTACTATCTCACCACAGTCAGAACAAACAGGCCCAGGAACTGATGAGTGAAGGCAGAATTAGCTCCACGACAAAAATTTTGCTTCCAATCCCAGCAATGTAGAGCACTGTAATTTGGAGATCTGAGTCCATAATGGGGAATGCTTCCCCAAGGGCAACTATTTGGTCCCAATACACTGGAAAGAGAGATTAACATCTGGCCATTATAAGTTTCATATCCATTAAACCAAGAAGAAAAAGAAAAATAAGGAGGTGAGAGGGAATAATCTATTAACTGAAGGGATTAATCTCAATTACCAAAGGGAAATTGGGGTACTGCTATACAACTGAGGCAAAAAGGATGAAGTCTAGAACCTCCTAGCACTTCCATACCACTTAGAAAAGTTAACAAAAAATTACAATAGAAAAAAGGCAGGAAAATGGAGGACCAAGATCCCTTCAGAAGGAAGGTTTGAGTCACTCCATCAGGTACAGAACCCAGAGCTGCTGAGTTTCTGGCTGAGGGCAAGGAAAATACAAAAAATGTTCATTGAAAAAGTAAAACCATGGATATCAACTATAACTTCAAGATCAACGACAGAAACAAGAACTGCAGTAGTTTGGCAGGTTTTCTGTTTTTGCTTTTTTGAGACGGAATCTCACTCTGTTGCCCAGGCAGGAGTGCAGTGGTGCGATCTCAGCTCACTGCAACCTCCACCTCCCAGATTCAAGCAATTCTCCTGCCTCAGCCTCCCAAGTAGCTGGGATTACGGGTGCCCACCATGCCCAACTAATTTTTGTATTTTCAGTAGAGACAGGGGTTCACCATGTTGGCCAGGCTGGTCTCAAACTCCTAACCTCAAGTGATCCACCCACCTCGGCCTCCCAAAGTGCTGGGATTACAGGTGCTAGCCACCACACCCAGCCCCAGGTTTTCTCTTTGATTGTTATGTATACATGTTAGTTTCTAAGCATGTATTTACATAACCCAATCATTCACTTCTATCTCTTTTCTATTTCTATTTTGTATATGTTACTAGAGGTTAAATTTTTAATTTAGTCTTCAGGTAACAGAATATTCAAGGAGAGTATGACTAAATTTCAGTAGAAATTAACATGGCTTTGGGCGTGGTGGCTCACACCTATAATCCCAGCACTTTGGAAGGCCGAGGCGGGCACATCGCCTGAGGTCAGGAGTTCGAGACCAGCCTGGCCAACATGATGAAACACTGTCTCTACTAAAAATACAAAAATTAGCTGGGCGTGGTGGCGCACACCTGTAATCCCAGCTACTTGGAAGCTGAGGCGGAAGAATCACTTGAACCTGGGAGGCGGAGGTTGCAGAGAGCTGAGACGGCACCACTGCACTCCAGTCTGGGCGAAAGAGTGAGACTCCATCTCAAAAAAAAAAAAAAAAAAAAAGAAATTAATATGGCCTGTGATGAGGGGCTGTGTACATTCTCACTTAGGGGTGAGAAATTCTCCCTTCAATCTTGTTAAGTGGAAAGGCAGACTTAATCATTATAAGAGAATCAAAGTGTGTATACATGGGCACATGTGGATGCTGACTAGGCAAAACGGTGAACATGCCAGTTACCAATTTATCCATCTCAACTCCAAATTCACGATCATTATCTGCTATGGAACAAAGAGCTGCATTCCTTAAGCATTTATCTTTTAATGGAACATGTTAAGCTTTATCGTGTTGCATTAAAAGATGGGAGGGAGGCCAGGTGCAGTAGCTCACCCCTGTAATCCCAGCACTTTGGGATGCCAACGTGGGTGGATCACCTGAAGTGAGGAGTTCGAGACCAGCCTACCCAACATGGCGAAACCCTGTCTCTAGTAAAAATACAAAAAATTAGCCGGGCATGGTGGCAGGTGCCTGTAATCCCAGCTACTCAGGAAGCTGAGGCAGGAGAATTGCATGAACCTGGGAGGCAGAGGTTGCAGTGAGCCAAGATCACGCCACTGCACTCCAGCCTGGGCGACAAGAGCAAAACTCCACCTCAAAACAAAACAAAACAAAACAAAAAATTAGCCGGGCATGGTGGCGAATGCCTGTAATCCCGGCTACTCAGTAGGCTGAAGCAAAAGAATCACTTGAACCCGGGAAGCGGAGGTTGTGGTGAGCCAAGGTCACGCCATTGCACTCCAGACTGAGCAATAAGAGTGAAACTCCGTCTCAAAACAAAACAAACAAACAAACAAAAAACCTGCAGGTAGATTCTAGGAGCTGAGCACAGCCTCCAGCAACAGCCAGCAACAAGTCCTATAGGTACAAGGAAATGAATTTTGCCTATTGACTGAATGTGGAAATACATTCTTCTCTAGGCAGAGGTTGCAGTGAGCCGAGATCGCACCATCGCACTCTAGCCAGAGCAACAGAGCAAGACTCTATCGCCAAAAAAAAAAAAAAAAGACTGTACTGTAGGTTTCAGCTAAGGCAATTAGATAAGACACAGCATGCTTATCAAATTTGTAAATGGACTATAGAATTTGATGACTGATAGAACTGGATTCAAAATTACTGCCACAGGCTAGAGTGATACACTGAATAAACAGGATATTTATTTTCAAAAAAATAGAATATACAACTCAAGAATTAAACAATACTCATATAAAATGTCTCACACATAAAATATAAACCAAAACACTACACTTCTGGCCAGCCACAGTAGTAGCTCACGGCTGCAATCCCAGCACTTTGGGAGGCCAAGGTGAGCAGATCACTTGAGGCCAGGAGTTCAAGATCAGCCTGGCCAACATGATGAAACCGCATCTCTACAAAAAAATACAAAAATTAGCCAGGCGTGGTGGTGCATGCCTGTAATCCCATCTACTTGGGAGGCTGAGGCATGAGAATCGCTTGAACCCAGGAGGCAGAGGGTGCAGTGTATTGAGATGGCACCACTGCACTCCAGCCTGGGCAACAGAGCAAGAATCTGTCTCAAAAAGGGCAGGGTGGGAGGGGGGGAAGAAAGAAAAGAAAGAAAGTAAGAACACTATACTTCTGAAAATATATTTGAGTATTCTTATTCAGGATGAAACTGAACCAGACGCTGACTTTCTTTTTGAAAACAAGTGGCTTTCAGTTAAAACTAAAATCTATCTTCAAAGGTGGCAACAGTAAAACAAACAAACAAACAAAAAACAAAAAACAAACTAAAGTCTGCTCCTTCTTTCCAGAATAATTTTTACACAACTTTACAATACCTCCATTCAGAAACTGCCAAATGGCGGTCAGATCATGAGGTCAAGAGATTGAGACCATCCTGGCTAACACGGTGAAACCCCATCTCTACTAAAAATACAAAAAATTAGCCGGGCGTGGTGGCGGGCGCCTGTAGTCCCAGCTACTCGGGAGGTTGAGGCAGGAGAATGGCGTCAACCCAGGAGGCGGAGCTTGCAGTGAGCCGAGACCGTGCCACTGCACTCCAGCCTGGGCGACAGAGCAAGACTCCATCTCAAAAAAAAAAAAAAAGAAACTGCCAAATGGTGCAAGACCTATGGATGGGAATTTATAATATCCAACAAAATTAAATGTACATTTGTCCTCTGACCTAAAGTCCAATATTAAAGGTTTAACCTGGTAATACACTTATAAAAATGTTAACTACATATAAAGAAGTTCATTTACTGCAGGTTACTCATGGATGCTAAAATAATTAGTAGAAACGTTGCTGGGGAACAAGATATTCCAGGTGTCCTGCAAGGGATGGTGGCTCATGCCTGTAATCACAACATTTTCTGAGGTTGAGGTGGGAGGATCACTTGAGCCCAGTAGTTCAAGGCTGCAGTGAGCTAGGATCATGACACTGCCCTCCACCCTGGGCGACAGAATGAATCTCAAAAAAAAAAAAAAAAAAAAAAAAAACCAAAAAAAAAAAAAAACCCACAAACATATATATATATATGTGCGAATACAGAGTTATAGAGATATCTCTCTCTACATATCTATGTGATAGATACATTCTCATATAGATACATAATATACATATGATATATATATTCCAGGTGTCAAAATATCAACCCACATATTACTTTCTTTTGTGCTGATGACATGGTAAAAAGGTATGAGGGAGGCACATCTCACACAAGAGTGTGAAAACTCAACCCACAAAAGGATCTCACATATTACTTTCTTATTCAAAAGGAAAAGGCTATCTTTAAAATAAAGTGCTCTGGCCAGGCGTGGTGGCTTGTGCCTGTAATCCCAGCACTTGGGGAGGCCAAGGTGGGCAGACCACAAGGTCAGGAGTTCAAGAGCAGCCTGGCCAGCATGGTGAAACCCCTGTCTCTACTAAAAATACAAAAATTAGCTAGGCATGGTGGCGAACACCTGTAATCCTAGCTACTTGGGAGGCTGAGGCAGGAGAATCACTTGAACCCAGGAGGTGGAGGTTGCAGTGAGCCAAGATTGCGCCACTGCACTCCAGCCTGGGAGACAGAGTGAGACTCTGTCTCAAAAAATGAATAAATTAATAGATCATTCTACCATAAAGACACACACACACAAATGTTCAAAGAAGCGCTATTCACAAGAGAAAAGACATGGAATCAACATAAATGCCCTTCAATGACAGACCGGATAAAGAAAATGTGGTACACATACACCATTGAATACTACGTAGCCATGAAAAAGAACAAGATCATGTCTTTGGCGAAAACGTAGATGGAGCTGGAGGCTATTATACTTAGCAAACTAAGGCAGGTACAGAAAACCAAATACTGGCAGTTGTGTGCTAGGTCACCAAGATGTCGTTCCCAAAGTATACTCCATCATGCCTGGCCACTCTGCCCTCGACGCTTGACCAGGCCAACTATGTATGACATGTCTCTGGAAACCGGGAGGGCACAAGCTAAGCAGTTGGCCATAAGAGCCCAGCTTCAGCAGGAGTACCTGCTCCAGTACAATGACCCTAACCACCGCTTGTCGAAGATCCTGCCTTGATTCGTTGGACCTATGCAAGATCAGCAAATGTCTATCCTAATTTCAGACCCACTCCTAAAAACTCACTCTTGGGAGGGCTATGTAGAATTAGGCCCCTCTTCTTCTGGTATTATGTTTTCAAAACTGACACGGATAGGAAAGAAAAACTTATCCGGAAGGAAAATTGGATAGAACATTTAACATCCCATATTAAGTCTGGCAATGATGATTATATATACTCTTGCTTAAATAAATCGTCTATTAATCAATAAAAAGAAAAGAAAAGAAAACCAAATACCACAGGCTCTCACTTATAAGTGAGAGCTGAAAGATAAGAACTTACGAATACAAAGAAGGAAACAATAGACACTGGAGTCTACTTGAGGGTGGAGGGTGGGAGGAGGGAAAGGAGCAGAAAAGATAACCACTGGATACTGGGCTTAACACCTGGGTTTCTTTACCTATGTAACAAACCTTCACATGTACTCTCAAACCTAAAATAAACGTTAAGAAAAAAAAAAGGAAATCAGTATATTGAAGAGATATCTGCACAAGAAAAAAAAAAGGAAATCAGTATATTTAAGAGATATCTGCACTCTCGTTTGCTACAGCAGTATTCACAGTAGCCAGGATTTGGAAGCAACCTAAGTGTAGATCAACAGATGAGATGAATGGATAAAGAAAATGTGGTACACATATACAATGGAGTACTGTTCATTCACAAAAAAGAATGAGATCTGGGCCAGGTTCGGTGACTTACACCTGTAATTCCAGCACTTTGGGAGGCTGAGACAGGTGGATTACTTGAGCCCGGGAGTTTGAGGCCAGCCTGGGCAACATTGCGAAACCCCATTTCTATAAAAAATACAAAAATTAGCCAGGTGTGGTGGCGAGCACCTGTAGTCCCAGCTACTCAGGAGGCTGAGGTGGGAGGATCACTTGAGCCCAGGAGGCGGAGGTTGCAGTGAGCTGAGATTGCATCACTGCACTCCAGCCTGGGTGACAGAGCTCAAACTTTCCTCAGCTGCCGCCAAGGTGCTCAGTCCTTCCAAGGAAGCTAAGGCCGCATTGCAGTGAGGCCCTCACTTCATCTTGCAACTAGCACCGCATCCAGCAGCACCAGCCCCATACTGGCCCGTGACATGGCCTCTGTCTCTAAGCTCGCCTGCATCTACTCAGCCCTTATTCTGCACGACGATGAGGTGACCATCACGGAGGATAAGATCAATGGCCTCATTAAAGCAGCCAGTGTAAATATTGAACCTTTTTGGCCTGGCTTGTTTGCGAAGGCTCTGGCCAATGTCAACATTGGGAGCCTCATCTGCTACATCAGGGCTGGTGGACCTGCTTCAGCAGCTGGTGCTGCACCAGCAGGAGCTCCTGCCCCCTTCACAGCTGCTGCTCCAGCTGAGGAGAAGAAAATGGAAGCAAAGAAAGAAGAATCCAGGGAGTCTGGTGATGGCATGGGCTTTGGTTTTTTTTTTTGTTTTTTTTTGTTTTTTTGAGACGGACTCTCACTCTGTCGCCCAGGCTGGAGTGCACTGGCGTGATCTCAGCTCACTGCAACCTCTGCCTCTTGGGTTCAAGCAATTCTCTGCCTCAGCCTCCTGAGTAGCTGGGATTATAGGCACCTGCCACCACTCCCGGCTAATTTTTTTGTATTTTTAGTAGAGACAGGGATTCACCATCTTGGCCAGGTTGGTAGAAAACTCCTGACCTCGTGATCCACCTGCCTCGGCCTCCCAAAGTGCTGGGATTATAGGCGTGAGACACCAGACCAGGCCTGGCTTTGGTCTTTTTGACTAAACCTCTTTTGAAATGTGTTCAATAAAAAGCTGAACTTGAAAAAATAAAAGCGGGGGGGGTGGGGGGGACAGGGAGGAAGGCAAGAAAACAAAAGACAAAAAAGGAGATCCTGGCCAGGCGCGGTGGCTCATGCTTGTAACCCCAGCATTTTGGGGGACTGAGGCAGGAGGATCACGAGGTCAGGAGATCAAGACCATCCTGGCCAACATGGTGAAACCCCATCTCTACTAAAAATACAAAAATTAGCTGGGCATGGTGGCACGTGCCTGAAATCCCAGCTACTCAAAAGGCTGAGGCAGGAGAATCGCTTGAACCAGGGAGGCAGAGGTTGCAGTGAGTCGAGACTGCACCACTGCACTCCAGCCTGGCGACAGAGTGAGACTGTGTCTCAAAAAAAAAAAAAAAAAATAGAATGAAATCCTGTCATTTTCAACAACATAGATAGAACTGGAGGACAGTACGTTAAGTGAAATAAACCAGGCACAGAAACACAAAGCTGGGCGTGGTAAGCAGTGTTTGCAGTGAACCAATATCATGCCACCACACTCCAGCCTGGGCAACCAGGCAACAACCTGCCTCAAAAAAACTCTCAAAAAAAAAAAAAAATCTTGAATAGAACTCAGATCCAAAAACATTCCGTTATATTTTAGAACAATTTGGAAAACTTTCATTTATTATACACAGTAAGTATTAGATAACATTATTTTTTAAATTTTTTTGATGCAAATAGTATTACGGTTTTAGTAAAACAACACTCATCATTGAGTCAGGCATTACCCACTACTTAAATGTCGAGCTTACCATCCTGGCTAACACGGTGAAACCCCATCTCTACTAAAAACACAAAAAATTATCCGGGCATGGTGGCACGCGCCTGTAATTACAGCTATTTGGGAAGCTGAGGCAGGAGAATCGCTTGAACCCGGGAGGCGGAGGTTGCAGTGAGGCGAGATCGCGCCACTGCACTCCAGCCTGGGCGACAGAGCGAGACTCCCTCTCGAAAAAAAAAAAAAAACTCGAGCTTCATCTCTGCAATGAATTTCCCATTGACTGCCAAACAGTTCACCATAAAATTTATTTACGAGACAGCAAATACACAAAACGCTAAAAAACAGGTGCAGCTACAATGGATATTTATTCGTCGTACTGGATGGTCAACATATCCATAGGTTTAAGTTTTTTCGAAAGAAAAATGCGGGAAAAATACACTTAGTACAGTCATCCTGTTAACGGTAAATTCGATTATTCTAGTATTAGTGTGTAAACCCTCCATCCTTTCTTCCAGGAAGCCTGGTTATGAAGCTCTTTAGAGACGTACAGAGCTAGGAACTTCAGATGAAAAGAATGGCTGAGTATTCTTAGCTTTTAGTAGAAAGACTCGCGGTCTACAAACGTTTATATGCACATGCAGAAATACGCACACCCTAGACAACTAAGAAAGCACCTTTCTACCTGAATGTAATGTGTCAATAATATACAGGCTTCACAAAGACAAAATGCCAAAATCTCACATGAAACACTCGTTTGCATAAAAAAGGAAGCAGCTGCCCCCTTGAACCAACTTTCTCCCAATGCTCACCCGAACACAGTGGAGTCGCCAGGTCCGTGGGGCTGCAGGATCTTGGGGACGGTGTCAATCGAACGCGAACGGCAAAATTCTTTTCTCTCTGAAACACAATTCACAAACGTTGCCTTGGAGACTTATTTTTTAAGGCCTCAGAACGCTTGGACACTTTTGAAGACGGGAACACACGGCTGAAAACATCCCTCGGACGCCGCCCATATTGCACTTCCCACCCGGCTCCTCTAGGGGACCGAAGGTCCCAATGGCCTCTTCGACGTGGCCTCGCCCGATGGCTCCGCGGCTCCTGCGGACTCCTGTGGAGTGGTCCAGGCCTCTGTAAGGAGGTTCCTCGCTTACCCTGGGTCGATTGTGACCTCTGCCACCCCCCGAAACACCGCCCAACCCACTAGTCCACACAAGCCTCACCAAAGTAGTGAACGACCAGAAGACACAAAGGAAAAACTGGCTGAGGCAATAGGCGCCAGCGACCAAAAGAGAGAACTGGTGCGCCGCAACGTCACTTCCGTTTGGGGCATCGGAAGGGGCGTGGCTCGTTGTGTGGCCAGTTGGACAGGATGAAGCTCTTCAGGATTCTAGTTTCCCTCCGCGTGGGTGCGGAGGTATCAAGGGGTCGGCTCAGTGCCTGGGTGGGCAAGAGAGAAATGGGCCCACAGGGCAAGGTGGGGGTTAAATCAGTGCTGTGGGCGGGGACGTGGGCGGGGCCCATGCCCGGGGGCGGGGCTAGAGGTGGGACCAGACCCAGCCGGTGGCTTCGGTGGCAGAATGGACCAGGAGGGCGAAACGTCGGGCGATGGACTCACCCCTCAGGATGCTCATGAGAAACTCCCCCACGTTCCTGGACCCCTTTCAGGATTCTCTCCAGTTGATAATCTGCCAATCCACAAAATGGCCTGCTTCCTCCATTCCATCACGTCTTTAGAACTTTATTTTCTCTTATTTCTTTTTATTTATCTGACCTTGCTAAACTCTAATCATTGATTTCTCTGCGCTTTCAATGTATCGATACTTTCTGTAAATATTGTAAAAATATTGTAAAAATATTGTAAAAATTGTAAAAATTGTAAAAATTTTCTTTCTTTTTTCTTTTCTTTTTTTTTTTTTTTTTCTTTGAGGCAGGGTCTGGCTCTGTTGCCCAGGCTGGAATGCAGTGGTAGGAACACGGCTCACTGCAGTCTCGACCTCTCCAGGCTCAAGCCATCCTCCCTCCTCAGCCTCCCGAGTAGCTGGGACCACGGGTGCAGCACGCCGGCTAATTTTTGTATTATTATTATTATCATTATTATTATTATTTTGTAGAGACAGAGTCTAACCATGTTGTCCAGGCTGGTCTGGAACTCCTGGGCTCAAGCAATCTGCCCGCCCTGCACTCCCGAAGTGGGATTACAGGCGTGAGCCATCACGCACCATGCCTGGCCTTATTGTATTTTTTTTCTTCTTCAACTTTGTATTTGTTACTATTTCTCAGATCTTACCAAATGATTCAAAGCCTCCCGTACTACTTTATGAAATACCACTGATACCAGGCATTCTTCACTTATTCTGTGCAGAAAAAAAAAGAAGACTGTTGGACTTGTGGTAGAGATTTAGTTGAATCTTCGAGTTATATTGGTATCTTTATAATACTGAGTCTTCCTATGTGTGAATATACAATATCTCTCTATTTAGGTCTTCTTTAAACTCTTTCAGTAATGTTTAGAAATTTTCAGTTTACAAATATTTTACCTCTTGGGGTAAAGTTATTCCCATGTAACTTATTTGTAAAAGGGATCACATTCTCAGTTTCCTTTTCTGATTGTTCTTTGCTGGTGTATAGACACAAAACTAATTTTCATCTCGATGTTGTACCGTGCAACTTTACAGAATTTATTACAAGCTCTACTAGTTTTCTTGTAGATTCTTCAAAATTTTCTATATATCAAATATCACCTATAAATATATTTTTATGTGTTTTATTCTAATTGGGAAACCTTTTATTTTATTTTCTTGTGTAATTGCTCTGGCTAGAATTTCCTGTAGAGGCTGGGCGCGGTGGCTCACGCCCGTAATCCCAACATTTTGGGAGGCGGAGGTAGGTGGATCACCTGAGGTCAGGAGCTCAAGACCAGCCCGACCAACATGGTGAAACCCCGTCTCTACTAAAGATACAAAAAATTAGCCAGGCATGGTGGTGGGCACCTGTAATCCCAGCTACTCAGGAGGCTGAGGCAGGAGAATCACTTGAACCTGGGAGGCGGAGGTTGCAGTGAGTGGAGATGGCACCATTGCACTCCAGCCTGGGTGACAAGAGCAAAACTTCATCTCAAAAAAAAAAAAAAAAAAAGAATTTCCTGTAGAATGTTGAATAACAATAGAAAAATCAGACATCCTTCTCTCCTTCCTGATCTTAGGGAGAATTTTCAGGCATTCACTACTGAATATCATGTTAGCTATGTTTTTGTAAGTGCATTTTGTCACGTTGAATAAACTCCCTTCTATTTCTAGTTTTCTTAATTTTTTTTTTGAGACAGTCTCTCTCTGTCACCCAGGCTGGAGTGCAGTGGCATGATCTTGGCTCACTGCAACCTCCACCTCCCAGGTTCAAGCAATTCTCTGCCTCAGCCTCCCAAGTAGGTGGGCACTCCCAAGTTCCCACCACAACACCTGGCTTTTTTTTTTTGTATTTTTAGTAGAGACAGAGTTTCACCAGCTTGGCCAGGCTGGTCTCCAACTCCTGACCTCATGATCCACCTGCCTCGGCCACCCAAAGTGCTGGGATTACAGGCGTGAGCCACCACGCCTGGCCAGTTTTCTTAATTTTTATCAAGGAAAAGTGTTGGGTTTCATCAATTGCCTTTCCTGCATTAGTTGAGGTGATTCTGTGGGATTTTTTGTCTTTTGTACTAATGTGAGGAATTACATTTTTTAAATTTCCTTTTGTTCCTGAGATAAATCTCACTACTCATGGTGTATAGTGCTTTTAATGTGCTGTTGGATATGACTTGCTAATATGTTTTAAGGATTTTTGCATCTATATTCATGAAAGATAGTCTCTAATTTCTTTCTCTTTAGATTTTTTTTTTTTGAGATGAAGTCTCACTCTATTGCCCAGGCTGGGGTGCAGTGGCACAATCTTGGCTCAATGCAGTCTCGACCACCCCAGGCTCAAGCCATCTCCCACCTCAGCCTCTCAAGAAGCTAGGACCACAGACTCATCACTGTTCCTGGCTACTGTGTGTGTGGGGGGGCGGGGCGGGGGGGTTTGCTCTTGTTGCCCAGGCTGGATTGCAGTGGTGTGATCTCGGCTCACCACAACCTCTGCCTCCCGGGTTCAAGCGATTCTCCTGCCTCAGCCTCTCAAGTAGCTGGGACTACAGGTGTGTATCACCACACCTGGCTAATTTTTTGTTTTTTTTAGTAAAGACAGGGTTTCACCATGTTGCCCAGGCTGGTCTCAAACTCCTGACTTCAGGTGATCCGCCCATCTCAGCCTCCCAAAGTGCTGGGATTACAGGCGTGAGCCACCACACCTGGCTAATTTTTGTATTTTTTTTTTTTTTTGTAGAGATGAGGTTTCACCATGTTACCCAGGCTGGACTCCAACTCCTAAGCTCAAGCAATCTGCCCACCCTGGGCCTCCCAAAGTGCTAGGATTACAGGCATGAGCCACCACTCCCAGCAAGAGGTATTTTTTATCTGGCTTTAGTAACAATGCAATGATGGCCTCATGGATTTAGAAAGTGTTCTCTCTGGCCAGGCACAGTGGCTCATGCCTGTAATGCCAGCACTTTGGGAGACCAAGGCAGGCAGATCACTTGAAGTCAGGAGTTTGAGACCTGCCTGGCCAACGTGGTGAAAGCCAGGCTCTACTGAAAGTACAAAAAATTGGCTGGGCATGGTGGCACACACCTGTAATCCCAGCTACTGGGGAGGCTGAGGCAGGAGAATCGCTTGAACTCGGGAGGCGGAGGTTACAGTGAGCCGAAATCATGCCACTGCACTCCAGCCTGGGAGACAGAGCAAGACCTCGTCTCAAAAAAGAAAAAAAAGAAAGTGTTCTCTCATGTTTTGTTTTGTTTTGGTTTGGTTTGGTTTGGTTTGAGACAGAGTCTCGCTCTGTTGCCAGGCTGGAGTGTAGTGGCGCAACCTCGGCTTACTGCAACTTCCACCTCCCAGGTTCAAGCAATTCTCCTGCCTGAGCCTCCCGAGTAGCTGGGACTACAGGTGCATACCACCACGCCCAGCTAATTTTTGTGTTTTTAGCAGAGATGGGGTTTCACCATGTTGGCCAGGATGGTCTTGATCTCTTTACCTTGTGATTCACCTGGCTCGGGCTCCCAAAGTGCTGGGATTACAGGCATGAGCCACCACACCCGGCCTCCTATTCTCCTTTTTTGGAGGATATTGAGAAACCCTGGTGTTGATTATTCTTTAAATGTTTAGTATAATTCATTTGTGAATTGACAATTCATTGCTGGAAAGTTTTGAAATACTGATTTAATCTCTTTTCTTGTTATAGGTCTCTTGAGATTTTTCATTACTTTTTAATCCAGTTAATTTCTGTGTTTCTAGAAATGTGTCCACTTTATTTAGGTTATCTAGTTGTACAATTAATTGTTCATAGTATCCTCTTATAATCTTTATTTCTGAATAGTTTGTTGTAGTGTGCCTCAGTTTCATTTCTAATTTTAATTATTTGCATCTTCTGTCTTTTTTGTCAATCTAGGTGAAGTTTTTCAATGTTATCGATCTTTGCAAAGAGTAACTTTTAGTTTCATTGATTCTCATTGAATAGATTCTTAACTACTCTCCATTTCACGTATTTCCCTTCTTTATTATTTCCTTTCTTCTGTTAGATTAGTTTACTTTCCTCTTTTTGGTAGTTCCTCAAGATATAAAATTATTTATAGGTATTTATAGCTATAAATTTCCTGCTGAAGCCAGGTAATGTGGCTCACACCTGTACTCCCAGCACTTTGGGAGGCCAAGGCGAGAAGATTGCTTGAGCCCAGGAATTCAAAGCTGCAGTGAGCTGTGATCGTGCCACTGCACTGCAGCTTGGGGGACCAGAGCCAGACCTTGTTTCAAATAATAATAATAATTTTCCACTGAGCACTCTCTTCATTGCATCCTATAAGTTTAGGTCTGTCCTGTTCATTTTTGTTTTTCTCTACATATTTTCTTTTGTAATTTGTTTTTGTTGTTGTTGTTGTTTGTGACTAACAGAAATTTATTTCTTATAGCTCTAGAGGCTAGAAAGTCCAAGAACAAGGCACAAGCAGATTCAATGTCTCAGGAGGGCCTGCTTCCTGGTTCATACATGATTATCTTCCCATAGTGCAAAGGAAAAGGCAGCTATCTGGGCCTCTCATTTTAAAATTACTTTGTTTTTTGATATGTTTTGAGAAAGGATCTTGCTCTCTTGGCCAGGCTGGAGTAGAGTGGCAAAATCACAGCTTACTGCAGCCTCAACCAACTGGGCTCAAGCAATCCTCTCACCTCAATCCCCAGAGTAGCTGGGACTGTAGGCACATGCCACCATACCCAGTTGATTTTTTAGAAAATTTTTTGTAGAGACAGGGGTTCACTATGTTGCCTGACTGGTCATGAACTCGCAGCCTCAAGCGATCCTCCTGCATCAGCCTCCCAGCATGCTAGAATTACAGGCATGAGTCATCGTGCCCAGCCTAATTGCTTTTTTTAATTGACAAATTTTCATCATACATATTAATGGAGTATAAAGTGATATTATAAATTATGAATACAATACAGAATAATTAAATGAAGCTAATTAACATATCCACCACCTCAAGTACTTATCATATTTTGTGGTGAAAACAAGTGCCTTGTAATTTGTTCTTGATCTTCTGTTAAGTGTGGTTAACTCGCACATATTTATGTATTTTAATGTTTTTCTGCCATTATAGATTTCTAGCTTAATTCTGTTGTTCTGACAAGGTACTTTATATTTATTCAGTGCTTTTAAATTTACTGAGACTCGGCTGGGTGCAGTGGCTCACACCTGTAATCCCAGCACTTTGGGAGACCGAGAGTGGATGGATCATTTGAGGTCAGGAGTTGGAGACCAGCCTTGCCAACATGGTGAAACTCTGCTTCTACTAAAAATACAAAAATTAGCCAGGCGTGGTGGCATACATCTGTAATCCCAGCTATTTGGGAGGCTGAGGCAGGAGAGTCGCTTGAACCTGGGAGGTGGAGTTTGCAGTGAGACGAAATTGCACCCCTGCACTCCAGCCTGGGCAACATAACAAGACTCTGTCTCAAAAAAAAATAAAAATTAAAAAAATAAATTTCCTGAGACTCGTTCTGTGGCATATACATTTGACATATCCTGAAGATGTTCCACATGAACTTAAGAATGTGTGTTCTCATGATATCGGATGGACTGTTCTACATGTCTCTGAGGCTTAGTTGGCTTACAGTATTTTTCAAGCTATGTCCTTACTAATCTTCTATGTAGATGTCCTTTTATTAAAAGTGTCATACATAACTCTCCAATTATTGCTATAGAACAATCTATTTCTCCCTTAAGTTTTGTCATATAACTTTGGGGTCTGTTTTTGGTGCATACATGTTTATGATTGCTATATCTTCTTTTTCTAATTTTTACTTTTTTTAAAAGACAGTCTCGGCTGGGCACAGTGGCTCATGCCTGTAATCCCAGCACTTTGGGAGGCCAAGGCGGGCGGATCACAAGGTCAAGAGATTGAGACCATCCTGGCCAACATGGTGAAACCCCATCTCTACTAAAAGTACAAAAATCAGCTGGGTGTGGTGGCACACACCTGTAGTCCCAGGAACTCAGGAGGCTGAAGCAGGGGAATCGCTTGAACGTGGGAGGTAGAGGTTGCTGTGAGCCGAGATTGCATCACTGCACTCCAGCCAGGCGACATGGTGAGCCTCTGTCTCAAAAAAATAAATAAATAAATAAAAGACAGAGTTTCATTGTGTTGCTTACACTGAACTTAAATTCATAGGCTCAAGCAATCCTCCTGCCTCAGCATCTCAAGTCGCTAGAACTAAAGGCATGTACCATCATGCATGGCTTATTACATAGTCTTCATGAATTGAAGCTTTTATCAATATATTGCCATCCTTTGTATATTATAAAGTCTTTTACTTAAAGTTCGTTTGTCTGATATCATTATGGTCAATCCAATTATCTTTTCGTTGCTATTTGCATGGAATATCTTCTTCCCATCCTTTCACTAACAACCTATCTGTTGCTTTTTATATAAAGTGAATTTCTTGTAGACAGAATACGATTTGATCATGGTCTTTATTATTTCATCCATTCTTCAACAGCACGACTTTTTCTTGGAGTGTTTGATTCATTTACATTTAAAGTAAAAATAAAGGATTTTCTTCCTGCTATTTTGCTATATGTGTTCCGAATGTCTCATACTTTTAGCTCCTTATTTCCTCCACTGCTGATTTTTTTGTGTTTACTTGATTTTTAGGGTGAATCATTTAACTCTCTTCTAATTTTCATTGATTGTTTTTGTTTTGTTTTGTTTTTCAGACAGTCTTGCTGTGTCGTCCAGGCTGGAGTGCAGTGGCACAATCTCACCTGCCAGGTTAAAGTTATTCTCATGTCTCAGCCTCCTGTGTAGCTGGGACTACAAGCTCGTGCCACTACACCTGGCTAATTTTTGTATTTTTAGTAGAGATAGGGTTTCACCATGTTGGCCAGGCTGATCTTTAATTCCTGACCTCATGTGATCTGCCCACCTCACCCTCCCAAAGTGCTGAGATTACAGGTGTGTGTGAGTTGCCGCACCAGGCTTTCATTCATATTTACTTTCTTTCTTTCTTTCTTTTTTTTTTTTTTTTTTTTTTTTTGAGATGGAGTCTTCTTGCTCTGTTGCCCAAGCTGGAGTGCAGTGGTGTGATCTCAGCTCACTGCAACCTCCACCTCCTGGGTTTGGGTGATTCTCCTGCCTGAGCCTCCCAAGTAACTGGGATTACAGGTACACACCACCATGCCTGGGTAATTTTTGTATTTTTAGTAGAGACAAGGTTTCACCATGTTGGCCAGGCTGGTCTCGAACTCCTGACCTCAGGTGATCTGCCTGCCTCAGCCTCCCAAAGCACTGGGATTACAGGAGTGAGCCACTGCACCCAGCCAAAACTTTAACAGCCCGCATAAGGATTACATTTACGATTCCAAAGTTATATTAAGATTATTTGAATTTGTACCTACTTAACTTCAATAGCATACAAAAACTCTGCTATACAACTGCACACTTGTGTTTTGTTTTTTTTTGCAAAATGTATCTTTATATATCGTATGCCCAAAACACACACTTATAATTTTTATTGATTTTTTAAAAATCCAGTAAAAAGTAAAAACTGGAGTTATATACAAAAATACCATAAATGTGGTTTTATATTTTCCAATATACTTACTTTTACTAGAGATCTTTATTTCTCCACACAGCTTGAGTTACTGTCTAGCATCCTTTTATTTCATCCCAAAGAACTCCTTTTAGCATCTCGTTTATGTTTAGTTTATTTATTTATTTATTTATTTATTTGAGACAGAGTCTCACTCTGTTGCCCAGGCTGAAGTGCAGTGGCACGATCCCGGCTCACCACAACTTCTGCCTCCCAGGTTCAGGCAATTTTCCTGCCTCAGCCTCCCAAGTAGCTGGCACTACAGGCATGCAACACTGTACCTGGCTAGTTTTTGTATTTTTAGTAAAGACGGGGTTTCACTATGTTGGCCAGGCTGGTCTCAAACTCTTGACCTCATGATCCACCTGCCTCAGCCTCCCAAAGTGCTGGGATTAAAGGCATGAGCTACCATGCCCAGCAGCATTTCTTGTATGGCAAGTGTAGTGGTAACCTTCCTTGGCATTAGTTTTTCTAGGAATGTCTTAAATTCTCCCTCATTTTTGAACATTTCTGGTAAGCACAGAATTCTTGGTTGATAGTGTTTCTTTTTCAGCTCTTGAATATGTCATCTCACCAACTATGTCCCCCATGATTTCTGATGACATATTTCTTATTAATAGTATTGAGAATCCCTTTATATAAGGAATCACTTCTTTCAGCACTTTGTCTTTGCCATTTGACATTTTGATGATAATGTGATTCACTGTAGGCCTGAGTTTCTCTCTTTTTTTTTAATAATTTTTTTTTGAGATGAAGTTTTGCTCTTGTTGCCCAGTCTGCAGTGCAATGGTGCAATCTTGGCTTACTGCAACCTCCACCTCCTGAGTTCAAGGGATTCTCCTGCCTCAGCCTCCCAAGTAGCTGGGAATACAGGCACCTGCCACCACGCCTGAGTTTCTCTCACTTAGAGTTCGTTGAGCTTCTTGGATTTATTTTTTTTTTTAATTTTTTTTTTTTTTTTTTTGAGACGGAGTCTCGCTCTGTCACCCAGGCTGGAGTGCAGTGGCGCAATCTCGGCTCACTGCAAGCTCTGCCTCCTGGGTTCACGCCATTCTCCTGCCTCAGCCTCTCCGAGTAGCTGGGACTACAGGCGCCTGTCACCACGCCCGGCTAATTTTCTTTTTTTAGTAGAGACGGGGTTTCACCGTGGTCTCAATCTCCTGACCTCGTGATCTGCCCGCCTCGGCCTCCCAAAGTGCTGGGATTACAAGCGTGAGCCACCGTGCCCGGCCTGAGCTTCTTAGATTTAAAGATTAATGTCTTTCATCAAATTTGGAAAGTTTTGCTTAATATTTCTTCACATTTTACTTCTTCCCCTTTATTTCTCTCTTATCTTTCTCCACCTTCCATAATGTGTATGTTGGTCTGATGCATGGTGTACTACAGGTCCTTTAAGTTCTGTTTGGTCTTCATTCTTTTTCCTTTAGTCCCCTCAGAGTTGATATTTTTCAAAAGTTCTATCTTCAAATTTGTGGATTCAGTTCTTCTGCATGCTCTCATCTTCCATGAAAGAGAAGATGCAACCAGTGACCAAAGAACTAATGTTAGGAGTTTGGCTTTACAAAGAAAATAGCTCCATGTTATCTTATTTAGAATTGCTAGGTATTTTATTTAGAAAGTATTTTGAAAAGAAAATAAAAAAGGATATAATCTAGAAAGCAAAGCACAGAAAACTTTACAAAGAACACTTAATAAAAACATTTAAAAGGAATTAAAACAGTTACTTCTCTGAGAGTAAATGAAAATGTGAATAAATGGATAGACAATGTAAAGGTGGAAAAGCTCATGTAATTGTGTTTTTTATCTTCTGCCACAGACCCTGGTGGACTGAACAAAGGAGGATGAACACAGGAATAAAGACAAAGATAAAAAGATCTGTTTTAAAAGAAGGGGTCAGGGGGCTCCTTGCTTCTAGTGAACAAGGGCCCTGGGCTTCTAGAGCCCTTTGTATTTATTGAGTAAAGGAAATAGGGAGGAGTGGGTGATTGTCAGCCAGCTGCATGATTTAGTGCAGGCCTGCATGTCTGCTTTCTTTGAGCAGTAGGCTCCAGATATTCCAGTAGATAACCTCAAGGAGCACGGCACCAGGCAGTGATTGCCCTCAGCATACCTTCTGGTGGCAGGCGCAGATGTGAGTTAGCCCACATCCTGCATTCATGATAAACAGTTTGCTGTTTGATCATATAGCCTCCAATGGAATGCTGAATTGGTCACAACCCTCAGGCTTTCAGCTCCCAATATCTCCCCCTTTCTGTTTTTGCATTAACTGAATGAATGTAAGGCCAGGTTGGACAGCTCTCATTTTCTGATTGGCAGTCCATCTAATTTTATAGACTATGAACAGAAAACAAAGACAGAACAGCATTATTCCCAGAACTGTACATGAGATGTTAACGTGGCGCTTTAGATAGGTCCAAGGATTGAGGCTCTCCAGACCTCACTGGAATTTGGTCCAGGCTTCTAAAGAAGGCTGAAACTCTTGAGTTTGCTTATTTAAATCAAGAATTTTGTTTTGTAATTCACCAATATCAAAGGTGATATTGGGTGTGAAAGCTCCCTGCAAATGGGCTTTCACAAGATCCCATGGATACTCACTTTGGTTATATTCTAAGTTGGTTACACAAATATGAGTGTGATTAAAATGACAGCACAATTGCTGTTGCAATTGTAAGCTTTGTACTTGTTCCCCTAACCATAGAACCATGGATTTTAACATTGCCACTTCAGTTTGTAACTCAGTGTTAATTTTACTCTGAAGAAGCCATGTTTTGTTGGTGGTACATGTCTAGCTCTCCATGTACTGAGCTGTTTGAACAGAACTATGCAAAGCTACACAGGACATTACTACAGATGTTATTAATGTGATCAAGGAAATAATAGCAAAAATTATCATGCCTAAGGCTTTACGGGTACAATGAGTAAGCTGAGTTAGAAGAAGTTTCATGAAGTGCAAAGCAGGGGTGGCAGCCCAAGGCTCAGACAGATTAACAGGAATCCATACCCTAGGGATGTGACCCATAATCATCAAGGTAGAGATGTGTTTACAATGTGCTATGATTAATGCAGTGATATAGCTGACGAGATTTACAGGTCAATTGGGTATTGTTTACCTGGAGCTGGTCCTTCTTAGCTGCCATAAAGACATAAGGATTAAAAACACAAACCGTAAATTTAGTGGTGATACTCTTTACAAATGTAACATCAAAACTATGTCAAGTAGCAGTACTAGTATTAGAGAGTACCCCTATCCAGATACTACCATTTGTAAATAGGACTGCTGCTTTCCATATTGTTTCTTGAATTGGACGTTTCCTACCTAGTTATTGCCACTGAAGAAGAGGCAGGCTAAAGCCTGTTCCATGCCAAGCAACCCAGGCAGCAGAATGGGATTGGATCCCAGTGTGGTATAAAGAAGAAGCATTAAAAGCCTGCTACCAATGTCAGTGAAGTTTGTGCCATGATGTCTGATTTTCATGTTTACCATCTAGTTGACCTTTAGGTCCCCAATCCACGATGTCTCCAGTTAACATAGATTGTCTTCTAGCCAGTGGGCCAAGACAGTGGGTCCATGGAGGGAGTAGGAACTATTGAAAGGAATCCATTCCATATAGTGAACACAATTGGGGTGATGGGGCTGGGAATGGTTGGTTAGCACACCAGTTACATTAATAGAACTAAGACCTAATAAGCACATGACTCTTCCATGGTGACTCAATCGTGCTTGAGCTTGAATTGTAAGACAGCTACTACAGTTGAGCAACGTCTTTGTAGTGATACACCAGGGGAGTCCCTTCCAGTGGGGCCATATAATTGATGACATTGTTCTGAGAGTCTAACTGTTATACATCAGGGGGAGTTAGGGGTCCTGGATTGCATGCTCCCTGATCATGATAGATCTCAGGGGGAGTGTCGATCCAAAGAACAGGCCATACTACTGGGAGATTAGGAACATATGCCAAATATGTTTCTACCTCTGCACAGAGAAAATATACTGCACAGGACATTATGGCTAACATGTCGAAGGACATGGATTCAGGGGTTTTTGCCTGGCCCTGACACTCCAGCATTTTCTCAGCTTCCTGCGTGTTTTTCTTGAGTTGCCCTCAGGTTATGGGGGTTGATGTCATCATGACTCTGATGAGCCTTCTCTCCATCTTCACACTCAGGCTCAGCTGACTGATGGCCCATACCAGAGGGACTGGGCCCATGGTTGGCCACCTTGGATCCCTCCAGTCTCTCATTCCATGGTTGCATGCACCTCGAGGGCACCCAAATGGTTTGTCCATCTCCTGTAAAAACACAAGCATACCCTCATCCCCATGTCAGTAAACCCACTGGAGCTTTCCATTGTCCTTCCATATTTATTAACAGCAAGCCAGTGATAAGTATTGTTTCTATAGATTATAGATTAACTAAAAGTATTCCTTATGGGAAACAAAGGGATGGGCCGAAATAAAGGGATGGGTCTCGCTAGTTATCTGCAGCAGGAGCATGTCCTTAAGGCACAGATTGCTCACGCTATTGTTTGTGGTTTAAGAATGCCTTTAAGTGGTTTTCTGCCCTGGGTGGGCCAGGTGTTCCTTGCCCTCATTCCGGTAAACCCACAACCTTCCAGTGTGGGAGTCATGGCCATCACGAACATGTCACAGTGCTTCAGAGATTTTGTTTATGGCCAGCTTTGGGGCCAGTTTATAGCCAGATTTTGCGGGGTCTGTTCCAAACATCCATTGTCAGTTTTTAATTGTTTAGGGACCCCCATATGAGCAAATGATGACAATGTCACCATACATGACCAGCTATCTCACCTGTTTGGCATGTAGCATGCAGCATATGAGAATAAGTGTCTATAGTCACATGAAAATAGCTAAGCTTGCCAAAGACTGCTATAGGTGTAACATCCATTTGCCATATTTCATCTGGAGCCAAGCCTGAGGGATTTCATCCTTCCATGGGTATAACACCAGTGACATGCTGACAAGTGGGACAAGCTTGCACAACAGCTCGAGACTGGCTGTGAGGCAGATGAAACATCCGAGGATGCAGTAATGCATGAGAACGAATCAATTTATCTGCTTTGTCACTGCCTAAAGATAATGGTCCAGGGAGATGGGTGTGAGAATGGATATGAGAAATATGAAAAGGAGCAGCATGAGAATTAACAGCTTGTTGAAGTCTTAGGAACAAGTTAAGCAATTCTGGCTCTAATGTACTTTTAATTGTAGCAGTTTCTATGTGACTGGCTACATTTACAACATAAGCTGAATCACAGACAATATTAATAGGAGTTGAAGCTGTAATCTCTAAAACTAGAATGACTCAATTAATTCTGAGCATTAAGCTGAAACCCCAGAGGTCCTTATTGTTCGAATATGTTTAGGTCCATAAATAGCTGCGCGACCTTTGGAAGAGCCATCAGTAAAATAAGTTTTTCCATCTGGAATAGGCTTGTGAAGAGTGATCACAGGAAGAATGAAAGAATGGACTTTATAAAACTGCAAAATTTTGTCTGAGGGATAATGATTATCTATTGCACCTACAAAATCTGTGAGAGCAGTTTGCCATTCACTCGATATTTCCTATGCTGAGGCCTGTTGCTGGGAGTCGAAAGGAACAATAATCTTATCAGGGTCATATCCTCTTGAAGGTGTGGCCTGCCCCTCCACACCTGTGGGTATTTCTAGTCAGGTGGGATGAGAGTCTGAGAAAAGAAATAAGACACAGAGACAAAGTATAGAGAAACAACAGTGGGCCCAGCAGACCGGCGCTCAACATACCAAGGACCTGCACCGGCACCGGCCTCTGAATTCCCTCAGTTTTTATTGATTATTATTTTCATTATTTTAGCAAAAAGGAATGTAGTAGGAGAGCAGAGTGATAATAAGGAGAAGGTCAGCAAAAAACATGTGAGCAAAAGAATCTATGTCATAATTAAGTTCAAGGGAAGGTACTATGCCTGGATGTGCACATAGGCCAGATTTGTTTCTCTCCACCCAAACATCTCAGTGGAGTAAAGAATAACAAAGCACATTACTGCAAACATGTCTCACCTCCCACCATAGGGCGGTTTTTCTCCTATCTCAGAACTGAACAAATGTACAATCGGGTTTTATACCAAGACATTCAGTTCCCAGGAGCAGGCAGGAGACAGTGGCCTTCCTCTATCTCAACTGCAAGAGGCTTTCCTCTTTTACTAATCCACCTCAGCACAGACCATTTATGGGTGTCAGGCTGGGGGACAGTCAGGTCTTTCTCATCCCACAAGGCCATATTTCAGACTATCACATGGGGAGAAACCTTGGACAATACCCCGCTTTCAAGGGCAGAGGTCCCTGCGGCTTTCTGCAGTGCATTGTGCCCCTGGTTTATTGAGACTAGAGAATGGCAATGACTTTTACCAAGTATACTGCTTGTAAACATTTTGTTAACAAGGCACATCCTAGGCTGGGCGCGGTGGCTCACACTTGTAATCCCAGCACTTTGGGAGGCTGAGGCGGGCAGATCACGAGATCAGGAGATCGAGACCACAGTGAAACCCCGTATCTACTAAAAATACAAAAAATTATCTGGGCGTGGTGGCGGGCCCCTGTAGTCCCAGCTACTCGGAGAGGCTGAGGCAGGAGAATGGCGTGAACCCGGGAGGCGGAGCTTGCAGTGAGCCGAGATCGCGCCACTGCACTCCAGCCTGGGCGACAGAGCGAGACTCCGTCTCAAAAAAAAAAAAAAAAAAAAAAAAAAAGGCACGTCCTGCACAGCCCTAGATCCCTTAAACCCTGATTTCATACAACACATGTTTTTGTGAGCTCCAGGTTGGGGCAAAGTGGCTGGGGCAAAGCTACAAATTAACAACATCTCAGCGAAGCAATTGTTTAAAGTATAGGTCTTTTTCAAAATGGAGTCTCTTATGTCTTCCCTTTCTACATAGACACAGTAACAGTCTGATCTCTCTTTTCCCTACACCTGTAAGCATTTTTGACCTATGCCTGCCCATAGTCACTATTTGTGTAATTAAGGAAAGATAGACTTGCAAAGTTTTCTCTGTTTGATTAGATAAAAATAGCCATTCTATCACTGTTACAGATTTCTCTAATTATTGGCCCATGAGTCCTGTTGGAGAATAGGGGGTAGGAAAAATAAACAAAAGCAAAGGTTTTTGCGGCTGCAGCCATGAGGCATGTCGTTGTTGAAGCATTTGCTCAATTGTAACAGCTTCTGCCTCTTTTGTAAGCTGCTGCAGGGAATTTAAAGAAGAATCTCCTTGTGGGGTTTGATAAAGATGTGTAAGTTGATAAGTAGCAATACCTAGCATTGGACACAACCAATTAATGTCCCCTAACAATTGTCAAAAATAATTTAAACTCTGTAACTTGTCTTTACAGAGAACAATTTTCTGAGGCCATACACTCCTCTCCATGACAATAATTCGTAAGTAATGGTATGGGGAAGTTGTTTGCACTTTCTCTGGCGCAATTTTGAGCTTCCATTTAACAAGAGCTCACTTTACTTCTCTGAATAATTGATGCAATATTTGATTTGTAGGAGCAGCCAAAAGAATATCATCCATGTAATGAGTGACATATGCAGTGGGAAACATATTTTGAGGCTCTTTTAATGCTCTTTGCACAAAATGCTGACATAATGTGGGACTGTTAAGCATGTCTTGAGGTAAAACTCTCCATTGATAATGAGAAACACGTTATTTTTTATTAATAGAAGGCACAGAGAAGGCGAATCGAGGCTTATCTTTCTCATGTAATGGTATAGTTAAGAAACAATCTTTAAGATCTATTACTACAAGAGGCCAGTCCCTTGGAATGGCTGCCAGGGATGGCAGACCTTGCTGTAATGCACCCATTGGTTTAATCTGTGCATTAATAACTCTCAAATCATGTAGCAATCACCATTTTCCTGACTTCTGTGGAATTACAAATACTGGTGAATTCCAGAAGCTAACTGACTCCTCAATATGTCACGCATCCAATTGCTCTTTTACTAGCTGATGGAATTGAGCTAGTTTCTCCTGTGATAGGGGCCATTGATCCACCCACACAGGTTTGTCAGTCAGCCATTCTAGCAGCAAAGCAGTCGGTAGAGGAGAAATATTAATGACCACAATCATAAATCCTGATGTCTCTATCTTTTTCTGTCTGTCTTTCCAGTTATTGATATCAGGTTAGGATTTCCTTGTAGGAATTTTTCTAAACCTTTCCCACTCTGATATCCCATGTCTTTCAACATTTTAAATCCTGGGTTATCAAAGTTTTCATTTGAAAATCTCATATCCCAAGCTGTAAGTAAGTCTCGACCCCATAAATTGATAGCTATATTTGCAACATAAGGCTGGAAAGTACATGATTGTCCATCCGGACCAAGACAAGATAAAATTTCAGCACTCTGTTGAATGCTTTGAGCAGCTCCTACTCCCACTAGGGATGTGGATGTTCGTCTGAGGGGCCAAGATGGAGGCCAATCCTTACTAGATATTACTGACATATCAGCTCCTGTGTCTATAAGCTTATAAAAATTTTTTTCCTTTAATTTGCACTACACAGATGGGTCTGTTAGAGGCCATGGGTTGTGATAAATAGATTTCTCATGTAGTTGTGCTCTCAAATCCTTTATTTCCTCATTTCTCCTTTCATGGAGAAGGGTGTAATTTGCAGGGGATAGGCAGTAATTTCACTATATATTCCCCCAGTTCAAAAACCCAAAGAGCTTGTGACATTAAAACTACTTCAATTTCTCCTTCATAATCGGAGTCAACTACTCTGTGGGCTACACTGATGCCTTGCAAGTTAAGGCAGCTTTGCCTAAAATTAGTCCCATGTATCCAGCTGGTAAATGTCCCCAAATGCCAGTGGGAACTTTTGTAGGTTTGTGTCCTCCAACTAGTGTAATTCTTTCTCTGGCAGGGAGATCTAATCCTGCACTTCCTGGTGTTCCTGGGGCGAGGGAATCAATATTTGTCCTGGGACCCACCCCTGAAGTGGGGTTGTGGTCTGAACTGGGAATGCCCTCATTGTCTGAGGGGCCCGGGTCCAGGCCCCCTTATCGTTTCCCAACAGGTGGGGTGCCATTCTGATGAAATTTTGAGTGGCATTGTATAGCCAAATGATTTCCTTTGTTACAGCGAGGACAGAGTCCTGGCATTTTTTCTGCTGGCAGGGGCACCACATTGTAAAATTCTTTCTGTTCTGAGATCTGGTGGCATTCCTTTTTAAAACGTCCAGTTTTTCCACAATTATAACATTTTCCCACTTTGGGGTTTGACCCTTGGCTCCTTTTAGATTTGTCAACTACTAAACTAGCCATTGCTTAAGCTAACATTGTAGAATGATGAAATTCAGTTCCTACATCCTGACAGGCTTTAAGGTAATTCCCCAAGTTCTTTGTGGATCTCACAGGAGCCATTGCATGCTCGCAATCTGCATTTTCGTTTTCATAGGCTAGAGTTATGGAAAGCATTTCTGTAGAAGAGGCATGAGGGACCTGATGCCACACTGCCTCTTGCAGCCACGTGATAAATTGTGCATAAGGTTCCCATGATCCCTGCATGACAAGTAGAAAAGATGCACTGCAACTCCCTCTTCAGGAATTGTGCTCCAAGTATGCTTGGTGGCTAAGGCAGACTGGTGGTAAGCGGCCTCTGGGAGTGTCAGTTGTTGTACCAGATCTGAAAAGGGGTCACTGCCTGTCAGCATTTTCTCTGTAGTGTTTCCTTGACCAGAGGTGCAATTCTGCCTAGCCTGGTCTGTGCACATTTCTTGTCAATCTAAACTCCATGTGAGATATGCACTGACAGATGAGCAAGTGCAAGCCAAATGTTTTACATCAAAGGGTGGGAGGCGCATGGCTCTGAACATTGATTCTAACAGCCTTATAGTAAACAGGCTTTGCACCCCATTATTAACCACACTAGCTTTTAATTATTTTAGTAATTTAAACTCTACAGGAGTGTGCTCTTGAAAAAGATGTTGCGGATCATTCAGATCAGGCCTTACAGTAATTGGAAAACTGCAAGGTCCTAAAGGTTCCCCAGCCATAGCAGCAGCGTGCAAAATTTTTCATACATGGGTTTCTACTTCTGTTACTGGATGGGGTGGCAGAGGTCAATTCTCCTCTCCTATTTCCTGCTTAGCAAACAGCCAATTCTCCTCCCCTTTCTCCTGCTCATTATTTTCAATAGGCGCTGTCAGAGAAACAAATGATGTTTTTAATTCTTGAGACTCAGAATCTGACTCCTGCTGTCTGACAGAATAATAAGACAATGGCAGTAGGACCGTGTGAACAAAAACCCAAGCAGAAAAAACAGAAGGGTCTACTTTGAGACCTTCTTGATGAGCCCGTTTCAATCCCTCTTCTATTTTGTCCCAATTTCCCACATTGAGAATGTCTGCCTGCAGAAACCATGGGTTATGTGTAATAACCTCCTGCAGAAGCCTAGTTAATGTCTGTGAATTAACTTGAGCTCCAGACTGTTTCAACAGAACTTTAAGAAATTGCACATAATGTTTTTCTTCAACAGACAAATTCTGCCCTATGTTACCCTGATTCAGAAACTTCCCATTCCCGGTACTTCTTTAGAGCACTGATCTTATATTCCCTGCTGGCATATTTGTCCCAGGGTCCTCATTCATCTTGTTAGTTTCACTTCCTCCGCTCCAGCAGACCTTCATTCACGTCCTTGAAGTCCCTGTTCATGACACCACTTTGCCACAGACCCTGGTGGACTGAACAAAGCAGGACGAATGCAGAAATAAAGACAAAAACAAAAATATGTGTTTTAAAAGAAGGTCGGGGGGCTCCTTGCTTCTAGTGAACAAGGCCCCTGAGCTTCTAGAGCCCTTCGTATTTATTGAGTAAAGGAAATAGGGAGGAGGGGGTGATTGTCAGTCAGCTGTTTGATTTAGTGCAGGCCTGCATGACTGCTTTCTTTGAACAGTAGGCTCCAGATGTTCCAGTAGATAACCTCAAGGAGCACAGCACCAGGGAGTGATTGCCCTAGGCATAACTTCTGGTTGCAGGCACGGATGTGAGTTTGCCCACATGCTGCATTTATGATAAACAGTTTGCTGTTTGATCATATAGCCTCCAATGGAATGCTGAGTTGGTCACAACCCTCAGGCTTTCAGCTCCCAACATTTTTCACTATAGAGAATTCTTTCATGTAAGGAATTACTTCTTTCAGCACTCTTTGTCTTTGCCAATTGACATTTTGATGATAATGTGGCTCACTGTGGGCCTCTCTGGGTTTCTCTTACTTGGAGTTTGCTGAGCTTCTTGGATTTAAAGATTCATGCCTTTCATCAAATTTGGGAAGTTTTACCTATTATTTCTTCATATTTTAATTATTCTCCTTTATTTCTCTCCTATCTTTCTCCACTGGCTTCTCACTAGACAGAGCTGCCCCACACAATGGCACTTTTCTGCCTGGGGCTCACATGCACAGGTGACTTGAAGGATTCCTCTCTTCTCTGACCTAACCTTTTTGTGCTACGCCTTCTTAATCACACTACATTTGCAGAGCTGATACCCTGCTCATGGGACAAGACATAGGATGTGGGAGTAATGCGTAGGAGACAAGAACTTTGCACAAAAAGAATTCTAACACTTTGGATTTAAAGCATTCTGAAGATAGACAAGTCCAATTTTAGAAACAGCAAAATAATAAGAGCAGAAAATTTTCACAAGGACTCAAAAGCAAATACCCTCACTCACTACCCCATATAGAACTAATCCTTGAAAACCATGACAGAGAAAATGAAATCCATGCAAGGAACAGATTTTTATTTTCCTGGGAAGTCACTAGACTGCCTCACAAGGACAGGGACCATCAATTTTGTGTTCACCACTAACTTGCCATTATTATAGCAAATCTTGGAACACAAGACATGCTTAAGAACAACTATTTGCTGCGTTACAAATGAAGAAGGAATGAGGCCAGCCTGCTTCATCAAGGTTAAGTTTCTAAAGTTCTCCAGCAACATGTCTCTGTACAGGTTTTCCCAAACAAACTCCAGTAATGCCCACTCCTCCAATGATAAGTCTACTGCCAGTTACTTGAAGGTTGGGGAGTTCTAAAACATCACACATATATTCTGGCTCAGGCAATGAGCATCTTCAAGAATGCACCAGGATGGATGTCGCAGGAGGATAATGGATGGGCTGGTAGCACTAGGGAAGAAAACTCAAGACAGGAATTCAGACATGTTCTTGAAGCCTCTTATTATCTGCCCCATGATTCACTTCTCTCCTCTTTTACCCACAGACACTGAACCATCTTCTAGATAGAAGCTTTAATGGCTTCACTAGCATATAGTTGACCTGATTTTTCCACTATGTTGTAAAAACTCATCCAGTGGCTGGGCGTGGTGGTGCATGCCTGTAATCCCAGCACTTTGGGAGGCTGAGGTGGGTGGATCACCTGAGGCCGGGAGTTTGAGACCAGCCTGACCAACATGGAGAAACTCCATCTCTACTAAAAATAAAAAATTAGCTGGGCATGGTGGCACATGCCTGTAATTCCAGCTACTTGGGAGGCTGAGGCAGTAGAATTGCTCAAACCTGGGAGGTGGAGGTAGCGGTGAGCCGAGATTGCACCATTGCACTCCAGCCTAGGCAACAAGAGTGAGACTCCATCTCAAAAAAAAAAAGTGAGTAGGGGAGAATGAATATTGAGAAGACAACTAGCTATTATTTGACGTGCAAGGTCAGAGAGAATTTTCTTATAAATAAGAATAAAGAGGCCAGGAGTGGTGGCTCACGCCTATAATCCCAGCACTTTCGGAGGACAAGGCAGGTGGACCACGAGGTCAAGAGATCAAGACCATCCTGGCCAACATGGTGAAACCCCATCTCTACTAAAACTACCTGGGCGTGGTCGTGCATGCCTTTAGTAGTAGCTGTAGTTCCAGCTACTCAGGAGGTTGAGTCAGGAGAATCGCTTGAACCCAGGAGATGGAGGTTGCAGTGAGCCGAGATTGCGCCACTGCACTCCAGCCTGGCGACAGAGCAAGATTCTGCCTCAAAAATAAATAAATAAAGGAATAAGAAAACTGAGTGCGATGGTTCATGCCTGTAATCCCAGCACTTTGGGAGGCTGAGGTGGGTGGATCACCTGAGTTCAGGAGTTCCAGACCTGCCTGTCCAATATGGTGAAACCCCATCTCTACTAAAAATACAAAAAATTAGACAGGGATGGTGGCACGTGCCTTTAATCCCAGCTATTCAGGAAGCTGAGGCAGGAGAATCACTTGAACCCAGGAGGCAGAGGTTGCAGTGAGCTGAGATCATGTGTGCCATTACACTCCAGCCTCGACAATAAGAGTAAAACTCTGTCTCAAAAAATATATATAAATAAAAATAAAGGGCCGGGCGCAGTGGCTCATGCCTGTAATTCCAGAACATTGGGAGGCCGAGGTGCGTGGATCACGAGATCAGGAGATCAAGACCATCCTGACCAACATGGTGAAACCCCATCTCTACTAAAAATACAAAAATTAGCCAGGTGCGGTGGTAGGCACCTGTAGTACCAGCTACTCGGGAGGCTGAGGCAGGAAAATCACTTGAACCTGGGAGGCAGAGGCTGCAGTGAGCTGAGATCGTGCCACTGCATTCCAGCCTGGACAACAGAGCGAGCCTCTGTCTAAAATAAAATAAAATAAAATAAAGGCCAAGTGCAGTTGCTCATGCCTGTAATTCCAGCACTTTAGGAGGCCAAGGCAGGAGACTGTCTTGAGGCCAGTGGTTCTAGACCAGCCTGGGCAACATAGTGAGACCCCCACCTCTATTTTTTTTTTTTTTTTTTTGAGATGGAGGCTCGCTCTGTAGCCCAGGCTGGAGTGCAGTGGAGTGACATTGGCTCACTGCTAGCTCAGCCTCCTGGGTTCACGCCATTCTCCTGCCTCAGCCTCCTGAGTAGCTGAGACTACAGGCTCCCCACAACACCTAATTTTTTTGTATTTTTTTAGTAAAGACAGGGTTTCACTGTGTTAGCAAGATGGTCTCAATCTCCTGACCTCGTGATCTGCCCGCCTCGGCCTCCCAAAGTGCTGGGATTACAGGCGTGAGCCACTGTGCCCGGCCCCCCATCTCTTTTTTTTTTTTTTTTAATTTTTTCTTAAAAGAAGAAATGTGACCACTGAGACTGCATCTATCCCGTGAGCACAAACCTTGCCCCCGCCCACTCTGCAGCCTATACACACCCACTGTCAGCTCACCATGGATGATGATATTGGGGTGCTTGTAGTTGACAATGGCTCCGGCCTGGGCAAGGCCAACTTCGCGGGTGACAATGCCCCCCAGGCCATCTTCCCGTCCATCGTGGGGCATCTGCAGTACCAGGGCGTTATGGTAGGCATGGGTCAGAAGGACTCTTACGTGGGTGACGAGGCCCAGAGCAAGAGAGCAACCTACCCTGAAATATCCCATTGAGCACAGCATCGTCACCAACTGGGATGACATTGAGAAGATCTGGCACCACACCTTCTTTTTGGTTTTTTTGTTTGTTTGTTTTGAGACAGAGTCTTGCTCTGTTGCTCAGGCTGGAGAGCAGTGGCGCAATCTCGGCTCACTGCACGCTCCACCTCCCAGGCTCACGCCATTCTGCTCAGCCTCCTGAGTAGCTGGGACTACAGCCGCCCGCCACCAAGCCCAGCTAATTTTTTGTATTTTTAGCAGAGATGGAGTTTCACCGTCTTAGCCAGGATGGTCTCAATCTCCTGACCTCGTGATCCACCCGCCTCGGTCTCCCAAAGTGCTGGGATTACAGCCATGAGCCACCGCGCCCGACCTGGCACCATATCTTCTACAATGAGCTGCATGTGGCTACCGAGGCCCCCCTGAACCCCAAGGCCAACCATGAGAAGATGACCCAGATCATGTCTGAGACCTTCAACACCCCATCCATGTACATAGCCATCCAGGATCTGCTGTCTCTGCATGTGGCCTCCAGCTTCTCCCTGAAGAAGAGATTCCAGCTGCCGGATGGCCAGGTCATCACCATCAGCAACGAGCAGTCCCCATTGTCCCATTGCACTCTTCCACCCTTCCTTCCTGGGCATGGAATCCTGTGGCATCCACGAAACTACCTTCAACTCCATCATGAAATGTGACATGGACATCTGCACAGACCTGTATGCTAACCCAGTGCTGTCCAGTAACACCACCATGTACCCTAGCATTGCTGACAGGATGGAAGAGGAGATCGCCATCATGGCTCCCAACATGAAGAAGATCAACATCATTGCTCCTCCTGAGCACAAATATTCTGTATGGATTAGTGGCTCCATCTTGGCCTCGCTGTCCCCCTTCCAGCAGATGTGGGTCAGCAAGCAGGAATACGAGGAGTCCGGCCTCTGTATTGTCCACCCTACCGCAAATACTTCTAGGCGGACGGTGACTTACATTATAACCTTTTTTGACAAAAACCTAACTTATGCAGAAAATAAGATGAGATTGGCATTTTTTTTTTTTTTGGCTTAAGATTTAAAACCTGGAATGGTGAAGGTGACAGCAGTCAGTTGGAGTGAGGAATCCCAAATGTTCTACAATGTGGCTGAGGACTTTGATTATACATTGTTCTTTTTTTTAATAGTCATTCCAAATATTGGGAGATGCATTCTCTTTTTTGTTTTTTGTTTTTCTTGAGACAGAGTCTCGCTCTGTCACCCAGACTGGAGTGCAGTGGTGCAATATTGGCACACTACAACCTCTGCCTCCCAGGTTCAAGCGATTCTTTTGCCTCAGCCTCCCAAGTAGCTGGGATTACAGGTGCACCACCACACCCAGCTAATTTTTGTATTTTTAGTAGAGATGGGGTTTCACCATATTGGCAAGGATGGTCTCGAACTCCTGACCTCATGATCCACCCGCCTCAGCCTCCCATGCTGGCATTACAGGCGTGAGCCACCGCGCCCTGCTGGGAGGTGCATTCTTACAGGAAGTCCCTTACCCTCCCAAAAGCCACCCCATTTCTAAGGAGAATGCCCAGTCCTCTCCCAAGTTCACATAGGGTGGTGATAATATTGCTTTCATGTAAATTATATAATACAGAATTTTTTAAATCTCTGCCTTTGTATTTTTATTTTGTTTAATTTTGAATGATCAGCCATCATGTCCCCCATTTTTTGTCCCCCAACTTGAGATGTATAAAGGCTTTTGGTCTCCCTAGGGATGGGTGGAGGAATGGAGGCAGCCAGGGCTTACCTGTACACTGACTTGACACCAGTTGAATGAAAGTGAACACCTTAAAAAAAAAAAAAAGAAATTCCATGTAGACCCATGGTATGACCAATTATCAACGACACTAGAGAGGACTATCTAAAAGCATCTATTAATAATCCCTCATGACAACCAGGTGAGGTGGCAGAGGTTGCAGTGGGCAGAGGTTGCACCCCTGGACTCCAGCCTGAGTGACAGAGGGAGACTCCATCTCAAAACAAAAACAAAAAATCCCCAAGTTTTGCAGAATCTGGATTTTATGAAAAAAGAAAAAAACTTATCTTGGCAGTTAAACACACATTCACTGTTAAATGAACATATAATGCAAATGAGAGTGTTTACAACTGTAGTCATGAAGAAAGTGCTAATTTATAAAATGTGCATAACAGAACAAGTAATATATTCAGAAACTCTTTCAAAAACAAATTTAATCATATAAAACCACCACAGAAAACTAAGGGGCCAACATCTTATCTGAGAATAGGACACACAGAAAGACAATTTCATCTTCATGTCATTTATTTGAATGTACCCCCAAAATGAATTATCTTGTTTGCAACAAGAGTGATACAGAAAGTCTTCCACAGCTGGGCACGGTGGGTTATGTCTGTAATCCCAGCACTTTGGGAGGCTGAGGTGGGTGGATCACCTGAGGTTGGGAGTTCGAGACCAGCCTGACCAACACGGAGAAACCCGGTCTCTACTAAAAATACAAAAAAAAATTAGCCAAGTGTGGTGGCGCATGCCTGTAATCCTACTCAGGAGGCTGAGGCAGGAGAATCGCTTGAACCTGGGAGGTGGAGGTTGCGGTGAACCAAGATCCCACCATTGCATTCCAAGGCTGGATGCCTGGAGAAACCCAGTGTACACATTCAGCTTTCAGCTTATTCCAATCATGACTGAAGAGGCCCAGCCAGGCAATAAGGGTCCCCTTGAGCCAGCAGCTTAGCTTCAGGTAGAGGGATGCATGATAAAATTATGATAAAGTTTTTCCAAAAGATGTATCTGCCAATAGGTAAAGCCACAAGGCTGCTAATGTCAGGCTGCTGCACTCATTCCATCTCCATTTCTATGTGACCAGCGAAGCTTACTGGGACATTCCCTTGCTGGTCACTGAATTCTTTGGAGATGTCAAGCATTCAGTTTCAGAAAGAGATTAGTACCAGGTCGCTATCTGACCTTTTTTCTTTTTTTTTTTTAATAGAGGCAGAGTGTTGCTATGTTGCCCCAGGCTGGTTGTGAACTCCTGGGTTCAGGTGATCCTCCTGTCTTGGCCTCCAAAAGTGCTGAGATTACAGGCGTGAGCCACTGGGCCCAGCCCCTACCTCACCTTTTTTTTTTTTTTTGAGATGGAGCTTCACTCTTCTCACCCAGGCTGGAGTGCAGTGGCACAATCTTGGCTCACTGCAACCTCCACCTCCTGGGTTTAAACAACTTTCCTGCCTCAGCCTCCTGAGTAGCTGGGATTACAGGTGCCCACCATCATGTCTGGCTAATTTTTGTATTTTTAGTAGAGATGGGGTTTTGCCACATTGGCCAGGCTGGTCTTCAATTCCTGCCTTGGCCTCCCGAGTAGCTGGGATTACTGGCATGCACCACAACACCTGGCTAATTTTGTATTTTTAGTAGAGATGGGGTTTCACCATATTGACCAGGCTGGACTCCAACTCCTGACCTCCAGTGATCCACCCGCCTTGGCCTCCCAAAGTGCTGGGATTAGAGGTGTGAGCCACCATGCCAGGCCCCCTACCTGACCTTTTAAAGAAGGGACATGCTTGGTGGCTCCATCAGGCAGATATTATGGCATGTGAAATATCTAAGGGTTGTATCCCACTTTTCCCCTTCCCATGGCTTCACAGCAATTTACGATGTACAAAAGAAGCCTTATGAATGAACAAAGGTGGTTCCACTTGATTTACAAGCAGGTTTCTCTCCACTGAGTTTCTACACCTTCTATAAGGTATGAAGTTTTTAAAAGCCCTGCCACATTCCTTTTTTTCTTTTATTTTTCAGTCAACTTTTTCTTGAGACAGGGTCTCATTCTGTTACCCAGGCTGGAGTGCACTGGCACAATCTCGGCTCCCTGCAACCTCCACCTCTTGGGTTCAAGTGATCCTCCCACCTCAGCCTCCTCAGTAGCTTAGACTACAGATGCACACTACCATGCCCAGCTAATTTTTGTACTTTTGTAGAGATGAGGTTTCACCATGTTGCCCAGGCTGGTCTTGAACTCCTGGGCTCAAGTGATCTGCCCGCCTCAGCCTCCCAAAGTGCTGGGATTACAGGTGTGAGCCACTGTGCCTGGCCCACATTCCTTATGATGGGGCTTCAATCCACTCTAAGCTCTTCCATTTTGTGCAAGATCACGTTCTTTGATTTCATACTACAAGAAACCTCTTCTTTATATTCTTTTATTTTTTCTCATGTGGGTTTTATAAGTTCTTTCACCAGATGAGTTTGGATGCTTTAAGGGATAATAAAATGGTTTTTCACGTGCCCTTAGATTCACTGAAATGGTCTCCTGTGTGATTTCTGACATTTAGCAGACCAAAGATTGAAAAGAGGCCAGGTGTGGTGGCTCATGCCTGTAATCCCAGCACTTTGGGAAGCCAACGTGGGCAGATGACTTCAGACCATGAGTTCGAGACCACCCTGACCAACGTGATGAAACCCCAGCTCTACTAAACATACAAAAATTAGCCGAGCATGGTGGTACGTGCCTGTAATCCTAGCTACTCCAGAAGCTGAGACAGGAGAAATGCTTGAACCCAGGAGGCAGAGGTTGCAGTGAGCCAAGATCATACCATTGTACTCAAGCCTGGGCAAGAGAGGGAGACTGTGTCTCAAACACACACACACACACACTACACAGACAGAAAACACTTCATTCCTTACATTCATAAGGTTTCTCTCCATTGTAACTCTGAACATGAATATTAAAGACTATAGAATATCTAAAGGTTTTCTCACATTCTTTACTGTATTATTTTCATAGAGTTGACTAAAAAAATGAACCCCACACGTTGGATGGCTTAAACACAGAAATTTATTTGCTCATAATTTTTGAGGCTGGAAGTCCAGGATCAAAGTGTAGATAAGGATGATTTCCTCTATAATGAGCCTTAAAAGAAGGATCTCCTCCAGGAATCTCTCTTTGCCTTGGAGGTAACCATTTCTGGTCACTTAACATAAAATTCTGTTCCTGCTACCCTGGTATCTCTTTCACTTCTTATAAGGAAACCAGTCATATTGAATGAGGGCCCCATTCTAACTGCCTCATTTTAAAATCACCTCTTTAAAAAACCACATCTCCAAACACCACCATTATCTTGAGGTCCCAGGGATGAAAGCCTTAATGTTTATGGGTGGATGGGACATGTGACATAGTCTAGATCAGCAGTCCCCTTTTTGGCACCAGGGGCCAGTTTCATGGAAGACATTTTTCCCATGGACTGGAGTTGGGGATTAAACTGTTCCAGTTCAGATCATCAGGCATTAGATTCTCATGAGTGTGCAGTCTAGATTCCTTGCATGTGCAGTTCACAATAAAGTTCATGATCCTATGAGAATCTAAGGCCACTGCTGATCTGACAGAAAGTTGAGCTCAGGCAGTAATGTTTGCTTACCCTACATTCACCTCCTGCTGTGCAGCTTGGATCTTAACAGGCCACAGACCAGTACCAGTCCATGGCCCAGGGGTTTGGGGATCCCGGATCTAGGCCATTCCACTTATTATATTCATCAAGTTATTCTCCAGCATACATTGGTATATGAATATTAAAGCTTGTGGAACATAAAAGGGTTTTCCCACAATCCTTGAATTCATAGTTTCTGTACAGTTTGTGTTCTAAAATGTTTATCAAGGACTAAGTGGCAGGAAAGGGCTTTCCCACATTCCTTACATCAATATGGCTTCTCTCCACTGGGAATCCTGACATATACCTTAAGGCTTGAGAAATAAGTGAAGATTTTCCCACATTCCTTATAAACATAAGTTTTCTCCTAGTGGGAGTTTTGTGGTATCAGTCCTATGGATTAAATGAAGCCTTTCCCATATTTTCCATATGCGTAGGGTTTCCTGCCACTGTGAATTCTTACAAGTTCATTATGACCTGAGATAATAAAGAAGTAGTTCCAGATACCCAACTCTCATAGCATTTTTCCACAATGTGACTTTGTTCACATCTTTCATGTAAATGGGAACAACAGAGAGCTTTACCACAATTCTAACATGGATAAGGTTTCTCTCCAGTGTGAGTTCTTTAATGATATGGAAAGGGACTGTAAGAATTGAAGAACTGGCTGGGTGTGACGGCTCATGCCTGTAATCTCAGCACTTTGGGAGGTCAAACCAGGCAGATCACTGGAGGTCAGGAGTTTGAGACCAGCCTGACCAACATGGAGAATCCCTGCCTCCACTAAAAATACAAAATTTGCCAGGCGTGGTGGTACATGCCTGTAATCCCAGCTACTTGGGAGGCTGAAGCAGAAGAATTGCTTGAACCTGGGTGATGGAGGTTGTGGTGAGCCAAGATTGAGCCATTGCACTCCAGCCTGGGCAACAAGAGCAAAACTCCGCCTCAAAAAAAAAAAAAAAATTCAAGAATTTATCATACTACTTATATTCACAGGGTTTCTTTACACTGTGAGTTCGTATACTTGAAATGAATTTAAATAACTGTAGTTTTTTCAACATTGCTTTACATTTTTAGGGTTTTTCTTCAGTGAGTTTGTATGTGGATATTAAAAAGGAAGGATTATATAAATCCTTTCCAACATTTCTTATGCTGAAATGGCATCTCTCCAGAGTAAATTTTCACATATTCAATAAGGTCTGAGTAACTAGTGACAACTTCTCCATATTCCTTACATTCACAGGGCTGTGTCCACTATGAGTTCATGTTTAAGAAAGGCTGAGCATTGATGATGGGTTTTTGGTTTTTTTGTTTGTTTGTTTGTTTTGAGACAGAGTCTCACTCTGTCGCCCAGGCTGAAGTGCAATGGTGTGATCTCAGCTCACTGAAAGCTCTGCCTCCTGGGTTCATGCCATTCTCCTGCCTCAGCCTCCCAAGTAGCTGGGACTGCACGTGCCCACCACCACGCCCAGCTGATTTTTTTGTATTTTTAGTAGAGACGGGGTTTCACCATGTTGGCCAGGATGGTCTTGATCTCCTGACCTCGTGATCCACCCACCTCTGCCTCCCAATGTGCTGGGATTACAGGGGTGAGCCACTGCGCCCAGCCTTTTCTTTTTTTTTTTTTTTTTTGAGACAGTGTCTCACTGTTGCCCAGGCTGGAGTGTGCAGTGTCAATCTCAGCTCACTGCGACCTCCACCTCCTGGAGTCAAGCGATTCAGGCTGGTCATGAACTCCCAACCTCAGGTGATCCGCCTGCCTTGGCCTCCCAAAGTTCTGGGATTACAGGCATAAGCCACAGCATCTGGGGTTTTTAGTCAGAGCTTCAGTGACCTGGAGGAAGGGAAATATCCAACTCCAGCCAACTCTATACATCCTGACCCAACTAAAGGGTGGGAAAAACTGTGAATTTCACAGTGCAGAAGCACAGACTCACTGGAAGACTGACATCTAATTCCTGGACAATAGAATGCTGCCCCTCTCCCCACAGCTTACCACCATTACTAGAGGCCTACTTACAGCAGTTCCCCTTATCCAGTATGCCATGTCCAGCTAAAGAAAAATTACAAGCATACTAAAAGGCAAAAGTTAGTTTAAAGAGAAAGAGTAAGAACCAGAACCAGATATAGCAGGATTGCCGAAATTATCAGACTGGGAATTTAAAACAATTATGATTGATATGCCATGGGTTCTACTGGATAAAGCAGACAGCATCCAAGAACAGACAGGCAGTGTAAATACAGAGATGGAAATTCTAAGAACCACAAAGAAATGCTAGAGATTGAAGACAGTGTAACAGAAATGAAGAATGTCTTTGGTAAGATTATTATTGGCCAAGAAACAGCCAACTAAAGAGCTTGAGACTATATCAGCAGAAACATCCACAACTGAAAAGCAAAGAGAAGTAAGAATAAAAAAACAAGATATAAGAACTGTGGGATACCTACAAAAGATGTATCCTACATATAAAGGAAATACCAGATGGAAAGGAAAAAAAGGGAAAGAAATATTTGAAACAATGACAGAATTTCTCAAAATTAACTCAGACACCAAAACACAAATCCAGGAGGCTAAGCAAACACCAAGAGGACAAGCACCAAAAACCTATACCTAGGCATATCATTTAAAAATAACAGAATATCAAAGATAACAAAAAATTTTCATAGAAGCCAGAGGAGGGGAAGCACTTTAAGTACTGAGGATCAAGTATAAGAATTACATCCAACTTTGAGCATAGAAGGAAGAAGTGAAGGTAAAATAAAAATGTTTATTTTTCTAATTCTTAATTGATCTAATAGATAACTTCTGAAAAATAGCTACAATGTATTAGATTACATATGCTAATTTGTGTGTGTGTGTTTAGGCATATAAGTGAAATATAGTAATGATGGAAGGTCTGAGAGGGAGGATTTAGGATTATTTTGATAGTATAAGGTACTAACACTACTCAAGAACAGTACAGTATTATGAGAATTCATGTAAATATTATGGCATGTGAAATATTTAAAGGCTATACCATATTCCTTACCTTCCCAGGGTTCTGAGGTAATTTTACATGTGTGAAAAAAATTCTGTGGAATTAATGTAAGGCTTCCTACATGCATTACAGGTAGAAGGCTTCTCTCCAGTTCAACTTCTTATGCCTTCTAGAAGGTAGAAAACATTAATGTAAGCTTTTCCACAATCCTAACGGGGTTTTGGTCCACTCCAAGTTCCAATATGGTGTATAGGGTCACATTCCTTGCTTTCACAGTAAAAGAAATTTTCTTTCCTTTTTTCCCCTCTATTTTCACACGATCTATGACCAGACAACTTGCATGTGAATATTAAAATATAGTGAACATTCACAGGCTTTTTCATATGCCTTACATTCATACAATTTCTCTCCTACATAATTTCTCCTGTATGTAGAAAGGACTGAAGACTCAATGAAGGCTTTCCCATGTCTTACATTCATATAGTTTCTCTCCAGTGTGGCTTTGCATGTGAATATTAAGGCTTTTGGACAATCTATAAACGTTTTTGCTTATTGCTTACTGTATTGACTTGCTAGAGCCACCACAACAAAATGCCACAGACTGGGTGGCTCAAACAAGAGAATTTTATTTGCTCAAAGTTCTGGAAGCCCAAGATGAAGGTGCCAGCAGGGTTGGTGGCTTTGATAGAAGGATCTGTCTCAGTCCTCTGTCTTTGGCTTGCAGATGGCCATCATCTGATGACTTCACATCATCTTCTATTTGTTGTCCCAGTTGTGTCTTTCTCTTCTTATAGGGACACCAATCATATCGGATTAGGGATGTACCCTAACAGACTCAATTTAATAATTTTTTTTTTTTTTTTTGAGATGGAGTCTCACTCTGTCGCCCAGGCTGGAGTACAGTGGCACGATCTCTGCTCACTGCAACCTCTGCTTCCTGGGTTCAAGTGATTCACTTGCCTCAGCCTCCCAAGTAGCTGGGATTACAGGTGCCCACCACCACACCTGGCTAAATTTTTTGTATTTTTAGTAGAGACAGGGTTTTGCCATGTTGGCCAGGGTGGTCTCAATCTCCTGACCTCAAGTGATCCACCCACCTCAGCCTCTCAAAATGCTGGGATTACAGGAATTAAGTAATTTTCATGGAGCTTCTCCTCTCCAGAGTGAGTTCATTCATGTCTTTGAAGTGAACTGGAACAAATGAGAGCTTTCCCACATTTATTACATGGACAGTTTCTCACTAGTGAATTTGTTCATGTCTTCGAAGTGAACGGGGATGACTGTAAGCTTTCCCGCACTGCTGACATTTATAGGGTTTCTCTTCTGTGTGAGTTTTTTCATGAATTCTAAAGGAACTGGAACACGTGAAGGCTTTCCCACACTCCTTACATTCATAGGGTTTCTCTCCAGTGTGAGTCCTTTCATGTATTTGAAATGAACTGGAATGACTGAAGGCCTTTCCACATTGTTTACACTCATAGGGTTTTTCTCCAGTGTGGATTCGCATGTGAATTTTAAGGTGGGTGGAATAGTTAAAAGCCTTCCCACATTCCTTACAAGTGTATGGTTTCTGGGCACTGTGTGTTCGCATGTGATTATTAAGACATGAGGGATACCCAAATACTTTCCCACATATCTTACACTCACAGGCCTTCTCTTCAGTGTGAGTTCTCAAATGTCCACTAAGATTTGAGGAAACTGCAAAGGCTTTCCCACATTCAACACACACAAAAGGCTTCTCTCCAGTGTGAGTTCTTATATGTTGAATAAGGCGTGAGGATGTAAGGAAGGATTTCCCACATTCCTTACATTCATAGGGCTTGTCTCCACTGTGAGATCGTACATGCATACTAAGGCCCGAGTACTGAGTGAAGGCTTTCCCACATTCCTTACATACATAGGGTTTCTCTCCAGTGTGAGTTCTTCCATGTATCTGAAATGAATTGGAATAATTGAAGGCTTTCCCACATTCCTTACATTCATATGGTTTCTCCCCAGTGTGGGTTCGCATGTGAATACTGAGGTAGGCTGGGTATCTATAGCCTTTTCCACATTCCTTACATTTGTAAGGCTTTTTTGCATTGAGGGTTTCTATAAGCATAGAAAGGCTTGTGGAGTCAATAAAACCTGGCCCATAATCCCTCCATTCATAGAGTTTTTCTCCATTGTGAGTTCTCATATGTGCCTGAAGGTATGACTCATTAATGAAGGATTTTCCACAGTGACGACATTCAAATGACTTTTCTTGTGTGCTAGTTCTCTGGTATACAATATTTGGTGTCAGGCTGAAGATTTTTTCACTCTGATTAAACTCAGAAAGTTTCTCACCAGTAGAGGTTTTCTCATGCAGGGTAAGGAAATCTTTTCCATACTGATTACAGTCATGAGTGTTCCCTGTACTTTGAGTTCTCATGTGCGTCTTCAGGCATGAGTGTTCACTGAAGACTTCTCCACATTGCTCACAGTCACAGAGTTCCCCTCCATTATGTTTTCCTTCCTGTTGAAGGGATGATGATGTTTTAAGGATTTTTCTCAAACTTATTAACAGAACATTACCCATCTGAAGCTAGAAACACTATAATGGTGATTATAATTGATGCCATTTTTATTACATGCATTCAGGTCCTGCCCTGTAGATTTAAGTGGTATGACTTAACTCTTATTCTAGAATGTTGTGCCGTCTACTTTAATCTTGGCTAGGCGTGGTATCTCACACCTGTAATCCCAGCACTTTGGGAGCCCAAGGGGGGGGCAGATCACCTGAGGTCACGAGTTCAAGACCAGCTTGGCCAACATGATGAAACCCTGTCTCTACTAAAAATACAAAAATTAGCTGGGCTTGGTGGCACGTGCTTGTAATCCCAGCTACTTCGGGGGCTGAGACACAAGAATTGCTTGAACCTGGGAGGCGGAGGTTGCAGTGACCCAAGATCGCGCCACTGCACTCTAGCCTGGGCAACAAACTGAGACTCCGTCTCAAAATAATAATAATGGTAATAATAACAGATTTCTGCCGGGCACGGTGGCTCACACCTGTAATCCCAGCACTTTGGGAGGCCAAGGTGGGTGGATCACCTGAGGTCGGGAGTTCGAGACCAGCCTGACCAACATGGAGAAACCCTGACTCTACTAAAAATACAAAAATTAGCCAGGCGTGGTGGCACATGCCTGTAATCCCAGCTACTCAGGAGGCTGAGGCAGGAGAATTGCTTGGACCCAGGAGGCAGAGGTTGCGGTGAGCTGAGATTGCGCCACTGCACTCCAGCCTGGGTAACCAACAAAACTCCGCCTCAAAAAAATAATAATAATAATAACAGATTGCTGTAGAATTCAACGTCTAGATGGGTGCAGTAGCTCACATTTGTAATCCCAGCATTTTGGGAGGCAAAGGTGGGTGGATCGTTTGAACCCAGGAGTTAGAGACCAGCCTGGGCAACATGGCGAAACTCCATCTCTATAAAAAATATCGAAAAATTAGCTAGGCATGGTGGTGTGTTCCTGTAGTCCCAACCACATAGGAGGCTGAGGTGGGAGGATCACTTGAGCTAAGGGGTCAAGGCTTCAGTGAGCCATGTTTGTGCCACTGCACTCCAGCCTGGGTGACACAGCAAGACTTTGTCTCGACAAAAAAAAAAAAAAAGAAAAAAAAAAACCACAAATTCATAGTCTAAGCCAGATGTGGTGGCTCATGCCTGTAATCCCAGTGCTTCTGTAAACTGAGGCAGAGGATCACTTGAGCACAAGAGTTCGAGACTAGCCTGGGCAACACAGCAAGACCCTGTCTCCACAAAAATTTTAAAGAATTAGCTGGGTGTGGTGGTGCATGCCTGTAGTCCCAGCTACTAAGGGAGGCTGAGGTGGGAGGATCGCTTGAGCCCAGGAGGTCAAGACTACACTGAGCCATGATTGCACCACTGCATTCCAGCCTGGGTGACAGAGCAATATCTCATTTCAAAAAAACAACAAAACGAAACTCAATGTCTAGTTACATATGTGGGAATGTGTGAAAGCTCTGAAGAAACAAGTTTCACATTTGGAGCATCCCCAAATTCTTTGCTCCCTCTTGTGTGTATGCAACTTCTCTCAAATATCTCTTATTTTTGCTGACTTCCCATAACAGAATTCCTGATTTTCTCTGAGGGTGGAAAATAAAAAATATCCCGTGCAAATCTTACCAATTGTATCCCGATGGATGTCTGACCCCTCAAAAAGTCCTGCTGAAGTGTGGACCACTGGGCTTCAAGTTGCATTTCCCATCCTGAAATAAAACAGACAAACAAATAAAAGGACTCAGGCTAGGCGCAGTGGCTCATGCCTGTAAATCCCAGCACTTTGGGAGGCTAAGGTGGGTGGATCACTTGAGGTCAGGAGTTTGAGACCAGCCTGGCCAACATGGCAAAACCCCATCTCTACCAAAAATACAAAAGTTAGCTGGGTGTGGTGGTGAGCACCTGTAATCCCAGCTACTCGCGGGGCTGAGGCTGGAGAATCTCTTGAATACGGGAGGCAGAGGTTGTAAGGAGCTGGGATCACATCACTGCACTCCAGCCTTGGCAACAAACAGAGTGAACCACAACAAGAACAAATGAAAGGATTTGGAGAAAGAAATGGAAAAAGTTGAAAACAATATGGCTTATTTCTATTTGTTTCAAATTAAACATGGCAAGAAAAAGTAGAAAGACATTTGGGGATTTGGGCTATATCAAACATTTGGTTTTGATGTAAATGATCCAAAGGAGGAAAAATTGGCCAAGACAAGGACATGGGGTAAAACTTTTCGATCGTTTATTACAAATTGATGCTATGAAAATTAAAACTGATAGTGAATAGAGAGTATCAGGGAATGAAAGTAGGAAATTTCTGAAAAAAGAGCATATATCTAAACAATGAACTTGGCCAGGTGCAGTGGCTCATGCCTTTATTCCCAGCACTTTGGGAGGCCAAGGCGGGCAGATCACGAGGTCAGGAGATCAAGACCATCCTGGCTAACATGGTGAAACCCCGTCTCTACTAAAAATACAAAAAATTAGCCGGGCATGGTGGTGGGCACCTGTAGTCCCAGCTACTCGGGAGGCTGATGCAGGAGAATGGCATGAACCCAGGAGGTGGAGCTTGCAGTGAGCTGAGATTGCACCACCGCACTCCAGCCTGGGTGACAGAGCAAGACTTCATCTCAAAAAGCAAAACAAACCAACAAAAAAACATAATTAACTTAAAGAAATGTTCTAAGACCCCAGGTGGATGCCTGAATCATGGCTAGTTCTGAACCCTGTACATACTGTGATTCTTCAATCTGGTAACTGAGATGACCACTACGTGACTCACAGGTGGTGTACACAGTGTAGATATATTGGAAAAAAGGATGATTCACACCCCAGGCAGGATGACATAAGAGTTCATCATACTACTGAGAATGGTGAGAAATTTAAAACTTATGAATTGTTTTATTTCTGGAAATTTTTCTTTTTTTTTTTTTTTGTGGGGTGGGGGTCAGTGGCCAGGGTCTCACTCTATCACCCAGGCTGGAGTACAGTGGTGCAATCACATCTCGCCACAGCCTTGACCTCCTAGTCTCAATCAATCCTCACAGCTCAGTCTCCTGAACTGCTGGGACAGCAGGTGCGTCCCACCACCCTCAGCTAATTTTTATATTTTTTGTAGAAACAAGGTTCTCGGTATGTTGCCCAGGCTGGTCTTGAACTCTTGGGCTCAATGATTCACCTGCCTAGGCCTCCCAATGTGTGGGGATTACAGGCGTGGGCCACCGTGCCTGGCCGAGTTTCCCATTTAATATTTTTGGACCATGGTTGAATGCAGATAACTGAAACCGTGAAAAGTGAAATCACAGACAAGGGGGAACTGTTCTGTAAGTAAAAGCATGTGGGAAGTTAAATATTTCCTAACTTTCTCTAAACCTGCAGGGAGAAAGTACATGTTAAAAAGTTTCCTAATTATGCTTCCAAACATACTGAACTTCTCATCAACCAGATTTGTTCTTCATGAACACTCACCTTGGAGAACTCCTCCGTTAACTGTCCTTGACTCTTCTTGTTCCAACCAAGAGATCAGACTGGGTTTGATGATGTGACCTCCTGAGCACAGAGAAATACATTAACGGAAGAGGCTCATACAAGAGATTACAAACCTTTCTGTGATTCAGGAACTACAGATGTAATGAAAGTGGTGAAGCTATTTCAAAAGGGCTAAAAATGCAAATAACAACTCTGACTGTGCCCCAAACAGTCTGGTTACTTCTGTCCCCTAAAACCGAAATTCAGGCTTATGTACACATTTAAAAAGCACTAAGACTTTTATTCAAACACAAAATAATGGCCGGGTGTGGTGGCTCATGCCTGTAATCCCAGGACTTTGGAAGGCTGAGGCAGGCGGATCACTTGAGGTCAGGAGTTCGAGACCAGCCTGGCCAACATGGTGAAACCCCATCTCTTCTAAATATACAAAAAAAAAAAATTAGCCAGGTGTGGTGGTGTATGCCAGTAATCCCAGCTACTCGGGAGGCTGAGGCCCAAGAATCGCTTGAACCCAGGAGGCAGAGGTTGCAGTGAGCTGAGATCATGCCAATGCACTCTAGCCTGCGTGACAGAGTGAAACTGTCTCAAAACAACAAGAACAACAACAACAAAAAATAAGAAATAAGGAAGTATAACAGAGTTCTTCATTCTTCTGGGGAAACAACTACCCCAGTGTTTTTTAAAACATTATTGTGCATCAGAGTCATCCAGAGAACTTGTTCAAACACAGATGATTGGGCTCCAACTCCAGGTTTCTGGGTGGAGAAGGAAAATGTACATTTCTAACAGGCAGATGGTGTTGCTATTAATCTTGGACCACATTTTGAGAATAGTCACAGATTGAAATCTATTTGGCACAGGGACTATGTCTCTGTTATTTCTCTTTGTATTCAGAGTTGACGTTGCCAATGCTGCAAAACAGTAAGTACATATCAGTTCCACAGAAGGCTGCAAGGGATGAGGCCAGTCTTACCCACTGTGGCCAGGTTCTTGTAGTTCTCCAGCATCACATCACTGTAGAGGCTTCTCTGAGTTGAGTCCAGTAAAGTCCACTCCTCCTGGGTGAAGTCCACAGCCACATCGTCAAAGGTCACTGAATCCTAAAGCATCACACACACGCTGGTTGGAGCCAAGTAACAAGTCCATCAGCGTCCACTGGAGAATGAGGAAGGGGGACCCAATGCCTATGCAGGATTCCAAGGGCTGCAATGACCAGCCCCAGGGTTTAAGGGTCCTAGAAACTCCTCGCACCCTAAACATACTCACTGTTATCTCCTCCACTCATAGTGCATTAACGGCACTTCTTGAATATTAATTTATCTCAGCACAACCAGACTAAGAGATCTCATCTTTTTTTTTTTTTTGAAACAGAGTCACACTCTGTTGCCCAGGCTGGAATGCAGTGGTGCAATCTTGGCTCACTGCAACCTCCGCCTCCCAGGTTCAAGCAATTCTCCTGCCTCAGCCTCCTGAGTAGCTGAAATTACAGGCACATGCCACCATGACCGGCTAATTTTTTGTATTTTTAGTACAGATAGGGTTTCACCATACTGGCTAGGCTGGTCTCGAACTCCTGACCTCATGATCTGCCCCCTTCAGCCTCCCAAAGTGCTGGGATTATAGGCATGAGCCACTGTGCCCGGCCAAGATCTCATCTTATTTCCATCTATTTGAGCACATTGCTCAGCACATTCCAGACATCTGATCAATGCTGATAAACAAGTTAAAGACACTTTTTTTTAATTTTTTTGAGACCGAGTCTCGCTCTGTTGCCCAGGCTAGAGTGCAGTGGTGCAATCACAGCTCACTGCAGCCTCAACCTCCAGGGCTCAAGTGATCCTCCCACTTCAGCCTCCAAAGTAGCTGGGAGTCCAGTCATGTACCACTTTGCCCAGCTAATTTTTAAAGTTTTTGTAGAGACGGGGTCTCACTATGTTGCTCAGGCTGGTCTTTAGCTCCTGTACTCAAGCAATCTGCCTGCCTCAGCCTCCTAAAGTGCTGGGATTATGGGTGTAAGCCACCACGCCCGGCCTGGGATGATTTCCAAGTTAACACCTCCCTATATGGGAGGCCCCAATCCTTGGGGAAATTCAAATGGGGATTCAGTCCTTGAGTGACACTTTATTTCCTTTAAGAAGCCTGGAGACCAGAGCTTGCAGTGAGCCGAGATCATAGCACTGCACTCCAGCTTGGGCAACATGGTGAGACTCTGCCTCAAAAAAAAAAAAAAAAAAAAAAAAAGAAGTCAGGAGACAAGTCTGTCTAGAGGGAAATGTGTCTACCTGGTGGATGCAAGTATGTCACTATGTATAAGAGTATAGCTGCTCTTTACCTGATAACAATTTGTTAGGCAGTCAGCCACTATTCTTCCTGCTGGTGTCTTTTCTTCATGAAGGCAAACTGGGTCCCCAGAAAGGTAATGTCCTGTAAGAAAATGAAGGCATGAGAACCCCGAGCTGACCATAATCCCCACATCTACCTACCTAGAGGTCATTACCTCCTAGTATGAAATTTCCATATATTCCTGCAAAATCAGGAAAACACACATAAGGCCAGTTGTAGTGGCTCACATCTGTAATCCTAGTGCTCTGGGAGGTTGAGTTGGGAGGATTGCTTGAGGCAAGAAGTTTGAGATCAGGCTGGGCAACACAGTGAGACCCCGTCTCTACAAAAAAATTTTAAAATGAGCCTGGTGTGGTAACGCACACCTGTAGTCCCACCTCCTTGGGGAGGCTGAGGCAAGAAGATTGCTTAAGCCTAGGAGTTCAAGACTGCCCTGGGCAACATAGTGAACATAGAGCCCCCATCTCTACAAAAAAAATTTTTTTTAATCAGCCAGGCATGGTGGCATGTGCCTGCAGTCCCAGGTACTTGAGAGGCAGAGGTGGGAGGATTGCTTGAGCCTAGAAATTTGAGGCTGCAGTGAGCTATGAATGCACCACTGCATTCCAGCCTGGGCAAAAGAGCGAGACTTTGTATTAGAAAAAAAAAAAAGAAAGAAAGAAAGAAAACACAAACATACAACCTACTGCCATACAATGCCAGAGCAGTCCTAAACGTGATGATGAGCCGTGCTGCCCGTCAGGAAAAGTACAATAGTCTCATTTCACATATAAGGAAACATATACCCAGAGCATGTGACTCCATCATGCTGATTAAAATTCATGAAGGAGATTATGCAGTACCTCTTTCCAAAATTCACAGGCAGGGGCTGACTCACAAAACAGCATGTTCTGGCCCCCCTCAGCACCTCCCAAATGAATCAGCAACGTGACCAGCTGCCCAAACCACTAGACCCTATATTGTGTACAGGGAACCTAGAGCAGGATATCCGAAAAAGAGCAACAGGACTTACCATGGGACAAATCAACAGCTGCCATCCTGTGAGGTGAGAACGTGCCAGAACCCTCCTTTCATTGACGTCACCATCACTTCAGGACACTTCATTAATCTAAATGGACAGTGGCAATCTCCATTCCTCTTTAAACAGGGTTATTGGGATTCCTGTTGGTATTAATCAATAATCAACAAGCAGTACTTAGTCATCAGCCATCAAACATATACACTGGCTGGGGCAGTAGCTCACGCCTGTAATCCCAGCATTTTGGGAGGCCAGGGTGGGAGGAATGCTTCAGCCCAGAAGTTTGAGACCAGCCTGGGCAACATAGCAAGACCCTATCTCTAAAGAAACAAAAATAAAAATAAGTTAAAAAAAATAATAAAATGAAGCGGTAAACCAGAACCTGAATGCAAGTACAAGTTTTGCACACAAACATAGAAAAAATAATCTCACAATACACTTTTAAGTATTGGGTAGCCTCAACAGGGCCTTGATTGGAAACACTCAAATCAAATCTGCATCACCAGCTCACACTGTCAGAGAGGCAAGGCCAAACCACTCTGTGCCTAACACTGGTCTGTTATATGGGTCTTCAAAGAGAACTACCTTTTCATAGTATTTATCTGGTTAATTTTTTTCCACCAAAGTTTGGTTTTATTTAGCTGGGCAGGGTGGCTCACGCCTGTAATCCCAGCACTTTGGGAGGCCAAGGCCAGCAGATCATGAGGTCAGGAGTTCAAGACCAGCCTAATCAACATGGTGAAATCCCATCTCCACTAAAAATACAAAAAATTAGCCAGGCATGGTGTGCGCCTGTAATCCCAGCTACTCAGGAGGCTGAGGCAGGAGAATCGCTTGATCCTGGGAAGTGGAAGTTGCAGTGAGCCGAGATCACACCACTGCACTCCAGCCTAGGTGACAGAGCAAGACTGTCTCAAGAAAAAAAAAAAATTAATGACAATCATTAATAAATCAAACATGAAACAGTGGCTCAAACAATCACCTACAGAATGGGAGTCAAATGATGATAAACAGTGCAAGTTCCGCAGTTCATTATCCATGAACCAAATTCACAAAAACTCTACAGGCCTCATTCTACCAATAAGACTAAAACCCTAAAGTCACAGAAACCACAGTTCTGGACTCCTGGTATAGATCACACCTACTCCCAGGGGTCTCAAACTGGGGGTCCTAGGGCTGACTAGGCCCACAAATATTCAGTTTGGCGGCATCTGTATAGAATATTTGACTCTCTTGTTTTTTTTTTTTTGGAGAGATGGAGTCTTGCTATGTTGCCCACGCTGGTCTTAAACTCCTGGGCTCAAGAGATCTTCCTGCCTCAGCCTCTCAAAGTGCTGGGATCACAGGTGTGAGCCACCGTACCCAGCTAGCTTTTTTTTTTTTTAATTGATACACAATCAATGTAGCTTAAAATACACACATCCTTCATTTCTTTTTTTTTTGTTTTGAGACGGAGGCTCACTCTGTCTCCCAGGCTGGAGTGCAGTGGCACGATCTCGGCTCACTGCAACCTCCACCTCCTGGGTTCAAGTGATTCTCCTGCCTTAGTCTCCCAACTAGCTGGGATTACAAGACCCCACCACTACGCCCAGCTAATTTGTTTTGTATTTTTAGTAGAGACGGGGTTTCACCATCCTAGCCAGGCTGGTTTCAAACTCCTTAATCCAACCATCGTGTTAATTGTAAATTTGATTATTGTGATACTAGAATAATAAAGCCTTCATCTTTTCCTTCTGGAGGTCTGATTAAGAAGCTCTCTTAGTATGTACAGGTCTAGGAACTCCATTCGAAGAGAATGAGTTATTATTCTTTAGCAGAAAGACTTGCGGTCTACAAACGTTTATATTCACATACACAAATATGCATACCCTATAAACCTAAAAAGTATCTTTATCTTTCGCCATGGAAGTAATGGTCAAAAATAAAACACAACGCAATAAGACGAAACCAAACTTACAGATGAAACATTCATTTGCATAAGAGAAGACAGAAAAGGTCCCCTAGAACCAACTTTCACCCAGTGCTCACCGGAACACTCAGAAATCACCAGGTCCCTGAACCGGGAGGACCCTGGGGAAGGAGCCAACGTGGATGCAAAAGGCGGCAATTATTTTCCTGCTGGAAAAAAATTCACAAACGCTGCTTTGGAGGCCTTTGGGGAGGAGCGCACAGATGAAAACACCCTGCGGACACTGTAACTAGAAACCCGACTCCTCCCGAGGAGCCACAGTCCGAGCGGACGCTAGCGGCCCCGGCGGACGCGAGCAGAGCGGGCCAGGCCTCTCTAACGTCCGGGCCAAACCCGTCCTTCACCCCAAAACCACTTCATCTCCTCGGAACTCACCAAGGCCAGAGAGGCCTTAACTCTGAAAGGCAAAAAGACTCTCAGGCACTCACAGCCGGCGTCACAAAATGAACGGCGCGCCGCTGACGTCACTTCCGCTCTCCGCCTTGGGCCAGGCGGGGTTTCAGGACTAGGGTTTCTGCCCTGTAAGACCTCCTGGAGGCAGAAAAATTCTAGTTTCCTCCTGCTTGGCTGCGGAGGACTTTGGGGTGGGCTCAGCGCGGGGGCTGCAGGCAGAAATGGGCCCAGAAGGCAAGGTTGAGGTTTGAGTCAAGCCTGTGGGCGGAGCTACGGGCAGGGGGCGGGGAGGAAGGTGGGGCCAGGCCAAGAGGAAAAGGTTGAAGTTGTAGCCAGGCCTGTGGGCGAGGCCAGAGCGCGGCGGCCATGGGGGAAGGAGCCAATGTGTTATGCATATAGAAAATAGGTAACTACATATTTTGCTGTGTTACTATTTCAACATTTGATGTTAAAAACATTTTCTATGCAGCTAAAAGAATTGTTTTTAAAAATAATTTCTAGGTTTTCTGCCTTGCTTTAAAACGTCTTTTCTTTCTTTTTTTTTTTTTTTTTTTTTTGAGACAAAGTCTCACTCTGTCACCAAGGCTGGAGTTCAGTGGAGCCATCTCAGCTCACTGCAACCTCTGCCTCCCAGGTTCAAGCGATTCTCTTGCCTCAGCCTCCCAAGTAGCTGGAATTACAGGCGCATGCCACCACACCCTGCTAATTTTTGTATTTTTAGTAGAGACAGGGTTTCGCCATGCTGGCTAGGCTGGTCTTGAACTACTTGTCAGGCCTCTGAGCCCATGTTAAGCCATCATAAACACTGTCACCTGCACATGTACATCCAGATGGCCTGGAGCAACTGAAGAACCACAAAGGAAGTGAAACAACCAGTTCCTGCCTTAACTGATGATGTTCCACCATTGTGATTTGTTCCTGCCCCACCCCAACTGATCTGTTGACCTTGTGACATCTTCTCCTGGACGAGTCTCAGGAGTTCCCCACCGAGCACCTTGTGACCGCCGCCCCTGCCAGCAAAAGATAACCACCTTTAACTGTAACTTTCCACTACCTACGCAAATCCTATAAAACTGCCCCACCCCTATCTCCCTTTGCTGACTCCTTTCTCGGACTCAGCCCACTTGCACCCAAGTGAATAAACAGCCTTGTTGCTCACACGAAGCTTGTTGGTGGGCTCTTCACACGGATGCGTGTAACATTTGGTTCCAAAACTTGGGACAGGGGGACTCCCTTCAGAGACCGGCCCCGTGTCCTCACCCTCACTCTGTGAGGGGCTCCACATACTGCCTCGGGTCCTCAGACCAGCCCAAGGAACATCTCACCAATTTCAAATCGGATAAGCAGTCTCTTCACTCTCTTCTCCAGCCACTCTCACTACCCTTCAATGTCTCTGTCCTTCCAATTCCAGTTCTTTTTCCTCTCTAGTAGAGACAAAGGAGACACATTTTACCTGTGGACCCAAAACTCCGGCTCCAGTCACGGACTCAGGAAGACAGTCTTTCCTTGATGGCTAATCACTGTGGGGATGCCTGCCTGATTATTCACCTACATTTCATTGGTGTCTGATCACTGCAGGGACACCTGCCTTGGTCATTCACCCACATTCCCTCAGTGGCAAGTCAATTGCAAGGACGCCTGCTTTGGCTGTTCACTCACATTACAGCCCAGGGCTGCTCACCCCCACCCCACTCCACCAACTTCTCCATGTCTCTACCTTTCTCTGTCTTTTTTTTTTTTTTTTTTTTTGAGACGGAGTCTCGCTCTGTTGCCCAGGCTGGAGTGCAGTGGCGTGATCTCAGCTCACTGCAAGCTCCGCCTCCCAGGTTCACACCATTCTCCTGCCTCAGCCTCCTGAGTAGCTAGGACTACAGGTGCCCGCCAAGACGCCCAGCTAACTTTTTGTATTTTTTAGTAGAGACGGGGTTTCACCGTGTTAGCCAGGATGGTCTCAATCTCCTGACGTCATGATCCACCTGCCTCGGCCTCCCAAAGTGCTGGGATTACAGGCGTGAGCCACCGCGCCCGGCCTGTCTCTACCTTTCTATTTAAACTTACCTCCTTCACTATGGGCAACCTTCTGCCTTCCATTCCCTGTTCTTCTCCCTTAGCCTGTGTTCTCAAGAACTTAAAACCTATTCAACTCACATCTGACCTAAAACCTAAACACTTTATTTTCTTCTGCAACACCACTTGGCCCCAATACAAAGTTGACAATAGTTCTAAATGGCCAGAAAACGGCACTTTTGATTTCTGCATCCTACAAGATCTAGATAATTTTTGTCATAAAATGGGCAAATGGTCTGAGGTGCCTGACATCCAGGCATTCTTTACACATCATCCCTCCCTAGTCTCTGCTCCCAATGCGACTCATCCCAAATCTTTCTTGTTCTTTCCTGTCTGAGTCCTTTGAATCCTCCTTTTCTACAGACCCATCTGACCTCTCCCCCCCTCCCCAGGCTGCTCCTCACCAAGCCGAGCCAGGTCCTAATTCTTCCTCAGCCTCTGCTCCCTACCCTGTAATCTTTCTATCACCTCCCATCCTCACACCCAGTCCAGCTTACAATTTCATTCCATGACTAGCTGTCCCCCACCTGCCCAACAATTTCCTCTTAGAGAAGTGGCTGGAGCTTAAGGCATAGTCGAGGTTAATGCTCCTTTTTCTTCATCCGACCTCTCCCAAGTCAGTTAGCATTTAGGCTCTTTTTCATCAAATATAAAAACCCAGCCCAGTTCATGGCCTGTTTGGCAACAACCCTTAGACCCAGAGAGACCAGAAGGCCATCTTATTCTCAATATGCATTTTATTACCCAATCTGCTCCTGAGATTAGAAAAACCTCCAAAAATTAGATTCCAACCCTCAAACCCCACAACAGGACTTAATTAACCTCACCTTCAAGGTGTACAATAATAGAGAAGAGGCAGCCAAGCAGCAATGTATTTCTGAGTTGCAATTAATTGCCTTTGCTGTGACATAAACCCTAGCCACATCTCCAGCACATAAGGACTTCAAAACACCTAAACCACAGAGGCCAGGTGTTCCTCCAGGACCTCCTCCCTCAGGTTCTTGCTTTAAGTGCTGGAAATCTGGCCACTGGGCCAAGGAATGCCCACAGCCCGGGATTCCTCCTAAGCCATGTCCCATCTGTGGGACCCCACTGGAAATCAGACTGTCCAACTCGCCCAGTAGCCACTACCAAAGACCCTGGAACTCTGGCCCAAGGCTCTCTGACTGACTCCTTCCCAGATCTTCTCGGCTTAGCAGCTGAAGACTGACACTGCCTGAGCGCCTCAGAAGCCTCCTGGACCATCACAGATGCTTTGGGTAACTCTTACAGTGGAGGGCAAGTCCTTCCCCTTCTTAATCAATACGGAGGCTACCCACTCCACATTACCTTCTTTTCAAGGGCCTGTTTCCCTTGCCTCCATAACTGCTGTGGGTATTGATGGTCAGGCTTCTAAACCTCTTAAAACTCCCCAAATCTGGTGCCAACTTGGACAACATTATATATATATATATATATATATATATATGCTTTTATTTTTCCGTGATTACAAACACAACTGAATATCAAATGCACATAGTAAGAATTATACGGGGGAAAAAAATCAGATATGTTTATATATATATCACCTTTTCAAGGCTATTTCCATCCAGAATAACCTTGGTTTGCCAGGCCAATAGAAAGAAGTCACAAAATCGCCTTTAGCCAAATTTGTGTGTTTGCTTTCTTTTATAATTCCAATACCTCCACCATCAACAACTTGAGATAGCTGCCAAGGTGTTATATAATCAGTGCCAGTGTCTTCATTCATTCTACAATGAAGGCTGTCACTTCACACTTGGAAGGTTGCACAGTGGCCAGGCAGAGGTGCTCCTCACTTCCCAGACAATGGGCGGCCAGGCAGAGGCGCTCCTCACTTCCCAGACGGGGCGGCCAGGCAGAGGCGCTCCTCATGTCCCAGACAATGGGCGGCCGGGCAGAGGCGCTCCTCACTTCCCAGATGGGGCGGCCGGGCAGAGGCGCTCCTTACTTCCCAGATGATAGGCGGCTGGGCAGAGACACTCCTCACTTCCCAGATGGGGCGGCCGGGCAGAGATGCCCCTCACTTCCCAGATGGGGCGGGGGGCAGAGGCGCCCCTCACTTCTCAGATGGGGTGGCCAGGCAGAGGCGCCCCTCACTTCCCAGACAGGGCGGCCGGGCAGAGGCGCTCCTCACGTCCCAGACGGGGTGGCCGGGCAGAGGCGCTCTTCAAGTCCCAGATGGGGCGGCCGGGCAGAGGCGCTCCTCACTTCCCAGACAATGGGCGGCCGGGCAGAGGCGCTCCTCACTTCCCAGACAGGGCGGCCGGGCAGAGGCGCTCCTCACTTCCCAGATGGGGCGGCCGGGCAGAGGCGCTCCTCACTTCCCAGACAATGGGCGGCTGGGCAGAGGCACTCCTCACTTCCCAGATGGGGCGGCTGGGCAGAGGCGCTCCTCACTTCCCAGATGGGGTGGCCGGGCAGAGGTGCTCCTTACTTCCCAGACGATGGGCGGCCGGCAGAGACGCTCCTCACTTCCCAGATGGGGCAGCCGGGCAGAGATGCTCCTCACTTCCTAGACGAGTCGGCCGGGCAGAGGCGCTCCTCACTTCCCAGACGGGGCAGCTGGGCAGAGGCCTTCCTCACTTCTTAGATGGGGTGGCGGCTGGGCAGAGGCGCTACTCACATCCCAGACATGGTGGCCGGGCAGAGGCGCTCCTCACTTCCCAGATGGGGCGGCCGGGCAGAGGCGCTCCTCACTTCCCAGATGGGGTGGCTGGGCAGAGGCGCTCCTCAGTTCGCAGACAGGGCAGCCGGGCAGAGGCGCTCCTCACATCCCAGATGGGGTGGCAGGGCAGAGGCACTCCTCACATCCCAGATGGGGCGGCCGGGCAGAGGCGCTCCTCACTTCCCAGACAATGGGTGGCCGGGCAGAGGTGCTCCTCACTTCCCAGATGGGGCGGCCAGGCAGAGGTGCTCCTCACTTCCCAGACGGGGCGGCCGGGCAGAGACACTCCTCACTTCTTAGACAGGGTGGCGGCCAGGCAGAGGCGCTCCTCACTTCCCTGACGGGGTGGCCGGGCAGAGGCGCTCCTCACTTCCCAGATGGGGCAGCTGGGCAGAGGTGCTCCTCACATCCCAGACGATGGGCAGCCGGGCAGAGGCACTCCTCACTTCCCAGATGGGGCAGCCGGGCAGAGATGCTCCTCACTTCCTAGACGGGGTGGCGGCCGGGCAGAGGCGCTCCTCACTTCCAAGACAGGGCGGCCAGGCAGAGGCACTCCTCACTTCCCAGACAGGGTGGCCGGGCAGAGGCGCTCCTCACTTCCAAGACGGTGTGGCCAGGCAGAGGCGCCCTCACATCCCAGACGATGGGCGGCCAGGCAGAGACGCTCCTTACTTCCTAGATGGGGTGGCGGCCAGGCAGAGGCTGTAATCTTAGCACTTTGGGAGGCCAAGGCAGGAGGCTGGGAGGTGGAGGTTGCAGCCAGCCGAGATCACACCACTGCACTCCAGCCTCGGCAACATTGAGCATTGAGTGAGCGAGACTCCCTCTGTAATCCCAGCACTTCAGGAGGCCGAGGCAGGCAGATCACTCGAGGTCAGGAGTTGGAGACCAGCCCGGCCAACACGGCGAAACCCCGTCTCCACCAAAAACACAAAAACTAGCCAGGCGTGGTGGCGTGTGCCTGCAATCCCAGGTATTCGGCAGGCCGAGGCAGGAGAATCACGGGAGCCCGAGGCAGGGAGGTTGCAGTGAGCCGAGATTATGCCGCTGCACTCCAGCCTGGGCAACAGAAGGAGACCGTCTCAACAAAAAAAGAAAGATAAGAAAGAAAGAAGAAATAAAGAGAAAGGAAGGAAGGAAGGACGGAAGGAAGGAAAGAAGGAAGGAAGGAAGGAAGGAAGGAAGGAAGGAAAGAAGGAAGGAAAGCAGGCAGGCAGGCGGACAACATTCTTTTATGCACTCCTTTTTAGTTATCCCCACCTGCCCAGGTCTCTTATTAGGTCAAGACATTTTAACTAAATTCTCTGCTTCCCTGACTATTCCCGGGCTATAGCCACATCTCATTGCCGCCCTTTTCCCCAGTTCAAAGCCTCCTTCGCGTCCTCCCCTTGTGTCTCACTACCTTAATCCACAAGTATGGGATACCTCTACTCCCTCCTTGGCAACCGATCATGCACCACTTATAATCCCTCTGGGGTAAAACCTAATCACTCTTACCCTGCTTAATGCCAGTATCCCATCCCACAACAGGCTTTGAGGGGACTAAAGCCTGTTATCAGTTTCCTGTTACAGCATGACCTTTTAAAGCCTACAAACTCTCCTTACAACCCTCCTATTCTACCTGTCCAAAAACTGGACAAGTCTTACAGGCTGGTCCAGGATCTTTCCTTATCAACCAAATTGTCTTGCCTATCCACCCCATGGTGCCAAACCCATATACTCTCCTATGCTCAATACCTCCCTCCACAACCCATTATTCTGTTCTGGATCTCAAAGATGCTTTTTTTTTTTTTTTTTTTTTTTGAGACGGAGTCTCGCTCTGTCGCCCAGGCTGGAGTGCAGTGGCCCAATCTCGGCTCACTGCAAGCTCCGCCTCCTGGGTTCATGCCATTCTCCTGCCTCAGTCTCTCCGAGTAGCTGGGACTACAGGCGCCTGCCACCACGCCCGGCTAATTTTTTGTATTTTTTAGTAGAGACGGGGTTTAGCCATGGTCTCGATCTCCTGACCTTGTGATCTGCCCGCTTTGGCCTCCCAAAGTGCTGGGATTACAAGCGTGAACCACCGCGCCCAGCCAAAGATGCTTTCTTTACTATTCCTTTACACCCTTAATCCCAGCCTCTCTTCGCTTTCACTTGGACTGACCCTGACACCCGTCAGTCTCAGCAACTTACCTGGGCTGTACTGCCTCGAGGCTTCAGGGACAGCCCCCGTTACTTCAGCAAAGCACTTTCTCATGATTTACTTTCTTTCCATCCATCTGCTTTTCAACTTATTCAATATTTTGGTGACCTCCTACTTTATAGCCCCTTCTACAAATCTTCACAACAGGACACCCTCCGGATCCTCCAACATCTATTCTTAAAGGGATATCGCGTATCCCCCTCGAAAGCCCAAATTTCTTCTTCATCACTTACCTATCTTGGCATAATTCTTCATAAAAACACACGTGCTTTCCCTGCTGATCGTGTCTGGCTAATCTCCCAAACGCCAACACCTTCTACAAAACAACAACTCCTTTCCTTCCTAGGCATGCTTGGGTGCTTTCGCATTTGGATACCTGGTTTTGCCATCCTGACTAAACCATTATATAAACTCACAAGGAAACCTAGCTGGCCCCATAGATCATAAATCCTTTCCCCACTCCTCTTTCCATTCCTTAAAATTAGCCCTAGAAGCTGCTTCCACACTAGCTGTCCCTAACTCATCCCAACCCTTTTCATTACACACAGCCAATGTACAGGACTGTGTGGCTGGAATTCTTACACAAGAGCTGGGACCGCGCCCTGTAGCCTTTCTGTCCAAACAATTTGACCTTCCTGTTTTAGGCTGGCCCTCATGTCTGCGTGTGGTGGCTGCCACCACTTTAATACTTTTAGAGGCCCTCAAAACCACAAGCTATTCTCCACTTACTCTCTACAGTTCCCATAACTTTCAATATCTATTTTCTTCCTCACACTTGACACATATACTTTCTGCCCCCTGGCTCCTTCAACTGTACTCACTATTTGTTGAATTTCCCACAGTTACCATTGTTCCTGGCCCAGACTTCAATTCGGCCTCTCATCTTATTCCTGATACTACATCGGAACCCCATGACTGTATCTCTCTAATCCATATGACATTCTCCCCATTTCCCCATATTTCCCTCTTTCCTGTTCCCCACCCAGACCACACTTGGTTTATTGATGGTAGTTCTCCCAGGCCCAATCACCAATCACCAGCAAAGGCAGGCTATGCTATAGTGTCTTCCATATCTATCATTGAGGCTATGGCCCTGCCCCCTTCCACTACCTCTCAACAAGCTGAACTCATTGCCTTAACTCGAGCCCTCACTCTTGCAAAAGGAATACGTGTCAATATCTATACTGATTCCAAGTATGCCTTCCATATCCTTCACCACCATCCTGTTATATGGGCAGAAAGAGGTTTCCTTACTACACAAGGGTCTTCCATCATTAATACCTCCTCAATAAAAACTCTTCTTAAAGCTGCTGTACTTCCAAGGAAGCTAGGGTCATTCACTGCAAGGGCCATCAAAGGACATCAGATCTCCCATGGCTCAGGGCAACAATTATGCTGATAAGGTAGCTAAAGAAGCAGCTAGCCTTCCAACTTCTGTCCTTCATGGCCAGTTTTTCTCCTTCTCATCAGTCCCACCTACTCCCCACTGAAACTTCCACCTATCAATCTCTTCCCACACAAGACAAATAGTTCTTGGATCAAGGAAAATTCCTCCTTCCACCTTCAGAGCCTCATTTCATTCTATCTTCCTTTCATGACCTCTTCCATGTGGGTTACAAGCCAGTAGCCCACCTCTTAGACCCTCTCATTTCCTTTCCATCATGGAAATCTATCCTCAAGGAAATCACTTCTCAGTGTTCTATTTGCTATTCTACCACTCCTCAGGGATTTCTCAGGCCCCCTCCCTTTCCTACACATCAAGCTCAGGGGTTCACCCCTGCCCAGGAGTGGCAAATTGACTTTATCCACATGCCCTGAGTCAGGAAACTAAAATACACTTGGTCTGGGTAGACACTTTCACTGGATGGGTAGAGGCCTTTCTCTCAGGTCCTGAGAAGGCCAGCGTGGTCATCTCCTCCCTTCTGTCAGACATAATTTCTCAATTTAGCCTTACCACCTCTATACAGTCCGACAACAGACCGGCCTTCATTAGTCAAGTCACTCAAGCAGTCTCTCAGGCCCTGGGCATTCAATGGAAACTTCATGCCCCCTACTGCCCTCAGTCTTCTGGAAAGGTAGAAAGGAATAATGGTCTTTTAAAAACACACCTCACCAAACTCAGCCTCCAACTTAAAAAGGACTGGACAGTATTTTTACCACCTGCCCTCCTCAGAATTTGAGCCTGTCCTCGGGATGCTACAGGGTATGGTCCATTTGAACTTTTATATGGACATACCTTCTTGCTGGGCCCCAACCTCATTCCAGACACCAGCCCTCTGGGGGACTATCTTCCAGTCCTCCAGCAGGCTAGACAGGAAATTCGCCAGGATGCTAATCTTCTTTTGCCTACTCCAGATTCCCAGCCATATGAGGACACCCTAGCTGGACAATCGGTTCTTGTTAAGAATCTGACCTCTCAAACCCTACAACCTCGGTGGACTGGACCCCACTTAGTCATCTATAGTACTCCAATGGCCGTGCATCTGCAGGACCCTGCCCATTGGGTTCACCGTTCCAGGATAAAGCTGTGCCCATCAGACAGCCAGCCTGATCTCTCCTCTTCCTCTTGGAAGTTGCAAGTACTCACCCCTACTTCCCTTAAACTCACCCGCATTTCTGAAGAACAGTAGTAACACTTATGAGCCTAATACACCCTTTCATTTTGTTAGGTCTATTCTTCCTTACCCTGATCTTTACAAGAGGGCTTCACACAGTCACCCCCACTACTTGGACTGCACCCCAAAACTTTTCATCCCTGCTATCTTCTGTCTAGTCATACTCCTACTCTTCGTTCTCACCTACCCATAAATGTCCTGCCCTTGTCTACACTGCCAGTTTACATTTTTTCTCCAAACCATCATAGCTGATATCTCCTGGTCTCAGCCCCTAACCACCACTCTTAACTCCCACTTGGAGTGGATAGGTGACCTTTGCTGGCAAGGCACACTCCGATTCTTTTACCCTGATGAAGTCCCTTTCTTTACTTTTCCTCATTCCCGTTCTCCTGCCATCCTCTACCCCCCCAATTACCTCCAACATACTACCAATCTCGCTCACTCCCTCCTCACTCTTTCTAATCCCTCCTTAGTGAACAATTGCTGGCTTTGCATTTCCCTTTTTTCCTGCTCTTACACAGCTGTCCCCACCTTACATACCGACTGGGCAACATCTCCTGTCTCCCTACATCTCCGAACCTCCTTTAACAGCCCTCATCTTTACCCTTCGGAAGAACTTCTTTACTTTCTAGACAGGTCTAGCAAAACCTCAGACATTTCATATCAGCAAGCTGATGCTCTTCTCCGCATCTACTTAAAAAACCTTTATCCTTGATTGAGGCCATCCTGGCTAACATGGTGAAACCCTTCTCTACTAAAAATACAAAAAATTGGCCAGACATGGTTGCAGGCACCTGTAGTCCCAGCTACTCAGGAGGCTGAAGCAGGAGAATCACGGGAATCTGGGAGGTAGAGCTTGCAGTGAGCTGAGATCGTGCCACTGCACTCCATCCTGGGTGACAGAGTGAGACTCCGGCTCAAAAAATAAAAAAACAACAGCCTTTATCCTTATATCAGTTCTACTCCGCCCATATTTGAACCCCTCACAACATAAACTACTATCCCTGTTGTCACTCCTTTGTGCATCTCTCGGCAAAGACCCACTGGAATTCCCCTAGGTAACCTTTCACCTTCTCTATGCTTCTTCACTCTTTATCTCCAAAGCCCAACTACACATATTACCAAAACCATTGGGGCTTTTTAGCACCACATTACAGATAAGCCCTCTATCAATACTGGTAAACTTAAAAACATTAGCAGTTACTATTACTTAGGAAGATATTTGTCCTGCACTTCACTCCATCCTTGGCTACCTTCTCCTTGTTCTTCAGACACTCCTCCCAGCCCCCCTTCTTGTTTACTTATACCCAACCCCATGAATAGCAATGAAAGGTTGCTTGTAGACTCTAAACTTTCTAATACACCATGAATATTGAACCTCCCCCTCTATCCAGTTGCCCTATCAATCTCCATTACAACCTCTAACGGCTGCTGCCCTTGCTGTGAAAGGTGACAAGGTGCTGGCAGCCCTCACTTGCTCCCAGCACCTCCTCAGCCTTGGCGTCCACTCTGGCCACACTTGAGGAGCCCTTCCGCCCACCACTGCACTGTGGGAGCCCCTCTCTGGGCTGGCTGAGGCTGCAGCCAGCTCCCTCTGCTTGCAGGGAGGTGTGGAGGGAGAGGCGCGGGTGGGAACCGGGGTTGCGCTTGGTGCTTGTGGGCCAGCATGAGTTCCAGGTGGGCCCCGCATTCAGAGTGGCCGGCTGGCACCACCAGCCCCAGGCAGTGAGGGGCTTAGCACCTGGGCCAGCAGCTGCAGAGGGTGCGCCAGATCCCCCAGCACTGCCGGCCCACCCGCACTGTCCTCGAATTCTTGCCAGGCCTCAACCACCTCCCCACAGGGCAGGGCTCAGGACCTGCAGCCCGCCATGCCTGAGCCCCCCTGTGGTGGGCTGCCACACGGCCCAAGCTTCCCCAATGGGTGCTGCCCCCTGCTCTGTGGTGCCTGATCCCATTGACCACCCAAGGGCTGCGGAGTGCAGATGCAGCATGGGACTGGTGGGCAGCTCTGCCCACGGCTGTGGCATGGGATCCACTAGGCAAAGCCAGCTGGGCTCCTGTGTCGGGTTGGGACTTGGAGAACTTTTATGTCTAGCTAGAGGATTGTAAATGCACCAATCAGCACTCTGTGTCTAGCTTAGGGATTGTAAATGCACAAGTCAGCACCCTGTCAAAACAGACCAATCAGCTCTCTGTAAAACAGACCAATGAGCTCTCTGTGAAAAGGACCAATCAGCTCTCTGTAAAATGCACCAATCAGCAGGATGTGGGTGGGGCCAGATAAGGGAATAAAAGCAGGCTGCCCGAGCCAGCAGCAGCAACCTGCTCATGTCCTCTTCTACACTGTGGAAGCTTTGTTCTTTCACTCTTTGCAATAAATCTGCTGCTGCTCACTCTTTGGGTCTGCACTGCCTTTATGAGCTGTAACACTCACCGTGAAGGTCTGCAGCTTCACTCCTGAGGCCAGCAAGACCATGAACCCACCAGGAGGAATGAACAACTCCAAACAGGAGGAATGAACGACTCCAGACTCACCACATTAAGAGCTGTAACACTCACTGCGAAGGTCTGCAGCTTCACTCCTGAAGCCAGCGAGACAATGAACCCACCAGAAGGAAGAAACTCTGAACACGTCTGAACATCAGAAGGAATAAACTCCAGACACACCACCTTTAAGAATTGTAACACTCACCATGAGGGTCTGCGGCTTCATTCTTGAAGTCAGTGAGACCAAGAACCCACCAATTCCAGACATAGCTGGATCCCTAGGAGTCTGGGTGCAAGACACCTCTTTTGGTGCTCCCTCTCATCTTTTCACTTCATATTTCCAATTTTGCCTTACACAAGGTCTCTTTTTCCTCTGTGACTCCTCCACCTACATGTGTCTACCTATTAATTGGACAGGCACATGTACATTAGTTTTCCTTATTCCAAAAAATCAATTTGCAAATGGGACTAACAGCTTCCTGTTCCCCTCAGGACACCAACACTTCACTACTGTTTTGTTTTTCTTATTAATATAAGAAGACAGAAAGAGGCCTCCACCTACTCACTGCTGAAAAAGGAGGACTCTGCATATTTCTAAAAGAAGAATGTTGTTTTTACCTGAATCAGTGTGCCCTGAATAAGACTACATAAAAAACTCAAAGGTAGAGCCCAAAAAACGCACCAACCAGGCACACAGTTATGCTGGACCTCCCTGGGCACTTTCTAATAGGATGTCCTGGCTTCTCCCAATTCTTAGTCCTCTAATACCTGTTTTTCTCCTTCTCTTATTCAGACCTTGTGTGTTCCGTTTAGTTTCTCAATTCATACAAAACCACATCCAGGCCATCACCAATCATTCTATACAGCAAAAACTCCTTTTAACAACCCCACAATATCACCCCTTATCTCAAAATCTTTCTTCAGTTTAATCTCTCCCACTCTGGGTTCCCATGCTGCCCCTAATCCCTCTTGAAGCAGCCTTGAGAAACATTGCCCATTATCTCTCCATAGCTCCCCCCAAAATTTTCACCACCCCCCCAACACTTCACCACTATTTTGTTTTTCTGATATAAGAAGACAGGAATGTCAGGCCTCCAAGCCCAAGCTAAGTCATCATAACCCATGTGACCTGCACGTATATATCCAGATGGCCTGGAGCAACTGAAGAACCACAAAAGAAGTGAAACAACCAGTTCCTGCCTTAATTGATGACATTCCACCATTGTGATTTGTTCCTACCCCACCCCAACTGATCTCTTGACCTTGTGACATTCTTCTCCTGGACAATGAGTCTCAGGAGCTCCCCACCTAGCACTTTGAGACCCCTGCCCCTTCCCACAAATGATAACCACCTTTAACTGCAACTTTCCACTACCTACCCAAATCCTATAAAACTGCCCCACCCCTATCTCCCTTTGCTGACTCCTTTCTCAGACTCAGCCCACTTGCACCCAAGTAAATAAACAGCCTTGTTGCTCACACGAAGCCTGTTGGTGGTCTCTTCACACGGACGCATGTAACACTCCTGACCTCAAGTGATCTGCCCACCTTCACCTCCCAAAGTGCTGGGATTACAGGCATGAGCCACCACACCTGGCCTAAAAAGTCTTTTCAAACTCTAGATGACAGAGATTTTGATCTTTTCATTTGAAATGCATTACTTTAAAAATTTATATCTTTTGTTAGGGTGCAGGGGCTCACACCTGTAATCCCAGCACTTTGAGAGGCCAAAGTGAGCAGATCACATATATGTGTGTGTGTGTGTGTGTGTGTGTGTGTATATATATATATATATATTTAATGGAATGTATTTGGGCATGTGGTGTGGAGTAGTGGATCCAATTTTATCTCATCCAAAAAGAGGGCCAATTTTTGTAGCACCACTTACTGAGAGAAACTGCCTGATGTGGTTTGGCTCTGGGTCCCCACCCAAATGTAATCCTCAATGTTGGAAGTGGGGCCTGGTAGGAGGTGACTGGATCACGGGGGTGGTTTCTAATGGTTTATCACCATCCCCCTAGCACTGTCTCGTGATAGGGTTCTCAGGAGAACTGGTTGTTTAAAAGCGTGTAGCACCTCCCGCTTTGCTCTCTCTCTCCTGCTCCACCATGTGAAGTCCTGCCTGCTTCCCCTTCACCTTCCACCATGATTGAAAGTTTCCTGAGGCCTCCCAGCCATGCTTCTTGTACAGCCTGTGGAATTAAACCTGTTCTATTTATACATTTCTTTATAATTAGAGCAGTACAAGAACAGACTAATGCACTACATTTGACTTGCTGGTATGAAATTCCACCTCATTAAATTTTTTTTTTAATTGGGCCGGGTGCAGTGGCTCAAGCCTGTAATCCCAGCACTTTGGGAGGCTGAGGTGGGCAGATCACAAGGTCATGAGTTCAAGACCAGCATGACCAACATGGTGAAACCCCGTCTCTACTAAATATACAAAAATTAGCTGGGCGTGGTTGCACGCACCTGTAATCCCAGCTACTCGGGAGGCTGAGGCAGGAGAATTGCTTGAACCCGGGAGGCAGAAGTTGCAGCGAGCCAATATTGCACCACTGTACTCCAGCCTGGGTGACAGAGAGAGACTCCATCTCAAAAAACAGGTTTTTTTTATCATTATGGATACATAATAGTTGTATTCTTAAAGTTTTTAAAACTTTGTTACTCCTAATTTTATGACATTAAACTTTTGAATTATTATGGACACATAATTGTATCCACCTTTTTAACAGTAATTCTTATATATACCTGTATCAGCTTCTAGATCCTTCTGTGCCATTCATAGATTTACTCATACCAATCTTATTATATTCTTTTGATTCCAATGGTTTTATATCAAATTTTAATATTTAGTTGTAAAAATATAAGGGTAGCCAATGTTTGTTGACTATTACTGTTATGGGATCTTTGAGGTGTCAATTATCTTCCCCTGGAAATCCTCTGTTGCTAGTGGCACCTTCACCCAAGTTGAAGAAGAAGAAGAGGAGCTTTATTTAGTGTTAGAGCAGCTCAGAGGAGCTGGGTATGGTGGCCCACACCTGTAATCCCAGCACTTTGGGAGGCCGAGGTGTGCGGATCACCTGAGGTTGAGAGTTCAAGACCAGCCTGACCAACATGGAGAAACCCCATCTCTATTAAAAATATAAAATTGGCCAGGCATGGTAGCACATGCCTCTCATCCCAGCTACCTGGGAGGCTGAGGCAGGAGAATCACTTGAATCCAAGAGGCAGAGGTTGTGGTGAGCTGAGATTGTGCCATTGCACTCTAGCCTAGGCAACAAGAGCAAAACTCTGTCTCCAGAAAAAAAAACAGCTCAGAGGAGACCCACAGTGAGTAGCTCCCCTCTGTGGGCAGGCAGGTCATTCGTCGAGTGTTCAGCTCTCAGCAGAGAGGAGGCCCTAGAGAGGGTAGCTCCTCTCCTCAGACAAGTTGTTCTGTGGTCTCCGCAGGTCTCTGAGGGTCTCAGCAGAGAAACTAGCTCCTCTCTTCTGCTAGTGGCACCGTCTGCTCAGCTCTGGCTGAGCCAGGAGCATTTTGTGAGCCTCAGAGGGCAGGAGGTGCATGCCAATTGGCCCATGGGTGGCCATGGACGGGCCTGGAAAAGGCACCAATTACCACTCCAGTTCATGGGACTGGCAGCCCAGCCACCAGCCTTCAGGCCCTCCCTGGCCAGAAGGAGGAAACTTACCAGGGACCTACCCCTTTCCCCCGGGACTCTCTCATGTCTATCCTGCTGTTCATGGTGACCCGGCTTGGCCTGACTTTGCTCCAAGATAGGAGGGGGCGTGGACAGCAGGGAGAAGCCAGGCAGCTGGGGCAGGCATTAAACATTAGCCAGGCACAGTGGTGCATGTCTGTAGTTCCAGCTACTCAGGAGGCTGAGGTAGGAGGATTGCCTGAGCCCAGCAGGCTGAAGCTGCAGTGAACAGTGATCACACTGAGATAGGAGGAAGAATTTGACTCCAGAGGTGGGGCTCAGACCTGGACAAAACTGAGGACTAGCTAAAACAGGGATGGGGCAGAAGCAGCTTTCCATAAGACATGACCACCAGTGAGCCATGTCAGTTTACAATTGTCATGGCAACACCCAGGAGTTACCACCCCTTTCCATGGCAACAACCCGATGACCAAAGTTACCACCATTTTCCTACAAATTTCTGCATAAACTGCCCCTTAATCTACATGTAATTAAAAGTAGGTATAAATATGACTGCAAAACTGCCCTGAGCTGCTACTCTCAGCACACTGCCTATGAGGTTTCCCATAGGAGTAGTCACAAAGCTGTACCACCACCAGAGCTGAAACACTGCTTCTTCGATAAAGCTTCTTTCTTCTACCACCAGCTCCCCCTGAATTATTTCCTGGCCAAAGCCAAAAACCCTCATGGGCTAAGTCCCAATTTGAAGCTTTTTTGTCCTACAGCAGCATGAGTGCACTCCAGTCTGGGTGATGGAGCGAGACCCTGGCTCAAAAAATATACTTTATCAGACAGAGGTATATTAGAGGTAAGTTAAGATAGAACAGTTCCTTAATTCCAAAGAAAACAAAACATTTGAGTGAAGAACAATCTTTTGAATAAAAGTCATAAAAACAAGCCAGGCGTGGTGGCTCATGCCTGTAATCCCAGCACTTTGGGAGGCTAAGGCAGGTAGATCAACTGAGGTCAGGAGTTTGAGACCAGCCTGACCAACATGATGAAATCTCATCTCTAGAAAAAATACAAAAATTAGCTGGACATGGTGGTGGGTGCCTGTAATCCCAGCTACTCGGGAGGCTGCAGTAGGAGAATTGCTTGAACCTGGGAGGCGGAGGTTGCAGTGAGCTGAGATCATGACATTGCACTCCAGCCTCAGCAACAGCGCATGACTCCATCTCAAAAAAAAATAAAAAAGAAGGCCAGGTGTGGTGGCTCACACCTGTAATCCCAACACTTTGGGAGGCCGAGGCAGGAGGATCAACTGAGGTCGGGAGTTCAAGACAAAACTGACCAACATGGTGAAACCCCACCTCTACTAATAATACAAAAATTAGCCAGGCATCTTAGTGCACACCTGTAATCCCAGCTACTCGGGAGGCTGAGGCAGGAGAATCGCTTGAACCCAGGAAGCAGAAGTTGCAATGAGCCAAGATCGTGCCATTGCACTCCAGCCTGGGAGACAGAGTGAGACTCCGTCTCAAAAAAATAATAAATAAAATAAAATAAAAAGAATTTGCATTTGGGGAAGTTTGTCAAAGATGTTAAAAGGCTCAAAACATTTGATTAAAACAAGATAACAGTTCACTTGTTAGTAATCCACGTAAATACAGTGCTAATCAAGTCATTAGTAGGAGTATAGAGTTACTGGGAAAAAATGAATCCTTTTAAAGCCCAGGGTTTTTTGTTGTTTCTTTTTATTTATTTTGGGGGTAGATGTGGGACAGCATCTCACACAGTTGCCCAGGCTCGAGTGCAGCAGCACAAAAGCTCACTGCAGGCTTGATCTCCCAGGCCTAAGTGATCTTCCCACCTCAGCCTCCCAAGTAGTTGAGACTACAGGCACGCATTACCACACCCAGCTAATTTTTGTATGTGTGTCTTTTTTTTTTTTTTAGAGATGGGCTTTCATCATGTTGCCCAGGCTGGTTTCGAACTCCTGAACTCAAGCGATCCTCCCACCTCAGCCTCTCAAAGTGCTGGGATTCAGGCATGAAACACCATGCCCAATCAACCAGGTTTTTTTTTTTTTTTAAGTGATAAAAAACTTAATAAAGGCAACACAGGAAATTATCTCGATAATTTCTTGTAAAACCTTTCTTAGACCAGCTACCAAAAAGGTAAAGAAAAACCTTCTACATTGTGATTATTTCTCCTTATGCGAAGCGCATTTAGATAACCTGGAAGTTGGCCAGGCACGGTGGCTCACACCTGTAATCCCAGCACTTGGGAGGCCGAGGCAAGTGGATCACTTGGGCCGGAGTTCCAGACCAGCCTGGCCAACATGGTGAAACCCCTTCTCTACTAAAAAACACAAAAATTAGCCAGGGGTGGTGGCACACACCTGTAGATCCAGCTACCAAGGAGGCTGAGGCAGAGAATCACTTGATCCCAGGAGGCAGAGGTTGCAGTGAGCTGAGATTGCGCCACTGAACTCCAGCCTGGGTGACAGTGCAAGAATCCATCTCAAAAAATAAAATAAAAAATAACCTGGAAGTTGAACCTGATGAAAAGTGTGCTTGGATTTATTTAGGAATATGTCCAAGGCTATGAGTGTAAAAATGTAGGTACATCATGAAAAGCTAATAGTACAGAATCAAGTTACACAGAGGAAACACATTGCTTTTCTAGGCCTTCATGATAAATATTTCAGTGTCAGGCCATAATAGCCGATTTAGAACCAAAGAAAAAACTTACAGGAGCAGACAAAAAAGTTGGAGACAGTCATCATCCCAGGCCTTCTCAATGTGAAAAAAAGAAGGCAATGATGTATGACCTGCAAATGACATACATTGAGATGCAAGTAAAGTTGAGCCTCTGAGACATGAAATGAGAAATCTGAAAACCAAAACTCTACCTCAACAAATTGGCTGGTTTTGTTTTTGGTGGCTCATTCCTGTAATCTCAGCACTTCAGAAGGATGAGGCAGGAGAGTAACTTAAGGCCAGGAGTTTGAGACCAACCTGGGCAACATAGCAAGGCGCCATCTATATTAGTCTGTTCTCACATTGCTATAAAGAAATAACTAACAGTGGATAATTTATAAAGAAAAAAGGTTTAATTGGCTCACAGTTCTTCAGGCTGGACAGGAAGCATGTTGCTGGCATCTGCTTTCTGCTTGGCTTCTGGGGAGGCCTCAGGAAACTTACAATCATAGCAGAATGCAGAGAAGCAGGCATGTCACATGGCCAAAGCAGGAGCAGGAGAGAGGGGGAGGTGCTACACACCTTTAAACGACCAAATCGAGTGACAAGAACTCACTATCTATCACGAGGACAGTACCAAGGCAGGTAGTGCTAAATCACTTATGAGAAATCCACCCCCCCATGATCAAGTCACCTCCCACCAGGACCTACCTGTAACATTGGGAATTACAGCTGAACATGAGATTTGGGTGGGGACACATATCCCAACCACATCATCATCTCTACAAATTTTTTTTAACTGTATGAAATTCCACCTCAATAAATAAAATTACTGTTTTAAATGACAAGGACAGCATTTAAAACCTGAAAACTACAGAAATTAAATCGATCTCAGGAAAAAATGTGGCAGAAATAGAAACTAGAGTTTAGAAGACGGCTACTAACAGATTTTAGAATGAACAAACAAAACGTCTTGCAAATTTATTAAGTGCAGATAAATATGTCAAAAAAAAAAAAACCTTTCAATATAGAGGACCAGATTCTGGTCCTGTATCAGTGCACCCAACACCACTGTTTAATTTTTAGGAAAAAAAAAAAAACACCTATGTACAATTTCTTTTCAATCCTAGCCAACACAATCATACAATAAACCGTCCATAAGGCCTATCTTTCATAAATCCTACTCAAATTGTTTAGACGTTTAATCATTTTCTTAAACCTTCAGCCTTAGACTTACAGTTTTCTCCTTTTATATTGGTACAACCAATCATTTTCCCTTAAGACAAAAATTTACCACATAAGATTCTCATACAAAAATTACTTTTTCCTAAATTTGTATTTTGAGTAATAGACCAAAATATATCTAGTCTTTTTAGAAATTTTAAGAAGCCAGCTGGGCACGGTGGCTCATGCCTGTAATCCCAGCACTTTGAGAGGCGAAGGCAGGTGGATCACCTGAGGTCAGCAATTCAAGACCAGCCTGGCCAACATGGTGAAACCCCATCTCTACTAATAATACAAAAATTAGCCTGTCGTGGTTCCAGGCACCTGTAAACCCAGCTACTTGGGAGGGTGAGGCAGAATTGCTTGAACATGGGAGGCAGAGGTTGCAGTTAGCCGAGATTACGCCATTGCACTCCAGCTGGGTGATGAGTGAAACTCCATCTCAAAAAAAAAAGAAAGAAATTTTAAGAAGCCAAGAATGAACTTATTTTTTTTTCATTAATTTGTTTGCTTTGTATCTTATTTGGATATGACTCAAATACTTAATGAGTATTATTTAATTTAAGATTTTAAATTACATGAAAAGTTTATTTATAAACATTCCATTTACAGTTGCCAACTTTAATTTCTAATTATACCTAGATTACTTATTAAAATTAAGATTTGACACACCTAGTCATTGTTTTAAATTATTTTTTATTAACCAATTTTATATACTGTTAATATTGTTTACCAAAGTTCAAACCTTACACTAAATACATGGTTATTCTGTCAATAACCCAGAAGATATAGCTATTGTTATTAAATCAAAAATATTAAATCTCACTTATAAAAGAATTCCACAAAGATCATTGTTTTAGATTGGGTTTAGCTTCATCAACTTAAAATATCTAATAGAGACAGACATAACAGTCAGACCAGTAAACCCAGACAAAAATATATGCTGACAATTTTGAAGACATATCTAATTTTATCAACAACTTTAAAACCAATTAATTTATCGAAGACTTGTCATGTGAACTAAAAAAAAAAAATTGTGTTCATTTTTTTATGAACACATTTTTTTTTATCTGCCCTCCTCGGCCTCCCAAAGTGCTTGGATTACAGGCAGGAGGCACCATGCCCTGCCTGATTTCTGTAGTTTTATAGTAACTTTTGACATCAGGAAGCATGAACTGCTCTTTTTTAAAATTGTTTTTAATACTGGGGCTCCAGGTATGTGTGGGCTTTCATAACCTAATTTCAGAACTGGCTTACCAGAACTTCTGCCATATTCTGGTGGTTACACACATCAATCAGGGGACAGAGGATTACACAAGGGTAGTCCTCAAATACCAGGAAGCAGAGACTGGAGGCCAGTTTGGAGGCTGCCTAGCACAGAGAATTTGTCAATGTCTAACATGCTACCTATTTAAATCAGCAATCCTAATTCTAGGAATTTGTCCTGATTGTAAATGTCTAAATATACAAAAATACACATGCTCAAGAATACTAACTGCAACCCTGTTAGTAATTGCAAATTTGAATTCTCTAATTTATGACATGTAGTAGAGCAGCTGAATATTACATGGTACATCCACAAAAGGAGTATTATGCAGCTATAAAATGAAGGTGAAAAGGGAAGATATATCTATGAATTTATATGGAGTGGTTATCAAGATACACTGTTAGGCAAAAATAGAAACTGCAAGAGTATAGTATGAAACTTTTTATTTTTTTTGGAGACGGAGCCTCGCTCTGTTGCCCAGGCTGGAGTGCAGTGGCACCATCTCAGCTCACTGCAAGCTCCGCCTCCCGGGTTCATGCCATTCTCCTGCCTCAGCCTCCCGAGTAGCTGGGACTACAGGCACCTGCCACCACACCCAGCTAATTTTTTCTAGTTTTAGTAGACAGGGGGTTTCACCGTGTTACCCAGGATGGTCTCGATCTCCTGACCTCGTGATCTGCCTGCCTCAGCCTCCCAAAGTGCTGGGATTAGAGGCGTGAGCCACCGTGCCTGCCTGAAATCTTTTTTTAAATAGGCAATAACAAATATATATATTTATATGTTCATTTTTACAAGAAGAAAACACAGGATTATTCAGCAAACAAGGTTCACTACCTATAGGTGATGGATAGGAACAGGTTGTAAAGGACAGTGAGATTAGAACAGAGTGGAAAGGATAAAGCAAGGAAAACTTTTATGTTTAGTTCTAATGTTTAAAATATGCAATTAGGTGGGCGTGGTGGCTAATGCCTGTTACACCGGCACTTTAGGAGGCCAGGATGGGAGGATCCCTTAAGACCAGGAGTTTGAGGCCAGCCTGGGCAACATTGCCACATCCCCTCTCTACAAAAATTTAAAATTAGCCGGTCCTGATGGTGCACGCTGGTAGTCCTACCTACTCAGGAGGCTGAGGGAGGACTGCTTGATCTCAGAAGTGTGAGGCTGCAGGGAACTATGACTGTACCACTGCGCTCCAACCTGGGTGACAGAGCAACACCCTGTCTCAAAAAAAAGTAAGGGTAAAAAATTTAAAAACTGCCTGCACCTGGTGGTGCATGCCTGTACTCCTAGCCTCGAGACACTAAAGTGGGAGGAGTGCTTGAGCTCAGGAGCATAAGGCTGCAGTGAGGTACAATCATGCCACTGCTCTCTAGTCTAGGTGACACAGCAAGATCCTGACTCAAAAAAAAAAAGATAAACCAGTATAAAATAAAACATACTATTGTTTCACATATTTACTTAATTTTTTTGAGACAGTCTCATTATCTAACAGGCTGGAGTACAGTGGCACAATCTCAGCTCACTGCAACCTCCACCTCCAAGGTTCAAGCGATTCTTCTGCCTCAGCCTCCCAAGTAGCTGGTATTACAGGTGGGTGTCATGAGGCCTATTTTTTTTTTCTTTGAGACAGTCTCACTCTGTCACTTAAGCTGGAGTGCAGTGGTACAATCTTGACTCACTGCAACCTCTGCTTCTGGGGTTCAAGCAATTCTCTTGCATCAGCCTCCCCAGTAACTGTAACTACACGCACCCACTACCATGCCCAGCTAATTTTTGTATTTTTAGTGGACACGGGGTTTCCCTATGTTGGCCAGGCTGGTCTTGAACTCCTGACCTCATGATCTGCCCACTTAGGCCTCCCAAAGTGTTGGGATTACGGGCATGAGCCACCACGCCTGATCTTTTTTTTTTTTTTTGAGATGGAGTCCCACTCTGTCACCCAGGCTGGAGTGCAGTGGCGCGATCTCGGCTCACTACAGCCTCTGCCTCCCGGGTTCAAGTGATTCTCCTGCCTCGGCCTCCTGAGTAGCTGGGACTATAGGCGCCTACCACCATACCCAGATAATTTTTGTATTTTTAGTAGAGACAGGGTTTCACCACATTGGCCAGGCTGGTCTTGAACTCCTGACCTTGTGATCTGCCTGCCTCGGCCTCCCAAAGTCCTGGGATAACAGGCATGAGCCACGGCACCCAGCTGCCTGGCTAATTTTTGTATTTATGGTAGAGACAGGGTTTCACCATGTTGGCCAGGCTGGTCTCCAACTCCCAGTCTCGGGTGATCCGCCCACCTCGGCCTCCCAAAGTACTGGGATTACAGGTATAAGCCACCATGCCTGGCCTGTTTTATATATCTAATTTAAAAAAAATTGACAAGGGTAACGGTGTGACACAAAATGGAAAACGAACAGGAATTACTGAAATGAACTTTGTATGAAATGGATAAAAATTCAACAGTGAAGGGGGAAAAACACAAAACTGACCCAAGTAACTTCTTTTATTACAATTTTTATTGTGATAAAAACACATAAAATTTACCCTTTCACATACTTTGTGTGTACCGAACAGTATTGTTAACTATAGGCATATTTTTATACAACAAATCTCAAAAAGCTTTTCCATCTTGCATGGCTGACACTCAATACCCAATGAACAACTCATTTTCTCCTCCACCAGCTTGTGGCAAATACCGCAGTACTTTGTTCTTCTGAGTTTGACGTTAGATACCCCATATAAGTGGAATTGGGTGGTATCTGTCCTTTTGCAACTGGTTTATTTCACTTAGCATAATGTCCTCAAGGTGCATCCTTGTTGTAGCATATGGCAGAATTTTGTTTTTAAGGCTAAATGATATTGCATTTTATGTATATAATGCATTTTGTTTACCAACTCATCTGTCAATGGACATTTACTTTGCTTCCACCTCTTGGCTCTTCTGAATAATGCTGCAATGAACACAGGCAGGCATTCACACATTGAGATGCTTTCTTCGGTTCCTTTGGACATGTACCTAGAAGTGGATTGCTGCTGACCAAGTAAGTTTTAAACCTAGTGCTTTTATATCATGCCCTGAGCTTTTAAAGATAAGAACCGTGAATAAAAACTGAATTCTGGTTAGTAGATTTTTAAAGAGTGGTATGAGTTATCAATTCTGAAAGTAGCTTATATTTTAATCTAGGATTGAGCACGCGCTATTTTTTGCAAGTGATGAAAGATAGCTACAGACAAGGGAACTTGGAAGGCAAGAAATAACGCAGTAGTGTTGCAGTGGAATTAAAAGCGTTGGCTTGTAGTCATGTTTTTAATATAGAAATATAGTTATTAATGTGTGTGGATACGTACATGTAATTATGTATGTCTTTGCCATATCCTCCATAGAGAGGACCTAAAAGCCAGGGCACTATTACCTAGGAACACCTCCCTACACAGAGATTGCAGCTTCTAAATGGTATTCTCCATTAAAAGAAACTAGATTTTTCTGATTCTAGGGCTGGAGACAAATGTACCATGAACAAACTGTTGCCCAGAAAATAATTATATACCCATGAAATTAGGAGAATACATTTTTAAAGATTCAGAAGATAGCTTGATGGGGATCCTACTTATTGAATCTGGAAAAATATGTGCATCAAATTTACAGTAGCTAACTACACCCCATAGAGTAAGAATTTATGATACATGCTCCTACAAGTAAATGGGTAAATAAATGAATAAGGATAACTCTTCCTTACAAAATTCCAGTTAAGAAATGTAAAAGAAACTATGGAATTAGAAAATCACTTTTTGGACTGGGTGTGGTGGCTCACACCTATAATCCTGGCACTTTGGGAGGCTGAGGCGGGAGGACTGCTTGAGCCCAAGACCTTGAGACCAGTCTGGGCAACATAGTGAGACCTTGGCTCTATGAATAAAAAAATTAACTGGGTGCGTTAGCATGTGCCTGTGGTCCCAGGTACTCAGGAGACTGAGGTGGGAGGATCGCTTGAGCCCAGGAGGTCAAGGCTATAGTGAGCCATGATCATGCCACTGCACTCCACACCCTAGGCAACAGAGCAAGACCCCATTGCAGACCAACAAAAAGAAGAAGAAAAAGAAAAGGAAAAGAAAACCACCATTTTGAAACCACTACAGCAATAGCTACAGACGTACCTCATGTTACTTCACTTTGCTTCATCACACTTTACAGATATTTTTCACAAGTAGAAGTCCTGTGGCAATGTCATGTCTAATAAATCTGTAACACCATTTTCTGCAACAGAATGTGCTTACTTTGCCTCTCACATCCTGGCAATTCTGACAATATTTCAAACATTTTCCTTATTATTATACTTATTGTGGTACTCTGTGATTTTTTTTTTTTTTTTTTTTTTTTTTTTTTTTTTTTTGAGACGGAATCTCACTCTGTCGCCTGGGCTGGAGTGCAGTGGTGCAATCTTAGCTCACTCTAACCTCTGCCTCCTGGATTCAAGTGATTCTCCTGCCTCAGCCTCCGGAATAGCTAGGACTATAAGTGCCCGCCACCACGCCCAGCTAATTTTTTGTATTTTTAGTAGAGATGGGGTTTCACCATGTTGGCCAGGCTGGTCCTGAACTCCTGACCTCGTGATTCACTTGCCTCAGCCTCTCAAAGTGCTGGGATTACAGGTGTGAGCCACCGTGCCCGGCTGCTCTGTGATCTTTGATGTTCCCATTGTAATTGCTTTGGGGTACCACAAACCACAACCTTGGAAGACAGCAAACTTAATAAATGCTATGTTCTCACTGCTCCATCAACTGGCCACTCTCCCCTCTCTCCTCCTCTTCCCAGGCCTCCTAATTCCCGGAGGTACAACAATATTGAAATTAGGCCAATTCATTACCCCACAATGGCCTCTAACTGTTCAAGTGAAAGAAGGAGTTGCACATTTCTCACTTTAGACCAAAAGCTGGAAGTGATTAACCTTAGTGAGAAAGTCATGTCAAAAGCCAAGGGCCAGGTGCAGTGGCTCATACCTGTAATCCCAGCGTATTGTCAGGCAGATAGGGGAGCATCACTTGAGGTTTTAAGTTCAAGATCAGCCTGGTAAACAGTAAAGTCCTGCCTCTTTAAAAAAATAAAAACAAAAAATTAGCTGGCCATGGTGGTGCACACCTGCAGTCTTAGCTACTCAGGAGACAGGAAGATCACTGGAACCCGTAAGTTTGAGGCTGCAATGGGCTATAATTGTACTACACTCCAGCCTGGGCAAAAGGGAGACCATGTCTCTTAAAAAAAAAAAAAAAAAAACTGGGATAGGCCAAAATCTAGGCCTCTTGCACCAGTTAGCCAAGTTGTGAATGCAAAGTTCTTGAAGGAAACTAAAAGTGCTACTCCAGTGAACACACAAATAATAAGAAAGGAAAACAGCCTCACCACTAACACGGAATAAGTTTTGGTGGTCTGGATAGAAGATCAGACCAGCCACAACATACCCTTAAGCCAAAACCTAATCCAGAGCAAGGCCTTAACTCCAATTCTATGAAGGCTGAGAGGTGAGTTAGCTGCAGAAGAAATGCTGGAAACTGGCAAAGATCAGTTTGTGAGGTTTAACAAGTCATTCCCATAACATAAAAGTACAAAGTGAAGTAGCAATTGCTGATGTGGAAGTTGCAGCAGGCATTTCCAGAATATCTAGATAACTGGCAGAGGTAGCTCTACTAGAGTTTTAACAGAGACAAAACAGCCTTACTTCAGGAGATGCCATCTAGGACTTTCATAGCTCTAGGTAAGCTAATATCTGACTTCAAAGCTTCAAAGGACAGGCTGACTCTTTACTTTGTCAAGACAGGGTCACACTCTGTTGTGCTGGCTGGTCTTGAACTCTTGACCTCAAGTGATCCTCCAACCTCAGCCTCCCAAAGCACTGGAATTACAGGTGTAAGCCACTTTTCCCAGCCTGGGCTGGCTTTCTTGTTAGAGGCCAATGCAGTTGGTGACTTTAAATGAATGCTAATATTCAATTACCCTTCCAAAAATCCAAGGGCCAGTTAAGAATTATGCTACATCTACTTTCCCTGTGGTATCTATTTACATCTATTTACAGCATGGTTTACTGAATATTTTAAGCCCACTGTAAAACATATACTGTTCAGAGATTCCTTTCAAAATATTACCGCTGATAATGCACATAGTAACCAAGAGCTCTTATGGAGGTATAAACAAGATTGGCGTTTTCATGCCTGCTAACCGCAGCCCATGGATTAAGAAATAATTCTGACTTTCAAGTCTTATTATTTAAGAAATACATTTCATAAGGCTATAGCTGCCACTAATAATGCTTCTTCTGATGGATCTGGATAAATTAAGTTGCAGACCTTGCAGAAAGGATTCTCCATTCTAGATGCCACTAACAACATTTATGATTCATGGAAGGAGGTCAAAATATCAACATTAAGGCAGCTGTGGTAGTGTGTTCCTGGAGTCTTGGCTACTCAGGAGGCATAGGCAGGAGGATCACTTGAGGCCAGGAGTTCAAGGCTAGAGTGTGCTCTCATCATGCTGGTGAATACCCACTTGTACTCCAGCATGAACAACACAGCGAAACCTTGTCTCTAAAAAAAATTTTTTAATTAAAAAAATAAAAACCAACATTAACCAGAGTTTGGAAGAAGTTGATTCCAACCTTCATAGGTGACTCTGAGGGGTTCAAGTCTTCAGTGGAAAAAGTAACTGTGGATGTGATGGAAAAAAGAGAACTAGAATTAGAAGTGGAGCCTGAAGATGTGACAGAATTGTTTCAATCTCATGAAAAAACTTGAACAGATGAGAGGCTGCTTTGTATAGATGAGCAAAGAAAGTGATTTCCTGAAATGAAATCTACTCCTAAAGATGCTGTGAACATTGTTGAAATGAAAACAGACTTAGAATATTACATCAACTTAGTTGATCAAGCAGTGGCGAAGTTTGAGAGGATTAAGTCCAATTCTAAAAGAAGTTCCACTATGCGTAAAATGTTATCAAACAGCATCGCATGCTAAAGAGAAGTTGTTCATGTAATGAAGAGTCAATCAATGCAGCAATCTTCACTGCTGTCTTATTTTAAGAAACTGCCACAGCCACCCTGATCAACAGCCATCAACATTGAGGCAAGACCTACCACAAGCAAAAAGATTACAACTCGCCAAAGTCTCACATGATCATTAGCACTTTTTGGCAATAAAGTATTTTAAACTAAGGTACTTTACTTAGACAGAACACAACTGCACACAAGAGACTACTATATGATGTGAAACCTAACTTATATGCACTGGGAAACCAAAACATTTGTATGATTCATGTTATTGTGATATTCGCTTTATAGTGGTAGTCTGGAACAAAACTTGCAGTATCTACAGGGGATGCCTGTATCTTGTATCAATAGGGTTTCTCTCCATTGCAACATCTTACATACTTAGAAAGGCCTAAGGAAATAATGAGGGCTTTCTGTGTTTTCTACATCGTATGGCCCCAGGGTGAGTTCTCAAATGTTGGATTGTGACCACAATCCAATGTCTTGAGAAGAGAAGAATGTGTATTAGCAACAACTTAAAAAAAAAAAAAAGGCCAGGAGCAGGGGCTCACTCCTGTAATCCCAGCACTTTGGGAGGCCAAGGCGGGTGGATCACCTGAGGTCAGGAGCTCGAGACCAGCCTGGCCAACATGATGAAACCCCATCTCTACTAAAAATACAAATATTAGCTGGGCATGGTGGAGGGCACCTGTAATCCAAGCTACTCAAAGGCTGAGGCAGAATCGCCTGAACCCAGGAGGCAAAGGTTGCAGTGAGCTGGGATCATGCCATTGCACTTCAGCCTGGGTGATGACAAGAGCGAAACTCTGTCTCAAAAAAATAAAATAAAATAAAATAAGATTCCAATGGCTCCCTAACATTTCTAAAATTTATGGGGGACACATAGAGTATGAGTTCTTTCATGTCTTCAAAGTGAATGGGGATAACTGAAGGCCTCCTCACATTCTTTGTACCAATAAAATTTCTCTTCAGTGTGAATTCAAATGTGGTAATTATGGTATGAGAAATTCCTAAAAGATTTCCACATTCCTTACATTCAGAGATTTTCTTCAGTGTGTTTTTAAATGTTTAGTAAGTAAATAAAATCTATTGTAGGCTTTCCCACATTCGTTACATATATAGGGTTTCTCTCCAGTGTGAATTCTAACATGTTTCTGTAGGTGTGAAGAAGCACGGAAGGTTTTCCCACATTCCTTACATATATACGGTTTCTCTCCAGTGTGAGTTCTTATATGTTCAATGAGTTGTGAAGATGTAGCAAAGGCTTTCCCACAGTCCTTACATTCATAGGGCTTCTCTCCAGTATGGATTTTTACATGATTATGTAAGCTTGAGGAAACAGTGAATGCTTTCCCACACTCCTTACATTTATAGGGTTTTATTCCAGTGTGAATTCTAAAGTGATTCTTAAGGCATGAAGAGCTTCTGAAGGATTTTCCACATACCTTACATTCAAAGGGCTTCTCCTCTGTGTGAGTTTTAAAATGTTCAGTTAGTAGATAAAACCTATTGTAGGCTTTCCCACATTCGTTACATTCATAGGGCTTCTCTCCAGTGTGTATTCGTACGTGTTTAGTAAGGCCTGAGCGCCCAGCGAAGGCTCTTCCACATTCCTTACATTGATAAGGTTTCTCTCCAGTATGAATTCTTACATGTTCAACTAGGTGTGAAGAAACAGTGAAGCATTTCCCACATTCCTTACATTCATAGGGTTTCTCCCCAGTATGCGTTCGCATGTGACTATTAAGATATGAAGAATATCTGAAGAATTTTCCACATTCCTTACATTCGTAGGGTTTTTCTACAGTATGCATTTTAACAGACACAGCATGGCTTGTGGAGTAAGTATAAGCTCTCCCACATTGCTTCTGTTCATAGAGTGTTTCTCCATTGTGAGTTATCCTATTTGCCTGAAGATGTGACTGATCAACAAAGGCTTCCTCACAGTCACTGTATTCAAAGGATTTGTCTCCTATCCACGTTCTCTGGTGAACATTTGGTGGCAGGCTGAAGGCTTTTCTGCACTGATTCAACACAGAAAGTGTCTCTCCAGTAGGGGCACTGTTGTGTAACATGGGAAAGGTTTCTCCATACTCATCACAGTCATAAGTGTCCCCTGTATTTTCAGTTCCCATGTGTGCATTAAGGCATGAGTGTTCACTGAAGATTTCTCCATTTTCCATAAAGTCACAGAGTTCCCCTCCATTGTGGATTTCTGCCTGTTAATAAAGGGATGAATGATGATTAAAGGATTTTTCAGACTTATCAATAGAATTTACCCATGTGAAATCAGATATGTTATTATGATTATAATTTTTGCCATTTTCATTACATGCATACAGTTGCTGCCCCATGTATTTTTTACAAGTTGAATGAAGAAAATCTGCTGGCAAGAACCATGTGCCATTTGCTCTAAGAACCTTGAAATAATTCCTGTATATTTTCATGAAATTGTTTTTATAATCTATCTAGCCACATATGGGATAATTTGTATTTGTGAGAATGCTGAAGCACCAAGTTTTAAGATAGGATTAGGGTACCCCCAAATTCATTATATTTAGAGTATCCCTCTAGAGCAGAGGTCCCCAACCTTTTTGATACCAGGGACTGATTTCATAGATGACAGTTTTTCCATAAACAGGGGTGGAATGCGGGTGGGATAGGGATGGTTTCAGCATGATTCAAGAACATTACATTTACTGTGACTTTATTTCTATTATTATTACATTGTAATATATAACGAAATAATTATACAACTCACCATAAAGTAGGATCAGAAGGAGGCCTGAGCTTGTTTTCCTGCAACTAGACAGTCCCATCTAGGTGATGGGAGACAGTGACAGGTCATCAGGCTCATAAGGAGCACACAATCTAGAACCCTCGCATGGGTGGTTCACAGTAAGGTTTGTGCTTCTATGAGAATCGAATGCTGCTACTGATCTGACAGGCGGAGTAATATGACAGGCAGTAATACGAGTGATGGGAAATGGCTATACATACAGATGAAGTTTTGTTCACCTGCCCGCTCACCTCCCGCTGTGCAGCCCAGTTCCTAACACTAATAGAAACAGTACCAGTGAGGACTCTTGCTCTAGAGACATTCCTCCTGCTTGAGTAAGTGTTACCTCTCTCAAATATCTCTTATTTTTGTTGATTTTTTATAATTGAATTCCCAATCTTTTTTGAGTGTGGTAAATAAGAAATCTTAATCTTACCATTTGTATGCCGTTTGATGTTTTGTTAAGCCAAAATAAAAATGTTGCTGAGGTGCTGACACTTTGGTTTTAACTTGCCATTCTGAAGTAAAACAGAAAAAAAAGAAAAGAAAAAGGGTCTGAGAACAAAACAGTAGGTTAAATAAGTCAGAATTATAAAGCTCATTTTTATTTTTCATATTCAGCACACTCAAAAAAAATTAGACAGACATAGATTTGAACAGTTTATCCATGACGAATATTTGGCAATCAAAAGGACTTGGGGTCTAAACTTAGTAAGTTTTTTTTTTTTTTTTTTTTGAGGCAGAGTCTCACTCTGTCACCCAGACTGGAGTGCTGGAGTGCAGTGGCACGATCTTGGCTCACTGCAAACTCTGCCTCCTGGGTTCAAGCGATTCTCCTGCCTCAGCCTCCAAGTAGCTTGGATTACAGGTGCCCACCACCAGGCCCCGCTAATTTTTGTATTTTTAGTAGAGACGGGGTTTCTCCATGTTGGCCAGGCTGGTCTCAACTCCTGACCTCAAAAGATCCACCCGCCTCAGCCTCCCAAAGTGCTGGGATTACAGGCATGAGCCACCATGCCTGGCAACTTAGTAATTTTTTAAACAATTTATTCTATAGAAATTAAATGAGATAATGAACAGAAATAGTATTATTAGGGAAGGAAAAGAGAAATGATCTGGATAAAGAGCACACATTAAAGTAATAAACAAAAAGATAAAAGAGCATATCGTTTGCAAAATCACATGAAAGTCTGGGTTAGATGAAAAAGAGAGGAATATGGAAAGTTGAAGATACTCTAAAACTTCCAAGTCCAATGGCCCCATGTTCTGTGACAAAGTACATCTTTTAAATATATCTTCATTATGCTTCCAAACATACTGAACTTCTCATTGACCAGGAATGTTCTTCATACTCACCTTGGGGAATTCCAGTTGGCAATGTGCTCGACTTTTCCTTTTCCTCCTCCAGTCAAGAGACAGACTGAGTTTGAACAGGTCCTGTACAGAGGGAAAGATACACCAATGGAAAAGGCTTATGAAAGAAATGACAAACGTAACCAAGAAAAAATAACTATATTCCTAAAGAGAGTAGTGAAACTATTTTAAAAGAGCTCAAATTTCACGTATCTCATCTTTTTGTGCCCTGAGGAGATTGGTTATCTCTAACCAAATACCCACTATTCAGACTTAAATACACATTTAAAAACCATTAAAGACTGGGCGCAGTGGCTCATGCCTGTAATCCCAGAACTTTGGGAGGCTGAGGCGGGAGAATCACCTGAGCCTGGGGAGGTTGAGGCTGCAGTGAGTCATGATTGCGCCACTGTACTCCAGCCTAGGCGACAAAGTGAGAACCTGTCCCGAAAACAAAAACAAAAACAAAAACAAACCATTAAAACCTATTAAAATAGGAAATAATCCAAGTGCAAAGAGAGATCATTATTTTGTTTTTTGGTTTTTTTTTTTGAGACAGAGTCTCACTCTGTCACCCAGGGTGGAGTGCAATGGCACTGTCTCAGCTCACTGCAACCTCCACCTTCCAGGTTCAAGTGATTCTCCTGCCTCGGCCTCGTGAGCAGCTGGGATTACAGGCACCCACCATCAGATCTGGCTAATTTTTTTGTGTTTTTATAAAGACAGGGTTTCACCACGTTGGCCAGGCTTGTCTTGAACTCCCGACCTCAGGTGACCCGCCCACCTCAGCCTCCCAAAGTGCTGGGATTACAGGCGTGAGCCACGGCACGTGGCCGAGATCTTTTTTTTTTTTTTTTACGATATCGTCAAAAGTTTGAATATTGTGTCTTTTGTAGCTTTTTTTATATCATGGGTAGTATTACATCTCTCTCTCTCTCTTTTTTTTCTTTTTGAGACAGATTTTTGCTCTGTCAGCCAGGCTGGAGTGTAGTGGCACAATCTTAGCTCACTGCAACCTCTGCCGCTGCCCACCCTGGTTCAAGCAATACAAAAATTAGCCGGGCGTGGTGGCACATGCCTGTAGTCCCAACCACTCAGGAGGCTGAGGCAGGAGAATCGCTTTTACTCAGGAAGCAGAGGCTGCAGTGAGCCAAGATTGTGCCACTGCACTCCAAGCTGGGCAACAGAGCAAGATTCCATTCAAAAACAAAAGAATCAGAGAGCTTCTTTAGGACACCCCTGAAATAAAGCTATTTCTTATGTTCTCAGGGCTGAAATTGTTGTAATTAATGAGGCTCATATGCCAGAGCTTCCCTGGCATAATGTGAAGGAGGGAATCCTAGAGAGACAGGAGTGTTGCACTGGATTTACTATGTGTCATCTGTGTAGCCCACTCCCCCATCCTTTGTTGACAGAGCAGAAGACACTCTCTTCACAAAGGTTATTAAGAGAGTAGTGGGAGGAGTATCATAATCCTTGAAAAGCTCTGTTGGTATTCTCCTTCACAGGACAGGTATGACTGCAAAGAATACCATCACTGAGATGAGTTCCCTGGGTTTTTTTGTTTGTTTGTTTTTGAGACGGAGTTATACTCTTGTTGCCCAGGCTGGAGTGCAATGATGCAGTCTAGGCTCATGCAACCTCCGCCTCCTGGGTTCAAGCAATTCTCCTGCCTGAGCCTCCCAAGTAGCTGGGATTACAGGCGCCTGCCACCACACTTGGCTAATTTTTTTTTGGGGGGGGCGGTATTTTTAGTAGAGACGGGGTTTAACCATGTTGGCCAGGATGGTCTAGAACTCCTGGCCTCAGGTGATCTGCCCGCCTCGGCCTCCCAAAGTGCTGGGATTACAGGCATGAGCCACTACACCCGGCCGAGTTCCCTGCTTTCAATTGAGATGAAGAGGACCCAGAATAGCAGAAATCAAGAAGGTAGTATATTTAATCACCAAAGACAAGGTGAGAAAATCAACTATCAAGGACAGTGGAAATGTACCAGTAATCAGAATGCCCTGACCTACAGAGATCTGTGGTGGTGGCTAACTGATCGTGCTGTCCCTAGAAATGAAATAGATAAGCAGTTAACAAATCCTACTCTAAAGAGCCACAAAATATATGTTAGGCATTATGAGTCACATGGTCTCTGTTGCAGCTACTCAACTCTGCTGTTGTAGCATGGAAAACACCATAGAAAATGTAAACAAATGAACATGGTTGTGTTCTGATTAAACTTTATAAACAAAAAACACATGGAGGGACAGATATGGCCCATAGGCCATAGTATGCCAATCTCTGTACTTGAATACTGCGCTATCTATGTAAAAAAGTCTGAACTATAGTAGCCAAAAACTGGATTTATCCCAGTGGAGAATCATAACCTCTCACTCAATTACCACACCAAAATCATTCATAAATCATGAACTTAGGTGATCACTCCAATTATACCCATTTTTCAAAATGTAATGTCTTTACCAGATAAATCAACATAATTTCTGTCACTTGGTATGCAGGCATTGACATAGCTAATGACTTTTCTCCATACCAATTTGAAAAAAACAAGACTCGGTTACCTTTCATCTGGCAGGACCAACAATGTGTCTTCATAGCATTGCCCCTAGCATGTGTCAGTTCTTCAGGTCTCTGTCATAACTTAATCCCCAGAGAAAATGACATTCCATGAAACACCACACTAGTACACTATGTTGACACCACTCTACTGATCATATCCAATGAATAGGAAGTAGAAAATACCTTCTTAAAAATTAGAGACAGGTTCTTACTCTGTCACCCAGGCTGGATTAGAGTAGCATTATCATAGCTCACTGCGACCTCAAACTCCCAGGCTCAAGCAATCCTCCTGCCTCAGCCTCCTGAGTAGGTGGGACTATGGGCACATACTACCACGCCTGGCTAATTTTTTTTTTTTCTTTTTACTATAGACATGAGGTTTCACTACATTGCCCAGGCTAGTCTCAAACACCTGGTCTCAAGCAATCCTCCCATGTCAGCCTCCCAGTGTTAGGATTACAGGCATGAACCATTGTGCCCTGCCTGAAAATATCTTAGACAACTTTATTAGAAGCATGCAGCATTTACGGTTCCAAAATGGTAGTACAGAAGCCAGCTGGTTTCAATCCCCTTACAGAAAACTAAAACCAAATACACACTGCGAAAATTATCACCAGCAATATCCCTGATCTCAAATATAAAAATTAGGCAGTTTCTGGGGCTACAAAGAGTGAAAAAATTCCAAGGAGACGTTAAGAGAATCAAATTTCCAAGAATGTGGAAAATTTCTACCAATTTACAGTTTCTACACTGGAAAAAAACTGAGATCAATGTAGACAACCACCTTCTCCACCATCCTGAGTTCCCTGGTAAAAGATCAGTCCCTCCCTGTCTCAACCCACAGGAAGCATCACAAATGCCTGAAGGGAGAAACATCCCTGAGGACATCCAGGGACAAAGAGGGGAGGCAGGACTACCATCCCCAGCCCTGGAAACTCTGTTTTATAACTTAGCCAAAGGAGAAGCCAAGTCAGAGTGGCTGTTCAGGAGCACCATACTGTAGGCGTATGCTACACAGGTCACCTGGGCATGAACACACAGCGAGCCTTCCCACAGTGCTGGAATTTGCCCTTTAGGACTCCCTCATTCTGGATGGGCAGTATTCTTGATAGTTTGCTACAGTAGAGGCAAACGTGGGTTTAAGATTCCATCTAGTGCTAAAAAGGAGGCAGTGACCTAGGGAAATTTTAAAGAAAGAAAATCACTTTCGGAGGCTGAGACAGGCAGATCGCTTAAGCTCAGGAGTTCGAGACCAGCCTGGGCAACAAGATGAAAACCCGTCTCTACTAAAAAGTAAAAAAAGTAGCCAGGTGTGGTGGCATGCACCTCACCTACTTGGGAGGCTGAGGTGGGAGGATTGCTTCAGCCTGGGAGGTAGAGGCTGCAGTAAGCCATGATCACACCGCTGCACTCCAACCTGGGTGACAGAGAGAGACCTTGTCTCAAAACAACAACAACAAAAAAAAACAGATAAAAAGAAAACATACCCAATAAAAACCACAAGCCAGACAAAGACTGTAATAAATAACTAATCCTTCAATGCACAGACACAGATGTACATCCACAAGAAACAACAGCAAATGGGGAACCATGACCTCCTAAAATGGACAAAAACAGTATCAGTGACTGAACCTAATGAAATGACAATATGTGAGCTCCCTAAGAATTCAAAATAACAGTTTTAAGGAAATTCAGTGATCTCCAAAATAACACAGAAGAGCAACTCAGAAATGCATCAGAAAAAACTTTAGAATATAACAACAAAAAAGAGAAATCTTACAACTGAGAAATACTCAACTCAAAAGTTCACAGTAGAGGCTCTCAACAGCAAGACAGATCAGAGGAAAGATTCACTGAGCTTGTAGAAAAGCTATTTGAAAATATAGCCAGAAGAGAAGAATGAAAAGGAACTAAGATTGCCTGCAAGATGCAGAAAATTACCTTGAAAGACCAAACCTAGGAATCACCGGTGTTCAAGAGGGAATGCAGCAAGTGCAAGGGGTAAGCTTTGAAAGCTTTATTAAGGAAATAACAAAAGATTCCAAAAATTGAGAAAAATATAAATATCCAGGTACAGGAAGGTAAGATGACACCAAACAGATTCAATCCAAATAAGACTACTACAAAGCATACAATCATCAGACTCTCAAAGGTCAAGGACAAAGATAGGACCTTAACAGCAGTAACAGAAAAGAAGCAAATAACATATAAAGGACTCCAACTGGTCTGGCAACAGGATTTCTCAACGGAAACCACACAGGCCAGAAGGGAGTAGAATGACATTTTCTTTCTTTTTTTGTGAGACAGTCTCACTCCGTTGCCCAGGCTGGAGTACCGTGGCACAATCATGGCTTAATGCAGCCTTTATCTCCCAGGATCAAGCCATACTCTCACATCAGCCTCCCAAGTAACTGGTACTACAAACGTGCACCACCATGCCTGGCTAATTTTTTTTTCTTTTTTCTTTTTTTGTAGAGACGGGGTTTCACTGTGTTTGAAATGCTTGTTTCCCGGTGCCGTAAAGAAATAACACTTGAACATAAATTTTATTTCTTTAGCAACGCCATTTTAATTTATTTATACATTTTTTTGAGACAGAGTCTCGTTCTGTCTCCCAAGGCTGGAGTGCAATGGCACGATCTTGGCTCACTGCAACCTCCGCCTCCCAGGTTCAAGTGATTCTCCTGCCTCAGCCTCCCTAGTAGCTGGGATTACAGGCACACGCCACCATGCCCGGCTCATTTTTTGTATTTTTTTTAGTAGAGACGGGTTTTCATCGTGTTAGTCAGGATGGTCTCAATCTCCTGATCTCGTGATCTGCCCGCCTTGGCCTCCCAAAGTGCTGGGATTACAGGCATGAGCCACCGCACGCGGCCCTAGCAAGGCCATTTTTATACTTTTTACAGGAAGGGTACACTCCCCAGCAGATTTGCCATGAGAGTACACTGAACAAAGGAGACAGGGTCATTTATAACCACCCTACTGCTGTGTCCAGTTTCCACTGGCTGGAATGGGACCTCACATTTTGTATTTGTTTTGATTGGCTAGCAACTTAGAACTTTTTAAAAGGGGTAAAGGCAGAGGAGAAGAAAGGAAGGAGGAAGTAACTTGTGGAATGCTGAGAAAGGCAAAAACAGCTTCAAATACGGAAGAGGAACAGGCTATGACCTAATGCTTGCTTGGACCAGTATAAGCATGCCAGGGCAAATATTTAGGCTAAATTGTGGGAGCTAAGAACATAAAGTACATTGGTTTCTTTATTACAGCTAGCAGATATTTAAGAATGTTAACACAGGTCTTTGAATAAGTTTTGCTTCTAAAAAAAAGTTATTTATTCCTCATTAGATGGAAAAAAAAAGTCTTTAAAGAAAAATCTTTACTTTACTTATTACAACCAAGTTGCCCAGGCTGGTCTCAAAGTCCTGAGCTCAAGCAATCCACCTGGCTCAGCCTCACAAAGTGCTGGAATTACAGGCATGGGCCACCTTGCTGGCTATGGGATGAAATTTTCAAAGTGCTGGAAGAAAAAAGTTGATATCTAAGAATACTGTATTCAGGCCAGCACAATGTCTCACGCCTGAAATCCCAACAGTATGGGAGGCCGAGGTGGGCGGATCACCTGACATCATGAGTTAGAGACCAGCCTGGCCAACATGGTGAAACCCAGTCTCTACTAAAAGTTAAAAAAAAATTAGCCTGGTATGGTGGCACATGCCTGTAGTCCCAGCTACTCTGGAGGCTGAGGCAGGAGAATCACTTGAACCCAGGAAGCGGACGTTGCAGTGAGCCAATACTGTGCCACTGTACTCCAGCCTGGGCGACAGAGCAAGACTTCATTTCAAAAAAAAACAAAAACGAAAAGGGATAAAGAAGGTCTCTATAGCTGGGCGTAGTGGCTCACGCCTGTAATCCCAGCACTCTGGGGAGGCTGAGATGGGCAGATCATGAGGTCAGAAGTTCGAGACCAGCCTGGCCAACATGGCAAAACCCCATCTCTACTAAAAATACAAAAATTACCTGGGCATGGTGGTGCGTGCCTGTAATACAAGCTACTCATGAGGCTAGGCAGGAGAATCGCTTAAACCTGGAAGATGCAGGCTGCAGTGAGCTGAGATCACACCACTGCACTCCTGCCTGGGCAACAGAGCAAGACTGTCTCAAAAATTAAAAAAAAGGTCACTATATAATGATAAAGGGGTCAATTCAGCAGGAGGATACAACTGTCAATATTTATGCACCCAACACTGGAGCACCTAAGTATATAAAGCAAACATTAATAAATCTAAAGGGAGATACACACTGCAGTGCACTAATAGTAGGGGATTTCAACACCCCACTCACAGTAATGGACAGATCATCCAGCTAGAAAATCAACAAAGAAACACAGAAGAAGTTAAGCAATACACTAAACCAAAAAGGCCTAACACAGGACATTCTATCCAACTGCTACAGAAGATACATTCCTTTCCTCAGCATATGGAATATTCTCCAGAACAGACCATATCTTAGGCCACAAAAAAAGTCTCAACAAATTCAAAAATGTAGAAATCATATCATCTTTTCTGACCACAAGGGAATAAAACTAGAAATCACTACAACAAGAGGAACCTTGATTCACAGGCTCAAAGTGGTGGCTCATGCCTATAACCCCAGCACTTTGGGAGGCCAACATGGGAAGACTGCTTGCACCCAGGACTTTGAGACCAGCCTGGGCAACATAAGGAGACCCTGTCTCTTAAAAAAAAAAAAAAAAATTACACAATGGAACATTGTTTTGGTATGTTGACATATCAAAATCCATGGGACAAAAGCACACAGAAATTTGGAAATTAAAATATTTCTTGAAACAAATTAAAGTGAAAATACAACATACCAAAATCTATGGGATAAAAGCAGTACTAAGGGAGTATTTTACAGCAATAAACACGTACATCCAAAAAGTAGAAAGATTTAAAATAACCGAATGATACCCCTTAAGATACTAGAAAAGCAAAAACAAATCAGACTCACAATTAGATCAAAAGGATAAAGACCACAGCCAAAATAAACAAAATTGAGAATAAAAAAACAGAATATCAATAAAACATGAAGTTGATTACTTAAAAAGATAAACAAAATCAACCAACCTTCGGCTAGACTGGGGGAAAAAAGGACCCAAATAAAATAAAAAATGAAAAAAGAAAACAGAATAGAAAACACAGAAACACAACCAATCATTAGAAACTATTACAAAAAACTATATGTCAACAAATTGATAAGCCTGGAAGAAATGGACAAATCACTGGGCGCATACAACCTACCATGATTGAACCATGAAGAAATAGAAAACCTCAACACACCAATAACAAGATTGAAGCCATAACAAAATGAATCCCATCAAAGAAAAGCCCAGGACCTGATGGCTTCACTGATAAATCCTACCAAAAACTGAAAGAATAATAATACAACTCGAATTCCTCAAAAAAATTGAAGAGAAGAGAATATTTCCAAACTTGGTCTACAAAGTGAGCATTATTCTCATATCAAAACCAGACAAGAGCACAACAGCAACAAAACTACAGGCCAGGCTGGGTGCGATGGCTCACGCCTGTAATTCCAGCACTTTGGGAGGCTGAGGCGGGTGGATCACCTTAAGTTAGGAGTTTGAGACCAGCTTGGCCAATATGGTGAAACCCCGTCTCTACTAAAAAAAAAAAACACAAAAGTTAGCCGAGCATGGAGGCATATGCGCCTGTAGCCCCCACTACTTGGGAAGCTGAGGCAGGAGAATCGCTTGAACCCAGGAGGCGGAGGTTGCCGTGAGCCAAGACTGAGCCATTGCACTTCAGCCTGGGTGACAGAGCAAGGCTCCATCTCAAAAAAGAAAAGCAAAGAAAAAGAAAAAAAAAAGTAACCAAAAACGTAAAGGAGCTATGCAAGCAAAACTACAAAACACTGATGAAACAAACCGCAGAGGATACAGAAAAAAATGAGAAGATGTTCTATGCTCATGGATTAGAAGAATATTGTTAAAATGACAATACTACCCAAAGCAATTTACAATTCAGAGCAACCCTTCTCAAAATACCAATGAAATTCGTCACAAAAATAGAAAAAAAAATCCTAAAATATATATGCAATCACAAAAGACCTCAAACGACCAAAGAAATACTGACCAAAAAAAACGAAGCTGGAGTGGCCAGGTGCGGTGGCTCACACCTGTAATCCCAGCACTTTGGGAGGCCGAGGCAGGTGGATCATTAGGTCAGGAGTTCAAGACAAGCCTGGCCAACATGATGAAACCCCATCTCTACTAAAAATACAAAAATTAGCCAGGCGTGGGCCAGGCGCAGTGGCTCATGCCTGTAATCCCAGCACTCTGGGAGGCCGAGGTGGGCAGACCACGAGATCAGGAGATCAAGACCATCCCAGCTAACATGGTGAAATCCCATCTCTACTAAAAAAAAAAAATACAAAAAAAAAAAAAATTAGCCTGGCGTGGTGGTGGGTGCCTGTAGTCCCAGCTACTCAGGAGGCTGAGGCAGGAGAATGGTGTGAACCCAGGAGGTGGAACTTGCAGTGAGCCGGAACTTGCAGTGAGCCCAGATTACGCCACTGCACTCCAGCCTGGGTGACAGAACGAGACTCCACCTCAAAAAATTAGCCAGGCGTGGTGGTGCATGCCTGTAGTCCCAGCTACTAGGGAGGCTGAGGCAGGAGAATTCCTTAAACCTGGGAGGCAGAGGTTGCAGTGAGCCGAGATCACACCACTGTGCTCCAGCCTAGGAGACAGAGCAAGACTTAGTCTCAAAAAAAAAAGAAAGAAAAAAAAAAGCTGGAAGCATCAAACTGCCTGATATCAAAATATACTACAAAGCTACCATAGCCAAATCAGCATGGTACTGACATAAAAACAAACACATAGATCTAAGGAAGAGAACAGAGAATCTAAATATAAATCTACACATTTATAGACAGCTCATTTTCAACAAAGGCACCAAAAGCATACAATAGGAAAACAGCAGTCTTTTCAATAAATGCTGCTGGGAAAACTGAATAACCATATGCAGAATGAACTAGATGCCATCTCTCAGCATAAACAAAATCAAAACAGATTAAAGACATCTAACACTTGAAACTATAAAGCTACTAGAGGAAGAAACTGGGGAAACAATCCAGGATATTGGTCTGGGTAAAGATTTCTTGGGTAAGACCTCAACAGCACAGCCAACAGGAGCAAAAATAAACATACGAGATTACATCAAACTAAAAACTTCTCCACAGCAAAACAATCAACAAACTGAAGAGACAATCTAGAGTATGGGAAAAAATATTTACAAACTATCCACCTGACAAAGATTAGTAATCAAAATACATAAGGAACTCAACTTGATAGCAAAAAAAAAAAAAAAAAAAAAAAATACGATAAAAAAATTGGCAAAAGGTCAGAATAGTTTTTCTCAAAAAAAGACATACAAATGGCCAACAGGTATATGGAAAAAATGCTCAACATGGCAAAACATCAAAGAAATACAAATCACACATTAGCACAATAAGATGTCATCTCACCTCATAGAGTGTCTTTTATAAAGACAGTGAATAACCAATACTGATGAGGATGTGGTGAAAAGATAATCCTTGTATGCAGTTGATGGGAATGTAAATTAGTACAGCCACTATAGAGAACAATATTCAGGTGTAGTGGCTCATGCCTGTAATCCCAAAACTTGAGACTGCAGTGGGAGGATCACTTGAGCCCAGAAGTTTGAGACCAGCCTGGGCAACACAGGAAGACCTGTCTGCACACACAAAACCTGTCAGGCACAGTGGCTCATGCCTGTAATCCCAGCTCTTTAGGAGCCCAAGGCAGGTGGATCGCTGAGGTCAGGAGTTCGAGACCAGCCTGGCCAACATGGCAAAACTCCGTCTCTACTGAAAATACAAAAATCAGCTGGGAATGGTTGCGTGTGCCTGTAGTCCCAGGCAGGAGAATCGCTTGAACCCAGGAGGCAGAGGTTGCAGTGAGCCGAGATCATGCCACTGCATTGCAGCCTGGGCAACAGTGAGACTCCGTCTCTAGAAAAAAAAGAGAGGTTGATTCATGGGTAAAATACACAGAAGAAATAAGAACTGGTGTTCAACAGATCAGTAGGGTGACTACATTTAACACTCATCTATTGTACATTTCAAAACAACTAAGAATAACTTGACTTTCCTGCAATAAAGAAAGAATAAATATTTAAGGTGACAGATATTCTACTTACCCTGATTTGATAATATAGATGTATCAAATCATCACTTGTACTCAGAAAATATGTACATCTATTATGAATCAAAAAACTTTTTTTGAATTGTCAAATAGGGGGTGGGAGATTCTGGGGCCACCATGTCTGCGGGTAAAGATATTCCCTTGTCAGCCATGCGCGGGTGGCTCACGCCTGTAATCCCAGCACTTTGGGAGACTGAGACGGGCGGATCACAAGGTCAGGAGATCGAGACCATCCTGGCTAACACAGTGAAACCTCGTCTTTACTAAAAATACAAAAAATTAGCTGGGCGTGTTGGCGGCACCTGTAGTCCCAGCTACTCGGGAGGCTGAGGCAGGAGAATGGTGTGAACTCGGGAGGCAGAGCTTGTGGTGAGCTCAGTTCATGCCACTGCACTCCAGCCTGGGCGACAGAGAAAGACTCACCTCAAAGAGAAAAAAAGAAAGAAAAAAAGATATTCCCTTGTCTGGATCATGTAAAGACATTCCCTGCAAAAAGACATTGCCTGCAAGATGTCCCTCCAAGTTACTTCACCTAATACCACCTACCACTAAAAAGGAGCAATGAGCCATGCTTATGCCATTGCTCTCCAGCCTGGGTGATGCAGCAAGACTCTGTCTCAAAAAAACAAAACAAAACAAAACAAAAAAAAACTCAGTACGGAGGTTTCTCAAAAAACTAGAAATAGAACTATCAATAGAGCTACCACCCGTAAACCTCTTGAATTTTGGAGGCAACATATACATTTGTATGTGCTTTAATGCCCCACACAGTTGCCTGTAAGAATTCTAGTTTCAACTGTAGACAATAGCAATTTCAGGCTGCAGTGCAAGCTTCCCAAGCACTTGGTCCGCCTGATCCAGCAGACCCAATGATACTCAACGTGTCCATGTTAAATAGCATCCTATTAATTGGAAGCCTCTGGCATGCACCAACAGAAGATGTAGAGTACAGCCCTCTGGTATTCCAGCGTCAATCCATGCCCTATTGTGCAAATTAACTGTTTCTCTTTTGAGAAACAGATTGTGGTTTGCCACTACCATGTGATAATCAACAACTAATCATGGGACATGAAGTAACTAAGGCAGATCTGAGTAATTTGAGATTTTCTGGTCCCCAAAGCATGAAGTACATACTGTCAGCCCTTATCAAACAAAGGTTGTCAGCTTCTCCTTTAGATGAAAAATTCCAAGTTTGTAGGAAATCGCATGAAATAAAGGAAGATTTACATACACCATGAGAATCCAATCAGAAATATCTGATTGTATGACTTTCTAGGAGAATGAGTGTTAGGAATAACGCTCAAAATCCTAAGGAAATTGAACACTCGAATAAAGGATTCTTAGCAAAGCAATTTTACTTCTGCGCAGAGGGGTGCCTCCTTGACCAGTTGCCATGAGAGCACACCTGAACAAAGGGGCATGAGAGCCTTTACTCCTGACGCAAGTCCTGCTCCTGTACCCTTTCCCCATTGGCCGGGGTCAGGTCATACAAACTAAACTAATCCCGGTTGGCTAAACACTTGATTTTTTTTTAGATAGGGTGGGCACGGAAAGAAAGTGGAGAGGAAGGGGAAGGGATGTCTGTAATGAGCTAGAAAGTCCTCTTTCCAAATAAGGAAAGGTATGTGAGCTAGTACTGATAACGCTTTGTACTGTGGCACGTCTGGGCATCTAACAAAGGCAAAAAGGAGAAAAAAGGAGAGAAAGTGGGGGGTATTATGAATTAAAGAATAAAAGATTGATGAGATTATTTGAAGAGAAACCTCATCATATCCTCATATCCCACAGTGTGACTCTCCGAGAAAGTCAATATAATATACAATAATAACTGTTCTAGGTAAAAAGACACTGAAAACATTAACAATTGCAATGTAAAAATCTTGAATGGATCTTAGACCCAAAAACATCCAAAAGCATACATTGAATCAATGCGGAGAATTTTAGTTATTATGCAAAGCAGACATTAGATGACATCATTATTTTTTATTTAAGTGAAATACTAGTATTGTGGTTTCAGAATGACAATGCCTTTTTTAGGCGATGCATTACAAAGTATTTAAAGGTCAAGTATCACGTGTGCAATTATGCTCAATTTACACTCAAATTGTTCACCATAAAATGTATTTACCTGAGGAGAAAGAAAACAAGCACAATGCTTAAAAAGTGTTCAGGCACGGTGGCTCACACCTGTAATCCCAGCACTTTTCAAGACCAGCCTGGCCAACACGGTGAAACCTTGTGTCTACTAAAATACAAAAAAAAATTTAGCTGGGCGTGGTGGCACGTGCCTGTGTCCCAGCTACTAGGTGTCAGGCCTCTGAGCCGAAGCCAAGCCATATTCCCTGTGACCTGCACGTATACATCCAGATGGCCTGAAGCAACTGAAGAACAACAAAAAGAAGTGAAAATAGCTAGTTCCTGCCTTAACTGATGACATTCCACCATTGTGATTTGTTCCTGCCCCAACCTAACTGATCAATTGACCTTGTGACATTCCTTCTCCTGTACAATGAATCTCAGGAGCTCCCCACTGAGCACCTTATGATCCCCGCCCCTGCCCACAAGAGAACCCCCTTTAACTGTAATTTTCCACTACCTACCCAAATCCTATAAAACTGTCCGACCCCTATCTCCCTTTGCTGACTCCTTTTCCGAACTCAGTGTGCCTGCACCCAGGTGATTAAAAGCTTTATTGCTCATACGAAGCCTGTTTGGTGGTCTCTTCACATGGATGCGCCTAACGCTAGGGAGGCAGGAGAATTACTTGAACCTGGGAGGCAGAGGTTGCAGTGAGCCGAGATCACACCTCTGCACCCCGATCTGGGTGGCAGAGCGAGACTTTGTCTCAAAAAAAAAAAAATCTACTAGACTGGGTGTGTTAGATGTTCAAGTTTTCCCTAGGATCAAATTTTTCAGAAAAAAATGTAAAAACTACACTTAGTCTAAACATGCTGTTAATAAATTCAATAGATACTAGATACTTTATTACACTAATACTAGAATAATATTCTGATTTTAATAATAAATAATTCTAGTATCAGTTTAATAAAGCCTCCATCCTGGCCAGGAGCGGAGGCTCACACCTGTAATCCCAGCTCCTTGGGAGGCCGTCGGGCGGATCACAAGGTCAGGAGTTCAAGACCAGCCTGGCCAGCATGGTGAAACCCCATCTCTACTAAAAATTAAAACAAAAAAATTAGCTGGGCATGGTGGCCTGTGCCTGTTGTACTTGCTACTCGGGAGGCTGCGGCAGAAGAATCGCTTGAAGCCGGGAGGCGGAGGTTGCAATGAGCTGAGATCGCGCCACTGCACTCCAGCCTGGGCGACAGAGCAAGACTTCGTCTCAAAAAAAAAAAAAACAAACAAACAAAAGCCTCCAACCTTTCTTCCTGTGGGCCCGTTTTGAAGCTCTGTGGTGGGGGGTACAGACCTAGGAACTTCAGATGAAGAGAACGGCTGTGCATTATTGCCTTTCTCTCTTTTTTTTGGGACGGAATTTCGCTGTTGTCGCCCAGGAATGCAGTGGCAGATCTCGGCTCACTGCAACCTCGGCCTCTCAGGTTCAAGCAATCCTCCTGCCTCAGCCTCCCAAGTAGCTGGGATTACAGAGGCCTGCCACCACACTTGGCTTTTTCTTTTTTTTTGAGACGGAGTCTCCCTCTTTCCCCCAGCCTGGAGTGCAGTGGCGCGATCTCAGCTCACTGCAAGCTCCGCCTCCTGGGTTCACACCATTCTCCTGCCTCAGCCTCCCGAGTAGTTAGTTGGGACTACAGGAGCCCGCCCTCGCGCCCGGCTAATTTTTTGTATTTTTACTAGAGACAGGGTTTCACCATGTTGGCCAGGCTGGTCTCGAACTCCTGACCTCAGGTGATCTGCCCGCCTCGACCTCCCAAAGTGCTGGGATTACAGGCGTGAGCCAGCGCGCCCAGCCTGCCTTTCTTTTGTAGAAAGGCTTGTAGCTGTTAACAACAAAAAAAATTAAGTCCAAGAAAATAAAATAAGAAACTAAAGGCTCACAGTCTACACGTGTTCATATTTACATGCAGATATAGGCACACCCTAAACGACTATACTTTTTTCCATCCGAAAGTAATGTGTCAAAAATAAGTAAAGGACATCAATGCCAGATTCTCAGATGAGACATTTTTTAGCAAAGAAATGGAAGTCAGAGCCCTCTTGAAACCAATTTTCTGCAGGTGCTCACCAGGAACACGCTGGAATCGCCAGGTTCCTGAGGCGCGGAAATGCGGGGCCAGAGCCAACCTGACTGGAACGGCAGAAATCCTTTTACTTTCAGAAAGAAAAAAATTCACAAAGGTTGCTTTCCAAGCTTTTGAAGAGGGGAGCACAGCGGATGAAAGCACTCCAGAAAACACCGCGCGGAGTCGGGACAAACACACTTCCCGACCTGGCTCCTGACTGGGACCCACTGAGCCTGCGGCCTCTCGCCACTGGCCGCGCCGGGAGGACCGACAGCCCCTGGAGAAGAGAGTGAAACGAGGCGGATCGGAGAGGCTCCTGGGCGACAGCGCCCAATCGTTCCTTTGCCGCCCCCCTGCTATCTCCGGGATCCCCAAGCAGGCGGAACTCACCACAGCCAGGGTGGACTCCACCACGATAAAGGCGAAATGGCACTGACCATGCGGAGCCAGCGCCGGAAAAGATGGCGATTGTGCGCTGACGTCACTTCCGCTCCTAGCCTCGGGCCGGGCGGGGCTCCTGGGTTCGAGTTTCAGCCACGTAGGACCGGCTGGAACACAAAAATTGTAGTTTCCCCCCGGGTGGGTGCGGACAGGCCTGGGGTTGGCTTAGGGAGGGGGATGCAGAAACAGGTCCAGAGAAAAAGGCGAGGTTAGAACTGGGCCTCTGGACGGAACTGTGGGCGAGGGGTGGGGCCCGTACTTGGGGGCGGTTTAGAGGTGGGACCTGGCTAGCCGGCGGTTCAGGTGGCCGGACCTGCTGGAAGGGCGGGCGTGGGGGATGGGACGCACCCCAGTGGATGCTCCTGCAGAGCTTTTCCCAGGTGGGCACAGTGGCTAATGCCTGTAATTCCAACACTGGGAGGCTAAGGCAGGTGGATAGCTTGAGTCCAAGAGTTCAAGACCAGCGTGGGCAAAATAGCAACATCCTTTATCTATTAAAATATATATATGTGTGTGTGTGTGTATACATATATATATAGCTTTTTTGTATATATCTTCTCATGTTCCTAGAGCCTTTCCATGATTCTTCCATATTGATAAACCTGCCGGTGAATGGCATGGTCTATCCCTTCTATTCAGTCAGGCTTTCTGTAGGCCTTTATTTCTTCATTCTTTATTTTTTAGGATCTGCTGGTTCCATTGCGTTTTCTTTTTCGCTTTTCTTTTTCCTTTTTTTTTTTTTGTTGAGACAGATCTCACTCCGTCGCCCAGACTGGAGTGCAGTGGCATGACCTCGGCTCACTGCAACCTCTGCCCCCCAGGTTCAAGCCATTCTCCTGACTCAACCTCCCGAGTAGCTGGGATTAGAGATGTCTGCCACCATGCCCAGCTAATTTTTGTACTTTTAGTAGAGAAGGGTTTCACAATGTTGGCCAGACTGATCTCGAACTCCTGACCTCCAATGATCTGTCTCCCTCAGCTTCCCAAAGTGCTGGAATTATAGACATGAGCCTCCGCACCCGGCCACGTTTTCAATATAATAATATTTTCTGTAAATCTTGATTTTTTTTTTGTCTTCATCAAGTATGTATTTCTGGCTGGATACAGTGGCTCATGCCTATAATCCCAGCAATTTGGGAGGCCAAGGGATCGTTTGAGGCCAGGAGTTTGAGACCAGCTTGGGCAATACAGCAAGATCCCGTCTCTATTTTAAAAAAATTTTTAAACATGTTTTTGTTTTTGTTTTGAGATGGAGTCTAGCTCTGTTGCCCAGGCTGGAGTGCAGTGGCATGATCTTGCTCACTGCAACCTCTGCCTCCCCGGTTCAAGCGATTCTTCTGCCTCAGCCTCCTGAGTAGCTGAGACTACAGGCACGCATCACCATACTCGGCTAATTTTTTATTTTTAGTAAAGACAGGGTTTCACCATATTGGCCCAGCTGGTCTCGAACTCCTGACCTCATGATCTGCCTGCCTCACCCTTCCAAAGTGCTGGGATTACAGATGTGAGCCACCACGCCTGGCCAAAAACATGTATTTCTATTGTTATTTTTCTGATCTTACCACATGGCCCAGGACCACATTTCCTACATTGTAAAATAGCGCTAACACCAGACATTCTCCCCAGGTTTATTCAGAAATGTAACATAATCCCAATAAAAATATTAAAAGTTTTTTCTGGAGTTAGGTACATTGATACTAAAGTTTATGTGGAAGAATAAATATCTGATAATAACCAAGAAAACAAAAACAAAAGCAACGATGAGCAGCAGATGTTAAAACATACTATTGACAGTTTTCACACAAGGCAAATAATTAAATTATATTAAAATAAAAATAAATAAGACATACTATAAAGCCTCTATAATTAAAACTAAGTGGTACTAGCACATGAAGCAGAAACAGACTAATAAAATATCTAAAAACAGACCCAAGATCATGTAGGAATTTGGTTCGTAAATGTGGTATTTTGCCAGGCGCGGTGGCTCATGCCTGTAATCCTAGCAATTTGGGAGGCCGAGCCGGGAGGATCACCTGAAGTCGGGAGTTCGAAACCAGCCTGTCCAACATGGTGAAACCCTGTCTCTAATAAAAATACAAAAAACAAAGCCAAGCATGGTGGTGGGCTTCCTGAAATCCCAGCTATTCGGGAGACTGAGGCAGGAGAATCGCTCAAACCCAGAAGACAGAGGTTGCAGTGAGGCAAGATCGCGCCACTGGACTCCAGCCTGGGCAACAAGAACAAAAATCCATCTCAAAAAAAAAAAAAAAAAAAGGTATTTCAGATCAATGAGGCAAAAAAGCCATTTGTAAGGGAAAGTCTAAGACAGCTGGGTAGCCATCAGAGAAAAGATGAAATTAAATCTATACTTCACAGCATATACAAGAATAAACTCTAAATGGACTAGGGATCTAAATGTGAAAAATAAAACCATATACGTATGCATTCAGGGTGTTTAAGTGATTTCTTGGCTGAGTAAGGAAAAAGATGTGACCACAAGGTGGCAGTAGTACACAAGCTTTATTTGGGATGTGTTTTAACAGGTTAGGAGTGGCGGGAGGTAGCAAACAGCAAGAGAATATCCACAGGCTTCTACCTGTGGGTCGCTGCTCAGAAAGGGTGGAAAGGAAGAAAGACTCCCAGAGGAGAAGGGGAATCAAAGAGGGGGCTTATATGACTAAGTGAAATGCTCACCAGCCTGGCGGCATATCTTCCAGTTAAAAATCTATGAAGGACAAGTCTGGCCAACATCGTGAAACTCCGCCTCTACTAAAAATACAAAAATTAGCTGGGCATGGTGGCGGGCGCCTGTAATCCCAGCTACTCAGGAGGCTGAGGCAGGAGAATTGCTTGCACCAGGTAAGCGGAGGTTGTATTGAGCCAAGATCGCGCCATTGCACTCCAGCCTGGGCGATAGAGTGAGACTCAGTCTCAAAAAAATAAAAATAAAATATATAATTATCTGTTCATTCTGAGTACAGGGAAACACTGATAGGACTATTCTGAAAATAATAACATTCAGAATGTATCGGGGATGGATAGGAAGGGCTTGAACAGAATGGTGGGATAAGAACAAAATGGAGAGGATAGGGATAGGGAAACCTCTCTGAGCATATCATTCTGTTTAGTTCTGATGTTTAAGATCACATTCTACTTTTTTTTTCTTTTTGACAGGGTTTCACTCTGTCACACAGGCTGGAGTGTAGTGGCATTATCATTGCTCACTGCAGCCTTTACCTTGTGAACTCAAGTAATCCTCCTGCCCAAGTACCTGGGAATACGTATGTGCACCACCATATCCAGCTAATTTTTTTAAATATTTTTTGTAGAGAAGAGATCTCTCTATGTTGCCCAGGCTGCTCTTGAACTTCCAGTCTGTCATATATAAAGTTTTGGTGCCACAAAAGAAATAACACTTGAATGTAAAATTTTCTTTTTAATTATCAGCAAGGCAAGATACTTCTATAGAAGGGTGCGCTCTCACAGATGGAGCAATGGTGGGCGCACACCTGGACAAGGGAGGGAAAGGGGTTCTGATTCCTGACACACGTGGTCCCTACTGCTCTGTCGTTCCCCTATTGGATAGGGTTGGACCTCACGGGCTAAACTAATTCTGACTGACTAATTTAAAAAGAGTGACAGAGTGAGTGGTTTGGGAAAAGGTTGCTTAGGTTCCATTGTGAGAGGTTTTGGAAAAAGGTTTAGAGGCAGGTGCAGGCAGTGGGGGGTCAAAGAAATGCATTTCAAAGAATCCAATAGGGTCTGTCCTTGAAACCTCAGCCCCTATACCATAAAACCGGCTTAAAGAAGGGAACTGGCTTAGAAAAGGAGGAGAACTTTGGGGACTCAAAATAATAACCTGTGTAGGGTTGCACTGGTTTGGCTGACAGTTGGGGGGGGCTGTCCCTTTAGTAAATGAATGTATGGTTTTAGGAAATTACAAAAACTGGTTGGGGCAGTCCATCCTTGCTCTTTGGTGGTCCACAGAACGTTGGACCAACTACGGCATAAAAGCTCTACATCGGGGGTTGGGGGCAAGACTCCTGGTTTCCACTGGGGTCTTTATTGAAATCTCCCAGATTAAATGGTCCTAATTCACTAATGTCCAGTCTGAGGAGAGCCAGGGGGGACAATTCCCCACAGGGTATAACAAGGCAAGCATGAAACGCAAGTTTGAGGCAAAATTGACTTGGTTATGTTAATAAGTAGATGGTCAACAACAGAGCGAGGAAAGAAGAAAGAGTAATAGAACAGATGAAAGAGAGTTAAATTCTTCTTAGCTTTAGTTTGGTAGGGTTTTCCCCTGGGACTATGGCCCACCACTCTGGAGGGGGTGGCGCTTTCTTGACTCGGGTGTGATGAGTCCATCCGCTCTCTGCCGTGCCGACTGCGGTTTCAGTAGTGAGGAGCACTAAGTAATGAGATTCCTAGGCTGGCTCAAGCTTCTCCTCTTTCCAGCTCTTGATGAGGACGTGATCCCCAGGCTGATGATGCACTGGGAACTCTAAGGGTGGCACCTGTGCTAATAGACCGTTAGTTTTAAGAGAAGAGAAAATAGAAGATAGACCAAGTATATAATTTTTAAGGAATTGATCTTTTGTTTCAAAGGTAGGAATATCAGCAGTGGAGTGCAAATAAGGTAATCCACAGAGCATCTCATAAGGAGAAAGACCAACGTCTTTCCGTGGTGCAGTTTGAATTCTCAGCAGGGCGATAGGAAGACACTTAGTCCCTGGCAATCGAGTCTCTAAGACTAATTTGATTAAGTGGTTCTTTAGAGTCTGATTCATTCCTTCTACTCTCCCTGATGAGGGGGGGTGCCAGGGAGTATGGTGTTCCCATTTAATGTCTAATATTTGGGATAGCTTTTTAATAATGTGTGTGGTGAAATGAGTTCCATTGACTGAGTCAATATTTTCTATTAGTCCAAACCTGGGTACTATATTTCCAATTAGGGCCTTAACTACATTATTGGCTATTGCATTTGAAAAGGGGACAGCTTTGACCCAGTGAGTGAGGTGGTCTACTATCACTAGTAAATATTTTAGACAACCTATTGGAGGCATTTCTGTGTAATCAACTTGGATACTTTGGAATGGCCTTAAGCCCAGATTCCTTCCCCCAAGAGGTAATCTTTCTATGGTATGCCTATTAGTTTTCTTACACACTAAGCAACTATCTGTAACCTGTTTGGCCAGAGTATAAATTCCTATACAACCATAAACTCTGAGAACTGCATCACACATGGCCTGGGGTCCCCAGTGGGTCTCCTGATGTAGTTGGGATAAGACTTCCCTCATAAGGGGTTTGGACAACATTTCTCTCTGGTCTGACAATATCCACTTTCCTTCTGAATTCTCTTTAGCATCTGTTTATTAGTTTCTCTTTTTTGATGGAAGAGAAAATGGGGATTATAGTAGGAGGAGGGAAGTAGGGAGTTAAGTGAAAAAATATGCATTTCAGAAGACACAGCAGCCTGCTTGGCTACCTGATCTGCTAGGTTATTTCCTCGACTTTCAAAAGAGGCTTTTCTGGTGTCCGGGAACATGGACAATAGCTATTTCTTCCAGCAACTGAACATTATTCAATACTTGGGTGATCAGCTCCTTGTGAAAAAGGTCTTGACCTTCACTATTAATGAGACCTCGTTCAGTCCAAATTTTTCCAAATGTATGAGCCACTTCAAAGGTGTACTTAGAATCAGTATATATGGTTCCCTCCTGGTCCTGTAAGTACTTTAAGGCTTGGCTGAGTGCAAACAGCTCACACGTTTGAGCAGACCAACTGTTGGGCAATGTTTCTGACTCTATTTCTATGAGAGTTTCTCCATCAATCGCTGAATGCCCATTGTGTCTTTTTCCCTCAATCACCCAGGAGGAACCATCTATGAATAAGTGCTGTCCAGTCCAGAAGGGGGTTTCTCCTAGGTCTGGTCAAACCTTTGTATGGTAGGCCGGGCGCGGTGGCTCACGCTTGTAATCCCAGCACTTTGGGAGGCCGAGGCGGGCGAATCACGAGGTCAGGAGATCGAGACCACAGTGAAACCCCATCTCTACTAAAAATATAAAAAATTAGCCGGGCATGGTGGCGGGCGCCTGTAGTCCCAGCTACTCGGAGAGGCTGAGGCATGAGAATGGCGTGAACCCGGGAGGCGGAGCTTGCAGTGAGCCGAGATTGCGTCACTGAACTCCAGCGTGGGCGACAGAGCGAGACTCTGTCTCAAAAAAAAAAAAAAAAAAAAAAAAAAAAAAAAAAAAAAAAAAAACCTTTGTATGGTAATCAATTAAATCTAAACATCTGTGTTCTCTTTTTTTTTTTTTTTTTTTTTTTTTTGAGACAGAGTCTCGCTCTGTCGCCCACGCTGGAGTTCAGTGACGCAATCTCGGCTCACTGCAAGCTCCGCCTCCTGGGTTCACGCCATTCTCATGCCTCAGCCTCCCGAGTAGCTGGGACTACAGGCGCCCGCCACCACGCCCGGCTAATTTTTTGTATTTTTAGTAGAGACGGGTTTTCACCGTGTTAGCCAGGATGGTCTCGATCTCCTGACCTTGTGATCCGCCCGCCTCGGCCTCCCAAAGTGCTGGGATTACAGGCTTGAGCCACCACGCCTGGCTAACATCTGTGTTCTCTCCTTAGCATTGGATTCCCTGTTAGGAAACCTGCTGGGTTGAGTGAATTATCAGTGGTCAATGTTAAATCATCTTTTTTTTTTTTTTTTTGAGATGGAGTCTCGCTCTGTCACCAGGCTGGAGTGCAGTGGTGCCATCTTGGCTCACTGCAACCTCCAACTCCCAGGTTCAAGCGACCCTCCTGCTTCAGCCTGCCATGTAGCTGGGACTACAGGCATGTGCCACCATGCCCAGCTAATTTTTGTATTTTTAGTAGAGATGGGGTTTCACCCTGTTGGCCAGGATGGTCTCGATCTATTGACTTTGTGATCCACAAGTCTCGGCCTCCCAAAGTGCTGGGATTACAGGCTTGAACCACCACACCTGGCCATAAATCATCCTTTTCTAACAGAATGGCCTCCTACTTTAAGATTCTTGAATCAGTAAGCCATCTCCCTGCTCTATGGTTTAAGATAGTTCTAACTTGGTGAGGAGTGCTTACTGTCAATTTTCCTCCAAAGGTTAACTTTCTGTTTTCCTTGACTAGTATTGCTGTAGCTGGGAAGGGCTGGATGCACTGAGGCCATCCACAAGTGACTGGGTCTGAGGCTTTTGATAGGAAGGCTACAGGCTGCTGGCGGCCTCCGTGTTCTTGAGTCAGCACTCCTAAAGTTATCCCACTGCCCACATTAACAAAAAGGTGGAATGGCTTTTCTAGGGAGGGTAAGGCTAAAACAGGGGCAGTTTTGAGCCTTTCCTTCAGCTTCTCGACTTGATCAACTTCCTCAGAAGTCCACAGGAGACAGTTAGGCTTCTCCTGAGCAAGTTTTTGATATAACAGTTTACTGTGCAGTGCATATGAGTCAATCCATAAGCGGCAGTATCTGACTAACCCTAAACATTTCCTGAGTTTTTGTTTAGTTTGAAGAAAGGGTAGGGACAAAATTCCCTCAATTCGTTCAGGCCCTATTCTTTGCTTGCCTGCATTTATTAAGTGGCCTAAATATTTGACTTCGGGATCTACATACTGAAGCTTTCTTTTTGAGACTCATAGCCCCTCAAACTGCAGATGATTAAGAATATGTGTAGAGAAGTCAGTTATATTCTCTATATCTTCACCAGATATAAGAATGTTGTCCATGTACTGAAGAAGGTTTATTTGTTCTGGGATGACAACTTTTTCTAGTACTTGTTCTAAAATTTGGCCAAAAAGATTAGGGGAGTCTGTGAACCCTTGGGCAAGACTGTCCATCGATATTGTTGTTTCCGCCCTGAGTGGGGATCCTCCCATTCAAAAGCAAATATATCTCAGCTATCTTCAGCCAGGGGACATGCCCAAAAAGCATTCTTCAAATCTATTACAGTAAACCATTGATGATTATATGAAATCTTGCTAAGAATAATGTAAGGATTGGGGACAATGGGGTGGGTAGTCTGGACTATTTGGTTGATAGCTCTACTGTCCTGTACTAGCCGATATGACCCATCTGATTTCTTGACTGGCAGCATTGGGGTGTTTTAAGGGGACATACAGGGCTGGAGAAGCCCATCCTTAATAAGGCCTTTGATTATAGGTTTCAACCTTATCCTACCTTCTAGGGGAATAGGGTATTGCTTCCTTCTTACTACTTCTCCTAGGGTTTTTAGCTTGATGTGGATTGGAGGGACTTGGAATTTCCCTTTGTTTCCTTCTTTGGACCAGACATTAGGATTAATGTATTTTTCATCTGCAATGGTGAGTAGGTTTAATGAGGTTAAGAATTCTCTTGGGCTGACTTGTAGATGATGTATGCCCAACTTTAACATTAAATCCCTCTCCAGTAAATTAGTTCCTGCTTCAGGGATTAACAAGAACTGAATATAAGCTGAGCGATCCTGGTATCTAACTTCTGTGCTTTGTAAAATTTTTGCTGTAAATCCTTCCCCTTTTACCCTGGAAACTAAAAGTTCCTCTGAGGAGGAGACAACATTAGACGGGGGGAAACAAACAGGAGCGAGCAGCCCCTGAACCGACTAAAAAGGCGATAAGCTCATGTTTAGGTCCCACATCCAAATTGATCAAGGGCTCCTGGTGGGACTCAAGATAAAAGAGACAGGGCCTCTGACCTCCCTATTCCTTGAAAGTCATTAGTGGAAGGGCTTCTTTCTCCTTTCTTAGTTCAGGACATTCTCTCTTGAAGTGGCCTGTTCTTCCACATCTATAGCACATATCTTGTCCTTCCTCCCTCTTAGTTCTGGGATTCTTTAACTCTGCCCCCCATACTCTTTAGGGGGCCTGGTAGATGAGGACCTTGGCCCTCCAGATGGAGGCTGGGGTCCTTTAAAACAGGGTTCGGACCCTTTATACTTTCTAGGTACCTGGAAGCTCTGTCTAGAAGTACCTGGGTTTGGAGCCATCTGTTGGAAGGTGGAAAACATAAGTTTTGTCTTTTGTTTGTGCTTTTCTTCATCCCGTTTCACGGGTACTTTCTGAGCTTCCCTGAGAAGCTCACTTAGAGGACAGTCTTCCCAATTGTCTATTTTTTGTAACTTTTTTTTTTTTTTGAGACGGAGTCTCGCTCTGTCGCCCAGGCTGGAGTGCAGTGGCGCAATCTCGGCTCACTGCAAGCCCCTCCTCCCGGGTTCACGCCATTCTCCTGCCTCAGCCTCTCCGAGTAGCTGGGACTACAGGCGCCCGCCACCACGCCCGGCTAATTTTTTGTATTTTTAGTAGAGACGGGGTTTCACCGTGGTCTCGATCTCCTGACCTCGTGATCCGCCTGCCTCGGCCTCCCAAAGTGCTGGGATTACAAGCGTGAGCCACCGCGCCCGGCTTTTTGTAACTTTTTTGAAATGTCTGGCCAACTTTTAGTGACAAATTGGAGTTTCAACATTCCTTGCCCAAGGAGATCATCCAAATTAAGGCCTGCATATTGCCTCATTTGCTCCCTGGGTCTGTCTAGGAATCTCATAGGCCCTTCATCCTTTTCCTGTTGTATATCAAGCGTTTTAGAAAGATTTCAGGTTCGGGGTACTGATTCCTGATTTCCTTTTATTATCATCTCCCTTAGGTCCTGCATATTTTCCCAGTGATCTGCGTTGTTATTCTCCCACCGGCGGTCTTGGGTGGGGAATTTATGGTCCGGGGTAGGAACGTTTTTACCGGGAGGGTGCTCACATTCCCTAACTACCATAGCAGCCCTAGGAATCATACTCCTTTCTTCCCCTGAAAAGTGGATGCCCAAGATGGACATTAACTCGACCCAAGTGTATAACTGAGGTCCTAAGAATTGGTCAATTTGGTGTGCCACTCTGTAAGTGTCATCTAATAGCGGTTTAAGCTCCTTTTTAAAATTCTGGACTTCTGAACTGGTTAAGGGAGTGTTTACAAAGCCAATTACAAAGCCAGTGGGCCCCCCCTCCTTGTGGTACCTCTTTCAAAGGGAAGAGGGTCAGGGCTGACCTCTTGGGTACGGAGGGAAGTGGAAAATTCTTCATATCTTTTTTACATTGTTCTATCTCACGCTGGAGTCCTTTTAGAGAGGGGTATTTAGGTTGGGGGGAGGACAGGCTGGTGGGATGGTATTCCCAAGAGTCAAGGTTATAAGGAGGAGGGATAACGTGAGTAGAGGGGGAATTTGGAATAGGATCTGAGGTGGCAGTGGCTGTCTGAGGGGAAAGATTGGGGACACTGAATGGGGGAAGATAGTCTAGAGGATGCCATGCACTGGAATTTTTAGGCATGACAGCTGGCTCCTCTGACTTTTCATTTTGAGGTGCCAGACTGGGTTCTTCCCTATTTGTTTTTAAGGGAAAAAGGAGGGCAGGTCCTTGCCTCCAACAAGGGGCATAGCCTAGTTCTTCTTGAGACACTGGACTTTTACTATTAACATATCAGATTAGAAGCTCACACATTACATACTCATTTGATTCAAACTTTGGCCAGAAGATTGAGGGATTAAGGGTGGGTCCCTGAGTCCAAATAAAACAGGAATATTTTATCATTTGTTGCTTTTTCCTATGTTTAGTCCTTTCATTATCCTTCTAGTTTTTCAGCATGAGACCTAGGGGGATATCTGGGGGAATATCTTTGTTACCATCTTTATCCCCCTTGCTCCCTGTCTTGCTTGGGGTATTTCCCATCTTGATGGTTTTGGGGTAAGTTTCAAGGTTCAATTCCCCTTACTGGAAATTTCTCACCTTTCAGGGTGAGGCTCAATTTTCCCTGGAAATTTCTTGCCTTTTGGGGTAAGGTTCAATTTCCCCTCTGGAAATTTCTCACCTTTTCTACTATTGGAGGTTTGTGTGAGGTTCAATCCCCCCTCCCAACAATGGGGATGTCTCACCTCTTTTTAACCATGTAGCCACCCTGACCAAGGAGTACTTCACCGCACCGCCCTGACGCCCATGGCTTTCTTACCTTGTTACTGACCATCAAGGAAATACTTTACCAGCTCCTGTGGCATCTCCTTCCCTGGTAGGTGCACAGAGTCATCGATGCAGTATGTGAGGATCCTTTAAGCTAGGTTGCTGGCCAGTTTTTTTTTTCCTGCATTGCTGAGAGCTAGGGTTATTCCTCACACTGGGTGGGTTCTCATTTCTCCCCTATGAGACCACCAAAAAGGGTGGGGTGCATGCCTCCTCATGAGAGAGAACCAGAGACCACTCCCAGAGGGGAATGTAATCCCGGACAAGCCCCCAAATTGTTATATATAAAGTTTCAGTGCCACAAAAGAAATAGCACTCAAGGCCAGATGCAGTGGCTCATGTCTGTAATTCCAGCAGTTTGGGAGGCCTAGGCAGGTGGATCACAAGGTCAGGAGATCAAGACCATCCTGGCTAACACAGTGAAACCCCATCTCTACTAAAAAATACAAAAAATGAGCCAGGCATGGTGGCGGGCACCTGTGGTCTCAGCTACTCAGGAGGCTGAGGCAGGAGAATGGCATGAACCCAGGAGGTGGAGCTTGCAGTGAGTGGAGATCACGCCACTGAACTCCAGCCTGGGTGACAGAGTGAGACTCCATCTCAAAAAAAAAAAAAAAGAAAAAGAAATAGCACTCAAATATAAAATTTTATTTTATTTTTTATTTTTTTGAGTATTTATTAGTTTTGTCTTTAATATAATGTATTTAATTGTAAGTATGTATACGTTAATTTTTTTATTATTATACTTTAAGTTAAAAATTTTATTTTTAATGCTCAGCGTGTCCTTCCCCTATTGGCTAGGGTTAGACCGCACAGGCTAAACTAATTCCAATTGATTAATTTAAAGAGATTAATGGAGTGAGTTGTTTGGTGGGAAAAATGGTTATGAAATGAATCGGAATGAATGAGTCAGGGTGGAGTAGGTAATCTGAATGAGTAGAATGAGTCAGGGTGGAGTAGGTAATGAATCAAGGTGGAGAATGAGTCAGGGTGGAAAAGGTTGCTTTACAAGGAAGTTTAAAAGTAGAAGGCAAAGAATTGAGCATACTGACATATTAATTACTTGAAGAGAAATTTTGAATTCATATTCAACAAGTCTAAAGCAATTCTCCATCCTTGGCCTCCCAAATTTTTTTTTTTTTTTTGAGACAGAGTCTCACTCTGTTGCCAGGCTGGAGTGCAGTGGTGCGATCTCAGCTCACTGCAACCTCCACCTCCTGGGTTCAAGTGATTCTCATGCCTCAGCCTCCCCAGTAGCCGGGACTACAGGTGCCAGCCACCATGCCCAGTGAATTTTTGTATTTTTAGTAGAGACAGGGTTTCACCATGTTGGCCAGGATGCTCTTGATCTCCTGACCTTGTGATCCACCTGCCGAGGCCTCCCAAAGTGCTCAGATTACAGGCATGAGCCACCACGCTCAGCCTTGGCCTCCTACATTGTTGAGATTACAGGCATGAGCCACTGTGCTTGACCCTTTATTCCTTTACATATTTAATATTTTAAAAAATCAACAAAGAGACCAGGCACGGTGGCTCAGGCCTTTAATCCCAGCAGTTTCAGAGGCTGAGGTGGGTGGATTACGAGGTCAGGAGTTCAATACCAGCCTGGCCAATATGGTGAAACCCCGTCTCTGCTAAAAAACACAAAAATTAGCCAGGCATGGTGGTGTATGCCTGTAGTCCCAGATACTCAGGAGGTGGAGAGAGGAGAATTGCTTGAACCCAAGAGGCAGAGGTTGCAGTGAGCCAAGATCACGCCACTGCACTCCAGCCTGGGCGACAGAGTGAGACTCCATCTCAAAAAAATAAGTAAATAAATAAACAAACACCACACCCAATCAGCTCAAGGCTGTGGCTAGAGATAAGAATCTAGAAAGAATCGGCCAGGCACGGTGGCTCACGCCTGTAATCCCAGCACTTTGGGAGGCCGAGGTGGGTGGATCACGAGGTCAGGAGATCGAGACCATCCTGGCTAACACGGTGAAACCCCATCTCTACTAAAAATACAAAAAAAAAATTAGCCAGGCGTAGTGGTGGGTGCCTGTAGTACCAGCTACTCGGGAGGCCGAGGCAGGAGAATGGCGTGAACCCGGGAGGCAGAGCTTGCAGTGAGCTGAGATCATGCCACTGCACTCTAGCCTGGGCGACAGAGCAAAACTCTGCCTCAAAAAAAAAAAAAGAATCTAGAAAGAATCTAGAGACATCTTTCCTTCCCAAGAAGTGTTTTCCTCCTACTTCCTTTAAACCGACTATCCAGATATTTGCTCCTAAATTAAAAATGACTCACACCCTATTCCCTTATGTACACAGCTAGCTGCCACAATTTCCCTCCTTCTCTGCCTCTCATCCCTGCCTTGCGTGACCCATGGATGGAAGACTGTCCTCCAAACTCATTTTGCCCTCCCTTCCCAGGACGTATAAGCAATAAATCTTTGAAATTATGTCCTGTTGGGGTGGTCTTTTGAATTTGCATCTACCATCTGAAGAACCAGGGGCTGCCCCTGGTTGAGATTTCCCAGGGAGCTGGTGGGAACACAAGGTCAGGTTTCCAGTGTCAGAGTGATGATCAGGCAGGCATAAACAACACAGGTCAGACAAGAACGGCTATGTCGCTGGGCATGGTGACTCACGCCTGTAATCCCAGCACTTTGGGAGGCCAAGGTGAGCAGATCACTTGAGGTCAAGAGTTTGAGACCAGCCTGGCCAACATGGTGAAACCTCATCTCTACTAAAAATACCAAAAATACTAGCTGGGCATGGTGGTACATGCCTGTAGTCCCAGCTACTTGGGGAGGCTGAGGCAGGAGAATTGCTTGAACCCAGGAGGCGGAGGTTGCAGTAAGCCAAGATTGGGCCACTGCGCTCCAGCCTGGGTGACACAGGGAGACTCCATTTCAAAAAAAAAAAAAAAAGAGCGGCCTAGGTCATCTATCAGTATAAACAAGTTTACCAGGTGAGGGACCCCCTGGGCATAGAACAGCTTAGATTTAGACTGTCAACCAGGTTTTGCGCGACAACTCACACTGTAATCCCAGCACTTTGGGAGGCTGAAGCAGGCAGATCACTTAGCTAAGGAGTTCCAGACCAGCATGGCCAACATGGCGACACCCCATCTCTACTAAAAATATAAAAATTAGCCCAGCATGGTAGCGGACGCATGTAATCCAAGCTACTTGGGAGGCTGAGGCAGGAGAATCACTTGAGCTCTGGAGTTGCAGATTGCAGTGAGCTAAGATCATGCCACTGTACTCCAGCCTGGATGACAGAGGAAGACTCTGTCATTCATCAATAAATAATTAATTAACTTTAAAAAGTGTATCCCTTAGGCCAGTCGTGGTGGCTCACTCCTGAAATCCCAGCACTTTGGGAGACTGAGGCAGGCAGATCGCCTGAGGTCAGAAGTTTGAGACCAGCCTGACCAACATGACGAAATCCCGTCTCTAATAAAAATACCATATTAGCCAGGTGTGGTGGTGCATGCCTGTAGTCCCAGCTACTCGGGAGGCTGAGGCAGGAGAATCGTTTGAACCCAGGAGGCAGAGGTTGCAGTCAGCCAAGATTGAGCCATTGCACTCCAGCCTGGGCGACAGAGCGAGACTCCATCTCAAAAATAGAATAGAATAGAACAGAATAGAATAGAATGGAAATAATGCCAAGTGCAGTGGCTCACGCTTAATCCTAGCAATTTGGGAGGCCGAGGCAGGAGGATTGCCTGAGCTCAGGAGTTCAAGACCAGCCTCGGCAACATGGTGAAACCCCGTCTGTACTAAAATACAAAAAAAAAAAAAAAATTAGCCAGGCGTGGCGGATGTGCCCGTAGTCCCACCTACTTGGGAGGCTGAGGCGAGAGAATTGCTTAAACCTGGGAGGTAGAGGTTGCAGTGAGCCGATATTGCACCACTGCACTCCAACCTGGGCAACAGAGCAAGACTTTGTCTCAAAAAAAAAAAAAAATTAAATTAAATTAAATTAAAAAAAAATAGGCGGCTGGGCGCGGTGGCTCACGCCTATAATCCCAGCACTTTGGGAGGCTAAGGCAGGCGGATCACAAGGTCAGGAGATCGAGACAAGCCTGACCGACATGGTGAAATCTCGTCTCTACTAAATACACAAAAATTAGCTGGACGTTGTGGCACGTGCTTGTAATCCTAGCTACTCAGAAGGCTGAGGCAGGACAATTGCTTGAACTGGAGAGGAGGTTGCAGTGAGCCAAGATCATGCCACAGCACTCCAACCTGGGAGACAGAGCAAGACTCCATCTCAAAAAAATAAATAAAATAAAAATAAACAAATAAATAAAATAAAATGTATTACTTGAAAGAAAGGCTCCCTGTAAACACCCACATCTGGCTCCCCTTCATTTCTTGTTAGGACAGCGTTGCTAGTCACTCTGCCACTGGATCCTTAATATAGGTAGGGGCTCAAGACAGACCAAAATGGAAAGGAAAAAATAAACAAGAACTGACCCAAGTAACTGCTGTTTTTATTTAAATTTTTTTTAATTTTTATTTTATTTATTTATTTGTTGATACACAGTATTGCTCTACTGGCCAGGCTGGAATGCAGTGGCACAATCTCAGCTCACTGCAGCCTCCACCTCCCAGGTTCAAGTAATTCTCATGCCTCAGTCGGCCGAGTAGCTGGGATTATAGGCGCATGCCACCACCCCCAGCTAACTTTTGTATTTTTAGTAGTGACAGGGTTTTCGCCATATTGGCCAGGCTGGTCTTGAATTCCTGGTCCCAAGTGATCCACCCACCTAGGACTCCCAAAGTGCTGAGATTACAGGCATGGGCCACTATGCCCCAGCAGTAACTTCTGTTTCACTGTATTTATTTTTACTGTGATAAAAAGCACATAAAATTGACATGTAACACTTTTTTTCTTTTTTTTTTGAGGCAGGGTCTTGCTCTTTTGCCCAGCCTGGAGTCAGTGATTCGATCATAGCTCATTGTAGCCTTGAACTCCTGGGCTCAAGCAATCCTTCTGCCTCAGCATCTCAAGTAGCTGGGACTACAGGTGCGCACCACCATGCCTGGCCAGGTTTTAAAAAATTTTTGTGGAGACAAGGTCTTGCTGTGTTGCTTGGGCAACAGGCTGAAACTCTGTCTCTACAAAAAGCACCAAAAATTACCCAGATGTGGTCATGCATGCCTGCAGTCCCAACTACTGAGGAGTCTAAGGTGGGAGGATCACCTGAGCTCATGAGATCAAGGCTGTAGCGAGCCGCAATTGTGTCACTGCACTCCAGCCTGGATGACAGGGTGAGACCCTGTCCCCCCAAAAAAAGGAAGAAAAAAAAACCAAAGTCTTAGAAGTACAACTCTTTTTAGAATTGATATGTAAGGCTGGGCTCGGTAGCTCATGCCTGTAATCCTAGCATTTTGGGAGGCCGAGGCAGGCAGATCACCTGAAGTACGGAGTTTGAGACCAGCCAAGTCAACATGGCAACACCCCATCTCAAGTAAAAATACAAAAATTAGCTGGGCGAAGGCCGGGTGCAGTGGTTCACACCTGTAATACTCCCAGCAGTTTTGGAGGCTGAGGTGGGGGATCACGAGGTCAGGAGTTCAACACCAGCCTGACCAACATGGTGAAACCCTGTCTCTACTAAAAATGCAAATATTAGCTGGACTTGGTAGCACACACCTGTAATCCAAGCTACTCAGGAGGCTGAGGCAGAAGATTCTCTTGGCTACTCAGGAGGCTGAGGCAGAAGATTCTCTTGAACCCAGGATGAGGAGTTTGCAGTGAGCTGAGATCGCACCATTGCACTCCAGCATGGGCGACAGAATGAGATTCTGTCTCAAAAAAAAAAATGAAGTTAAATAAATAAAATAAAATAAAATAGCTGGGCGAGGTGGCACATGCCTGTAATCCCAGCTACTCAGGAGGCTGAGGCAGGAGAATCATTTGAACTGGGGAGGTGAAGGGTCCAGTGAGCCGAGATCATGCCACTGCACTCCAGCCTGGATGACAGTGAATTCAACTAAAAAAAAAATTGATATGTAATTGTTGTAAACTATTGCCTTGAATGCCTGGCCTCATGTAATCCCCCTGCCTCAGTGTACTTAGTAGTTGCAATGGAAGGAACACAGCACCTAAACTTGAGTTTTTTTGTTTTTATTTTTTGGTAGAGACAGTATCTCACTCCATTGCCCAGGCTGTTCTCAAACTCTTGAGCTAGATTGATCCTCTCTTCTGGGCCTCCCAAAGTGCTGGGATTATAAGCATGAGCCAGCATGCCCAGCCCAGACATTTTTACATTACATGAAATTTTCAAGGTCCAGTTGGTCCTAATTCTCCATAAATCCTCTCAGAGTATTAAAAATGAAGCAAATCTTGCTAAAGCTTTTTATGATGCCAGTACAAGATATACGTATATCTTGTTTTTATCACTGATAAAAATGGTACAATCATTAAAAACTGCAGAATCATATCAGTAATGAATATTGCTACAAATGTACTAAGTAGGCCGGGCACAGTGGCTTACGTCTGTAATCCCAGCACTTCGGGAGGCTGAGGCGGGCTGATCATGAGGTCAAGAGATTGAGACTATCCTGGCCAACATGGTGAAACCCCGTCTCTCCTAAAAACATAAAAATTAGCTGGGTGTGGTGTCATGCGCCTGTAGTCCCAGCTACTTGGGAGGCTGAGGCAGGAGAATTGCTTGAACCCAGGATGCAGAGGTTGCAGTGAGCTGAGATTGTGCCACTGTACTCCAGCCTGGCGATAGAGCAAGACTCCATCCAAAAACAAACAAACGAAACAAACAAGCAAACAAAAAAACACCAAAAAAACAAAAAATAAAAACAAAAAGACAAATGCACTAAGTATAATAGTAGTGGCTGGGTGAAGTGTCTCACGCCTGGAATCTCAGCACTTTGAGAGGGTGAGGCAGGATTGCTTGAGCCCAGAAGTTTGAGAGCAGCCTGGACAACATAGCAAGCGATGATCTCTACAAAAAAATTTAAAAATTAGCTGGGTGTGGTACAGCACCCCTGTACTCCCAGCTACTTGGGAGGCTGAGGTGGGAAGATCGCTTGAGCCCAGGAGGTCAGGGCTACAGTGAGCTCTGTCTGCAACACTGCGCCTAGCCTAGGTGATAAAGCAAGACAAAAGGGGAGGGGAGAAGAGGGGAGGGGAGGAGAGAGGAGGGGAGGGGAGGGGAGGGGGAAAGAAAAGTAAGGAAGGAAGGAAGGAAGGGGAGAGAGAGAGAGAAAGAGAGAAAGAAAAAGAAAGAAAGAAAGAAAGAAAGGAAAAAGGGAGGGAGGGAGGGAAGGAAGGAAAAGGGAAGAAAGAAAAGAAGAAAAAGAAAGAAAGAAAGGAAAAAAGAAAAGAAAAGAAAGAAAAGGAGAGAGAGGGAGGGAAGGAAGGGAGAAAAAGACAAAGAAAGAAAGAAAGAAAAAAGAAAAAGAAAGAAAGAGAGAGAGAAAGAAAGAAAGAAAGAAAAGGAAAGGAGGAAAGGAAGAAAGAAAGAAAGAAAGAGAAAGAGAGAGAGAAAAGAAAGAAAGAAAGAAAGAAAGAAAGAAAGAAAGAAAGGGAAAGGAGGAAAGAAAGGAAGAAAGAAAGAAAGAAAGATGGAAGGAAGAAAGGAAGAAAGAAGGAAGGAAGAAAGAAAGAGAGAAAGAAAAAGAAAGAAAGAAAGAAAGAAAGAAAGAAAGAAAGGAAAAAGGGAGGGAGGGAGGGAAGGAAGGAAGGAAAAGGGAAGAAAGAAAAGAAGAAAAAGAAAGAAAGAAAGGAAAAAAGAAAAGAAAAGAAAGAAAAGGAGAGAGAGGGAGGGAAGGAAGGGAGAAAAAGACAAAGAAAGAAAGAAAGAAAAAAGAAAAAGAAAGAAAGAGAGAGAGAAAGAAAGAAAGAAAAGGAAAGGAGGAAAGGAAGAAAGAAAGAAAGAGAAAGAGAGAGAGAAAAGAAAGAAAGAAAGAAAGAAAGAGAAAGGAGGAAAGAAAGAAAGATGGAAGGAAGAAAGGAAGAAAGAAGGAAGGAAGAAAGAAAGAAAGAAGGAAGGAAGGAAGGAAGGAAGGAAGGAAGGAAGGAAGGAAAGAAAGAAAGAAAGAAAGAAAGAAAGAAAGAAAGAAAGAGAAAGAAAGAAAGCGAGCGAGCCAGGTGCAGTGGCTCACGCCTGTAATCCCAGCACTTTGGAGGCCGAGGCAGGCTGATCACCTGAGGTCGGAAGTTCGAGACCAGCCTAACCAACATGGAGAAACCCCATCTTTACTAAAAATACAAAATTAGCTGGGCATGGTGACACATGCCTGTAATCCCAGCTACTAAGGAGGCCGAAGCAGGAGAATCACTTGAACCTGGGAGGCCGAGGTTGCGGTGAGCCGAGATCGCGCCATTGCACTCCAGCCTGGGCAACAAGAGCGAAACTCCATCTCAAAAATACAAAAACAAAAACAAACAAAAAACAAAAAAAAGATGAAAGAGAAGAAAGAAAGAAAGAAAGAAAGAAAGAAAGAAAGAAGAAAGAAAGAAGAAAGAAAGAAAGAAAGAGAGAGAGAGAGGGAGGGAGGGAGAGAGGGAGAGAGGGAGGGAAACAAAGAAATTAGCAAACAAATTCCAACCCCATGGTAAGAAAGTAGTAAACCCAGTGGCATTGACTCCAAGAATGTAAGGTTGGCTCTGGCTGATTTGTATCTTTGTATTAGTGCATTCACCATTATGAATGATGTCTGGAGTTTGCCCACAGGGATGCTCCAGACTCTTTCAGACACATCCTCCCACAAAGGGGAACATTCACCTATTCTCAGGGGTAAAACTGCAGCCTGAGTGGAAGACAGATGAAACTCTCGGCTCTGACGGACTAGAGAATGCAATGGGGGATAGACGGCAGCCTTGCCAGACACCAATCAATTCTCTGGCCCTCTGCAACTCTGGATAGGGCTGAGTCCCTACTTTCAGGTGGGGAGAGTCACTCTGGGGGCTTCAAGAACACCCTTCTGTCACTCCATCCAACCAGGTCCAGAAGCCAATGGAAGAAATCTGAGAGGAGGGGGTTCTGTTGAAGATTGCTTTTGAGAATCACTGAAATAAATGCCTGGTAGGTCTTGAAATTCTAACTCTGATGTATTAGTCCATTTTCATATTGCTATGAAGAAATAACAGAGACTGGGTAATTTTGTTTTTTGTTTGTTTGTTTGTGATGGAGTCTCGCTCTGTTGCCCAGGCTGGAGTGCAGTGGCATCATATTGGCTCACCGCAACCTCCGCCTTCCATGTTTAAGTGATTCTCCAGCCTCAGCCTCCTGAGTAGCTGGGATTACAGGCGCATGCCACCACGCCTAGCTGATTTTTGTATTTTTAGTAGAGACGGAGTTTCACCATGTTGGCCAGGATGGTCTCAACCTCTTGACCTCGTGATCTGCCCGCCTCGGCCTCCCAAAGTGGGATTACAGGCATGAGCCACTGCGCCAGGCCTTTTGTTTTGTTTCTGAGACGGAGTATTGCTCTGTTGCCCAGGCTGGAGTGCAGTGGCACGACCTCGGCTCACTGCAACCTCCACCTCCTGGGTTCAAGCGATTTTCCTGTCTCAGCCTCTGGAGTAGCTGGGATCACAGGCGCCAGCTACCACGTCCAGCTAATTTTTTTGTATTTTTAGTAGAGATGGAGTTTCACCATGTTGGCCAGGCTGGTCTCAAACTCCTGACCTCAGGTGATCCACCTGCCTAGCCTCCAAAAGTGCTGGGATTACAGGTGTGAGCCACCACACCCAGCCTGACAACTCTTATTTTTTTGTAGAGATGGGATCTCACTATGTTGCCCAGGGTTATCTTGAACTCCTGGCCTCAAGCAATCCTCCTGACTCAGCCTCCCAAAGTGCTGGGAATGTGTGTGAGCACCATAATCAGCCAGAATAGATAACTTTTATTATTTTTTGAAATATTTTGTAGTATTTTTTTTTTCGAGATGGAATCTTACTCTGTCGCCCAGAGCTGGAGTGCAATGGCACAATCTCAACTCACTGCAACCTCCGCCTCCTGCATTCAGGCAATTCTTCCTCAGCCTCCCAAGTAAGCTATATTACAGGTGTGTGCCACCATGCCTGGCTAATTTTTGTATTTTTAGTAGAGATGCGGTTTCACCATGTAGGCCAGCCTGGTCTCGATCTCCTGACCTCTTGATCTGCCCACCCCAAACTCCCAAAGTGCTGGGATTACAGGCATGAGCCACTGTGCCCAGCATGTAGTATTTTTAAATAGCGATGTGGTCTCACTATGTTGCCCAGGGTGGTCTTGAACTCCTGGGCTCAAGTGACCTTTTTCCCTAAGCCTTCCAAAGGGCTGGGATTACAGGCCTGAGCCACTATTCCCAGCCTAGATTCTTATAGCATAAAGATAGATTAAGAATTTAGAGAAAGTAGGAACATGCCCCAATACAGTATATGACAGTCATAATCTACATATAAATATCATTCAGGGCCAGGCGCGGTGGCACACACCTGTAATCCCAGCACTTTGGGAGGCCGAGGCGGGTGGATCACGAGGTCAAGAGATCGAAACTATCTTGACCAAAATGGTGAAAACCCGTCTCTACTAAAAATACAAAAATTAGCTGGGTGTGGTGGTAGGTGCCTGTAGTCCTAGCTCCTTGGAGGCTGAGGCAGGAGAATCGCTTGAACCGGGGAGGTGGATGTTGCAGTGAGCCTAGATCATGCCATTGCACTCCAGCCTGGGCACAGAGCCAGACTCTGTCTCAAAAAAAAAAAAAAAAAAAAAAAAACTCATTCAGGGACAATAAGAAAAAAATTGCAAAGTTATTCAAACATAGCTCCATAACATATTAGTAAATGTAATCAAATAGTCTTTTAAAATGATCCATTATGTCTCAGTTGAGCTTATCCAGGAACGCAAGGTTGATGTAACACTAGAAATATAATAAATACAAAAACCACAATTATTTTATTTTTGATGGAGTCTCACTCTGTCACCAAGGCTGGAGTGCAGTGGTGCAATCTACACTCTATGCAACCTCCACCTCCCAGGTTCAAGTGATTCTCCTGCTTCAGCCTCCCGAGTAGCTGGAATTCCAGGTGCATACAACCACACCCAGCTAATTTCTGTATTTTTAGTAGAGATGGGGTTTCACCATTTTGGCCAGGCTGGTCTCGAACTCCTGACCTCAAGTGATCCACCCATCCCTGCCTCCCAAAGTGCTGGTATTACAGGTATGAGCCACCACACCCCACCTGACCACATTTATTTTAGAAACGAGTCCTTCCATGCATTCATTCATTCAAGTTTTTTGTGGTTTTTTTTGTTTGTTTTTTTGAGATGTGGTCTTTGCTATGTTGCCTAAGCTGGTCTAGAACCCCTGGGTTCAGGCCATCCTCCCAAGTAGCTACAACTATAGGCATGCACCACCACATCATTTCATTGAATTATTTATTACGTACCATCATGAGCTAGGTGCAGTTCTAGGTACTTGAGTTTTATCAGTAAATAAACATGATCATCACAGACGATGCACAGGAAGCATTTAATAAGTTCAAGAGGAATTCAGCCTCAAAAATTATGAAATATTGGGAAATCATTCATCATGTAAAAACTAGATATAAAAAGAAACTTTTCCTGTAAGAGATAGCCTCTTCAAAAAATAAAATAAAAACCTACAGCCAAGCCAATGAAATAGAGCACATATCTCAGTAGAACTGCAGACAATTATGCTGGTATTACTACTTTTAGTTGGTGTTGTGCTGGAGGTTGAAATTAGTCCAGTAAAGCAAGAAAAAATATATATAGGTATAACCTAATGACTAAAGTGGAAAAATAAGTCATTATTTACGGATTACGTGATTGTCTATGTGGAAATGGAGAAGAATCATATTAAGTACTCTGGACTGAACGATAACCCCGAAAATTCCTATGTTGAAGCTCCAAATCCCAATGTGACTGTATGTGAAAACAGGGTTTTTGTTTTGTTTTGTTTTTTGAGACAGAGTCTCGCTCTGTTGCCTAGGCTGGAGTGCAGTGGCTGCGATCTTGGCTCACTGCAACCTCTGCCTCCCGAGTTCATGCCATTCTCCTGCCTCAGCCTCCCAAGTAGCTGAGACTACAGGCACCTGCCACCATGCCCAGCTAATTTTTCATATTTGTAGTAGAGACAGCGTTTCACCATGTTAACCAGGATGGTCTCGATCTCCTGACCTCGTGATCCGCCCACCTCAGCCTCCCAAAGTGCTGGGATTACAGGTGTGAGCCACCGCGCCCAGCCTGAAAATAGGGTCTTTAGAAGTATCATGAAATGATGTCGCCGGGCGCAGTGGCTCACGCTTGTAATCCCAGCACTTTGGGAGGTCGAGGCGGGCGGATCACGAGGTCAGGAAATCGAGACCACGGTGAAACCCCGTCTCTATTAAAAATACAAAAAATTAGCCAGGCGTGGTGGTGGGCACCTGTAGTCCCAGCTACTCGGAGAGGTTGAGGCAGGAGAATTGTGTGAACCCGGGAGGCGGAGCTTGCAGTGAGCCGAGATTGTGCCACTGCACACTCCAGCCTGGGTGACAGAACGAGACTCCATCTCAAAAAAAAAAGAAAAAAAGAAATGATATCAAGAGACGGGTAGGGGGGAGGGAGGGGGAGGAGAGAGATGGTGGGGAGACAGAGAGAGGAGAGAGGAGAAAGGAGAAAGGAGAGAGAGAAAGACCTATTTGTTGGTTTCCATCCTGTGAAGACATGAGGAAGTGGGCATTTACATACCAGGAAGAGAGCTCTCACCAGAAGTTGACCATGTTGGCACTCTGATCTCAGACTTCCAGCCTCGAGAAATGTGAGAATATAAATTTGTTTTTAACCTCATTTATTTAAAATTAAATGAATTTGTAAGCCATTTGGTCTGTGGTATTTTGTTACAGTGGCCTGAGCTCATTAAGGCAGATTAAAAACAAACAAACAAAAAAACTAAAAATATGAAGCAGATTTGAAACTGACAAATGAGTAGAGGCTGGAAAAATTCTGATGTGCAAGCTGGAAATAAGGTTAGTAAGGGTGATTCTGGTGAGGTGTCACTGGGGAATGAGGAACATGCTATTGGGAAATGAAGAAAAGACAACCCTTGATACGAAGTAGTGAGGAACTTGGCAGAACTGTATTCTAGCACTTTGTGGAAGGTAGAGATTGAGAGAGATAAAACTCGGTATGTATCACTAAGATTTGTAATTGAAGTATTAAAGGACACAGGAAGCTTCATTCTTCCTGACTGCTTACAGGAAAATGTGCTGGGAATGGGCCCCCCAAATTTGGCCATAAACAGGCCATGAGAAACTGGCCATAAACAAAATCTCTGCAGCACTGTGACATGTTCGTGATGACTATGACACCCATGCTGGAGGTTGCTGGTTTACCAGAATGAGGGCAAGGAACACCTGGCCCACCCAGGATGGAAAACTGGAAAACTGCTCAAGGTATTCCTAAACCACAAACAATAGCATGAGTGATTTGTGCCTTAAGGACATGTTCCTGCTGCAGATAACAAGCCAGAGCCTGTCCCTTTCTTTCCTGTAAGGAATACTTTTAGCTAATCTATAATCTATAGAAATAATGTTTATCATGGGCTTACTGTCAATAAATATGTGGGTCAAACTCTGGTCAAGGCTCTCAGCTCTGAAGGCTGTGAGCCCCGATTCCCACTCTGCATTCTATTTCTGTGTCTCTGTCTTAATTAATCTAGAGCCACTGGGTTAGGATCTCCATGACCCAGCTGGTCTTGGCAAAAATGCAGAAGAGGAGACCTGAATTGCAGAAGAAATTGTTAAGGGAAAAGGAACCAGAACTTGGAGATTTGGAAAATTCTCAGCCTATCCATAATGCAAAAATTAGAAAACTTGTACTGAAGAGAATCCTGAAAGTGTGGCTGAACACTCATCTGATAAAGAGATCACAAATGAGACTCATGGACTATATCAGCCACCTTAACAGAAGTGAGGAGACTGGATTATACTAGAAGAGACATTGCCACTCACATTGTTCCATCTAAAATAGACATACAAGGCAGAACAGGCAAGGCTGTTACACTTCTTAGATTTTACAAGGGGACACAGAAATAATCAGCTGTGAAAGTGCACTGGCAGTTATGGATGGTTTCATTCCTGATATGCTCTGCAGGATCCATGGGAACAGAAGAGACTCTTGGAGGAGCATCTCTTAACAACCCACCTTTGGGGTCCTACATCATCTTGCCTTCTGGCAAATTTTGACATAAATGTGCCACACTGGCTGCCACTAAGAGGGGCTGGGATCAATCTGCATGATTTATCTCATACAGAACTTGTTAATGCTATGATCTTAGGAATCTAATCACCAAGGTGAGGCAGCCTGCAGTACTGACCTCACCATCCATGACCCTTCTTCACAGATGCCCAGACTCAGGCAACCATGAACCTGTAGGTTTAATTTCAGACCCTTGGGATGGCATCTAAGGCCAATCCATGAGTCATTACAACCTCTACAAGGCATTTAGGACAAATCTGATAATCTTTGGTGTCATTGCCAATAATTAAAGATGTCAACCAATGGGCTAAATGGTAACACTCATATCCTTACATTCATAGGGTTTCTCCCCAGTGTGAATTCTTTCATGTCTACTTAGGCGTGAGGAAACAGCAAATGCTTTCCCACATTCTTTACATACAAAGGGTTTCTCTCCGGTATGAGTTCGCAGGTGAACATTAAGGCGTGAGGAATATAGAAATGCTTTCCCACATATCTTGCATACAAAGGGCTTTTCTCCACTATGAGTTTTCAAATGTTTACTACGACGGGAAGAAGTAATGAAGGTCTTCCCGCATTCAACACATTCATAAGGCTTCTCTCCTGTGTGAATTCTTGTATGCTGAATAAGACTTGTGGATGTAGTGAAGGCTTTCCCACATTCCTTACACTGATAGGGTTTCTTTCCACTGTGACTTCGTATGTGTATAGAAAGTCCTGAGTACTGAGTGAAGGCTTGGCCACATTCCTTACATTCATAGGGTTTTATTCCAGTGTGAGTTCTTACATGTTCAGTAAGTTGAGTTGATCTAGTGAAGGCTTTCCCACAGTATGTACACTTGTGTGGTTTTATTCCAGTGTGAATTTGAATGTGATCATTAAGGCATGAGGAACTTCTAAAGGATCTTCCACATTCTTTACATTCAAAGGACTTCTCTCCTTTATGAGTTTTCACATGCACATAAAGTTGAGAAAAATTAGTGAAGGATTTCCCACATTTCTTAGTCTTTTTAGATTTCTTTCCTGTATGAACTGCTACACACTGCTTTAGGTACGAGGAAGCTGTAACAGCTCTCCCACATTCCTGAAATTCACAGAGTTTCTCATCAGTGTGGATTCCCATGTGATTATCAAGGCTCGCAAAATACTTAAAGCCTTTTCCACATTCCTTACATTTGTAGGGTTGTCTTGTGTTGAAAACCTCAAGATGTACAGCAAGACCTGGAGTTAGAGTGAAGACTTTTCCACGTGGATTAAATTTGGAAAGTTCCTGTCCAGTAGAGGCTTCCTTGTGCACACTGAGGGTGTCTTTTCCATAACAATTACCCTCAGAAATGTTCCCTCCATTCTGAGCTGTCATGTGTGTCTTAAGGCAAAACTGTTCCCTGAAGACCTCTCCACAATTCTTACAGTCACAGAGTTTCCATCCATTGTAGCCTCTTGTCTGTTGATGACGAGATAAAGGTTTTAAAACATTTTCAGACATATGAAGAGATTTCACCCATCTGAACACAGAAACATTTTGATGACAATTATTATTTTACTTTTTAATGTTTAATTTTTTTTTTTTTTTTTTTTGAGAGAAAGTCTTGTTCTATCTCCCTGTCTGGAGTGCAGTGGCACACTCTCAGCTAACTGCAACCTCCACCTCCCAGGCTCAAGTGATTCTCCTGCCTCAGCCTCCCGAGTAGCTAGGAATACAGGTGCATGCCACTGCACTTGGCTAATTTTTCTATGTTTTGTAGAAACAAGGTTTTGCCAAGTTACCCAGGCTGGTCTCAAACTCCTAAGCTCAGGTGATCTGCCTGCCTCAGCCTCCCAAAGTGGTGGTATTACAGGCATCACCCACCACACCCAGCATGTTTTACTTTTTTCAGAGTTGGGGTTTTGCTCCATTGCCTGGGCTATAGTGCACTGGTGTGATCATGGCTCACTGTAACCTCAAACTCCTGGCTGAGTTCAAGTGATCATCTTGCCTTAGCTTCCTGTGTAGATAGAACTATTTGAATGCACCATCATGCCTGGCCAATCTTTCAGTTTGTTTGTTTATTTATTTATTTAGAGACAGAGTCTCGCTCTGTAGCCCAGGCTGGAGTGCAATGGCATGATTTTGGCTCACTGCAACTTCTGCCTCCCAGGTTCAAGCGATTCTCCTTCCTCAGCCTCCCAAGTAGCTGGGATTACAGGCATGGGTCACCACGCCTGGCTAATTTTTGTAGTTTTAGTAGAGACAGGGTTTCACCATGTTGGCCAGGCTGGTTTTGAACTCCTGACCTCAGGTGATCTGCCTGCCTTGGCCTCCCAAAGTGTTGAGATTACAGGTGTGAGCCACCACGCCCCACCTCAGTTTATTTTTGAGATGGAGTCTCGCTTTGGCTAGAGTGCAAGTGGCAAGATCTTGGCTCACTGCAACCTCCACCTCCTGGGCTCAAGTGATTCTCACGCCTCAGCCTCGTGAGTAGCTGGGATTATAGGCACGTGTAGCCACACCCAGCCAATTTTGTTATTTTTTGTAGAGACAGGGTTTCACCATGTTGGCCAGGCTGATCTTGAACTGCTGATCTCGTGATCTGCCCACCTTGACCTCCCAAATTGCTGGGATTACAAGCATGAGCCACCACACCCAGCCTCAATTTATTTTTATAGAGACAGGGTCTTACTATGTAGCCTAGGCTGATCTCAAACTCTTCACAAAACCCCCCTGCCTCAGCCTCCCAAAGTGCTGGGATTACAGCTGTGAGCTACTACGTCAGCCTACTTGGATAATTATAATTTTTACAATTTTTCTTGTTTTTATTTCCCGACTTCTTGATTTCTTTCAGGTTGAATGATAGGACCTTTTGCCAGAATTCTATGCCACTGGCTCTAATTGTTCAAAAAAAAAAAACAAACTGTAATTTTTTTTTTAATTGTGCAGGGTGGTTTGAGACAAGGTCTCACTCTGCCACCCAGGCTGGGTACCATGGCACAATCACAGCTCACTGTGGCCTTAATCTCCCAGGCTGAAGCCATCATCCTGCCTCGGTGCCCTGAGGAGCTTGGATTACAGGTGCATGCCAACACGCCCTGCTAATTTTCTATTTCTTGTAGAGACAGGGTCTCCATTGTCCAGGCTGGTCTTGAACTCCTAGGCTCAAGTGATTCTCCTGCCTCAGCTTCCCAAAGTGCTGGGATTACAGGTGTCCGCCATTGCACCCAGCCAAATAGTGTAGATTTTCATGAAACTGTTTAAATCCTCAATGTCTAGTTACTTATGTGTGAATGTGTATTTGTGGGTATTTTGAAGTGACAAGTTATACAGATATGGAACATCACAAAAGTCATTACATTCAGACTATCTCTCCAGAGACCCTCCTCCCCCAAGGATACAGTCTTCTTCTTTGTTTTTTTTTTTTTTTTGAGATGGAGTCTCGCTCTGTCACCCAGGCTGGAGTGCAGTGGCGCAATCTCGGCTCACTGCAAGCTCCGCCTCCCGGGTTCACACCATTCTCCTGCCTCAGCTTCTCTGAGTAGCTGGGACTACAGGCGCCCGCCACCATGCCCGGCTAATTTTTTTTTGTATTTTTAGTAGAGACGGGGTTTCACCATGGTCTTGATCTCCTGACCTCGTGATCCGCCCGCCTCAGCCTCCCAAAGTGCTGGGATTACAAGCGTGAGCCACCACACCCGGCCTGCAGGCTTCTTCTCTAATTCTCTCAAGTATCTCTCATTTGTGCAGTTTCTTTTTCACTTCAAACTCCACCTCCCAGGTTTAAGCAATTCTGCCTCAGCCTCCCATGTAACTGGGATTACAGTTGCCTGCCACCACGCCTGGCTAACTTTGTATTTTTAGTAGAGATAAGTTTCACTATGTTGGCCCGGCTGGTCTTGAAGTGCTAATCTCAAGTGATCCACCTGCCTGGGCCTCCCAAAGTGATGGGATTACAGACTCAGTTTCTTTTCTTTCTTTATTTCTGAGACAGAGTCTCACTTGGTCACCCAGGCTGGAATGCAGTGGTTCAATCTCGGCTCATTGCAACCTCTGCCTCTGTGTTCACGCCATTCTCCTGTCTCAGCCTCCCGAGTAACTGGTATGACAAGTGTCCACCACCACACTCAGCTAATTTTTTATTTTTAGTAGAGATGGAGTTTCACCATGTCGGCCAGCCTGGTCTCAAACTCCTTACCTCAAGTGATCCACCCACCTTGGCCTCCCAAAATGTTGGGATTACAGGCATGAGCTACCACATTCACCCTCTTTTTAAAAGCAGAGATGGGATCTTGCTATACTGCCTAGGCTGGTCTTGAACTCTTGGGCTCAAATGATCCTTCCACTTCAGCCTCCCAAGTAGCTGGGATTACAGATGTAAGCTACACCTCTGACTGTGCTGATTTTCTAGAATGGAATTCTCTATCTTTTCTAAGAGAGGAAATTAAGAAATATCCCTCATTAATCTTACCATTTGTATCCCACTGAATATTTGATTCTTCAAAAAACCTTGTTGAAGTGATGACCATTTGGTTCTAGGTTGTATTTCCCATTCTGAAGTTAAGCAGAAAAAGAAATGTAAGGGTTTAGAGAAGAAATGTTAGTTTAAAATGAGTCATTTTTACTTGTTTTCAAATTAAACACAGCAATAAAATAAAAGCCAGAGAACCTTGAAGATTTTGGTATGTCAAAAATTTGGCTATAATTATGTGGGGTTTATTACACAACTGATGTGTTTAGATAGTTTATTACAAACTACTTCTGTAAAAATTAAAACTGCTGGGAGCAGTGGCTCACACCTGTAATCCCAGCACTTTGGGAGGCTGAGGTGGGTGGATCACTTGAGGTCAGGAGTTCAAGACCAGACTGACCAACATGGAGAAGGCCCATCTCTACTAAAAATACAAAATTAGCTGCGCATGGTGGCGCATGCCTATAATCCCAGCTACTCATGAGGCTGAGGCAGGAGAATCGCTTGAACCCGGGAGGCAGAGGTTGTAGTGAGCTGAGATAGTGCCACTGCACTCCAGCATGAGTGACAGAGCGAGACTTCAGAAAAGAAAATTAAAGCTGATGGAAAATAGGAAGAGAAGATTTTCAGGAAAGGAAAGTAGGAAAGATCTAGATAAACAGCATGTTCAAAATGATAAAGTTAACAAAGAAACAGAACACGTAGTTTTATTAGATCATAGGAATGTTTGACAAGATGGAAAATAAAAGTCAAAGATATCCAAAACTCTTGAGAAAAATAAATCTTCTGAGGCAAAGTGCATCTTTAAAAATCTCCTTTTTTTCTTTTTTTGCTTTTTTGAGATGAAGTCTCGCTCTGTCACCCACGCTGGAGTGCAGTGGCACTATATTGGCTCAATGCAACCTCTGTCTCCCATGTTGAAGCAATTCTCCCACCTCAGCCTCTTGACTAGATGGGACTATAGGCATGTGCCACCACATCTGGCTGATTTTTTGTATTTTTAGTAGAGAAGGGGTTTCACCGTGTAGGACATGCTGGTCTCAAACTCCTGGCCTCAGGCAATCCACTCACCTCAGCCTCCCAAAGTGCTGGGATTATAGGCATGAGCCATCATGCCTCACCAGGAGATATAGTTCTAATAAAAGTAATGTAATTATTACAAAAGGGATAAAAAAGCTAAGATCTCCATTTCTATGCCCAAAAAAGATTGGTTGCCTCTGACCCATTAAACCCAAATTCAGACTTACGTACACACTTGTAAAGCACTAAAACTTTTATTTCAGTAAGAAATAAAGTAGGCTAGGCGAGGTGGCTCATGCCTGTAATCCTAACACTTTGGGAGGTCGAGGTGGGTGGATCATTTGAGGTCAGGAGATTAAGACCAGCCTGGCCAACCCAGTGAAACCCCTTCTCTACTAAAAATACAAAAATTAGCTGGGCACAGTGAAAATTGCCTGTAGTCCCAGCTACTCAGGGGGCTGAGACAGGAGAATTGCTTGAACCTGGGAGGGCACAGGTTGTAGTGAGCAGAGATCGCACCACCAAACTCCAGCCTGGGCGGCGCAGCAAGACCCTGCCACAAAAATAATAAATAAAGTAAGTAGGCTGGGTGCAGTGGCTCACACCTGTAATCCCAGCACTCTGGGAGGCCAAGGCGGGTGGATCACCTGAGGTCAGGAGTTCAAAACCGGGCTGGCCAACATGGCAAAACCCTGTCTCTACTAAAAATACAAAAAAAAAAAATTTAACTGGGCATGGTGGCAGGTGCACCTAATCCCAGCTACTTGGGAGGCTGAAGTTGCAGTGAGCTGAGGTGGCACCATTACACTCCAGCCTGGGCGACAGAGTGAGACTCTGTCTCAAAAAAAAAAAAAGCAGAAATAAAGTAAGTACAACAAAAAAATGCTTGCTCTCATGGGTAAACAACTCTCCCATTGGGTCTCAAACATGATAGTATATTAGATTCATCTTCAGTGATTCTGAAAACACAGATGACTGGGCTCCAACCCTGGAGTTTCCAATTTACTACATCAAAGGATAGGGGAAGAAAGATGTATATTTCTTACAGCACGAAGCTGATGCTGTTGATGTTGTTTCCAGGATTACCACAGTAACTTAAAACATACTACAGCAGGGACTGTTACTTGGGACTGTCTCTGTTATTCCCCACTGTTTTCAGAATTGACAAGCAAGCATGTAACATACATCTGCTCTATAACAGGCTACAAGAAATGATGCTAGTGTTTATTTTTATTTTTAATGTATTTACTTTTTAGATGAAGTATCACCGTGTTGCCCCAGCAGGAGTGCAGTGGCGCAATCTCGGCTCACTGCAACTTCTGCATCCTGGTTCAAGCAATTCTCCTGTCTCAGCCTCCTGAGTAGCTGGGACTACAGGTGCCCACCAACAAGTCTGGATAATTTTTGTATTTTTAGTAGAGATAGGGTTTCACTATTTTGGCCAGGCTGGTCTCAAATTCCTGACCGCATGTGATCTGCCCACCTTGGCCTCCCAAAGTGCTGGGATTGTAGGCGTGAGCCACCACAACCAGCCTAGTCTTCATTTTTAGGATTTTCTTTTTGAAATGGAGTCTCACTCTGTCGCCCAGGCTGGAGTGCAGTGGCGTGATCTTGGCTCACTGCAAGATCCGCCTCCCGGGTTCATGCCATTCTCCTGCCTCAGCCTCCCGAATAGCTGGGACTACAGGTACCTGCCACTATGCCCACCTAATTTTTTTGTATTTTTTTAGTAGAGACAGGGTTTCACAGTGTTAGCCAGGATGGTCTCCATCTCCTGACCTCATGATCTGCCCTCCTCAGCCTCCCAAAGTGCTGGGATTACAGGCGTGAGCCACTGCGCCCGGCCTAGAATTTTTTTTTTAAGGGACAAGGTATCACAATGTTGCCCATGCTAGTATCAAACTCCCAGGCTCCAGCGATTCTCCCACCTCAGCCTCCCAAGTATCTGGGACTACAGGTGCAGGCCACCATGCCAAGCAGTGATGTTACTCTTACCCACAGAGGCCAGGTTCATGTAGTTCTCCAGCATCACATCTCTGTAGAGGTATTTCTCAGTTGTGTCTAGTAAAGCCCACTCCTCTGGGGTGAAGTCCACAGCCACATCATCAAACGTCACTGAATCCTATGTCATCATACACATGCTGGTTTGAGCCAATGAACACTTCCACCAATATTCACTGGAGAATGATGAAGGGGAACCTTATACTCATCTATATGTGGTTCTCAGGTCTCCCATGATCTACTCCAGGGTTTAATGTCTCAGAAGCTCTTTTGTCTAAACACTCAAGGTTGACCTCCCACAGGCATATGCCTTAAACAACACTTTAAAAAAATTTTTTAAATCTTTTTTTTGCTGATCTATGTATTTTTAACTTTTTAATATTTGTATTTTTAAATTTTATTTTTATTTTGATTAGAACAGTACTTCCTAAAGATTAATTTTTATCTATCTAGCATCTATCTATCTAACTAATCTGTTTATTTATTTGTATATGAAGACAGGGTCCCACTGTGTCGCCCAGGCACTACTGCTGCTTACTACAGCTTCGATCTCCTGGGCTGAAGTGGTCTTCTCACCTCTGTCTCCTGAGTAGCTGGAATTACAGGCATGAGCCACTGCACACTGCTTACGCTTGATCTCAGCACAACCAGGTTAGGAGCTCTTCGTGTCCCATTGGTGTCTATGCAGCATACTTCTCAGCACACTGCAGATACCTGATAAATGCTGATAAGTGAATAATTTGATAAAAGGACACTTTAATCGGCTTTATCATCTGTCACTGCACCCAGCAATGTAAGAAAGATGCAGCTGGTACCATGAAGGTCAAGCTTAAGTAGTAATTACTGAGCTATCAGACTGATTTTCAAGTTAACACTTTATGTATAGAAGACTTCATTCTCTGGGGAAATTCATCTGGGGACTCAGTCCTTGAGTAAGGCTTCATTTGCTCTAAGAAAACTCTGGAGATGAGTCTGCCTAGAAAGAAATGTGTCTACCTATTGGATGAAAGCATGTCATTTTTAACAACAGTACATTTTCTGCTTACCTGATAACCATTTGCCAGGTAGTCCTCCACCATCCTTTCTGCCTTTGTCTTTTCTTCAAAAGGGCAGATTGGTTCCCTGGAAAAAAACCCTAGTGGAAAAGTAAAAAGGCATGAGAAGCCAGAGCTGCCCATCCTTCCCACATTCTCATGCCTAGAAGTCATTCCATCCTAGCTTGAAATTCCCATATGCTCCTACACACTCGAGAAAACTGCACACACACAACACTTCCATGAAATGCCATAGTAGTCCTGTGTCAGCTAGACTCAAAAGCAGATGTGGGCCAAACTGCCTGTTGGGTAAAGGGTAATAGTTTCATTTTTCAAGGAAACTTACACCCTGAAAAATGTGACTCTCGGCCAGGCGTGGTGCCTCACGCCTGTAATCCCAGCACTTTGGGAGGCCGAGGAGGGTGGATCATGAGGTGAGGAGAATGAGACAATCCTGGCTAACACGGTGAAACCCTGTCTCTACTAAAAACACAAAAAGTTAGCCAGATGTGGTGGTGGGCACCTGTAGTCCCAGCTACTCAGGAGGCTGAGGCAGGAGAATGGCATGAACCCAGGAGGTGGAGCTTGCAGTGAGCCGAGATCGTGCCACTGCACTCTAGCCTGGGTGACAGAGCAAGATTCCGTCTCAAAAAAAAAAAAAGTGACTCTCTATCTGCCCATAGTAGTAACACTCGTGAAGCTTATGTAGCATTTCCTAAGGTACACAAACCACGGCTGAATTCTAAAATGGCATTCTGGCTGGGCACAGTGGCTCATGCCTGTAATCCCAACACTTTGGGAGAACAAGGCGGGCAAATCACTTGAGGTCAGGAATTTGAGACCAGCCTGGCCAACATTATGAAACCCCATCTCTACTAAAAATACAAAAATTATGGGAGGCTGAGGCAGAGAATTTCTTGAACCCAGGAGGCAGAAGTTGCAGTGAGTCGAGACCGCGGCATTGCACTCCAGCCTGGGAGACAGAGTGAGATTCCGTCTCAAAAACAAAAACAAACAAACAAACAAAAATTAGCCAGGCCTGGCGGTATGTGCTTGTGGTCACAGCTACATGGGAGGCTGAGGCAAGAGAATCACTTGAACCCGGGAGGTGAAGGTTGCAATGAGCTAAGATTGCACCACTGCACTCCAGCCTGGGTGACGGATGTTGTGGAGGGTGACCTAAAGCAGAATCTCTGAAAAAGAGCATCAACAAGGACTTACCACGGGACAAATAAATGGCTGTCATGCTCTGAAGCTGATGGTGTGATGTGCATCCCTTCCTTGATGCCAAGATCACCTCAGGGCAGCTTATGAATCTAGGTGGATAGAAGCAATCTCCATTCCTCTTTGTACAGGGTTATTTGTGGTCCTGTTCATATCAATCATCAAACAACAAGCATGAAACATCAGTCATCAAACTTTATGCCTGAGCTTTGTCTCTGCAGGTGACAGATGGGAAGGCCACCAAAAATTGCCCACTCAGTACCGTCACTCAGTAACGAAGTATTAATAACAGTAACTGACATTTACTGAGGACTGATATGTCAGAAGTAGCTCTAGTAGCTTTATATATACATGCTCACTTAATTATCATAACCATTCTTCCCAATAGCTATCATTACCTATATCTATCTATCTATCTATCTATTGAGACAGGGTCTCACTCTGTTGCCCAGGTTGAAGTGCAATGGCACTCACACAACTCTCTGTATCCTAGACCTCCCAGGCTCAAGTGATCCTCCCACTTAAGCCTCCTGAATAGCTGGGACCATAGGTGCACATCATCACTCCTTATTATTATTATTATTTTGAGACAGAGTCTCACTCTGTTGCCCAGGCTGGAATGCAGTGGCACGATCTCGACTCCTTGCAACCTCTGCCTCCAAGGTACAAGCGATTCTCAGGCCTCAGCCTCCCCAGTAGCTGGAATTACAGGTATGCACCACCATGCCTGGCTAATTTTTGCATTTTTAGTAGAGACGCGGTTTCGCCATGTTGGCCAGGCTGGTCTTGAACTCCTGGCCTTAAGTGATTCTCCCACTTCAGCCCCCCAAGTAGCTGGGACTACAGGTGCACACCACTGGGTCCGGCTAATTTTTTGTAGTTTTAGTAGAGACAAGGTTTCACCAGGTTGCCCAGGCTGGTCTCAAACTCCTGGGCTCAAACAATCCTCCCGACTTGGCCTCCCAAAGTGCTGGTATAATAAGCATGAGCCACCAGGCCTGGCCCATTACTTCTATTTAACACTGAAAAAAGCCTACATTCGCACAACCCTAGTAGTTGGTCTGATACTTGTCCCTAGAGCCTGAGCTCCTGTATATGGTGTTACCCCCCCCATATGCCGAGAAGACAGTGCAGACCTGCACAGAACAATTCAGTAGTCACCAGCCACGTGTGTTATTGATAACTTCATTATGTACCTAAGATGACTTGAGAACAAAATTTAAAATTTTCAAAAGTTGGCCGGGTGCAGTGGCTCACACCTATAATCCCAGCACTTTGGGGGACCGAGGCAGACAGACCACCTAAGGTCAGGAGTTCAAGACCAGCCTGGCCAACATGGCGAAACCATCTCTACTAAAGATACAAAAAGTAGCCGGGAGTGGTGGCACTTGCCTGTAATCTCAGGTACTCCGAAGGCTGAGGCAGCAGAACTGCTTGACCCTGGAGGCAGAGGTTGCAGAGGTTGCAGTGAACCCAGAGAGCGTGCAGCCTCTCGGAACTGGCCGCACAGGGAGGACTGATAGTCCCTGGAGAAGCGAGTGAAGTGAACCGGATCTGAGAGGCTCCTGGGCGACAGCGCGCAATCATTCCTTTGCCGCCCCCTGCTATCTCCGGGACCGCCAAGCAGGCGGAACTCACCACAGCCTGGGCGGACTCCACCACCATAAAGGCGAAACTGCACTGACCAAGAGGAGCCAGCACCGGAAAAGATGGCGGTGGTGCACTGACATCACTTCCGCTTCGACACTCTGGCCGGGCGGGGCTCGTGGGCTCGAGTTTCAGCCACGTAGGACCGGGTAGAACACAGAAATTCCAGTTGCCTCCAGGGTGGGTGCGGAGAGGGCCTGGGGTTGGCTCAGGGAGGGGGATGCAGAACTAGGTCCAGAGAAAAAGGTGAGGTTAGAACCGGGCCTCCGGACGGAACTGTGGGCGAGGGGAGGGGCCCGTACTCGGGGGTGATTTAGAGGTGGGACCTGTCCTAGCCCGCGGTTCAGGTGGCCGGTCGGGCTGGAAGGGCGGGGATGAAGGATGGGACGCATCTCTGGGGATGCCCCTCCAAAGCTTTTACTGGGCGAGTGCAGTGGCTCCCGCCTGTAATTCCTGCACTTTGGGAGGCTAAGGTAGGTAAATAGCTTGAGTCTGCTGGGAATGGGTGCTTGTTTGGTGTCGCAAAATCAACACTGAGACAAAGGATCTCAGCAAGGCTAGTTTTACTTTCTGCAGAATGGGTGCCACTGGCTGGCAGTCTTGCCACCAGAGCACACACTAACAAAGGAGACAGGGTTATTTAAACTTGACGTGTCCACCCTTCTGCTGTGTCCGGCTTCCATTGGCTGGAACGGGACCTCACCTTCTGTACTTCACTGGATTGGCTAGCAACTTAGAACTTCCCAAAAAAGGCAAAGACAGAGGAGAACAAAGGAAGAGAGAAAGTAACTTGTGGACTGTTGAGAGAGGCAAAAACACTTCTAAATAGGGAAAGGAATAGGCCATGACCTAATACTTGCTTGGAACAGTTCAGGCATGCCAGGGCAAATATCTAGACTAAAATGTGGGAGCTAAGAACACAGAGTATATTGGTTTCTTTATTACAGCTGGCAGAATTTAAGAATATGACCACAGATCTTTGAGAAAATTTGGCTTCTAAGAGGGATTACTATTTATTTCAGTCAGACTTGGAGGAAAGACCCTTTGAGGAGGAACCTGTATTTATTTCATTTTCTACAAGTCCAAGAGTTTGAGACCAGCCTGGGCAAAGTAGCAAGACCCTCTCTCTCTCTCTCTGTCTCTCTCTCTCTCTCTATATATATATATATAAACATATAAATATATAAATATATATATATGTTCAAAATGCTTGTTCCCTGGTGCCGTAAAGAAATAGCACTTGAACATAAATTTAATTTACTCAGCAAGGCCATTTTTACTTCCTGCAGAAAGGGTATACTCACCAGCAGTTTTGCCACGAGAGTACACCAAACAAAGGAGATAGGGTCATTTATAACCTGATGCTTCCAACCTACTGCTGTGTCCAGTTTCCATTGGCTGGAATGGGACCTCACGTTCTGTATTTGTCCCAATTGGCTAGCAACTTATAACTTTTTAAAAGAGGCAAAGGTAGAGGAGAACAAAGGAAGGAGGAAGTAACTTGTGGAATGCTGAGAAGGCTCAAAACATCTTCAAATAAGGAAAAGGAACAGGCTATGACCTAATGCTTGCTTGGACCAGTATAAGCATATCAGGGCAAATATTTAGACTAAATTGTGGGAGCTAAGAATATAATGTACAGGCCGGGCTCACACTTGTAATCCCAGCACTTTGGGAGGCCGAGGCGGGTGGATCACGAGGTCAGGAGATCGAGACCACAGTGAAACCCCATCTCTACTAAAAATACAAAAAATTAGCCGGGCGTGGTGGCGGGCGCCTATAGTCCCAGCTACTCGGAGAGGCTGAGGCAGGAGAATGGCGTGAACCCGGGAGGCGGAGTTTGCAGTGAGCCGAGATCGCGCCACTGCACTCCAGCCTGGGTGACAGAGCGAGACTCCGTCTCAAAAAAAAATAATAATACAAATAAAAAAACAAAAATAAAGGCCAGGCGCAGTGGCTCACGCCTGTAATCCCAGCACTTTGGGAGGCCAAGGCAGGTGGATCACAAGGTCAGGAGTTCAAAATCAGCCTGGCCAAGATGGTGAAACCCCGTATCTACTAAAAATACAAAAATTAGCTGGGCACAGTGGCAGGCGCCTGTAATCCCAGCTACTCAGGAGGCAGAGGCAGGATAATTGCTTAAACCCGGGTGGCAGAGGTTGCAGTGAGCCAAGATCATGCCACTGCACTCCAGCCTGGGGGACAGAGTGAGACTCCATCTCAAAAAAAAAAAAGACAAGAAAAAGAAAATACATAATTATTTGTTTATTCTGAGTATAGGGAAACACTGATAGGATTATTCTGAAAATAATAAGATTCAGAATCTATTGGGGATAGATGGGAACAGCTAGAGCAGAATGGTGGGGTAAGAACAAGATGGAGGCTGGGCATGGTGGCTCATGCCTGTAATCCCAGCACTTTGAGAGGCTAAGGTGGGTGGATCATGAAATCAAGAGATCAAGACTATCCTGGCCAACATGGTGAAACCCTGTCTCTACTAAAAATACAAACATTAGCCAGGTGTGTTGGTGCACTCCTGTAGTCCCAGCTACTCGGAAGGCTGAGGCAGGAGAATCACTTGAACCCAGAAGGTGAAGGTTGCAGTGAGCTGAGATTGTGCCATTGCACTCCAGCCTGGGCAACAGAGCAAGACTCTGTCTCAAAAAAAACAAACAAAAACAAGATGTAGAGGATAGGGAAAGGGAAACCTCTCTGACCTCTCTGAGCATAACATTCCGTTAGCTCTTATTATGCATGTCCAAGTAAAGAGACCACCAAGCAGGCCTTGAGTGAGCAACAATGGCTGTGTATTACATCCGGGTGCGGATGGGCTGAGTCTGACAAAACAGTCAGCAAAAGGTGGTGGGATTATCATTAGTTCTTATAGGTTTGGGATAGGCAATGGAATTAGGAGCAATTTTTTTTGCAGGCAGAGGATGGATGTTACAAAGTACATTCTCAAGGGCGAGGAGGATGTTACAAAGTACATTGACAAGGGTGGGGAGGGCGTATTGTCACAAGGGTGGGGTACATACACAAGGGCGGGGAGGATGTATCCTACAAAGTACATTCAGAAGGGCTGGGGAATATCACAAAGTACATTATAACAAGGGCAGAGGGACATCACAATGGCTTGACCATGATGCGGCCAGCTCAGAGGACCTTACATTCCTGCCTTTTTATGTTAATAATGCAGGTGGACTGCAGTTAGGGTATATAGATGACTAAGTAGGGTCCGGTCCATCAAGGTTGTAGAGTTTGAGGGGTCAAATTCTTAACAAGAACTGATCGCCCAGCTAGGGTGTCTTCATATGGCTGGGAATCTGGAGTAGGCAAGAGAAGATTAGAAGCCTGGCAAATTTCCTATCTAGCCTGCTGGAGGACTGGAAGATAGTCACCTAGAGGGCTAGTGTCTGGCAAGAGGTTGGGGCCTAACAAGAAGGTATGTCCATATAAAACTTCAAATGGACTATACGCTGTAGCTTCTTGAGGACAGGATCTAATTCTAAAGAGGGCAAACAATAACAGTACTGTCCAGTCTTTTTTAAGTTGGAGGCTGAGCTTGGTGAGGTGTGTTTTTAACAGACCATTAGTTCTTTCTACCTTTCCCAAAGCTTGAGGACGGTAAGGGGAATGAAGGTTCCACTGGATGCCAAGGGCCTGGGAGACTGCTTGAGTGATCTGACTAACAAAGGCCAGTCCGTTATTGGACTCTATAGAGGTGGGAAGGCCAAACTGAGGAATTATTTCTGACAGAAGGGAAGAAATGACCATGGTGGCCTTCTCAGACCCTGTGGGAAAGGCCTCTATGCATCCAGTGAATGTATCTACCCAGACCAAAAGGTATCTTAGTTTTTTGACTCAGGGCATATGAGTAAAGTCAATCTGCCAGTCTTGGGTGGGGGCAAATCATTGAGCTTGATGTGTAGGAAAGGGAGGGGGCTTAAGATATCCCTGTGGGGTGGTAGAATAACAGATGGAACACTGAGAAGTAATTTCCTTGAGAATGGATTTCCATGATGGAAAAGAAATGAGAGGTTCTAAGAGATGGGCCATTGGCTTGTAACCAACATGAAAGAGGTTATGAAAGGACGATAAGATAGAATGAGCCTGTGAGGCAGGAAGGAGGAATTTTCCTTGATCCAAGAACCACTTGCCTTGAGTAGGAAGGGACTGATAGGTAATAGTTTCAGTGGGAGTATAGGTGGGAGTGATAGACGAGAAAGAAAAAAAAATGGCTGTGAGGGACAGATGTGGGAATACTAGCTGCTTCTTTTGCTGCATTATCAGCATAAGCATTGCCTTGAGCAGTGGGATCTGGTGACCTCTGATGTCCCTTGCAGTGAATGACTCTGGCTTCCTTGGGCAGTAGGGCAGCCTTAAGGAGGATTTTTATTAAGGAAGCGTTGATAACGGAGGATGCTTGTGTCATGAGAAAACCTCTTCCTGTCCATATAACAGCATGGTGATGTAGGATGTGGAAGGCATACTTGGAATCAGTGTAGATATTGACACATAGTCCCTTTACAAGGGTGAGAGCCCCAGTTAAAGCAATGAGTTCGGCTTGTTGAGAGGTAGTGGAAGGGTGCAGGACAGTAGCTTCAATGACCGATGTGGAAGACAATACAGCATAGCCTGCCCTTGCTGGTGACTGACAATTTGGCCTTGAAGAACTACCATCAATAAACCAAGTGTGGTCTGGATTAGCAACACAAAAGAGGGAAATATGGGGAAATGTGGAGGACGCCATGTGGATTAGAGAGATACAGTCATGAGGTTCAGGTTTGGTGCTAGGTATAAGGTGAGAGGGCGAGTTGAAATCTGTGCCAGGAACAATGGTAATTGTGGGAGTTTCAATGAATAGTGAGTACAGTTGGAGGAGTCTGGGGGCAGAAAGTATATGCACCAAGTGTGAGGAGGAAAATAGATTTTGAAAATTATGAGAACTGTAGAGAGTAAATGGGGCATGGTTTGTGATCTTGAGGGCCTCTGAAAGTATTGAAGCAGTGGCTGCCAATGCACATAGAAAGGAGGGCCAGCCTAGAACTGTGATATTAAGTTGTTTGGATAGGAAGGCTACAGGTTGTGGGTCTGGTTCCTCTGTAAGAACTCCAACCACACAGCCTTGTATTTCAGCCGTATGTAAGGAGAAGTATTGGGACAAGTCAGGGAGTGCTAATGTGGGAGCTATTTCTAGGGCTGTCTTTAAGGAATGAAAAGAAGAGTGGGGAAAGGACTTAGGTTCTATGGGGTCCGTAAGGTTTCCCTTTGTGAGTTTATATAGTGATTTATTTAGGATGGCAAAACCTGGTATCCAAAGGCAAAAGTATCCAACCACGCCTAGGAAGAAAAGGAGTTGTTGCTTTGCAGAAGGTGTTGGGGTTTCAGAGATTAGCCAGACACAATTAGCAGGGAGAACACGTGTGTTTTGATGAAGGACTATGCCGAGATAGGTAACAGATGGGGAAGAAATTTGGGCTTTAGAGGGGGATACGTGATTCCCCTTTGAGAATAGATGTTGAAGGAGCAGGAGGGTATCCTGTTGGGAAGATTCATAAGAGGGGCTGCAGAGGACAAGGTCGTCCACATATTGAATAACGTGAGAAACAGATGGACGGAAAGAAAGTAAATCATGAGAAAGAGCTTGACTAAAGTAATGGGGGTTGTCTCTGAAGCCTTGCGGCAGTACAGTCCAGGTAAGTTGCTGAGATTGGTGGGTGACAGAATCAGTCCATGTGAAAGCAAAAAGAGGTTGGGATAAGAGGTGCAAAGGAATAGTGAAGAAAGCATCTTTGAGGTTGAGGACAGAATAATGAGTTGTCGAGGGAGGTATTGAGTATAGGAGAGTATATGGGTTTGGCACCACAGGATGGATAGGTTAGACAATTTGGTTAATAAAGTGAAGATCCTGAACCAACCTGTAAGATTTGTCCAGTTTCTGGACAGGTAGGATAGGGGAGTTGTAAGGAGAATTTGTAGGCTTTAAAAGGCCATGCTGTAACAGGCGAGTGATAGCAGGCTTTAGTCCTCTTAAAGCCTGTTGTGGGATGGGGTACTGGTGTTGAGTGGGGTAAGGGTGATTAGGTTTTAATGGGATGGTAAGGGGTGCCTCATCAGTCACCAAGGAGGGTGTAGAGGTATCCCATACTTGTGGATTAAGGTAGGGAGACATGAGAGGAAGATGCAAAAGAGGCCTGGAATCAGGCATAAGGACAGCAATGAGGTGTGGTTGTAGTCCAGGAATAGTCAGGGAAGCAGATAATTTAGTTAAAATGTCTCAGCTTAATAAGGGAACTGGGCAGGTAGGGATAACTAAAAGAGTGCATAAAAGAATATTGTCCAAGTTGGCACCAGAGTTGGAGAGTTTTAAGGGGTCTAGAAGCCTAGCCGTCAATACCTACAACAGTTACAGGGGCAAGGGAAACAGGCCTCTGAGAAGAAAGTAAAGTGGAGTGGGTATCCCCCGTATCGATTAAACAGGGGATGGACTTACCCTTCACTGTAAGAGTTACCCAAAGCTCGGCATCCATCATGGTCCAGGGAGCTTCTGAGACGATCGGGCAGCATCAGTCTTCAGCCACTAAGCCAAGGAGATCTGGGAAGGAGTCAGCCAAGGAACGTTGGGTTTGAGCTCCAGGAGCTTTTGGAGTGGCGGTGATGTGAGTCAGAGAGTCCGACTTCCAGTGGGGGTCCACACAGACGGGGCATGGCTTACAAAGAATCCCAAGATATGTTGCCACTTGGCGGCTTTTTCTCAGTTACTGAACACCTTGAAGGCGAGGTTGATTAAATCCTGTTGTGGGGTTTGGGGGCTGGAATCCAATTTTTGGAGTTCTTTTTCTAATGTTAGGAGTGGATTGGGTGATAAAATGCATATTAAGGATAAGGCGGCCTTCTGGCCCCCATGGGTCTAGGGCTGTAAAGTGTCTAAAGGTAGCTGCTAAGTGGGCCATAAAGTGGGCTGGGTTTTCATCTTTACACTGGGTAGTTTTCTTTAGCTTGTCATAATTAACAGCACTTATGCTGCCTTTTTGAGGCCCTCAACTAGGCAGGAGACCATGTAATCTCGCCTAGCTATACCTGGAGAGTCCGTCTGGTATTGCCAATGGGGATCCTCTCAGGGAACTGCCCTGGTGCCCTCTTGGAGGCCTGGCTCATGAAGATAGCAGGTGTCTGTCTGACTGGGCTAGAAAATAAACTCACTCTCGTTCATTTGGGGAGAGGGTAGAGGTCAAGAAGACACTTAAGTCACTCCAGGTTAAATTGTGGGACTGAGTTAGATATTGGAATTCCTGTATATATTTAGTGGGGTCTGATGAGAAAGAGCCTAAATGCTGGCTCATTTGGGAACCGTCTGATAGAGAAAAAGGCACATGTACCCTGACTATGCCTTCAGCTCCAGCCACCTCTCTAAGAGGAAATTGTTGGGCAGGTGGGGGAGAGCTAGTCACAGAACAAAACTGTAAGCCAGACTGGGTGTGAGGAGGGGAGGTAATAGAAGCATTATAGGGTGGGGTAGTGGAGGCTGTGGAAGAATTGGGACCCAATTCAGCCTGGCGAGGAGCAGCTGGGGGAGGAGGAGAGAGGTCAGAGGGGTCAGTGGAAAAGGAAGATTCAGAGGACTCTGAGCTTGGGGTGGAGACCAAAGGAGCAGATGGGAGAGAAAGAAGGAAAATCTGGGACAAGTCCCATTGGGAGCAGAAACTAGGGAGGAAGTGAAGTGTAAAAAATGCCTGGACATAAGGCACGTCAAACCATTTGCCCAATTTTCAACAAAAATTCTCTAGGTCTTGTAGGATAGACAAATCGAAAGTGCCATTCTCTGGCCAATTGGAACCATTGTCAAGTTTGTATTGGGGCTAAGCGGTATTACAGAAGAAAATAAGACATTTAGGTTTTAGGTCAGGTGTTAGTCAAAGGGGTTTTAGGTTTCTAAGAACACAGGCTAAGGGGGAAGAGGGAGGAATGGATGACAGAAGGTTGCCCATAGTGGAGAAGGTAAGTTTAAAGAGGAAGGCAGAGACACGGAGAAATGGAGGTGGGCAGTCACCAGTCTTCCAGTAGGCATCCCTGACTGAGTCCTGGGCTTTAATGTGGGTGAGCAGCCAAAGCAGGCGTCCCTGAAATTGACCTGCCACCAAGGGAATGTGGGTGAATGATCAAGGCAGGCATCCCCGCAGTGATCAGACACCAAGGGAAGACTGTCTTCCCAAGTCTGTGACCGACGTCAGAGTTTTTGAATGCATGGATAAAGTGTGTCTCCTTTTTGTCTCTACCAGGAAGGGAGAGAAACTGAAAATTGAAAGGAGAGAGATTGAAAGGAGGTGAGAGAGGTTAGGTAGAGAGCAAAAAAACCGCTTATCCGAGTGCAAAAAACCGCTTACCAATTTGAAATTGGTGAGATGGTCCTTGGGCTGGCTGGTCTGATGACCTGAGGTCAAAGGTGGATCTCCTCATGGAGGGAGTATAAGGACAGGGGACGGGTCTCCTGAGGAGTTCCACTGTCCCAGGTTTCAGCACAAAATGTTACACGCATCTGAGTAAAGAGAGCACCTAGCAGGCTTTGTGCAAGCAACAATGGCTGTGTATTACATCCGGATGTGGATGGGCTGAGTCTGACAAAACAGTCAGCAAAGGGTGGTGGGATTATCATTAGTTCTCATAGGTTTGGGATAAGCGGTGGAGTTAGGAGCAATTTTTTTTGCAGGCAGGGCGTGGATGTTACAAAGTACATTCTCAAGGGTTGGGAGGATGTTACAAAGTACATTCACAAGGGCAGGGAGGGTGTATCGTCACAAGGGTGGGGAGGAATGTTACAAAGTACACTTACAAGGGCAGGGAGGGTGTATTGTTGCAAGGGCCAAGGGCAGGGTACATTCACTAGGTGGGGGGGGATGTATCTTACAAAGTATATTCACAAGGGCAGGGGAATATCACAAAGTACGTTATCACAAGGGCTGGAGATGTCATGATGGCTTGACCATGGTATGGCCAGCTCAGAGTACCTTACAGTTCTGATGTTTAAAATCACATTCTTTTTTTTCTTTAAAAAAAAAAAGCAGGGTTTCACTCTGTCACACAGGCTGGAGTGTAGTGGCATTATCATGGCTCACTGCAGCCTTTACCTCCTGGGCTCAAGGAATCCTCCTGCCTGAGTACCAGGGAGTACATATGTGCACCACCACATCCAGCTAATTTTTAAAAATATTTTTTGTAGAGAAGAGATCTATGTTGCCCAGGCTGCTCTCGAACTCCTGGGCTCAAGCGATCATCCCTCCTTGGCCTCCCACATTGTTGGCATTACAAGTGTGAGCCACTGTGCTTGGCCCTTTATTCTTTCACATATTTAATTTTTAAAAAAATCCACATAGATAGAGGGAAAACCCAAAATGGAATATGAACAGGAACAATCAATCTGAACTTTGTATCAAATGGGTAATAAGACCATGTGAGAGGAACAACACAGCAACAGTTGCTGCCTAGACATTAGAAATAGAGGCCAGGCACAGTGGCTCACCCCTGTCATCCTAGCATTTTGGGAGGCTGACACAGAAGGATAACTTGAACAGGATTTCAAGACCAGCCTGGGCAATATAGTGAGACACAGTCTTGACAAAAATATTTAAAAATAAAAAAAAATTAGCTAGGCATGGTGGTACATGCCTGCATTCCCAGCTACTCAGAAGGCTGAGGTGAGAGGACTGCTTGAGCCCAGGAGGTCGAGGCTGCAGTGAGCTATGATTGCACCACTGCACTCCAGCCTGGGTGACATGGCAAAACACTGCCTCTGAAAAAAAAAAAAAAAAAGAACACCACCGGGTGCTGTGGCTCATTCCTATAATCCCAGCACTTTGGGAGGTTGAATCAGGCTGAGTCAGGGGGTCTGAGTTCAAGACCAGCCTGGCCAACATGGTAAAACCCCATCTCTACTAAAAATACAAAAATTAGCTGGGTGTGGTGGTGCACACCTGTAATCCCAGCTACTTGGGAGGCTGAGGCAGGAGAATAACTTGAACATAGGAATTGGAGGTTGCAGTGAGCCGAGATCACACCACTGCACTCCAGCCTGGATGAAAGAGACTCTGTCATTCATAAATAAATAAGTTTAGAAAAAATAATATGTCTGAAAGGATCTTGAGCATCCCTGTAGGCAAATTCCAGGCATCATCCATAACGGTGAATGCACAAATACAGATACAAATGAGCCAGAGCCAACCTTACATTCCTGCAGTAAATGCCACTGGGTTTACTATTTTCTTATCATGGGGTTGGAATTTATTTGCTAATTCCTTCCTTCCTAGCTTCCTTCCTTCCTTCCTTCCTTCCTTCCTTCCTTCCTTCCTTCCTTTTTTTTTTTTTAATGGAGTCTTGCTCTGTTGCCCAGGCTGGAATGCAGTGGCATGATCTTGGCTCACTGCATTTTTTAAGTTTTCGGTAGAGAGGGGGGCTTGCTATGTTGTCCAGGCAGGTCTCGAACTCCTGGGCTCAAGTAATGCTTTCACCTCCTTTCAAAGTGTTGAGACTCCAGGCATGAGCCACTTTGCCCGGTCACTACTATTATACTTAGTGCATTTTTTTGTTTGTTTGTTTTTTGAGACAGAGTCTTACTCTGTCTCCCAGGCTGGAGTGCAGTGGTGCAATCTCGGCTCACTGTAACCTCCTGTCTCAGCCTCCCCGGTAGCTAGGAATACATGTGCGTGCAACCACGCCCAACTATTTTTTTTAGTTTTAGTATATGCAAGGTTTCACCATTTTAGCCAGGATCGTCTCGATCTGACTTCATGATCCACCCGCCTCAGCCTCCCAAAGTGCTGGGATTACAGGCGCATGAGCCACCGTGCCTGTCTTACGTAGTGCATTTGTACCAATACTCATTACCAATAAAATTCTGTAGTTTTTAATGATTGTACTGTTTTTATCAGTGATAAAAACTATATATATATGTATATATATATATTTATCTTGTACTGGATCATAAAAAGATTTAGCAAGATTTGCTTCATTGTTAATACTCTGAAAGGATTTATGGAGAATTAGGACCAACTGGGCCTTGAAAATTTCATGTAATGTAAAGATGTCTGAGCTGGGCGCGGTGGCTCATGCCTGTAATCCCAGCACTTTGGGAAGCCGAGGCGGGTGGACCATGAGGTCAGGAGATCAAGACCATCCTGGCCAGCACAGTGAAACCCCGTCTCTACTAAAAATACAAAAAATTAGCTGGACATGGTGGCAGATGCCTGTAGTCCCATCTGCTCCGGAGACTGAGGCAGGAGAATGGCGTGAACCCGGGAGGCGGAGCTTGCAGTGAGCCGAGATCCCGCCACTGCACTCCAGCCGGGGCGACCGAGACTCCGTCTCAAAAAAAAAAAAAAAAAGATGTGTGGCTGGGCATGGTGGCTCATGCTTGTAATCCCAGCACTTTGGGAGGCCCAGAAGAGAGGATCACTCTAGCTCAGGAGTTTGAGAACAGCCTGGGCAATGGAGTGAGATACCTGCTCTACCAAAAAACAAAGTCTGAGCTTAGGTGCTGTGTTCCTTGTTACAGCGTGAGCCACCGCGCCCGGCCGATACTGGGTAATTTATGACGAAAAAGAGGTTTAATGGACTCACAGTTCCACATGGCTGGGGAGGCCTCAGAATCATGGCAGAAGGTGAAAGAGGAGCAAAGGCCCATCTTACATGGCAGAAGGCAAGAGAGGCTGTCCAGGGGAAGAGCTGCTTATAAAACTGACAGACCTCGTGAGACTTACTCACCATCACAAGAACAGCACATGCCTATTATCCCAGCTACGTGGCCGACTGAGGCATGAGAATTACTTGAACAGCACGGGAAAACCCAACCCCATGATTCAACTACCTCCCACCTGGTCTCTCCCTCAACACTGTGGGGATTATGGGAGCTACAATTCAATTCAAGGTGACATTTGGGTGGGGACACAGCCAAACCATATCACCTGGCAACTTGCTTGCATCTCATAACATCAACTGTTTCTTTGGGCCTTCAGTCCTGCTGACTTCAGGCCTGCTGAGTCCCTAAGCAGAGGAATATGTATTCAAATCTTGATTTTTCTCATCGCAGTACCTAGTGGGAGATGCCCAGTCCCTCTGTGAACACTGACAGAATTTTTTTTTTTTTTTGAGACAGAGCCTCACTCTGGCACCAGGCTGGAGTGCTGTGGCCCAGTATCAGCTCACTGTAACCTCCGCCTCCCAGGTTCAAGTGATTCTCCTACCTCAGCCCCCAAGTAGCTGGGACTACAGGTGAGTGCCACCGCACCCAGCTAATTTTTATATTTTTAGTAGAGACGGGGGTTCACTATGTTGCCCAAAATGGTCTCAATCTCTTGGCCTCGTGATCCGCCCACCTCAGCCTCCCAAAGTGCTGGGTTTAAAGGCATGAGCCACCGTACCTGGCCCAGAATTCTTTACTGCTAACACGAGTGGGCCTGGTTCTGGAGGATTTCCCAATGGGTCCTGAAGAACCACAGTTTATTGGCTTATGGGCAAAGGGGTATGTCTATCAGTTGGCCTTTACTGTGTAATAAACAGCCACAAAAATTACTAGCTGAAAACAGCAGCTACTTAATTAGCAGAAGCCTCTTGAGGATGGACTTGCAAACCTAAGTTGTGCTGGTTTCTACTAGTCAAAGCAAGGACTGGCTCACATAAAAAGGAGAGAGATTCCACCTTCAGATAGTAATCTCAAAGACTTGGGGCCATCTGTAATCTACCACAGGGTGTCATTGGGCCTCTGTCAAGGAACCTATTCTTTCTGCCACCAGATGTCTAATAGCTTGTGTGACAATGCACTTCCTTCTGGGTCTCCCTCCAAGTGTCTTAAGTGTATATGGGAATCACTTTATTCAAACAGCCTAGTGTACTTAGTTAGAAAGAAAAGGTATTAACGAAGATTTAAATTTAAAATTGTTATTTATGGTAACAACGAAAAGTAACATACAAATTTCAAACATCAAGAATAAAATAAATTAAAAGTATGATCAATACAAAGAGAGGGGAACACAATGAAACAAACAGGAAAAAAATAAGATGCTAGAAATTAACCCAAATTATGGCCGGGCGCGGTGGCTCATGCTTGTAATCCCAGCACTTTGGGAGGCCGAGGCAGGCGGATCACGAGGTCAGGAGATCGAGACCACGGTGAAACCCCGTCTCTACTAAAAATACAAAAAAAAAAAAAAAAATTAGCCGGGCGTGGTGGCGGGCGCCTGTAGTCCCAGCTACTCTGAGAGGCTGAGGCAGGAGAATGGCGTGAACCCCGGGAGGTGGAGCTTGCAGTGAGCCGAGATCGCGCCACTGCACTCCAGCCTGGGTGACAGAGCCAGACTCCTTCTCAAAAAAAAAAAAAAAAAAAAAAAAAAAAAATTAACCCAAATTATTACTAATTAAATTATATGTAAAGCACTAAATGTGCAACATAAAAGGATTATTAATTGGTATTATTCGAGTATTCTTTTTTCTTTTTTTTCTTGTGACACAGAGTTTTGCTCTTGTTGCCCAGGCTGGAGTGCAATGGTGCGATCTCGGCTCACTGCAAGCTCTGCCTCCCAGGTTCAAATGATTCTCCTGCCTCAGCCTCCCGAGTAGCTGGCATTACAGGCATGCACCACTAGGCACAGCTAATTTTGTATTTTTAGTAGAGATGGGGTTTCTCAGTGTTGGTCAGGTTGGTCTTGAACTCCCGACCTCAGGTGATCCACCTGCCTTGGCCTCCCAAAGTGCTGTGATTACAGGCGTCAGCCACTATGCCCAGTGGCAATACAGATTTTTTAAAACTCCAGCTAAAGTATGTATAAAAAGACACATTTTTTTAAAAAGCATACAGAAAGACTAGGAAGTAGAGGAAAATCAAGCTGATGTAACTATATAAATAGCTAACAGAATTAGTGGAACAGAAAACATGGGAGAAATAGTGTAGATTTTTCAAGCCAAATTATCTGAGGCCGGGGGCGGTGGCTCAAGCCTGTAATCCAGACTTGGAGGCGAGGGGGGATCACGAGGTCAGGAGATCGAGACCAGGTGAACCCGTCTTACTAAAAATACAAAAAATTAGCCGGGCGTGGTGGGGGCCTGTAGTCCAGCTATCGGAGGCGAGGCAGGAGAATGGCGTGAACCCAGGAGGCGGAGCTTGCAGTGAGCCGAGATTGCGCCACTGCACTCCAGCCTGGCGACACAGCGAGACTCCGTCTCAAAAAAAAAAAAAAAAAAAATTATCTGAAAGAATTCACAAACCTGGGTACTTTCTACCAAGATTAACGCAAGGGAAAGAATGCGCAATTAATAAGTCATTCCAGAATGCAAAAGGAGACTGAAGCTATACAACCAGCAAAAATAAAAAATATAAAAAGTACAATTTTTTGCTACACATTTGAAAATAAAAATATGCCTAGAAGAATATTCTCAAAATGCTTATGCAAGCCTTAGTTGTCTTTTTTTTTTTCTTTTTTATAAGGTGGAGTTTTGCTCTTGTCGCCCGGGCTGGAGTGCAGTGGCACGAACTCAACTCACTGCAACCTTCGCCTCCCAGATTCAAGCAATTCTCCTGCCTCAGCCTCCCAAGCGGCTGGGATTACAGGCGCCCGCCAACTCACCTGGCTAATTTTATTTTATTTTTTGAATTTTTAGTAGAGACGAAGTTTCACCACCTTGGCCAGGCTGGTCTCAAACTCCTGACCTCAGGTGATCCGCCTGCCTCAACCTCCCAAAGTGCTGTGATTTAAAGGCGTGAAGCACCGTGCCGAACCTAGTTGTCTTTTTTTTTTTTTTTTTTGAGACGGATTCTCCCTCTGTCGCCAGGCTGGAGTGCAGTGGTGCGATCTAGGCCCATTGAAACCTCCACTTCAGGGGTTCAAGAGATTCTCCTGCCTCAGCCTCCTGAGTAGCTGGGATTACAGGGGCACACAACCATGCCCAGCTAATTTTTATATTTTTAGTAAAGACGAGGTTTCAACATGTTGGCCAGGATGGTCTTGACCTCTTGACCTAGTAATCCACCTGCCTCAGCCTCCCAAAGTGGTGGGATTACAGGCATGAGCCACCATACCCAGCCTGATAACTTCTATTTTTGGCGGGGGAGAGATGGGGTCTATGTTGCCGAGATTGATCTTGAACTCCTGGCCTCAAGGAATACTTCTGACTGAGCTTCCCAATGTGCTGGGATTAAAAGTGTGAGCCACTATGACCAGCCAGAAGAGATAATTTTAACTTTTTAAAATATTACGTAGTATTGGCCAGGCATGGTGGCTCACGCCTGTAATCCCAGTACTTTGGGAGTATGAGGCATGCGGATCACCTGAGGTCAGGACTTTGAGACCAGCCTGGCCAACTTGACGAAACCGTCTCTACTAAAAATACAAAAATTAGCCAGGCAAGGTGGAGGCTGCCTGTAATCCCAGCTACTCGGGAGGCTGAGGCAGGAGAATCACTGAAACCCAGGAGGTGGAATTTGCAGTAAGTTGAGATCGCACCATTGCACTCCAGCCTGGGCAATGAGTGAAACGCCAACTCAAAAACAAAGAAACAAACCAAAAAAACGAAAATATCTTGTAGTATTTTAAAATAGAGATGTGGTCTCGCTATGTTGCCCAGGCTGGTTTGAACTCCTTGGCTCAAGGGATCCTTTTGCCTCAGCCTCCAAAAGTGCTGGGATTACAGGCCTGAGCCACTATTCCCAGCCTAGATGATTCTTATAAATTAAGAATTTAGAAAAAGTAGGAACATGCCCCACTACAGTATATGACAGTCATTATATATAAATATCACTAAGGGACAATTTAAAAAAAATCACAATGTTATTCAAACATAGCTCCATAACATATTAGTAAAGGTAATCAAGTCTTTTTAAGTGATCCATTATGTCAGTCGAGCTTATCCAGGAATACAAGGTTGATGTAACATTGGAAAAGCAATAAATACAAATACCACATTTATTTAATTTAATTTATTTATTTTTGACAGTCTCTGTCACCCAGCATGGAGTGCAGTGGTGCAATCTCGGCTCAATGCAACCTCCACCTCCCGGGTTCAAGCAATTCTGCTTCAGCCTCCCAAGTAGCTGGGATTACAGGTGCATGTCACCACACCCAGCTAATTTTTGTATTGTTAGTAGAGATGGGGTTTCACCATGTTGGCCGGGCTGGTCTCGAACTCGTGACCTCAAATGATCTGCCCATGCCCACCTCCCAAATTGCTGGGATTACAGGCATTACCCCCACACCCAGCCTGACCACATTTATTTTAGAAAAGCGCCCTTCCATGCATTCACTTCTTCAAGTTTTTTTTTTTTTTTGAGATGGGGTCTTGCTATGTTGCCTAAGCTGGTCTAGAACTCCTGGGCTCAGGCCATCCTCCCAAGTAGCTAAAACTATAGGCATGCATCACCACATCATTTCATTGAAGTATTTATTAGGTACCATCATGAGCTAGGTGCAGTTCTAGGTATTGAGTTTTATCAGTAAATAAACATGATCATCACAGAGGATGCACAGGAAGTATTTAATAAATTCAAGAGGAATTCAGCCTCATAAATTATGAAATATTGGGAAATCATTCATCATGTAAAAACTGGATATAAAGAAAAAACTTTTCCTGCAGGACATTGTTGCGGGAAGTCAGGGACCCCAAACGGAGGGACCGGCTGAAGCCATGGCAGAAGAACGTGGATTTGAAGATTTCATGGACATTCATTAGTTCCCCAAATTAATACCTTTATAATTTCTTATGCCTGTCTTTACTGCAATCTCCAAACATAAATTGTAAAGATTTCATGGACACTTATCACTTCCCCAATCACTTCCCTTGTGATTTCCTATGCCTCTCTTTAATCTCTTAATCCTGTCAGCTGAGGAGGATGTATATTGCCTCAGGACCCTGTAATAATTGCATTAACTGCACAAATTGTACAGCATGTGTTTGAGCAATATGAAATCTGGGCACCTTGAAAAAAGAACAGGATTTAACAGCAATGTTTAGGAAACAAGACAGATAACCTTAAACTCTGACCGCCGGTGAGCCGGGTGGAACAGAGCCATATTTCTCTTCTTTCACAAGCAAATGGCAGAAATATCACTGAATTCTTTTTCTCAGTGAGCAACATCCCTGAGAAAGAGAATGCGCACCTGGGTGTGGGTCTCTGAACTGGCCCCCCGGGCATAGCCGTCTCTTATGCTCCAGACTGCAGGGGTGAAACAGACCCCAGTCTTCCATAGCGCTCCCAGGCTTATCAGGAAGAGGAAATTCCCGCCTAATAAATTTTGGTCAGACTGGTTGATCTCAAAACCCTGTCTCCTGATAAGATGTTATCAATGACAATAGTGCCCAAAACTTCATTAGCAATTTTAATTTCGCCTCGGTCCTGTGATCTCACCCTGCCTCCACTTGCCTTGTGATATTCTATTAGCTTGTAAAGTACTTGATGTCTGTGACCCATACCTATTTGCACACTCCCTCCCCTTTTGAAAATCCCTAATAAAAACTAGCTGGATTTTGCAGCTTGGGGGGCATCACAGAAACTACTGACATGTGATGTCTCCTCCGGACGCACAGCTTTAAAATTTCTCTCTTTTGTACTCTGTCCCTTTATTTCTCAAGCTGGCCAACACTTAGGGAAAATAGAAAAGAACCTACATGAATATTGGGGCAGGTTCCCTGATAGGACATAACCTCTTCAAAAAATAAAAAAGAAATAAAAACCTATAGCCAAGCCAATAAAACGGAGTGCATATCTCACCAGAACTGAAAAGACAAGTATGCTGGTATTACTAATTTTAGATGGTGTGCACTGCAGGTTGAAATCAGTCCAGTAAAGCAAGAAAATATTCAGAGAGAGCTTCATCATTACATGAGTTTTGGGGGTCATTGTACAGTCCAAAGTACTTAATATGATCCTTTTCTCTTTCCACATAGAGAATTAGATAATCTGTAAATAATGACTTAGTTTTCCACTTTAGGAGTTGGGTGTATATATATATACACACATATATATATAGCGACCCCCCAAATTTCATATGAAGCTCCAAACCCCAATGTGACTGTATGTGAAAAGAGAAGGGGGTGGGGAGGGGGGAGACGGACTGACCTATTTGTTGGTCTCCATTGTGTGAAGACATGAGGAAGTGGGCACTTACATGCCAGGAAGAGAGCTCTCACTAGAGGTTGACAATGCTGGTACTCTGATCTCAGACTTCCAGCCTCCAGATATGTGAGAATATAAATTTGTGTTTTGGGCCAGATATGGTGGCTCAGGCCTGTAATCCCAGCACTTTGGGAGGCCAAGGCAGGTGGATCACCTAAGGTCAGATCTGACCAACATGGAGAAACCCTGTCTCTAATAAAAACACAAACTAAGCCAAGGTTTGTGGTGCATGCCAATAATCCCAGCTACTGAGGGTGAGGCAGGAGAATTGCTGGAACTCGGAGGCGGAGGTTGCAGTGAGCCAAGATCATCCCATTGCACTCCAGCCCAGGCAACAAGAGCGAAACTCCATCTCAAAAAAAAAAAAAAAATCTGTGTTTTTTACCTCATTGATTTAAAATTTAATTTGTAGGCCATTTGGTCTGTGGTATTCTATTATGGTTGCCTGAGCTGACTAAGGCAGATTTTGGTACTGAGAAGTGAGGTACTGCAATTAAAAACAAACAAAAAAACTAAAAATGTTAAGCAGCTTTGAAACTGACAAATGAGTAGAGGCTGGAAAAATTCTGATGTGCAAGCTGGAAATAAGGTTGGTAAGGGTGATTCTGGTGAGATGTCATTGGGGAACAAGGAACATTCTATTGAGAAATGAAGAAAAGACAACCCTTGATATAAAGTGGTGAAAAACTTGGCAGAACTGTATTCTAGCACTTTGTGGAAGATAGAGCTTGAGAGAGATAAAACTCGGTATGCATCACTAAGATCTGTAATTAAAGTGTTAAAGGACACAGGAAGCTTCATTCTTCTTGACTGCTTACAGAAAAATGTGCTGGGAACAGGCCCCCCAAATCTGGCCATAAACAGGCCATGAGAAACTGGCCATAAATAAAATCTCTGCAGCACTGTGACATGTTCGTGATGGCTATGACACCCATGCTGGAGGTTGCTGGTTTACCAGAATGAGGGCAAGGAACATCTGGCCCACCCAGGGCAGAAAACTGGAAAACTGCTCAAGGCATTCCTAAACCACAAACAATAGCATGAGTGATTTGTGCCTTAAGGACATGTTCCTGCTGCAGATAACAAGCCAGAGCCTGTCCCTTTCTTTCCTGTAAGGAATACTTTTAGCTAATCAATAATCTATAGAAATAATGCTCATCACAGGCTTACTGTCAATAAATATGTGGGTCAAACTCTGTTCAAGCTCAGCTCTGAAGGCTGTCAGCCCCGATTCCCACTCTGCACTCTATTTCTGTGTCTTTGTCTTAATTCCTCTAGAGCGGCTGGGTTAGGGTCTCCACGACCCAGCTGGTCTCGGCAAAAATGCAAAAGAGGAAACCTGAATTGCAGAAGAAATTGTTAAGGAAAAAGGAACCAGAACTTGGAGATTTGGAAAATTCTCAGCCTATCCATACTGCAAAAATTAGAAAACTTGTACTGAAGAGAATCCTCAAAGTGTGGCTGAACAATCATTTGATAAAGAGATCATGAGTGGGATTCATGGACTATATCAGCCATCTTAACAGAAATGAGAAGAGAGACTGGATTATACCAGAAGGGACACTGCCACTTACATTGTGCCACCTAAAATGGACAGAGAAGACAGAACAGAACAGGCAAGGTTGTCACACTTCTTATTTTACAAGAAGGGGACACAGAAATACTCAGCTGTGAAAGGGCATTGGCAGTTATGGATGGTTTCATTCCTGACATGCTCTGCAGGATCCATGGGAACAGAAGAGAACCTTGGAGGAGCATCTTTTTAACAATCCACCTCTGGGGCCTACATAATCTTGGCTTCTGGTAAATTTTGACATGAATGTGCCACACTGGCAGCTACTAACTAACGGGCTAGGATCAATCTGCATGATTTATCTCATGCAGAACTTGTTAATGCTAAGATCTTAGGAATCTAATCACCAAGGTGAGGCAGCCTGCAGTACCGACCTCACCATCCATGACCCTTCTTCACAGATGCCCAGACTCAGGCAACCATGAAGCTGTATTCAGAACCTGTAGGCTTAATTTCAGATGCCTCGGGATGGCATCTAAGGCCAATCCATGAGCCATTATAACCTCCGAAAGGCATTTAGGACAAATCTGATGATCTTTGCACTGCCAATAATTAAAGATGGCAACGAATGGGCTAAATGGTAACAACACGTGTATCCTTACATTCATGGGATTTCTCCCCAGTGTGAATTCTTTCATACATACTTAGGCACGAGGAAACAGCAAATGCTTTCCCACATTCTTTACATACAAAGGGTTTCTGTCTGGTATGAGTTCACAGGTGGGGTGAGGAATACAGAAATTCTTTCCCACATATCTTGCATTTACCTTTCTCCACTGTGAGTTTTCAAATGTTTACTACGATGGGAAGAAGTAATGAAGGTCTTCCCACATTCAACACATTCATAAGGCTTCTCTCCTGTGTGAATTCTTCTATGTTGAGTAAGGGTTGAGGATCTATTGAAGGCTTTCCCACATTCCTTACACTGATAGGGTTTCTCTCCAGTGTGATTTCGTATGTGTATAGCAAGGCCCGTGTATTGAGTGAAGGCTTGGCCACATTCCTTACATTCATAGGGTTTTATTCCAGTGTGAGTTCTTACATGTTGAGTAAGGTGAGTTGATCTAGTGAAGGCTTTCCCACATTCCGTACATTTGTGTGGTTTTATTCCAGTGTGAATTTGAATGTGAACATTAAAGGATGAGGAATTTCTAAAGGATCTTCCACATTCTTTACATTCAAAGGACTTCTCTCCTTTATGAGTTTTTGCATGTGCAGAAAGTTGAGAAAAATTAGTGAAGGATTTCCCACAGTTCTTAGTCTTTTCGGATTTCTTTCCAGTATGAACTGTTACATACTGCTTTAGGTGTGAGGAAGGTGTGATGGCGCTCTCACATTCCTGAAATTCACAGAGTTTCTCTCCAATGTGGATTCCCATGTGATTATCAAGGCTTGCAAAATACTTAAAGCCTTTTCCACATTCCTTACATTTGTAGGGTTGTCTTCCATTGAGAATTTCAAGATGTACACCAAGGCCTGGAGTTAAGGTGAAGACTTTTCCACATGGATTAAATTTGGAAAGTTCCTGTGCAATAGAGGCTTCCTTGTGCACACTGAGGATGTCTTTTCCATAACAATTACCCTCAAAAGTGTTCCCTCCATTCTGAGCTCTCATGTGTGTCTTAAGGCAAAACTGTTCACTGAAGACCTCACCACAATTCTCACAGAGTTTCCATCCACTGTAGCTTCTTGTCTGCTGATGAGGGGATAAAATATTTAAAATGTTTTCAGACATATTAAGAGATTTCACCCATATGAACACAAAAACATTATTCTGATGACAATTATTTTACTTTTTAATGTTTAATTTTTTTATTTTTTGAGACAGCGTCTTGTTCTATCTCCCAGTCCACAGGGCAGTGGCACAATCTCTGCTAACTGCAACCTCCACCTCCCAGGTTCAAGTGATTCTCCTGCCTCAGCCTCCCAAGTAGCTGGAAATAACAGGTGTGCGCTACCACACCAGGGAATTTTTCTATTTCTTTGTAGACACAAGTTTTGCCAAGTTGCCCAGGCTGGTATCAAACTCCTGAGTTCAGATGAACTGCCTGCCTTGGCCTCCCAAAGTGGTAAGATTACAGGCATGACCCGCCATGCACAGCATGTTTTACTTTTTTCAGAGCTAGGGTTTCACTCCATTGCCTGGTCTATAGTGCACTGCAGTGATCATGGCTCACTGTAACCACAAACGCCTGGCTGGGTTCAAGTGATCATCCTAGCTAAAAGCTGTGTAGCTAGGATGATAGGCATGCATCATCGTACCTGGCCAATCTTTTGATTTATTTATTTTATTTTTGAGATGGAGTCTCACTTTGGCTGGAGTGCAGTGTCACGTTTTTAGCTCACTGCAACCTCCGCCTCCTGGGTTCAAGCAGTTCTTCTGCCTCAGCCTGCCGAGTAGCATGTACAACCAGATCTAGCTTTTTGTATTTTTACTACAGATGGGATTTCACCATGTTGGCCAGGGTGTTCTCAAACTCCTGACCTCCTCATCCACCTGCCTAGGCCTCCCAAAGTGCTGGAATTACAGGCGTGAGCCACCGCACCCGGCCTCAATTTACTTTTATAGAGACAGGGTCTTGGTATGTAGCCTAGGCTGGCCTCGAACTCTTCAAGAAACCCCGCCTCAGCCTCCCAAACTGCTGGGATTACAGCCATGAGCTACCAAGTCAGCCTACTTTGATAACTATAATTTTTACAATTTTTCTTCCATGGTTTCATTTCCTACCTTCTTGATTTCTTGCCAGAATTCTATGCCACTGGCTCTAATTGTTCAAAAAAAACAAAAACTGTCTCTTTTTGATTGTCGGGCTGGTTTGAGACAGGGTCTCACTGTCACCCAGGCTGGGTACCATGGCACAATCACAGCTCACTGTGGCCTTAAACACCCAGGCTCAAGCCATCATCCTCCCTTAGTCTCCCGAGGAGCTTGGATTACAGGTGCATGCCAACGTGCCCGGCTAATTTTTTATTTTTTTGTAGAGACAGGGTCTCCCTGTTGCCCAGGCTGGTCTTGATCTCCTAGACTCAAACAATTCTCCTGCCTCAGCTTCCCAAAGTGCTGGGATTACAGGTGTCAGCCATTGAACCCAGCCAAATTTTGCAGATTTTCATGAAACTGTTTAAATCATCAATGTCTAGTTACATATGTGGGAATATGTACTTTTGGGTATTTTGCAGTGACAAGTTATACAAGTATGGAACATCACAAAATTCATCACATTCAGACTATCTTTGCAGAGAACCTGCTCTCTCAAGGATACAGGCTACTTCTCTCTCAAGTATCTCTCATTTGTGCTGTTTCTTTTTCACTGCCAACTCCACCTCCCGTGTTTAAGCAATTCTGCCTCAGCCTCCCATGTAACTGGGATTACAGGTGCCCACCACCAAGCCTGGCTAATTTTGTATTTTTAGTAGAGATAGAGTTTCACCATGTTGGTCAGGCTGGTCTCAAAGTGCTAACCTCAAGTGATCCACACACCTCGGCATCCCAAAGTGCTGGGATTACAGGACCCACTTTCTTTTTTTTTGAGATGGAGTCTCACTTGGTCGCCTAGGCTGGAATGCAGTGGTGCAGTGCTGGCTCACTCAGCAACCTTGGCCTCTGGGTAAGCAATTGTCCTGCCTCAGCCTCCCGAGTAACTAGGATAACAGGTGCCCACCACCACACACAGCTAATTTTGTATTTTTAGTAGAGACAGAGTTTTCACCATGTTGGCCAGGCCTGTCTCACCTGACCTCAAGTGATCCACCTATCTTTGCCTCCTAAAGTGTTAGGATTACAGGCATGAGCCACCACATCCAGCCTCTTTTTAAAATCAGAGATGGGATCTTGCTATACTGCCTAGGCTGGTCTTGAATTCCTGGGCTCAAATGATGCTCCCACCTCAGCCTCCCAAGTAGCTGGGATTACAGACGTAAACCACACCACTAACTGGGCTGATTTTTTAGAATGGAATTCTCAATCTTTTCAGAGAAGAAATTAAGAAATATCCGTCATGGCCTGGCACAGTGGCTCACCCCTGTAATCCCAGCACTTTGGGAGGTTGAGTCAGGTGGATCATGAGGTCAGGAGATGGAGACGATCCTGGCTAACACGGTGAAACCCTGTCTCTACTATAAATACAATAAATTAGCTGGGCATGGTGGCAGGTGCCTGTAGTCCCAGCTACTTGGGAGGCTGAGGCAAAAGAATCGCTTGAACCTGGGACTTGGAGGTTGTGGTGAGCTGAGATGGTGCCACTGCACTTCAGCCTGGCAGAGCAAGACTCCATCTCAAAAAAAAAAAAAAAAAGAAGAAAAAATAAATATCCCTCATGAATCTTACCATTTGTATCCCAGTGAATATCTGATTCTTCAAAAAACCCTGCTGAAGTGATGACCGTTTGGTTCTAGGTTGTATTTCCCATTCTGAAGTTAAGCAGAAAAAGAAATCTAAGGGTTTAGAGAAGAAATGTGTTAGTTTAAAATGAGTCATTTGTCCTTGTTTTCAAATTAAACACAGTATTAAAATAAAAGCCACAGGCCAGGCACGGTGGCTCAAGCCTGTAATCCCAGGACTTTGGGAGGCTGAGGCGGGTGGATCATAAGTTCAGGAGATCAAGACCATCCTGACCAACATGGTGAAACCCTATCTCTACTAAAATACAAAAAAAAAAAAAAAAAAATTAGCCAGGTGTGTTGGCATGTGCCTGTAGTCTCAGCTACTTGGGAGGCTGAGGCAGGGGAATCACTTGAACCCAAGAGGTGGAGGTTGCAGTGAACCGAAATCACACCACTGCACTCCAGCCTGGGCAACAGAACGAGACTCCATCTCAAAAAAAGAGAAAAAGAAAAAGAAAATAAAAGCAAGAGAACCTTGAGGATTTTGGTATGTCAAAAATTTGGCCATAAGGATGTGGGGCTTATTACACAACTGATGTGTTTAATAGTTTATTACAAACTGCTTCTGTGAAAATTACAACTGATGGGGAACAGAAGAGAAGATTATCAGGAAAGGAAAGTAGGAAAGATTAGGATAAAGAGCATATATCAAAATGATAAACTTAACAAAAAAACAGAACAGCTTCAGGAAGCTGTGGCAGGAGAATGGAAAGAACCCAGGAGGTGGAGCTTGCAGTGAGCAGAGATCGCACCACTGCACCCCAGCCTGGGTGACAAGAGTGAGACTCTGTCTAAAAAAAAAAAAAAAAACACACAACAAGTAGTTTTGTTTGACTAGACAGAAAATAAAAGTCAGAGATATCTGACATTCTGAGAAAAATAACTTAAATCTTCTCAGGCAAATTGGATCTTTAAAAATCTTTTTATCTTCTTTTTTTGAGTCGAAGTCTCACTCTGTCACCCAGGCTGGAGTGCAGTGGCACAATCTTGGTTCACTGCAACCTCCGCCTCCCGGATTCAAGTGATTCTACTGCCTCAGCCTCCCGAGTAACTGGGACTACAGGTGTGTGCCACCATGCCTGGCTAATTTTTTCGCACTTTTAGTAGAGACAGGGTTTCACCGTGTTAGCCAGGCTGGTCTTGATTTCCTGACCTTGTGATCTGCCTGCCTCAGCCTTCCAAAGTGCTGGGATTACAGGCGTGAACCACTGTGACCGGCCTAGTCTTTATTTTTAGAATTTTTTTTTTTTTTTAGAGATGAGGCTTCACAATGTTGCCAATGCGAGTATCAAACTCCCAGGCTCCAGCGATTCTCTCACCTCAGCCTCCCAAGTATCTGGGACTACAGGTGCAGGCCACCATGCCAAGCAAAGTGATGTTACTCTTACCCACAGAGGCCAGGTTCATGTAGTTTTCCAGCATCACATCTCTGTAGAGGTATTTCTGAGTTGTGTCCAGTAAAGCCCACTCCTCTGGGGTGAACTCCACAGCCACATCATCAAACGTCACTGAATCCTAAGTCATCAAACACATGCTGGTTTGAGCCAATGAACACTTCCACCAATATTCACTGGAGAATGAGGAAAGGGGAACCTTATACTCACTTATACGTGGTTCTCAGGTCTCCCATGATCTACTCCAGGGTTTAAAGTCTCAGGAGCTCTTGTGTCTAAACAATCAAGGTTGACCTCCTACAGGCATATGCCTTTAACAGCACTTTTTTTCTTGTGTGTGTGTGTGTGACAGAGTTTTGCTCTTTTTGCCCAGGCTGGAGTGCAATGGCACGATCTCGGCTCACTGCAACCTCCACCTCCTAAGTTCAAGTGATTCTCATGCCTCAGCCTCCCAAGTAGATGGGATTACAGGCATCCAACACCACACCCGGCTAATTTTTGTATTTTTAGTAGAAATGGGGTTTCACCATGTTGGCCAGGATGGTCTCAAACTTCTGACCTCATGTGATCCACCCACCTCGGCCTCCCAAGGTGCTGGGATTATAGGTGTGAGCCACCACACCCATCCAAACAGTACTTTTAAAAAATTTCTTAAAATCTTTTTTGTCTGATCTACTTATTTTTAATTTTCTAGTATTTTTTTAAATTTAAAGTTTTTATTTTTGATTAGAACAGTACTTCCTAAACATGAATTTTTATCTATCTAGCATCTATCTATCTATCCAATCTTTTTATTTATTTATTTATATATAAAGACAGGGACCCACTGTGTCACACAGGCACAATCACTGCTTACTGCAGCTTCGATCTCCTGGGCTGAAGTGCTCCTCCACCCCAGCCTCCTGAGTAGCTGGAATTATAGGGATGAGCCACTGCACACTGCTTACATTATCTCAGCACAACCAGGCTAGAAGCTCTTTCTGTCCCATTGGTGTCTATGCAGCACACTCCTGAGCACACTTCAGATACCTGATAAATGGTGATGAGTGAATAAATTATTTGATAAAAGGACACTTTCATCTGCTTTATCATCTGTCACCCCACCCAGCGATGAAGAAAGATGCAGTTGGCACCAAGCTTAATTAGTAATTACCGAGTTACTGGGATGATTTTCAAGTTAACACTTTATGCATAGGAGACTTCATTCCCTGGGGAAATTCATCTGGGGGCTCAGTCATTGAGTAAGACTTCATTTGCACTAAGAAAACTCTGGAGATGAGTCTGCCTAGAAGGAAATGTGTCTACCTATTGGATGTAAGTATGTCATTTTGTACAACAGTACATTTTCTGTTTACCTGGTAAGAATTTGACCGGTGGTCCTCCACCATCGTTCCTATCTTTGTCTTTTCTTCAAAAGGGCAGATTGGTTCCCTGGAAAAAAACCCTAGTGGAAAAGTAAGAAGGCATGAGAAGCCAGAGCTGCCCACATTCTCATGCCTAGAAGTCATTCCATCCTAGCTTGAAATTCCCATATGCTCCTGCACACTCGAGAAAACCGCACACACACAACACTTCCATGAAATGCCATAGTAGTCCTGCTGTGTCACCTAGACCCAGAAAAGCAGATGTGGGCTGAGCTGCCTGTTGTGTAAAGGGTGATAGTTTCATTTTTCAAGGAAACTTACACCCTGAAAAATGTGACTCTCTATCTGCCCATACTACTAACACTCATGAAGCTTATGTAGCATTTCCTAAGGCACACAAACCAGGGCTGAATTCTAAAACAGCATTCTGGCTGGGCACAGTGGCTCATGCCTGTAATCCCAACATTTTGGGAGGCCAAGGCAGGCAAATCACTCGAGGTCAGGCATTCAAGACAGCCTGGCCAACATGGGAAAACCTCACCTCTACTAAAAAAAAAAAAAAAAAAAAAAAAAAAAAAAAAAAAAAAATTACAGGATGCTGAGGCAGAGAATTGCTTGAACCTGGGAAGTGGAGGTTGCAATGAGTCAAGATCATGCAACTGCACTTCAGCCTGGCTGACAGAGTGAGACTCCGTCTCAAAAAAATAAGGATTAGCCAAACCTGGTGACGCATGCTTGTGTACTTGGGAAGCTGAGGCAAGAGAATTGCTTGAACCCAGGAGGCGGAGGTTGCAGTGAGCCGAGCTTACACCACTGCACTCCAGCCTGGGTGACAGAGCAAGATTCTGTCTCAAAAAATAAATAAATAAAAATATAAATAAAATAAAACAGCATTCTGTGTCTCACTTGAATTCCTCCTAAAAGAACTAGCAGCAGCCGGGCGCAGTGGCTCACGCCTGTAATTCCAACACTCTGGGAGGCCGAGGTGGGCAAATCACCTGAGGTAGGGAGTTCAAGACCAGCCTGACCAACATGGAGAAACCCGTCTCTACTAAAAATACAAAATTAGCCTGTGGTCCCAGTGACTTGGGCGGGTGAGGCAGCAGAATCACTTGAACCCAGGAGGTGGAATTTGCAGTGAGCTGAGATCGCGCCATTGCACCCCAGCCTGGGCAATAAGAGCAAAACTTCATCTAAAAGAAAAAAAAAAGCAGCATGCCTGTTCAGGCCCAGCTCACTGGACTCTTATGTTGTGGAGGGCGACCTAAAGCAGAATCTCTGAAAAGGAGCATCAACAAGGACTTACCAAAGGACAAGTCAATGGCTGACATCCTCTGAAGCTGATTGTGAGATGTGCCTCAATGCTCTCTTTCTTGATGCCAAGATCACCTCAAGGCAGCTTATGAATCTAGGTGGATAGAGGCAATCTGCATTCCTCTTTGTACAGGGTTATCTGAGGTCCTGTTCATACCAATCATCAAAAAACAAGCATCAAACATCAGTCATTGAACATTATGCATGAGCTTCCTCTCTGCAGGTGACAGATGTGAAGGCCACCGAAAACTGTATACTCAGTATCGCCACTAAGTAATGACAGTATTAATAACAGCAACTGACATTTACTGAGGACTAGTATGTCAGAAGTAGCTTTATATATACATGCTCACTTAATTATCATAACCATCCTTCCCAATAGCTATCATTACCTGTATCTACCTATGTATCTATCCATCTATCTATTTATTGAGATAAGGTCTCACTCTGTTGCCCAGGTTTAAGTACAATGGCACAATCATAGCTCTCTGTAGCCTAGACCTCCCGGGCTCAAGTGATCCTCCCACCTCAGCTTCCTGAATAGCTGGGACCACAGGTGTGCATCATCAAGCCTTATTATTATATTATTATTATTATTTTGAGACAGAGTCTCACTCTGTTGCCGAGGCTGAAGTGCAGTGGTATGATCTTGACTCACTGCAACCTCCACCTCCTGTGTTCAAGCGATTATCAGGCCTCAGCCTCCAGAGTAGCTGGGATTACAGGTATGCACCACCATGCCTGGCTAATTTTTATATTTTTAGTAAGGATGGGGTTGGTCAGGCACGGTGGCTCATGCCTGTAATCCCAACACTTTGGGAGGCCAAGGCAGGTGGATCACGAGGTTAGGAGTTCGAGACCAGCCTGGCCATCGCAATGAAACCCCATCTCTACTAAAAATATAAAAAATTAACTGGGTGTGGTGGTGGGCGCCTGTAATCCCAGCTACTCAGGAGGCTGAGGCAGGAGAATCGCTTGACCCCGGGAGGTGGAAGTTGCAGTGAGCCGAGATTGTGCCAATGCACTCCAGCTCAGGCAACGGTGCGAGACTCCATCTCAAACAACAACAACAAAAAAGAAATGTGTAAGGATGGGGTTTCGCCATATTGGCCAGGCTGGTCTCAAACTTTCAGCCCCCAAAGTGGCTGGGACTACAGGCGCACACCACTGGATCTAATTTTTCGCATTTTTAGTAGAAACAAGGTTTCACCAGGTTGCCCAGGCTGGTCTCAAACTCCTGGGCTCAAACAATCCTCCCGCCTTGGCCTCCCAAAGTGCTGGGATAATAAGCATGAGCCACCATGCCTGGCCCATTACCTCTATTTAATACTGAAAAGAACCTACATTCAAATAATCCTAGTAATTGGTCTGATATTTGACCCTAGAGCCTGATCTCCTGTATATGCTGTTACCCCCCAGTATGACCAGAAGACAGCCCAGACCTGCACAGAACAACTCAGTAGTCACTAGCCACATGTGTTATTGATAACTTCATTGTGTACCTAAGATGACTGAAGAACAGAATTTAAAATATTCAAAAAAAGGCCAGGCGCGGTGGCTCACACTTGTAATCTCTACTTTGGGAGGCTGAGGCAGGCAGATCACCTGAGGTCAGGAGTTCAAGACCAGCCTGGCCAACATGGCAAAACCCTGTCTCTACTAAAAGTACAAAAATTAGCCGGGCATGGTGGCACATGACTGTAATCCCAGCTACTCAGGAGGCTGAGGCAGGAGAACTGCTTGATCCCAGGAGGCAGAGGTTGCAGTGAGCTGAGATCATGCCACCGCACTGTAGCCAGGAAGACAGAGCGAGACTCCATCTCAAAAAAAAAAAAAAAAGAGAAAGAAAATATAGACAATAGGCTGGGCGAAGTGGCTCACGCCTGTAATCCCAGCACTCTGGGAGTGCCAAGGCAGGCAGATCACAAGGTTAGGAGATCGAGACCATCCTGGCTAACGTGGTGAAACCCTGTCTCTACAGGCTGGGCACGGTGGCTCACGCTTGTAATCCCAGCACTGTGGGAGGCCGAGGCGGGCGGATCACGAGGTCAGGAGATGGAGACCACGGTGAAACCCCATCTCTACTAAAAAAATACAAAAAAAATTAGCCGGGCGTGGTGGCGGGCGCCTGTGGTCCCAGCTACTCGGAGAGGCTGAGGCAGGAGAATGGCGTGAACCCCGGGGGACGGAGCCTGCAGTGAGCCAAGATCGCGCCACTGCACTCCAGCCTGGGTGAAAGAGCGAGACTCCTTCTCAAAAAAAAAAAAAAAAAAAAAAGAAACCCTGTCTCTACTAAAATACAAAAAATTAGCCAGGCATGGTGGTGGGCGCCTGTAGTCCCAGCTCCTCGGGAGGCTGAGGCAGGAGAATGGCGTGAACTTGAGGTCAGGAGTTCAAGACCAGCCTAGCCCATATGGTGAAACCTCATCTCTACTAAAAATAGAAAACTTAGCCACTCGTGGTGGCACACGCTGCAGTCCCACCTACTCAGGAGGCTAAGGCAGGAGAATCACTCGAACCCGGGAGGTGCCCGCCTTGGCCTCCCAAGGTGCTGGGATTACAGATGTGAGCCACCGCACCTGGCCAGCTGTTGTTCTAAATGTAGTATCTTTACTGAAAAGAATGAACACAACAGTTGGCACTTGGTATACAACTAATGTAGATAATGGCCTTATCTCTATGCCAATTTGAAAAAACAGCCAGAATTGGCCAGGCGTGGTGGCTCACACCTGTAATCCCAGCACTTTGGGAGGCTGAGGTGGGCGGATCACGAGGTCAGGAGATTGAGACCATCTGGCTAACGCAGTGAACCTCATCTCTACTAAAAATACAAAAAAAAAAAAAAAAATTAGCCAGGCATGGTGGCAGGCGCCTATAGTCCCAGGTACTCAGGAGGCTGAGGCAGGAGAATGGCGTGAACCCAGGAGGTGGAGCTTGCAGTAAGCGAGATTGCACCACTGCACTCCAGCCTGGGTGACAGAGTGAGACTCCATCTCAAAAAAAAAAAAAAAGGAAAAAGAAAAAAGAAAAGAAACAGCCAGAATCACTCCACACCATTGCCTCCAGACTGCATAAATTTTCCTTCCTGTTCACTTCCAAAATATAGTCCTCAAGGGTCCTGACATTCCAAAAATCATCACACTGGTTGACTGTGTAGATAGTTTTGTTTTTTTTTTGAGGTGGAGTGTTGCTCTTATCGCCCAGGCTAGACTGCAGTAGCACGATCTCCACCACTGTAGCTATTGTTCTTTTTTTTTCTTTTTTTTTTTTTTTGAGACGGAGTCTCGCTCTGTCTCCCAGGCTGGAGTGCAGTGGCGCGATCTTGGCTCACTGCAGCCGCCGCCACCGCCTCCCAGGTTCAAGCAATTTTCCTGCCTCAGCCTCTCGAGTAGCTGGGACTACAGGACTCCAGAGTAGCTGGGACTCCCTAGTTCAAGTGATTCTCCTGCCACAGCCTCCCAAGTAGCTGGGATTACAGGTGCCCGCCACCATTCCCAGCTAATTTTTTTTTTGTATTTTTAGTAGAGATGGGGTTTCACAATGACGGCCAGGCTGGTCTTGAACTCCTGACCTCAGGTGATCTGCCCACCTCGGCCTCCCAAAGTGCTGAGATTACAGGTGTGAGCCACCACACCTGGCCTATGAATTTGTTTGTTTGTTTTTAAGATGGAGTTTCACTCTTGTTGCCCAGCCAGGAGTGCAATGGTGTGATCTCAGCTCACTGCAACCTCCGCCTCTTGGTTCAAGCTATTCTCCTGCCTCAGCCTCCCGAGTAGCTGGGATTACAGGCATACATCACCACACCTGGCTAATTTTTGTGTTTTTAGTAGAGACTGGGTTTCTCCATGTTGGTCTGGCTGGTCTCGAACTCCTGACCACAGGTGGTCCACACACCCCAGCCTACAAAAGTGCTGGAATTATAGTTCACTTGTTTTAACGTTCCTTAAAGATTAATTTTCCCCAAGGAGGGACTGCACATTTTGGGTTGGATTTATTATCAGTACTTATAAAAACTATTACGTTATGGTTAAGTTGTTCCACCACTGGCCAGTGGACTGTCTTCAAGATGGCTCCTTTCCTTTTGACAAGACCCTAACAGTCACTGATTGTTTTCATACAGGGTATGTGTTCCAACATTATCTTGTACATTTCTTGCACGGTTTAGCTTATGGATGTAATCATATATGTGATCTGAGGACTTTTGGGTTTCTGCCGTTTTTGAAAAGTTTCTCAGGGCTGGATGCGGTAGCTCACACCTATAATCCCAACACTTTGGGAGGCTGATGCAGGTGGATCACCTGAGGGCAGAAGTTCGAGACCAGCCGGGCACGGTGGCTCACGCCTGTAATCCCAGCACTCTGGGAGGCCAAGGTGGGTGGATCATGAGGTCCAGCCTGGGCGACAGAGACTCTGTCACAAAAAAAGAAAAGAAAATCTCTCAAATACCACCGTTTATATAACATATTTCTATATATGCACACGTGTGCTTTATAAAACAGCTCTAGGCCAGGAGTAGCCTGTAATCCCAGCATTTTGGGAGGCCAAGGCAGGTGGATCACCTGAGGTCAGGAGTTTGAGACCAGCCTGGCCAACATGGTGAAACCCTGTCTCTACTGAAAATACAAACATTAGTCGGGTGTGGTGGCACACGCCTGAAGTCCCAGCTATTCAGGATACTGAGGTTGAAGAATCGCTTGAATCTGGGAGGTGGAGGTTGCAGTGAGCCAAGATCGTGCCACTGCACTCCAGCCTGGGGACAGAGCAAGACTCTGTCTTAAAAAAAAAAGTAGTTTCTGTGGCTACAAAGAAGTGAAAAAAACTCCAAGGAGATGGTAAGAGAATCAAATTTCCATATCCACAACACCCTTCTCCTTAATCCAGCACCAAGAATGTGGAAAATTTCTACCAATTCAGTTTCTACACTGGAAAAAACTGAGATCAAGGTGGACAACCACCTTCTCCACCATCCTTGGTTCCCTGGTAAAAGATCAGTCCTTCCCTGTCTCAACCCACAGGAAGCATCACAAGAGCCTGAAGGGAGAAATACCCTGAGGACATCCAGGGACGAAGAGGGGAGGCAGGACTACCATCCCCAGCCCTGGGAGCACCATCCTGTACGGGTATGCTACACAGGTCCCCTGGGCAGAACACACAGCCAGCCTTCCCACATTGCTGGAATATGCCCTTTAGGACTCCCCAATTCTGGATGGGCAGTATTCTTGATTGTTTGCTAGAGCAGAGGCAAACATGGGTTTAAGATTTCATCTAGTGCTGAAAAGGAGGCAGTGACCTAGGGAAATTTTAAAGAAAGGAAATCATTTCGGGAGGCCAACACAGGCGGATGGCTTGAGCTCAGGAGTTCAAGACCTGCCTGGGAAACATGATGAAAACCCATCTCTACTAAAAAGTACGAAAAGTAGCCAGGTGTGATGGCATGCACCTCACCTACGTAGGAGACAGAGGTGGGAGAATTGCTTCAGCATGGGAGGTAGAGGCTGCAGTGAGCCATGATCACACCACTGCACTCCAGGCTAGGTGACAGAGAGAGACCTTGTCTTAAAAAAAAAAAAAATCAAAAGAATTTAAGAGGCTGGGTGCTATGGCTCATGCCTATAGTCCCAACACTTTGGGAGGCTGAGGCAGGTGGATCACCTGAGGTCAGGAGTTCAAGACCAGCCTGACCAACATGGAGAAACACCATCTCTACTAAAAATACAAAATTAGCTAGACATGGTGGTGCATGCCTGTAATCCCACTGCTCGGGAGGCTGAGGCAGGAGAATCGCTTGAACCCGGGAAGCAGAGGTTGTGGTGAGCCGAGATCATGCTATTGCACTCCAGCCTGGGCAACAAGAATAAAGCTCCGTCTCAAAAAAAAAAAAAAAAAAAAATTACACAATGGAACATTGTTTTGGTTTTGGTATGCTGACAAACCAAAATCTATGGGATAAAAGCAGTACTAAGGGAGAATTTTACAGCAGTAAACGCGTACATCAAAAAAGCAGAAAAATTTAAAATAAACCTAATTATACCCCTTAAGATACTAGAAAAGCAAAAACAAACCAGATTCAAAATTAGTAGAACAAAAGAATAAAGACCAGAGCCAAAATAAACAAAATTGAAAATAAAAAACAATACAGAAGATCAATAAAACATAAAGTTGATTACTTGAAAAGATAAACAAAATTAACCTTCGGCTAGACTAAGGGAAAAAAAATGACCCAAATAAAATAAAAAATGAAAAAGAAAACGGAACAGAAACTACAGAAATACAACCAATCATTAGAAACTATTATGAAAAACTATATGCCAACAAACTGAAAAGCCTGGAAGAAATGGACAAATTCTTGGGCGCATACAACCTACCAAGACTGAACCATGAAGAAACAGAAAAAATCAACACACCAATAACAAGATTGAAGTGATAACAAAATGAATCCCGTCAAAGAAAAGCCCAGGACCTGATGACTTCACTGCTAAATCCTACCAAAAACTTAAAGAAATAATACCAATACTACTTGAACTCCTCAAACAAAATTGAAGAGGAGAGAATATTTCCAAACTTAGTCTACAAGGTGAGCATTATTCTCATATCAAAATCAGACAAGAGAACAACAACAACAACAAAATAACAGGCCAGTATCACTGATGAACATACCTGCAAAAATTCTCACCAAAATATTAGCAAACCAAATTCAACACATTAAGAAAATCATTCACCACAATCAAGTGAAATTCATCCTAGAAATACAACGATGGTTCAACATATGCAAATCAATAAATGTGATCTACCAAATTAACAGAACCAAGAATAAAAACCGTATGAGATTTCCACAGATGCCGAAACACCATTCGATAAAATTCAATATCCCTTTTTTACAAAAGTCCCCAACAAACTGTGTATAGAATGAATATACCTCAAAATAATAAAGGCCATATATGACACACCCACATCCAACATCATACCGAACAGGGAAAAATTGAAAGTCTTTCCTCTGAGATCTTGAACAGAACAAGGATGTCCACTTTTACCACTTTTATTCAACATAATACTATAAGTTCTGACCAGAGCAATTAGGCAAGAGAAACAAATAAAGGTCATCTCAACTAAAAAAGAAGTCAAATTACCCTTGTTTGCCAATGACATGACCTTTTTCTCTTTAGAAACAGGGTCTCCCTCTGTTGCCCAGGCTGGAATGCAGTTGTGATCACAGCTCACTGCAGCCTTGATCTCCTGGGCTCAAGCGATACTCCTGCTCAGCCTCCCGAGTAGCTAGAACCACAGGCATGTGTGACAATGCTAACTTTTTTTTTTTTTTTTTAGAGACTAGGGGCAGAGGGGCCCTCAGTATATTACCCAGGCTGGCCTTGAACTCCTGATTTCAAGTGATCCTCTTGCTTTGGTCTCCTAAAATGCTGGGATTACAGGCATGAGCCACCATGCTCAGCTGACATAATCTTATATTTAGAAAAACCTAAAGACTCCACCAAAAACCTGTTAGAACTGATAAACGAATTCAGTAAACGTTCAGGACACAAAATCAACATACAAATATCAGTTGCATTTATATATGCCAACGGTGAACAATCTGAAAAAGAAATTAAGGAAGTAATCACATTTACAATAGCTGCAAAGACTATAAAATGCCAGCACCAGGCATGATGACTCACAATTGTAATCCCAGAATTTTGGGAGGCTGAGGTGGGAGGATTGCTTAAGCCCAACAGTTCAAGACCAGCCTGGGCAACGTGGCATGGCTCAGTCTCTATTAAAAAAAATTAGCCAGGCATGATGGCACACACCTGTAGTCCCGGCTACTCAAAAGAGGCTGAGACAGGAGGATTCCTTGAGCCCAGGAGTTCAAGGCTGCTGCATGAGCTACAACTGCACCACTGTACTCCAGCCTGGGCAACAAAGTGAGACCCCACTTCAGAAAAAAAGAGAAAAGAAAAAGTAACCAAAAGATTGAAGGAACTATACAAGGAAAACTATAAAACACTGATGAAACAAACTGTAGAGGATACAGGAAAAAAATGGAAAGATATTCCATGCTCATGGATTAGAAGAATATTATTAAAATGACAATACCACCCAAAGCAATTTACAATTAAGAGCAACCCTTATCAAAATAGCAATGACATTCATCACAAAAATAGAAAAAAATCCTAAAATTTATATGCAACCACAAAAGACTTCAAACAGCCAAAGAAATACTGACCAAAAAGAACAAAGCTGGAATCATCACACCGCCTGACTTCAAAATGTAGTACAAAGCTATCATAACCAAATCAGCATGGTACTGACATGAAAAAAACACATAGATCAATGGAAGAGAACAGAGAACCTAAACACAAATCTACACATTTACAGACAGCTCATTTTCAACAAAGGCACCAAAAGCATACAATGGGAAAATAACAGTCTTTTCAATAAATGCTGCTGGGAAAACTGGATAACCATATGCAGAATAGAACTAGATGCCATCTCTCAGCATAAAAAAAATAAAGTCAAAACAGATTAAAGACTTACATCTAACACCTGAAACTATAAAACTAGTAGAGGAAGACACTGGGGAAACAATCCAAGACACTGGTCTGGGTAAAGATTTCTTGGGAAGACCTCAAAAGCACAGGCAACAAGAGCAAAAATAAACATATGAGATTACATCAAGCTAAAAAGCTTCTCCACAGCAAGAGAAACAATCAACAAAGTGAAGAGACAATCGACAGTATGGGAGAAAATATTTACAAACTATCCACGTGGGATTAATAATCAGAATATATAAGGAACTCAAATTTGGTAACAAAAAAAATCCAATAAAAAATTGGCAAAAGGTCAGAATAGATGTTTCTCAAAAAAAAAGACATACGAATGGCCAACAGGTGTACAAAAAACTGCTCAACATCACTAATCATCAGAGAAATACAAATCACACATAACCACAATGAGATATCATCTCACCTCATTTAGAGTGGCTTTTATAAAAAAGACAGGGAATAACAAATGCTGATGAGGATGTGGTGAAAAGATAATCCTTGTATGCAGTTGGTGGGAATATAAATTAGTACAGCCACTGTAGAGAACAATATTCAGGTGTCATGGCTCATGCCTGTAATCCCAAAACTTGAGGCTGCGGTGGGAGATCACTTGAGCCCAGGAGTTCCAGACCAGGCTGGGCAACACAGCAAGACCTGTCTGTACACACATGCACACACAAAACCTGTCTGAACCTGGCAAGACCTGTGTGCGTGCGTACACACACACACACACACACACACAACCAGTCAGGGACAGTGGCTCATGCCTGTAATCCCAGCTTTTTAGGAGGCCAAGACAGGCAGATCACTTGAGGTCAGGAGTTTGAGACCAGCCTGGTCAACATGGTGAAACTCTGTCTCTACTGAAAATTCAAAAATTAGCTGGGCATGGTGGTGTGCACTTGTAGTCCCAGCTACTCGGGAGGCTGAGGTAGGAGAATTGCTTGAACCCGGGAGGCGGACGTTGCAGTGAACCAAGATCGTGACACTGCACTCCAGCCTGAGTGACAGAGTGAGACTCTGTCTCAAAAAATCAAAAAAACAAAACAAAAAAACTTAGCCAGGTGTATTAGTGGAGGCCTCTAGTCCTGGCTACTCAGGAAGCTGAGGTGGGAGGATCACCTGAGCCCAGGAAGTCAAGGCTGCAGTGAGCCATGATTATGCCATGGTGCTCTAGCCTGGGTGACACAGCAAGACTATCTCAAAAAAAAAAAAAAAAAAAAAAAAAAAAAGCCAGTATGGGGGTTTCTCAAAAAATTAAAAATAGAACTACCATATGATCTGGAATCCCATTGGGTATATATCCAAAAGAAAGGAAATCAATATATTTGAAAAGATATATATACACTCCCTTGTTTACCACAGCACTACTCATAATAGCCAAAATACAGAATCAACCTAAGTGTCCAACAATGAAAGAATGAATAAAGAAAATATGGTATATATAGACAGTAGATTATTATTCAGCCATAAAGAAAAATGGAATTCTGTCATTTGCAGCAACTGGATAGAACTGGAGGTCATCATGGAAGTGAAATAAGCCAAGCACAGCAGACAAATACCCCATATTCTCACATGTGGGAGTTAAAAAGTGGATCTCATGAGCATAGAGTACGGATTGGTGGTTACTAGAGGCCAGAAGGGTAGGAAGGAAACGGAGATAAAGAGAGGTTGATTAGGCTGAGGTGGCTCATGCCTGTAATCCTAGCACTTTGGGAGGCCAAGGCGGGTGGATCACCTGAGATCAGGAGTTCGAGACCAACCCGTCCAATATGGTAAAACCCCGTCTCTACTAAAACTACAAAAATTAGCCGGGTGTGGTGGTGCACCCCTTAATCCTAGCTACTCGGGAGGCTGAGGCAGGAGAATCACTTGAACCCAGGAGGAGGCAGAGGTTGCAGTGAGCCAAGATCATGCCACTGCATTCCAGCCTGGGTGACAGCAAAACTCCATCTCTCAAAAAAAAAAAAAAAAAAAAAAAAAAGAGGTTGATTCAGGGGTAAAATACACAGTTAGAAGAAATAAGAACTGGTATTCAATAGATCAGTAGGGTGACTACACTTTATATGCATCTATTATACATTTCAACACAGCTAAGAGAATAACTTGATGTTCCTACAATAAAGAAAAGATAAATATTTAAGGTGACAGATATGCTACTTACTCTGATTATGTGAATGTATCAAATTATCACATGTACTCTGAAAATATGTTCATCTATTGTGAATCAAAAAAAATTTTCTGGATTGTAAAATAGGGAGTGGGAGATTCTGGGGCTTGTCTAGATCACGTAAAGACATCCCTGCAAGATGTCACTCCAAGTTACTGCACCTAATACAACCTACCACTAACAAGGAGCAATGAGCCATGATTATGCCATTGCTCTCTAGCCTCGGTGATCCGCAAGACTTTGTCTTAAAAAAAAGAAAAAAAACCCAGTATGGAAATTTCTTAAAAACTACCATCCGTAGACCTCTTGAATTTTGGAGGCAACTATACATTTGCATGTACTTTAACACCCCACACAGTTACGTGTAAGGATTCTAGTTTCAACTGTAGACAAGAGCAATTTCAGGCTGCAGTGCAAGCTTCCCAAGCACTTGGTCCACCTGATCCAGCAGACCCAGTGATACTCAACATGTCCATGTTAAATGGCATGTTATTTATTGGAAGCCTCTGGCATGCACCAACAGAAGATGTAGAGTACAGCCCTCCGGTATGGCAGAGTCAATTCATGCCCTCTTGTGCAGATTAACTGTTTTTCTTTTGAGAAACAGGCTGTGGTTTGCCACTAGCACATGACAGAGAATGAACAACTAGTCATGGGACATGAAGTAACTAAGGCAGAACTGAGTAATTTGAGACTTTCTGGTCCCCAAAGCATGAAGTACACACTGTCACCCATTATCAAACAATGGTTGTCAGCTTCTCCTCTGGACCCAAATCCAAGTTTGTAGGAAATCGCATGAAATAAAGGAATATCTACACACACCATGAGAATCCAATCAGAAATATCTGATTGTACGACTTTCTAAGAGAATGAGTGTGACTCTCTGAAAGTCAATTTAACAGACAATAATAACTGTTATAGGCAAAAAGACACTGAAGACACTAACAATTGCAATGCAAAAATCTTGAATGGATCTTAGATCCAAAAACACCCAAGAGCATACGTTGAATCAATGAGGAGAATTTTAGTTATTACGCAAAGTAGACATTAGATGACATTATTATTTTTTATTTAAGTGAAATACTAGTATTGTGGTTTTAATATGACAATGCCTTTTTTTAGGAGGTGCATTACGAAGTATTTAAAGGTCAAGCATCACGTGTACAATTTATGCTCAATTTACACTCAAATTGTTCACCATAAGATTTACCTGAGGAGAAAGAAAAAAAATGCTAAAAAAAATTAGGTAAATCTACTAGACTGGGTGTGTTAGATGTTCAAGTTTTCCTTAGGATCAACTTTTTCAGAAAAAAATGTACAAACTACACTTAGTCCAAACATGCTCTTAATAATAAGATAAATTGTACAGATACTAGATATTTTATTACACTGATACTAGAATAATATTCTGATTTTAATAGTAAATAATTCTAGTGTCAGTGTAATAAAGCCTCCATCCTTTCTTCCTGGTTCCTGGAGGCCCCTGTTTTGAAGCTCTGTGGGGAAGTACAGACCTAAGAACTTCAGACGAAGAGAATAGTTGAGTATTATTGCCTTTCTTTCTTTTTTTTTTTTTTTTTTTTTTTGAGACAGTTTCACTCTTGTCGCCCAGGCTGGAGTGCAGTGGCGGAATCTCGGCTCAATGCAACCTCCACCTCCCAGGTTAAAGTGATTCTCCTGCGTCAGCCTCTGGAGTGGCTGTGTAAGATACAATATATTTCTCTGAATTTCTCTTCAAAAGTTCAGCCTATTAACTTCCTTGTTCTTTGTTCTCAAACTCAACTTTCCTGTTCTCCATGCCTCCTTGCCTCTAGTTACTGTAAACAAACTTCCCATCAGCTCTAATCAATAACACATCTGTTCCCTTGGCTACCCATTCTGCAGCTATGCCACTCTTTGAAACTGCACATCCCACCAGCGTGACTCACACATCCCCCTACTCTTCCTTTTTTGGGGAAAATATTCACAGATAGCCAATAGGGTCAGTTTAGATTCTGTGGTCCGACTCTAACCCACCAGGGAGTGACACAGAGGTAGGGACCCAGGGTTAAAAATAAAAATCCCTTCCCCTCCCTTATTCAGTGTACTCTCACCATCACTCCATCCGCGAGACTCACCCTTCTATAGAAATAAATTGCATTGCTGAGAAAACTTTTGCCTGAGTGCTAGTTCCACTTTGCAGCACCAAGCGTTTTATTTTTTTATCTCCAACAGCTGGGATTACAGGGGCCCGCCACCAAGCCTGGCTACTTTTTGTATTTTTAGTAGAGACAGGGTTTTACCATGTTGGCTAGACTAGTCTCGAACTCCTGACCTCAGGTGATCCACCTGCCTCTGCCTCCCAAAGTGCTGGGATTACAGGTGTGAGCCAGAGCATCTGGCCTGGCTTTCTTAAGTAGAAAGGCTTGCAGCTGGTAACAATTAGAAAAAAAATAATCTGCAAGAAAATAAAAATAAAAAACTAAAGGCTTAGTCTACACGTGTTCATATTTACATACAAAAACGGGCACACCCTAAACAACTATATGTTTTTTCCATTTGAATGTAATGTGTCAAAAATAAGTGGTGGGTGGATCACTTGAGGTCAGGAGTTCGAGACCAGCCTGGCCAACATGGTGAAACCCCATCTCTACCAAAAATATAAAAAATTAGCCAGGTGTGGTGGTCCACGCCTGGAATCCCAGCTACTCAGGAGGCTGAGGCAGGTGACTCATGTTATAAATAAAGTTTTTGTGCCACAAAAAAAAATAGCACTCGAACATAACATTTTCTTTTCTCAGCAAGGCAATTTACTTCTATAGAAGGGTGTGCCCTCACAGATAGAGCAACAGTGAGCATACACCAGGACTGAGCATACACCAGGACAAGGGAGAGGAGGGGGTTCTTATTCTCGAGGAAAGTGGCCCCTGCCACTGTGTCCTTCCCTGACGGCTAGGGTTAGACCCAACAGGCTAAACCAATTCCGATTGGCTAATTTAAAGAGAGTGACGGGGTGAGTGGTTTGGTGGGGAAAATGGTTATAACAGAGCAGGAAATTGGAACGAGTCAGGGTGGAAAATGAGTCAGGGTGGAAAATGAGTCAGGGTGGAGTAAGTAATCGAAGTAAGTCTGGGTGGAGCAGGCAATCAGAATGACTCAGGGTGGAGCAGGTGATCGAAAAAGGTTGCTTTACAGAGAAGTTTAAAACTAGAAGGCAAAGAATTAAATATACTGACCTATTGATTCTTTAAAAAGAAATTTAAAACTCATATCTAACAATCACTTGAACCCGGGAGGTGAAAGTTGCAGTGAGCCAACATCGTGCCACTGCACTCCAGTGTGTGTGACAGAGTAAGACTCCAGATCAAAAAAAAAAAAAAAAAAATAGTAAAGGACATCAAGACAACGCCAGATTCTCAGATGAGACATTTTTTAGCAAATAAATGGAAGTCACAGCCCTCTTGAAACCATTTTTCTGCCGGTGCTCACCAGGAACATGCCGGAAGAGATAGGTTCCAGACGCGGGAGAATGCGGGGCCACAGCCAACCTCACCAGAACGGCAGAAATCCTTTTCCTTTCGGAAAGAAAAAAACTCAGAAAAGTTGCTTTCCAAGCTTTTCAAGAGAGGGGCACAGCGGATGAAAGTACTCAAGAAAACACCCAGCGGAGGCTGGACAAACACACTTCCCAACGCGGCTCCCGACGGGGACAGACGGAGTGTGCGGCCTCTCGGAAGTGGCCAGAGGCCGCACCAGGAGGACGGACAGCCCCTGGAAAAGCGAGTGAAACGAGGCGGATCTGAGAGCCTCCTGGGCGACCACGCCCAATCCTTCCTTTGCCGCCCCCCTGCTATCTCCTGGCCCCTCAAGCAGGTGGAACTCACCACAACCAGGGTGGACTCCACCACAATAAAGGTGAAATGGCACTGACCACGCAGAGCCACAGCCGGTAAAGATGGCGGTGGGACGCTGACGTCACTTCCGCTCCGAGCCTCCGGCCGGGTGGGGCTCCAGGGCTTGAGTTTCAGCCACGTAGGACACAGAAATTCTAGTTTCCTCCTGGGTGGGTGCGGACAGTGCCTGGGGTTGGCTCAGGGAGCGGGATGCAGAAACCGTTTCAGAGAAAAAGATGAGTTTAGAACCGGGCCTCTGGACGGAACTGTGGGAGAGGGGTGGGGCCCATACTTGGAGGCGGTTTAGAGGTGGGACCCGGCCTAGCCCGCGTTTCAGGTGGCCAGATGGGCTGGAAAGGTGGGGATGGGGGATTGGACGCACCCCAGAGGATGCTCCTCCAAAGCTTATCCTGGGCGGGCTCAGTGGCTCACGCCTGTAATTCCAGCACTTTGGGAGGCTAAGGCAGGTGGATAGCTTGAGTCCAAGAGTTCCAGACCAGCCTGAGTAAAATAGCAAGACCGTGTGGTTTTTTTTCTTTTCTTTTTCTTTCTTTTTTTTTTTCGAGACAGAGTTTCGCTCTTTTGCCCAGGCCCGTGCCCGGCTCGACCCTGTCTCTATTAAAATATATATATAAGGCCAGGCGCCAGTGGCTCACGCCTATAATCCCTGCACTTTGGAAGGCCAAGGCGGGCGGATCACCTGAGGTCGGGAGTTTGACACCAGCCTGGCCAACATGGTGAAACCCCGTCTCTACTAAAAATACAAAAAATAGCTGGGTGTGGTGGCAGGCGCTTGTAATCCCAGCTACTCAGGAGGCTGAGGCAGGAGAATCGCTTGAACCCAGGAGGCTGAGGCAGGAGAATCGCTTGAACCCAGGAGGCGGAGGTTGCGGTGAGGCCTGATGGCGCCACTGCACTCCAATCTGGGGGACAATAGCGTGACTTCGTCTCAAAAATATATATATGTGTGTGTGTGTGTGTGTGTGTGTGTGTATCTACATAAAGTCTTTTTGCATGCCGCTCCTCATGTTCCTGGAGCCTTTCCATGATTCTTCCATATTAAACCTGCCAGTAATAGACCAGTGAATGGCATGCTCTATCTCTTCCATTCGGTCATTCTTTCTGTAGGCTTTTTTTTTTTTTTTTTTTGAGACGGAGTCTCTCTCTGTCCCCCAGGCTGGAGTGCAGTGGTGCAATCTCAGCTCACTGCAAGCTCCGCTTCCTGGGTTCACACCATTCTCCTGCCTAGCCTCCCAAGTAGCTGGGACTACAGGCACCTGCGGCCACACCCAGCTAATTTTTTTGTATTTTTAGTAGAGACGGGGTTTCACGGTGTTAGCCAAGGTGGTCTTGATCTCCTGACCTCGTGATCCACCCGCCTCGGCCTCCCAAAATGCTGAGATTACAGGCGTGAGCCACCGCGCCCAGCCTATTTTTTCGTTCTTTATTTTATAGAACCTGCTGTTTCCATTGCGTTTTCTTTTTACTTTTTTTTTTTTTTTTGAGACGGAGTCTCACTCTGTCACCCAGGCTGGAGTGCAGTGGTGCAATCTCAGCTCACTGCAACCTCCGTCTCCTGAGTGCAAGTGATTCTCCTGCCTCAGACTCCTGAGTAGCTGGGATTACAGGTGGCTGCCACTACACCCAGCTAATTCTTTCTATTTTTAGTACAGAGGGCATTTCACCATGTTGGCCAAGCTGGTCTCAAACTCCTGACCTCGTGATTTCCCGTCTCAGCCTTGCAGAATGCTGGGATTATAGGTGAAGGGGGCCAGCCCCTCCACACCTGTGGGTATTTCTCATCAGGTGGGATGAGAGACTGAGAAAAGAAATAAGACACAGAGACAAAGTATAGAGAAAGAACAGTGGGCCCAGGGGACCGGCGCTTAGCATCCAGAGGACCCACACTGGCACTGGTCTCTGAGTTCCCTCGGTATTTATTGATTACTATTTTCACTATCTCAGCAAGGGGAATGTGGCAGGAGAACAGGGTGATAGTGGGGAGAAGGTCAGCAAGAAAATGTGAGCAAAGAGTCTGTGTCACAAATAAGTTCAAGGGAAGGTACTATGCCTGGATGTGCACATAGGCCAGATTTACGCTTCTCTCCACCCAAACATCTCAGTGTAGTAAAGAATAACAGAGCAGCATTGCCACTAGCATGTCTCTCCTCCAGCCACAGGGCAGTGTTCTCCTATCTCAGAAGAGAACAATGTACAACTGGGTTTTATACCAAGACATTCCGTTCCCAGGGGCATTCAGGAGACAGAGGCCTTCCTCTTATCTCAACCGCAAGAGGCCTTCCTCTTTTACTAATCCTCCTCTGCACAGACCCTTCATGGGTGTCAGGCTGGGGGATGGTCAGGTCTTTCCCATCTCATGAGGCCATATCTCAGGCTGTCTCAGTGGGGAGAAACTTTAGACAATACCTGGTTTTCCTGGGCAGAGGTCCCTGTGGCTTTCCACAGTGCATTGTGCCCCTGGTTAATCGAGAACGGAGTATGGCAATGACTTTTACCCAGCATACTGCCTGTAAACATATTGTTAACAAGGCATATCCTGCACAGCCCTAGATCCCTTAAACCTTGATTCCATACAACACGTTTTGTGAGCACAAGGTTGGGGCTAAAGTTACAGAATAACAGCATCTCAAGGCAAAACAATTGTTCAGGGTACAGATCAAAATGGAGTTTCTTATGTCTTCCTTTTCTGCATAGACACAGTAACAGTCTGATCTCTTTCTTTTCCCTACAATAGGCATGAGCAACCATGCACGGCCACATTTTCAATATAATAATACTTTCTATAAATCTTGATTTTTTTTTTCTTCATCAAGTATGTATTTCTGGCTGGGCACGTTGGCTCATACCTGTAATCTCAGCACTTTGGGAGGCCAATATGGGAGGATCATTTGAGGCCAGGAGTTGAAGACCAGCCGGGGCAACACAGCAAGACCCTGTCTCCTTAAAAAACAATAAAATTTTTTAAAAAATTCCTTCTTTCCTTTTTTTTTTTTTGAGTTGGAGTCTCGCTCTGTTGCCCAGGCTGGAGTGCATTGGCATGATCTTGGCTCACTGCAACCTCTGCTCCCTGGTTCAAGCGATTCTTCTGTCTCAGCCTCCTGAGTACCTAGGACTACAGGCCTGTGCCACCATGCCCAGCTAATTTTTGTATTTTTAGTAGAGATGTTTCACCATATTGGCTTGGCTAGTCTCGAACTCCTGACTTCATGATCCACCCACTTTGGCCCCCCAACGTGCTGGGATTACAGGCGTGAGCCACTAAGCCTGGCCAAAAATATGTATTTCTATAGTTATTTTTCTGATCTTACCACATGGGCCAGGACCACATTTCCTACATTGTAAAATAGCAGTAATACCAGACATTCTCCCCAAGTTTATTCAGAAATGTAACATAATCCTAATAAAAATAACAAAATTTTTTCTGGAGTTAGTTAGGCACATTGATATTAAAAGTTTATATGGAAAAAGAAAATCTGATAATAAGCAAGAAAACAAAAACAAGGCCGGGCACTGTGGCTCACACCTGTTATTCCAGCACTTTGGGAGGCTGAGGCAGGCAGATCACAAGGTCAGGAGATCAAGACCATCCTGGCCAACATGGTGAAACCTTGTCTCTACTAAAAATGCAAAAATTAGCTGGGCATGGTGGCATGTGCCTGTAGTCCCAACTACTTGGGAGGCTGAGGCAGGAGAATCGCTTGAACCCGGGAGGCGGAGGTTGCAGTGAGCCGAAATCACACCATTGCACCCCAGCCTGGGACAGAAGGAGACTGTGTCAAAAAAAAAAAAAAAAGGAAAACAAAAACAAAAGCAATGATGAGCAGCAGATATTAAAACATACTATTGACAGTTTTCACACAAGGCAAATAATTAAATTATTTTAAAATAAAAATAAAAAAATTCTATAAAGCCTCTATAATTAAAACTATGTGGTACTAGTGCATGAAGCAGAAGCAGACTAATAAAATATCTATAAATAGACCCAAGAACATGTAGAAATTTGGTTCATAAATGGGGTATTTTGCTGGGCGTGGTGGCTCACGCCTGTAATCCTAGCACTTTGGTAGGTCAAGGCAGGAGGATCACTTGAGGTCAGGAGTTCAAAACCAGCTTGGCCAACATGGTGAAACCCCGTCTCTACTAAAAATACAAAAAATAGACTCGGCCAATGGCTCATGCCTGTAATCCCAGTACTTTGAGAGGCCGAAGTGGGTGAATCACCTGAGGTCGGGAGTTTGAGACCAGCCTAACCAACATGGAGAAACCCCCATCTCTACTAAAAATACAAAAGTAGCCGGGTGTGGTGGCGCATGCCCGTAATCCCAGCTACTTGGGAGGCTGAGGTAGGAGAATCGCTTCAACCCAGGAAGCAGAGGTTGCAGTGAGCTGAGATCGTGCCATTGCACTCTAGCTTGGGCAATAAAAGCAAAACTCCGTCTCAAAAAAAAAAAAGTAGTGTTTCAGATCAATAGGGCAAAAAATGCCATTTGTAATGGAAAGTCTAAGACAGTTGGTTAGCCATCAGAGAAAAGATGAAATTAAATCTATACTTCATAGCATATACAATATACTCCAAATGTACTAGTGATCTAAGTGTGAAAAATAAAACCATACAAGTATGTAAGGTGTTCAAGTGATTTCTTGGCTGAGTAAGGAAAAAGATGTAACTACAAGGCGGCAATAGCATACAAGCTTCATTTGGGATGTGCTTTGACAGGTTAGCAGTTGGGGAGGTAGCAAAGAGCAAGAGAGTATCCACAGGCTTCTATCTGTGGGTCGCTTCTCAGAAATGGTGGAAAGGAAGAGAGACTCCCAGAGGAGAAAGGGAATCAAAGAGGGGGCCTACAAATAACTAAATGATGATACTCACCAGACTGGCAGCATACCTTCCAGTTAAAAAGCTCTGAAGGGCTGGGCGAGGTGGCTCACGCCTATAATCCCAGCACTTTGGGAGGCCAATCACGAGGACAGGTGTTCAAGACCAGCCTGACCAACATGGTGAAATCCCATCTCTACTAAAAGTACAAAAATTAGCCGGGTGTTGTGGCGTGTGCCTGTAATCCCAGCTACTCAGGAGGCTGAGGCAGGAGAAACACTTGAAGCCGGGAGGTGGAAGTTGCAGTGAGCTGAGATCTTGCCACTGCACTCCAGCCTGGACAACAGAGTGAGACTCCATCTCAAAAAAGAAAAAAAAAGTTCTATAGGACAGCAGGGGGATGGGATTTTCATAGCCTCTGGAGTTATCTTATCCATGGCTATCAGATATTGGACATAATTTCAGAGACTACAAAGAAGGCACACTCGAGATCGCTAAAAATAGGCTTGTTCAGGCTATGTTTCAAACAATCAAGTGTGTTAAAATTGCAGTTTGGCAGGGATTGGCTATTGTGAATACTAGTGAGATAAACATTGGTGTACAAATATTTCTTTGAGGGCTGTGCACGGTGGCTGACGCCTGTAATCCCAGCACTTTGGGAGGCCAAGGTGGGTGGATCACAAGTTCAGGAGTTCAATACCTGCCTGGCCATGATGGTGAAACCCCATCTCTACTAAAAATACAAAAAAAAAAAATTAGCCGGGCATGGTGGTGGGCGCCTGTAATCCCAGCCACTCGGGAGGCTGAGGCAGAGAATTGCTTGAACCCGGGAGGCGGAGGTTGCAGTGAGCCAAGATCGTGCCACTGCACTCCAGCCTGGGTGACAGAGCGAGACTCATCTAAAAATACATATATATTTCTTTGAGCACCTGCTCTCAACACTTTGGGATGTATATGCCAAAGTGGAATGTCTAGATCATATGGTAATTCTGTTTAATCTTTTTTGTTTGTTTGTTTGTTTGTTTGAGATAGGGTCTCACTCTGTTGTCTAGGCTGGAATGCAGTGACGTGATCATGGATCACTGCAGTCCTCAACCTACTGAGCTCAGGTAATCCTCCCACCTTAGCCTCTCGAGTAGCAGGGATTACAAGTGCATGCCACCACCATGCCTGGCTGAATTTAAAAAAATTTTTTGTAAAGATGAAATCTCACAATATGCCCAGGCTGGTCTTGAACTCCCAGTCTCAAGACATCCCCCGCCCTGAGCCTCCCAAAGTGCTGGGATTACAGGTGTGAGCCATCACATCCAGCATGGTTTTGATTTTCATTTTCATGATGTTTAGTGATGTTGAGCATCTTTTCATGAGCATCTTTTCCTGTGTTTATTGGCCATCTGTATATCTTCTTTGGTGATATTATTCAAGTCCTTTTTCTGTATTTGAATTGGGTTTTGTTGTTGTTACTCTCGGGTTCTAGAAATTTTAAAAATAAACTCTTGATATTTGTCCCCAGTCGGATACAGGACTTGAAAATATTTTCTCCCATTTGTAGATTGTCTTTTCACTCTCTTGTTATTATGATTTGATGCAAAAAATTTGTATTATTGATTAGGTTCAACTCATAATTTTTCTTGTGTTGCCTGTGTGGTTGATGTCATAACTAAGAAGTCATTTCCAATTCCAATATCATGAAGCTTTCTCACCTATGTTTTCTTCTAATAGGTTTTCAGCTCTAGCTCGTACACTACACTTAGGTTTTTGATCCATTTTTTAAAAATCATGCCACATTATTATTATCAAGATGGAAGCTTGCTCTGTCTCCAGGCTGGAGTGCAGTGGCGCGATCTCAGCTCACTGCAAACTCCACCTCCCAGGTTCAAGTGATTCTCCTGCCATTGCTTCCTGAGTAGCTGGGATTACAGGTGCACCCCACCATGCCCGGCTACTTTTTGTATTTCTTTTTAGTAAAGACAGGGCTTCACCATGTTGGTCAATCTGATCTCGAACACCTGACCTCCTGATCCACCCGCCTCGGCCTCCCAAAGTGCTGGGATTACAGGTGTGAGCCACTGTGCCCAGCCATGCCACATTATTTTTAATTACAAACAAAGATCTAAAATGTCACTCAGGGACAATTTCATCCACCACTCTGGCCACCAGTCTTTTGTCTGTCTCTTCTGCAATAGTGAGGCAGATACCCTTTCCTCAGGGAAGAGAAATCCATGGTCTGTTGCCCTTGCCAATAACAAAAATGTTGGAAAATCTAGTGGCAAAGCTGTTGCCATTGGCATCTTTTACGTGAACCACGTTGAAAGATCGAGGGTGCCGCTTTCTGTTGATCATACCAATTCTTCCCAGGTTAGCACTTCCAGACACCACACACAGGTTCCAGTGTCAATCTTGATGAAATCAGTAATCTTGCCAGTCTCTAAATCAATCTGAATGGTATCATTCACCTTGATAAGGGGATCAGGGTAGCAGATGGCGTGAGCATCAAGAGTCACCAGATGACACATTCCTTTTGTGCCCACAAAGATTTTTCTCAGTTTGCACAACATGTACTTGGCCTCCTCAGGTATAGTACGTTGTACAGCAAAGTGACCCTTGGTGTCCCAGGTCAGATGGAAATTCTCTCCCATCTTGTCAGTGTTGATGACATCCATGAACCCAGCAGGGTAGGTTATATCAGTTCGGACCTTGCCATCGATCTTAACCGCTGTGGGAAAATCTTTACTTCATCTCCTGTCAGGGCATACTTAAGTCTGTTCCTTAGAAAAATGATGAGGGATAAACACTCTCTCAACTTGTGGGGACCGGTGGATGGACGAGGAGCAAACACGCCAATCAATTTATCCAACATTCAATGCTTTGGAGCTGCTACCCGCTTCAGATGCTTCTTGGGACCATGAGCCATGGCTGTGTTAGGCAAGGAAAGAGTTTATGATTTTTCATCTTTTTTTTGTTTTTTGAGATGGAGTTTCACTCTTGTTGCCCAGGCTGGAGTGCAATGGTGTGATCCCAGCTCACTGCAACCTCCGCCTCCCCAGTTCAAGCAATTCTCCTGCCTCAGCCTCCCAAGTAGCTGAGATTACAGGTGCCCAACACCACACCTAGCTAATTTTTGTATTTTTAGTAGAGGCGGGGTCTCACCATATTGGCCAGGCTGGTCTCAAACTCCTGACCTTTTGATTCACCTGCCTTGGCCTCTCAAAGTGCTGGGATTACAGGTGTGAACCACCGTGCCTGGCCTTGATCCATTTTAAGTTCATTTTATATATGGTATAAGGTTAGGGTCTAACTCCCTTCTTATGCATGTCTATATCCAGTTTTTCTGCTAACACTTCTCCCCCACCTCCCACCACAAGCTTTATTGATACATCATTGACAAAGAAAAACTGTATATACTTAAAGTGTGCAATACGATGTTTAGTATAAATGTTGTGAAATGATTACCACTATCATAGTAATTTATGCATCCATCACTTCACAGTCACCTTTTTTACTGTGTTGAGAACACTTAAAATCTACTGTCTTAGTAAACTCCAAGTACACAATACAGTTTGTTGTGTTTTTTTTTTGAGTCGGAGTCTTTCTCTCTCACCAGGCTGGAGTGCAATGGTGTGATCTCGGTTTACTGCAACCTCTGCCTCCCAGATTCAAGCGATTCTCCTGCCCCAGCCTCCTGAGTAGCTGGGATTACAGGTGTGTGCCACCATTATGGGCTAATTTTTTGTATTTTTAGTAGAGACGGGGTTTCACCATGTTGGCCAGGAAGGTCTCCATCTCTTGACCTCTTGATCCCCCCACCTCGGCCTCCCAAAGTGCTGGGATTACAGGCGTGAGCAACCGCACCCAGCTGGACAATACAGTATTGTTAACTAAAATCTCCATGCTGTACATTAAATTCCTGAATTTCTTCATCTTGTAATTGAAAGTTTATACCCTTTGACTAATGTCTCCCCAGTCTCTCCCCATTCTCCCATTCCCTGGCAACCAAAATTCTCCACTTTTTTTTTTTCTTCAGATGGAGTATCACTCTGTGCCCAGGCTGGAGTGCAGTGGCAGGATCTTGGCCCACTGCAGCCTCTGCCTCCTGGCTTCAAAGGATTCTTGTGCCTCAGCCTCCTGAGTAGCTGGGATTACAGGCGCCCACCACCACGCCCATCTAATTTTTGTATTTTTAGAAGAGATGGAGTTTTACCACGTTGGCCAGGCTGGTCTCCAACTCCTGACCTCGTGATCCACCTACCTCAGCCTCCCAAAGTGCTGGGATTACAGGCGTGAGCCACCGCGCCCGGCCAGCATTCTCCTCTTTGCTTCTGTGAGTCAAGGACTATGTGGCTATGTTACAGCCCACATATATGTGAGATTATACAAGATTTCCTTCTTTTTAAGGCTAAATAATATTCACGTATATAATCACATTTTCTTCATTTCTAAATGTCTAGGAACTTTTAGGTTGTTTCCATATCTTGTCTATTATGAAGAAGGCTGCAATGAACGTGGGAATGCAGATATCTCTTCAAGATATTGACATCATTTCCTATGGGAATATACCCAGTAGTGGGATTACTGGATCACGATGGTATTGTTAACGGAAAGGCGTCTGGATTCAGACCCCAAGAGAGGGTTCTTGGATCTTACACAAGAAAGAATTTGGGGAGTTCATAAAGTGAAAGCAAGTTTATTAGAGAAACAAAAGAATGGCTAGTCCATAGGCAGAGCAGTGGTATGCACTGCTCTATTGAATATACTTATGGCTATTTATTGATTATATGCTAAATAAGGTGTGGGTTGTCCATAAGTTTTTCAGGAAAGGGGCAGAGATTTGCTGGAACATAGCATCCCTTCTTTTTTTTTTTTTTTTTTTTTTGAGACAGAGTCTCACTCTGTCGCCCAGGCTGGAGTGCAGTGGCGCGATCTCGGCTCACTGCAGGCTCTGCCCCCCCGGGGGTTCACGCCATTCTCCTGCCTCAGCCTCCCGCGTGGCTGGGACTACAGGCGCCTGCCACCGCGCCTGGCTAATTTTTTGTATTTTTAGTAGAGACGGGGTTTCACCGTGTTAGCCAGGATGGTCTCGATCTCCTGACCTCGTGATCCGCCCGCCTCGGCCTCCCAAAGTGCTGGGATTACAGGCGTGAGCCACTGTGCCCGGCCTTATGACCTGTATCTTGTGCCAACCTCCTATCTCTTCCTGTGACTAAGAATGCCTAACCTCCTGGGAATGCAGCCCACCAAGAAAAAAAGAAAAAAGACTGCCCTTTCTCCATTGAAGGTTCTTGGCACCATGGTCAAAAGCCATTTGATTATACCTGTGAGGGTTTATTTCTGGGCTCTCTATAACAATGGTCTCCATGTCTAGTTATGCCTATACCACATTGTTTTGATTACTATAGCTTTGTAGTACTATTTTTTCTGCTTTTTTCTTGAGACAGGGTCTTGCTCTGTTGTCCAGGCTGGAGTGCAATGGTGCAATCACAGCTCACTGCAGGTTCAACTTCCTGGGCTCAAGAGATCCCTCCTACCTCAACTCCTGAGTAGCTGGGACTACAGGCATGCACCACCATGCCAAGCTATTTTTTATTTTTATTTTTTTGTAGAGATGAAGTCTCCTTAAATTCCCCAAGCTGGCCTCAAACTCCTGGGCTCAAGCAGTTTTCCTGACTCAGCCTCCTGAATTGTTGAGATTATAGATAGGCTAGTAACTTTTGACATCACAAAGTCTGAATTTTCCAACAATCCTTTTTTTTTTCTTTTTCTGAGACTAAGTCTCACTCTGTTGCCCAGACTGGAGGGCAATGGCATGATCTTGGCTCGCTACCACAACCTCCACCTCCTGGGTTCAAATGATTCTCCTGCCTCAGCCTCCCGAGTAGCTGGGATTACAGGAGCCTGCCACCATGCCCGGCTAATTTTTGTGTTTTTAGTAGAGAGAGGGTTTCACCATATTGGCCAGGCTGGTCTCGAATGCCTGACTTCAAATGATCCGCCTGCCTTAGCTTCCCAGAGTGCTGGGATTACAGGCATGAGCCACCTTGCCCTACCCAACAAACTTCTTTTTCAAGATTGCTTTCACTGTATGGACTCCAGTGAGATTCCATATGTGTGTGGTCTTTTGTAACCCAAACTTCAGCAATGACTTAACATGATTTTTGCCACATTCTGCTAGTGACAGAGATGAAGCCTGGTACAATGTGAGAGGACTACACAAAGGTATGAGTATTGAGAAGCAGGGATTATTGGGGGACAATTTGGAGGCTGGATACTACAGAGAAGAACTTGGCCATACCCAAAAACACTACCTGTGCAATCTGGAAACTTCATTTTCTTTTTCTTTTTTTTTTTTAATTTAGAGGCAGAGTATCCCTCTGTTGCCCAGGCTGGAGTGCAGTGGCACAATCTCAACTCACTGCAACCTCCATTTCCTGGGTTCAAGCGATTCTTGTGCCTGTCTCCCTAGTAACTGGGACTACAGGAACGCACCACCACACTCAGCTAAATTTTTTTAATTTTTAGTAAAGACAGGGTTTGGCCATGTTGCCCAGCCTGGTCTCAAACTCCTGAGCTCAGGCAATCCACCCCCTCGCCCTCCCAAAGTGTTGTGATTACAAGCTGAGCCACCGTGCCTGGCCTTTTTCTTTTCCTTTTCTTTTTTTTCTTTTTTTTTTTTTTTTTTGAGAGACAGTTTTGCTGTGTCCCCCAGGCTGGAATGTGCAGTGGTGCAATCTGGGCCACCTGCAGCCTCCACCTCCCAGGTCCAAGCGATGTTCCCATCTCAACCTCCAGAGTAGCTGGGGACTACAGGCATGAGCCACCACACCCGGCTAATTTTTGTATATTTTTTAGAGATGGGTTCACCATGTTACTCAGGCTGGTCTCAAACTAAGGAGCTCAAAGTGCTGGGGTTACAGGCACAGGCCACTGTGCCTGGCCTTACAATCCTACTTTTTCTTTTTTTTTTGAGATGGAGTTTCACTCTTGTTGCCCAGGCTGGAGTGCAATGGTGTGATCTCGGCTCACTCCAACCTCCGCTTCCTGGGTTCAAGTGATTCTCCTGCCTCAAACTCCTGAGTAGCTGGGATTACAGGCATGTGTCACCACGCCCTGCTAATTTTTTGTATTTTTAGTAGAGACGGGGTTTCAGCATGTTGGCCATGCTGTTCTCGAACTCCTGACCTCAAGTGATCCACCCACCTCGGCCTCCCAAAGTATTGGGATTACAGGCATGAGCCACCATGCCTAGCCGCAATCCTACTTTCAAGAATTTTTTTTTTATACTAAGTCCAGGATTCAGTCTAAACTTCTAAGAATTTGCCTTAAAGGTAAATCTTTAACAATTCAAATAAGTTCAAGAATATTAATTGTAGCACTGTTTGTAATTTCAATTTGAATGCCTAAATGCTCTCAAGTATTACAGTATCTGAATATATGGTACATCACCAGTGGAGTATCCTGCAGCTCTAGAAATGAATGAAGATCTCTATGAACTCACATTAAGTGATTTCCAAGATACACGGTTAAGTAAAAATACAAACACCGTCTCAAAAAATAAAATTTTGTGTTTTTAACCTCATTTATTTAAAATTAAATGAATTGTAACCCATTTGGTCTGTGGTATTCTGTTATGGTTGCCTGGGCTGATTAAGGCAGATTTTGGCACTGAGAAGTGAGGCACTGCAATTAAAAACAAACAAACAAACAAACAAACTAAAAATGTGAAGCAGCTTTGAAACTGACAAATGAGTAGAGGCTGGAAAAATTCTGATGTGCAAGCCAGAAATAATAGTAAGGGTGATTCTGGTGAAGTGTCATTGGGGAATGAGGAACATGCTATTGGGAAATGAAGAAAAGACAACCCTTTATATGAAGTGGTGAAGAACTTAGCAAAACTGCATTCTAGCATTTTGTGGAAGGTAGAGCTTGAGAGAGATAAAACTGGGTATTTATCACTAAGATCTGTAATTAAAGTGTTAAAGGACACAGGAAGCTTCATTCTTCCTGACTGCTTATAGTAAAATGCAAAAAGGAGACCTCAATTGCAGAAGAAATTGTTAAAGAAAAAGAACCAGAACCTGGAGATTTGGAAAATTCTCAGCCTATCCATAATGCAAAAATTAGAAAACTTGTACTGAAAAGAATCCTGAATGTGTGGCTGAACAATCATTTGACAAAGAAATCATGAGTGGGATTCATGGACTGTATCAGCCATCTTAACAGAAGTGAGCACAAAGACTGGATTATACTAGAAGAGACACTTCCACTTAGGTTGTGCCACCTAAAATGGACAGAGAAGACAGAACAGGTAAGGCTGTCACATATCATAGATTTTACAAGAAGGGGACACAGAAATAATCAGCTGTGAAAGTGCACTGGCAGTTAAGGATGGTTTCATACCTGCTATGCTCTGCAGGATCCGTGGGAACAGAAGAGACCCTTAGAGGAGCATCTTTTAACAACCCACCTCTGGGGCCTACATCATCTTGGCTTCTGGGAAATTTTGACATGAATGTGCCAAACTGGCAGCTACTAACAGGGGCTGGGACCAATCTAGATGACTTATCTCATACAGAACGTCTTAATGCTATGATCTTAGAAATCTAATCACCAAGGTGAGGTAGCCTGCAGTACTGACCTCACCATCCATGACCCTTCTTCACACATGCCCAGACTCAGGCAACCATGAAGTTGTATTCAGAATCTGTAGGTTTAACTTCAGACCCTCGGGATGGCATCCAAGGCCAATTCATGAGCCATTACAACCTCTGCAAGGCATTAAGGACAAATCTGAATATCTTTAATATCACTGCCAATAATTACAGATGGCAACCAATTAGCTAAATGGTAACACTCATACCCTTACCTTCATAGGGTTTCTCCCCAGTGTGAATTCTTTCATATCTACTTAGGTGTGAGGAAACAGCAAGTGCTTTCCCACATTCTTTACATACGAAGGGTTTCTCTCTGGTATGAGTTCACAGGTGAACATTAAGGGGTGAGGAATACATAAATGCTTTCCCACATATCTTGCATACAAAGGGCCTTTCTCCAATGTGACTTTTCAAATATTTACTACGATCGGAAGAAGTAATGAAGGTCTTCCCACATTCAACACATTCATAAGGCTTCTCTTCTGTGTGAATTCTTTTATGTTGAGTAAGGATTGAAGATCTATTGAAGGCTTTCCCACATTCCTTACACTGATAGGGTTTCTCTCCAGTGTGATTTCATATGTGTATAGCAAGGCCCGTGTATTGAGTGAAGGCTTGGCCACATTCCTTACATTCATAGGGTTTTATTCCAGTGTGAGTTCTTACATGTTGAGTAAAGTGAGTTGATCTAGTGAAGGCTTTCCCACATTCCGTACATTTGTGTGGTTTTATTCCAGTGTGAATTTGAAAGTGAACATTAAAGGATGAGGAATTTCTAAAGGATCTTCCAGATTCTTCACATTCAAAGGACTTCTCTCCTTTATGAATTTTCACATGTGCAGAAATTTGAGAATAATTAGTGAAGGATTTCCACGTTTCTTAGTCTTTTTAGATTTCTTTCCAGTATGAAGAGTTACACACAGCTTTAGGTGTGAGGAATGTCTGATGGTCTCCTACATTCCTGAAATTCACAGAGTTTCTCTCCAATGTGGATTCCCATGTGATTATCAAGGCTCGCAAAATACTCAAAGCCTTTTTTACATTCCTTACATTTGTACGGCTGTCTTGCATTGAGAATTCCAAGATGTACAGCAAGATCTGGAGTTAAGGTGAAGACTTTTCCCATGGATTAAATTTGGAAAGTTCCTGTCCAATACAGGCTTCCTTGTGCACACTGAGGATGTCTTTTCTATAACAATTACCCTCAGAACTGTCCCCTCCATTCTGAGCTGTCATGTGTGTCTTAAGGCAAAACTGTTCACTGAAGCCTCTCCACAATTCTCACAGAGTTTCCATCCACTGTAGCGTCTTGTCTGCTGATAAAGGGATAAAGGATTTAAAATGTTTTCAGATATATTAAGAGATTTCACCCATCTGAACACAGAAACATTATTTTGGTGACAGTTATCATTTTACTTTTTAATGTTTAATTTTTTTTCATTTCCTAGCCTCTTGATTTCTTCCAGGTTGAATGATGGGATCTTTTGCTAGAATTTTATGCCACTGGCTCTAATTATTCAAAAAAAACCGTTTTTAATTGTCAGGCATGGTTTGAGACAGGGTCTCACTCTGTCATACAGGCTGGGTACCATGGCACAATCACAGCTCACTGCGGCCTTAATCTCCCAGGCTCAAGCCATCCTCCTGCCTCAGTGCCCCGAGGAGCTTGGACTACAGTTGTATGCCAACATACCTGGCTAATATTTTTTTGTAGAGACAGGGTCTCCCTGTTGCCCAGTTGGTCTTGAACTCCTAGACTCAAGTGGTTCTCCTGCCTCAGCTTCCCAAAGTGCTGGGATTACAGGCATCAGCCATTGTACCCAGCCAAATAGTGTAGATTTTCATGAAACTGTTCCAATCCTCAATGTCTAGTTACATATGTGGGAATATGTACTTGTCAGTATTTTGCAGTGACAAGTTATATAGGTATGGAACATCACAAAATTCATCACATTCAGACTATCTCTCCAGAGACCTTGCTCCCTCAGTGGTGCAGGCTACTTCTCTAATTCTCTCAAGTATCTCTCATTTGTGCTGTTTCTTTTTCATTGCAAACTCCATCTCCCGGGTTTAAGCAATTCTGCCTCAGCCTCCCAAGTAATTGGGATTACAGGTGCCCACCACCACACCTGGGTAATTTTGTATTTTTAGTAGAGATAGAGGCTAGTCTCGAAGTGCTAACCTCAAGTGATCCACCCACCTTGGCATCCCAAAGTGCTGGGATTACAGACTCAGTTTATTTATTTTCTTTCTTTCTTTTTTTTCTTTCTTTCTCTTTCTGTCTTTCTCTCTTTCTTTCTTGAGATGAAGCCTCACTCCATCGTAGACTCAGTTTATTTTCTTTCTTTCTTTCTTTCTCTCTCTTTCTTTCTCTCTCTCTCTCTTTCTTTCTTAGACGAAGTCTCACTCCATCGCCCAGGCTGGAATGAAGTGGTGCAATCTCGGCTCACTCAGTAGCCTCCATCCCTGGGTTCAAGTGATTCTCCTGCCTCAGCCTCCCGAGTAACTGGTATGACAGGTTACTCAGCTAATTTTGTATTTTTAGTAGAGACGGAGTTTCACCATGTTGGCCAGGTTAGTTTTAAACTCCTGACCTCAAGTGATCCACCCACCTCAACCTCCCATAGTGTTGGGATTACAGGCATGAGCCACCACATCCAGCCTCTTTTTAAAATCAAAGATGGGATCTTGCTATATTGTCTAGGCTGGTCTCAAACTACTGGGCTCAAGTGATCCTTCCACCTCAGCCTCCCAAGTAGCTGGGATTACAGAAGTAAGCCATAGCTCTGAACGTGCTGATTTCCTAGAATGGAATTCTCAATCTTTTCTGAGAGGAAACTAAGAAATATCACTCATCTTACCATTTGTATCCCATTGAATATTGGATTCTTCAGAAAACCCTGCTGAAGTGATGACCATTTGGTTCTAGGTCGTATTTCCCATTTTGAAGTTAAGCAGAAAAAGAAATGTAAGGGTTTATAGAAGAAATGTTTAAAATGATGAGTCATTTGTACTTGTTTTCAAATTAAACACAGTAATAAAAGATAAGCCAGAGAACTTTGAGGATTTTGGCATATCAAAAATTTGGCTATAAGGACGTGGGGTTTATTACACAACTGATGTGTTTAGATAGTTTATTACAAACTGCTTCTGTGAAAAATAAAATGATGGGGAACAGGAAGAGAAGATTATCAGGAAAGGAAAGTAGGAAAGATTGGGATAAAGAGCATGTATCAAAATGATAAACAACAAAAAAATAAGAACAGGTAGATTTGTTAGGTCATAGGAATGTTTGACTAGATGGAAAATAAAAATCAGAGCTATCTGAAATTCTGAGAAAAATAGCTTAAATCTTCTGAGGTAAAGTGGATCTTTAAAAAAAAATTTTTTTTTTTTGAGATAGAGTCTCACTCTGTCACCCAGGCTGGAGTGCAGTGATGCAGTCTCGGCTCACTGCAACTTCTGCCTCCCAGGTTCAAGCAATTCTACTGCCTCAGCCCCCTGAGTGGCTGGGACTACAGGGATGTGCCACCATACCCAGCTAATTTTCTGCATTTTTAGTAGAGATGGGGTTTTGCTGTGTTAGCCAGGCTGGTCTTGATTTCCTGACCTCATGATCTGCCCACCTTGGCATCCCAAAGTGCTGGGATTACAGGCGTGAGCCACCATGCCCGGCCTAGTCTTTATTTTTATGATTTTTTTTTAGAGATGAGGTCCCACAATATTGTCCATGCTAGTATCAAACTCCCACACTCAAGCACTTCTCCCACCTCAGCCTCCCAAGTATCTGGGACTACAGGTACAGGCCATGTTGCCAAGCAAAGTGATGTTACTCTTACCCACAGAAGCCAGGTTCATATAGTTCTCCAACATCACATCTCTGTAGAGGTATTTCTGAGTTGTGTCCAGTAAAGCCCACTCCTCTGGGGTGAACTACACAGTCATATCATCAAACGTCACTGAATCCTAAGTCATCACACAAATGCTGGTTTGAGCCAATGAACACTTCCACCAATGTTCACCGGAGAATGAAGAAGGGGAAACTTATACTCACTTATATGTGGTTCTGAGATCTCCCAAGATCTACTCCAGGGTTTAATGTCTCAGGAGCTGTTGTGTCTAAACAATCAAGGTGAACCTACTAGACGCATATGCCTTGAACAGCACTTTAAAAATTTTTTAATTCTTTTTTTGTTTGATCTATTTTTAATTTTTTAATATTTTTATTTTTAAATTTTTAATTTTTATTTTGATGGGAACAGTACTTCCTAAGCATGAACTTTTATCTATCTATCTATCTATCTATCTATCTATCTATCTATCTATCTAATCTGTTTATTTATTTCTATATAAAGACAGGGTCCCACTGTGTCACACAGGCACAGTCGTTGCTTACTGCACCTTTGATCCCCTGGGCTGAAGTGCTCCTCCCACCCCAGCCTCCTGAGTAGCTGGAATTGCAGGCATGAGCCACTGCATACTGCTTACACTTTATCTCAGCACAACCAGGTTAGGAGCTCTTTCTGTCCCATTGGTGTCTATGCAGCACATTCCTGAGCACACTGCAGACACCTGATAAATGCTGTTAAGTGAATAATTTGATAAAAGGACACTTTCAGCAGCTTTATCACCTGTCACCACACCCAGCAATGTAAGAAAGATGAAGCTGGTACCATGAAGGTCAAGCTTAAGTAGTAATTACTGAGCTACCGGAATGATTTTCAAGTTAACACTTTATGTATAGGAGACTTCATTCTCTGGGGAAATTCATCTGGGGACTCAGCCCTTGAGTAAGGCTTCATTTGCTCTAAGAAAACTCTGGAGATGAGTCTGTCTAGAAGGAAATGTGTCTACCTATTGGATGTAAGCATGTCATTTTGTACAATGGTACATTTTCTTTTTACCTGATAAGAATTTGCCAGGTAGTCCTTCACCATCGTTCCTATCTTTGTCTTTTCTTCAAAATGGCAGATTGGCTCCCTGGAAAAAAAACCTTAGTGGAAAAGTAAGAAGGCATGAGAAGCCAGAGCTGCCCATCCTTCCCACATTCTCATGCCTAGAAGTCATTCCATCCGAGCTTGAAATTCCCACATGCTCCTGCACACTCGAGAAAACCGCACACACAACACTTCCATGAAATGCCATAGTAGTCCTGTGTCACCTAGACTCAGAAAAGCAGGCATGGGCCAAACTGCCTGTTGGGTAAAGGGTAATAGTTTCATTTTTCAAGGAAACTTACACCCTGAAAAATGTGGCTCTCTATCTGCCCATAGTAGTAACACTCATGAAGATTATGTAGCATTTCCTAAGGCACACAAACCAGGGCTGAATTCTAAAACAGCATTCTGGCTGGGCACAGTGGCTCATGCCTGTAATCCCAACATTTTGGGAGGCCAAGGTAGGCAAATCACTCGAGGTCAGGCATTGAAGACCAGCCTGGCCAACATGGCGAAACCCCATCTCTACTAAAAAAAAAAAAAATTATAGGAGATTGAGGTAAAGAATTGCTTGAACCAGGGAAGCAGAGATTGCAATGAGTCGAGATCGTGCCACTGCACTACAGGCTGGGTAACAGTGTGAGACTTCATTTAACAAACAAACAATATTAGCCAAGCCTGGTGATACGTGCTTGTGGTCCCAGCTATGTGGGAGACTGAGGCAACAGAATTGCTTCAACCCAAAAGGCGGAGGTTGCAGTGAGCTGAGATTGCACCACTGCACTCCAGCCTGGGTGAGAGAGCAAGATTCTGTCTACAATAAGTAAATAAAATAAAACAGAACAAAATAGTATTCTACATCTCACTTCAATTCCTCCTAAAAGAACCAGGGGTGGCCAGGCACGGTGGCTCACACCTGTAATCCCAACACTTTGGCAGGCCAAGGCGGGCAAATCACCTGCGGTCGGGAGTTCAAGATCAGCCTGACCAACACTGAGAAACCCGTCTTTACTAAAAATACAAAATTAGCCTGTAATCCCAGCGACTTGGGAGGCTGAGGCAGGAGAATCGCTTTCACCCAGGAGGCAGAGGTTGCGGTGAGCCGAGATTGTGCCATTGCACTCTAGCTTGGGCAACAAGAGCAAAACTCCATCTCAAAAAAACAACAAAACAAAACAAAAGAAAAAACCAGTGGCATGCCTGCTCAGGCCCAGCTCACTGGACTTTTATGTTGTGGAGGATGACCTAAATCAGAATCTCTGAAAAAGGGCATCAACAAGGACTTACCACAGGACAAATCAATGACTGCCATGCTCTGAAGCTGATGGTGAGATGTGCCTCAATGCTGTCTTCCTTGATGCCAAGATTGCCTCAGGGCAACTTATGAATCTAGGTGAATAGAGGCAATCTCCATTCCTCTTTGTACAGGGTTATTTGAAGTCCTGTTTGTATCAATCATCAAACAACAAGCATCAAACATCAGTCATCGAACATTATGCATGACCTTTCTCGCTGCAGGTGACAAATGTGAAGGCCACCAAAAACTGTACACTCAGTATCATCACTCAGTAATGATACTATTAATAACAGCAACTGACATTTACTGAGGACTAGTATGTCAGAAGTAGCTCTAGTAGCTTTATATATACATGCTCACTTATCATAACCATCCTTCCCAATAGCTATCATTACCTCTATTTATCAATCTATCTATCTATCTATCTATCCATCCATCCATTCAGACGGGGTCTCACTCTGATGGCCAGGTTGAAGTGCAATGGCACTAACACAGCCCTCTGTAGCCTAGACCTCCCAGGCTCAAGTGATCCTCCCACATCAGTCTTCTGAATAGGTTGGACCACAGGTGTGCATTACCACACCTTATTATCATTATATTACTATTATTATTATGAGACAGAGTCTCACTCTGCCACCCAGGTTGGAGTGCAGTGGCACAATCTTGACTCATTGTAACCTCTGCCTCCCAGGTTCAAGTGATTATCAGGCCTCAGCCTCCTGAGTAGCTGGGATTACAGGTATGCACAAGGCCTGGCTAATTTTTGTATTTTTAGTAGAGATGGGGTTTCACCATATTGGCCAGGTTGGTCTCAAACTCCTGGCCTCAAGTGATTCTCCCACTTGAGCCCCCAAAGTGGCTAGGAATACAGGTGCACACCACTGTGTGGGGAAAAGAAAGAGAGATCAGATTGTTACTGTGTCTATGTAGAAAAGGAAGACATAAGAAACTCCATTTTGATCCATGCTAAGAAATATTGTTTCTGCTCTTAGATGCTGTTAACCTGTAACTTTAGCCCCAACACTGTGCTCACAGAAACATGTGCTATAATGAACCAAAGTTTAATGGATTTAGGGCTGTGCAGGATGTGCCTTGTTAACAATGTTTGCAGGCAGTATGCTTGGTAAAAGTCATCGCCATTCTCCATTCTCGACTAACCAGGGACACAATGCACTGCGGAAAGCTGCAAGGACCTCTGCCCATGAAAGCCTGGGTATTGTCCAAGGTTTCCCACAACTGAAACAGTCTGAGATATGGCCTCATGGGAAAGGAAAGACCTTACCATCTCCCAGCCCAACACCCATAAAGGGTCTGTGCTGAGGAATAGTGAAAGAGGGAGGCCTCTTTGCAGTTAAGAGGAAGGCTTCTGTCTCCTGCCTATCCCTGGGAATGGAATGTCTCAGTGTAAAGCTGACTATTCCCATTCATTCTATTCTGATAGGAGAAAACTGCCCTGTGGCTGGAGGTGAGATAAGCTGGCAGCAATACTGCTCTGTTACTCTTTGCTACACTGGGATGTCTGGGTAAAGAGAAACATAAATCTAGCCTATATGCACATCCAGGCACAGTACCTTTCCTTGAACTTATTCATGATACAGATTCCTTTGCTCACATATTTCCCCACTGACCTTCTCCCCACCTGTTGCCCTGCTAAACTTCCCTCCCTAAGATAGTAAAAATAATAATCAATAAATGCTGAAGGAACTCAGAGGCCGGCGCCGGTGCAGGTCCTCCTTATGCTGAGCGCTAGTCCCCTGGGCCCACTGTTCTTTCTCTATACTTTGTCTCTATGTCTTATTTCTTTTCTCAGTCTCTCATCTCACCTGATGAGAAATACCCACAGGTGTGGAGGGGCTGGCCCCCTTCACCACTGGGTCTAATTTTTTTGTATTTTTAATAGAGACAAGGTTTCATCAGGTTGCCCAGGCTGGTCTCAAACTCCTGGGCTCAAACAATCCTCCTGCTTTGTCCTCCCAACGTGCTGGGATAATAAGCATGAGCCACCATGCCTGGCTCATTACCTCTGTTTAATACAGAAAAAATCCTACATTCAAATAACCCTAATAATTAGTCTGATATTTGTCCTTAGAGCCTGATCTCCTGTGTATGCTGTTACCCCCTAATACAACCAGAAGGCAGTCCAGACCTGCACAGAAAAATTAGGTAGTCATCAGCCACGTGTGTTACTGCTAACTTCATTATGTAGCTAAGATGACTGAAGAACAGAATTTAAAATATTCAAAAGAAGGCCAGGCGCGGTGGCTCACACCTGTAATCCAGCACTTTGGGAGGCTGAGGCGGGCAGATCACCTGAGGTCAGGAGTTCAAGACCAGCCTGGCAAACATGGCAAAACGCCATCTCCATGGCAAAACCCTGTTTCACCATGTTGGCGAGGCTAGTCTTGAACTCCTGACCTCAGGTGATCCACCTGCCTCAGCCTCCCAAAGTGTTGGGATTACAGATGTGAGCCAGCGCATCTGGCATGCCTTCCTTAAGTAGAAAGGCTTGTAGCTGGTAACAACTAGAAAACAAATAACGTCCAAGAAAATAAAAATAAAAAACGAAAGGCTTACAGTCTACACGTGTTCATATTTACATACAGAAATAGGCACACCCTAAACAACTATATGTTTTTTCCATCCAAATATAATGTGTCAAAAATAAGTAAAGGACACCAAGGCAATGACAGATTCTCAGATAGACATTTTTTAGCAAATAAATGGAAGTCAGAGCCCTCTTGAAACCAGTTTAATGCCAGTGCTCACCAAGAACCCGACAGAATCGCCAGGTTCCTGATGCGGGAGGATGCGGGGCCAAAGCCAACCTCACTAGAATGGCAGAAATCTTTTTCCTTTCAGAAAGAAAAAATTCACAAAGGTTGCTTTAGAAGCTTTTGAAAAGGGGAGCACAGAGGATGAAAGCACTCCAGAAAACATCCCGCGGACGGGGGACAAACACACTTCCCGGTGCAGCTCCTGACGTGGACGACTGAGCCTGCGGCCTCTGGGAACTGGCCACGCTGGGAGGACCAACAACCCCTGGAGAAGCTAGTGAAACGGGCAGGATCCGAGAGGCTCCTGCGCGACCGCGCCTAATCCTTCCTTTGCCGTCCCCCCGCTGTCTCCGGGACCCCCAAGCAGGCGGAACTCACCACAGCTGGGGTGGACTCCACCAGGATAAAGGTGAAACAGCACTGACCATGGGCAGCCAGTGAGGGAAAAGATGGTGGCGGTGCGCTGATGTCACTTCCGCTACAAGCCTTGGGAAGGACGGGGCTTCTGGGATCCAGTTTCAGCTCATAGGACCAGGTTGTTAGAAATGCTTGTTCCCTGGTGCCTTAAAGAAATAGCACTTGAACATAAATTTAATTTCCTCAGCAAGCCCATTTTACTTTCGGGAGAACAGGTACACTCGCCAGCAGTTTTGCCACTAGAGTACACTAAACAAAGGAAACAGGGTCCTTTCCTTTGATGCGTCCACCCTACTGCGGTGTCCAGTTTCCATTGGCTGGAATGGAACATCACATTCTGTATTTGACCTGATTGGCTACCAAGTCAGAACTTTTTAAAAGAGGCAAAGGCAGAGGAGAACAAATGAAGGAGGAAGTAACTTGTGGAATGCTGAGAAAGATAAAAACACATTTAAATAAGGAAGAGGAACAGGCTATGACCTAATGCTTGCTTGGACCAGTATAAGCATGCCAGGGCAAATATTTAGGCTACATTGTGAGAGCTAAGAACATAAAGTACATTGATTTCTTTATTACAGTTAACAGATATTTAAGAATGTTAGCACAGGTCTTTGAATGCATTTTGCTTCTGAGAGAAGTTACTATTTATTTCTAATTAGATGGAGAGGAAAGTCACTTTGAAGAGGAAACTCTACTTTACTTTTTACAGAGTCGAACACAGAAATTCTAGTTTCCTCCTGGGTGGGTGCGGACAGGGCCTGGGTTGGCTCAGAGAGTGGGATGCAGAAACAGGTTCAGAGAAAAGGTGAGGTTACAACCGCGCCTCTGGATGGAACCGTGGGTACAGGGTTGGGCCCCGTACTCAGAGGCGGCTTAGAGGTTGGACCCAGCCTAGCCCCTGCTACAGGTGGACAGACGGGCTGGAAAGGCTGGGATAGGGGATGGGACACACCCCAGGGGATGCTTCTCCAAAACTTTTCCCCAGTGGGTGCAGTTTCGCTCTTGTTGCCCAGGCCTGCACCTGGCACGACCCTGTCTCTATTAAAATATATATATATATATATGGCTGGGCGTGGTGGCTCACGCCTGTAAAAACAAATAAATAAAATGTGTGTGTGTGTGTATCTATATAAAACTTTTTGTATGCCTCTCCTTATGTGCCTAGAGCCTTTCCATGAGTCTTTCATATTGACAAACCTGCCCATGAATGGCATGGTCTATCTCTTCCATTCAGTCAGGCTTTCTGTAGGCCTTTGTTTCTTCATTCTTTATTTTTTAGAACCTGCTGATTCCATTGCGTTTTCTTTTTTTTTTTTTTTTTTGAGACGGAGTCTCACTCTGCCACTGAGAGAAGAGGGATAGACCCTCTCATGTTGTTTTACATTGTTTTATACTCAGAGAAAGAAAGAAAAGCAAAACTAAAGGCAGGTAGCCTGGCGCCAAGGAACTAGACCCAAAACCAGGCCTGGGTGTGCCTGACCTAAACCTGGTAGTTAAAGATCAACCCCTGACCTAACCGGTTATGCTATCTATAGATTCCAGACATTGTATGTTACGGCATTGTAAAACTTCCCGGTCTGTTCGGTTTCACTCTGACCACAGGTACATACAGCCCCTATCACGTACCCACTGCTTGCTCAATCAATCACGACCCTCTCAAGTGGACCCCCTTAGAGTTGTGAGCCCTTAAAACGGACAGGAATTGCTCACTCAGGGAGCTGGGCTCTGGAGACAGAAGTCCTGCCCATGCTCCCAGCCAAATAAACCTCTTCCTTCTTTAACTCGGTGTCTGAGGAGTTTTGTCTGTGGCTTGTCCTGCTACATTTCTTGGTTCCCTGACTGGGAAGTGAGGTGACTGGTGGATGATCAAGGCAGCTCTTTAGGTGGCTTAAGCCTGCCCTGTGGAACATCCCTGTGGGGGACTCTGACCAGTCTGAGCGACACGGATCCTGAGAGCTCTCCTGGGTAGGCATTTGCCCTGGTGGGATGCCTCGCCAGAGCAGTGTGTGGCAGGCCCCCATGGAGGATCAACGCAGTGGCTGAACACCGGGAAGGAACAGGCACCTGAAGTCTGGACATCTAAAACTTGGTAAGGCTAGTCTTTGGAACTTGCCCCCTCCGTTTTAGTGGAAGCGTGGCCTGATCACCCACGGCGTGCCTGTACTGGCACTTTAGTTTTGGTTTTGACTTGGTTTGAATTGCTTGACGGGACTGGTTTTGGGAACTTGCCCACTCCATTTGAGTGGAAGCATGGCCTGATCACCCACGGTGTGCCTGTAATGGCACTTTGGTTTTTGTTTTTGACTTGACTTGGATTGCTTGATACTTTGGTTTTGGTTTTGATCTGGCTTGGATTTCTGGATACTCTGATTTTGGTTTTGATTTTGGTTTAGTGTAAACTACAAAAGTGTGTGTGTGCCCTTTTTACCCGTTCTTTGTTTTGTGGTGTGCATGTGGTGTGAGCGTGGTGTTTAGTCTCAAGGAAACATGGGTGAGGCAAAATTAAGCCACCCCACTAGGAACTATGTGAAAATTAAAAAAAAAAAAGGATTTAGAGGAGACTATGGAGTACTATGACACCAGGAAAACTTAAAACTTTGTGTAAGACAGACTGGCCAGCATTAGAAGTAGGTTGACCACTAGAAGGAAGCCTGGACAGGTCTCTTGTTTCAAAGTTATGGCACAAGGTAACCTGTAAGCCAGGGCACCCAGACCAGCTCCCGTACATATAGACACTTGGTTACAGCTGGTTTTAGAGCCTCTTCCCCCAACACACAGTGGTTAAGAGAAGAGCAGCATAAGCGGCTAGCAGAGGCAAGGAAAGGCCAGCAGAGAGAGAGAAAGGAAAGAGACAGAGAGAAAAAGAGGCAAAGAGAGAGAGAGAAAGAGACAGAGAGGAAGAGACAGACAAAGAGGGAGTCAAGGAGAGAGAGAGAAAGAGAGAGGCAGAGAGAGAGAGAGGAAGAGACAGAGGCAAAAGGAAAGTCAAAGAGAGAGAGACAAAGTCAAAGAGAGAAAAAAGAGAAAGAGATAGACAAGTAGTTAAGGAAAAAAAAGCCTGTTTTTTTAATTCTAAGTTAATTTAGACAAAACAAGGTCTTATTAATAGCAAAGGATAATTAAAATACCAAACTTACAAGGTTTTCAACAAAAGTCAAATTTGCTAAAAGTTAACAGTGTAATATGTATTATAGTAACTTCTATTCTTGTGGCCTTAGTCTAGTCCACAGACATTAAAAAAAAAAAGGTTCGCTTCAGAAGAGAATGGTTATCATTTTCAAAAAAAAGTTATAAAAAAAAGTGTGTTAGAAAAGAATTTATGCAAGAAATGTTGTATAATTTAAAAGAAATTAGGCCTCCTAAATGTAAAACTATTGAAGAGACAGTTTATGTGCAAGGTGTATAAGGAAAGTAAAGTATACCTTCAGTAAAAGGATTATAAGGAGGCATAAGAATGTGGATTTTTACCTACATTAAAAGGTTAAAAATATGTATACTTTGTTAGAGGTTTAAGCAAATTTTAAATGTTAATTGGGTGTAAATACTGTGTGTAAACATATTAGCTAAAGAGGTATCATCTAGTTTTTCTGTAAACTGGACATTAAAATAAAAGCATAACAGGTTTTTCTTAAAGCACCAACCTGCTCTTTAGCAAAATTTTTAAAAGGTTAAAAAGAGTCTATAAAATCTTACCTTATGGTCAAACATTACAAATTAGATAAACATGTCTAAAAGTTTTTATTAAAATTAAGTTTAACATTAATAACACACTAATATGAAGATAAAATTTAGCTTATCTGGTATAAAAATCATACAAAAAGCATTATTAAATATAAAATGGTGTTTAGCTTTCTTTGGTCTAAAAACTAATAAAAATAGGTGCTAAAGGAAATTTCTCAGTAAAAAGGCACTAAGGACTATAAAGTCCACTGCCAAGGCCCCACATTTAAAACAAAAGGTCAATTTCTTAGACATTTTATACTTGATTTATCTTCCACTTTCCTTGCCCTCAAAACTAAAAGTCTTTTAGCACATGTACCACCCCTAGAATTTCCAGTAAACCAGCACCAGCCTGAAGATCATGTTCTCATTGAAAGGTGGAAAGAAGAAAAACTCGAGCCAGCCTGGGAAGGACCCTGCATTGTGCTGCTAACCACCAAAACTGCTGTTTGTACAGCAAAAAAGGATGGACTCATCACACCTGAGTCAAGAAAGCACCACCCCTTCCAGATTCATAGGCCATAATCCCAGAGGAAAACCCTACCAAACTAAAGCTAAGAAAAATTTAACTCTTTTTCATCTATTCTATTACTCTTTCTTCTTTCTGTGCTCTATTACTGACCATCGAGTTATTAACAAAACCAAGTCAATTTTGCCTCAAACTATTGCATTTAATGCTTGCCTTGTTATACCCTGTGGGGACTTGCCAAGTCAAAGACAGCTCCCTACTTCAGAAAAGTACTTCTGTCCCTCCTGACTCGTCTCAGACTGGGCATTAGTAAACTAGGACCATTTAATCTGGGGAGATTTCAATAAAGACCCCAGTGACAATCAAGAGTCTTGCCCCCCGATGTAGAGCTTTCATACCATAGTTGGTCCAACGTTCTGTGGATGACTAAAGAGCAAGGATGGACTGCCCCAACCAGTTTTTGTAATATCCTAAAACCATACATTCATTTTACTAGAGGATCATAGAAGTTAAAGACTTAAAACAAACTTTAGCAATTAAGACAGGATACCAAGATGTAAATGCCTGGTTAAAATGGATCAAATATTCCATCTGCATGTTAAACAAAAGCAATTGTTATGCTTGTGCACGTGGCAGGCCAGAGGTCCAGATTGTCCCTCTTCCACTAAGGTGGTCCTCTAGTTGACCAGGTGTAGGCTGCATGGTACATACCAAGGCATGAAAACTGCGGGGGCAGTGAAGTATTCCTTGCTCAGGGTATCTTGGAAGTTACAAGTGTATGAATGAGATGCATAATTGAGTGCAAAATGAGTGTTAAGTCTAGATCTGTGGTTCTGTGGTCACCTCATATGGCTTAGGGTGGCCCTCCTGCAAAGAGTCCAGGTTGGGGGTTTGTACCAACCCACCAATGCCAAGAGGGACCTAACATGGCTAGAGAAGGATGAAGTGAAAGAAGAGGCAAAAAATTCCCAGTGGGGGGATTAAGCCTCACAGAAACCTCCAGTAGTAAGGAAGGCAAGAAATTTCCAGTAGGGGAAATTGAGCCTCACCCCAAAAGGCAAGAAATCTCCAGTAGGGGAGATTGAGCCTCACCCCCCAAAACCATCAAGATGGGAAATACCCCAAGCAAGGTAAGAAAAAGGATAAAGCTAGCAACAATAATATTCCCCTGAGAGTCCACTAGGCCTAATGTTAAAATATTAGAAGAATAATGAAAAGGCCTTAGATAAATGATAATTAAAAGAATTCAAGAGTCTGTACCCTGTATCCAAAACATTACAAAAGCTTCCAATACACAATAACAACAACAAAAAATGACCTATAAAATTCCTAAAAAGACTCAAAGAGCAACTGGAGAAATACACAAGTCTAGAATTAGAAGACTCCCTTGGATGATAGATGTTAAATCTTCATTTTGTAACTAATAGTTGCCCAGATATTAACAAAATATTACAAAAAATAGAGAACCAGATAGACCTATAGAAGAGCTTCTTTAAAAAGCCCAAAAAAGGCCAGTGCAGTGGCTCAGGCCTGAAATCTCAGCACTTTGGGAGGCCAGGACGGGCAGATCACCTGAGGTCAGGAGTTCAAGACCAGCCTAACCAACATGGAGAAACCCCGTCTCTACTAAGGATACAAAATTAGCCAGGTGTGGTGGCACTTGCCTGTAATCCCAGCTACTCTGGAGGCTGAGGCAGGAAAATCGCTTGAACCCAGGAGGCGGAAGTTGCAGTGAGCCAAGAACACACCATTGCACTCCAGCCGAGCGATGAGTGAAACTCTGTCAAAAAAAAAAAAATCCCAAGGCCGGGCGCGGTGGCTCACGCCTGTAATCCCAGCACTTTGGGAGGCCGAGGCGGGCGGATCACGAGGTCAGGAGATCGAGACCATCCTGGCTAACACGGTGAAACCCCGTCTCTACTAAAAAAAATACAAAAAGTTAGCCAGGCATGGTGGCGGGCGCCTGTAGTCCCAGCTACTCGGGAGGCTGAGGCAGGAGAATGGCGTGAACCCCAGGGGGCGGAGCCTGCAGTGAGCCGAGATCCTGCCACTGCACTCCAGCCTGGGTGACAGCAAGACTCCATCTCAAAAAAAAAAAAATCCCAAAAATTATATGTAAGAAGAGGAAAAACAAAAGCAAAAGGCAAAAATCTTGCTGTCCACCATGCAACAATGTACCCAGGGAGCCAGACATATAAAGAACCTAGACCACCACTGTCCAGGTGATATAAAAGGTATGAAAGAGTAAAGCCAGGAGACTCAAAGGAAGAAAAAAAAAAAAGACAGAAAGAATGTTTCAAATGTGGAAAATTAGGTCACTTTAAAAGACAATGTCCTGGCCGGGCGCGGTGGTTCACGCCTGTAATCCCAGCATTTTGGGAGGCCGAGGAGGGAGGATCACAAGGTCAGGAGATCGAGACCATCCTGGCTAACACAATGAAACCCCGTCTCTACTAAAAATACCAAAAAATTAGCCAGGTGTGGTGGTGGGCACCTGTAGTCCCAGCTACTTGGGAGGCTGAGGAAGGAGAATGGTGTGAACCCGGGAGGTGGAGCTTGCAGTGAGCTGAGATTGCACCACTGCACTCCAGCCTGGGCGACAGAGCAGGACTCCATCTCAAAAAAAAAAAAAAAAAAAAGACAATGTCCCAAATGGGAAAGAGGAATACACTGAGTGTGAGGGAGAGAGGAAACAGGGGATGGCAGAGAGAGAGACAGAAAGAAAGAAAAAGAGAGCACGAATGAGATAGAGACTTAAAAAAAATGCTGTGAGTCTAAAAATAAAAAATTTAGAGAGAAACAAAAAAATTAGAGACAGAGATAGAAGCAGAGAATGAGTGAGAAAGAGACTAAAAGAGACAGAGATCTGAGAGGGACATAGAAAGTGAGACTAAGGAGAGAAATAGTGTAGAAGAGAGAGGAAAAGATGGGAGACAAACAGACAAAAAGTGAGTGAGCAGGTGAGGAGAGAGATTGAGAACTATGAGAGACAGCAACTAGTAGACAAAGGAGGTGGGAGACTGGATGCCACAGCACCCACACCGTTCTCTTGCCCCCTGTCATTTGGACCCCACAGCTGACCCTTTATAGAGGAGAGCTGACCTTGCAGCAGCCTGAGCCTGGGCAGCAGAGCCTCCACCATCTCTCCACTCAGCAGCCTAAGTCCAAGCTATATGTGATGCAATTCTCAGAGTCTATGGATGTATAAAAATTTATACTCTGGCAAACAAGTTACAGATAGTTGCCACATATATATATATATACACACACATATATATATGCTAACAAGCAGACTCTAAGAAGGTCACCCGTTGGAGGAAGGGAGCCAGGATTAAGGCCATTCCAAAGTGTCCAAATTGATTACGCCAAAATGGCCCCAAATCGGTTGCCTAAAGTACCTGCTAGTAATAGTAAATCACCTTACTCACTAGGTAGAGGCTATTCCCTTTTCAAGTGCAACTGCCAGTAATGTAGTTAAAGCATTAATTGAAAATATTATACCCAAGTTTTGATTAATAGAAAATATTGATTCAGATAATAAAACTCATTTCACTGCACATGCCATTAAAAAATTAGCCCAAGTACTAAACATAACATAAAAATACCATACCCCCTGGCACCCACCTTCATCAGGAAGAGTATAAAAAAAAAAACTCTAAACATTCACCTAACCAAATTAGTTTTAGAGATTTGGTTACTAAAGACTAAATGCCTCCCCGTTGCCTTGTTAAAAGTCAAGACTGCCCCTCAGAAAGATGTTGGCTTATCCCCTTATGAAATTCTATATGGGTTGCCTTCTTTACACTTCACTGCTGACATTCCTACATTCAAAACAAACAAACAAAAAATCAGTTTTGCAAAAACTATATACTTGGTCTACCTTCCACTCTCTCTTTCCCCAGAACTAAAGACCTTTTAGCACAGGCACCACCCCTGGAGTTCCCAGCACACCTGCATCAACCTGGAGATCACGTTTTCATTAAGAGCTAGAGGGAAGCAAAACTCAAACCCGCTGCGGGAAGGACCCTTCCTAGTGCTTCTAACCACTGAGACCACAGTTGAAACAGCAGAGGATGGCCGGGCGCGGTGGCTCACGCTTGTAATCCCAGCACTTTGGGAGGCTGAGGTGGGCGGATCACGAGGTCAGGAGATCGAGACCACGGTGAAACCCCATCTCTACTAAAAATACAAAAAATTAGCCGGGCGTGGTGGCGGGCGCCTGTAGTCCCAGCTACTCGGAGAGGCTGAGGCAGGAGAATGGCGTGAACCCGGGAGGCGGAGTTTGCAGTGAGCCGAGATCGTGCCACTGCACTCCAGCCTGGGTGGCAGAGCGAGACTCCCTCTCAAAAAAAAAAAAAAAGAAAAAAAAGAAACAGCAGAGGATGGACCCATCACACCGAGGTCAAAAAAGCACCACCCCCTCCAGAATCATGGACAGTTATTCCAGGGCCGACTCCAAACAAGCTAAAGCTAACCGGGTTTAATCCTCTTATGTTGCAACTCTTTCTTTTCCCCTTCTATTACTAGTCCTCTCTTTATTAATGTAACTAAGTCAAGTTCACCCCAAACTATTACTTTTAATGCTTGCCTTTTGATGCTCTGTGGAGATTTACCAAGCCAGAGGCAACACTCCACTTCAGAAAAGTATGTTTGTCCTTCCTAGCTCTCCTCGGACTAAAAATCTGTTAGCTAGAATAAGTCAGTTTAAAAACAGTTTGACGAAGATTCCAGTATAAACTGGAATCTTGTCCTCCTAGAGCAGAGCTAATCTGCCAAAGTTGGTCCAATGCTCTATAAAATACTAAAGAACAAGGATAGATTGCCCTAACTAGTACTTGCAGTTTCTTAAAACCATATATTTATTTTACTAAAGCAGTTACCCCTCCCAATTGTCAGCTGAACCAACATAATCCAGTACAGATTACCATCTCTGCTCCCCAGAGTTCTTCCCCTTCATTAAGCCGTTTCTATAGTATAACAGCAGAAGTATCAGGGAAGGACCCTTTAGGATCCTTTCAAATGCACTTCACTGCTTCCCCAGCTCCTCCACCGCCTTCTCCCTCTCCAAAGTTCTCTGCTAGTCAAATCTTTTCTCATTATATACCCAATGATAAAACCAAAGTACCTGCTATAGAGGTTAAAAATTTAAAACAAACTATAGCAATTAAACAGGGTATCAAGACACAAATGCTTGGCTGGAATGGATTAAATATTCTGTTCGCATGCTAAACAAAAGCGACAGTTACATTTATGTGACAGGCAAGTCAGAGACCCAAATTGTCCCCTTTCCACTTGGGTGGTCCTCTCATGGACTGGGCATAAGCTGTATGGTAGCTGGGCATAAACAGTATGGTAGCTGTATGTTAGCCCCCTTCCAAAACCCCATAGCCTGGAGCAATGAGTCATGCAAAACTCTTTCACTGCTGTCCCCTGAGGTCAAGAGCCCTAAGGGTCAGCCCCCAAGGGCCATCTGGCCTCCAGTCCCTAATATTAACTTCACCTCATGCCTTTCACTGCAGGAGGAAAAGTTAGCATTCCTTGGAGACTTAACAGGGTGCAGTGAAACCAAGCCTTTTCAAAAGCTTACCAATCACTCTGCCTTTGTTCATCTCCGAGCAGATGTGTAGTGGTATTGCAAGGGACTATTGCTGGGTACTCTGCCAAGCCATTAGAGTGGCACTTATGCGCTAGGCCTTTTCCAGGTGAAAAGGCCATCATTTTCCCCCTCGCATTTCATCAACTAAGAAAGATAATGGCAAAACACCATAAAAATAAAAAATGCCCTTCGTGAATCCTTTAATCCTCATGTTTACATAAATACTATCGAAGTTCCACAAAGAGTACCAAATAAATTTAAGGCCCATAATCAAATCGCTGCAGTGTTTAAGTCTACATTGTTCTGGTAGTCGACTATAAATAAAAATGTAAGTTAAATAAATTACATCTATTACAACCAGCAACAATTTAATTATACTAAAGATGCTATTAAAAAAATAGGTCAACAATTAAGGCTCACCAGTCAAATGACTTAAGAAAATAAAACAGCATTAAATATAATACTAGCAAAAAAAAAGAGGTAGAGTTTGTGTCATAATTAAAACTCAATGTTGTACTTTTATCTCTAATAACACTGCCACCAATGAATCCTAATAAAAGCACTACAAAGCCTTACTTTGTCCAATAAGCTAGTTAAAAATTCTAAAATAAATAATCCCTTCACTAATTTATTGAAAAATGGTTTAGCAAGTTAAAAGGACTTATGTCCTAAATCCTCACTTCCCTTGCTATTATACTAAAAGTGATCATTCTTGTTAAGTGTTGTATTATCCCTTGCATCCATAGGCTAATTCAGAAGCTTATAAAAACAGCTCTCATTAAAACCTTCCCCAATTCTCCCCGACCCTATTCAGACAAACTTTTCCTTCTAGATACTAACTTTTTAAAAATTCGACAAATTCAAGCCACGTTAAATAAATTTAAAGAAGGAAGTGTATAAATTCAAGAGGGGTTAAATTGTTAAAAACAAGTAGTTCAAACAGTTCCTCTTCAAAGAGTTTCACTTTGTTACAAACAAGGTGTTCTTCTCCATGAGGTCTTCACTTCCTTGTACTGTCTGTCCCGAAGTCTTATTTCCCTGGTCTAAATAACTCTTGCCTGCCCATCTATCAGACCCTCCTGCCCTGCTGTGCCCAGGCATGCCCGCCAGGAAATCACCCCCTCCCTGCTGTAACAGCTTTACCCACAGAAACTGTTCTTCCCTGCGCTCTTCTAATTAGCTAATTACATTTAGCTTAGACTGTGCGGCCGACCCCAACCAATAGGGGAATGAAACAGCAACTAAGGCCAACAGCGTTAGGGATTAAAAACCCTCTCCATTAAAAATGCTCTCCATTGTGTGATGTGCTCTCGCCATTGCTCCATCCACAAGATGCACCCTTCTATAGAAGTAAATTTGCCTAGCTGAGAAAACTTATATTCAAATGCTATTTCTTTTGTGGCACTAAAAATTTGTTCCAACAATAGATTTCTGTGGTTTTAACCTCATTTATTTAAAATTAAATGGATTTGTAAGCCATTTGGTCTGTGGTATTTTGTTATGGTGGCCTGAGCTCAGGCAGATTTTGTACTGAGAAGTAGAGGTACTACAATTAAAAACAAACAAACAAAAAAACCAAAAATGTGAAGCAGCTTTGAAACTGACAAATGAGTAGAGGCTCGAAAAGTTCTGATGTGCAAGCTGGAAATAAGGTTGATAAGGGTGATTCTGGTGAGGTGTCACTGGGGAATGAGGAACATGCTATTGGAAAATGAAGAAAAGACAACCCTTGATATAAAGTGGTGAAGAACTTGGCAGAACTGTATTCTAGCATTTTGTGGAAGGTAGAGCTTGAGAGAGATAAAATTGAGTATTTATCACTAAGATCTGTAATTAAAGTGTTAAAGGACACAGGAAGCTTCATTCTTCCTGACTGTTTATAGTAAAATGCAAAAGAGGAGACTTGAATTGCAGAATAAATTGTTAAGGAAAAAGAAACCAGAACTTGGAGATTTGGAAAATTCTCAGCCTATTCATACTGCAAAAATTAGAAAACTTGCACTGAACAGAATCTTCAAAGTGTGGCTGAACAATCTTCTCGTAAAGAGATCATGAGAGGGATTCATGGACTATATCAGCCATCTTAAGAGAAATGAGGAGAGAGACTGGATTATACTAGAAGAGACACTGCCACTTAACATTGTGCCACCTAAAATGGACAGAGAAGGCAGAATAGAACAGGCAAGGTTGTCACACTTCTTAGATTTTACAAGAATGGGTCACAGAAATAATCAGCTGTGAAAGGGCACTGGCAGTTATGGATGGTTTCATTCCTGCCATGCTCTGCAGGATCCCTGGGAACAGAGGAGACTCTTGGAGGAGCATCTTTTAACAACCCAACTCTGGGGCCTACATTATCTTGGCTTCTGGTAAATTTTGACATGAATGTGCCACTGGCAGCCACTAACCAACAGGGGCTGGGACCAATCTGCATGATTTATCTCATACAGAACTTGTTAATGCTATGATCCTAGGAATCTAATCAGTAAGGTGAGGCAGCCTGCAGTACTGACCTCACCATCCATGACCCTTCTTCACAGATGCCCAGACTCAGGCAACCATGAAGTTGTATTCAGGAGCTGTAGGTTTAATTTCAGACCCTCGGGATGGCATCTAAGGCCAATCCATGAGCCAGTACAACCTTCACAAGGCATTTAGGACAAATCTGATAATCTTTTGGTGTCACTGCCAATAATTAAATATGGCAACCGATGAGCTAAATGGTAACACTCATACCCTTACATTCATAGGGTTTCTCCCCAGTGTTAATTCTTTTTTTTTTTTTAAATGAACTCTCGCTCTGTTGCCCAGGCTGGAGTGCAGTGGCCCAATCAATCTCGGCTCACTACAACCTCTGCCTCCAAGGTTCAAGCGATTCTCCTGCCTCAGTGTCCTGAGTAGCTGGGACTACATGTGCATGCCACCATGCCTGGCAAATTTTTTGTAATTTCAGTAGAGATGGGATTTCACTGTGTTAGCCAGATGGTCTCAGACCTCCTGACCTCGTGATCCACCCACCTCAGCCTCCCAAAGTGCTGGGATTACAGGCATGAGCCACTGCGCCCAGCCATGAACTATTTTATGTCTACCTAGGTGTGAGGAAACAATAAATGCTTTCCCACATTCTTTACGTACGAAGGGTTTCTCTCCAGTATGAGTTTGCAGGTGAATATTAAGGGATGAGGAATACATAAATGCTTTCGCACATATCTTGCATACAAAGGGCTTTTCTCCACTATGAGTTTTCAAATGTTAAGTACAATGGGAAGAAGTAATGAAGGTTTTTCCACATTCAACACATTCATAAGGCTTCTCTCCCATCTGAATTATTGTATTTTGAGTAAGGCCTGAGGATCTAGTGAAGGCTTTTCCACATTCATTACACTGATAGGGTTTCTCCCCAGTGTGACTTCGTAAGTGTATAACAAGGCCCATGTACTGAGTGAAGGCTTTCCCACATTCCTTACATTCATAGGGTTTTACTCCAGTGTGAGTTCTTACATGTTCAGTAAGTTGAGTTGACCTAGTGAAGGCTTTCCCACATTCTGTATATTTATGTGGTTTTTACTCCAGTGTGAGTTTGAATGTGATCATTAAGATATGAGGAATTTCTAAAGGAAATTCCACATTCTTTACAATCAAAGGACTTCTCCTCTTTATGAGTTTTCACATGTGCAGAAAGTTGAGAAAAATTAGTGAAGGATTTCCCATATTTCTTAGTCTTTTTGGATTTCCTTCCAGTATGAACTGTTACACACTGCTTTAGGTGTGAGGAAGGTGTGATGACTCTCCCACATTACTGAAATTCAGAGTTTCTCACCAATGTGAATTCCCATGTGATTATCAAGGCTTGCAAAACACTTAAAGCCTTTTCCACATTCCTTACATTTGTACGGTTGTCTTGCATTGAGAACTTCAAGATGTTCAGCAAGGCCTGGAGTTAGGGTGAAGACTTTTCCACATGGATTAAATTTAGAAAGTTCCTGTCCAATAGAGGCTTCCTTGTGCACACTAAGGATGTCTTTTCCATAACAATCACCCTGAGAAGTGTTCCCTCCATTCTGAGCTCTCGTGTGTGTCTTAAGGAAAAATCGTTCCCTGAAGACATCTTCACAATTCTTACAGAGTTTCCATCCACTGTAACTTCTTGTCTGCTGAGGAGGGGATAAAGTATTTAAAACATTTTCCAACATATTAAGAGATTTCACCCATTTGAACACAGAAACATTATTTTGATGACAATTATCATTTTACTTTTCAATGATTAAATTTTTTTTTGAGACAAAGTCTTGTTCTATCTCCCAGGCTGGAATGCAGTGGCACAATCTTGGCTAACTGAAACCTCCACCTCCCAGGCTCAAGTGATCCTCATGCCTCAGTCTCCCAAGTAGCTGGGAATACAGGTGCTGCTAATGCACCTGGCTAATCTGTACCAAGTCAGCCACAAACGCTGGCCTGTATTCTGAGCTGATTCATAAGGGCAATCCAAACCCAGGAATAAGATCTCAGAGAAGCACATGGGTTACCTCGTAGACCTTTTCAGTTCGTGTTGGATAAGCCTCCACCCACCCAGAGTAAGTACACACAAGAACCAGCAAATACTTGTTACCTCCACATTTCGGCATTTCTGTGAAATCCACCTGAAGATCCTCAAAAGGAGCCGCTCCATAAGCTTGTATGCTGGGTGGAACAGTGGGGCCTTGCCTCGCATTGTGCTGTCAGCAAGTAACGCACCATCGTGCTACTGCTTTGCAAGGGCTGGAAAGTGTGAGATGTAGAAGTACCGGCCTAACAATTTTTCAAGTGACTCTTGACCTAGATGAGTGGTTTCGTGCATGGCCAATACGATTGTGGCTCCCAGCAACTGCAGCACAGCTACCCTCCCATCTGGCAGTCTGTTCTATCCTCCTTTTATTACTTGCCCCCTTCTGCGTGGAAGAAGTCTTTTTCTTCCTTAGAATAGGCAAGTACCAGGTCAGGTGTTTGAGGGAGTAAGGGGGCTGCTACCGATGCCCAGTAAGGGGTAGATGCTGCTTTTCGAGTTTCTGAATCAGCTCGAGAATTTCCCAAGGCCACTGAGGTGGAAGCTCGCTGGTGTCCCCTGCAGTGCATGACTGCCACTTTCTGAGGTTTCCACACTGCCTCTAATAATTGTAGAATATTTTGTTGATATTTTATGTCCTTTCCCCCAGAGTTTAACAGGCCCTTTTCCTTATATAATACTCCATGCTCCATGCACTTGGAGGGTTAGAAAGGCATATCGAGAGTCAGTGTAGATGTTTACAGTCTTACCTTCACTGAGTTCTGGAGCCTGAGTTAAAGCAATGAGCTCAGCCTTCTGGGCTGAAGTGCCCTGTGGCAACGGTTTGGCTTCAATGACAGCACCCAAAGTTACCACCGCATATCCTGCACGTCTTTTTCCTTGTGGGTTGATGAAGCTGCTCCTGTCCATGTATAATTCCCAGTCTACTGATGCCCATTGCTGGTCCCAAAGGTCAGGTCTGCTAGAATAAACTGAGTCCAACACCAATACACAGTTATGCTTGACTGGGCTCTCTGATACTGGAAGCAGGGTGGCGGGACTTAGGGTATTACAGATTTCAGTAGTTATGCGGGGATTTTCACATAGCAAGTTTTGGCACTTGGTAAATCTAGCATTTGTTAGCCAATGATGTCATTTGGTATACATCAAGGTTACCACAGTGTGGTGGACCTTTATATTCAGGTTTTGCTCAAGGGTTAGTTTATCTGCTTCTTGTGCTAACAGGGCTGTTGCTGCCAGGGCCCTTAGACATGGTGGCCAGCCTTTGGAAACCCCATCTAGCTGTTTTGAGAGATAGGCCACTGGCCTTGGCCAGGGCCCCACAGTCTGGGTTAAAACTCCAACTGCCATTTTTTCTCTTTCTGTCACATGCAGTGTAAAGGGCTTTGTGAAATCTGGTAGTCCTAGGGCTGGGGCTGACATAAGCTTTTCCTTTAACTTACAAAAGGCTTGCTGTTGTAGAGGCCACCGTTCAAAAGACTCCCGGTCGCCCCCCTTTGTAACCCTGTACAAAGGTTTGGCTAGTACTGCAAAGTTTGGAATCCATAATCTACAAAACACCACAGCTCCTAGGAATTCCCTTACTTGTCTTCTGGTTTTAGGTTCCGGTAGGCTGCAGATGACCTGCTTTCTTTCTGACCCTAGGGTGTGCGCCCCTTTTCGAATAGTGAATCCCAGGTACCGTATCTGCTGTCTGCAGACCTTAGCTTTCTTCTTGGACACCTTATAACCATAGTCTTCCAGGTGCTGAAGCAGGGCATCCGTCCCTTTTGTGCACCCGACTGCCGTGGAGTGTCCCAGCAGAAGGTCGTCCACGTACAAGAGCAAGACGCAGCCTAGGTCTTTAGCAGGAAACTTTTGCAGGTCTTGAGCCAGGGCCTCCCTGAAGATAGTAGGAGAGTTCTTGAACCCTTGGGGAAGCCGGGTCCACGTGTACTGAGTAGTGGCTCCTGACTCCAGATCTTCCCATTGAAAGGCAAACAGCTTCTGGCTCTCAGGAGGTAGTCTGATGCTAAAGAAGGCATCTTTTAAGTCCAGACAGGTAAACCAGCTGTCCTCAGCCGGCAGTAGCTCTAACAATGTGTATGGGTTAGGAACTGTTGGTGCAGAGTCACTGTAGCTTGGTTGACCAAGTGCAAGTCCTGTACTGGCTGGTAGTCCTTGGTCCCTGGCTTAGGGACAGGCAGGAGGGGGGTGTTCCATGGAGACTGGCAAGGAACTATAACTCCACAGGCTTTCACGCGCCCGAGATGAACCTGGATTCCTTCGAGAGCTTCTCTGGGAACCGGATACTGCTTTTGTCTAACTGGTTGGGCCCCAGGCTTAACTTCTATGAGTATGGGGGCTTGGTTGACTGCCAATTCCAAAGGATTATCCTCTGCCCATACTCGAGGCCATTGTTTAGCTAGAGCTGGTTTTATCTCTTGGCCTGGCTTGGTTAGAAAAAGTCTCCATTATTCTTCCTGGGGGCCTGTAAGGGCCATGATAACTCCTGTTCCTGGTCATTTTAGATGTAAAGAGCCCTGTTTTGTAAAGGAGATGGTGGCTTTCAGCTAGCTAAACAAGTCTCTTCCCAGCAAGGGCAAGGGACAGTCAGGCATGTACAAGAACTGGTGAAGTATTCATGTCCTCCCACCGACCAGGTCCGTGGTAGACAGAAAGCCTGCTTAGTGGAAACTCCTGTTGCTCTATCAGTGGTTTTCTTGGATAAGGGGGTGACCGGGGTGGTCACTACTGAATGTTCAGCACCAGTATCGACCAAAAACTTAATGTCCTTGCCCCCAATTGTAATTCTGACCGTGGGCTCCTTGGGGGTGCCTGAGCCCGGTCTTCTTCACTCCAATAGCCCTTCAGCCAGATTGAACAAAGCTCCCTCATCTTTATCTGAGATCTTTTGTTCTGAATCACCTTGCTTTTCCTTCAGTTGGGGACACTTATCCTTCCAATGTCCTATTTCGTTACAATAGGCGCATTGGTTATGTTGCAAGCATGGGCGATTAGAATGGGTATTCTTCCCAGAACCCCCCTTTCCCTCTCCTTTCGGGGGAATTCCCCTAATGGCCATGGCCAGTAAGTCAGCATTTCACCTGGCCTGGTGTTCGCCTTCCTTACGGCTTTCTCTGCAGCTTGTTGCATCTCTGTTCACAAACACTTGATTGGCTATTTCCAGTAACTGCGAGGTATTCATACCCACAAACCCAGCCTGTTTCTGCAATTTTCTCCTGATATCTTCTGCGCTTTGACTAACCAAGGCGCTGTTAATCATGTTCATCATGCGCTGATTTTCAGGGCTATCTGGATCAAATGGAGCGTACACACGGTAAGCCTCACACAGTCTTTCATAGAATTGCGCTGGACTCTCCTCTTTTCCTTGGATGACCTCAGAGACCTTACTTTCATTCGTAGCCTTTTGAGCCCCTTTCTTTAGACCTTCTATTAATGCCTCATGGTACCTTCTTAGCCTCTCCATGTCTGGTCCCTTGTTGGGGCCCACTGGGGGTCTGTTCCTGGCAGCTGAATTCTTATATATTCTTGGGGGTTTTGGTAATCAGCTGGGACGTGCTCCTCTAGCCACTCAGTTGCCGCCTGGAGCACCTTTCACGTTTCATCTGTATAGAGGTACATGAGCAACTGGTGGCAATCAGCCCAAGTAGGATTATGAGTCTGTATAATAGTTTGGAGCAAGTCAATTAAAGCTTGAGGCTTTTTGGTGTAAGATGGAGTATTTTTCCAATTGAGGAGGTCAGCAGATGTGAAAGGTTGATACACAAAGGCACGCCTTTCCACCATGTGTCCATCCTCATCTACCCCAGTATATCACTGCTCTCTCAGAGGCATTTGGATTCCAGTCTTGGGCTGTAAGTGAGCTGCCAAGGGAGGAGTTTCTCCCATGGCTTCCTTTCCTTTGTCTACTCTGGGTGGTCTAGGAGTGTGGCTATCTGGTGGAGGTGTAGGTGCTGTGGGCTCAGGAGTGGGGAGCCCTTCCTCTCAATAAGGAGGGGGTACTGCTGGTACCAATTCCTGCCATGATTCTTCTGGTGTTGGGTCTGACAGAACTTTTGGTGCCAACTTCCCTTGGCGGGTGGAGCGAGAATCTTCCTCTTTTTTTTTTTTTTTTTTTGAGACGGAATCTCGCTCTGTCGCCCCAGGCTGGAGTGCACTGGCGCAATCTCGGCTCACTGCAAGCTCCACCTCCCGGGTTCACGCCATTCTCCTGCCTCAGCCTCTCCGAGTAGCTGGGACTACAGGTGTCCACCACCACGCCCGGCTAACTTTTTGTATTTTTAGTAGAGACGGGGTTTCACCGTGGTCCCGATCTCCTGACCTCGTGATCCGCCCGCCTTGGCCTCCCAAAGTGCTGGGAGAGAATCTTCCTTAACTAACTGTCCCTTACCTACTAGTACTGCTGCTACCTGTCCTCTTAACCACTGTGGGGGGTCCAAAACTAGCTGTAACCAAGAATCTATATATGGGAACCGATCTGGGTGCCCTGACTTATAGGTTACCCTGTGCCATACCTTCAAGACAAAGGACCTCTCCAGGCTTGCTTCTGATAGCCAACCCACCTCTAATGCTGGCCAGTCTATCTCACACAAAGTTCTAAGTTTTCCTGGTGGTGTTGTACCCAGGCGAGTTAAGGAAATGCCACACTTTGAGATGAATTAAGAGTCCTTTATTAAGCTGGCGGCCAAAGAGACAGCTAATGCTCAAAATTCTCTCAGCCACGAGGAAGGGGCTCGATTAACTTTTATATCTAGGTTTAGGAAAGGGAGGGGGACTCAAATGTAATAATTTTACAGAAGTAAAAACATGCAAGAATCAAAATGGTTACAGAGTGATAAACAACTTAAAAGACAAATGGTTACAAGAAGAGCAACGGTACCAGGTGCAAGGTTCTAAATCTTTCATTATAATTAGATACAGTGTTTATGCCGGACAAGAACTCAAGGTTTTATGTTGTTATCTCTTGGAGAAAATTCCTGGGAACTTCATACATGGCTGGTGTTGGTACCTTATCAGTTAATTGGGCTCCTTTGAAATGCTGAGGATCTGTTTACCCAGGCCGACTCCTTACGAAAGGGGGTTGGGTGAGGAACCCTTAGTGTCTTGTAAATTAAGGGGTCAATTGGAGTTTGTCTGGCTTTCCTAGCTAAAGAGAGTCTTATTTACATGAGAAGCAAGGCTAGGTGATTAAAGAGACAAGCAGGACAAAATTCAAAGTAACGAGTTAAAGTAAAAACAAGGTTAGGCATTTCAGTGTCATAGTAACTCCATAGTATCCCTTAAATCTCTTTTTGAAATTTTTCAACATAGTTCCTAGTGGGGTGGGCTTACTTTGTGCTGACCCATGTTTCCTCGAGACAAAACACCACACTCACACCACACACACACCACAAAATAAAGAACGACTAAAGAGGGCACACACACAGTTTTATAGTTTATGCCAAACCAGAATCAGAACCAAAATCAGAATATCAAGAAATCCAAGCCAGGTCAAAACCAAAACCAAACTATCAAGCAATCCAAGTCAAGTCAAAAACAAAAACCAAAGTGCCAGTTCAGGCATGTCGTGGGTGATCAGGCCACACTTCCACTCAAACGGAGTGGGCAAGTTCCCAAGACCAGTCTTACCAAGTTTCAGATGTCCAGACTCCAAGTGCCCGTTCCTTCCTGGTGTTCAGCCACTGCGTTGATCCTCCACAGAGGCCTGCCACACACTGCTCTGGCGAGGCATTCCACCGGGGCAATTGCCTACCTGGGAGTGCTCTCAGGATCCGAGTCGCTCAAGCTGGCCAAAATCCCCTGCAGGGATGCCCCACAGGGCAGGCCTAAGCCACCTAAGGGGCTGCCTCGACCTTCCATTAATCACCTCGCTTCCCAGTCAGGGAACCAAGAAATGTGGCAGGACAAGCTGCAAACAAGAACCCCTCAGACACTGAACTGTAGAAGGAAAGGGCTTTATTCAGCTGGTAGCATCAGCAGACTCATGTCTCCAAAAACTGAGCTCCCTGAGTGAGCAATTCCTGTCCCTTTTAAGGGCTTACAACTCTAAGGGGGTCCGTGTGAGAGGGTCGTGATCAATTGAGCAAGCAAGGGGTACATGACTGAGGGCTGCATGCACCCGCACTGGTAATTAGAACAGAACAGAACAGGACAGGGATTTTCACAGTGCTTTTCCATACAATGTCTGTAATCTATAGATAACATAACTGATTAGGTCAGGGGTCAATCTTTAACTACTAGGCCCAGGGTGTGGCGCTGGGCTGTCTGCCTGTGGGTTTCATTTCTGCCTTTTAGTTTTTACTTCTTTTTTTCTTTGGAGGGAGAAATTGGGCATAAGACAATATGAGGGGTGGTTTCCTCTCTTATTTGATCAACATCTCCCCAACCCATACCCCTAAGCCCCTGGTAACTACCATTCTATCTCTCCTTCTATGAATCCAACTTTTTAAGATCACACATACAAGGGAGATCATCTGGTATTTGTTTTTCTATACCTGGCTTCTTTCACTTAACATATTCTCCATCCATGTTTTTGCAAATGACAATGTTTCCTTTTAAAACACATACCACTTTTGAATGTGCTTTATTCAGTCTACAAAGTCACCTATAAGACTTTCAGTTTCAAGTGGGGTCACAGCAAGAAAGTGCCTTGCAGGCCAGGCAAGATGCCTCATGCCTTTAATCCCAGCACTTTGGGAGGCCAAGGTGGGTGGATCACTTGAGGATGGTAGTTCAAGACCAGCCTGGCCAACATGGTGAAACCCCGTCTCTACTAAAAATACAAATATTAGCTGGGCGTGGTGGTGCACACCTCTAATCCCAGCTACTTCGGAGGCCAAGGCAGGGGAATCAGTTGAACCCTGGTGGCAGAGGTTGCAGTGAGCCAATATTGCACCATTGCACTTCAGCCTGGGCAACAGAGCAAAACTCCATCTCAAAAAAAAAAAAAAAAGGAAAGTACCGTGCAACAAGTTCAGGCTGTTCTATAAGATTCTCAAGCACTTAGTCCAAATGATCTAGCAGATCCAATCATAACCAATGCCTCCATAGCATTCTCTGGCAAGCATCAATAGGAGACTGGCAACACAGTAGTGTGGAGCAAATCCATGCCATCTTCTGCAGGAAACTACCCTCGTTTTGAGAAACACCTTGGCTCTGGTACAGGGTAGAAAAAACTAACTGCGGAATAACAAGTGATCTTAAGATTATATTTGTGAAGTTGATCTATATCATTTTATCTACCTTTATTACTTCATTTGCTGTAGAGCATTCCAGTAGTATAATTATGCCACAATTTACCCATTCTATTGATCTCATTTGGGTAATTTCCAATTGAGGATTACTTCAAACAATGCTGGTGAAATGTCTTTACTGTTATCTTGATGCACACTGAAGCCATTACTCTTATGTTACAGAGCATGTACGTGTACAAATTTAGTAGACGTTGCCAACAGTTTTTGAAATTTTCTCTAATACTCTCTGCAACCAGCAAAATATGCACATCCTCATCAGCTTTATCTTCAGAACATACCAGTTTTTTCTCTATGTCAGCTAGCGCACTGGGACCCCTAAGTGACAAATACAGACGGTAACGTGGGTATTTCTTTTTTTTTTTTTTTTTGAGATGGAGTCTTGCTCCGTCGCCCAGGCTGGAGTGCAGTGGTGCAATCTCGGCTCACTACAACCTCCACCTCCCGGGTTCAAGCAATTCTCTACCTCAGCCTTCCCAGTAGATGGGATTACCGGTGTCCATGACCACACCCAGCTAATCTTTGTATTTTTAGTAGAAACGGGGTTTCACCATCGTGGCCAGACTGGTCTTGAACTCCTGACCTCATGATTCACCCTCCTCGGCCTCCCAAAGTGCTGAGATTACAGGCGTGAGCCACCGCTCACGCCCAAAGTGGGTATTTCTAAGCCTCATGGTTCCTTCAGAGCTTTCTGGCAGCCCATGTCGGCAGGGTAGTCTTCTAGTTTCATTTACCCACGGAGTGAGTAGATGTGTTGGTCACATAGGAGTCTCACACAGGACTGGTTACTCTGTACATTTCTTCTCAGAAATGGAGACCTACTTTGGGTAGGAAGAACCCGAAGTTGGACTGAATATCACGAAGAGGCTTGTCCCTCCATATATGAACACATATTGCTAAGATTGATAATTAAGTGAATTTCCATGTAGAACTTATTTTCAAGTGCTCAGTCAGGCACTGATTCTGATTCTTTCAATTAATTTCCTACTCATGAAAATAAAGCATATTCGGCCGGGCGCGGTGGCTCACGCTTGTAATCCCAGCACTTTGGGAGGCCGAGGCGGGTGAATCACGAGGTCAGGAGATCGAGACCACGGTGAAACCCCGTCTCTACTAAAAATATAAAAAAATTAGCCGGGAGTGGTGGCGGGCGCCTGTAGTCCCAGCTACTCGGAGAGGCTGAGGCAGGAGAATGGCGTGAACCCGGGAGGCAGAGCTTGCAGTGAGCCAAGATTGCGCCACTGAACTCCAGCCTGGGCGACAGAGCGAGACTCTGTCTCAAAAAAAAAAAAAAAAAAAAAAAAAAAAAAAAAAAAAAATTATTAAAAAAAAAAAGAAAATAAAACATATTCATGCTTTCTTCTATTTTCTCTTGGTTTACATCATTTGATTAGACATCACTTATTTTTTCTGTAGTTATAATGTTGAAGATTAGATTCATCCCTCATTTTAATCCCCAAAGAAAATTCTATCAAACCTAAGAAAAACCCTTGATGTACTCACCTCTCACCGTATATATGTAATCAGCCAATTTATATGATTCTTTCCTTACCTCCTACTCCCTTTCCTTTCAATATGGCTAATTTAGACACCATCTTTTTGGTTTCATCTTAAATAGAACTCACTTTTCTTACATCACTTACTCCCATATATACACATAGAAAACAATACTGCCCTCTACTTCCAAAACTCTCATCAATTTGTAATAATAAGTCAGGCGCAGTGGCTCACACTTCTAATCCCAGCACTTTGGGAGGCCGAGGCAGGCGGATCACCTGAGGTCAGGAGTTCAAGACCAGCCTGGCCAACATGGTGAAATCCCCATCTCTACTAAAAATACAAAAATTAGCCAGGCTTCGTGGTGCATGCCTGTAATCCCAGCTACTTGGGAGGCTGAGACATGAGACTCGCTTGAATCTGGGAGGCGGAGATTGCAGTAAGCAGAGATGGAACCACTGCACTCCAGCCTGGGCGACAGAGGGAGACTCTGTCTCAATTTTAAAAAAAAAAGTAATGAAACATTTATTTGCTTGGTTAGACGTCTGCCCCTCCACTAGTTTACAAGTTCCCTAACAGCAGCCCTTGGTTGGATTTTTTTTTTCATTATGCCTTAATGAACCATTAGCATGCATTACTTTATAAAAAATACAAAAAAGAAAAGAAATATTTAAACACACCATAAGACTACAATCAGAAATATTAAAATGTGTGTCTTTCTGAAATAATATGTGACTTTTCAAAAGTTGATGTGACAGAGAAACAATAGTAACTGGTCTAGGTTCAAAGATACTAAGAGCCATAAACTTTAAATAGATCTTAGGTCCCAAGGACCTATTTTGGAACCATGTGGAGAGCCCAGGCTGGAATGCAGAGGCGCGATCTCAGCTCACTGCAAGCTCCACCTCCCGAGTTCATGTGATTCTCCCATCTCAGCTGGTGGGATTACCGGGGCCGGCTTTATTTATTTATTTATTTTATAGTAGAGATGGCATTTCGCCATGTTGGCCAGGCTGGTCTCGAACACCTGGCCTCAAGTAAGCTGCCCGCCTCGGCCTTCCAAAGTGCTGGGATTACAGATGTGAGCCACTGTGCCTGGCCTAAATGACATTTTTTTTAATTTTCTTGGTTGAAATACAAATATTGTGGTTTTAGTAGACCAGTATCCTTTATCTTTAGAAAATGCATTACCAACTACTTGAAAGTCAAGTATCAATTTCCTGCAATTTTCAACTTACTCTCAAATAGTTCCCTATAAAAGGTATTTTAGTTTTCTAGGGAGAGGGCGAATGGTAAATTTGATTCTTAATACTAGTGCAACGAAGCCTCCATCCTTTCCTCCTGGGTGCCCGTTTTTGTCTTTTTGTTTAAGAGGCGAGGTCTTGCTCTGTAGCCCAGGCTGGAGTACAATGGCGCGATCATAGCTCACTGCAGTCTCGAACTCTCCATCTCAAGTGATCCTCCCGCCTCAGCCTTCCAAGTAGCTGGCATACACCACCACTTCTGGCTAGTTTTTAATTTTTTTTTTAAAAGACAAAGTCTCGCTATGTTGCCCAGGTTGGTCTCGTACCCCCGGTGGGCCCCTGGTTTGTTTGTTTGCTTGGTTTTGTTTTTGTTTTAATTTTTTTGAGACAGAGTCTCGCTCTGTCGCCCATGCTGGAGTGCAGTGGCACGATCCTGGCTCACTGTAACTTTCTCCTCCTGGGTTCAAGTGATTCTCCTGCCTCAGCCTCCTGAGTAACGGATTACAGACGTGTGCCACCACCCCCAGCTAGTTTTTTTGTATATTTAGTAGCGACAAGGTTTTGCCATGTTGGCCAGGCTGGTCTCAAACTCCTGACCTCAGGTGATTTGCCCGCCTCAGTCTCCCTAAGTGCTGGGATTACAGGCGTGAGCCACTGCGCCTGGCCGGCCCCTATTTTTAAAGTCTGTGGGGATGTCCAGGCCTACGAAGTTCAGATCAAAATAGCTTAGCATTCTTATTTTTCTTCAGTGGAAAGACCTGTTTGTGGTCTATGTAATTTTATATTTCCATAGAGAAATATGCACTTCCTAGACACCTATTAAAGTGTCTTTATAACAGAATGTAAGGCGTCAAAAGTACGTTTATGATGCATAAACAAACGAAGAGTCTCAGGTGAAACATTCGTTCGCATAACAAGATGCCCCTTTGAACCATCCCTCACCCAATGCTCACCGGAATGCGTAGGGTCTGTAAGGCGGGACGAGGCTGGGGGACGAGTTAATGTGGCTCAAGCGGAGGAAATTCTTTTCTTCGTAGAAAAAACTCACAATGGTCTTTTTGGAAGCTTATCTTTTTGGAGGCTTGTCTTTTGGGAGGCTTTTGAAGGGAGCACCGTGGGTGAGCGCCCCAATTATCAACCGCGACCTTCGCGAGGACCGACAGCCCAAGCGGCCTCGCAGACCTACCTTAGGCGAGCAGAGCAGGCCAAGAATCTCTAAGAAGGCCCCTTGGCAGCCTCGGATAAACTTGAACGCCTGTTCCACTACCAGTCCACTTGCTCCGTCCGAATTCAACCACAACCATGAGAAAACCTTGCTCAGGCTCGCGGAGCCAGTACCGGAAAAGAGGGCAGCGCCTCGCTGGCGTCACTTCCGCTTACAGCCTCCAGCTAGCAGTGGCTCCGCGGCTCGTGCTTCAGCCCTGTTGGAAGACCTCACGCTGAGGAATTCTAGTTTCCTTCCGCGTGGGTGCAACTGAACATCGCTGTGGACTCACAGAGGAAGCTGGAGTCACCAGGTTCAGAGAACAAGGTTGAAGTTAGTCAGGCCTGTGGGCGGAGCTACGGGCGAGGGGCGGGAGCGACGCTAGGGGACCGGGAGGAAGGTGAGGCCAGGCCCAGAGGACGAGGTTGAGGGTAGAGTCAGGCCTGTGGGTGGGACTACACTGGGGGCGGAACCATGTTTGGGGGCGGAGCAGAAGGTGGGGCCAAGCCCAGAGTACCAGGTTGAGATCAGAACCAGTCCTGTGGATGGTAGAAGAAGGGCAGGGAGGAAGGTGAGGCCTGGCCTCAAGTAATCGGCCTGCCTGGACCTCCCAAAGTGCTGGGATTACAGGCGTGAGCCACTGCCCCTGGGCCCTGGACTCTCAATTCTATACCAATAATCTGTAGCTCTGTCCCTAAGTCAGTGCCACATTGTTTTGATTACTGCAACTTTGTAGTAAGTTTTGAAATCCAGAAATGGAAGTCCTTCAACTGTGCTCCTCTTTTTCACAATTGTTTTGGCTATTTGGTGTTCTTTCCATTTCTATATGAAGTTTAGGATTCACTTGTCAATTTCTGCCCAGAAGCCAGTGTCAAAAAATAAAAATAAAAATAAATAAATAACCACTGGAAAAAGCAAGATCTTCATTAATTTTAGTCACATCTACCAGGTTTTTCTTTCTTTCTTTCTCTTTCTTTCTTTCTTTCCTTCTTTCTTTCTTTCTTTCCTTCTTTCTTTCTTTCTTTCTTTTTTTTGAGATAGAGTCTCACTCTGTCACCCAGGCTGGAGTGCAGTGGCACAATCTCGGATCACTGCCACTCCCGCCTCCCAGGTTCAAGCCATTCTCCGGCCTCAGCCTCTAGAGTAGCTGGGATTACAAGCTCCCACCACCCTGCCCGGCTAATTTTTTTTTGGTGGGGGGGACCGAGTTTCACTCTTGTTGTCCAGGCTGGAGTGCAATGGCATGATCTCAGCTCACTGCATTCTGACTCCCAGGTTCAAGTGATTCTCTTGCCGCAGCCTCCCGAGTAGTGGGGATTACAGGCGCCTGCCACCATGCCCAGCTAATTTTTGTATTTTTAGAAGAGACAGCGTTTCACCAGGTTGGCCAAGCTGATCTCCAACTCCTGACCTCAGATAATCCACCCGCCTCAGCCTCACAAAGTGCTGGGATTACAGGTGTGAGCCTCAGATTTTTCTTTAGGCATGGAAGTGTAGGGGTCTACATTAGGAGAGAGTTAAGAGTGTAGAAGTATCATGGGTTAAGCAGAGCTCAGGAGGAAAACCAAAAAAATGTTGTATCCGTTTTGTACCTTAGGAAAGGCAGTCCATGAGCATCACTGGGTGGAGAGTTTTGGGTAAGAAATGTATATTTTCTAGCACAAGGGTCAAACTCAACTCCGTTGGAAAATTCTTGGTTAGGGCAATGTCTTCTGAGGCAATGTCATCTCAGCCAGTGAAATTTGGGGCCAGAGTGATGTCATGATGTCATCTGGGATGTGGGACTGGGGAATCCTTTTTTTTTTTTTGAGATGGAGTCTCGCTCTATTGCCCAGGCTGGAGCTCAGTGGCATGATCTCAGCTCACTGCAACCTCTGCCTTCCAGGTTCAAGCTATTCTCATGCTTCAGCCTCCCAAGTAGCTGGAATTAGAGGCACAACTGCTATGCCAGGATAATTTTTGTATTTTTGGTAGAGGCAGGGTTTTGCCATGTTAGCCAGGCTGGTCTTGAACTCCTGTCCTCAAGTGATCCACCTGCCTTGGCCTCCCAAAGTGGAGGGATTACAGGCGTGAGCCATCAAGCCCAGCCTGAGGAATCCTTTTACGTGGGTAACCACTTCAATTGATAGTGACCTCCCAAGTGTAAACCAGTGAAAGTACATAAACTAGTAGTAATAACACCAACAGTCAACAGAATGGTGTGCAACTGTGCCTGACAGTTTTTGTTTTGGGGTTTGTTTGGTTTTTTTTTGGTGGAAATTTAGCTGCTTTTTGTTTGGGGGGTTTTTTCAAGACAAGGTCTCACTGTATTACCCAGGTGGGAGTGCAGTCGTGCAATCATAGCTCACTGCACCCTTGAATCCCTGGGTTCAAGGGATCCTCCCTAAGCTACTGAGAAGCTGGGACTAGAGGCAAATGCCACCATGCCCGACTTATTTTTCAATTTTTTTGTAGAGATGGGTCTCATTATGTTGCTAGGGCTGGTCTTGAACTCCTGGCCTCCAGCAATCCTCCTGCCTCAGCCTCCCAAAGTGCTGGGATTACAGGAGTGAGCCACAGCACCTGGCCAAAATTAATTTTAAATGGGTCTTGTGGCCGGGTGTGGTGGCTCACACCTGTAATCCCAGCACTTTGGGAGGCCAAGGTGGGCGGATCACGAGGTCAGGAGTTCGATACTAGCCTCACCAACATGGTGAAACCCCGTCTCTACTTTAAAAATACAAAAATGAGCCAGGCATGTTGGCACACGACTGTAATCCCAGCTACTCAGGAGGCTGAGGAAGGAGAATCGCTTGAACCTGGGAGGCAGAGGTTGTAGTGAGCCAAGATCGCACCACTGCACTCTAGCCTGGGCAACAGAGCGAGACTCTGTCTCAAAAAATAATAATAATAAAATAAAATAATAAATGGGTCCCGTTATCTGATGATCAGCTGCCTGGCCTGTGGGACAATCCCTGGTTAATGAGTCCAAAGAAATCATATACACTCAATCTGGATTCTAACCCCTGAGAGATGGGGGCAAAATTTAAAATTTGTTAAGATTGGTTAAGATTTGGGGCAAAATATAAACTTATGTAGGGGTTTATTTGTTGGACTGGAATTTGAAAAGGAGTTGTTTGAGGACTTAATTATGCCCCTCAGTTAAAATATCTATTTGGAACCTGTTAGGGACACAAAACTTCTATTGAATGCCTTTTTCAAGAGCCTAGCATTCTGTATTTTAAGAAGTGAAATGTGTGTCTTGGTTACTACCAGTAATGCCTTTTACCCCAAGGGGAATGAGGAGTGTCCTCACAGAGGCTGGTATTGTGGCCTCAGTATACGCGGCAATGTGTTGTTTTGATTTATATTTTGGGTATCTGTTAGGCAAGAGATTTCCAGATTTTTTTTTAACCTTATAGGGACAATATTTAGGTAATGGCTCAGTTGTGTATAATAAACATGAAGATGGGACCATATGTTTGACCAGGGCATCCAGTGCCAAAACAGTTGCCAAAAGTATGGCCAAGCAAATTGTTTCTTGGGTTCTGTCCTTTAAAAAAAAAAAAAATTAGCCAGGCGCTGTGGCTCACACCTGTAATCTCAGCACTTTGGGGGGCCGAGGCGGGTGGATCACCTGAGGTCAGGAGTTCGAGACCAGCCTGGCCAACATGGTAAAACCCTGTCTCTACTAAAAATACAAACACTAGCTGGGCGTGGTGGTGGGCGCCTATATTCCCAGCTACTCAGGAGGCTGAGATAGGAGAATCACTTGAACCTGGGAGGCAGAGGTTGCAGTGAACTGAGATAGTGCCACTGCACTCCAGACTGGGTGACAGAACAAGACTCCATATAAAAAAAAAAAAAAATTTAATAGAGATGGGGTCTCACTATGTTGCCCAGGCTGGTCCTGAACTCCTGGACTCAAGTGATCCTCATGTCTCTGTCTCCCAAAGTGCTGGGATTACAGGCATGAGCCACACGTGGGCAACCTTGAAGAAGTTCTTTTATGGTCACGAACAAGAGTGACTGTTGAGTTTATTTTATTTTATTTTATTTTATTTTATGTGTTTTTTGAGACAGAGTCCTGCTCTGTCGCCCAGGCTGGAGTGCAGTGGTGCAATGTCGGCTCACTGCAACCTCTGCCTCCCAGGTTCAAGCGATTCTTCTGCCTCAGCCTCCCAAGTAGCTGGGATTACAAGTGTGTGCCACCACGCCTGGCTAATTTTTGTATTTTTAGTAGAGACAGCATTTCACCATGTTGGCCAGACTGGTCTTGAACTCCTGACCTCAGGCAATCCACCCACCTTGGCCTCCTAAAGTGCTGGGATTACAGGCATAAGCCACTGCCCACCGCACCTGGACTGACTGATTTTAATTTTTTTTTTTTTTTTTTTTTTTTTAGAGATTGGGTCTCACTATGTTGGCCACATTGGTCTTGAACTCCTGGTCTCATGCAGTCTTCTCGCCTTAGCCTTCCAAAGTGCTAGGATTACAGATGTGAGCCACTGCACCCAGCCTGTTGATTTTTTTTTTTTTTTGGAGATGGAGTCTTACTCTGTTGCCCAGGCTGGAGTGCAATGGCACAATCTCGGCTCACTGCAACCTCCTCCTCCTGAGTTCAAGCAGTTATCCTGCCTTAGCCTCCCATGTACCTGGGATTACAGGCATCCGCAACCATGCATGGCTAATTTTTTTTTTTTTTTTTTTTTTTTGTATTTTTAGTAGAGACAGGGTTTCACCATGTTGGCCCAGCTGCTCTTGAACTCCTGACCTCAGGTAATCCATCTGCCTTGGCCTTTCAAAGTGCTGGAATTGGCTGAGTGCGGTGGCTCACGCCTGTAATCCCAGCACTTTGGGAGGCCGAGGTGGGCGGATCACGAGGTCAGGAGATCGAGACCATCCTGGCTAACATGGTGAAACCCCGTCTCTACTAAAAATACAAAAAATTAGCCGGGCGAAGTGGCAGAGGCCTGTAGTCCCAGCTACTAGGGAGGTTGAGGCAGGAGAATCGTATGAACACGGGAGGCGGAGCTTGCAGTGAGCTGAGATCGTGCCACTGCACTCCAGCCTGGGCGACAGAGTGAGACTCCGTCTCAAAAAAAAAAAATGCTGGAATTACAGGTGTGAGCCACTGCGCCTGACCCAGCCTATTGATTTTAATTTATCAGTAAAATTTGTAAGTGAAAAATATGTTGCTACCAGAATCCAAAAAGAACTAAGAGCTACTGGACTTATGTGTTTTTAATAAGTGTGTCAGTGAATCTCCTTGGAGGAGGATGTTATTAATGTAATGTCATACCTGTGTTCCTAGAGAACTGTGTGGATCTTATCAAGATCTTCTCTGCAAAGGTTGTGCGTGATAACTAACCTGTTAAGGTACCCCAGGGGTAATGGGAAAAAGTATATTGTATCTCTTTGTAGGTGGAACCAAATTGTGGCTGAGAAGCTATTGAAACAGGCACTGAACAGGATATATTAGCCAATTGTATTAGTCAGGGTTCTCTAGAGGGACAGAACTAATGGAATATATATATATAGGGGAGTTTATTAAGTATTAACTCACAGGATCACAAGGTCCCACAATAGGCCATCTGCAGGCTGAGGAGCAAGGAGAGCCAGTCCGAGTTCCAAAACTGAAGAACTTGGAGTCTGATGTTTGACGGCAGGAAGCATCCTGCATGGGAGAAAGAGGTGGGCTGGGAGGCTAAGCCACTCTTTCTTTTCACATTTTTCTGTCTGCTTATATTCTAGCCTGTCTGGCAGCTGATTAGATTGTGCCTATCCAGATTAGGGGTGGGTCTGCCTTTCCCAGCCCATTGACTCAAATGTTAATCTCCTTTGGCAACACCCTCACAGACACACCCAGGATCCATACTTTGTATCCTTCAATCCAATCAAGTTGACATCCAGCATTAACCATCACACCAATCTACAACAGCAAATTATTTATCTGTTGTTCAGTGAATAGAATCAGTAATCTAAATAATATTTGATATTGACTATGGAGACCCTGATGGATGGGACCACAACACTAGGTCTGTAATTAGTCCATCACAAAGGGCCATTGATCACTTTTATTATTTGTTTTGTTTATTTTCTAGAGGCAGGGTCTCACTCTGTTTCCCAGGCTAGAGTGCAGTGGCCCAATGACAGCCCCCTGCAGCCTCAAACTCTTGGACTCAAGTGATCCTCCCACCTCAGCCTCCCAAGTAACTGGGGCTACAGGCACACATTACCATGCTCAGCTAATTTTTTTTTTGTAGAGATGGGGTCTCACTATGATGCTCATCTTCCCAACTTTGCCTCCCAAATCTTTGGGATTATAGGCATGAGCCACTACTGTTCACCCTGTTTTTAAATCAGTAACTAGGGATAGAATTCTGTTTACTAGCCTTGATGTTTCTTTAGTACTTACAGTTTCAAGTTACTAATTTCCACCACCTTGGATTTATAGCTGCCTAGAGCAGCCAGAAGTCTTTTTTCTCTCCCCCCAGCCCCCCCATTTTAGGCTTTGAGTTGCCTAAAGCCACAATTCTTTGTGTTTGTTTTGGTTGGTTTGAGACAGATCCTCGCTCTGTCACCCAGGCTGGAATGCAGTGGCACAATCTCAACTCATTGCAACCTCCATCTCCCAGAAAGCCACAGTTCTTAAATTCCATCTCTGGTTGATAAGAGGAAACGAGGAGCGGTAAAGGTCTGATGCCTGTAGGCAGTAGCCTCAAGATAATTTTTCCCTTTCTTCCCCCCACCCCCACTTTTTTTTTATTTTACGTAAAATCTTTACAATGGCTTGTATTTCTAAGTGGCTAAAAAGAAATTTTTTTCTTTTTTGGCCAGGCACAGTGGCTGGTGCCTGTAATCCCACCACTTTGGGAGGCCAAGGCTGGTGGCGCACTTGATGTCAGGAACTTGAGACCAGCCTAATCAACATGGTGAAACCCCCTCTCTACTAAATATACAAAAATTATCCAGGCATGGTGGCACATGCCTGTAATCCCACCTACTCGGGAGGCTGAAGCACTAGAATAGCTTGAATTGGAAAGCAGAGGTTGCAGCCAAGATTGCACCATTGCACTCCAGCCTGTGCAACAAGAGCGAAACTCCATCTCAAAAAAATAACTTTTTTTCCTCTTATTTTGGATGTTTACTTGACATCCTGGTGGTTGGTCCCCACTGGCTACTGTTGTAAGCAGTGGCCTCCATTTGGTTCCCTTTGGCCCCAAGGATAGGCAGTCACCTCCCTCTCTCTCTCTGGTGTCCCCATTGACCTCATTAGGGTCAGATGACAAAGAACTACATAAGCCAGTGAAGGCACCGACATAGAGATCCCACACCCTGGCAGCACCTTTGCCTGGAGTTGGATATGACTTCCTGGGGAGGGGGCACCCCTCCTACTGGAGGAACCCTGTGGGGTTTTAGCACATCACCACCAAGAGCAAGGGTCTAACACAGGCGAGTCTTCAAACTCCCATCAGTGGTTTTGCCAAATACTGGGTATATATGCATGAAGTTGGGGTCACCCCTTTCCTGTTCCAGAACTTATGACATGAATTGCAATCTTGAACAGCTTGGCCAATTTGGCTCTGATTCATTCATTGGACTAAGAGTGAGTATAGTTCTCCCTCTTGCTGTACTAGGGCTGGGATTTTAGCTGCACTAAGTCTAGGCCAAGTGATACTGGAACAGGAAAAACTGATATTCTTATTGCCTCTTTGGTGTTACTTGTAATGTCCTCGGAGCTGGCTGCACCATGGTCAAGCCATCGTGACATTCCCCCACCCTTGTGATAATGTACTTTGTGATATTGCCCACCCTTGTGAATGTACTTTGTAACATCCTCCCCACCCTTGTGACAATACATCCTTCCAATGCTTGTGAATATACTTTGTAACATCCTCCCCACCCTTGAGAATGTACTTTGTGACATCCATCCCCTGCCTGCAAAACAATTTCTCCTAACTCCACTGCCTATCCCAAATCTATAAGAACCAAGGATAATCCCACCACCCTTTGCTGACTCCTTTCTCAGACTCAGCCCACTTGCAGCCAAGTGAATAAACAGCCTTGTTGCTCACACTAAGCCTGCTTAGGCGGTCTCTTATATGGAAGCACGTGACATTTTGTGCCAAAAACCCGGGACAGGGGAACTCCTTAAGGAGATGGGTCCCCTGTCCTCAAGCTCTCTCCGTGAGGAGATCCACCTATGACCTCAGGTCATCAGACCAGCCAGCCCAAGGACCATCTCACCAATTTCAAATAAGTAAGTGGTTTTTGGCACTTTGGTAAGCAGTTTTTTTCACTCTCTGCCTAACCTCTCTCACCTCCCTTCAATCTCTCTTTTAATTTCAGTTTCTCTCCTTTCCTGGTAGAGACAAAAAGAGACACACTTTATCCATGCATTCAAAAACTCTGACGTCGGTCACAGACTTGGGAAGACAGTCTTCCCTTGGTGTCTGATCACCGCGGGGATGCCTGCCTTGATCATTCACCCACATTCCCTTGGTGGCAGGTCAATTTCAGGGATGCCTGCTTTGGCTGCTCACCCACATTAAAGCCCAGGACTCAGTCAGGGATGCCTACTGGAAGACTGGTGACTGCCCACCTCCATTTCTCCGTGTCTCTACCTTCCTCTTTAAACTTACCTTCTCCACTATGGGCAACCTTCTGTTATCCATTCCTACTTCTTCCCCCTTAGCCTGTGTTCTTAAAAACCTAAAACCCCTTTGACTAACACCTGACATAAAACCTAAACGTCTTATTTTCTTCTGTAATATTGCTTGGCCCCAATACAAACTCAACAATAGTTCAAGTGGCCAGAGAATGGTACTTTCAATTTGTCTATCCTACAAGACCAGGATAATTTTTGTCGAAAATTGGGCAAATGGTCTGAGGTGCCTTATGTCCAGGCATTTTTTACACATCGCTCCCTCCCTAGTTTCTACCCCTAGTGCAGCTCATCCCAGGTTTTCCTTCTTTCTCTCCTGTCTGCTTCTTTGGTCTCCACCCCAAGCTCAGAGTCCTCTGAATTCTCCTTTTCCACTGACCCCTCTGACCTCTCTCCTCCGCCAGCTGCTCCTCCCCAGGGTGAATCAGGTCCCAATTCTTCCACAACCTCTGCTCTCCCACCTTATAGCCCTTCTATTATAATAACCCTTACGTAATAACCCTTACGAGCCTAATACATCCCTTCATTCTATTAGCCTAATACATCCCTTCATTCACACCTGGTCTGGCTTATAGTTTCATTCTGTGATTAGCTCTCCCCCACCTGTCCAACAATTTCCTCTTAGACAGGTGGCTGGAGCTAAAGGCATGGTCAGGGTACATGTGTCTTTTTCTCTATCAGACCTTTCCCAAATCAGCCAGTGTTTAGGCTGTTTCTTATAGGACCCCACTAAATATATACAGGAATTCCAGTATGTAACTCAGTCCTACAATTTAACCTGGAGTGACTTAAATGTCACCCTGACCTCTACCCCCTCCCCAGATGAATGAGAAAGAGTTTATTTTCTATCCCAGTCCTACGCGACACCCACCGGCTTCATGAGCCAGGCCTCCAAGAGGGCACCAGGGCAGTTGCCCGAGAGTACCCCCACTGGCAATACCAGACGGACTACCCAGGTATAGCTAGGCGAGATTACATGGTCTCTTGCCTAGTTGAGAGGCTCAAAAAGGCAGCATACAAAGCTGTCAATTATGACAAGCTAAAGCAAACTACCCAAGGTAAAGATGAAAACCCAGCCCAGTTCGTGGCCTGCTTGCAGCTACCCTTAGACGCTTTACAGCCCTAGACCCAGAGGGGCCAGAAGGCCACCTGATCCTTAATATGCATTTTATCACCCAATCTGCTCCTGACATTTGAAAAAACTCCAAAAGTTGGATTCTGGCCCTCACACCCCACAACGGGATTTAATCAACCTCACCTCCAAGGTGTTCAATAACAGAGAAGCTGCCAAGCAGCAACGTATCTCTGAGTTACAGCTACTTGCCTCCATTGTAAGACAACCCACAACCACATCTCTAGCATACAAAACCTTCAGAGCATCCAAGCCACAGCTCCCAGGGGCTCCTTCAAAACCCCCTCCTGGACCTTGCTTCAAATGCCAAAAGCCTGGTCAATGGGCCTCGGAATGCCTGCAGCCTGGGTTTCCTCCTAAGCCATGTCCTTTCTGTGTGGGCCCCCGCTGGAAGTTGGACTGTCCCAGTCACATCGCCACCACTCCTAAAGCTCCTGGAGCTCAAATCCAACTTTCCTTGGCTGACTCCTTCCCAGATCTCCTCGACTTAGTGGCTGAAGACTGATGCTGCCCAATCGCCTAGGAAGCCTCCTAGACCATCACAGAGACCAAGCTTCGGGTAACTCTTACAGTGAAGGGTACTACTTCACTGAAGCTACTGCCCTGCACCCTTCCACTACCTCTCAGCAAGCTGAACTCATTGCTTTAACCCGGGCTGTCACCCTTGTAAAGGGACTATGTGTCAATATCTACACTGATACCAAGTATGCCTTCCACATCCTACATCACCATGCTGTTATATGCGCAGAAAGTGGTTTTCTCACTACACAACGGTCCTCCATCAATGCTTCTTTAATAAAAATCCTCCTTTAGGCTGCTCTACTACCCAAGGAATCCAGAGTCATTCACTGCAAGGGACATCAGAGGTCACCAGATCCCATTGTTCGAGGCAATGCTTATGCTGATAATGCAGCAAAAGAAGCAGCTAGTATTCCCACGTCTGTCTCTCATGGCCATTTTTTTTCCTTCTTGTCTATCACTCCCACCTATTCTCCCACTGAAACTATCACCTATCAATCCCTTCCTACTCAAGGCAAATGGTTCTTGGATCAAGGAAAATCCCTCCTTCCTTTCTCACAGACTCATTCTATCTTATCATCCTTTCATAACCTCTTTCACGTGGGTTACAAGCCAATGGCCCATCTCTTAGAACCTCTCATTTCTTTTCCATCATGAAAATACATCCTTAAGGAAATTACTTCTCAGTGTTCCATCTGCTACTCTACCACCCCTCAGGGATATCTCAGGCCCCCTCCCTTTCCTATATATCAAGCTCTAGGATTTGCCCCTGACCCAAGACTGTCAGATTGACTTTACCCATATGCCCCACATCAAAAAACTAAGATACCTTTTGGTCTGGGCAGATACATTCACTGGATGGATAGAGGCCTTTCCCACAAGGTCTGAGAAGGCCACCACAGTCATTTCTTCCCTTCTGTCAGATATAATTCCTCAGTTTGGCCTTCCCACCTCTATACAGTCCGATAACGGACCGGCCTTCATTAGTCATGTCACTCAAGCAGTCTCCCAGGCCCTTGGCATCCAGTGGAACTTTCCTGCCCCTACCGTCCTCAATCTTTTGGAAAGGTAGAAAGAACCAATGGTCTTTTTTTTTTTTTTTACTTTAGTTTATAGGGTACATGTGCACAACGTGCATGTTTGTTACATATGTATACATGTGCCAAGTTGGTGTGCTGCACCTGTCAACTTGTCATTTACATTAGGTATATCTGCTAATGCTATCCCTCCCCCCTCCCCCCACCCCCCAGCAGTCCCCAGTGTGTGATGTTCCCCACCCTGTGTCCATGTGTTCTCATTGTTCAATTCCCAGCTATGAGTGAGAACATGCAGTGTTTGGTTTTCTGTCCTTGCGATAGTTTGCTCAGAATGATGGTTTCCAGCTTCATCCATGTCCCTATAAAGGACATGAACTCATCTTTTTTATGGCTGCATTGTATTCCATGGTGTATTTGTGCCACATTTTCTTAATCCAGTCTATCATTGATGGACATTTGAGTTGGTTCCAAGTCTTTGCTATTGTGAATAGTGCTGCAATAAACATACGTGTGCATGTGTCTTTATAGCAGCATGATTTATAATCCTTTGGGTATATGCCCAGTAATGGGATGGCTGAGTCAAATGGTATTTCTAGTTCTAGATCCTTGAGGAATCGCCACACTGTCTTCCACAATGGTTGAACTAGTTTACAGTCCCACCAACAGCGTAAAAGCGTTCCTATTTCTTCACATCCTCTCCAGGACCTGTTGTTTCCTGACTTTTTAATGACCACCATTCTAACTGGTGTGAGATGGTATCTCATTGTGGTTTTGATTTGCATTTCTCTGATGGCCAGTGATGATGAGAGTTTTTTCATGTATCTGTTGGCTGCACAAATGTCTCCTTTTGAGAAGTGTCTGTTCATATCCTTTGCCCACTTTCTGATGGGGTTGTTTGATTTTTTCTTGTAAATTTAAGTTCTTTGTAGATTCTGGATATTAGCCCTTTGTTAGTTGGGTAGATTGTAAAAATGTTCTCCCATTCTGTAGGTTGCCTGTTCACTCTGATGGCAGTTTCTTTTGCTGTGCAGAAGCTCTTTAGATTAATTAGATCCCATTTGTCAATTTTGGATTTTGTTGCCATTGCTTTTGATGTTTTAGTCATGAAGTCCTTGCCCATGCCTATGTCCTGAATGGTATTGCATAGATTTTCTTCTAGAGTTTTTATGGTTTTAGGTATAACATTTAAGTCTTTAATCCATCTTGAATTGATTTTTGTATAAGGTGTAAGGGAGGGATCCAGTTTCAGCTTTCTCCATATGGTTAGCCAGTTTTCCCAGCACCATTTATTAAATAGGGAATCCTTTCCCCATTTCTTGTTTTTGTCAGGTTTGTCAAAGATCAGATGGTTGTAGCTGTGTGGTATTATTTCCGAGGGCTCTATTCTGTTCCATTGGTCTATATCTCTGTTTTGGTAGAACTAATGGTCTTTTAAAAACATACCTCACCAAGCTCAGCTTTCAACTTAAAAAAAGACTGGACAGTACTTTTACCAATTGCCCTCCTTAGAATTAGAAACTGTCCTCGAGAAGCTACGGGGTAGTCCATTTGACTATATGCACGTAACTTCTTGTTGGGCCCCCACCTCTTGCTAGACACCAGCCCTCCAGGCGACTATCTTCCAGTCCTCCAGTAGGCTAGACAGGAAATTCTCCAGGCTGTTAATCTTCTCTTGCCTACTCCAGATTCCCAGCCATATGAAGACACCCTAGCTGGATGATCAGTTCTTGTTAAGAATCTGACCCCTCAAACTCTACAACCGTGATAGACTGGACCCTACTTAGTCATCTATAGTACCCCAACTCCCGTCCATCTGCAGGACCCTCCCCATTGGGTCCACCAATCCAGAATAAAGCTGTATCTTTCAGCCAGCCAGCCTGATCTCTCCTCTTCCTCCTGGAAGTCGCAAGTACTCTCCCCTACTTCCCTTAAACTCACTCGCATTTCTGAAGAAGAGTAATAACACTTACGAGTCTAATACATCCCTTCATTCTATTAGGTCTATTCGTCCTTACCCTACTTTTTGCAACAGGGCTTTAGGAAGTCACCCCCACTACTTGGACTGCACCCCAAAAATTTGTCATCCGTACTATCTTCTGTCTAGTCATACACCTATTCACCATTCTCAACTACTCGTAAATGCTCTGCCCTTGTTTACGCTGCCAGTTTACACTTTTCCTCCAAATCATCATAACTGGTATCTCCTGGTTTTACCTCAAATTGCCACCCTTAACACTCCTGGAGTGAATAGAAGATCTTCAGTGGCAAGATACACTCCAATTCTTCTATCCTGATGAAGTCCCTTTTTTTTCTTCACTTTTCTACTCACTCTTATCCTTGCCCCCATTCTCCAGTCACTCTCTACCTCTCCCTAGTTACCTCCAGCATAGTATCAATCTTACCCACTCTCTCCTCACTGCCTCCAATCCTTCTCTAGCAAAGAATTGTTGCCTATGCATTTCCCTTTCTTCCTGCTCTGACACAGCCATCCCTGCTCTACAGACTGACTGAGCTACCTCTCTAGTCTCCCTACACCTCCAAACCTCCTTTAATAGCCCTCATCTTTACCCGCCCGAGGAACTTCTTTACTTTCTAGATAGATTTGATGAGAGTTCCCCAGATATTTCGCACCAAAAAGCTGCCACACTTCTCCGCATCTACTTATGGCACCTTTCTCCTTATGTCAATTCCACCCCCCCATATTTGGACACCTAACCACACAAACAACTATCCCTGTTGCTGCTCCTTTATGCTTCTCCTGACAGCAGCTTACTGGAATCCCTTTAGGCAACCTTCCACAGTCCAAATGTTCCTTTACTCTTTATCTCCAGAACCAAACCACACACATTACCAAACAGATGGGAGTATTCCAACTTCACATTACTGATAAGACCTGTATCATTATTGACAAACTAAAAATCATTGGCAGTCACTATTGTTTAGGAAGACACCTACCCTGCATCTCACTCCATCCTTGGCTACCCTCCACCTGCTCATTTGACTCTCCTCCTGGCCCCTCCTCTTGCTTGCTTATACCCTGCCCCATGAATAGTAATGAAAGGCTACTCATAGATACTATGCACTTTCTTATACACCATGAGAACCCAACCTCTCCCTCTATGCAGTTGCACCATCAATCCCCACTACAACCTCTAACGGCTGCTGCCCTTGCTGGATCTCTAGGATTTTGGGTGCGGGACTCCTCTTTCAGTACACCCTCTCTCATTTTCACTTTACATTCCCAGTTATGCCTGACACAAGGTCTCTTCTTTTTCTTTGGTTCCTCCACCACATGTGCCTACCTGCAAACTGGATGGGCACATGTACTCTAGTCTTCCTTACCCCCAAAATCCAGTTTACAGATGGGAACGAACAACTCCCTGTCCCCCTCATGACACCAACACGACAAAAAAGAGTCATCCCACTAATCCCTTTACTTGTGGGTCTAGGACTTTCTGCCTCCACTATTGCACTTAGAACTGGAGTAGCAGCTATCTCAACCTCTGTCACACCATTCTGCAGCCTCTCTAATGACTTCTCTGCTAGCATTACAGATATATCACAATCTTTATCTGTCCTCCAAGCCCAGGTTGATACTTTAGCTGCAGTTGTCCTCCAGAACTGCCAAGGCCTCGATTCACTGCAAAGACAGAGCTCAAAACCTCGCTAGTCAGGCAACTAATTACGCTGGACTCACCTGGCCACTCTCTAACTGGGTATCCTGGCTTCTTCCAATCATTAGTCCTCTAATACCTGTCTTCCTCCTTCACTTATTGAAGCCTTGTGTCTTCTGATTAATCTCTCAATTTCTACAAAACTGCATCCAGGCTATCATTAATCACTCTATACAACAAATGCTGCTTTTAACAACCCCACAATATCAACCCTTACCCCAAAATCTTACTTCAGTCTAATCTCTCCCACTTTAGGTTCCCGCACCACCGCTAATCCCGCTCGAAGCAGCCCTGAGAAACGTCACCCATCACCCCTCCATACCGGCCCCAAAATTTCACCCCAAGTTTTCACTATTCTTATTATTATTTTTATTTCTTATTAACATAAAAAAAACAGGAACGTAAGATCCTCTGAGCTGGCTGCACCATGGTCAAACCATTGTGACATTCCTCCACCCTTGCGATAACGTACTTTGTGATATTCTTTGTCCTGTGAATGTAATTTGTAACATTCCTCCCCACCCTTGTGAGTGTAATTTGCAACACCCTCCCTGCCCTTGTGTGGGCTGCAAGCCACCCAGGCGCCGAGGCAAGAGACCGAGGACACGAGCTGTTCCAGTATAATAAAATATAAAACAAGAATAGTTATACCAGATATAGATCTTAGATATAATTATATATGAATATTATTAATCATTAGTTTGTAGTAATTACTTTTTATCCCAATATTATAATAATCCTCACTCTATAATCATAATCTAGGAAAAACCAGGCCATACAGAGATAGGAGCTGAGGGGACATAGTGAGGTGTGACCAGAAGACAAGAGTGCGAGCCTTCTGTTATGCCCAGACAGGGCCACCAGAGGGCTCCTGGGTCTAGCAGTGACGCCAGCGTCCGGGAAGACGTCCATTGCCAGGCAGACAGTGGTCTAGCAGTAGTGAAGTGTGTCAAGGAACAACACCCGCTACTTAGCAGACCAGGAAAGGGAGTCTCCCTTTCCCCGGGGGAGTTTAGAGAAGACTCTACTCCTCCACCTCTTGTGGAGGGCCTGACATCAGTCAGGCTTGCCCGCAGTTATCCAGAGGCCTAACCATCTCCCTGTGATGCTGTGCTTCAGTGGTCACACTCCTAGTCTGCCTTCATGTTCCATCCTGTACACCTGGCTCTGCCTTCTAGATAGCAGTCTAAAATTAGTGAAAGTACTAAAAGTCTCTGATATGCAGAAATAATGGTGTAAGCTGTCTTTCTCTTTGTCTCCTCTCTCTCTGTGCCTCAGCTGCCAGGCAGGGAAGGGCCCCCTCTCCAGTGGACATGTGACCCACGTGACCTTACCTATCATTGGAGATGACTCACACTCTTTACCCTGCACCTTTTGCTTTGTATCCAATAAATAACAGTGCAGCCAGACATTCGGGGCCACTACCAGTCTCTGCACATTGGTGGTAGTGGTCCTGTGGGCCCAGCTGCCTTTTCTTTTATCTCTTTGTCTTGTGTCTTTATTTCTACACTCTCTCATCACTGCACACAGGAAGAGACCCACTGACCCTGTGGGGCTGGTCCCTACACCCTTGTGAATGTACTTTGTAACATTCCCCCCAGCCCTTGTGACAATACACCCTCCACTGCCCTTGTGAATGTACTTTGTAACATCCTCCCCACCCTTGAGAATGTACTTCATAACATCCATCCCCTGCCCACAAAAAAAATTGCTCCTAATTCCACCACCTATCCCAAACCTATAAGAACCAATGATAATCCCACCACCTTCACTGACTCCTTTCTCAGACTCAGCCCACTTGCACCCTAGTGAATAAACAGCCTTCTTGCTCACACTAAGCCTGCTCAGGTTGTCTCTTATACGGACGCATGTAACATTACTGTAAAATGAGATCTTGCAGGGTGCAGTGGCTCATGCTTGTAATCTCAGCACTTTGGAGGCTGAGGTGGGTGGATCACCTCCCAAAGTACTGGGATTACACGCATGAGTCACCATGACCAGCCAGGTACTTCTTTATAGCAATTCAAGAACAGACTAATACACATGACTATTTCCAGGCTATTTTGTACCAATAGTCTAGTTGTCTGTGTACAATGCAACAGTATCTTTTTTTAAATAAGACTAGAAGGAATTTTATTAATTTTTTTTGCACACAAAACAATAAACATTTTCTAAAAATACATACAAACAAAAAGATGCATATCAGACATATTAGGAAGGTTGCACATGGGAAGACAGGGAATAGAAATGGGGGGTGGGAATTAAAGAAAATAAATGAGAGAGGGACTTTGTATGGATCAATGATAATAACTCAATCCTCTATTTGACAAAGAAGAAGGAGAAGGAAGAGGAAGAAAAAGCAAGTGGGATAAAGGATCAGAAAGGGAGGAAAATAGAAAAAATTAGCGTATGACTCCAGGGTAAACCTGTTTTGTTGTCGTTGGGTTGGTTGGTTGGTCTGTTGTATTTTTCATATGTTTCGCCATGTTGGCCAGGCTGGTCTCGAACTCCTAGCCTCAAGTGATCAACCTGCCTCGGCCTCCCAGAGTGCTGGGACTACAGGCGTGAGCCACCACGTCCAGCCCCCACATTGCGTCTGGCCTCCGTGGTAGACCTCCCAGACGGGGCAGCCGGGCAGAGGCGCTCCTCACTTCCCAGATGGGGTGGCCAGGCAGAGGCGCTCTTCACATCCCAGATGATGGGCGGCCGGGCAGAGGCGCTCCTCACTTCCCAGATGATGGGCGTCCGGGCAGAGGCGCTCCTCACTTCCCAGATGGGGCGGCCGGGCAGAGACGCTCCTCACTTCTTCCCAGATGGTGTGGCCAGGCAGAGGCGCTCCTCATTTCTTCCCACACAGGGTGGCCGGGCAGAGGCGCTCCTCACTTCCCAGACAGGGCGGCCGGGCAGAGGCACTCCTCACTTCCCAGACGGGGTGGCAGCTGGACAGAGGCGCTCCTCACTTCCCAGACAGGGCAGCCGGGCAGAGGCACTCCTCACTTCCCAGACGGGACAGCCAGGCAGAGGCGCTCCTCACATCCCAGACAACGGGTGGCCAGGCTGAGGTGCTCCTCACATCCCAGACCGGGCGGCCGGGCAGAGGCGCTCCTCACATCCCAGACAGGGCGGCCGGGCAGGGGCGCTCCTCCCTTCCCAGACGGGATGGCCGGGCAGAGGCACTCCTCACATCCCAGACGATGGGCGGCCGGGCAGCGGTGCTCCTCACTTCCCAGATGATGGGCGGCCGGGGAGAGGCGCTCCTCACTTCTTCCCAGACGGAGCAGCCAGGCAGAGGCGCTCCTCACTTCCCAGACGGGGCAGCCGGGCAGAGACGCTCCTCACTTCTTCCCAGACGGGGCGGCTGGGCAGAGATGCTCCCTCCAGCCCAGGCGCTCCTCACTTCCCAGACGGGGCGGCGTGCAGAGGCCTCCTCACTTCCCAGATGGGGGGCCGGGCAGAGGCGCTCCTCACTTCCCAGACGGGGCGGCCGTGCAGAGGCACTCCTCACTTCCCAGATGGGGTGGCCGGGCAGAGACGCTCCTCACTTCCCAGTTGATGGGCAGCCGGGCAGAGGCGCTCCTCACATCCCAGACAATGGGCGGCCAGGCAGAGACGATCCCCACCTCCCAGACAGGACAGCGGCTGGGCAGAGGCTGCAATCCCAGCACCCTGGGAGGTCAAGGCAGGCGGCTGGGAGGCGGAGGCTGCAGCGATCCAAGAACACGCCACCGCACTCCAGCCCCGGTAACACCGAGCACCGAGTGAGCGAGAGTCAGTCTGCAGTCCCAGCACCTCCGGAGGCCGAGGCGGGCAGACCACTCGAGGTCAGGAGCTGGAGACCAGCCTGGCCAACATGGCGAAACCGCGCCTCCAGCCAAAGGGCAAAAACCAGGCAGGGGTGGTGGTGCACGCCCGCAATCCCAGGCAGCCCGCAGGCCAAGGCAGGAGAATCATGGGAGCCAGAGGCAGGGAGTCTGCAGCATGCCCACTCTACTCCAGCCCGGGCAACAGAGGGAAGAAAAGAAAGAAAGGAAGAGAAGGAAGGAAGGAAGGAAGGAAGGAAGGAAGGAAGGAAGGAAGGAGACAGTATCTTAATTACTACAGTTTTAATCTTGATATTCATTAGGGCAAGTTCTTCCACCTTTTTTATCAGCTGGGTCTTGATTATCCTTGTCTATTGTTCTTCCATATACCTTTTAGAAACAGTATTTCAAGGGCGGGCATGGTAGCTTATGTCTGTAATCCTAGCACTTTGGGAGGCCAAGATGGGTGAATCACCTGAAGTCAGGAGTTTGAGACCAGCCTGGCCAACATGATGAAACCTTGTCTCTACAAAAAAAAAATACAAAAAATTAGCCAGGCGTGGTGGTGCATGCCTGTGATCCCAGCTACTCAGGAGGCTGAGGCAGGAGAATCACTTGAACCTCGGAGGTGGAGGTCACAGTGAGTGGAGATTGTGCCACTGCATTCCAGCCTGGGCAACAAAGTGAGACTCTGTCCCCCCCCAAAAAAAAAAAATTCTTATTTCTTCTTTCAGTAATTTCCCATGTTTTTTCTATTCTCTCATTCTAGAATGCCTTGTAGATGGATATTGAAACTTTTTGCTTATCTCATACATTATTTAATTTACATCCTTTCCAGCACTTTTCTTTTTAAACTGAATTCTGTGAAACGTTCCTTCACTTAATCTTTGAGATCTTTCTTCTTTTTTAATTTGAGTAGTTACTGCTATGAATTTCCCTCTTTTCACTGCTTTTACTGTATCTGTCCATTCAGGCTGCTATAACAAAATACCATAGACTGGTGGTTAATAAACAACATAAATTTATTTTTCTGAGTTCTGGAGATTAAGTCAAAGCTCAAGGTACAGTCAGATTCAGTGTCAGGTGAGGGCCCTTTTCCTGGTTCACAGACAGCCATCTTCTTGAAGTAACCAAATACAGTAGAAGTGGCATGAAATATCTTTGGGGTGTCTTCCATGAGGGAGGTAATCCCATTCTGCAGAGCCCTCATGACCTCATCATGTCCCAAAAATCCCAGCTCCTAATACAATCACTTTGGGAGTTAAGATGTCAAAATATGCAAGTTGAGGAGACAAAATTTATTTATTATTTATTTATTTATTTTTTTTTTTTGAGATGGAGTCTTGCTCTGTCACCCAGGCTGCAGTGCAGTGGCGTGATCTCGGCTCACTGCAAGCTCCACCTCCTGGGTTCACACCACTCTCCTGCCTCAGCCTCCCAAGTAGCTGGGACAACAGGTGACTGCCACCACGCCCGGCTAATTTTTTTTTTTTTTTTTTAGTAGAGATAGGGTTTCACCATGTTAGCCAAGATGGTCTCAATCTCCTGACCTTGTGATCCACCCACCTTGGCCTCCCAAAGTGCTCGAATTACAGGTGTGAGCTACTGTGCCCAGCCGAGGAGACAAAATTTAGACCACGGCAACATCTCATAAATTTTGGTATGCCATGTCTTTGTTTTCGTTTTTCTCAAGATGTTTTCTAATTTACCTTGTGAATTATTGCTTCACCCATTGATAGATCAGGAGTGTGTTGCTTACAATAAAACATATTTGCGAATTTTCCAGTTTTCCTTGTTTTTCATTTCTTGTTTCATTCTATGTGACTTGAAATGGCACTTTGTATTTCAGTCTTTTACATTTCATTAAGATTTCTTTTGGCCGGGCGCGGTGGCTCACGCTTGTAATCCCAGCACTTTGGGAGGCCGAGGCGGGCGGATCACGAGGTCAGGAGATCAAGACCACGGTGAAACCCTGTCTCTACTAAAAATACAAAAAAAAAATTAGCCGGGCGTGGTGGCGGGCGCCTGTAGTCCCAGCTACTCAGAGAGGCTGAGGCAGGAGAATGGCGTGAACCCGGGAGGCGGAGCTTGCAGTGAGCCGAGATCGGGCCACTGCACTCCAGCCTGGGTGCCTGGGTGACAGAGCGAGACTCCGTCTCAAAAACAAAAACAAAAACAAAGATTTCTTTTGTGGCCTAACATGGTTTCTCCTGGAAACTATTCCACATACACTTGAGAAAAATGTGTTCTCTCCTGTTGTTGTGTGAGTTGTGCCTGTTAGAGCCAACTGGTATATAGTACTTGCCCTATTTCCTTCTTGATATTATAGGTGGCTGTTCTACCTATTAAGTTGAAAGTGGTATATTGAGGTCTCCAATTATTATGCAGAATTGTCTATTTTTCCCTTTAATTTTGCCAATATTTACTTCATGTATTTTAAGCTCTGATGTTTGATACATATAATTTTTTTATCTTCTTGATGGATTTTACCTTCTATCAATATATACTGTCATTCACTCTTCTATCAGTTTTTGACTTCAAGTTTACTTTGTCTGATATTAGTATATCCAGCCAAATTCTCTTTAGGTTACTATTTACATGGAATTATCTTTTTCCTTTATTTAACTTTCAACCTTTTTTGTTTTAGACCTAAAGTGAAGGACGGCCGGGTATGGTGGCTCACACCTGTAATCCCAGCACTTTGGGAGGCTGAGGTGAGCAGATCTCCTGAAGTCAGGAGTTTGAGACCAGCCTGGTCAACATGTCAAAACCCTGTCTCTACTAATACTACAAAAATTAGCTGGGCATGGTGGTGGGTGCCTGTAATCCCAGCTATTCAGGAGGCTAAGGCAGAAAGAATTGCTGGAAGCCAGGAGGTGGAGGTTGCAGTGAGCCAGGATCTTGCCATTGCACTCCAGCCTGGGCAACAGAGCGAGACCCCATCTAAAAAAAAAAAAAAAAGTGAAGGACAACATACAATTGGATTGTGTATTTTAATCCATTTTGCCAAATTATGCCATTAGATTGGAGAAGTTATCCCATTTACCCTTCGTATAATTACCAATAAAAAAGACTCATTTTGCAACTTTGTTACTTTTTCTGTATGTCTTACAGCTTTTTGGTCCCTCATTTCCTGCATTACTGCCTTTTTTGTTAATTTGTTTTTGTAGTGACATCTTTTTTTCTTCTCATTTTGTGTATATTCCATTGATATTTTATCTGTAGTTACCATGGGGATATTTTTTTCTTTTTTTGAGATGTAGTATCACTCTTGTTGCCCAGGCTGGAGTCCAAAGATGTGATCTCGGGTCGCTGCAACCTCCACCTCCTGCATTCAAGTGATCCTCCTGCCTCAGCCTCTCGAGTAGCTGGGACTACAGGCATGTGCCACCACACCCAGCTAATTTTTGTATTTTTAGTAGGGACGGGGTTTCACCATGTTGGCCAGGCTGGTCTCAATCTCTTGACCTTGTGATCCACCCACCTCGGCCTCCCAAAGTGCTGGAATTAGAGGCATGGCCTGGTCACCATGGGGATTAAATATAACATCCTAACATCCACTGTACAGTCCACTGTCCAGTCCACTGTCCAGTCCTCACTCCTCCCACATGCTGTTCTTACTACAATATAGAAAAAATTCTACTTAGGGGAAATTTTAAAAGCAATTAAACTTTTCAACCACAGAAAATTTACTGTCCATGACGATTTGTCATGGACAGTAAGACACATAAAAAGGCAATCTCATTTTCATGTCATTTATTTCAATTTCTCCTCTAGTATGAATTATCTTGTGTACAGTAACAATAGTACCTGAAAGCTTCCCATAACTCCTCAGATTCATAGCTTATTCTTCCAGTGAATATTTTCAGAGGCACTTAAGGAATATGTATGCTAAAAGTATTACCAGATTTTTTTTTTTTTTTGAGATGGAGTTTTGCTCTGTCACCCAGGCTGGAGTGCAGTGGCGCAATCTTGGCTCACTGCAACCTGTCTCCTGGGTTCACACAATTCTCCTGCCTCAGCCTCCCAAGCAGTTGGGATTACAGGTACCCACCACCATGCTTGGCTAATTTTTGTATTTTTAGTAGAGATGAAGTTTAACCATGTTGGCAGGCTGGTCTCAAACTCCTGACCTCAAATGATCTGCCCATCTCAGCCTCCTAAAGTGCTGGGATTACAGGCATGAGCCACCACACCCAGCATATTCCCATATTTTCACATTCATATAGCTTCCTTGCAGTGTGGATTTTCACCTGTATAGTAAGACTTGTAAAATGGATGCAACATTTCCCTCATTCTGTATCATCAAGATTTCTCTCCAGTATGAATTATCATTTATATTAAAGGATGAAATAATACGTGTGTATGTGTGTGTGCATATATATATGTGTGTGTGTGTGTATATATATGAAGATATTCCCATATTTCTAGCATTCATAATGTTTCTGGCCTCTTTGAGATTACCAAATATTAACACATGAGGCAGAAATAAAGATCTCACATCTTACCTTCATAGGGTTTCTCTCCAATGCACGTTGACTTAGTAACACTGGAAGAATTCTTAACATACCTTAAATTGATGAGGTTTCTTATACCTGAAACTGTCAGAAATTTCTGAAGGCTGTCCCAGATTTCTTACATATATAGGCTATCTGCCCATTGTGAGTTCTTTGATGTTGAGTTATTAAAAGGTATAAGTGAAGATCTTGTAGTCTTTACATGTGTAGGGTTTTATACCACTGTGATTCTCATGTGGATACTAAATCCTGAGTACTAAGTAAATGTTTTATCACATTCCTTACATACAGAGGCTTTTTCTCCAGTGTTGATTATGAAGTGCTATGAAGCCTTGTGAAGTATTTTAAGACTATCTCTCATTCTTACCTTCAATTGGCTTTTACAGTAATTTTTGGTATGAAAAATGAACAATATGCTGGGTGTGGTGGCTCATGCCTGTAATCCCAGCACTTTGGGAGGCCAAGGCAGGCAGATTGTGAGGTCAAGAAATGGAGACCATCCTGGCTAACACGGTGAAACCCTGTCTCTACTAAAAATAAAAAAATTAGCTGGGCATGGTGGCACATGCCTGTAGTCCCAGCTACTCAGGAGGCTGATGCAGGAGAATTCCTTGAACCCAGGAGGCAGAGGTTGCAGTGGGCCAAGGTCGTGCCACTGCACTCCAGCCTGGGCAACAGAGGGAGACTCTGTCTCAAAAAAAAGAAAAGAAAAAATAAAAAGAAACAATAGTGGAAGAAACAAAGGCTTTACCACGTCTTAGAACCAGATTTTTCTCCCAAAGTTGAGTTCTTACACTTTATAAGGTGTGAAGAATTACTACTCTTGCCTATTCCTTATATCACTGGGACTTGTGTCCATATAAAATTCATTCCTATTATATAAGAAATGGAAATTCAGTAAAGGTTGTCCATATTCTTTACCTTCATATGATTTTTTTCCAGATGAGTTTAGATGTAAATACTAAGATCTGAGGAACACTTCAGGTTTTTTCACATGCCTTAGTTCTTAGATGTTTAGCAAGTGCTGAAGATTGAGTGAAGTTTTTCCCACATTTCTTACATTCATATGGTTTTGCTCCAGAGTGAGTTCGCATGTGAACATTAAGGCATGTGGAATACTTGAAGGCCTTCCCACATTCTCTACATGCATAAGGCTTTTCTCCTGTGTGCTTTCGCATGTGCATATTAAGATTTTTGGAACAAGCGAATGCTTTACCGCATTCCTTACATTCATAGGCCTTTTCTCCAGTGTGAGTTCTTAAATGGGTACTAAGGCCCGAGGATTGAGCAAAAGCTTTCCCACATTCTTTGCATTCAAACGGCTTCTCTCCAGTGTGAATCCTTACATGTTGACTAAGCATTGAGGAATTATTAAAGGGTTTCCCACATTCTTTACAGTCATAGGGCTTTTCTCCAGTATGTGTTCTCATGTGTAAAACAAGTCCTGAGGAACGAGTAAAAGCTTTCCCACATTCCTTACATAAATATGGCTTCTCTCCACTGTGAATCCTTACATGTTTTGTAAGGCATGAGGAATGAATAAAAGCTTTTCCACACTCCTTACATTCATATGGCTTTTCTCCAGTGTGAATCCGTATGTGTAAAATAAGTCCTGTGGATCTAGTGAACGCTTTTCCACATTCCATACATACATATGGCTTCTTTCCACTGTGAATTCTTGTATGATCAGTAAGATATGAATAATGGGTGAAGGCTTTCCCACACTCTTTACATTTATATGGTTTTTCTCCAGTGTGAGTTCTGATGTGTAATTTAAGTCCTGTGGATTGAGTGAAAGCTTTACCACATTCTTTACAGACATAAGGCTTCTCTCCACTGTGAATTCTTCCATGTCCTATAAGGTGTGAGGAATTACTGAAGGCTTTCCCACATTCCTTACATACATAGTGTTTGTCTCCACTGTGAGATCTTATATGTACCTTAAGGGATGACTGATTAAGAAAAGTTCTCCAACAATCTTTGCATTCGCACAATTTCTCTTGTGTGTGAGTTTTATTCTGCCTAGTAAGATTTGGAAACTGGTTGCAGGCTTTTTCATGTTTAACACACTTAGGCGTTTTCCCCTCGGCATGACTTTTCTTGTAAAAACTATGAGGAAAGTTCTTTCTTAAGGCTTTTCCACTCTGACTATCCTCAGAAGTTTTCTCTCCAATGTGAGTTCTCATGTGAGTCATAAGAAATGGGTGTTCACTGAAGACTTTTCCAGAATGGTTAGAGTCATAGAGTTTCTCTGCAGTATTGCTTCTCTCCTGTTGAGATATAAAAGATGAATAAAGAATTTCTCACATTCAGTATGGTAACAGAATTTCCCCCCAATCACAATATTTATGCATTGGAAATATATTTAAACATTTTAACATATCCATTATATGTACAAAGTTCCAGCCCCATTTTTGAGTTAAGCTGAGTAATAGGACAATGAGGCCACTAGCCTGCCTATATTCTCTGTGTTCACAGAGCTTTTTAGAAAATCTGTCTGATATATATTTATTTATTTTTGAGAAAGATTCTCACTCTATCGCCCAGACTGAAGTGCAGTGGCACAGTCTCAACTCACAGCAATCTCCACCTCCCAGTTCAAGGGACTCTCACGCCTCAGCCTCCCAAGTAGCTGGGATTACAGGATGTGCCACTATGCCCAGCTAATTTTTGTATTTTTAGTAAACACAGATTTTTGCCATGTTGACCAGGCTGGTCTCCAACTCCTGGCCTCAAGTGATCTGCTCGCTTTGGCCTCCCAAAGTGCTAGGATTACAGGCATGAGCCACAATACATCTGAGAATTATTTAGACTAAATTATGGGCTGGGCACAGTGGCTCATGCCTGTAATCCCAGCACTTTGGGAGGCCAAGGCAGGTGCATTGCTTTGAGCTCAGGAGTTTGAGACCAGCCTGGACAAAATGGTGAAACCTCATCTCTACAAGGAAAAAAAAAAAATCAGCCAGGCATGGTGGCTCATGCCTGTAGTCTCAGCTACTCAGGAGGCTGAGGCTGGAGGATCATTTGAGCCCAGGAAACAGAGGTTGCAGTGAGCCAAGATTGCACCACTGCACACCAGCCTGAGCAACAGAGTAAGACCTTGTCTCAAAAATAATAATAAAGTAAAATAAATTATGCACCAAAAGCTGAGTTGTCTGTTTGTGGATGTTTATTTGTGAGATCTCTGAGAAGAAATACGTTTGCAGTAAGTTTAGAGTGCTTCCCATATTCATGATATTCAGAGAATCTCTTCAGACTGTTTTCTTTGGGTAAGTGCCATTTTCCTCATGTAATTTTCATGAATATTGTGCTTCTTGCCCTCGTGTGGAAGATTTCATCCCTTGGAAATCTTACCAATTGTATTCCATTTGGTGATCTTTCTGCAGAAATATCTTGCAGCAGTGGGGAGCCTTTGGTTTTGAGTTGCAAATCCAATTCTGAAATAAAGTGAAAAATGCAGCTTGGGAGAAAAATTGTGGAATAAAGTCACTTAAAAGCCCATGGGGCTGGGTATGGTGGCTCACGCCTGTAATCCTAGCACTTTGGGAGGCCTAGATGGGTGGATTACCTGAGGTTAGGAGTTCAAGACCAGCCTGGCCAACATGGCGAAACACCATCTCTGCCAAAAATACAAAAAATTAGCCTGGTGCAGTGGCGTGTGCCTGTAATCCCAGCTACTCGGGAGGGTGAGGCAGGAGAATCACTTGAACCCAGGAGGCAGAAGTTGTGGTGAGCTGAGATCCATCACTGCACTCCAGCCTGGGCTACAGAGCAAGACTTTGTCTCAAAAAAAAAAACAAAAATGCCTAAGGAACAGAAATAGCATAATCAAATGTGGCAGAATGAAGAAGTCCAGGGCTCTTTCCTACTACAATACAACTAATGAGTTCAGAAAAGCTATCAGAATCAACTGTGCCAGGCTGGGTGTGGTGGTTCATGCCTATAATCCCAGTACTTTGGGAGGTCAAAGCAGGTGGATCACTTGAGGCCAGGAGTTCGAGACCAGCCTGGCCAACATGGTGAAGCTCTGTCTCTACTAAAAATACAAAAATTGGCCAGGCGTGGTGGTGTGCACCTATAATCCCAGCTACTCAGGTGGCTGAGTCATGAGAATCACTTGAACCCAGGAGGCAGAGGTTGCAGTGAGCCAAGATCATGCCACTGCACTCCAGCCTGGGTGACACAGTGAGACTCTGTGTCAAAAAAGAAAAAAAAAAAAAAAAGAAAAAAAAATATAGATATATATATAGCTAAGTGAAAGAAGCTAGACAGAAAAGGTTACATTGTATGATTCCACTTATATAAGATATACAGAAAGGGTAAATCCATAGAGAAAGAAAGCAAATTAGTCTCTGCAGGGTGAGTGGGGAGTGACTGCTTGATGGGTACATGGTTTCCTTTTGGTGTGATGGTAATGCTTTGAAACTAGGCCAAGCACACTGGCTAATGCCTGTAATCCCAACATTTTGGGAGGCGGAGGCAGGTGGATCACTTGACGTCAGGGGTTCGAGACCAGCCTGGCCAACATGGTGAAACTCCATCTCTATCAAAAAACACAAAAATTGGACAGGCGTGGTGGCTCACGCCTCTAGTCCCAACTACTCAGAAGGCTGAGGCGGGAGAATCACTTGAAGCCAGAAGCTGATGGAGGTTGCAGTGAGCCAAGATGCCACCACTGGACTCTATCCTGGGCAACAGAGAGAGACTCTGTCTCAAACAAACAAAAAAGAAATGCTTTGAAACTAAAAAGAGCTGATAGCTACACAACACTAAAATGGTAAATTTTTGTGTATTTTACATAAAAAAAGTACATGGCACATTTGTATATCTTTCCAAACTTGCATAAAACATGATAAAAAAGAGTGAAGCAAATGGAAAGATGGACTATAAAGAGTTTGGCTATGTCAGAAGTTTTGCAATGATAAAGATATGGTGTCAAAACTATCACTACACCTGTAATGCCAGCAGCACTTTGGGAGGCTGAGGTGGGTGGATCACAAGGTCAGGAGTTCGAGAACAGCCTGGCCAACATAGTGAAATCCCATCTCTACCAAAAATACAAAAAATTAGTTGGGCGTGGTGTTAGGCGCCTGTAATCCTAGCTACTTGAGAGGCTGAGGCAGGAGAATTGCTTGAACCCAGGAGGTGGAGGTTGCAGCAAGCCGAGATCGTGTCACTGCACACCAGCCAGGGCAACAGTGCGAGACTCCATCTCAAAAAACAAACAAACAAACAAACAAACCTGTATTACTTATTATCCAAGTAATTATATGCAGAAAACTGAGGCTGACAGTAAGCAAAAAGATGGGAGAATCAAGAAAGCAATATAAGAAGTTGTTGGCAAAGGACCTACATACATAAGATGGAATTTTCAAATAAGGCAGACAAACCTTTCTGAGAACAGAAAAAAGGTTGAGAAGATCAATGGAAATTTAAAGATGAGGGGAGTTGAAGGTATCTAAGGAAACCAAATGGCCTCAGCCTTCTCGGGAAAAAAGTATACCCTGAGAAGTTTGCAAAGTAACATTTCCAATGTACTGCATGTCTCCCAGGCTGGCACTGCTCTTCATAATACCATATCTGCTTATGAACTCACCTTGCAGAACTCCTGTCACTCCTGTCCTCAGCTCTTCCATTTGTTCCAATCCAGACATGAAACAGGGTTTGCATAATTCAACCCTGCTGGAGGGAAAAATGCACAAAAGAAGAGGCCCATGCAAGACATAACACCATGTCCTCGAATGGGGAACCAATACTTTTGCCTTCAGGGATTCTGAAGACGGTCAAGTGTAACTTTACAAACAGCAAACTAATCATATAACATTTCCAATATGTGCACTAAAACTATTTTTAAAACAACAAAATGTTGGCCGGGCACAATGGCTCATGCCTGATACCCCAGCACTTTGGGAAGCCAAGGCAGGCAGGTCACTTGAGGTTAGGAGTTCAAGACCAGCCTGGCCAATGTGGTGAAACCTCCTCTCTACTAAAAATACAAAAATTAGCAGGGCATGGTGGCATGGGTCTGTGGCCCCAGCTACTCAGGAGGTTGAGGCAGGAGAATTGCTTGAGCCTGGAAAACCAAGTCCAACTTCATACACATTTAAAGTCTTAAAAGTTTTTAATCCATACATGAAATAAACTCATTTACTTAAATCTTTATTTTCATGGGGAATCCTCTACACCAGGGTGTCCAATCTTTTGGCTTCCCTGGGCCACACTGGAAGAAGAAGAATGGTCTTGGACCACATATAAAATACATTAACACTAACGATAGCTGATGAGCTACAACAAATAAACAAAAAAACAGGTCTGTGCATAAATCTCATAATGCTTTAAGAAAGTTTACAAGCTTGTTCTATTAAGTAATGCCCAGGCCATGCACGGTGGCTCACGCCTGTAATCCTAGCACTTTGAGAGGTCGAGGCAGGTGGATCACCTGAGGTCAGAGTTTGAGACCAGCCTGGCCAACATAGTGAAACCCCGTCTCCACTAAAAATACAAAAACTAGCTGGCCATGGTGGTGCACACCTGTAATCCCAGCTACTTGGGAGGCTGAGGCAGGAGAATCACTTGAACCCAGGAGGGGAAGGTTGCAGTGAGCAGAGACTGTGCCACTGCACTCCAGCCTGGGCAATAGAGCCAGACTGTGTCTCAAAAAAAAAAAAAAAAGGAATGCCTACTGGCTACAGTCTATGCCTGTCTTGCTTATTACAGTACCCCCATTTGACAGCAAACATTTAAGAAACATTGATTTCCTAAAGGGGTCAGTGAAGAAATGATGCCAGTTTTACCTAGTATAATGAGATTCTTGTAGTTCTCCAACATCACATCTCTGTAGAAATCTCTCTGGGTTTGATCCAACAAAGTCCACTCCTCCTGGGGAAAGTCCACAGCCACATCCTCAAAGGGTCACTAAGTGCTAAACCATTAAATACATGCTGGCTTCAGCTAAGTACCATCTTCTTTGATGTTCTGAGAAAAGTGTATGAAGGACTAAGGAAGACTAGAAGCCTGCAGTACTCCCAGGCCTCAGGCCTCTTCTCCTCTATATAGATACTGTCTTGCAACTGCATCCAGTCACATGGACTTATCAGCATCACTGAAACATGACTAAATTGATCTTACTACAGCTTTACAATGAGCTCTTCTGGCCTTAGTCCTCCTCTATTTATAGTTGCAGTCTGCACTGAACATGTTGCAGCACTATGTAAAATCTAATAACAAATGAATTATCTCCACAGTGACACACAAATTCCTTCAGATTAGGCACCTCCATCCCCTTCTTATAATCTGTCATAACACTCGGCAAAACAATGAGCCAACAAGCACGACTGAGGATCAGAAAGAATTACTAAATATTGAGATAAAACAATAATTTCCATTGCAATCTCTGTACAACCTGAGATGGCATGGTTCGTAGAGAAATTCACCTGGGGAGTTATTTCCTGAGCAGGACCATCATTTCTTTAAGATGCCTGAATACACGATAAGGAGGTAAGGCTACCTGATGATGGCTACAAGCATAATATTTTGAAGTTAGGTCTGCTTTCCACTTGCCTGAGAAGAATCCATCAGTAACCCAGCCACCAGCTTTGCCTCCTCAAAGCCCCTCTCATGAAGACAGAAAGTGTCCTGGAAAAAATGACCTTTGGGAAAAGAATAATGGCATGTCAGTTGGATACATCAAACAAAAAGTATTTCAGGCTGGGCACGGTGGCTCACGCCTGTAATCCCAGCACTTTGGGAGGCCAAGGTGGGCAAATCACTTGAGGTCAGGAGTTTGAGACCAGCCTGGCCAACATGGTGAAACCCTGTCTCTATTAAAATACAAAAAAAAAATTAGCTGGGTGTGGTAGCACATGCCTGTAATCCTAGCTACTCCGGAGGCTGAGGTGGGGGAATCACTTGAACCTGGGAGGTGGAGATTGCAGTGAGCCGACACCATGCCACTGCACTACAGCCTGGGTGACAGAGTGCGACTCCATCTTAAAAAACAAAAAAATAGGCTGGGCGCGGTGGCTGATGCCTGTAATCCCAGCACTTTGGGAGGCCGACGGAGGCAGATCACAAGGTCAGGAGATCAAGACCATCCTGGCTAACACGGTGAAACCCCGTCCTACTAAAGATACAAAAAAATTAGCTGGGCATGGCGGCATGTGCCTGTAGTCCCAGCTGCTGGGGAGGCTGAGGCAGCAGAATGGTGTGAACCCGGGAGGCGGAGTTTGCAGTGAGCTGAGATCGCACCACTGCACTCCAGTCTGGGTGACAGAGCAAAACTCCGTCTCAAAAAAAAAAAAAAAAAAAAAAAAAAGCAAAAAAACAAAAAACAAAAAAATAGAGCATTTCCATACCCTGCATCTCAGACATAGTCTTTTCCATGACATGCCTCCCAATTGTATTCTATTCTGACACTTAGGCTGGGCGCGGTGGCTCACGCTTGTAATCCCAGCACTTTGGGAGGCCGAGGCAGGCAGATCACGAGGTCAGGAGATCGAGACCACGGTGAAACCCCGTCTCTACTAAAAATACAAAAAATTAGCCAGGCGTGGTGGCGGGCGCCTGTAGTCCCAGCTACTCGGAGGCTGAGGCAGGAGAATGGCATGAACCCAGGAGGCAGAGCTTGCAGTGAGCCGAGATTGCGCCACTGCACTCCAGCCTGGGCGACAGAACGAGACTCCGTCTCAAAAAAAAAAAAATACTATTCTGACACTTAATACTCTAGTTGGGCCAGGGGGTGGCTCATGCCTGTAATCCCAACACTTTGGGAGGTCGAAGTAGGAGGATGGCTTGAGGCCAGGAGTTAGACACCATCCTGGGCAATATAGTAGACCAAGTCTCTTTATTAAAAAAATAAAATAAATATATACATATATATGAAAACAAACAATAAAAGAAAAAATACTCTAGTTGACTTTGCCTAGTAACTATCAGACAGTAAGAATATTTTTATGTCTGGCTTCTTTCAGTCAGCATTATGCTTGTGAGGCACACCCAACTTGTATTCATCCACCTGTGATTTTGTTCATATCTTTGCTGAAGAGTATGTCACAGAGGCTGGGCATGGTGGCTCATGCCTGTAATCCCAGCACTTTGGGAGGCCAAGATGGGCAGATCACTTGAGGTCAGCAGTTCAAGATCAGCCTGGTCAATACAGTGAAACTCCATCTCTACTAAAAATACAAAGAAAAATTAGCTGGGCCTGGTGGCTCGCACCTGTAATCCCAGCTACGTGGGAGGCTAAGGCAAGAGAATCACTTGAACCAGGAAGGCGGAAATTACAGTGAGCCAAGATTGTGCCACTGCACTCCAGCCTGGGTGACAGAGCAAGACTCTATCAAAAAAAAAAAGCCACAGAAATAAATACACCACAATTCATCCATTCTGTGGATCCACATTTGGGTTGTTTCTAATTTAGGCTATTTCAAATAATGTGATGAATAACTTTTACATTTAGCCTGGCACACGTATGCATGTTACATCACCAAGTCCATATTTAGTTGATACTGTTTAAAATGTGGCCGGGCACAGTGGCTCACAACTGTAATCCCAGCACTTTGGGAGGCCGAGGTGGGTGGATCACAAGGTCAAGAGATGGAGACCATCCTGGCCAACATGGTGAAACCCCATCTCTACTAAAAATACAAAAATTAGCTGGGCATGGTGGCCTGTGCCTGTAGTTCCAGCTACTCAGGAGGCCGAGGCAGGAGAATCGCTTGAACCCGGGAGGTGGAGGTTGCAGTGAGCCAAGATCACGCCACTGCACTCCAGCCTGGCAACAGAGCAAGACTCTGTCTCAAAAAAAAAAGGTGTTCTTATCAGCAATGCATGCACATCTTAAAGAAGACTTGATATTGTCACTGACTTTAGTTATGCTTTTATTTATTTTATTTTTTTTGTAGAGATGGGGTCTCGCTATGTTGCCCCCAGCTGGTCTCAAACTCATAGCTTCAGGGGCTCCTCCTGCTTCTGCTTCCCAAAGTGCTGGGATTACAGGAGTGAGCCACTGTGCCCGGCCTAGTTTTTTTTATTTATTTATTTATTTATTTATTTATTTATTGAGACGGTGTTTTGCTCTTGTTGCCCAGGCTGGAGTGCAATAGCACAATCTCAGCTCACCACAACCTCTGCCTCCCAGGTTCAAGCGATTCTCCTGTCTCTGCCTCCCAAGTAGCTAAGATTACAGGCATACGCCACCACACCTGGCTGATTTTGTGTTTTTAGTAGAGGCAGGGTTTCTCCATCTCGGTCGGGCTGGTCTGGAACTCCCAACCTCAGGTGATCCGCCCACCTCGGCCTCCCAAAGTGCTGGGATTACCGGCGTTTAAGTCACCGCATCCGGCCAATACACACTGATCTACACAAGAGATGCAAAGAAACAGAAAACATGCAAAATATTAACAAATGGTCAGTCTACAACAAGGATATATAATAGGTGTTCAATATTCTGGCCTTTCACATTTTCTTCAGTTTAGAATATTCAATCTACAGATAGCCTAGGCAACAAACCAAGACCCTGTCTTTAAAACGTAAATAAATAAATAAAAATATATGAGGGGGAAGGCCAGGCGTGGTGGCTTATACCTATAATTCCAGCACTTTGGGAGTCCCAGGCGGATGGATCACGAGGTCAGGAGTTCGAGACCAGCCCAACCCACATGGTGAAACCCCGTCTCTACAGAAAATACAAAATTAGCCAGGCGTGGTGGCACATGCCTGTAATCCGTTACTCGGGATGCTGAGGCAGGAGAATCGCTTGAACCCAGGAGACGGAGGTTGCAGTGAGCCTAGATCATGCCATTGCACTTCAGCCTGGGCAACGAGCGAAACTCCGTCTCAAAAATATATACATATACGAGGGGAAAAACACTGAATCAAAACACGTCTCTTTCACAGTTAATACAACTGTAATTTCTGATACTGGCATAATGAAGCCTGCATTCTACTTCCTGGAAGCCCCTCCGTTTTGAAGCTCTTTGGGAGGTAGGGACTTACGAAGTTCAGCTGCTGTTGGTCTCAAAAACACAGCGGTGTATTGCTACTTTGCTTTATAACTGTGGCAATATTTGCTTTTATTTCTAGAAACCTACAACTCCTGCACACTTGAAAAAGCATTTAACTGCTGAGCAATTTCTCAAACTTCAATAAGCGATGCCCCCCCTCACCCCCCCTACAGCCAGAGCATCTCCTCCGTCCAGGGCTCACCGGAACGCACTGCAATCGCCCGGTCGGTGACAAAAGGACGCTGGGGCCCTTTTCCACAACAGCGGAGATGCTTTTCCTTCTGGAGAAAGGACACAAAGGTTGACTGGCTGCTTTTAAACAGAGGGGCACGGTGGTTGGAGAAAAAAACACGTCTCTACGGGGGACCCTGGGCCAGGCCGACTGGTGCGGGCACAGCGGGAAGAGGCGCTCCGAGGAGGCGGCGGGGGAAACCCCTGCCTCGGGGTCCTGGCGGGGAGGGGGCGCCGCTTCTCCGGAGCAGCCGCGGGAGGCCGGCGCGTCTCAGACCTAGCCGAAGCGCGGGGCGGCGCCCTCCGACCCTCACTCCGCCTCCCGCTAGGCCCTCCTGCCCGGCCCTGCCTAGGTTGAGCATGAGCGCCAGCTGAGGTGAAAACCCAGCTAGGAAGCGGCTGGAGAGCGGGGAATAGGTATAGCGGCGCACCGGCTCGCACTTCCGCTTCCGGTTGCGCACCGCATTAAGTGTAGGGGGCCGAACCCCAAGAGCTTTGGAATGAGGATGATGTGAAGCTGAGAGAAGAGCTGGGGCCGCCTCTTCGACACGCGTACAGAAAAGTCCCGTTTTCTCGCATCCAAGGTGGACCAGAATCCAGATCAATCTGTCGATATTGGGAACGCCGCCGTACCAGGAAACCCAGCGCCAAGGGCCGGGTTGGAGGCGGGGACCGGCCCAGGGGGCGGGGCATGCGTGGAGGCGTCACCCAAGGCTTGGACTACAGGCAGCGGGATGCTCATCGAGTGCTTTTCATTTTTAGTTTTGTGAGATAAGGCTCCGGTTTGTCGCCTAGGCTGGAGTACAGTGGCTCCGTCATAGATCATTGCAACCTGGAACTCCTGCGCTGAAACGATCCTCCCTCCGCAGCCTCCGGAGTAGCTTGCACCACAGTTGCGCCCATCACGCCCAGCTAAGTTATCTTTTTCTAGAAACTTGGGTCTCACTATGTTCCCTAGGCTGGTCTCGAACTCCTGAGCCTAAAGGATCCTCCCCTTTTGGCTTCCCTAGTAGCTTGGACCGCAGGTGAGTGCCACCACGCCCGGCTAATTTTATTCTTTTTTTTTTTTGTAGAGACATGGTCTCTGTTACCCAGGCTGGTCTGGAACTCCTGGGCTCGAGTGATCCTTCCACTTTGGCCTCACAAAGTGCTGGGATTATAGGCATGAGACACCACCCTAGGGAAATTCTTTTCTGCAGGATTTTCTCCTTGTTTCTTCAACCCTCTGCAGGGTTATAAACATATTTACAAAGAAAAGCCCGCTGTAGTCCTAGCCACTGCGGGAGAATCACTTGAGCCCAGGAGTTCGAGACCAGCGACACCCTGTTTAAAAGATTAACCTGATGGGGCTGGCGGCGGTGGCTCACGCCTGTAATCCCAGCACTTTGGGAGGCCGAGGCAGGCGGAACACCTGAGGTCAGGAGTTCGAGACCAGCCTGGCCAACATGCTGAAACCCCATCTCTACTAAAAATATTTTTAAAATAGCCGGGCGTGGTGGTGGGCGCCTGTAATCCCAGCTACTCGGGAGGCTGAGGCAGGAGAATTGCTTAAACCTAGGAGATGGAGGTTGCAGTGAACCGATACGGTGCCACTGTACTCCAGCCTGGGTGACAGAGTGAGACTCCGTCTCAAAAAAAAAAAAAGATTAACCTGTTAATCCATAAAATGGTCTATGCCTCTGATACATTCAGTTCCTTCTTTAGGCCTTTAGTTTTGTTGCAATACAATTATAGCATACAATTCGACCGCCCCGTCTGGGAAGTGAGGAGCGCCTCTGCCCAGCCGCCCCATCTGGGAAGTGAGGAGCGCCTCTGCCCGGCCGCCCATCGTCTGGGAAGTGAGGAGTGCCTCTGCCCGGCCGCCCCGTCTGGGAAGTGAGGAGCGCCTCTGCCTGGCCGCCCATCATCTGGGAAGTGAGGAGCGCCTCTACCCAGCTGCTGTGCAACCTTCGAAGTGTGAAGTGACAGCCTTCATTGTAGAATGAATGAAGACACTGGCACTGATTATATAACACCTTGGCAGCTATCTCAAGTCATTGATGGTGGAGGTATTGGAATTTTAGAAGAAAGCAAACACACAAATTTGACTAAAGGCGATTTTGTGACTTCTTTCTATCGGCCTTGGCAAACCAAGGTTATTCTGGATGGAAATAGCCTTGAAAAGGTGATATATATATGAACGTATCTGATTTTTTTCCCCGTATAATTCTTACTTTGTGTATTTGATATTCAGTTGTGTTTGTAATCATGGAAAAATAAAAGCATATATAAAAAGAAAAAAACAATTATAGCATAAAATTAACCTGTTTAAAGTGTACAGTTTCATGGCTTTTTGTATATTCATATATTTGTGCATCGATCGTCACAATCAATTTTAGAACATTTTCATGACCACAAAAATAAACCCAGTACCCTAACCATCATCACCCAATCCGCTCATCCAGCCCTACCACCACCCCCAGCGTCCAAAGCAACAGCTAATCTTTCTGTCTGTATAGATTGCCTACTGTAGATATTGCCTGTAGAATTAGAATATAAAACACGTGGTGTTTGGCTTGTTTCATTTAATGTTTTCAAAGTTCATCCAATTAGCATATGTCAGTACTTAATTTTTTTTACTAAATAAGATTCCATCGTATGGTTATATCATAACATCAGTTGTTGGATATTGGGTTTTCTCTCTCTCTCTTTTTTTTTTTTTGGCTTTTTTGGATAATACAAGACGCATTTTAAGCAGTGGTCAAAGGAAAATTCATATTCCTAAACACTTTTGTCAATAAAAATGAGAATAGCTGGGTGCAGTGGCTCACACCCGTAATCCCAGCACTTTGGGAGGCCGAGGCAGGCAGATCACCTGAGGACAGGAGTTTAAGACCAGCCTGGCCAACATAGTGGAACCCGGTCTCTACTAAGAAATACAAAAATCAGCTGGGCGTGGTGGCGCGCACCTGTAATCCCAGCTTCTCGGGAGACTGAGGCAGGAGAATCACTTGAACCTGGGAGGCGGAGGTTGCAGTGAGCCAAGATGGCGCCACGGCACTTCAGCTTGGGCAATGGAGCGTGACTGTCTCAAAAAACAAAAAAAAGGAATAAAAAATAAATCCGCAGCTCAAAAAATAAAACCTAGAAAAAGAATATCAATGTAAACCAAAATGGAAAAAGGTTTATTTATTTATTTTTTATTTCAATAGCCTTTGGGAAACAGGTGGTTTTGGATTACATGGATAAGTTCTTTAATGGTGATTTCTGAGATTTTGGTGCACCCATCATCCGAGCAGTGTATAATGTACCCAATGTGTAGTTTTTTATCCACTTTTACCCCTCACCCTCCTCCCACCCTTCTCCCAGAGTCCCCAAAGTCCATTCTTTCTTTCTTTCCTTTTTCTTTTTTCTTTTTTGTTTTTTCATTTTGAGACAGAGTCTCACTCTGTTGCCCAGGCTGGAGTGTAGTGGCATGATCTCGGTAACCTCTGCCTCCCAGGTTCAAGCGGTTCTCTTGCCTCAGCCTCCTGAGTAACTAAGATTACAGACATGCGCCACCATGCTCAGCTAATTTTTATATTTTTAGTAGAGATGGGGTTTTGCCACATTGGCCAGGCTGGTCTTGAACTGCTGGCCTCAAGTGATCTGCCCACCTCGGCCTCCCAAAGTGCTGGGATTACAGGCGTGAGCCACTGCACCCACCCAAAGTTCATTATATCGTTCTTATGCCTTTGCATCCTCATAGCTTAGTTCTCACTTGTGAGAACATATATATGGTTTTCCATTCCTGAGTTACTTCAGTTAGAATAATAGTCTCCATCCACGTTGCTCAGAATGCTATGACTTTCTTGCTTTTTATGGCTAAGTAGTATTCTGTGGTGTATATATACCACATTTTTGTTATCCCCTTATTAGTTGATGGGCATTGAGGCTAGTTCCATACTTTTGCAATTGCAAACTGTGGGCTATAAACGTGTGTGCAAGTGTCTTTTTTTTTTCTTCTTTTTGAGATGGAGTCTCACTCTGCTGCCAGGCTGGAGTGCAGTGGCCTATCTTGGCTCACTGCAACCTCCACCTCCTGGGTTTAAATGATTCTCCTGCCTCAGCCTCCCGAGTAACTAAGACTACAGGTGCACGCCACCACGCCCAGCTAATTTTTGTATTTTTAGTAGAGACGAGGTTTCACCGTGTTGGCCAGCATGGTCTCGGTCTCTCGACCTCATGATCTGCCCACCTCAGCCTCCCAAAGTGCTAGCAATACAGGTGTGAGCCACCGTGCCCGGCGTGTTTCAGACATTTTTAAGACTATGTCCCATTCATTTAAAATACTATTTTTCCCCATTGAATTGTTTTGACACCTTTGTCAACCATCATAAGACTGTAAATGTGAGCTTAGATGTTTTAAATGGAGAATTATACCAAACCTTCCAAGTTCAGATATTCCCAGTGCTCTATAATTTAAGAACAATGAAAATGAAGAAACCCTTCCTAATTCCTTTTATGAAGAAAGTATAACATTGATACAAAATGTGGTAGAGGCTGGGCATAGTGGCTGACACCTGTAATCCCAGCACTTTGGGAGGCCGAGGCAAGTGGGTCACCTGAGGTCAGGAGTTCGATACCAGCCTGGCCAACATGATGAAACCGTCTCTACTAAAAATACAAAAATCAGCTGGGTGTGGTGACATGCACCTGTAATCACAGCTACTCAGGAGGCTGAGGCAGGAGAATCGCTTGAACCCAGGAGGCAGAGGTTGCAGTAAGCTGAGATCACACCATTGCACTCCAATGGTGACAGAGCAAGACACCGTCTCAAAAAAAAAAGTGGTAGAGTACAAAAAATGAAAAATTGCAGAACCATATCAATTATGAATATGGATTCAAATATGCTGTTAGCTATTAACAAATAAAATACAAGACCACATTAAGAAAATAACTATCCCCATGTGAAGTTTAGCATAAAACAGCAATATTAGTGCAGTTATTAGAAAATCCATTAAATAGTCCAGGTGTGGTGCCTCATGCCGGTAATATCAGCACTTTGGGAGGCTGAGGTGGAGGTTGCATTGCCCAAGCTCATGAGTTCCAGACCAGCCTGGGCAACATGGTGAAAGCCCATCTCTACAAAAAAGACAAAAATTAGTCATGTGTGATCTCAGCTACTCACGAGGATGAAGTGGGAGGATCGCTTGAACCCAGGAGGCGGAAGCTGCAGTGAATTGTGACCGACCATGACCCTGCACTCTAGCCTGGGTGGTAGAGCCAGACCTTGTCTCAAGAAAAGAAAATAAAAGAAATCTACTAAATAATGCACCATATAAATATATCTACGAGAACAAGTCATGTGACTTTCTCCATGGATGCTGATGAAGCCTTTGGAAAAAATTCAACACTCATTTATTTATTTATTTATTTATTTATTTTGAGACGGAGTCTTGCTCTGTCACCCAGGCTGGAGTGCAGTGGCGCAATCTCGGCTCACTGCAAGCTCCACCTCCCGGGTTCACGCCATTCTCCTGCCTCAGCCTCTCCGAGTAGCTGGGACTACAGGCACCTGCCACCATGCCCGGCTAATATTTTTGTATTTTTAGTAGAGATGGGGTTTAACCGTGGTCTCGATCTCCTGACCTCGTGATCCACCCACCTCGGCTTCCCAAAGTGCTGGGATTACAAGCGTGAGACACCGTGCCCGGCCAACACTCATTTATTATTATTGTTATTATTATTGTTGTCAGAGATAGGGTCTTCCTATGTTATGCAGGCTGGATCAAACTCCTGGGCTCAAGAGATCCTCCTCCCTCAGCCTCCTGAGTAGCTGGGGCTATAGGTGTGCAACACCACACCCAGCACAATGTCCATTATTGATATCAGCATTCCAGAAAAACAGAAATTAGTGAATACTTTCTTAAGATCATTGCCTATACCTATAGCTAAGTGTGTGTGTGTGTGTCTGTGTGTGTGTGTACTGGAAACATTAGATAATGCAATTCAGTAAGAAAAATTAATTTGAAACATAGAATTGCAGCCGGGCACGGTGGCTCACACCTGTAATCCCAGCACTTTGGGAGGCCAAGGCAGGAGGATCACCTGAGGTCAGGAGCTCGAGACCAGCCTGACCAACATGGTGAAACCCCATCTCTATTAAAAATACAAAAATTAGCCGGACATGGTGGCATGCTCCTGTAATCCCAACTACTCAGGAGGCTGAGGCAGGAGAATCGCTTGAACCTGGTAGGTGGAGGTTGGAGTGAGCCGAGATTGCACCACTGCACTTAAGCCTGGGCAACAGAGCAAAACTCCATCTCAAAAAAAAAAAAAAAAAGAAGAAGAAGAAGAAAAAGTAAAGAAGCATAGAATTGCAAAAAAAGGAAACTATCTCTTTTTGCAGATGATGTGATATTATATATGGAAATCCCTAGAGAATAAAATAAGTTAAGAGAATGTGAAATTGCTATCTAAAAACAATGGCATTCATCTACCAGTCAAAAGCCAGTAAGGTGATGTAATAAAACTTATGGAGAATAGAAACATAAAGATACTTAGGTTTAAACTTATCAAAAAACGTGTAAAACTTACATGAAGAAGCTTTAAAACAAACATTCTTGAAAGACACAAAATAGACTTGAACAAATGGAAAATTCCTTGTTCTTCTATAAGACGACTTAACATCACATAGATAGCAATTCTTAACAGGTTAACTCAAAAATATAACTATCCCAGGCCAGGCGTGGTGGCTTACGCCTGTAATCCCAGCACTTTGGAAGGCCGAGGCGGGAGGGTCACGAGGTCAGGAGATAGAGACCATCCTGGCTAACACGGTGACACCCTATCTCTACTAAAAATACAAAAAATTAGCCGGGCGTGGTGGGGGGCGCCTGTAGTCCCAGCTACTCAGGAGGCTGAGGCAGGAGAATGGCGTAAACCCGGGAGGCGGAGCCTGCAGTGAGCCGAGATCGCGCCACTGCACTCCAAACTGGGGAAGAGAGTGAGACTCCCTCTCAAAAAAAAAGACCAAATCCAAGATGGCGGCGAGCAGGAGGCTGATGAAGGAGCTTGAAGAAATCCACAAATGTGAGATGAAAAACTTCCGTAACATCCAGGTTGATGAAGCTAATTTATTGACTTGGCAAGGGCTTATTGTTCCTGACAACCCTCCATATGATAAGGGGGCCTTCAGAATCGAAATCAGCTTTCCAGTAGAGTACCTATTCAAACCACCGAAGATCACATTTAAAACAAAGATCTATCACCCGAACATCGACGAAAAGGGGCAGGTCTGTCTGCCAGTAATTAGTGCTGAAAACTGGAAGCCAGCAACGAAAACCGACCAAGTAATCCAGTCCCTCACAGCACTGGTGAATGACCCCCAGCCCGAGGACTCGTTTTGGGCTGACCTAGCTGAAGAATACACTAAGGACCGTAAAAAATTCTGTAAGAATGCTGAAGGGTTTACAAAGAAATATGGGGAAAAGCGACCTGTGGACTAAAATCTGCCACGATTGGTTCCAGCAAGTGTGAGCAGAGGCCCCGTGCAGTGCATTCAGACACCCGGCAAAGCAGGACTCTGTGGAAATTGACATGTGCCACTGCCTGGGGTTAGCTTGTGGCAGTTACTAACTCTCTACAGTTTTCTTAATCAAAAGTGGTCTAGGTAACCTGTTAAAGGATTAAAATCTAAGATCTTCTAAAATATATATATATATATCATATATATATCATATATATATAAATATATCATATATATTTATATATCATATATAATATATAAATATATCATATATATTTAAATATATAAAAAATAATCCCAATAAAAAACCACCAAACTTTTTAATGGAGTTATGTAAATTAATTTTAAAGTTCATATGGGAGCACAAATGTCTGATAATACCCAAGAAAACTCTGAAAAACAAAAGTGACAATGCCCTACAGATATTAAGACATACTATAAAGCCTCTACAATTAAAACTGTGGATAGGAACAGGAACACGAAACAGACAAATGGGATAATATGGAATATCTAGAAATAGATCCAGGAACATATGGGAATTCAGTTCAGAAAGGTGGTATTTCAGATCAATTGGGGCAAAAATGCAGTTTGCAATGAAAGGTGCTAAGATTAACTGGACAGCCATTTGGAAAAAGACAAAATTATATGGATAACTCACACCATTCACAAAATAAACTCCAAATGGATCAGGGAACTAAATGTGAAAAACAAAAATATATGCATATGTAGGGTATTTGAATGATTATTGGGCGATTAATGAAAAAGATGTGACCACAAGGCGGCAGTAGCACACTTGGACCATGCTTTGACGGGTTTGTGTGTGCGGTCCCTCATAGCATGAGAATATCCAAAGGCTACAGAGTTGGAGGTCACTACTCAGAACGGGAGGAGAGCAAGAGAACTCCAGGGAGAGAATGGGAGTTGAGAGGGAGCTTATGTGTTTTTGTTGTTGTTGTTGTTGTTTTGTTTTGTTTTTCCTTTTTGTGGAGAATGGGGTCTCGCTATATTGCCCAGGCAGGTCTCGAACTCCTGGGCTCAAGCTATCCTCCCTCCTCTTGCCTCCCTGAGAGCTGGGATTACAGGCATGAGCCACTGCACCCGGCCAAGTGGGAGCTTATGTGCTAGGTGAAGTTGCTTAGCAGCCTAGTGGGAAGTTTCTAAATCAGAAAGCTCTGAAGAGCAGCAAGGGATTTGGGGTCCTTTTTATAGCTGGAGGGTTTATCTTCTCTGTGGCCATCAAATGGTTGGCACAATTTCACCAGGGTGTGCAGAGCAGGCAGGCCCTAAAGGACTAAAAATCTGCTTGTTTGGGCTATGTTTAAACCCAAACAATTGATTCAGGAGGAGGACGAGGAGGAAGAAGAAGAAGAGGAAGAAGAGGAAGAGGAAGAAGAAGAAAAGAAGGAGGAGGAGGAGGAAGAAGAAGAAGAAGAAGGAGAAGGAGAAGGAAAAAGAAGAAGAAGAAGAAGAAGAAGAAGAAGAAGAAGAAGAAGAAGAAGAAGAAGAAGAGAAGAAGAAGAAGAAGAAGAAGAAGAAGAAGAAGAAGAAGAAGAAGAAGAAGAAGAAGAAGAAGAAGAAGAAGAAGGAAGAAAGAAGAAGGAGGAGGAGGAGGAGGAGGAGGAAGAAGAAGAAGAAGAAGAAGAAGAAGAAGAAGAAGAAGAAGAAGAAGAAGAAGAAGAAGAAGAAGAAGAAGAAGAAGAAGAAAGAAGAAAGAAGGAAAACACACACACACACAATTGGATGGCCAAGCGTGGTGGCTTGCACCTGTAATCCCACGGAGGTCAAGGCAGGAGGATTGCTTGAACCCAGGAGTTTGAGGCTACAATAAGCTGTGATCCTGCCACTGCACTCCAGCCTGGGCAACAAATCAAGACCCTATCTTTAAACAAACAAACAAAAAACAATTAAAAACAATTGGAGTGGCCGGGCATGGTGGCTCATGCCTGTAATCCCAGCACTTTGGGAGGCCAAGGCAGGCGGATCACTTGAGGTCAGGAGTTCAAGACCAGCCTGGCCAACATGGTGAAACCCTGTCTCTACTAAAAATACAAAATTTTCCAGGGATGGTGGTGCGTGCCTGTAATCCCAGCTACTCAGGAGGCTGAGGGAGAAGAATCACTTGAACCCAGGAGGCAGAGGCAGCAGTGAGCTGAAATTGCGCCATTGCACTCCAGCCTGGCCAAAAAGAGCGAAACTCCGTCTTAAAAAAAAAAAAAAAAAAAATTGGATGTGGAAAAACTTGAGTTTGGGGCTGGGCGCGGTGGCTCATGCCTGTAATCCCAGCACTTTGGGAGGCCAAGGTGGGCAGATCACGAGGTCAGGAGATCGAGATCATCCTGGCCAACATGGTGAAACCTCGTCTCTACTAAAAATACAAAAACTAGCTGGCTGTGGTTGCATGTGCCTGTAATCCCAGCTACTCGGGAGGCTGAGGCAGGAGAATCCCTTAAACCAGGGAATTGGAGGTTGCAGTGAGCCCAGATCACGCCACTGCACTCCAGCCTGGCAACAGAGCGAGACTCTTGTCTCAAAAAAAGAAAAAAAATAAATAAACAATTGGAGGTGGAAAAACTTGAGTTTGGGGCCAGGTGCGGTGGCTTATACCTGTAATTTCAGCACTTTGGAAAGCCAAGGTGGGTGGATCACCTGAGGTCAGGAGTTCGAGACCAACCTGGCTAAAATGGTAAAACCCATCTCTACTAAAAAATACAAAAAAAAAAAAAAAAAAAAAAGAGCCAGACTAAAACTTGAGTTTGACACTGGCAGCTATTGTGAGTAATGGTGCTATGAACATTGGTGTACAAATATTAAAGATCTGAGAATATCTTTACATTTCAGGGTGACCCTCAGCACAAAGACAACCTGTATCAACCAACCAACCAAAACAATAAACAAAAAAGCCCAGCAAACACTGGACAAAGAAGAAAATCAGCTTTCCAGGGTTACCACATTATCAGATTCAAATGTCCAGTTTTTGACAAAAATCTCAAGGTACACAAACAGGAAAGTATGGCCCATTCAAAAAAATAAATAAATAAATAAATACAAATTTTCCCTGAAAGAGACCTAATCGTAGATCTACTAGATAAGGACTTTAAAACAACTGCCTTAGAGACATTCAAAGAACTAAAGGAAGACACAGAAAAACTCAAGAAAATGATGTATGAACAGAACATAAATAACAATAAAGAGATAGAAAACCTAAAAAGAAACCAAGAAGAAATTCTGGAGCTAAAAAATACAATAATTAAAATGAAAAATTCACTACAGGGATTCAAAGGAGATTTCAGCTGTTGCATGCCAAACCTCTCCATGGATGATGTCAAAGGTACCCCTAGTAGTGACAACCAAAAATGTCTCCAGACATTGTTAACTGTCCCCCAAGAGTAAAAACATCCCCATTGAAAACCACTGCTCTAGACCTACCTCCCAATTTATAGAAAATGCAGGTGACAGAAGAACAGCTAAAAGAAACCATGAGCAGGCCGGGCACTGTGGCTCAGGCCTATAATCCCAGCACTTTGGGAGGCCAAGGCAGGTGGATCACCTGAGTTCAGGAGTTCGAGACCAGCCTGGCTAACATGGTGAAACCCTGTTTCTACTAAAAATACAAAACATTAGCCAGGCAAGGTGGTGCATGCCTGTAATCCCAGCTACTGAGGAGGCCAAGACAGGAGAATTGCTTGAACCCAGGAGGCGGAGGTTGCAGTGAGCCAAGATCATGCCATTGCACTGCAGTTTGGGCAACAAGAGTGAAAACTCGTCTCAAAAAAAAAAAAAAAAAAAAGACACAAGGTCTTGCTATGTTGCCCAGGCTGGATTCCAATTCCTGGGCTCAATCCATCCTCCCAACTCAGCCTCCCCAGTAGCTGGGACTACAGGTGTGAGTCACCATGCCCTATCTTCAAAGTTTAATACTATGCTAGTATATAAGAAAACCGATACTTTATAACCCAATGGTGAAACAATATTCCTCTGGAATCAGACTGCCTGAGATTGAATCTAGGCCTAAACTCTCTGTGCATAATATTTTTCATTTGTAAAATGAGGGTTAGATTAATATCCACTTTCTAGCTCTGAGGGTACATAGTTGAATAGAGTGCTCATGTGAGATGATTTAACTCTATGACATTTCAGCCAACTGTAGTGTCAGAGTGTCACCTTGAAAAGAGGTTGGTTCCTTTGGAAGAAATGTTACTTCCAGAAGTTAGAATAAAAGGATTTTTTTTTCTTTTTTGAGACTGAGTTTCATTCTTGTTGCCCAGGCTGGAGTGTAATAACACAATCGTGGCTTACCACAACCTCTGCCTCTTGGGTTCAAGCGATTCTCTTGTCTCAGCTTCCCGAGTAGCTGGGATTACAAGCAGGCGCCACCACACCTGACTAATTTTTTATATTTTTAGTAGAGATGTGGTTTCTCCATGTTGGTCAGGCTGGTCTCAAAGTCCTGACTTCCAGTGATCTGTCCGCCTCGGCTTCCCAACGTGCTGGGATTACAGGCATGAGCCACTGCACCCTGCCAGAATTTTTTTTTTTTTTTTTTTTTGAGGCCAAATTTTGCTCTTGTTGCCCAGGCTGGAGTGTAATGGCACGATCTCAGCTCACTGCAACTTCTGCCTCCCAGGTTCAAGCAGTTCTTCTGCCTCAGCCTCCCAAGCAGCTGGGATTACAGGTGCCCACCACCACGCCCAGTTAATTTTTTGTATTGTTAGTAGAGACGAGGTTTCACCATGTTGGCCAGGCTGGTCTTGAACTCCTGACCTTCAGGTGATCCACCCGCCTCTGCCTCCCAAAGTGCTGGGATTATAGGCATGAGCCACCATGCCCAGCCTTCACAACTTTTTTTTTTTTTTTTTAGATAGGCTGTCACTCCTGTAACTCAGGCTGGAGTGTAGTGGAGTGATCTTCACTTACTGAAGCCTTGACCTCCTGGTCTCAAGAGATCCTCCCACCTCAGCCTCTCAAGTAGCTAGGACTACAAGTGCACGCCACCATGCCCAGCTAATTTTGTATATTTTTGGAGAGATGAGGTCTCACTATATTGCCCTGGCTGGTCTGAAACTCCTGGGCTCAAGAGATCCCCCCACCTCAGCCTCTTAAGTGCTGGAATTATAGGCATGAGCCACTGCACCTGACCACTCTGTTTTTCTTTCTGTTTAAAGACAGGGTCTTGCTATATAGCCCAGGCTAGAGTGCAGTGGTCATTCACAGGCATGATCATGTGCACTACATCTTTGAACTCCCAGGCTCAAGCGATCCTTCCGCCCCAGCCTTCCCAATAGCTAGGACTACAGGCATGTGCCATCACACCCAGCAAGTTTCCCTTAGTTCTCTGAAATGTTTTAAGACTCCACTCAAATCTTTTTAAACAGTCTTAAATTTTCATCATATTACCTAGTGATTTTTTTTTTTTTTAAGATGGAGCCTTGCTCTATTGCCCAGGATGGAGTGCAGTGGTGTGATCTCAGCTCACCTCCCAGGTTCAAGCTATTCTCCTGCCTCAGTCTCCCAAGTAGCTGGGACTACAGGTGTGCACCATCATGCCCGGCTAATTTTTGTACTTTAGTAGAGGTAGGGTTTTACAATGTTGGCTAGGCTTGTCTTGAACTCCTGACCTCAAGTGATCCACCTGCCTCAGCCTCCCAAAATGCTGGGATTACAGGTGTGAGCCACTGCACTCAGCCTGACCTAGTGATGTTTTACTCCCAGTTCCAATGTTCCACAGTTAGACTCCAGACGTACCAAAATCATTTAACTTTCACGAATTCACCATGGCCTTTATGCAGTGGTTTTCAACAGTGGCTGCACATTAGATTCACTGGAGGACTTTTAAAAACACTCATACCCATGACACATCCCCATAAATGCTTTTTTAATTGGTCTGAGGTAGGACTCAACCCTTAGTACATTTCTCAAGTTTCCAGGAAATTCTATAAGGATTAGGCTGAGAATTACTGACTTGGCTTCTGCATTCATATGCTCTTCTTGACCACTTGATATACTCCTACACATATTTCAGAACTTAAGTCAACCTTGCCTCCTTGGGGGAAAATATCCTGTTAGGTGTTTTTTGTTTGTTTTTTTGTTTTTGAGATGGAATCTCCTTCTGTAGCCCAGTGGCGGATCTTGGCTCACTGCAACCTCCGCCTCCAAGCGAGGTCCAAGCGAATTCTCCTGCCCCAGCCTCCTGAGTAGCTGGAATTACAGGCATGCACCACCACACCCCATTAATTTTTGTATTTTTAGTAGAGATGGGGTTTCACCATGTTGGCCAGGCTGGTCTTGAACTCCTGACCTCAAGTGATCTGCCCAAGTTGGGCTCCCAAAGTGCTGGACTTACAGGCATGGGCCACCATGTCCCGCCTCCCATTAGGTGTACTGTTATCCCTCCCCACTCCCAGCACCCTATAGCCCCTTTGAAATTCCTTTATTATAAGTCTTGTCATAATGCTTTATCACTTGCCCTGTTTATCTTTCATGCTGTCTGATGAACTCCAGGAAAACATTAACTAATTTTAGTCTAGACACCTTCTTGTGGAAGTTAGGCAAACAGACTTCCGAAAGACTGTCCTGATTTAAAATCCCAGGTCCCACAAAAAAACTTTTTTCTTTACAGCCAAGCAAGTGGAAAAAACAAAAACAAAAACAAACAAACAAAACCTTTATTTTTTAATTGCTCTATCAACGAAAAAGAAAATAAGAGAAATTTCCCAAGGACAAACAATTTTTTTTTTTTTTTTGAGACGGAGTTTCGCTCTTGTTGTCCAGGCTGGAGTGCAATGGTGCAATCTTGGCTCACTACAACCTCCGCCTCCGGGTTCAAGTGATTCTCCTGTCTCAGCCTCCCGAGTAGCTGGGATTACAGGTGCACGTCACCACGCCCTGCTAATTTTGTATTTTTAGTAGAGATGGGGTTCCACCATGTTGGCCAGGCTGGTCTCGAAATCCTGACCCCAGATGATCCACCCGCCTTGGCCTCCCATAGTGCTGGGATTACACGTGTGAGCCACTGCACCCAGCCTAATAATTTTTTTAAGTTAGCAGAATCCAGGGATAGGAGAACTTTCCCTCAGTATTTTTCTTCCCTTCCAGAATACAGAGTGATTGCTGAAAAATAGCTTCCCCTCCAGGAATGGCACTAGCTCTTGTGACTAGTTTTTACCACACAATGTTAAAGGAAAAAAAAATGCGTTGTGTTAGCCAAAGAGCAATGTGCTTTCTCTTTTTTATGAGACAGGGTCTCAATCTGTCACCCAGGCTAGAGTGCAGTGGTGCTGCACAGCTCACTGCAGCCTCAAACTTCTGGGCTCAAGCAATCCTCCAGCCTCAGCCTCCCAAGTAGCTGGAACTTCAGGTGTGCATCATCACGCCTAATTTTTAATTTTTTGTTCCAGAGATGGGGTCTTGCTAGGTTGCCCAGGCTTGTTTCCAACTCCTGGTCTCAGGCAATCCTCCCCACTCAGCCTCCAAAAGCACTGGGATTGCAGGCATAAGTCACCATGCCCAGCCTGCTTTCTCTATTTTTACTTTCCCTTTCCACCTAGATGTACATGGTGTCTCAACATTCAAAGATCCTGGGTTTCTGCACCACCAGGGGGAAGAAAGCCAATTAAATTTAGATTGTCACATGAGTAGGAAATTAACTGAAACTTTGATATTTGTCTGTTACATTAGGTTACCCACAAATACACAGCTAGATGGAAAAGAAATGTTACTGGGATATAATTTTGGTTAAATAGGACCCAAGAACTCAAGACCAGCCTGGGCAACATGATGAAACCCTATGTCTTAAAAAAAAAAAAAAAAAAAAAAACAGCCAGGCATGGTAGTGTGCACCGGTAGTCTCAGTTACTTGGGAGGCTGAGGTAGAAGAATTGCTTGAACCCAGGTGAGGGAGGTTGCAATGAGTCGAGATTGGGCCAGTGCACTCCAGCCTGAGGGACAGAATTAGACTGTCTCAAAAAAAAAAAAAAAAAAGTAGGTGGGGCGTGGTGGCTCATGCCTGTGATCTCAGCACTTTGGGAGGCCAAGGTGGGTGGATCACCTGAGGTCAGGAGTTCGAGACCAGCCTGACCAACATGGTGATACCCCATTTCTATTAAATACAAAAAATTAGCTGGGTATGGTGGTGGGCACCTGTAATCCCAGCTACTCGGGAGGCTGTGGCAGGAATCTCTTGAACCTTGGGGGCAGAGGTTGCAGTGAGCCGAGACTGCACCATTGCACTCCAACCTAGGCTACAAAAACAAAAACTCCGTCTCAAAAAAAAAAAAAAAAACTAGAAATGTTGGAGTTGTTCTCAGGAGTTGGGTTAAGCAGAAGTCAAGATGGCAGTCGGCATCCAAGATGGAGTCATGATTGCCTTCACAGCCCCTAATAGGGCCCAGTTATTGGGCCTCCCTTTCAGATACTGTTGCATGGCAGCATGGCAGCTTTATATCCTGGGCAAGATCGTGGAGTAAAATTACTCAGGTTCTACTTTACCAGCTATGTTGCTTTGGGCAACTTAACTTCTCTGTGCCTCAGTGTCTTCATCTCTACCTCCCTCAGTGGGCTGCTGATAGGAGTCCATGCATGAAGGACTGAACACAGTGCCTGCCACATAAGAAGCACTCAATAGGCTGGGTGTGGTGGCTCACACCTGTAATCTCACCACTTTGGGAGGCTGAGGCAGGAGGATCGCTTGAGCCAAGGAGTTTGAGACCAACCTGAACAACATGGTGAGACCACGTCTTTACAAAATAATAATAATAATAATTCTTTTTAAAAATTAGCCAGGTGTGGTGGTGCATGCCTGTATTCCCAGCTGCTGGGGAGGATGAGGTGGGAAGATTGCTTGAACCCAGGAGTTCGAGGCTGCAGTGAGCTACAGTCACACCACTGCACTCCAGCTTGGGTGATGGAGTAAGACCGTGTCTCAAAATAAATAAATAAAAATAAAATAATAATAAATGTCAGCTATTGTGATTATGCTTTGCCTTCATTGGAGGGCAGCCCTGAAGCCCCCAGCCTCTTATCTGGGAGAAGGCAATGATTAGGGATGGGGAGGTTCCAAAAGGGGAGAAGCTCTGTCTGATGTCCCATCACCACATCACCCCTCGGGGCAAGGCCCATGTTAGAGGTCACTAAGGCAGAATGAATTCTCCATAGGGTAAGCCCAGGAAGAAGACACCTGTAACCGGTGGTATGCCACAGCTCAGGAGAGCCAAATGCTGAACCTTCAATTATTTTGTGAGCCAGTTGTTAAAACTGTTGGTAGCTTGAAACCGGCTGTGGTGAGACAGTGTTTACACCATAGTAATCTGCAAATGCTACAGATCAGGGCCTTCTTCCCCCACCTGCTAGCACTGCCTGTAAACACTTACCTGCTTCAAAATAAATGCCTGCTGCCAGTTGCAGCGGCTCACACCTGTAATCCCAGCACTTTGGGAGGCTAAGGCAGGCGGATCACTTAAGGCCAGGAGTTTGAGACCAGCCTGGCCAACATGGTGAAACCCCGTCTCCTAAAAATGTAAAAATTAGCTGGGTGTGGTGGCATGTGCCTGTAATCCCAGCTACTCAGGAGGCTAAGGCAGGCTGAAGCTGAAACCTTGGAGGCAGAGGTTGCAGTGAGCTGAGATTGCACCACTGCACTCCAGCTTAGGTGACAGAGTGAGACTAGCATCTCCAAAAAACAAACAAAAAAACTAAAATTGATGCCTGCTGCTCCCTCCCTTCCAACTGGAAAGGCAGGGAGGAAAAAGAAAGGAAGTTGTTTTTCCCTAGAGTTGTTCCAGGTTGGGGCATCAGCAATGCACTTCCAGAACCACCTGCAGAGTCCAGCACAGGGCTGGTGTTGAGTCACCCTCATATTCTCCCAAACTGACCCCAGCTCTCCAGACACTCTCTGCAAGCATAACAAACCTCATTTCCCTCCTTGCTCCCACAGGCTCTGAGACTTCACCAATCTCTGTTTCTACCTGGTTCAACCCAGCCCCCCGATGTCCTGGGCTGGAGCTGCTGGGGTTGGTCACAGCTTTGGACAATCAGACCTTGACTAGGGCCATATCAGGGTCACACTCATAGCCTAGTCCTCGTGTGGCCAGATGGAGAAGGAATTTCGGGTGAGGTGGCTCATGCCTGTAATCCCAGTATTTTGGGAGGCCAAGGCAGGAGGATCATTTGCACTCAGGAGTTAGAGACCAGCCTGGGCAACATAGTGAGACCCCATCTCTACAAAAAATAAAAAGTAGCTAGGCGTGATGGCACATTCCTGTGGTCCCAGCTACTTGGGAGGCTGAAGTAGGATGGCTTGGGCCCAGGAGTTCGAGACCAGTCTCGGCAACATAGGGAGACTCCTGTCTCTATCTGTCTGTCTGTCTATCTATCTATATTTATTTTTCAAACAGAGTCTCTCTCTGTTGCCCAGGCTGGAGTGCAGTGGCCCAATCTCGGCTCTCTGCAACCTCCTATCTATCTATCTATATGTATTTTTGAAACAGAGTCTCTCTGTTGCCCAGGCTGGAGTGCAGTGGTACAATCTCGGCTCTCTGCAACCTCCCCGTCCAGGGTTCAAGCGATTCTCCTGCCTCAGCCTCCTGAGTAGCTGGGATTATAGGCATGTGCCAACAAGTCCAGCTAATCTTTGTATTTTTAGTAGAGACGGGGTTTCACCATGTTGGCCAGGCTGGTCTCGAACTCCTGACCTCAGATGATCCTCCCACCTTGGTGTCCCAAAGTGCTGGGATTACAGGCATGGGACACACCATGCCTGGCCCCATCTCTATTTAAAAAAAAAAAAAAAAAAAAAAAAGGTTGGGCACAGTGGCTCACACCTGTAATCCCACCACTTTGGGAGGCCAAGGGGGGCAGATCACAAGGTCAGGAGTTTGAGACCAGCCTGACCAATATGGTGAAACTCCGACTTTACTAAAAATACAAAAATTAGCCGGGCATGGTGGCACGTGCCTGTATTCCCAGCTACTTAGGAGGCTGACGCAGGATAATCACTTGATCCCGGGAGGCAGAGGTTGCAGTGAGCTAAGAATGCGCCACTGCACCACTCCAGCCTGGGCAACAGACCAAGACTCCGTTTCAAAAAAAAAAAAAAAAAGAGAGAGACAGAGAGAAAGAGAAGGAATTTCTACTGCAACTCTGGGTGGGAAGAGCATGGGAGGAACATCTCTGGCTCTTCTCTGATGGGTAAGCTTGGAATAAGAAACCAAGTGTACCCAGCTCAGCCCTCTTCTCCAACCTAGCTCTAAGTACCAGAGGAGGCACCTGGGCCTGCTGAGCAGGCGGTGAACCCACAGAGCCGGGGCTTAGCCACACACAGCAACGCTCATCTCACTGGTGGGCGCTCACAATTACAATCTGACACCTGCATCTTTCAAGTGGTTCAGACTCGAAAGGCAGGAAAAGGAGGTGTTACTTACTGAACCACTAAAGCCTGAGCCACCTGCGAGGCCCTGCCCACTCCTGTCCCCATTATCTCCTTTCGTTTTATTTTTTTTTGAGACAGGGTCTTACTCTGTCACCCAGGCTGGAGTGCAGTGGTGATCACAGTTCACTGCAACCTCCGAGTCCCAGGCTTAAGCAATCCTCCCACCTCAGCCTCCTGAATAGCTGAGATACCAGCTGGGTAGATGCACACCACCACGCCTGGCTAATTTTTTCTGTAGAGACAGGGTTTCACCATGTTGCCCAAGCTGGTCTCGAACTCCTGAACTCAAAGTGATTTACCTGCCTCAGATGTCCCAGGTTGGCCTTAAACTCCTGGGCTCAAGTGATCCACCCACCTCAGCCTCCCAAAGTGCTGGGATTACACATGTGAGCCACTATGCCCGGCCCTGACCTCACGTTCGACAGCTCTTCTCCCTGCTCACTCTGCCACACAGCCTTCTTTCTGTTTCTGGAAAATGCCAAGTTCATTCTCATCTTAGCAGTGCTGGCCTTTCCTCTTCTGCTCTAGCTCTTCTGATCTTTGCTTTCTCTTCACCTCTCAGATCTCAGCACAGAGGCCTGCCCTGCTCACTCAACCATGCAAGTGTGCCTCCATCACGTGACCCTGGTGTACTGGCTCAGAGTCTCCAAAATTACAACATAGTGGCTGGGCGCAGTGGCTCACGCCTGTAATTCTAGCACCTTGGGAGGCCGAGGCGGGCAGATCACAAGGTCAGGAGTTTGAAACCAGCCTGACCAACATGGTGAAACCCCAACTCTACTAAAAATACAAAAATTAGCTGGGCGTGGTGGCAGGTGCCTGTAATCCCAGCTACTCGGGAGGCTGAGGCAGCAGAATCACTTGAACCCGGGAGACGGAGGTTGCAGTAAGCCAAGATCGCACCATTGCACTCCAGCCTGGGTGACAGAGTGAGACTCTGTCCCCACCCAAAAAAATTAAAACATAGATTGGTTTACCTGTTTGTTGTCCTGTCTTCTCCTCTATGAGATCTACGAGGGCAGGGTCTTGTCAGTTTTGTTCATTGTTGTGGCCCAGTTTCCCAGAACCTAGAACAGTGCCTGCAAAATAGTAGAAGCTCAAGAAACACTGGTTGAATGAATAAACTGAATACTTCTCGGGAAAAAAAAAAATGATTTTTTTCTTTAATAGCAAAATAATATACGTCTTGGAAAATACAGCATACAAAATACAGAAAATATAATTGAGAACTTTTATGAGCATATCGATCATTGAATCGCGAGTCTGCATTGCCTATCTCTCCGCGTCTCTTGCGTGTGTGTAGGTATATAAATGGTGTATAGGCTTGTGGGTGTGCATGCATAGACAGTCCTTCTTGGGTACTCATAAGGGGGCTCAGACCCTCGGGTGCCCCTAAGTCTTAACCCCACCCCTTCTTCATCCGTCCGGTTCCTGAGGACGACCATGAAGGTGACTCTTCATTGAGAGCCTCTGGAGGCTGGGAGCTTTTAGAGTAAGGCTTTGCAATGTAACCATGAGGTAGCTATGATCATCCTTATTTCCAGATGTGGGAACTAGGCTTCCCAGAGGCTGATGATATGACCAAGGCCACATAGCTGGCAAACAGTGATTCCAAAGGTCTGGAGGGCCCTAGGCCTCTGTTCTCGCAACCTGGGGCTTTCAGTTTCCTCAAGTCTGATTATCTGCCCTCTTCAAGGTGCTGCTCAGAGGGTCTGGGGCTCAACGATGAAAACTGGGATGGGTCCCAGGGGCAGGTGGAGTAGTTACATCCACCAGTCCATAGACTCCTTGGGGCAAGCCCTGACGATGACCATACAGTGGGGCAGCCCCTTACTCAGGATCTTCTCTGCCTCCTGACCCTCCCACCCCAGCCCCTGCAGCTCAAGGACTCTGAGCTTGGGCATAGTGAGGCAGGAGGAGAGGATTTCAGTGGGGGAGGGCATTTCCGGGGTGACGAGGGGACCCTGCAGGCACAGACTCTCCAGGGCCGGCATTCCCTCCAGGACAGCCAGGCCAGGGGCAGAGAGGCCCCTCACGGTCAGCCGGATCTTGCGCACATCTCGGAGGTGGCGGCTGATGGCCAGCAGGGTGCTGTCGGCAGACAGGGTGCAGCCCAGCACCTCGAGCCTCTGCAGATAGCTGAGCTCCTGCAGGCCAGCATCCAGCCCTGTCTCGGTCACACGGTAGGTGCCACCCAGCACCAGCGAGCGCAAGGCCCGGAAGCGCGTCAGGCCCTGCAGGTGCTCGTCACGGAAGGCAGGGACGCGGTCCAGCACGATGCATTCGAGCAGGGGCAGCACGGTGGGGTCCTGCTGCTTGTGGAGCCAGGCCATGGAGATCTCGCAGCTGTGTAGCTCCAGGGTCCTCAGGGTGCTGGGCAGGCTGGTGATGGGCACCATGCTCAGGTCGGCCACGTGCAGGCAGAGGCGCTTCAGGTTGGGGCACTTCTGGCCCAGGGCTCTCAACAGAGCAGGGGACAACTGGGGGGCCTGGGAGCCAGAGAACAGGTAGCCACCCATCCGCAGGGAATGGAGCCGGGATGCCATGTACCTTCTAAGGAGGTGCCACATGACTTTAGGTCGCATCTGTAAGAGCCAGAGATTGGGGTGACAGAGTGAGAGGTATGGGGCTTCCAAGGCCCCTGCTGGGCTGGAGACACACATCCCGGGGTGGGGGATTCTGGTGCCCCGCTGGGCTTCTGCCCTTCCCCAGCCAGTCTCCTCCCCAGGTTCAACCTCCCCAGGTTCAACCTCCCCAGGTTCAACAAGACGGTCTGAGTGCACCATCTTGCCTGCTAGGGCTTTGAACAAATCTTTTTTTTTTTTTTTTTTCTGAGACAGGGTCTTGCTCTGTCACCCAGTCTGCAGTGCAGTGGTGAGAGAATGGCTCACTGCAGCCTGGCCCTCCTGGGCTCAAGTGATTCTCCCACTTCAGCTTTCCAAGTGGCTGGGACTTCTCACACATGCCCAGCTAATTTTTGTGATTTTTAGTAGAGATGAGGTCTTGCTATGTTGCCCAGGCTGGTCTCCAACTCCTGGATTCAAGCGATCCTCCCATCTCAGCCCCTCAAAGTGCTGGGTCTACAGTCGTGACCCACTGCACTCGGCCACTTAGAATAAATCCGGTAGGGGCCAGGCACAGTGGCTCATGCCTGTAATCCCAGCACTTTGGGAGGCTGAGGTGGATGGATCATTTGAGGTCAGGAGTTTAATACCAGCCTGGCCAACAGGGTGAAACCGTGTTTCCACTAAAAATACAAAAATTAGCTGGGCATGGTGGCAAGCGCCTGTAATCCCAGCTACTCAAGAGGCTGAGGCAAGAGAATCACTTGAACCCGGGAGACAAAGGTTGCAGTGAGCCGAGATCGTGCCACTGCACTCCAGCCTGGGCGATAGAGTGAGACTCCACCTCAAAAAAAAAAAAAAAAAGGATAAATCTGGTAGGGGAAAAAAAGATACTAACAGAATCTATCTTTAGCAATAAATTTTTACCGTTTTTCTGGACTAAGAAAGAGAGCAAAGCAACCCATTGATATTTTTATCCCTTTCTTAATGATCACCTCCAGTAGAAATAAGCAACACAGAATAAAATTTTAAAAGCCGAAAACTACCCAAAGTAAATTAGGTCTATGTTAAAAAAAAAAAAAAACAAATGAAAAGGCTGGGCACGGTGGCTCACACCTGTAATCCCAGCACTTTGGGAGGCCAAGGCGGGCAGATCACCTGAGGTCAGGAGTTCAAGACCAGCCTGACCAACATGGAGAAACCCCATCTCTACTAAAAATACAAAATTAGCCAGGTGTGGTGGCGCATGCCTGTAATCCCAGCTACTTGCGAGGCTGAGGCAGGAGAATCGCTTGAACCTGGGAAGCGGAGTCTGCGATGAGCCAAGATCGTGCCGTCGCACCAGCCTGGGCAACAAGAGCGGAACTCCGTCTCAAAAAAAAATATATCAAAGCCTGGTACAGTGGAAGCTATAAAAATCAACCCTGGGAAGTTAGACTCAGTAGAAAATAAAAAATATATATAATTGATAGCACTGGGCATTTCATTCTAAGTACATTTTATCTTAAAAAGAAAAAGTTAGCATGCTTACATCTGCCTTTTATTGCTGGATTTCTCTACTTGGCATCATAGGGCCTAATGGAAAAGGGAAAATTGTCTAATATCATATTCTTTATGTGTATTTACAAAGGTGTTTCTTTTCTTTTTTTTTTTTTTGAGACGGAGTTTTGCTCTTGTTGCCCAGGCTGGAGTGCAATGGCGCGATCTCAGTCACCGCAACCTCCGCCTCCTGGGTTCAAGCAATTCTTGTGCCTCAGCCTCCTGAGTAGCTGGGATTACAGGCATGTGCCACCATGACCGGCTAATTTTTTTTTTTTTTTTGAGACAGAGTCTCGCTCTGTCACCCAGGCTGGAGTGCAGTGGCGCAATCGGCTCACTGCAACCTCCACCTCCCAGGTTCAAGCAATTCTCCTGCCTCAGCCTCCCAAATAGCTGGTACTACAGGTGTGTGCCACCATGCCCGGCTATGTTTTTTTTGTATTTTTAGTAAAGACGTGGTTTCACCATGTTGGCCAGGATGGTCTCGATCTCCTTACCTCATGATCCGACCACCTTGGCCTCCCAAAGTGCTGGGATTACAGGCATAAGCCATGCGCCTGGCCTTAATTTCGTATTTTTAGTAGAGACAGGGTTTCTCCATGTAGGTCAGGCTGATCTCAAACACCCAACCTCAGGTGATCTGTCCACCTCGGCCTCCCAAAGTGCTGGGATTACAGGCATGAGCCACTGCACCCGGCCAAAAAGGTGTTTCTACATCAAACACTTCCATTCACTGAAAGAAAATAGCTTATCATCAATCCTTCAGAAAGCATGCTTACATTTGCCTTTTATACATGCATATATATACCCATGTAATACAAACTGTATTAGTCTATTTTCATGCTGCTGATAAAAACATACCTGAGACTGGGAAGAAAAAGAGGTTTAACTGGACTTACATTTCCACATGGCTGGGGAGGCCTCAAAATCATGGCAGGAGGTGAAAGGCACTTCTTACATGGCGGCAGCAAGAGAAAATGAGAAAGAAGGCTGGGCGCAGTGGCTAATGCCCATAATCCCAGCACTTTGGAAGGCCGATGTGGGCGGATCATGAGGTCAGGAGATTGAGACCATCCTGGCCAACATGACGAAACCCCGTCTCTACTAAAACACAAAAAAAAAATTAGCTGAGTGTGGTGGTGTGCGCCTGCAGTCTCTGCTACTAAGGAGGCTGAGGCAGGAGAATCACTTGAACACGGGAGGCAGAGGTTCCAGTGAGCTGAGATCGCACCACTGCACTCCAGCCTGGTGACAGAACAAGACTCCGTCTCAAAGAAAAATAAATAAATTAATTTTTAAAATACAAGAAATTAGCTCGGTGTGGTGGCACATGCCTGTAGTCCCAGCTTCTCAGGAAGCTGAACAGGGGAATCACTTGAACCCAGGAGGCAGAGGTTGCAGTGAGCCGAGATAGTACCACTGCACTCCAGCCTGGTGACAGAGCAAGACTCCATCTCAAACAAAAAAAAATTAAGAAAATGAGAACAAAGCAAAAATGGAAACCCCTGATAAACCCATCAGATCTCATGAGACTTATTCACTATCACGAGAATAGCATGGGAAAGACCGGCCCCCAAGATTCAATTATTTCCCCTGGGTCCCTCTGACAACACATAGGAATTCTGGGAAATACAATTCAAGTTGAGATTTGGGTGTGGACACAGCCAAACCATATCATTCCACCCCTGGCCCCTCCAAGTCTCATGTCTTCACATTTCACAACCAATCATGCCTTCCCAACAGTCTTCCAAAGTCTTAACTCATTTCAGCATTAACCCAAAAGTCCACAGTCCGAAGTCTCATCTGAGACAAGGCATGTCCCTTCCACCTATGAGCCTATAAAATCAAAAGCTAGCTAGTTACTTCCTAGACACAATGTGAGTACAGGTATTGGGTAAATGCAGCCATTCCAAAAGGGAGAAATTGGCCAAAACAAAGTAGTTACAGGGCCCGTGCAGGTCTGAAATCCAGTGGGGGCAGTCAAATTTTAAAGCTCCAAAATTATCTCCTTTGATTCCAGGTCTCACATCCAGGTCACACTGATGCAAGAGATGGGTTCCCATGGTCTTGGCCAGCTCCGCCCCTTGTGGCTTTACAGGGTACAGCCTCCCTCCCAGCTGCTTTCACAGGCTGGCGTTGAGTGTCTGAAGCTTTTCCAGGTGCACAGTGCAAGCTGTGGGTGGATCTACCATTCTGGAATCTGGAGAACAGTGTCCCTCTTCTCACAGCTCCACTAGGCAGTGACCCAGTAGGGACTCTGTGTGTGGGCTCTGACCCCACATTTCCCTTCCACACTGCCCTAGCAGAGGTTCTCCATGAGGGCCCCACCCCTGTAGCAAACTTTTGCCTGGACATCCAGGCGTTTCCACACATATTCTGAAATCTAGGCAGAGGTTCCTAAACTTCAATTCTTTTCTTTTTTTTTTTGAGATGGAGTTTTGCTCTTGTCGCCCAGGCTGGAATGCAATGGCACGATCCTGAGTCACTGCAACCTTTGCCTCCCAGGTTCAAGCGATTCTCCTGCCTCAGCCTCCCAAGTAGCTGGAATTACAAGCATGCACCACCATGCATTTGTTGTATTTTTAGTAGAGATGGGGTTTCACCATGTTGTCCAGGTTGGTCTTGAACTCCTGACCTCAAGTGATCCGCCTACCTTGGCCACCCAAAGTGCTGGGATTATAGGCATGAGCCACTGTGCCTGGCCCTGAACCTCAGTTCTTGGCTTCTGTGCACCAGCAGGCTCAAGACCATGTGGAAGCTGCCAAGACTTGGGGCTTCCACCCTCTGAAGCCACAGCCCGAGTTTTATGTTGGCCCCTTTCAGCCACAGCTGGAGCGGCTAGGACACAGGGCACCAAGTCCCAGTGTGCACACAGCACGGGGCCCGGCCCAGGAAACCACTTTTTCCTCCTGGGCTTCCAGGCCTGAGATGGGAGGGGCTGCCGTGAAGGTCTCTGACATGGCCTGGAGACATTTTCCCCATGGTCCTAATTAGGTTCCTTGCTACTTCTGCAAATTTCTGCAGCTGGCTTGAATTTCTCCCCAGAAAATGGGTTTTTCTTTTCTATCACATAGGCTACAAATTTTCCAAACTTTTCTGCTCTGCTTCCCTTACAAAACTGAATACCTTTAACAGTACCCAAGTCGCCTCTTGAATACTTTGCCGCTTAGGAATTTCTTCCACTAGATACCCTAAAACATCTTTCTCAAGTTCAAAGTTCCACAAATCTCTAGGGCAGGAGCAAAATGCCATCAGTCTCTGTGCTAAAACATAACAAGACTCACCTTTACTCCAGTTCCCAACAAGTTTCTCATCTCCATCTGAGACCACCTCAGCCTGGACCTTATTGATCATACCGCTATCAGCATTTTGGGCAAAGCCACTCAACAAGTCTCTAGGAAGTTCCAAACTTTCCCACATTTTCCTGTCTTCTTTTGAGCCCCCCAAACTGTTCCAACCTCTGACTGTTACCCAGTTCCAAAGCTGCTTCCACATTTTTGGGTATCTTTTCAGCAACGCCCCACTCTACCGGTACCAATTTACGGTATTAATCTGTTTTCACGCTGCTGCTAAAGACATACCTGAGAATGGGAAGAAAAAGAGGTTTAATTGAACTTAAGTTCCACACGGCTGGGGAGGCCTCAAAATCATGGCGGGAGGTGAAAGGCACTTCTTAACATGGTGACGGCAAAAGAAAATGAGCAAGAAGTAAAAGCGGAAACCCCTGATGAACCCATCAGATCTTGTGAGACTTATTCACTATCACAAGAATAGCATGGGAAAGACTGGCCCCATGATTCAATTACTTTCCCCGGGTCCCTCCCACAACACGTGGGAATTCTGGGAGATACAATTCAAGTTGAGATTTGGGTGGGGACACAGCCAAACCATATCATGAGCCAAGAGAGAAAGAAACATGTTTTAATGAATCTTCTCAGGAGGCTGAGGCAGGAAGATGGCTTGAGCCCAGGAGATGGAGGTTGCAGTGTGTTATGATTTCACCACTGCCTGGGTGACAGAGTGAGATCCATCTCAAAAAAATAAATCAGAAAAAGATAAACTGCAGAGCATAAATGTTATGGGCTACTTTTGACAGAGGAATCAAATCTTCCTTGTCAAATTTAGACCCGTCTGGGTCAGCAGAAATTGACTAGAAATAGTGGCCACCGCATGGTAACTCACAAGGGTAGCAGTTAAAGTTGATAAAATTTTAAATGCACACAAAACCAATGGATAAATCAACTTTTCCTCACAAAACCAACAACTGAGAATAAGTTTCAACAACTGAGAAAAAGTTTCATAATATCAAGCCAGACACTGTGGCTCACACCTGTAATCCCAGCACTTTGGGAGACTGAGGTGGGGGGACAGCTTGAGTCCAGGAGTTCGAGACCATCCTGGGCAACATAGCAAGACTCTGTCCTTAAAAAAAAACTTCAAAAGCAACACTGTATTAAAGGGAGTTACAGATGGATACATACAGTAAAACAGTTTAAAAGTAGAACACTATCTAAATAGTAGAACAGCATTACCTGAAGTTTAGAAATACATTACTAATACTATAATTGTTTATGGACACACACATATGAAGTAACGTAAAAGAAAGGGTGTAAATCCACTTTATGATAGCAATTATCTATGAAGATAGTTTCAAAAAGGGCAACAATTGTATCTATAAATGTTTTGGGCCAGTTGCAGTGGCTCATGCCTGTAATCTGAGCACTTTGGGAGACTAGGTCGGGAGGATCACTTGAGCCCAGGAGTTTGAGACCAGCCTGGGCAACATAGTGAGACTCTGCCTCTACAAAAAATAAAAAATTAGCAGGTGTAGTGGCGAGCGCCTGTGGTCCCAGCTACTCAGGAGGCTGACGCGAGAGCATCGCTTGAGCTTGGGAGGTCGAGGCTGCAATCGCACCACTGCACTCCAGCCTGAGCAGCAGAGCAAGACTCTGTCTCAAAAACAAAAGAAAAACTTGATAACATAGTCATAAATTAGCATTTATAGAATGATAAATATGTGCCAGACTGTTCTAAGCCCTTTCTCTGCGTGATCTCAGTGAAGTCCCACAATAGCCCCGTGAGGCAGGTACTGTCCTTTATCCCCATTGCAGGGATGGGGAAATTGAGGCCCTGAGGTCGAAAAGGAGCAGGTAAGCGATGATGCCAAGATAGGCCCCGGACCGCCTGGCTCTAAATCCCCAGGCCGGGCCCCGACACACTGTCTCAGGGTGGAAGAGGTAGTCTTCGGGGTCCGGGCACCGCGACCGCGGCCCAGGCCCGCCCGGCCAGCTGCGCGTACCGTGTAGAGCGTCAGGTCGACATGTCGCCACAGCCACCGGTCGTCCACCAACCTCTTCCAGCGGTGACAGACCCTGGGGAAGGGGATGCGCCGTTAGAACGACCCCAGCCCCGGGCCACATCTCATCTCCAGGTGCCAGCTGCGCCCTCCACCCTGCCCTTCCCCCCGGAGGCGGGGCCGCACCTGGAGATGCGGATCCGGTCCCGTACCGGGAGGTATGAGAAGATCTCGAGCAGGACCGAGTCCGGCAGTTCCACCAAAGTCGCCATGATCCCGCCGACACGCACTTCCGCTTCCGGTTAAAGAGACCCGAGGGGTCCTCCTGGGGGCGCCGAGGCGGCTGACAGGGCGGCGGCCGCGACCTTCCCGTAGCGGGTCGAGAAATTTGAGTTTCCTCTCGCTGGGAAGTGATTCGGTCCCAGGGCCGGACCAGCCGCGGATGGGGACCAGAAACCAGCCTGGAAAGCGTGGCTGAGGCAGTGAGAGGCTTGCGGGACGTGGCTGAGGCGTGATTTGGCCGCAACTGGGAACTAAGACCAAGTCCGGAAGGCGGGGCCGGAGTGAGGCGAAGCTCAGGGGCGCAGCTAGAGACGAGGACCAAGTCCGGAAGGCGTGGCTGGGGTGGGGTGAGGATCGGAGGCGGGGCTGGAGACCAGGACCTAGCCCAGAAGGCGAAGCTGGAGCGGGGCGAGGCCCTGGGGCGGGGCTAGAGACGAGAACTAAGCCCGGAAGGCGTGGCTGGAGCGGGGCACCGCCCGAGGGCGGGGCTAGAGACGAGGACCAAGTCCGGAAGGCGTGGCTGGGGAGGGGCGAGACCCGGGGACCAGGCTAGAGGCGAGGACCAAGCCGGGAAGGCGAGGCTGGAGTTGGGCAAGGCTCAGGGAGCGGAGCCAGAGACCGAAACGAAGTCCGGAAGGCGGGACTGCGGTGCGGCTCAGGGCGGGGCTAGAGACGAGGACCAAGTCCAGAAAGCGTGGCTGGGGTGAGGCGAGGATCAAGCCCGGAAGGCGCGGCTAGAGCGGGGCGAGGCCTAGGTGGGGCTGCAGACGAGAACCACGCCTTGGAGGCGTGGCTAGGGCGGGACGAGGCTCGCGGGGCGGGTAGAGGCCCGGACAACCTCTGGTAGGCGGGTCTGGGGCGGGGAGAGACCTTGGGGCGGGGTTGACGACGAGGAACTAGCCGAGAAGACGTGGTCGGCACGGAAACGAGGCTGCAGCAGGACCAGGCGTCAAGGGCGTGGCTGGGAAACGACGGAGACGCTCGGAAGGTGGGGGCTGGGGGACGGAGACAGGGAGAAGACCACGCCATGAAGGCGTGGTTGAGGCAGGGCGAGGCCTGTGGGTCTGGCCCCAGCGAATGACTTGGTAGAGAATCAGAGAACTCTACTTTTTTACTTAGTAATGCTTCTTGATGTCTATACACGAGGATAAATTTGTATTAGTGGAATATCGTGTCCAAAGGACCTGTTCAATTTTTCACTTTCATTGATACTACAGATATTTTCTGAATTGACAAGTCCACCAAGAAACTATATGTGTGTGTTCAATGGCTGCACACAGCAGCTTCCTTGGTAGTGTACGCAGCCTGTTGGTTGTATGGGTTGCTCTAAGGGACCTTGGAGACAGGGCTTTCCGATGGATGTTCATGTTTCTGACCTTGCACTACCACAATGTAGGCTCCAAACAGGCATGCGAGGTGCCTTCGGAAAGCCCCAGGGCACTGTGGCCAGGGTTCACATTGGCCAAGTAATCATGTACATCCGCACCAAGCTGCAGAACAAGGAGCATGTGATTGAGGCCCTGTGCAGGGCCAAGTTCAAGTTTCCTGGCCGCCAGAAGATCCACATCTCAAAGAAGTGGGGCTTCACCAAGTTCAATGCTTATGAAGTTGAAGACATAGTGGCTGAGAAGCGGCCTTTTTTTTTGGGGGGGGGGGGAGAGTCCCACTCTGTCCCCCAGGCTGGAGTAGTGTAGTGGTGTGATCTCGGCTCACTGCAACCTCTACCTCCTGAGTTCAAGTGATTCTCATGCCTCAGCCTCCCAGGTAGCTGAAACTACAGGAATGTGCAACCACACCTGGCTAATTTTTGTATTTTTAGTAGAGACAGGGTTTTGCCATGTTGCCCAGGCTGGTCTCGAACTCCTGAATTCAGGTGATCTACCACCTTGGTCTCCCAGTGTTGGGATTACAGGTGTGATGTAATGGCACCCGGCCCCATTTTCCTCCTCTCTCAGCAGCACTTCCCATCCCTTTCCCAACTCCTCGCCCCACAGCTCAGCACCAAGACCCTGTGCTTGGCAGATCTCTGAATCAAGCACATTTTGAAAAAGCAAACATTTCCTTTTCCACCCACGGTGATTACAAAAGTAACATATGTTCTGTGTCAGAAATCTGGAAAAACACCACGAAGAAGGAAAATGAGGCCGGGTGTGGTCGCTCATGCCTGTAATTCCAGCACTTTGGGAGGATCACTTGAGGCCAGGAGTTTTGAGACCAGCCAGGGCAAAATAGTGAGACTGTCTCTCCAAAAAGTAAAAAAATCAGCCAGGCGTGGTGGTGCATGCCTGAAGTCCCAGGAGGTGAGTCCCCTTGAGTCCAGGAATTGGAAGCTGCAGTGAGCTGTAATTGAATTGTGCCACTGCACTTCAGCCTGGGTGACAGAGCAAGACACTGTCTCAAAAAAAAAAAAAAAAAAGAAGGGAGAATGAGACTCTCAGTAATCCTACCATGAAGTGGTAACTACAGTCAATGCTTGTGTGACCCAGCATTTCTTTGTTTTGTTTTCAAACGGAGTTTCATTCTGTTGCCCAGGCTGGAGTGCAATGGCATGATCTCAGCTCACTGCGACCTCCGCCTCTTGGGTTCAAGCGATTCTCCTGCCTCAGCCTCCTAAGTAGCTGGGATTACAGACGCCTGCCACATTTTTGTATTTTTAGTAGAGATGGGGTTTCACCAATTGGCCAGGCTGGCCTCAAACTCCTGACCTCAAGTGATCCGCCCACCTTGGCCTCCCAAAGTGTTGGGATTATAGGTGTGAGCCACCATGCCTGGCCGTGACCCAGGATTTCTAAGAGAATGCAAAGATGTGCTGCTTCTAAATTTCCTCAGGCACCTCAGCCTCCTCAGCTCACTTTTGACCTTCCAATCTGTTTTGTCCCGGCTAGAGTCTCCCCAAAAGCAGAGGCAGGGGAATTCCCACAAAGGAATGCCCTAAATCATCCCAAGATGGGGCCAGTGGGGATTTCAAGAAAACACCAATTACCAGAGCAATCAGTCCAAAGCATTTATTAGGGAAAATTACAGACTGCTCCAACAATCATCAAGACAGGAAAGAAAAGGGGTGTTCTACCGAGGTACAGCTGCGGCTAGGGGTCAGGACATGGAGTTCAGATGCACAAGTCAGCATGTCTGGTTTCCATTACTATTTTGAGTAATGGGCCACCTGCTGGTCTGGCGGGTGTCAGCTTGACCAAAACAGGATTGTGGATTCTTTCCCTGGGATGGGATGTTCCACAACTTTGGTTTTATATTTAGATTTTCTTTTTTTTGTTTGGTTTCTTTTGGAGATGGAGTCTCACTGTGTCTTCCAGGCTGGAGTGTAGTGGCGTGACCTCGGCTCACTGCAGCCTCTGCCCCCTGGGTTCAAAAGAAGAATTCTCCTGCCTCAGCCTCCCAAGTAGCTGAGACTACAGGCGCAGGCCACCATGCCCGGCTAATTTTTTTGTATTTTAGTAGAGACAGGGTTTCACCATGTTGCCCAGGCTGGTCTCCAACTCCTGAACTCATGCAATCCGCCTGCCTTGGCCTCCCAAAATGCTAGGATTACAGGTGTGAGCCACCACACTCGGCCTATATTTAGATTTTCAAGGCCAGTTTCTGGAATTTTTAAGCAAAGTACACGGGTTAAACATTGTGAGACCTTAGCATAGAAAAACAGAAGAGAGGCTGGGCGCGGTGGCTTACACCCGTAATCCCAGCACTTTGGGAGGCCGAGGCAGGCGGATCACCTGAGGTTGGGAGATCGAGACCAGCCTGACCAACATGGAGAAACCCCGTCTCTACTAAAAATACAAAATTAGCTAGGCATGGTGGTGCATGCCTGTAATACCGGGAGTTTCTCTCTTGTTGCCCAGGCTGGAGTGCAATGGCACCAACTCAACTCACGGCAACCTCCGCCTCCCTGGTTCATGCGATTCTCCTGCCTCAGCCTCCCAAGTAGCTGAGATTACATGCATGCACCATCACGCCAGGCTAATTTTGTATTTTTACAAAATTAAAGAGATGGGGTTTCTCCATGTTGGTCAGGCAGGTCTTGAACTCCCGGCCTTAGGTGATCTGCCCACCTTGGCCTCCCAAAGTGCTGGGATTACAGGCTTGAGCCACCGCGCCTGGCCTTGGAGAATTCTTAAACCACTGTAGCAGTATAGTTCAACAATACTAAAAGGTGGTTTTAGTCTCTGGATCCTGCCATTCAAAAGCAAATAGGCTGGTTGCAGTGGCTCACGCCTGTAATCCCAGCACTTTGGGAGGTCGAGGTGGGGAGATCACTTGAGGTCAGCAGTTCGAGACCAGCCTGGACAACATGGTGAAATCCTGTCTCTACTAAAAATACAAAAATTAGCTGGGCTTGGTGGTGCGTGCCTGTAATCCCAGCTACTAAGGAGGCTGAGGCAGAAGAATCGCTTGAATACGGGAGGTGGAGGTTGCGGTAAGCTGAGTTTGTTCCACTGCACTCCAGCCTGGGCAACAGAGCGAGACTCTGTCTCAAAAAAAAAAAAAAAAAAAATTTGAGACAGCCTCACTCTGTGTTGCCCAGGATGGAGTGCAGTGGCACAATCTCAGCTCACTGCAACCTCCGCCTCCTGTGTTCGAGCGATTCTCCTGCCTCAGCCTCCCGAGTAGCTGGAATTACAGGTGCCTGCCACCACACCTGGCTAATTTTTTTTTTGTATTTTTAATAGAGACGGGTTTCACCATGTTGGCCAGGCTGGTCTCGAACTCCTGACCTCGTGATCTGCCCACCTCGGCCTCCCAAAGCACTTGGATTACAGGCGTGAGCCACCGTGCCTAGCCTCAAAAAAAAATTTTTTTTAAAGGCCAGATATCTCCACAGGTAGCTTACTTTATGTTATGGAAAGTGCCAATTTACTGAGCACCAAATGAATACATAATGGAGTATTCTTCATGTAGATTAAATAATGTGACCATACTCTCCCTCTTTCCCCTCCAGCCCACTTTTCCCATTTAAATACTGAAGCCCTCAAAATTATATTTGGAAAAAACCACGGATCACAGATTGTTCCTGGGGTTTTGTGTTCCTTTTTTCCCAGGCATGTCCTTAACCTTGTCTACATAAACCTGTCAATTTATTGAGACCTGTCTCAGATACTTTTTGGTTTACAAATTGTTTGACTGAATTGAGGAAGGACGGTCCTTGTCCCACCAGCCCTCACAAACCTGGAATCTGGTACAAAGTGCTCCCCAAAGATACAGATGCAGGAGATTGTGCAATTGTGCAATGTTTCCAGTTACCTTGCGGGCATTTAAGGTTGGTGACTGGCAGTGAGACAGAAGAATAGGGAAAATGAGGCAGAAGAATAGCAAAGGGAATTAAAAGTTGGATAAAGGGCAAAATACGTAAAAGCAGAGAGCAGAAGCAAGGTGAAGAGGCACCCGCCCCTTCTTGCTCACCCAGCAAGAAGCAAGATAAATGGCAGAAGCTGAGGAGACAAAACAAAAGGAAGATTAAAAACTGAGTAAAGGCCGGGCGCGTTGGCTCACACCCAACACTTTGGGAGGCTGAGGCGGGAGGATCACAAGGTCAGGAGATGGAGACCATCCTGGCTAACACAATGAAACCCCGTCTCTACTAAAAATACAAAAAAATTAGCCGGGCATGGTGGGGGGCGCCTGTAGTCCCTGTTACTCTGGAGGCAGCTGAGGCAGGAGAACGGCGTGAACCCGGGAGGCAGAGCTTGCAGTGAGCCGAGATCGCGCCACTGCACTCCAGCCTGGGCGACAGAGCGAGACTCCGTCTCAACATAAAAAATAAATAAATAAAATTAAAAAAAAAAAAACTGAGTAAAAATCCCATGGCCGGGGAAATCAGAACCAAACCAGTAAGGAGCAGCTCTTTAGGCATAAGCACGCGCATTAAAGACAAAAAGTATCCTTAACGTGATAAGGATAACCAGCTCATTAGCGCTCATGCATATGGACGGCATATCATGCATGTACTTAAAATTATGGAATGGAGGCGGCCCTGAAGCACACAGGGGCCAAAGTAAGGAACACACCTATCATTCAAAAAGGTAGACATTTGCTAGATATTAGGCAGCCTTGGGAAGAGAAAAAAAGCCTGGCCAACATGGTGAAACCCCATCTCTACTAAAAGTACAAAAATTAGCCGGGCGTGGTGGCGGGCGCCTGTAATCCCAGCTACTTACTCGGGATGCTGAGGCAGGAGAATCGCTTGAACCCGGAAGGCGGAAGTTGCGGTGAGCCGGGACCGCGCCATTGCACTACAGCCTGGGCAACAGAGCGAGACTACGTCTCAGAAAAAAAAAAAAAAAAAAAAAAAAAAAAAAAAAAAAAAAGATCCAAACTATACCAAGCCGGGGCTGATTTTCTCTCGCAGAGGTCAGTCCGCTCTCCCCACTCCGAGAGTGGAATGCTGTGTTTAATAAACTTGCTGCTTTGCTATCTCTGTATGTCTCGTCCAAATCTTTGTTCGGGACACCAAGAGCCTGGAACTGTGCGGCACCATGCGGTAACAGCAGCTGTTGGGCAGCGTAGAGTCTAGTCCAGGATCAAGCTTCGCCTACTGACTGGAGTCCGCATCCCGGGGGAACGCGAGGGCCAGAGGGCAGAGGTGAGCCAAATGCTCACGAGGCCCAGCCCTCAATGAACCCTGGGGGTCAGAAGGGATGACTGCAGAACTCGCCCCCCGCCCCCACCCTCCACCCTCCACCCTCGCTCCTAGTAGCCGCAGCAAGAGGCTTCGGGCTCAGGATCAGGAGCTTACCCCCACTCCGGGACCCTCCGGCGTCCCCACCAAGTGACCGAGTCTCCCTGCAACAGACAATGACTTCAAACGAGCTGGGCGCCTGCGCCTGACCTCTGGCTTTCGCTCCACGCCCCTTCCCTGGCCCCAAACCCGCCGAGGCCCCGCTCTCTACCCCGCGCGCCTACCACAGGAGTCCTCCTGCCAAGCCTTGAGACACCGAAACTGTACCTGGGAACCGCAAACACACAACACACTGCAGACCCGGAAGAACCTGTCCCAGTGTTGACCACACCCCCTGGCTAGGGGCAGGGCTTCCGGCCTCGAACTTTTACTTCCGCTTCCGGTTCCTAGCGATAACTGTTGCCGGGGTTCAGCGCTCGGGTGAGGAGCTGGTGGCGTCGGCAGGTTCCAGGCGATTCGAGGTGAGGGGGTCAAGCGGAGAGGCTCGGAGTCGGAGAAAGCTGGCGCGACCCAGCCACCCAGGGTCTGGGGTCGGTGGGAGGTGAGGCCAGGGAGTTTTGTGGCAGGGCCTTCAGGCGGCGAGAAGGGGCGGAGGCGCGGCCGCCTGGGGTTCGCGGCCCTGGGACAGGGGACTTGGGGCCGGGGAGTATTCGAGTCCGGGGGGGCGGGGGCAGAACGGAAGGCTCAGTAACCGGGAATTTTAGGGCCTGGGACTGGGAGACTTGTAGGCTGGGGTTTCTGGGTCTGGGAGACGCCTGAAGCTCTGACTCTGCTGCCTCCCACCCACCCCTCGCTTTGTGTAGGTCCAGCTAGGATGATCGAGGTTGTTTGCAACGACCGTCTGGGGAAGAAGGTCCGCGTTAAATGCAAGTATCCACTGGCAGCCGAGAGGCAGTGGTACCCGCAGGGGTGCTTGGCGTGAGGCAGGCAACTCAATCTGTGTTGTCGGATGGTTTTAGTTAAACCCGGGAGAGGGGGCGGATGGGGTCCTGGCAGATGGTAGTCTGCCCTGGAATGTCCTCTTCCTCGTTCTACCGCTTCCATTTGCCTTAACTGCTATGCGCCCAGCACGGATGATACCATCGGGGACCTTAAGAAGCTGATTGCAGCCCAAACTGGCACCCGTTGGAACAAGATTGTCCTGAAGAAGTGGTGAGTGCAGCGGTAGAGCCACTGGGTGGACTGGACTAGGCTGGAAGGTTTTGGTTGGGGGAGCGCTGCAGGCAGCCCTTTACTTAGGCTTGGCTACCTCATTCGGCCTTCAGACTGAAGAGCCTCCTTAGCCTCATCTTTGAAATGTCTCTTTTTCTTAGGTACACGATTTTTAAGGACCACGTGTCTCTGGGGGACTGTATCCTTTGTGTGACTTTTTGAGGAAGCATCTACATACCCAGCCTCCGTTATCTTTGTTCAAAACTAAAGTCTGCATGAGCTTATGCATATTAAGTGTTTAACTTAATACGTGGCACATGGTGAGCACTTAGAAAATGGGAGCTAGGTAATTATTTGGTTGGGGAGGAGGGTGGTTGGTGAAATAATTTGACGTCAAGTTCAAAATACTTATTACTGACCTCCACCTGAGTGCTGGACAGTAGGTCAGGGTGGGGTGAGACTCAGGCATATCTGTTGTGCAGAAGGAACAGAAACTTTTTAAAATTTTTATTTTATTTATTTTTTTGAGACAGTCTGGCTCTGTCGCCCAGGCTGGAGTGCAGTGGCACGATCTTGACCCACTGCAACCTCCACCTCCCGGGTTCAAGCAATTCTGCCTCAGCTTCCCAAGTAGCTGGGATTACAGGTGTGTGCCACCACTCCCTGCTAGTTTTTGTATTTTTAGTAGAGATGGGGTTCCACCATGTATGCCAGGCTAGTCTCAAACTCCTGGCCTCAAGTGATCCTCCCGCGTCTGCCTCCCAAAGTGCTGGGATTATAGCGGTGAGCCACTGCGCCTGGCCTAGAAGGAACAGAAACTTTTTTTTTTTTTTTTTTTTTGATGGAGTTTTGCTCTTGTTGCCCAGGCTGGAGTGCAGTGGTACAATCTTGGCTCACTGCAGCCTCTACCTCCCAGGTTTAAGCGATTTTCCTGTCTCAGCCTTCCAAGTAGCTGGGATTACAGGTGCCCACCACCACACCCAGCTAACTTTTTGTATTTTTAGTAGAGACGGGGTTTCACCGTGTTGGCCAGGCTGGTCTCAAACTCCTGACGTCAAGTGATCCACCTGCTTCGGCCTCTCAAAGTGCTGGGATTACAGGTGTGAGCCACTGCGCCCAGCCAGAAATTCTTTTGTAAAGTTTCGGTTCTCTCCAAATAAAAATGGCCTGGTCCAAAATGGGCTTCCTTAGCCCTGGGCTGAGACCTCAGGCCACCCTGACCCAGCTGTGAATGAATGAGAGGGGTGGGGACGGAAGCCAGAGTCAAGATTCCTTAACACCTTTCCTTCAGATGAAATCCACGATGGGATGAACCTGGAGCTTTATTATCAATAGATGAGAATCCTCATCTTCCTGCCCCGCTTTGCTCTCCCATCCTCATCCCCCACACTGGGATAGATGCTTGTTTGTAAAAACTCACCTTAATAAACACTTAGATGTTGCTTTGTTGTTGTCTCTTTGTATGAGAGCTGTCTAGTGATGGGTGGATCAGTCGCTGTTTGGTCATCACTACACCGTCAGTATGCAGCTGCTAAAATAAGAGCTCCGATCAACTGGATCCATGAGGGCTGAGTAGACCAGGAGGCTGGGAGTCTGTGTGGGAGCCCAGAGAGAACTCTGGGGTTTGCTGTGGGTGTCTGAAGGTCAAGAGACCCTGGGGTTATTGTCACCCTAATAGACCAAAGAACCTCCGGGTAATGACAGTAGATATAATTGTTAGGAATTCAGATTCTGAAATCACACAGACCATGTGTGGAATGTCAGCTCTGCCACCAAGCAGCTGAGTGACACTAGGCAAAATTTTTTAACCTCCGTACGCCTTTACTTCCTTATCCACTGGAAATAATTGTGTTTACTTCATGTCTGCTTTCAACTGGCATATTGTGAGGAGGTATAGATGAGTTTAAAGCATGTTTAAACATCCACAGTTCCTGGCACTTTGTTTTTTCTTTTTCTGAGACAGGATCTTGCTCTGTCACCCAGAATGGGATGCAGTGGTACGTTCATAGCCCACTGCAGCCCTGAACTGGACTCACACAGTCCTCCTGCATCAGCCTCCCAAGTAGCTGGGCAGTATGTACCACCACACCGGCTAATTTTTAAATTATTATTTATTTTTTTTGAGACAATCTCGCTCTGTCACCCAGGCTGGAGTGCAGTGGCACGATCTCAGCTCACTGCAACCTCTGCCTCCTGGGTTCAAGCAATAGGCAGGAGACTGGGACTACAGGCGTGCCCCATGACGCCGGTTAATTTTTGTATTTTTAGTAGAGATGGGGTTTCACCATGTTGGCCAGGCTGGTCTCAAACTGCTGACCTCAAGTGATCCACCCTCCTCGGCCTCCCAAAGTGCTGGGATTACAGGCGTGAACCACCGTGTCTGGCATTTTAAATTTTTTGTAGAGACAGGGTCTCCCCTGTGTTGCCCAAAATAGTCTTGAACGCCTGACCTCAGACGATCCTCCAGCCTTGGCCTCCCAAAGTACTGAGATCATAGGCGCGAGCCATCATGCCTGGCCCTGGCACTTCTTTTCAAGACAAAAATAACGTGATAGTAGACAGTGAGGCAGTGTGGCACTATAAGTGTGGCTACATGAGCCCAGCCTCAAGAGTCAGACTGACTAGATTTGAATTTTGATTGATCCTTAGCAGTGGGATTTCAGCATCTGCGACCCTCAGTTTCATCCTCTAAAAATGAGCACTACAGTGGCACCCACATCTCAATGAGATCATGCAATTAGAATAGCAGGATGCCTGGCACATAATGTTATTCGCTGTATTCTTCCTCTAGGTGTGAGTAGACAGGAGACCAACTGTCCCTCTGTTCGCCTGGCCACAGTTCTTTGTGTCAACCTTGCTCCTGTCCTATTTATTTTTTAAATTAAAAAAAATTTTTTTTTGGAGATGGAGTTTCACACTTGTTGCCCAGGCTGGAGTGCAATGGCGCGATCTCAGCTCACTGTAAACCCCGCCTCCCGGGTTCATGTGATTTTTTTGCCTTAGCCTCTTGAGTAGCTGGAATTACAGGTGCACGCCACCACACCCAGCTAATTTTTTTTAGTAGAGACGGGGTTTCACCATGTTACCCATGATGGTCTTGATCTCCTGACCTCGTGATCCGTTCACCTCAGACTTCCAAAGTGCTGGGATTACAAGCATCAGCCACTGCGCCTGGCCCTGAATTTCTTATTTCTTATACCACTCCTCCCACCAGTGGTGGGCATTAATACATTTGATTGACTCTAGAAACTTTCTGGAATAGCCTAGAGGTTTTATCATACAGGGATAATTATATGTCCTATAATATTTATATGCCATTCCATAGTTTGCTTTTCTATGCTTTTTTTTAATTATTATTTTTTATTATTATTTTTTGAGATGGAGTTTTGCTCTTTTTGCCCAGGCTAGAGTGCAATGGTGCAATCTCGGCTCACTGCAACCTCTGCCTCCTGGGTTCAAGCGATTCTCCTGCCTCAGCTTCCCAAGTAGCTGGGACTACAGGCACGAGCCACCACACCTGGCTAATTTTTTTATTTCCAGCAGAGACGAGGTTTCACCATGTTGTCCAGGCTGGTCTCAAACGCCTGAGCTCCAGTGATCCGCCCGCCTCAGCCTCCCAAGGTGCTGGGATTACAGGTGTGAGCCGTTGGGCCAGCCATGATTTAGCAATTTTGAAACTACTTTTGTGTGTGTGGGTGTGGGCACATGGGCCCATGTAATACAAACAGGGTTGAACAAGTAAGTAAACTTGTAGATAATGAGAGCTGGGTGTCTCACTGTGGAGAAGGAAGTAACAAAACAGGAGATGGGAGTGCTTAAAATGAACCTTGTAGGACTGGATTTGGAGGCATCAGTCTGAATTCACGGTTTTTGTTTAACAGATATATTGATACATACAGATGTGTGTATACATATGTATATTTCCTTGCTCTATCTACTTAGAGGGACCAGAAACAGTGACACTCCAGGAGCAGTGAGCACCCATCCTGGAACATAAAAAGAACATTAGTGGGAAAACAGGGTTGGGGGGAATTTGTGGTTTAGTTAATAGTATTATATTGATATTGGTTTCTTAGTGTTGATAATTACATTATGGCAGGGTTTCTAAGCTTTGGCATTGTTGACCTTTTTGGGTTGGATTTTTTTTTTTTTTTTTGAGAGAGAGTGTTGCTCTGTCACCCAGGCTGGAGTGCAGTGGCGTGATCTTGGCTCACTGAAAGCTCCACTCCCGGGGTTCAAGCAATTATCCGCCTCAGCCTCCCGAGTAGCTGGGATTACATGCGCCCGCCACCACACCTAACTAATTTTCGTATTTTTAGTAGAGATGGGTTTTCACCATCTTGGCCAGGCTGGTCTTGAACTTCTGACCTCTTGATCCACCCGCCTTGGCCTCCCAAAGTGGTGGGATTACAGGCGTGAGCCACCACGCCCAGCCTTTTATTTTTATTATTATTATTTTGTTTTTGAGACAGAGTCTTACTCTGTCACCCAGGCTGGAGTGCAGTGGCAAGATTATGGCTAATTGCAGCCTCTTAACTCCTAGACTCAAGAGATCCTCCCACCTCAGCCTCCCAAGTAGCTGGGATTACAGGCACGTGCCACCACACCCAGTGAATTTTTTTTGTAGAGATGGGGTCTTGCCATGTTGCCCAGGCTGGTCCCCAACTGTGGGCTCAAGCGATCCTCCTGCCTTGGCCTCCCAAAGCCCTGGATTACAGGTGAGCCACCACGCTCAGCCCTTGGGTTGGATAATTCTTTTGGTGGGGGCTGTGCCTTGAAGGATGTTACCAGCATCCTTGGCATCTAATACTAAATGCCAGTAGCCAGTAGTATCTCCTGTTCCAAAATGTCTGAAGATGTTGTAACAACCAAAAATGTATCAAGATGTTGCCAAATGTCCCTTGGGAAACAAAATCGCTACTGGTTGAGAATTCTGTTCTATTATTTATTTAAGACGCTAATATTAGGGAAGTTTGGGTGAAGGGTACATGACAACTCCGCTGTTTTTGTAACTGCCCATGTCTAAAATTATAAAAAGCATCTTGTTAATATTATGCTAATACATACTTGTAAAAAACAAAATGTTCTATTAAAACAAACTTTTTTTGTTTTTTGAGATGGAGTCTCACTCTGTCACCTAGGCTGGAGTGCAGTGGCATGACCTCGGCTCACTGCAACCTCCGCCTCCCAGGTTCAAGTAATTCTCTTGTTTCAACCTCCCAAATAGCTGGGATTAAAGATGCCGCTACCACGCCTGGCTAATTTTTGTATTTTTAGTAAAGACAGGGTTTCACCATGTTGGCCAGGCTGGTCTCGAACTCCTGACTTCAGGTTATCCACCCACCTCGGCCTCCCAAAGTGCTGGGATTACAGGTGTGAGCCACCGAGCCTGGCTTGAGTGCTTTATGTGGATTAATTTATTTAATCTTCACATCAAACAGAAGGATGTATTATTCCTTATCCCCACTTTGCAGATTGGGAAACCAAAGTACAGAGTAACGTTAAGTAATCAGTTCAAGGTCACATAGCAAGTGTCAGTGCCAGGCTTTAAACTCAAGTCTGGCTCCAGACTTCTCTTAGCCTTCTACTGCATCCTGCGTCTAATTTGTTGTGGGCAGGTTTCCCTATGAGTTCACTTCACTGAGCCTCATTCTTTTTTTTTTTTTTTTTTGAGACGGAGTCTCGCGCTCTCACCCAGGCTGGAGTGCAGTGGCGCAATCTCGGCTCACTGCAAGCTCCGCCTCCCGGGTTCACGCCATTCTCCTGCCTCAGCCTCTCCGAGTAGCTGGGACTACAGGCGCCCGCCACCACGCCTGGCTAATTTTTTGTATTTTTTAGTAGAGACAGAGTTTCACCGTGGTATCGATCTCCTGACCTCGTGATCCGCGCGCCTCAGCCTCCCAAAGTGCTGGGATTACAAGCGTGAGCCACCGCGCCCGGCAAGCCTCAGTCTTTTTAACGGTCACATAGGGTTCTATGCTAGGTGAACTGTAGCTGCACCCTTTGCTGTCAGTGTCTTCAACTCCCAGATCTACCCACAGTTCCCCAACTCTGGGACCCCAAATACCTCCCCTGTGTCCCACGGGCTCTGCAGACTCTATTTTAAGTTGGCTAAAACTGAGCTCATCTCCTCCCACTTGCACCTCCTCCGTGTTCTTATATGAATGTCAATGTCGGCACCCACTGGTCACCCAGGATGGAGGAAGGAGCCAGACTGTGAGGGAATAAAGGAAGTAAGCAGGTTCCAAAGGACGTGGAAGGTGTTTGGGTCCAGAGCCTAGGGAAAAGTTGAGCCCTGCAAAAAATAAAAGAGGCTGGGTTAGCTTTGGACATCTGGGGGAAGCAGGTGGGAAGAGGGAGGATGGAGGAGCCAAATTTAAGCATCGGGCACTTAGGTGCTCATCTCCAAGGCAACTGCATTGCTATGGCAACAGCAGAGGCAGCACCGCTCCGCCCAAGTACCTCCTCGACCGCCGTTACCTCCGCACCAGCCAGACTCTTCCGCATGGGAGGACTGGGGGCTTGCGGACCTCCGGGAACGGCTCAGGCAGGCGGGAGTTGCTGCGGCATTAGCCAATCCATAAGCTCTATCCTGCCTGGGTGAGCTCTGCGGCGACGCGCGCCAAGAAGGGATCGGGAGTTTTTTGGCGCTCGCTAAAGGGCGTTAAGAAGGGCGGGCCCGCGTCGCTTCGGGCCACTCAGGAGCCGAGGAGAGCGAGTGGGCGGGGCCAGGCTGAGGCTGACCGGGGGCGGGGCGCAGGGAGAATGTGGGAAGGGCCGCCTAGCCTCTCTTCTACCCAATAGAAGGCCAGAAGCCAATCCGGACCGTTGGGGAGCCCAATGGGCGTCGCCGCCAGGCCCCGTTGCAGAGCGCATCTAGCCAATAGGCAGCGGCGGCGGGCGGGCGCGGGCGACCGGCGGTGCGGCTGAGGCGGAGCAGGCGCTGCGGCAGGAAGGAAGATGGCGGACGAGGAGAAGCTGCCGCCCGGCTGGGAGAAGCGCATGAGCCGCAGCTCAGGTGCCGCGGGGGTCGGGGCTGGGGCGGGACCACGCGGGCCCGCGTAAGCAGGGCTCGAGCTCGCCCCTTGGGCGCGGCGGCAGCGCTGCCTTCCTCCCGTGGGGTCCTGGCTCCTCCGCGTCGTCCCCGGGGTAACGGCCCCGGCCCGCCCTGTTGTGGGGACTGCAAGCCTCAGGAGCCGCCGGGAAGCCTGAGGAAGCTGAGGCAGGGGGCTGGGCGGGTGAGGGTCCGAGGAGTCCGGGGCGATGGCCCTGGCCCTGCTGGCCCGGCTGATACCTCTCGGCCTAATGCACCTGACGCCTCGGGGGGACGTCTCTGCACCTTGCTGGGCCCGGGGGCACCCCTGGGAAGGAGACACCCCAGTACCCTGCAAAGGGCGCAGGGTGTTGCCCGGCCTCGGGTCCACAACCTACCCTTGCTAACACCCCTACTGTGTACATCTAATGCTGAGTCTGCGACATCGCCGGTGACATTCTGCCAGACGATGGCCCCTGTGCTTAGGCCCGATTTAAGGGTTAGCCACAATGATAATATTGCCAGTAACAGGGCATGTTTGTCTCTGTGTCAAGCGCTTTAAGTTCTCTCTGAATTGCCGCAACTCTGGGAGCCAGGTCGTTATTACTTCCATCTTACCAGCAAGGAAACAGGTCAGAAAACTGAAGGAACTCGTCCAAGATCATTCATTTCAGAGGCCGGGGGTTGGATTAGGACCTAGGCAGTTTGCCTCCAAATCCCCCTGCCCTTGTCACTGCAAACTCCTGAGGAGCAGGCCCAGCATCTGTGGGCAGGTCCCGAGTCACTCTGCTGCCTCTAGAGCCCATAGCAATTGCATTTGCAGTAATAATTCTCCTTGGTTGAGTGCCAGGTTCTGGTGAACGGTTTGGATACATGGACTCTCCTCATTAACCCTATGAGGTTTGATCTCCTTATTCGCTGTTCCCCATTTTTCAGATGAGAACTGAGGTGCAGGGAGATTAGAGCCCATTGCCAAGGTTTTAGAGTGAGTCAGTAGCTCAGCTGCATTTGCATCTGGAACATGCGCTCTCGCCCACCCTGTTCTAGCCCTGGACTGTGGCTGGGACCTCCAGCATAAACCGGATGCTCTGCCCAGCTCTGGGCCCATTTCTGCTGTTTCTGCTCAGTTCAACCCTTATGGATTCCTTTATGGGTGACACTCCATGTCACCCAGGCGAACTGTCAGCCTTTGGAGTGGCACCCAGTAGGGTCTTTACTTACAGCTTCTTGTTCACAGTCTTCACTCCTTCATACCCCTCACTCCCTGGGTAACATCGGGCCACCAGTAATGCTGGTTCCTAGCTCTGCAACGCCGTGCACGGTGTAGTAGCTAAGAGCAGAGCTTTCGGGTGTGAAGTACCTGAGTACAGTTCCTGCCTTCCCTTGTGTGTGCCTGGAACAGAGTAAACACTCAGGAAGTGTTACCCATTGCTGCCATTCCCAGAGATGCAAAAGGTGAGGCCTCCGTTTTGTCATCTATACAATGGAGATAATAAAGGCCATCCCACTCTTAATGTGTGCCAGTTTCTGTCCTAGGCATTTTGCAGATGTGTGAGCTTATTTAGTGCTTTCTTCTTCTATTTTTGGAAATGGTCTTACTGTGTGGCTCAGGCTGCAGTGCAGCCTCTGCCTCCAAGGCTTAAGCAATCCTCCCACCTCAGCCTTTCAAGTAGCTGAGACCACAGATGTGTACCACCACCCATGGCTAATTTTTTATTTTTTATTTTTTGTTTGTTTATTTATTTATTTATTTTGAGACAGAGTCTCACTCTGTCACCCAGGCTGGAGTGCAGTGGCATGATCTTGGCTCACTGCAACCTCCACCTCCCTGGTTCAAGTGATTCTCCTGCCTCAGCCTCCTGAGTAGCGGGGATTACAGGTGCCTGCCACCACATCTGGCTAATTTTTGTATTTTTATTAGAGACGAGGTTTCACCATGTTGGCCAGGCTGGTCTCGAGCTCCTAACCTCAGGTGATCCACCTGCCTCAGTCTCCCAAAGTGCTGGGATTACAGGCCTGAGCCACTGCGCCCAGCCAGCCTGTTTTTGTTTTTGTTTTTGTTTTTGTTTTGAGACGAGAGTCTCACTCTATCGCCCAGGCTGGAGTGCAGTGGCATGATCTTGGCTCACTGTAACCTCCACCTTCCAGATTCAAGCAATTCTCCTGCCTCAGCCTCCCGAGTAGCTGGGATTACAGACATACACCACAACACCCGGCTAATGTTGGTTGGTTGGTTGGTTTGTGACGGAGTTTCGCTCTTGTTGCCCAGGCTGGAGTGCAGTGGCACAATCTCAGCTCACTGCAACCTCCACCTCCCGGCTTCAAGCGATTCTCCTGGCTGCTTCAGCCTCCCCAGTAGCTGGGATTACAGGCGCCTGCCACCATGCTGGGCTAATTTTTTATATTTTTAGTAGAGATAGGGTTTCACTGTGTTGGCCAGGCTGGTCTCGAACTCCTGACCTCAGGTGATCCGCCCACCTCAGCCTCCCAAAGTGCTGGTGCAGGCGTGAGCCACTGTGCCTGGCCAATGTTTGTATTTTTTTTTTTTTTTTTATGAGACAGAGTCTTGCTCTGTCGCCCAGGCTGGAGTGCAGGGGCACGATGTCAGCTCACTGCACCCTCTGCCTCCCAGGTTGAAGCGATTCTCCTGCCTCAGCCTTCTGAGTAGCTGGGACTACAGGCGTGTACCTCCATGCCCAGCTAGTTTTTTGTATTTTTAGTAGAGATGGGGTTTCACCGTGTTAGCCAGGATGGTCTCAATCTCGTAACCTCATGGTCCACCCTCCTCAGCCTCCGAAAGTGCTGGGATTACAGGTGTGAGCCACCGCACCCGGCCCAGTGTTTGTATTTTTAGTAGAGATGGGGTTACACCATGTTGGCCAGGCTGGTCTCTACCTCCTGACCTCAGGTGATCCACCCCACCTTGGCCCCCCAAAGTGCTGGGATTACAGGTGAGAGCCACTGTGCTTAGCCCTTTTTCAAATTTTTAAAAATTTAGTCCTTTCAATGACCTTAAGGTAGGAACTGTTATCTCCATTTTACAGGTGAGAACACCGAGGCCCATGGAAGATAGATCACATTTGAACCCAGATTCAGATTTGAATCCAGGTGGCCTGGCTGCTGAGTGCATGGTTTGAGTCACTCCCTGTCCCCCAGCTTCCTCTGTTCCATCACCCTGCGTTATTTTCCTCCTTGAAGTTATCAGGGATTGATACTATCCTGTGTTTCGTTTGCTTGTTTAGCACCTGTCTGCTCTCACCTAGAATGTTAGCTCTCTAAGGGCAGGGACTGTATCCTGCTACATTGGCCCATGTCTGGAGAGCCTGTGGCACATGGTGGATACACCATAGATTTGTTGAATGAAGGCACCCCCTGCAAGCCAGGCCCTTACCCTGGCTTCTGGCTGTGGGCCCAGGTGGTGTCCTGGGAGCACAACCCTAGCTGAATTCCTGCCTGCCCTCCCCTCCAGGCCGAGTGTACTACTTCAACCACATCACTAACGCCAGCCAGTGGGAGCGGCCCAGTGGCAACAGCAGCAGTGGTGGCAAAAACGGGCAGGGGGAGCCCACCAGGGTCCGCTGCTCGCACCTGCTGGTGAAGCACAGCCAGTCAAGGCGGCCCTCATCCTGGCGGCAGGAGAAGATCACCCGGACCAAGGAGGAGGCCCTGGAGCTGATCAACGGTGAGCAGGGCGAGGGCAGGGGCTTGGGAGGGGGTCTTCTCCCAGGTGAGCCTTTGTAGAAGTCACATCAGACCCTTCACCCCAGCTTGCTCAGCTGCCAGGCGTGATGTTGGCCAACACAAAAATGCCAGTGCATGACCTGACCCTGACCTTCACAGCAGCCATTCCCTTTTTTTTTTTTTTTTTTTTTGAGATGGAGTCTCGCTCTGTCGCCCAGGCTGGAGTGCAGTGGCGCAATCTCGGCTCACTGCAAGCTCCGCCTCCCGGGTTCACGCCATTCTCCTGCCTCAGCCTCTCCGAGTAGCTGGGACTACAGGCGCCCGCCACCACGCCTGGCTAATTTTCTTGTATTTTTTAGTAGAGACGGGGTTTCACTGTGGTCTCGATCTCCTGACCTCGTGATCCGCCCTCCTCGGCCTCCCAAAGTGCTGGGATTACAAGCGTGAGCCACCGCGCCCGGCTGACAGCAGCCATTCTCTTTTCTTTCCATCTGGCATTTGAGGGTGAGCCAGGTAGGGGCAGAGGACCCAGCCTAGGGGCTGGCAAACATGGGTTCAGGTAGTAGCTGTGCCTCTGTGAACTCTGTGACCTTTGGGAGGGGACTCATGTCACCTCCCCTAGGCTCAGCTTTCTCTGTAAAATGGGCATCCTCTGAGGACCATTGTGAAGGTTCGAGGGAATAAGGCAATGGATTTTGCACAGTAGGCCCTCAGTCTGTGGGAAGTGTTGTCAATAGTAATATCATCCACTAGGGGCCTGAGTCACAAACATAGGTGGATCCAGAGAGAGTGGTCAGAAAGGTAGTGAGGGCATGCAGGGTGCGGTGGCTCACGCCTATAATCCCAGCACTTTGGGAGCCCTTGGAGGGCAGATCACCTGAGGTCAGGAGTTGGAGATTAGCCTGGGCAGTATGGTGAAACTCCGTCTCTACTAAAAATACAAAGATTAGCCAGATGTGGTGACACGTGCCTGTAATCCCGGCTACTCAGGAGGCTGAGGCAGGGAGGCAGAGGTTGCAGTGAGCCGAGATCGCACCACTCCACTCCAGCCTGGGCAGCAAAGCGAGGCTCCGTCTCAAAAAAAAAAAAAAAAAGAGGTAGTGAGTGCCAGCAGAGCTAGTGAGTTAATTCTGACCTAAGGGAGGAAGCTATTCCCTGCTCTGTTCTGTGTTTCCTCTGCAGTCTGGCACCAGGGTGGCAAACTTTAAAGGCCAGATGGTAAATATTTTAGGTTTTGTGGGCCATGCAGTCTCTATCAGCTCTGCTTTGTAACTGGATGGCAGTCATAACCAATATGTAAGCAAGCACATGGTGATGGCTGTGTGCCAAGAAAACTTTACTATTTACAAAATCAGGGAGGATTTGGCCTGCAGGCCATCATTTGCAGAGCCCTCTCTAAAGCTGTCCAGTTTGGCTGCCACTCCCACCCTGTGCGGGAGGATCACTTGAGCCCAGGAGTTTGAGACCAGCTTGGGCAACATAGCAAAACCCCGTCTCTAAAAAAATAAAAAAGTTAGCTGGACGCGGTGGTGCACGCCTATAGTGTCAGCTACTTGGAAGACTGAGGTGGGAGGATCCCTTGAGCCCAGGAGGCAGAGGTTGTAATGAGCCAAGATCATGCTATTGCACTCCAGCCTGGGTGACAGAGCAAGACCCTGTCTCAAAAATAAATAAGATAATGTCAAAAATTGGTTTCTCAATTGCACTGGTCATACTTTAGCTGGTGGCTGCCATCTTCAACAGCGGGAATATAAAACATTTACATTCTTGGCCGGGTGTGATGGCTCACGCCTGTAATCCCAGCACTTTGGGAGGCCAAGGCGGGCGGGCACGAGGTCAGGAGATCGAGACCATCCTGGCTAACACAGTGAAACCCCGTCTTTACTGAAAATCCAAAAAAATTGGCCTGGCGTGGTGGCGGGCACCTGTAGTCCCAGCTACTCAGGAGACAGGCAGGAGAATGGCGTGAACCCGGGAGGCGGAGCTTGCAGTGAGCCGAGATCGTGCCACTGCACTCCAGCCTGGGCAACAGAGCGAGACTCAGTCTCAAAACAAAACAAAACATATTTCCATTCTTGCAGTAAGTTGTGTCTGACAACCTTTCTCAGAGTCCCCAAACCTCCTGGGCTGTCCCTACTCCAAACAACCCATCTCTCAACCATGCCCAGACAGCCTGGGTTGCTATGCAGCTCTGCCAGTTCCTGGCTATGTGATCTTGAGCAAGTTACTTAACATCTCTGGGCTTCAATCTTTTTCTCCTTCTTTTGAGACAGGGTCTTGCTCTGTCACCCAGGCTGGAGTGCAGTATTCATAGCTCACTGCAGCCTCAACCTCCTTGAGATCAGGTGATCCTCCCACCTCAGCCTCCCAAGTACCTGGGACTGCAGGCTCATAACACCACACCTGGCTGATTTTTGTATTTTTAGTAGAGGCAGGACTTCACCATGTTGCCCAGGATGGTCTCAAACTCCTGGGCTCAAGTGATCCTTCCACCTCAGCCTCCCGAAGTGTTGGGATGACAAGCATGACCCACCGCCCCCAGCTGTCAGTCTTTTTCATTTATAAAATTAGTATTAAAATAATAAGACCCGCCTCACAGAGTAGTTGTGAGGACTCCTGGCTAATACAGTAAAGCGGGAGTAACAGCTCCTGGCATCGGTAAATGTTCTGTCATTATTAGTGGTCACTGTCATTGCTGTTGTTGGTTGTGGTAGCACAGGGCCCAGCACAGAGTGCACACTCAGTCAGTATTGGCTGTTGTTTTACCCTCTCATCACTTGGTCCAGTTGGCCTGTAGGATGTTATTACACACGCACACTCCCAACATGGCATCTAGCACAGTAAGTGCCACCCGTTAGTCTTACACGTAAGCATGGTAGAGAGAAGCCGAGTTCTTGCACAGAATCTTGAAGGCTGATTGAAGAGCCAGCCTCCTGACCTCTGAGGGCAGGGACTGGATCTCTCTCTTGCCCCTGTATTCCCATCCTGCCACACAAAGCCTGGCCCAGAGTCAGCCCTCACAGCCTTGTTTCATGAGCCAGTAGGAAGCAAGAAGGATTCCTGGCACAGGACGGGGCAGAAGTAAAGGCCTAGGACTAGGATGTAGCCAGGACTCTGGGGAAGGCTTTGCAGGGAGCTGGGGGATGGTGAGACCCTTCACGGGCAGGTCCCAGCCAGGTTGAGGAAGGTCCTTGTCAGGTGAGGAGGTTGGGTTCTTTCCTGGAGGCAGCAGGACATACGTGGCCATATGGGACCAGGAGAGGAACCCACAGTGCTCTGCTTTCAGCAGAGATCTGTGAAGCTAGAATGTCAAGGGCCAGGGAAGCTGGAAGGCCCAGAACCTTCAGAGGTTCTGGTTGCCCCAGAGCAAGAGGAAGAAGTGGAGGGAGAAGCTAGGAGAGAATCGCAAGATGACCCTTTGGGTCCTCCCAGCTCTAGTGGTCTCTGTTCTGAGGCTTCCGGACCCCATAAGAGTGAGCAGGAGGGTGCAGGCATTTGGGGATGGAGCAGCATGAGGTGGGCTCCTGAGGGTCAGCAGAGCAGCCAGGCACAGGACAGAACTGCTCCAAGCAATCCTGGTGAGAGCTGGCAGAAGGCTGAGGCCGGTGGGGATAGTGAGGAGGGCATGGCTCTGGGTGTGGTGGGCGAGGCTGTCTCCCCCATCTCTGGGTTGGACAGGTGCACCTGGTAAGTAGCCAGGCCCTGAGGCCTTACCGTAGGTACCTGCAGATTCTGGAATGTCAGCAGGAGCCTCGCCTGCCCACCTGGTGGAAGCTGTGGGAGGAATTGCAGTGAGAGGTGGTGTGACTTGAACTTGGGGGCTGGAAGTGGAAGAAGAAGTGAGAGGGAGCAGACCCGAGAGAGATTCAGGAGGCAGGATAGAGAGGACTGGGATAGATTAGGTGGGCAGGGGTGGGATGTCTGGGGGAGGGTCAGGGCAGAACAGCGTGGCCCACCCTGGGCTCGCAGAGGGCTGGGTTTCAGTGCCAGCTGTGTGGTCTTCATTTCCTGAGCCTCAGTTGCCTCATCTGTAGAATGGGGTGGCTCTGAGGATCCAGGAGCAATGGGCTTAGTGGCTGGCACGCTCTGCATGGCGGAGCCTCAGCCCCAGTCATTCGGGTGTGGACGGTAGGGGAGCTGAGGTCAAGTCAAGGCCTCTGCTCATGGGCAGCCCCTGCTGCCACCCTACAGCCCATAGAAAGAGTTCTGGATAGGACCACAGGAGGCCTAGTGGGCTCAGCACACAGATGATGACTTTGGCCCACGACCTCCCTCTCCTGGTATCCTCCTGCCTGAGACGGTGCTGGGATAGATCTCCTCAGAGGTAGATAGGAAGGTGCAGTGAGGTGGCCCCAGCCGAGGTACCTCATGTGCAGTGTCGGTGCAGGCATTGGGCACCTGGGCCTCATTTTCTCTTCCACGAAGTGGATGTTCTCCCCTCGAGGGTTCATGCCGGGTGATCAGGAGATCATGATTTGGGCAGCTCACTCCCCAGCTGGCAGCCAGGCTAAATCTCATCAGTGCCCATTTAGATCTGGTGCTCTGCCCTTGCCCCGAAGGGACAGGCTGCCTGCAGAGAGAGCCGGGACCTCCACATTTTCTGCTGAGGCTCCTTTTCCCAGCATTGGCTCCTCTGCAGCTGCTGGGCCACAGCCAGAGGCTGTCAGGGATCCGAGGGAGTCATTGCCAGTGTCCTTGTCTAAGGATGATGGGCCGTGGAGAAGCCCTCCCTGCCTGCTCTCCACCCAGAACTGTTGACAGCCACCCCTCATATGCCCAGGGCCTGGAGGGTCCTGGCGAGGCTGAGACTATGAGCAGCCGTCCTACTCACATACCCATCATCCCAGCATCCAGGTCAGCCCCTTTGCCCCGGGGTCCTCAAGGTCACTGGCACCCTTCCAGCCTGCTGCCCTTGGGCCGGCCTCTAGCCCCTCCTTCTGGATCTTGGTCTTCTCTGTCACCTCTTTCCCCGACCAGGCCCCTTCCCCTCTGGTGCCTGGGCAGTCTGGGGGAAGTATGCTGGAAGCAGCGTAATGATCTGGCAAGGCAGAGGAGACAGCACGTCTCAAAACATTTTTGGGGTCAAGGACTACCCCATTTGTTCCCTCACTCCCACCTAGGTCACTGAGGTGCATTAGCTTGGACTGTTGTAACAAAATAATCACAGACTGTGTGGCTTAAACAACAGTCATCACTTTCCACAGTTCTGGAGGCCAGAAGTCCATGATCCAGGTTCCCTCAGATTCTGTTCCTGGTGAGAACCCACTTCCTGGCTTGTAGACGGCTGCCCTCTCACTGTGCACTGACATGGCATTCCCCAGGCGCATGTGCCCGGAGTGAAGGAGCACAAGCTCTCTGGTGTCTCTTCTTATAAGGACACTAATCCTGGCCAGGCGCAGTGGCTCATGCCTGTAATCCCAGCACTTTGGGAGACTGAGGTGGGTGGATCACCTGAGGTCAGGAATTCAAGACCAGCCTGGCCAACATGGTGAAATTCCATCTCTACTAAAAATACTTAAAAAAAAGTAGCCAGATGTAGTGGTGCATGCTTGTGATACCAGCTACTCAGGAGGCTGAGGCAGGAGGATCGCCTGAACCCAGGAGGCAGAGGTCACAGTGAGCCGAGATCATACCACTGCACTCCAGCCTGGGTGACAGAGCCAGAGTCTGCCTCAAAAAAAAAAAGGGACGCTAATCCTGTTGGATCAGGGCCCCACCCTTATGACCTCATTTAACCCTAGTTACTTCCCCGAAGTCCCCATCTCCAGATGCAGCCACACTGGAGGTTAGGGCTTTAACACATGAATTTGGGGTGACACAAACATTGAGTCCCTGATGGATGGGCAGTTTGGATCTGTCAGGGACCTGCTCTGCAACAACCACTGCTTAAGCGATCACTGATTCACTCCTTGGAACAGGCTCCAATGTAGGAGCAGCGGTTACCCCATTTTACAGGCCAGTTGAGTGAAGCTCCAAGAGGTAAAGTCACCTGCCAGACTCGCATTGTTCAGGAGCAGCAGAGGTACGATCTGAACCTGATGGAATCTGGAGTCAGCACCCATAACATGTCCTCCTGGACCTTGGGGATACACTGTGAGCAGGCTGGCTGGGGTCTGCCAGCACAGACAGGTGCCGTTCTGTTTTGCATACAATTTCAAGGGGTCCTGAACACCTTGAAGCAGGTGGAGGCCCCTGCTCCAGACTGGGAGCTCCTGGAGAGGCCACCCTGCGTCTGTGTGGTTCTAAGCGGGAGCCACATCGAATCAGGATGGGGCTCCAGCACCCGACAGTCCCCATCAAATTTCATGGGTTTTGGTGCTGTCAGGCAAGGCTGACACATTGTCTTGGAGGAGGCCCAGGAAGTCTGGCCTTAGGGTTGCAGCCTGAGTTTCAGGCAGACAGGGCATGAGATTCCAGCATTTCTGCTTCAAGCCCCGTGGTAGATCCCTGTCTCCCTCCTTCCCCATGGCCTATTTCTGTCTCATTTATTCATGAACTTCTTGAACATTCGTGAACACCTGTTTTGTGCACAGTGCTGGGTTCTGAGGGTGCAGCAATGAACAAGGCCAACCCAGCAGCCTCCATTCCTGCACTGTGAGGTGGGCAAGCAACCCACCAATAGGACAGTAGTAAATGCAGCACCCAGGGAGAGGCACCTCACACAGTGGGGGATTAGGGGAGGCTTCTGGGGGAGACCAGAGGATAGCTGGTGAGTTTCAAGCAGGACAAGAGGCTTAAACTAAGGTCTTTGAGGCGGGAGTCAGAGGATGTCATTGTCGGGGGGTCAGGTACAGGCTGAGCTAACAAGACACACAGGACCAAACCCCTCAAGGTCAGCCTCACAGAGCAGGAACTCAGGAAGAAAGTGGTTTTTGTTTTTTTTGTTTTTTTTTTTTGAGATGGAGTTTCGCTCTTGTTGCCCACGCTGGAGTGCAGTGGCAACGATCTCAGCTCACTGTACCTTCTACCTCCTGGGTTCAAGAGAAAGTGCTTTAAAAAAAAAAATCATTCCAGCTACTTGCGAGGCTGAGGCAAGAGGATTGCTGCAGCCCAGGGGTTTGAGGCCAGCCTGAGCAATATAGTGAGACCCCATCTCTGCGAAAGGAAAACAAAAACAGTCATTGCAGGCTCCCATCATAGCAGAAGATTTTCCGAGAGAGCTGGCAGGTCAGAGGCAGATCTGGGTGATATGAGCTATTGGGGTGCCAAAGTGTGGCTTTTGTTTTTAAGCGGTTGGCTTGCACACTATGTGTGTGAGAAAGGACAACTTGGGCGGGCTGTCCAATTTCAGGGATCCCTGTGGCTGTGTCCCCAGCCCTGGCCACTGGGGGCTGTGGCAAGGTGATGCTTGTTCAGGGCCTGGGCCTGGCTCCTCAGACACTTAGCACCTGCAGGCAGTCCTGCTTCCCCGAAGCAGGTGGGTACCCCTGGGGCACCATGCGATCCCCTGGCTGGCTTAGTGGTCCAGACAGAAGGAGGGACAGGGGACTCCAATGCTCTGTGCCTAAGGCCAAGGAGATACCTAGAGGTTCAGGGAGAGGAGGGGTGGGAGGGGGTCCTAGCAACATCTGGTTTAAGTCGGAGTCACTGGTGGATGTGTCTGGCACGGAGGAGGACCCCATGGCAGCCCTGGAAGCGGGGCATTCTGATCAAACCAGGGCATCACGGGCAGAAGCCTCTGTAATGTGCCATCCCAACAGAAGCTGGGGCCCTGTATGGCATCAGTGTCCCTGTCAGACCAGGACACGTGGGCCGGCAGGGCCAAGGATAGGGAGAGCAGAGCAGTAGAGGCTGCATCATCCCCGGGATGCAGTCCCCATGGAGGGGAAGAATGATGACAGCAAGGGACGTTGGTCAGGGTCCTGCTCGGTGCCAGGCACTATGCTGCGTGTCACAGCCACTGACATAAGACTATCAGACAGAGAGGCAAAGGGATGTCAGGGCAGCAGGTCGTGGTGACATCCAGCTCAGATACCAGGACACTGGTGGCTGCCATGACGTGCAGCCAAACGGAGCTATGGCTGTGCTGTCACGGTGGTACCATTTCCACTGCGGTCCCAAGCAGGTCAGAGTGTGAGGCCGAGGGGCCCTGGGGACACTTGGATCAGTCCAATGTGTTCAGCAGCTGCCACGGTTGGGTGTCCAGGCCTCCCAGCACTGGCTAGGTCACCCAGCAGTGTTCCCGTGGCTCCCCGACAGGCTCCAGGCCAGTGTGTCAGCTATGTATGTCCTGGGCAAGTTGGCCGGCGGGTGTGTCATGGCCTCGTTTAGGTCAGAAGGAGCAATGGGTAGAAGTGTCAGGGTGACATTAAGAAACCCCCTACTGAGTGTGTCAGTGTGACCCTCACATTGGAGAGAAGAACTGGTGTCCCTGGAGAGTGGCTGCCAGGCCATAGGGTACACGGGGCGGGTGCAGTTCACCCAGAGGGCTGCCCTGGCTGGCTGGGGCTGTTGCATCACTGGCCTAGGGAGGACACTGGAAGGGACGCCTGTTTGTGTCAGAGCAAGAGGAGGATTGGGGTAGGGCAGGCTTTGGCCCATGGGCACCTTCCTGGGGGTGGCCTGCAGTCAGGAAGGCGGTAGGCCATTCCTCCCGACCTGGCGCATGCACAAGAGTGCATACACACACTTGCTCACACAGTCACACCACACACACCACATGCACACACACACAGCCCTCCCTACTTGGCTTCCGAAACATGAGTCACTCAGATGCTACTCTGCTGCTGTCTTGCCCCCTCTGCCAGCAGCCCTGTTCCTCCTAACTCCACCAGCCCTGGCCTCCCCCGCCTCCTGGAGCGTCAGAGCCAATGGGCTGGTTTGGGCCACACAGGGTGGGGCCACCCTGAGTTCTGCCAGCATGCAGACTATAGGTGGGGAGCCGGGAGAAGAGCTATGTCGCCTGCCTCTGGGACCCTGGGGCTACAGCCCACGAGTGTCCCTTGCAGAGCCCACCAGGGTCCCTTGGAGGCCCATCCCAGTGCCAGGCTGTTCTTCCCAGATGGGACAGCTGAGGCCACAGGGTGCCGTGGCAGTGCTGAGCTTTCTCTGGACAGCTCTCCCATCTCTGCCCAGGGGGCCCTGGGGGCCCAGCCCCCTGCCTGGGTCAGCCTCTCCCTGCTTGCTGCTCTCCTCTGGCCTGTCCAGCTTGGATGTAGATTTTCCCTCACGTGTGTGTGTGTGTGCATGTGTGTGTGCTGGCAAGAGTGACAGCGGGAGCAGGGATGTGAGACCTGCAGGGTGGCAGGGCTCATGGATGACTGGCGGGGTGCATCGAATGCTCATGCGCATGAAAGGCGCCTCTTCTCGAGTGTTAATGAGGACAGGTGTGAGTGCGCATGCAGGTATGTGTGAGGAGAGGGGTTGTGGGGAGCATGTGCGCCTGTGGGGGGAGGCTTTCCCAGTGAAGTGCTGCCTCCCCAGCTGGCCAGCTCTGGAGTCCTCCATCCTGTCTGGTCAGGTCCCCCAGCCCCTGACCTGGCACTCCCATTCCGTTCCATGTCCGCAGGCTACATCCAGAAGATCAAGTCGGGAGAGGAGGACTTTGAGTCTCTGGCCTCACAGTTCAGCGACTGCAGCTCAGCCAAGGCCAGGGGAGACCTGGGTGCCTTCAGCAGAGGTGCGCAAGGAATGGGCCCCACCAGGTCGGGGGACCCTTACCACCCTGAGGGGTAGAGGCCAGGAGGGTCTGGGCACTGGGCTCCCAGGTGCCACACCGGCCTTCGGGGTCCAGCAGATGGCAGCACAACCCCTTCCTCAGGCTTCAGAGGCTGCTCTGCTGGGCAGGGCCAGGGCCACACAGGGAGGGGGCTGCAGCACTTTCTTCCTGGCATCATCTCTACCCCGGGGGCATGGTCTCTTGTGTGTCTATGCACAGATGTCCTCATCCCGGGCCCACCAAGGCGCGTATGTCCTGTCCTCTGCCTCTTCCTTTTTGTGGTTTAAGGTTGGGGGCCCTGAGAGTCCCAGGGCATGTCCCCCAGAATCCCTCTCGAAGGTGGGGAAACCAGGGGTGAGAGGAGATGGCCCTGAGTTTAGGCCTGTCTGGCCAGGACAGTGGAAATCAGGGACAGAGGGGACTAGGCCTCTTCCTCTTCCTCCTCATCAGTCCTCGGGGTCTGCAGAACATCAGCGAGAGGCCAGGATGGGTTGCAGGGTGTGGTGTGCAGGTGTCTTAGTGGGGCGGGGCAGCAGCATGGGGCCAGCAGCTGCCCATCTGCTCTGAGGAGGCTGATGGGACAGATGACGTAGCAGGGCTGGGAACCGGGCCCAGGGAGACGAGTTCACCACCGAAGTGGCCCCTAAATGCATGGCGGTGGCCGCAGCCCTGCGTGCCATCCTTCATGCTGTCCTCAGGCTTCCCAGGGCCTCCTTAATGGCCCTGCCACCCCCAGCTGGGCTGACGCTCAGCACCAGCAATAAACGCGGTGACAGATGAGTGTGGACGAATGTGAGGCTCAGCGCAGGCAGGAGCCCCATCTGTCTTGGCTGCCGCCCGCCCTGCCTCATCCTGGCCTCTGCCAGCCCAGCCCTGACACCCCCCACCGCCCCTCCTGGCTCCCAGGTCAGATGCAGAAGCCATTTGAAGATGCCTCGTTTGCGCTGCGGACGGGGGAGATGAGCGGGCCCGTGTTCACGGATTCCGGCATCCACATCATCCTCCGCACTGAGTAGGGGTGGGGAGCCCAGGCCTGGCCTCGGGGCAGGGCAGGGCGGCTAGGCCAGCCAGCTCCCCCTTGCCCACCAGCCGGTGGCCGAACCCCCCACTCCCTGCCACCGTCACACAGTATTTATTGTTCCCAAAATGGCTGTGGGGGGCCCTTCCAGATTGGGGGTCCTGGGGTCCCCACTCCCTGTCCATCCCCAGTTGGGACTGCGACCGCCAGATTCTCCCTTAAGGAATTGACTTCAGCAGGGGTGGTAAGCTCCCAGACCCAGGGCAGTGTGGTGGGAGGGGTGTTCCAAAGAGAAGGCCTGGTCAGCAGAGCCGCCCCGTGTCCCCCCAGGTGCTGGAGGCAGACTCGAGGGCCGAATTGTTTCTAGTTAGGCCATGCTCCTCTGTTCAGTCGCAAAGGCGACCCATGCGGACCATGAGGTCCCATGCGGCCCAGCCATGGGCCCTCTGAGCAACTGTGCAGCACCCTTTCACCCCCAATTAAACCCGGAACCACTGCTCTGCTCTCCTGTGTCTCATTTCTCCTCAGGGAAGCATAGTGGGGAAGATGTCGCGGGGAGGGGATCACGGCCCCCCCCATCCTAAGGGTCCCAGCTGCAAGTTCTCCCCCAAGGCTTCCCCTTGCCCTGGGCCAGGGGGAGTCCTAGCAGCTGGCTTTCGGGGACATGAGCACTGTCCAGCTGCCCAGCACCCTGAGATCTGCTTCCCTACCATCTCAGGGGCTTCCGGAAGGTCCGTGGGTCCAACCCGGCACCTGGCCCAGCACCCACTGCAGCTGCGGTTACCATGACAACAGGGCCCTCCTGGACTGGAGGGGGCTCCTGCAGGGAGGGGGATGGGAGCAGACACCGCTTCTAGTGCCTGAAGGTGGAGCAGAGGGAATCCTGGGGCGGGTGGCGGGGAGATGGGGTCCCCCGCCAGTGTGGGGGCTGTGGATGTGGCCTGCCTGACCCCCATCCCCTGTTCAGTCGGGGGGGCTGTGGGTCTAATGGAGAAGTGGTTATGCCTGCATGCCCTGTTCCCCCTCCACTTGATGGGGACCAGCCCAGATTGCGGGGGTGCCTGGCTGGCAGAGCTTAGGGACCTGAGCAACTAAAGCCTGGCCCCAGGGGACCTCCCCTCCCCCAAGCGCTGAGGTTCTAATAAAGGCCAAGCCTCATAAACAATCACCTGCACCCGCTCCCATCTGGCTGGCTTCGGGAGCAATCGCTCATTCGCCTGCTGCCTGCCTGCCGGAGCGTTTGTCATTAGGAAGGTTTAATGGGTTTCCTCTCAGCTCCAGAGGGCTGGGGAGAGCCGGCTGCATGGATACACCGCCAGGCAGAATGTTCTCCCGTCGCCTGGTGGAGGGGGGTTGGGAGTGAGGCAGCTGTGCCACCATTCACACCAACAGTTGGATGTGGGGTTGGGGAAGTGACTGCACCCCTCCTGGAACAGTGGAGGCCCTGGGTCTGGAAGGATCGGATATTAGTGGCTGGGGCCCAGAGGGTTTGCTGAGTTCCACTCCAAGGTGAAGAATGGGCTTTGTGTCCTGACTGTCAGCAGCAGGGCCCAGGGAAGGCTGTGCATCATTGTGTAGGAGCCGCTGCCCCCTACCCGTGTGTGTGTGTGTGTGTGTGTGTGTGTGTGTGTGTGTGTGTGTGTGTGTGTGTCTGCGTTTGCCCAAGAATGTGTGGGGCCATGTGACTGGTTGTCTCTCTGTGTCCTGTGCGTTTTGGGAGTCCTCCGGTTCTGGGTGTGACCACCTGCCCCTCCAGGTACCCCCTTCCCTTGTCTGTCTGTGCAGTGGCCAAAACCCAAATGAGAATGTCGCTGTTAGGTAAACATGCCTCCAGAGCCCACTTCGGGGCCGGTGATTCATTATTAAGCAGCTGCGCATTCCCTCACCTCCCACCCACCCCCTCCTGCCTAGAACCAGGGCATAAATCCCAGGCCTTTAGGATGGTGACAGTGTAGTCTTCCCTAGTGCCACTTACAGGCACCTCCCAGGCCAGACCCGCCCCAGGGGGTCAATCTCTACGTGCCCTTGGCTTCTGTGGCCGCTGGGCAGGGCTGGAGCAGGTCACCTTGGGGTAAACGGGATTACTGCCGCAGGACAGGAGTTGGCTTCGCTGTGCCCACGTCCATGATGAGAGGGGAAGTCAGTGAGTTAGCAGTGGATAGCCGAAGACGCACACACACACGCACACAGATTGATCCTGGCCTGGGAAATGTTAGTCTGCCTGCCCATCCTTGTTTGTAACCAAAGCCACAAACTCAAGGAGCTCTGAGCCTGTGTGTGTGTGTGTGATCTCTCTGAGGACCTGGTACAGATGTGATGGACACACCCACACCCAGCCCTAATCGCGGCGTGAGAATGTGGCTCCCCAGCACTCAGCGTATTGTGGACAAAGATTGTGAACCTCAGCATCCTCAATTCTCCACCTTGCTTTGGGAGAATCCAGTATCTAAGGCCGATAAACTACCTCGTCCCCTCACTGTGGAGACTCTCTGCCTCCAAATAAATGTAAATTGGGGTGGGAGTTGGGGGGATACAGATGTTCTAGGTGTCCTGGCTTTGTGCTGCTTTTCATTTTTTCAGCAGGTACAGAGTAAAGTGCCTCTCCATGTGCTAATCCAGGAATGAATCCTTTTTCCGATGTCAAACATATTCGCTTAAATGGAAATTAATTGCTTTTCTTGAGGATTTCTCTAAAAATTGGTTTTAAATGAGTACATTAGGCAGTCCCATTTATCATTCATTGGTTTCGTTCCCAATATGGCCCCGGTATCCGAGTTCCCGGAGATGCCAGCACGGAGCGGAGATGATTTAATCAGGGAAACCATTAATTAGAGATGGGGAGAGCCTCCCCCCAGAGGAGTGGGAGTGCCCCCTTTTCGGCCTCAGCGGGGTGGGGGTCTGGGCCAATGGGGCCTTTTAAATGATGTTTCTGCTCTGGATTCAATAGGGACCAACAACTGGGGTCAACATGGGGCAGGATCACCTGGGCAGCACCCCTTACCTTCATTCTTGGCCCCTCAGCCCCAAGGGTGACGCTCCTCACCTTTCTTGTACCGCTTCCAACTAGCCTCGCTGCACCCCTTAGGTCTGCCTCACGCAGGCCTTCAGACAGGCCTGGCTCACATAAAGCCCTCATCTGGTTCTTCCCCTTCTGTGACTTCCCCTCCCCTGCCTTTAGCCAGATCTCTAAGGCTGCTGAGGACTTAGCTTCTCCTTTTTTATTTTTTAAATTGAGACAAGGTCTCACTCTGTGGCCCAGGCTGCAATGCAGTGGCGCTCATGGTTCATGGCAGCCTCGAACTCTTGGGTTCAAGAGATCCTCCTACCTCAGCCTCCCGAGTAGCTGGGACTATAGGCACACACCACCATGCCTGGCTAATTTTGTAAAATTTTTTTAGAGACGAGGTCTTGCTATGTTGTCCAGGCTGGTCTTGAACTCCTGGGCTCAAGCAATCCTTCCACCTCAGTCTCCCAAAGTGCTGAAATTACAGGCATAAGCTGCTGCATCCAGCCTACTCCTAGTTCAGTCCCTTCTTGTCTCATACTCTTCTTTCCTGCCTCCAAAACTTCTTGTCTTTTCCTCTCCTTCCCCTCCAACCCTGCCCAATCCCTCTTCCAGTCAAACAGGCTCCAGGTGTGGGGTATGAGTGTTCAATCGAAGGCACCTGAGTGCCCCTGTAGGCTGTTTCTAGCTTTTTTGGGATTAGTTAACTTGGCACAAATGTGACTCGTTTAAAAACGATTTTTGAAATTACAAAGCAACAAGAGAAAAAAGGAAATGGAAAAATTCAGCTGGGCCCTACTCTTTCATACTCAGCTTCTTAAAAGCCAGCTCGATTGTTAAAAACTCATTAAAAAATTGCCAGACTGGCTGGGCTCAGTGGCTCACGCCTGTAATCCCTGCACTTTGGAAGGCCGAGGGGGGTGGATCACTTGAGCCCAGGAGTTCAAGACCACCCTGGACAACATGGCGAAACCCCCATCTCTACTAAAAATACAAAAATTAGCCTGGCGTGGTGGTGCGTGCCTGTAATCCCAGCTACTCAGGAGGCTGAGGCACGCAAATCGCTTGAACCCGGGAGGTGGAGGTTGCAGTGAGCTGAGATCATGCCACTGCACTCCAGCCTGGGTGATAGAGCAAGACTGTCTCAAAAAAAAAAAAAAAAAAAATTCCAGACCTCTTAGTAATGGGTCAACAGTGATTGGAGAGTGGCAATCCAGTGATGGGAGAATACTCATTTGAGGCCAGTTTTCATTGTTGTGCTAGAATTCTTGGTTGTTTTGATCAAACTACTTTTAAATGAATTGCTTTCGATCAAAACAACTTTGGATTGGGTCTCCTCACCCATCTCCCCAAAGGGCTGGCCCTGGGGAACCCCTTCCCTCCAGTTCGCTTAAGCTCAAGTCATGGAATAAGGGGATCCTCACTGGAGATGGGTCTCCAGGCTTGGACTTCGGGGCCACCCCCACCTCTGTCGCCATTGGACACACACAGTCACCAAAGCATCAAATGTCAAAGGTCCTGTTTATTCCGGCAAACCGGAAAGAAAAAGTGTAAATAAAAAAAGTAACAGATCCATGCACTCAACTCCTGGGGGTGGGGGTGGGGGTGGGAGTGAGGGATGAGGAATGGGTGGGAAGCAAGGAGGGAGGGGTGGAAGGACAGAGAGTGAGAGAGAGAGAGAGAGGAAGAGACAGGGAAAGAACTGGAGAACCAGAGCCATAAAAAGAAAAAGACATCCATAAAAAGGCAGAAAGAAAGAAGTGGTGTATTAAAAGCAGAGATCAATAAAGGAGAAGAGGGGAAATTGAAAAAATAGAAATACACAGGCAGAGAACAAAAGCCCAGCAAAAAGGCGGGGAGAAAGGGCGTGACAGAGACAGAGAGATCACCCTTGAGGGACACAGGCAGAATGAAAAGGGCCCCCAGCCCCCGGAGGCCCCCCAGGCAGCAGCCCGAGCCACAGCATTGGCTCAGGGGTCCCCAGAGGTGCTGATGACGTGAAACAGGGTGACATTGTAGAGCACCTGGTGGCCGTTGTTCCAGGTATAGAGGGCGCGCTCCCGGGGGTTGTAATCCAGCATTGAGATGTGGGAATACTGATTGTGGAAGGGCACGTCCGTGTACTCGTAACTGGACGTATTGGTGAAATAGGCGAAATAAACCTTGGCCCCAGCCAGGTGGGAGTTGGTCACGTAGAGCACACCGCAGATCATGAAGGCCTCGCCGGCGCTGCGCTTGGGGTAGCCGGTGTCCCAGGACCGCATGACCTCGAGTGTGTGCGGGTCCAGCCGGCTGACCACGATGTTGCCCGCGTTCTGGTTGGTGGTGTACACAGCCCAGAGCCCGCTCTCGTCCACCATGAAGTCCATGTCGGAGAAGCCGCCCCAGGAGTAGGGGAAGGTGTTGTTGTAACCAGCGCCCGGGAGGCTCCTCTGCACCAGCACGGAGCGCGAGCGGAAGTGGTATTTGACTACCACGTTGCTCTGGTACTTGTTATAGAACAGGGAGCCGTTGTACACCACGTGGCCCGTGCCCGCCCATGGCTGGGGCAGCAGGTGCTGGATAAAGTTCTGGCCTTTGATGAAGTCTCCCAGGGTACGGAACTCCAGGACCCGGCGGCCTTTGTAATAGCCATCCATGTACCAGACCTACGGGAGCAGCCACTGGTCACTGGGGGGGACCACCACCAATGACCTAAGGGTCCTAGCACCAGCTACAGCCATTAGAGATCAACAGTCACTAAGTGCTCATTAGTCATGGGAACTCTGTTGACCATTCATTACCAATTATGGCCCTAGTGTGACCATGATCATCTCGTGGTGACAGCATTAACCATGGGCAGTGAATTCAAGTGGCGTCTTATCACTCAATGGCTGTCCAGTGACCACTAACCACCCAATATCCAATGACCAGGGAATTTCTGGGCCCAGTGAGTCCCCAGGGGCTGCAATTTCTTGGGGAACTGCATGGCCCCGTAGGACCACGATCCCAGTGAGTGCTATTGGTCTCTTTTTTTTTTTTAAGTAGTTTTTTTTTGTTGTTTTTTGTTTTTGAGATGGAGTCTGTCTCTGTCGCCCAGGCTGGAGTACAGTGGCATGATCTCAGCTCACCGCAACCTCTGCCTCCCGGGTTCAAGCAATTCTCCTGCCTCAGCCTCCTGAGTAGCTGGGATTCCAGGCGCGTGCCACCACGCCTGGCTAATCTTTGTATTTTTAGTAGAGACAGGGTTTCACCATGTTGGTCAGGCTGGTCTCGAACTCCCGACCTTGTGATCCTCCCTCTTGGCCTCCCAAAGTGCTAGGATTACAGGCATGAGCCACCATGCCTGGCCTTTTTTTTTTCTTTTGAAACAAGGTCTCACTGTTTTTCCCAGGCTGGAGTGCAGTGGCACAATCACGGCTCACTGCAGCCTCGACCTCCCAGGCTCAAGCGATCCTCTCACCTCAGCCCCCTGAATAGCTGGGACTACAGGCACAAGTCACCACACCTAGCTTATTTATTGTATCTTTAGTAGAGACAAGGTCTCACAATGTTGCCCAGGCTAGTCTCAAACTCCTGAGCTCAAGTGATCTGCCTGCCTCAGCCTCCTAAAGTGCTGGGATTACAGGCATGAGCCACTGTACCTGACCACTATTGATCTTAAAACAGACCCTAAGTGGACAATGCTTCATCCCAAAGGACCCGGGGAACTGCAGCCTCGGGGACTCACTGGGCCCAGGAATTCCCTGGTCATTGGGTATTGGGTGGTTAGTGTTCACTGGACAGTCATTGAATGATAAGATATCACTTGAATTCATTGCCATGGTTAACTAACCCCTGTCACCACAAGGTGACCAGGCGTGTCATCAACATATCATTGTCATCATGTTAACTAGCATTTGTTGTTGTTTTTGTTTTGTTTTGTTTTTGAGACAGTTTCACTCGTGTTGCCCAGGCTGGAGTGCAATGGTGCAATCTCCGTCTCCAGGGTTCAAGTGATTCTCCTGCCTCAGCCTCCCGAATAGCTGGGATTACAGGCATGCACCACCATGCCCGGCTAATTTTGTATTTTTAGTAGAGACAGGGTTTCTGCATGTTGGTCAGGCTGGTCTCGTCCCAACCTCAGGTGATCCGCCCACCTCGGCCTCCCAAAGTGTTGGGATTACAGGCGTGAGCCACCATGCCCAGCCTCATGGATGGTTCTTGTGTGTCTAAGTGATGGGCAGTCATGACCGTGGAAGCTTCTGGAAGTCCAAAGGTCACTGAGCAGTGCTTGGTGGAGGAGGTCTCTTGTCCTTGGGAAGGCATTGGTCATTGAGTAGTTACTTGGACGTCAGTAGTCCCTGAGAACTGGTCAGTAGAACTCAGTAACCATTAGCCACTATACAGACACTGGAGGTCAATGGAGTGGGATTCACGGGGCTGCAAAGCCCTTGATCACTTGGGGGTTACTGGACAAGGAAGTCCAATGGCCCTGGGGGATCCAGGACACTTTGGGCTACAAGACAGTCACCAGTGTGGACTCCCTGGGCACCTATGATCAGTCAGAGGCTCTGTCCCTCCCAGGCCTTGATCCCAGGGGTGGGCGCAGTCACTCACCCGGCTATCCGCACTGGGGGCCATCGTGTCAGTCATCCAGGAGCCGAAGCGGGACCCCATGGCCCGAACGGTGATGGGGTTACTGACCCCAGTCAGCTTCCCACAGCCTGGGAGGCAGGAACAGGGAATGAGGATGGGGAAGGGAACAGCCCAAGAGAGGCCGGGCAAAGATGAAGTGCTGTGATCAAGTTGGGAAAGCTGGGACCAGGGATGAGGGAAGACTCAAAAATCTGGTCCCAATATGTTGTTCAGTTGTGAGTGAGGGGTTAGAGGCCAAGGGTCAGGGCCATTTCCAGCTTCTGGACTCAAGTGTAGCCTTAGGTAGGAAGGTCAAGGGTTGAGGTTTAGAAGTTAGAGGTCAAAACTGTGTCCAGTTTCTAGGCACAAACAGGTGATATTGGAGTTGGGTGTGGCAGTCAAAGATCAGGGGTCAGGGTCAAGGGCCAAGGCATACCCAGCTTCTGGGCGCAGGCGTGGAGCCGGGCCTCCAGGGCCATCACCCGTTGCTGCAGGTCCTCGTACCCGTAGGCACCCATCTCCTCCTGAATGGCCGCCAGACTGCCAGAGAGATTCCTCACCTCCTCCCGCAAGCGTACAATGGTCCGCGTGTCTGCCTTGTACTGCTCCAGGACTGAGCTCAGGGGCAACAGTTCTGTCATCCTGTCCTTCAGCTCCTGTGCATCAAGATGGAACCATGGCCAAGCCTGACCCCTGGCCTTTGACCCAGACATGACTCCAACCTCTGACTCATAACTTCACCCGTTGTCTTTGATGCACACCTGGCCCTTGACATTTGGCTCAGATTGGACCCTAGATTCTTCCCAGACATGACTCCATTGTAGGAACTAATGGATACCAAATCCCAGTCATTCGTTTGACCTCTGGTCTGGACCCAAGAGGACCCACCTGGAAGCTCTTGGCCGAGAGGGACCCATCAGCCGCCCGGAGCCGCGCATCCAGGCTCCGCATGAGGGTCTCCATGCCGCGTACATACTGGAGGTCGCGATACGTCCGCAACTCAAGGACCTCCATGGACTGGGAGACGTTCTGGACCTAGGAATGGGGACAACTGAAGGGACCAGACCTCCTTCCCCAAATCCCAACCCAGAGATGCCACAGACAAGAGCTGGCAGGGCCAGAGGCTGTACAAACACCACACCGACGAGGCCACCTTCACCTCCCCTGAGCTTACCAGCAGCCTCCCAATTGCGTGCCCAATCCATCCATCCATCCCTCCCTCCCTACTACCCACTGTCTCCCATCTGGTCCACCCACCACCACCTCTCACCTCCTCCCTAGTCTCCCAGTTCCACCTTCATCCCCTGTAGTCAATTCTTTACACAGCAGACAGAAGGAACTTTCAAAACAGAGATTAGATCACCTTCCTCCTCCACAGATCCAGCGCTGGCTGGTCCTGCCCATCCCCCCGCCCCACCCACTTCCTCTCTCTTTGTTCTCACAGACTGTAAGCTCCTTCCCTCTGCAGGGTCTTTCCACTTGCTGATATCTCTACCTGGAGTGCTGTTTCCCCCACATTCCCATGGCTGGCTCCTTCTCATCCTTCAGGGTTCAGCTCCAGCGTCCCCCACTCAAAGCATCCTTTCCTGACCACCCTGTCCCAGGTAGCCGCTCACTCACTCTCCTCTTGCCTGGTCATTTCCTTCCCAGCTGTGACTATGTAGAACATTCTTATCCATCTGCCTCCTTCAGGTGGGACCCTCAGAGACAGAAGCTGGGTCTAGCTTGTCCACAGCTTAACCTCCAGTGCCCAGCACTGGCCTGGAGTAGAGGCTCAATAAGTATTTTTTGGCTGAATGAGTAAAATAAAGTTCCCTTGCCCTGGCCTCTCCTGACCCAACCTGAGAGCACCCAGCTCTCACCTCCACCTGGCTATGGTGAACTCCACCTAGATAAGTTGAACTCCCCCTGGCTAAGGTAGACTCCCACCCGACTAAGGTGAACATCTGGCTAAGGTAGCCACCTTGTTAAGGTGAACTCCATCTCTGGCTTAAGTAGACTCTCACCTGGCTAAGGAAGACCCTCACCTGGCTAAGGTAGACCCTCACCTGGCTAAGGTAGACTCTCACCTGGCTAAGGTAGATTCCCACCAGCTTCACCTGACTAAAGTGGACTCCGCCTGGCTAAGGTAAACTCAGAGTCACCACTGGATGCTTGTTGAAATACAGACTTTCCTGTACAATTATTCACATGACACTTGGAAACTCTCAGAAACCCAGCAGCCTAATACCCATCCTGAATGCCACAAAACATTTTTACAGTACTCTTCCCTTCTCCACAGTTTCACGTTTCAGCTACCTGAGACCAACCGCAGTCCAAAAATATTAAGTGGGAAATTCCAGAAACCAACAATTTGTAAGTTTTATTTATTTATTTATTTATTTATTTATTTATTTATTTGAGATGGAGTCTTGCTCTGTTGCCCAGGCTGGAGTGCAGTGGCGTGATCTCAGCTCACTGCAGCCTCCACCTCCCAGGTTCAAGCAGTTCTCCTGCCTCAGCCTCCCGAGTAGCTGGGACTACAGGGACATGCCACCATGCCCGGCTAATTTTTGTATTTTTGGCAGAGGCTGATCTCAAACTCCTGACCTCAAGTGATCCACGTGCCTTGGCCTCCCAAAGTGCTGGGATTACAGGCATGAGCTACCATGCCTGGCCCAGAGGACTATTTTCTATTGACCATGATCAGAGGTAGAAGGAAACTTTTATAGAAGCCTCTTGGGGTGGAGGGTGAGACCCTCCCCAAGGGGCACAGAACGCCTTCTTAGCAGGTGAGTCTGGTGAACTGCAAAGCCGAGTGGGACATGCCTGGTGGACCAGAGCTCACACACAGGAGACTCAGATGCTGCCCCTCCAGTCTTCCTTCCTTCCCCCCACCCCAACCCCAATAAGTGCTTGGCTTCTCTCCCAAAAAAGCATTGAACAGGCTGGACGCAGTGGCTCACACCTATAATCCCTGCACTTTGGGAGGCCAAGACAGGCAAATCACCTGAAGTCAGGAGTTCAAGACCAGCATGACCAATATGGTAAAACCCCATCTCTGCTAAAAATACAAAAATTAGCTGGGCGTGGTGGCACACGCCTGTAATCCCAGCTACTTGGGAGGCTGAGGCAAGAGAATCTCTTGAACCTGGGAGGTGGAGGTTGCAGTGAGCCAAGAGCGTGCCACTGCACCTGCACTCCAGCCTGGGCGACAGAGTGAGACTCTGCCTCAAAAAAAAAAAAGCATTGAACAGATACTGGATAAAGTATCCATCTGGGCATGGTGGCTCACACCTGTAATCCCAACACTTTGGGAGGCCAAGGCAGGAGGATCACTTGAGCCCAAGAGATTGAGACCAGCCTGGGCAACATAGGGAGACCCCCGTCTCTACAAAAAATACAAAAATTATCAGGGCATGGTGGTGCATGCCTATAGTCCCAGCTACTCGGAGGCTGAGGAGTGGGGATTGCTTGAACCCAGGAATTTAAGGCTGCAGTGAGCTGATCATGTCACTGCATTCTAGCCTGGGTAACAGAGTGAGACCCTGTGTCAAAACGAAAAGGAAAAAAAAAATGGACCTGCCTGGAGAGGAGCTGGATTATCAGCCAGCTCTGAATAATTTGCATAGCTGGATGTGGCCACTGGCTGACCTGGATGGGGCTGGAGGGCGGGGTGAGAAATGGGAGATTTTCCCAGCTGCCCCCAGAGCACCTGGAAGGTTCTCACCTTCTCCATCAGTTGCCGCAGCTCCCGACTCCTGCCGTCTCGAGAGCAGGTACTCTGCGCTGGGATCACGGCCGTGCAGATGCATTTCCCGTCAGGGGCCTGGGCTGAGGTGTACAGCTGCCAGCCCTCTTCTGGGCTCTGGAAGAGAGTCTGCAAAGAAGTGGGGGTCAGAGACTGGGATCCCAGTGAGGGTCTCGCCTCGCCCTCACTGGGACAGGAAGGGGGCCCGAGGAAACCACAGATGCCCTTTGCTGGGCTCCAGGCATATGCCAGTGCCTCTTGTGTGTGATCTCAGGCCCTCCTTAAGGAGCCTCATTTCACAGATGGCACGACTGAGGTGCAGAGGGATTAAGGAACATGGCAAGGAATTGGACTCAAATCTTCTCCAAGACCAGAATTCATTCTCTCACACAGATTCACACACACACAACACTGTCTCCGTGACTGCCATTAGAACAGAGATCCACTCAACCCCCAAACCTGGACTTCCTCTCTGCTTCCCCAGCCCACAGTGACATATCGGCTCTGGAGCTATCTGAGGGCCACTTAATGTTTTTTGTTTGTTTGTTTTTTGTTTGTTGTTGTTGCTGTTGTTTGTTTTTGAGACAACACAGTCTTGCCCTGTCGCCCAGGCTGGAGTGCAGTGGCACGATCTGGGCTTACTGCAACCTCCGCCTCCCAAGTTCAAGTGATTCTCCTGCCTCAGCCTCCCAAGTAGCTGGAATTACAGGTGCGTGCCTCCATGCTCGGCTAATTTTTATATTTTTAGTAGAGATGGGGTTTCATCATGTTGGCCAGGCTTGTCTCTAACACCTGGCCTCCACTCCAGCCTGGGTAACAGAGTGAGACCCTGTCTCAAAAGGAAAAAAAAAAAAGGATCTCACCTCAGGTGATCCACCCACCTTAGCCTCCCAAAGTGCTGGCATTACAGGCGTGGGCCACCACACTCAGCCATCAGGGCCACTAAATGTTAAGTGCAACCCTGCTGTGCCCCCTCCCCACCTGGAGCCACCCAGGCAAGGTAATGGCAGACAAAACGCTCAGATAATCCAGTGATCAATTATGGCTTTGTTTCCCAAGCCATGCTCCTTGCAACACTGGTAATCTTACCAGGTGTGCTGGGAAAAGGATGCTCTGTGGTCAAATACATGTGTGTCTTACTGGGTGAAACAAGTTTTGCTACTGCGGGACTTATCAGAGCCTTAGAAATGCTAATAAGTACCAGGGAACTCTAGACACAAATCATAAACTTCCAAACTGATTAGAAGACACCCATGAGGCAGGTGGATCACCTGAGATCAGGAGTTCAAGACCAGCCTGGCCAACATGGTGAAACCCTGTCTCTACCAAAAATATAAACATTAGCCAGGTGTGATGGCAGCACCTGTAATCCCAGCTACATGGGAGGCTGAGGCAGGAGAATCGCTTGAACTTGGGAGGCGGAGGTTGCAGTGAGCCAAGATCGCGCCACTGCACTCCACCCTGGGCGACAGAGCAAGACTCCGTCTCAAAAAAAAAAAAAAAAAAAAAAAAAAGAAGATACCCATGAGAGTCTCTTCTGTCCCAGGCATAGGGATAGGGTCTGGGATAGGATCCAGGAAGAGAAGGAATGAAGAAAACATCTGGTGGTTGTCCATGGAGCTACTAGGAGAGACGGACATCAATCACTTAACGCCATTGATACTTCTAGAACCACATGCTGCAGTGAGTGCTTTGAAGAAATAGTGCAGGGAGTAACAGGGGGTCTTCCCTCAGGCTGAGGGTCTCTAAGGAGGTGTCTAAGAGAATGGGCTCTTGAGATGAACCTGAGGGGACGAGTGAGACAGAAGAAAAGGAGAAGGCAGGGGACATTTCTGTCATTACAAATCCTGATCAATGTCTGGAGGGACCCAGGAATGGTGGCTCACGCCTGTAATCCCAGAATTTCAGGAGGCTGAAGTGGGCGGATCACTGAAGGCCAGGAGTTTAAGGCCACCCTGGGCAACATAACAATAATATACTAAAAATTAAAAAAAAAAAAATTAGCTGGATGTAGTGGCATGCACCTGTGGTCCCAGCTACTCAGGAGGCTGAGGCAGGAGGACTGCTTGAGCCCAGGAGATCGAGGCTGCAGTGAGCTATGGTTGTGCCACTGCACTTCAGCCTGGGCAACATGGCAAAGCCCTGTTTCTACAAAAAATACAAAAATTAACCAGGCATGGTGGCACACACCTGTGGTCCCAGCTACTCACAAGGCTGAGACAGGAGGATTGCTTGGGTGCAGGAAGTTGAGGCTGCAATGAGCTATGGCTGTGCCACTGCATTCCAGCCTGGGTGACAGAGTGAGACCCCATCTCTTAAAAAAAATAGAAAGGCCAGGCGCGGTGGCTCATTCCTGTAATCCTAGCACTTTGGGAAGCGGAGGCAGGTGGATCACCTGAAGTCAGGAGTTTGAGACCAGCTTAGCCAACATGGTAAAACCCCCATCTCTACTAAAAATACAAAAATTAGCCGGGCGTGGTGGTGGGCGCCTGTAATCCCAGCTACTTGGGAGGCTGAGGCAGGAGAATCGCTTGAACCTGGTGGGGTGGGGGCGGCGAGCCGAGGTTGCAGTGAGCCGAGATCACACCACTTTACTCCAGCCTGGGCAAAAGGGCGAAACTCTCTCAAAAAAAAAAAAAAAAGGATGTGGGGGGACGTGAGGGTTGTGGGGTGACTGGCTTGGGCTTGCACACGTAGGTGTCATTTGTTCAAAACCTGAAGTCTTTGTTCAAGACCTGAAGGAAGTGAGGGAGGAGCCATTTGGATGTCTGGGGAAGGGGTTCCAGGCAGAGAGAACAACAAGTGGAAAGGCTCTGAGGCAGGACCATGCCTGGTGTGTTTGTGAAACAAGGAGGAGGCCCACGTGGCTGGAGCAGATTGAGTAAGGGGTAAGTGGAGGCAGATGAGGGAAGGGAGGTGATGGGGTAAGGCCTTGTAGGAAGCAGTGAGGGCTTCGGGTTCTGCTCTGAGGAAGGTGGGAGCCATGGAGGGTTCTGTGCAGAGGCGGGACATGACCTTACTTGGGTGTTCACAGTGACCTCTGGCTGCTCTAGGGGACAAGGGAGGGAGGCCAGGGCAGGGGTGACTGCACGGATCCAGACAGGTGACGATGGATGGTGGCCATAGAGGCGGTAAATGGAAGATTCTGGTCCTATTCCAGGATGCATTCTGACAGGCATGGAAGAAATTCTGATATAAAAAAAAAAAAAACCCAGTGTTTTACAGAGAAACAAAGCACCACAATCATTGATCATTTGCACAGCCGTTACTAGATCTCCCAGCAGAATCGGTGCCGTGAGCTGAAGCGCAGATAAACCAAGCTGTGAATTATGAGCAATCCCGGGGACTCCAACTATTAGCCCACCTTTTTCTCTCCCACTCAAGTTTTTTTTTTTAAGCCTTATTGGAATATGAGCAAATGATATAATTGTACAAATTGTACAGATGAGCTTGACTCCCCCACTAATCTATAAGGAAAACAAACCATTCATAAACGTCAGCTGAAACTATTATAGTTAGTCATTCTTTGAGCCTTTGTACATCCTTCCTAAATGGGGGGAACCCCCTCTTTGTAAGTTGCACATCCTTAGCCCTGGCAGAGGAGCACAATAACTCACTTTCTCCGCCTTCCTTGTATTCAGGTAGGAGCTGGGTGGAGCTAACATTCACTGCAGGTGCGCCCAGGATTGGCCACAGCCAAGAGCTTTCTCTGGTGGTCAGGTCCCACCCTGCCCTTGCATGGGGACAGCAGAAAATACACCCAGCAATCCTCAAAGATGACCCACAGGCATTAGTGATTAATACTACCCCTCTTGCCTCTCCAGTGGGAAAGAACTCGAAGGTGTATGTTCCATGAAATCTTCCAGGGGAACCCATTAGATTTGCACCTCAGTTGTCCACAGCAGCAACCTGCTCATTACTTCTCTTTTATTTATTCATTTATTTTATTATTTTTTATTTTTGAGACAGACTCTCGCTGTGTCGCCCAGGCTGGAGGGCAGTGGTGCGATCTCGGCTCACTGCAACCTCCACCTCCTGGGTTCAAGCTATTTTCATGCCTCAGCCTCCCGAGTAGCTAGGATTACAGTCACCCACCTCCATGCCTGGCTAATTTTTGTATTTTTAGTAGAGATAGGGTTTCACCATGTTGGCCAGGCTGGTCTCGAACTCCTGGCCTCAAGCGATCCACCCACCTTGGCCTCCCAAAGTGCTGGGATTGCAGGCAAGAGCCATTGCGCCTGGCACATTTATTTATTTTTTTAAGATGGGGTCTTGCTGTCGCTCAGGTCTGGGTCTTGCTGTCGCCCACCACTGGAGTGCAGTGGTGCAACCCTAGCTTACTGCAGCCTCGAACCCCTGGATTTAAGCCATCCCCTCCCACATCTGCCTCCTGAGTAGCTGGGCCTACAGGCAGGTACCAACACACCCAGCTTTTTTTTTTTTTCCCTTTTGTAGAGACAGTCTTGCTTTGCTGCCCAGGCTGGTCTCGAACTCCTGGGCTCAAGCAATCCACCTGCCTCAGCCTCCCAAAGTGCTGGGATTACAGGTGTGAGCCACTGCGCCTGGTGTACTCATTAACTCTCCCTGCATGGGTTTCCTTCACCTCCTCTCTCACTTCACTGCTCCCCCACTGGTTCTTCCTGGGGTATCTTAGGTGGATACTTGCACTTAAATCCTCCCTGAAGGAGCCTGACCTAAGACAACAAGGATGGCCCAGTACAAGAAGAATACTCTAAGAAAGCCTGCCCCTTTGGTTCTGGGAGGATCCAGAACTACTCTCCCACCTCCCTTCTTCTTCTTCTCCTTTTTTTTTTTTGGAGATAGAGTCTCACTTGGTCACCCAGGCTGGTGTGCAGTGGTACTATCAGGGCTTTTGGCAGCCTCAACCTCCTGGGCTTAAATAGTGATTCCTCGGCCGGGCGCCGTGGCTCACGCTTGTAATCCCAGCACTTTGGGAGGCCGAGGCGGGCGGATCACGAGGTCAGGAGATCAAGACCACGGTGAAACCCCGTCTCTACTAAAAATACAAAAAATTAGCCAGGCGTGGTGGCTGGCGCCTGTAGTCCCAGCTACTTGGAGAGGCTGAGGCAGGAAAATGGCGTGAACCCGGGAGGCGGAGCTTGCAGTGAGCCGAGATTGCGCCACTGCACTCCAGCCTGGGCGACAGAGCAAGACTCCGTCTCCAAAAAAAAAAAAATAATGATTCCTCCCACTTCAGCCTCCCGAGTAGCTGAGACTAAAGGCCTTTAGTCTCACTACCACACCTACTGATTTTTTTTTTTTTTTTTTTTTGAGACGGAGTCACACTCTCACCCAGGCTGGAGTGCAGTGGCACGATCTCCACTCACTGCAACCTCCGCCTCCCAGGTTCATGGCATTCTCCTGCCTCAGCCTCCCGAGTAGCTGGGACTACAGGCGCCCGCCACCACGCCTGGCTAATTTTTTTTTGTATTTTTAGTGGAGACGGGGTTTCACCGTGTTAGCCAGGATGGTCTTGATCTCCTGACCTCGTGATCCGCCCGCCTCGGCCTCCCAAAGTGCTGGGATTACAGACGTGAGCCACCACGCCCGGACTCACACCTATTAATTTTTAAATTTTTTTGTAGAGATGGGAGTCTTGCTATATTGTCCAGTATGGTCTCTTAACTCCTGGACTCAAGCGATCCTCCTTCCTCAGCCTCCCAAAGCACTGGGATTACAAGGCATGAGTCACTGTTACCTCTCTGTTTTTTTCGTGTGTTTTTTTTTTTTTTGAGAGGGAGTCTCTGTTGCCTAGGCTGGAGTGCAATGGCGGGATCTCAGCTCACTGCAGCCTCCGCCTTTGAGGTTCAAGCAATTCTCCTGCCTCAGCCTCCCAATGGCGGGATCTCAGCTCACTGCAGCCTCCGCCTTTGAGGTTCAAGCAATTCTCCTGCCTCAGTCTCCCAAGTAGCTGGGATTACAGGCATGCACCACCATGCCTGGCTAATTTTTGTATTTTTAGTAGAGACAGGGTTTCACCATGTTGGCCAGGCTGGTCTTGAACTCCTGACCTCAAATGATCCACCCACCTTGGCCTCCCAAAATGCTGCGATTACAGACATGAGCCACCGCGCCTGGCTCTCCCTTCTTGATAAATCCTGTTGCGGGAAGTCAGGGACCCCAAACGGAGGGACTGGCTGAAGCCATGGCAGAAGAACGTGGATTGTGAAGATTTTATGGACATTTATTAGTTCCTCAAATTAATACTTTTGTATTTTCTTATGCCTGTCTTTACTGCAATCTCTAAACAAATAGTAAAGATTTCATGGACACTTATCACTTCCCCAATCAATACCCTTGTGATTTCCTATGCCTGTCTTTACTTTAAACTCTTAATCCTGTCAGTTGAGGAGGATGTATATCGTTCCAGGACCCTGTAATAATTGCGTTAACTACAAAAATTGTACAGAATGTGTGTTTGAGCAATATGAAATGTGGGCACCCTGAAAAAAGAACAAGATAACAGCAATTGTTCAGGGAATAAGAGAGATAACCTTAAACTCTGACTGCCGGTGAGCCGGGCAGAACAGAGCCATATTTCTCTTCTTTCAAAAGCAAATGGGAGAAATATTGCTGAATTCTTTTTCTCAGCATGGGATATCCCTGAGAAAGAGAATGCGCACCTAGGGGTAGGTCTCTGAACTGGCCCCCCTGGGCGTACCTGTCTCTTATGGTCGAAACTGCAGGGGTGAAATAAACTCCTATCTCCCATAGCGCTCCCAGGCTTAGTAGGAAGAGGGAATTCCCACCTAATAAATTTTGGTCAGACCGGTTGATCTCAAAACCCTGTCTCCTAATAAGACGTTATCAATGACAGTGGTGCCCAAAACTTCATTAGCAAATTTACTTTCGCCTTGGTCCTGTGGTCCTGTGATCTCGCCCTGCTTCCACTTGCCTTGTGATATTCTATTACCCTGTTAAGTACTTGATGTCTGTCACCCACACCTATTCGCACACTCCCTCCCCTTTTGAAAATCCCTAATGAAAACTTGCTGGTTTTTGTGGCCTGGGGGACATCACGGATCCTACCAATGTGTGATGTCTCCCCCAGATGCCGAGCTTTAAAATTTCTCTCTTTTGTACTCTGTCCTTTTATTTCTCAAGCCAGCTGACGCTTAGGAAAATAGAAAAGAACCTACGTGATTATCGGGGCGGTCCCCCAATAAAATCCAATTCTTAAAAAAAAAAAAACAAAGAAAAACATCAAACAGGAGCCCAAGCATCCCTGTCCCTCCTCCCCTGGCTCTGGTCCCCAAGCAATTTGGATAGAACCCCCCAAGGAATATCTTTTGTGCAGAGACAAAGCCGCCGGTTCAACATAATTAACATCTTCCTACATTGCCTAGCGTGTCCTTTGAAGCAAACAAGCCATTTTCTCTCGACAGAGGAAATATTGAATTGTAAAAGAGAAGCAAGATTTAAGTGGTGCAGAGAGAAGGCCTCCATGGTTTTCCTAAAATAATTGTCTGCGTTGGACGCATCTCACTGGAGTGTTCTCTGCAGCAGTGTAATTAAATGCCTGGGTTTTGGCTGCCAGATCGCAGCAGGCAGAGGTCCTGAGTTTTGTCCATTGGGTTTAAGTTCAGATATGCAGTCAATGCATGTCCCTAGGAACTGCTGGAATGTTCTGGAAGGTACCATGTGCTAGCTCTCCCAGACTGGGTCTAGCTTGCAAACAAAGTCAAGAGTTCTTGGAGTCAGAAGACTAGAGAGGAACAGAGAGTGTCCTACTCTAGGGGAAATGCTTATAACAGCAGGTGCAAGAACACAGGCGTTCTCCAGCATAGAAATCTGTGGTCTAGCAGCCTGTCTCACCTCGGATGTGGCAGATGTACTAAAGAAGCCAACCCACTTTTTTTTTTTTTTTTTTTTGAGACAAGGTCTTGCTCCGTTGCCTAGGCTGAAGTGTGGTGGCATGATCTAGGCTCACTGCAGCCTCAACTTCCCTGACTCAAGCAATCCTCCCACCTCAGCCTCCCAAGCAGCTGGGACTACAGGCATGCACCACCACGACTGGCTATTTTTTCTTTTTGGTAGAGACGGGGATCTCACTATGTTTCCTAGGCTGATCTTGAACTCCTGGGCTAAAGCAATTCACCCGCCTTGGCCTCCCAAAGTGCTGGGATTATAGGCGTGAGCTACCGCGACGGCCCTGCCAACCCACTCTCTCTTTGCTGAGCTCTTGGTTCAGGGTTTAATATTCCTGCTAATGGGCTTTAAGAGAGTGAAGCTATGCACTCAAGTATCTGTTCCTCAAATGTCTTTTCTGGCTGAAATCTTTCAAACACTTTTGCTGAGGCTGCCCTAATTAAACACCAGCCTCTAAAACAGGTCCAGGATTAACTGAGTAGGACACAGGCAGGGAAAGTTTTTCTTGCTGTCGGGCCAGGGATCATCGTCTCCTACTACTCCATCACCTATATCTTGGTTCAAAAACAATTCCTGGTGGCCAGGCGCAGTGGCTCACGCCTGTAATCCCAGCACTTTGGGAGGTGAAGGTGGGTGGATCACCTGAGGTCAGGAGTTCGAGACCAGTCTGGCCAACATGGTGAAACCCCATCTCTACTAAAAATACAAAAATTAGCCAGGCGTGGTGGCAGGCGCCTGTAATCCCAGCTACTCAGGAGGCTGAGGCAGGAGAATCGCTTGAACCCGGGAGGCAGAGGTTGCAGTGAGCCAAGATCGTGCCATTGCACTCCAGCATGGGCGACAGAGCGAGACCCTGTCTCAAACAACAACAACAACAACGACAACAAAAAACAATTCCTGGTGTTTCCCTGGGGACGGAGGCATTGCCACAGGGTCCTGGGGACAGGAGAAGCATTGGCTATCAGGAAGTAGCCAACAGGAAGAGAGCAAGCGCCTGTCTCTTAATAAAATGAGGCTATTGTTGTGTTTGTGGCTGGATAATTTAATCAGGAAGCCCATATGGGGCTTACATATTTATTTGTGCCCTGCCTTGTTCCAGAGAGGACTCTAAGTGGTTTACAAGGATATGTAAAATACCATAAGATAGCGCCAATTAAATATGAGAGCGGGGATTAGATATTTTTGGAGGACAGCCTGCCAGTCCACAGCCAAGCCATTACGGTTTCTGCAATTTGCATTTTATTCGGCCAATCCAAAGCTAAGAATTCAGCCCGTGGAAACCTTGTGGACAAGCATCTGATTGCTACAAAGGAGGTTCATTAAGCATTGTTTAAAATTGAACAATTAGAAATTAATTTGATCAAAAGCTATTACACATGCTAGAAATTTTTTTTTGGAGACAGCGTCTTGCTCTGTCACCCAGGCTGGAGTACAGTGGCGTGATCATAGCTCACCGCAGCCTTGATGTCCCAAGGCTCAAGCGATCCTCCCACCTCTGTCTCCTGTCTCCTGAGTAGCTGGGACTACAGGTGTGAGCCACTACACCAGGCTAATTTTTTTTTTTTTTTGAGATGGAGTCTCGCTCTGTTGCCCAGGCTGGAGTGCAATGGTACGATCTTGGTTCACTGCAATCTCCGCCTCCAGGGTTCAAGTGATTCTCCTGCCTCAGTCTCTGGAGTAGCTGGGATTACAGGCACCTGCCATTATGCCCGGCTAATCTTTGTATTTTTGTAGAGACAAGGTTTCACCATGTTGGCCAGGCTAGTCTCGAACTCCTGACCTCAGGTGATCTGCCCGCCTTGCCCTCCCAAAGTGTTGGGATAACAGGTGTGAGCCACCACGCCTGGCCCAGGCTAATTTTTAAAAAGATTTTTTGTAGAGACAGGGTTTAGCTATGTTGCCCAGCCTGGTCTCAAATTCCTGGGCTCAAGCAATTATCCCGCCTCAGCCTCCCAAAGTATTGGGATTACAGGCGTGAGGCACTGTGTCCAGCCAATTTACAAATTTAAGATGCATCTACGGAATGAGATACTATGCAGTCATTAAAAATTAGGGATTAATGGAGATTTTAATCACCATCTTTAAATTTATCTTATTTTCCAAGTTTTCTACAATGAACACGTATTGGTCCTATAAAGATTTTTAGAGCCGGGTGCAGTGGCTCACGCTTGTAATCCCAACACTTTGGGAAGCCAAGGCAGGAGAATCACTTGAGCCCAGGAGTTTGAGAACAGCCTGGGCAACATAGTAAAACCCCATCTCTACAAAAAATTTAAAAATTAGCTAAGCATGGTGGCACATGCCTGCGGTCCCAGCTACTCGGGAAGCTGAAGTAGGAGGATCACTTGAGCCCAGGAGTTCACGGCTGCAGGGAGCTATGAAGGTGCCACTACACTCCAGCCTGGGTGACAAAGTGAGACCCTGTCTCAAAAGAAAAAAAAAAGATTTTTAAAAGTCCCTTAAATTTTTTTTTTTTTTTGGCAAGGGAGAAAAAGAAGAAAAACAAAAGCAGGGACATAAAACAGAGCCAGAAACGAGGCTAAGAAAAACTCATCCCTTAAAAACCTGAACAATCAGCATATGGCCAGGCCATAAGTTTGGCTCCAAGCTCCTTAGCAGCCAACTCAAAAAGGGAAAGCTGGTCATTTATGCGGTTCTCAGTGTCCTGAAACAAAAGTACACCAGATGCTCAGGAGAAAGCTCAATTATTTTTGGCAGGGATTTCTCCCACAGTCCTCCCAAAAAGGATTCCACGTGATGTCACCAGCATCTCTCCGGGCAATATCCTTACGATAGAAGTGACTAGCTTCCTCTAGATGTTTCTTATTCCTCCTGGGATGGTAGAGTAGGGCCAACTGGTAAGAGCAGGGTCCTGGAGTCAGGCTGCCTGGGTTTAAGTTCTGGCTTCACCATTCGCTTGCTGTGTGATCTCGGCAAGTGGCTTAACCTCTCTGTGTCTTTCTTAGTTTTTTCATTTGTACAATGGACATGATGACTACCTACTTCTCAGGGTTGCTAGGAGGATCAAATTAGTTCATAATATATATAAGAGCAATTAAACAGTCAGTAGCATGTAGTAAGAGCTGCACAAGTGTCTGCTAATACTATTATTTTTATTTTTTAAGAGACAGGGTGTCACTCTATCGTCCAGGCTGGAGTGCAGTGGCACAATCATGGCTCACTTCAGCCTCGAACTCCTGACCTCAGGCAATCCTCTGGCCATCAGCTTCCTGAGCATCTGGGACTACAGGCATGTTCCACTATGCCCAGCTAATTTTTTATTTTTTGTAGAGATGGGAGTCTTGCTATAATTGCCCAAGCTGTGTTTGAACTCGTGGCCTCAGACAGTTCCTCCAGTCTCAGACTCCCAAGATGCTGAGATTACAGGCATGCACCACTGCACCTGGTTAATTTTTTAAAATATTTTTGTAGAGACAGGATCTTACTGTGTTGCCCAGACTGCTCTTGAACTCCTGGCCTCAAGCAATCCTCCAGCCTCAGCCTCCCAAAGTGCTAGGATTACAGGCATGCACCACTGCACCTGGTTAATTTAAAAAAAAATTTTTTTTTTTGTAGAGGTGGGGTCTCACTATTTTGCCCAGGCTGTTGCAGCAGCACACTCATGGCTCACTGCAGCCTCGGATTCCTGGCCTCAAGAGATCCTCCCATCTCAGCCTCCCAAAGTGCTGGGATTACTGGCCTGAGTCATTGCACCCTGCCCTGCTATTATTATCTTTATAACACTCAAAAGGCCAATTTGGTAACTTCCTGAGGTCAAACGGTATGAGTCTTGACACAATAAAAAGGATCTGGCAAAGTCTCATGGAGTTGGGGTTGAGACTGTGGGGATCATGAGGCAAAGAAAGTCCAATGAGGGAGAGAGGAGAGTGAGGGATGAGAGGGGACACTTGCTCCATCCTAGTCCCCACGTGGCCCAGCTGGCTTCCTGTTCCAGAATATCTCCTTGCTATAACCTGGCAGCAGGGGAGCCATGGTCCTTCTCCATCCTTACAGGCAATGAACCAGGATGTAGGAGCACACTGCTGTGTTCTCTCTGGCCCATCCTCTCTAATTGTCTTTCTCTTCCCAGGTCACAGGATGCTTATTCTCATCTCCAGGTCTTTGCACAGGCCAGGCCCTCTGCCAGTCCCCGCACTCTCCCCTTCTCAGGGCCAGGCTAACTCTTCCCCATCCCCGGGGCTCAAGCGTCCAGGTCTCTTCCAAAAGCAGTTTTGGCTGTCCCTGCCATGCGTTACCCTCCTCTCAAGTCACCCGGGAGGTGGAGGTTGCTGTAAGCCAAGATCGCAGTGAGCTGAGGTTGCGCCATTGCACTCCAGCCTGGGCAACAAGAGCAAAACTTTGTCTCAAAATAAATAAAATAAAATAAATAAATAATTAGCCGGGTGTGGTGATGCATGTCTGTGGTTTACAGTGGCTCGCATCTGTAATCCTGGCACTTTGGGAGGCCAAGGTGGGAGGATCACTTGAGCTCAAGAGTTTAAGACCAGACTGGGCCCAGTGGCTTATGCCTGTAATCCCAGCACTTTGGGAGGTCATGTCAGGCAGATCACTCTAGGTCACGAGTTCGAGACCAGCCTGGCCAAGATGGCGAAACCCCATCTCTACTAAAAATACAAAAAATTAGCTAGGCATGGTGGCAAGTGCCTGTAATCCCCACTACTCAGGAGGCTGAGGCAAGAGAATCACTTGAACCCTGGAGGTGGAGGTTGCAGTGAGCCGAGATCCCACCACTGCACTCCAGCCTGGGCAACAGAGCAAGACTCTGCTCTCAAAAAAAAAAAAAAAAAAAAGTCTCTTTGCCAAAGCATCACTGCCTGTAAGTGGTGTAGCTGGAATTCGAACACAGGCCATCTGGTTCCAGTCTACACTGGCTTGCGGCACCTCTCCTGTCCTCCTCCAAGCCCTGATCACAGTCGCCATTAGGAGGGCCTCACTGGTGGGAAGGCTGGCTCCAGGCCTGCCTCTACCCTGGGAAAGGAAATGACAGGGGAACAGGGAGTTTTGTTTGTTTTGCAAACAATTCATCCTTGATCCTCAGAACCTGGCACAAGGTATGTTTGTTGAATGAGGATGCTGATGAACCAGTGGGACAGAGAGCAAACACCTTCACAGGTCTACCGCGAATTTCCCCTTTGTGAATTTCCCCTTCTGCCACGGAGCTGGCTTCTGTTGTTCGTCCTGGGGAAGGATCACCTGAGATTAGGCTGCAGACAGGTGCCCAGTAGGCTAGGGAGAGGCTGTGGCTTCTCTCTGACTGCGAGGATGGCAGGAGGGCCGTGATGAATGATGGAGAATGTGCCTGTCTGCTACGTCTGAGCCGTGACAGGGGGCCATGTCCCTTTGGAAAGCTTGAGATAATAGCAGCCTGCTCTTGTCAAACCTTGAGGTATTGGGCAAATATCCCCTGAGTGATAAGCTTGACAGGCCTTAAAGAAGGTATCAGCCAGGAGCTGTGGCTCATACCTGCATTCCCAGCACTTTGGGAGGCCAAGACAGGCGGATGGCTTGAGCTTAGGAGTTCGGGACCAGCCTGGGCAATATGGTGAGACCCTGTCTCAACCAAAAATACAAAATAATTTAGCCAGGCATGGTGGCACGAGCCTGTGGTCCCAGCTACTCGGAAGGCTGAGGTGGGAGGATCGCCTGAGCCTGGGAGGCAGAGGTTGCAGTGAGCCGAGATCACGCCACTGCACTCCAACCTGGGTGACAGAGCAAGACCCTGTCTCAAAAGAAAAAAAAAAAGATATCGGCTCACCCGTGCCATGCTGGAAGCCTGGGAACCGCCTGGGGCCTCCCTCAGCCTGAGAACTGGGGTTTTGCCTGGAAGAGCCTTGTGGCTCGGGGAGGGGTCAGGATAGAAAGTGATTGTGAGTCCACACATTCATTCATCCATCCATTCATTCAACTTTCCACCCATTCATCCATCTATCCATTCATTCATAAAACCAACCATCCATCCATTCATTCATCTGCTCATCCATTTATCTATTTACCCATTCATTCATCCATCCAACCATCCATTCACTCATATTCATTCATCCAACCATCCATTTATACATCTATCCATCTATCCATCCATCCATTCATTCATCTGTCCATCCATCCCTCCCCAAGCTCTACTCCCATTCTGAATTTCATATTTTACTTAACACTTGTAGAGCTCGCCTTTCGCAGTTGCTTTACAAATATTACCAAAATTCAATCCTTAGAGCCCCATCTCATGGTAGGTACTAACACTAGCTCCATTCTACAGATGGGAAAACTGAGATACAGAGAAAAGTCGTTACCCAAATTCACAGAGCTGGGATTTGGATGCCAGCCTATCAGACTCTCAGCCATTATGCTGAGAGGACAAGAGTCACTTTCTTCAGGGTCTCAATCTGCCGCGCAGGCTAGAGTGCAGTGGTGTAATCACGGCGCCATCACTGCTCACTGCAACCTCCACCTCCCAGGCTCAAGCCATCCTCTCATTTCAGCTCCCTGAGTAGCTGGGACTACAGGCGCACACCACCACGCCAGGCTAATTTTTGTATTTTTTGTAGAGACGGGGTTTCACCATGTTGCCCAGGCTGGTCTTGAACTCCTGGGTTGAAGGGATCCACCTGCCTCAGCCTCCCAGAGTATTGTGTTTACAGGTGTGAGCCATCACACCTGGCCAACATTTTTGGTTTGTTAAGAGACAGGGTCTCAAGCAGTTGCCCAGGCTGGAGTGCAGGGGCATGATCATAGCTCACTGCATCTTCAGCCTCCTAGGCTCAAGCAATTCTCTTGCTTCAGCCTCCTGAGTAGCTGGGACCACAGGTGTGTGCCACCACACCCTGATGCTTTTTTTATTTTTTATTTTTATTTTTGTTTTGAGACAGGGTCTTGCTGTGTCCCCCAGGCCGTGTCCCACATTGGTGTGATCATGGCTCACTGCAGCCTCAACCTCCCAGACTCAAGCAATCCTCCCACCTTAGCCTCCCAAGTAGCTGGGACTACCAATGTACACTATCATGCCCAGCTAATTTTTTTTTTTTTTGTAGAGACAGGATCTCACTATGTTTCCCAAGCTAGTCTCAAACTCCTGACCTCAAGCGATCTTCCCATCTCGGTCTCCCAAAGCGCTGAAATTACAGGTGTGGGCCACCACGCCTACCTAATCAACTTTTACTTTTGGAATTATTTTAGGTTTACAGGAAAGTTACAACAATAATACAGAGAGCTCCTGTATACCCCTCATCCTGCCTTCCCTGTTATTACACCTTACATAACCACAGTACACTTGTCACAACTAAGAAATCAACATCCATGCATCCATTACTATTAACTAAACTCTAGACTTTATCCAAATTCCCCAGTTTTCCCACCTGAGTGCTTTTTCTGGTCCAGAATCTAATGCAGGCTCCCACGTTGCACTGAGTTATCACATGTCTTTAGATGTCTCTGGTCTATGACAGTTTCTCTGTCTTGTTTTTTCTGACCTTGACAGTTTTGAGGATTACTGGCCAGGGAGTTTTAGAGAATACCCCACTGGCCTTTTTTTTTTTTTTTTTAAGAGAGATGGGGTCTCACTATGTTGCCCAGGCTAGACTCAAACTCCTGACCTTAAGTGACCCTCCCACCTAAGCCTCCCAAAGTGGTGGCATTACAGACATGAGCCATCATGCCCAGCCACCACCGGCTTTTATTTATTTATTTATTTTTGAGATAGAATCTCCCTCTGTCGCCCAGGCTGGGGTGTAGTGGTGCCATCTCGGCTCACTGCAACCTCTACCTCCTGGGTTCAAGCGATTCTCCTGCCTCAGCGTCCCAAGTAGTTGGGACTACAGGTGTGCACCACCATGCCTGGCTAATTTTTCTATTTTTAGCAGAGACGGGGTTTCACCATGTTGGCCCGGCTGGTCTCGAACTGCTGACCTCAAGTGATCCACCCACCTTGGCCTCCCAAAGTGCTGGGATTACAGGCATGAGCCACCACACCCAGCCTTTTATTTTATTTTTTAGAGAGAGGGTCTTGCTGTGTTGCCCGGACTGGTCTTGAACTCCTGAGCTCAAGTGATCCTCCTGCCTCGGCCTCACAAAGTGCTGGGATTACAGGCATGAGACACTGCACCCGTCCCCTACTGGCTTTTGAGGGCAGGAACTGTGGCCTCACTTTGCTGGCCATTTCCCCAGCCTGTAACCCAATGCAGTAGCTGCTTCAGACACTTCCTAAATGAACAAATATTGAATGGCCATCACTGAGAGCTTTCTCTTCCTGTGCTCCCTGTTCCGCAGGCATCCCCGCCAGAGGCTAGATCTAGAAGAGTTCACGGCGAAATAAAAGCTTTTCTCCTTTCAGAAAGATTTGTTTTTGATCCTTTCTTTGTAGACATCAAGGATTCATTTCTTTAATATTTAAGGGCTTTTGTACCAAAGAGAAGCAGCCGCATTTGCATCAGTCTCATTTTTTCAAGGCAGGCGAGAGAGATCTTTCTAGCAAGATGGGGTTTCTTCCTTCATGGAGCTGTCACTTGATTTATCTGCTTCTCCTTCCCCAGCCTTCATGCCTCTGGCAGGGGGCAGGGAAGAGCGAGGGTTCTGGAATGATCCACAGACTCTGATGTCCTCTCTGCTACAGCCCAAGGAAGCTTAATTAGAACCTCACCAATTTGCCGGGACTGAGGTGGCCTTAGGAGCTGGTGCAGGCGCCTGGCCGGGGATGAAGATGAATTAGCAGCTTTTTTTTTTTTTTTTTTTTTTTGAGACAGGCTGGAGTGCAGTGGCACGATCACGACTCACTTCCCTGGCTCAGGTGATCCTCCTACCTCAGCCTCGCGGGTAGCTGGGACCACAGGCACTTATCACCACATCTGGTTGTTTTTTTTGTTGTTGTTGTTGTTTTTCTTTTCTTTTTCCCCCCGCCCCACAGACACAGGGTATTGCCCTGTTTCGAACTCCTGAGCTCAAGCAATCCTCCCACCTCGGCCTCCCCAAGGTGCTGGGATTACAGGTATGAGCCACTGCACCTGGCTCGAATTAGCGGTTTTATTTCCTGTCCCTCTGTATAGCTCAATAGCTACCATGGGGACCAAAAGCCTGCCTTGGGTACACAGAGCACGTCCCTTTTCTAACATTAGCTGGTCAGAAGTCGGAATCCCTTTAGCCATGCAGGCCTGCAGGTCTCACTGCTTTTTATTTCTCAGCCCCAGGAGGCCAAGCTGAAGGCAGAGAATCTAAAGAAGCTGTCCTCAGCGAGGTCATCTCCCCACCACCGAGATCCCTACTGCTGGGAGACACTGGCCCCGATTTAATCTCTTGCCTGAAGTTTTTCAGACGTAAAAATGAGCCAGGGTGAGCTTTTCAGATAGTTCCTTCAACTTACAGGAATTCAATTTCTGGCCTGGATATAAATTTGCAGCCATCAGCGCCCGCGGTAGGGGCTGGGGCCGGGCGCGTTGGCCAGGGATGGATTTCTGAAATCAATCCGTCAGCACGTGGAAAAGGTCGTCACGGGGGACATTTATCTTCCATGGCTGGCTGAGGCATTTCACACCGATAGCCAGTGACACCCCTGTACAAAATGGAAGTGTTTGCTGCGAGTTCCCCAGGCGGCGGCTGGAGGGAGGCCTCGAAGGCTGGACAGCACAGCCAGGAGGTGACATTGATCAACCTGCCTAATAACAGACAGCTAGGTACCGGGACTCCTGAAAACCCACCTCCAAGGGCTCCTTCCTGCTAGGTTCCCCATGTGCCCCTGGGGGTGGCAAGTCCACTCTGGATCCAAACCCTTTATCCCTTGGCTACACCTCCAACACACATTCCACGGTTTCAAAGAAATGAGTCTCAAAGGCATTCAGTTCCCCCAGTGGAGGTGGGAGGACGTGGTCATTAAGGGTCTCCTAGGTTCAAGCCTCAGGTCTGCTGTGTGACCTTGGGCTAGTGACTTAACCATCCTGTGCCTCTGTTCCCCCAGTTAGAATATATAGCTAAGAATAGTACTGATGTCATGAGGTGGTTGTTAATATATCAGAATGGCTTAACATAATGTTATGGTTTGAATGTGTCCCCGCAAAATTCATGTGTTGGAAACATAATCCATTTTATTTATTTATTTATTTAAAGTGAAAGCAAGTTTATTAGAGAAGTAAAGAAACAGAAGAATAGCTACTTGAGAGGCTGGGTGCGGTGGCTCACGCCTGTAATCCCAACACTTTAGGAGGTCAAGGAGGGGCAGATCACTTAAGGCCAGGAGTTTGAGACCAGCCTGGCCAACATGGCGAAATCCTGCCTCTAGTAAAAATACAAAAATTAGCTGGGCATGATGGCAGGCGCCTGTAATCCCAGCTACTCGGGAGGCTGAGGGATGAGAATCGCTTGAACCAGGTAGGTGAAGGTTGCGATGAGCCGAAATCGTGCCACTGCACTCCAGCCTTGGCGACAGAGCGAGACTCTGACTCAAAAAATAAAAATTAAAAAATATGGCCGGGCGTGGTGGCTCACACTTGTAATCCCAGCACTTTGGGAGGCCAAGGCGGGCAGATCACCTGAGGTCCAGAGTTTGAGACCAGCCTGACCAACATGGAGAAACCCTGTCTCTACTAAAAATACGAAATTAGCCAGGCGTGTTGGCGCATGCCTGTAATCCCAGCTACTCTGGAGGCTGAGGCAGGAGAATGGCTTGAACTCAGGAGGCAGAGGTTGTGGTGAGCCAAGATTGTGCCATTGCACTCCAGCCTGGGCAACAAGAGAGAAACTCTGTCTCAAAAATAAATAAATAAATAAATACAATAAAATAAAAATAAAAAAATAAAAAAGTAACAGTATTGAGAGGTAGCACCTTTAAAGATGAGGTTAGGATGAATTAATGCCATTATCAGGGAAGTGGGTTAGTTATCATGGGAGTGGGCTATTGACAACAAGAATGATTTTGGTCCAATTTCCTCTCTCTGTGTCACTTTTGCCTTCAGCCCTTTGGCCATGGGATAACCTTTGCCAGAGGCTGGCGCTATGCCCTTGGACTTCCCAGTCTCCAGAACTGGAAAAATAAATTTCTTTTCTTTTTAAGAAAGACTAATTAATTGATTATTTTACAGATGAAGTCTGGCTTTGTTGCTCAGGCTGGAGTGCAATGATGTGATCCTGACTCATCGCAATCTCAACATTCCAGGCTCAATCGATCCCCCTGCGTTAGCCTCCGGAGTAGCTGGGACTACATATGTGCCACCACATCTGGCTAATTTAAAAAATCTGTGTAGACATGGGGTCTGGCCACATTGCCCAGGCAGGTCTTGAACTCCTGGGCTCAAGCAACCCTCCCACTTTGGCTGCCTAGGTGCTGGGATTACAGGCGTGAGCCACCACACCCGGCCCTTTATAAATTACCCAATCTGTGGTAGTCTGTTATAGTAACAGCAAACAGGCCGGGACACATACGCAATGTGATATTCAAGGGAGTGTGACAGAATTGCCTATGGAATAAAAATAAGCAAATCGGTGCTGACTGGGAACACCGGACCATCTGAGCTTCAATCTTGGCTCTGTGTTACCCTGGACAAGTGACTCTGAGCCTCAGTTTCATTTCTCTTTTTTCTCTTTTTTTTTTTTTTTTTTTGAGACGGAGTTTCACTCTCGTCACCTGGGCTGGAGTATAATGGCACGATCTCAGCTCACTGCAGCCTCCACATCCCGGGTTCAAGCAATTCTCCTGTCTCAGCCTCCCTAGTAGCTGGGATTACAGACATGAGCCACTGCACCTGGCATCAGTTTCATTTCTCAAACAGGGAAACTGGCAGTAGGTGATGAGATGACCCTGTTGGCATTTTGAGGATCCAGCGAGCTAATACACCAAAAGTGCTTCAAGCACTGGTTCAGACAGAGTGCTCAGGAAGTACCAGCCGCTGTTTTCCTTGCAAAGGCAGATAGGACAGCACCCTCCACAGCTTCCCCACATTCACAGATAAGCAAGGAAGAAAGAAAAAGGAAGAGGCAATTATAACAGCGTGTGATAAGTGCCGCGATGCAGGGAAGCACAGAACGCTGGAAGAGCTGGGCTCTAGCTCTGGGCTCCAGAGCCTGGGTTTTTTGTTTGCTTGTTTATTTGAGACTCGGTAGCCCAGGCTGGAGCACAGTGGCGCAGTCATGGCTCACTGCAGCCTCAAACTCCTGGGCTCAAGCGATCCTCCCACCTCAGCCTCCTGAGTGGCTGAGTGATAGGGTTTGGATTTGTGTCCCGTTCAAATCTCATGTCAAATTGTAATCCCCAATGCTGGAACAGGGGCCTGGTGGGGAGGTGACTGGATCATGGGGCTAGGTTTCCCCCTTGCTGTTCTCCTGATAAGGAGTGAGTTCGTATGAGATCTTACTGTCTCTCTGTTTATTTATTTTGAGACAGTTTCACTCTTGTTGCCCAGGCTGGAGTGCAATGGCGCAATCTCGGCTCATTGCAACCTCCACCTCCCGGGTTCAAGCGATTCTCCTGCCTCAGCCTCTCAAGTAGCTGGGATTACAGGCATGTGCCACCACGCCTGGCTAATTTTGTATTTTTAGTAGAGACGGGGTTTCTCCATGTTGGTCAGGGTGGTCATGAACTCCTGACCTCAGGTGATCTGCCCGCCTCGGCCTCCCAAAGTGCTGGGATTACAGGCGTGAGCCGCCGCACCCAGCCAAGCTCTCGTTGTTTAAAAGCGTGTAGCACCTCCCCCAGTCTCTCTCTTGCTCCTGCTCCGGCCATGTAAAACCCGCCTGCTTCCCTTTCACCACCTGCCATGAATGTCAGTTTCCTGAGGCCTCCCCAGCTATGGTTCCTGTACAGCCTGTGGAGCTGTGAGCCAATTAAACCTCTTTTATTTATAAATTACCCAGTGTCAGGTATTTCTTTATAGCAGTATGAGAGAGAACTAACACACTGGGACTCCAGGTGCGCACCACTATGCCTGGCTAAGTTTTTTAATTTTTAAAAATTAAATTTAAATTTTAAGAGCCTGGGCTATGTTGCCCAGGCTGGTCTTGAACTCTCTTTTTTTTTGTTTTTTGAGGTAGAGTCTCGCTCTGTCACCCAGGCTAGAGTGCAGAGGCAAGATCTCGGCTCACTGCAACCTCCGCCTCCTGGGTTCAAGGGATTCTCCTAGCTCAGCCTCCTGAATAGCTGGGACTATAGGTGCACGCCACTATGCCTGGCTAATTTTTGTATTTTTAGTAGAGACAAGGTTTCATCATGTTGGCCAGGCTGGTCTCGAACTCCTGACCTCAGGTGATCCGCCAACCTCGGCCTCCTGAAGTGCTGGGGTTACAGGCATAAGCCACTGGGCCTGGTCTGGTCTTAAACTGTTGAGCTCAAGTGATCCTCCCACCTTGGCCTCCCAAAGTGCCAGGATTACAGATGTGAGCCACTGTGCCTGGCCCAGAGCCTAGTTTTGAGGGAGTAGCAACAGCCTTCTGGAAGATGCAATAGCTAAGCTTACGGATATAGGAGCGAGAGTCGGCATGGGCAAAGGCAGGGAGGGCAGAGCATCCGTTCATCCCAGAAATATTTACTGAGCACCCACTATGTGCCAGGCACTGTTCTAGGTACTGGGGTCACTACTGTCCAGGAGATGGGCAGACATCCCCACTCTCATAAAGCTTCTGCTCTGGTAGGAAGAGGCATGGCAAATGGAGGAACCTGAAAGTTGTTTAATGAGGAGTTGGGGCCAGGTGTAATGGGGCGCACCTGTAATCCCAGCACTTTAGGAGGCTGAGGTGGGAGGATCACTTGTGACCAGGTGTTTGAGGCTGCAGTGAGCTGTGATCACACCACTGCACTCCAGCCTGAGCAAGAGAGCGAGACCCCATCTCTAAAAATAAATAAATAATACAAATAAATAAAAGAGGAGATGAAGACACACACATAGGAAAAGACCATGTGAAGATACAGTAAGAAGATGGCCACCTGCAAGCCAATTAGAGGCCTCAAAAGAAACCAATGCTGCCCACGCTTTGATTTCAGACTTCAAGCCTCTAGGATTGTGAGAAATTAAATTTCTGTTGTTTAAGCCACCCAGCCCGAAGCACTTCATGACAGCAGACCTAGTAAACAAACACACATTTCTGCAGCTTTGGCGCTCTCTCTCTCTGTGGCCTGGGGGTAGCAATAGCTCCTCTCAGCTGCAGACCCCAGGGATTTTTCTGAGACAGAGTCTGGCTCTGTCACCCAGGCTGGAGTACAGTGACACGATGTAGGCTCACTGCAGCCTCTGCCTCCTGGGTTCAAGCAATTCTCCTGCCTCAGCCTCCCAAGCAGCTGAATTTACAGGCACCTGCTACCATATTTTTTTATTTTAGAATTGCTTGAGGCCAGGAGTTTGAGAACAGCCTGGGCAACATAGCAAGACCCCTATTCTACAAAATATTTTAAAAATTTATCGGGCATGGTGGTGCACACTTATATTCCCAGCTACTCAGGAGGCTGAGGCAGGAGGATTGTTTAAGCCCAGGAGTTGGAGGCTGCAGTGAGCTGTGATCACACCACTGCACTCCAGCCTGGGCACAGAGCAAGGCCCTGTCTCTGAAACAATGAAGAAAAAAAGAGCCAAGCCAGTGTGCAATGCCACAGTCTTCCCTCAGCAAGTGCAGAAGGGCATGTTGGGCTGGGTGCAGCAGCTCACGCTTGTAATCCCAGCACTTTGGTAGGCTAACCCCATTAGTAGAGATGGGGTTTCGCCATGTTGGCCAGCTGGCCTCAAACTCCTGACCTCAAGTGATCCGCCTGCCTCGGCCTCCCAAAGTGCTGAGATTACAGGCATGAGCCACTGTGCTCAGCAACCCCAGGGATTTTCAACATCCCTTTGTTCCTTCTATTAACCCTGCCCACATCTCTGAAAATAGTCATTTCATTCCAGAGAATTGTCCTCTGGAATCCCTTTTGAAGGCACTATGCTTTTTCCTGGGACCCTGCCCGATACAGTGATGTTATGCAGAAGCCTGGCCAGGCAGGGCTACTGAGAGATGGACTCTGAGATGGACTCAAGGGTAGGAAACTTCCAAGGGCGTGCATATGAGTTTGCTCGGGCTGCCTTGACTGAGTATCCCAGGCTGGGCAGCATAAGCAACAAAAATGCATTGTCTCACAGTTCTGGCGGCTGGAAGTCAGAAGTCGAGGTGTCAGCAGGGTTGGTTCCTTCAAGCCTCACTGCAGCCTCAACCTCTTGGACTCAAGGGATCCAGCCTCCCGAGTAGCTGGGACTACATGTGCACGCCACCATGTCCTGCCAATTTATATATATATATATATATATATATATATATAAAATAAATATATATATTTTTTTTAACAGCTGAGGGGTCTTGCTGTGTGGCCCAGGCTGGTCTTGAACTCCCGGTGTCAAGTGATCCTCCCACCTCAGCCTCCCAAAGTGCTGGGATGACAGGTGTGAGCTACTGCACCCAGACCTAATCTCCTTTTCTTATACAGACATGAATCATGTTGGATTAGGGCCCATTCCAAAGGCCTCATTTTAATTTAATCACCTCTTAAAAAAAACCCCACCTCCAAATACAGTCACATTCATTGTGAGGTACTGGGTGTTAAGAATTAAACATATGGGCTGGGCGTGGTGGCTCACGCCTGTAATCCCAACACTGTGGGAGGAGGCCGAGGCGGGTGGATGGCTTGAGCCCAGGCAATTGCTTGAGACTAGCCTGGGCAACATGGCAAAACCTCATCTCTACAAAAAATACAAAAATTAGCCAGGTATGGTGGCTCGCACCGATAGTCTCAGCTACTCGGGAGGCTGAGGAGGGAGGATCACCTCAGCCCAGGGAGGTCAAGGCTGCAGTGAGCCGTGATAACACCACTGCACTCCAGCCTGGGCGACAGAGTGAGACCCTGTCTCAAAAAAGAAAAAAAGAGGCCAGGCACGGTGGCTCATGCCTGTAATCCCAGCTCTTAGGGAGGCTGAGGTGGGTGGGTCACGAGGCCAGGAGATCGAGACCATCCTGGCTAACACAGTGAAACTCCGTCTCTACTAAAAATACAAAAAATTAGCCGGGCGAGGTGGCGGGCGCCTGTAGTCCCAGCTACTCGGGAGGTTGAGGCAGGAGAATGGCGTGAACCCGGGAGCTGCAGCTTGCAGGGAGCCAAGACCGTGTCACTGCACTCCAGCCTGGGCAACAGAGCGAGATTCCGTCTCAAAAAAAAAGAATTAAACACATGAATTTTTGGGGGGTGGAAACACACAATTCAGCCCATAGCTGTGTGTGAGTGGGGTAAGAATGTGGTCAGGGGCTGGGCGGTGGCTCAAACTCGTAATCCCAACACTTTGGGAGGCCGAGGTGGGTGGATCACTTGACCTACAGGAGTTTGAGACAACTCCTGGGCAACACAGTGAGACGCTGTCTCTACAAAAAATTTAAAAATTAGCTGGGCATGGTGGTGCATGCCTGTAGCCTCGGCAACTCGGGAGGCTGAGGTGGGAGGATTGTTTGAGCTCAGGAGTGAGCTATGATTGTGCCACTGCATTCCAGCCTGGGGAACAGAGCAAGACTGTATCTATTAAAAAAAAAAAAAAAAAAAAAAAAAAAAAAGCCAGGTGCGGTGGCTCACACCTGTAATCCCACCACTTTGGGAGGCCAAGGCGGGTGGATCACATGAGGTTAGGAGGTCGAGACCAGCCTAGCCAGCATGGTAAAACCCCATCTCTACTAAAAAATAAAAAATAAAAAATAAAAAATAAAAAAATTAGCCGGGAGTGTGGCAAGTGCCTGTAGTCCCAGCTACTTGGGAGGCTGAGGCAGGAGAATTACTTGAATCCGGGGGTGGAGGTTACAGTGAGCCAAGATCGCACCACTGAACTCCAGCCTGGGTGACAGAGCAAGACTCCATCTCAAAAAAAAAAAAAAAAAAAAAAAAGGATGTGGCCAAGAAGATCATGAAAGGTGAACTGGCCAGGGCAAAACACAGGCAGAAATCCAACAAATTCCAGGTAAGCATATCCAGGCTGACTCAGCCCATCCCTCTGGGTAATTCCAAGACTTTCAAATGAATCAATCTCAGAGGCAGAAAACACCTCCAGCCTGGAGGCAGGCACGTCCTCTGCTTGGAGGGGAGGGGGCAGTGGCAGCCCCCTGGGTCACCGGAGACCTTCGTTAGCAAGAATGGGCCGCTTAAAGGGAAATCAATCCTGGCTAAGCACTGAACAGCTGCTCCCAGTCAAAGCTGCCGGAGAGAGGCCCTTGGCCCCCCAGCTTCTCCAGGGCTGGGAGTGGAGCCAGCGGAGGCTGAAGACTGCTCTGCCAGGTGGCAGGACTCAGAGGGCCTTCAATCAGCCTGCATTGTACCCGCCAGCGCCTGTATCCATCCCCAGCTGAGCACGCACTTCAGTATCACCTCTAGCCATAGCATGCACCAAAGAGCAGCATCCAGCAAGTAATAACATCTTCACAGTCTAGCCAAGCACCGCCTGTGTGACAGGCATTTTGCATGCACGATGTGTGCACGGGGGACCTCATCGCACCACCTCCTAGCCATGACCTCAGACAAGTGACTTGAGCCTCATGGTGCACCAGTTTCCCCATCTGTAAAACGAGGTGAACAGCAGCATCCCCCTCTTAGGGCAGTTGCGGAGGTTGAACAAATGCCTGTGCACACAGAGCTTAAAATCACAGTAGTCTCAGCTGGGCATGGTGGCTCACACCTATAATCCCAGCACATTGGGAGGCTGGGGTGAAAGCATGGCTTGAGCCCAGGAGTTCAAGACCAGCCTGGGTAACATAGTGAGACCTCCATCTCTACTAAAAATACATAGATTAGCCAGGCGTGGTGGTGCGCACCTGTAGTCCCAGCTACTTGGGAGGCTGATGGAGGAGGATCACCTGAGTCCAGGGAGGTTGAGGCTGCAATGAGCTGTGATCGTGCCACTGCACTCCAGCCTGGGCGAAAGAGTGAGACCCTGTCTCAAAAATTAAAAAAAAAAAAGCCCAGGCACAGTGGCTCAGGACTGTAATCCCAGCACTTTGGGAGGCTGAGGCAGGCAGATCACAAGGTCAGGAGTTTGAAACCAGCCTGGCCAACATGGTGAAATCCCATCTCTACCAAAAATATATAAAATTAGCTGAGTGTGGTGGCAGGTGCCTGTAGTCCCAGCTACTCAGGAGGCTGATGGTTCGCAGGAGAATCACTTGAACCCGGGAGGTGGAGGTTGCACTGAGCCGAGATTGTGCCACTGCACCCAGCCCCAGGTCTATGGGACTGTAGAGATGCTGGTGTTTCTACAGCTAGGACTCCCCAGTTCTAGGCATTCTTCAGGGCTCACAGCAAACATCGCCACCTCCAGGAAGCCTTCTCCATCATCTAAGATAGGTCTGTGTTCCTTCCTGTGCACGTCTCCACAGCTCCCTGTCCCCTCCTCCACAAGGTTCTTATATTTTATTCTTTTCCTTGCATGGTGGGTGTCTGCATGCCCCATTAGGATGTGAGCTCCAAAAGGGCAGGGCTGAGTCTTTCTTCTTCCCTGCTATGGTCCCAACACCAGCAGATGCTGGAGACACTGGACAGGCATCAAGACATGAATGAATGAATGCTTACTGTACACTCCAAGTTTTCCACGTGGCCCCTTCCTCCCTGACTCCCCAACTCCCTCTGTCTGCTCTCTTCCTCCTTCCTCTCCCATCACAGGGTGGATACAGGGGCTCTGGGTTTTGAAGGGGTTATGGGGTCAAAGGTAGTTGAGTGTAGCTGTGAAGCACATGGACCCTGGAGGCTGACAACTTGAAATTCAAAACCCGGCTTCTCTTTCTAGCTGTGTGACCATGGGAAAGTGACTTAACCTCTCTGTGCCTCACTTTCCCCACCTGCAAAATGGGAGTGATAGTAGTGCCTTACTGTTGAGTGAGTGATTCTGACCCATTTAGAGGCAGCGTCTCTTCCTTTTGGTCCCTTCTGCAATTCCCAGACTGGGAGACAGAGGGCTGAGTCTCTGGCAGTTAATGAATCCGGAAAAAATCTCAGCTGTGTCAGAGGAGCCCCAGTGCCAAGTTGGCCTGGTTTTCATCCCGAGAGAGCTGAGAACAGGGTCTGGTGTCAGACATGTACGCGGTGATTGGCATAAATGCCTGGTGCTCCTATGACCCCCCTCGTTAGGGCTGGGAGAGTGCGGGAGATGCTCCTGGGGCTCTGCCCAGAGCTCCTGACTGCCTAGATGTACCCACCCTGCAGCTGCTGAGCATGGCGGCTCATTGCTAGCAGCTGTGATCTTCTCTGGAGACCTGCCCATGGCTTTTGGGGACCACCACACCTTGGAGATGCTTGGGAGGTGTCACCTACCCCCAGAGGCAGCTAATGACTGATGCAGGGGTAAAAAGCCCACCCGTTTTCTCATGGTGAGATAACTCCACAGTGTCCCCCCACCCTTGTGGATCAAGCCAAACCGGGACTTTACCTAGGATCTCATCTTTGCTCAATCTATTCCCTTCCAGGTCCTGCTCCCCTCACCCCTGCCCTGACTTTCAATTATGTGCTCCACGGTCGGGCACGGTGGCTCATGCCTGTAAGCCCAGTACTTTGGTAGGCTGAGGCAGGAGGATCATTGAGCCCAGGAGTTTAAGACCAGGCTGGGCAACACAGCAAGACCCTGTCTCTACAAAAGATTAAAAAATTAACCAGGTGTGGTGGCGTACACCTGTAGTCCCAGCTACATGGGAAGCTGAGGTGGGAGGATCGCTTGAGCTCAGAAGGTTGAGGCTGCAGTGAGCCATGATTGCACCCCTGCACTCCAGCCTGGGCAACGAAGAAAGACCCTGTCACAAAAAAAAAAAAAAAAAAGTGCTGGAAACCTACGTCTCTAGTTCTGCTTCTCAGGAACCCAACCTAAAATGCAGGAAATGAAAAACATTCAACCTAAGAGGGTTTTTTTTTTTTTTTTTGAGACAAAGTTTTGCTCTTGTTGCCCAGGCTGGAGTACAATGGAGTGATCTTGGCTCACTGCAACCTCTGCCTTCCAGGTTCAAGTGATTCTACTGCCTCAGCCTCCCGAGTAGCTGGGATTACAGGTGCGTGCCACCATGCCCAGCTAATTTTTTGTATTTTTAGTAGAAATGGGGTTTCACCATGTTGGCCAGGCTGGTCTCGAACTCCTGACCTCAGGTGATCTGCCCACCTTGGCCTCCCAACCTGTTGGTATTACCGTGCCCAGCCCTAAGAGGGTATTTATTTATTTATTTATTTATTTTTTTGGAGACGGAGTCTCGCTCTGTCGCCCAGGCTGGAGTGCAGTGGCGTAATCTCAGCTCACTGCAAGCTCTGCCTCCCGGGTTCACGCCATTCTCCTGCCTCAGCCTCTCCGAGTAGCTGGGACTACAGGCACCCGCCACCACGCCCGGCTAATTTTTTGTATTTTTAGTAGAGACGGGGTTTCACCGTGGTCTCGATCTCCTGACCTCGTGATCCACCCGCCTCGGCCTCCCAAAGTGCTGGGATTACAAGCGTGAGCCACCGCGCCCGGCCCCCTAAGAGGGTATTTATGTCAGTGTCCCTTCAGGTTCACATTCACACCCCGGCACCGAGTTCTGTCATTCCCACCTAAATAGGCAATCCATCCTGCACAACCCTGAGAGCAGCCCTCACTTCGAAATGCATCCCCGATTCTGCCCAATCCGCCTTGCCTACATGTGCAGCCCCTGTCATGCTCCAGGGCCAGCCCTGATGCATTTTTTCACATGGGACTGACCACGCTCCCCACCCCTTACATTCATCTCGTTTCTTTTTCTTTCTTCCTTTTTTTTTTAAATCTCAGCTCACTGCAACCTCTGCCTCCTGGGTCCAAGCGATTCTCCTGCCTCAGCCTCCCAAGTAGCTGGGATTACAGGCATGTGCCACCACACCTGGCTAATTTTGTATTTTTAGTAGAGATGAGGTTTCACCATGTTGGCCAGGCTGGTCTCAAACTCCTGACCTCAGGTGATCCGCCTGCCTCAGCCTCCCAGTGTTGGGATTACAGGCGTGAGCCACCGTGCCCAGCCTCATATTATTTCTTGTCTGTCACTCTCGTATGTACACTCCCCAAAGGGCAGGGATTTTTATCACTTTGTTCGTTGCTGTGTCCTCAAAACAGGACAGTGCCTGGCACGCAGCAGGTGTTCAATAAACATCTCTGGCATTCAAGAATAAATCATTTAAGTACATTCACTTGCAAACAGCATTCACCCAATTTTTCTTTTTCTTTCATTTTTTTTTTTGAGACGGAGTCTTGCTCTTGTCACCCAGGCTGGAGTGCAGTGGTGTGATCTTGGCTTACAGCAACCTCCACCTCCCAGGTTAAAGCGATTCTCCTGCCTCAGCCTCCCAAGTAGCTGGGATTACAGGCACACACCACCACCCCCGGCTAATTTTTGTATTTTTAGTAGAGACGAGGTTTCTCCATGTTGGCCAGGCTGGTCTCAAACTTCTGACCTCAAGTGATCCACTTGCCTTGGCCTCCCAAAGTGTTGGGATTACAGGCATGAACCACTGTGCCCGGCCCACCCTCTCTTTCTCTATACCAATGCATCAGCCTTACCTTTAGAATCTACCCATTGCTCTACCCTCTTGATGGCCATCTCCGTGGTCAAGCCCCTGGCATTGCTCACCTGAACCAGCAGAGTTCATCCCTTCCATGGTCTCCCAGTTTCCCCTACTTGCCCCCACAGTCTGCTTCCCCCACAGCAGCCAGAGAGCACCTGTGAACACCTGAATCACATTGAGTCTCTCCCATGCTGAGAACCCTACATGGCTCCCATCTCCCCCGGGGTTAAAAGCCCAAATCCTCAGCCAAGCGTGATTACACCTGTAATCCCAGTATTTTGAGAGACAGAGGCGAGAGGATCACTTGAACCCAGGAGTTTGAGACCAGCCTAGGCAACATAGTGAGACCCCATCTCTACAAAAAATTAAAAAATAAGCCGGACGTGGTGGCATGTGTCTGTAGTCCCTTCTACACAGGAGGCTGAAGTGGGAGGATCGCTTGAGCCTGGGAGGTTGAGGCTGCGGTGAGCCATGATCTCTCCTTGTCTCAAAGTAGAGTTCTCCCCAAGGCACGTAACTCCCTCACAATCTGTCCCATCACCTGCCTGCCCTCACTTCCTTCCACTCTCCCTCTCACTCACACTGTTCCAGCCACACTGTTCCTGCAAAACCCCAAACCTATTTCTTCTATATCACCTCTTTGCACTCGCTATCCCCTCTGCCTGGAATGTCCTTCCACCTCCTTCAGATCCTTACTGAAATGTCATTGTTTCAAAAGACCCTCCCTGCTGGCCGGGCGCGGTGGCTCACGTCTGTAATCCCAGCGCTTTGGGAGGCTGAGGCGGGTGGATCATTTGAGGTCGAGACCAGCCTGGCTAACATGGTGAAACCCCGTCTCTACTAAAAATAAAAAAATTAGCTGGGTGTGGTGGTGCGTGCCTGTAATCCCAGCTACTCGGGAGGCTGAGGCAGGAGAATCACTTGAGCCTGGGGGGCAGAGGTTGCGGTGAGCTGAGATCATGCGACTACACTCCAGTCTGGGCGACAGTGAGACCTTATCTCAAAAAAGAAAAAAAAAAAAAAAACCTTCCCTGATCTCTCCTGGCCAGAACTACAAGTGCCCCAGCACCCCTCATCCACTTCCCTACTCCATCTGCTTCCGCCACATCATTTATGCATTAATTTTGCAAATTATCTTTCTTCCCTTCCAGAATGTCAGGCAGGAGTTTTTACCTGTTTTTGTTCACTGCTGTGTTGCTAGCACTTAAAATAGATCATCTTGCACACAACAGGCACCTGGTATCCATTTGTTATTTTTAAAACTTTGCCGGGCACGGTGGCTCACGCCTGTAATCCCAGCACTTTGGGAGGCCCAGGCAGGCAGATCACAAGGTCAGGAGATCGAGACCATCCTGGCTAACACGGTGAAACCCCATCTCTACTAAAAATATAAAAAATTAGCCAGGCATGGTGGCGGGTGCCTGTAGTCCCAGCTACTCAGGAGGCTGAGGCAGGAGAATGGCTTGAATCCGGGAGGCAGAGGTTGCAGTGAACCGAGATTGTGCCACTGCACTCTAGCCTGGGCGACAGAACGAGACTCCGTCTCAAAAAAAAACAAAAACAAAAAACAAAAAACAAACTCTGCACAACAACCATATGAGGTAGGAACTCTCAGTGTGCCCCTTATGTGGGTGAGGAAACTGAGGCCCAGAGAGGGGAGGGGCTGTGCTTGGGTCATGGGTTAGGGAGTGAGCTGTGGCCACGTGTCTCTCCATGGTGTGTATGTATGCAACTGTGTGTTTTTTGTATTTTGTTTTTTGTTTTTGAGATAGGCTCTTGCCCTGTTGCCCAGGCTGGAGTGCAGTGGCGTGATCACAGCAGCACACACACAGCATCGATCTCCCAGGCTCAAGCGATCCTCCCACCTCAGCCTCCCAAGTAGCTGGGACTACAGGTGCATGCCACCATGCCTAGCAAATGTCTGTCTTCTTTTGTAAAGATGGGGTCTCACTATGTTGCCCAGGCTGGTCTCAAACTCCTGGGCTCAAGCGATCCTCCTGCCTCGGCCTCTCAAAGTATTGGGATTACAGGCATAAGCCACCATACCTAGCCCAGCTGTGTGTTTTGTGCAGATGCAGCGTGAGTGGCTGCATCAGCCCAAATGTGGACAGAGGATGCATTCAGGCTCACTTTGCATCGGGGTGTCTGTGAGTGGAAGGGAGGCAGTAGGCCAGACCCAGGCAGGTGTGAACACGTGTCTGTGTTCGGCTGGGTATGAATGCGTGTGTGTGTGCCAATGCACTGGTGGACGGGAAATTGTGCATCCACAGTGAAGCTGTGTGTATGTGTGTGAAGGGGAGGCTCTGTAAGCCTTGGATGGGGCTGGAGCCGCAGTTGAAGCAATGTTGTGGGTGAGGGAAGAACCCCACCAGCCACAGGCCTGTTATTTATAGACGAATCCTGGTTCATAAATTCCAAATTTTTTTTTATATCTCCCTCACTGCCAGGCCCCTATAAATATTCATGAGTTTCCTGCCTTGGAATATTTGAGTAGTCAGAAGGAGGAGTGGGGAGGAGAGGGGACAATGAAGGGTCCCCGGTGGCGCTGGGAGATCATGCAGGTCGGGAGGACAGGGGTCTCTCTGGTTTTGCGTTCTCTTCCCTCTGGGCTCCCCTCTTCCAAGCTGCAGCTGGCAAGATGGGGAAGGCACTCGGCTGATAGAGAGATCTACCAGCACCTATTATTATTCTTCCCCAGTGTCTGTGGAAAAATACCACCCACTCCGGGGGCAGAGAAGGTGTCTGCACTGTTTTCTCAGCTCCAGCTCTAGCTGCGGCTCAGAAACTCATTACCCCTGGGACCCCCAGCTCAGCAGAGACAGGGAGATCCCTCTGATGTATCTGAAGCTAAGGGAAGACTCTGGGGGGAGGGGTGGGCACTGTGGCCTCCTGTCCTGCCTCAAGGAAGGAAACAGGTCATGAGAATGGGTGACCATGAGAAGGAATAAAGTGTGTGCATGTGGACATATCTACAGGAGTGAGTTAACTGTTGGAACATGTAAGAGACTGCAGTAGTCAACAGAATTGTTGACAAATTTTCTAGTTCTTTTCTCTTAGGCACATGATGGGGCTGTAGGACTTCCCCAATGTGGCCACATGACTTCCTTTAGCCAATGACTTTTAAGCGGCAGTGACTTCCAGGTGAATACTTTGCCAGTGTGGACCAGGTTTGGTGGCTCACACCTGTAATCCCAGCACTTTGGGAGGCCAAGGCAGGAGAATTGCTTGAGGCCAGGAGTTTGAGAACAGCCTGGGCAACATAGCAAGACCCCTATTCTACAAAATATTTTAAAAATTTATCAGGCATGGAGGTGCATACTTATATTCCCAGCTACTCGGGAGGCTGAGGCAGGAGGATTGTTTAAGCCCAGGAGTTGGAGGCTGCAGTGAGCTGTGATCACCCCACTGCACTCCAGCCTGGGCACAGAGCAAGGCCCTGACTCTGAAACAACGAAGAAAACAAGAGCCAAGCCAGTGTGCAATGCCACAGTCTTCCCTCAGCAAGTGCAGAAGGGCATGTTGGGCTGGGTGCAGCGGCTCACGCTTGTAATCCCAGCACTTTGGTAGGCCGAGCATGCAGATCACCTGAGGTCAGGAGTTCAAGACAAGCCTGGCCAACATGGTGAAACACAGTCTCTACTAAAAATACAAAAATTAGCCAGGCCTGCGGGTGGGCGCCTGTAATCCCAGCTACTTGGGAGGCTGAGGCAGGAGAATCACTTGAACCCGGAGGCAGATGTTGCAGTGAGCCGAGATTGCACCACTGCACTACAGTCTGGACAACAGAGCGAGACTCCATCTCAAGAAAAAAAAAAAAAAAAAAAAAGTGCATGTTGGGGCCAGGCACGGTGGCTCACACCTGTAATCCCAGCACTTTGGGAGGCTGAGGTAGGTGAATCACTTGAGGTCAGGAGTTCGAGACCAGCCTGGCCAACATGGTGAAACCCTGTCTCTACTAAAAATATAAAAATTAGCCAGGTGTGGTGGTACGTGCCTGTAGTCCCAGCTACTTGGGAGGCTGAGGCAGGAGAACTGCTCGAACCGGGAGGCAAAGGTGAGCTGAGATGGCACCACTGTACTCCAGCCTGGTGACAGAGCAAGACTCCATCTCAAAAAAAAAAAAGTGCATGTTGGTATGAAGCCTCCATCACTGGGGTCCCTGAGTGGCCAGACTAGGCAGAGACCCTGCCAACCCTCATGTATCATGAGCAAAAGCTCATTTGGTTGTACTAACCCTCTGAGACTTGGGGGCTGTTTTGTTATACAGCAAAACCTAGCCTATGCTGACTGGCACAGAGCCAGTGAGTGTGTGAGACTGAGGTGTGGCACATCTGTGTCTACATGACCAAGAACACACATGAGCAGGTAGCTATATATAGGTTTATGTGTGTCAGCATCAGCAAGTGTACAAAACTATGCATATGAATGTATTAAATAGGATGGTGTCAGATGATACATAAGTGAGAAAACTCCAGGGACACTGTTCTCCGAGAACCCCATGACCCTGGAGTCGGGCACTATTGCAGATGTGAAACTGGCGTGGTGAGGAGGGCTATGTCTGAGTGTGCCAGTTGGCTATGTTTGTAAGACTCTGATGTGGTCTGTACGTGTGTGTGCTAGGGTTTGGGGTGTCAATGTGCATGTCTGTGCCACATGTGTTTCTGTGTATCTGAGGCACGTGCATGGGTTGGTGTGACTGTGTGTGTACATGTGCATATCTGCTGCTTGTGGATATGTGATACCCTGGGTGTAACAGCCTATGTGGAGTGGGGGCATCACTCAAGTCTGTATCAGAGTACACACAGCCAACACCAGAGGGAGGGACAGCCACCCTGGGCATCCCTAGTGCTGTTGGCTCATGGGCCTGACCTGGCTCAACCTTGGATCCTAGGATGACCCGGCATTGGGAAATAAAATTCTGGCTGTGTGCAGAGGCTCACACCTGTAATCCCAGCACTTTGGGAGGCCAAGGTGGGTAGATCACTTGAGGCCAGGAGTTCGAGACCAGCCTGGCCAACATGGCAAAACCCTGTCTCTACTAAAAATACGAAAATTACCTAGGCTTGGTGGCGGGTGCCTGTAGTTCCAGCTACTCAGGAGGCTGAGGTGGGAGAATCACTTGAGCCCAGGAGGCAGATGGCGCCACTGCACTCCAGCCTGGGTGACAGAGCAAGACTCTGTGTCAAATCAAATCAAATAAAAATAAAATTATCATCCCCTCATGAGTCCTGGGACATTCCAAGTCATCTGCAATGGCCGTTCATCCCAGAGGCACTCAACAGTTTGGGTGACGCGGCTCAACAAGTAGGGAGAGCAAACCTGTTCTCCCACAACTTCTCTAAGATAAGCCCATTTTCTGGTTCTGTCCTCACAAGGTTCTGGTCTGATCTGTCTCAGGATGTGGGTTCAGCCCTGGTCCATCTCAGGATTCAAGTTAAACTCCGGTCTATCTCAGTACTTGGGCCTGGCCTTGTCTATCTCAAGTCCACAGCGTAGCCCTGATCTACCCAGGACTCGGATTTGGTCCTGGCCTCCTTCCTCTCCTAGAACCAGGTTTCTCTTTGGTCTCTCCCAGTTAAGCCTTTGTTTGTCCAAGGCTTGGGCTTGACTCTAGTCTGTCATAGAGTCAAACCATGAGGCATCTTTTATTTTTTCTTTTTCTATTTTTTTTTTTTTTTTTTTGAGACAGAGTCTCGCTCTGTCGCCCAGGCTGGAGTGCAATGGCACAATTTCGGCTCACTGCAGCCTCCACCTCCCGGGTTCAAGCAATTCTCCCGCCTAAGCCTCCCAAATAGCTGGGATTACAGGCGCCTACCACCATGCCCAGCTAATTTTTGTATTTTTAGTAGAGACGGGGTTTCGCCATGTTAGCCAGGGTGATCTCGAACTCCCGACCTCAGGTGATCCACTCGCCTCCACCTCCCAAAGTGCTGGGATTACAGGCGTGAGCCACCGCACCCGGCCAACCATAGAGCATCTTAACAGCTTGGGGATGTATCTGTGTTCTGTTCCGGGACTTGAATGAACCCCCCGTCTTGGAACCTGAGCTGAGCCTGGTCTATCTCAGTACCTGGGTGCACCTTGCCCTAGTAGAACATTCACAATCAGGTGAGGATTTCATGGCAGAAATTTCCCCTTCCTGGGCACCTTCTCACGTGTGGAGCACTTCTCTTAAAGTGTTTGGGGCCTCTTGGGTGAACGTCTACTGCAAATGATTGCTGTGTCTCAGGATTAATGAGGGTAAGGGGATTTCATTTCTCCAACGCCATCATGTAAAATTCATTAAAGCAGAGTTCGCAGGTCTATTTCAAGGATTATTACCAGGGTTTCTTGATGAGCTATTACACACAGCATAAATCTTCAAGAGGTTTCAAGACTTTACAAGAACCATCCGGAGTCTCACATCATGGATACTAGAGTTGAACATCCCACTATCTGAGCTCTCCCCAGCCTCAGACACCAAACCTCAGGTCAGGAGTTCAGGAGACAGCATTCAAGAGGGTTTTCTCGGTCAGGCACGGTGGCTCACTCCTGTAATCCCAGCAACTTTGGGAGGCCAAGGCGGGCGGATCACTTGAGGCCAGGAGTTTGAGACCAGCCTGACCAACATGGTGAAACCCCATATCTACTAAAAATACAAAAATTAGCCGGGCATGGTGGCGCACGCCTGTAATCCCAGTTACTCGGGAGGCTGAGGCAGGAGAACTGCTTGAACCCAGGAGGGGGAGGTTGCAATGAGCAGAGATCATGGCAACATGCGCTAAACAGGAAGGCTCAAAACCTACTGTCACCTGAGCCCAGGTAAGTCGAGGCTGCAGTGAAACCGGGATGGTGTCACTGCGCTCCAGCCTGGGCAACAGAGTGAGACTCTCTCTCAATAATAATAATAATAATAATAATAATAATAAAATAAAGCCAGGTGCGGTGGTTCATGCCTGTAATCCCAACACTTTGGGAGGCCAAGGCGGGCAGATCACCTGAGGTCAGGATTTCGAGACCAGCCTGACCAACATGGAGTAACCCTGTCTCTACTAAAAATACAAAATTAGCTGCGTGTGGTGGTACATGCTTGTAATCCCAGCTACTCGGGAGGCTGAGCCACGAGAATGGCTTGAACCCGGGAGGCGGAGGTTGCAGTGAGCCAAGATTGCGCCACTGCACTCCAGCCTGGGCAACAAGAGCAAAACTCCGTCTCAAAAAAATAAATAAATAGATAAATAAAATACCTTACCGCTCCTCGGTTGAGAACCACAGCTCTAGACTTAGCCTTGCATTTTCTCTTTATCTTTCTCTAAGGAGTTTTACCCTTACCAAAGCGTCCATCAACACCTGCCTGTATATATGTCCTCAGAGCTCCAATGCATATATTCATCATCTGACTCCTTGACTGCTCCCCCTGCCCCAGATATCTCTAAGGCATCTCAAGCCCAACATGCTAAACTGAAGTGCACAGCCTTCCCTCCCTAACCTAGTTCTTATCCAACATTCCTTATGTCACCATCTCCATCCTCCCCACCCCTGGGCCAGTGGGTCAGACACCCAGGCATTATCCTCACCCTCATTTTACTCCCTCACCAAATCCTACTGATGTTAACTCCTAGATAGCTTTAGAATTCATGCATCGTTCTTCATCTCTATCACCATGCAATGGTCCAAGCCACTTTCACAACTCAGCAAGTCTAGGCTGTGTGCGGTGGCTTATGCCTGTAATCCCAGCACTTTGGGAGGCCAAGGTGGGAGGATTGCTTGATCCTAGGAGTTTGAGACCAGCCTGGGCAACATACTAGGACCCTAACTGTACCAAAAAAAAAATTTTTTTTTAATTAGTGGGGTGTGGTGGCACACGCCTGTAGTCCCAGCTACTCGGGAGGCTGAGGTGGGGGGAACACTTGAGCCTGAGAAGTCAAGGCTTCAGTGAGCTGTGATCATACCACTACACTCCAGCCTGGGTGACAGAGTGAGACCCTGTCTCAAAAATAAATAAATAAATAAATAATTGTAAAATATGACAAAACATTTAAATAAAAATAAAGAAAGTCTATTTGGTCTACCTCAATCTACCTTTTTTCTTGCTAGTAAGTCTACACATGGGAGCTTCCAGGAAACTTTATTTATTTTTATTATTTATTTATTTTTTTAGACCGAGTCTTGCTCTGTCATCCAGGCTGGGGTGCAGTGGCGCCATCTCAGCTCACTGCAACCTCCATCTCCAGGGTTCAAGTGATTCTCCTGCCCCAGCCTCCCGAGTAGCTGGGATTACAGGCCCGCGCCACCACACCTGGCTAATTTTTGTATTTTTAGTAGATACAGGGTTTCGCCATGTTGGCCAGGCTGGTCTCAAACTCCTGACCTCAAGTGATTCACCCGCCTTGGCCTCTGAAAGCTGGGAAACTTTACAACGCACATGTGATCATATTATCCTCCCAGCCAAAACCACATTGGTGGATTCCTTTCATTCTTAGGATAGAGATAAAACTTCTTAACATCGCCACAAGAGCCTGTGGGTCTGCACTTTACTTACTTCTCTGCTTTCATCTGGTCTCCTCGCTCCCAGGCCTTTTATATTTTATTTTATTTTATTTTATTTTATTTTATTTTATTTTATTTTATTTTTGAGATGGAGTCTCGCCCTGTCGCCCAGGCTGGATGGAGTGCAGTGGCACGATCTTGGCTCACTGCAGGCTCCGCATCCTGGGTTCATGCCATTCTCCTGCCTCAGCCTCCCGAGTAGCTGGGACTACAGGCACCCGCCACCACGCCCGACTAATTTTTGTATTTTTAGTAGAGACAGGGTTTCACTGTGTTAGCCAGGATGGTCTCAATCTCCTGACCTTGTGATCTGCCCGCCTCGGCCTCCCAAAGTGCTGGGATTACAGGCGTGAGCCACTGCGCCCGGCCTTTTTAATTTTTTTTAGAGACAGAGTCTTGCTCTGTTACCCAGGCTGGAATGCAGTGGCACAATCGTAGCTTACTGCAGCCTGGAACTCCTGGCTCAAGCCATCCTCCCACCCCGGCCTCCCAAAGTGCTGGGATTATAGGTGTAAGCCACCTCACCTGGCCTTGCAAGGCCTTCTTTAGTCCATCATATTTTCCATCCTTCCTCTCACCCCAGGGCCTTTGCATAAGCTATTCTCTCTGCCTAGAGCATCCTTTCCTCTCTGCTTCAGATCTCAGCTCTTGCTTCCTCCGACTTCCAAATTACACCAAATCTCCTTATTAGAAGCTCCTAGAGCACCAAGAATCTTTCCCTCAAAGCTGTTATCACAGCTGCCAATTATATTTATTTGCAAGTACATAATCATCACCTACCTCCCTGTTTTGCAGGAAGCGCCACACATCCACGTCTGTTTGGTTGAATATAATTTCTCCCTTAAAAGCACGTAAGTCCTCAAAAATACTTGTTGAGGGTGCAGTGGCTCACACCTCTAATCCCAGCAGTTTGAGAGGCTGAGACGGGTGGATCGCTTGAGCCCAGGAGTTCAAGACCAGCCTGGGAAACATAGCAAGACCCTGTCTCTACAAAAAATTAGAGGATGTGGGCCAGGTGTGGTGGCTCACACCTGTAACCCCAGCACTTTGGGAGGCCAAGGTGGGCAGATCACCTGAGGTCAGGAATTCAAGACCAGCCTGGCCAACATGGTGAAACCCCATCTCTACTAAAAATACAAAAATTAGCCAGGCATGGTGGTGCATGCCTGTAATCCCAGCTACTTGGGAGGCTGAGGTAGAAGAATCACTTGAACCCAGAGACAGAGGATGCAGTGAGCCGAGATCCCACCACTACACTCCAGCCTGGGCAACAGAGTGAGACTTCGTCTTAAAAAAAAAAAAAAAAAAAAAAATTAGAAGGCATGGTGGTGTGAGCCTGTAGTCCCAGCTACTTGGGAGGCTGAGGTAGGTGGATCGCCTGAGCCTAGGGAGGTCAAGGCTGCAGTGAGCTGGGATCACACCACTGCACTCCAGCCTGGACGACAGAATGAGACCCTGTCTCAAAAATAAAATAAAATAAAAACAAAATACTTGTTGAATAAATAAATACATGGATGGATAAATGGCTCTGCTGTTTTCAGGATCTAGTCTGAGTGACTTGGCCTGGCATTTGAGGCTCTCCATGACCTCAGGGTCTGAGCTCCCTCCCGGTCTCAGTAAAGGTCAGAGCAAAAACCCAAGGGCACGAGATGCCATGTGGGGAATAATAATTCAGCAGAAGCAGGAAGTCAGAAGCACAGTGACCAAGACAATTCAGGCTCCTCCACAGAGTCACAAAAATCTTGGGGAAGACACTGGCTTTCTTTCCATGGAGCATGGAAGGGGGTTCAGATCATTGTTACTTCCTGGCTATTAACACGCGGAGTGACCTGTCTGATGTCTGTTCTGCCTTGATTCTCCTTGTCTTTTATTTTATTTTTACTTTTAGACAGGGTCTCCCTCTGTCATCCAGGCTGGAGTGCAGTGGCATGATCATAGCTCACTGCAACCTCGACCTCCTGGACTCAAGCAATCCTCCCACACCTCAGCCTTCCAAGTAGCTGGGACTATAGATGCATGCTATTATGCCCAGCTAATTTTTTTTTCTTTTTTTTGAGACAGACACAGGGTTTCACCATGTTGGTCAGGGTGATCTCGAACTCCTAACCTCAGGTGATACACCCGCCTCGGCCTCCCAAAGTGCTGGGATTACAGGCGTGAGCCATGGCAACTGGCCCCAGCTAATTTAAAAAAATTTTTTTTTGTGCTAGGAGTGGTGGCTCACGCTTGTAATCTCAATACTTTGGGAGGCCAAGGCAGGCAGATCACCTGAGGTCAGGAGTTTGAGACCAGCCTGGCCAACATGGTGAAACCTCTTCTCTACTAAAAATACAAATATTAGCTGGGTGTGGTGGCAGGTGCCTGTAATCCCAGCTACTTAGGAGGCTGAGGCAGGAGAATTGCTTGAACCCGGGAGGTGGAGGTTGCAGTGAACTGAGATCGTGCCATGCACTCCAGCCTGAGTGACAATGAGACTCCATCTCAAAAAAAAAAAAAATTGTGTGTGTGGAGACTGGGTCTTGCTATGTTGCCCAGGGTGGTCTCAAACTCCTGGGCTCATGCGATCCTCCCGCCTCAACCTCCCAAAGTTCTGGGATTACAGGCATGAGCCACTGTGCCTGGCCCCCTCCTTATCTTTAAGAAATTCTCCCTGGGCCTTATAAGTCTCTCCAGCCACCACGCCATTTCTGTGTTCCTCTCTTTCCCCATTTCGTCACATCTGATCCATCAGCAAGTGCTGACGGCTCTGCTTCTAAGATGTACCAGTCTGCCCACTGCTTACCATTCCAGCTACCACTGTTCTGGTTCAGACAACACTGGGCTTGCTCAGTCCATCTGCTTCTACTCTCACTCCCGGGAATCCATTACCCAACCCAGCAGCTAGAGAGATCTTTAAATAATGTGAATCAGATCAAGTCCCTCTGCCCCACTGCAAATCGTCCAGCAGCTTCTCACTGCATTTAGAATAAAAGCCAACAACTTTGGGAGGCCGAGGTGGGTGGGTCTCTTGAGGTCAGGAGTTCAAGACCAGCCAGCCAACATGGCAAAACCCCCTCTCTACTAAAAATACAAAAATTAGCCGGGCGTGGTGGCAGCCACCTGTAATCCCAGCTACTCGGGAGGCTGAGGCAGGAGAATCACTTGAACCCGGGAGATGGAGGTTGCAGTAAGCCAAGTTTGCGCCACTGCACTCTGGCCTGGGCGACAGAATGAGATTCCATCTCAATAAAAAAATAAATAAATAAATAAAAGCCAACAGTTCACTATGACCAGAAGCCTCGAATGCAGTGTTCCCTGCCAATCTCTGCAACTCCATTCTCTCTCCCTCGCCAGCCTTCTCTTTCCAGAGTGCACCATGCTTGTTTCAATCTCACGGCCTCTGCAGGTGCAGCTCTCTTTCCCATAATGCCCTTCTCCCTGGCTCCTTCTCAATCAGCTCCCCAAAGAGCTTACCCCAGTGACCTGACATAATGGGGCTCACCCACTCATACTCTCTTCCATCTACCTATTGTGTTCTTCTCTTTTCTTTTTTGAGACAGAGTCTTGCTCTGTCACCCAGACTGGAGTACAGTGGTGTAACCATGGCTCACTGCAGCCTCGACCTCTGGGCTCCAGCGATCCTCCCATTTCAGCCTCCCAAGTAGCTGGGACTACAGGTGCATGCCACCATGCCTGGCTAATTTCTGTATTTGTTTTGTAGAGATAGGGTCTCACTATGTTGCCCAGTCTGGTCTTGAACTTCTGGGATCAAGCAATCCTCCCACCTCAGCTTCCCAAAGTGCTGGGATGACATATATATGTGAGCCACTGCACCCGCCCCACCCCCGCCGGACACTGTTTAACCCTCTGTACTGCGCTTATGGCCAGATGATAATTTCTTGTGTATTTGTTCGTTATTGATCTCCTCCCACCACAATATCAGTTCCACAAGAGCAAGTGCCTTGTCTCACGTGTCCCCCTGACACAGTAGGTGCATAATAAATATCTGCTGACTGAATTGACAAATGAGCTAATCATGACTTTCTGGGTCCCTGGAGCCCCAGCTATTGGGTTTTGTGAGATCCCCTGCATTCCTTACATAAAGCTCCTACTTCCCTGGGCCGGTTAAGAGGCTTTCAATTCCAAACAGACTCTCTGACTCCCACCCACCCCCTGGCCAACAGGAGGCAAATGAAAATGAAGAGAGGTGTCAGGGAAGAGCTAACTGCCAAGAGAGGAAACCTGGGAAGGGGAGGAGGGGGATGACTTGAAAGGATGGACCGTCTCCAGCTGGAGCAGGGAAGGAGAGAAACTGACGGAGCTGCATCAGTGGATGATGGAGCAACATCACGGTCGACGCAAGCACACGCAGGAGGTGTGAGAAAAGGCTGGAAAATTAGACAGAAAAGGGCCGGGATCTCTCTGCACCGCACTGGTGGAGAATATTCATGATAGTAATCATGATTCAACTCAATAAAAACCACGGTCTCTACCATGCACCACGCCCTTCCTTGTGCTGGGCACTTTTCTGTGCATCGCCCCCCATACTTAGCTCTGATGGGGGAAAGGTGTGAAACGTGATGGGAGGTGGGGGGGGGGGAATCCCAGCTAAGAAAGGCTGGTGAAGCATTTTGCGTGGCTGAGGCAGGAGGATCGCTTGAACCTAGGAGTTTGAGACCAGCTTGGACAACATCGTAAAACCCTGCCTCTACAAAAAAATTAAAAATTAGCTGAGCATAGTGACGCATGCCTGTAGTCCCAGCTACTCAGGAGGCTGAGGTGGGAGGATGACTTGAGCCCAGGAGGTTGAGGCTGCAGTGAGCTATGATTGCAGCACTGCACTCCAGCCTGAGTGACAGAGCAAGACCTTGTTTCAAGAGAGGAGTGGGGAGGGAAGGGGAAGGAAGGAAGGGAGGGAGAGAGGGGAGGGAAAGAAAGAAAGAGGGAGAGAGAGAGAGAAAAAAAGAAAGAAAGAAAGAAAGAAAGAAAGAGAGGAAGAGAGAGAGGAAGGAAGGAAGGAAAAAGGAAGGAAGGAAGGAAAGAAAGAAAGAAAGGAAGGAAGGAAAGAAGGAAGGAAGGAAGGAAGAAGGGAAGGAAGGAAGAAAGAAAGAGGAAGAAAGAAAGAAAAGAAAGAAAGAAAAAGAGAAAAGAAAAGAAAATAAAGGAGAGAAGGAAAGAAGGAAAGAGGAGGGAAAGAAAGAAAGGATAAAAACAAAAAAAGGAAGGAAAGGAGAAAGAAAGGAAGGGAGGGAGGGAGGGAGGGAAGGAAGGAAGCTGGATACAGTGGCCTGTGCCTGTAATTCCAGCTACTTGGGAGGCTGAGGAATTAGACTTGCTTGAGCCTGGAAGGCAGAGGTTGCAGTAAGCTGAGACCGCGTCACTGCACTCCAGCCTGGGCGACAGAGTGAGTCTCTGTCTCAACAACAAACAAACAAACAAACAAAAAAACGTAATAAAAGAAAGGTTGGTGTGGTGAGCAGGGCTGTGCTCAGGACTCCGTATTCCTGGCTCACTATCCAGGATGGCGGAGAACTCAGACACCTACCTGACTCTAAACTTCCCTCTGTGCTCCTTTGAAAAGAGCCTGAGGGCACTTCTGAGGCCACCTTTGTTGGCTTTGAGATCTCACTTTGCCAAGAGTTCAGAGAATTTCTGGAGATTTGGTTATTCGTGTTCCAAAAGAGCAACATGTAGGCATTGGAGTGCACGGGGATTCTGCAACCAGATGTGGACGCCTGTGTTGTTTATCCACAGGCACCTGTGAATTCCCACGTTTAGGGCACATATGGGGTATCTGGACGTGCCTGTGACTAGCCATCACATACATGCACATCAGTGGAAATCCAGGGAAATGCCATTGTGCATTAGAGGATATGTATGTCTGTGTGCTGTTGCCGATGGCAATAAACATTCCTTTTGTTCACACATGTTCACAAACATTCTATTTCCATAGATTCTGTGTACAATTCATGAGCCCACAAGTCAACCTGTGTAATGACTTTATATACTGACTGTATATTGAGATATATATATATATATATATATATATTTTTTTTTTTTTTTTTCGAGACAGAGTCTTGCTTTGTCACCCAGCTGGAGTGCAGTGGCGTGATCTCAGCTCACTGCAAGCTCTGCCTCCTAGGTTTACGCCATTCTCCTGCCTCAGCCTCCCGAGTAGCTGGGACTACAGGCGCCCGCCACCAAGCCTGGCTAATTTTTTGTATTTTTAGTAGAGACGGGATTTCACCGTGTTAACCAGGAGGGTCTCAATCTCTTGACCTCGTGATTTGCCCACTTCAGCCTCCCAAAATGCTGGGCATGAGCCACCACGCCCAGCAGACTCTATATTGATATTGAGGACACTAGATATATCTGTGTTTACTTGCCTTTATCTTTTTTTTGTTTTTTTGAGATGGAGTCTTGCTCTGTCACCCAGGCTGGAGTGCAATGGCGTGATCTCGGCTCACTGCAACCTCTGCCTTCTGGGTTCAAGCGATTCTCCTGCCTCAGCCTCCCGAGTAGCTGGGATTATAGGAACCCACCACTGTGCCTGGCTAATTTTTATATTTTGTATTTAGTAGAGATGGGGTTTTACCATGTTGGCCAGGCTGGTCTTGAACTCCACTCAAATGATCCGCCTGCCTTGGCCTCCCAAAGTGCTGGGATTACAGGTGAGAGCCCAGGAGTTCAAGACCAGGTGGGAAGATCACCCAGCCTTTTTTGGTTTCTTTTTAGAGACAAGGTCTCACTGTGTCACCTAGGCTGGAGTGCTGGTGCGATCATAGCTCACTGGAGCCTCGACTCCCTGAGTAGCTGGGATTACAGGCATGTACCACCATGCCTGGCTAATTTTTTATACTTTTTGTTGTAGAGACAGGATCTCCCTATGTTGCCCAGACTGGTCTTGAACTCCTGAGCTCAAGTGATCCTCCTGCTTTGGCCTCCCAAGTAGCTGGGCCCACAGGCGGGTACCACCATGCCCAGCTAATTTTTGTACTTTTTGTACAGACAGCCTCGATTTCCTGAGTAGCTGAGATTACAGGCATGCACCACCATGCCTGGCTAATTTTTACATATTTTGTTGTAGAGACAGGATCTCATGATGTTGCCCAGGCTGGTCTTGAACTCCTGGGCTCAAGCAATCCTCCCACTTTGGCCTCTTAAAGCGCTGAGATAACAGGTATAAGGCACTGCACCTGGCCATTGCTTTTATCCTTGATAATTCTGCAGCCATGGACAGAAGTGCATATACCCATACTCACAAATAGCTCTGCCACATGTGCCAGCGTGAGAGCCCATTACACAGGTGAACGCCTCCCTGTGAACACCCATGGCCTTCTGTGTGCTGTCCTGAACAGCCAGGTACACACATGTATGCTCACCAGGAGCCAAAAACATGTTATTCACTAACATGTTATCCACACAGAAGCCACAGACTTGCATCCATTCAAGTAACAACTGTGCCCTTCCGTGATTAACTCTCCATACCCATTTGTTCAGCCGCCTGTATCCACGAACATTCCTACGCTCCTTTCAGGAGGAACTGGCATCTGTATATATCTGTCAGCTGCCATCTTAGGTCTCCCCAACGAACTCATTAGCATTGCGGTGAAATCTGAAATATTCCTGCAGAACTTCTGCTCTACTAATAAGCCTGATGTCCTGCTGAGGTCACATGGCACTTACGAGGGCTAACGGAGCCAGCCTTGGCCAGCAAGGTTAGGAAACCCTGGACTCCTGGAATAGCCACAGAATGTCTGGCTATTTACTCCCAAGAATAAACAAATTTCCTTTCCTTCTTACTGCACCAAGTGCCCCAGCCAGTATCTATCTGCAGAACCAAAGTCATATTTAAGATACATTTTTGGCCCTGATACTATCCTGGCATCACACTAAAGGCTACATCTACTTGTTATTCTACTGAAGGTTGCATTACTCTGATGGGCACTACACTGGGAGCTGCATTACCAGACTTGTCATTATCCTGAAGGCCACATCACTATCATGGGCACTACACTGAGGGCTGCATCACCAGACTTGTCATTATACTGAAGGCTGCATTACCTGGTTGGGCATTACACTGAGGGTTGCATCATCAGACCTGTCTGAACCACCTAGTTAGTCTTGCCCTTAAGGCCTCCAATCCCAGGCTGAGTATTGTTTGTGTGTCTGTGTGTGTGTGTGTGTGTGTGTGTGTGTGTGTGTGTGTTTTGAGACGGAGTCTCACTCTGTCGCCCAGGCTGGAGTGCAGTGGCAGGATCTCGACTCTATGCAACCTCCGCCTCCCAGGTTCAAGCGATTCTCCTGCCTCAGCCTCCCATGTAGCTGGGATTATAGGCAAGTACCACCACGCCCAGCTAATTTTTGTATTTTTAGTAGAGACGGGGTTTCACCATGTTGGCCAGACTAGTCTCGAACCCCTGATCTCAGATGATCCACCCACGTCTGCCTCCCAAAGAGTTGGGATTACAGGCATAAGCCACCATGCCCAGCCCAGTCTGAGCATTATACTGAGAGCTTCATAACTAGAAAGCTAAACTTAACAGGCAACACTTTCCCTCAGCAGTGGTAGCTCCTCTGTGTGGGGTGTGAAGGAGCAAGCAGAAGTGGGGTTGAGAAGTGACTCTGAGGGGCCTGGTAGGACTAGAGAGATGAGGAAAACTAGGGACTCTGAAGCCACACACTGGGGGTGGGAAGCCAGAGGACAGAAAAGCAACTATTATATCAAGAGTTGGAATTCTGGCCAGGCGTGGTGGCTCACGCCTGTAATTCCAACACTTTGGGAGGCCAAGGAGGGAGGATCACTTGAGGACAGGAGTTTGAGACCAGCCTGGGCCATATAGTAAGCTCCGTCTCTACACAAAATTTAAAACTTAGCCAGGTGTGGTGGTGCGTACCTGTAGTCCCAGCTATTTGGGAGGCTCAGGCAGGAGGATCGCTTGAGCACAGGACGTCGAGGCTGCAGTGAGCTATGATCATGCCATTGCACTCCAGTCTGGGTGATAGAGTGAGACCCTGTCTTGGGAGGAAAAAAAAAATAGTTGGGGCCAGGCGCGGTAGCTCATGCCTGTAATCCCAGCACTTTGGGAGGCCAAGGCGGGTGGATTGCCTGAGCTCAAGAGTTCAAGACCAGCCTGGCCAATATGTTGAAACCTCATCTCTACTAAAAATACAAAAAAAATGCCGGGTGTGGTGGCTCATGCCTGTAATCCCAGCACCTTGGGAGGCTGAGGCAGGCGGATCACGAGGTCAGGAGATCAAGAGCATCCTGGCTAACACAGTGAAACTCCGTCTCTACGAAAAATACAAAAAATTAGCCGGGCGTGGTGGTGGGCACCTGTGGTCCCAGCTACTTGGGAGGCTGAGGCAGGAGAATGGCATGAACTCGGGAGGCAGAGCTTGCAGTGAGCCGAGATCACACCACTGCACTCCAGCCTGGGTGACAGAGCGAGACTCCATCTCAAAAGTAAAATAAAATAAAATACAAAACAAATTATCCAGGCATGGTGGCAGGTGCCTGTAGTCCCAGCTACTCGGGAGGCTGAGGCAGGAGAATCACTTGAACCCGGGAGGCGAAGGTTGCACCACTGCACTCCAGCATGGGCGACAGAGTGAGACTCCGTCTCAAAAAAAAAAAAAAAAAAGTTGGAATTCAACCTTCCTGAGCCACTAGTGCTGAAGGGGCCGGAAAGATTCAGATTGGTTCCTCTTGAGAGCTGTGGATCCTTGTCCTGTCTCTGCTATTCCTACCAGAAGCCCCTGCCAAAAACCTATCTTGCCATGCCGTTGAGAAGAGATGCTTTACCTGCAAGTACAGGCCTTGGCAGCCTGGCACAGGAGCTATACCCTGAGCAGCCCCAACATGTGCCACATCCTCAGATGTGCTCCACACGCCCCATCACACCTCAACACAGTCAGGCATGCCTTTGCCACACTCAGACATTCCGCACACAAGACACGCTCTCATCTACTCCAACGTGTCCCTTGGGTTCAGAAACAACTGATGGCCATCAGATTCCCCTTACACGAAGGGGCGTGCTTGCCATGAAGACACGCTCAAACATGCTATGACACGCTCTGACACGCAGGGGCACACACACACCCAAACATGCTTTCATGGGGGCCAGGCAGGTCTCCAGGATCTGCCAGAGTCTACACGCCCGTGGCCACCTTGCCCTTCCAGATGGATTGATGGGGCGGCAGGGAGAAGGCTGTTATAAATTAAACATTGAGACACTGTCTGAACACCAGGCTCTGCCATCCATTCATTGGCTGGTTCCCTCCCAGGAGGCTGTGGGCATGCAGGGTGGGGGAGAGGGCAGGGGAAGTGGCTTGCTTAATTAATTAGTCCTAATTGAGATATCTTTGCAAATATTCCTTTATTGAAGGACACCATTCCATCCGTTTCCTGGGAATTTGTTGCCTCTATGTGTCCCTGGCCCCTGAGTATGGCAGAAATGACAAGACAAGAAAGAGCGCTCCTAAGAGCTGCTCGAACCTTAGCTGTGTTTCTGATCATGGCAGCAGCACTGAGGGACAGGAGGGAAGGCTCAGAGATTCAGAGATCCAGGCGGAGGGGCAGAGAAATTAGGCAAGGGGAGATGCAGGAACTCAAATACAAACCGAGCTGCAGAGTCAGAGATACAGACTCTGAAATACAGGAAGAGAGAGACGCAGGCAGAGAAACTTTGCAACTGGGAGGACCAGAGTGGGGACAGATGGACACGCGGCTGGGCAGACAAACCTCCCCTCTGCCTTTTCCCGCCTGGCTTGGCCTCCCCCATCTCCTGGGCAATCCACTCTCTGCAGCGGCAGGCAGCGGTAACAATCAGGCCTGATTCCTTTTGGCCCTAGCTACCCTCCCCTTCCCTCTCCCTCCCCCAATCACTCCTGTAATCATCTCCCTTGTTCAAAATGAGCTTCTGCAGCTGCAGCCCAGACAGCTGTTCCATCTTGGAGTCAGTACTGGGCCTGGTGGCTGGGTCCTAGAGGGACGCCCTCCCGAGTGGCAGCAGGGGAGGGGTAATGGTGCTGGGGGGCAGAGGGGGCAAGGGGTCACCCGGAGCTTGGAAGTCCACCTCCATCTCCAGTCAACGCTTGGCCCCATCACCAGCATACCCCGGGGCTCCAGACACTCCCAACGCCTCTCTTTGGGGCCCTCAAGAGAGGTGGTCTGGGGCCGGGCGTGGTGGTTCACGCCTGTAATCCTAGCGCTTTGGGTAGCTGAGGCGGGTGGATCACTTGAGGTCAGGAGTTTGAGACCAGCCTGGCCAACATGCTGAAACCCCATCTCTACTAAAAATACAAAAATTAGCTGGGCGTGGTGGTACACTCCCATAGTACCAGCTACTCAGGAGGCTGAGGCATGAGAATCGCTTGAACCCAGGAGGTGACTGAGGGAGGTTGCAGTGAGCCAAGATCATGCCACTGCACTCCAGCCTGGGTGAGAGCGAGATTCCATCTCAAAATAAAAGAATAAAACAAACAAACAAACAAACAAATAAGAGAGGTGGTCTGGGTCATCCTGCCCTCTGTCACCAAATCCTTCCTAACATCCAACACAGGTCCTGGCCCTAGAAGCCTCTCTCATCTAAGAATTCTAGTCTGTTTCCCAGGGTCCCCGTCAGGGTCCTATGGTGAGATGGAGGTAGAATCCCAGAGATAGACACAGAGAGACATGGAGAGACAGACATGAATGAGACAAAGGAACAGATATAGGTCAGGCATGGTGGCTTACGCCTGTAATCCCAACACTTTGGGAGGCCGAGGTGGGTGGATCACTTGAGGTCGGGCGTTGGAGACCAGCCTGGCCAACATAGCAAAACCCCGTCTCTACTAAAAATACAAAAAATTAGCCGGGCTTGGGGGTGCACTCCTGTAATCCCAGCTACTTGGGAGGCTGAGGCAGGAGAATTGCTTGAACCCAGGAGGCGGAGGTTGCAGTGAGTAAAGATCGTGCCACTGCACTCCACCTTGGGCAACAGGGTGAGACTCGATCTCAAAAAAATAAAATAAAATTTAAAAATTAAAAAAATCTAAAGCCCCTGAAAGATCCCCCTCCCCACAACATGATATGGCTCCCTCACTTCCTCTCCCTCTTCCCCTTGCTCACTATGTTCCAGACATGGGCCTCCTCCCTGTTCCCCCAACACGCCAGGCAAGGTCTTGCCTCAGGCTCTTTGCAGGGGCTGTTCCCTCTACCTATAACTCTCTGCCTCCCGAAATCTTCCTCTTCCACCCTTCACATCCTTCTGATCTCTGCATATGTGTTACCTCCTCAGAGAGGCCACTCGATCTAAAATAATTCCTCCCTTATTCTTCCTTGTTGTTGTTGTTGTTGAGACAGGGTTTCACTCTGTCACCCAGGCTGGAGTGCAGTGGTGCGATCATAGCTCACTGTAGCCTCCAACTCCTGGGCTCAAGCAGTCCTCATGCTTCAGCCTCCTAAGTAGCTGGTACTACAGGTGTGCACCACCATGCCCAGCTAATTCTTTTTATTTTTCTTCTTTTTCTTTGAGATGGAGTTTTGCTCTTGTCACCCAGGCTGGAGTGCAATGGCGTGATCTCGGCTCACTGCAACCTCTGCCTCCTGGGTTCTCCTGCCTCAGCCTGCTAAGTAGCTGGGATTACAGGCACCTGCCATCATACCTGGCTAATTTTTTTTTTTTTTTTTTTTTTTGAGACAGAGTCTCGCTCTGTCACCCAGGCTGGAAGTGCAGTGACGCAATCTCGGCTCACTGCAAGCTCCACCTCCCGGGTTCACGCCATTCTCCTGCCTCAGCTTCCCAAGTAGCTGGGACTGCAGGCACCCGCCACCATGCCCAGCTAATGTATTTTTGGTGGAGACGGGGTTACACCGTGTTAGCCAGGATGGTCTCCATCTCCTGACCTCGTGATCTGCCTGCGTCAGCCTCCCAAAGCACTGGGATTACAGGTGTGAGCCACCGGGTTTCACCATGTTGGCCAGGCTGGTCATGAACTCCTGACCTCAGGTGATCCACCCACCTTGGCCTCCCAAAGTGCTGGGATTACAGGTGCGAGCCACCGTGCCTGGCTAAAAATGTATTTTCTTTTGGGGTTTTGCTATGTTGTCCAGGCCAGTCTCGAACTCCTGGCCTCAAGCAATCTTCCCACCTCAAGCTCCCAAAGTGCTGAGATTACACATGTGAGCCACTATGGTCAGCCTATTTTAATTTTTTGTAGAGACAGGATCTTGCTGTGTTGCCCAGGCTAGTCTTGAACTCTTGGCCTCAAGCAATCTTCCCACCCCTGCCTTCCAAAGCTTGAGAATTATAGGCATAAGCCACAGTGCCACTCTAAGAGCCTTTTGCTGAGAGCTGCTCAGCTCCTCCTTATTCGTCCCATAAAGCAAAAGGTCCCCCTCAAATAGCACACCCCTCCTCCCTCTCCCCTTCCTTCTCTCCAGCCCCCTAGGAGGAGGGGATGGTTAAGGGTATAACATACAAGATTCAGGTATTTCACTTCAGGCCCCGAAATGATGGCTGCAGCTGGCAATACAGCTGACAGCTCTTAGTCTGGTCCTGGATTTATGATCCCCAGGTGAGGAGCCATTCCGCCGAAGGCTCCCGTCCCACAGGGATGGTTTATGGCTGGGAGTTGGCCAAAGGTAGTAGTGGTAGCTTCCTCCCCATGTCTTCCCAGAGATGGTCTATAACCACAGGAATGCTAAGCTGCTTCTGCAATTCAGGCGGAGGAAGCCAGAGAGAAGCAGGACCCCCAAGGCTCTAGGTTCACCGCCACCACACCACTGAGTTCCTTTTTAAAGCCAAACACCAGCATCCAACCTTCCGCCTCCTGACTTTGGGAATCCATACTGCTTCGTTTCCTGAACCCCTCAGCCTCCCCCACGTTGGGATGCTAAACCTTCCGACATCTCCTCCTAACTGAACACCTACTACGTGCCTGGTCACTTTCCATTTGTTCTCCCCAGTCCTGAGGAAGGTGAAATGGATTTAGACACTTGAGAAATGTTTATTCCTAAACAACTACTATGTGCCCGTTATTTATTTGTTTTTGTTTGAAGGAGGAATCCACAAATCCTTATGAAGGTGTGATTGTGGATTCAGTCATTGGACAAATATTTATTGTAGGCCTACTGTGCGTCACACCTTAGGGTTCAGTAGTGAGCAAAACACAGACGTCTTCAAGGATCTTACCATCTCATAAAGACTCTAAATTTCCCCTGACTAATAAGGAAATCGAATCCCAGCTTCTCAGGAGGCTAAGACGGGAGAATGACTTGAGCCTAGGAGTTCCAGATGTCAGTGAGCTATGATGGCACCACTACACTCCAGCCTGGGTGACAGAGTGAGACTCTTTCTCTAAAAATAATAATATTAATAATAACAATAAGGAAGTTGGGGCTTAGGGAAATTAAATAATTTCCCCCAAAGTCACAGGGCCAGAATTCAAACCCAGATATGTTTGACTCGAAAATCTTATTACTAACTGAGCATCTGCTATCTTAAGGCACTGAGCTGGAGGTTTTCAAACATAAACATTCTTGACATAGAAGAGGCACTTGATAGTCTTGTGGAATAGGCTGGGTGCTGGTGGCTCATGCCTGTAATCCCAGCATTTTGGTAGGCCAAGGCGGGAGGATCCCTTGAGCCCAGGAGTTCAATATCAGCTTGGGCAACATGGTGAGACTCCATCTTTAAAAAAATAGTTTTGTGGAATAAATACAATGGATGGAAGGATAGATGAACAGATGGAGAGGCAGATGGATGGTGGAAGGATGGATGCACAGAGGATAGAAAAAGAGACAGTTGGATGATGGATAATGGATGGATGGAGGGATTGGTGAATGCATGGATAGAGATGGACGGATAGAAGAATGGATCCATGAAAGGACAAAGAGACAAATGACGCATCATGGATAGATGAAAAGAGATGGGTGGAAGGATAAAGTGATGGATGTGTGAAAGGATGGATGGACAGATGGATGGACAGATGGAATAGTGGGTGGGTGTATGAGTGAATGGATGGAGAGAAAATGGATGGGTAGATGAAATAATTGATGGATAGATGGATAGACTGATGGAATAACAGGTGGTTGGATGAATGAATGAATGGAGATATGGATACCAAGACAGATGGAAGGATGGATGTAAAAATAGATGGATAAATGAAATAATAGATGGATGGATGGATAGATGAAGAGATATATGGAAGGGTGGAAGGATGGGAATTTGAACAGCAGATCTCTGTTACCCACAACAATTCTGTGAGGTAAGACATCATTCCCATTTTATAGATGAGAAAACAGTAGCTCAGAGTGACAAAGGCACTGGCCAGAGTCACAGAGCAAGTTGGGGACAAAATCTAGATTCCAACATAGGTCTTTCAGACTCCCAAAATGGACACCCTCATGTCACAGTCCTCTCCCAGCCCTCACCCTGAGTACCTTAACATCTCACTTCTCAGATCCCTTTTGACAAAGTCTAATGAGACTGAGGGATGGGATGGTGTCAGGGACAGGAGGGCCATTAGCTTTGAGCAGGTGAATTCATGGAAGCATTGGATGAAGATGCTGTTAGCTACAAATGGGCCAGAGTGGAGATCAGGTCTGTTTGGGCACACACACATACACACTTACAGAAAACACACAGCACACAGGGCATCCTACCCACATGCATACAAGGCAGGCACACACACACACTTTCATAAATACACACTTGCACTTATATGCACACACTTACAAAGACATACCTGTCCACACATATGTGTACAAAGATACTTGCACACACGTTTGCACAGATACATATGCACACACGAAATCATAACTCATAGACATGCTCTTACATACTTATGTATACATTCTGCAGACACACCATATGCACACATTTACACACACCTGCATAGAACACATGCACACAGACTCACTTGCTTTCAATGGTGGTGGAGGGAAATTTGGCTTCTGTTTTCAATGAGATACCATCTCTCTCCCTTCTCAGATGGCAACGACAAGAAGCCTGTGTCATACTCGTGTATAACAAACTCATATGCACACACGCAATCTTGTAACACAGGCAAACCCACAGTCAGGGACAGGCAATTGCAGATACACATGCAGATACGTCCACACCCAAGCACAGTCACTCAGGGACACACCCACACTCATTCTGGGATGCACCCTCACACAAAGGAAGACACACCGGACCCCATGCCGGCAGTGCACAGAAACTTTCTCCACTCCCATTCCCCCATATACACACCAAAACACACACATACAGACACACCAGGACATACCCAAATAATAAACACTTGATATGACAGATACACAGAAACACACCGTCTCACACATTGGCTGCCAAGTCTAAGAATCTAGCCTGAAAGCTCTCACCTGTGTCAAGCCCAATACCACCCCCACCAGGGGCTGAACAAAGCCTTCTCAGGTGTCCCCACCACCACCACACACCCTTGCCTTCCACCCTAGGGAGCAAATTCTTCTTTGCCCCCACAGCAAGCTGCGGGATGACCATTTTGGGGCTAAGCAAGGGAGGATTGGTGAAGTTGGGGCTAAAGAAAGGGAGTCCCAGGCATCGCAGCCTGGGTTTGGGGGACGATTTGGGAGGAGCCCCCCAAACAGATGGAACAGGGGTGGGGCTACCAGAGGTTGAGGAGTGGGAGGGGAGGGGCATATCTGGAGGAGGCCCAGGGAAGTTTGCAGTGAAGGAAACCCCTCCCTTCTCTCCCCAGGACACCACGGGGAGAACCCCACTGAGTTCTCTCCTTCTTCCCCGATCCAGGGAAGGTCTGTAGTGGGGAAGCTGGAGGATAAAGCCTCAAAGGGGGATGGGATGGCAAGGCGCAATCCCGGAGCTCCTGGAGGCAGTGTCAGCTCTGGCCCCAGTCTGCGCCCCGTCTACCTCCCGGGGGGGTGAGTTATGGGGATAAATATTCAGCACATGGCGAGGCAAGAATGGCGGAAGGGGTGCTGGGGAGAGAAAGAGAAAAAAAGAGATACAAATTCTCAGCGCCACGGAGACAGAGGCAGGTTAAGATAGAAATATTAATAGAAAGAGACCCAGAGACGCAAAGCAGCGGAAATGAATAGAGACTCAGAACTACTCAGAGACGCCGAGACGCAACCAGGCAGAGACCTTGAAGGTGGAGACACTCGGAAACCCCTCGATCCTCCCCTCTTTCAGAGACAGGGTCCTTCTAAACCCCCGAGTCTTACCCTCCTCCCGCTGCACCCCACTCAGCCCGGACTCAGCTCAATTCCGCAGCCCTTGTCGCCTCCGCCCTGGGGCCAGAGCGAGCCTGGTACGCTATTGGCGCTCAGACATTGCTCAGTAATAATCATAATAATCAATAATAACAGCAAGAACCATCCTAAATGGCGCGGAGGTGGCTAGGGGTCCCGGGGCTCCTTCTGCCTCCATGTCCGACCCTGGAACCCCGAGAGGGCGTCCCCTACCCAGGCGCGCCGGGCAGGGTCGTGGGGAGCACGGGGGTAGAGGGGGACAGGTGGGGGCCCCCGGGGGCTGCGGCGGCGGCAGCGGCTGTGGCGCGGGCACCACGCCCCCGGGAGCGCCCCCCGCACGGCAGCCACTCACGATTTTCTCGGAGGCGCCCGCACGGGACACGGTGCCGTTGAGCCCCACGAGCGAGGGCAGCGTCTGCGACATCCAGTTGGTGACCATAGCCATGGTGCTCAGCACGGCCCCGATCTTGAGCAGAGGCACCGACATCGCGCCCCCGCCTCATGCCCCGCGGCCGCCCGCCGCGCCTCCCTTCTCTGGCCCGCCGCGGGGCGCTCGGTCCCTCGACACCCAGGCGCCCCGGGGGGCGTGGTGGAGGGGGCACGAGCGCGAGCTGCGGGGCAGGGGGTCCGGGACGGGGTGAGGGGGGATTCGGGGACGCAGGCTGCGGCTCAGCGCGCCTGGCGGGCTCCTCTTATAAAGCGCCGGCTCGGCCCCCCGCCCCCTCCCGCGCCTCCGCGCCGGGCACTTCCAGCCGCCGTGACGTCACGGCTCCGGCCCGGAGCCCGGCGGGGGGCGGGGGGCGCCCAGACTGCCCCCACCCCCCCACCCCACGCTCTCGCCCGCCCCCTGCCGGGGACTTCTCCATGGGGTGGCGGACCTCCCCCTGATGGCATTCCCCAAGCGCCCCACTCCCACCGCGGTGGCATTCCCCAGCCCCGCCCACCAGCGGTATTCCCGGCCCCCCTCCCCCTAGGCGGTGTTCCCGGACCGCCTCCCGCGCGCAGCCCCTCTCCGAGCCCCAGCTGCAGGACCCCACGCGTAAAGGCGCCCTTGGCCCACCCCAGCCACCCAAAGCGGGCAGGGTGCCGGAGTCGCAAGTCCCCACCCACTTACTGTTGGGACACCCACCCTGGCGCCCTAAAACCTCGGACAGCGGGCATTGGGGGGCGTCGGGGGTGACACGCTCGTGCGCTCCCATGAATCGGGTCACCAAGGGTCTCCTTTAGCTGGGGGAAGGGGCTTCCTTCCCGGGCACTGAGACCACTCTAGGGATCCTTCGGTCATTTCGTGCCCCCAGGGTGGCGTGATCCAGGGCCAGCAGACGAAATTGCTTGGGTGCAGGTACGGTCCTGGGGTCACTTCGGCCACGGGAGGAGTTCCCACGACTACCAAGGGCAGCTTCCTACCCAGGGACCGCGGAGACCCAGCACGCAGCTTTTAGGAGGCGAGTCCCGGGCGGGTGTCGACTTGCAACTTTAACTTGGGGTGTAGGCGGGGCACTCACGCCTCGGACCTTCCGCGCGGTCCCGGGGACCCCGCTCCCGGCCCGCTCCCTCGGGGGAGCGGGAAGCGCAGTGCCCTCGCCGCCCACCCGTCCGCCCACGCACCAGCCGGCGGCGGCCGCGGTGCCGCGGAGAGGAGCGCCGGGCCGGTTTTAATTTCCTCTGTTTTGCCTGCACTCACGCCCCCTCCTGGCGTCCCCGCATCACCTCGCTCCGCCGCCGCCGCCGCCGCCGCCGTCGCCCTCAGCCCGCGGCCGCCGCCGTCTGGAGGCGGCGATGACTCAGGCCTTTCCAGGCGGCGGCCTGGGGCTGAGGGCTCTGGCTGAGGAGGAGCGCCAAGCATGAGCGGGGAGGGGGGCTGGGGGTCTCGAACCGTCTTTTTTTCTGAGCTGGACAACACCAAGATGCAAGTGTGACCTGTAGGGATGACTGTTCCTCTCTGCCTCAATTTCCCCATCTGCAAAGTGGGTGGTGGAGACCTAACACGTGTAAAGGGCTTGGTCATCCTGAGAATCAGGTAATTTACTGAGCATCTACTATGTCCCAGGCACTGTGAACAACAGACAAAAATGCCTGCCTGTGTGAAATTGAATATTCTTTTTCTTTTCTCTCTTTTTTTTTTTTTTTTGGTAGAGATGGGCATCTCGCTATGTTGCCCAGGCTGGTCTCGAACCCCTGGCCTCAATCGATCCTCCCACCTTGGCCTCCCAAAGTGTTGGGATTCCAGGAGTGAGCCTCCGGGTTGGATGTGAAGATGAATATTCTATGGGGTGAGACAGTCAAGAAATAGGGGAAAAAAGTAAAGTACATAGGATATTAGGAGGAAGTGGAAGTAAACTTTAAACAGTGTGATTGGAGAAAGGGACTTATTTATTTATTTATTTATCTGAGACGGAGTCTCGCTCTGTCGCTCAGGCTGGAGTGCAGTGGCGTGATCTCGGCTCACTGCAAGCTCCGCCTCCTGGGTTCACGCCATTCTCCTGCCTTAGCCTCCCGAGTAGCTGGGACTACAGGCGCCTGCCACCATGCCTGGCTAATTTTTTGTATTTTTTAGTTTCACCGTGTTAGCCAGGATGGTCTCAATCTCCTGACCTCGTGATCTGCCCGCCTTGGCCTCCCAAAGTGCTGGGATTACAGGCGTGAGCCACCGTGCCTGGTGAGAAAGGGACGTTTAAGCAGAGACCTGAAGAAATTGAGGAAGGGAACCACCTGGATATCTGGGGGAAGAGAGTTCCACGCAACAGGAACAGCAAGTGCAAAGGCCCTGGGGCAGGAGTGTTCGAGGACCAGGAAGGAGGCCAGTGTAGTTGGAGTGAGCCAGGGGGAGAACAAGGAATGATGCTGTTTGTAAAATACTTTACGAGTGTCTGCGACATGGTAAGTTTTTCGAATAGTAGCTACCATTGTTGTTATTATTTAAGGCCGGGCACTGTGGCTCATGCCTGTAATCCCAGCACTTTGGGAGGCCAAGGAGGGTGGATCACTTGAGGCCAGGAGTTCGAGACCAGCCTGGCCAACATGGTAAAACCCTGTCTCTACTAAAAATACAAAAGTTGGCTGGGTATGGTGGTGCACACCTGTAATCCCAGCTACTTGGGAGGTTGAGATGGGAGAATCACTTGAACCCGGGAAGCAGAGGTTGCAGTGAGCCAAGATGGAGCCATTGCACTCCAGCCTGGGCGACAGACAGAGTGAGACCCTGTCTAAAAAAAAAAAAAAAAAAAAGAGTTCTTGCCAGCTTGTTCTAAAGCTTTCATTGATGAGTGCTGAACACTTTGCAGATGCAATGTTAACAGTTGCTGCAACATCTGTGAACAGTACAGTGACACCCCTATTTCCAGGTGAGGAAACTGAGCTCAGAGAGGAGAGGGACCCAGATCAGGGGAACCCAGCAGGGAAGTGGGGGCCCAGGTTTTGAAACCAGGTCTGTCTGATTTCAGACCCTAAGACCAACCGTGCTCCAGGCCTCCTGGCTTAGACAATTTGGAACCCAAACAAACTTTCTCACTCTCTGGCCATGGGTGCTGTGGGAAACTGCCTTAGTTCAGTGCATCCAGGCTTCTCCAAGGAATGGTCTGTGCTCGAGTTTGCACTTGCTTGCATTTAATTCCTCGCCTCCCATCTCCCCAACATTTCCAAAACTCCTCTTACCAAAGGTGCCAATTTGCCAGGTCCATACCCTCATGCCAGTCCTCATTAGATCATTCTCACAGTCAGTCCCCACTCACCATCACCTTCTTGAAACTCCTTTTTCCCTTGACTTCAGAGACACGGTATCACTTCCTAGTTCTGCACCCACCTCTCTGGCTGTGCCGTCGCTGTCTCCTGGTACTCCCTAAAACTCTGTATCTTTCAGGGCTTTGTCCTGGGTTCCCTGCTGCTCTCATTCTGCCTGGACCATCCCACACATTCTCAAGGTTTTGGCTCCATCTGGGACACTGCTACCTCAGGACCTTTGAACTTCCTGTTCCCTCTACACAAAATACTGTTACCAAGGATGCCCCCCATGGCTTGTTCCTTTACTTAATTAATGTATTTTTTTAGAGACAGGGTCTTGCTCTGTCACCCAGGCTGGAGTGCAGTGGTTCAATCATAGCTCACTGCAGCCTCTAACTCCTAGGCTCAAGCTATCCTCCTGCCTCAGCCTCCCAAGTAGCTGGGACTACGGATGTGAGCCACCATTCCTGATCCTTTATTTAATTTGTATCTCTGCTCTGTCATTGTGTGGGTCAGAGCCATGCCCTGCCCTTCCCCCCATAAAACTACATTTCCCAGATTCCATTGCATACTGGCTTCCTGTTCGGTTTATCCAATGGGAGCCACTGGAGGGAGATGGGAGATTGGAGAGGAAGGCAGAAGCCAGCGTGTTTCTCTCCTGTGTCCGCTTGGGGTGGAGGGTGTTTTCTGATAGTGGCTACGCCTCCTCCATAGTCCCAGTTCCTCTCCAAGGGTCCCTTCCTCATCACATCCCCTCTTTGCCATGTCCCTCCAGTAGCTTTCTCCTGTAGCTTATTCCGGATTTCCTCATCATCCCATGTGGCTTCTCAACTCTTTCTTCTCCCACTTAACCAATTCCCTGTATTAAATTTCCCCTCTCTGAAACACGTAGAGTGGTTTGTTTCCCTAACAAGACCCTCAGTGATACGGTGATCTTATCCAAAGGACCTTCCCTGGCCACCTCATCTATAATCTGAGCCCCCCACCACTCTCTGCCACTTACCCTACTTTAGTTGTTTTTTGTTTTGTTTTGTTTTGAGATGGAGTCTCACTCTGTTGCCCAGGTTGGAGTGCAGTGGCGAAATCTCTGCTCACTGCAACCTCCATCTTCTGGGTTCGAGTAATTCTCGTGCCTCAGCCTCCCGAGTAGCTGGGTTTACAGGTGCATGCCACCATGCCCGGGTAATTTTTGTATTTTTAGTAGAGATGGGGTTTCACCATGTTGACCAGGCTGGTTTTGAACTCCTGACCTCTAGAGATCCACCTGCCTCGGCCTCCCAAAGTGCTGGGATTACAGGCATGAGCCACCATGCCTGGCCACTTTAGTTCTTTTATCTTTTTTTTTAAGGAGAGGGGCTGGGCACTCTTGCCCAGGCTGGAGTGCAGTGGTGCAATCATAGCTCACTGTAACCTCAGCCTCCTGAATAGGTGAGACTACAGAGGCACACCAACGTGCCCAGCTTATTTTTTAAGTTTTCTGTAGAGGTGGGGTCTCACTATGTTGCCCGGGCTGGTCTCAAACTCTTGGGCTCAGGCAATCCACCTGCCTCAGCCTCCCAAAATGCTGGGATTGTAGGCGTAAGCCACCACGCCAGACCCTAAAAGTCTTTTTAAAGACCCAACAATTCCATCTACCCAAGAGAAACCAAAGCATATGTCCATGAAAAGACCTACACATGAATATTCATAGCAGCATTGGTCATAATGAATGAAACAATCCAAATACCCATCAACTGGTGAGTGAATAAACAAATTGCGGTACATCCATACAATGGAATGCCATTCTGCCATAAAAAGGAACACACTCCTGATATATGCTACAATGTGGATGATCCTCAAAAACATTTTGCTAAGTAAAAGGAGCCAGACGCGAAAGGCCACATAGTTTATGATTCTATTTATACATAATGTCCAGGGAGAGCAAATCAATACAGACAGAAAGTAGATGAGAGATTGCCTGGAACTGGGGGTGGGAGTGGAGACAGAATGCAAATGGGCACGGGGGCTGTTTTGGGGGTGATGAAAATGTCCTAAAATTGGATCGGGGTGATGGCCGCACAACTCTAAATTTACGAAAAGTCATTGAACTACACGCTTACACAGGTGAATTTTATGGTCTGTAAATTATACCTCCATCAAACTGCTGAAAAGGGAAGATCCACCAGGCATGGTGGCTCACGCCTGTAATCCCAACACCTTGGGAATCTGAAGCAGGAGAATTGCTCGAAGCCAGGAGTTCGAGACCAGCCTGCGCAACGTAGTGAGACTTCATTTCTCTTTTTTTTTTTTTTTTTTTTTTTGAGATGGAGTCTTGCTCTGTCGCCCAGGCTGGAGTGCAATGGGGCGATCTCGGCTCACTGCAAGTTCCGCCTCCCAGGCTCACGCCATTCTCCTGCCTCAGCCTCCGGAGTAGCTGGGACACCACGCCCGGAGAATTTTTTGTATTTTTAGTGGAGACAGGGTTTCACCGTCTTAGCCAGGATGGTCTCAATCTCCTGACCTCGTAATCTGCCCGCCTCGGCCTCCCAAAGTGCTGGGATTACAGGCGTGAGCCACCGCGCCCGGCTGAGACTTCATTTCTTCCTATTTATTTATTTGAGATAGTCTCGCTCTGTCGCTCAGGCTGGAGTGCAGTGGCCCGATCTTGGCTCACTGCAACCTTCCCCTCGGGGTTCAAGCAATTCCCTTACCTCAGCCTCCGGAGTAGCTGGGATTACAGGTGCGTGCCACCACGCCTGGCTAATTTTTGTATTTTTCGTAGAGACAGCATTTTGCCATGTTGGCCAGGCTGGCCTCAAACTCCTGACCTCAGGTGATCCTCCTGCCTTGGCCTCCCAAAGTGCTGGGATTACAGGCATGAACCACCACACCTGGACCCCTGCCATTTTTTTTTGAGACAGAGTCTTGCTCTGTTGCCCAGGCTGGAGTGCAGTGGTGAGATCTCGGCTCACTGCAATCTGTGCCTCCAGGGTTCAAGTGATAGTCGTGCCTCAGCCTCCTGAGTAGCTGGGATTACAGGGGTGCGCCACCATGCCCAGCTAATTTTTGTATTTTTTTTTTTTAGTAGAGATGGGTTTCACCATGTTGGCCGGCTGGTCTCGAACTCCTGACCTCAGGTGGTCTGCCCACCTCGGCCTCCCAAAGTGCTAGGATTACAGCTGTAAGCCACCGCACCTGGCCCCTCCCCATCAAAAAAAATTTTTTAAGTAGCTGGGCATGGTGGCATGTCCCTGTAGTACCAGCTACTTGGGAGGCTGAGGTGGGAGGATCACTTAAGCCCAAGTGTTTGAGGCTTCAGTGAGCTATGATGGCACCTCTGCACTCCAGCCTGGGCAACAGAGCAAGACCCTGCCTGTACAAAAGGGGGAGGCATTTTTAAACTTTACTTGCAAGCTCCCTCTTTGAGGTGTCCTGCACTGTACTAACACAAGAATAAATGTCTCCTTAAATTTTGAGCCCAAGATTCCTTGCTTGCATCACCCTGGTCCTGGCAATGATGTACTCACGGTCAGAAATGAGAGATTATTTACTTTTTACCCCTCCTTCTCCATCCCTCCTCCTCTATTCAAACCAGCACCACAGCCAGCTAATCCTGATACAGAAATATCTCAAGAAAGTGCCCCCTCTTCCCCATCATCATCACTGTGAACATCGCGCTGGTGAGCCACTGAAAAAAATGTTTCTTCCAGGGCCAGGTGTGGTGGCTCATGCCTGTAATCCCAGCACTTTCGAAGGTTGAGGTGGGCAGATCACTTGAGGCCAGGAGTTCGAGACCAGCCTGGCCAACATGGCAAAACTCTGTCTCTACTAAAAATACAAAAAAAAAAAAAAAAAATGAGCTGGGCGTGGTGGCACAGACCTGCAATCCCAGCTACTTGGGAGGCCGAGGCAGGTAAGTTATTTGAACCTGGGAGGCAGAGGTTGCTGTGAGCAGAGATCACACCACCGTACTCCAGCCTGGGCAACAGAGTGAGACTCCATCTCAAAAAAAAAAAAAAGTTTTTTTCCCTTGAAATTTCTGGGTGGTAAAAAATTCATAACTGTTGGAAAAATATCAATAATTGCTGAGGTTTATTTAGTACTATCATGTTCCAGACACCATTTGCAGCAAAGTACGTGTAATAACTCATTTAACCCTCAGAATACCCATGTGCAACAGACAGAATTATAATTTTCTTTTCTTTGTTTTGGGATTTTGTTGTTGTTGTTTTGAGACAGGGTTTTGCCTACCCTGTCACCCAGGCTGGAGTGCAGTCACGTGATCATACTTCACTGCAGCCTCGACCTCCCTGGCTCAAGCAATCCTCCTGCCTCAACCTTCCGAGTAGCTGGGACTACAGTCACATGCCACCATGCTTGGCTAATTTTTTTTTATTTTTGGTAGAGACAGGGTCTTGCCATGCTGCCCAGGCTGGTCTCAAACTCCTGGGCTCAAGCAATCCCCTTGCCTCAGCTTTTCAAAATGCTGGGAAGACAGGCATGAGCCACTGCACCCAGCTAGGCAAAGGTTTTTAAAATAGAACCCTAACAAGCACCAGCCATGAAAGAAAAAATTATTTGAACTACATTAAAATTTTTTTTTGAGACGGAGTCTCACTCTGTCGCCCAGGCTGGAGTGCAGTGGCATGATCTTGGCTCGCTGCAAGCTCTGCCTCCCAGGTTCATGGCATTCTCCTGCCTCAGCTTCCCAAGTAGCTGGGACTACAGGCGCCCGCCACCACGCCCGGCTATTTTGTATTTTTAGTAGAGATGGGGTTTCACCTTGTTAGCCAGGACGGTCTTGATCTCCTGACCTCATGATCCGCCCACCTCGGCCTCCCAAAGTGCTGGGATTACAGGCATGAGCCACCACGCCCAGCCTGAACTACATTAAAATTAAGAAATCCTGGCTGAGTGTAGTGGCTCACGCCTGTCATCCCAGCACTTTGGGAGGCCAGGGCGGGAGGATGGTTTGAGCCCAGGAATTTGAGACCAGCCTGGGCAACACGGTGAAACCTCGTCTCTAAAAAAACTACAAAAATTAACTGGGTGTGGTGGTGTGCACCTATAGCTCCAGCAACTCAGCAGGCTGAGGTGGGAAGATCACTTGAGCCCAGGAGATCGAGGCTGCAGTGAGCCGTAATTGCACCACTGCACTCCGGCCTGGGCAACAGAGTGAGACCCTGTCTCAAAAAAAAAAAGGAAAGAAAAAGAGATGAAATGAAATTAAGGAATGCTATTGATTAAAAGACACCACTAAGAGAATGAAAAGAAAAGCTACAGAGGAGAAGATATTTGCAATCATTATGTCCAATAAAAATCTCATATCCTGATTTTATAGTTATGTAAAATATGTATATGTATCTATGTAAAATCTGGATACACACACACACACACACACACACACACACACACACATTCCTACAAATCAGTAAGAAAAAAAGCAGACATCTGAACAGAGAAGTGGGCAAAAGACTTAGACATTTCACAAAAGTGGATATCCAAGTTGTCAATAAACATATGGAAAGGCGCTTAATTCATCATCAGGCACATCACTCATCATCAGGAAATGTAAATGAAACCCACAAGGTTTCCAGCACTTTGGGAAGCTGAGGTAGGAGGATCACTTGAGCCCAGGAGTTGGAGACCAGCCTAGGCAACATAACCAGACCCTGACTCAAAAAAACAAAAATAAATTTATAAATAAACCCACAATGCAATACTATTTGGCACCCATCAGAATGTCTAAAACTAAAAAAAGTCCAGGCATGGTGGCTCATACCTGTAATCCCAGTACTTTGGGAGGCCAAGGTGGGTGGATTGCTTGAGCTCAGGAGTTCCAGATTAGCCAGGGCAACAGGGCAAAACCCCGTTTCTACAAAAAAGTTAGCCAGGCATGGTGCTGCATGCCTGTGGTTCTAGCTACTTGGGAGGCTGAGGTGGGAGGATCACTTGAACTTGGGAGGTTGAGGTTGCAGTGAGCAGAGATTGTGCCACTGCGCTCCAGCCAGGGTGACAGAGTGACACCCTATCTCAAAAAAAAAAAAAGAAAGAAAGAAAGAAAAAAAAGAAAAGAAAAAGAAAGACAACACCAACTGTTGGGGAGGATATGGAGCAACTGGAACACTTCATACACTACTGGTGGAAAAGTACATTGTTGACTTTTTGGAAGAGTCTCTGAAACTTTGGAAGACTATACAGCAGTTTCTCCCCATGACTCAGCAATTCCACTCCTATGTATACAGTTGAGCTTCATGATTCGAAAATTCCAGATTGGCAAATTCGCCTACTTTTTGCAATTTGTTTATACTCTAAGATCAATACTCGCTGGGGCATTTGTAGTCATTTGTGGACATGCACAGTGATAATTTTTTTTTTCTTGTTTAGAAACAGGGTGGAGTAGCCAGGCACGGTGGCTCACGCCTGTAATCCCAGCACTTTGGGAGGCCGAGGTGGGCCGATCACTTGAGGTCAGGAGTTCAATACCAGCCTGGCCAACATGGTGAAATCCTGTCTCTACTAAAAATACAAAAATTAGCCAGGTACGGTGGGTGCACACCTGTAATCCCAGATGCTTGGGAAGCTGATGCACAAGAATTGCTTGAACCCGGGAGGCAGAGGTTGCAGTGAGCCAAGATCATTGCTACTGCACTCCAGCCTGGGTGACAAAGTGAGACTGTCTCAGGCAAAAAAAAAAAAAAAAAGAAAGAAAAGAAAAGAAAGAAAGAGAGAGAGAGAGAGAGAAAGAAAGGAAGGAAAGGAAAGAAGGAAAGAGAGAGAGAGAAAGAAAGAAAGAGAAAGAAAGAAAGAAAGAAAGAAAGAAAAGAAAGAGAAAGAAAGAAAGAAAGAGAAAGAAAGAAAGGGAGAGAAAGAAAGAAAAGAAAAGAAAAGAAAATTAAGAGTGCAGTGGTGGGATTGCCTTTACCTCCTGGGCTCAAGCAATCCTCCCAAGTAGATGGGACTTCAGGCATGCAGCACCACACTTAGCTAATTAAAAAAAATTTTTTTGTAGAGCTGGGCGTGGTGCCTCACGCCTGTAATCCCAGCTACTCGGGAGGCTGAGGCACAAGAATCACTTGAACCCATGAGGTGGAGGTTGCAGTGAGACGAGATCGTACCACTGCATCATTTCAGCCTGGGCAACACAACAATAACCCTGTCTCTACAAAAAAAAAAAAAAAAAAAAAAAAAAAGGCCGGGCGCGGTGGCTCACGCCTGCAATCCCAGCACTTTGGGAGGCCGAGGCAGGCAGATCACGAGGTCAGGAGATTGAGACCATCCTGGCTAAGACGGTGAAACCCCATCTCTACAAAAATACAAAAAAATTACCCGGGCATGGTGGCGGGCACCTGTAGTCCCAGCTATTCGGGAGGCTGAGGCAGAATGGTGTGAACCCGGGAGGCAGAGCTTGCAGTGAGTCAAGATCACGCCACTGCACTCCAGCCTGGGTGACAGAGCGAGATTCCACCTCAAAACAAAAAAAAGTGGGGGGAGGGAGCAGGGAAAGCATTAGGAGATATACCTAATGTTAAATGAGGAGTTGATGGGTGCAGCACACCAACATGGCACATGTATACATATGTAACAAACCTGCACGTTGTGCACATGTACCCTAAAACTTAAAGTATAATTTTAAAAAATTGTTTTTGAAATGGAGGTCTCGCTCTGTTGCCCAGGCTGGTCTGGAACTCCTGGGCTGAAGCCATCCTTCCACCTTGGCCACCCAAAGCACTGGGATTATAGGCGTGAGCCATTGCTTCCGGCCTGACAACATACTCAAGTCGCCCAACCCTGTTGAGGTCTAATAAGGAGACACGCTGCTTTCTTCCTTCAGCTCTGATACTACATGCAAGTGTCTTTTTTATGGTCCATTTAGTGCCAAGCTTTTCATATTTTTGTGCTGTTTGTTGATGACTTCGCTATCTTCAGTGGCCCCCACGCACCGTGCTGAAGTGTAGTCTAGTGTTTCTAAGTGCAAGAAGGCTGTGATGTGTCTCACGGAGAAAAGACATGTGTTAGAGAAGCTTCATTCAGGCATCAGATCTAGTGCTATTGGCCGGGAGTTCAATGTTAATGAATCAAAAAATAAATATATATGTGATATATATATATGTGTATATATATAGATACGATTGATATATATATATATATGATATTCTAAAACAGAAACACACATAAAACAAAGTTATGGCTGGGCGCCGTGGCTCATGCCTGTAATCCCAGCATTTTGGGAGGCTGAGGCAGGCAGATCGTTTGAGCCCAGGAGTTGGAGACCAGCCTGGGCAACACGCTGAAATCCTAGCTCTACAAAAAATTAGCCAGGTCTGGTGGTGCGTAGTCCCGGCTACTCAGGGTGTTGGGAGGCTGAGGCGGGAGAATGGCTTGAGTCCAGAAGGCGGAGGCTGCAGTGAGCCAAGATCACACCACTGCACTCTAGCCTGGGGGACAGAGTGAGACCCTGTCTAAACAAAACAAAACAAAAAAAAGTTATATATTATTCAGTTGACAAAAACGTTGTGGTCAGAGGCTTTTGACAAAAATAACAAGTGTTGGTGAGGAAGTGGAAAAATAGGAACCCTTTGTGGGAATGTAAAATAGTGCAGTCGCCGTAGAAAACATTATTGTAGTTCTTCAAAAACTTAAAACATAGCTACCATATGACCCAGCAATACTTTTTTTTTTTTTTTTTTTTTGAGACAGGATCTTACCCTGTCACCCAGGCAGTGGTACAATCATGGCTCACTGCAGCCTTGACCTCCCGGGCTCTAGTAATCCTCCCACCTCAGCCTCCCGAGTAGCTGGGACCACAGGCACAGCTAATTTTTGTATTTGTTATAGAGACAGGGTTTCACCATGTTGCTGAGGTTGGTCTCAAACTCCTGGGCTCAAGCAATCCACCCACCTCAGCCTCCCAATTGCTGGGATTACAGATGTAAGCCGCCGTGCTTGGCCCAGCAATGCCACTTCTGAATACATACACAAAAGAACTGAACTCAGTGTCTCAAAGAGACATTGGTACACCCATGATCATAGCAGTATTATTCAAAAAAGCTCAAAGGTGAAAACAACCAGGCCGGGCACAGTGGCTCACACCTGTAATCCCAGCATTTTGGGAGGCTGAGGTGAGAGGATTGCTTTAGGCCAGGAGTTGAAGACCAGCTTGAGCAAGATGACAAGACGCCATCTCTACAAAAAAAATTTAAGAATTAGCCAGCCATGTGGCATGCACCTGTAGTACCAGCTACTCGTGAGGCTGAGGTGGAAGGATCCCTTGAGCCCAGGAGATAGAGATTGCAGTGAGCTATGATGGTGCCACTGCACTTCAGCCTGAGTGATAGAGAGAGACCTCCTCTCTAAAATTAAGACTTTTTTTAAAAAGCTGGAAACAACCCAGTGTCTATTTATTGATGAACCAATGGATAAACAAAATGTGATATATCCATACATGGAATATGATTCAGCCTTTAAAAGGATGGAAATTCTAGGCCGGGCACGGTGGCTCACGCCTGTAATTCCAGCACTTTGGGAGGCTGAGGCAGGTGGATCATGAGGTCAGGAGATTGAGACCATCCTGGCTAACATGGTGAAACCCTGTCCCTAATGAAAATACAAAAAAGTTAGCCAGGTGTGGTGGTGGGCGCCTGTAGTCCCAGCTACTCCGGAGGCTGAAACAGGAGAAGCGCTTGAACCTGGGAGGCAGAGCTTGCAGTGAGCTGAGAGCACACCTCTGTACTCCAGCCTGGGACAGAGAGCGAGACTCCATCTCAAAAAAAAATAAAATAAAATAAATAAATAAATAAATAAATAAATAAATAAATAAATAAATGACTAAAGAGATAAATTTTATATTATGTGTATTTTACAGCAATTAAAAATTTTTAAAGTCTTCCATTTAAACATGCACAACCTCTGCTATGAGTCACTATGACCAGCTCACTAAATTCTAGGCCAAGTGCAGTGGCTCACGCCTATAATCCCAGCAGTTTGGGAGGCTGAGGCAGGAAGATCTTATGAGCCCAGGAGTTCAAGACCAGCCTGGACAATATAGTGAGACCCTGTCGCTACAAAAAAAAAAAAAATTATGTGGGCATGGTGGCACACGCCTGTGGTCCCAGTGACTCAGGTGGCTGAGGTGGGAGGACTGCCTGAGCACAGGAGTTTGAGGCTGCAGTGAGCTATGATTGCATCACTACGCTCCAGCCTGGGCGACAGAGCAAGACTCTATCTCTAAAAATAAATAAATAAGGTCCAGCGCAGTGGCTGACGCCTGTAATCCCAGCACTTTGGGAGGCCGAGGCAGGTGGATCACGAGGTCAGGAGTTTGAGACCAGCCTGGCCAACATGGTGAAATCCTGTCTCTACTAAAAATACAAAAATTAGCCAGGCGTGGTAGCACGCGCCTGTTATCCCAGTTACTCGGGAGGCTGAGGTAGGAGAATTGCTTGAACCTGGGAGGGGAAGGTTGCAGTGAGCTGAGATCGCACCACTGCACTCCAGCCTGGGCGACAGAGCGAGGCTCTGTCTCGAAAAAATATAAATAAATAAATGAATAAATAAATTCTAAAATCCTTAACCCAGCTTTCGAAGCCTTTACAGTCAGATCACAACCTTTTCAAGCTCACTTCCCTTCTCCTATCTGTACCCACCATAGGCATCAACCACACACTTACCCTAGTTCCCATTTCCAGAACCTTCCCCTCCTTTAAACATGGTTAGAATCATGTGTAAAATAAGGGTAAACCCACCAGGTCTTGTCAGCATGACCAATGACTTTCTTCTGTGTCCACCCTCCAGTCTTCACTTGCTCATCCTTCAAGGCGCATCTCAAATGCCACCTCCCCCAGGAAGTCCACTTGACTCTTGACATCTGGCACTTTGTACCATGTGTCTGCTGCATCTGTCTCCCAAATTTGGCAACTGACAGCCATTCAGAGCGGACTGTGTCACGTCCCTCCTGAGTGGGTGAGTGCCTCTATCAGTGTCTTTTTCATAGAAATTACTAGAGAAATTAGGAACAGAAACAATCTGGGCTGGGTGCAGTGACTCATGCCTGTAATCCCAGCACCTTGGGAGGCCGAGGCGGATCACTTGAGTTCAGGAGTTCGAGACCAGCCTGAACAATATTGTGAAACCCTGTCTCTACTAAAACAAAAATTAGCTGGGCCCGGTGGCTCACACCTGTAATCCCAGCACCTTGGGAGGCTGAGGCAAGAGGATCACTTGAGGCCAAGAGTTCAAGACCAGCCTGGGCAACATAGTGAGACCCCCATCTCTACCAAAAAAAAAAAAAGAGAAAAAGAAAAAGAAAAATTAGCTGGATGTAGTGGTACACACCTGTAGTCCTAACTATTTGAGAGGCCAAGGTAGGAGGATCACTTGGGCCAAGGAGGTTGAGGCTACAGTGGGCTGTGCTCACACCACTCCACTCTAGCCTGGTCAACAGAGCAAGACCCTGCCTCTTAAAAAAAAAAGAAACAAAATAAAATTTAAAAAGAACCCGGCTCACCATGTGCTTATTATGTATTTTTCTTGGGATTCACCAGGACTCTCTTAGAGCCTAAAAAGTGAGAAGCTATTTGCCATTTCATTTGATGGCTGAACTGGCTTTGCCTTTTGGTTTCTTTCTTCTTGTGCAATGACACCTGTCTTCTCGTCTATTTTTTTTTTTTTTTTTGAGACGGAGTCTCGCTCTGTCGCCCAGGCTGGAGTGCAGTGGCGCGATCTCGGCTCACTGCAAGCTCCGCCTCCCGGGTTCACGCCATTCTCCTGCCTCAGCCTCTCCGAGTAGCTGGGACTACAGGCGCCTGCCACCACGCCCAGCTAATTTTTTGTATTTTTAGTAGAGACGGGGTTTCACCGTGGTCTCGATCTCCTGACCTCGTGATCCGCCCGCCTCGGCCTCCCAAAGTGCTGGGATTACAAGCGTGAGCCACCGCGCCCGGCCTTCTCGTCTATTAAGCAAGGCAAGTTACTAGCTGCCCAGGATTGTTGGAACTACGTGTAAAGTAAGAGTAAACAGGGACCGAGAGTCTACCGGGTCCCCAGGAGCAACAAGAACAACCTTTTCCAGGCTGGGAGTGGTGGCTCATGCCTGTAATCCCAGCACTTAGGGAGGCCAAGGTGGGTGGATCACTTGAGGCCAGGAGTTCAAGACCAGCCTGGGCAACATGGCAAAACCCCATCTCTGTTAAAAATACAAAAACTAGCCAGGCATGGTGGTGCACGCCTGTAGTCCCAGCTACTTGGGTGGCTGAGGCATGAGAATTGCTTGAACCCAGGAGGCGGAGGTTGCAGTGAGTTGAGATCGTGCCACTGCACTCCAGACTGGGCGACAGAGCGAGACTCTGTCTAAAAAAAAAAAAAAAAAGAGAGAGAGAGAGAGAGAGAGAGAGAAAGAGAATAAGCTTTTGTATACAGTCTTCATGGAATCTATTCTCCCTGCTCTCTGCTCTTTCCTGGTTACTTCTTGGTTTGTGGCTGCGCTCTGGATGGAAGAAGTTGCAAGACACACTGAGGTAGTGTGCACCTATAATCCCAACTACTTGGGAGGCTGAGGCAGGAGAATTGCTTAAGTCCAAGAGTTCAAGGCCTGCCTGGGCACCATGGCAAGACCCCATCTCAAAAAGAAAAAAAGAGATAGAATGGGTTTCCGCCTTGGCAGTGAAGACACGTCAATGTTCTCAGACAAGAGTTCCCTAGATACGGGAATAAAGTGCTCCTGTCATGATAACTTTTTTCCCAACACAGCCAGGCTCAACTCCTCCAGAAGTTAAATCTTCTACTCCACCTCTTGAAAGCACAAACTACCACCCAGTGCTTGTTGCATAGTATAACGCTTGAGATACAGAAGGCTCTTAATGAATGCTCTCTAAATGAATACATGGGCCGGGCGCAGTGGCTCACACCTGTAATCCCAGCACTTTGGGAGGCTGAGGCAGGTGGATCACCTGAGGTCAGGAGTTTGAGACCAGCCTGAACAACAATATAGAGAAACCCTGTCTCTACTAAAAATATGAACATTAGGTGGGTGTGGTGGTGTGTGCCTGTAGTCCCAGCTACTTGGGAGGCTGAGGCAGGAGAAGAGCTTGAACTCGGGAAGTGGAGGTTGCAGTGAGCTGAGATTGCACCACTTCACACCAGCCTGGGCGACAGAGTGAGACCCCATCTCAAAATAAAATAATAAAATAAAATAAAATAAAATAAATGAATACATGCATGCAGGAACAAATGAAAACAGCACATTACTGTCTCCCAGGCACTAACACTGAATCCTGGGGCTACAAAGTCATTGCCCACACCAGCCACTGGGCTCATCAGAAACCCACACATACCAGGCCAGGTGTGGTGGCTCACACCTGTAATCCCAGCATTTTGGGAGGCCGAGGCGGGCAGATCACCTGAGGTCAGGAGTTCGAGACCAACCTGACCAACATGGAGAACCCCCGTCTCTACTAAAAATACAAAATTAGCCGGATGTGGTGGCACATGCCCGTAATCCCAGCCACTCGGGAGGTTGAGGCAGGAGAATCACTTGAACCCGGGAGGCGGAGGTTGTGGTGAGCCGAGATCGCGCCACTGACCTCCAGCCTGGGCAACAAGAGCGAAACTCCATCTCAAAAAAAAAAAAAGAAAGAAAAGAAAAGAAAGAAAGAAATCCACACATACCATATGGTTGACCTACATGGATACAGTCACTGGTGTGATGATGATACAAGCATGTCCCTGTGCTCATGGTCCCTGAACATGCACACAGTCACCAAACATACACATACACACATGACACCAGAGACACATGTCTATGGGGCCAAAATTAGAGTGAGGCAAGTTATGCAAGTGCAGAAGTGGAGCCCATACTTATTTAAAAATTTGTTTTTGTTCATCATAGATTTTTCTTGCATCAATTTAGATTTTCCTAAAATGTTCCATTAAAATATTATTTATCTTGGTTACTGGTTTTTATTTTTTGTGGGGGCATACCCTTAAATTTTGCACTATAGCTGAACTCTGTACCATGTACCTGTAACCCTAGCTACTCAGGAGGATGACGCAGAAGAATCACTTGAGCTCAGGAGTTGGAGGCTTCAGTGAGCTATGACTGCACCACTGCACTCCAGCATGGGTGACAGAACAAGACCCCGTCTTAGAAATAAGCCCGGCACCGTGGCTCACGCCTGTAATCTCAGCACTTTGGGAGGCCAAGGGGGGCGGATCATCTGAGGTCTGGAGGTCGTGGTGAAACCTTGTCTCTACTAAAAATACAAAAATACGAAAAAAAAAAATTAGCCAGCTATGGTGACGCGCGTTTGTAATCTCAGCCACTCAAAAGGCTGAGCAGGAGAATCGCTTGATCCCGGGAGGCGGAGATTGCAGTGAGCCGAAATCGCGCCACTGCACTCCGGTGTGGGCGACACAGCAAGACTCCGTCTCAAATCATCATCATCATCATCATCATCATCATCAACTTTTTGCACCCGCGGCGAGTATCTCACCTGTTTTACCCTGACCTGGGCACCCCCATCCCACATATGCACATACACACGCACACGCACAGGTGCAAAACCACACACATTCACCCACCAGTCACACAGACGCACACAGTCCCTGCACAAACCTCACTCGACCACTAGATGTCGCCCAAGCTCCATAATCTTAAATCCAGCCCCAAGAGGCTCTTTCCAACACTAACTCGGAGTCTTTAAATTTCCTTTTACTTCCCTCCACTGGGACATTTACATGTTCTAAAGGAGCCCCAAGAGAACATCATCTTACCCCTAAATAGCAGTGCCCTATCGGTGGAATGTCAGGCACAGGTAAAGAAGACGGGTTTTCTTTCTTTTTTGTGGAGACGGGGTCTCAGTCTGCCGGCCAAGCTGGAGTGCTGTGGTGCAAGATAGCTCACCGCAGCCTCAAACTCCCGGGCTCAAGTGATCCTCACACCTCAGCCTCCTAAGTAGAACTACAAGCCTGGCCAATTTTTTTTTAAGTTACTGTAGAGGCCGGTCATGGTGGCTCACGCCTGTAATCGCAGCAGTTTGGGAGGCCGAGGCAGACAAATCAAGAGGTCAGGAGTTCGAGACCAGCCTGGCCTACATGGTGAAACCCCATCTCTACTAAAAATAAAAAAATTAGCTGGGCGTGGTGGCACGCCCCTGTAGTCCCGCTACTCGGGAGGCTGAGGCACAAGAATCTCTTGAGTCCTGGAAGCAGAGATTGCAGTGAGCTGAGATCATCACAACACTGTACTCCAGCCTGGGTGACAGAACAAGACTCCATCTCAAAAATAAAAAAAAAGAAATAAAAAGAAAAAGTTATTGTAGAGATGGGATCTTGCTGTATTGCCCAGGCTGGTCTCAAATTCCTGGCCTCAAGAGACCCTCTGGCTTTGGTCTCCCAAAATGCTGGGATCATAGGTGTCAGCCATCACACCTAGCCTGAAGAATGGGTTTTCTTGGTGCCTTCCATCCAGGAGCGAGTGTTCCCCTGACACTCTCTTGATACAAGAATCCTGTGGTTTGAGAAAGAAAGACACTCTCTGTGTGTGAGGGGGTATATCCATCCATCCAACCATTCAGCAGATATTTCTTGAGCACCTATTGTGTGTCAGGCTCTGCTCTAGACACTGGAGAAACAACAAAGCTAGCTGAACCCTGATAAACTGCCGCTCTAGTGGGGAAATAGAGAATGAATGAATAGAAGAATCATAGAAATGTGGAAAAGAGGGCTATAAAGAAAAATATGGCCGGGCGTGGTGGCTCACGCCTATAATCCCAGCACTTTAGGCGGCAGATCACCTGAGTTCAGGAGTTCAAGACCAGCCTGGCCAACATGGTGAAACCCTGTCTCTACTAAAAATACAACGAAAACTAGCTGGGCGTCAGGTGGCACATGCCTGTAGTCCCAGCTACTCGGGAGGCTGAGGCACGAGAATCACTTGAGCCTGTGAGGCAAAGGTTGCAGTCAGCCGAGATCACACCAGTGCACTCCAGCCCAGGCAGCAGAGCGAGACTCAATCTCAAAAAAGAGAGAGAGAGACAGAAAGAAAGGAAGAAAGAAAGAAGGAAGGAAGGAAGGAAGGAAGGAAGGAAGGAAGGAAGGAAGGAAGGAAGGAAAGAAAGAAAGAAAGAAAGAAAGAAAGAAAGAAAGAAAGAAAGAAAGAAAGAAAAAGAAAGAAAGAAAGAAAGAAAGAGAACACGGAGTAAGCACTCAGAGAGTGGCAGCAGGGGGCTATTTCACTTAGCTGTTCAGGGAAGGCCTCTTGGAGGAGGTGACATTTAAGCAGAAATCAGAGATAAATAGCTACTGGGGGGAACAGTGTCACAGGCAGAGGGAACAGCAAGTGTGAAGTCCCTGAGGCATGTGATCTAAACTGAATTATTCCTTCTCCCCATCCTCTGGAAGCCCCAGGAAAGAGTTGGTCCCAAACCCAGATAGTGCCAACGATGTAGCTAGATCTTAGGGAGGCCTTTGCAGGGATCAGGAAGGCATCTTTTCCACAAGGAAAATAGTGGGGCTCAGAACTATCAAGCTTTCTGGTAGTCACTCCCAGGCCAGAACCCAGAACATCTTGGATAGATCCTGGATGAATGGACAATGCCTCTGACAGGCCCTGCTTTCCTGTTCTCCTGCTCTCTGGGTCAAATCCAAACTTCTGCCCACAGCTTACAAGTTCCTAAGTGGTCTGGCTTCCCTGGCCTCATGTCCCCACGACCTCCCCATTACTCACTCCTCTCCAGCCACACCAGCGTCCACACTGCTTCTGAAACTCACCAAGCTTGTTCTTACCCCAGGGCCTTTGCACCTTCTGTTCCTCCCACCTTGAATGCTCTTCCCCCAGACACCCACAAGGCTCCCTCTCTCACCTCCTTCAGATGTCACCTGAAATGCTACCTCCTTAGAGACACCTTCCCTGACCATACTGGCTCAAATAGCCCCCACCTTCTCATCTTTTTTTGTTTTTTGCTTTGAGACAGTCTTGTTCTGTTGCCTAGGCTGGAGTGCAGTGGCATGACCTTGGCTCACTGCAACCTCCGCCTCCCAGGTTCAAGCAATTCTGCCTCAGCCTCCTTAATAGCTGGGACTACAGGTGTGCACCACCACACCTGGCTAATTTTTTGTATTTTTAGTAGAGACGGGGTTTCACCATGTTGGCTGGGCTGGTCTCAAACTCCTGACCTCAAGTGATCCACTCACCCTGGCCTCCCAACATGCTGCGATTACAGGCACGAGCCTCTGTGCCCGACTGCTATCACTCTAATCTTTTTTTTTTTTTTTTTTTTTGAGACAGAGTTTCACTCTTGTTGTCCAGGCTGGAGTGCAATGGTGATCTCAGCTCACCGCAACCTCTGCCTCCCGGATTCGAGCAATTCTCCTGCCTCAGCCTCCCTAGTAGCTGGGATTACAGGCACTCGCCACCACACCCAGATAATTTTTTGTATTTTTAGTAGAGACAGGGTTTCACTATGTTGGCCAGGCTGGTCTCGAACTCCTGACCACAGGCGATCCACTTGCCTCAGCTTCCCAAAGTGCTGGGATTACAGGCATGAGCCACTGCACCCGGCTCCACTCTAATCTTCTATACTTTATCTGTTATTCTTTATGCTACTTGCATTGTATTATATGTATATTTAGTTGCCGACACTGTATTACATGGTTATTCGGTTCTTTTCTGTCTCCTCTGCTAGGTCAACTCCAGGAGAGCAGGGATTTGATGACTCAGTTGGTGGCTGTACCCCCGGTGCATAATCATATCTGATCATTGAATGGATTAACCAATGATTTCTAGGAAGGACCCCCGGGCCCATCAGGGACAGGGAAGAAGTCTTTGGAAAGTGATGGAGAGAGCGAAGAGTGGGTAGAGCATCCTCTCTGCAGACCCCTCCCTTCCCTGGGGTGCCAGGCTGGGTGGGCCAACGCCAAGGGGGTGTATGGGGGGCCGAAGACTGTTTCACAACCATGTAGTTCCCGCAGTGGCCGCCTGGGGGCACTGCAGCCCGCGGCAGGATTCCACCAGCCCCGCCCTAACTGATTACCTCATTTGGCCACGCCCCCGTTGTCCTTTAGCCCCGCCTCCACTGACCTCGTTAGTCCCGCCCCCAAAGCAACTCCCTCCCAGCCCTGGGGGCTGTAGGAGTCACCCTCCAATTGCAACTCTGGCAGCAAACTCTGGCATCCTAGCCAATCTTGGTGAGAAGCCAGAAAATCTAGGGTCCTCCCCTAGCACGGGGTGGAGGAGAAGCCACAGGGGGTGGCTCTCTGTCTCCTCCGCTAGGTCAAGGATAATTCAACTTGATTCCTGGCTCATTTTATTTCCACCGGTTTCTCAAGCGTGTGCCTCTTTTGGTCTCTTGTCTCTCCCAGGTGTGTCTCTTTGCTTCTCTCCGGCTCACACATCCACTGAGTACCTATTGTGTATGGCCTGATGCCTGGCGCTGGGCACACTCCCTATCCCACCCAGCGCGTGGGTGCTGAGATGCGTGGGGAAATGGAGGAGCGAGGGAGGGGACCCCACAACCTCTCCTCGTGGCCTGGAAATCCTTCTATCTGGAGTCTAACCTCCATTCCTCCCAACACCCCCCTCGGGGTGAGTACAAGGGTCTGATTCTTTTCTTGATGAGGAAGGGGAAGGTGCCCAAATTTTTTCTCCCCTGCGTATCTACCTAAAAAACCCACCTAGCAATGTCTTCACGGACGCTGTCCACACCCATGGGGCGGATTATTTAACAAGAGGGTAACCGTGTGGGCTCAGGAGCCAGACTGCCTCGGTTCAGTCCCACCTCTGTCACTCTCGAGCTTGAGCAAGTGATTTAACTTTTCTGTGCCTCAGTTTCCCCATCCATAAAATGTAACAATACCATGCCCTAGTAGGGAGGAGGCAGAGGGGGTTAAATGCCTTAATCTGTGCTGTGTGATTGAAAGAGCACCTCTCAAATTAGCACGTAATGAATGATCACTGTTATAATGACTATTTTATTATTTTTGATCCGAGCTTCCCTGTGAAATCCTACAGATCTGAGAACTTGGGGGTGCTCTCACCCCCAAGATGGAGGAAGAGAGGGGCTTTCCAATAGCAAAAGAGGGCATGGACGCCCCACATTTTGCAAGGCTCCCTGAGCCTGCCCAAGAGAAGGGTGCCATGGGGAGGGAGACCTGCTTCTGTAAGGGCATGAATGGCGTGTGCGGTTGTGAGCAACGCACCAAAGACACACACACACACACACGTGCATGGATGGGCACGTTTGCACACACTGCGCTTGCACACACACACACACACACACACACACACACCCTTTTAGAGTGATTTACCCAAAGGTACAGAATAGCACACGCTCACTCCAAGGCTCTCACACGGCCACACACCTGGCCACACACGTATTGTACAACACCCAGTCATCTGGAGCCAGTAATGAGGACACGGTCACACACAGACTCTATCTCACGTACCGATCACACCCCAACTCAGGCACTAGTTGGACAAGCCCCCCAACCGCCACACACACAAACTCCCCCCGGTCACACCCAACCACGACACAAAGACACACACGTTTACCCTGCACCCCCACAGCATTTCACACGCGTCCCCGTCAGTCACTCTCACGTGAGTCCCGCCCCCTGCCCCACACTGGGGGCTGCAGGCGAGGAGTGGGGGGCTTCAGAAACTGGGCATCTCGGCCCCGAAGAGGAAGTCAAGGGTAAGCAACCACCCCCCTCCAATGCCCCCTGAAGTTTCCCTCCCAACCCCACTCAGCTCCGGCGAGATGGCGGGGTGGGGGCTCGGTGCCACGGAGGGGTTGAGAACCCCAAAGACGCCACCCCCCAAACCAGCCCGGCTTGAGGCTGGATTTGAAGCCCCCCTTGTCCTCTCCCAAGCCAGAGAGTGCACGTCCCGGCCCCTCCCCCGCTGCGACCCCCGCCCCTCGCCGCCCTGCAGCTTGGGGGGCTTGTGGAGCCTCCCAACCCCGTTTCTCCGGGAACCCTCCGCGCCCCCCTCCTCTCCCGGAGCCACCCGCGCCCGCACCTGCCCGCCGGGCCCCTACCTGTCCGGCCAGGCCTGAGCACAGCAGCAGCAGCAGCAGCAGCGGCGGCGGGACCGTGAGCGGCCACATGACGCGCCCCCAGCCCGGCGTCCAGACCCCCGCCCGCCCTAGCGGCGCCTCGGCGCGGGGACCGCCACCAGGGGCGACCCCGCCCGCCCGGCCGGGGCGACCCTGCGCCGCCGCCTCCCCCGCCTCGTCGGCGGCCGGGATTCCGCCCCACCCCCGCCCCCTCGCTCGCTCCGAGTCTTTGTTGCGGGCTCCGCCCCCCGCCCCGCCCCCAGCTCCTCTTCGGGAGCAGCTCGAGCAGGGTCGGGTGGGGGGCGAGGAAGTGGGGGAGCCAAGACCGGCGAGGGGACCTGAGGACAGGACTCGGCAGCGCCCCCCAACCCCCAGGCCATTCCGGGAGCGGGTCGCGGAGGTGGGGGAGGGGTGCCCGTCACGTGTTTGTAAATTTCACCCTCCAGGGGGCATTTCCCACGTTGCAGGTGGGAGGGGGATGAATGGTTGGGGGAGAGGAGTAGGAGGAAGGCCTGGTAGCAGAGAAGAGAAATGATGAACGCCCCCTCCCTAAAAACTCGAGTCAACAGGGAAACTGAGGCAGAGTCTGAAATTGGAAGTTGGAGGAGGGGTCAATGCCAGGACAAGAGGGGTGAGGCACAGATGGAGACGGGGAATAAGAGGAAAAAATTGGGGCTGGGGGGACAGGAGACAGAGAATCAGGCAAGAGGCCAGTGGAAATGGCCACGTGGGTGGGCTTGGCCTCAAAAAGGGGCGTCTCGTTTTCACTCTTCCCGGGCGCCCCATTTCCCCACCAGTCCTCCCGCTGGAAGCCTCCCCGCCTCCGCCACACCTGGAAGAGTTTCTCTTCGTTCCTGTTTCAATAGCCCAAGATGAAAGACCACATCCCCCGAGAGAATCAAAATATTAACACCGCCTCCACGCGCAACCATTTGCATATGAAGGGCGTCCTTGTCTAGCCTCACTTTCGGGTGGCTTTCCAGCCTTTCTCTGCCTCTCACTCCTCCAAAAGTGTCCCTAGGCCGGGCGCGGTGGCTCACGCCTGTAATCCCAGCACTTTGGGAGGCTGAGGAGGGCGGATCATCTGAGGTCAGGAGTTCAAGACCAGCCTGGCCAACATGGCAAAAACCCCAACTCTACTAAAACATACAAAAATTAGCCGGGCGTGGTGGTGCATGCCTGGAATCCCAGCTACTCGGGAGGCTGAGACAGGAGAATCGCTTGAACCCAGGAGGCAAAGGTTGCAGTGAGCGAGATCGTGCCATTGCACTCCAGCCTGGGCAACAGGAGCAAAACTTGTCTCAAAAAAAAAAAAGTGCCCCTAGTGGTCTTTCCTCCCCACAGCCCCTCCAGGGATTCGGATATATGTAGGGAGAGGTGGAGGAGGGGGGTGGGCAAATAAGTCAGATTAGAAAGAAATCGGGCATAAAATATGCGAGGCCAGGAAGTCTGTCATTTTTGTGACCCTGATACTGATGGGCTAGGAGGGGTCTCCCCAGACGCTGGTGGGGCCTCGACCCCAGCTGGTGTCCAGGCTGTTAACACCATCGCAAGAATGAATTCAAGGATGAATCAGAAAATAATGAAAAGTTTGGAGATTTTTTTGTTAAGGGAAAAGTCCACACTTCAGAAAAGGGAGTGGGCGTACTTAAGAGAGAGATAGGCAAGGTGGTTTGGGACTGCTACCTTTATGTGTCTCTTTTTTTTTTTTGAGATGAAGTCTTGCTCTGTCACCCAGGCTGGAGTGCAGTGGTGTGATCTCAGCTCACTGCAACCTCCGCCTCCCGGATTCAAGCGATTCTCCTGCCTCAGCCTCTTGAGTAGCTGGGATTACAGGTGTGCGCCATCACAGCCAGCTAATTTTTTGTGTTTTTAGTAGAGATGGGGTTTCACCATATTGGCCAGGCTGGTTTCGAACTCCTGACCTCGTGATCCACCCACCTTGGCCCCCCAAAGTGCTGAGATTACAGGCGTGAGCCACCACACCAGGCCACTATGTGTCTCTTTAACCAAGGGATGGAATATTCATGAAAACTGGAAAAAGGTGGACTGTGGTGCCACCCATTTTTACACCAAATTTGGGTGTCCCTGGAACTGTCACGGGCGCTGGTGGGTGGGTAATTTTAGTATTTTAATGAGTGCATAATGAGATCCTAGGTGAAACCTAGGTAGAGCATAACACCATGTTGGGTCCAGTAGGTCTTAGCCAGATTGGTCCACACCCTGGTTTTCAGGATCTTAGCAGCCCATAGCCTCTAGTCACGTGAAACGGCTGCCTGTGACCACCCTGGATCATTCCTGTCTCAACCCTACTGGGGATAAAACATGTCGATGATGGTTTTGTCAGGTCAATGAGAAAGAGCTTGGTGACCCACAGACCTGGGTTCAACCCTGGTGCTGCCACTTCTTGGCCATGTGACCTTAGGGAAAAAGCTTTCCCTCTCTTAGAAGACCCGTTTTTTGCAGAGTTATTGGGAGAAATCTGTGACTCTAAGCAAAGAGAGCACCTAGCTAGCGCTCACTCCCCAGCACGCCTTGCAACAACCAACCACGTGCTGGGTTGAGGACACTCATCATGGGATGTGGACACAAAATAGAGTCTGAGCCTGGGAAGACATCCCGTTTATTCTTCTATCTATTTTTTTTTTTTTTTTTTTTTTTTTTTGAGATGGAGTCTCACTCTGTCACACCCAGGCTGGAGTGCAGTGGCTTGATCTCGGCTTACAACCTCTGCCTTCCGAGTTCAAGGGTTTCTCCCACCTCAGCCTTCCAAGTATCTGGGATTACAGGCGCCTGCCACCACACCTGTCTAATTTTTCATATTTTTAGTAGAGATGGGGTTTCACCATATTGGCCAGGCTGGTCACGAACTCTCGACCTTACGTGATCCACCTGCCTCAGCTTCCCAAAGTGCTGGGATTACAGGCATGAGCCACCGCACCCAGCCTATTCTTCTATCTCCTTTTCCCAAATGGGAGACGGTCCTTTGTGGGCCCTTCAGGCCAAGCCTGCAGTTGGCATTGCATAAAAGGAGGACATTGGTTGGTAGGACCCACAAGCTCGTGACCAAGAGTGGGTCTCACGGTCAAGAGTCAGCACTCTTGACTCACGAATGCTGCATTTCAGGACCATGAACAGTGTCCTCCTTGGGCTCTGGTCACTGAGATGATCACAGTTACAACTAAGCTACAGCCTGTGTTATATGGTTCGAATTTAGTCAATATGCACTTAGATCTATTCCCCACTTTTCCCCTGCTCTCCTCTGTATTGGGGCAATGGCTTCTGCAAATTATCTTTCTCAGGTTCTCCACACACTACATTTCCCAGGCTTCTTTGCATCTGGTTAGGCTCAGCCAATGGGAGGTCTACAGGGAGATTGGAGGGTGCCAAGAAAGGAGAAGCCAGAGAATTTCCCCCCATCCACTTTGAGTGTCTCTAGCCATGGCTGCTGTGCCTCCTCTGTGGTCTCAGTCCCATTAGGTATTCCCCACCATGGTAGGGGGTGGGGGCAGGTGACTGGCCAGGTGACTGCAGCTCCTGGATTCAGGTAACTACCACCTCCCTTTGTTGTTTCAGTCCTTGCAAAGATGATAGCTAGCAACTAGAGTTGATTCACCTTCTCCAGTTTGCTCTTAAAACCTACCTAATAGGGCCAGGTGCAGTGGCTCATGCCTGTAATCCCAGCACTTTGGGAGGCCGAAGCGGGTGGATCACCTGAGGTCAGGTGTTTGAGACCGGCCTGCCCAACATGGCAAAACCCTGTCTCTACTAAAAATACAAAAAATTAGCCAGGCATGATAGCGAGTGTCTGTAATGCCAGCTACTGAGGAGGCTGAGGCAGGAGGTAGAGATTGCAGTGAGCCGAGATCATGCCACTGCACTCCAGCCTGGCAACAATAGTGAAACTCTGTCTCAAAAAAGAAAAAAACAAAAACAAAAACAAAACCTACCTATCGGCTGGGTGCCATGGCTAACACTTCTAATCCCAACACTTTGGGAGGCTGAGGCGGGTGGATTGTTTGAGCCAAGGAGTTCAAGACCAGCCTGGCCAACACCTCCGTAGAGATTCTCTACCAAAAATACAAAAATAAGCCAGGCATGGTTGTGCACACCTGTAGTCTCAGCTACTCAGGAGGCTGAGGTTGGAGGATCACCTGAGCCTGAGAAGGTCGAGACTGCAGTGAGCTCTGATTATTCCACTGCACTCCAGCCTGGGCAACAGAGTGAGACCCTGTCTCAAAAAAACCCACAAAAACAAACAAACCAACCAACCTACCTACCTACCTAATATCTCTGTGTGTGGCTAATTAAAGTCCCCATATTAAATTCTTTCTATTGAATTTCCAGGGATGGGCTGTTTTTCTGACTGGACCTTAGCCAATGCATTCAATGCTGTTGGTCATCGACTGGTATGGCTAGCGGCCCTCTGGGTGTCCTGATGGCGTTGTGGTTTGTGTCCTGTTGAACCGGGATCTGTGCTGCCATCAACATCCTGGTTCTGCCAGGGTCAGCATTGTGGTCAGCATTGTGGTCACTCCTGGTCATTCTTGGTTGTGTTGTGGTCAGTGTGGTGATTAGTACTACAGTCAGTTTCCTGGTTATGCTGTGCTCTGTCCTAGTGCTATGGTCCTTGTCCTGAGCTTGCTGTGGATAATGACCTGGCCAAGCTATGGTCAAAATTATGATTGAGTCATACTGAGGTCAAAGTCACACGCTGCATCCTAGTTGCACTGATATCAGCTTCAAGGTCAGCACTGGGGTTAATGTTAAGAAGAGTGCAGTGTCTATGGTGTAGTGGTCAGAATTGTGGGCCATCATTGAAGAGACATCAGGATCCGCTTCTCAAGGATCTATTGTGGCAAAATGGATGAACTGGGGACTCAGGGTCTGGCACTGGGCACAGGTCATTCTCCATGACATGTAGGAAGCAGGGAGGCAGGGCATTGGATCTTGCCATCTGGCCACTGGGTTTTTCTAATTGGCACTTGGACAGCCATGGGTTTCTGTCACCCTCTCACAGCCCACATCTGTTTCCTCACACCCTGCACCACCCCCTTCATAGAGAAAATGATCATGAAGTGAATGCCTGCCAACACATGCCTTTGCTCTTGCTAATCCCTGAATATATTATTTAGAGGTCCTTTGGTAGAATTTAGCAGAAACTCAACTTGAACTGGATTAAGAAAAAAAATCTATTGGCTCATATAACTTAAACAAAAATGAGGGTAGCAGAATTCAGGCATGGCTGGATCCAGGGTTTCTGTTACATCATCAGGATTCTGTCTCTCTCCATTCCTCATCTCTCATTTCTCATCTCTCATTTCTCATTCCATGCTGTCTTCTGGGAAGGATTCACTTTTAGCCAAGAGATGACAAAGATGGTTTCCAGAAGCTTCTCTCTTCCAAGCTCAGCAGCATCAGCAAAAAGAGAGCTTGCAAAATAATGTCTCTTATTATGCATCCCAAGTTGTGTGCCCATTCTGAACCAATTATGTGTTCAGAGGAATTCATTATTTGGCTTGGCTAGGTCTGACTCATAGATCACCCCCACGGAGCCAGAGAGTGCAGTTAGCCTTATTCAACCTACATTGGATAGGAAGTGGGAGGTAGAGGGGGATATAGAATGTTGACCACTAAAAGAGAGAAAGGACACAATACAAGCAAAACCAAAATATATGGTGTTGGGGCAGGGGGGTGGTTCTTCGCACCATTTCATGCATTCCTTATTATAGAGCCTGCAAAGCGAAAATACTTTCAGACTCCCTTGCAGCTAAACTTCTGTATGCCAATTAGGTTTCATTCATTAGAAGCATGAGAAGTGGGTGGTGGAAGAAGGTGGAATTAATCTTCCTGTTATGCTGGTAGAGGCAACTGCTAAGCACAATTGGGAGACACTGGATTTTCCTGCAGGAATGTTCCTGTTTCCAATTGTCAGAACAACCCGTTTTTGTTGAGAGTCCGTTGCAGTAACAATGACTGCCTCGGTATCTCTGAATTGCAACTTTGCTGGTGTTTTCATTGTTTTGTTGTTCCTGTTCCTGTTGCTGTTGTTGTTGTTGTTGTCGTTGTTGCTGTTTTTGAGATAGAGTCTCACTGTGTCACCCAGGCTGGAGTGAAGTTATGGGATCTTGGCTCACTGCAACCTCCACCTTCCAGACTCAAGCAATCCTTCCACCTCAGTCCATCCCAGTAAGTGAGACTACAGTTGCATGCCATCACACCTTGCTAATTTTCTGTATTTTCTGTAGAGATGGAGTCTCTCCATTTGCCTAGGCTTGTCTCAAACTCCTGGGCTCAAGGGATCCACCCGCATTGGCCTCCCAAAGTGCTAGGATTACAGGCGTGAGTCACCATGCCCGGCCATGCTGTTCCTTTTTATGGTTCAATAATATTCCATTGTGTGGGTATCCCACATTTTTTTCATTAATTATGGTGATGTAGTCTTAAAGTAAAAAATCCCCACCCTAGGGGATAATTTCCCACCTCTCTGCTAATAATAGAGGCAGAAGCTCCTGCATGGGTGAGTTGGGAGGTGATGGTTTTTGTTTTGTTTTTGTTTTTGTTTGAGATGGAGCCTCGCTCTGTTGCCCAGGCTGGAGTGCAGTGGTACAATCTCAGCTCACTACAACCTCCACCTCCTGGATTCAAGCAATTCTCCTGCTTCAGCCTCCAGAGTAACTGGGATTACAGGCGCGTGCCATCACGCCCAGCTAGTTTTTTGTATTTTTAGTAGAGACGGGGTTTCACTATGTTGGCCAGGCTGGTCTTGAACTCCTGACCTTAAGTGATCTGCCTGCCTTGGCCTCCCAAAGGGATAGGATTACAGGGGTGAGCCATTGCGCCCAGCCGGGAGGTGGTGGTTTGTAGCAAGTCATTCTATCGGCTTTCCCTAGATCCCTATTCTCCAGCCTTGGTTCTGTAAGCACCAAGTTCCCTGGTTTTGGTTCTCATTTCCTGCAACTAAACCTTGATTGATATGTGCTTGGAAGATTCATTCCCTTTATCTGTCTGAAGAGAACCTCATAATTCACGAAGCCCTAATACTCCAAGCTATTCATGACCTACCTACTCAGTACTCCCTCCTGGACCACGCTGGAAACATCTCTTTAACAGAAACCTTCCTGCCTCACTGAGCTCCAGTGAAGCACTCAACACTAGGATACATCCTCTCCATACATTAGTTCCTTGAGTTCTTACAACAGCCCTATAGGGTAGGCACTGTTATCCTCCATTTAAAAATTCAGGCCAGGTGCAGCGGCTCATACCTATAATCCCAGCACTTTGGGAGGCGGAGGAGTGCAGATCACTTGAGCCCAGGAGTTTGAGACCAGCCTGGCAACATGGCAAAACCCCATCTCTACAATAAATACAAAAAGTAGCCAGGCATGGTGGCTTGCGCCTGTAGTACCAGCTACTTGGGAGGCTGAGGAGGGAAGATCGTTTGAGCCCAGGAGGTCGAGGCTGCAGTGAGCTGCGATTGCACCACTGCACTCCAGCCTGGGTGACAGAGCGAGACCCTGTCTCTAATAAACAAATAAATGAAAAGTTTGAGGCTCAGAGAAGTTAAGTAATTTGCCCGAGGTCACCCAGCTATAAAGGGCAGACATAGGATTCAGACTCAGTTCCATATGACTCAAAGCCAACCTGTTGACCGGGTGCAGTGTCTGGCACCTGTATTCTCAGCACTTTAGGAGACCAAGGTGGGAGGATCACTTGAGCCCAGGAGTTCTAGGCTGCAGTGACCTGTGATGGTGCCACTGTACTCCAGCCTGGGTGACAGAGTAAGACCTTGTCTCTTTTCATTTTTTCAAAAGAAGAAGAAAAAAAAAAGGAAGTAGTTGGGGTCTCGCCCAGGTAATTCTTTTCCTTTTTTTTTTTTTTGTGAGATGGAGTTTTGCTCAGTGGCCCAGGCTGGAGTGCAGTGGCATGACCTCGGCTCACTGCAAGCTCTGCCCCCTGGGTTCATGCCATTCTCCTGCCTCAGCCTCCCATGTAGCTGGGACTACTGGCGCCTGCCACCATGCCCAGCTAATTTTTTTGTATTTTTAGTAGAGACGGGTTTCACCATGTTAGCCAGGATGGTCTCGATCTCCTGACCTCGTGATCCACCCACCTCGGCCTCCCAAAGTGCTGGGATTACAGGAGTGAGCCACCATGCCCAGCCTCGCCCAGGTAATTCTTTTAATTAACGAGAGCCCATCTCTACTAAAAATAAAAAAGTTGTCTGAGCATGGTGCCTTGTGCCTGTAGTCTCACCTACTTTGGAGGATGAAGCAGGAGAATTGCTTGAGCCTGAGAGATTGAGGCTTCAATGAGCTGATTGCACCACTGCACTCCAGTCTAGGCAACAGAGTGAGACCTTGTCTCAAAAAGGAAAGAAAGAAAGGGGCCGGGCACTGTGGTTCACAACTGTAATCCCAGCACTTTGGGAGGCCGAGGTGGGTGGATTACTTGAGGTCAGAAGTTTGAGACTAGCCGAGCCAACATGATGAAACCCCGTCTCTACTAAAAATACAAAAATTAGCCTGGCATGGTGGCGCATGCCTGTAATCCCAGCTACTCAGGAGGCTGAGGCAGGAGAATTGCTTGAAACCGAGAGGTGGAGGTTGCAGTAAGCTGAGATCACTGCACTCCAGCCTGGGTGACAGAATAAGATGAGAGAGAGAAAGAGAGAGAGCGAGAAAGAGAGAAAGAGCGAGAGAAAGAAAGAAAGAAAGAGAGAGAAAGAGAGAAAGAGCGAGAGAAAGAAAGAAAGAGAGAGAAAGAAAGAAAGAGAGACAGAAAGAAAGAAAGAAGGAAGAAAGCAAGAAGGAAGGAAAGAAAGAAGGAGAAAAAGAAAGAGGAAGGAAGGGAGGAAGGAAAGAAGGAAGGAAGGGAGGAAGGAAGGGAGGGAGGGAGGGAAGGAAGGAAGGAAAGAGAGAGAAAGAAAATAGACACACACACAACTCCACAAAACCCACAATTCAGACACACAGCTCACACACAGGTCTCCAGCACAGACATATTTATACATCCGTTTACTCAAACACTCACAATACAATCACACAAACAGGCAGACAGTTCACATGCCAACACACTCTTGCACAGACACGCATACAGAAGCACGGGATTTGTACAAAGCACGCTCACAGTGTCTGATCCATAACTCAGACACGGAGTCACGCCCACAAAGGCACAGTAGAGGCAGAGTTCACACACAAACAGACCCGCGGGGACCCACGACACAGCCCTCTGACACGCAGACGCCAGGCCGGGGCAGCGTGGGAATGAGGCTGCAAGGAGGGAGTGAGGTGGAGGGGATGACTCAGGAGGCCTCTCTGGGGGAGGAGGAGGGAAGGAGGGGGAGGGCAGGCATCCAGCTCATGTGGTTCCTATTAGGGGCCTGGGAATTGAGGCCTGAGCTGGCGGGACAAGGAGACCCAGGAACGCTTCCCAGCCTTACCAAAGCAGGAAGGAGCAAGGCCCTGATCTAAGGCTATGCGGCCGGAACTTGGCTCTGAACCACAGCTGTTCTAAGGCAGAGTGGTCTGCCCCAAGCCAGGCCCAGCAGGGGGCTCATTTCAACCCCTGCGATAGTCCTGGAGAAGATTTCTTTTTCTTTTTTCTTTTCTTTTCTTTTTTTTTTTCTGAGACAGAGTTTCACTCTTATTGCCCAGCCTGCAGTGCAATGGCGCGATCTCAGCTCACTGGAACCTCCACCTCCCAGGTTCAAGCGATTCTCCTGCCTCAGCTACCCGAGTAGCTGGGATTACAGGCTCCTGCCACCATGCCCGGCTAATTTTTGTATTTTTAGTAGAGACAGGGTTTCACCATGTTGGTCAGGCTGGTCTCCAACTCCTGACCTCAGGTGATACGCCTGCCTCGGCCTCCCAAAGTGCTGGGATTACAGGCATGAGCCACTGCACCCGGCCTCCCAAAGATGGTTTCTTTCTTTTTCTCTTTCTTTATTCCTTGCTTTCCTTTCCTTCCCTTCCCTTCCCTTCCCTTCCCCTCCCTTCCCTTCTCTCTTTCCTTCCGTCCTTCCTCCCTCCCTCCCTCCTTCCTTCTTTCCCTTTTTCTTCCTTCCTTCCTTTTCTTCCTATCTTCCTTTTGTTTTTTTGAGATGGAGACTTGCTCTGTCGCCCAGATTGGAGTGCAGTGGCACAATCTCAGCACACTGCAACCTCTGCCTCCTGGGTTCAAGCGATTCTCCTGCCTCAGCCTCCTGAGTAGCTGGGATTACAGGCACCCACCACCACGTTTGGCTAATTTTTGTATTTTTAGTAGAGATGGCGTTTCTCCATTTTGGCCAAGCTGGTCTCAAACTCCTGACCTCAAGTGATCTGCCCACCTCGGTCTCCCAAAGTGCTGGGATTACAGGCATGAGCCACCAAGCCGGGCCCCTTTCTTTCTTTTTTTGAGACAAGGCCTTACTCTGTCACCCAGGCTGGAGTGCAGTAGCACAATCACGGCTCACTGTAGCCTCGACCTCCCCAGTCTCAGGTGATCTTCCTACCTCAGCCTCTCAGGTAGCTGGTACTACAGGTGCACACCATCACCATGCCCAGCTAATTTTTGTATTTTTTATACAGATGGGGTTTCACCATGTTGCCCCAGCTGGTCTGGTCTTGAACTCCTGGGCTCAAGTGATCAACTTGCCTTGGTGTCCCAAAGGGTTGGGATTACAGATATGAGCCACCTGGCCTGGCCTTTTTTCTTTCTTTTTTTTTTTGAGACAGGGTCTTGCTGTGTTGCCCAGGCTGGAGTACAGTGGTGCAATCATGGCCCACTGCAGCCTCAACCTCCTGGCCTCAAGTGATCCTCCTTGGAGGGTTTCATAGGGGAGGAAAGTGACATTCAGAAAGGTGAAGCAATTTGCCTGAGGTCACAGAGCAAGGAGGTAGAAGAGCTAGGATTCAAGCCCTTGTCTCTGTGCAGCCTCTTCTCCCATCATGTAGTAGAGGTCAGGACCCCTCCATTTAAGCTACAAGTAGAGATCAAGCACTGACACCTGGACCAGGCTGCACTGGATTTGTGGCTCTGAAACAGCCAGCTCTGGCCAGGCGTGGTGGCTCTTGCAAGTAATCCCAGCACTTTGGGAGGCCAAGGCAGACGGATCACTTGAAGCAAGGAGTTTGAGACCAGCCTGACCAATATAATGAAACCCTGTCTTTACTAAAAATACAAAAAATTAGTCAAGCGTGGTGGTGTGTGCCTGTAGTCCCAGCTACTGGGGAGACTGAGGCAGGAGAATCACTTGAATCCGGGAGGCGGAGGTTGCAGTGAGCCGAGATCACACTACTGCACTCCAGCCTGGGAGCAGAGTGAGACTCTGTCTCAAAAAAAAGAAAGAAAAAGAAAAAAAAAAAAAAGACGCATGCCAGAATGTTTAAACAGAAACAAAATGGGAAAAACCTAAGAGTTCATGAATAGAATGAGTAACTATGCAGAGGTAAGGTCACACGTTACCACTGCACTTTAGCACGGGCAACAGAGCAATACCCTGTCTCAGAGAGAGAGAGAGATACTTGTACCTACAAGGAGAGGCAAAACCTCCAATTGAGCTACAAAGCAAGTTGCAAAAGAACATGTTCAACATTGAACCAGTTAGAGATCATTTAAAACTCTGCCAAATCATGTGTGTCATCCATGGATACAGCAGTCCATATGCAGTACATTTGGAAAAGCATTCTGGGAACAGCCATTCCCACACTCAGAGGGGTGGGATAATGGGGAATGAGTGTTTCATGGGGACAGTAGTTCAGTCTGGGAAGATGAGAATGTTCTGGAGATGAGTGGTGGTGATGGTTGCACAATAATGCGAATGTACTCAAGCCACTGGACTATACACTTGAAAATAGTTACAATGGAAACTGTTATGTATGTGTGTGTGTATATATATACATATATATATGTGCGTGTGTATATATATATATATTTTTTTTTTTGAGACGGAGTCTCCCTTTGTCACCAGGCTGGAGTGCAGTGACACCATCTCAGCTCACTACAACATCCGCCTCCCGGGTTCAAGCAATTCTTCTGCCTCAGCCTCCCAAGTAGCTGGGACTACAGGTGCACACCACCACGCCCAGCTAATTTTTGTTTTTTTAGTAGAGACGGGGTTTCACCATGTTGGCCAGGATGGTCTCAATCTCTTGACTTCGTGATCTGTCCACCTCGGCCTCCCAACATGCTGGACGTGAGCCACCGCGCCCAGCTCCGTGTTATGCATATTTTACATACACATTTGGATACAGCTGGTGAGGGAGAGAAAGAGATGTAGTCGGATAAATGTATACAAGGGGCATCAATTATGTGCAAAGCGTTATTTCTCAGGTGGGTGTGTGAGTAGGTGAGAGTTCATGATAAGAGTTCTCTCTATTATTTTCTATTTACATATTAATTAATTAATTTTTTTTTGAGACGGAGTCTCACTCTGTCACCCAGGGTGGAGTGCAGTGGCACGATCTCAGCTCACGGCAGCCTCTGCCTCCTGGGTTCAAGCGATTCTCCTGCCTCAGCCTCCTGAGTAGCTGGGATTGCAGGTGCACACCACCAAGCCCAACTAATTTTTGTATTTTTGGTAGAGATGGGGTTTCACCATGTTGGCCAAGCTGGTCTCGAACTCCTGACCTCAGATGATCTGGCCTCCTCGACTTCCCAAAGTGCTGGGATTACAGGCATGAGCCACCATGCCCGGCCAGTTATTGTAAATAGTGCTGCTATGCACATGGGTGTACAAATATGTCTTTGAGCTTTTGCTCTCAATCCTTTTGCTATATACCCAGAAGTGGAATAGTGGGATTGCTGTATCTGGTACATTTCTTGTTAAAATTTTATTTTCATTGAGGCGTACATTATACACAATAAAATTCACTAATCTCCTTTTTTTTTTTTTTTTTTTTAGACTGAGTCTCATTCTATCATCCAGGCTGGAGTGCAGTGGCCCAGTCATGGCTCACTGCAGCCTTGACCTCCTGGGCTCAAGTGATACTGTTGCCTCAGCCTCCCTAGTAGCTGGGACTACAGGCACACGGCATTACGCCTGGCTAAACTTTTAAGTTTTTGTAGAAACAGGGCCTCACTATGTTGCCAGGGCTAATCTCGAACTCCTGGCCTCAAGTGACCCTCCCACCTTGGCCTCCCAAAGCGCTAGGATTACAGACTTGAGCCACCACCCCTGGACTCCCCTAGCTTTTCTTCATAGCACCACCTGATATTATATATATATGTATGTATATATACACATATACATATATATGTATGTATATATATACACACATATACATATACATATGTGTGTATATACACACACATATACATATGTGTATATACACATATACATATATACATATACACATATACATATATACATATACACATATATATATGTATATATGTGCTTACTGCCTGTCAACCAATCTAAAGTGTTAACTCCAGCAGGGCAAGGATCTTTGTTACGTGGCTGTCTCCCCAGAGCCTACGCCACTGCACTCTAGTGCCTGGAGCATAGTAGGTGCTGAACAAATATTTGTTGAATGTTATGTGTGCTAGGATGGGGCCTCTGATATGTCTACAAGCCAGTTTTTGGGTTTGTTTTTTTTTTTGTTGTCGTTTTTGAGACGGAGTCTCACTCTGTTGCCCAGGCCGGAGTGCAGTGGTGCAACCTCAGCTCACTGCAACCTCCACCTCCTGGGTTCAAGCGATTCTCCTGCCTCAGCCTCCCGAGTAGCTGGGATTACAGGTGTGCCCACCACCATGCCTCACTAATTTTTGTATTTTTAGTAGAGATGGGGTTTCAGCATGTCCGCCAGGCTGGTCTCGATCTCCTGACCTCAGGTGATCTGCCGGCCTCAGCCTCCCAAAGTGCTGGGATTACAGGCGTGAACCACCACGCCTGGCCTACAAGCCAGTTTAACCAGGCTCTTGCATGTAGCTTCATGTGTCAATGGCCTGTCTTCATGTTAGGCTGCAGTTTTCCAAGTCTAACATGTGCCAGCCAGGCCTCATGATGCAGTAGTTTTGTGTATGACAACAACAGTCTCTCTCTCCAGGTGTGGCTCTGTCTCTGCAAATGGATTTCTGAACACCAGTGTGTGTGTGTGAAGGGAGCTCTGGGTGTGTGTTGTAAACCAATAAGTAGGCGGGGTGCGGTGGCTCGCGCCTGTAATCCCAGCACTTTGCAAGGCTGAGGAGGGCAGATCCGAGGTCAGGAGATAGAGACCATCCTGGCTAACACAGTGAAACTCTGTTTCTACTAAAAATACAAAAAATTGGCCAGGTGTGGTGGCGAGCACCTGTAGTCCCAGCTACTCAGGAGGCTGAGGGAGGAAAATGGCGTGAACCCGGGAGGCGGAGCTTGCAGTGAGCCAAGATCGCGCCGCTGCACTCCAGCCTGGGCGACAGAGCGAGACTCTGTCTCAATAAATAAATAAATAAATAAACCAATAAGTAACAGAGGCTGATCTCAATCAATTTAGAGGTTGATTTTGCCAAGGTTAAGGACACACCTGGGAAAAAGAAACACAAGTTACAGTAGGATCTGCGGCCTGTGCTTTGTCCAAAGAGGGTTTTGAGGACTTCACTGTTTAAAGGGGACTGGGTGTAGTGGTTCATGCCTGCAATCCCAGTGCTTTAGGAGGCCGAAGTGGGAGGATCACTTGAGCCCGGGAGTTCGAGGCTGCAGTGAGCTGTGATGGCACCATTGCACTTCAGCCTGGCCAACACAGTGAGACTCTATCTCCAAAAAGAAATTTTTTTTAAGAAAAAAAATTAGAGTGGGCACAATGGCTCATACCTGTAATCCCATACTTTGGGAGGTCAAGGCGGGCAGATCACTTGAGGCCAGGAGTTCAAGACCAGCCTGGCCAACATGGCAAAACCCCATCTCTACTAAAAATACGAAAAATTAGCCAGGTGTGGCAGCACATGCCTGTAATCCCAGCTACTTGGGAGGCTCAGGTACGAGAATTGCTTGAACTCGGGAGGCAGAGGTTGCAATGAACCGAGATCACGTCATTGCACTTCAGCCTGGGCAACAAAGCAAGACTCCGTCTCAAAGAAAAGAAAAAAATTAAAACAACTTTAAGGGGAAAAAACAAAAAGGAGGGGAAGGAAGAAGGGAAAAATAGCAGGGGAGAGAGTAGGCAATGAGGCAAGTGGTTTCATTCATGTGAGGCTTTGATTACCGCTTAGTGAATCTGCATTTTACATGTGAAAAGAGAGGGGCAGAGGAAAAGTCGATTATGCAATCGGCTCCAGCTCAGTAAATCTACATTTTACGTAAGACAGAGTAAGCAAGTGAAATTACAGCTATCTGCTTGGGAACAAAAGGAAAGCAGTTTTCGCCTGACTCAGTTCCCAAGCTTCACTTTTCCCTTTTGCCACAGTTGAGTTTGGAGCCCCAAGTTGCAATTTTCCTTTCACAGCTGGGAGTGAGTGACTGTGTATGTGCCCTGCTAGTGTGTCTGAACCTGGCTGAGGATGTGGGTGTGGGTATGGGGGTTTGGGACATGACCTGCAGCTGTGGCAGGGGTGACAAGAGGTCTGACTTTGAGGGTCCTTGGTTTTCATATGTAATTGTGTGTGAGTGTCCCTATCAAAGTTGTGGCCAGGCACGGTGGCTCATGCCTGTAATCCCAGCACTTTGAGAGGTCAAGACGGGTGGATCATCTGAGATCAGGAGTTTGAGACTAGCCTTGCCAATGTTACAAAATACCGTCTCTAATAAAAATTAAAAAAAAAAAAAAAAGCCAGGCGTGGTGACACACCTGTAGTCCCAGCTACTCAGGAGGCTGAGTCAGGGGAATTGCTTGAACCTGGGAGGCGGAGGTTGCAGTGAGCCAAGATTGTGCCACTGCCACTGCATTCCAGCCTGGGCAACAGAGCGAGACTTCATCTCAAAACAAAACGAAGCTATGAGTATGCATGTGTAAAATTCCCTGCTAGGCCCGGCACCGTGGCTCACACCTGTCATCCCAGCACTTTGAGAGGCTGAGGCAGGAGACTCGCTTGAGCTCAGGAGTTCCAGACCAGCCTGGGCAACATAGTGAGCCCTTGTCTCTACAAAAGATTTAAAAATTAGCTGGGTGTGGTTGCACGAGGCTGTGGTCCCAGCTACTCAGGAGGCTGAGATATGAGGATCTCTTGAGACTGGGATGTTGAGGCTCTACTCCAGCCTGGGCAACAGGACGAGACCATCTCAAAAATAACAACAACAACAACAACAAAAGAAATAGCCGGGCATGGTGGTGCGCACCTGTAGTCCCAGCTATTAGGGAGGCTGAGGCAGGAGGATTGCTTAAAGCCAGGAATTTGAGGCTGCAGTGAGCTATGATCAAGCCGCTGAACCTCAGCTTGGGTGACAGCACGGGACCCTGTCTCTAAAAAAATAAATTAAAAACAATTAGTGGGGAGTGGTGGGATGCACCTGTGGTCCCAGCTACTCTGGAGGCTGAGGCAGGAGGATCGCTTGAGCAGAGGAGGTTGAAGCTGCAGTGAACCATGATCGCACCACTGCACTCCAGCCTGGTGACAGAGCAAGACCCCAACTCCTAAATAAATAAACTCCGCCCCCCGCCGACCACAGCCACCTCTGTATAAAGCCACAGGCGGCCCCCGCTCTGGCCACCCCACTCCGCCCCTGGCTGGAACACTGGGTGTCAGTAATTGCTCGGGGAGCACTAGCAGTGTGATTAATTATGGCTGCTAAATATGCAAATCAGCTGGGGGTTTTCCGGGCAGCCGCCTGGGTGCTGGCCCTGATGCTGAATAAACACAAGGAGCTTAGCAAGGCCCAGAATTCCCTTCTCACGCCTTTGTCAATTAACCTTTCATTTACAGGGTCGGGTTTCTCATTCATTAACGAGCTTTGGGCTCATTAAAGAGTCCTCATTAAACTCTATAAATTGTCCCTCCTTTCCAAAACGCCTGCCCCCGGATGGGAATGGAGTTGCAAAACCGAGACAGGCTGACCTGCATTCAAATGCCTGGCTGTGTACTGTGGGCAGACACCTCCCCTCTCTGAACCTGTTTCCTTCCTATAAAATGCAAACAAAAAGACAGGGGGGCTTGGGGGCAAGTGCCCTGTGGCTCATGCCTATAATCTCAACACTTTGGGAGGCCAAGGCGGGAGGATCACCTGAGGACAGGAGTTTGAGACCAGCCTGGGCAACATAGCAAGACCCTTTCTCTACAAAAAAATTTGAAAATTATCTGAGCATGGTGAAGCGCACCTGTAGTCCCAGCTACTCAGGAGGTGGAGGCAAGAGGGTTGGTTGAGCCCAGGTGTTGGAGGCTGCAGTGAGCTATGATCATGCCACTGCACTCCACCCTAGGCAACAGAGCAAGACCCTGTTTCAAAAAAATAAAAGGCTGGGGTCAGGAGTTCAAGACCAGCCTGGCCAACATTGCAAAAGCCCCATCTCTACTAAACATGCAAAAATTAGCTGGGTGTGATGGCACATGCCTGTAGTCCCAGTTGCTTAGGAGGCTGAGACAGGAGAATTGCTTGAACCCAGGAGGCAAAGGCTGCATTGAGCTGAGATCATGCCACTGCACTCCAGCCTGGGCAACACAGCAAGAGTCTGTCTCAAAAAATAAACAAAATAAAATAAAATAAAATAAATAGGCTCACGCCTGTAATCCCAGCACTTTGGGAGGCCGATGTGAGTGGATCACCTGAGGTCAGGAGTTCGAGACCAGCCTGACCAACATGATGAAACCCCGTCTCTACTAAAAATACAAAAATTAGCTGGGCATGGTGGGACACGCCCATAATCCCAGCTACACGGGAGGCTGAGGCAGGAGAATCGCTTGATCTCAGGAGGCAGAGGTTGCAGTGAGCTGAGATCATGCCATTGCACTCCAGCCTGGGTGACAGAGTGAAACTCCATCTCAAAAAATAAATAATAATAATAATAATGAAATAATAAAAATAAAATAAATAAAAATAGAAGGAATGGAAGATATTAAAGTGGACTGTGATAATAAAGAAAGAGAATACATGTAAAGTGCTGAGCCCAGAGATGTAATTCTGAAAAACAGCAATGGCCAAAATTCCCTTAAGAGAGAGAATGGCCTTTTGTTTAGCAAAATGTTTTTTTGTGTGTGTGTGTGTGTGTTTTTTTTTTAAGAGATGGGATCTTGGTATGTTGCCTACGTTGACTTGAACTCCTGGGCTCAAACTCACTCCAGATCTCCTGCTTTAGGCTCCTAAATAGCTGGGGCTACAGGTGCCTGTCACCATGCCCAGCTCTGTTTAGCAAAATCTGTTGATGGTCTTCATCACGTTCTAGTTCTAGACTTTGGATAAATTATTCCACCTCTCTCTGTTCCTCAGTTTCCTTATCTGCACCATAGAGATAATAATAGAACATCCCTCAAAGGTTGTTATGTGGGATAATTAAATTAATCGAGGTAAAATATTTGATGAACAGTGTCTGGCATATGGGTAATAAATGGCAACTATGATTAAGATTAATAGTGTTAGTTGAGGCTGGGCATAGTATCTCACACCTGTAATCCTAGCACTTTGGGAAGCTGAGGCTGAATGATCCCTTGGGCCCAGGAGCTTGAGACCAGCCTGGGCAACACAGTGAGACTTTGCCTTTTTTTTTTTTTTTTTTTTTTTTTTGAGACAGAGTCTCGCTCTGTCACCCAGGCTGGAGTGCAGTGGTACAATCTCAGCTCACTGCAACCTCCGCCTCCCCAGTTCAAGCGATTCTCATGGCTCAGCCTCCCAAGTAGCTGGGATTACAGGCACACGCCACCACGCCCAGCTAATTTTTGTATTTTTAGTAGAGACAGGGTTTCACCATATTGGCCAGGCTGGTCTCAAACTCCTGACCTCATGATCCACCCGCCTTGGCCTTCCAAAGTGCTGGGATTACAGGTGTGAGCCCCTGTGCCCAGCTGAGACCCTGTCTCTCTCTCTCTTTTTTTTTTTTTTATTATACTTTAAGTTCTGGGGTACATGTGCACAACTTGCAGGTTTGTTACATATGTATACATGTGCCATGTTGGTGTGCTGCACCCATTAACTCATCATTTACATTAGGTATATCTCCTAATGCTATCCCTCTCCCCTCCCCCCGAGACCCTGTCTCTTAAAAAAAGTTTAAAAATTGGCTGTGCGCGGTGGCTCATGCCTGTAATCCCAGCACTTTGGGAGGCTGAGATGGGTGGATCACAAGGTCAGGAGATCAAGACCATCCTGGACAACATGGTGAAACCCCATCTCTAGTAAAATACAAAAAATTAGCCGGCATGATGGCGCATGCCTATAGTCTCAGCTACTAGGGAGGCTGAGGCGGGGGAGTTGCTTGAACCCAGGAAGCAGAGGTTGCAAAGAGCCGAGATCACGCCACTGCACTCCAGCCTGGTGACAGAGCAAGACTCTGTCTCAAAAAAAAAAAAAAAAAAGAAGTTTAAAAATTAGCTGGGTGTGGTGGCACATGAATATAGTCCCAGCTACTTGAGAGGCTGAGGTGGGAGGATCACTTGAGTCCAGGAGTTGGAGACTGCAGTGAGCTATGATTGCACCACTGCACTCCAGCCGGGGCAACAGAGCAACAAAAAAAAATGCTTCTAAAAAAACATGAATGGGCTGGGCGCGGTGGCTCACGCTTGTAATCCCAGCACTTTGGGAGGCCGAGGCGGGCGGATCACGAGGTCAGGAGATCAAGACCATGGTGAAACCCCGTCTCTACTAAAAATACAAAAAATTAGCCGGGCGTGGTGGCGGGCGCCTGTAGTCCCAGCTACTCGGAGAGGCTGAGGCAGAAGAATGGCGTGAACCCGGGAAGCGGAGCTTGCAGTGAGCCGAGATTGCGCCACTGCACTCCAGCCTGGGTGACAGAGGGAGACTCCGTCTCAAAAAAAAAAAAAAAAAAAAAAAAAAAAACATGAATGAACGAATCATCGAATCATCAACCTCTGGGCACCAACAGTCTTCATGGCATCAGGACTCTTAGCAATGTTGATTCAATGAATGAGGACAATTATTCAGGTGGCCTTAAGGGGCGGTGGCAGAAGTAGTAGGGCGAGAGCCTTGGGTTTGAGGGAGAAAACTCACCCCAATCCGAAGTTTCTACCCACCCATTCCCATCTGACCCAACTCAGCTCACACCATTTCTCCTTCACTCCTAACTAAACTCAGTCCAACAGTGCCTATCAACTGATGAATGAATTAGCCAAAGGTGGGAGATGACTGAACATTACTTGGCAATAAAAAGGAATGAAGTACTATGCATGCTACAAATAAGCCTGGAAACTAGCCGGGCACTGTGGTTAATGTCTGTAATCCCAGCACTTGGGGAGATCGAGGTGGGTGAATCACTTGAGGCCAGGGGTTCGAGACCAGCCTGGCCGACATGATGAAACCCCGTTTCTACTAAAAATACAAAAATTAGCCAGGGATGGTGGTGCGTGCCTGTAGTCCCAGCTACTCAGGAGGCTGAGAAAGGAGAATTGCTTGAACCCTGGAGGGGGAGGTTGCAGTGAGCCGAGATCGTGCTACTGCACTCCAGCCTGGGTGACAGAGCGAGACTCTGCCCTCAAAACAAAAAACTCCTGGAAAACATTTTGCTGAAAATGCCAGATACAAAGGGCCATATATTGTGTGATTCCATTTATTTTTATTTATTCCTTTTTTTTGAGACAAGGTCTCACTCTGTTGCCCAGGCTGGAGTGCAGTGGTGTGATCACAGCTCATTGCAGCCTCCAACACCTGGCCTCCAGTGATTCTCCAGCCTCAACCTCCTGGGTAGCTGGGACTACAGATGTGCACCACTGTACCTGGCTAATGTTTTTATTTTTATTTTTGTAGAGATGGGGTCTTGCTATGTTGCCTAGGCTGGTCTGGAATCGTGGCCTCAAGCGATCCTCCTGCCTTGGCCTCCCAAAATGCTGGGGTTGCAGGAGTGAGCCACCTCACCTAGCGTGATTCCATTTATATGAAATGGACATTTCAGTCCAGAATAAGCAAATCCTTAGAGACAGAAAGCAGATTCGTGGTTGCCTACAGCTGGGAGATTGGAAAGACATGAGGAGTGACCCCTAATGGGTATAGGATTTCTTTTAATTACACAGCTTAAATGGGCAAATTATATGGTATGTGAATTCTGTCTCAATAAACCAGTTAAAAATATACCTCAAACCAACATCTAACTCCTAGTCTCATTATAATTGGATTCCCAAAAGACATACCTAATTAATACAGGTGGTGACAGGTACCTCAGATGAGACAAGAGCCAGATCCCAAGACAGATATGGGCCACATCAGGTGAAAGAGATCAAGAGCTGGGCAAGGTGGCCCATACCTGTAATCTCAGCAGCTCAGGAGGCTGAGGTGGGAGGATTGCTTGAGGCTAGTAGTTTGAGACAAGCCTGGGCAACAAAGCAAGACACCATCTGTACACACACACACACACACACACACACACATGCACACAAAACAACCAGCTGGGTGTGATGGTGCATACCTGTGGTCCCAGGTACTCAGGAGGCTGAAGAAGGAGGATCACTTGAGTCCCAGAGTTGGAGGCTGCAGTGAGCCATGATCATGCCCTTGCACTCTAGACTGGGTGACAGAGTGAGACCCAGTCTCTAAAAACGAGCAAACAAGGGCCGAGCGTGGTGGCTCACATCTGTAATCCCAGCACTTTGGGAGGCCGAGGCGGGCTGGTCACCTGAGGTCAGGGGTTCAAGACCAGCCCCGCCAACAAGGTGAAATCCCATCTCTACTAAAATTACAAAAATTAGCCAGGTGTGGTGGTGCACATCTGTAACCCCAGCTTCTAGGGAGGCTGAGGCAGGAGAATTGTTTGAAGCCGGGAGGCAGAGGTTGCAGTGAGCCAAGCTTGCACCACTGCACTCCAGCCTGGGCGACAGAGCAAGACTGCGTCTCAAGGATAAATAAATAAAAATAAAAACAAACAAAAAAAATTAAAAAAAGAAATACACAGAGAAGAAAACACAGTTCATCAGTTTATTCTCAGATTTGAGATGCAAATTATGCCCTATGGCCTGGCAGTGGGGGGCCGGGCTTGGGCTGGAATCTCTCATCATATCCCAGCCTTCCCTAAGGAGGAAGCAGATGAAATCTACAACAGGGGGTATTTTCCCTTTTAATACAGACCCAGGTATAAATAGGGCAGCACCATTAGGATCCTGATTCACCCCCCACCATCTTGGTCCCCAAACCACCTGGCATGGCAAGGTGAGCCTGGGGAGGTGGGGGGCAGGGGGAGGGGATTTGCAGAGCTGGGCTGAGGCAGGAGAAGAAACACAACCCAGTCAAGGGAAGTCCCTCTTCCCTCTGTAGTCTGACTTCAGTCCTTTCACCATGGAAGTAGAAAGGATCAAAGAGGGTGAGGGTGGGGGTCCCAGCCTGGGATCAGGAGACATCCAGTGCTTAACTCTGGGGAGGGGTAGCACCAAAAGGTGTGAAGGGCAGCGACGGAGGAGTGAGGAGGCAGGCATTGGGGGGTGGGGGGCTTTTGTTCATCAGCTCTGAGTTAGAAGCTCATTGCATGGGGGTTCAAGGGGTGGGGAGGTGAGGCTTGGGTGGGGAGGGAGGGGAGGAAGAGCCAGACTGCAGTATGCCACCTGGAATGGGGTGAGAGGAGGCTGGACCCTTGGGCCAGGGAAGCCCAGCCCCCAGCGCCCTGGAAAGGAGAAGGAATGACTGACTGTGATGAGCGACGTCACATCCCATTGGCTCCAGAGTCACAGGTAACGATAAATACGGTGGCTTCAAAGCCTCAGCACCAAATGCACCCCATTCTGGGGCTCCCTCACGGTCCCTCCCACCCCGGACACTCTCAGCTGCTGAAGCAGACGGGGCCCAGTTCAAACCCAAACTTTTGGTTCGTCTGGCCAAAGTCAGTGGCCGCCACATCCCACAGGGGCAGAAATCCCGCTCGAGAAGAGCTGAATTCAAAAAGCGTCTTCGTCTGTCCTTTCCGGAGCTGTCCACAGAGAAGACAGAGATGGTGAGTTACGGGGAGGGTGGCTGAGGTTTTTCCTCCCCTCTCTAGCTGGCCACTGCCCCACCCTCTTACCCGGCAGCCATCCTGGGGGACGCTGACAGTGGCTGCTGTCGTCTGGTTGAAGGACAGCTCCTCTCCATTGGTGCCAAGGAAGCGGGCGGAGCGGCTGTGGTCACCCGTGGCTTCGTCCAGCCAGGCAGCCGCATTCTGGCAGGAGTAGGTGAAGTTCTGGCGAGCAGTGGCACTCAGCAGTTTCAGGAAGTTCAGCTGCACGACATTCACTGGAGACCCGTCGGCGTCCACGTAGGAGAACTGGTGGGAGGAGGGCAAGGCAGAGGGTGAGGGGCTCCATGAGCCTCTTTCTGCAGAACCCAGCCCCCGGAATCTCCATCCACTGGCAGAAAGCCACCCCTCCCGTGTCGCCATCTCTGAGGAGGTCCCACCAGCCACCTAGAGATCCCTGGCAGAATCCCAAGAGTCACCTGAACATCCACTCCGTCCACTTCTCCATCCAGTAGGCCTCCATGCCCACTCCATCTGACCTCCCAAATTCTGATTGCTTCATCCACTAATCCAGGGTTTTAACACACTCCTCCCCACCCAGAAGACACAACTCTGCCTCCACTCTTGTGAGTCGCTGGATCTACAGAGCTCACTGTCCCTGAATACGTGATTTCTGCCCTGTCCAATATGGCAGCCACATGTCTAATAGCCATGTAGCTTTTGAGCACTTGAAATGTGGCTGATTTGAAGGAGGGATTTTTTTTTTTTACTTTGTTTAATTTTTTTCCTTTTTTGGAGGGTAGGGGTTGGGGTCTTGCTCTTTCGCCCAAGGTGGAGTGCACTGGCACAATCCTGGCTCATTCGAGCCTCCATCTCCTGAGCTCAAGTCATCCTCCCATCTCAGCCTCCCAAGTAGCTGGGACTACAGGTGCACACCACCATGCCTGGCTGGGACTTTTTTTTTTAACTTCATTTAATTTTTTTACTTAAGAAAATTCATAACTGGGGACGGGCGCAGTGGCTCATGTCTGTAATCCCAGCACTTTGGGAGGCTGAGGCGGGTGGATCATGACGTCAGGAGATCGAGACCATCCTGGCTAACATGGTGAAACCCCGTCTCTACTAAAAAAATACAAAAAATTAGCCGGGCACAGTGGTGGGCTCCTGTAGTCCCAGCTACTCGGGAGGTTGAGGCAGAAGAATGGTGTGAACCCAGGAGGCGGAGCTTGCAGTGAGCTGAGATCGCACCACTTCACTCCAGCCTGGGCAACAGAGCAAGACTCCATCTCAAAAAAAAAAAAAAATCATAACTAATGACTGAGCTTCAATCCAGTTATCAGAAAGCTTATGTTTGGAACAACTTGAGTCTGAATCTACTTTTTGAACTGTTTTTCAATGGTTTTATGAAATCTAAATATAGATCAAATATTCCCAATAAAATTTAGCATTCAAATTGTGATGTACTATAAATGTAAAATCTCCATCAGATTTTGAAGAACTAATATGAAAAAATACAAAATATCTTAATAATGCTTTTTTTTTTTTTTTTTTTTTTGAGACGGAATCTCACTCTGTTGCCCAGGCTGGAGTGCAGTGGCACGGTTTTGGCTCACTGCAACCTCTTCCTCCCGGGCTCAAGTGATTTTCCTGCCTCAGCCTCCTGAGTAGCTGGAATTACAGGCACACATCACCATGCCTGGCTGATTTTTTGTATTTTTAGCAGAGATGGGGCTTTACCATGTTGGCCAGGCTGGTCTTGAACTCCTGACCTCAGGTGATCTGCCCACCTTGGCCTCCCAAAGTGCTGGAATTACAGGCCACTGTACCCAGCCATGTGGCTTTTTCTTCTTCAAATTCAACAGACCCTGTCTTGACTGAGCCTTTGCATATGCCTTTCCCTCTCCCTGGAACACTTGTCCTTGTCCTTCCTAGCTTGCTAACACAGTGTATTCTTTAGGCTTCAGATGAGCTGTGATCTCTACCAGTAAGCCTTCTGGTCTTTCCAACACTGCCTCTAAATTTCCACCATGCCCTGTGCTTCCCCTGTCCTGGCACCATCATTCTGTATGACAGTTGACTGCCTGTTACACATCTGATGCTGCTGCCACCCCACCTCCAGCTTGCGATCCCTAGGAAGGTAGAGGAAAGCCTATCCTGTTCATCTCACCTCTCAGAACCCACCCCTCAAACCCCCCTGCTGGTTCCCATCAATTTTCATGCCACTCCCCACCTCGGCCTCTGGTGACTCACCTTCTTCCCTCGACGGAATGTGCTATACCAGCCTCCAGGCTTTTCCTTGGACCAGGAGGCCAATTTCACCTGGAGGAGAAAAGGGAGGGTCACTGTAGCTGACGCCCTTGGTGCCACCTAGATCCCATCTGCATTTCCCTCCTCACACCATAGGCTGCTGTGACTATGTCAGGATGTTCTCTGGCTTCTGGGATGGATGAGCTCTGCCAGTGCACAATGGGGGAAGGAGGTTCATGCCCCTGAGGCAGCCCTCACCCAATGACTAATGGGAGTTGATGGATAAATACCCCAGCTCCCTCGCCTCCAAGGGGGATAACTCTCAGGTGCCTGTGCTACACAGTCTCCCAGGGCTCCCCAGTGGGATTGAGCTCTGGATCTCCAATGGTACCATTTTATTTTAATTAATTAATTAATTATTTTTTGAGACAGGATCTCACTCTGTCACCCAGGCTGAAGTGCAGTGACATAATCATAGTTAACTGCAGCCTCAAACTCCTGGGCTCAAGCAATCCTCCCACTGCAGCCTTCCAAGTAGCTAGAACTACAGGTGTGCACCCCCATGCCCAGCTTTTTTAAATTTTTATTTTTTGAGACAGGGTCTTGTTCTGTCACCCAGGCTGGAGTGCGGTGGTGTGATCACTGGCTCACTGCAGCCTCGACTTCCAAAGTTCAAGCAATCCTCCGACCTCAGCCTCCTAAGTAGCTGGGATAATAGGAGTGTGCCACCATGCCTGTTTTTTTTTTTTTTTTTGGAGAGGGGGTGGAGGGGGTCTTTCTATGTTGCCCAGGCTGGTCTTGAACTCCTGGGCTCAAGCAATCCTCCCACCTCAGCCTCAGCCTCCCAAAGTGCTAGGATTACAGGTAAGAGCCACTGTGCCCAGCCTCAGCCTCTCCCTTTAGGCTAAGCAGGTGAGTTATGAGGAGGTCCTCAGATGTTAGCAATTGTTTAGGGATCAAGTCCTGCACTCCAGGCCCAGTGGGAAGTCCAAGCTTGTCCAAATTCCCATCCACTGGGCATCTGAGCTCCCACTACACCAGGAGAAAATAAACCAGTTAAAAATAACAACATGGGGCCGGGCGCAGTGGCTCAAACCTGTAATCTCAACACTTTGGGAGGCCGAGATGGGTGGATCACTTGAGGCCATAAGTTTGAGACCAGCCTGGCCAACATGGTGAAACCCCGTCTCTGCTAAAAATACAATACAAAATGAGCCGGGTGTGGTGGCAGGAACCCGTAATCTCAGCTACTCAGGAGGCTAAGGCAGGAGAATTGCTTGAACCGGGGAGGTGGAAGTTGCAGTGAACCAGGATCACGCCACTGCACTCCAGCCTGGGCAACAGAGTGAGACTATGTCTCAAAAGAACAAAATAATATGGGGCTGGGCACAGTGGCTTTCTCCCACTGCTTAATCCCAGTGCTTTGGGTTACAGTGAGCTATGATGATGCCACTGCACTCCAGCCTGGGTGATACAGAAAGACCCTGTCTCTAAAAAAATTAAAAGAGACCGAGTGTGGTGGTTTATGCCTATAATCACAATACCTTGGGAGGCCAGTGCAGGAGGATCTCTTGAGGCCAGCAGTTTAAGACCAGCCTGGGCAACATAGTGAGACCCTCATCTCTATAAGAAATTTAAAAAATTAGCCAGGCATGGTGATGCACACCTTTGTGATGCACAGCTACTCAGGAGGCTGAGACAGGAGGATCACTGAACCCAGGAGGTTAAGGCTGCAGTGAGCTGTGATCCCACCACTGTGCTCTAGCCTGGGTGACAGAGTGAGACCCTGTCTGAAAAACAGACAAAAATAACAATAACAATAAATATTATTTCACACTTACACTGGCCAGGTTCTTACTAAGTGCTTTACCTGCAGATAGAGGTATTAGCCCAGCACCACATGTAGTCAGGGTTTAGTAAATGTTCCCTGAAGGCCATGTGCGGTGGCTCACGCCTGTAATCCCAGCACTTTGGGAGGCCAAGGTGGGCAGATCACCTGAGGTCAAGACCAGCCTAACCAACGTGGTGAAACCCCATCTCTACTAAAAAAAAAAATACAAAAAAATCAGCTGGGCGTGGTGGTGCATACCTGTAATTACAGCTATTGGGGAGGCTGAGGCGGGAGAATCGCTTGAATCTGGGAGGCAGATGTTGCAGTGAGCTGAGATCACGCCACTGCATTCCAGCCTGGGAGACAGAGCCAGCCTCTGTCTCACACACACAAAAAAACAAAACGGTTCACTGATATTTGTTTTTGCATCAGTATCTGAACTGCACGCCACTCTATGAAGTAGATACTTTCTTTTTTTTTTTCTTTTCTTTTTTTTTTTGAGACGGAGTCTCGCTCTGTCACCCAGGCTGGAGTGCAGTGGCGCGATCTCGGCTCAATGCAAGCTCCACCTCCCGGTTTCATGCCATTCTCCTGCCTCAGCCTCCCGAGTAGCTGGGACTACAGGCGCCTGCCACAAAGCCAGGCTAATTTTTTGTGTTTTTTTTAGTAGAGACAGGGTTTCACCATGTTAGCCGGGATGGTCTCGATCTCCTGACCTTGTGATCCGCCCGCCTCAGCCTCCCAAAGTGCTGGGATTACAGGCGTAAGCCACCGGGCCCGGCCTTCTTTTTTTTTTTTCTAGGTGGAGTCTCACTCTGTCGCCCAGGCTGGAGTGCAATAGTACAATCTTGGCTCATTGCAACCTCTGTCTCCCAGGTTCAAGTGACTCTGCTGCTTCAGCCCCCGAGTAGCTGGGATTACAGGTGCCTGCCACCACATTTAGCTAATTTTTGTATTTTTAGTAGAGACGAGGTTTCACCATGTTGGTCAGCCTGGTCTCAAACTCCTGACCTCATGTGATCTGCTCCCCTTGGCCGCCCAAAGTACTGGGATTACAGGCGCGAGCTACCACACCCAGCCTATTGATTTCTTTTGGAGTTTTCCTTGTCTGTCTTCCCATGGAAGGTATGAGTTCCATAAAAGCAGAGATAGTTTGTTTTCTTTTCTTTCTTTCTTTCTTTTTTTTTTTGAGATGGAGTCTCACTCTGTCGCCCAGGCTGGAGTGCAGTGGCACAATCTCAGCTCACTGCAACCTCCGCCTCTAGGGCTCAAAAGATCCTCCCGCCTCAGTCTCCAGAGTAGCTGGGACTACAGGCTCACACCACCATGCCCGGCCAATTTTTTAATTTTTGTAGAAATGGGGTTTTGCTATGTTGCTCCGGCTGGTCTCGAACTCCTGACCTCAAGCGATCCTCCCGCCTCAGCCTCCCAAAATGCTGAGATTATAGTCATGTGCCACCAGGCTGGCCTGATTTTTTTCTTTTTGATCCTCTGCTGTAGTCCCAGCTCTTGAGGCGGGACTTGGCATACAGTAAGTGCTCAATAAATGCCAGTTGAAGGAAGAATAACGTCTCAGACAAGGTGGGTGTGGGTGTGGGGAGCCGGGGACAGCCCTTCCTGGGTGAGGCGATGAGAGGTTTGGGTTACTCACGATCTCGAACTTCTTGTCGGGATAGAGGCAGGTCTCTCCTCCCGCCGTGAAGTTGCAAAAAACCCTGAACGAGTCCCGCGCGCAGCCCTGGTTAGGGTCAATCCAGTATTCCCCTGCCGCAAAGCCAGGCAGGGTGGGTGAGTCCGAATGGCACCAGACGGACCCCAACGCCCCCCCCCACATCCCCACCTCCGCCCATCCAAGTGGCGGGGGGACCAGACCTCACCATCAGGCAGGTGCGGGTGGTTGCGGTGCAGCTCGTGGCACACGAGGCCCGGGCGCTCCGCAGTGCCAGGAGGACGCCGCAGCTGCTCCAGCTCCAAGCTCAGCGATGTGAGCGAGGCCAGCACCTCTTCCAGGCCGCCCTCCACGACTGGGAGGGGGACTGGGACGAAGCGCCGGCGCCTGCGCAACCCGTGCAGCTCGGCAGGGGGACCCTGGGCGTGGGGGATGGGGACGGAGGAGAAGAGAGGGGAGATGGGGGAGGGAGAGAGCGGGAGAAAGAGAGACAGGCAGAGATGAAGAGGCAGAGAGACACAAATGAGAAAGAGGAGAGAGATAAACAAGGGGCAGAGATAGAGAAAGGAGAGATAAGCAGACAGGGAGAGACACACAGGAAAGAGAGAGACAGATTCAGAGATGGGGGGAAGCCAAGTTGTAAGAGGACAAAAGAGCAAACGCAAGAATAGCAGAGACAGAGGGAGAGAGAGCAGGGAGAGAGACAAAAGATGAAATAGTGGCGCAAGTATCGAGACAGACAGATAAGGGAGATGCAGAGAGACAGGGAGGGAGAGATGGGGTCCGAGAGACAAGACCCAGGTCAGAGCCCCCATGGGTGTCCCTCCAAGCCCCACCTCCCAAGCCAGACCTTCCTTGGGGTTTTGCAGGGAACTACCCTCTTCACCTACATCCTCTGAACACCTAGTGTGTGCCTGGCCCAGTGCTGGGCACGGAAAGACCCTCTGAGGACACCCAGACATAGTCCTTGCTCTCCCCCCAGGTTTTGGTGTCCATTCCCCCCCTCCCTGGGGAACTCACCGGGGGGCCTGGTGGGCCTGCAGGTCCAGTGTCTCCACGGGGGCCCATGGACCCCTGTAGGGAGAAGTCACTTGGAGAATGAACGCTGTCTATAGAGACCCTTCCCACCAACATACACACAAACACACACACACTCTCACACACACATACACTCACACACACAGTCTCACACACACTCACAGACACACACACACACTCACACACTCACAAACACACACTCTCACACACACACACACACACTCACACAGTCACACACTCACACACACATACACTCACACACACAGTCTCACACACTCACACACAGCCTTGGGGAAGGGACATGCAGTTTTCAGCATTAAGCATTAGACACAAATTTTCTTTTCATGTTTTAATGTCTCTGAAATCAGCTTCTTAACATCTTTGGCAAGTCATAGTTTACTTGGCAGAATTGTTTTCTTTCCTAGCAGTTTGTAAAATAATGGTACATCTTATAATTGATGGCATTTTGGATCTGATGAAATACAACTGTAGGTGTTGAATAAATATTTGTTGAATGCAGGATTGCATGAATAAATAAATAAATGAAGGCAGAGGCGTGGAGGGTTCTGGTGCAGTGGAGGGGGTGGGGAGCTGGGATGTGTAAGCCCACGGAAGCAGGGTGTACTCACCGGAGACCCCTTTGAGCCTTTCTGTCCCAGAGGGCCCTGTAGGGTACAGACAGGGAGAGCTGAGGTCCTGGCCTGGACCGCCATAGTGACCTAATCCCACAAAAGATTCCCTTCATACTCACCTCCACACCTGGGGGCCCAGGGTGACCCAGAGAGCCAATGGGACCAGGGGGACCCTAGGGAAAGGACATCAGGGTCAGTATTGGTGGCTCACACACTATTGCCCTGACACATCCCCCAGACAAGCCTTCAATCCTACCAAAGGAAGACCCCAAACCCTAGACAAGCCTCCAATTCCCCACAGGGAGACCCCAAACCCCAGACTCAGCCTCCAACTTGCCAGTTCCCAGATACAGCCACCTATTTTCCCCAGACACACCCTCATTAATCCAGACGCACATTTCCCAGACCCCACACCCACAGTCTCTCAACCCACCCCCTCCTTCAAATATATTCTTCCCACTCAGGTCAGGACACTCACAGGATCTCCCTTGGGACCAGGGGGTCCCTGCACGCCTGGCAACCCCTGATCTCCTTTCTCACCGGCTTCCCCCGGGGGACCAATGAGACCGATCAATCCAATGTGGCCCTGGAGGACAAAAGAGGCACAGACAGGGGAGGATGTGGGAGGATTCAGGGAGGTTTTTCTCCTAGAGCCTTACGGTGATGAGTTTGGGTGCAGAGGATGTGCCAATCTCCCAGCCCCCCAGCCAGGGAGGGAGGGAAAGAGGGGAGGAGATGGGGAAGAGAATAATGGAATGATATCCTTACCTTTTCTCCCTTGGGGCCAGCGTCTCCCTTCAGCCCTGGGAGGCCAGAGGGCCCCTGGGAGAAGAGCAAGGGTCAGTCAGGGATTCTCAAATGTGAACTCTCGAGGTCTGTGTGGGTGGTTAGGGGATGGTCAAATGGGAAATTACGCAGATTTCAAATGGGAATTACCAGGGATGGGGTCAAGGGATGATCAGCATAGGCCACCAAGGTGGGACGATGAGAGCTAATGAGGGGTTGATTGGAGGATGGACAACGTGACTGGTCAGTGGCCAAGGTCAGCGTGGGTGATCAGTGTAGACCATCAAGATGGAGAGTCAGTGTAGGCATCAAGATGGAGGGTCAGTGTGGTCAGTGTAGACCATCAAGGTGGAGTATTAGAGCAGAGGGTTATAGAGATGGGCAGTGTAGATCATCAAGGTGGAGTATTAGAGCAGAGGGTTATAGAGGTGGGCAGTGTAGACCATCAAGGTGGAAGGTCAGAGCAGAGGGTTATAGAGATGGGCAGTGTAGATCATCAAGGTGGAGTGTTAGAACAGAGGGTTAGAGAGATGGGCAGTGTAGACTATCAAGGTGGAAGGTCAGAGCAGATGGTTAGTAGAGACAGGCAATGTGGACACTCGGATGGTCAGTGAGGGTCAGCCTACACCAATGCTCACTGGGTGGCCACTAGGTGCCCAGAGTGGTCCTCAGAGCCAAGACCTCAAGGATGAACAAGTCTCTTACCAGGGGGCCGGGAGGGCCCATCTGTCCAGGGGCTCCCAGGAGGCCTGGTTCACCCTGAGAATGGAACAGAACATGGGGTGGGCTGCACCGTGTCAGAACCCAGTGTGGACCCCCCCAACCATGCACCAGGGGCAGCCCCTCCAAACGGTGATGGGATCACAAGCTGGGAGCAGGCAGAGGGGCTGGATCCACCCTGTCCCACCCCTGCCCCGCTCCACTCACCACAGGGCCGGGGATCCCTCGAAGACCCTCAGGCCCCACACGTCCAGGGGGCCCTCGAGCCCCCATTGGACCCGTCCTCCCTGGGGGCCCATCAGGACCTGGCTCCCCCTGAAATGGACACAGGCAAGGGAGGGGCCAGAGTCAGAGGGTTCCTGCCTCCTGACCCCCTGCCGAGAAGCATCTGGGATAGGGAGGGAGTAGGTGCATGGTGTTCACAGGTCCACCCTCTCCTGATGGCCCCACTGTTGGCCTAGAGTAGTGCAGGGACCCTTCCCCTTGCCAGGGGGACTCACCTTGGCACCTTTCTCCCCTTCTCTGCCTTCTCGACCCATGTGGCCTGAAGGACCCTGGGAGGGAAAGACAGTGAGGGGGGGGTCTAGGGGCTGACCGAGGGTCTGAGGGGTGAGTGGGGTCTGGGTGATTGGGGGTTATGGGTGAGTGGGGGTCTGTAAGGTGAGTGAGGTCTGGGCGAGTGGGGTCTGTGGGTGACTGAGGTCTGTGGGTGAGTGGGATCTGTGGGGTGGGTGAGGTCTGTGGTTGAATGGGGGCTGTGGGGGTGAGTGGGGTCTGTGGGTGAGTGGGGGCTGTGGGGTGAGTTGGGGTCTGTGGGTGAGTGGGGTCTGTGGGTGAGTGGGGGCTGTGGGGTGAGTGGGGTCTGTGGGGTGAGTGTGGTCTGTGGCTGAGTGGGGTCTGTGGGGTGAGTGGGGGCTGTAAGGTGAGTGGGGTCTGTGGAGTGTGTGGGGTCTGTGGGGTGAGTGGGGTCTGTGGAGTGTGTGGGGTCTGTGGGGTGAGTAGAGGCTGTGGAGTGAGTGGGGTCTGTGGGTGAATGGAGGCTGTGGGTGAGTTGAGGGCTGTGGGATGACTGGGGTCTGTAAGGTGAGTGGGGGCTGTAGATAAACCAAAGACCCAGGAGGTGGCGTATCACTCACCCTCTTGCCGGGGGGCCCGGGGGCGCCGGGTTCCCCAGAAGCTCCAGGAGGACCCTGGAGGAGACAAGGACACCAGCTGTGGTCTCAGCTAACATTGTTTGAGCCTGTTTTAGGATGCCTTGGACCAGAAGACAGCCTTCCCCAAGCCTCACCCCAGCACCGGGCACTCCCACCTCCCACCTACTCCCTCAAGCTGCTCACATTCCTGGGGGTCCCCAGAGAAGTGAAGCGGGAGCATCTGCAGGGGCCTTGGGTACCCCACTAGCCCACTCCCCTGCCCCCCCCAATTCACTCTTTAGCTCCCCAACCCCCCCGCCCTCAGCACCACACCCTCTGTTTTCCCACTCACCGGTCCCCCAATGTCACCAGGGTCTCCCTTCTCCCCTGGGGAACCATCTATGCCCTGCATGGGGGGAAGACAGAGTTGGGAGGGGTGATGAGGGTACGTGAAAATTTGGGGTGGGGGCTGGGAGGCAAAAGAAGGTTATTGGTTCCACTGTCAGTGCCCAGGTCTGCAGGGGTGGGGAGATGGGGACAGAATTAGGAAATATGCCAGGATTGGGGCATATACCCAAGGCCCCTGCAGATGCTCCCGCTTCACTTCTCTGGGGACCCCCAGGAATGTGAGCAGCTTGAGGGAGTAGGTGGGAGGTGGGAGTGCCCGGTGCTGGGGAGGGGGTCACACTCACTGAAACTCCAGGGTCTCCTGGGGGCCCTAGATCTCCGGGGAGCCCCGTGGGGCCCTGGAACACAGAATGATTAATAATCACATCTCTGAATTGTGGAGCAATCATGCATTTATGGAACAGATCAACTGTATCCAGGAACAGTTTGGTTTCTGGGGACACATTAGTGAACAAAACATAAAATCCCTGGCTTGGTAGAGTGAACATTCTCATGTTTCATGGGTGCAGACGCTGAGCTAAGAATGCTGCACGCATGGTCTCGCTGCAGCCTCCTCACAGCCTCCCAGCTCGGGACTCACAGAGAAAACTGGCCATTCATTTGTCTATTCATTCATTCATTCATTCATTCATTCATCCATCCATCCATTCATTCATACACTCAGAGAAGGGACACTCCAAACAATGCGATTCAAGTCGAGGTCCCACAGATGCTAAAGCCCCTTCCTGACCTCCACCCACCCCAAACCCTACTGTGGTGGCAGAAGGGCCTCAACCTTTGCCTCAAGGCCAAATCCCACATCCACCCCAAATCTGACCCAATTCAACCTTAACCTTTACAACAGTGTTAGAATGATCTGCTGTGAAATCAACTTTCGTGCCATTCAATGATGTATAACCACTGTAAGTTTATGTTTCATTCACACGTTTATTCACTAATTCACTCATCCATCCATCCATTCATTCATTCACTCATCTCTTCAGTCATTTTGTTCACTTATGCCTCCATTCATTCATGCATCCATTCACTCATTCACTCACTCATTTGTCCATTCGGCCACTCTTCATGCATCCATTCATTAACATTCATGCATCCATTAATTTACTTATTCATCCATTAATTTACTCATTCATCCATTCATTCACATATTCATATATCCACTGATTTATTCATTTTTCCATTAATTAATTCATTCACCCATTCATTCACTCGTTCATCCATTCATTCACTCGTTCATCCATTCATTCACTCATTTATTCATCCATTTATTCATTCACATATTCATCCATCCACTCAGTTAGTCACTTATCCATTCATTAATTCATTCATTCATACATTCATCCACTGATTCATTAATCCATCAATCCACCCATTCATTCATTCATCCGTGTTCTGGGGGTTGCTCATGAGATCAGCAAATTAGAGGATGCAATCCCTGGCTAGAAGTTTGGGAGAGCTTTGGCCAGGCGCGGTGGCTCACGCCTGTAATCCCAGCACTTTGGGAGGCCAAGGCACGCAGATCATGAGGTCAGGAGATCGAGACCAACCTGGCCAACATAGTGAATACCCATCTCTACTAAAAATACAAAAATTAGCCGGGTGTGGTGGCGCGTGCCTGTAGTCCCGGCTACTTGGGAGGCTGAGGCAGAAGAATCACTTGAACCCGGGAGGCGGAGGTTGCAGTGAGCTGAGATCATGCCACTGCACTCCAGACTGGTGACAGAGCAAGACTCCTTCTCAAAGAAAAAAAAAAAAGTTTGGGAGAGCTTCAAGAACATTCAAGTGCCCCCTCCCATGTCTGCCCCCACTTCCCCCCCAGGACTCACCACGCTCCCTTTGGCTCCATCCTCTCCAGGGGGACCTTTCTTGCCTGGGGGTCCAGCAGCTCCAGATGGGCCTGAGTCCCCCTTTTCACCAATGTCTCCCTTGGGCCCCTTTATAGAAAGAGGTCAGAGGTCAGAGTGGTCTGGACTTTCCAGGGATCAAGGATTAGCATATTTGGATTCAGGCATTGGGGTGGTCTGGGACTTTTCTGGGGTCAGGGTTCAGAGTAGCCTAGGTTGTCCAAGGGTCAAAGGTCAGAAGGAGCTAGGACTTAAGACAGTGAAAGGTCTGGATGGTCTAGGTGCCCACTGGTCATGTGCAAGGTTGGCCTAGCCCATGTGCTGCCCTTGAGTGAATTAGAAGAGGGGCCCCCTCTGGGCAACTCATCCTCAAGTCAGGACTCATGACTCAGATTTGAGCCCTCACCTACCCCTGAGCCATGCAGCCTTGTGCAGTGTGCAACCTGCAGAACTGTACATAGCAGCCCTATCTGAGACCTTCCAGGTGTCCTTCCTCAAGGTCATAAGGGATGGTCACAGGACAGGGGTGAGTGGACGATCTTGGACTGCCCAGAGGTCAAAGTGGCCCAAGATGCCCAGGGGTCAGGGGTTCCCTGATTTGGGTGCAGGGACCACATCACACAGTCACTCACCGGGATGCCTGGGGCTCCTGGAGGCCCTGGGTCTCCAGCGTCCCCTGGCTCACCCTGCAGGAGGCAAAGTGAGAGTGGGGAGAGGTTCCATCCTGGCAGACAGGGAGGGGCTCCCCAGAACGTCCCTGCCCAATAGGACTAGATTCATCTCTTCCCCCCGTGCAGCCCCTGCCTTCCCTCGCTCACCTTCTCACCCACGGCGCCTGGCTGACCAACTCCTCCAGGCAGCCCTGGAGTGCCCTGGAGAGACAGCAAAGGGTAAGAGTGGGACTGTGGAATCTCAACATCCTCTTCTTAGGAAATGGGTGTCCCCATCTCTGAGCCTTCCTGGCCCCCCAAGAGTTCTCACCTCTGATCCACTGGGGCCTTGGGGACCCCGAGGACCTGGAGCTCCATGGGGACCCTGTGGAAGGTCAGAATTAGTATCCAGTGACCCCATGGCCCCCCCAAAAGGCCACATTGACCACCGATACCACTCTCAATGCTGGTGACCCTCAGGGCTCTTAAAATGACAATGTCCCTCAAATGAATGTAATGCCTGCTGCCACCCTATAACCCCACCATCCTCCCCCTCCCACCTTCCTCTGGGAGCGCATACCATGGACCCAACGTCTCCGACCTCCCCTTTCTCTCCAGGAGGGCCTGGCAGCCCCTGTGGAACAAAGAAGCAAGATTGGGGCACCAGCTAGGGAGGATCAGAAGTGCCACCCCCAAACCCAGACACCCACCTGCAGTCCAGGAGGGCCAATCACCCCCACAAAGCCTCTGACTCCGTCATCTCCTTTCTGACCAAAGAGGCCTGGGGGTCCCCGGCGCCCCTGAGCCCCGTCTGCTCCCTGGAAGAACACAAACAGGGCCACATTTAAGGTTTGGGTCAGTGATTAGGGTAGAGTGAGGCTCAAGGGTCAAGACTGAGGTTAAGGGTTGGAGTCAGGGTTCAGATTAAGTTTAGGGAGGGTCAGGGTTGAGTTGGAGTTGGGGTCCAGGTTAAGGAACAGGGCTTGGGAATGAAGTCAAGGATTGAGTCAAAGTGTTAAACAGTGAGTCAGATTTGCAATTGAGGTTCAGGTCTTGGGCAGGGTTCAACTGGGGTTGAGATGGAATTTAGAGTTGGGTTTGAGGTTGGGCCCAGGGTCATATTCAAAGTTTGAGTTCAGGTCTGGGGTCAGCATTGGAAGAGTGGGTCAGAGTTGGGGTTAAGGATAAGGCCATATGTTCCTATTGCATGGTAATAAACAAAAAAGGACAGGTCTGGGTCAGGGCTTGGTTAAGAGATTTGAAGATAAGGCTGTTGTTTGTTTGTTTTTGTTTTTGTTTTTTGTTTTGTTTTGAGAAGGAGTCTCACTTTGTCACCCAGGCTGGAGTGCAGTGGCGCGATCTCTGCTCACTGCAAACTCTGCCTCCCTGGTTCAAGCAATTCTCCTGCTTCAGCTTCCCGAGTAGCTGGGATTACAAGTGTGAGCCACCGTGCCTGGCTTTTTTTTTTTTTTTGAGACAGAGTCTCCTTCTATCGCGCAGGCTGGAGTGCCGTGGTGCTATCTTGGCTCACTGCAACCTCTGCCTCCTTGGTTCAAGCAATTCTTCTGGCACAGCCTCCCAAGTAGCTGGGATTACAGGGACCCGCCACTATGCCCAGATAGTTTTTTTGTGTGTTTTTAGTAGAGATGGAGTTTCACCATTTTGGCCAGGCTGATATTGAACTCCTGACCTCAGGTGATCCACCCACCTTGGCCTCCCGAAGTACTAGGATTACAGGCATGAGCCACCGCACCTGGCTGAAGATAAGGTTTGAGTAGGACTGAGGTTAAGGTCATGAGCAGAATTGAGACTGGGGCTGAAGTGGGCTTCAGAGCTGGGTTTAGGTTGGAATTTAGTCCGATTTTAGAGTTGAGTGTATATTGGACATCGATATAGAGGGGCAGATCAAAGTTGAGGATGAGGTTGAGATTGAACCAGATTCTGGGATTGAGTCCATATTGGATGTTGGCATTGAGGGGAAGACATGGTTGGAGTTGAGATTGAGCCAAATTCTGGGGGTGAGTTCATACTGGATTTTGGTATTGGGGGAAAGATATGGTTGGGTTGGGACTGGGCAAGATTCTGGGGTTGAGTTCACATTGGGTGTTGGTATTGAGGGGGAACACATGGTTGGGTTGGGATTGAATCAGATTCTAGGGTTGAGTTCACATTGGGTGTCAGCATTGAGGGGAAGACATGGTTGGATTGGGATTGAGCTAAATTCTAGGGTTGAGTTCATATTGGGTGTCGGTATTGAGGGAAAGACATGGTTGGATTGGGATTGGGCCAGATTCTGGGGTTGAGTTCCCACTGGGTGTTGGCACTGAGGGGAAGACACGGTTGGGTCAGGATTGAATCAGATTCTGGGGGTGAGTTCATATTGGATGTTAGTATTGATGGGAAGATATGGTTGGATTGGGATTGAATCAGATTCTGGGGTTGAGTTCACATTGGGTGTCAGCACTGAGGGGAAGACATGGTTGGATTGGGATTGAGCCAAATTCTAGGGTTGAGTTCACATTGGATGTCAGTATTGAGAAGAAGACATGGTTGGGTTGGGGTTGACTCTGAATCTGGGATTGGGTTCATATTGGTTGTTGGTACTGAGGGGAAGACATCGTTGGGTTGGGATTGAATAAGATTCTGGGGTTGAGTTCATATTGGGTGTCAGCATTGAGGGGAAGACACAGTTGGGTTGAGATTGACTCAGATTCTGAGGGTGAGTTCATACTGAGTGTCGGTATTGAGCGGACGACATGGTTGGGTTGGGATTGACTCCGATTCTTGGATTGAGTTCACACTGGGTGTCAGTATTGAGGGAGGATTGGGGTTGGGTTTGAGGTTTGGATTGAGTCAGTGTGCTTCCACTGTCATTTGCTCCCACTATCCCTCCCATCAAGGATCCAGAGAAGGACTGCAAAGCTGGGGGCACTCACCGGGGGACCTGGGTGCCCTGCAGGACCCCGTATCCCTGGTTGTCCAGGTGGGCCCTGGGAGAACAGGAAACAGAACCAAAGATTCCCTCAGGTTTAAGATTAGAGAGGGCACTGGAGCTATCAATCACTGCCTCCCACACCCCCTTTATGAGAACAACTTCCCCTACCAAGCAGCAACAGCTACATCCCCCCAAATCCTGTCTTCTCAGCCACCAACTGATGGGATCAGACAGACGTCTGTCCTAAGCCCAGCCCTGGCCACAAGTTCCACCAAGACCCAGGGACAAAGCTGGCTCAATGATGCAAGACACTGGAGCTGACATTTGGGGCGGGGGGAAGTTGGGTATCAGATGCCTCAGTGCCTGCAATGCAGAGTCACAGGCAGAGGGAAGGATGTGTCACTAAGACTGCAGAAGGAGTATACCTGCACCCCAGTGCCTTTCCAGTTCTTTGGGAGCCCCAGCTATCCCTATCCTGTCTGCAGCTGGGTTCTGTGGACCCATTGCTCTGTGGACCCATTGCTCCGTGGACCCATTGCTCCAGGCAGCTCGAGTACCTTCTGTTGCATGTAGGTGTCAAGATGGTACCCGAGAAGGCAGAAAACTCCATGGCCTCTCCTACCCCATGGAGAATGATCTCTACATCCCTGGCCTCCTCTCTTTTCTGCTACCTACCCCACCCTGCCTCACTGGGGATCTTCACTCACCGCATCTCCTTTATCGCCTTTACTCCCCTTGTGTCCGGGGGCGCCCACATCCCCCTGCAGAGGAAATGGGATGAAGGACCCAGCTTTCATTCACCCCCATCCTCCCCTGGACCCTTCCTCTCTGTGAACCCCTCACCTTGTCCCCTTCCTCGCCAGAAGGCCCAGCAGCTCCAGAGGGTCCCAGAGGCCCCAGCGGCCCTGGGATCCCATCTTTGCCAGTGGGGCCAGGGGGGCCACGTTCTCCCTGTTATGGGGGATGGAAACGGGGATGTCAGGGCAGGAATGTCCTGCAGGAGCCATGTCCTGGGATATGGCAGGGCCAGACCCTGAGGAGGCCCTAGGAATGGGATGGGCAAGTCACTTACCGGGGACCCCTTCTCGCCTGCAGGGCCAACGGGGCCTTGGCTGCCACTTTGGCCAGGAAGTCCAATGCCTCCTGCTGGGCCCAAAGGACCCCGCTCACCAGGGGAGCCCTGAGAACAGGGGTGATGAGTCAGGAATAATACCAGTAGTAGCTCTCCTTTATGGAGGGTTTTTAAGCCACCAGGCACTGAGTTCTGAGGTTACCAGGATTGTATCTAACCTGTTCCCTTCGCAGCAGCCAGAGGGTGCCTGTGAGCACTTGAGGGGCAGGGCATATTCCTCTCCTGCTCAAGAACCCTCCACGGCTCCCGTCTCACTTAGAACAAAAGCCAAAGTCCTCCTAGCAGCCTATATATATATATATTTGTAGAGACAGGACCTGGCTATGTTGCCCAGGCTGGTCTCAAACTCCTGGGCTCAAGCGATCCTCCAGCCTCAGCCTCCCAAAGAGCTGGGATTATAGGCATGAGCCACTACACTTGGCCCCAGAAAAGGGGTTTTTATATGTTGATGGCCAATGCACAGGTAAGTATTTGTTGGATAAATGATCTCAATGAGGTTTGTGATCATACATGCGACGAGGCTTCTCATCATGGCTATTTTACAGACAAGGAAACTGAGGCTTGCCAAGGAATACAATGGCCCAGCCAGTGAGCAACAGAACTAACCTTGGCTCACTGCAACCTCCACCTCCCAGGTTCAAGTGATTCTCCTGCCTCAGCCTCTAGAGTAGTAGCTGGGATTACAGGCATCCGCGGCCATGTCTGGCTAATTTTTGTATTTTTAGTAGAGACGGGGTTCCACCATGTTGGCCAGGCTGATCTTGAACTCCTGAACTCAAGTGATCTGCCTGCCTCGGCCTCCATCATGGGTTTTATCATGACAATGTCAAGCTTCCAAGACACCTTAAGTCCCCTCCCCCCTGCCCCCACCCAGCACATGGGGTTATACTTACATTGGCCCCCACGGGTCCTGGGGGGCCCTTATCACCCTTTAAGCCAGTAGATCCCTGAAGGAGATAATTCACAGTTAAGAGACTCCCAAGGGTGTCCCCAGGTCCTGTCTTCTTCTGTGGGGAGCTCACAGTCCCCACCTCTCTCTTGGGACTGGACACTGAGCTTTGAGGGGGTCTGCCTTCCCCAGTCTCCTCCACCATTTTTTTTGCTTTCATCATTTCCCGCACCCCAAATGCCATTCCCCCATCCCTCCCCTGACCACCCCCATCCTTTCCTTCTCTAAGGGACATGCAGGAGGGTCTCCAAAGATACTCACCGGGTCCCCAGGGCCCCCCTTGGGGCCGGGAAAGCCCCTGAGTCCAGCTGGCCCTTCCTTCCCAAGGGGTCCTGGTGGTCCCAGGTCCCCCTACAGGAGGGCAAAGGAGGGAAGTCAAGCTCCAGGGAGGGATGTCTCCCTCCAATCTGTGACTCAGGGCCCCTCCCCCATGAGCCTGATTCCGAGCCCTTGGTTGATCTTGGATGTTCAACCAAGATCTCCAATGGACAGTGTCTCACCTTGGCCCCCTCTCTGCCTTCCAGGCCAGGAAGACCTTGTTCACCAGGAGGTCCAGGGGGGCCTGGAGGCCCCCTTTCACCCAGAGGTCCCACTTCTCCTGTCTTTCCCTGGTGAGGGAGAAGGCTCCTGTTGAGTGGGGGTGGCCTAGGGGAGTCGCTTAGGAGCCCAGCTTTCCCCTAAATATCCCCCGACTGGCACAAAACAAGGGAGGTTTATGGAGTCCACTCTGACCTGAGGGCCTAAGACACCAGCTGGTCCAGGAGGGCCTGTCTGACCTTGGAAGCCCTAGAGAGAAAAATTAAATGCGGGGGTGGTGTTACATGGGGAAGGGCTGGAGGAGGGGGAGACAGGGAAGGCCTGATAGAATCAGGAATCTGGCCAGGTCCGGTGGCTCACGCCTGTAATCCCAGCACTTTGGGAGGCAGAGGCAGGTGGGTCACATGAAGCCGGGAGTTTGAGAGCAGCCTGGTCAACATGATGAAGCCCCGTCTCTGCTAAAAATACAAAAATTAGGCAGGCATGGTGGCACGCGCCTGTAGTCCCACTCAGGAGGCTGAGGGAGGAGAATTGCTTGAACCTGGGAGGCAAAGGTTGCGGTGAGCTGAGATTGCCTCCACTGCCCTCTAGCCTGGGTGACAGAGTGAGACTCTGTCTCAAAAAAAAAAAAAAAAAAAAAAAGGATCAGGAATCAAAGGTTGAGGGATTACTCACCAATTCTCCTCTCTGTCCAGGGTGCCCTGGTCGCCCATCTTTACCTTGGTGACCCTGGGGGATGAGGTGGGAAAGGGTTGGGGCACAGATACAGGGCTTCCTCCCTTCCCACATCCTCCACCCACCCAACCCCCAGTCAGGGTGACCTCACTCACAGGGGGACCCTTTGGCCCAGGGAATCCTGGAGGGCCTTGCAGACCAGGGAGGCCCTGAAATGGAACCAGAAGTCATTATCTCATCCCTCCTGCCTCCCTGCCCACTCCCTGAGCCCCACATAATGACAACAGGATCGAGCACATATTGAGTGCTTACTGCATGCCAGGCATGGGCAGGGCATTCTCCACACAATCAGTCATTTTATTCACCACTCTAGCCCTTTGGGGTGGAGACTGAGGTTACCCTCATTTTACAGAGGAGAAAACTAAGGCCCAGAGTGGTTAAGTGACTTGCCCAAGGTCACACAGTAGGTGAGTGGCAGAGCCAGGACTTGAACTCATGGCTCTCTGACTTCAGAGGCTGTGCTCCTTCTTTTTTTCTTAAAGATGGAGTCTTGCTCTGTCACCCAAGCTGGAGTGCAGTGGTGTGATTAGCTCACTGCAGGTTCCAACTCCTGGGCTCAAGAAATCCTCTCATTTCAGCTTCCAGTGTAGGTGGGACTACAGGCGTGCACCACCACACCCAATCAAGCTGTGCTCTTACAACTGCATTATAATGTCTCTTCATCTCTTGGGCTTGTCCTCCACTCAGAATCTCTCTCTCTCTCTGTCACACACACACACGCACATTCACACACACACACACACACACTCACCTTTTCTCCAGGGATCCCAGGGGCTCCGTCCTGGCCCACATCGCCCTAGGACAGAGTGAATGAGACTCAGTCCCCAGAACAAACTCAACTGGGAAGAATTTGGAGGGACTGGCTGAGCCTGGGGCATGGGGGGCCTTGATTGCCCACCCATCCCATACCTTGGGGCCTGGTTGCCCTGTGGCACCCGGTTGCCCCCTCTCTCCACGGGAGCCCTGAACAAAAAAAAAAGGGCAAAGATCAGATACGAGGGGGTGGGGGAGCCTGGGAGATGAAACCAAATCTTCCAGGTCCCCTCCCCTTGTGACTCCCTCTCCTGCCCGACCAGGGACATTGATATAACCCAAACCCTTTCCCTGCCCACAGATGACCTCTCCACTACCTTTCCTTCCCAGCCCTGTCCCCAAGTCCCAGCAGGGTAGGGGGCACTGTCTATTTTCTTACTGGTGGTCCCCGCTCTCCTTCCAGGCCTGGCTGCCCTGCCTTTCCCTGAAAATGAATTGTAAGAGAGAGAGCAGAAGAGAGTTAGAGTGCAAAGGCATGACGCAAACGCAAAAAGGCACCCAGTCACAGACCCAGAAAGCTGTCTGCCACATATTTATTCACAAGCCTTTCAGTCATACACATACACACACATACAACTTATACTCAAAACCATGCAAAGATCTTAAACACACAATTACAACTATGATTGCAACTACAGAGTACAAACGTGCAAGCATGTTTGCCCACAAGACATATATTGATCACAGCTGTGCAGTATGCATACATGATTGCATGTAATCATGGCATGCATTTGGCAATCCACAGCCTGAAGATGACACAGAACTCATCGTGCAATACATCTCTTGCACACTTGTATACCCACTGTAAACACATGCAGGCCTGGATTCAGCTGAGGACTTTGTCTTGGTAAGCACAGCAGTATACATACACTCATGTACATACATACAATGTTCATTAACACTGTTACAATACACACATAGCAACACAAATACAATACATGCCTGTATACACATCACTCAGTGTGCACAGAAACACATGTGTATACACATGTCCTTTCACGCATGTGTACCAGCTTCTTGCACACATTTATGCCCACCATCATGCAAAGTGCATGCAGATTCATGCCCTTGTTCACCCAGGCACAGGCCTGCAGGTTGCGGCATTCAAACCCTGTCTCATCTATATTGAAAGATACATGAAACGCATATACATGTACTTACAGTCATATTCATGATAATACCATGTGTAATCACCTACATGTGTCATGCATTGCATATAATAGCATGTGTGCACACAAGTGCTTCCAGGCATAGACACAAACACCCAGGGTCCACCCATCATCAGACACAACCACACATGCTGTTCCCCTTGGACAAATTCGCCCCTCTCCCTTACCCCGGGTCATAACTCACCAACTTCCCTTTCTCTCCTATGGGTCCTAGGGGCCCGGGAAATCCAATGGATCCCTGAGTAGAGAGAATTAGAAAGAAGACATGAGGGTGAGGAGTGAGTGGTGGGTGGAATTGGCCCCTCATACCATCCTTTGCGGCATTTCCAGGTCAGTGATTCCAGAAGCTTCCTTGGTCCCTACAGCCCCAGCCTCCTACAAGGCAGCCCTCTTCTCTCCTCTCCCTTCCTCTCCTCCCTTCTCATTTCACTGCAGCCCTTTGCACTGGCTGCTTTTTTTGGCTGAAATGCTCGTCTCTTAGGTCTCCACAAAGTCAGCCACTCCTGACCATTTAGCTCTCATTCAGATGTCACCTCCTTAGAATGCCTTTCTGCCACCATCCTGGCTTCCACATTGCCGAAGTCACCCTCTGTCTGTCACATTGTGCTATTTTGTTTTCCCAAGAACACTTGCATTGAAATGACCCTTATTGACTTATTTATTCAATGCCTGTTTTCCCTCACTGTGACATAGCTCACTGGTCTTATTCCCCACTGCCTGGCACACGGTGAGTGCTTTTTAATATTTGTTAGCTGACTCCAGTCGATGCTGGAGGAACCCTTCCTCCACCTGGGGGAAGACATCACAGGCTCTGATATCCTCTCCCACACCTCACTGTGCAGACTGAGTTCAGATCAGAAAAGACAGTTGCCCAAGTTGCCCAGTCTGTGGTGGCATGCCGCCTCAAAGCCCATTTCAGGCTCCCTCTACTCTCCCTTCCCATCTGGGGGTTCCATGGTCTCTATACTCTTTTTTTGTTTGTTTTATTTTTAAGAGACAGAGTCTCACTTTGTCACGCAGGCTGGAGTGCAGTGGTGCAATCGTAGCTCACTGCAGCTTCAACCTTTTGGGCTTAAGTGATCCTCCTGCCTCAACCTCCTGAATAGCTGGGACTACAGGTTCAAGCCACCATGTCCAGCTAATTTTTAAAATAAATGTTTAGTAGATATGGGGTCTCACTATGTTGCCCAGGCTGGTCTTGAACTCCTGGCCTCTAGTGATTCTCCTACCACAGCCTCTGAAAGTGCTGAGATTACAGGTGTGAGCCACCAACCTGGCCCCAACACTCTTCAAAGATCCTGAACACATGCACACAAGGACCTTCTAAAATCTTAGTCTATGCCAGGTACAGTGGCTTACGTTTATAATCCCAGCACTTTGGGAGGCCAAGGTAGAAAGCAAGCAAGCAGAAAGGAAGAAAGAGAAAGAAAAGAAAGAAAGAAAGAAAGAAAGAAAGAAAGAAAGAAAGAAAGAAAGAAAGAAAGAAAACAAAAGGAGGAAAGAAAGAAAGAAAGAAAGAGAAAGAGAAAGAAAGAAAGAAAGAAAGAAAAGAAAGAAAGGAAAGAAAGAGAGAGAGAAAGACAGAAAGAAAGAAAAAGAAAGAAAGAAAGAAAGAGAAAGAAAGAAAGAAGAAAGAAAAGAAAAGAAAAAAGAGAGGGGGACGCAGGGAGGGAGGGAGGGAGGGAAGGAAGGAAGGAAGGAAGGAAGGAAGGAGAATAAAGTTGTCCATCAAAACCAAGTTAAAAGTTTTTTTCCCAATCGTTAAAAAGAAAAAAAAAATCTAAGTTAAAGGAAAAGGAGTCAATCTAAAGGGGAATCACTGAAAAAAAAAAAAAAAAAAAAAACACCACTGTCAAATCCAATGTAGGCAAGATAACTATCAGCTCAACAGAGCAAAAATGTGAAACTCTAGGAGGATTCTGCACTCAAATATCTTCCCAAATGTCTATTGTTTTTTCTTTTGAGACAGAGTCTCACTCTGTTGCCCAGGATAGAGTAAGTGGCGGGATCTCAGCTCACTGCATCCTCCACTTCCCGGGCTCGAGCAATTCTCCTGCCTCAGCCTCCATGTACCTGGGATTACAGGCACCTGCCACTGCACCCAGCTAATTCTTGTATTTTTAGTAGAGATGGGGTTCTGCCATGTTGGCCAGGCTGGTGGTGAACTCCCGACCTCAGGTGATCCACCCGCCTCAGCCTCCCAAAGTGCTGGGATTACAGCCATGAGCCACCGCGCCCAGCCCCAAATGTCTTTAGGTTTCTGCTCTACTCTATAGAAACAGAACTCATCAGGGATATAATATGGGTATAGTTTAGGCAGAAAAATGAATCTCATCAGTGTCCTCACCCATCAAAACATTGGCAAAAAAATGTTATGTTTTTGTATAAGTACGTTTTTGCATAAGTATATTTGACTATAAGTTATAATTAATTCAAGATATATAAGATGTGTATTTTATGATTCTATGATTCTCCCCTTTAATTGACTTTGTTGGTGAATGAAACTTAATCCCACCAAATAAAGGGATCCTACAGTTTTATAATCACTGTCATCATCACCATTATCAACATTATTATAATCAAATTGATGAGGTGGAAATTACTGGGATGTCTGTTTCACAGCAGAGAAAACAGGCTCAAGAAACTTGCCCAAGATCACACAGCAGGTAAGAGGGCATTTGACCCCAAGTCTATCTGAGGTCAAAGCTCACTTTTTAAAAAAATTTTTGAGACAGAGCCCCCCCTCTGTCACCCATGCTGGGGTGCAGTGGCTCGATCATAGCTCACTGCAGGCTCAATCTCCTTGGGCTCAGGTGATCCTGCCATCTCAGCCTCCCAAGTAGCTGGGACCACATCTGGCTAATTTTTTTTTTTTTTTTTTTTTTTTGTGATGGAATCTTGCTTTGTCACCAGGCTGGAGTGCAGTGGTGCAATCTTGGCTCACCGCAACCTCTGCCTCCTGGGGTCAAACAATTCTCCTGTCTCAGCCTCTTGGGTAGCTGGGATTATAGGCACATGCTACTATGCCCAGCTAATTTTTTTGTATTTTTAGTAGCAACAGGGTTTCACCACATTGGCCAGGCTGGTCTCAAACTCCTGATCCGCCTGCCTCTACCTCCCAAAGTGTTGGGATTACAGGTGTGAGCCACCGCCCCTGGCCACATCTGGCTAATTTTTTTTTTTTTTTAGATGGAGTTTTGTTCTTGTTGCCCAGGCTGGAGTGCAATGGTGCAATCTCAGCTCACCACAACCTCTGCCTCCCGGGTTCAAGTGATTCTCCTGCCTCAGCCTCCCGAGTGGCCAGGATTACAGGTATGCACCACCACACCCAGCTAATTTTGTATTTTTAGTAGAGACGGGGTTTCTCCATGTTGGCCAGGCTGGTCTCTAACTCCTGACCTCAAGTGATCCGCCTGCCTCTGCCTCCCAAAGTGTTGGGCTTACAGCCATGAGCCACCGTGCCCAGCCACATCTGGCTAATTTTTGTGTGCTTTCGTAGAGACAACGTTTTGCCATGTTGCCCAGTCTGGTCTTGAACTCCTGGGCTCAAGCAATCCTCTCACCTCAGCCTCTCAGGGTGCTGGGATTATAGGCATGAGCCACTATGCCTGGCCAAAGCCCACATTTTACATTCTGTCAGTGACCCTTGGGGTGGTAGCTCATCCCCCAAGACCACAGCCTGGATCCCCAGATGCTAGTCTCTGAATCCTGCCCATCTCCATCTCCACCCCCACCCCCAGCTTCCTACCTTAGGCCCAGGGCGTCCTGGATAACCTGGGAGGCCTGGCACCCCAAGCTTGCCCTGCAGAAAGGTTATGGGACAAAGGTCAGAAATTGCAACCTGGAGGTCAGAGGCGGAAAGGTCGGGCTGGCTGGGGCATGGTGAATGGGCTAATGGGATGGGAATTGGGGAAACAAGGTTCAAGTCCTCGCTCCTGCCTGCTAGGGGCATGTCCTTGGGCAGGACATTCAGCCATTCCAAGTCTCAGTTTTCCTCGTCTGTAAAATGGGATGAAAATGCCTATTGCATGTGGTGGTTATGGAGATGAACACATAAGTTGCGTGCATCAAATTTCTCTGTAATGCTGAGCTGAGGAATTAAAGATGACAAGGTTGGTGGCAACCTCCTGAGGTCGAAGGTATAATAAAAGGGCAAAGGGCAGAGGGAAAAGGTTGGGAACACCTTGACTGTGGGAGGCTAGAGGGTGGAGAGTCATTTACCTTCTCCCCAGCTGAGCCTGGGGGCCCCTCCTGGCCAGCCTGCCCCGCCTGCCCCTTCGGCCCCTCAGGACCATCCTCTCCCCGGGGACCTGGAGCTCCGGGTTTCCCCTGGAAGAAACAGGAGAGTCTTTAATATCCATCTTTTGTCTTCTTGCTCTGTCTAGCCCCAGCTCATCCCCTCCCTATCTTCCCCGAGCCCCCCAGACCCACACCACCCCTCATCTGGAGCTGGTCTTACCTGATCACCTTTGAGCCCCACATCGCCCTTGAAGCCTGGGAAGCCATCCTCTCCCTGGGTGGGAGAGACAGAGGCCAGAGTGAGGGCCTCGGGGAAGGGACACAACCAGGACCCCATGATTGGGACTCCCTCTCCTCTGATGAATTCCTTCTCTCCTCACCTTCTCGCCTTTCTCCCCCTGGAGGCCCCGGTTGCCTGAAGTGCCCTGAAAAATAAAAAAAAAAGCTCTCAAGCCTCTTCCCTGCTTAAGAAGGGAACCAAACTCAGTCCCGTGCTCTAAAGCAGCCAGGATAGTCCCAAGAGGATGCTAGGCAGAAGCTGGGAGGGGCAGCTTCAGAAGAAATGATCTTTCCCCAGAGGCCCCTCCCTCCCCAGTAGAGGCCTCCCAAGGTCATCTGTGCGGGGGCGTGCAGGGAAGGCCAAATTTCCAAGTAAGTGATTCCCATCTCCTGGAGACGCTTTGTCCACAGTTCCTTCTGGCAGGAGAAAGAGGATGAACATTCCAGGCCCGGACCTCATTATAAAGGCAAAGGAATGTTCCCCATTGTGCCAGCGACAAGGCAACTCTGCTTGGCAACCAGACGACCTCTGTGCTTGGCTATGGAGAGAGCGCTTAGTTCAAGTCTGGATGCTGCTCGCACCAAACTGAAAACTGCACTTGGCTGCAACATCTCTGAGCTCAGCGGGCTACAATGAAACTGCGCTTGGATACAATACAACCCATGTGGTTAGTCTCCAGCCACAGAGAAATTCACTTGATCACAATGTAACTGAGCTTGGCTACAAGTTGTTCTCTAGCTTTGGCTACAGTGTAACTAACTAGACTCAACTACAACACAGGGGTTAATTAATGTAACTAGAGGCTGGGCATGGTGGCTCACGCCTGTTATCCCAACATTTTGGGAGGCAGAGGCTGGAGGATTGCTTGAGCCCAGGAGTTCCAGACCAGCCTGGGCAACATAGGAAAACCTCATTTATACAAAAAGTCCAAAAAAAAAAAAAAAAAACGGTAGTCGGATGTGGTGACATGCACCTGTAGTCCCAGCTACCTGGGAGGGTGAGGTGGGAGGACTGATGGAGCCCGTGAGCTCCAGGCTGCAGTGAGTGAACTGTGATGGTGGTACTGCACTCCAGCGTGGGCAACAGAGTGAGACTCTGTCTCAAGAATCATAATAATCAAACAAAAAAACTGCCAAGCCTGGTGGGGATACACCTATAGTCCTAGCTATTCAGGAGGCTAAAGTGAGGGGATTACTTGAGCATGGGAGTTCAAGGCTGCAGTGAGCCATGATTATGCTACTATATTCCAGCCTGGGCAACAGAGAAGACCCTGTCTCTGAAAAAATAAAACATTTAGGGCTGGGCATGGTGGCTCACGCCTGTAATCCCAGCACTTTGGGAAGCCAAGGACGGTGGATCGCCTGAGGTCAGGAGTTCGAGACCAGCCTGGCCAACATGGTGAAACTCTGTCTCTACTAAAAATACAAAAATTACCCAGGCATGGTGGTGCATGCCTAAAGTCCCAGCAACTCGGGAAGCTGAGGCAGGGGAATCACTTGAATCCGGGAGGAGGCAGAGGTTGCGGTGAGTTGAGATCACTCCACTGCACTCCAGCCTGGGCGACAAAGCGAGACTCTGTCTCAAAAAAAAAAAAAAGGAAAGAAAGAAAAAGGAAAAAAGAAAAGGAAGAAATGTGTTCGGCCTCTAATGGGCTTAGCTATTCTCAACAACAAGGTGACAACCACACTGTAAGGCTGTCCTTGGCTGTGCAGCTCCAAACCCCAGTCCCACTACATCTGGCCTGGCCAACTGATCCCCTCTCCACACATCCAGAAGTTTCCGATGGAGCTGCATCGCATGCCTGAACCCAAAGCTGGTAAATCACTCATACCTGCAAGCCCCCGGTATCACCTACCTTCACTCCCCGAGGTCCAGGATAGCCCGGAGGGCCTGCCGACCCTGGTGGACCCTGGGAGGAAAATAAGGTCAGTGCCATTCTAGACAGTCCTTTCCACATTCTAAGAGTCCTCATCTCTCTCCTCTGTGGCACCTGACTGCAGGTCCTGCCTCCCGATCCTCGTACCCAACCCAGCCTAACCTCCTGGTCACTCACCTGGGCCCCTTTCTCTCCCGTGGGGCCCTCATGTCCTGGGTGACCCTGGGGAAGAAACATTCTAAGTTGTCAGAGCCCAAAACTTGCCATTCCAATTCCCAAGCCTCCCCTTTCTCCTTCCTCCTTTTCCCAGCTCGTGGTTCTCACCGGAGGGCCATCGGATCCTGGGAGGCCTGGAATTCCTGGGTTTCCAGGGGGACCCTGAAAGAAGATGAACAGCAGGGGAGAGACAGAGGTGCTCAGAGCCCTGGAGCACCACTAGGATCAGATCTACGCAGACATGCAGCCGCCTCAAGGTTAGGAAATAAGCAGACCTCGCTGGCCAGGAAATCTATCCCAGCTCTGCCCAAACTTGCTGTGTGACCCCAGGCAAGCCCATTTCCCTCTCTGATCCTCAGAAATCCACTGCTTCTAGGAAGGTTACAAGGAAGAACATAAAAACAGTACAAGACTGATAGCACAACAGGGTGACTATAATCAATTATATGTCACCCCGGTTGGAGTGCAGTAGCATGATCTCAGCTCACTGCAACCTCTTCCCAGGTTCAAGTGATTCTCCTGCCTCAGCTTCTGGAGTAGCTGGGACTATAGCATCTGGCTAATTTTTGTAATTTTATTAGAGACGGGGTTTCACTATGCTGGCCAGGCTGGTCTCAAACTCCTGACCTCAAGTGATCCGCCCACCTCGGCCTCCCAAAGTGCTGAGATTACAGGCATGAGCCACTGTGCCTGGCTTCAGTAATAATTTAACTGTACATTTAAAAATAACTAAAAGAGGCCGGGCGTGGCTCACGCCTGTAATCCCAGCACTTTAGGAGGCCGAGGAGGGTAGATCACCTGAGGTCAGGAGTTCAAGACCAGCCTGGCCAACATGGTGAAACCCTGTTTCTACTGAAAATACAAAAATTAGCTGGGCCTAGTGGTGGGCACCTGTAATCCCAGCTACTTGGGAGGCTGAGGTAGGAGAATCACTTGAACCCAGGAGGTTGAGGTTGCAGTGAGCTGAGATCATGCCATTGCACTCCAGCCTGGACAACAAGAGTGAAATTCCGTCAAAAAAAAAAAAAAAAAAAAAACTAAACTAAAATGGTATAACTGGATTGTTTGTAACACAAAGAATAAATACTTGAGGGGATGGATACTACATGACATGATTCTTATGCGCATGCCTGTATCAAAATATCTCATGTACTCCATAAGTATATACCTACTATGTACCCACAAGGATAATAAATAAAATTAAATTAAAACAGTGCAAGAGACATGTTGAAATAGAGGCTTCACAGCCACACCCCTTTCTTTAAAAATGCCCAGCCAGGCATGATGGCTCTTGCCTGTAATCCCAGCATTTTGGGGGGCCAAGGCAGATGAAGTGCTTGAGCCCAGGAGTTCAAGACCAGCCTGGGCAACACAGGGAGACCCCATCTCTACAAAAAAAAGAGAAAAGAAAAATTAGCCAGGCATGGTGGCATGCGCCGATAGTCCCAGCTACTCGGGTGGCTGAGGTGGGAGAATCTCCTGCGCCCAGGGAAGCCAAGGCTGCAGTGAGGCATTATTGAGCCACTGCACTCCAGCCTGGGTGACAGAGTGAGACCCTGTCCCTGCACCCCAAAAAAAGACATGTGCAGAAAGAAGTGTGTTTGCCAGGGAAGGCGGAAGCAGATGTGCCAGGGAACAAAGATGAGACCCACAGGGCCTGTGCATCTTGGTAATATCTTCTGTGACAGGCTTCTGTGGGCTCTCTGTATCCTGACAATATCCCTTATGTGAGCTAGCCTTGGTGGGTTTCTGTTTCTTGCAACCAATCCTTCCCCAACAAGGATACTTTGTAACTCTGGGCTGGCTTAGGGAATGTTGCAGTTTATCACTATCCAGAGCTAACAGAGGGGTCCTGGTGGGAAGATTTGCTTGGCAACAGAGTTGAAGGAAGAAGACTTGAGGAGGTCGCGGTAGGTGGAGCTGTCACTCACCTTCTCCCCAGGAGTGCCGATGAGTCCCTGGGGACCGGGGAGTCCCTGGGGACAGAAAAAGAAGATGAGGGAAGGCATAAGAAAGAAGCGGTGAGCGTGGAGGTTGGTAAGCCTGGTCATGGTCTAAGGTCTGAACTGACCACTCCCATGCCCCATTATTGGGAAAGATAGTTCAAACCTGGGACCCATGGTTTCCCTGCTGTCCTGGAGGGCCTGGTTCTCCTGGAGGACCCTGGGGAGAAAGTGGGGTTTCAGTGAAGCTGAGAGGGGTCATGGTGTTGAGGTGTTAGTGAAATTGCCTTTGGGGGGTCAGTCATGGAAGGGAATAGGGATGTGGACAATCGGGGTCAGAGTGTCAGAAGGATCAGGGGTCAAAGGGCACAGGGCACGTACCACATTGCCTTTGGCACCAGGAGCACCATCAATTCCAGTCACACCCTAGGGGAAAAGAGGATGTGACACCAAGACAGAGCAACAAGCTGGGAGCCTGAGTCTGAGACACCGAGAGATGCAGGTGGAAAGGTAAGCAGGGCCGGACACTGTGGCTCGTGCTTGTAATCCCAGCATTTTGGGAGGCTGAGGCGGGTGGATCACCTGAGGTCGGGAGTTTAAGACCAGCCTGGCCAACATTGTGAAACCCCGTCTTTACTAAAAACACAAAAATTAGCCAGGCATGTAATCTCAGCTACTCAGGAGGCTGAGGCAGAAGAATAGCTTGAACTTGGGAGGTGGAGGTTGCAGTGAGCAGAGATCGCGCCACTGCACTCCAGCCTGGGTGACAAGGGCAAAACTCTGTCTAAAAAAAAAAAAAAGAAAAAAAGAAAGGTGAGCGGGCAGAGAAGCCAGCAACAGATATGGACATGCAGAGCACAGAAAAGCGAGGAAAAAAAGACAGACAGGGGGCCCAGGAACAGTGGCTCAGGCCTGTAATCCCAGCACTTTGGGAGGATCGCTTGAGGCCAGGAATTCAAGATGAGCCTGACCAACATGGTGAAACCCCGTCTCTACTAAAAATTCAAAAATTAGCCAGGTGTGGTGGTGGGTGCCTGTAGTCCCAGCTACTCAGGAGGCTGAAGCATGAGAATCGCTTGAACTCAGGAGGTGGAGGTTGCAGTGAGCTGAGATCTTGCCACTGCACTCCAGCCTGGGCGACAGAGCGAGACTCTAATCTCAAAACAAACAAACAAAAAGACAGACATGGATGCAGAGAGCCAGTGACACTCACCGGGCGACCCGTGGGGCCAGGAGAGCCTCTGGGGCCAATCAGTCCTCGTGGACCCTGCAAGGGAGCAGGCGAATTATCTCCACATCACCTCTGTGTGGCCTTGTGAGTTCCAGGGAGCCTATGAGTCCTGGGGCCCTGGGAGTCCTGACTCCCTCCCCTGCACCAAGCAAGGGGCCCAGGGATCCCTGATACTCACCGGCTCCCCCGCCTGGCCAGTGGGCCCTGGAGGTCCCTCTGCTCCCTGTGGAAAAGCGTCGTTACTTGGGAACAGGAAGGTACAACCCTTGGAGAGCCACCTCCCCTCATCTGGGCAGCCCCTTCCAGGGGGTCTCGGAATTAGACCAAGATCCCTAGGAACCCACAGACTAAGTTCATGGGATTCCATTCAGGCCCCTGACTCCAATCCTAGACCTGCAAGTCTCACCTCCTCACCCCACAATTTGTCCCCAGCTCTCAAGCTGGCCACTGAGACCTCCAGATCTTCCTCTCTGATTCTCACTCAGGCTTCCAAACTTACTCTCCAAACCAGGCCCTAACTCTCTTCTAAACTTACCCTCTCACCATCCTCTCCTGGGGGACCGGGTTGCCCCACATGGCCAAAGTCACCCTGGAGAGGAAACAGAGGGGAGTTCAGAGTGGAAGGGTGTGGGTGTAGAGACCAGCCCCCTGGGAAGGCAGATGGGGTGTGAGGAGGGACACAGGGATCATGACTCTGATACTGAGGGAGGAGCGGGGAGGCTTGAATATTGGGAGGAGGGCTTAGACCTGGGGGAGGGACCTCACACACTCACCCTTTGGCCCTTTTCACCAGGCAGCCCTGGGAGGCCATCGAAGCCACGATCACCCTGTCCAGAGACACCAGTGATCCTTGAGCCCATAAGCCTGACAGCCCCACCAAGTCTTATCTCAGCCCCATCACCTACCTTAGGTCCAGTGTCCCCTGGGAGGCCCCGAGCCCCATCTGCTCCAGGGCGGCCCTATGGGGAAAGTGAGCCCAAGAGTCAAGGATGAACCTTCCCTGTACCCCTCCCCCAAATTAGGAACCCAACTTCATCATCAACGTCATCAAGTTTTTTTTTTTTTGACAGGGTCTCTGTCACTCAGGTTGGAGTGCAGTGGCACATTCTCAGCTCACTGCAACCTCAGCCTCCCGAGTAGCTGGGACCACAGGCGCATGCCACCACGCCTGGCTAACTTTTTGTATTTTTGGTAGAGATGGTGGGGGGTTCACCTTGTTGCTCAGGCTGGTCTTGAACTCCTGAATGCAAGCAATCCACCCACCTCAGCCTCCCAAACTGCTGGGATTACAGGCATGAGCCACCATGCCTAGGATAAGATATTATTTTTTAAAATTTATTTATGTATTTTAGAGCTGAGGTCTTGCACTCCAGGCTGGAGTGCAGTGGCATGATCATAGCTCAACACAGCTTGGAACTCCTGGCTCAAGCAATCCTCCCACCTCAGCCTACCAAGTGGCTGGGACTACAGGTGTGCACCACCGCAGCTGGCTAATTTTTTATTTGCATTTTGTGTAGAGACCGGGTTTTGCCATGTTGCCCAGGCTGGTCTCAAACTCCTGGGCTCAAGCCATCCTTTCACCTCAGCCTCCCAAAGTGCTGGGATTACAGATATCAGCCGCTATGCTATGGCTGATTTTATTTATTTATTTATTTGTTTGAGAAGGGGTCTTGCTCTGTTGCCCAGGCTGGAGTTATATATATGCTATATACATATACACACACACATATATATATCATATATATAACTATGGTGACATGTCACTGAACAACAGGGATACGTCCTGAGAGATGCATCAGTGGGCAATTTTGTCATTGTGTGAACATCATAGAATGCACTTACACAACCGTGGATGGTACAGCCTACCAAACACCCAGGCTATGCAGTGTAACCTGGTGCTGCCACACTACACCTGAACAATGCGCAACTGTACCAAATCTCACAGGCAGTTGTAACACTATAGTAAGTATTTATATGTCTAAACATATCCAAACACAGAAATGGTACAGTAAAAATACAGTATTATAATCTCATGGGACCAGCATCTTATTTATTTATTATTATTATTAATATTTTGAGACTCAGTCTCACTCTGTCACCCAAGCTGGCGTGCAGTGGCTCACTGCAACCTCCGCTTCCTGGATTCAAGCCATTCTCACGCTTCAGCCTCCCAAGTAGCTGGGATTACAGGCGCACGCTGTCATGCCCAGCTAATTTTTGTATTTTTAGTAGAGACGGGGTTTCCCCATGTTGGCCAGGTTGATCTCAAACTCCCAACCTCAAATGATCCACCTGCCTCAGCCTCCCTAAGTGCTGGTATTACAGGCATGAGCCACTGCGCACAGCCAGTCATCTTATAAGCATCATTATGTGGTGCATGACTCTATCTGAAATTGACTTGTTTGTCATTTCCTTCCATGTGACAGGCCTCTTTTTTGCCATGCTGTTACTTCCACTTCCCCATCTGTTCATCTGGTTCTATTTCAGATCTCAGGACAAGCATCACTCCTGCAGGCAAGTCCTTCCTGACTCTGCGGCCTGGCCGGATTCCTTTGACACACACTCAGTGGAGCTGCCATTCCCTGCCTTCAGCACTCTTTTCCCACTAACGACACCAGCAGACCTCAAGGTCACAAAGCCAAGGCTCATGTTGGGTGCTGAGGGATGGATAAGGGGTGGTCTGGGGACCTAGCTGTCACTCACCATCTTGCCCACTCGGCCCGGGGGTCCATGAGGTCCTTGCAGGCCTCGGGGACCCTAGAAGAAAGAGAAAAGGAGGGAGGAAAGGAAAATAAGAAGAAAGGGGGACTTATTCTATTGTATTAAAAAGAAATTAGAGATGGGGTCTTGCTGTATTGCCCAGGCTGGACACCTGGGCTCAAGTAATACTCCCTCCTCAGCCTCCCAAGTAGCTGAGACAAGTGTGTGCCACTGTACCCAGCTTGGAAGGACATATTTATTTATTGTATAGACAGGGTCTCCCTATGTTGCCCAGACTGGTCTTGAACTCCTGGCCTCATGCAATCCTCCCACCTCAGCCTCCCAAAGTGCTGGGATTCCAGATGTGAGCCACCATTCTCTAAGAAAGTCATTAATTGCAAGGATATCCCCAGCCCCTTTGGCATTTTCCCCATCCAGCACTGTATCTTGTGGTCCTGGGGGAAGGTTCTTCCCATCCTATCCTGCCCTATCTCCACCAGTCTCACCTGTGGCCCTTCTGCTCCCTCCTCTCCTTTCAGACCTGGATGCCCGGGGAGACCCTTGGGGGAGGAGAGACGGAGGAGTGTGGTTAGATGATTCTTTACTAATGCATGCACCGCCCCCTCCATGCAGTCCCCTTACTCACCACAGGGCCTGGGCGCCCAGTGAGCCCCACTGGGCCAGGGGGGCCTTTCATAGACAGCTGGAAAGACAGAGGAGCCAGAGCTTGGGGCCTCCCACGAGACCCCCAACATTCCCCACAGAGACATCTCCAGGAGAAAAATAACCCCCTTCTCCTGCCCAGCCCCTCCTTACGCCGAGGCTCTATCACTCTCTGGGGTTCCTCCCACTATGTCCACACCTCCCACTCACCTGAGTCTGCTGCAGAACCGCCTGAGCCTGGGCCTGCTGGAATGAGACTGGGGGTCCTTTAAAGGAGCCACCTGCAAACTGGAACTGGGAGGAATTTAGTGGTGAGGGAAGCCCCCAGGAGAGCCCCCTCCTGGATGAGGACTCCACTCCCCAAGGCTGGGCCACTCCCTCTCCTTCTTACCGGCATCATGATCACAGTGCCTGGGGGGCCTCGGATCCCATCAATGCCGGGGATTCCTGGGAGGCCCGCAGGGCCCTGAGAGAGGGATGGAGGAAGAGAGGTGGAGACAGGGAGAGAGGCAGAGAGACAGCGAGGACAGGGGAGGTACAGAAGGATGAGTCAGAAAGAGAGAGAGAGGGAGAAATGGAGAGAGACACAGACAGAATCAGAGAGGGATCATGGCAAGGAAAGAGAGAGAGAAGTAGAGAGAAGGGGAAAGGAAAAGACAGAGATAGAGACAGAGACAGAGAGAAGGGGAGAGAGAGACGGAGAAGGATGGAGGCAGATGTAGAAACATACAGAGACAGAAACAAAGAGAGACAGAGAGAGACAGACAGAGGCAGAAAAACCAGGGAAAGAGAGACAGAGATGGAGAAATAGAGAGAGAGGCAAAGACAGAGAGACGGAGGGAGGGAGAGAGACAGAGACCAACAGAGACAGAAGAGAGACAGAGACAGAGTCACAAAGGAGAAAGACAGAGATGAAAGACACTCAGAAACAGAGACAGTCAAAAGAAGAAAAGCAAAGAGTAGGCCCCAGAAACACAAGGGGAACCAGAGAAATAGTTCACAGATGGGAGACAGAGAACAGAAGAGGTCAGTGCCAGCCCCGGGATGGTGTTCCCAAGTGCCACGCCCTCATATCTATGTTCAGACTGTCATGCTCCCAGCCCCAAACCTCACTCCTCTGAGAAGTATACACCCCAGTGAGAGTCTCTTACCGGTGGACCAGGGTCGCCAGGGAATCCTGGGGGGCCGGGAGGGCCTGAGGGGCCAACCACCCCCTGTTGGGGACAGAGAAACAGGAGTCACAGGAAATGCAAAATTTGAGCTAGGCTGACTTTCAACCTGCCACTGACTCTAACCTCAGGCTGACCTCCCTACCCCACTACAGAGCCACTCCAACTCCGCTAATGCAATGCTGACCCACACTCACCCCCAACGCTACTCTCGGACCCCTATTCTTTTTTTAGAGATGGTCTCACTCTGTCACCCATGCTGGAGTGCAGTGGTGTGATCATAGCTCACTGCAGCCTCCAACTCCTGGGCTCAAGCAATCCTCCCACCTTGGCCTCCCTAGTAGTTGGGACTGCAGGTGGGTGCCACTATTTTTAAAAAAAATATATGGCTATTTTTAAAGAGATGGGGTCTTGCTATGTTGCCCAGTCTGTATGTTGTTCATCCTCCCTATTTTGACTCACCCTTTAAGCCTCAAGTGTCCACTACCCTCCACTTGGCCAGGCAACATTACACCCCCAACTCCTCACTCTAGGGGCTTAAACACCCCTCAGCTGGAAAGGAGACTGGAAGAAGGAAACACAGCCATGACTTACTCGGGGTCCTGGGGCTCCTGGAGGTCCCTCAAACTGCTGCCCCTGAAGGGAAAAATGAGTGTCGGTGACCACTGTCATCATGAAGCCTCTCAACCCCCTTGCAATCCAGACCCCTCACCTTTTCAATCACTGCAGGCTCTCCTTTTGCTCCTTTCTCTCCAGCACCCTGGGGTGGGGTCAGGGGAGATGGGGAGAAAAGAGATGTGAACTTGGACATAAGCCCCTCAGCTATCTGATCACGCACACGCGCACGCACACACACACACGGGGTCCACCCTCAGAGCCCCTTCTCCTCTACTGTAACCAATATGCACTGAGAAGCTCAGCCCCCCGCATCCACCGGGCAATACCATGTCAAGATGAAGAGCGTGAACTCCAGAGCCTGCTGCCCAATACTGATCCTGCATCTGCCTTTTACTAACTGAGTGATGTTGGGAAACTTAGTCAACCCCTATGGCCACTTAGAGGTAATTGGTCCACCTGTAAAGTCAGTGGATGAATGATGACTGCGTATATCGCATGCAAAGATGAATGAATTAAAACAATGCTTGGCACACAACAAGCACTCCAGGTAACAAGGGCAAGTTAGTTACAACTATGTGCCTATGTGCCTCCCCTGTGGAACACCTAGGCTTTTCCTTTCTCCCTTTCTCTCCTTCTTTCTTTCCTTCTTTCTTCTTTTTCTTTTCTTTTCTTTTTTTTTTTTTTTTTTTTTGAAACAGAGTCTTGCTCTGTCCCCCAGGCTAGAGTGCAGTGGTACGATCTCAGCTCACTGCACCCTCTACCTCCTGGGTTCTAGGGATTCTCCTGCCTCAGCCTCCCCAGTAGCTGGGACTACAGGTGCCCGCCAACACACCTGGCTAATTTTTGTATTTTTAGTAGAGACGGGGTTTCACCATGTTGGTTAGGCTGGTCTCAAACTCCTGACCTAGGTGATCCACCGCCTCATCGTCCAAAAGTGCTGGGATTACAGGCATGAGCCACCATGCTTGGCTCCTTTTCTTTCTTTCTTTCTTTCTTTCTTTCTTTCTTTCTTTCTTTCTTTCTTTCTTTTCTTTTCTTTCTTTCTTTCTTTCTTTCTTTTTCTTTTCTTTTCTTTCTTTCTTCCTTCCTTTCTCTTTCTTTTTCTTTCTTCCTTCCTTTCTCTTTCTTTTTCTTTCTTCCTCTCTTTCTTTCTCTTTCTTTCTTTCTCTTTCTTTTTCTTTCTTTCTCTTTCTCTTTCTTTCTTTCTTTTTTCTTTTTTTTCAGAGTCACTCTATTGCCCAGGCAGGCTTTTCCTTTTTTTCCTCTCTCTTCTCCTTCCTTCCTTCCTTCTTTCTCTTGCTTGCTTGCTTTACTTTTTTTTTTTTTGAGACAGGGTCACTGTATTGCTCAGGCTACAATGCAGGGGTACAATCATGGCTCACTGCAATCTCGATCTCCTCAGACTCAGGTGATCCTCCCTCCTCAGCCTCCTGAGTAGCTGGGACCACAGGTGCACACACCACCATGCCCAGCTAATTTTTTTGTTGTTGTTGTAGAGACAGGGTCTTGCTATGTTGCCCAGGCTGAACTCAAACTGGGAGCCACTGCACCTGGCCTCTTTTCTTCTCTTTTCTTTCTTTCTTTCTTTTTTTTTTGAGACGGAGTCTCCCTCTCATGCCCAGGCTGGAGTGCAGTGGCGCGGTCTCGGCTCACTGCAAGCTCTGCCTCCCAGGTTCACGCCATTCTCCTGCCTCAGCCTCCCGAGTAGCTGGGACTACAGGCGCCCGCCACCACGCCCGGCTAATTTTTTGTATTTTTTAGTACAGACAGGGTTTCACCATGTTAGCCAGGATGGTCTCAATCTCCTGATCTCGTGATCAGCCCGCCTCGGCCTCCCAAAGTGCTGGATTACAGGCGTGAGCCACCGCGCCCGGCCCAAGCCTCTTTTCTTTTCTCTAGAGACAAGGTCTTGCTCTGCCACCCAGGCTGGAGTGCAGTGGTGTGATCATGGCTCCCTGCAGCCTCCATCTCCTGGGTTCAAGTGATCCTCCTGCTTCAGCTGGGACCAGAGGCACGCGCCACCACGTTCGGTTAATTTTTTGTATATTTTGTAAAGATAGGATCTCGCTATGTTACCCAGGCTGTCCCAAACTCTTGGGCTCAAGTGATCTTCCTGCCTCAACCTACCAAATTGCTGAGATTATAGGTGTGAGCCACCGTACCCGGCCTCAGTTACCTCTTGATCTCTACCCTCTTCTCTTCTCCCTGCCCTTAACATAAAAAGAGCCTAAAATTTGTACTGACTTAAGATGGTGCTTCGGAACAACAGTCCACCATCTTCTTAGTTTGCTGTCTCTTGGAATAAACCTGCTTAGAATAAACCTGCTTTTCCTTCCACCAATTCTCGTCTCTCTTGTTTTCCTTTCAAACATCATGCCACTGAGCTTGGATTCAGTTACATCGAATGTGTATCCATCTTTCTCCAAGACCAAAATGGAGCATGTGCCAAATTGGTCCACTTCTCTGCGTCCCTCCCTCCCATCTTCCTCCAGGTGACATCCCGACTGCAGATTGTGGGCTTCCCTGCTGCCCCTCTGGCTCCCCCTACTGTCCATGTGCCATTCAGCAGCCGGATAGCTCTTTTTTTTTTAAGGGATGGGGTCTCACTGTTGCCCAGGCTGGCCTCAAACTCCTGGCCTCAAGCGATCCTCCTGCCTCAGCCTCCCAAAGCATTGAGATTACAGCCGTGAGCCACTGCCCCCAGCCCAGAGGGAGGTTTTAAAGCTCCAAGTCAGATCATGTTCCTTCACAAGTGCTCAAGTGGCATCTCCTGGTGCTTGGAGTAAAAGCCAAGCGCCTCTCTCTAGTCACAGAGTCAACTATTAGCACAGTGCCTGATACAAGAGGTGCAGAAGTCTAAAGAGAGACTGGCCTTTTGTGGCTCCAGGTAGGAATCCCTTCTAAGTCCTCAAGATGTGAAAAAAGTAAGTAAATAAAATAACACAGGAACAGAAGACCGTATACCACATGTTCTCACTTATAAGCGGGAGATAAATGAGAACACATGGACACATAGAGGGCAACAACAGACACTGGGACCTATTGGAGGGTGGAGGGTGGGAGGAGGGAGAGGATCAGGAAAAATAACTAATGGGTACTAGGCTTAATACCTGAGTAATAAAATAAATAATTTGTACAACAAACCCCCATGACACAAGCTTACCTATGTAACAAGCCTGCAGTTGTACCCCTGAACTTAAGATAAAAGTTTAAAAAAAAAGAAAAAATTAAATAAATTTTTTAATTGTTCGGTTTTTTTTTCAAGATGGAGTCTCACTTTGTTGCCCAGGCTGGAGTGCAGTGGCACGATCTTGGCTCATTGCAGCCTCTGCCTCCCGGGTTCAAGCAATTCTCTTGCCTCAGCCTTCCCGGTGGCTGGGATCACAGGCACGTGCCACCACTCCCGGCTAATTTTTTGTATTTTTAGTAGACATGGGGTTTCACCATGTTGTTCAGGCTAGTCTCAATCTCCTAATCTCAAATGATCTGCCCACCTCGGTCTCCCAAAGTGCTGGGATTACAGGTGGGAGCCACTGTGCCCTGCCTAAATAAATAAATTTAAAAAAAATTTTTTTAAATAGGAATCCCACTCTCTTGCACCTAACCCCAGCCACCTAGATACTCACAGGAAAGATCTGGAACTGAGTCCGAGACGGATATTCTGCTGCCCGGAAGTCAGGGCCCATGGTGGAATCATCTCCTTCTTCAACCTCCTTGGCTGCCTTGGTCTCCGGGGTCCCCAGCTCGGTTCCACTGTCAGGGTCCAAGCTCCCCTGAGAACGTTAGGACAGACCAAAGTTTCCCCTGACCTCCTTATTTTCTGCCACCCCCCTAACCCTTGGGGTCTCCCCTCTTCCAGCCCCATCCAACCTCTAGGATCGTGGCATTGAGTCCAGTAGTCACAGTGGAGGTGACGACCAAAGGCGTGGGGGTAGGAGGCAGATTTGGAGCTGGAGTCTCTGTCTTGGGGATGTCAGTGGAGGTCTGGAGCAGGGATGGAGGCAGCCTTGGGTCTCGGGGGAGGGCAATCAAGACAAAAGGGAGGCACCCTCCCACTGTCCCCAGGAGCTCCCAGTCTGGGGACAGGGACAGAGGAGGCAAAGAGCACCAGAGGCCAGTGGAGACAAAAGTGGGCCGGCTGGAGCAGGGCTACCAGCAGAGGGAGCCATCGTGGATGGAGGAGGTGCTGAGCCAGGCTGGCCCTAAAGCCCAGTGGTCAAGGTCAAGGTCCAACATTCAGGGCCAGCCTCCTGGAAGCCTAGCCCACATGTCCTCTCCCAAGGCAGAGTTCAGCGGCCAGCAGGCCACAGTCAGAGAGGGAGTGGCAGCTCCTTCTGGCCTGGACAGCTGCAGAGGAACTGGGTCAAGGCGGGGGGTGGGGGGGCATTGTGGGAAGAGGGCGGGGGGGTCCCCGGTGAGGGAACAAGGCTGAGGAAGGGGCTGAAGAGGGGCCCACTACTCCTGGTGTTTGCATTCTTGGCAAAGAAGATCTGGAACTGAGATGTAGCGCAACCAGTGACTCCCCCACCAGCCAAAGACCCCAAGCAACGACCCCCACCAAGGATCCCCCAACCCAGTGACCCACCAAGAATGACCTATATCAACAGACCCCAATGATTCTAGAACTAGAGACCCACAAACAACCCCTCCCACTCCCATCAATGGCCTCAACCCGTTACTGCTCCATTCAGTGATATTTCCCAACCAGTGACCTCAACCAGTGACACTCTCTTGACCATTAGCACCAACTAGTGACTCTCCAACTAATAACCCCTATCAGTGACCACTAATCAATTATTCCTCTAACCAGTGATGCTCCAACAATGAATACCCATAAATAAGTGCAACAAAACCATCCTAACCAATGACCCCCAAACAGTAATTCCACCCATCAATGACTCCCTAACTAATAATTCCCTCAGGGACTCCCAAACCAATTACCCCATCCGCTACCCCCTGAAAATCACTCTTCCAACTTGTGGCCCCAATGAGTGACCCCACTATGACTTCCAGTCAGTGACCACCCACCAACAACCCCCAGTCATTGACCCTAAACTAGGGACATCAGTAACACCAATAATGGTTTCTATCCATGACCTTCCACTGTGATCCCCAGCTAGGTGCACCCCAAACACTGACCTCAATTAATATCTCCCTCAATGATTCCCCACTATCCAGCAATCCCTATCAGGGAAGCCAAATAATGCCCCCAATTAATGACTCTCCCAATGAATAACTGTCCCCAATGACCCCAAGCAGAGAACCCCAAACAATGACACACTAACTAATAAACACGTCATTCAACCTAGCCAATGATCCTCCCTTAAACAGTAGCCCTCATCAAGAACTCCCTTAAAATCAGGAACTTATCTGGGTCTGTCCCCTCCCTCTAGTGCTCCAGGACTGGAGATTGAGGGGGTCAGAGACGGGAGAGGTCATAAGATGGGACCCACCCCGACCCTGTTATCAGTCACCCTGACAGTCAACAGTCACCTGAGAGAAGTCGGAGCTCATGGATCCGAGACCAGAGAAAAAGATTATAGATGAGGGACCAGAGATTAGTAGGGATGGGAGACTAGAAGTCAAGCACCAAGACCAGAAGTCAGATGGTCAAGACCGGAAGTCAGGTGGTCAAAACCGGAAGTGAGAGGTCTCAGGGCCCTTACCTGGTTCTCTGGGGAGTCAGGAGGTGGACTTGAGGTCAAAATTTCCTTGTTCTTCTTTTTCCTGCCCTTCCCCTTGCGACGTCGCCCTTTCTTCCTCCCTTTTCCCTTCCCCTTCCGCCGAGGACGAGGGGTTTCTAGTTCATCCTGGGGAGCCTGGGAGGAGGGTTCCAGTCAGGTCTAGAGCATCCCACCAGCAGAGACCCCATCATTCAGGCCACCTGGGGTGAGGCTGGCTCATGGCCCATGGGTCCTCACTCAACCCTGTGACCTGGAGTCGACATTATTCATGTAACCTGGGGTCAAGGGTGGCTCAGGAATATGACTTGAGGTCAAAGTCATTCATGCCTGGGATGTGTTGGAGGTCATGGGTCACCTAACCCCATGTCTGGGGGATGAGAATTCATCCTTTCCAGGGATCTGGAGCCAGGAAGGACCCAGCCTGTGTCCTGAGATTAGGAGTCATGGAGTCCCTCACTCACCCCTGTGGCCGCCGGCACCAGGTTGTCACAGTCGAGGAGGTACCGCTCACAAGCCTGGAAGGCAGCCTGAGGATCTGGGCTTATCAGCAGCTCCTGAATGTCTCCCTGGGGGTTGGGGGCGTAGGAGTCAAGGAAGGCAGCCATACAGCCATAGGCTTACTCTGACCCCCCAACCCCCAGCAGTCTTGCCCACCTCCTGGCACCAGGGTGCGATGCTCCCCCACTCAGAGCATGCTAAGTATAAGGAGGAGATGACCCCATCACAGCCCTAGTGATCTCTCTATCCTCTGTAACTAAGAGAAGGAAAGATCCTATCAGGGGCACACCTGATCCCAACCACAAGCCACATCCCACACATCTGCCCCACTAGAGGTGCATCAGTTCCTTCACAGGTTCAAGTGATTCTCAGCCTCCCGAGTAGCTGAGATTACAGGCGTGTGCCACCACGCCCAGTTAATTTTTGAATTTTTAGTAGAGACAAGGTTTTGCCACGTTGGCCAGGCTGGTCCCGAACTCCTGGCCTCAAGTGATCCACCTGCCTTGGCCTCCCAAAGTGCTGAGATTACAGGTATGAGCCACTGCGCCCGGCCAAGACCATAAATTGTGACAATGCCTACTTGGCTTGTTGTGGGAAGATCCAGTACTGGGGATAAGGAGGAACATGAGATAGATCAGGCCCCTGGCCTCCCAGAGGTGACACACATCACGGTCACACACAGCCAACAAAGGTCTCCACACCCAGAACACACATCACACAACCACACAACACAGCTGCTTGCTGGCTCCCAAAGTCACAACCGCCCCCACACAATCACACACTATCACAAAAACCAGCACCATCTTAGGTCACAGTCTCAGATGCACGACAACACCAGATCTTTCCACAACAAGCCAAGTAGGCGCTGTCACAATTCACGGTCTTGTGGCTCTGCAATCTCACAGTCATGCACTGCAACGGCACACACAAGCGTGCACTGGCACAACTGGATCTTCCCACAAAAAGCCAAGTAGGCATCGTCACAATTTATGGTCTTGGCCGGGCGCGGTGGCTCACACCTGTAATCCCAGCACTTCGGGAGGCCAAGGCAGGTGGATCATTTGAGGCCAGGAGTTCGGGACCAGGCTGGCCAAAATGGCAAAACCTTGCCTCTACTAAAAATTCAAAAATTAGCTGGGCGTGGTGGCACTCACCTGTAATCTCAGCTACTTGGGAGGCTAAGAATCACTTGAACCCGTGAGGTGGAGGTTGCAGGGAGCTGAGATCGAGCCACTGCACTCCAATCTGGGTGACAGAGCAAGGCTCCATCTCAAAAAAAAAAAAAACAAATTATTGTCTTGTGGCTCTGCAATCTCACAATCACATGCTGCAATGGTGCACGAAAGCATGCACTCACTTCCCTTAGCTTCCTGGGGATAGATTGAAGCTTGACATCTTCCTTCTTTAATATCCTTTCCAGATTCAGGCTGTAGACAAAACATCCCACCCTCTGTCTCAGTTTCCCCCATCACTGAACTCCTACCTCGAAAGTCTTCTCCCCAAGGTCCTGGGTCCCCAGCACAGTGAGTCCGGCTATGCTGATGAAGCGGGGGCCATGGCCCAAGACAGGCGGCTGAGCTTCACAGTCAGCTACCAGGGTCACCATCTCACCATCTATGCTGACTGCCACACGGTGCCACCTGCAAGGGGACAGCCTCAGTGTGGGTGCTTCTCACCCCACCCCTCATCCACAGACCCCCGCCCACTCTCCTCATGCTCACCTGCCATCTGTGAGGTTGACCTGCTGGGGAAGGGGGCGGAAGGGGTCACCTAGGAGACCCAGCGCTGGGCCCAGTGCCAGGCCCAACTGCCGGGCACCCCTTTCATCATAAATGGACAGCAGGACAGACTGATTGGCTGGCTGGCCCCGCAAGGTGATCAGCAAGGAGAAGTTCTCAGGAAAGTGGCCATCTGAGTGGGCAGAGGGAACAGGGCAGCTCAGATGGCCCAGCAGTGCCTCCCTCCAGGGAGGTACCCAGGCCTTCTACTCCAACTTACCTGGAAAGAGTTCCCACGTGGGGATGCCTAGTGTGCTGGCCTGGCCCACTCTGAATGCCCGGTCACCCTCTGGAGTCCTCTGGGGACAGAAGCCAGGCCCCTCAGGGACCCCAGCCTGGCCTCCCCGCACACCCAGGGCCTTCAGGACATCCACAGGATCTGCAGCAGAGAGAAGCCCGGGGGGTCGGGCAGAGGTGGGGAACAGCTAGAACAAGCCCAGGATTCCAGGATAGAGGCTCAGGGTTTTTTTAGGGGGCTCAGCCTCTCCCTCCCTCACACCATGTGTTTGTGGCTCAGGAAGAAGGAGCAGGCCTGGGCCCCCAGCACCCCCCGCCTCCTCACCACCCCACAGATGTTCCGACCTCAGCAGCCTGTTGACTCTGTTTTTTTTTTCCCTTGGTTTTTGGTGAGAAAAAAAGTTGACCTACTTCTGGGATGAATCAAAGCTTCCTGGCCTAAGCCCCAGAGTGGAACTGTCCCCCTCTCCCTGCTCCCCCACACAGGCTCCCTAGGGGTACATCCCAGGCCTGGAGCCCCCTTGCCAGGGGAAACCCATGTGGAGAGGAGGCGCTTCCAGTGTGTTTTCTTCTCCCACCTCCTCCCTCTCTCTAGCTTCCTCTTTTGACCACCATCAGCCACAACCTCTTCCTTTTGACTACAGCCATTTTGGAGCTCCTCCCTCTGACCATATGCCTCTGACCATGCCCACTAACTTCTTTTGCGGGTTACCCCCTCTGACCCTCTGATCTTCTTCTGCCTGACCCCAGCCTATTCCCTCTGATCTCCTTTTTCCATCTGACCCCAAACTCCTCCTTCTGAATTTCCCCTTTGACCTCTTCCCTCTGACTTTCACCTCTAACCTCTTCCCTCTGACCCTCTTCTCTGACCTCCTCCCTCCGACTTTCCCCTCTGACCTCCTCCCTCTGAATGTCCCCTCTGATCTCCTCTCCTGACTTTCCCCTCTGACCTCCTCCCTCTGACTTTCCCCTTTGACCTCTTCCTTCTGACTTTCCCCTCTAACCTTCTCCCTCTGACCTTCCCCTCTGACCTCCTCCCTCTGAGCCTCCCCTCTGATCTCTCCTCTGACTTTTCCCTCTGACCTCCTCCCTCTGACTTTCCTGTCCAACCTCCTCTCCTCTGATTTTCCCCTCTGACCTCCTCCCTCTGACTACCCCTGACCTTCTCCCACTGCCTATCCTGATCTCCTCCATCTGCCCCATAACCTCCTCATTTCATCTCTCTGACCTCCTCCTTCTGACCAGCTGTCTCTGATAACCTCCAGATCTCCCCTGTCTGACCCTCTCCCTCTTTCATCCCAGCTAAGGAAAGGACTTGTCTGGCCCAACAGTTCCTAATCTAGGCCATGCTACCAGCCCCACCCCGGCAGGCAGCCCGGCCAGTGCTAAGTGGAACCACATGGCTTGGGCAGGGGCGGGTGGGGGCTTCCCCTGGGCCCCGAGCCCCCGTCTGATTCCCCCCTCCCCCTACCCTCAGCAAACTGTCCCACTGACCCCCTGCCCCAGCCTCTTGGCGGGAGCTGGATTCTCCCGAATCTGCCATGACCTCACCCCCGGGGGAGGCTCTGCTGATCTCACCACGGGGAGCCGGGGTGGGGGGTAAGACGTTGGGGAGGCAGGGGCTTGGATGAAGGACCCTCATTCCCACTCTTCCTAGGTCAGAACCCTCATTTTCCAGACTCCTCAGAGGCCTGTTTCAGCCTCTGTTTCCTCTTGCCTCCAATCTCCTTCTCCCCCCATCCTTGCCCGCCCTCTCTCTGTCCCACTTTCTGTGCCGGGTCTTTCCAGGCCTCTATCTGTATCCAAGTCTCTTTCTCTCTCTCTCTCTCTCTTTCATTCTCTCATTCTCTCTCTTTTCTCAATCTCTCTCTCTCTCCACCCACCTTCCCCAACCCATCACCCCAGCCCCCATCTCTAATTGCCTGTTTTGTGGCTGGGCTGTCATTAAGAGAAATCTGGGTTGCAGTCCCCTGGGGCTGAGATCTGGGCTCCCAGGCTCTGCTGACCACAAGAGTCACTTCCCCACGGAACAATCATCCCAGCTGCCCCATCTCAGCCTGGGGCCCAGGGCAGGATTGAGACCGACCACCTCACCCAGCCTGGAGGCTCTCCCCTGACCCAGACCCTAACCTCTCTGCAGAGGAAAGAGGGTCTTTCCTCAACTACCACTCATTTACATTAAGAAAGTCCTTCCCGGCATCCAACTCAAAGATCTCCCGCTTGAAACTTGTGTCCCCTCTGGAATGACCTTTCAGAAACTGACTGCCCTTTCTTTTCACAGCTGGCATTACGACAAAAAGGCACACAAGCTGCATTGAGTCCTGCCTACAGGGGACAGGGGGCGGGGGGGGGTCTGTCAGGGGCCCAGGCTGCCCCCTGCCACTCTCCCCTGTGCTAGTCAGGGCCCCCAGGGGGATGTTGGGTGGGGTCTGGGATGTGGAGGGACAGAGGCAGGGACTGAGTCAGGGCATGACTGGGAACCCCCCAGGTGTGTGATGTGTGTGCAAATACGTGTATGTGCATGAGATTGTACAAGCGTGGGTGAGTCTGAGTGAGACAGGCAGAGAATAGCTGGGCATATGTCATTTCTCCAGGTGTCAATGTGTGCAAATATTTGGCTTCTAATGGAGGGATTAGGTACAGTTTCTTGACGTGTGGCCATGTAACGCTTGCAGCGAGCTTGCAGGTGTGTCTGCGACTGTAACACCTCGGACTTCTGATGGGGGAGTGCCGTTCTGTGTGAGAGTGTGACCCAGTGGGTGAGTGGGTGACGGGTTGTGAATGTTGACAGTGTTTGTTCGGATGTCAGGGGCAGCATGTGTGAGAATTTGAGCGCGTGGGAGGGTCATAAAAGCTGAGACCATTTGGCGGGTGGCTGAAGGGGTTGCCTGGACACGGTGTTTCACATTCCTGGAGTCCCAGGGGACTTATATTCAGAGTGGATGCCTGAGATTCCACGACCATGTGGATGTGTGAGCGTGGGAATGAGGCATAGTCCAATCAGGGATTAACCATATGGACAGGCAACTTCCTGGACTCCAAAGTAAGAAGTGTGCTGTGGTGTGTGTGCCTGTGTGTGCGCGCGTGTGTGTGTGTGTGTGTGTGTGTGTGTGTGTGTGTGTGTGTGTTGGGAGACTGAGCTCACCTTAGAAAGGGATTTCCAGGAGGGCCTAGTCTGGGATCTCTCAGGTCAGGGAAGCCCCATCTCCAACATTTAAGAAGCTACGCCACCCCCTGACTCCCGGAGCGCCCCCCACTCCGAACCCTGCGGGGCGGGACAGGGCGCCCAGCCAGATGCGCGCAGCTGGGCGTGCGTCAGCGCTGACTCACCCATCCGGCGGCCCCCGGGACCCCCTGGGGGCCCCTGAGAAATTCCTCGGGAAAAACACCCAAGGCTCCTGCAGCTGGGGTGGGAGGGGGGGAGCAACTTCCACTCCTGCCCCGCCCTGCGCCCCGCCCCGCCTCGCCCCTCACCGCGGCCCTCCCCGAGGCCCTGTCCATGGTGCTGATCGTGGCTCTGGGGACCGCGGGGTGGGGGAGGGGGCAACAGGGAGGGAGGGGAGGAAATGGGCGCTCGCCAATTTGGGGCAGAGGAGGAAAAGGGAGAATGAGGTGAAGCCATTTAAAGAGATGCAAAGGAAACTGTGGGTTCCCGAAGATCCCTCCCCAATACTCGTCCTCACTCACCTTCATCCTCATGGGCAATTATTTGCACCCAAAAATCACAACTACACCGCTCATAGGGGCACTCAGAGACACACAATCACACGCATAACCACACACACGGTTACCCTCGAAAATAGCACATAGACAAGCGCACAAGTGCATACTCACCTGTCGCAATACACACCCTCCCAGCACTGCCCTGTCACTCACAGTCACACTATCACCATCAACCTCCACACGCAAGCACACACGCAACTTCACTCCAAATGCACACACATGCTACACACACATACACACACGCACACACCTGCACATTGCATGCATTCCCACGCGCTCACACATCACCCCCACCCCTGAGCTGTCACACCCACAAATCACCCAGAGTCAGATACTCCTGCGCTCACATCACACCGGGGCCGCACGCGGCGCCCACGCCCTCCCCCTCCACCCCCCTCCACCCCTCTCTCTTTTAGGGCCTCTCTGAGTCGTGGACCCTGGGTCCCATTTCTTTCCTCCCGGCTCACCCGCCTGCGTCCCCGGCAGAAGCTGCAGCGCGGCCAGGAGCAGGCAGAGACCGGCCCGCGGCCAGCCCAGGCCCCGGCCGTTCCCCATCCCGGCGGGGCCCACGGGCAAGGCGGGGGACCAGTCGGGGCGGCTGCGGGGCGCGGCGACTCCTCGGGCTCGGTGCAGTCACTCGCGGCGGCCGCTCCTCTCGGGGTCCGCGGGAAACTGCCCGAGACCCCGCCCTGGCCTCGCCCTGCGCTCCAGCGCCTGGCCAGGCGGGGCTCCTTGGAGGGGGAGCGCTGACAGCTGGACTGGGAAGTTGGGAAACTTTGTGCTGAGCGCTGATTGGCCGGCTGGGATGGAGCCCAGCGCCAGGAGCTGGGTTGTTCCTGCCCCACCCCACAGTGGAGGAGAAGGGTCACTCCCACCCAGCCCTAGAGTTCGAGGGTTCCAGTCTTACCCCAAACCTTTTCCGCCTAGCAGATCCCCTCAAAGAAGACCTTAACCTCATTCAAACCTTCAGCCTCCATCCAGGCCCTAGAATTAGGGGGAGGTGCAGTTTTATACCAAATCTTTTTTATTTTCTGTTATTTTTACATCTTATTTTGGAGACAGGGTCTTGATCTGTCACCCAAGCTGGAGTGCAGTGGTGCAGTCATAGCTCACTGCAGCCTCCAACTCCTGGGTTCAAGCCATCCACCTGCCTCAGCCTCCTGAGAAGCAGGTACCACAGGCACACACTGCCACACCCAGCTAATTTTAAAATATATATATATATAGTAGAGACCGGGGTCTTGCTATGCTGCCCAGGCCGGTCTTGAACTTCTGGTGTCAAGTGATCCTCCAGCCTTGCCCTCCCAAAGCTCTGGAATTACAGGCATGAGCCACCGCCCCTGGCACCAAGTCCTTTCTGCTTCACTCAGGCCCCCAACTGGGGTCCCAACCTCACCCTGAACTCTCACTCACCTACCTGCTTTATCCTCAGTCCCTTAGCTGCACAATAGGAGGTACCAGCCTCAGCCCCAAAGCCTTTCCTTCAAGTCCCTAAGGGGTCCTCATCCCACCCCAAACCTCACCCCAGATCCCAAAATGGGGTCCCCAGCCTTACTCCAAACCTTCATCTCTCCACTCAAATCCCTGAGTCATGTGTCCTGGTCCCAAATTCTCACCACAGATCCCAAAACACAGTTTTCGCTTTCCCCCAAATTCTTGATTCCTCAAATAAAGGGTCTCATTTCCATCCCTAACCCTCATCTCCCCCCGCCCCAACTCAGGTCTCCAGTGGATGCCCCGGCCCCAATCCCAAATCCCCACCAAATGAGGGAGTCTGAGCTGGGTGCAGTGGCTCATGCCTGTAATCCCAGCACTTTGAGAGGCTGAGGCGGGCAGATCGCTTGAGTCCAGGAGTTAGAGATCAGCTGGCCGACATGGCGAAACCCTGTCTCTACAAATACAAAATTAGCCAGGCATTTTGGCTGGCACCTGTAGTCCCAGCTACTTGGGAGGCTGAGGTGGGAGGATCACTTGAACACGGGAGGTGGAGGTTGCAGTGAGCTGAGGTTGTGCCACTGCACCCCAGCCTGGGCAACAGAGCAAGACTCTGTCTGTCTCAAAAAAAAAAAAGGCCGGGGAGGGGGGCAGTGGTGGGAATCTGTCCCTGTCGAAAAGCAACACACAGCCACCGGGGAGGAAGGGGTGGATTCTTGCCATTCTTGGGATGAGGCAGAGGCCCCCCTCACTGTGCTGGGATCCCCACCTCCAGCATGAAGAGGCCCCCAGGAGGTCAAATAGAGCTTTTATGCAATTGGACAAGCGCAGACACGCAGGATGTGAGGGTGCTTCCCCAGGGAAGGGAGGAACCAAGAGGCGTATTCTGAGCCCTGAACTGCTCCCCGAACCCTGCTCCCCCCACCTCCGCCCCAGGGGAAGAGGGAGACACAAGCAGTGCCTCCCTCCCAGCCTCTGACTCCCCAGACAAAGAGTCTCTGTGTCCCTGAAGAGGAGGGGGTGGGGCCCCATCAGGCCTGAGGGGGAGATGGGGGCCCCCCAGGGTGGGAGGAGGAGAGGGTATCTCTGTAAGCTGCGCCTCCTCCCACCCCAGGGACATCTGAGGCTGAGACTTCTCCAACTAAAAGACTCTCAAAAAAGTCCTGCCCTGCCCTGCCTTGCTGGAAGTTCTTCCTATGGTCTAACTACGTCTTCTGACAGTTCTACACCCCTTCCCTCTATGAAACACTTCTGGATCCACGTTCTCTGTCTCCTTCTCTCACTCTCTCCCTTCAATCAGAGATTCTTCACCCAGAATACAGACACTAATTCCCCCCAACTTTCACAGAAACTCTCCCCAGCCCTAAATAATTTATACTCGGCCACGCTCAGTGGCTCATGCTTGTAGTCCCAGCACTTTGGGAGGCTGAGGTGGCTGGACCACTTGAGGTCAGGAGTTCAAGACCAGCCTGGCCAACATGGCGCAGCCTCATCTCTACTAAAAACACAAAAATTAGCTGGGTGTGGTGGCACACGCCTGTAATCCCAGCTACTCAGGAGGCTGAGGCAGGAGAATCGCTTGACCCTGGAAAGCTGAGGTTGTAGTGAGCCAAAATTGCACCACTGCACTCCAGCCTGGGTGACAAGAGCAAGACTCTGTCTCAAAATAATAATAATAATTTACACTCATAATAAAAATTATAAATTAAGAAAACAGTTACAAATGGCCAAGGCAGGAGGATCACTTGAGGCCAAGAGTTGGAGACCAGTCTGGGCAACATAGCAAGATCCCATGTCTAAAAGAAAAAGAAATTTAAAAATTAGCTGGGCATGGTAGTGTGCGCCGGTAGCCCCAGCTACTCTGGAGGCCGAGGTGGGAGGATCGCTTGAGGCTATGCTGACCTATGATGGTGCCACTGCACTCCAGCCTGAGTGACAGAGCAAGACGCTGTCTCTTAAAAACAAACAAACAAAAACCAGTGATGTGTATAGTAGGTGTGGAGAAGAAATGTTTGGCAGATGAAGAAAATGAGGTGCAGAGAGGATTTAAGAGATTCTCTCTTACTGCCTGTTCAGGGTCAGTCCAGAAACTATGGGTCTCCGGGGAAGGGCAGAGGCTTTGCCCTGCAGGGGATCTGTGGGAGGGGGTTAGGAGGGAGCAGATGAGCGCGGGATGAATGGTCAGAGTCAGGTGCTGCCCGGCGGAAGGTCACGCGTCCAGGGAGGGGATCAACATGGCCGCTGCACCCCGGACTGTGTTGATCTCCGGCTGCTCATCAGGAATTGGTCTGGAACTTGCAGTGCAGCTGGCCCATGACCCCAAGAAGCGCTACCAGGGTAAGAGGTGCAGGGTGGCGCTAGGAGGCAGCAGGGTGGAAACGGCTTCCCCTGCGCTGTCTCCCCTACCCATCTCTCCCAGCTGCACTTGTGAGCTTGGGGAGGACCCAGGATGCATGGGGTCTTCCTCTCCCTCCAGGAATCATCCCCTCATCCTACAAATATTTCTCGAGCACCTTCTGGATGCTCTGAATGCTGGCAACACAACTGGGGATGAAATAGACAAAAGTCTCAGCCCTTGGGACAGGTGCCATGCGAGGAGGAGAGGGAGAATGGGCGATAAACAGATAAAAAGAAATTGTTGCTATATCTGGCGGGAATAAGTGCTGAGAAACAAAATAAAGTATGCTGAGAGTGGCAGGGGGTGGGTGGGTGTTATTTTTAGAAGGGTTTCACTAGGGCATTTCCTAGATTGGAATAATCACTACCCTGATGCTCACTCCTCCACGTCTCCCCAGATTACTGCTTTTACTGAGATAAGCTTCCTAAGTGCTCCTGACCTTGGGGGTTGAAGGGATGGCCTTCTAGTTCTAAGAACTTGCCCTTCTGCAGCTCTAGAATAAGTCCCTGGGACCTGCATCCTAACCAACCAGGAGAACCCCTGACCCAGAGGGAGCGTGCTGGAGTCAAAGTGGGCAAAGGGTTGTTACTTACAAAGAGGCAACTGGGGGTGAGGGCATTGCCCCAGTTGGCAAGGCTGCTTCTCCCAGCACTCTGCCCTCTGTTTTAGAGACACACACAGCTTTGAGCATGACAGCCTGAACGCCAGTGTGCAGGGAATAACGTGGGTCCCTGTGGGTGGGCAGATGGGTGTATGAAACTGCTGGAGGCTAATGTTTATGGAGTTTTTACAATGCACCAGGCTGCATTCTAAGTGCCCTGAATCCGGGAAGTCATTTAATCCTCACATCACACCTGTGAGGCAGGCACAATCGTTCACCCCATTTTATTATTATTTTATTATTTATTTATTTTGAGTCAGAGTCTCGCTCTGTCGCCCAGGCTGAGTGCAGTGGTGCATCTTGGCTCACTGCAGCCTCCATCTCCCACGTTCAAGTGATTTTCATGCCTCGGCCTCCCGAGCTTGAAGAGGTTAAGGCATGCGCCACCACACCCGGCTAAGTTTTTGTATTTTTAATAGATGAGTTTTCACCATGTTGGCCAGACCGGTCTCAAACTCCTGGTCTCAGGTGATCTGCCTGCCCGGGCCTCCCAAAGTGTTGGGATTACAGGCATGAGCCACCGTGCCTGGCCTGCCCTATTTTAGAAATGAGGAAAGTAAGGTGCAGACTGTCAAAGGTCTTTGCTCAAGGTCTCCCAGCTGCAAAGTAGCAGAGCTGGGATTTGAACTCAGGCAGCCCATCCCTTGCACCCATGTTTCCCACTATACCACGTGTAGATGTAAGTGACCCCATTCACGTGCCTGCTACCCACAAATCACACTGGCCCGAAGATAAGAGGCAAATGCCCCCAGGAGTGTTCATGGATGATTATGGGTGCACACATTGGGGGATATCAAACATGTATGCTAGTGCATGTGCAGACATAGTACATATGCGGAGGTCTTGCTTAAGAACATAAGCTTGAGGCTGGGCGCAGTGGCTCATGCCTGTAATCTCAGCACTTTGGGAGGCCGAGGTGGACAGATCTCCTGAGGTCAGGAGTTTGAGACCAGCCTGGCTAACATGGTGAAACCCCGTCTCTACTAAAAATACAAAAATTGGCCGGGCGTGGTGACTCACAACTGTAATTCCAGCACTTTGGGCGGCCGAGGTGGGCAGATCACAAGGTCAGGAGATCGAGACCATCCTGGTTAACATGGTGAAACCCCATCTCTACTAAAAATACAAAAAATTAGCTGGGCATGGTGGTGGATGCCTGTAGTCCCAGCTACTCGGGAGGCTGAGGCAGAAGAATGGCATGAACCTGTGGGGTGGAGCTTGCAGTGAGCCGAGATCGCGCCACTGCACTCCAGTCTGGGCGACAGAGCAAGACTCCATCTCAATAAATAAATAAATAAAAATACAAAAATTAGCCAGGCATGGTGGCAGGTGCCTGTAATCCCAGCTGCTTGAGAGGCTAAGGCAGGAGAATCGCTTGAACTGGGAGACAGGTTGCAGTGAGCCGAGATTTCGCCACTGTATTCCAGTCTGGGAGCCAAGAGTGAGACTCCGTCTCAAAAAAAAAAAACAAAAAAAAAAACAAGAGCATAAGCTTGGCCAGGCGCTGTGGCTCTCTGGCTCCTTACACCTGTAATCCCAGCACTTTGGGAGTATGAGGTGGGCAGATCACCTGAGGTTCGAGACCAGCCTGACCAATATGGTGAAACCCTGTTCTACTAAAATACAAAAGATTAGCCGGGTGTGGTGGCAGGCACCTGTACACCTGTAATCCCAGCTGCTCTGGAGGCTGAGGCAGGGAGATTGCTTGAACCCAGGAGGTGGAGGTTGCGGTGAGCCAAGATTGCACCCCTGTACTTCAGACTAGGCAACAAACAAGAGTGAAACTTCGTCTCAAAAAAAAAAATATATATATATATATGGCTATTCACTTCAGAGTTCATATATGCACATATGTTGGCTATAGGTGTGTATGCATTTTTTTCATGGCAACCTGTTTTATGTTTATATATTTTATTGTCTTATCTACTAGGCTATAAATTCCATGAAGGCAGAAACTTTCTTATTTATTTATGTATTTATTTTGAGATAGAGTCTCGCTCTGTTGCCAGGCTGGAGTGCAGTGGCGTGATCTCAGCTCACTGCAACCTCCTCCGCCTCCCAGGTTCAAGTGATTCTCCTGCCTCAGCCTCCTGAGTAGCTGGGATTACAGGCGTGTGCCACCACACCCAGCTAATTTTTGTATTTTTCATAGAGATGGGGTTTCACCACGTTGGCCAGGATGGTCTCGATCTCTTGATCTTGTGATCCGCCCACCTCGGCCTCCCAAAGTGCTGGGATTACACTTGTAAGCCACCCCGCCCGGTCTTTTTTTTTTTTATTATTTTTGAGACGGAGTCTCTCTCTGTCACCCAGGCTGGAGTACAGTGGCGCTATCTCGGCTCACTGCAAGCTCCACCTCCCAGGTTCACACCATTCTCCTGCCTCAGCCTCCCGAGTAGCTGGGACTACAGGAGCCTGCCACAACGCCAGGCTAATTTTTTTTTATTTTATTTTTAGTAGAGACGGGGTTTCACCATGTTAGCCAGGATGGTCTCGGTCTCCTGACCTCATGATCCCCCCGCCTCAGCCTCCCAAAGTGCTGGGATTACAGGCGTGAGACACTGTGCCCAGCCGCCCGGCCTTATTTTTTATTTTTTTGAGACAGGATCTCACTCTGTCACCCAGGCTGTAGTGCAGTGGCTCAATCTTGGCTCACTGCAGCCTCAACCTCCTGGGTTCAAGCAATCCTCCCACCGCAGCCTCCCAAGTAGCCAGGACTACAGGTGGGGGCCACCCACCACATTCTGACAAATTTGTATATATAATTTTTTTGTGGAGATGGGATCTCGCTATACTTCCCAGGCTGGTCTCAAACTCCTGGGGTCAAGCAATCCTCCCACCTCAGCCTCCCAAAGTGCTGGGATTACAGGCGTGAGCCACCGTACCTGGTGACTTTATCTTGTTTCATGCCATAGCCTCAGCACCTAGAATAGGGCATAGTGTATAGTAGATGCTCAATAAATGTCTGTTGAACTCATGGTTGGAAGGATGGATATAGGTATGTGGAGATGCGTGTACACAAGTGTGCACTTGTTGGCTGAGTGATAAATGTAGGTGAGTAAACTTGTGGGTTTCCATCTCTCTGTGACTTCTAATGCAAGATCACAGAAATGTGGAGCCCACACCAAGGGGAAAGGAGCTCAGTGCCTATCCCTGCTCTACTCTCTGCCCCCCAGTGGTGGCCACCATGAGGGACCTGGGGAAGAAGGAGACACTGGAGGCAGCTGCTGGGGAGGCTCTGGGGCAGACCCTCACCGTGGCCCAGCTGGACGTGTGCAGTGATGAGTCGGTGGCCCAGTGTCTCAGCTGTATCAAGGGAGAAGTGGACGTGCTGGGTGAGACTTCACGGCCCCTGATTCACTAAGCCCCATCCTTGGTCTGAGTATAGACCCTCAGTACGGCAAGGTCTGAGCACCAGCTCTCTGGCTTCTTCAGCAATCTCTGAACCTGGACAGAAGGGGTAGACCAGTTGGCCAAGAGGGGTAGACCAGTTGGTCCTACCAATTGATTTATTAAGGGCTGGGTGCTGTGGCTTATACCTGTAATCCTAGCACTTTGGGAGGCTGAGACAGGAGGATTGCTTGAGCCCAGGAGCTCGAGAGCAGGCTGAGCAAAATAGTGAGACTCTGACTCTACAAAAAAATTAAAAATTAGCCAGCATAGTGGTGCATGCCTAGTCCTAGCTACTCGGGAGGCCAAGGTGGGAGGATCCCTTGAGCCCAGGGGTTTGAGGCTGCAGTGAGTTACAATAGAGCCAGTCTGGGAGACAGAGCAAGACCTTGTCTCAAAAATCAATTTTTTTTTTTTTTTTGAGACGGAGTCTTGCTCTGCACCCAGGCTGGAGTGCAGTGGCGTGATCTCGGCTCACTGCAACCTCCGCCTCCCAGGTTCAAGCAATTCTCCTGCCTCAGCCTCCTGAGTAGCTGGGATTACAGGTGCCTGCCACCATGCCCAGCTAATTTTTGTATTTTCCATAGAGACGAGGTTTCACTATGTTGGTCAGGCTGGTCTCAAAGTCCTGATCTCAAGATATCCGCCCACCTCGACCTCCCAGAGTGCTGGAATTACAGGCATGCACCACCGCACCTGGCCAAAAATCAATTTTTTTTGAGATGGAATTTCACTCTTGTTGCCTGGGCTAGAGTGCAATGGTGCGATCTTGGCTCACTGCAACCTCCTCCTTCCGGGTTCAAATGATTCTCCTGCCTCAGCCTCCCAAGTAGCTGGGATTACAGGCATGCACCACCACACCCGGCTGATTTTGTATTTTTAGTAGAGACGGGGTTTCTCCATGTTCGTCAGGCTGGTCTCGAAGCCTGACCTCAGGTGATCCTTGGCCTCCCACTCGCCTTGGCCCACTCGCCTTGGCCTCCCAAAGTGCTGGGATTACAGGCATGAGCCACCATGCCCAGCTCAAAAATCAATTTTTTTAAAAAAATAAAAATATTAGAGATGCTAGTAACAATCTGAGGCCTGGAGGTGGGGCAGATTTTATGGAATAGAAATTCTCATGTATGGAGAAAGCCATAAGTGGTTGGGAAAATTACTTGGATGAGTCACTTGGGGAAGACAGCATGATGCAGAAATAAGTCATAAGGTCCCTAACCTTCGCAGGAAGGTGGGTGTTGCTGTCTTGATGCAATTTGGGGTCAGAATTGAATTGCTCATGGATTAAGGGGGGCACTATTCCCAGCAGCCCTTCCTCCCACTCAGGGCTGAGGATCCCCTATGACAAATGCTGAACTGTTTAAAGATCACCAAGGTTTCATATTTGTCCACCCAAGATACCCTGGACTGGCCTTGGACTTGGAGTACGGGGTGGGGTGCTTCAGGGAGTGTCTGGAAGTAATGCTAGAAGGGTGAGAGGGACTTTAAGGTAACCCTTAGTACCTCTTCTCTTAGTGAATAATGCTGGAATGGGCCTGGTGGGGCCCCTGGAGGGGCTCAGCCTTGCTGCCATGCAGAATGTCTTTGACACCAACTTTTTCGGAGCTGTCCGTCTCGTCAAAGCTGTGCTTCCAGGCATGAAGAGGAGGCGGCAGGGCCACATCGTGGTGATCAGCAGTGTCATGGGGCTGCAGGGTGAGCTGTGGGGACCCACCCCTGGAAATCCCACCAGTGTCTGATCCTCCCCAGACCGGGAGGATGGCGAATGGGTTTTAGATCATATTCTAAATTAGCATGGAGCCCAGGCACAGTGATTCATGCCTGTAATCTTAGCGCTTTGGGAGGCTGAGATGGGTGGATTGCCTGAGCTCAGGAGTTCAAGACCAGCCTGAGCAACATGGTGAAAGCCCGTTCCTACTAAAATACAAAAAAATCAGCCAGCCATGGTGGCATGTGCCTGTAATCCCAGCTACTCAGGAGGCTGAGGCATGAGAATTGCTTGAACCTGGGAGGTGGAGGTTGCAGTGAGCCAAGATCGTGCCACTGCACTCTAGCCTGGGCAACAAAGTGAAACTGTCTCAAAATAAAATAAAATAAATTAGCCTGGAGAATTGTGTTCAGAAGGATTCTGAAGTTTAGAAGGAAAAAGTAGCCAGACATGGTGACTCGTGCCTATAATCCCAGCACTTTGCACAGCCTAGGAAGGAGGGTTGTTTGAGCTCAGGAGTTTGAGACCAGCCTGCTCAACACAGGGAGACCTCATCACTACTAAAAATTTTTTTAAAATTGGACCAGGCACGGTGACTCATGCCTGTAATCCCAACACTTTGGGAGGCCGAGGCAGGTGGATCACCTGAGATCAGGAGTTCAAGACCAGCCTGGCCAACATTGTGAAACCCCATCTCTACTAAAAATACAAAAAAATTAGCCGTGTGTGGTGGCACATACCTATAGTCCCAGCTACTCGGGAGGCTGAAGCAGGGGAATTGCTTTAACCCAGGAGGCAGAGGTTGCAGTGAGCTGAGATTGTGCCATTGCACTCCAGCCTGAGCAACAAGAGCAAGACTCTGTCTCAAAAAATAAATAAATAAATAAACAAACAAAACAACAACAACAAAACTTTGGCCAGACGCAGCAGTTCATACCTGTAATCCCAGAACTTTGGGAGGCTGAGGCTGATGGATCACTTGAGGTCAGGAGTTCGAGACCAGAATGGCCAACATGGTGAAACCCCGTCTCTAGTAAAAATACAAAAATTAGCCGGGCATGGTGGTGTGCACCTGTAGTCCCAGCCACTCAGGAGGCTGAGGCAGGAGATTCGCTTGACCTCAGGAGGCAGAGGCTGCACTCCAGCCTGGACGACAGAGTGAGACTCTGTCTCCCCACCGCCAAAAAAAAATTAAATTAAATAAAAAAATCAGCCAAGCATCGTAGTGTGTGCCTGTAGTCCCAGCTACTCAGGAGGCTGAAGTGGGAGGATCGCTTAAGCCCAGGAGTTCAAGGCTGCAGTGAGCCATGATTGCACCACTGCACCCCAGACTGCAGAACAGAGCAACACCCTATCAAAAAAGAAAAAGAAAAAGAGAAAGAGAGAGAGAGAGAAGGAAGGAAGGAAGGAAGGAAGGAAGGAAGGAAGGAAGGAAGGAAGGAAGGAAGGGAGGGAGGGAGAGAAGGAGGAAGAAAGGGAGGGAGGAAGAGAGACAAGGGCCCTGATGAAGAGAAAAATGAAGGAGATCCCTAAGTGGCCCCAAAGGTTTAGAGAATGGAGGGAAATAGGGGAGTTTCCTGGGACTCAGGTGGAGCTGGGAGGAGGTGGCACCTGGCACCCAAGAACAACCTCGTTCTGACCCCATATGACCTCATCACACAATGCCATACACCCATCATCTTGGCATCATGTATCTGCTCTCTGGTCCCCACATCCTCTTTGCTCTGTCTCCCAAAGACCCCATCACCCTGGAACCCACAAAGCCCACCTCCCAAACCCCCAAAAGGCTCTCCTCCCTCTGACCCTCATAGGTGTCATCTTCAACGATGTCTATGCAGCCTCCAAGTTCGCCCTGGAGGGATTCTTCGAAAGCTTGGCTATCCAGCTGCTGCAGTTCAACATCTTGTGAGGCGGGCATGTGGGCAGAGGGGGCTTGGAGACAGTGATGGGGAGGTGGGATTGAAAGGGGGAGAGGAGAGATGAAGACAATGAAACTGAGTGCAGTGGCTCACACCTGTAATTCCAGCGTTTTGAGAGGCTGAAATGGGAGGATTGCTTGAGGTCAGGAGTTTGAGACCAGCCTGGGCAACATAGCGAGACCCCCCATCTCAACCCAAAATTTAAAAATTAGCCAAGGGTGGTGGTGTGTGTACCTGCGGTCCCAGCTACTCAGGAGGCTGAGGCGGAGGATTGCTTGAACCCAGGAGTTGGAGGCTGCAGACAGCTATGATCATGCCACTGCACTCCAGCCTGGGCAACAGAGTGAGACACTGTATCTTTAAAAAAAAAATAGACAAAATAGGTCAGGGAGTGGTTGGGGCATCAGACTTACACTACCCCTGCCTGGTCGCCAGCATCTCCCTGGTGGAGCCAGGCCCCGTGGTCACCGAGTTTGAGGGGAAGCTTCTGGCGCAGGTTTCTATGGCTGAGTTCCCAGGCACTGACCCTGACACCCTGCACTATTTCCGGGACCTCTATCTCCCAGCCTCCAGGCAGCTGTTTCGCTCCGTGGGACAGAGCCCACAGGACGTGGTTCAGGTGAGTGAGGGGCCCAGAGCCCCAAGACATGGCTCAGGTATGTTGCAGGGTGAGGCTCTCCCTGGGTCCCAGCGCTCAGGGGCTCCACTTTGCAGGCCATTGTCAATGTCATCAGCTCGGCTCGACCACCTCTGCGCCGACAGACCAACGTCCGCTACTCCCCGCTGACCATGCTCAAAACCGTGGACTCCTCTGGCAGCCTGTATGTGCGAACCACCCACCGCCTCCTCTTCCGCTGTCCACGCCTCCTCAACCTTGGCCTTCAATGTCTGTCCTGCGGCTGCCTCCCAACCCGGGTACGGCCAAGATGAGCAGAACAGAGCTTCACGATCCCCATCCCTGAACAACCAGACCTCTTCATTCCACATCTAATTCAAAGGATGAACAGACTCTTCATTCATTCATTCTGCAAACTCCCCCTCCCCTGCCGTGTGCCTGGACATGGCTAGAATCCCAGAAGGGCCTCAATTTTCAGGCATAGACTCCTCTGTGATTACAGCTGCAGCAGAGAGAGGGACCCTGGGCACTTGGCCTGGGGACCCCAGAACAGGAAGCCGCGGCTGTCTCTGGGAAAGCAAGGGAGGCTTCCTGGAGGAAGGGGCATTGTTATGAGCCTTGAAGGATGAGACAGACTCTGCTACATTCAACCTCGTGACTTCATGATCCTGGGCCTGAGAATACAGGAATGATTCATAGCCCACCCCCCACCTCCATGCATACACCAGAGCTCTGTGGACCAAGGGGACATTCCTGGTCACACACCCTATCAGTAAAATGTATTTGAGCACACACCAGCAATGTATGTATATTTTTTCCATTAAATATATATTTATAACCACAAGTTGTAGTTACATTTACTATTTAATAAAGCTCAATTTCTTAAAATTAAATAAAAACTTAAAAAGCCAGTTGAACTACTGGCTCCAAATTGAGAGAGAGAGAGAGACAGAGAGAGAGAGAGAGAGAGAGAAAGCAAGCAAGCCAGACATGGTGCCTCATGCAGGTAATCCCAGCACTTTGGGAGGCCGAGGCAGGTGGATCACTTGAGGCTAGGAGTTCGAGATCAGTCTGGCCAACACAAAGAAACCCTCTGTCTACTAAAAATACAAAAATTAGCTGTGCATGGTGGCAGGCGCCTGTAATCCCAGCTACTCGGGAAGCTGAGGCATGAGAATCACTTGAACCCAGGAGGCGGAGGTTGCAGTGAGGCCAAGACGGCGCCACTGCACTCCAGCCTGGGCAACAGAATGAGACTCTGTCTCAAAAAAATAAAAAAACAAAAACTCATGAATGGATAAACAGACTTTTGTATATTCTTTTTTTTTCTTTTTTTTTTTTTCTTTGAGACGGAGTCTCTCTCTGTCGCCCAGGCTGGAGTACAGTGGCAAGATCTCGGCTCACTGCAAGCTCCGCCTCCCGGGTTCACGCCGCCATTCTCCTGCCTCAGCCTCCCGAGTAGCTGGGACTACAGATGCCCGGCACCACACCCAGCTAATTTTTTGTATTTTTAGTAGAGACGGAGTTTCACCATGTTAGCCAGGATGGTCTCGATCTCCTGACCTTGTGATCTATCCTCCTCAGCCTCCCAAAGTGCTGGGATTACAGGCGTGAGCCACCGCGCCCCGACAACTTTTGTATATTCTTAAAAAGGAAGGAAATTCTGACACATGGGTAAATACTGAGAACACCATGCTGAGTGAAATAAACCAGAGAGAAAATTCCACTTATCTGAGATGCCTAAGGTAATCACATTCATAGAGACAGAAAGTCACACAGTGGGCGCCAGGGGCTGAGGGAGGACAGAATGGGAAATTAATGTTTCATGGGGACAGAGTTTCAGTTTGGGAAGATGAGACAGTTCTGGAGATGGATAGCAGTGATGGTTGCACAACAATGTGAATGAACCTAAGGCCACTGATCTGTACAGTTATAAATGGTTAAAATGGTAATTTTTTTTTTTTTTTTGAGACAGAGTCTCGCTGTCACCCAGGCTAGAGTGCAGTGGCACAATCTCGGCTCACTGCAACCTCTGCCTCCTGGGTTCTAGCGATTCTTCTGCCTCACCCTCCTGAGTAGCTGGGATTACAGGCACGCGCCACCACACCTGGCTAATTTTTGTATTTTTAGCAGAGATGGGTTTTTTCCATGTTGGCCAGGTTGGTCTCAAACTCTTGACCTCAGATGATCCTCCCGCCTTGGCCTCCCAAAGTGCTGGGATTATAGGCATGAGCCACTGCGCCCAGCCAAAAATGGTAAATTTTTTTTTTTTTTTTTTCGAGACAGAGTCTCCCTCTGTCGCCCAGGCTGGAGTGCAGTGGCGCAAGCTCGGCTCACTGCAAGCTCCGCCTCCCGGGTTCACGCCATTCTCCTGCCTCAGCCTGTCCGAGTAGCTGGGACTACAGGCGCCCGCAACCACGCCCGGCTAATTTTTTTGTATTTTTAGTAGAGACGGGGTTTCACCGAGGTCTCGATCTCCTGACCTCGTGATCCGCCCACCTCGGCCTCCCAAAGTGCTGGGATTACAAGCGTGAGCCACCGCGCCCAGCCCTTTTTTTTCTTTTTTGAGACAGGGTCTTGCTCTGTTGCCCAGGCTGGAATGCAGTGGCGCAATCTTGGCTTACTGCAACCTCTGCCTCCCGGGTTCAAGCGATTCTCCCGCCTCAGCCTCCTGAGTAGCTGGGACTACAGGCGTGTGCCACCATGCCCGGCTAATTTTTGTATTTTTAGTAGAGACAGGGTTTCACCGTGTTAGCCAGGCTGGTCTCAAACTCCTGACTGATTCACCCTCCTTGGCCTCCCAAAGTGCTGGGATTACAGGCGTGAGCCATTGCGCCTGCCTGGAGGGTTTTCCATATCGGCCCAGGCAGACATCCCTCATTCTTTGCAGATCTGGAGTTTATTCTATTGTGTAGATAAACAATAATTTATGCAACTCTTTTCTCTGCTAATAGATCTCTGGATTCTCTCCAAATCTTTGCTATTACATAAATGGCAGCAATGACAAACCTCATATCATCTCACACATGTGCAAGAGTTTCTGTCATGAGATTATTTGGCCAAAGTATCTATGCATTTGTAATTTTTCTGAACATTATCAAATTATTGTCCATCCTGGTGGACCAATGTCCATATGTTAGCCTCCTTGCTTGGCAATACCTTTGGCACACACCGTGTTATCTGTCTTCTGAATTTATGTAAATCTAATGGATAAAAATTGGTATCTTGGTGTGGTTTTAAATTGTACTTCTCTTATAATAAGAGAAGCTAAATAGCTTTTCAAATGTTAAAGAACCTTTCGTGTTTCATTTTTAGTGGGCATTCTGATCACACCTTTGCCCAATTTATTTTCTGTTGGATTGTTGATGTTTTTATTATTCATTTCTGGAAACTTTATATATTGAGGAAATTAAGGAGTCTCTGATGTGAAGTACAGACCCTTTCATTCCCAGTTTGCGTTTTTTTTTTTTTTTTCTTTTTTAACTTATCTGTTAAGGGTGTTTGGCCTTATTTTTATGTTGTGGAATTATTATTATTACTATTATTTGAGACGAAGTTTCATTCTTGTTGCCCAGGCTGGAGTGCAACAATGGTGCAGTCTCGGCTCAGCACAACCTCCGCCTCCTGAGTTCAAGTGATTCCCCTGCCTCAGCCTCCCAAGTATCTGGGATTACAGGCATGCACCACCACACCCGGCTAATTTTTGTATTTTTAGTAGAGATGGGGTTTCTCCATGTTGGTCAGGCTGGTCTCAAACTCCCGACCTCAGGTGATCTGCCTGCCTCGGCCTCCCAAAGTCCTGGGATTACAGGTGTGAGCCACCATACCTGGCCATTATTATTATTTTACTTTTAAATTTCAAGACACAGAAACAAAGAACATACTGATAGCACAGTGGCTCACGCATGTAATCCCAACACTGGGAGGTGGAGGCAAGAGAATCACTTGAGTCCAGGATTTTGAGACCAGCGTGGGCAGCATAGTAAAACTCCATCTCTACAAAAAATTTAAAAAATTAGCCTGGTGTGGTGGCATGTCCCTGTAGTCTCAGCTACTCAGGAGGTTGAAGTGGGAGGATCTCTTGCATCCAGGAGTTGGAGGCTGCAGTAAGACAGGATCGCACCACTGCACTTCAGCCTGCTGACAGAGACAGACCCTGTCTCAAATAAATAAATAAATAAATAAATAAATAAATAAATAAAATAAGAAAGGACATACACAGACTGATTCTGTTAAAACACAAAGACAGGCCAGATGCAGTGGCTCATGCCTGTAATCTCAGCACTTTGGGAGGCTGAGGCGGGCAGATCACGATGTCAGGAGATCGAGACCATCCTGGCTAACACGGTGAAACCCCGTGTCTACTAAAAGTACAAAAAATTAGCCAGGCATGGTGGTGGGCGCCTGTAGTCCCAGCTACTTGGGAGGCTGAGGCAGGAGAATGGCATGAACCTGGGAGGCGGAGCTTGCAGTGAGCCGAGATTGCACCACTGCACTCCAGGCTGGACGACAGAGTGAGACTCCATCTCAAAAAAAAAAAAAAAAAAAAAAAAAAAAAAACCACACACACACACACAAAGACAATGTCAATCCTCTTTTCAAACCTCTGCAGTGGTTTCTCCTCTTATTTAGACTTTTTTTTTTTTTTGAGACAAGGTCTTGCTCTGTCATTCAGATTGAAGTACAGTGGTGCAATCACTCAGCCTCAACCTGCTAGGCTCAAGAGATCCTCCCACCTCAGCCTTCTGAGTAGCTGGGACCACAGGTGCGTCCCACCATGCCTAGCTAACTTTTTAAAAATTTTTTGTAGGCGGGGGGAGTCTCACTATGTTGCCCAGGCTGGTCTTGAACTCCTGGTCTCAAGCAATCCTTCCACCTCGGCCTCTCAAAGTACTGGGATTACAGGTGTGAGCCATGACGTCCGGCATGCTTCCCCTCTTATTTAGACTCAGATCAAAACTGCATCATCTGACCACTGAATATTTGTCTCAAATTATCTCCTACTTTTTCCCCATCACCCACTCATTCCAGCAACACTGACTTCTTTGCTGTGCCGTTTCGTCTGTCTGTCTGTCTTTCTTTATCTCTTTTTAGAGACAGGGTCTCTCTCTGTCACCCAGGCTGGTGTGCAGTGGCATGATCACAGTTCACTGCAACCTCAAACTCCTGGACTCAAGTGATCCTTAGGCCTTTGCCTCCTAAAGTGCTGGTATTACTGGTGTGAGCCACCATGCCTGGCCTACTTGCTGTTTCTTAAACACTCCAACCTCAATACCTTTGCACTTGCTGTTCCCTCTACATAGAATGCTTTTCCCAAATATCCACAAGGTTCCCTTCCTCATTTCCTTCATGTGCTCAAATACCCTCAAATACCACCTCCTCCAAGAGGTCCTCCAGGATCACCTCAAGAAAGCCCACTGTCCTTTATTTTCTTTATTTTCTTACATGTTTTATTTCCCATGATCTGACATGGTTCTCTCTCTTTTTTTTTCCTTCCTTTCTTCCTTCCTTCCTCCCTCCCTCCCTTCCTTTCTCCCTTCCTTCCTTCTCTTTTTTTCTTTCTAAAAAAAAATAATAGAAACAGGGGTCTTGCTTTATTGAGCAGGCTGCTTTTGAATTCCTGGGCTCAAGTGATCCTCCCACCTCAGCCTCTCAAAGTGCTGGGATTACAGACATGAGCCACCACGCCCGGCAGGCATATACCACTGTTTCTTGCTTGTCTCCACCCACTAAAATGTCAGCTCCATGGGCAGGGGACTGTTGTCTATTTGCTCTACCCACATCACCAGCATTGTGGAAACCAAAAAATGACTCAAGGAGTCAACCAAGCTGGCACATCCTGGCAGTACAGTCCACCCTGAGAAGCTCCTGACACCTCCTACCTGGACAAGACAGGGTACTTATCTGACCCTCAGTTTCTTCATCTGTGAAATGGAACTTGCCAGGGAGAAAGTCATATTAAGGGCTGGAATGTAGTCGGTGTCTAATAAATTAGAGCCCTTAATAGTTATGTTGATGGCAGCCATATTCCTTGGTCTCCTGGGTCCTGCCCGGCCTTGCCTGGGACGCTCTGAGCTCAAAGCCCTGGAGGAGGGAGTAAAACCAGAGGCTGCATCTCTGCAAGGACACATCTCTGCAAGTCCACCCCTCCCGCCCGCGCCTTCTCGGTGCAAACTCCCGATCCCAGGGAGGGGAAGGCGGGCGGAATCTGAGCGGCAGGCGCAGCTGCTCTGGGCGGGCGGCCAAGGTCCCCTCCCTCCAGCACTGGCATTCCTGAGGGAGGGGCCGAGCGCAGCTGCCCGCCTGGCCGGAGGCTCGCTTGCGCCCTCTGCTGTCCAAGTACGAGAGGCCACGTGGACTTGCGCACGAGCAGCCGGTCTGTCCTAGGCCACTGTCTGCAGCTCAGGTGGACCTGGGTGGAGCTAGGTCTACCCCCTACCTTTCTTGGGCTCCCTTTACCATCTGGGTTCACGAACTCAGCTTCCATCACTAAACTTGCTGTGTGACCCTGAGCAAGACAATCAACCTCCCTGTGCCACAGTTTCTTAGCTGTGCAATTTGGGACAGGATCCTTTACCTTTTTAGTGCCACTTTTTCTTTCTTTCTTTTTCTTTCTTTCTTTCTTTCTTTCTTTCTTTCTTTCTTTCTTTCTTTCTTTTCTTCTTTTTCTTTCCTTCTTTCCTTCTTTCTTTCTCTTTCTTTTCATTCGTTCGTTCTTTCTTCTTTTTCTTTCTTCTCTTTCTTTTTCTCTTCTTTCTTTCTGTTATAGAGATGGGGTCTCACTGTGTTGCCCAGGCTGGTCTCAAACTCCTGGGCTCAATCAATCCTCCTGCTTTGGCCTGCCAAAATGCTGGGATTACAAGAGTAAGCCACCACCCTGGTTGCCTTCGTTTTTTCTTTTTCTTTCTTTCTATCTTTTTCTTTCTTTCTTTCTTTTTTAATTTTTGGGACACAATCTCACTCTCGCCCAGGCCAGAGTGCAGTGGCAGGATTACTGTTCACTGTAGCCTTCACTCCTGTGCTCAAGCGATCCTCCCACCTCAGCCCCCTGAGTAGTTGGTGTTATGCACGCGTCTAATTGAAGAGACACCCTGAACAGGCTAAGAGTGAGCAACAAGGCTGTTTACTCACTTTTCGGCTGAGTCCGAAAAGGGAGTCAGCGAAGGGTGTTGGGAGCGGAACTGGTTTTATAGGTTTGGGGTAGGGTAGTGGAAAGTTACAGTTAGGGGCGGTTTCTTCGGGCAGGGGAAGAATGTCACAAGGTGCATAGTCACGAGGTGGGGGGAGGTCACAAGGCAATTGATTAGTTAGGGCAGGGCAGGAGCAGATCACAATGATGGACTGTTGCAAGGTTGGTTAATAAGTTAAGGCAGGAACTAGCTGTTTCTTCTTTAGTGGTTCTCCTATTGCTCCAGGCTTTGTGACTCCAGGAGGCCTGTACGTGTGGCTCACAGGGATCACAATGGCTGGACCATGGTGTAGCCTGTTCAGAGGACCTTACATTCCTATCTTTTTATGTTTAATAATGAAAAATAAAATGAGAAAGAAATAAAACGAGAAAGAGTAGTGTAATGTTGGGATGTTGGGGTGAAAATTTTCGGGATGGTATGGAGGGGTGATGGATGATGTTTTGGGGTGATGGGTAATGTTTCTCAGGGCTGCTTCAAGCGGGGTTAGGGGCAGCATGGGAACCTAAAGTTGGAGAGATTAAAGTGAAGAAAGATCTTGCTGTAGGGGGTGATATTGTGAGCTCGTTAGGAGGAGCATTTGCCGTATTGATTGCTTAGTAATAGCTTAGATGCAATTTTGTATAAACTGAGAGATTAGCCTGCAAAGACAAGGTCTGGTCAAGAGGAGGAGAAGAATGAGTGTGAGAAGGCCTGTTAGTGGAAGGAGCCATGAAGCTAGGCCAGAGAATGGCAAGGTAGGTCCAGAATAATTATCTGCCTGATTTGCAAGTTTTTGAGCTTTGTCTTTAAATTTTTTGATGTTATCATATACGAGGCCAGACTGATTTAAGTAAAAGCAGCATTCTTCATTTAAGAGTAGGCAGAGTCTTCCTTTTTCAGCAGTAAGCAGATTGAGGCCTCAGCGATTGTGGAGGACAACTAAACCCAAGGAATCCACCTGGGCTTGGAGGGCAGACAGTGTTTGATCTGTATCGGTAAGGCTAGCGGAGAAGTCATCGGAGAGACTGAGAAAAGTGGTGATGGAAGTTGTAAAGCCTGCTGCTCCTGTCCCGATTGAAGCGGCAGAGACTCCTAGTCCTACAAGCAGGGGAATTAACGGAATGACTCTTTTTTGTTGTGCTGAGGTTAAGAGAGGAACGGGCAGCTGTTCGCTACTATTTGCAAACTGGATTTTGGAAGTAAGAGAAACTAGAGTACAGGTGCCTGTCCAGTTGGCAGGGAGGCACATGTAGGTGGAAAAGCCGCAGAGAAAAAAGTCCTTGAGGCAGGCAAAACTGGAAGTGCAGAGTAAAAAGGTGAGAGTGTGTTTTGGAAGTGGGGTCTTGTACCCAGACCTCTAGAGATCCAGCAAGGGCAGCAGCTGTTAAAGGTTGTAGTGGGGTTTGGTAAGGTAGTTGTGTAGAGGGAGAGGTTCTGTTTTCATGGAGGGGTAAAGGAACATAAGGAAGATGGGAGGCTCCCTAAGGGAATTCCAGTAGGTAATTGTTTTGAGACGTATAAGGAGGCAGCAATGGGGATAGTTGTCTGTGTAGTGAGGGGTCCAAGAATGGGGGTGTGGAATTGATATAGGTGGACAGGTTTTTTAGGTTGGTAAGGAGGAGAGCGGCAGCTAGTTGGTAAAACATGTCAGCGGAATTTTTACTGAATTTGTCTGGAAAGTAAAGAAGTTGTTCAGGAGGGCAACGGTGGGGGTCACTGAAAGAGGTTCGGAGGTGTAGGGAGATGGGGGAGGTTGCCCAGTCAGCTGGTAGGGCAGGAACAGCTGTGTAGTAGGAGGAAGAGAGGGAAATGCATAGCCAACAATTTTTGGCCAAGGAAGGAACAGGATGGAGGGGAGGACAATCTGATTAATGAGGCGAAGGTCTTGGACTAGTCTGTAGGATTTATCTGGTTTTTGAACAGGTAGGATGGGAGAGTTGTAAGGGGAATTGGTAGGAACTAAGAGGCCATGCTGTAGTAGATGGGTAATAACAGGCTTTAGGCCCCTTAATACCTGTTGTGGGATGGGGTATTGGCATTGAGCAGGATAAGGGTGGTTAGGTTTTAATGGGATGATAAGGGGTGAATGGACAGTTGCAAGGGAAGGAGCGGAAGTATCCTACACTTTAAGGTTGAGGTAGGGAGATGAAAGGGGAGGTTGCAAGGGAGGGTTGGAATCGGATAAAAGAAAAGGGTAGCTATGAGATGTGGCTGTAGTCCAGGAACAGTCAGGGAGGCAGATAATTTAGTTAAAATATCTCGGCCTGATAAGGGGACTGGGCAGGTGGGGATAACCAGGAAGGAATGCCTAAAGGAGTGTTGCCCGATTTGACACCAGAGTTGGGGAGTTTTAAGGGGTTTAGAAGCTTGGCCGTCAATACCCACAACAGTTATGGGGGCAAGGGAAGCAGGCCCTTGAGAAGAAGGTAATGTGGAGTGGGTAGCCCCCGAATCGATTAAGGGGATGGACTTACCCTCCACCGTAAGAGTTGCCCAAAACTCGGTGTCCGTGATGGTCTGGGGGTCCTCCGAGACGTTAGGGCAGCGTCAGTCTTCAGCCGCCAAGCCGAGGAGATCTGGGAAGGAGCTGGTCGGGGAGTTTCGGGTTTGAGCTCCAGGAGCTCCGGCAGTGGCGATGAGAGTCGGACAGTCTGACTTTCAGTGAGGGCCCGCACAGACCGGACACGGCTTGGAAGGAATGCCAGGCTGCGGGCATTTCTTGGCCCAGTGGCCAGGTTTTCAACATTTGGAGCAAGGTCCTGGAGCGGAGGGTTAGAGGCTGCAGTTTGGATGCCTTGAGGTTCTTGCACGTAGGTGGTGCAGCTGGGGTTTATCTTACGGCAGAGGCAAGTGTTTGTAGTTTTGAAATACGCTGCCGCCAGGCAGCCTCTTCCCTATTATTGAACACCTTGAAGGCGAGGTTGATTAAATCCTGCTGTGGGATTTGAGGGCCAGACTCTAATTTTTGAAATTTCTTTCTAATGTCAGAAGCTGACAGGATGATAAAATGCATGTTAAGAATAAGGCGGCTGCCGGGCGCAGTGGCTCATGCCTGTAATCCCAGCACTCTGGGAGGCTGAGGCAGGCAGATCACGAGGTCAGGAGATCGAGACCATCCTGGCCAAAACGGTGAAACCCTGTCTCTACTAAAAATACAAAAAATTAGCCGGGTGTGGTGGCGGGCGCCTGTAGTCACAGCTATCGGGAGGCTGAGGCAGGAGAACGGTGTGAACCCAGGAGGTGGAGCTTGCAGTGAGTGGAGATCAGGCCACTGCACTCCAGCCTGGGCGGCAGAGCAAGACTCCGTCTCAAAAAAGAAAAAAAAAAGAATAAGGCGGCCTTCTGGCCCTTCAGGGTCTAGTGCTGTATATTGCCTGAGGGTGGCAGCTAGATGGGCCATAAACTAAGCTGGATTTTCATATTTGTTCTGAGTGGCCTCTTTTAGTTTGTCGTAATTGATGACTTTATATGCAGCCTTCTGAAGACCTTGAGCTAGGCAAGAGATCATGTAGTCCCCCACCTGGCTATGCCTTGGACCCCTGCCTGGTAGGTCCATTGGGGGTCTTCACGGGGTACTTCCCTAGCACCTTTTTGGAGGCCAGGCTCAAGACACCAGTGGTCATCAGCGTAAGACTGAGCTAGGGTCCAAACTTGCTCTCGCTCCTCAGGAGAGAAAGTAGAGGTGAGGATGACATTTAAGTCATTGCAGTTAAGATTGTAGCACTGGGTTAAGTATCGGAATTCTTGTATACAGTTGGTGGGGTCAGACGGGAAAGAGCTTAGGCGCTGACTAATTTGGGAGAGGTCTGACAGGGAGAAAGGGACATGAACCTGGACTATTCCTTCGGCTCCTGCCACCTCTCAAAGGGGAAATTGCTGGGCGGGGGCAGGGGGACGGGCCACGGGGCCAAATTGTAAGCCAGATAGGGTGTGAGGAGGGGTGGTGATGGGAGCGGCATAAGGGGGTGGGTTGTGGGTAGAAGAAGGATCAGGTTCTGAGGGGGAATTAGAACGAGTTTGGGTAGGTGACGGGGAGAAATATCAGAGGGATTAACGGAAAAAGAGGAATCGGCATTGCCGATGGAAGAAGGAGGGGTAGACGGAAGGGAGATAAGGAAAACTTGGGACGGGTCACATTGGGAGCAGATGCTAGGGAGAGATCATAGTGTAAAAAATGCCTGGACATAGGGCACCTGAGGCCGTTAGACCATTTTGTGACAGAAATTATCTAAGTCCCGCAAAATAGAAAAATCGAAAGTGCCGTTTTCTGGCCACTGAGGGCCATTGTCTAATTTACATTGGGGCCAGGCATGTTACAGAAAAAAAATAAATAAACGTTTAGGCTTTAGATTGGATGAAAGCTGAAGAGATTTGAGATTTTTGAGGACAAAAGCCAGAGGGGAAGAAGGAGGGATGGAGGGCGGGAGGTTGCCCATGACAGAACAGGGAAGATTGGATGGGAAAGAAAGAGACAAAGAATAGAGCAACCACTAGGATCTTCAGTGGGCGTCCCCAGTAGAAGTCCTGGGTTGTATGGCTGTGACCAACGTTGGATTTCAGAAACACAGATAAAAGGAGGTACCTTGTCTGAAAGAAAGAGAGAGAGAGACAAAGAGAGACTGAGGCAGCTTAATCGATCTGTAGGCAGGATCATTTTGCAGGGATGGGTCTGAAGTCCCAAGGTCGAAGGGAGTCTCTTCGAGGAAGACTGCAGGGGAATAGGGGTAGGTCTCCCAGAGAAGATCCCCTATCCCGGGCTTTCGGCACCAAATGTTCTGCGCGCGTCTAACTGAAGAGGCACCCTGAACAGGCTAAGTGTGAGCAACAAGACTGTTTATTTACTTGGGTGCAAGCGGGCTGAGTCCAAAAAGAGAGTCAGTGAAGGGTGGTTGGAGTGGAACTGGTTTTATAGGTTTGGGGTAGGGTAGTGGAAAGTTACAGTTAGGGGCAGTTTTTTCGGGCAGGGGAAGAATGTCACAGGGATGTGAACACCTGGTGAAGGGGAACACTCACCCCCAGCCCAGGCAGAGCTAACCAGAACCAGTGGAGGCCAGGCATGGTGGCTCAGACCTGTAATCCTGGCACTTTGGGAGGCCGAGGTGGGCGGATTACGTGAGGTCAGGAGTTTGAGACCAGCCTGGCCAACATGGTGAAACCTCGTCTCTACTAAAAATATAAAAATTAGCCGGTTGTGATGGCCTGCACCTGTAACCTCAGCTACTCGGGGGGCTAAGGCAGGAGAATCGCTTGAACCCAAGATTGTGCCACTGCACTCTAGCCTAGGCAACAGAGTGAGACTCCAAAAAAAAAGAAAAAACAAACAAAAAAAAAACAGAACCAGTGGAGATTCCTGAGACCCTGGGACAGTAAATAGATACTAATGTTCTAGAACCTTCCAAATTAAGTGTCACTTGCTTCCCTGAGCCAGGCTTTAATTTGATTCTACTGAGTCTTTGCCCTCTAAAACATCAACTTAAAAGCATCAGCTGAAGCCTCACTGCTCCTCAGCTGCCTGACATGGGGCAAGTTGTTTAGCCTCTTGGGGCCTGAATCTCCTCATCTCTGCAATGGGTGCTAATTACTTCAGCATAGCTGCAAGATGACCTCTTCCTCTTCCTCTTCTTCTTCTTCCTCCTCCTCCTCCTCCTTCTTCTTCTTCTTCCCCTTCCCCTTCCTCCTCCTCCTCCGCTGCTGCTGCTGCTGCTGCTGCTGCTGCTGCTGCTGCTGCTGCTGCTGCTGCTGCTTCTTCTTCTTCTTCTTCTTCTTCTTCTTCTTCTTCTTCTTCTTCTTCTTCTTCTTCTTCTTCTTCTTCTCCTTCTCCTCCTCCTCCTCCTCCTCCTCCTCCTTCTTCTTCCTCTTTCTTCTCCTTCTTCTTCTTTTGAGGTAGGGTTACCTGCGCTGGAGTGCAGTGGTATAATCACAGCTCACTGCAGCCTCAACCTCCTGGGCTGAAGCAATCCTCCCACCTCAGCATCCTGAGTAGCTGGGACTACGGGTCTGCACTACCACACCTGGTTTTTTGTTTGTTTGTTCGTTCATTTTGTAGGGACAGAGTCTCACTATGTTGCCTGGGCTGGTCTCGAACTCCTGGCCTCAAACAATCCTCCCGCCTCAGGTTCCTAAAATGCTAGGATTACAGGCATGAGCCACCACTCCTGGCCCAGCTGCAAGACTTCTATCAGGGGACATAGAGCACAGTGAACAGTGTCTGGCACCTAGTAGGTGCTCGACAAATGCCCAAGGAATAAATAACTAGATCCTACTCCTCCCTTTGCTTCTAACATCCTTGGTTTCAGCTCTCTACAAAGGCAGGATCTAGGAAATGGGCACACATTAAGCTCCAATTCATGGGAGACTATGAGATTTCAGTAGAAAATGCCCTTCATAAGTAAGTTTGCAGTAAATGTCCACTCCATACAGGAAGGGATTTTGTCTATCATGTTCACTGCTGTGTCCCCAGCATGCTAAGTAGGGGCCAGGCTGAAAGTAAATGCTTGATGAATCTGCCGGATAAATGTATATTATCTGCTGGATGTGGTGGCTCATGCCTGTAATCCCAGTACTTTGGGAGGCTGAAGTGGGTGGATCATGAGGTCAGTTTGAGACCAGCCTGGCCAACATGGTGAAACCCCGTCTCTACTAAAAATACAAAAAATTAGCCGGATGTGGTGGTGCACGCCTGTAATCCCAGATACTCAGGATGCTGAGGCGGGAGAATGGCTTGAACCTGAGAGGCAAAGGTTGCAGTGAACCAAGATCGCACCACTGCACTACAGCCTGGGCAACAGAGTGAGATCTGTCTTTAAAAAAAAAAAAAAAAGTATATTATCATTTGATGGGGGGATCAGGGACCCTTCAATAGGCAAAATTTCCCAAGCTGGCTGAATTGACATCACTGTAGGGTGCAGATTCAAACAGACTCATCATTAAGTGCAACTGCTTCTTAGAGGCAGACACCACAAAGCCATCTCAACATTCTCTTTAATAAGCCTGCTAAACAGTGAGAATTATTTGAGGACAGAGAAAGCCTTTTTCCAGGAATGCTTCAAGCATGATGTGTTTCCTTCCCTGGTTTAATATGTATAATTTGCCTTCTGGAAAAGGAACCCAGAGACTCTGCCATGACTTGGGAAACAATAGACAATGGTCACAATTTACCAAGCATAACTGTCTCCTGCAAGGATGAAGAAATCCATGTAGTGCAAAGACTTGAAGCCCAAGAAGAGGACTTTGACCCATGGATTTCTCAGGAGGTTTCGTTATGGTGGATCCTGGGGTCAGATGGTCAAATGCCACATGCTGCTCACTCCCAGAATTGGGAAATAGGGAAAAAATGCCAGCACCGCCCCTGTTTGTGCAGCTGCCCTGTTTTGCCAATTTCACAAGGGCAAAAGTAGGGAAAATCCATGCAGGCTAGGGTAGAAAGTCGTTTGCTCTCCTCCTGCCAGCCAATGCCAACCAAGCCCTGAGTTCAGTGTCCTGGGTGTGCAAAGCTCCTTGCTGGGGGAGGGGAGGGCTTTAGGATATGATCTTCATGGCCAGGCACAGTGGCTCATGCCTGTAATCCCAGCACTTTGGGAGGTCGAAGCGGGTGGATCACTCGAGGTCAGGAGTTCAAGACCAGCCTGGCCAACATGGTGAAACCCTGTCTCTATTAAAAATACAAAAATTAGTATTTTTGTACTAAGTACAAAATGAGCTTGCTGGCCCATGTGTGTAATCCCTGCTACTTGGGAGGCTGGGGCATGAGAATTGCTTGAATCTGGGAGGCAGAGGTTACAGTGAGCTGACATTTTGCCATTGCACTCCAGCCTGGGTGACAGAGCCAGACTCTGTCTCAGAAAAAAAGGGGGGGTGGATAAGACCCTCATGGCTCATTGGACAGGCAATTCTCCTACCACTCTGGCTCCCAAGGAAGCGGCTGGGGCACTTCTCAAGCGTATCTTGGAGGCTTGGTTGGGAAGTAAGAAACACCCCTAACCCCGCCCCATTGGATTTATAGGGATTCTTGCCCCACACCTGTTTAGATATTAACTCAGCCATGACAAGTCAAGGCAAACAGGCCAGGGCCAGGGCAGACTAGAGGACAGACAAGAAGACAGACATCTGCAGCCTGGGGCTGTCTATCACCCTCCCACCTGCCATGGACATGCCCTGGCCCCTAGGGTGGATTCTGCTTCTTTTGGGAAGCCCCCTCATCCATGCTGAGCCTCTGTGAGTCTGGGGAATGGAGGGGGATCAGCTGGCTTCCTGCACATCTGATGTCTGTGTGATTCCAGCTTATGACTCCTGTTCAGTGTCACTTTCCCTACTCAAGTCCATTAATGCCCCTGTGTTTGTCTACTGGCAGGTACATCCTGGTGACCCCCCGAGTTCTGAGGGTTGGCAGTCCAGAGAGCATTCACATTCAGGCCCACTCGGACTCCAGACAGCCCCTCACAAGGACCCTCAAGGTGAACCTCACAGTGTGGGACTTCCCCATGAGGAAGACAGTGTTGGCAAGGAGCCAGCTCATTCTCTCGCCAGGAAACAACTTTATGGACCAGGCACCTGTGACGGTGGGTGACAGGCTGGAATGCATGACCACAAAGGGAGGCTACGGGTCAGCAATAAAAGTAGAAAGGGGGAGACTTTGTGTCCAGAGAGTACATGCAGGGCCCAAAGTACTTACCACTCCTCTAATATCTGTGCATTTAGAAGCCAAAAGTCCCAAAGCCTGGGCTCCAGGAAGCCTCCACTAGTCCATTTGATGCCTCTCCAAGAGCTATAAAAGGTGCCTTCTGTTGGTAGCTTGGGAAGATGAGCATGGACTGGATTTCGTCCTTCCTTTGGCTGGGTGCTCTTGTGCAGTGAGCAATGAGCAACCTACACAACTGCACATGTCAACCTAGCTCCCAAAGGCAGAGTCAGAAGACCCTCAGTCAATTGCTCCTCCCAGGATCTGTCCCAGGGCTTTACCCCCAGCCAGGGAGACCTCAGCAGAGCCTGAGAAGTATGGATATATATCTCTCTCAGGTTCCCGAGAGCCTGGTGTACCCTCCAAAACCAGGGCAGCAATATGTCATCATCCGGGCAACTTGGGCACCCACCTCGGGCTCCTCATTCATGGAGAAGATGGTGCTGGTGGCTCTTCATGCTGGCTACATCTTTATCCAGACGGAGAAGACCATCTACACCCCTGAGCACTTGGGTACAGCCCCAAGGCACTTGGCTCAGGGCAATCACTGGCTCTCATCCCCAGTCTCTCCCAATGTCTGAGATACTCCCATCCCCTAAAATCTTCTCCACCTCCCAAGATCTCTCTCTATGCATAAGTGCTCACCCCCCACTGCCCAAGATCCAAACTGTCTCTCTCTCTCTCTCTCTCTCTCTCTTTCCCTTCCTCTACCCAATACTCAGAGTCCTCCTTCTCCCCTAGTTCACTACCGGGTGTTCACTGTGAACCACAAGATGGACCCTGTGACCAGGACATTCACTCTGGACATCAAGGTGGTCTTTCCTAATGGGGGTGGGGGGGTGGATCCTGGACACTGGGGTTACACGGTGTGCCAAAGTCCCGGGGGCATGAACCACCAGGGCCCTCCCAGAGGGCAGTCACCAGCCCCACCCCCTATCCCCGCAGAACCCAAAGGGAATCACTGTGATTAGCCAGAGTCTGATGGCCAAGGACGGCTTCTTTTTCAGCTCCTTTCACCTCCCAGAGCTTGTCAGGTGCCCTTGTCAGGTCTGGGAGCCCGAGGGGTGGCAAGGGAGGCTGTCATTCTCTGTCTCCATCTCTCTTAACTTTCTGTGCCTTAGTTTAGGGACCTGGACCATCGAAGCCAGCTACCAAAGTACACCCAAGCAGAAGTTCAAGGCTGCCTTTGATGTGAAGGAATATGGTGAGAAAGGTGTGGGTGGGGTGAGCAAGATGAAATACGCCAGGGACAGGACTTGGAATGGAAAGGAAGTCTCAAGGGGAACCTCCGCTGTAAACCAGGGCCTGAGCTGGATGCTAAGTGCTGGGTGCTGGTGTTCCAGCCCTTGGGGCTTGGCAGAGCCACCAAGGAAGGAGCAGGACTGGGAGGGGATGAGGGAGCAGGTACAATACTGAGGGTGCCCATGGCTTTTTTTTCTCCCAGTCCTCCCAGCTTTTGAGGTCCAGCTGGTCCCAAATAAGACTTTCTTCTACCTCAAGGATGAGGCTCTGGGCGTTGACATCCAGGCTCGGTGAGCCCCTTTCCTCCCAGCCCTGCCAGAAGACCAGGGACACAAAGATTGAGTACAGAGAAAGAAGCGCCAGGTGCTATGGCTCACGTCTGTAATCCCAGTGCTTTGGGAGACCAAGACAGGAGGATGACTTGAGGCCAGGAGTTCAAGACCAGCCTGGACAACATGGCAAAACCCCTTCTCTACCAAAAAAAAAAAAAAAATTAACCAGGCTGGCTGGGCATGGTGGCTCACACCTGTAATCCCAGCACTTTGGGAGGTTGAGGTGGGTGGATCACCTGAGGTCAGGAGTTCAAGAACAGCCTGGCCAACATGGCAAAACCCTGTCTCTACTAAAACTACAAAAATAGCCAGGCATGGTGGTGCATGCCTGTAGTCCCAGGGACTACTGAGGTGGGAGAATCCCTTGAACCCAGGAGGCGGAGGTTGCAGTGAGCCGAGATTGCATCACTGAACTCTAGCCTGGGTGCCAGAGTGAGACTCTGTCTCAAAAAAAAAAATTAGCCGGGAGTTGTGGCACATGCCTGTTGTCCCAGTTACTAGAGAGGCTGAGGTGGGATGATCGCTTGAACCCAGGAGGTAGAGGTTGCAGTGAGCCAAGATTGTGCCACTGCACTCCAGCCTGGGTGACAGAGTGAGACCCTGTCTCAAAAAAAAAGAAAGAGAGAAGCAAGCCACTTCTGTAGCATTTAGGGTGGCAGACGTACTCTTCTCCCACCCATGAGATATTCTGGGCTACCTATGTTGTCCTGTGAGGACGTACAGACCACGTCTGCCACCTGTGAGGTTGTATAAACCATTTCTTCAAGTCTATTTAGTTGTACAGGCCACCTTGTCTACCCAATGGTGTTGTACTGAGTCCCATCTCATCTGCCACTTCACAGTTTAGACCATCTCTGAAAGTCTATGAGGTGGTACAGGTTATCTTTGCCATCATGAGATTGACCAGACCATCTCTGCAGCTCTATGTGATGGTAAATGACACATTTGCTGCCTTGTGTTTTACAGACCATCTGCATTGCTCTATGAGGTTGTGCAGGCAATGCTGTCCACCTGAGTTTGTACGGGCTATGTCTGCCACTTCTGGACATTATATTAATCATTCCTGCAGCTCTAACATGCTACATAGGCTACCTAGTTTCCCTGGTGAGGCTGCACAGGCCACTTCATAGGTTGCCCAGACTTCTTTGTGGCTTTAAGTCCACCTCTACCATCTTGGGAGATTGCCTAGACCACATCTGCAACCCATCGAGGCTTTATGGGATATAGTTGTCACCTCCCAGAGTTGTGTGGGTCATCAATGAAACCATCTAAGTTTCCAAGGGCCACCTCTGCCCCTCCCAATTTTGCACAGCTGTGTCTGAAGCAACATGAGGTATGTGGGTGCTTCAGAGACAGTGGAATTATCCTCCATCCCCCAGGTATATATTTAACAAGCCAGTGGACGGACATGCTCTGGTCATCTTCGGGGTGAAATTGGACTCCCGCCGGATCCCTATCCAAAGCTCCCTGCAGAGGGTGGAGGTGACTAAATCCCAGCTCCTCCCCAACCTCCAATCCACTCCACTCTCTAACGCTCCCCAAGAAACCATATCTTCTTCCTCTATCTTACCCTAAGAACAGATCTCTGAAGGCCTGGGCCACGTCTCTCTCCAGAAGGACACATTGATGGCCACATTCCATGGCCCAGAAGAGGACTTCATTGGAGGCTCAATCTTTGTCAATGTCACCGTGTTCTCCTCAGGTGCCACCCTCACCCAGGCCCCTGACTGAGGTCAGGACATAGTGTTCTTGCCCAATGCAGACACTCCACCTATGTGACCTTGGGCCACCTCCCAACCTCAGTTTCCTCATTAGAGAAATGGGTGGAAGGAGCTGAAATCGTGTTATTGTCTTTCTCTGCCTTCACCAAGATGGGCCTCTCATACTAGTCCTGCCACTCACTTAAGAAATTGAACTCCCTCACAAACTCTATGTTCCCACTGTCTCTACAGGGGGTGAGATGGTGCAAGCCGAGACCTCAGGGGTGAAGATCGTCCAGAGCCCATACAACATCAAGTTCACCAGGACACCCCAGTATTTCATTTTTTTTTTTTTTTTTTTTTTTTTTTTTTTTTTTTTTTTTTTTTTTTTAGACGAGTTCCTCTTCGCCAGGCGAGTGCAGTGGCCTCTCCCACTGCAGCTCCGCCCCGGTCACGCCATTCCCCCTCGCCTCCCATACTGGACCGCCCCGCCACCCCCCTTTTTTTTTTTGTCGGGTTCCCTGCTCATCCCCCCCCCCCCCCCCCCTGCGCCCCCCCCCCCCCCCCCAGTATTTCAAGCCAGGAATGCCCTTCCACTTTCGGGTCAGAGTCTGGACTCACTACACCCAGGGACTCAGGGCCCCCTCCCCAAAACAGACTTCCCACAAAGAGACAAAAACCCACACTGGACTCACCTGCATCCAACTCATCTGAAGGTTGAGTCCACCATGTTCCCCAGACTAATCCCAGAGTCCCTCCAAACCTTAACCCCAAAGCACAGTGATGGCTCCAGAATTTCTCTATGGGGACTTAGAGGCCACAATCAGGCTGGAAGGTGGTGTTTGAGGTTTATCTAGAGGCTGCATTTGCACAGCAAACATGGTCTTTTCACATATATTAATTTGGATGGGCATTAGGAAAGTCAGGGATATCCTTTGGCACCAATCCTACTCCAAGTCTCCTATAGGCTCTCATGTGTCCTCCTTCCCTCTCCACTCTCAGTCTTCCCACTCACCATCAGCTCTGCAACACCCAGGGTAACCACATGTGGTTGTACACTGCAAAGCTCTAGGAGGTGCCATTGATAAAAACTCTAATATGAATGGTGCCCCTGGTGTTATTTAGTGCACCATGTATAAAGTTGTACAAAGCAGTCCTATTCAGATCATATTCCAGTCTCACCTCTCACACCAGGCCACTGCAGGCTTTTCCTTCACCTTACCCCAGATTCCACCCCAGGTCTTCGTCTCAAATCCTGATGGGTCCCCAGCTTCCAGAGTCCTTGTCCACTCCCAAGACCACAAAGTATACACCTCAGCTGAGGGGTTGGCCACTCTGACCATCAACACAGATGCAAATCTGGACAAGCTCCCCATCGAGGTACTAACTTGACAAGGCAAGGAGGGTGGGATTGGAGCTGTGTGAGTTGGAAGGGTTGGGGTTTACTTGCCCATCATCCTCCCTAGGTGAAAACTGAGGAATCTCTTCAGCCAGAGGAGCAAGCTTCAGCCAAGATGACAGCTTGGCCTTACTTGACTCAGGATGGGTCAGGAAACTTCCTGCACATTGAAGTAAAGACATTGGGCACAGAGGTTGGCAGCAGCATCCAGCTGAGCCTCAACACAAGGCATCAGGACCCTAAAACTGCGGACCAGATTACTCACTTCACCATCCTGGTGAGGGGCTAGGACCAGGGTCTGAGTCAAGGAATTCTTTCCTTGGAAAAACCTTGGCTTGCTGGGTTGGAGAAACTATGAAAAAATATGTGAAGGTGGCAACCATCTTGAGTGGGCTCAGATCTAGAGGCTGAAGAAAAGAGACTATGAGCCTCCATTGTGGGGTAGGACAGATTCAGAGAAAGACTGGCCCTCCTTTCTCATCCTTGACCTCCCTTGTCTCCAAGGTCCTGAGTAAGGGCCAGATCGTGAGTGCCAAACATCAGTCAAAAAGCCAGGGGAGTGTCTACACGTCAGCCATTATTGATGTGACTTCAGCAATGCTGCCCTCCTTCCGCATTCTGGCCTTTTATTTACTTCCCAGAGGAGTAAGCCAGGACCCTGAGTTGGTGGCTGATTCCATATGGATTGATGTGAATGACAGATGCATGGGGATGGTAAGCCAAACTCCTTGTAGTTGTGCATCACCATCATAAAGCCCCAGAAAAGGGCTGTACAAGTTTAGGCATTCCCAAACTGGAAGCCAGGGAAGAGAAGGAGAATATGTGACCTTAAGAGCTCAACACAAGGTGTGGCAATGATGCAAGTAAATAAATATACGGAGTTGGGATTAGCCTAGTGGAGTTCCCAGATGCTCCACCAGAGCAGTAGGGAACATAAACCTGAAAGTGTAGTTGTGTGGTCTATGATTCCCTTTTTCTGACATCTCTCTTTTTCTTGGCTCAGCTGAAAGTTGGCTTGAAGAATGATAGATTCTTCCAGTCTTTGGAGCCCAATAGCCAAGTTGAACTGAAGGTGACAGGTGATGCAGAAGCCACAGTGGGGCTGGTGTCTGTGGACAAGGCTGTTTATGTTTTGAACAGCAAACACAAGCTCACTCAGAAGAAGGTAAGAGCATGTGGGCTTTGGGCCAAGATGTTGCCAGGATATTCTAGCTGGAGCCTCAGCTTTTTCAGCCATAAAGAGGACAACATCAGTGTAAGGATTCAAGGAGATGGTGCAAAGTCGAATGACTGAAAGGTGATAAGAGCTCAAAAAATGGGAGATAGTATGAGAATTATGATTTGAGCCTGCAATTCCAGTACACCATTTCTCCTTTCATGGAGGAGTCATATAGGTCCCAAATCCCAGTTCCTGTCTTGACCTCTAGGTCTGGAATGTGGTGGAGGAACATGACATTGGCTGCACAGCAGGAAGTGGGAAAGACAGATTTGCTGTGTTCAAGGATGCTGGATTGGACCTGAAAATCAGCACAGGAATGGATAGCCTGGCAAGCTCAGGTACAGGCTTGGGGGGTTGGGGCAAGAGGAGGGCAGAAAAGGGTGCAGTGCTGCCTACTTGGGTTTAGTGTCAAAGAGATATGGGCTGTAATCCACATCCTGTCACTTACCATGGGCCAGTCACATTTCTCTCTGAGTCTTGATTTCTTGGTCCACAAAATAGAGATAATAATAGAAGTAACTCACAGTGTGTTGGTTAAGACAGGGTTAGCCATGTGTATCAAAGATACAAATAACAGTAGGTCAAACAGGTAGTTTATTTCTCATTCAGTAACACTACAAATGTCATCCTGGGACTCAGACTCCTTCTAGGAGTCCATCCATGTCAGGCAGCAAGATGAAGGGAGGTGGAAAGGGGAGGACACTTCTTCCACATCTCATTGGCCAGAATACAGTCACATGGCCCCACCTAAGTGCAAGAGAGGCTGGGAAATGTAGTCTTTATTCTGAGTGATCTATACAATATGGAGGCTTAGTTGTCACAGATGAGGGATGGTAATGGATTTGGAGACAACTAAGAGTGTATTCTCTCAGCTATAAATTGTAATACTAATAACAGTTCTTATTTATTACGTGCCAGGCCCCATGCTAAGTACTTGTATATGCATGATCTCATTGATAGAACTATGATTATGCCCATTTTACGTCACTGGGGAAATTAACACCCAGAGAGGTTAAGTGACTTGTTGAAAATCGCCCAGGTTTTAAGTGACAAGTCTTGAATATAGGAGGCTGTCAGATGAAATGAAGTGATGCATATAAAGCGCTGGACATACAGCAAACAGCCAATAAACATCATCAAGGATATTGATAATGATCTTGGCAGTTGTTCTATCATCATTCTCTCTGACCCCCAGACTGGCCCTGCCCCCAGGACCCTCCTCCCAGCCGCCGTCACCGCTCCCTGAAGAGGCTGGAGACAAAGAGGAATGCAGGTCAGTGTTAAAGCTGTATGTCTCCCTCCATCTCCCCAACTTACGGTATCCATCAGGGCTTAGAACAGGACACCAAAACCACTCTATGTATTTCTAGCAGGGAGGGATCTAATAGGGGGAGTTTGGTGCTTATGAAATCATTAGATGGGCTTTTGGGGTGGAAGTTGGAAGGCTGCTTGCTGGGACTCAAGATCACCCACTTCAGTCTTGCAATCCATGAAGTATCAGGAAACTGCTGCCAATATCTCTCAAAGTGCTGGTAGGTTGATAATCAAACATAAAATCATGCCCATTACAAAAACACACATAGACTGGAGCCCACCCTTCAGCTACCACTGCTGCAGGAAAAATGGTTTCTGCTTCTCTTCTATCTCCCAGATCTCTCATAAAACCATCTCAGTGGCTGCATCTAATCCCATTCAGAATCCTAGTGCAAGGGAGTCTGGGAAAGTAGTTTTCGGATGTCTAGCCTCTGGGGTTCAGGATGGAATGTAGACAAAAGGAGAGATAGGTCTTGAGTGTCATTGGACAATATCTGACTAAACTGCCATCCTGAAGGCTAGAATGTGGACCAGAAGAAAAGGCTTTGAGCCCAGAGTCAGAGGAAGATGGGAGGCAGCATGTGGTGTTAGAAGCATGGATTCTGAGGCTGGCATGGTGGCTCATGCCTGTAAACCCAGCACTTTGGGAGGCTAAGGTGGGTGGATCACTTGAGGTCAGGAGTTCAAGACCAGCCTGGCCAACATGGTGAAACCTTGTCTCTACTAAAAATACAAACATTAGCCGGCTGTGGTGGTGGGCACTTGTAATCCCAGCTACATGAGAGGCTGAGGCATGAGAATCGCTTGAACCTGAGAGGGAGAGGTTGCAGTGAGCTGAGATTGCGCCACTGCACTCCAGCCTGGGTGACAGCATGAGACTCCATCTCAAAAAAAAAAAAAGCAGTATGGATTCTGGTCCCACCTCTGCCACTTGGGAGCCTTGACTCTAGGCAAATGAATTCACGTCTCTGTGGCTCAGCTTCCTTGTCAGAATCTCACCATGTGAGTTCAATATGAGCCTGCAGAAAGGGCACAGATAAGGCACTAGGCATAGAATCTACCGCAGAGTAATCGCTAAATAGTGGCAAGGTGTGCATAGCATCAAGGTGAATGGGTCCCAGCTTCTTAGGTCCTGCCCAAACCTCCTCTTTCCCTCTGACTCTGGCCCACAGTGAACAAGTTTAAGACAGAGCTGGAGCAAAAGTGCTGTGAGGCTGGGCTCCGGGAGAGCCCAGTGGGGCTGTCCTGTGAGGAGAGGATCTGGCATGTCCGCCATGGTCCAGCGTGTGTGGCTGCTTTCCTGGACTGCTGCCATCTGTCTGACACCCTGACTCAGGAGGCTCGAGAGTATCAACTGCGTCTGGGGACAAGTGAGGGGGCCATGGCAGGAGATGCAGGGCGGGGGGCTTCATGGAGGGATATAGAGTGACATGGGACAGGTTAAGGGGTGATATGGGCCATGGAGGGTTGGAGAGGAGGACTCCACAAGGAGTCTGGTGGAACATGGAAGAAACATGAAGGAGACTCCACCTCACACCTGCTCCCTCCAGCGGATGAAGAGGAGGACTTCGATGACCTCTTCTTGGATGACATGCCTGTGCGGTCCTTGTTCCCCGAGAGTTGGCTCTGGAGGAAGTTCACTCTGCCAAAGAGTGAATCGGGGTAGGACATCAGCCTCCATGCCAGAATCTGGTCCCAGGTCCTTGCAATCATCAGTGGATGCTGGTCAGGGACAATGACCCCAGCAGTGACATTGAGCCTCAGGACAGTCCCACAATTGGGAAAACATCTTAATGGATTCCCTAAAAGGATGACCTTCTAGGGATGCTGTCACTAATGAGGTGACCTGATGATCCTCAATAGTGACCATAACCCCTGCATGGTGACCCCTAATCCAGAAGCTCTATCCATGCAGCACAAACTCAGTGATGTTTTCTCACTCACAACAGCATCTCCCATTACCCCATCTCTGCGAAAGTGCCAGATTCCATCACCACGTGGCAGTTTGTGGCGGTCAGCCTCAAGGCTGGACAAGGTGAGCCACAGCAAGCCCAGTGCCAAGAGAATGGGAGTATGGTGACCTTACCCAGCCCCTCCCACAACCAAACCTCTGCTTAAACCCAATGTGCTCTCCTGGCTGTAGGTCTCTGTGTCTCGGACCCCTTTGAGCTGACAGTTATGAAATCGTTCTTTGTGGACCTTAAGTTGCCCTCCTCCATGATCAGGAATGAGCAGGTCCAGATCCAAGCCGTGTTGTACAATTTCAGGGATCGCCAGGCCAAGGTGAAGCCCCAAGCCCTCAACTTCCTGCCAAAACCTCTGCTAGCGTGTATTTTATTTTATTTTTTAATGACTTTATTTCATTTTATTTATTTTTTGAGACAGAGTTTGCTCTGTCACCCAGGCTGGAGTGCAGTGGCACGATTTCGGCTCACTGCAACCTCTGCCTCCCAGGTTCAAGCGATTCTCCTACCTTAGCTTCCTGAGTAGCTGGGACTACAGGCGCCCTGCCACCATGCCTGGCTAAGTTTTTTTTTTTTTTTTTTTTTTGAGACGGAGTCTCGCTCTGTCACCCAGGCTGGAGTGCAGTGGCGCAATCTCGGCTCACTGCAATCTCCGCCTCCCGGGTTCACGCCATTCTCCTGCCTCAGCCTCTCCGAGTAGCTGGGACTACAGGAGCCCGCCACCACGCCCGGCTAATTTTTTGTATTTTTAGTAGAGACGGGGTTTCACCGTGGTCTCGATCTCCTGACCTCGTGATCCGCCCACCTCGGCCTCCCAAAGTGCTGGGATTACAAGCGTGAGCCACCGCGCCCGGCCACCTGGCTAAGTTTTGTATTTTTAGTAGAGACGGGGTTTCGCCATGTTGGCCAGGCTGGTCTCAAACTCCTAACCTCAAGTGATCCACCCACCTCGGCCTCCCAAAGTGCTGGGATTACAGGAATGAGCCACCGCACCTAGCATATTTTATTTTATTTTTGGAAACAGAGTCTTGCCCTGTCACCCAGGCTGGAGTGCAGTGACGTGATCTCGGCTCACTGCAATCTCACCTCACAGGTGCAAGCAATTCTCGTGCCTCAGCCTCCCCAGTAGCTGGGATCACAGGTGTGGGCCACCATGCCTGGCTAATTTTTAGTATTTTGGGCAGAGACAGGATTTTGCCATGTTGCCCAGGCTGGTCTCAAACTCCTGAGCTCAAGTAATCCACCCTCCTCAGCCTCCCAAAGTGTTAGGATTACAGGTGTGAACCACCGTGCCCAGCCTGTTAGTGTGTTTTAGAAAAGGAAATTCGGTGTATTTTTATTCCTATGGGTCAGTGAAGTGGTGGCTCTTTTGGAAAATCTAAGGTATTCTCTTATTTAGCCAGGCACAGTGCTGCACACCTGCAGTTTCAGCTACTTGAGAGGCTGAGGTGGGAGGATCACTTGAGCCCAGCAGGTCAATGCTGCAGTGAGCTGTGATTGCACCACTGCACTCCAGCCTGGATGACAAAGTGAGACCTTGTCTCTACAAAAAATGATCTTAAAAAAGTTAGCCAGGCTTCATGGCATGCACCTGTGGTGCCAGCTGCTCAGGAAGCTAAAGCAGGAAGATCGATTGAACCCAGGAGTTTGAGGCTGCACTGAGTTGTATTTGGACCACTGCACTCCAGCCTGGGTGACAGAGCGAGACCAAGAAAGAAAGAGAGAAAGAGAGAGAGAGAAAGAAGAACAACAACAAGAGGAAGAAGAAGAAGAAGAAGAGGAAGAAGGAGGATGAGGAGGAGGAGGGAGAGGAGGAGGAGGGGGGAGGAGGAGGAGGGAGAGGAGGAGGAGGAGGGGGAGGAGGAGGAGGGGGAGGAGGAGGAGGGGGAGGAGGAGGAGGGGAGGAGGGGGAGGAGGAGGGGGAGGAGGAGGAGGGGAGGAGGAGGAGGGGGGAGGAAAGAAAGAAAGGAAAGAAAGAAAGAAAGAGAAAGAGAGAAGGAGGGAGGGAGAAAGAAAGAAAGAGAGAGGAAAGAAAGAAAGAAGAAAGAAAGAAAAAAAGAAAGAGAGAGGAAAGAAAAAGAAAGAGAAAGAAGAAAGAAAAGGAAAGAAGAAAGAGAAAGAAAAGAAAGAAAGAAAGAAAGAAAAAGAAAAAGAAAGGAAAAGAAAGAAAGAAAGAGAAAGAAGAAAGAAAAAAAGAAGAAAGAGAAAGAAAAAGAAAAAGAAGAAAGAAAGAAAGAAAGAAAGAAAGAAAGAGAAAAAGAAAAGGAAGGAAGGAAGGAGGGAAGGAAGGAAGGAAGGAGGGAAGGAAGGAAGGAAGGAAGGAAGGAAGGAAGGAAGGAAGGAAGGAAAAGGAGAAAAGGGGGTTGAGCATGGTGGTTCACGCCTGTAATCCCAGCACTTTGGGAGGCTAAGGCTGGCGGATCACAAGGTCAGGAGATCAAGACCATCCTGGCTAACATGGTGAAACCCCGTCTCTACTAAAAAATACAAAAAATTAGCCAGGCGTGGTGGCGGGCCCCTGTAGTCCCAGCTACTCAGGAGGCCAAGGCAGGAGAATGGTGTGAACCCGGGAGGTGGAACTTGCAGTGAGCCGAGATCCCACCACTGCACTCCAGCCTGGGTGACAGTGCGAGACTCCATCAAAAAAAAACAAAGAAAGAAAGAGAGAGGAAGAAAGAAAGAAGAGAAAGAAGGGAGGGAGGGAGGGAGGGGGGGAGAGAGAGAGAAAGAGAAAGAAAGAAAGAAAGGAGAGAGAAAGAAAGAAAAGAAAGGAAGAAGAAGGAAGGAGGGAGGGAGGGAGGGAAAGAGGAAAGAAGGGAGGAAGGAAGGAAGGAAGGAAGGAAGGAAGGAAGGAAGGAAGGAAGGAAAGAAGGAAAGTTAAACCTCACAACAACCCCATCAGATGGGTACTATTATTGTTCTTGGTTTAGAGATGAGGAAATTGAGGCACAGAGAGGTTAAAGGGCTTGCCTGGAGTCACACAGCACATAAATGGCAGATGGGGCTCTGACTCAGGCTGGGTCTGTGGTCCTCATCACTAGGCTTCGCTGTCACCTACTCGTGCATCTCAGGGTGGGGAGGGGACTGTGACCCTAGGGTCCTGGACCACACCATACATCGATACCCCCTCCCTTTGCCCATCCTGCCCTAGGTCCGAGTGGAGTTCCCCCACAAGGAGACGCTGTGCAGTGCGTCAAAGCCAGGAGCACCATCCCGCCAGGTGGTGGTCGTGCCCCCCACCTCCTCCAAGATAGTACGCTTTGTGCTTCTTCCTCTGGAGACAGGCAAAGTGGACGTGGAGGTCAAGGCTGTGGGCTACGGGGTCCAGGACCACGTGAAGAAGACACTCTTGGTCCTGGTAATGGGCACCCCCAACTCTCTAGCTGCTGGTGCAGACAGCGGGGCTTCCACCAGGTCCAGGCAGGGCATGTGGGCCCAGGATCGATAAGCAAGGCTCCTAGACGGGAGTGAGGTGAGAGAGAACAGATTTGAAAGTTCAGTCAGTTGGCTGGGCACGGTGGCTCAAGCCCGTAATCTCAGCAGTTTGGGAGACCGAGGTGGGTGGATCACCTGAGGGCAGGAGTTCGAGACCAGCCTGGCCAACATGGTGAAACTCCAACTCTGCTAAAAATACAAAAATTAGCTGGGCATGGTGGTGCACACCTGGAGTCCCAGCTACTCGGAAGGCTGAGGGAGGAGAATCGCTTAAACCTGGGAGGTGGAGGATGCAGTGAGCCGAGATTGCACCACTGCACTCCAGCCTGGGTGACAGAGCGAGACTTCTCAAAAAAAAAGAAAAGAAGAAAAAAGTTTAGTCAGTGGACTGATGTGAGGGGGTCGGGTCACAAGCCCCCACTTCAGAGTTTTGGAGTCAGGCCTGGGTTCTAATCTTGTCTCTGCTGTGTGACCTTGGGCAACTTACTTAACTTCTCTGTTCTGAGCCTCCATTTCCTTGCTTGCAGGATGAGGATAATCATCATATCCATGAATAAACATAGAGCTGGGAAAATGACCCAGAACCAGTGTATGGCCCTATCAAAAATACTTTCTTAGGCCAGCCTTGGTGGCTCATGCCTATAATCCCAGCACTTTGGGAGGCCAAGGCAGGAAGATCGCTTGAGCCCACGAGTTCGAGATCAGCCTGGGCAATATAGCAAGACCTCTCTAGAAAAAAATTAAAAATTAGCCTGGCATGGTGTTGTGCACCTGTAGTCGCAGTTACTCAGGAAGCTGAGGGAGGACTGCTTGAGCCCATGAAATTGAGCCTGAAGCTGAGATCACGCCACTGCACTCCAGCCTGGGCGACAGAGCAAGACCCTCTCTCTAAAAAACAAACAAACAAAAAACTTTATTTACTTAACCAACACATGTTTAACACTTAAGATATAAATGCTTAAGCATATTAACTCAGGCCGGGCGCAGTAGCTCATGCCTGTAATCCCAGCACTTTGGGAGGCCGAGGCGGGTGGATCATGAGGTCAGGAGATCAAGACCATCCTGGCTAACACGTTGAAACCCCGTCTCTACTAAAAATACAAAAAATTAGCTGGGCGCAGTGGCGGGCGCCTGTAGTCCCAGCTACTCGGGAGGCTAAGGCAGAAGAATGGCATGAACCTGGGAGGTGGATCTTGCAGTGAGCTGAGATAGTGCCACTGCAGTCCAGCCTGGGCAACAGAGCGAGACTCGGTCTCAAAAAAAAAAGAATATTAACTCAGTCAGGTGTGGTGGCACCCCCCTGTATTCCCAGCTATTTGGGAGGCTGAGGTGGGAGGATCATTTGAGCCTAGAAATTTGAGTCCAGCCTGGGCAACCTGAAGTCTTTTTTTCTCTGGAAAAAAAATTAACTAGGCCAGGCATGGTGGCTCATGCCTGTAATCTCAGCACTTTGGGAGGCTGAAGCAAGTGAATCACTTGAGGCCAGGAGTTCAAGCCTGGCCAACATGGCAAAACCCTATTTCTACTAAAAATACAAAAATTAGCCTGGCTTGATGGTATGCGCCTGTAATTGCAGCTACTCAAGAGGCTGAGGCATGAGAATCCCTTGAACCTGGGAGGTGGAGGCTGCAATGAGCTGAGATCATGCCACTGCCTCCAGCCTGAGTGACAGAGTGAGACCCTGTCTCAAAAAAAAAAAAATTAACTAATTCAGCCCTCCAAACAACCCTATGAGTGAGGGACTATTATTATCCCCCTTTGACAGATGAGAAAACTGAGGCAGAGAGAGGGTAACTAATTTTCCCAAGGACACACAGCTAGGAAGCAGAAGAGCTGGGATTCGAACCCAGGTTTTGGGGCTCCAGAATCTGTGCTTATCACAGCCAAGCAATGCCTCCTCTCACCATCACTGCGATTGTCATTTTGACTGTGGTTGCTGTTTTTGCTTTTGACTTATATCCTCATCTCATCCCTCAGGCAGGGGGTCAGATCCAGCAAACGTCCTATAGCATCGTCCTGGAACCCCAAGGTTTGTCAGATCTGCAGGGGACATGTGAGAGCCTGGGGCTGTGCTAGGGAGGAGGAAGGAGTCGGCATGAGGGGATATGCCTAGGTGGGGATTCCGAGCCCCAGTCCCGGGCTCTGTGCACCCTGACTTCCGCAGCGCCAGAGCCCACTTGTCACAGAAGGTTGTGGTTATTCAGGTCAGACCCAGACAAAACTGGTGCCAAGACAGGAGTTCTTGAACATGGTACCCGACACGGAGGCGGAAGTGTTCATCAGCGTTCAAGGTGCTGGGGGACACAGGGACGTGGCGAGGGCTGACACTGGGTCCTCTAAGGTCCACAAAGCACCAGGGCAGGAGGAGCCATGTGGGGCGATCAGTAAACCTTGGTGGCTTAGGCATAGGCCACTCCCAGGGTGACCCAACTCCCACCCGACAGGTGACATCCTTGGCGAGACAATTGTGGGCAGCCTGACACCCAGTGAGATTCAGCGGCTGCTGCGGGTCCCCACGGGCTGCCCTGAGCAGACACTGAGCTCCCTGACGCCCGTCATCATCCTGTCCCGCTATTTGGATACCACCGGCCAGTGGGGCAAGGTCGGTGTGGAGCACAGGGACCAGGTGATGAAGAATATTGTCAGCGGTGAGAGCGGGAACCCTCCTGGGGCCTCCATGAGGGTGCCTGGGGATCTCCTAGAGGGTGGCTGAGGCACCCCCAAGATTGGGGAAATCATGGGACCCCCCCAGCCCCCACCTCAGGCATTAACACCCAAACTATGACTCCTTCCCCAGACTACAACCTGATACCAATTCCCCAAGGTCATCCCCCAGCTGTGACACACCCATGGGAATTCTTCACCTGACCACTTTCCCAGGCTTCAATCTTTTTTTTTTTTTTTTTTTTTTGCGATGGAGTTTCGTTCTGTCACCTAGGCTGAAGTGCACTGGTGTGATCTTGGCTCACTGCAACCTCCGCCTCCCAGGTTCAAGCCATTCTCCAGCCTCAGCCTCCCGAGTAACTGGGATTACAGGTGCCCGCCACCATGCCTGGCTAATTTTTGTATTTTTACTTTTATTTATTTATTTATTTTGAGACAGACTCTCACTCTGTCGCCCAGGCTGGAGTGCAGTGGCGCAGTTTCGGCTCACTGCAACCTCCTCCTCCTGAGTTCAAGTGATTCTCCTGCCTCAGCCTCCTGTGTAGCTGGGATTACAGGTGCCTGCCACCACACTCGGCTAATTTTTGGATTTTTAGTGCAGATGGGGTTTTGCCATGTTGGCCAAGCTGCTCTAGAACTCCTGACCTCAGGTGATCCACCTGCCTTGGCCTCCCTAAGTGCTGGGATTACAGGTGTGAGCCACCACGCCAGACCTCCAGGCTTCAATCTTATGACAGACACCCTGATTTCTCCCAAAAAGCCATCCTGCAAGAGGATGTCATACTCAGGCCCTGCCCCAGGTTACACCCCCTCAGTGCTACTCCCAGGGAACCCCAGGGAACACCCAAGCAGCAAACCCCAGAATAACCCCAGGCAGTGGCCTCTTGGTTGCACCTGTATGCTGATACTTCCCCGGGTTACAACCACACACCCCAGGGAGCAACCAGAGATGAACACCCCTAGTAACACCAACAGACCTCTGAGTTAATTGGTCCCAGGTTACCCTCAGACTCCAACTTTCCCTCCAGGTTTTCTCAAGCAGTAATCCCACAGGTAATGTCCAGATACTGTCACTCCAATGCTCCAAGCAAACAGTAAACCTTCAGGGGAACTTCAAGTAATACCCGAGTAGCGAGGCTCGGAATACACCTGAAAGGCTGGGTGTGGTGGCTCACGCCTGTAATCCCAGCACTTTGGGAGACCGAGGCAGGTGGATCACCTGAGGTCAGGAGTTCAAGACCACTCTGGCCAACATGGTGAAACCCCGTCTCTACTAAAAATACAAAAATTAGCCAGGTGTGGTGACACATGCCTGTAATCCCAGGTACTCGGGAGGCTGAAGCTGGAAAATGGCTTGAACCTGGGAGATGGAGGTTGCAGTGAGCCAAGATCGCACCACTGCACTCCAGCCTGGGCGATAGAGCAAAACTCCATCTCAAAAAAAAAATAAAAGAAAACTCCCACGTAGCACCCCTCAAGTTGCCCCATCTCCCAGGTTACATGTGGACAACACCTTCCATGATTTCTTCCAGCAGCAACTCCAAGGGTAGCATGCCCTGCCCCAGAGTCCCTGAGGTGAAAGTTTCCTGGGTTACACCCAGAGACAACTGCATCCTGGGTCCCTCAAAGTCATTCCTGAACCCTGCTCCTCACTTACATCTGGGCCCTAAACATCCCTCCAAAGTACACCTGGACAACAGGTCTCCCCTTCTAGCTTACCTCTATATGTGACACCCCCATGTCACCTCCAGTCCCTGCCTGCCAGGTTATTCCTGATAACACTGACTGTCCCTCAAAGCCCTGCTCTGTTTCCCCAGGCTACACTCGGATGCTGACCCACCGGAGTTCAGACGGCACCTACCACACCTCCAAGGGGAACCCAGGAAGCACTTGGTGAGGATGACCCTGTCTCTCCTGCCACTGCCACCCTGGCAGCCCAAGGGGCCAGCCTGGGGTCTGATGACCCAGGAGCATCCACGCTGTAGAGTCGGGGGGTCTTGGGGTGTCCAGTGCACGGCCCTGGGCCATTCTACCCTGGCAGACGTGGGCAGCGGCGAATGACTGGGGTCCACCTGGAATGGTGTGGACCATGGTGTAGACTCCCCTGTCCCAAAGCCCCCTTGGCTGCGGTTCGCAGGTGTCACCTTCGCTGTCTCCTGACAGGCTCACAAGCTATGTGTTCCGCGTCTTTGCCCTGGCCTACTCTATGATGACGACTCAAGTGCTTAGCCTGTCCTCTCTCTGTGACATGGCCAACTGGATCATCATCGACAGGCAGGCAGAGGATGGGCACTTCCTGGAGAAGGGCCCTGTGGTCATGACATCCATGCAGGTGATCACAGCCTTCCCTGCCTGGGCCATTCAAACAAATCCCAGGGACTCTGTGCACTAAGAGGGAGATTTCAGGCTCCCAATCTGTTCTCGGGCAGAATGAGAACAGGAAAGAGCTGAGGCTCAGTGCCAAGGATAACATCCCCCCCGGTCTGAACCACCTCATACTCTTGTTAGAATGTGGGTGAGGCTGGGCATATCTGGGAACCCATATCTTCTTCATCCCCACATCAAGCAGTGGCTTGCCCTGGCCCTCCTCCCTCAGGAACTGAGTCCTCCCCAGCTTGCACACCCATCCCCACCAAGAGTCCCCTCACACCAGCATCCAGAAATGTCTTTCAAACGCAGCCTGGCAGGTCTCTCCCCTGTTCAAACACCTGCTGTGGCTCACAGCTATCTTTGTCTGTATCACCTCCTAGGCCTCACCTCACCACTCCCTTCTCACTATTCACAATTAACCACTCATAGGCTCCTCCAACTCTCCTCCAAAAAGCGCTTTTGCTGCCCTCTCTGCATGCACCAGGCCAAATTATTATTATTATTATTATTATTATTATTATTATTATTAATTTATTTTGAGACAGAGTTCCACTCTGTCACCCAGACTGGAATGCAGTGGCATGATCTCAACTCACCGCAACCTCCGTCTCCTGGGTTCAAGCGATTCTTATGCCTCAGCCACCAGAGTAGCTGAGATTACAGGCATGTGCCACCACATCCAGCTAATTTTTACATTTTTGTTTTAGTAGATGGGGTTTCACCATGTTATCCAGGCTGGTCTCAAACTCCTGGCCTCAAGTGATCTGCCCACCTCGGCCTCCCAAAGTTCTGGGATTACAGACATGAGCCACGGCTGGAGTGTAGTAGCACGATCTCGGCTCACTGCAAACTCTGCCTCCTGGGTTCAGCCTATTGTTATTATTTTTAGGGACAGGATCTTGCTCTGTCACCCAAGCTGGAATGCAGTGGCTCAATCATAGCTCATTACAGCCTCAAACTTCTGAGCTCAAGAGATCTCCCTGCCTTAGCCTCCTCAGTGGCTGGGACTACAGGTGCACACCACCATTCCTGGCTAATTTTTTTTTTTTTTGAGATGGAGTCTCGCTCTGCTGCCCAGGCTGGAGTGCAATGGTGCAATCTCGGCTCACTGCAACCTCCATCTCCCGGGTTCAAGCGATTCTCCTGCCTCAGCTTCCCGAGTAGTTGGGACTACAGGCATGCACCACCATGCCCGGCTAATTTTTGTAGTTTTAGCAGGGACGGGGTTTCACCATGTTGACCAGGCTGGTCTTGAACTCCTGACCTCAGGTGATCTGCCTACCTTGGCCTCCCAAAGTGCTGGGATTATAGGCATGAGCCATCGCCCCTAGCACTGACATGACCTTTTTTTTTTTTGAGACGGAGGCTTGCTCTGTCGCCCAGGCTGGAGTACAGTAGCATGATCTCAGCTCACTGCAACCTCCACCTCCTGGGTTCGAGCGATTCTTCTGCCTCAGCCTCCTGAGTAACTGGGACTACAGGCAAGTGCCACCATGTCTGGCTCCTTTTTGTATTTTTAGTAGAGACAGGGTTTCACCATATTGGCCAGGCTGGTCTTGAACTCCTGACCTCGTGATCCACCCCGCCCCCCCGACCTCCCATAGTGCTGAGATTACAGGCGTGAACCACTGCACCCGGATTTTTTTTTTAAACAGAGTCTTGCTCTGTTGCCCAGGCTAGAGTGCAGTGGTGCAATCTCGGCTCACTGCAACCTCCGCCTCCTGGGTTCAAGCAATTCTCCTGCCTCAGCCTCCTGAGTAGCTGGAACTACAGGCTTGTGCCACCACGCCCAGCTAATTTATTGTATTTTTAGTAGAGACGGGGTTTCACCATGTTAACCAGGATGGTCTCGATGTCCTGACCTCATGATCCACCCACCTCAGCCTCCCAAAGTGCTGGGATTACAGACATGAGCCGCTGCGCCCAGCCGACATGACCTTCTTATAAGGACACCAGTTATTAGACTTAGGGTCCAACCTAATCTAGTATGACCTTTTCTTAATTTTAATTACATCCTCAAAGACCCAACCAAATAAGATCACATCTTGAGGTCCCGGGTGAACATGAATTTCGGGGTCACTATTCAAGTCCAGACAGGGGATGAGGGTGGAAGCTGGGGTACTAAAGTGGTGTTTGGACCCTGAGTTGGCCATTTTCTAGCAATGGGAAGACTTTTCCACTCTGACCTCAGTTTTCTCACCAGTAAAATGGCACTGCTGCTAGAATGCTCTGAGATGGTCTACAGAACTCACCTTCTTGTGTTGATAGCTTTTTGTTTGTTTATTTGCTTTGTTTTGTTTTTGAGACAGAGTCTCTCTCTGTCGTCCAGGCTGGAATGCAACGGTGTGATCTTGGCTCACTGCAACTTCTGCCTCCTGGGTTCAGGCAATTCTCTCAACTCAGCCTCCCCAGTAGCTGGGCTTACAGGCACCCGCCATCATGCCCAGCTAATTTTTGTATTTTTGTAGGGACAGGGTTTCACCATATTGGCCAGGCTGGTCTCAAACTCCTGACCTCTGGTGATCCTCCTGCCACAGCCTCCCAAAGTTGCTGGGATTACAGGCATGACCTACCGCACCCGGCAGATAGCTTTTGTTCATAGGGAAGACCCCAGGGAGGCAAACCTCTCCTCTCTGTCTTCATCCCACCTCCACCATCATCCAGCCCAGAGCTGGGTACCTGGAAACTTCTCAGGGTCAGACAGGAGAGGCTGAGGAAGGCATCTCCAAGACGCTGAGGGAATCACAGATGGGACTCTGCTTCCACAGGGTGGCTACCAAGGCTCCGAGGAGGATGTATCCCTCACAGCTCTTGTCCTGATAGCCCTGAATGAGGGAAAGGAGTTGTGCAGCCAGAAGGTAGGACCCCAGAGAGGAGGGCAGGATCTGTAAGGTCCTCTAGCCCCAGCATCTGGAAAGCTCCCCCACCCTCACGTCCCTCTGGCTCCCTTTAACTCCCAGACTTCTTTCCTCTGATCATCTCCTTCTGGCCCCTCCCTCTGACCCTCTAGAATTTGATGGTCAGCATCGAGAGAGCCCGTGGCTTCCTGGAGAGAAAACTTCCCGACATTCAGACAACCTTTGCCGTAGCCATAGCCTCCTACGCACTGGCCCTTGCCAACAGCTCCCAAGCCAACGACCGCCTGGACAGCTTTGCCAGCCCTAGTGGGTGTGGGATGCTTCTTAATCAACCTCAGTCATGGAGTGGGGAGGGGGTGATCTCAAATCCAGCAATGTGTCATTCATCACTTAGTGTTTCCTGAGCATCCACTGTGTATCAACTCTTGAGCTCAGAACCTGTGAGACCAAGGTGAGCAACACTGATAAGTTCCCTGCCCTCAAGGGTCCCACCGTCCTTGGAAGAGACAATCAGAAGATAGGCAGGTCACCATATAATTCCAAACTGAGGCTGGGAGCAGCGGCTCATGCCTGTAATCCCAGTACTTTGCGAAGCCGAGGCAGGAGGATCACCTGAGGTCAGGAGCTTGAGACCAGCCTGGCCAACATGGTGAAACGTCTCTACTAAAAATGTAAAAATTAGCTGGGCATGGTGGCGGGTGCCTGTAATCCAAGCTACTTGGGAGGCTGAGGCAGGAGAATCGCTTGCAGCCAGGAGGCAGAGGTTGCAGTGAGACAAGATCACACCACTGCACTCCAGCCTGGGTGACAAAGGGAAGCTCAAAATAATAATAATAATAATAATAATAATAATAATTCCAAAATGAGACAAGCACTGAGATGATAACACTCAAGGTGGGTGGGAGAGATGGCAAGGGGAGGGGAGTACAGGTTGGAGGCTGAGATGAAAGATGGAAAGACATACCTGCTAGGTGTGATGGCTCATGCCTGTAATCCCAGCTACTTGGGAGTCCGAGACAGGAGGATTTCTTGAGGCCAGGAGTTCAAGACCAATCTGGGCAACATAGTGAGACCCCATCTGTAAAATTGTTTGTAATTAGCTGGGTGTGGTGGTGTGCACCTGTAGTCCCAGCTACTAGGGAGGCTGAGGCAGAAGAATCACTTGAATCCAGGAAGTCAAGGCTGCAGTGAGCTGTGATCACCCCACTGCACTCCAGCCTGGGCAACAGACCAAGATTCTGTCTCTATCTAAAAAATAAAAATAAAAAAATAAAAAATAAAACTTTTTTTTTTTTTTTTTGAGACGGAGTCTGGCTCTGTCGCCCAGGCTGGAGTGCAGTGGCACGATCTTGGCTCACTGCAACCTCCATCACCTGGGTCCAAGCGATTCTTCTGCCTCAGCCTCCCAAGTAGCTGAGATTACAGGCGTCCACCACTGCGCCCGGCTAATTTTTGTATTTTTAATAGAGACGGGGTTCCACCATGTTGGCCAGGCTGGTCTCAAACTCCTGACCTCAGTGATCCGCCCGCCTCGGCTCCCAAAGTGCTGGGATTACAGGCATGAGCCACCGTGCCTGGCCAAAAAAAAAAATTATTTATTTATTTATTTATTTATTTTGAGACGGAGTCTCGCACTGTCCTCCAGGCTGGAGTGCAGTGGCGCAGTTCCACCTCCCGGGTTCACGCCATTCTCCTGCCTCAGCATCCCAGAGTAGCTGGGACTACAGGCGCCCACCACGACGCCCGGCTAATTTTTTGTATTTTTAGTAGAGACGGGATTTCACCGTGTTAGCCAGGATGGTCTCGATCTCCTGACCTCGTGATCCACTCATCTCGGCCTCCTAAAGTGCTGAGATTACAGGCTTGAGCCACCGTGCCCAGCCAAAAAAAAAAAAAAAAAAAAGAACGCTTTTTAAGGCACACCTTCATGAAAGGCCATGGACATTTCAAGCAAAGGGAACAGCACAAGCAAACACCCTGAAGTGGAAAGAGTGCTTCGTGTTGTCAAGGATGGAAAGGTTATAAAACCTGCCCATGGGCTGGGCGCAGTGGCTCACACCTGTAATCCTAGCACTTTGGGAGGCCGAGGCGGGCGGATCACTTGAGGTCAGGAGTTCGAGACAAGCCTGCTCGACATGGCGAAACCCCGTCTCTACTAAACATACAAAAAATTAGCCGGTCATGGTGGCACATGCCTGTAATCCCAGCTACTCGGGAGGCTGAGGCAGGAAAATCACTTGAACCTGGGAGGCGGAGCTTGCAGTGAGCCAAGATCGTGCCACTGCACTCCAGCCTGGGCATCAGAGTGGGACTCCATCTCAAAAAAAAAAAAAAAATCCCATGGCTGATCCTATCTCATCCCCAAAGGTCCATATCCCATCTTCTCCATTCTGCAAGTCAAGCAAAGTGGAACTAGGAAAATTTGCTTGCAGTGGGACTGGAGGGACCTGAAGGATTTTTTTTTTTTCGTCCAGGCTGGACTGCAATAGCATGATCTCAGCTCACTGCAACCTCCACCTCCCGGGTTCAAGCGATTCTCCTGCCTCAGCCTCCTGAGTAGCTGGGATTACAGGCACCCACCACCACACCTGGCTAATTTTTTTGTATTTTTAGTAGAGACGGGGTTTCACCATGTTGACCAGGCTGGTCTCGAACTCCTGACCTCAGGTGATCCACCTGCCTTGGCCTCCCAAAGTTCTGAGATTACAGGTGTTAGCCACCATGCCCAGCCAGGAACTTTTTTTTTGAAACTCAATTTCGCCATCGGAAAAGAGAGTCCCATCTCCTAGGGTCATTCTGAAAATTGGATGTCCACGTTTCCTCAGTACAGAGCTTCACATAAAGTAGGTGATCAGGACTGCGCACGGTGGCTCACGCCTGCAATCTCAACACTTTAGGAGGTCGAGGTGAGAGAATGGCTTGAGGCCTCCCGGCCTCAAGACCAGCCTCAACAACATAATGAGAACCCCCCCAACCCCCACTCCCCCATCTCTACAAAAAAATAAAAATAAAGTACATGATCAATAAGATAGCAGATGAGAAAACTGGGCCAGATGACACAAGGAGAGGGCAGGTTAAGGTGGGTGGGCCCAGCTCTGGGTGACAAGGCGGACGTCCCTGTTTCTAGACCAAACCCACTGGCCGGTGGATGAGCAGAACCTGGGCTCCCTGTACACCATTGAGGCCACAGCCTATGCGCTCATGCAGAAGCTGGAGCTGGGCCGGTACAATGAGACGCACGCCATAGCCAAGTGGCTACTAGAGAAGCGGGAGCTGGGAGGAGGCTTCGGGTCCACCCAGGTGATGGGGACCCCCGGGAGGTGAGGGTCAGGGTCGCTAGCCAAGGTGCTGACACGCCCAGCCCAATGGGGGAGTGTGGGGGCTGTCCGTGGTGCTGACACGCTGGCCGATGGTTTCTCGAGTGCTGTCTGTGGTGCTGATCCACGTTCCCCCACCTCCGCGCCCCATTCCAACACTCAGACAACGGTGGTGGCCCTTGAAGCTCTGACCCGCTTCCGCGAAGCTGTCCCCTTCAAGGGCGTCCAGGATCTCCACGTCCAGATCAGCGCCCCCAAGAAAGCCCTGAATGTGAATTGGCACATTGATCACAGCAATGCCTACCAACAGCGGTCAGCAAAGGTATGTCACTGAGGGGCAGGCCAGAGTCCATGCAGAGATGGCACTGGAGATGAGGCCAAGCGTCATGTCCCTGCTGATCTCCCTCCTCAAAACATACCTCAAGATATGTGGCTATACTGTCAATGTATTGATTCATCTATTCCATCAACATTTCCTGAGCATCTACTATGTATCAGTGACTCTCCTAGGCATTGGGGTTATGTTATGAAAGATCCATGGTCCCTGCTCTTATAGAATCTAGAAGAGTCCATAAGATCTACAAGAAAATGGCCCGAGTGCCATGGCTCACGCCTGTAATCCCAGCACTTTGGGAGGCCGAGGTGCGTAGATCATCTGAGGTCAGGAGTTCGAGACCAGCCTGGTTAACATAGTGAAACCCCATCTCTACTAAAAATACAAAAATTGCTCAGGCATGATAGTGCATACCTGTAATCCCAGCTGCTCGGGAGGCTGAGGCAGGAGACTCACTTGAACCCAGGAGGAGGAGGTTGTAGTTACCTGAGATTGCACCTGAGTGACAGAGTGAAACTCCATCTCAAAATAAAAATAAAAATAGATAAATAAATGAAAAGAAATGACACCCCTGGGCAACATAGCGAGACTCCATCTCTACTAAAAAAGAAAAGAAGAAGTAAAACAACTCATCTAAGGTCACGCATTGTTTAGTGGATGTCCCTGGATAAATAGTTGTCAAAATGAAGAAAGCAGAGGGGGGGTAAGTGTTTCTTTTTATTGTTGTTGTTGTTGTTGTTGTTGTTGATACAGAGTCTCACTCAGTCACCCAGGCTGGAGTGCAGTGGTGTGATCTTGCCTCACCAAAACCTCCATCTCCCGGGTTCAAGTGATTCTCCTGCATCAGCCTCTCCAGTAGCTGGGATTACAGGCACACACCACCAGGTCCAGCTAAATTTTGTAGTTTTAGTAGAGATGGGGTTTCACCATGGTGGCCAGGCTGGTCTCGAAATCCTAGCCTCTTGTGACCCGCCCGCCTCGGCCTCCCAAACTGCTGGGATTACAGGCATAAGCCACCACGCCCAGCCGAGGAAGAGTGTTTCTGACATACGGAACAGCACAGAGTGGAGACCCAGAGCCAGTCAGGCACAGGAATGGTCAGAAGGGAGAACAGCAAATAAAGCAGGCTATTAGGAGGCTTGCAGGCTGGCAGAGCTCAGCAGTGAGGGCTGGGAGGCCATGGCAAGAATTAGGACTCGATCCTATAGGCAATGAGATTTAAGTGACTGGCTGTGATTTTTTTCTTTCTTTTTGTTTTTTGTTTTTTAGAGACAGGATCCCACTCTGTTGCCCAGGCTGGAGTGCAGTGGCACAAACACAGTTCACGGCAGACTCGAATTCTTGGGCTCAAGCGCTCCTCCTGCCTTAGCCTCCTGAGTAGCTGGGACTAGATATGCACTGCCATGCCCAACTTAATTTTCAATTTTTTTTGTAGAGATGGGATCTAGCTAAATTGCCCAGGCATGTTTTGAACTCCTGGGCTCAAGCAATCCTCCCCCCTTGGCCTCCCACATTGCTGGGATTACAGGCATGAGCCACTAGGTTTGGCTTGGCTGTGAATTTTTAAAATTTTATTCTGGCTGATGCAAGAAGACTATAATGAGGAAAACAAGAGTAGCTGCAGATGAAGATAGAGATTAGATTGGTGGTTGCTAGAGGATAGGAAGTGTAGGAAGAAAGGGAGGGATGAAAAGAAGTTGATTAATGGGTACAAGCAAATGGTTCGATAGAAGAAATAAGACCGAGTGTTTGATAGATTCATAGGGTGACTATAGTTTACAATAATCTATTGTATATTTCAAAATAGCTGGAAGAAAAGAATTAGAATGATTTTAGCATAAAGAAAAGACAAATATTTAAGGTGATGGATATCTGAGGTACACTGATCTGATCTTTACACATTATACGAGTGCATTAGATTATCACACGTGCCTTGAAACTATGTACATCCATTATGCATCATTTTTTTTTTTTGAGATGGAGTCTCACTCTGTCACGCAGGCTGGAGTGCAGTGGCACAATCTCAGCTCACTGCAGGCTCCGCTTCCTGGGGTCAAGCGATTTTCCTGCCTCAGCCTCCTGAGCAGCTGGGATTATAGGCACCTGCCACCATGCTCAGCTAATTTTTGTATTTTTCAGTAGAGACAGGGTTTCACCATGTTGGCCAGGCTGCTCGAACTCCTGACCTTAGGTGGTCCACCCACCTCGGCCTCCCAAAGTGCTGGGATTACAGGCATGAGCCACTGCACCCAGCCCATTATGCATCAATTTTAAAAGGCAAAGAAAAGTAGAGGTGCAGAGGTGCCAGTGACAAGGGGCTCATGGGAGCTCCATGCAAAGGGAACCTTGGAAATGCTCCAAAGAGAACAGATTCCAGGGATGCACATTAGGACACAGCCTGAACTGAGCCGTGCAGATGATCTGAGGTCAGGAGTTCGAGACCAGCCTGGCCAACATGCTGAAACCCCATCTCTACTAAAAATACCAAAATTAGCTGGGTGTGACAGCACAAGCCTGTAGTCCCAACTACTCAGGAGACTGAGGCAGGAGAATCGCTTGAACCCAGGAGGCAGAAGTTGCAGTGAGCCGGGATCATGCCACTGCACTCCAGCCTGGGCAACAAAACGAGTCTCTGTCTCAAAAAAAAAAAAAAAAAAAAAAGACACATCCTTAGGCTGGACATGGTGGCTCACGCCTGTAATCCCAAAACTCTGGGAGTCCAAGGAGGGTGGATCACTTGAGGTCAGGAGTTCAAGAGCAGCATGGGGAACATAGTTAGATCCTGTCACTACAAAAAAATACAAAAAAAAAATTAGCCAGGCATGGTGGCACACATCTATAGTTCCAGCTACTTGGGAGGCTAAGACAGGAGGATCGCTTGAGCCCAGGAGGCAGAGGCATGCCAAAGTGAGCCGAGATCGCACCACTGCACTCCAACCTGGGCTACAGACTGAGACCTGGTCTCAAAAAAAAAAAAAAAATACACAGGCTGGATGAGCAGTTCCAGTTGATTTATGATAGTGTAGACACCACAAATGCTCTCTGAAGAGGGAAAAGCAAAACCATCTGCGTGGAGAGAGATGGAAAATGAATCACCAGGTTCCAGGTTAGGGAATAACCGAGGCCCTGGTGAGTGTTCAGGCTCCACATCCCCCTACACTTGACCCTCACTTTGCTGCTTCCTCCACCCTTAAATCTTCCTCTTTGTTCTCTTCAGTTCCTTGCCCAGGACGACCTAGAGATCAAAGCCAGTGGCAACGGGAGAGGCACCATCTCGGTAGGTCTTGTATTCTACTGTATTAGTCTGTTTAGGCTGCTACAACAAAATAGACTGGGTGGCTTATAAACAACAGAAATTGGCCCAGCATGGTGGCTCATGCCTGCAATCCCAGCATTTTGAGAGGCCCAGGCAGGAGAATCACTTGAGTCCAGGAGTTCAAGATGCACCAGGGCAACAGAGTGAGACTCTGTCTCTACAAAAAATTGAAAAATTAGCTGGGCATGGTGACACATGTCTATAGTCACAGCTACTCAAGAGGCTGAAGTGGGAGGATTGCTTGAGCCCAGGAGGCAGAAGCCACAGTGAGTCATGATCAAAACCTTGCATTCTACCCTAAATGACAGAGTGAGACTCTATCTCAAAGGAAGGAAGGAAAAGAAAGAGAAGAAGGAAAAGAAAGAGAAGAAAGAAAAGAAAGGAAAGCAAGAAAGCAAGAAACAAAGACTGGGTGCAGTGGCTTGGCTGGGCATGGTGGCTCACGCATGTAATCCTAGCAATTTGGGAGGCCAAAGAGGGAGGATCACCTAAGGTCAGGAGTTCGAGACCAGCCTGGCCAACATGGTGAAACCCTGTCTCTACTAAAAATACAAAAGTTAACCAGGCATGGTGGCGGGCACCTGTAGTCCCAGCTACTCGGGAGGCTGAGACAGGAGAATCACTTGAACACAGGAGGCAGAGGCCAAGATTGAGCCATTGCACCCTAGCCTGGGTGACCAGAGCAAAATTTTGTCAGAAAGAAAGAAGAAAGAAAAGAAAGAGAGAGAGAAAAAAAAGAAGAAAGAAAGAAAGGAGAAAGAAAAGTGAGAAAGAGGAAAGAAAGAAGAAAGAGGAAAGAAAGAAAGAAAAAGAAAGAAAGAAAGAAAAAGAAAGAGAAAGAAAGAAGAAAGAAAGAAAGGAGAAAGAAAGAGAGAGAAATTTATTGCTCACAGTTCTGGAGGTTGGGAAGTCCAAGATAAAGGCAGGGTACACTCTCTGTTTCAGGCCAGGTGCAGTGGCTCACACCTGTAATCCCAGCACTGTGGGAGGCCAAGGCAGGCAGATCACAAGATCCAGACCATCCTGTAACACAGTGAAACTCTGTCTCTACTAAAAATACAAAAAATTAGCCAGGCGTGGCGGCACCTGCCCATATTCCCAGCTGCTGGGGAGGCTGAGGCAGGAGAATGGCCTGAACCCAGGACGCAGAGCTTGCAGGGAGCCGAGATCGTGCCACTGCACTCCAGCCTGGGCAACAGAGCGAGACTCCGTCTCAAAATAAATAAATAAATAAATAAATAAATAAATAAATAAATAAATAAATTGTAATGTATTATACTCATATTATTATTTATTTATAACCTAAATAAATAAATATAGGCCAGTCAGTGTGATTCATGCCTGTAATCCCAGCGCTTTGGGAGGCTGGGTGCTGGGATGATGTCCATGACTTTTTTTTTTTTTTTTTGAGATGGAATCTGGCTCTGTTGCCCAGGCTGGAGTTCAGTGGCGCAGTCTCGGCTCACTGCAACCTCTGCCTCCCAGGTTCACGCAATTCTCCTGCCTCAGCTTCCTGAGTAGCTGGGACTACAGGTGCACAGCAGCATGCCCAGATAATTTTTTGTATTTTTAGTAGAGACGGGGTTTCACCATATTGGCCAGGCTGGTCTCAAACTCCTGACCTGAAGTAATCTGTCCGCCTTGGCCTCCCAAAGTGCTGGAATTACAGGCATGAGCCACCATGCCCAGCCTGACATCCATGACATCTTCCAGCCCCATGACATATGCCCGGGAGGACAGCTCTTTTGTTCACCAAAAGGTGGCCTGGTGTCGTGTTCCAGACAGTGGAGTCATGGCTGAATCTCTGCCTTTGTTATGTGACCCTGAGCAAGTCATACCTTTCTTCAAGCCTCTGTGAAATCTAAGTTTAAATGGGTTAAAATTAAATAAAATTCAAAATTCAGTTTCTCCATCGAGCTAGCCACATTTCAAGTGTTTGGTAGTCACATGTGGCTAATGGCTGCCATACTGGACAATGCCAATTGTTACCATTTCCATCACTGCAGAAAGTTCTATTACACAGCGCTGGTCTAGACTCCAGACACTGCTCTGGCCACTGCACCTAGGAATTGATGGGGTCGGTGGGGACAATCTTGCAGTAAATTCCCCACATGGCCAGAGACCTGGGAAGTCAAGGATTGGGGTGCAGAGGAAAGGCAGTGGGTGGGGAAGGCCTCTGACAGCCACCTTTCCTGGCCCGGCAGATCCTGACCATGTACCACAAGTCCCCAGAGTCCTGGGAGGACAACTGCAACCTGTACCACCTGAATGTGACGCTCCACAGTGCCGTAGAAGGTAAGCCTGGTGTGGCTACAGGAGGAGTGACGGTAGAGTTTTAGGAGAAGTTGGAAAGGTGATGGGGAAGATGGTGTAGGGATTTGTTAGCCACAGGGAGGACTTTGGCTTTTGTTCTGAGTAAGGTGGGGCACAGAAAGTTCCCAACAGAGGAGGGACATGACCTAGCACAGGTTTGCACAGGCTCCCTCTGATCTGACCACTCTAGAGGGTGAGGGTAGACTCTAGAGGGAGAGGGTGGGAGCCAGGTGACCAGGAAGGAGGTGACTGCACTGGTCCTGCAGGAGATGATGGAGGCCGGGCCAGATTAGGGGCTCTGGAGATGATCAGATATTAGTGGGCCGGGCACAGTGACTCATGCCTGTTATTCCAACACTTTGGGAGGCTGAGGCAGGAGGATCACTTGAGCTCAGGAGTTTAAGACCAGCCTGGGTAGCACAGTGAGACCCCATCTCTACAAAAAATTAGCTGGGCATGGTGATGCATGCCTGTGGTTCCAGCTACTCAGGAAGTTGAGGCGGGAGGATCATTTGAGCCCAGGTGGAGGCTGCAGTGAACCATGATTGTGCCATTGCACTGTAGCCTGGGCAACAGAGTGAGACCCTCTTTCAAAAGAAAAAAAAAACAGAGAAATAGTTGGATTCCACAGTTCCCAGCCTGGGGCACCAAGAAGGAGAGAGGACTATTGGGAGCTCACTGTGGGAATAAGAGGAACAACCCTCACCAGTCCCATGAATTTTAGGGACTAAACCTCACCAAGGTTTTGGGTTTTGCTTGATTTCTTAATAATAATAACAATAATAATAATAGTTACAAAGCACTGATCAGGCACCATGCTGAGGGCTTTACTTATATTAACTTATTTAATCCTCACAACAACCCTGTTGGGTTGGGAATATTATGATCCCCCCTTACAGATGAGTAAACTGAAGCTGAAAGAAGTTAAGCAACTTGCTCAAAGTCACACAGCAGAGTCAGGATTTGAATCCAAGAAGCTAGCTCCAGAGAGTGTGCACTTGATCACTATGCTCCCCAGCCTCTAAACTGCTGCCTTCTCTCTGCAGAAAATAAAAAGGAAGATGAGACCTTTCGGCTCCGGATAGAAACAAGGTCAGGGCACCAGGATCTTGAACTGGGCGGGAGGAGGGTCTCACTTTCTGGTATCCAGATTCCTTAGTGGCCTTACCTGTGTACTGAGTGGACAGTGGGAACCAGCCAAGCTTGCCTCTCCATGCCTGTCTCCCATTCTGTCCCTGCCTCCTGCCATGTCTGCATGTCCTCAGATGACAGGCTCTACCTCAGCTGACGTGCTCTATGACTCAGATGCTTGGAGCTGGCTCCAAGCCCTGAAGCTCTCCCCATGGTTCTCATTTTCTCCAAACACTCCAGCCCCCACCCCAGTCCTGCCCTGTCCCATACCTCCCTTGCCCAGGTCTGCTTCAGATAGAAACATTATTGGGCACCTACTGTGTGCCAGACCCTGTTCTTGGAGCTAGGGACCCAGCTACGAGCAAGGCAGCCTCTCCCTGCCCTGGCGAAGCCCACAGTCTATCAGGAGACACAGACAGTCATCAAATAATCACACAGAACCAATAATGAAATGGCAATGGTGATTTCATGTGGCAAAGGAGAGGTTTACAGAGTCATGAGAGGCAAATTAGAGAATGATCTGGGCCTGGTGCGGTGGCTCATGCCTGTAATCCCAGCACTTTGGGAAGCCGAGAGGATCACTTGAGCCCAGGAGTTTGAGGCCAGCCTGGGCAACACAGCAAGACCTCATCTCTAAAAAAAAAAATTTTTTTTTAATTAGCTGAGGGTGGTAATGCATGTCTATAGTCCCAGCTACTCACGAGCCTGAGACTGGAGGATCACTTGAGCCCAGGAAGCTGAGGCTACAGTGAGCCATGATTGAGCCACTGCACTCCAGCCTGGGTGACCTTGTCTAAAAAAAAAAAAAAAAAAAAAGATCTGGTGTGTAGGGTGTAGATTGGGGAAGGCTTCCCAGAGGGAGTGATGCATCCACTGAGATGGAAAACATGAGGGGTGTTTCAGGATGAAGAGGCAGGAATGAAGATTCCAGGCCGAGTGAACAGCATGTGCAAAGGTCTGGTGGCAGGACAGGGAACAAGGCTAACAGTGATCAAATGGAGGCTGAGGTGGGAGGAGGTGACGCGGAAGGGTGTCAGGATTGAGGCAAGGCATTTGGTAATTGAAGCAACAAGTCGAGGTAGTCAGATTTCTGCTTACTAAAGCTCTGTGTTGTGAGTGGCAAAGGGGACATGGGGAGACCTGGGAGGAGGCTACTGCGCTAGTCCAAGCCAGAGACAACAGCAGTGGGCAGCATGGAGAGAGAGGTGGGAGGATAGTGGGGAAAGACTGGGGCTGTGAACTTCCAGGTTCCAGAACAATCGAGAGGCCACAATGACTATCATGGAGGTCTCCCTGCTCACGGGCTTCTACCCCAACCAGGATGACCTCAAACAGGTAATGCAGACCCCACCTACCTGCTTCCTGAGCAACCTTCCCATACTTCCCACATGGGTGCAGGACAGTGTCTACTCAAATCAAGGCTCCTGGATTAACGCTCCATCGTTACTTCTGGTTGACTCTCTGCATGGCCAAAACCAAATCTTTTCCCTGCTTGGGCCTCAGTTTCCCCTAGCATGGGGTTGATTGGACAAAGGCTGGAGCTCTAGGGCTAGGGGCCTTGGAGGCTGTCAGCCACCCTCCAGTCTCCACCCTCTGCCCCAGCTCACGAGTGATGTGGAGAGGTACGCCTTTCAGTACGAAACCAAGACAAGTACCAGTGACAGCACTGTTGTCCTCTACCTGGAAAAGGTGAGAGGGGCCGGGTGCCCTCCACCAGAGGTGTGTGGGCACGCTGGGGGCTGGAGAACCCAAGGTTGGTCCCCTGGGTGGGTTTTGCAGAGAGCCAGGCCCTCTCAGGTCAGCTCCTCCAGTTGCGATTCCTGTGGTCAAGGCCACATGGTCCGTGGTCATGGCCAATGTCAACAGCCAAGGCCTCACGGTCAGTGCCACAAGGTCAGTGCCCCACAGTCAGTGGCCCTGACCGGCTCAGACAGGACTCTGTTCTCTCCAGCTCTCCCATGAGAAAAACACGGTGCTGGGCTTTCGGGTTCACAGGATGCTGCAGGTGGAGTTCCTGCAGGCCGCCCTGGTCACCATCTACGACTACTACGAGCCTTGTAAGTAGGGGCCCCCGTGCATGGGGATGAGGCCTGCAAAGGACAGGGCCAGGTGCCAGGCGATGAGAGACTGGGCATTGCCAAAAGGGGGCTGGGCCTGGGTAGACATAAGGGGCGAGGTCTTATTGGATTGACCTAGGTGGGCGAGGACAGGAAGGAGATGGGGCAAAGTTGAAGGGGGACTGGGCATGGCCTGCTGGGAATGGGTGGGGAAGGGGCAGGCTCTTTTGAGTGGGCGTGGCTGTCGACAGAGGTGGCTGGCCAGGGCCCTTCAAAGTGAGGTTTGTAGGGGGCAGGGCCAGGAACAGGGGAAGGTCTGGGAGGACCTGGAGGGCACAGCCCAGGGACAAGGAGGGGCAGGACGGAGCCTGGACTTTGGAGGATGGGGAAGGCAGGCCAGGGCCTGGAGCGGGTGAAGACTTCTCAGGACTAGGCGAGGTAGGCAATGAACCCCCAGGAACACTGGCCCAAGACAATGCCCTCCCCCAACCCCTGCACCCTCCATCCACAGCCCGGAGGTGCAGCACTTTCTACAACCTGCCCACAGAGCAATCTTCCCTGCGAAAGATCTGCCACAAAGACGTCTGCAGATGTGCAGAGGGTGAGATGTGCCGAGGGTGAGCCCCATGCTGCCAGACTGGGGCTGCCAGGTTGTGGGGGGCAGATTCAGGAGCCCTTCAAGCCTCCTCCTGGCTGTAGTCTGGCCTGAGTTTAGACAGAAAGAGAAAGAGACAGAGGCAGAGGCAAAGAGAGACAGAAAGAAGGCACAGAGAGACAAAGCTTGTCACACACACATACTCGCACTGCCAAAGATCAAATGACACGGAGAGAGAGAGAAAGACACAAAGAGACGAAGACAGGAGAAATAGACAAGAAAGTGACCAAAAAGAGAGACAGACGCTGGGCATGGTGGCTCATGCCTGTAATCCCAGCACTTTGGGAGGCCGAGGCAGGAGGATGGCTTGAGGCCAGGAGTTCCAGACCAGCCTGGGCAACACAGTGAGACCCCATCTCTACAAAAAAAATATTTTTAAAAAATTAGCCAGGAATGGTGGTAAGTACCTGTAGTCCCAGCTACTTGGGCGGCTGAGGCGGGAGGATCACTTGAGCCCAGGAGTTGGAGACTGTAGTGAGCTATGCTTGCGCCACTGCACTCCAGCCAGGGTGATACAACAAGACCTTGTCTCAAAAATAAATTTAAAAAAATCCGGGGCCGGGCGCGGTGGCTCACGCTTGTAATCCCAGCACTTTGGGAGGCCGAGGCGGGCGGATCACGAGGTCAGGAGATCGAAACCACGGTGAAACCCCGTCTCTACTAAAAATACAAAAAAAAAAAAATTAGCCGGGTGTGGTGGCGGGCGCCTGTAGTCCCAGCTACTTGGAGAGGCCGAGGCAGGAGAATGGCGTGAACCCGGGAGGCGGAGCTTGCAGTGAGCCGAGATTGCGCCACTGTACTCTAGCCTGGGCGACAGAGCGAGACTCCGTCTCAAAAAAAAAAAAAAAAAATCCGGGCTCAGTGGCTTACACCTGTAATCCCAGCATTTTGGGGGCCAAGGTGAGTGGATCACTTGAGGTCAGGAGTTTGAGACCAGCCTGGCCAACATGGTGAAACTCCATCTCTACTGAAAATACAAAAATTAGCTGAGCGTGGTGGTGCATGCCTATAGTCCCAGCTACTCAGGAGACTGAGGCATGAGAATCACTTGAACTTGGGAGGTGGAGGTTGCAGTGAGCTGAGATCACACTGCACTCCAGCCCAGGCAACAGAGCGAGACTCTGTCTCAAAAAATAAATAAATAAATAGGCCAAGTATGATGGCTCACACCTGTTGTCCCCAACACTTTGGGAGGCCGAGGTGAGAGGATTGCTTCAGCCCAGGAGTTTGAGACCAGCCTGGGCAACATAGTGAGAGCCCCTCATCTCTTAAAAATATAATAATAATAATATGAGAGAGAGAGAAGAAAAAGAAAGGAAGGAGGAAGGAAAAAGAAAAGAAAAAGAGATAGAGAGAGAGCCCCACAGACCAGAAGGGTCAGATGCAGAGACCCAGGCCTGGGGGCTGAAGGGAGGGAGGGTGGGGGGTGAATGGGAGGAAGTCCCCTGTCCCAGCGCAGCCAGAGCAGACGCCCTCCTGACCCTGCAGGACAGTGTCCATCCCTGCAGAAGCCCAGTGGCCAATGGAGGCCGGAGGAGCTCCAGACAACAGCATGTGAGGCAGGCGTGGATTTTGGTGAGTGTGGGGAGCCACAGGGGACAGGCAGAGCCCACCTGCAGGCCGAATGCCAACATGACACCCTCCCCTTCCCCAGTGTACAAGACAAAGCTGGAATCTGTGGAGGTCTCTGCCTCCAACCCTTACATCTATTACAACATGCAGCTCGAAGACATCATTAAGAGTGGTATGTCCCAGATGGCAAAGAAGGAATCCCAGTGTGGGGTCACCCTGGGGGCCCACCCTGGGGGTCCCATTGCGTGGGAGGGTCAGACCTGTGTATGCACACACACTGGGTTTTCTCCAGGTACGGACCCTGCCACACCCCTGGCCATGAAGAAATTCGTCTCCCACGCCACCTGCCGTGACTCCCTGGGGTTGCAAGAACAGGAATCATACCTCATCATGGGCCAGACGTCAGACCTGTGGAGAATCAAATCTGAGTGCGTGAGGGGTTCCACCTGTCCTGGGGACTCAGGCCTGGGCCTTCTTCCCTACCCTCAACCCAGCCCTCAGTTCTACAATTTTTGCTGGAGGTTCCAAGCAATTCTCCTGCCTCAGCCTCCCAAGTAGTAGCTGGGACCACACGCCTGGCTAATTTTTGTATTTTTAGTAGAGACAGGTTTTCATCATGTTGGCCAGGCTGGTCTTAAACTCCTGGCCTCAAGTGATCCGCCCACCTCGGCCTCCCAAAATGCTGGGGTTACAGGCATAAGCCACCGCACCCGGCCAGGGAAGCATTTACTAATTCCCATTGATTTGGACTAAGAGGCTGGAAGATCAGAGAGAGCCCTCGGGCATGGACACTACAGGCTAAGGCTCTGGCAGGCTGTCAGACAGGGCAGGGCTGGGAGGTCCCCATATCCCCAGGGGCACCAGGTTCTCCTCACCTTCTTGCTTCTTGTAACCCACAGTTACAGCTACGTTCTGGGCAGGGAGACGTTCCTCATGCTTTGGCCAGCAGATGGAGATGCCAGCAAGGAAGAATTGCGGGACCAACTGGAGGAATTTTCGGAATATATGCGCACCCACGGCTGTCAGTCCTGAGCCTCTTCTGCTTTCAGGGAGGTGTCACCAGGCAGCTCTGGGCCACTGGGTTTAACCCCAAATAAAGAGCACAGGATATCACACCCAAACCCTGGACATTTGTCCCTGTTTCAGCTTTCACCAGGGGACCTGCACAACCTGATCTGGCATAATCAGACAGAGGACCTGTCTCCTCCCTCCTCCCCTGCTACTTGGGCGGCTGAGGCGGGAGGATCACTTGAGCCCAGGAGTTGGAGCCTGCAGTGAGCTATGCTCACTACATCTGGCTCCGTTCTGACCACACTGGCCTGCCTTGCATCCTTCCAACACCCACCTCAGCGGGGAGATGATTCCCAGCTCTGGGCTTTTGCACCCACTGTTCCTCTCCCACGTGCACCCCTCCCCCTAAAGTCAGCTCGGCTTGAACCATTCCCTTGTCTGGGCTCTGTTTAAATGTCACCTCTGGCATGGTGGCTCATGCCTGTAATCCCAGCACTTTGGGAGGCCGAGGTGGATGGATGTTAAATGGGTGTTTTCCCTGCCCCACAATATCAGCTCCTTAAAGTCGGGGTTGTATCTGTCTTATTGACTGCGGTATTCCCTGTTTCTACAGCAGGAGCTGGAATTCAGTAGGTGCTCAGGAAATGAGTGTTGATTCAGTGCATAGATGGATGGATGAATGAGTCAGTGAATAAATGGGTGGATGAGTTTGGTGCCCACATTCTGCACTTGGCCCTAGTGGTTCACTTGCTCTGTACCTCCAAGGAGCTCGTAGTGATGGAAGCTTTGTTTTTTGTTGTTGTTGTTGTTTTGTTGTTGTTGTTGTTGTTTTGAGACAGTCTCGCTCTATCGCCCAGGCTGGACCGCAGTGGCACAATCTCGACTCACTGCAACCTCTGCCTCCTGGGTTCAAGCAATTTTCCTCAGCCTCCTGAGTAGTTGGGACTACAGGCGCCCGCCACCGTGTCCGGCTAATTTTTTGTATTTTTAGTAGAGACAGAGTTTCACCGTGCTAGCCAGGATGGTCTCGATCTCCTGACCTCGTGATCCACCGGCCTTGGCCTCTCAAAGTGCTGGGATTACAGGCGTGAGCCACCGCGCCCGGCCTATGATGGAAGCTTTGATGGAGAAGCCCAGGCAGTTTAGGAGCCCAGAGGAGATGCAGGGAGGGTGACTGAGTTTCATCAACGTGGGCTGGGGCAGGAGTAGGGGCTTCTGCCAAGCTAAGGCAGAAGCCCATGTGGATTCTGGGAACCTCCAAGGAGTGCCAGAGGGATTGCAAGGTGTCTGTTGAACTTGAGTGTGAAGGAGAGACTAGAGAAGGGAGAGAGGGCTGAGGCTGCAGATGGGCTGACTTCTTTTTGTTTGTTTAGTTTGTTTGCTTTTTCAGACAGGATCTTGCTCTGTTGCTCAGGCTGGAGTGCAGTGGCATGATCTTGGCTCACTGCAGCCTCTGCCTCCTGGATGCAAGTGATTCTTACATCTCAGCCTCCTGACTAGCTGGGATTACAGGCACAGATGTGTGCCACCACACCTGGCTAATTTTTTAAATTTTTTTCTAGAGATGAGGTTGCAGTATATTTCCCAGGCTAGTCTTGAACTCCTGGGCTCAAGCAATCCTCCCATCTTGGCCTCTCAAAATGCTGGGATTACAGGTGTGAGCCACTGCGGGGTTGACTTCTTAAAGGTCCTTGAATGCTGGGCTAAAGGGTTTGGCCATTATCAAAGGCAGCAGGGAGCCATGGAAGGTGTTTGAGTAGGAGAAGAACTGACCAGCCCTGAGGTGGAAAGCCTCAGATGATTGACGGGTGGAAACTGAGTTGATTGGTCAGGCACAGTGGCTTATACCTATAACCCCAGCACTTTAGGAGGCCAAGGAAGGAAGATTACTTGAGCCCAGAAGTTCGAAACTACCCTGAGCAACATAGTGAGACCCCATCTCTAAAGAAAGATATGTTGGCCTAGGTGACAGAGCAAGACTCAACCTAAAAAAAAAAAAAAGAAAGAAAGAAAAGAAAACGTCACAGTGCATAGTCAGATTCTAGATTCTTAGTATGGTTTTTTTTTTTTTTTTTTTTTTTGAGACGGAGTCTCGCTCTTTCACCCAGGCTGGAGTGCAGTGGCGCGATCTCGGCTCACTGCAGGCTCCGCCCCCCGGGGTTCACGCCATTCTCCTGCCTCAGCCTCCCGCGTAGCTGGGACTACAGGCGCCTGCCACCTCGCCCGGCTAATTTTTTTTGTATTTTTAGTAAAGACGGGGTTTCACCGTGTTAGCCAGGATGGTCTCGATCTCCTGACCTCGTGATCCGCCCGCCTCGGCCTCCCAAAGTGCTGGGATTACAGGCGTGAGCCACCGCGCCCGGCCGGTTTTTTTTTTTTTTTTTTGAGACAGTCTCACTCTGTCGCCCAGGCCAGAGTGCTGTGGTGTGATCTAGGCTCACTGCAACCTCTGTCTCCTGGGTTCAAGCGATTCTCGTGCCTCAGCCTCCCTAGTAGCTAGGATTGCAGGCGTGCACCATGATGCCTGGCTAATTTTTGTATTTTTAGTAGAGACGGGGTTTCACCATGTTGGTCAGGCTGGTCTCTAACTCCTGACCTCAGGTGATCTGCCCGCCTCAGTCTCCCAAAGTTCTGGGATTGCAGGCATGACCCACCACACTCAGCTGAGATTCTTTATCTGTGTCTTTGCTGTTTCCCCTACTGGACTGAGAGCCCCAGGAGAGCAGGGAGGCTCCCTGTCTTAGCCGCAGTTATAATCATAGACGCACTCAGGGCCTGGCACATAATAGATGCTAATTTTGCTGAATGAATGGTTGAAGAAGTAAAAGAAAGGGAGTGAGAGAGAAGGAAGGGAGGGAGGGAAGGAGGGAGAGAAGAGAAAAAGAGAGAGAAGGATAAAGGGAGAGAGGGAGGGAGGGAGGAAGGGGAGGGGAGGGGAAAGGAGAGGAAGGGAGGGAGGTGATAGGAAAGAGGGAAAGAGAAGGAAGAAAGGAAGGAAGGAAAGATGGCAGGCAAACTGGCTTATGGCCTGTTTCTGTACAGTCCTCAAGCTAAGAGTAGGGTTTTTTTGTTGTTGTTGTTGTTTTTTTGACAAAGTCTCGCTCTTATCACCCAGGTTGGAGTGCAGTGGGCGATCTCGGTTCACTGCAACCTCTACCTCCTGGGTTCAAGCAATTTTCCTGCCTCAGCCTCCCCAGTAGCTGGGATTACAGGCACCCAACACCGCACCCAACACCACACCCAGCTAATTTTTCTATGTTTAGTAAAGACGGGGTTTCACCATGTTGGCCAGGCTGGTCTCGAACTCCTGACCTCAGGCTATCCACCCGCCTTGGCATCCCAAAGTGCTGGGATTACAGACGTGAGCCACCACCCCCGGCTAAAATACATATATTTTTTGAGACAGAGTTTCACTCTTGTTACCCAGGCTGGAGTGCAATGGTGCACTCACTGCAACCTCTGCCTCCTGGGTTCAAGTGATTCTCCTGCCTTAGCCTCCACAGTAGCTGGGATTACAGGCATGCACCACCATGCCCAGATAATCTTTTTGTATGAGTAGAGATGGGGTTTCTCCATGTTAGTCAGGCTGGTCTCGAACTCCTGACCTTAGGTGACCCGCCCACCTCGGCCTCCCAAAGTGCTGGGATTACAGGCGTAAGCCACCCTGCCTGGCCTTAAAACATTTTTAAAGGATTGATTGGCCAGGCGCAGTGGCTCACGCCTGTAATCCCAGCACTTTAGGAGGCCAAGGCGGGCAGATCACGAGGTCAGGAGATCAAGACCATCCTGGCTAACACAGTGAAACCCCGTCTCTACTAAAAATACAAAAAATTAGCCGGGCGTGGTGGTGGGCACCTGTAGTCCCAGCTACACAGGAGGCTGAGGCAGGAGAGTGGCATGAACCCGGGAGGCAGAGCTTGCAGCGAGCCAAGATCGCACCACTGCACTCCAGCCTGGGTGACAGAGTGAGACTCCATCTCAAAAAAAAAAAAAAAAAAAAAAGAAAGAAAGAAAAAAGACAAAGAAAAGAAAGAAAGATTTTCTCCTCTTCCTGAGCATGACGGCTCACACCTGTAGTCACAGCACTTTGGGAGGCTGAGTCAGGCAGATCGCTTGGGTCCAAGAGTTCTAAACCAGCCTGGGCAACATGGAAAAACCCTGTGTCTACCAAAAAATGCAACAATTAGCCAGGCTTGGTGGTATGTGCCTATAGTCCCAGCTACTTTGGAGGCTGAGGTGGGAGGATGGATTGACCCTGGAAGTTTGAGGCTGCAGTGAACTCTGATCACACCACTGCATTCCAGCTTCAGTGACAATGAGACCTTGTCTCAAAAAACAAAACAAAAAAATCCCTCTTCCAGTCTGGGCAACACAGCAGGACCTCGTCTCAAATTAAAAATTAAAAAAATATTAGCCGGGCATAGTGGCTCACACCTATAATCCCAGCACTTTGGGAGGCTGAGGCAGGTGGATCACCTGAGGTCAGGAGTTGGAGACCAGCCTGACCAACATGGAGAGACCCCGTCTCTACTAAAAGTAAAAAATTAGCTGGGCATGGTGGCACATGCCTGTAATCCCACCTACTAGGGAGGCTGGGGCAGGAGAATCGCTTGAACCCGGGAGGTGGAGGTTGCAGTGAGCCGAGATCGCGCCATTGCACTCCAGCCTAGGCAACAAGAGTGAAAAAAAAAAGAAAGAAAGAAAGAAAAAGAAAAGAAGAAAGCTGGGCATGATAGCACACACCAGTAGTTCTAGCTACTCAGGAGGCTGAGGTGGGTGGATTCCTTGAGCCCAGGAGACAGAGGTGGCTGCAGTAAGCTACGACCAGGCCACTGCACTCCAGCTTGTGCAACAGAGAAAAGCCCTGTATCCAAGAAAAGGAGAGAGACAGAGAGAGAGAGAGAGAGAGAGACCAGGTGGGGTGGCTCACTCCTGTAATCCCAACATTTTTGGAAGGCTGGGGCAGGAGGACAACTTGAGTCCGGGAATTCAAGACTAGCCTGGGCAACAAAGTGAGACTCTGTCTCTACAAAAAAATCAAGAAATTAGCTGGATGCGGTGGTGTGTGCCTGTAGTCCCAGCTACATGGGAGGCAGGAGGATTGCTTGAGCCCAGAAGGTCAAGGCTGCAGTAAATCATTCACACCACTGCACTCCAGCCTGGGCAGCAGACTGAGACCCTGTGGAAAAGGAAAGGGATGGGACAAGACGGGACGGGAAGGGAAGGGAAGGGAAAGGAAGGGAAAGGAAGGGGAGGAGGAGGAGGAGAAGAAGAGGAAGAAGAAAGAAGAAGAAGAAGAAGAAGAAGAAGAAGAAGAAGAAGAAAGAAGAAGAAGAAGAAGAAAGAAGAAGAAGAAGAAGAAGAAGAAGAGGAGGAGGAGGAGGAGGAGGAAGAAGAAGAAGAGGAAGAGGAGGAGGAGGGAAGAGAAAAGAGAAGAGAAGAAGAAGGAGGAGGAGGAGAGGAAGGAAGGAAGAAAGGAAGGAAGGAAGGAAGGAAAGAAGGAGGGAGGGGAGGAGGGAGGGAGGGAGGGGAGGAGGGAGGGAGGGAGGGAGGGAAGGAAGGACGGAAGGAAGGAGAGAAGGAGGGAGGGAAGGAGGGAGGGAGGGAGGGGAGGAGGGAGGGAAGGAGGGAAGGAAGGAAGGAAGGAGGGAAGGAAGGAAGGAAGGAATGTTCCTTCCTCTTCTATTTGTTGGAAGCATTTGAAAAGAATGTGTACTTACCTTATTGGTAGACTTCATCACTGAAATCATTCAGTCATGACCTTTTCTTGTTTGGAGGTTTTTGATTACTAATTCTAGTTCTTATTACAGATCTGTTGAGATTTTCTATTTCTTCTTGAGTTAGTTTTATGTATTTCCAGAAATTTGTTCATCTAGATAGATTATCTCATTTGTTGGTGAATAATTGTTCACAGCATTCTCTTACAATCCTTTAAATTTCTGTAAGGTCAGTAGTAATGCCTCTATTTTCATTTCTAATTTTAGTTATTTGCACCTTTTTTTCCTTTGTCAGTATTGCTAAAGGTTTGTCAATTTTCTTTATCTTTTTAAAGAACCACCTTTTGGTTTCCTTGAGTCTTTGTTTATTTATTTATTATTATTATTATTTTGAGATGGAGTCTCTCTCTGTCACCCAGGCTGGAGTGCAGTGGCGCAATCTCAGCTCACCGCAACCTCCGCCTCCCAGGTTCAAGCAATTCTCCTGTCTCAGCCTCCAGAGTAGCTGGGACTACAGGAGCGTGCCACCACATCCGGCTAATTTTTTGTATTTTTAGTAGAGATGGGGTTTCACCATGTTAGCCAGGATGGTCTTGATCTCCTGACCTCGTGATCCCTGCCTGCCTCGGCCTCCCAAAGTGTTGGGATTACAGGCGTGAGCCACCATGCCTGGCCCATTGAGTCTTTAAATTTCTCCACTGTTTCTCCTTTTTCTTTCTCTCTATTTTTTTTTTTTTTTAGATGGATTCTTGCTATGTTGCCCAAGCTGCTGGTCTTGAATTCCTGGACTCAAGTGATTCCCCACCCCTCAGCCTCCCAAAGTGCTGAGATTACAAGCATGAACCACTACACCCAGCTATACTGATTACTTTTTTAATTTTAGTTTTTATTTATTTTCACAGAGTCTCACTCTGTCACCTAGGCTGGAGTGCAGTAGCATGATCATGGCTCACTGCAGCCTGAACTCCTGCGCTCAAGTGATCCTCCTGCCTTGGCCCCCCGAGGAGCTGGGACTACAGATAGGAGCCGCCACACCTGGCCTGTGCTTATTATCTTTTTAGGATACATGAAAACAAAAAGATTCCCCCAAAGGCAGACATGTAGAAAAGAAAATGGGGACCAGGTGCGGTGGTTCACACCTCTAATCCCAGCACTTTGGGAAGCCGAGGCAGGTGGATCATCTGACGTCGGGAGTTCGAGACCAGCCTGACCAACATGGAGAAACACCAACTGCACTAAAAATACCAAATAATTAGCGAGGCGTGGTGACGGGCGCCTGTAATCCCAGCTACTCGGGAGGCTGAGATGGGAGAATTCCTTGAACATGGGAGGCAGAGGTTGCAGTGAGCCGAGATTGCACCACTACACTCCAGCCTGGACAATTAAGCAAGACTCTGTGAGAAAGAAAAGAAGAGAAGAGAAGAGAAGAGAAGAGAAGAAGAAAGAAAGGAAAGAAAGAAAGAAAGAAAGAAAGAAAGAAAGAAAGAAAGAAAGAAAGAAAGAAAGAAAGAAGGAAAAGAGAAAAGAGAAGAAAAGAAAGTGGGAAGCTCCATCGCAAGCCTTTATCGTACGCTCCCTCCCCCAGAACCAGAACGTGCACATCCTGCATCCCCTATTCTTCAACATGGAAAACACTTAAGTAGCCAAGGACAAAAATATGTAACGTTTCTTACTGTGTGTACACAGGGACTTCCTCCTTCTGGATCAAACACTTCTTAACGTGTAATTTTTGGAGGAGGAGTCCAACACGCTTTGCTTTTGCAATCAGAAAAGGAAAAAAGGGCAGAGTATCATGCTTAGAGGGGAGGGAATGCTATCGGCAAATTTAAAATTCCAAAATGTAAAGTAGAAAGAGGACATTGTCTGTCCATCCCACATCCCAGAATTACAGGTCTGGTGTCTGCACCAACTGGCTTTTTTTTTTTTTTTTTTTTTGAGACAGAGTCTCGCTCTGTCGCCCAGGCTGGAGTGCAGTGGCGCGATCTCGGCTCACTGCAAGCTCCGCCTCCCGGGTTCACGCCATTCTCCTGCCTCAGCCTCCTGAGTAGCTGGGACTAAAGGCCCGCACCACCATACTCGGCTAATTTTTGTATTTTTAGTAGAAACGGGGTTTTGCCATATTGGCCAGGCTGGTCTCAAACACTCCTGACCTCGTGATCTGCCCGTCTCGGCCTCCCAAAGCACTGGGATTACAGTGTGAGCCATCACACGCGGCCCCAACTGGCTTTTTCTCAGTACTTTCCCTTGGGGCCTTCTGGCCTTGGTTCTCCTCCAGAATGTAGGATCAATGATTAACGACGGATGTTTCTGCTGTCAGGAGCTGAGATGTGGCAGTGGTCCCTGGAGTGGAGTGAGGGACTGTTTCCCACAGGCCACACCCTAGGAAAAGCAAGATAAACCAAAGTGGTGGGGGTGGTGGCTCACACCTGTAGTCCCAGCACTTTGGGAGGCTGACGTGGGAGGATCACTTGAGTCCAGAAGGTCAAGTCTGCAGTGAGCTATGATCACACAACTGCACTCCAGCCTGGGTGACGTGGCAAGTCCCCACCCCCAAAAAAAGAAGAAAGCGGCTAGACATGATGGCTCATGCCTATAATCCCAGCACTTTGGGAGGCCAAGGCAGGCAGATCCCTTGAGGCCAGGAGTTCGAGACCAGCCTGGCCGACATGGCAAAACCCTGTCTCTACTAAAGACATAAAATTAGCTGGGCATGGAGGCACACGCCTGTAATCCCAGCTACTACTTGGGAGGCTGAGGTACGAGAATCCCTTGAATCCAGGAGGCGGAAGTAGCAGTGATGTGAGATCACGCCACTGTGCTCCAGCCTGGGCGACAGAGCAAGACTCTGTCTCAAAAAAAGAAAAAAAGAAACAAAACACCAGAAACAAAAGAGACTGCACTCAGCAGCTCACGCCTGTAATCCCAGCACTCTGGAAGGCCAAGGTGGGAGGATTACCTGAGGTCAGGAGTTTGAGACCAGTCTGGCCAGCGTGGTGAAACCCCATCTCTATTAAAAATATAAAAAATTAGCCAGGCATGGTGGCGGGTGCCTATAATCCCAGCTACTTGGGAGGCTGGGGCAGGGAATTGCTTGAACCGATGGGGGTGGGGGTTGCAGTGAGCCAAGATTGCACCACTGCACTCCAGCCTGGGTGACAGAGCAAGACTCTTGTCAAAAAAAAAAAAAAGAAAGAAAAGAAGGAAAGGAGGGAGGGAGGGAGGGAGGGAGGGAGGGAGGAAGGAAGGAAGGAAGGAAGGAAGGAAGGAAGGAAGGAGAGAAGGAAGGAAGGAAGGAGAGAAGGAAGGAAGGTTGGTTAAGGACTGTCTGGTTCCAAAGCATGCCCCCTTCATCTCTACAATTCTCAACCTAAATTCCAGCTTGAAGGAGTTTGCAGTCAGTTGGCCTGAGTTCAAATCCTGGCTATACCACTTATAAACTGGGTATCCACGTGATTTGCTTAATCTCTTGGAGGCTGTTTCTTCATCTGTAAGGGCCAATCATGCCTAAGCCAGAAGATCCTAAGGCGTAGGGCATAACCTGCAGAGAGCCTGACACTCAGTGAGCTCCAGATACACTCAGGGTATTTTAGCCATTATAATTTCTCCACTCACCACTCACCAAATTCATTTGAGTAGAGCCCCACCAAACAGGTTCCTCAACTTTTGCACATAATGTATTCCTGGAAAAATGTATGAAACTGGTTTCACAAAACTCAAACAACAGATTTCTGTGCTACAAAGGATGTTCCATTTACTAAGAACTACTCAAATTATAAAATCCCAAATTACTTCTCACCTGTTAGGCTTCATTGTCAAATATAGTGTCCAGGGTTTCATACATGTTATTTTTAAAAATTAATTGGATTGGCTGGGCGCGATGGCTCATACCTGTAATCCCAGCACTTTGGGAGGCTGAGGTGGGTGGATCACGAGGTCAGGAGTTCGAGACCAGCCTGGCCAACATGGTGAAACTCTATCTCTACTAAAGATACAAAAAATTAGCCAGGCATGGCAGCACGCGCCTGTAATCCCAGCTACACCAGGGGCTGAGCCAGGAGAATCGCCTGAAGCCGGGAGGTTGAGGTTGCAGTGAGCAGAGAGCATGCCATTGCACTCCAGCCTGGGCGACAGAGCAAGACACTGTCTTAAAAAAAGAAAAAAAGAAAAAAGAAAACAAAATTAATTGGATTTATCTTATTGGGTATTTTTTTTCTCATTACAAAAATGATAGATTAGATGCTTGTTGCAAGAAAAATTCAAACCAGGTGCAGTGGCTCATGCCTGTAATCTCAGGACTTTGGGGGGCCGAGGAGGGAGGGTCACTTGAGCCCAGGAGGTCGAGACCAGCCCAGGCAACATAGTGAGACCCCGTTTCGACATAAATAATAAAATTAGCTGACATGATGGTGCACACCTATCGTCACAGCTACTTGGGAAGCTGAGGCAGGAGGATCACTCGAGCCCAGGAATTCAAGGCTGCAGTGAGCTATGATGATGACATGGCACTCCAGTCTGGGTGGCAGAGCAAGACTCTGTCTAAAAAAAAAAAAGGCCAGGCGCAGTGGCTCACGCTTGTAATCCCAGCACTTTGGGTGGCTGAGGCGGGCAGATCACGAGGTCAGGAGATCGAGACCATCCTGGTTAACATGGTGAAACCCTGTCTCTACTAAAAATACAAAAAATTAACTGGGCGTGGTGGCGGGCGCCTGTAGTTCCAGCTACTTGGGAGGCTGAGGTAGGAGAATGGCGTGAACCCAGGAGGTGGAGCTTACAGTGAGCCGAGATCGCGCCACTGTACTCCAGCCTGGGCAACAGAGCAAGACTCCGTCTCAAAAACAAAAAAAAGGAAGAAGAATAAGAGGAGGAGGAGAAGGGAGGAGGAGGAGGAGGAAGGAGGAGGAGGAGGAAGGAGGAGGAGGAGGAGGAGAAGGAGAAGGAGAAGGAGAAGAAGAAGAAGAAGAAGAAGAAGAAGAAGACAGCAACAGAAAATGAGAGACATGATTAATCCAGCATGCTTAATAGTTTAGTAGTAGATTTTTCCATGGTGTCCTTCCCAAAAGGTTTCACCAACGGATGCTGTCTCTAATGATTTGGGAGATTTCTCACTTCCCTACAGCTTCTCCAGCTCTGAGCATTCCTGATCAATTTTTCATTTGACTCAACTGGAGTGGGAAATTGACTAGATTGTGAAAAGCACACACATGCTCCAATGGTCTCCATCTCCTCCACAATATTTTTTTTTCCTTTTTTTTTTTTTGAGATGGAGTTTTGCTCTTGTTGCCCAGGCTGGAGTGCAATGGCACGATCTCGGCTCACCACAACCTCCGCCTCCTGGGTTCAAGCAATTCTCCTGCCTCAAACTCCCGAGTAGCTAGGATTACAGGCATGCGTCACCATGCCCGGCTAATTTTGTATTTTTAGTAGAGACAGGGTTTCTCCATGTTGGTCAGGCTGGTCTGGAACTCCCGACCTCAGGTGATCCGCCCACCTTGGGCTCTCGGCCTCCCAAGGTGCTGGGATTACAGGCGTGAGCCACCATGCACAGCATTTTTTTTTTTTTTTGAGATGGAGTCTCACTCTATTGCCCAGGCTGGAGTGTAGTTGTGCAATCTCAGCTCACTGCAACCTCTGCCTCCCAGGTTCAAGTGATTCCCCCACCTCAGCCTCCCTAGTAGCTGGGACTATAGGCACGCACCACCATGCCTGGCTACTTTTTGTATTTTTAATAGACAGGGTTTTGCCATGTTGGCCAGGCTGGTTTCGAACTCTTGGCCTCAAGTGATCTGCCCTCCTGGGCCTCCCAAAGTGCTGGGATTACAGGTGTGAGCCACTGCACCCGGCCTTCCTCCATAATTGAACACAGTTGCCCAGCTTAAGCCTCCCAGGGTCCAGTTCCGGTCAAGATTTGCTGTTTTGTCTTGTTTTGTTTTGGTTTTGAGACAAAGTCTTGCTCTGTCACCCAGGCTAGAGTGCAGTGGCATAATCTTGGCTCACTGCAACCTCTGCCTCCTGGGTTCAAGTGATTTTCCTGCCTCAGCCTCCCAAATAGCTGGGATTACAGGTACCCGCCACCAGGCCCAGCTAATTTTTGTATTTTTAGTAGAGACGAGGTTTCACCACGTTAGCCAGGCTGGTCTCAAATTCCTGACCTCAGGTGATCCACCCACTTTGGCCTCGCAAAGTGCTGGGGTTACAAGACTGAGCCACCACGCCTGGCTGATGGGGTCTCACTATGTTGCCCAGGATGGCCTCAAAACCCTGGCCTTAAGTGATCCTCCTGTCTTGGCTTCCCAAGTGCCGAGATTACAGGCATGAGCCGCTGTGCCCAGCCAATGAGCTTTTAATGTACACAATGTGGCAGAAGTGATGTGTGACTTTCAGGGATCATAAAAAGATACAACTTCCACCTGGCTCTCAGCTTTTGGAAGGTGTGCTCGGGAGGCCAGCTCCCATGCTGGGAGTACACTCATGCCACTCAAGTATACTGGGAGGAATCGAGGCATCCGGCCAATCACAGCACCTATCTGCATGCCCTATGAGTGAGCCACCTTGGAAGCTGATTCGCCAGCCCCCGTCAAACCTTCAGATGACTGAAGCCCTGGCCAACTCCTTAACTGCAACCTTCTGAGAGGCCCTGAGCCAGAACAGCCCAGCAGCAAAGCCATTTCTCAAGTCCTAAGCTACAAAGACTACATGAAATCGTAAGGATGGACCAGGTACAGTGACTCACGCCTGAAATCGCAGCACTTTGGGAGGCCAAGGCAGCAGGATCACTTGAGCCCAGGGGTTCAAGACCAGCCTGGGCAACATAGTGAGACCCCCCTCTACCTCTACAAAAAAGTATAAAAGTTAGCTGGGCGTGGTGGCACATACATGTAATCCCAACTACTTGGGAGGCTGAGGCAGGAGAATTGCCTGAACCCGGGAGGCAGAGGTTGCAGTGAGCCGAGATCATGCCACTGCACTGCAACCTGGGTGACAGAACAAGACTCTGTCTCAAAACAAAAACAAAACCCAAACAAAACAACAACAAAATAACAAACAAATTAGCCGGGTGTAGTGGCACACACCTGCAGTCCCAGCTACTCAGAAGGCCAAGGCGGGAGGACTGCTTGAGCTCAGGAGGTTGAGGCTGCAGTGGAGCTATGATTGTGCCACTGCACTCCAGACTGGGTGACAGAGTGAGACCCTGTCTCTTAAAACAAATAAAAAAAAATGCTAGCTCTACGAGGGCAGGAATCTTTGTTTTGTTTGCTGTCATGTCCACAGTGCCTGGAACAGCATTGGGAACAAAGTACACACTCTATATGGTTGCCACGGTGATTATAACCTAACAGACCTTTGCTCTGCATATTCTGGAGAAGAAGAAGAAAAACAAAAAACCTAGCAGATCTGATTTATGTCAGGGCTAGCTCAGACTCTTACCTGTTTCCTGCCCACTCCGTGCCCATCTCGGCCAGTGAATGGGACACAGCTATGACCTCCCTCTGCACTGGGCAAATAGATTAGTAACTGGCAACTATGACAGGCGATCCCCTCCAAACCTCACCACTTCCCTCAGGATAAAATCCCAGGTCTTCTGTGCAGTTTCCAGCCCCCATCCCTGCCTAGAATTCCACCATTCAGCCACGAAGAATCATGAACTGCTTGTAGTTTGCAAATACAGTAGTCTCCAGAGTGGAGTACATACACCCTATAAACAAAGCTTTGGCGTTCAACTGGAAAACATTAGAATATCTAGATTTGGGGGGTTTTATTGTTTGTTTTTTAGTTTTTTTTTAATAACTTTTTCCTTTTCTTTTTTCTTTTTTTAAAGACAAGGTCTTGCTATGTTGCCCAGGCTGGTTTTGAACTCCTGACCTCAAGTGATTCTCCCACCTTGACCTCCCAAAGTGCTAGCATTACAGGTGTGAACCATCACGCCCAGCTTCATTTATCTATCGATATTTTTTTAAGAGTCTTGCCCTGTCACCCATGCTGGAGTGCAGTGGCATAAGCTCGGCTCACTGCGACCTCTTCCTCCTGTATTCAAGCAATTCTGCTACCTCAGCCTCCCAAGAAGCTGGAATTACAGGCATGCACCACCACGCCCAGCTAATTTTTGCATTTTTGGCCAGGCTAGTCTCAAACTCCTGGCCTCAAGTGATCTGCCCGCCTCAGACTCCGAAAGTGTTGGGATTACAGGCATGAGCCACCAAGCCCAGCCCTCATGTATATTTTTGAATTTGCAGTTTTCTGTGTGTGTGTTCTTTTTGTTTGTTTGTTTTGTTTTGTTTTTGAGACGGAGTTTCGCTCTTGTTGCCCAGGCTGGAGTGCGATGGCACGATTTTGGCTCACTGCAACCTCCGTCTCCCTGGTTCAAGCGATTCTGCTGCCTCAGCCTCCCAAGTAGCTGAGATTACAGTTTTTTGTTTCCTAAAGAACATATCTTTTGGCTGGGTGCAGTGGCTCATGCCTGTAATCCCAGCACTTTGGGAGGCCAAGGTGGGAGGATCACGAGGTCAGGGGTTCCAGACCAGCCTGGCCAACGTAGTGAAACACCGTCTCTACTAAAAATACAAAAAATTAGCCAGGCATGGTGGTGGGCACCTGTAATCCCAGCTACTCGGGAGGCTGAGGCAGGAGAATCACTTGAACCTGGGAGGCGGAGGTTGCAGTGAGCCGAGATCGTGCCATTGCACTCCAGCCAGGCAACAGTGGGAGACGCCATTTCAAAAAAAAAAAAAAAAAAAAAAAGAACATAAATTTCTATAATAAAGATACTGTTATATAACAGTTAACAGAATATATTGATATAATTGCATTTGTATATAATTTATAAATAATATCCATCTTTGAGGCCAGGAGTTTGAGACCAGCCTGGACAACATAGTGAGACCCCGTCTCTACAAAAAAAAATTGAAAATTAACCAGGCATAGTGGCATATGCCAGTAGTCCCAGCTACTTAGGAGGCTGAGGCAGGAGGATCGTTTGAGCCCAGGAGTTCGAGGCTGCAATGAGCCATGATCAAACCACTGCACTCCAGCCTGTGCAACAGAGCAAGACCTTGTCTCAAAAGATAAATAAATGAATAAATATCCATCTAGGGGTGTAATTTTAACAGTTTTACCTATAGGGGTGTGCAATGGAGAAAAAAATTTGGAGTCATTGAACACATGCTATTTTGCCCCTTAGAGAGTATCCAGCAGTCTCTGGAGACGTTTTTGGTAGTCACAACGGGGAGAGTAGGGAACCACTGGCATCTGGTGGGTAGAGGCCAGGGATGGTGTTAAATGTCCCCCAATACACAGGACAGTCCCCCACACAAAGAACTAGGCAGCCCAAAGTGTCAAGAGTGCTGGGCTTGAGAAGCCCTTGCCCAAAAACCCCAGACTTAGTCTTGCTTTGGGGGCTCTGCACGGCTGCCTCATCTCCCCACTCTATTCCTCCCCTAGCTAAGACCTCCAATTTCAGTGACTCTGTACAAAGCATCCCCTCCTCCAATGAAGTTGCCATCTCTGTGTCCCCAGGCTGGGCCAGAGCCCCACCACCTAAGGGCTCCCCGATGCGCCCTGTACTGGGTTAGAATTGTCCGGCCCACGGGGTTCTTAACCATTGCAGATGCCCTGGATCCCTCAGACAGCTGGATTCTACCGGGCTACTAGAGACCAAGAATCTGTACTTTTCTCAAGCACCGCTCCCCACAACCACACACGCACTGCCTGCCTCTATCAAGGGCACACAGCAGGTGGCCCAGTGACTAGTTGACCGCCTACTGCAAGCCAGGCGCTATTAGGCGATCCACTCGGGAATCTTGGCATATACTCCACTCCATGATGTACACACCAGGATCCTCCCCATTTCACAGAGGGGTAAACTGAGGTTCAGAGAGGTGACCGTAGCTAGGGCAGAGACTCAGGGTAGGAAAAGGGCCCAGGTCCTCACGAGCGCCAGATTCCCGGGGAAGGAGGGAGGACAGAGAGGAGGGTGATGAACTGGGGGAGCGCGCGCTGGGTGGGGGGGCGCGGGGCCTCGCCGCGGCCTTCCGATGCGGCCCCGCCCCCACGAGGGACGTGAAGACGCGGACCCCGCGCAGCGTGGGGACATGTGACCGACTGCAGAGGCCGCGCCGCCTCCCCCGTCCGAGGTCTGCGCGCTCCGCCGCAAGGTGCAGACCCGGGGCGCCCGCCTGGGTTTGGGGAGCAAGAGCAGAGGCGGAGCCAGGGCGGAGCCAGCGCGCCCGGTCCCCCCTGAATCGAAAGCGAAACAGGGGCCGGGGAGGAAGGGCGGAGCCGGCCCCGAGGCACCGCCCCCTGCCCTGCGCGGCTGCTGGACCGACGGGCGCGCCCAGGTAGGGGGGCGGCTGAGCCGCGCAGTGCGGACCCTCGCGGGGAACTGCGCCGCCGCCACCATGTCTCAGGAAGGTGTGGAGGTAAGAGATGGCTACAGCTGGGCCGGGGGCAGCCGCGACAGACCCCGAGGAGCGGCCAGGAGGTGCGGAGGGGTCTTCGCAGTTCCTGGGGACCCCCATCCTAGAACCCCAGATCCTTACCCCTGCCTGACGCTCGCCCCCCTTGAAAAGGAAAGTGACTCCCACGTTTCCCCAGAGCGAAATGAGGCCTCCCCGAGGAAAAGCGGGGGCTGCAGGGTCAAAGGTCAGAGGCCAGAGATAACCTGGCCGCCCCCCCACCTTAGGCTGGGACGCTCGCCCCAGTCTGCGCCCTCCCCCAAAGCACTGTGGGGACTTTGGCTTTTTCCAGGAAATGCCGTAGAGGGATGAAAGGGGGGGGGCAGCGGAGGCCAAAACCAAGGGTCAAGTTCGGGCCGGGAGAACCCTGCCTAGAGGTGGGGGAGGGATGATCGCCTTTCCCCTTCCCCCACCGGAACCCCCCTGTCCCCATCCCAGCTGGAGAAGAGCGTCCGGCGCCTCCGGGAGAAGTTTCATGGGAAGGTATCCTCCAAGAAGGCGGGGGCTCTGATGAGGAAATTTGGCAGCGACCACACGGGAGTGGGGCGCTCCATCGTGTACGGTGAGGCTGCGGGGGTCCCAGGCCTGGTGCGGGGACGGCGCGTGGGAGCGCCGAGGGGGCGTGGTCTAGGGAGAGGCGTTGAGATCACCTCCCCCGGAGGTCTCAGCCTCGGGGAGGCTCTGCGTCGGGGCTCTGGGTGGCCTGGAACTCCCACAGACCCTTCAAGGGCCCTTCCCTTATACGCACTCTTCCCCGCAGGGGTAAAGCAAAAAGATGGTCAAGAACTAAGTAACGATCTGGATGCCCAGGTAACCTGTCCCCTCCCCTCGCGAAGGACCGGGTCACGGGAGGGAAAGCAAGAGGGGGGACCCGACCCGTTCATGGTGACTGACCCTCCTCTGAAACAGGAGGGACCAGGCATTGTCTGTCCATAACTCATCACCCAATCTCACTTTTTCACCTCTCCATCATTTGTCCGGCCAGGGAGCCTGCAAACAGTAGGCGCTCATTATGTGCTGATTGTATTCAATGGGGGAGAGAGCCATGAAACTAGGCAATGAAAGGAGCCAGGATTATTGCCATCGTAGGGGGGGCGCAGAGGTCAGAGAAGACTTACTGGAGGAGGAGGTACCAAGTCTTAAAGGATGGGGAGGAGTAAGCCCTGGGAGGGGAAAGGGAAAGAAAGGCAGGGGTCTTGGGGTGGGGGAGGGAATGGCATAAGCAAAGGCTGGGAGGTGGGGAAGGGTTGTTAGTGGCAGTCTCTAGAAAGGCTGGGATGAGCAGAGGACTGGGGAGGAGGGAGAGGCAGGGGAACGGAACCCTTGTGTTGAATGAATGAATGAATGAATGAATGAATGAATGAATGAATGGCTTTGAAGCACAGGTGCATCATGGCTACTTTGCTTCTTTGACAGCTTTGGTGATGAGAACACTGTAGATTTAGCCTGCCTGAAAGGCTCAGTGTAGAGCCGTTAAAGAGTATAATAGGCCAGGCACGGTGGCTCATACTTGCAATCCCAACACTTTGGGAGGCCAAGGCGGGCGGATCACCTGAGGTCTGGAGTTTGAGACCAGCCTGACCAACATGGAGAAACCCATCTCTACTAAAAAATACAAAATTAGCTGGGCATGGTGGCGCATGCCTGTAATCCCAGCTACTGGGGAGGCTGAGGCAGGAGAATCGCTTGAACCTGGGAGGCGGAGGTTGCAGTGAGCTGAGATCACGCCATTGCACTCTAGCCTGGGCAACAAGAGCGAAACTCTGTCTCAAAAAAAAAAAAAAAAAAAAAATGCCAGGTGCGGTGGCTCACACCTGTAATCCCAGCACTTTGGGAGTCCAAGGCAGGTGGATCATGAGGTCAGGAGATTGAGACCATCCTGGCTAACATGGTGAAACCCCGTCTATACTAAAAATACAAGAAAAAAAAATTAGCTGGGTGTGGTGGCGGGCCCCTGTAGTCCCAGCTACTCAGGAGGCTGAGGCAGGAGAATGGCATGAACCCGGGAGGCGGAGCTTGCAGAGAGCCGAGATTGCGCCACTGCACTCCAGCCTGGGCAACAGAGCGATTCTCTGTCTCAAAGAAACAAAAACAAACAAACAAACAAAACCAGAGTATAATAAAACATGTATCATAGTCTACATTTATACATATAAAAGTATGATAAAAATGATAGCAGAGGGGCCATGTGTGGTGGCTCACGCCTGTAATTCCAGCACTTTGGGAGGTTGAGGCGGGCAGATCACTTGAGGTCAGGAGTTCGAGATTAGCCTGGCCAACACAGTGAAACCCTTTCTCTACTAAAAATACAAAAAATTAGCTGGGCGTGGTGGTGCATGCTTGTAATCCCAGCTACTTGGGAGGCTAAGGCAGAAGAATCACTTGAACCTAGGAGGCAGAGGTTGCAGTCAGCCGAGACTGTGCCATTGCACTCCAGCCTGGGCGACAAGGGCGAAACTCCGTCTCAAAAATATAATAATAATAATAATAATTAACAATAATATTATTAGCAGAGGGTAGCATTCATTGAGTACTTCCCACATGGCAAGACTCCAGGAATTGATTTATTTCATCACCACATTGACCCCAGGAGACAGGTCCTATTATTTATCCCCATTTCACAAAGAAACTGAAGCTGAAGTCACTTGCCAGCAAGCAGGTGGCAGCTGCGATTTGAACCCTGGCCACCTGGAGTCAGAGCCTGGGCTCTAACATGCCTGTCAGTGGGAACCCAGGGGGCAGGGAGTGGCTTGCCCAAGTCCCCACAGCTGGAAGTGATACAGCTGGGATTCGAACCCACATCTCTCACAATCCAGATCCCCACCACTTAGCCGAGCACAACGTGGCCTCAAAGGGGCGATATGTCACAACACCAACAAGCATGTGGCATTTGCAGGCAGGAAGTCAGTACGGGGTCAGGCTGGCCTCACTCAGGCAAGCCCTCCCCTAAGCCTCAGTTTCCCCATCTGAGCAATAAGGTAACAGGTGTGCCCACCTCTCAGGGCTGCTATGAGGACAACCGAGGCCACACACCTGGCTCTCAATAAGTGAGTGGTGCTCTGTGAACTCCTGGCGAGTTAGGGGCACCCTACTCTCCTTGCGGCCGGGGGCCTCCCCCAGCAAACGGGTGGAAAGAGGCCTGAGCCCCATCCCCAGTTTCTGCCTCTGCTATCTCCACCCAGGATCCACCAGAAGATATGAAACAGGACCGGGACATTCAGGTGAGTTGGTGGCTAGGGCTTGGGATGGGGAAGTGGGGAGGGGGACATCTGCAGGCACAGAAGGATGTCCATTAGGGCAGGAGGGGAGATATTCACCGGGGCAGGAAGAGGACTCATCTGTAGGGAAAGGAGGGCTGATGCTCATGTTGGTGCAGAAGGGGTGACACCCCCCCCACCTCATCCCCACCTGCCCCATTCCACAGGCAGTGGCCACCTCCCTCCTGCCACTGACAGAAGCCAACCTACGCATGTTTCAACGTGCCCAGGACGACCTTATCCCTGCTGTGGACCGGCAGTTTGCCTGCTCCTCCTGCGACCATGTCTGGTGGCGCCGTGTGCCCCAGCGGAAGGAGGTGATGACCCAAAACTTAACCTTGACTTTGACTGTCCCAAACTCCACTCCTGACTCCCATCCTCAGTGACTGTACCTCTGACCTAAGGATTTCAATCACTGAGAGTCCAATCCCTGACGTCCAAACTTAGAGCTCAGCCTTGATCTCTGATCCCAACCCCTGACCCAGGACTGGACTTCTGACCTTAAATGTGAGAAGCCCAATACCTCCTTACCCCAGAGCCTGACCCTTGACCCACAATTGAACAGCTACTACAGAAATCAAGCCTGACCAGGCGCAGTGGCTCATGGCTGCAATCTCAGTGTTTTGGGAGGCTAAGTAGGGAGGATCGCTTGAACTTAGGAGTTTGAGACCAGCTTGGGTGACAGGGCGAGACCCTGTCTCCAAAAAAAATTTGTTTTGAAGACATGGGGTCTCGCCCTGTCACCCAGACTGGAGTACAGTGGCGGGATCATAGCTCACTGCAGCCTCCACCTCCTGGGCTCAGGTGATCCTCCCACCTCAACCTCCCAAGTAGCTGGGACTACAGGCCTGTGCCACCACACTTGGCTAATTTTTGTATTTTTATTGTGTATGTATGGAGATGGGGTTTTGCCATGTTGCCCAAGCTGGTTTCAAACTCCTGGGCTCAAGCAATCTACCGCCTCAGCCTCCCAAAGTGCTGGCATTACAGGCATGAGCCACTGCACCTGGCAAAAAAAAATTTTTTTTAATTAGCTGGGAGTGGTGATGTGTCCCTGTGGTCCCAACTACTCAGGAGGCTGAGGTGGGAGGATAGTTTGAGCAGGTGGGGATGAGGTCGAGGCTGCAGTGGGCCATGATCACAACCCTGCATTCCAGCCTGGGTGACAGAGCGAGACTCTGTCTCTAAAAAAAAAAAGAAAGAAAGAAAAGAAACCAAATCTGACCTCAAAAACACAGCCCCAAATCTGGCCTCTGAACCTCCTGACCAGTAGTTCACTTCTGGTCAATGCTTAACTAGTTCTTGCAAAAGAGGCAGGAAGCCAAGATGTGTAGTGTTTGCCAATTTCTGTGGTGTAAATATTCCCACCATGGTCAATATCAGGCTACCCACGTGAAGTCACTGATTGAGTTGGGTTGCTCAAGCTGAGGCCAGCCACTGCAGCACACTGCTAGCCCTGACCCCAACCTCAGACACCTCTGACAATCCTTGGTCCCCTCTCTGTACCTCCCTCCCCACCACCACCAGGTGTCCCGGTGCCGGAAATGCCGGAAGCGCTACGAGCCAGTGCCAGCTGACAAGATGTGGGGCCTGGCTGAGTTCCACTGCCCGAAGTGTCGGCACAACTTCCGGTGAGGGCGCTGACCCCCAGCTCCCCCTCAGCCCTGCCCTACCCCAGCCCTGCCCCTCCCTGCCCTGGCCCCACCCTGGCCCAGCCTCGCCCTCGGACCCTCACAGCCCTGCCCGCCCCCAGGGGCTGGGCACAGATGGGGTCCCCGTCCCCCTGCTACGGGTGCGGCTTCCCCGTGTATCCAACACGGATCCTCCCCCCGCGCTGGGACCGGGACCCGGATCGCCGCAGCACCCACACTCACTCCTGCTCAGCTGCCGACTGCTACAACCGGCGAGGTGAGGCTCTTCTCCCCCAGCAGCCTGGACAGTCTTTGTCCCCTTCTGTGCCTTTAAGTCCCCAAATCTCCACTCAGTCCACTTCGTCTCCCACAGCAGCAGCCACTGCTTCCACATGGCTTCCATGACCCCCCCAGTCTCCGTGGTCTTGCCCACGAGGCTCTGAGGTTTCACCCCAGTGGCCCATGCCTGAGGGTCCCCATGGCCTCTGCCCCCATGGTCTCTGGGTTTGGGGTCCCTGTTTTGTCCCCTGTAATCTCAGGTGACCCCCATGTCCCCGGGTCTCCTGTATCTTCGACATCCCTGAATGTCAAGTTGCGCTGGTCCCCGTATCTTGTGGTCTCAGCTCCTCCCTAGAGCCCCGGGTGGCCTAAGTCCCCTCCTCCCCAGACTCTCATGGGACCTCCAGCCCCATGTCTGCAGCACCTCTCCCTCCCTAGAGCCCCACGTGCCTGGGACATCCTGTGCTCACCCCAAGAGCCGGAAGCAGAACCACCTGCCCAAAGTGCTCCACCCCAGCAACCCTCACATTAGCAGTGGCTCCACTGTGGCCACCTGCTTGAGCCAGGGCGGCCTCCTGGAAGACCTGGACAACCTCATCCTGGAGGACCTGAAGGAGGAGGAGGAGGAAGAGGAGGAGGTGGAGGACGAGGAGGGCGGGCCCAGGGAGTGACCCCTGCCGGGTGCAGATACAAACCAGACACGGTCTGTGGCTACTTTGTGTTATTATAAGATATGAGTGACCTTGGGGAGCCATCTGGGGCCAAGATATTAACGGGGGATTCTTGGGTCCCATTTTCAGTGCCCAGGGTCACAGATCCACAGTGGGAAGTTCTGTGGGACACATTGGCACTGAGCCACAAAGAAGGTGTGGCCAGAACAACTTGGGCTCCTGCTGACCAATGTCCCCTGGGGCCTAGGGGACAGAGGAACAGAGAGTCACAGCTTCAGGGGCCGAATGAGCATGGCGGCCTTCCTGAGAGAGTATGCCCCACCACGAAACTCAGCCCAGTAGACACCATCCTGGTAGCGGCTTCGGTAGTGGCCGCCGTGGTGCCACACACCGTTGAGGTTGGAGTGGGCACAGGCATGGTACCACCAGCCTCCCCGCTGGTACAGGGCACAGTTACCTGAGGGGAGAGAGAGAGAGTCCATGTCCTCTCACCAGAATAAAAGCCTCTACCCGCACCTCACAGTGCAAGGCTTTTGCCAGGCATCCCCTGGCCCCTCCCATTCTTATTGAATACAAGCCCCGATATTCCATCTCCTCAGCAAAAAAATAGGAGCCCTGGCCCCCCAACTTTCTTCAGAGTAATAGCCTTAATTCCTTCCCTATCTCCTTACCAAAGTACAAGTCACACCTTTCCCACCTTTTCTGCAAACTAGGAGTCTACCGTTCATTCCTTTATCAAAGAAAAGAAAATTATCTACTTCCTTTCTAGAATAAGAGTACTAGCTCTCACCCTCTGCCCTTCACTTGGAGTCTTGATTCTTTTTTTGCCTCATCAGAGAAGGAATCTGGACTCCCCATCTTCCCACCAGGATAAAAGTCCTGACCTTTGTTCTCTTGACAGAATAAAAGCTTGCTTATCCTGATACTTACCAGAGGGGCGTCTTACCTACCCTACCTCCTTTCATTCCCTCACAAGGAGTCCCGCCTCCCCTATCCTCCCACCAGAATAAGAGTTCTCCTTACCAGAATAGGAGTCTCGGTCCCTATCCACGGTGCTGAAGGGCTTGTCATTGTGCCAGGAAAGAGAGTCTCCAGCATCACCATGGTACTGGCCAAGCCGCAGGCGGTAGTGGTCACTCTCAGGTTCCAGGGAGAAGCCATCATAGTGGGCACGTGCTCCACGGCCCCCCCAGTCCTCCAGGAGGACCAGCAGCTCATGGTCCCCACGGCTGGTCAGCTGATACACGGGTTCAAGGCCCAGCCAGTATTCTCCATCTGGCCGCCCAAAGCCCGCCTGGCAGGGCAGGAAAGTCAGGAAGCCAGAACAGGCTCCCTCCCCTTCCCTGCCTCTGCCCACCTGTGCCCACCTTATAGTGCTGCCAGGTAGTGAAGAAGTTGACTGAACCATCTTGCCTCCGCTGGATCACAGTCCAGCCTCCACCCTCCAGCTGCTGCTCACACCATACTGACACCACATGGCGGCCCAGTCTCAGTTCATACACTCCACTCTGTTCATGGCCTGCCTGGTGGGCCTCTGCACAATCCTGCCATGGGCCTGTGGGCACAGGGATATGGGGGAGGCACAGCCTGGGCTGACCAATCCCTTACTGGAGCAAGAGTCGAGATTCTCACAGGTCCCCTCACCAGAATAAGAGTCCTGCCTCTCCCACTTTTCTACCAAAGAGTCCTGCCTCTCCCATTTCCTCACCAGAATCCAAGCTCCAATAGCCATTTCCTTACCTAAGAATCTGGGTCCCTTGTCTCTAACCAGAGGAAATGTCAAGTCTGGGGTTCTTTTTTTTTTTGAGATGGAGTCTCACTCTGTCGCCCAGGCTGGAGTGCAGTGGCACGATCAGGGCTCACTGCAACCTCTGCCTCGTGGGTTCACGCCATTCTCCTGCCTCAGCCTCCCGACCAGCTGGGACTACAGGCACCCGCCACCATGCCCAGCTAATTTTTTGTATTTTTAGTAGAGATGGGGTTTCACCGTGTTAGCCAGGATGGTCTTGATCTCCTGACCTCGTGATCTGCCCGCCTTGGCCTCCCAAAAAGTGCTGGGATTACAGGCGTGAGCCATCGTGCCCGGCTAACTCTGGGGTTCTTAAACCCTAGTTTTTTATGGTCTCCTCACCATTACCAAAGTAGCAGTCCTAAATCTACCATAGCCTCACTAAAATAAGAGTCCCTCCTCTTCTATTTCTTGTTTCTCCTATTTTCACACCTTAGAAGTTTGGTCTTATTTTTAATCAGAATAAGAGTATCATTTCTTCCGGTCCTCTCACAATGAGAGAAATCTGCCACTAAAATCCTGACTCCTCAATTTTCCTCTACCCACAATTCCTCAGCCCTAATATTGACTCACCCACAGGCTTGGTGGGGACAGCAGGGTGACCTGCAGGCATGGGAGAAGCCAGGGGCTCCTGCTGTCTCTGGGTCTGGTCTCTCTGTGGCTCTGGGGCTGGGTCCAGCATCCTACTGGTGACATTGGTGCTACCCACAAGACGGACCGGAACCACAGGGACCAGTGGGGGTGGCGGCAGGACCTGGGGTGACAGAGAAAGTCAGGTGTAATTGCACTAACCCTCAGGCCAGGAGGCCTGGTCTCAGGGGCAGAAATGGTGGATAAATCTCCCAGCTCCCAAATGACCTGGACATCTGGCAGTGGGGGTGTCCCAGCCCTAGGAATGATCCTCCCCACAAGCTAAACAACTTGGCTTTAAAGTGCAGACAGGCTGGGCGCGATGGCCCACGCCTGTAATCCCAGCACTTTGGGAGGCCGAGGCGGGCGGATCACCTGAGGTCAGGAGTTCGAGACCAGCCTGACCAACATGGTGAAACCTCCGTCTCTACTAAAAATACAAAAAAAGTTAACTGAGTATGGTGGCTCACGCCTGTAATGCCAGCTACTCGGAAGGTTGAGGTAGGAGGATCGCTTGAACCTGGGAGGTGGAGGTTGCAGTGAGCCAAGATCGCACCGCTGCACTCCAGCCTAGGCGGCAGAGCGAGACTCCATCTCAAAAATAAAATAAAAAAAATAAAGTGCAGACGGAGCTGGGCTTAAATACCGGCTCTTGGTGCTCATGGCTTAACTGATCTGTGCCCCAGCCTCCTCTGTAAAGTAGGGATAATAAGAACACATCCAACAGTATCTAACTTACTGACTCCTCTCACCAACCCTGTAACGTAGGGACTGTCACAGGGCAACATTCTCTTATCCCAAACCCAGACCCGGACACGTTCCAGAATTCAGAATAACACGGCTGGATTTAGACACAGTGACACAGGGAGAGTTATGTATATGCATGTGTTATAGAATATACATAACACTCCTAAAGGGGTTTTGGTCTTTACGTGATAATGATATGCTTAATTATAGGATCCTATGACTATTCACATTAAGTGGTTAAGCAAAGACTATAAATAGCCACCAGTCACTTTTTGACACAAATAAGTTATCAGAAAGGGCGAGTAGGAATCCGGTTTTCAGGGTTTTGCGGATTTCAGAACTGTGGATAAGAGATCGTGGGTTTGCAAAAGCCCCATTTCACAGACGATGCTGTTCTCCGGGGAGGCTGCGAGGTTACCTGCTGCTGCCCGCCCGCGCCTCCCGGGCACAGGCGCTCCAGGCGGGCGATGAGACTGCTCTGCTGGGTGACGAGCTGCGCCAGCTCGCGGAACTTGACGTCCAGCTGGTGGAAGCGGGCGGCGGCGCGCTGAGCCTCGGCGGACGCGTTAAGCACGCGCTCCCCGAGCAGCGCCAGCGCCGCGGCAGGCTCCGCCCCCAGATCCGACCCCAGGCCCGCCCCGGGCCCCGCCTCGTGCTGCAGCTGCGCGCGCAACTGGCCCAGGCGCGCGCTCAGGCCGCGGCTCTCCTTGCGCAGCGCGCGCACCTCGCCGGCCACGGCGCCGTCGGCCGCCGCCAGCCTCTGCAGCTCGCGTAACAACGCCTCGTGGCGGCCGACGCGCATGCGCAGCGCTGACAGCTCGCTGGCGTTGGCGGCCTCGGGCGCCGCCCGCGTGGACGCGGGGCCGCTCCAGCACACGGCGCCGGTGAACTTCTGCGGGGGCAGCACGAAGGTGTAGGTGCAGCGCGGAGCGCCCGCCCGCGCCCACCACGCGCCCAGCAGGAGCAGCAGCTCTAGCGCACGCAGCCAGGGCTTCCCCATCGCGGCAGACCTGCAGGCAGAGGAGAAATGGGAGGAAGACGGGGTGCTGGAGCCCAGGCAGACCCCTCCGCTTCCACGCGGGGATGCGCGCGTCTACACCCGCGGTGTCCCGGGCCCATAATTCCAGTCCCCATCTCATTCCCCCCGCGGCTGGAGTGCCCCAGGGTGATCCCACTCTGGCTTCAACACCGAGCTCCTGGCGCCAGGCCGGATGACGCATCTCATGCATTCATTCATTCGACAGGGAGGCCGGGAGCGGTAGCTCACGCCTGCAAGCTCAGCACTTTGGGAGGCCGAGGCGAGAGGATCGCTTGAGACCAGGAGTTCGAGACCAGCCTGGGCAACATGGGGAGACCCCTGTCTCTACAAAAAAATTAAAAATTAGCCAGACGTGGTGGTGCACACCTCTGATCCCAGCTGTTCGGGAGGCTGAGGCAGGAGGATCACTTGAGCCCAGGAGTTCAAGGCTTTAGTGAGCCAAGATCGCTCCCCTGCACTCCAGCCCGGGCAACAAAGTGATACCCCATCTCAAAAATAAATAAGAACAAAAACAAGGCTGATGGGGCAGTTCAGGCCGGTAATTCCAGCACTTTGGGAGGCCGAGGCGGGCTGATCACTTGAGCCTAGGAGTTGGAGACCAGCCTAGACAACACAGAGAGACCCTGTCTATACAAAAAATACAAAAATTAGCTGGGCATGGTGGCAAGGGCTTGTCATCCCAAGATCGCCTGAGCCCAGGAGTTCCAGGCTGCAGTGAGCTGTGATCACGCCACTGCACTCCAGCCTGGGCAACAGAGCAAGACTCTGTCTAAAAAAAAAAAAAAAAAGCAGTCACTAGGCACAAATGTGTGCCAGCCCCCTTTCTAGGCACTGGGAATACATTTAGGAACAAAACAGACAAAAATCCCTCCCCTGGTGGGCAAAAAAAATACGTACTGTATAGGATGAATAGAGTATATTAGACAATGTTAAATGCTAAAAATAACAGTAGGGCTGGGTGCAGTGGCTCACTCCTGTAATCCCAGCACTTTGGGAGGCCGAGGCAGGTGGATCACGAGGTCAGGAGATCAAGACCATCCTGGCTAACACAGTGAAACCCCGTCTCTACTAAAAATACAAAAAATTAGCTGGGCATGGTGGCGGGCACTTATAGTCCCAGCTACTCGGTAGGCTGAGGCAGGAGAATGGCGTGAACCTGGGAGGCAGAGCTTGCAGTGAGCCAAGATCGCGCCACTGCAGTCCAGCCTGGGTGACAGAGCGAGACTCCGTCTCAAAAAAAATAAATAAAATAATAAAAATAAAAATAACAGTAGGACTGGTGAGGCGGCTCAGGCCTGTGTTAAGGCGGGAAGACTGCTTGAGGCCAGGAATTCAAGCCAGACTCCAGACTGGGCAATGTATCCAGACCATGTCTCTACCAAAAAAAAAAAAAAAAAAAAAAAAAAAAGAGGAACTGCAAGTGCACAGAACCACATCTGGCTAATGTTTAAATTTTCTGTAGAATCAGGGTCTTGCTATGTTGCCCAGGCTGGTCTCCCCTGGCCTCAAGTGATCCACCTCTGCCTCCCAAAATGCTGAGATTACAGGTGTGACCCATCATGCCCTGCTAATTTTTAAACTATTTCGTAAATCTGGGCTCAGTGGCTTACACCTGTAATCCCAGCTCTTTGGGAGGCAGAGGCAGGAGGATCGATTGAGGCCAGGAGTTTGAAGCTGCAGTGAGCTATGATTGCAGCATTGCACTCCAGCCTGGGGACAACAGAGCAAACTCTGTCTCTTAAAACAAAACAATAACAAAAAACAGCAAACTAGGTAAAGAATATGGAGGTCTGTGCAGGGGTAGCTTGAGAGGAGGGGGTTGCCTAAAGGGAAGGCCTGGTGGAGGAGGAGACCTAAGTGCAAAAGCTCTGAGACTGGACCCTGCCTGATGTATTAAAGCAACCTGGGAGAGGTTAAAGCAAAAGCAAAGGGAGGCGAGGTGCTGTGGCTCATGTCTGTAATCCCAGCAGTTTGGGAGGCCAAGGTGGATGGATCACCTGAGGTCAGGAATTCGAGACAAGCATGACCAACATAGTGAAACCCCGTCTCTACTGAAAGTACAAAATTAGCCAGGTGTGGTGGTACAGGCCTGAAATCTCAGCTACTTGGGAGGCTGAGGCAGGAGAATCGCTTGAACCTGGGAGGTGGAGGTTGCAGTGAGCCGAGATCGCACCACTGCACTCCAGCCTGGGCAACAAAAGCAAAACACTGTCTCAAACAAACAAAAAACAAAAACAAACAAAAAAAAAGGCAAAGGGAGCAGGGTGCAAGGAGGTGAGGTGGGGTGGGGGAAACGTCTCACTAACTGCTTTCCCATCAGTCGGATATTGGAAACCCTATCTTCCACGTCCTCGGACCAAAATCCCAGCAGATCCAACCCATCTCAGCAGATCTAATCCATCAGCCAGACCTGTCTGCTCTTCTGTTTAGATCCTGAATTCCTCCACGTCCCCGCTACTCCCCACTGCCCCCAGACCCTCCCTGAATTCCCAGCTCAAGACACCATCTGGATGACAGCAGCTGCCTCCCTGCTCTCTGGATTTCCATCCTCAACCCCAGGTCTAGTCTCCCCGACAGCAGCCAGAGGGCGCCTGTGAACATCTGAGTCAGTTCACCTCCCTCCCTCCCTCCTCTGCCCTGAATCCTTCTTGGCTCCCACCTCCTTTAGAGGAAAAGCCCAAATCCACCCATGGTCCATAAAAAGTTGCGCTATCTCCAGCCTGGGCGACAGAGTGAGACTCCGTCTCAAAAAAAAAAAAAGTTGCGCTATCTCGGTGGCTCACGCCTGTAATCCCAGCACTTTGGGAGGTGGAGGCGGGCGGATCACGAGGTCAGGAGATCGAGACAATCCTGGCTAACACGGTGAAACCCCGTCTCTACTGAAAATACAAAAAAATTAGCCGGGCGTGGTGGTGGGTGCCTGTAGTCCCAGCTATTCGGGAGGCTGAGGCAGGAGAATGGCGTGAACCCGGGAGGTGGAGCTTGCAGTGAGCCGAGATAGTGCCGCTGCACTCTAGCCTGGGCAACAGAGCGAGACTCCGTCTCAAAAAAAAAAAAAAAAAAAACTTGCACTATCTGCCATATCCCCTCCTGCCTTCACTCCTCCCATGCTCTTCCTCACACGAAGCAAGTTCCAGCCTCAGGTCCTTTGTACCTGCTGTTTTTGCAGCCTGGAACATTGTTCACAATTTAACATCATTCCCTTCCTATCCTTATTCAAGTCTCAGCAGTGCTGCTTGAACAGCAGATTTAGGGTTGTACCTCCATATACAAGCTCGCTCTCTCTCTCTCTCTCTCTCTCTCCCCCACCCCCTCTTTTTTTTTTTTTTTTTTTAGACGGAGTCTCGCTCTGCAATCTCAGCTCACTGCAACCTCCACCTCCCGGGTTCAAGCGATTCTTGTGCCTCAGCCTCCCAAGTAGCTGGGATTACAGGCATGTGCCACCACACCCAGCTAATTTTTGTATTTTTAGTAGAGACAGGGTGCCTGGTCAACGGGTGAAATCCCGTCTCTACTAAAAATACAAAAAATTAGCTGGGCGTGGTGGCGCATGCCTGTAATCCCAGCTACTCGGGAGGCTGAGGCAGAAGAATGGCTTGAACCTGGCAGAGGCTGCAGTGAGCTGAGACTGCACCACTGCCTTCTAGCCTAGGCAACCCGGTGAGACTCCATCTAAAAAAAGAAGAAAAAAAAAAGAGACAGAGTTGTGCTCTGTTGCCCAGGCTAGAGTGCAGTGGAGCAATCATAGCTCACTGTAGCCTCCAACTCCTGCACTCAAGTGGTCCTCCTGCCTCAGCCTCCTGAGTGGTTGGAACTACAGGTGCGCACCACCATGTCCAGCTACTTTTTTGTAGGGAGGGGGTCTCACTGTATTGCCCAGGCTAGTCTCAAACTCCTGGGCTCAAGTGATCCTCCCACCTTGGACTCCCAAAGTGCTGAAATTACAGATGTGAGCGACCACACCAGCCCTAAACCTACACTTCTTGATGCCTGTACAAGCACACATTGCCTCATTCATGCATTCAACGACAGATGCCTTGAGTGTCTGTTGTGTGCCAGGGATGCTGTTTTAGGCAATGAGGACACAGCCTTAACCCAGACAAAATTCCTGCCCTTGCAGAGCTGACATTCAAGTTGGGAGAACAGAGAAATAAGTCAAACAGCCGCTAGGTAGGTCAGAGGGTAATCGTGCTTAGCAGAAAAATGGAAAAGGAAAGAGGGTGACAGTCCTGGGGGTGGGGGACATTTAATAGAGGAATCAGGACTGGGTGTGCTGGCTCACGCCTGTAATCCCAGCACTTTGGGAGGCTGAGGCGGGAGGATCACTTGAGGCCAGGAGTTTGAGACCAGCTTGGTTAATGTGCCGAAACCCTGTCTCTACTGAAAATACAAAAATTAGCCAGGTGTAGTGGCACGCATCTGTAGTCTCAGCTACTCAGGAGGCTGAGGCACAAGAATCACTTGAACCCAGAAGGCAGAGGTTGCAGTGAGCCATGATTGCGCCACTGCACTCCAGCCTGGGCAACACAGCGAAAGACTCTGTCTCAAAAAAATAAAATAGAGGACTCAGGAAAGGCCTCACAGAAGAAGTGACACTTGACCATGAACAGTGCCTCATGCCTGTAATTTCAGCACTTTGGGAGGCCAAGGCAGGAGGATTGCTTGAGCCTAGGAGTTTGAGACCAGCCTGGCCAACACGGTGAAAGCCCATTTCTACTAAATATAAAAATAAAAAATAAAATAAAGGATAAGTGACACTTTCGCAAAGACCTGAAGGAAGAGAGAGAAGAGGAAGAGCATTCCAGGCAGAGGGAACAGGCAGGTGCAAAGGCCCTGAGATTGCACCCAAGAAATGGCAGAAAGGGGCCAGGCGCGGTGGCTCATTCCTGTAATCTCAGCACTTTGGGAGGCTGAGGCGGGAGGATTACCTGAGGTTGGGAGTTCAAGACCAGCCTGGCCAACATGGTGAAACCCCGTCTCTACTAAAAATACAAAAATTAGCTGGGCATGGTAATGCATGCCTGTAATCCCAGCTACTACTCAGGAGGCTGAGGTGGGAGAGTCGCTTGAACTCAGGAGGTGGATGTTGCAGTGAGCCAAGATGGCACCATTGCACTCCAGCCTGGGCGACAGAGCAAGGCTCAAAAAAAAAAAAAATAGTTCGGGCACGGTGGCTCACGCCTGTAATCCCAGCACTTGGGAGGCCGAGGTGGGTGGATCACGGGGTCAGGAAATCAAGACTATCCTGGCTAACACGGTGAAAACCTGTCTCCACTAAAAATACAAAAAAAAAAAAATTAGCCGAGCGTGGTGGCGGGTGCCTGTAGTCCCAGCCACTCCGGAGGCTGAGGCAGGAGGATGGCGTGAACCCGGGAGGCGGAGCTTGCAGTGAGCTGAGATCGCGCCACTGCACTCCAGGCTGGGTGACAGAGCGAGACTCCGTCTCAAAAAAAAAAAAAAAAAGGAAATGGCAGAAATGTCTATGAGGCCAGAACAGAGAGGAGGGAAGCCGAAGGAGGTAAGACGTGACAGGGCAAAGTGTGAAGGGTCCTGTGGGCCCGGAGGAGGACTTGGGTTTTACTCTGAGTCAGGTAGGAGCCATGGAGGGTTCTGGGCTGGAGATGGCCACATTTACTTCCGGACTCAGACACCAAGCGGAGCTCACAAGGGTCCGGGGGTGGGGTCCTCTCCTTGTCTCCTGATCACTGACACGCCCCAACCCCCACAACAGAGATTGACCAACCCCCCCAGAACTGGGACATATGTATAACACCCACTGCCTTTCGCACTCTCAGCCTGGGGTGGCAGGATGGCCTGGGGGCCCCCAAGCCAAGCTATGGTTGGCGTTTCCCCACAGTGAGAATCAACCTCCACCTACCTTCCCACCTTCTCACCTCTGATGCCCAAGACCCTGAATCCAGCGAAGCTCACCAAACACACAAGAATCCAAGGAAGAGCCCAGGGTCCAGTGGGGCCTCTGAGCTAGAGAAGGGGAGAGGGCAGTGGGACAGAAGGAGAGAGGAGCCTTGGTAACCACTCCCCAGCCCCCAGAGCCTGGGAGTGGAGCTGGGATGCTGGGCCCAGGAGCCCAAACTATAAATATTTAGCATTTCCCGAGTGAGAAATGAGACAGAATTGCCAGACACCCCTGCCCAGGCCACCAGAGCCTGATAACACAGGTCAGTGTCCTGGACATCCCTCCCCTTCCCCCACACACTCCAATGCAGAGCCCAGAGTGTGGGAGGCTGCAGGCCGCAGGACAGCCAGGCGTGATCCCAGCCCCAGACACGCACACACCACACATAGAATGAGGAACATCTCTGGGGACTCAGCGTGTGTAGGGCTTGGCTCTAAACTCTCCACACCTTTTATGTATTTGATCCTCACAACCTGAGCTGGATTCTGTATGTACCCTCATTTTACGGCAGGGAAAACTGAGGCTCAGAGAGGGTAAGCGACTTGCCTGCGGTCACACAGCCAAAAAGAGACCAGGACAGCAGCCAGCCGAGGTAGCTTGACTCGGAAACTCACACATGTGCACCACAGCAGTCACACACTTATGGGCACATAACAGAGCGGACACAAAGACATACACACGCACGCACACATGAACACCCAGCAAAAGTCTGGGTGCAGTGGCTCATGCCTGAAAGCCAGCACTTTGGGAGGCCGAGGCGGGTGGATTACCTGAGGTCAGGAGTTCGAAACCATCCTGGCCAACATGCTAAAACCCCGTCTCTACTAAAAATACAAAAATTAGCTGGGCGTGGTGGCATGCTCCAGTAATCCCAACTACTCGGGAGGCTGAGGCAGGAGAATCGCTTGAAGCCAGGAGGCGGAGGTTGCAATGAGCCGAGATCGAGCAACTGCACGCACTCCAGCCTGGGCAACAAGACTGAAACTCCATCTCAGAAATAAATAAATAAATAAATAAACAATAAATTGAAGAATTAATGAATAAAAATAAAAATAAATATAAAAGACACAGCTGTAAAATTTTAAATTGTGGTAGAAGCAGTATATTCTTAAAGTGAAAACCCTACCTCAGTTACATGTGATTTATGTTTTCTGGATTAATCTGGATTTTATAATTAGAAATAAAAATGTAAGGCTGGGCGCAGTGGCTCACGCCTGTAATCCCAGCACTTTGGGAGGCCGAGGCAGGCAGATCACGAGGTCAGCAATTCAAGACCAGCCTGGCCAAGATGGTGAAACCCTGTCTTTACTAAAAATACAAAGATTCGCCAGGCGTGGTGGCCCACGCCTGTAATCCCAGCTACTCAGGAGGCTGAGGCAGGAGAATCGCTTGAACGCGGCGGGGTGGAGGTTGCAGTGAGCCACTGCACTCCAGCCTGGGCGACAGAGTAAGACTGTCTCAGAAAAGAAAAAGAAAAGAAAAAAAAGAAAAGAAATAAAAATGTAAGATTTTGAGTCCACGTAATTATTTGTTGAAAATAATACAAGTCAGTATAATAGAGAAGCATTCATATATTCAACAGTGTAAGACAGAACGCCAGAGACCTTGGATTTGATAATTGATCTGATATGCTGGACAGTATTCATATGTACAGTGATAGCTATCTTTCTTTGTGTGTGTGTGTGTGTGTGTGTGTGTGTGTGTGGTTTTATGGTTCTGAGTTGGTGGCCAGTAAGTTCTATGTAGTGCTGGCACTTATTTAATTAACTATTCATGATTTTGTTAATACCTTGTTATAGAATTCAGGCATATATTTTTCAGCATAAGAAGCCAAGCACACCAGCTTGTCATTGGAGAGAATATATTAAGTGAGAAAAACATTCAGGAGTCAGAGGTTTAACATGTTAAAGTTAGTGCTAAACGTTGTCATATTGGATCTGAACCTATCCTAATATATAACCATAAAGCTTGACTTCTGCATTGGAACTATGCTTTCATAAATAAAAGATATCTCGTTGATTAAAAAAATTTAAAAAAAGACACAGCTGGAAACATAACACAGTTTCAGGCAACAACTGTACGTTCCAAATATGGTCACACACACATTACAACTTAAAGGGAAATGGGGTGGGCTGAGTGGGTCTTTATCTGTGTGTCAGGCTTGTCCACATCCTGGTTCTTGTGATCACACAGTAGTGCACAGATACAAAACAGGTACACACAGGTGACACCCGGAAACCTATCCACCACACCACAGAGGTCCCCCCATCTGTCTCCCACACACTCGGTCACATTTTCACACAAGTCAAATCACACGAGGACGGAACTGGGGGAAGTAACCATGCAGTCATTTCCCAGGGGTACAAAGAAACTCACGTAGAGCCCCGCAGAGCCCAGGCCCAGGGTCCGAGACCTGTCTGAAGGCCCCACCGACGACCAGCCACAGGCTGGGAGAGCCGCCTCCTTCCCCTGGTCTGCACCGTCCTGAGCTCCCGAGTAACTCGAGTGGACTCCAGGGTTGAAAGAGGAAATGGTCGTCCCAGATCTGAGAGAGGCTGCCAGGCTGGGCTCTGGGCCTGGGTTGGGGCCCCCACACTGGGCCCCTCGGCCCCCCACCCTCAGCCCCTTCTGGCTTCCCCACTGGCAGTAGAGAGGGAGGGAACTTCGTAAGTCACAGAGAGGGGCTGAAGAATACACAGAGTCAGACAGATGGAGATGGGAGAGGCATAGGGAGGTGGGAGAGACATAGGGAGATGGCAGAGATAGGGAGAGACGGGGAGATGGGGAGAGACAGAGAGAGATGGGAAGATGGGGAGAGACACAGGGAGGCAGATGAGAAGAAAGAAAGAGGGATGGGGCCAGACACAGAGAAAGGAAACTTCTTTAGTTTCCATCTTTAGTTATAAATGATGAAAGAGACAACTGATGACAGAGACAAAGTTACATGAGGGAGAAAGAGACAGGGGGAAGACGAGGGGGAGGGGAGACACATCTGGGGGAGAGGAGGAAGAATTGGGGTGCCAGAGAGAGCAAGGAGGGAGAGGAGGCCAATGGGGGAGGGGAGAGTAATGTTCAGCCCAGCGAGGGGGTGTCCCTTCCCCCCACTGCAAGGTTTTGGGGAAGAAGCCAGAGGCCTGAGGCCAAGACTGAGGCTTTGAGCGGAAAGAAGGAGGGGGCGAGTTATTCACGAAACGCCCGCCTTGCCCTGAGTTTCCAGAAGGTGATGTGGAGTTTCCATCCCTCAGCCCGTCTGCAGACAGGGGTACCCAGGGAGGACAACTGGCCCAGAGGAGTTGCGGGACGAAAATGAATGATTGCCACAGTCATTCCCTCCGGTGGCTTCTCCCCAAGTACTTGGCGCCAGAGCGCCCAACATTGTGCATACATGATCGCTCCTAATTCGTGGGCCCGGGGGACATTATCAGCCTTACTTTGGGATATTTTAGGAGCCTCGGAATGCAGAAAGTGGTTTTAGCCCAGCTGGAGGAAATGGGCCAAAGCAGGATTCGAACCGGCGAATTAGTTTCTCTGCCGCCCGGAGCCGCGTAGCCCCGCCCCGATCTCCCTAGAAACTGGCACCCGTGTCTCCATAGCAACCGCTCCATCTGATTGCCCCTCCCCGCTCCCAGAGGCCACTAGTGCGCAGGCCCGCTTGATGACGTCACTACGCCGTGCAGGCTCTCAGGCGCCGGAAGTGAGCTGCGCGGCGCCGGAAGCGGCGGACGCAGGAGGCCTCGTGGAGGACACAGCAGCATGGGCCAGTCAGGGAGGGTAAGGGTTCGCAGCTTGGGTGGCAGGTGGCGCAGGTGGGGTCCCGGCCGAGGTCGCGGCGCTCACCATTTGTCTCTCGCCGCCGCAGTCCCGGCACCAGAAGCGCGCCCGCGCCCAGGCACAGCTCCGCAACCTCGAGGCCTATGCCGCGAACCCGCACTCGTTCGTGTTCACGCGGGGCTGCACAGGTCGCAACATCCGGCAGCTCAGTCTGGACGTGCGGCGGGTCATGGAGCCGCTCACTGCCAGCCGTCTGCAGGTCTGTACCCCACCCCCAGCCCGCCTCCACCCACCCTCGGCCTAGTCTTGGTAGCTGCAGTAATGGCTCCCGCTATAAAACTGTGGGAGGCCTTAGTCTCCCCGGCTGGAAAAAGGGACCCTCATGGGGAGCATCATCTCTGTCTTTCAGGGCTTTTGCTGGGTTGGAGTGAGGGCGCGCAGCTTGGGAGATAGTTGGTCGCCTAAGCCTGACGGTTAAGACTGGAATCTGGAGCCGGGCGTGGTGGCTCATGCCTGTATTCCCAGCATTTGGGGAAGCTGAGGCGGGAGGATCACTTGAGCCCAGGAATTCGAGACCAGCCTGGGCAGCATGGCAAAACCCCGTCTTTACAAAAAATAGAAAAATTAGTCGGATATGGTGGTGCGCGCCTGTGGTCCCGGCTACTCGGGAGGCTGAGGTGGGAGGATTCCTTGAGCCCAGGAAATTAAGACTGCAGTGAATCGAGATCGTGCCACTTCACTCCAGCCTGGGCGACAAGAGGAGACCGTGTTAGAAAAAAAAAGAGAGACTAGAATCTGGAGGCAGCAAAGCAGGGTTGGAAACTGACTTCTCCTCAGTACCTGAAGCAAGTTACTTAACCTCGCTGGGCCTGAGTTTGCTCATTTGTCAATGGGAAGATGCGCTGTGAGCAAGAGACAGAGTTAGAACTCAAATCCGCGTCCGATTGACTCTAAAGGCTAAGATCCTTTTGCTTCTCTGGGCTTGTTGAAAGGGTCAGATGCAAGACAGACCATAACAGGATCTGCACCGTCAGCTTATAGTCGTCGCAACAAGGGATAAGCTATGTTTTCTCTTTTTCTTTTTGTCATTTCCAGGTTCGTAAGAAGAACTCGCTGAAGGACTGCGTGGCAGTGGCTGGGCCCCTCGGGGTCACACACTTTCTGATCCTGAGCAAAACAGAGACCAATGTCTACTTTGTGAGTAAACGCCCTCACTCTTCATCTCCCCCAGACCCCCACTTCCCCTGTCTCTCATGATGAACACATATGCCTCTGAGCTGCTGTGATTTCTGGCTTCAAAGTAAACGCTCTGAAGAAGATATGGGGCAAAGGTGCCTACTCGCGGGCTCCTCTGCCAGACCCCTCCAGCGTCACTGATCTTTTCTTCTCCTGCAGAAGCTGATGCGCCTCCCAGGAGGCCCCACCTTGACCTTCCAGGTCAAGAAGGTGAGAGGGGTGGAGGTGGTACAAAGCCATGTGGGGTGAGAGCTGGACTTTGGGGTGTCCGCAACCATGTGTGGTTGGTGGTCACCCCCTCCTCGCTCCTGCCCTACAGTACTCGCTGGTGCGTGATGTGGTCTCCTCCCTGCGCCGGCACCGCATGCACGAGCAGCAGTTTGCCCACCCACCCCTCCTGGTACTCAACAGCTTTGGCCCCCATGGCATGCATGTGAAGCTCATGGCCACCATGTTCCAGAACCTGTTCCCCTCCATCAATGTGCACAAGGTGGGTCTGGCCTAGCAAGGTGGCACGTATGTGGGGGGTGCAGCGGGTAGAGGTGCCACAGGCCCTCAGATGGATTGCTCACTCCTCCCAGCGCTGAGGCTGAGAGCTCCTGGGTCTGCTGAGTCCTGAGGTCAAATCCCACTCCTCTGTGTGATGATGCTGGGCAAAAGTGTCCAGAGATGCCCCCAGCACTCCCCATCTCGCAAGCTGCACCTTTTCCAGCAGGTGGAAAGAAATACTGATGGAGCTCTATTTCCCGTGTGTGTTGAGTGCTGGGCTGAGCAGGATCGTAGCATCTGTTCTCGTGGCCCTGTTTTACGGAGGGAAGCTGCGGGCCCAGTGCTATGGCTCGGGCCTGTAATCCCAGTACTTTGGGAGGGCGAGGCGGGAGTATCGCTTGAAGCCAAGACTTTTGAGATCAGCCTGTGCAACATAGCGAGACCCCATGTCTACAAAAAGTAGGTTTTTAAAAAGCCCGGTGTGGTGGTGCATGCCTATAGTACCAGCTACTGGGGTCGCTGAGGTGGGAGGATCACCTGAGCCCAGGAGGTCGAGGCTGCAGTGAGTTGTGTTTACACCACTCTGCTCCATTCTGGGTGACAAAGTGAGACACTGTCTCAAAAAAAAAAAGCAAAACTGAGGCTGGCAGAGATGCTAAGTTTAGATTCCAGGGGGCAGGACTGGATTTTTAATTTCATGTGGCTCCTGAGTCCTAGCTCCTAATCCTTGTCACTAGTGACTCTCAGATGGGACTTACAAATTATATAAGATATCAGTCATCAGGGAGTCTAATACAGGCCCTGGGACCAGGATTTCTTCTTAAGCTTTTTTTTTTTTTTTTTTTTTTTGGAGACAGAGTCTCGCTCTATTGCCCAGGCTGGAGTGCAGTGGCACGATCTCATCTCACTGCAAGCTCTGCCTCCCGGGTTCATGCCATTCTCCTGCCTCAGCCTCCCTAGTAGCTGGGACTACAGGCGCCCACCACCATACTCCAGCTGATTTTTTTGTATTTTTAGTAGAGACGGGATTTCACCGTGTTAGCCAGGATGATCTCGATCTCCTGACCTCGTGATCCGCCCGCCTCAGCCTCCCGAAGTGCTGGGATTATGGGGTCTCTGTACGTTGGTATTGAACTCCTGGGCACAAGCAATCCTGCAGCTTCCGCTTCCTGAGTAGCTGAGACTACAGGCATGTGCCACCACGTCCAACTCATTTTTCCATCTACTTTTTGTAGACATGGAGACTCGCTGTGTTGCCCAGGCTGGTTTTGAACTCCTGGGCTCAGGCAGTCCCCCCACTTCAGCCTCTGGAGTAGCTGAAACTGCAGGTACGAGCTGGAAGCAGCATTTCTAGCCAGTGTCACAGTCCATGAACAGTGTGTGTATGCCCCAAAGCCCCTACTTCCCCAAACTTTGCCATGAGTCTACTGGAGTATGGTGTCTTCCTCACCTTCTAGGTGAACCTGAACACCATCAAGCGCTGCCTCCTCATCGACTACAACCCCGACTCCCAGGAGCTGGACTTCCGCCACTAGTGAGTGTCCCAGCAGGATGGGAGATGAGGGGGTGCCGGGTGGGGGCCTCCACGTGCAGCTGATGACAGCACTCCTGCTGAGACTCTGTAATTGCTCTGTCTCAAAGTAAACGCCCTGATGCACTGTGGGAAGGGTGAGATGGGGACCACCAGCCCCGTCACGTGACCGCTGACCATCCACTTGCCCCCGACCACCCCCTTAACCGTCCACTCATGTTCATGCAGTAGCATCAAAGTCGTTCCTGTGGGCGCGAGTCGTGGGATGAAGAAGCTTCTCCAGGAGAAGTTCCCCAACATGAGTCGCCTGCAGGACATCAGCGAGCTGCTGGCCACGTGAGGAGGGCATGGGGCGGAAGGCCACTGCGGCCCGGGGACCCCAGAACAGGCCTGGGAGCCTGAGCTCCCCCACTGAGCCCTGTATGTCCTACACACAGGGGCGCGGGGCTGTCGGAGAGCGAGGCAGAGCCTGACGGCGACCACAACATCACAGAGCTGCCTCAGGCTGTCGCCGGCCGTGGCAACATGCGGGCCCAGCAGAGTGCAGTGCGGCTCACCGAGGTGAGGCCCAGGGCAGGGGACCCCCGGGGTCCGCCAGTCCCAACGATGGGCTGACACTTCTCCCTCGTCCCCCCAGATCGGCCCGCGGATGACACTGCAGCTCATCAAGGTCCAGGAGGGCGTCGGGGAGGGCAAAGTGATGTTCCACAGTTTTGGTGAGGCCAGGGCCCGCGGGGGTGGGGGGTCATGGGTGTGGAGCTGCACCCGGATCTTGGTGACCCGCGTCTCCTGGCTCAGTGCGCAAGACGGAGGAGGAGCTGCAGGCCATCCTGGAAGCCAAGGAGAAGAAGCTGCGGCTGAAGGCGCAGAGGCAGGCCCAGCAGGCCCAGAACGTGCAGCGCAAGCAGGAGCAGCGGGAGGCCCACAGGTCCAGGCAGGGCTGGGAAGGGCGGGGCTGAGGGGGGTCCCTGGGATGGGCGGCCACGTTGACCCCCACGCCCTCCTCCAGGAAGAAGAGCCTGGAGGGCATGAAGAAGGCACGGGTCGGGAGTGGTGATGAAGAGGCCTCTGGGATCCCTTCAAGGACGGCGAGCCTGGGGTTGGGTGAGGACGATGATGAACAGGAAGATGATGACGTCGAGTATTTCTGCCAGGCGGTGGGCGAGGCGCCCAGTGAGGGTATGGAGTGGGGTCTGCAGCAGGGCACCCAGAGCCTGTCCTTGTCCCTGGGGGCCCTGACACTGTCTCTCCCCACAGACCTGTTCCCCGAGGCCAAGCAGAAACGGCTCACCAAGTCTCCAGGGCAGAAGCGGAAGCGGCGGGAAATGGATCGAGGCAGGGGTCGCCTTTGTGACCAGAAGTTTCCCAAGCCCAAGGACAAGCCCCAGGGAGCCCAGGCCAGGCGGGGGCCCAGAGGGGCTTCCCGGGATGGTAGGCGAGGCCAGGGCCGGGGCCGCCCACGGAAGAGAGTGGCCTGAGCCCAAGCCGCACCGGAGCAGCGGATGGATTGAACGCCCCAGATTGGGGCCCGAGACGTGGCCCTCGGTTTCCTTTCATAAAGGAGTTGTGTCCCCAACCTTTCCACTCCAATAAAGAACTGAACTGGCCAGGGGTCCATGTCAGTGTTTGGGATGGGGCATTCTGGAGCCCTACAAAGCAACCCAGAGAGGCCTGGGCCGGCGACACCTGACAGTCCCTCCCACCTGGTTTCTTCCTGGAAGCTGGGTCTCTCCCCTACCCTGCACAGGGTTGGTTTCATTGGTGGCGGCAGCAGGCATGAGTGGCCCCTCCCCACAATCCACCAAAGAGCCCTGCAAGCAGACAGGTCATGCTTTCAGCAGATGAGCTTGAACCTCAGTAGGGCTGTGGCACAATGAGGAAGGAAACGTGGGTGGAAAGACACGCTGGCCTGTTCTGCTGGCTGGGCCAGGAACTGGGGGCGGGGCTGGGGCAGGGCCCGCTAAGCCACTGGTGACTGGGGGAGGGTCTGGGGAACTGGGTAGCAGACACAGGCTGATGCTCGGCACGGGAGCATGGCAGCCAACGTCTCAGGTAAGGAGAAGGCATGTTGGCTGTCTCCAGGAGGTCTGCAGATTGCCAGGAGGTGGGGCCAGTGGGTATTGGTAAAACACCTAGGTCTGGGGCTGGGCACAGTGGCTCATGCCTGTAATCCCAGCACTTTGGGAGGTCGAGGCGGGCGGAAGACGAGGTCAGGGGTTTGAGACCACCCTGACCAACAAGGAGAAACCCCGTCTCTACTAAAAATAAAAAATTAGCTGGGCCTGGTGGCACATGCCTGTAATCCCAGCTACTCAGGAGGCTGAGACAGGAGAATCACTTAAACCCGGGAGGCGGAGGTTGCCATGACCCGAGATTGCACCATTGCACTCCAGCTTGGGCAATGAGGGAAACTCCATCTCAAAAAAACCTAGATCAAGGCTGGGTGTGGTGGCACGAGCCTGTGATTCCAGCTACTCGGGAGGCTGAGGCAGGAGGGTCACTTGACCGCAGGAGGTCGAGACTGCACTGAGCTGGGATTGCACCACTGCACCTCAGCCTCGGTGACAGTGAAATCCTGTCTCGAAAAAAAGCCAGGTCTAGACGACACTTCCTCCCTGAGCAGGCTGGCGTTGGGAGCGGGGAGGCTCTTCCGGAGAAGCCTGTCCCCAGCCTGCAGAGGCAGGAGTGGGGTGCACAAGGAGTGAGTGCCCCTGTGCTGCTGTGCCCTGGGCACTGTGGTGAGCACTGGTGCCAGTAGCAGGTAAGCAGGGCCCCCCCATCCTCCCGAAGGAGGGAGATTTTTCTCACCTTCATCAGGTGGGGGCACAGGGTATGGGGGAAAATACCGCAGGGAAGGGAGAGTGGAGGGCACGAGGGCTGTTGTCACAGTGGTTAGGGTGGCCTTGGGGCCTCTCGCAGGCAGGACCACGGACGTGGGAAAAGGAGCTTCAAGAATGTCTGGGTGTGGCTGGGGGCGGTGGCTCACGCCTGTAATCCCAGCACTTTAGGAGGCTGAGGCGGGCAGATCTGAGGTCAGGAATTCGAGACCTCCTGGCCAACGTGGGGAAACCCATCTCTACTAAAAATAGAAAATTTAAAATTAAACCAGGCCTGGTGGTGGGTGCCTGTAGTCCCAAATAGGAAGCTGAGGCAGGAGAATCACTTGAACCCGGGAGGCAGAGATTGTAGTGAGCTGATATCGAATCATTGCACTCCAGCCTGGGTGATGAGAGCGAGACTCTGTCTCAAAAAAAAAAAAAAAAAAATGGGTGCGAAGGTACCAAGGCACAAGTCTGCAAGAGCAGCCAAGAAGCCTGGGTGGGCTGGTGCGAGGGAGTGAGTCGCGGAGCACAGTGGGTGGCACTGGGGGGTATGGCGGGCGGGAGCGCTCTTGTGGGACCTTGTGGGGTGAGTCTGGCTTTTTGGCGGCAACTCCCTAGCCAAGTGTGAGCACCTGGAAGCAAAAGGATGGGACAGGACTCTGGCGCTCGCGGGTGCCCTCTGGTGGCCACAGGGAGAAGAGGCTGTGGGCAGCGGCAGGTGCCGAGGTCAGGGCAGGGTGGGGGCTGGACCCCCGCGGGGCTTCGGACAGCACAGATCTGAAGTGGAACCGGCAGGCCTTGCTGGGGCTGGACTTTGGGGAGGAGGCCTCTAGTGGGGCCAGGTATGGTGGGGGAGCAGGGTGGCCGCTGCCCGTGTTACCAGTGGACCTTGAGCTCCAAGACTGCCTGGCCCGCCTAAGCTGGTCCATTGGGGCCCAATGCAGAACCCTGGCTCTGAGCCCCAATCCTGTCCATATAAAGGAGTGGAGCCCGTTCCCCTTCCAGGGAGGGGAAAGAACTCGTGTCAAGGGATCCATGCCATGGCAGACATGGGCTCTCGGGATAGCAGGAGCCGCCTTATGGGGGAATAGGGCTCAGCTGGTGACACCTTCTGCCCACAGGTGCCACGTCTTGCCCTGCCAACTTCTTGGCAGCTGCCGACAACATCCTCAGTGGGTTCCAGGGGGACTTTCTGTGGCCCATACTGGTGGTTGAGTTCCTGGTGGCCGTGGCCAGCAATGGCCTGGCCCTGTACCGCTTCAGCACCCGGGAGCAGCGCCCGTGGCACCCCGCCGTGGTCTTCTCGGTCCAGCTGGCGGTCAGCGACCTGCTCTGCGCCCTGACGCTGCCCCCGCTGGCCGCCTACCTCTATCCCCCCAAGCACTGGCGCTATGGGGAGGCCGCATGCCGCCTGGAGCGCTTCCTCTTCACCTGCAACCTGCTGGGCAGCGTCATCTTCATCACCTGCATCAGCCTCAACCGCTACCTGGGCATCGTGCACCCCTTCTTTGCCCGAAGCCACCTGCGACCCAAGCATGCCTGGGCTGTGAGCGCCACTGGCTGGGTCCTGGCCGCCCTGCTGGCCACGCCCACACTCAGCTTCTCCCACCTGAAGAGGCCGCAGCAGGGGGCGAGCAACTGCAGCGTGGCCAGGCCCGAGGCCTGCATCAAGTGTATGGGGACAGCAGGCCACACGCTAGCGGCCTACAGAGCTTACAGCCTGGCGCTGGCGGGGCTGGGCTGCGGCCTGCCACTGCTGCTCACGCTGGCAGCCTACGGCGCCCTCGGACGGGCCGTGCTACGCAGCCCAGGCATGACTGTGGCTGAGAAGCTGCGTGTGGCAGCATTGGTGGCCAGTGGTGTGGCCCTCTACGCCAGCTCCTATGTGCCCTACCACATCATGCGGGTGCTCAACGTGGATGCTCGGCAGCGCTGGAGCACCCGCTGCCCGAGCTTTGCAGACATGGCCCAGGCCACGGCAGCCCTGGAGCTGGGGCCCTACGTGGGCTACCAGGTGATGCGGGGCCTCATGCCCCTGGCCTTCTGTGTCCACCCGCTACTCTACATGGCCGCGGTGCCCAGCCTGGGCTGCTGCCGCCGACACTGTCCCGGCTACAGGGACAGCTGGAACCCAGAGGACGCCAAGAGCACCGGCCAAGCCCTGCCCCTCAATGCCACAGCCGCCCCTAAACCGTCGGAGCCCCAGTCCCACGAGCTGAGCCCATGACGTGGCCTAGCGGAAGCCGCCTCCTCACCCTAGGTGTTGCTGGAGCACCCTGAGGGCAGGGCCCCAGCCCCGACGCGCCCCTTCCCCCAAAAAGCAACACCTGTGGTTGCGGCCAGGTCAGGCCCAGCTGCAGCCCAGGCAGGAGCAGTCGCCTTTCCCACCCACAGCGCTAGCCACAGGGCTCCCTGCAGGGTCGAACCAAACCACGCCCAGGGGAGGGGAGGCGCTGGCCCCCGCCACAGGACGGGAGACGAAAGAACAAAAAGAACCAAGTAGAGAGAATGGAGCTGCTTTATTGCGCTTGGAGCCCGCGCTCTCGGAGGCTGCCTTCTGTCGCCAAGGGTCCTGGGCTGAGCACGCAGTGGCAGCTGGCTTAGTTGGTGGACGGCCTGGGGTACGGGAGGGTGGCAGGTATGAGACCTCTGGCGTCACCCCAAGACCCCAGACACCCAAGTGGCATCTTGGGGGTGGGTGGGCAGAGAAGGACGGGGTAATGTGAGGACAAAGCGGGCACGGAGCCAAATGGCCAGTCTCCAGGCCTGGCCCACGGACTGGCAGGGACCCCAGGCACAAGAGCTGCCACCCCTCTGCCCCTCTGCCAGGTTTTAGAAAAAGACAATAAAGGACTGTCCCCTCAAAACCAGCTGGGGGACTGTTAAATTGGCTCAGGGCTATTGGTTGGCCCAATGCTCCGTGAAGGTGCTGGGACGAGGCAGGGAGCAGGGGCTGGGGGAGGGAGAGGTCGGGCGGGGTGGGGCGGGGCGGGGTGGGCGGGGCGGGGGTGGAGTCTTACTTGGCCCACTCGACGTTGAGGATGAGGTGGTCGTAGCCAAAGCCGGACACCCCGGCAATGGCGCGCGCGGCATCCTCACGGCGGTGGAAGCTGATGAAGGCGAAGCCCTGTGGAGGGGCGGGATAGGGTCAGGGGCATGAGCTAGGACAGGCGACCCTAGGACAGGTGACCCTCACACAGCCCCGCCGCGCCTGCCTGCCTGCCCACCTTGGACTGGCCAGTGGTCTTGTCCTTAGCCAAGTAGATGCGGGAGATGGAGCCGAAAGGCCGGAAGAGCTCCTGCAGGTCAGTCTCACGGGTGTCCTCTGACAAGTTGGTGACACGGATGGTGGCGTTGTCGTCGGCTGTGTGGGAGAGGGGAGGTGGCTGTGAGGGGGAGGCCACTGCCTGGCCCTCATGTGCACGCTTCGGGGATAATTACGAGGTGCCGGGAGGTGCCTACCCACCAGCCTGGCGTCGGGGTGCCCCTCACCTCTGCGGTTGGGCTGCATGGACTCCCCGCGGCGGCTGGCCCCATCGCGCAGGCTCGGCGGCACATACTTCCCTGTCTTGTTCTGCGTGGCCTGCACCGGCTCTAGCTCTGGGGACGGAAAGACAGTCGAGTTCAACGTCACTCTGGCGCGGGCGTGGGGACAGAGCCGCCCCAGGAAGCTCGGGCTTCAGTGCTGATCCAGCACCGGCACTATGTGCCAAGCCACAGGCAGCCAGTTGGGCACGAGGACACCAAGGTTGACACCTGAGAAGCTGACACCATTTGAGCTCCCAGCTGGCAACACTGGCGGAGGAGGAGGAGCCCCAATCCCACGCCAGAGAGGGCGGGAGGGCAACAGGGACGGCAGCCTCACATCCACAGTGACGGCAGGCATGGGACACACGACAGGAACAGTGCCCAGGTCCCCCTCGCATGGTAGATGACAAGTGCACATCTCCACTCTCACACTCGCCACCAGCAAATCCCACCAAAGAATTTGGACGGTACAGCCACAGGCATGCAACAGAAACACTATACACACAGTGCGAACACACAAGGTGGGGTGGTCAGCACCCTGGGGCCGACAGACAGCCGCTCATCAGGACAGTCACAGGGCCACCAGCAAAGTCACAGCTACCAAGTCGCACATATATGGGAGACACCCGTCTCCCAACCATAGAAGGTACAGCCAATTAGGAAGGCACAGACGCCCCGAGGAGAGTCTGGCGCCATCAAACCCGCTGCACTGTCGTGCGGGAGATGACAGCACTAAGGCAGCAGTGGGGACAGAACCCGTGCACTGACAGCAGCACCCTCCCGCCCCCGCAATGCAGCCAGCATCCCCAGCCCCGCACCTCCCGGCAGCTTCTCCTTCTCGCCGGTAGACAAGCCCAGCTGCTCGGCCAGCTCCTTCTGCATGGGCCCCAGCGTGTCCTTGTAGGGGCAGCGGGTGGTCCAGTGGTCGCCCTTGCAGATGCGGCAGGACACTATCTTCTGGCCCTTGAGTTTGTTCATGGGGTCCTCCTCCTCCTGGCAGTTCAGGTCCTGGCAGGGGCGGGTTGGGGGGAGCTCAGAGGCAGCTGAGGCACCCCTCTACCCCCACCCCAGGATGCCAGCCCCACCTGATTGCCCCGCTTACCTCTTTGCTGGTGATGAACGTCATAGAGACATCGTCACTGACAGTGGTGGTGGCCACATTGGGTCCCGGGGGGTCAAACTCTGAGTTCCCGAACTTCTTCCAATTCTGGGCTCAGGGAGGGATGGGGGACAGCTGAGGGCAGGGGCAGGCCGGGTTCCACAGTGGGATACCCTAGACCTACAACAGCCACCCCCAGAGTGTCTGGGCCTCGAACCCCATTTTCATCCTCCTCAAGCACTCCCTGAACAGTCCTGGCGACAGTTCCCATTTCCTGAGCAGGGCAGCTGTCAGCCTCGGGCTCCAGGTGACAGCTACACAGCATGGGGCCTGTGCAGCCTGGAGGACCAGCTCCCACCAGGGCGCGATACTCAGGGATGTGCAGGGGTCCACCCAGACCTCTGGGCCCTTGAGTTAGACAACCTGAGCCTCAGCTTCCTCCCTTATAAAACGGGAACCACAAAAGCTTCCTGCCTCCCTGGGCTCCTAAGGAGACTGAATGAGAAACACTTTGTGCAAGGTGCTTGGCGTGGGGTATGTTAAAATTAAGTGCACAGCAAGCTGTTCTAAGTGTATTTATTGCTAACGCTTCTTCCAAAAACTGCTGCGACCACCTCCTGCCTCCATTCCTCCAGGTTGACAGGCCAAGAGGAATAAGAATCTAACCCTGGCTGGGCGCAGTGGCTCCCTCCTGTAATCCCAGCACTTTGAGAGGCGAAGGTGAGAGGATCTCTTAAGCCCAGGAGCTGGAAACCAGCCTGGGCAACATAGTGAAACCCCATCTCTACAAACAATTAAAATTAGCCGGTGTGGCAGGGCACACCTGTAATCTCAGCTACTCAGGAGGGTGGGGTGGGAGGATGGCTTGAGCCTGGGAGTTTAAGGCTGCAGTAAGCTATGATCGTGCCACTGTACTCCAGCCTGGGCAACAGAACTAGACCCTGTGTCTTTAAAAAAATTAAAAGAATCTAACTTTTATTCGATATTTACCATCGATCGAATTTATTTGATATTAATATATTTTGATATCATCGAACTTTTATTAGATATTTATCATCATTTATTTAGTTGCTATTTATCGACTGCTGTGCCTTGGACTTTTCAGGGCCCCAAGAGAGTGCAAGCACCCCAGGCCTCAGTTCAGCTTCAACAAAATAGGTACAAAGAGTTAAGCCCGGCCAGGTGGATGGCTCACACCTGTAATCCCAACACTTTGGGAGGCCGAGGCGGGCAGATCATGTGAGGTCAGGAGTTCGAGACCAGCCTGGCCAACATGGCAAAACCCCGTCTCTACTAAAAGTACAAAAATTAGCTGGGCGTGGTGGCGCATGCCTGTAACCCCAGCTACTCGGGAGGCTGAGGCAGGAGAATCACTTGAACCCAGGAGGCGGAGGTTGCAGTGAGTCGAGATCACGCCACTGCACTTCAGCCTGGGGGACAGAGCAACACTCTGTCTCAAAAACAAAAACAAAAGACAAAAAAAAAAAGAGTTAAGCCCCATCTCTAAACACAAAGGTCCGGGAACACGGTTTTCCAATTCCTCTAGGTTAGCCCTGGGGAAGGAGAGCCTCACCTTCCTCCTTGCAACAGCCTTTGAAGCCTTCCGGGTCTCAATCCTGAAGGTGCGGACAATCTGAGGATGGGAGGGGAGAAGGGTCAGGCTCCTGGGACCAAGGGATCTCCTTTATCAACCTCCTCAACACACCCTGCCCCCTTCCGGTCTAAGGGCCCCCAAGCCCAAGGGTCTCCACTCCCTGCACCCCCCACCCTCACCTTGAACTTCTTGCCATCCTCATCTATCTTGTACTCTGTCACTGTCTTTATGTTTCCGTTGATGACCTCCTTGGGAGGCGGCAGTGGAGCTGGGAGAAGGGGAAAAACAGAGGACTGAGCCCCGGGTCATGGGGATCAGGAGCGGCAGGGCTGGAGGGAGAGGCAGCCCGGACATGGAGTGGCAGTCCTCACTCACCTCCCGGCAGTAGCTCTGGCTCTGGGCTGGTGTCACCTGTGGCCAGAGGGATCCCCTTGAGGAGCTCGCTGGTGACACATTTGTCTGCAAGAGGCAGCGTAGGGAGGAGGGGTCAGCTCCATGGGCAGGAGCTCCCCAGCTGCGATGGAAGGGCTTTTGGGATGACGCCTACAGCAAGAGCGGAGAAAGGCAGGCCAAGGGCAGAGGGCTGGGCCAGGCAGTGCAATGGGATGGCCCTGTGGGGACTCGGAGTGGCAAGGATGGGGGATCCCTCGTAGGAAGGTGGGTGCCAGGCCATGAAGCCAACCAGGCGCCAGTAGAGAAACAGGAGACGGGAGATTACAACTTCCTCCCGGGAGTAAGGGAACAGCTGGGAGGACTTGGGCAGTGGCATGGGAGGAAGAGGGACCCGCCGGGGAACACCTGGAGTTGGCAACAGGCGGGTCCCAAGGAGGATGGCGCGGGGCAGGGGCAGGCCGTGACGGGGTACACGGTGCCAGACTGGTAGATGGAAGCAGGCGGCAGTCACCCGGCTCGGGCCTGGCCGCCAATACCCCAGGCGACCGGGTACACTTACCGTCCTCCCCCTCCTCCTCCACCTGGTCGGCCCAACTGGGCTTCGAACTGCGGAAACAAACGTGTGGGGAACGAAGATTAAGTCAGCCAGGCCCGGCCCCCCGCAGCCTCGGCGCAACCAGGCCCCATAATACTTCCCAGAGCACCCCAACGGTCTCCCGTGCCCCCTTCCGCGATCGCCGACTCACTCAAAGTCTCCAGTAGGCATCGCAAAAAGTATTCTCCACGCAGCCCAAGTCCGGCCAGAGGGCGGAAGTGGGTGAAAATCGAGACTTCCGGTGCCGCCGTCGCCGCCTAGAGGGGCCCAGGCGCGGCACCCACAGCGACACCTGCGGACGGAGGTGGAGGCGCACGCGACTGTGTGTGCTACTGAGCGTTGCTGGTACCAGAGCAGGGCCAGCGCAGCAAAGGCTGATTCCAGGGCTGGTCCTATTCACCTTTAAAATTAAAATAGGCCGGGCGAGGTGGCTCAAGCCTGTAATCCCTGCACTTTGGGAGGTCGAGGCGGGAGGATCACCTGAGGTAAGGAGTTCGAGACCAGCTTGGCCAACGTGGCGAAACCCCGTCACTACTAAAAACACAAAAATTAGCTGGGCGTGATAGTGCGTGCCTGCAGTTCCAGCTACTCGTGAGGCTGAGGCAGGAGAATCGCTTGAACCCAGGAGGCGGAGGTTGCAGTGAGCCGAGATCGCGCCACTGCACTCCAGCCTGGCGACAGAGCGAGACACCGTCTCAAAAAAAAAAAAAAAAAAAAAAAAAAAAATTAGCCGGGCTTGGTGGTGGGCACCTGTAATCCCAGCTACTCGGGAGACTGAGGCGGGAGAATCGCTTGAACCCAGGAGGCGGAGGCTGCAGTGAGCCGAGATCGCACCACTGCACTCCAGCCTGGGGCTGCAGAGTGAGACTCCGTCTCAGAAAAATAAGTAAAATTAAAATAAATAATAATAATCATAAAGCTCACTTATTGAGTGCTTGTTGTATATGAAGCATGGTGAGGAGGATATTACTTCCATTTTACAGCTGAAGAAACTGAGGCTCAGACTGGGTGCAGTGGCGCCTGCCTGTAATCCCGCAATTTGGGAGACTGAGGCGTGGGGATTGCTTGAGGCTAGGAGTTTGAGACAAGCCTGGGCAACATAGTGAGACCCCTGTCTCTAAAAAAGAAAAAAAAAAAAAAAGAAAGAAAAAAGAAACCAAAGCTCAGGGAAAACCATCCTTTTGCTTAAACTGTTCCTTGTCTTCTTTCCCGATCCCAATGATTCAGATGCCAGTGGCCTCCCCTCAGCCACTCCCTCTTCTTTTCTTTGTAGCGTTCTTGGCTTTCCGGTATAATTTTGTGCATTTACTTGTTTATTGCTCAGCTCCTTGCTCTAAGCACAACCGTCCTCAGATGAAGTGATTCATGATGACTCCCCAGGGGAAAAAAACTGGTTTTCAGGGAGGAAAAAAATCTTAGGTATTGTGGTCTTCCAAAGCCAGCTCTATCAGACAACATTTATTCCTAAGTATTTAGTTTCTGCCTTTAGGGAAATATTAAATGTAATTAAATTGAAATTAATTTAGTTGATGTAAATTCAATTTTAGAATAATTCGGGTTTTCTCCTAAGGAGGGTGATAATGAACAAAAAAAGCTGACAATGCCAGACGCAGTGGCTCACGCCTGTAATCCCAGCACTTTCAGAGGCCAAGGTGGGCAGATCTCTTGAAGTCCGGAGTTCGAGACCAGCCTGGGCAACATGCCGAAACCCTGTCTTTACTAAAAATACAAAAAATTAGCTGGGTGTGGTGGCCCGTGCCTGTAATCCCAGAACTTTGGGAGACTGAGGCAGAAGGATCAGTTCAGCCTTGGAGTTCGACCAGCCTGGGCAACACATAGTGAGACCCCCATCTCTAAAAAACTTTTGTTTTTTTGGGTTTTTTTTTGAGATGGCGTCTCACTCTGTTGCCCAGGCTGGAGTGCAGTGGCGCAATCTCGGCTCGCTGCAACTTCTGCCTTCCGGGTTCTAGTGATTCTCCTGCCTCAGCCTCCCGAATAGCTGGGATTACAGACTACCACCACCACGCCGTGCTAATTTTTGTGTTTTTTTTTGTTTTTTGTTTTTTGGTTTTGAGACGGAGTCTTTCTCTGTCCCCCAGGCTGGAGTGCAGTGGCGCGATCTTGGCTCACTGCAAGCCCTGCCTCCCGGGTTCGCGCCATTCTCCTGCCTCAGCCTCCCGAGTAGCTGGGACTACAGGCGCCCGCCACCTCGCCTGGCTAATTTTTTGTATTTTTAGTAGAGACGGGTTTTCACCGTGTTAGCCAGGATGGTCTCGATCTCCTGACCTCGTGATCCGCCCACCTCGGCCTCCCAAAGTGCTGGGATTACAGGCTTGAGCCACCGCGCCCGGCCAATTTTTGTGTTTTTAGTAGATGGTTTAGTAGAGACGGGGGCCCACCTTGGCCTCACAAGGTGCTGGGATTACAGGTTTGAGCCACCGCGCCCGGCCCTTAAAAAAAAAAAAAATTTTTTTTTAAATCATCTGGGCATAGTTCTGTGTGCCTGTAGTCCCAGATACTCAGGAGGCTGAGGTGGGAGAATAGCTTCAGCCAAGGAGGTTGAGCCATGATCATGCAACTGTACTTCAGCCTGGGCAACAGAGCGAGACCCTGTCTCAAACACACACACACACACACACACACACACACGCACACACGCAACAAACAAAACAAAACAAAAAACAAAACTCGTAAAGGAGAATGCCCTGAGAAAAATAAATAAGAAGACAGGAAAAAAAAGTTTATGCTTTTTATCCTCTGAGGTGTGAGTGAGGAGGCCACTCAAGTGTTTGGAATATCACCAGCTTTTCTTGTGGAAAAAATTATTCTAGAAGTCTGTAGAGAGCCAAGTGGAAGGGAAAACATTAGCTGGAGAGCAGGAAAGAGAGGCACGCCGCTGCAGCCTTTCAGGAGGGTGGCCTGGCTATATTGGTGAAAATATGAAGCTGGTCCAAAGGGCTGATAAACATTTTTACAAGCTTACTCAAATGTACTCTTAGCAACACAAAATCCAAACAACCTAGCAGATTGGGCAAAGCTTTAAAAATTCGATATCACCCAGTGGTAGTAAAGATGTTGTAGGGAAACAGGCCAGGCGCCTGTAATCAGGAGGCCGAGGTGAGTGGATTACCTGAGGTCAGGAGTTCAAGACCAGACCCTGGCCAGCGTGGTGAGATGCCGTCTCTACTAAAAATACAAAAAAAAAAAAAAAAAATATCTGGCCATGGTGGTGGGCGTCTGTAATCCCAGCTACTTGGGAGGCTGAGGCAGGAGAATCGCCACTGCACTGCAGCCTGGGCGACAGAGCAAGACTCCATCTCAAAAAAAAAAAAAAGAGGAAGCGATATATAAAATGGCATATATTATAGGAACCAATTTGTGTAAATCTTTAATAGCACATAGATATGCAGATATATGCAAATCATTTCCTGAAAAGAATCAGAACCTGTTAATGAGGAATGCTTTAGAAAGAAGGCACCAAGAAAGGAAAGATTATTTTTGGACATGTATTAATATATAATATGCATTTATGTAATATATGTGAGATGTAACATATAAATATATTTCTTGGCTGGGCACTGTCGTTCGTGCCTATAATCCCAGCACTTGGGGAGGCCAAGGCAGAAAGATTTCTTGAGCCCAGGAGTTCAAGACCAGACTAGGCAACATCACTGAGACCCCATCACTACACACAAAAAATTGCTGGGTGTGGTAATGCACGCCTGTAGTCCCAGCTACCTGGGAGGCTGAGGTAGGAGGATTGCTTGAGCCCAGGAGGTCAAGGCTGCAGTGAGCTATGATTGTGCCATTACACTCTGGCCTGGGTGACAGAGCAAAAACCCTGTCTCTAAAAAAGAAAGAGGCTAGCACAGTGGCTCATATCTGTAATCCCAGCACTTTGGGAGGCCAAGGCAGGCAGATGACCTGAGGTCAGGAGTTCAAGACCAGCCTGGCAAACATGGTGAAAACCCATCTCTATTAAAAATACAAAAATTACCTGAGCATGATGGTGTGTGTCTGTAATCCCAGTTACTCAGGAGGCTGAGGCAGGAGAATCGCTGGAGCCCAGGAGGTGGAGGCTGCAGTGAGCCAAGTGCTGGGATTACACAGGTGTGAGCCACATCAAGGTTTGGGTGCAAGAGTACATCTGGTTATAGATTACAGAAGCGTAATACCCTAACCCCATTAGATGTTATTTTATGCGTAGGAAAAGGTTTGAACCGGGTCCTTTTTTTTTTTTTTTTTTGAGATGGAGTCTCGCTCTCTTGCCCAGGCTGGAGGGCAGTGGCACAATTTCGGCTCACTGCAAGCTCCGCCTCCCAGGTTCACGCCATTCTCCTGCCTCAGCCTCCTGAGTAGCTGGGACTACAGGCGCCCCCACCATGCCCAGCTAATTTTTGTATGTTTAGTAGAGACGGGGTTTCACCTTGTTAGCCAGGATGGTCTTGATCTCCTGACCTTGTGATCCGCCCGCCTTGGCCTCCCAAAGTGCTGGGATTACAGGCATGACCCACCGTGCCCGGCCCAGGTCCTTTTTTTTTTTTTTTTTTTTGAGACAGAGTCTTGCTCTGTTGCCCAGGCTGGAGTGCAGTGGTGCGATCTCAGCTCACTGCAACTGCAACCTCTGCCTCCTGGGTTCAAGCGATTCTCCCGCCTCAGCCTCCTGAGTAGTTGGGATTACAGGTATGCACGCCACCACGCCTGGCTAATTTTGTATTTTTAGTAGAGATGGGGTTTCTCCATATTGGTCAGGGTAGTCTCAAACTCCCGACCTTAGGTGATCCGCCTGCCTGGGCCTCCCAAAGTGCTGGGATTACAGGCATGAGCCACCGCGCCCGGCACGCCTTTTTTTTTTTTTTTTTTTTTTTGAGACAGGGTCTTGCTCTGTCACCCAGGCTGTGCAGTGGCACAATCACAGCTCACTGCAGCCTCAACCTCCCCAGGCTAAGGTGATGCTCTTGCCCTGGTCTCCCAAAATGCTGGGATCACAGGCATGAACCACCATGCCCAGACTCATTTAAGGAATATAGTGACTCGGGCAAGAGACATGGGGTGCCCTGTGCTCTATCCTGTTTTGTCTTCAAAGCCTCGTTCTGTAGAGCTGTGCAGACGTGTCTCAGAGTCAGGGGCTTTGTGAAATTACGCTGGAAAACAGAATTGAGCAAACCCAGCTTAACATTAGTTACTTTCTCTCACATTGCCACAACAAAATATCACAGACTAGGGGGCTTAAACAGCACACATTTATTTTCTCAGTTCTGGAGGCTGGAAGTCCAAGATCACAGTCTCGGCAGGGTTGGTTTCTTCCGAGGTGGGGGCACCTCCTCCCTCTGTCCTCACGTGGCCTCCTCTGTGTGTGCCTATGTCCCAAACTCTTCTTCTAAGGACATCAGTCATATTGGATTAGGGCCCACCCTAATGACCTCATTTAAACTTAATTTTTTTTTTTTTTTTTTTTTGAGACGGAGTCTTGCTCTGTCACCCAGGCTGGAGTGCAGTGGCGCAATCTCGGCTCACTGCAAGCTCCGCCTCCCGGGTTCACACCATTCTCCTGCCTCAGCCTCTCCGAGTAGCTGGGACTACAGGTGCCCGCCACCACGCCCGGCTAATTTTTCCATATTTTTAGTAGAGACGGGGTTTCACCGTGGTCTCGATCTCCTGACCTCGTGATCCGCCCGCCTCGGCCTCCGAAAGTGCTGAGATTACAAGCGTGAGCCACCGCGCCCGGCCGATTATTTTTTTTAAGGTGAAGTCTCACTCTGTAGTCCAGGCTGGAGTGCAGTGGTGCAATTTCAGCTAATGACAACCTCCGCCTCCTGGGTTCCAGTGATTCTCCTGCCTCAGCCTGCCGAGTAGCTGGGTCTACAGGCGTGTGCCACCACACCCGGCTAATTTTTGTATTTCTAGTAGAGACAGGGTTCCACCAAGTTGGCCAGGCTGGTCTTGAACTTCTGATCTCAAGTGGTCTGCCTGCCACGGCCTCCCAACGTGCTGGGATTGCAGGCATGAGCCACCACACCTGGTTTAATTTTCTCTCTAAAGGTCCTATTTCTGCCGGGCACAGTGGATCACGTCTGTAATCCCAGCACATTGGGAGGCCGAGGCAGGCGGATCCCCTGAGGTCAGGAGTTCGAGACCAGCCTGGCCAACATAGCGAAACCCCCGTGTCTACTAAAAATACAAAAATTAGCCAGGTGTGGTGGCAGGGATCTGTAATCCCAGCTGCTTGGGAGGCTGAGGCATGACAATCCCTTGAATCCAGGAGGCGGGGGTTGCTGTGAACCGATACTGCGCCACTGCACTCCAGCCTGGGCGATGGAGCGAGACTCCTTTTTTTTTTTTTTTTGAGATGGAGTTTTGCTCTTGTTGCCTAGGCTGGAGTGCAATGGCACGATCTCAGCTCACCGCAACCTCCACCTCCCGGGTTCAAGCGATTCTCCTGCCTCAGCTTCCCTAGTAGCTGGAATTACAGGCATGCGCCACCACGCCCGGTTAATTTTGTATTTTTAGTAGAGACGAGGTTTCTCCATGTTTGCCAGGCTAGTCTTGAACTCCAAACTCAGGTGATTCGCCTGGCTTGGCCTCCCAAAGTGCTGGGATTATAGGCGTGAGCTGCTGCACCCGGCCAAGACTTTCTAAAAAAAAAATAAAAATAGGCCACGTGCGGTGGCTCACACCTGTAATCCCAACACTTTGGGAGGCCGAGGTGGGAGGATCACTTGAGGTCAGGAGTTCAAGACAAGCCTGGCCAACATGATGAAACCCCATCTCTACTAAAAATACAAAAATCAGCTGGCTGTGGCCAGGCATGGTGGCTCACACCTGTAATCCCAACACTTTGGGAGGCCAAGGCAGGTGGATCACCTGAGGTTGGGAGTTCGAGACCAGCCTGACCAACATGGAGAATCCCTGTCTCTCCTAAAAATACAAAATTAGCTGGGCGTGGTGGCGCATGCCTGTAATCCCAGCCACTCAGGAGGCTGAGGCAGGAGAATCGCTTGAACCCGGGAGGCGGAGGTTGCAGTGAGCCGAGATCCTGCCATTACAGTCCAGCCTGGGCAACAAGAAGGTAACTGTTTCAAAAAAAACAAAAAAACAAAAAACAAAAAAAACAGCTGGGTGCGGTGGATGCCTGTAATCCCAGCTACTAAGGAGGCTGAGGCAGGAGAACCACTTGAACCCAGGAGGCGGAGGTTGCAGTGAACCAAGATTGCGCCACTGCACTCCAGCCTGGGCGACAGAGACTCCATCTCAAAAATAAATAAATAAATAAATAAATAAATAGAAATAAAAAGAAGGAAATACTAAATTGATGGACATGCAGATGTGGTAACAGTCAAAAAACGGGCAGAAAGGAGACATGGCAATGTCCTTACTGTGGTTTTTCTAGGGAAGTAGACGGGCACCTCAGCCTTACATGTTTATTTCAATAAAAAAACAGCCTTCCACTATGAACTATGGTATGGTGGTTCCTCAAAAAATTAAAAATAGAACTACTAAATGACCCAGCGCTTCCACATCTGCTTTATACTTAAAAGAATTGAAATCACTGGAGACCAGCCTGGGCAACCCAGTGAGACGCCATCTTTACAAAAAATAAAAATACATTAAAAGGAAAAAGAAAAGAAGCCAGGCACAGTGGCTTACACCTGTAATCCCAGCACTTTGGGAGGATGAGGAGGGACGATCACTGGAGCCCAGGAGTTTGAGACCAGCCTGGGCAACATAGCAAGAACTCATCTTTACTAAAAATAAAAATAAAAATTAGTTAGGCGTGGTGGTACATACCTGTAGTCCCAGCTACTCCAGAGACAGGTGGGAGGATCTCTGGAGCGAAGGAGTTCAAGGCTGCAGTGAGCTATGATTGCATTACTGCAGTCCAGTCTGGGTGAAAGAAGAAGACCCTGTCTCTAAAAAGAAAAGACAATGGTTTCTAATTCTTACACCAAAGTACATCCTCAAGTTGTTGTTCTTGGTGAAGGATCGTATACCTGAAACTGTAACCACTGAAAAAGTGGGATTAAAAACAAAGAAATTCAGGCCAGGCGCAGTGGCTCACACCTGTAATCCTAGCACTTTGGGAGGCTGAGGCAGGCGGATCACCCGAGGTCAGGAGTTCGAGACCAGCCTGGCCAACGTGGTGAAACCCCATCTCTACTAAAAATACAAAATTAGCTGGGCGTGGTGGCGCATGCCTGTAATCCCAGCCACTCAGGAGGCTGAGGCAGGAGAATCCCTTGAACCCGAAGATGGAGGTTGCAGTGAGCAGAGATCGCGCGACTGCACTGCAGCTTGGGTGACAGAGCGAGGCTCCATTACCAAAAAAAAAAAGGAATTCAACAAGTTGGTTAGGTTCAAAAAACACAGTTTACAAAATCACAGCCAATACAAATGAAGCATCTCTCCGTAGGCAAAGGACCACGGTTTAGAAATCAAGAAAACATCCCATTTATATTAGTAATGAAGGGACTAAATACTTAGGAATCAAGTGATGAAGTCTATAAGATCTGGATGAAAAGCTGTGGACACAAAGAAATTCCTGAACAAACAGGACAAACTCTGTTCTTAGTAAGGAAGGCTTGTCATTAACATGTCAATTCTTCCAGAAGTCTGCAAAGTTAATGAAATCCCTATAAAACACCTGCTTGATTTTTAGCGGATGTGCCAGTTCTGAAATTTCAACCCAGTCATTCAACTCCTAGAAAAGTAGCCTAGATATGGATACACATGTGTATACAAATCTATGCCCAGCCATCCCTCAGTATCCCCAGGGGATTGGTTCTAGGACCCCATGTGGTACCAAATTCAGAATGTGCTCAAATCCCTAATATAAAATGGCATAGGCCAGGCGTGGTGGCTCACACCTGTAGTTCCAGCACTTTGGGAGGCTGAGGTGGGTGGATCATTTGAGGTCAGGAGTTCAAGAGCGGCTTGACCAACATGGTGAAACCCCGTCTCTACTAAAGATACAAAAAAATTAGCCGGGTGTGGTGGCGCATGCCTATAATCTCAGTTACTTGGGAGGCTGAGGCAGGAGAATCGCTTGAACCCGGGAAGCAGAGGTTGCAGTGAGCTGAGATTGTGCTACTGCACTCCAGCCTGGGCAACAGAGTGAGACTCTGTCTCAAATATAAAATATAAAATAAAATAAAATAAAATAAAATGGCATAGTATTTGCATATACACTACACATATTCTCCTGTGTACATTACTTTTTGACAGAGTCTTGCTTTGTCACCCAGGCTAGCGTAATCTCGGCTCAATGCAACCTCCACCTGCTGGGCTCAAGTGATCCGCCCATCTCAGCCTCTGGAGTAGCTGGGACTACAGGTGTGTGCCACCATGCTCAGCAAATTTTTGTATTTTTTGTAGAGAGGGCATTTCACCATGTTGGCCAGGCTGGTCTTGAACTCCTGGCCTCAAGTGTTCCTCCTACCTTGGCCTCCCAAAGTGTTGGGATTACAGGCGTGAGCCACCGTGCCCGGCCTCTCCTGTGTACTTTATGTCATCTCTGGATTATTTGTAATATCTGACATAATGTCTACACATTGCTTTATTCTCATGGATTCCACATAGTACTTGGTAAGTGGCAAATACAAGTTTTGCTTTTTGGAACTTTGTGGACTTTTTCTGAATATTTTTAAATTCGTGGTTGGTTGAATGCCAGAGGTGGAACCCTTGGATAAAAAAGGCTGACCTGCATCACAATTCAATCTACTGCTCTTGAGACTGTAGTTGTTTCCAAACAATATAAAGAAAAAAAGTTCAAATAAAGGCATTCTAAGAGATTTATTGTATAACATAGTGACTATAGTTAATATATTATATTCTTGTCCATGTACAGTGGTTCATGCCTATAATCCCAGCATTTGGGGATGCCAAGGCAGGCAGATGGCTTGAGCCCAGGAGTCTGAGACCAGCCTGGGCAACAAAGCGAGACCCTGTCTACAAAAAATATAAAAATCAGCTGCCAGGCATGTCTGGCATGTCTGTAATCTCAGCACTTTGGGAGGCTGAGGCAGGCAGACCGCTTGAGCCCAGGAGTCTGAGACCAGCCTGGCCAACATGGTGAAACCCCATCTCTACTAAAAACATAGAAATTAGCCAGGCCTGTAATCCCAGCTACTCGGGAGACTGAGGCATGAGAATAGCTTGAACCCGGGAGGCAGATGTTGCAGTGAGCCGAGATCACACCACCGCACTCCAGCCTGGTGACAGAAGGAGATTCTGTCTCAAAAATAAATAAAAATAAAAATAATAATTAGCTGGGTATGGCAGCACATGCCTGTGGTCCCAGCTACTGCAGAAGCTGAGGTGGGAGGATCATGTGAGGCCAGGAGTTTGAGACCACCCTGAGCAACACAGTGAGACCCCATCTCCACAAAAAAAAATGTAAAACTTAGCTGGGCATGGTGGCATGCACCTGTAGTTCCAGCTACTCAGGAGGCTGAGGCAGGAGGATCACTTGAGCCCAGGAGATCAAGGCTGCAGTAGAACATCGCTGCACTCCAGCCTGGGCAACAGAGCAAGATCCTGCCTCTAAAAATATATATATATATTTTTAAAAAGGACAAAACTGGCCGGGCGCGGTGGCTCACGCTTGTAATCCCAGCACTTTGGGAGGCCGAGGCGGGCGGATCACGAGGTCAAGGCTGCAGTAGAACATCGCTGCACTCCAGCCTGGGCAACAGAGCAAGATCCTGCCTCTAAAAATATATATATATATTTTTAAAAAGGACAAAACTGGCCGGGCGCGGTGGCTCACGCTTGTAATCCCAGCACTTTGGGAGGCCGAGGCGGGCGGATCACGAGGTCAGGAGATCGAGACCACGGTGAAACCCCGTCTCTACTAAAAAATACAAAAAATTAGCCGGGCGTGGTGGCGGGCGCCTGTAGTCCCAGCTACTCGGAGAGGCTGAGGCAGGAGAATGGCGTGAACCCGGGAGGCGGAGCTTGCAGTGAGCCGAGATTGAGCCACTGCACTCCAGCCTGGGCGACAGAGCGATACTCCGTCTCAAAAAAAAAAAAAAAAAAAAAAAAAAAAAAAAAAAAAAAAGGACAAAACTGATACACGTATTAATGGCATGGATGAATCCCAAAGGCATTTATGCTGAAAGATCCCAAACACAAGAGCCCATACTGGCCTGAACAGGCAAATGTCATCTATGGAGACAAAACTGGATGGGAGGCTGCCCAGGGACTGGGAAGGGGGAGATCAAGTGGGAAGAGGCACGAGGTGACCTGAGGTGACAGAGACATTCTCTATCTTGATAAGGATGTAGGCTACAGTGCTATATTCGCTTCTCGAAATTTAAGCTGAACATTTAGGACTTGCATATTTCATATTCTACCCCAATTTTCAAAAATAGAGGAACAAGAGAGATTCCTAGGTAAGACAACCTTCGAGGTGCAAGACAGTTTTTTGTTTTTTTTTTTCCGAGACCGTCTCGCTTTGTTGCCCAGGCTGGAGTGTGGTGGCGCGATCGTGGCTCACTGCAGCTGCCGCCTCCCAGGTTCAAGCAATTCTGCCTCAATCTCCTGAGTAGCTGGGATTACAGGCATGTACCACCACGCCTGGCTGATTTTTGTATTTATACTAGAGATGGGGTTTCACCCTGTTGGCCAGGGTGGTCTTAAACTCCTGACCTCAGGTGATCCACCTGCCTGGGCCTCCCAAAGTGCTGCAATTACAGGCGTGAGCCACCGTGCCCGACCCAGAACAGTTTATTTTTGAGACAGGGTCTCGCTGTGTTACCCAGGCTGGAGTGCAGTGGCACAATCTCGGTTGCAGTGAGCCGAGATTGCTACTGCAACCTCCACCTCCTGGGCTCAAGTGATTCTCCCACTTCATGCTCCTGAGTAGCTGGGACTACAGGCACGTGCCACCATGTCCCACTAAGTTTTGTAAAGGCAGTCTTAATAGACACTATCACCGGGCACGGTGGCTCAAGCCTGTAATCCCAGCACTTCTGGAGGCCACGGTGGGTGGATCACCTGTTTTCGGGAGTTCGAGATCAGCCTGGCCAACATGGTGAAACCCTGTCTCTACTAAAATTAGCTGGGCGTGGTGGTAGGCGCCTGTAATCTCAGCTACTCGGAAGGCTGAGGCAGAAGAATCGCTTGAACCCAGGAGGCAGAGGTTGCAGTGAGCCAAGATCATGCCATTGCACTCCAGCCTGGGCAACAAGACCACAACTCCATCTCATAAAAAAAAAAAAAAAAATTGACACTATTGGCTGGGTATGGTGGCACATACTGTAGCACTTTAGGAGGCCAAGCGGGAGGATCGCTTGAGGCCAGGAGTTTGAGACCAGCCTGGGCAATATAGTGAGACTGCATCTCTACAAAAGTAAAAATTAGGCCTGGTGTGGTGGCTCACGCCTGTAATCCCAACACTTTGGGAGGCTGAGGTGGGCTGATCACTTGAGGTCAGGAGCTCGAGAACAGCCTGGGCAACATAGTGAAACTCCGTCTCTACCAAAAATACAAAAATTCGCCGGGCACACGCCTGTAATCCCAGCTACTTGGGAGGCTGGGGCAGGAGGATCCCTTGAACCTGGGAGGTAGAGGCTGCAGTGAGCCGAGATTGAGCCATTGCACTCCAGCCTGGGCAACAAGAGTGAAACTCCATCTCAAAAAACAAACAAACAAAAAAAAACAAGAATTAGCCACATATGATGGTACACTCCCATAGTCCCAGTTACACGGAGGCAGGGGATCACTTGAACCCAGGAGGTGGAGGCTGCCATGGGCCGAGATCAGGCCACTGCACTCCAGCCTGGGTGACAGACTCCTGTCTCAAAAAAATAGAAAATAAAAAAAGATAATAGGCACATGGGCAATTGTTTTCTCACAAGGTCACACTATGCATTAGTACAAAGATTCAGTTGTCTTGATCAAGGTGCCTCGGAATCCAGAAAAAGAAAACTCATTATACTCATTATATACTTTAAAATGAATTTTTTAGCTTAAAATAGCAGCAGAAAGTATATTTAAAAAAAAATCTCAGATGGGGGAACTTTACCATATGTCAAGCTGAGCTGTTGTACTTTGCTGTGTGCATTTGCTATCAGTCTTATTCAAAAAATAAGCTGAGATCCCCATTTTTAGTCCTTACAAAAGTGATTCATGTGTTAAAATGGGAATGTCAGAAATGTGGAAGATATATGTTTAAGGTCTCTTGGTGGGGGGAGGGAAGGCGTTTCTAAATAGGCTACAAAGGCCGGGCATGGTGGCTCACGCTTGTAATGCCAGCAGTTTGGGAGGCCAAGGCGGAAGGATCACTTGAGGTCAGGAGTTAGAGACCATCCTGGCCAACATGGCAAAACCCTGTCTCTACTAAATTAACAAAAATTAGCCAGATGTGGTGGCAGGTGCCTGTAATCCCAGCTACTCAATCCCCGCTATTTGGGAGGCTGAGGCAGGAGAATTGCTTAAACCCGGGAGGCGGAGGTTGTGAGCCAAGATCGTGCCACTGCACTCCAGCCTGGGCGACAGAGTGAGAATCCATCTCAAAAATGAGCAGGCTACAAAAAACTAAGAGTGACAAATATAAATTGACTTCCTAAAAATGGGAGGTCTCTGTATGGCACAGACATGATGAGCCAGGATGACTGAGCAGGGGCAGTCGTCCCAAATGCCCAGGGAGCTCCCAGCAAAGACAGTCATGTGGCCACCACAGAGAAAGGGTACATCCAGTGGCCACTGGACACACAGAAGTGTTATGTCACTATTAAAAAATGCTGACCAGGCACGGTGGCTCACACCTATAATCCCAGCACTTTGGGAGGCCGAGGCAGGTGGATCACCTGAGGTCGGGAGTTTGGGACCACCCTGACCAACATGGAGAAACCCCATCTCTACTAAAAATACAAAATTAGTCGGGTGTAATGGTGCATGCCTGTAATCCCAGCTACTTGGGAGGCTGAGGCAGAAGAATCACTTGAACCTGGGAGGCGGAGGTTGCAGTGAGCAGAGATCGTGCCACTGCACTCCAGCTTGGGCAACAAGAACGAAACTGTCTCAAAAAAAAAAAAAAAAAAAAAAAGCTAATGGGAGGCTGGGTGCAGTGGGTCACACCCTGTAACCCAGCACTTTGGGAGGCCCAGGTGGGCGGATCATGTCAGGATTTCAAGAGCAGCCTGGCCAGTGTGGCGAAACATCATCTCTACTAAAAATACAAAAATTAGCTGGATGTGGTGATGGGCGCCTACATTCCCAGCTACTTGGGAGGCTGAGGCAGGAGAATTTCTTGAACCCAGGAGGCAGAGGCTGCGTTGAACTGAGACTGCCCCACTGCACTACAGCCTGAGCAACAGAGCAAGACTCCATCTCAAAAAAAAAAAAAAAAAAAAATCTTTGGAAAGAAAAAAAACCCAACTAAAGAAGAGGTTTTGCTTGGGGATGGGGCAGCCAGGGCTCCAAGGGCAGCTCAGTGGTGACTTCTCTCTCCTTATTCCACCAGTCGCAGCACAGAGCTCTGCCTCGTGGTCACAGGATGGCTGCTCTCTGCTGCCAAGCATCGCAACCCACTCCAGGCCAAAGAAGGGCTACCAGCCATGGGGAAGGCCAGCCAAGACTTCCTTTAAAAGGCTTTCCTGGAAGCTACACTAGCAAGTTCCATTTGCATGTCATGGGGATCAACTCACGTGACTCAGTTCTGAACAAACACAGACACACGGAGTGTCTAGCTTCAAACATGTGCTAGCTTCGAACTCCACGTGGTTCACCTTTAGCATGGAAGAGCTTGTTCCTGTCTGGCCTCAGCCAGAAGTCCCGTGCAAATCACGAGTCCCCATCCAGGGTGGTTTATAGGAGAGATTTATTTGAAGAAATATTACAACATATAAAAACTACATAAAGTCTTAATTTCCACTCATACAGTGGTAGATTTTATATAATGCATAATAAAAAACTTTTAAAATCCAGAATGCACAAAGTACTGCACAATTTGATCACTAAATCATTAGTTGATAAGTGAACCTCACACAACAGCTTCATGTCAGCCAAGGCCACAAACACCATGTACCACACATGTGAACGGACAGATTGACATGTTAAAAACACAACATCAGTGCATGTTGGGGATTCCTGGTGCCAGAAACAGGGGTGACAGGAGGGCAGAACTAGTCCTTAGCAGCTTCCTCCTCCTTTATTTTAGCTGAAGGGAAATAAAAGAAAAAGTCACTTTGGGGAACACGCCCAGTGTCACACCACATGACAGGCGAGTAACAGACATGGACCATCAGGAAACGTTAACATACTGATGTAACAGCTCACCCAATAAGCGGCAGAGTGCTAAGGGAATGTTCATGGAGACTGAACACTCCTCAAATGGTCCCCAGAGGGTTCTAGACCCAGAGGCTCAAGTGAGCAGCTGAGGCAGGTGCCTGCTGAGCCAGATTCACCGAGCAGGAGTGAGGGAAATGGCCCCAGGGCCAGCCCAGCAGCCAACCTGACCAAAGCCCTGATGTGTGCAGCACGCCTGCTCTAAGCACTCAACACGTGCAACTCACTCAATCCTCACAGCAGCCCCTCGAGAAAGATGGGGCCACGAAGGTGGGTAGGTGACCCACCTGAGTCCCAGAGCCCAGAGCGGTGGCCGGCAACTGCCCCCGCATGTACCCCCAGAGGGCAGTCAGGCCCCAGAGGAAGCCCGGCCCACCCCACCATACCTGAGGCACTCTCTCGGGCTTTGGCCAACATACAGAGCTTGATCTCCAAGCCAATGGCTTTGGCCAGGGGCGGCGGCACGGCGTTGCCCACCTGCGGGAGGGGAGAAGGGCAATGCCTGATGTGGACGCCCAGGCCCGAGGCCCGGGGGCAGGTGTACTGCCAGCCCCTGCTCAGATGGAGGACAACCTGGGCATTGCGCCCCTTGGGGAAGGGTTCTGGTCCTGCTCACGTGGGCCCAAATAATCCCTTCCAGCACAAGGTCCTCGGACCGTCCAACTGGCCCATCATCCCACCCCATAGCCACAAGTCACTGGGCCTTTGAAGAGCTTCAGAAAGACTTGAGACAAAGACACGTGGGGCTGGGAGCAGTGGCTCACGCCTGTAATCCCAGCACTTTGGGAGGCCAAGGCAGGTGGATTAGTTGAGGCCAGGAGTTCATGACCAGCCTGGCCAACATGGTGAAACCCCATCTCTACTAAAAGTACAAAAACTAATTAGCTGGGCATGGTGGCACATGCCTGTAATCCCAGCTACTCAGGAGGGTGAGGCAGGAGACTCGCTTGAACCCTGGAGGTGGAGGTTGCAGTGGGCAGAGATCATGTCACTGCACTCCGGCCTAGGCGACAGAGTGAGACCCTGTCTCAGAAAAAAAAAAAAAAAAAAGACAAATGGGCCACCTAGACACGTTTCACTCCCAGCTAAGAGTGGCTGCTTCCCTGGCCAGCGCAGTGGCTCATGCCTATAATCCCAGCACTTTGGGAGGCCGAGGCAGGCAGATCACCTGAGGTCAAGAGTTCGGGACCAGCCTGGCCAACATGGTGAAACCCTGTCTCTACTAAAAATACAAAAATTAGCCGGGTGTGGTAGCACACGACTGTAATCCCAGCTACTCAAGAGGCTGAGGCAGGAGAATCACTTAAAACCAGTGGGATGGAGGTTGCGGTGAGCTGAGATCACGCCATTTCACTCCAGCCTGCGCGAAAGAACAAAGTTCCATCTCAAAAAACAAACAAACAAACAAACAAACAAACAAAACAGAGAGAGTGGCTGCTTCCCGAGAACCAGATTCACGGGGAGGGGCGAAACATGGTTTTCACAAGAACCCTGGACACTGGTTTTTAAGCAATGCGCGTGCCCTATGTTGATGAAAATACACTTAACTAACTCATAGACTAACTCGTTAAGCCAACCTGACACCTGAGAAGCAGGTAGGAATTAAGGTGCTAGTTCATTTGAACCTACAGCGAGCGAGCTGTTGCCACCATGGGTTTTTTTTTTTTTTTTTTTTTTTTGAGACGGGGTCTCGCTCTGTCACCCAGGCTGGAGTGCAGTGGCGCAATCTTGGCTCACTGCAAGCTCCGCCTCCCGGGTTCACGCCATTCTCCTGCCTCAGCCTCCAAGTAGCTGGGACTACAGGCGCCTGCCACCATGCCCGGCTAATTTTTTTGTATTTTTAGTAGAGACGGGGTTTCACCGCGGTCTCGATCTCCTGACCTCGTGATCCGCCCGCCTCGGCCTCCCAAAGTGCTGGGATTACAAGCGTGAGCCACCGCGCCCGGCCTCCACCATGGGTTTTAACCTGCTCCTTTAGTGTGATGGACTGTCCTTCTGGCTCAATCTCTGCCTCAAAAACAAACAGTAAGGAACCAGCATAGGGACGCAGCCTGACTCGGATGTCTCAGCCCTGGCCCTCCTGTGGGCAGTCTTCCCACTGAGAGTGCTGGGGCTACCCGGCAGCCAGCAGGTGTCCTCCGGAAGTGACTGCGCTGGCCCCAGCCCCACCTGGTGACAGGCACAGAAGCCTCCTTCCTGTCCAGACCCAGCGGGCGCCGCCCCACTGACCTGCCGGTGCTTGTCCAGGATGTTGCCGAAGAGCCGGTAGGTGTCGGGGAAGCCCTGGGAGCGGGCACACTCCCGCACGCTTACCACGCGGTGCTGCTCTGGGTGGAGCACGCGGCCCTGGGGGCGAGAGGCGCGGTGGGCAAGGGCAGTAGCACCCAGGCCGGGTCACCGTGGGGGACAGGGAGGGAAATGGCACCGTGGCAGCATCCGGCCATGGCCTTGGCCTATTAGCCTGTCCCATGGACACGGAGGGGCAGGAGGCAGAGGCCAGGTGCCTGGGGTCCTGGGGTGCTGTCCCCCACTTAGCTAAGCCCAAGTTAGGGGAGCCCAGTTAGGCCTCCAAGTACAGGGCCTGACCCAGGCCCTTGGATGCCCCCTCCCCACCTACCTGCTTGCCCATGGGCTCGGGGTTGGTGACGGTTGTGCTGAAGAAGCCGTCCCACTCGAGTCTTCCATAGAGGCCAGCCCAGTGGTTGTGCCGGTTCCCGGTGTGGGGCAGGCACCAGGGGATGAGGGTGTTGAACTGCCTGGCTGCGGGGTCACAGGCTTTGCCAGCTGGAAGACAGGACAGTGATGAGGCTGCAGTTACGGGATGGGGTATAGGCTTGGGACGGAGGACAGTGGCTCTTAGAGCTTTGGGAGGCAAAGATGGCACCTCCTGTGCAACGGGCGCCTTGGGGTGGAGCAGCCAACAATCCTCGTTCTCTGGGCACTGGTTTTATTATTATTACTATATGTCTCACTCTGTTGCCCAGGCTGAAGTGCAATGGCATGATCTTGGCTCACTGCAACCTCTGCCTATGGGGTTCAAGTGATTCTCCTGCCTCAGCCTCCCAAATAGCTGGGATTATAGGCGTGTGACACCACGCCCAGCTAATTTTTGTAGTTTTAATAGAGATGGGGTTTCACCGTTGGCCAGGCTGATCTCGAGCTCCTGATTTCAAGTGATCTGCCTGCCTCGGCCTCCCAAAGTGCTGGGATTACAGGGGTGAGCCACCGTGCCTGACCTGCTTTTATTATTTATTGTTTTTCTTTTTAGAGACAGGGTCTCACTCTGTCTCCCAGGCTGGAGTGCAATGGCATAATCACAGCTCACTGTAGCCTCCTCAACCTCCCAGGCTCAAGCGATCCTCCCGCCTTGGCTTCCCAAAGTGCTGGGATTATAGGTGTGGGCCACGAACCCAGCCTGCTTTTACTACTTAACATGGTCAGCAGCTACCTTCTCTGGGACACCCAGGCTTGGTGTGTCTGTGCCCTGCCCTGGCCTCCAGGTTCACGGGCCAAAGGCCCAGGGCTCTGCCTTCCTTCCCCTCAGCCCACCAGGAACCACAACATACAGGCCCCACCTTCCACGCAGGAGCAGACCCCACGGAGGGCCCCGGAGCTGCTGCGGCCGTTCTTCCTGTCATGGTGGGTATACCGCAGCTTCCTGGCCATGGTGCCGTCCGAGAGCCGCACCTCGATGTTGGGCAGATCGCGCCAGTCTGAGCCAGGGGCCAAGGGGATGTGCCGCATGCGGGCGGCCACCAATGCACTCATGTCCTGAAAGAGTGTGGGGGGCCCAGCTGTCACCTCATGTGAGCAGCATCTAAGCATCCATGGTGGGCTGGGTGCTGGGAACACCATGGTGACCAGGAAGCCCCCTGGGGCTCATGCCCATCGGGAAAGAGACAGTCAGGGATATCGCACTTGGCTGGAGGCCACGGCAGGGACCTGAGGCAGCGCAGGGGTGGGAGAGCGTGGGAATCTAAGCTGAGCCTTTAGGGTGGGGGAAGGGGATGGTGAAAGGGCTGGTCTTGGCATCCTGGGAAAACATGTAGGGAGAGGCAGCGAGGGGGAAGGCAGTGGTGGGTGGGCAGTGGCTTGACACCATTCCAGACCAAGTCCAGGACTGCGGGAGCTCTGACACTTCCCATGACCATGCCAGAGAGGCCAGGGGTCACACAAGGGCTGAGGACTCGGGAGGAGGAGCCTGGGATCAGATTCCATGTCTCCCCTGAGTCTTGGGCAGGCTCTGACTGTTCCCATGGGGCTGGTGGGCTGGGCCTCGAGGAGAAGCCGCTCTGTCGGGGTGCCATTACCTTACAGATGTGGTCCCTGAGAATGGGCTGGTACTGTGTGCCCCGGAGCTGCCTCTGGAACCAGGACTGAGGCTCCCCATTGTAGGAGATCTCCAGCGCTGAGGCTCCATTCCGCACCTCCGGCAGGTCGGACATCGTGTCTCGCACCGTGATGGTCCGGAAAGGACCCGAGCTCAACCTGCAACAGAGGAGGTCAACACCTCTGGGGATGCACGCAGCAGCTGTCCCCTCGTCACAGGTGCCACCCCGCCTTCTCAGACGGCCTTCTCCAGAGGTTGCCCGAGGTCACATGGGTGGCAGTGTGCCTGGATACCATCTGGAAGTGGGGATGGGGCTATGGCGTGGGCTTTGTGGACGACCACAGCCAAGCATGCGTCTGGCCGCTCTGCATGTGCTATCTACTAGGGAAGCAGATGATGCAACGTCAGAACTGGAGACCACAGGTGGCAGAGCGCCATATGGCAGAGCACCGTGTGGCAGGCCAGATGCCATGCCATCCTCTCCTCCCCAGGCCTCACCAGGGAGCACTCATGGGCCCCATGAGCTACTGAGGCCCATTCGGCAGTGTGTGGAGGAGCGATGGGGGCCATCTACCTGGTTATGTTGCTCACAAACTTCTTGTCATCCACCACCACACTCAGCTGGCAGGCCCGGGGAGCAAACACATGCAGTGGCTCTGGGAACAGGGGCAGCTTCTCTCCAGGGGCCGCGGCCAGGATGATGGCCCGCCTCCGTGTCTGGGCCACGCCGTACTGACCGGCCTGTGGGGGAGAAGGACGGACACCCCCACCATCAGTGGGACACTCCCGACTGGCCAGACCCAGGCCAGGGGTCAGCAGCCTGAGTCAGGAGTGGCTGGCCAATGCGGAGCGCACTTGCAGAATCCCCAGTTACCCTGACAAGCGTGCTCCTGGTCAGAGGAGTTTGGAGCAGATAAAAAACAAAAGCAGCTGGCCGGGCGCGGTGGCTCACGCTTGTAATCCCAGCACTTTGGGAGGCCGAGGCGGGCGGATCACGAGGTCAGGAGATCGAGACCATGGTGAAACTCCGTCTCTACTAAAAAAAATACAAAAAATTAGCCAGGCATGGTGGCGGGCGCCTGTAGTCCCAGCTACTCGGAGAGGCTGAGGCAGGAGAATGGCGTGAACCCAGGAGGCAGAACTTGCAGTGAGCCGAGATCACGCCACTGCACTCCAGCCTGGGTGATAGAGCGAGACTCCGTCTCCAAAAAAAAAAAAAAAAACAAAAGCAGCTGAGCCCAGAGGGCAGCCACTGGGGAAGGTGGGAGCAAACCCTGCGGGCAAGTCCGGCCAGCTCTGAAAGCACTGCAAGGGCCCCAAGGTCTTAGCACTCGGGGAGAACACTGGAGACCAGGAACGCTGTCGCTTCCCTGATGGCTGTGGTCACAAGAACAGAGAACGTGGCTGTGACAAGTCTTGCCTGGTGAGCCTGAGTCGCCCTGAGGCTGAGCTAGGGGACCAGGTAGCCAAGTGTTTGCCCACTTAGGCAGACATCCTGTGCTAGCATCTGGATAGCGGTTTCATTTTTAATTATGCCCTCAATCGCTGAGCTGATACAGAGGATGGGGGATGCTTTTCAGATAAGGCCTGGGCCCCACAGACTATGTCCATCCCTGTCCCTGCAGACACAGCCACCTGGAGTGCAACCCTCGGCCATCTGTGGGGGTTTGTGTGTGCAGTTACCCAGAGCAAAACTGTCTTTTAAACCAATCGAACAGCTGCCGCCTACACATGGCTCTGGGCACCTCACTTCCCCTCCCCTGTGCAGACTCAACCGCTCCACGGTGCTCCGTGGTGGGCTGCTCACCCTTCCCCATCGAGGGAAAGGAGCCGGGAGCTGCATGGCGAGAAGCCCATTGTAGCCAGCCCTCCCGGGCATGTTCGAGAACACAGCTCAAGAGACGCTAGAGGTGGACTTGCTGGGGGCCGGCTGAGCAAGCATCTCCCCTGACTCCGCCAATGGGACAGAGCACCACGCCAGCCTCTGCCGCTTGGATGGCAGGCCTGTGCCATTGAACCCTGCTTTCAGTAAGGGACGGCTGGGCTGCTGGCCAGGTCATGTGCTGGCCACATCCGTCTGCCCACCCCGGCCCCGGGGCCCACCTGCAGCACGCCGAAGGTGCACTGATAGCCCATGCGGACCAGGCAGCGGAGGGTGAGCTTCAGGACCATGGAGCGCTTGAAGGAGACAAAGTTCCTGACATTCTCCAGGAGGAAGAACCGGGGCCGGTAGTAGTCGCAGTAGCTGTAGGGGGCGGGAGAGACTGCAGGAGTCACCTCCACAGACAGAGGGGAGAAACGACCCACTGTGCCGGAAGCCCCTCACGAATGTTATCAAAGTCTCTCCCTGGTGAGAGCTGAGCTGTGAGCTTCCGGGGGGGCAGAGGCCTCAGTGCAGGGCGAAAATGACCACTGCTGACATGCGGCACAGCCCCGGGCCGTCTGGCAACACTGGGGGGCTTCTACCCGTTTACCTGAGGAAGGAAACCACCAGAGAGTTTTTGAACTTGGAGTAGGTGCGCGAATTGAAGCGGTTCATGCCGCTGAAGCCCTGGCAGGGCGGCCCGCCGCACAGCATCTCCACATCTCCCTTCTGGGGCAGCCGCTGGCCACGGGAGTTGGTGGTCTCCCCGGCCATGACCAGCTTCAGCAGGATGTTGCAGTCCTCTGTGAACACCGTGGAGCCGGGGTTGTTCAGCCGGAACGCCTGGGCCGCGGGGTCCCACATCTCGATGGCCCACAGCGTGTCAGAGATGCCTGGCAGATCAAGCACGAAGCCATGCTTTCAACTCTCCAGAAGGAGTTTTTTTTTTTTTTTTTGAGATGGAGTCTCGCTCTGTCACCCAGGCTGGAGTGCAGTGGTATAATCTTAGCTCACTGCAAGCTCTGCCTCCCAGGTTCAAGCGATTCTCCCACCACAGCCTCCCGAGTAGCTGGGACTACAGGCACGCACCACCACGCCCAGCTAATTTTTGTATTCGTATTAGAGACGGGGTTTCACCATGTTGGCCAGGATGGTCTCAAACTCCTGACCTCGTGATCCACCCACCTCGGCCTCCCAAAGTGCTGGGATTACAGGCGTGTGCCACCATGCTTGGCCTTGGAAGGAGATTCTTGAGTCAGGAAGGTGACCAGGGTTGGAAGGCGTTTCAGGTAGCACCTGCCCGGTCTGGGCTCACCAGGTATTCAGAGATGGAGCCTACGGGCGCTCACCTGCTTGGTGGAATCCCTCCGACAACCCCCCGCAGCCAGAAAACACATCCAGGGTCCGCAGCTTGGGCAGCTTGATCTCCATCTCTGGCTCGCTCGGTTCACAGGCTTGGGACTTGGGCTTGCCCTTCCCTGGGGGAGAGAGGCCAGAGGCTAAAGCCGATCCTCAGAGTCCAAGTCCACCTTGCTCTCAAGCGCCTTGTTAACTCAGGCGGCCTCACTGTCCCAGAGTCAGTAACCCCAGAGGTGGTTTTACACTGAGGGATTCACGGGCAGCCTCCAAGTTACAGAAGAGTAACTTGAAAAGAAACTCATACAATGACGTACCTTTTCCCTTGCCCTTCCCTTTGTTTCCAGGGCTACGGGCATGGTTGGGAGGATCTTCAAAGCTTTTGCTCTTTGCATTATAGGCCTGAAAAGGAGAGAACTGCAATCATTTGGGAGAGAAACGCACTAGTCCCCTCTCTAACACAGACTAGTAAGAAGGCAATTTGATAGTCACTTAATTTCTCCCTCAGTGGGGCCATGACCAATTAGCCACCAATAAGAGTAGTCTGACTTTGCTACAATGGAAACTTAAAACAATCCATTTTATTAATACTAACATTTGATGTGGCTGACACTGAAATGCCTATTACAAGCACTTGAGAGTATTCTTGCTAGAACAGGAAAAAGTGCGATGCAGAATCTGCTGTCCAACTGGGCTATCCTCATCCAAGCCTGGGAGAACGTGGATGTATCGTTTTAAGATAACAACACGGAAAGGCCAAGCCCCAACAATTTACAAGTCATGAGCTTGATCAGCTGACTCGTGGGCCCTCTCCATAACCAGGGCCACCCGCACAGGCATGTGGGCTGGGCCTGGACGTAGGCGCCTGGCCCAAGGGACCCAAGAGCAGGGGCACTTTCTCCAACTCATACTAAGACACCAGTCAGGCTGGTGGAAGCTGCCTCATGGTCCTCAACATTCAGTTGCACCAAGACACTAAAATGTTAGGTTCTCTAATGACATACTTTTTAAAAACCAGGAGTGTTAAACTCCGGAACTACTTGAATCTCATACAACTTGTGCTCTGGAGAACCCTGCCCAGACCCCCGTAAAGCTCCTGCAGAACAGCTTCACATCAGCCAACCACCCACTTCTTACAAAAGCTGAAACCCTGCAGCCAAGCCGCCTTGTGCATAACCCGACATCAGACTCCTTCTGGCCAACTTTGACCCCGAAGCCTTCCCTCTAGCAAGCAGGGGCACCACCTCGAGGAAGTAGAAGCGGTTGGGGCCGCCCATGGAGTACACCTGGACGCACTCGGGCAGGTCCTCCCCATACTCCACGGTGCAGCGGCCCTGCACAGCCTTGAAGTCCACCACAGCCTCTTCGTCGCTCCAGTAGAGCAGGTTGATGTCTGCGTGGTAGCTCGCCGGAGTGGACTTGTGGGTGTTTTCAGGCCTGCGAGCAGGAGAGGCCTCGTTAGGAGCTCTCCTTTGTGGTGAGCTTATGCTGAATTAAACAGCACCATGTTCCTGGAGTGCTCAGGGAACTGCTGGGTAAAGACCCCCCCCCCCTCAGTTAGGGAACCACCAGGTAAAGATACCCCCAGTTAGGGAGACACCAAGTAAAGACCTCCCTACTCCCCAGTTACGGAACCACAGGGTAAGGAACCCCCGCCAGTTAGGAAACTGCAGGGTAAAGACCCCCTAGTTCGAGAACCACAGAGTAAAGACCCCCTCAGTTAGGGAACTGCAGGGTAAAGATATCCCCTCCCCACACTGGGGAACTGCAAGGTAGACTCCCCCCATTTAGGGAACCACAGGGTAAAGACCCCCCTAGTTAGGGAACTGCAGGGTAAAGATCCCCCAAGTTAGGGACCCACAGGGTAAAGACCCCTCCCAGTAAGGGAATCATAGGATAAAGATATCCCCTCCTCACATTAGGGAACTGCAAGGTAGATTCCCCCACAATTAGGGAACTGCCAGGTAATGACCCCTGACCCAGTTGGGAACCGCAAGGTAGATTCCCCCACAATTAGGGAACCGCCAGGTAATGACCCCCGACCCAGTTAGGGAACCGCAGGGTAAAGACCCCCCCAGTTAGGGAGTCATATGGTAAAGACCCCCCTACTTAGGGAACCACAGGTAAAGATATCCCCTCCCCACATGAGGGAACTGCAAGGTAGATTCGCCCCCAATTAGGGAACCGCTGGGTAAAGATCCCCCAACCATTAGGTCAGCTTGGCTGCTTGCTCTGCACACCTGGCCCTGCCCTGTAGTGTCTGCCTGCCGGTAGCAGCCTCTCGAGTGTGTTTCTCTCACCTGTACCACTCAGAACCCTTGTTTTATTTCCTGTTATTACAAAGGCTTCAGGAAATCTTTGATCTATGTTAGCTAAGAGGTGAGGCAAGTGTATAGCTTCCTGTACAGGCTAGTTTCAGGTTAATGCCTAATCACCACAAGTTACTCGGGTCTTAGAAAAAGAAAACGTAATAGGCCAAAAGCTTAGGAAAGAGAAAAAATCCCAGAGACAGGAGGACCTGGGAAGAGGTGGGGACAGCGGGACAGAACCTGGACAGTCATAGATAGAGCTTGGGAGGTTCTCTGGGGGTGCCCAGACACTCTACCCGTTTTTCCTTTTGAAACGGGGTCTGGCTGTCACCCAGGCCGGAGTGCAGTGGTGAGATCATGGCTCACTGCAGCCTCAAATTCCTGGGTTTGAGTGATCCCTCCAGCCTCAGCCTCCCAAGTAGCTGGGACTACAGGCATGTGCCACCACACCCAGCTAGTTTTTTTTTTTTTTTTTTTTTGGTAGGGCTGGGGTCTCACTACGTTTCCTCAAGCTGGTCTTGAACTCCTGGACTCAAGTGATCTTCCTGCCTCAGCCTCCCAAAGTGCTAGGATTAGAGGCGTGAGCTACAGCGCCCAGCCAGCTTAAGGATTTCTTTTGGAAAAAGGGCTCTGCAACATTAAAATAAGGACCTAAAAGTGAGGGCTGGGAACTAGAATTCTAGTCATTATCAGTGCCCACCAATAATCAGAAACACTTGGAAAAACAGCTACTTCAACATAACTCTTAGAACAACCGTGGGTGCTATGCCACAACCCTGTTTCAGGCAGAGCCTTCTAGAAGAGTCTGCGGCCTCGTGGAAGAACAGAGGCCTCTGCTGACCTGTAGAACTTGTTGACCCGGATTTTGATGTCAGTCTCGTTGGGCCTGCCGTTGCTCTTCTTGGGACAGAAGATTTCTTTGATCCGGCCAATTCGGTAGGGCTCAGGGGCATCCAGGTTGCTGCCTTTGATGTAGTCGGAGTATTTCCGGTAGTGCTCTGGGTACAGGTCCTCATCCACAGGCTCCTTCCGTGGGCGTTTCACGGGACTGGACAGCTTGATGCTGCAGAGAAGCACCCACTTGGCATCAATGAACCTTTCACCTTGCAGTGGTCAGTCAGGCATGACTGACCAGTGACAATAACCATTTAAAGTCAAACACCTGATGAATTAAGGTAGGTGTGTACCCTAAGAAATTATTTAGGCTGGGCATTGTGGCTCACGCCTGTAATCCCAGCACTTTGGGAGACCAAGGCAGGTGGACCACAAGGTCAGAAGTTCGAGACCACCCTGGCCAACATGGTGAAACCCTGTCTCTACTAAAAATACAAAAATTAGCCGGGCGTGGTGGTACATGCCTATAATTCCAGCTACTTGGGAGGCTGAGGCAGGAGAATTGCTTGAACCCAGGAGGCAGAGGTTGCAGTGAGCTGAGATTGTGCCACTGCACTCCAGCCTGGGTGACAGAGCAAGACTCCATCTCACAGAAAAAAAAAAAACAGATTTAGCCGGAGATTCAGTCTCACAGTTTGAAGCATGCATTCACCCTCTGCACATTACTGGCTACGGTGGTGGCTGACACTGCTCAAATACGCCAGGCTCCTGCCTCCCGACCACTTGGCATCTTGTGTTTCCTGGCATGTGACGTGGGCAGAAGTGACCTAGGAGGATGTCACTGCCTGGGGAACGTCCTGTGTGCTTTCCCTTGGGCTCAAAGACTGGCAACTTCTGACTCCAGCAGCCCAGATATCCAAGGGACACAACAGGCGGAGTCCTCTGCTGACCTGTGATGGGCACCTCGTATGAGCAAGACAGCAGCTACTGTGGTTTTTGTTGAGACAGTTTCACTCTGTCCCCCAGGTTAGAGTGCAGTGGCACGATCTCGGCTCACTGCAACTCCTCCCCCCAGGTTCAAGTGATTCTCATGCCTCGGCCTCCCAAGTACCTGGGATTACAGGCACCCGCCACCACACCCAGCTAACCCTGGCTAATTTATTTTTAGTAGAGACAGGTACGTCGGCCAGGCTGGTCTTGGTCTTGAATTCCTGACAGGCATGAGCCACCGCACCCAGTCCAGCTTCTGTGGTTTTAAGTCACTGTGATTTGGGGTTGTTGCTATGATACCACCTACACTACCCTGACTAAGGCTCTGATCTAGAAGTGACATTGGAGGCCAATGTAAGGCGACACAGGGCCTGGGACAATGGGAATGTGGTCTGACAAGTGTGGAAAAGCTGTTCTTTGAAGAAGGCCTGCCGTTAGGGAAGGTGGCTGCCACGTTCTCCCCACTAGACCCCCCAGGAGTCTGACGGGCTCCAAAGGCGTCTCTGTGCTGACTCTCCCACTTTGCCAGGAGCACCTGGGCAGAAAACACTAAGGGGAGGTGTCCCCTTCCCACCAAGGACAACCAGAGGGGGTAATGTGCCCCAACTGTGCCAAGGCTGGAAGGGACCCTGCTTCTCCAGTTCTCATAATTCATAGTAACTGAACTAAGACAAGGGAGCTGGGGCTCTAAGGAAATGGAATTGTGAGCCAGGAAAGCATCTGAAAAACATGGGCTGTAATTCAACCACACGCTCATTCTTAGGAAAAACACAGAATGGATCAGTGTGGAAACGATCTGTGGCTTTAGGTTTTTCCTGGAAAAGCCTCGATCCTCTGACACAGAGAAGTCATCTGATGTGATTCCCTCTTACCAAGAAGTAACTCATGTCCATTAAACCTTTACTTTAAGCCAGGTACTGTATGGAGCACTTTCAACTCACTCAACCCTTCGAGCCCCAGCAGGCAAGATCCCACTCTCCCACTTCACAGCAGGGGATGGAGAGGAGGTGTCCTTGGGCAGAGGCAGAACTGGGGAGGGCCCCCAGCTGTCCCTCGCGCTTTAGCCAGTAAGTTCTTTTTTTTCTTTTTTTATTTGAGACGGAGTCACACTCTGTTGCCCAGGCTGGAGTGCAGTGGCATGATCTTGGCTCACTGCAACCTCTGCCTCCCAGGTTCAAGTGATTCTCCTGTCTCTGCCTCCTGAGTAGCTGGGACTACAGGCACGCACCACCACACTCGGCTAATTTTTGTATTTTTAGTAGAGACAAGGTTTCACCATGTTGGCCAGGCTGGTCTCAGACTCCTGACCTCAGATGATTCCCCGCTGCCTTGGCCTCCCAAAGCGCTGGGATTACATACGTGAGAAACCACACCCAGCCAAACCAGCGAGTTGACTTTTACACTCAGCTTTGCTCTGCAATAGCATCATGGTCAGTCTACACTCCATGATTTATGTTGTCTGTTTGCCACCGATGCCAACGTGAAAGCTAGGACAACAGCTGGTGCAGAGGGATTGGGGATGTCTGTAAGGAGGGGGAAACCACAAAGCCAGCCTGGCTCGGCCTGGAGTGCCCTGGCCCCGGCTGCTCCAAGGGGGCACTTACTTGAACGTGAAGGCCTCAGGGGGCAGGTATACGCCATCACCGACTCGGTACAGGATGCCATTCTTGGTGGCTGAATAGTAGAGGACCCGGCTGTCCAGGTCCTCGAGCTGCTCCAGAACCCTGGGGATTTCTTTTTGCCTCATCTCAGCCAGACGGGCACAGCTCACACAGAATCTGAAGGAAACAAAGGGACAGAAACATAAGGCCCTGAGATGGCCAGCAGTGGCCACAGCAGCTACTGCCAGCTTAATCCAGAGACTCTGGTAACCAAGAAGAAAAAACATTTGCAGATGCTAGAAGGAAGAGGTGGCTTTCTTGTGCTTTATGTTGACATTTTGAAGACACTTATTTGAGACCAAAGCCCAAAAAGTACATAGCAAGAAAATCAAACAACTTTTGAGTCATTGATACAAAAACCCTAAGATATCAATGAACAGTGTCTAGAATACGGTTAAGAACACACCACGAGCAAGAGTCCCAAGTGGCTCAGTCCAGCAGAGACTCCTACTGTTGAGTCCAGAACTCAATCCAGCAGAGACTCCTACTGTTGTCTCTATAAAGGATCAACAGGGATTTGAGGAAATTCAGCATTATTCTTGACTAGTAAGCCCTTAAAGGAGACTTGAAGACGGCCTTAAAAATACAGATCAAGGCCCAGCATGGTGGCTCATGTCTGTAATCCTAGCCCTTTGGGAGGCCAAGGCAGGAGGATCGCTTGAGCCCAGAAGTTTGAGACTAGCCTGGCCAACACAGTGAGACCCCGTCTCTACAAAAATTTTTTAAAAAATTAACCAGGCAGGGTGGTGCATGCCTGCAGTCCCAGCTACTCAGGAGGCTGAGGCAGGAAGATCACTTGAGCCCAGCAGGTCAAGGCTACAGTGAGCTGTGACCACACCACTGCATTCCAGCCTGGGTGACAGAGCGAGACCCTGTCTCAAATAAATAAATAAATAAATAAATAAATAAATAAATAAAAGAGGTTGGGTGATAAATAAATAAATAAATAAATAAATAAGGTTGGGTGTGGTAGCTCATGCCTGTAATCCCAGCACTTTAGGAGCCTGAAGGGAGCAGATGACCCAAGGTCAGGAGTTCCAGACCAGCCTGGCCAACACGGCGAAACCCTGTCTCTACTAAAAATACAAAAATTAGCCGGGCACGGTGGCAGGCGCCTGTAGTCCCAGCTACTTGGGAAGCTGAGGCAGGAGAATTGCTTGAACCCACGAGACGGAGGTTGCAGTGAGCAGAGATCGTGCCACTGAACTCCAGCCTGGGTGACGAGTGAAACTCCATCTCAAAAAAAATAAAAAATAAAATGAAAATAGAGATCAAGCCGAAGCCAGCATGAGACTTACAGGAGAAGCACAGATGCCCCCGGGTAGCCCTCTTGGCCTCCCTGGGTTTCCCTGGTTGCCACCTGCTCCTCTGGGGGTGCTGGCTGCCACTTTTAGTTGAAACAAGTGAGGTACGGAGGTTAAAAAGAAGGCATGGGGCACTGGACATTAAAAAATAAAAGCTCGCTGGGCGCGGTGGCTCATGCCTGTAATCCCAGCACTTTGGGAAGCCGAGGCGGGCAGATCACCTGAGGTCGGGAGTTCGAGACCAGCCTGACCAACATGGAGAAACCCCGTCTCTACTAAAAATACAAAAAAAGTAGCTGGGCATGGTGGCCCATGCTTGTAATCCCAGCTACTCGGGAGGCTGAGGCAGGAGAATCGCTTGAACCCAGGAGGCAGAGGTTGCGGTGGGCCAAGATCGAGCCACTGCACTCCAGCCTGGGCAACAAAAGCGAAACTCTGTCTCAAAAAAAATAAATAAATAATAAAAATAAAAATAAAAAATAAAATAAAAGCTTCCCTCAAAGCAGTCACCCAGTTAGAAAAGAATCGAGGCCGGGTGCGGTGACTCACGCCTGTAATCCCAGCACTTTGGGAGGCTGAGGCCGGCGGATCACAAGGTCAGGAGATCAAGACCATCCTGGCTAACACAGTGAAACCTCGTCTCTACTAAAAATACAAAAAACTAGCCAGGCGTGGTGGCGGGCGCCTGTAGTCCCAGCTACTCAGGAGGCTGAGGCAGGAGAATGGCATGAACCCGGGAGGCAGAGTTTGCAGTGAGCCGAGATCACACCACTGCACTCCAGCCTGGGCGACAGAGCGAGACTCCGTCTCAAAAAAAAAGAAAAAAAAGAAAGAAAAGAATCAAATAAAAGGTCTCATTTACAGGAGAAAACATCTAAGAAACAGCCAAAAACATGCAAGAGCTGGGCACACACAGGAAGTCTTTAAATGGGAAGAAGAACCCTGTTTCTGGGTAGGGAACCCTCTTACAAAGACGACGCCAGGTCATCCACATGCTTAAAGCAACTACAGGCCATCTACACACTTGAGCATCATCCATAGTCAGGCTGGCCTTTGATGAGCAAGAGACACAAACTGGGGGGCTGTTGGGGGAAGCCAACCAGATGGAAGCACACGGGAAACAGAAGCAATGTGGGCTGAAAGTGCCTGCTGACCCCGAGCCCGGCCCCAGTGCTCACTTGAACTTGTTTTCCTCTGTTGGCTGGGTTTTTGGAGGGGACTCGAATCTTGCGTAGTCTTGATCGTACCACAGCTGGTAGAAGTAGGTCTTCCCGTCGTCCCCCTCCAGCAGGGACTCGGGATCCATGCCTCCCTTGGGAGATAAGAATGCGTGTCAGGCCAGGCGTGGTGGCTCATGCCTGTAATCCCAGCACTATGGGAGGCCGAGGCGGGTGGATCACCTAAGGTCAGGAGTTTGAGACCAGCCTGGCCAACATGGTGAAACCCCATCTCTACTAAAAATACAAAAAATTAGCTGGACGTGGTGGTGGGTGCCTGTAATCCCAGCTACTCAGGAGGCTGAGGCAGGAGAATCACTTGAACCCGGGAGGTGGAGGTTGCAGTGAGCTGAGATCATGCCATTGCACTCCAGCCTGGGCAACAAGAGCGAAACTCCGTCTCAAAAAAAAAAAAAAAAAAAAAAAATACAAATCAAAACAAAACAGAACGCACATCAGCAGTGACCCTCCATGGTAAGGCAGGGACTCGCAAGGGACACCAAGCACTCACCTCCATGGCCCAGTTTTCGGAGGGGGCTTTGTAGATGACTTTCACTTTGCTGTGGATATATGAAAGCTGCATGTCCTCACATTCATCCACCAAGAACAGCTCCAGAGGGTCCGACGTGGCCCCGAGGACTGTGTCTGTCCCAGCGCAGAACCAGTGGGCGTGAAACATCTGCCCATTGCTGCTGTCCTCCCACAGCGCCGTGACCCTGGAATCAGAAGACGGGCATGGGGAGAAAGTTCTGACTTGGCCAGCAGATATGTGACCGATTCTATGCAGGGGCACTCGTCCTTTTCGGTTTTCATCTAGGGCAAAAAGCTGCTGGTGCTATTTTGGCAAAACAGGCATCTCCTACTTTATGAGAAAGTGCATGCAGAAGTCAAGCAAAAAGAAAGATGCAAACCTTGCTAGATACAGCGGTTTTGAGGAATCATCTGGAATAACAGAGACACAGTCCCCCACTTCCAGGGTTTCTGCATCAATGCACACCTTCTTATAGTAACTCTTCTTCCCATCAGTCTGAAAATGAGAGCATAAGTTCATGGAGGATCATTCTGAGGGTCTTTGCTGGCCTTGACTTGCATGGTCCTCTGTTACTTAAATTAAGACATGACTCGATTTCATTAAGAAGTCAATGAAGAGTTGCTGCTAAAGAGAACATCCTGTTCTACAAGGGCTTCAATAATAAGAAAAAAGAAGAGAACATCCACCTTCCTTGGCCAGATGCTGTGGCCAAGGGCACTCGCGTCCCTCCCACTTCTGCTCAGCCCCTCAGGTCCCAGGATTCGATTTTAACAGCGTAGCCCCCAACACCTCACCATGGTCTGTAAGGCCACAGCCTGAACCCTGACCCCTGTCCTGCCCGTCACCCCCTGGCTCAAGCCACTCCAGCTGCAGGGGCCTCCTTCCTTTTCTCCAACAAGGTAAGCTGACTGCCACCTCAGTGCAGCTCTCCCCCAGGTCGTGTGGCTAGGTCCTACCTGACCTTCTCCATCTCAGCCCAGGTGTCACCTCTGCAAGGCCTCGTGGCCCCAGCCTCCTCCCAGCCCCCTACCCTGCAGAGGCACTCATGCCATGCAGCAGTACCCATGTCTGTCCTCCTGCAGGGGCTCAGCCACGGCCCAGGCAGCCAGCAGGTGGCAAGCCTCATGATTAAGTGAACTGATTGCATCTTTAATTTATGGACGTCAGAGAAGCAACACAGAGGATACTCACTCCTCTCTCTCACACGGTGGTAAAGGAACTGACCTTCGGTGAAACCACTGACCACAGAACAGATGGGAGGTCATCTGTTGGTGCCCCAAAAAGACCCACCCCACACCAGAAGGGGCTGTGACGGCTCTCTTGGAAACAAGCTATGAGGGGCCAGGCGCAGTGGCTCCCGCCTGTAATCCCAGCACTTTGGGAGGCTGAGGTGGGTGGATTACTTGAGGCCAGGAGTTCGAGAATGGCCTGGGCAACATGATGAAACCCCGTCTCTACTAAAAATACAAAAAAAGTTAGCCTGGCATGGTGGTGCACGCTTGTAATCTCAGCTACTCAGGAGGCTGGGGCAGGAGAATCGCTTGAACCTGGGAGGCAGAGGTTGCAGCGAGCTGAGATCGTGCCACCGCACTCCAGCCTGGGTGATAGAGGAAGATTCCATCTCAAACAAAACAAAACAGAAAAACAAGCTATGAGGGCTCACCTGCCTGACGCCCCTAGAACTGTGTCAAATGCCCATTTTGGGACATTAGGAGAACTGAGCCTTGTGGCCACACAAAAATGCCTTGCTGGTACTGAGCCACGGAAGATGGTCTCTTGGCCAGTCCCGCTCCTCTCAGGGGCAAACAGACAGGTTTCTTGGTGCCGGGGCTCAGGATGCCCAAGAGGTCAGGCTGGCAAGATATTAGGGGACAACCGGCTTATTGGGAACATGGCAGTGAGCTGACTGAGGGCTCCAAGGGTTACCTTGACGGCTTCTCCAACCCAAGAGATGCGATTCTTGTTCTGTTTCTTTTTCTTCCCCTGGTGCATTTTTTTGGGTGACGGCATCTCTGGGATGTTATCATCGACTTCCTCATCGTCATCTGCCTCCTTCATGGCCATATTGGGACACCTGCAATGTCACTGGTTATACCTAAGGCCCCTTTTCTAAGTAAGACCAACCGGGGCTGTTTTCATCATAACAAGGACAGGCCCTGAGACAATGCCTAATGAAGGAATCCTGGTGCTGTCCCACACATGCGGGCCCTTCTCCACAGTGCATCCACCACCAGCTGGCAAGTCCTCTGCCACAGGAGGAAGACTCGGCCCGACCTACCTCCGCTCTTGGCAAGCCTGCTTGCTCCGTCCACTGCCACCAAATTTAACCATGTCCTTGCAGGCTTTACATTTCCCACACTCAGGCTGCTGACACACCTAAAAAATGGCATTAAAAAGGCAAATCAGGGCCGGGCACAGTGGCTCATGCCTGTAATCCCAGTACTTCAGAAGGCCGAGGCAGGCAGATCACTTAAGGTCAGGAATTCCAGACCAGCCTGGTCAATGTGGTGAAACACCATCCCTACTAAAAATACAAAGATTAGCCAGGCATAGTAGCGTGTAGGGTGTGCCTGTAATCCCAGCTACTTGGGATGCTGAGGCAGGAGAACTGCTTGAACCTGGGAGGTGGAGATTACAGTGAGCCAAGATCAATCACACCACCGCATTCCAGCCTGGACGACAAGAGTAAAACTCCATCTCAAAAATAAAATAAAATTAAAATAAAATAAAATAAAATAAAATAAAATAAAATAAAATAAAAATAAAAATAAATTAAATTAAATTAAATTAAATTAAATTAAATTAAATGGCAAATCACACAGCCCTTACTAACAATGAGACAAATGATGCACTAAGACTTTTAGGTCTCAAAAAATTTAAAAAAAAAAAAGTGAGTCACACAACCCTTAGTAACAATGAAACAAATGGTGAATTAAGACTTTTAGGCTGGGCATGGTGGCTCATGCCTGAACCAGTAGATTGGGAGGCTGAAGCAGATGTAGATGGATCACTTGAGTCCAGGAGTTCATGACCAGCCTGGGCAACATATTAAGACCCCCAACTCTAAAAAAATTAAAAATTAGCCAGGCGTGTGACAAATTCCTGCAGTCCCGGCAACTCAGGATGCTAAGGCAGGAGGACTGCTTGAGTTCAGGCATTCAAGACCAGCCTAGGTAACATGGCAAAATCCCATCTACAAAATGTTTTTTTTAATTAGCTGGGCATGGTGGCGTGCACCTGTGGTCCCAGCTACTTGGGAGGCTAAGGTGGGAGGATCACTTGAGCCCAGTAGGTTGAGAATGCAGTGAGCTACAATCATGCCACTGCACTCCAGACTGGGTGACAGAGCGAGACCCATCTCAACAACAACAACAACAACAAAAACCAAGACTTTTAAAAATGTGCCTATTTGGCCGGGTACAGTGCCTCATGCCTCTAATCCCGGCAGTTTGGGAGGCCAAGACAGGAGGACCACTTGAAGCCAGGAGTTTGTGAGACCAGGCAAGGCAACACAGCAGCACAGCAGGACCCTGTTTCTCCAAAAAAAAAAAAAAAAAAAGGAATATTCAACCTCATTAGAAATATGGTAAGTGAGAGAAATAAAATTCCCTTCCCATTCTCCAGATGGGCAAAGGTTAAGAAGCCAGATAGGTGGTGTGAGGAAACAAGAACGCACACTGCTCAAATGATAAGTTGGTAGAACCATTTTGGAGAGCAATCTTCTAGATCAAAGTTAAGAATACACACCCACAGCCCAGCAATGCTACTTCTAAGCAGATACACTCTCGAGAAGCTTTGCTCAAGGATGCTGCCATATATTTACAATACTGAAGAGGTGCCTGTCACTGATGAGTAAGTTAGGATATTCATTTAACAAAATACTACAGAATATTTAAAACGAAATAAATAGATCTACCAGTATCAACACATAACAGTTACACAAATAAAAACAATTTTAGGGCTGGGCACAGTGGCTCACACCTGTAATCCCAGCACCTTGGGAGGCCGAGGTGGGTAGATCACTTACGGTCAGGAGTTTAAGACCAGCCTGGCCAACATCATGAAACCCCGTCCTCTACTAAAAATACAAAAAAATTATCCAGGTATGGTGGCGGGTGCCTATAATCCCAGCCACTCGGGAGGCTGAGGCGGAAGAACTGATTGAACCCGGGAGGCGGAGGTTACGGTGAGCTGAGATCATGCCACTGCACTCTAGCCTGGGTGACAGAGCGAGACTATCTCAAAAAAATTAAAAAAAAAAAAAAAAAAAAAGATTTTAGAAGTTATAAAACATTGGACACACGTGTGTTAACCAAGAAAAATAAAATAAAACCAAAATAACAATGGTGAGAACATGCAGGCTCCTGTTAAGAGATGCCAGCGGGGATCAAAAGAAAAGCCCTGAAGCCAGTGTTTATCCAAAAGAAAGTCAGGTAATAGGTATCAAAATATTCCTGGTCTTTGGGTCATAAGACTAGGAGGTTGGTTCCTCCTAAGTGAAGTAAACATATATTTTAAAAACTCACAGAAAGGGACACCTCCTAAGGGCCTCGAATCTGAGTTGGACAAAGCGCCCACTTAGATGTGAATACCCCCTTAGCCATCCAACAGGGGCCTTCAGACAGTGAGATGCAGGCACAGCAGAGCCACCCAGAAGCCAGGCTCTTCAATTAACGACAGTGGCATTATCAGCAAAGCACCCAAGCATGACTCTGTGGACATCTGTCCTATTGACGTTCAATGAAGCATGCAGGGTCCTCCCAGACCACTAACTAATTTCTGTCTCAGGGGTCACATTTGACCAGCCAGAGTCTCCAGCCACAGAGAGAAAGATGGAGCAGTCCTCAGATCAGGCCAGAGGCTGGGCCACCTTAGGGGAGCAGGAGCCCCCACAGGTGAGGTTACCTCGCAGACGCCACATCGCCGGCGCTTAAAGGCGTTCTCCTTGTCTTCTCTGTCATCCTTTTCAATTTGCTCTGCGAAGAAAGTATCGAAGATCTGGTAGACCAGCTTGGTGGTGGTGGCTTTCGTGGGTCCCCTGTCCTTCTCCCTGGTAGAATGCCTGATGGTCTGCCGCCTCGCCTGGGCTCGCCTACGGGAGAGGTTCCAGCATCTCAGAGGACTGGGACAGAGGATGTGGGCCATGCTCTAGCCTCCCCGGTCTCCAGTCTTCACTCTGGTCCCCGCCGCATCCTCACCTCTGTCCCAGCGTGACCCCAGCCAGCTTGATCAGGTCCCGCATGCAGGGCGTCAGGAAGATGGGCTGCTCGTCACTGTCCCCAGCCTCGTCATAACTCTCCACCTGCTCCACCACAAACTGTGCGTGTCGCAGGAGGGAGTCCTCCGTGAAGCGGTTCAAGTTGAGGCCAGAAGGAGGTACTGTGGTCTTGAAAGAGAACAGGTTTCTCTCATGCTTAAGCCAAACTGGCCTAAATCCAACTGAAGAACAGTGTCTGCTGGTTCTGAAGGCAAGCTTCTGGTGGGAATCCTGGATGCTGAGGACCCTCGATCTCTTACCTCGATCTTGTTGATCAGGTCTTCATAGGTCGAGTCAGAATTGCTCTGTAGGAACTCCACCACAATCTTGCTGATGTAGATCTTCTCCTGCATCAGCCCAAATATGGGCGCATACTCGGGACTGGGATCCATCAGAATGTATTCGGCAAACGCTGGGGTGAACAGAGGAGGAGTGAAAAAGGGGCTGGAATCTGATGGCCCCTACAGTGGCCACAGGGCATGGAGGAGTCTACCAAACTCACCCAACAGTCTAAAAGTCATCCCGTACCCAAATGTCAGAAACACAGGGCACAACACATCACAGCTGGCTTGTTCTGAAGAAGCCTGTCTGAGCCAGCCAGAGAGCGAAGACTAGCTAAATAGGCCTTCATTGAGCTCATCTCTGGTGTTTGGAATTCAGTCTGGGTTTGGGTTGCAAGAATAAGACCTGTTCTTTTTTTTTTTGTAGGGGAGGACGGAGTCTTGCTCCGTCACCCAGGCTGGAGTGCAGTGGCGTGATCTCGGCTCACTGCAACCTCTGTCTCCTGGGTTCACGTGATTCTCCTGCCATAGCCTCCCAAGTAGCTGGGATTACAGGTGTGCACCACCATGCGTGGCTAATTTTTGTATTTTTGGTAGAGAGGGGGTTTCACCATGTTGGCAGGCTAGGCTGGTCTCAAATTCCTGGCCTCAAATGATCCCCCCAACTCGGCCTCCCAAAGTGCTGGGATTACAGGTGTGAGCCACTACACCCGGCCAAGACCTGCTCTTACAACTGGAGAGTCAGTTCCAGAGCCGGTCATAACTAACACAAGAGGCTACCCCAACTGAACCTGCTAAGGTTCCCACAGTCACATGGCCTTCCGCAAGCCTGCTGAGAATTCCCACAAGAGGCCCCGCCAGCCCCAAGGAAGGAGAACATGAAGGCCCCTTTCAGACCCTGGCCAGCCTATGATGGGCCACACACTTACAGGTGCTGAAGCCGATGAGGGCCTTTTCACCTCCATCAAAGCCGGTGATCCACCATTCATTTATGGGGCCAAGATTTTTGCCATTAACACCACCTAGAGCAGAAAAAGGAAATGGACTAAAGGCTCTGACTCACATCCCAAACCCAGGAGGCGCTCCAAGCGCCCAGCTCAGCAGACATCCCATCAGCCAGGTCAGGTGCTCCTCAGTCCCCACAATGACTTGGCCTACAGCTGCTCCTGGCACAAAGTCTCACGCCCTAACTTTAAGAGGCAGCAGCAGCTCCAGCTGACTGTTGCTTCATAAGTATGTTTTTTATTTATACATATATGTAATTATATATGTATACTATATATATATGCTATATATATTATTTTTTTAATAGAGGCGGGCTCTTGCTGTGCTGCCCAGGCTCGTCTCAAACTCCTGGGCTCAAGTGATCCTCTGGCCTCAGACCCCCAAAGTGCTAGGATTACAGATGTGAGCCACCCTGCCTGGCTGTTTTTAAAGTGTGCCCCAAACATAATCCTGGACTATTCCTTACCTTCAAGAGATGGGTCATCATCATAGATTGGTTTTGCTGAACCGGAAAAGAAGAGTTCAATATTCTTCTCAATGAGGCCGGTGTCGATGGGACACAGGTGACCGTGCTTACAGTACACACTAGACAGGAAACAAAGCACATGCTTACCAGCTAAGCTGTGAAGGCAGGTCTTGGTGCGGACTTCAGATCAGGCACGAGGCAATGAGACAATGTACAAGTCCGACACTCTTTTTTTGTTTGTTTTTGAGACAGAGTCTTGCTCTGTCCCCCAGGCTGGAGTGCAATGGCGTAATCTTGGCTCACTGCAGCCTCCACCTCCCAGGTTCAAGTATTTCTCCTGCCTCAGCCTCCCGAGTAGCTGGGATTACAGGCCTGAACCACCACGCCCGACTAATTGTATTTTTAGTAGGGATGGGGTTTCACTATGTTGGCCAGGCTGGTCTCAAACTCTTGATCTCCAGTGATCTACCCACCTCAGCCTCCCAAAGTGCTGAGATTACAGGCTGAACCACCACGCCCGGCCCTGACACATATTTTTTGGTTGCGGGAACACTAGATTAAGACAGTGTTCTGTCACCTGGATTTTCTACCTTATTCTCCCACCTAAGCATCAAGAGTATGTGTGTCTGCAACAGCAACACCAAAAGATCAGTCAGACTTACAGTGCGGGAAATACCGGTTTCTAGAACACCTTCCACTATGCAGTGCAGCCACTAGCTCTATTCAGCTGCAGAACATTTCTATCACTCAGATGTTAATAAAGTCTCATTCCCATCAAGTAGCAGCCACTCTCCAGTCTCCTCCCAACTAGCCCTCAGCCCCCAGCCCCCAGCAGCCACCAATCTGCTTTCTGTACCTATGAATTCACCTATTCAAGATACCTCATATGGTTAATTTTATATTATACGAGTTAGACCTCAATTTAAAAAAGTAATAAAGCAGGTTATAGAACAGTGTGAAAAGGGATGTGGGAAGGAAGGACTTCTGCCTCCTTTTGGGTATAAATCTCAAACACCCGCGGCCCCACTGTCCAGATGCCCCTTGACATTTGGGAGCACGTTCTTTAGTGAAGACAGAGAGGCAAGATGTCAAACTTAAGGAAAAAGACATGAACTGGGGGTTCTGCTTACGAACCTGCTCATCTAGACAAGGACCACCCTTTCCCGGCCAAAGATGCTGGGCTATCCTCAGAGCCCCCATATGAAGTCTGCACAGGTCTCGGGAGAGCACCCTCCACCACACTCACCCGGCTTAGTGCCTTGGAAGCCAGAAATGCTCAAACAAAACACTGCACACCTCCTGCAGAGCTCCCCTACTGCGTGCCAGGCATGGCAGACAGAATAGGTTGCAGCCCTGCCCTCAGGACGTAAGGCCCAGAAGAAGAGACAGACAGATGAAGACAGCGTGGATCAAAGGATGGCCTGTAGAAGAGGGGGTCCTGCTCCCCGCTGCACAGGTGGGCTGGAGGCTCTCTCCATAGGGGAGATGGGGGAGAGAAGCTCTAAGTCCCAGGCAGGGGCCGGACCCACTGGTTGGCAGGCCAGACCCCACCCACGACTGGCTTCTATGCCACTTTCAAGCCAATTACAGCAGTATGGAGAGTCCCTAAATAACTCAGGCAGTCCAGCTCCAGTGGACAGACAGCATGTGACTTCTGGAAAGTGTCCTCCAGGCCACCATCCCACCCTCCAGGAACGAATCTATGATAGATCTCAACTCAGGGAGGAAGCTGAGACACTCAGGACTCTGGCAGCCCCAGCCCCAGGCTCCTCCAAGCCTTTGTACTGGTGAAGGCCAGAGTGAGGCCCTCGGGCATGGTTGCCAGTTCTGCCCACCACAGCACACCTCACTCACACCAGCAGGCAGAGGTGTGTGGCCCTGCTTTGGGCCAGGCCTGGGGGGCTAGCGGTTGCTGGTAGACGCAACAGCATCTTGATCTGGATCGGGATCCCATAGAAGGAGAGGGAGGGGAACAACCATCAGCCAAGCACGGGGAATGTATGGGTGCCCTCCCAGTGGGTGCAGGAACCGCTGCCTGGGGGTGCTTCCAACAGGCGTCCCCAAGGCACTTCCCCTTCCTCTTCACAGAGAGGGAAAATACCACCCAGGCCTAAAAGGAGGCAGGGCCGTTCCTGGAGCTGAGGCATTTCCCACGAAGAACAAGGTGAAGCCCTGGAGGGTAACTGCACCCGCAGGGAGAGGCAGCAAAATGGGGCTGGGGATGCCTGAGAGCACGGGGCCTCTGCCCACTCAAGAGCTGACATGAGCCTCGGTGAAGGTACAGGCCAGACGCCAGGCACCTTCCTTCAGACAGGAGAGTCAGTGCTGAGGCCTGCAAGGCCCTGTGTGGCCCAGCCCCAACCCACCAACCACCCACCAGACTCACCATCCACCTTCCACAGCTGGCACAGGCCCCTCCGAGCCCTGGTAATGGTGTCCCCTTCTACCTAGGGTGCCCCACCCCGGCCATTCCCTCGGCCTCTTCTCTCACAGGCCACCAAGGTCTTTACTGAAAATCATTGCCTCTCCCGTCTTCACAGAACTTCCTCCTCCCACTTATTCTCTCTGCATGTCACCAGGCTTTTAAAATCTGTCGTGGCTGTGACTACCCGACAGGTATCACCCATTTCTGGCTCCGTGAAGGCAGGACCTGAGCAGCTACATCCACGACACCTAGATCACTGGTACCTAGCACAGAGCAGGCCTTCATCTGAGCGTGTAACCCTCAGGATGTGGGCAGAATGGAGGGGTAATATGTGTAGTGTAAAAACCCAAAAACCAAACCAAAAATCAGCAAAGCTCTATTGTCCCTTCACCGGCTTTCCACGGTGGCTCTTTGAGACGGAGTCTTGCTCTGTCGCCCAGGCTGGAATGCAGTGGCACCATCTCGGCTCACTGCAGCCTCCGCCTCCAGAGTTCAAGAAATTCTCCTGCCTAAGCCTCTCAAGTACTTGGGACTACAGTCTTGTACCACCACACCTGGCTACTTTTTGTATTTTCGGTAGGTTTCGCCATGTTGGCCAGGCTGGTCTCGAACTCCTGACCTGAAGTGATCTGCTCACCTCGGCCTCCCAAAGTGCTAGGATTACAGGCATAAGCCACTGCGCCCAGCCCTCCACGGTGGCTCTTATCCACGAAGTGTTAGCTTAAGACATGTTGCAGGTCAGGCACTAAAAAACATCACCAGAATCGTGAGCCCGTAGGCACCTCTGGGCAAGTGCCTCCTTCCACGAAGCAAACATGCACACAAAAGTGCACTTACCTGAAGCAGGTCAGTTTGTGCTGGGGAAGTGCCTCATAACTCTCAAAGCCAGACTCGTTGGCGTCAAAGATGGACAGCTTCTCGTTTGTCAGCATCTGTGGCTCATCCACCTGAAGGACACAGGGCTGGTGAGCAGAGGGACGAGGGGCGGGCAGAGGAAGGCTGGGAAGAGAGCTGCACATACCGCGTCTGGTGGGTGCTGCCCATATTTGAGGTCGGGGTCGTCCAGATACTGCCCGCACTGAATGCACTTGGGAGGGTGGGTCTGTGGGAGCAGGAACACAGATGATGGCACTCAGAGAGCCGCTCCCAGCCGCCTCGTGAGCACCGCCACCAGCTTTATTCCCAGCAGACGTTTACCTTGGAGTTCACGACTGTTTTGGCGCGAGCCATTTTTTTCTCCGTTCTGGGGGAAAAGAAAAATCACAAGATCATTTGTTTAATTGTTTCAGAAAATATCAAAATCACCCCTGTGAGGTTTCTGCCTGAGGCGCCTGTGGCACAGGGAGGCACCGGCTGCGGCAGTGAGGCCCAGGTGCGTGGTCACAGTGGCTCTTCACCGCAGGGGCGTCCTGCCTGACGCACCTCGGTCCTATGTTCACCAGCCTGATCCAAAATGAGCCTAAGGTTGCTCTGGCAATTACCAAAACCCCCTCCATCATTTTAACATTACCATCTGCTTTGGATAATGTCAAGAATAAATTCTTACGGTTCTTTGGGGGTCGTTTTGCGTCTCTTCTCCTCCTACACAGGGAAAACAAAAGAGGATTAAAGGCTAAGAGAGTGTTTTACACCCATATAGTGCTTCGGTGTTAAGAACTTTGTATAAGTGATTATCATAAAACAGAGAGAAGGGGAGGGAGGCAGTGAGAGGGCCAGCAGGTGAGCTCTGACTCACTCTACCATCTAAAGTCATATAATCAAAAATCTTATAGCCAGGCCCAGCACAGTGGCTCATGCCTGTAATCCCAGCACTTTGGGAGGCCAAGGCACACAGATGACTGGAGGTCGGGAGTTCCAGACCAGCCTGGCCAACATGGCAAAATCATGTCTCCACCAAAAATACAAAGATTAGCCAGGCAGGAACTTGTAATCTCAGATACTCAGGTGGCTGAGGCAGAAGAATCACTTGAACCTGGGACGTAGAGGTTGCAGTAAGCAGAGATCACGCCACTGCATTCCAGCCTGGGCGACAATGTGAGTGAGACTCCATCTCAAAATAAATGAATAAATAAATCTCATAACCAAAGACTTTCTGAAAAGATTCAGAGGAGAAGCCAATTTTTTAAAACCTTAGCTTTCCTGTGTAAGTGGACACCTCAAGGTAAACAAATAATTGGCCAGGCACAGGGCCGGGCACGATGGCTCATGCCTGTAATCCCAGCACTTTGGCAGGCCGAGGCGGATGGATCACGAGGTCAAGAGATTGAGACCATCCTGGCCAAGATGGTGAAACCCTGTCTCTACTAAAAATACAAAAATTAGCTGGGCATGGTGGCATGTGCCTGTAGTCCCAGCTACTTGGGAGGCTGAGGCAGGAGAATAGCTTGAACCAGGGAGACAGAGGTTGCAGTGAGCCGATATCACGCCACTGCACTCCAGCCAGGCGACAGAGCAAGACTGTCTCAAAAAATAAATAAATAAATAAATAAATAACTGGCCAGGCACAGTGGCCCATGCCTATAATCCCAGCACTTTAAGAAGCCCAGGTGGGAGGATTGCTTGAGCACAGGAGCTCAAGACCAGCCTGGGAAACACAGTAAAACCCTGTCTCTACAAAAATAGAAAGTTAACTGGGTGTAGTGGCATCTGCCTGTAGTCCCAGCCACCTTAAAGGCCCAGGAGGATTGCTTCAGCCCAGGAGTTCGAGGCTATGGTAGCTATGACTGTACCACTGCACTCCAGCCTCGACAAGAGTGAGACCCTGTCTCAAAAATAAATACTAAAATGTAAAGGTAAGCAAACAATTGATGAGGGGGTATATAGACCGAGTCATGTCCCCTGCAAAATTCATATGTTAAGACTAACCTGCTATGTGACTGTATTTGGATGTAGAGTCTTTAAGGAGACAATTATGGTTAAATGAGGTAATAAAGGTGGGGCCCCATCCAACAAGACCAATGTCCTTGTATTTTTTGTTGTTTTTGAGACAGAGTCTTGCTGTGTCCCCAGCCTGGAGTGCAATGGTGTGACCTCGGCTCACTGTAACCTCTACCTCCTGGGTTCAAGCGATTCTCCTGCCTCAGCTTCCCAAGTAGCTGGGATTACAGGCCCCTACAACCACAATTGGCTAATTTTTGTATTTTTAGTAGAGACGGGGTTTCACCATGTTGCCCAGGCTGGTTTCAAACTCCTGACCTCAGGTGATGCACCTGCCTTGGCCTTCCAAAGTGCTGGGAAGACAGGCGTGAGCCACTGTGCCCAGCATTTTTTTTTTTTTTTTTTTTGAGACAGAGTCTTGCTCTGTTGTCCAGGCAGGAGTACAGTGGCACGATCTCAGCTCACAGCAACCTCTGCCTCCTGGGTTCAAGCAATTCTCACGCCTCAGGCTTCCAAGCAGCTGGGACTACAGGCATATGCCACCATGCCAAGCTAATTTTGCTGTGTCCCCAGCCTGGAATGCAATGGTGTGATCTTGGCTCACTGCAACCTCCACCTCCCAGGCTCAAGCGATTCTCCTATCTCAGCCTCTCGAGTAGCTGGGACTACAGGCGTGCACCACCATGCCCAGCTAATTTTTGTATTTTTAGTAGAGACAGGGTTTCACTATGTTGGTCAGGCTGGTCTTGAACTCCTGACCTCATGTGATTCACCCGCCTCAGCCTCTCAAAGTGCTGGGATTACAGGCCTGAGCCACCACGCCCAGTCTTCTTTTTCCTAAGACCAGCCTGGGCAACATGGCGAAACCCCGTCTTGAAAAAAAAAAAAAGAAAGAAAGAAAACTGAGACCTTTACCTTTTCATCCTCGTCTTTTTCATCAGTAATCTGTGGATTTACTTTTTCAGGTTCTTTTTCTTCAGGCCTCCGTTTGGCAGCTCTGCAGGGTGAACAGATACACAGCAAATAGCAGCTTAGAACACTAACCACATTGCCAACTCGCATGGAAAGTGACAAACTAATGCCTCCCCATGGGAAAGCAAGATACCCGTGGGAGCTCTACAGGCACACTGCCAGCTTGTCATCCCGAGACAAGGCCTTCAGAGGCCCCAGGGTCCCCACACATGTCTACATCACCACAGGTTTCTAGAACAGGCTTTTTTTTTTTTTTTTTTGAGACAGAGTTTCACTCTTGTTGTCCAGGCTGGAGTGCAGTGGAGCGATCTCAGCTCACTGCAACCTCCACCTCCTGGCTTCTAGCAATTCTGCCTCAGCCTTCCAAGTAGCTGGGATTATAGGCATTCGCCACCACACCCAGCTAATTTTTGTATTTTTAGTACAGACGGGGTTCCACCATGTTGGCCAGGCTGGTCTTGAACTCCTGACCTCAGGTGATTCACCCACCTCAGCCTCCCAAAGTGCTGGGATTACAGGTGCAAGCCACCACACCTGGCCTAGAACAGGCTTTCTACTGATTCAGACGACACAAAAGCACAAGCATTTCAAACACTTACAGATCTTTGGGTTGACTTCTGTGCTTCTTCTCATCCTGACAGAAAAATAGGGGGGAGGTAGAGAAATAAAGAAGGGAAAAAGTTAGTTTCTGAGCCAGAGTGAGATAAAATGCAAACACCAAAGTTACAGGTTAGGGATCCCAGCACTGTGGAGCTGGAAGACAGGCAGGCCTGGGCAGATCTACCGGGTAAACAGGAGGCTTCACTTTCCCTCCCTTAATTCCCCACCTGAAACTAACAAGAGGGCACTAAAGAACCTCCTAGACCAGGGCTTGGCAAACTGTTTTTGTAAGAGCCAGAGGATCAGTATTTTCAGCTTTGCTGACCATGTGGTCTGTATCAGAATGATCATCTCTGCTATGGTAGCACAAAAGCACCCACAGGCAAAACGTAAATGAAAAAGTGTGGCTCTGTTCCAATAAGACTTTATTTACTGGCTGTGTGCAGTGGCATGTGCATGTAAACCCAGCATTTTGGGAGGCTAAGGCAGGAGGATTGCTTGATGCCAGGAGTTCGAGGCCAGCCTGGGCAACACGCTGAGACCCCGTCTCTGCAAAATATACATATATATATATATATGGAGAGAGAGAGAGAGAGAGATTGATTCACTCTTGCTGCCCAGGCTGGAGTGCAATGGTATGATCTTGGCTCACCTCTGCCTCTCAGGTTCAAATGATTCTCCTGCCTCGGCCTCCCTAGTAGCTGGGATTACAGGCATGTGCCACCACACCCAGCTAATTTTCTATCTTTAGTAGAGCTGGGGTTTCACCAGGTTGGTCAGGCTGATTTCGAACTCCTGACTTCAGGTGATCCGCCCACCTCAGCCTCCCAAAATGCTGGGATTATAGGTGTGAGCCACCGGGCGCCTGGCTTACAAAAAATAAATTTAAAAAGTAGACATCCATGGTGGTGCATGCCTGTAGTGCCAGCTACTTGGGAGGCTGAAGTGGGAGGATCACTTGAACCCAAGAGACTGCAATGAGCTATGATAGTACCACTGCACTCCTGCACTCTAGCCTGGGAAACAGAGCAAGATCTTGTCTCAAAAACAAAACAAAACAAAACAAAAAAAACCACAGGCCAGGCATGGTGCCTCACACATGTAATCCCAGCACCTTGGGAGGCTGAGGCAGGTGGATTGTTTGAGGTCAGGAGTTAGAGACCAGCCTGGCCAACATGGTGAATTCCCATCTCTACTAAAAATATAAAAATTAGCCAGGCATGGTAGCACACGCCTGTAATCCCAGCTACTCAGGAGAATCACTTGAACCTGGGAGGTGGAGGGTGCAGTGACTCGAGATCACACCATTGTATGACAGAGGGAGACTGTCTTAAAAAAAAAAAAAAGAACGAACCAAACAGACCAAGTGCAGTGGTTCGTGCCTGTAATCCTACCACTCCGCCACTTTGGGGGACTGAGATAGGTGGGTAACTTGAGTCCAGGAGTTTGACTGAGACCAGCCTGGGAAACGTGGCAAAACCCTATCTCTACAAAAAATTAAAAAAAAAAAAAAAATTAGCTGGACATGGTGGTGCCTGCCTATAGTCCCAGCTACTTGGGAGGCTGAGGTGGGAAGATCACCTGAGCCTGGGAGGTCGAGGCTGCAGTGAACCGTGATTGCACCATTGCATTCCAGCGTGGGTGACAGAGCAAGACCCTGTCTCTTGGGATGGGGGACAGTGGCTCTTAGAGCTTTGGGAGGCAGAGACAGCACCTCCTGTGCAAGGGGCCCCCTGGGGTGGAGCAGCCAACAATCCTTGTTTTGTGGGCACTGCTTTTATTATTATTACTATATATTTCTTTGAGACAGAGTCTCACTCTGTTGCCCAGGCTGGAGTGCAGTAGCATAATCTTGGCTCACTGCAACCTCTGCCTCCTGGGTTCAAGTGATTCTCCTACCTCAGCCTCCCAAGTAGCTGGGATTAGAGGCACATGCCACCATGCCCGGCTGATTTTTGTATTTTTAGATGACACGGGATTTCACCATGTTGGCCTGGCTGGTCTCAAACTCCTGACCTCAAGTGATCCACCCACCTCAGCCTCCCAAAGGGCTGGGATTACAGTAGTGAGCCACCATGCCCAGCCCTCACATCCCTTTCTACCATGATGCAAAAGTGCTGGCAGTGTGAGTTCAGGCCCCTGCCAGTTTCCAATAGAGGGCAGGGAGTAATGTGACTACTCCAGTCTGAAGGAGTGCTGACAGTAAGGTGACCAACATTTGGACAGAAGAGGTGAGGGATGGGAGGCTGGAGGCAATACCAAAGGCTCCCCCGCTATGGGGTGAGGACGGAAGCCCATTGGTGACCGGGTCAGAAGTGAGGGTGCTTGTCACCCAGCAAGCCCGTGACCTTGGGCTCCACTCTCTAGATCTAACAGGCAGAAACCCAGAGACCCTCTTGGAGTCTTCAGCATCTCTTAGACAGGGACCCACCGTCCCCCACTGATGACCTAGCTCCCTTCCCTAGAGTTCATGCAGGAGGGCCTGCAGGCAACCTGGCCATCCTGTACTTTGACAGAGGCCCAGCAGTGTTCCACATGATGCTTTAGGGTTTAAACGCATGCACTTGGCTGAACTAGACTGGGGAGGCTGGCAGGGGGAGAGCTAGACTCAGAAGAACATAGGAGGCTGGGAAAGAATCAAGGTGTGGCTGACATGTGCGTCGGAGCTGACGGTGTGTCAAGGCTTCTCAGCAGTGAGGCCTCAGGACAGGATGCTTCACACACATCTCAGCCCAGGCGCACACAGACCCTCTCTAGTGTCAAAGACAGAGGACAACTGAGTGTTCACTAGGCGTTGGGCACAGGCATCCGGCCACAAATCCCGGCCCCCAAGAGGAGGAAAAGGTGACCTTCCCAGAGTCTGGACAGCCCCGTGGAGCCTGGGTGGATGGGGCTGGACTTGAACCCAGAGCCCCACCCTGCACACTGCCGCCCAAGCAAACAGGAGCAGAAGAATAAGGGGGAGTTCAGAAACAAATAACCCGCCTTTACTTTCTCGTCTCCGTCTTCGTCCTCGTCAGTGTGCATGCCTGCCCTGGCTTCTCTGTCCAGCTCCTCCTTCAGTTTCTGTTTGGGTGTTCTGTCACAGAAGACAACACACGCACAGGCTGGTCAGCTCGGGGGGGCCCTGCACCGGGGCCAACAGCTCCTAAGGGCTGACACAAGCTCCTCCCCAGGTTCAGAGGGCAGGCTGCCTCTCCTGTCTTCACTGCAGGAAGCCCAGAGGGCATTTACTACTCCCGGACTCAAGGTCTTCAGGAACAGCATCAATACCACATCTGAATGTTGGTCAGAGATGCCAGTGGTTTAATACAAAAAGCAGACAAAGGGATGCCATGATTTCTGTGGCCTGATGTGGAGGAAGACCCATGTCTGGCCTGCCCAGGTTGAGAGCTGGGCTGATGTGCGACCTGCGTCAGTCAGTGACCGTGGACAGCTGACTGCACACAGGGGTCCGAGTCTTCACCTCTCCCTCTGCCAGGGCCCTGCCGCTCAGGTGGGGTATTCTGCCCACCTCCGGATTCAGGCTCAGTCTCAACATTTACTTCAGCTAATTGTTTTCTTTTTCTTTTTTTCTTTTTTTTTTTCTTGAGGCAGAGTCTTGCTCTGTCACCCAGGCTGGAGTGCAGTGATGTGATCTCGGCTCACTGCAACCTCCGCCTCCCAGGTTCAAGTGATTCTCCTGCCTCAGTCTCCCAAGTAGCTGGGACCACAGGCATGCACCACCACGCCGAGCTAATTTTTTGTATTTTTATTAGAGATGGGGTTTCACCATGTTGGCCAGGCTGATCTTGAACTCCTGACATCAAGTGATCCATCCGCCTCAGCCTCTCAAAGTGCTGAGATTATAGGCACGAGCTACTGCACCTGGCCCAACTTTTTTCAACAGAGGTTTGAAAAAGTGCTACTTTTCATTTCTGCCCTTGTGGTCTGGCACAGCCACAAGCGTGTACCCAGGCTGGCCAAATTGCGGAGGCAGAGCTGGGTCAGCCCAGCCGTCCCCACTAAGCCAGCTCAAGATCAGCCAACAGCCACCAAGCTGTAGACAAGTGAGCTTGAAAAATGCTCACTGTTCTAGGCCTCTGGCCTTGGAGCCATTTGTCACACAGCATTTTCACAGTGAAAGGTAAGTGACACAGCTGCTCACTCGACGGCCTTTCACTGCCACATGACACACAGCTGTGTGACCAACCCTGAGAAGGGCCCTGGGGTTGGGAGGAGAAATCGAAGCTAACTTCACCCTGCAATCCCAGCACTTTGGGAGGCTGAGGCAGGTGGGTCACGTGAGGTCAGGAGTTCAAGACCAGCCTGACCAATATGGTGAAACCCTGTCTCTACTAAAAATACAAAAATTAGCTGGGCATGGTGGTACGCGCCCATACTCCCAGCTACTCGGGAGGCTGAGACAGGAGAATCGCTTCAGCCCAGGAGGTGGGGGTTGCAGTGAGCCAGGATTGCACCACTGCACTCCAGCCTGGGTGACAGAGCAGGACTCCGTCTCAAAATTAAATTAAATTAAATTAAATTAAAGTTAAAAAAGTTAACTTCAGCCTTCACTTCAGGGTGGTCTCACCTTTCACAAGCAGAACTTGCCCACATAAGAGACATATGATTAGTACCCACTGTTCCATACCAACCCGTTATTTTACCAGGATACTTATGTTAGCAATTCAGTTTCACAACAAAGCACAAAGGCAGGTTCGCTGCACTTACGGTTCTTTGGTTTGACTTCGGAGTCTCTTTTCTTCCTAAGTTGCAGGGAAAAAAGACAAGTTAACTTTTTCCATTTGGTGTGGATCCTTCTATTAAAGTGTCCTATGGAAATAAAACACCTGAACTGATCCTAGAGTCCAGTGGTGGGAGTAAAGACTGTCTACCAGTGGGCACAGTAGCTCACGCCTGTAATCTCAGAACTTTGGAAGGCTGAGGTGGGAGGATCACTTGTGCCAGGTGTTCAAGACAGCAATTTTCTTTTCTTCTTCAGTGGGTTAAGTAGACAGGAAATGAAACCCTTAGAAAGGAGATACTACAACACTGCAGTTTAAGTATTTTTACTTCAAAATTCCTCTACTACTTGTCATCAGTAAGTGTTGATTCCCTCAGAGAAAGTAACTTTATTATAAATCTCTACTTCCAATATAAACCAATGAAATAGGATGGCCCAATCTGAAAAGTAGCTCCAACTGAGACACAACAACACAGCCTCTGAGACTGCATTTATTCATTTATTTATTTATGAGACGGAGTCTCACTCTGTCACCCAGGCTGGAGTGCAGTGGTGTAATCTTGGCTCACTGTAACCTCCAACTCCCAGGTTCAAGCAATTCTCCTGCTTCAGCCTCCCAAGTAGCTGGGTTTACAGGCACACACCACCATGACCAGCTAATTTTTGTATTTTTAGTAGAGATGGGGTTTCATCATGTTGGCCAGACTGGTCTCGAATTCAAGTGATCCGTCCGCCTTGGTCTCCCAAAGTGCTGGCATTATGGGCGTGAGCCACCATGCCCAGCCTGAGGCTGCATTTAAAGAACTAGACACATCTTGCCAGAGAATCAGGCAAGTCAAATCCAACCTTCAGAAACTCCATACGTGGTAGTCTGTGAAGAGATCGCAAAGGTCAGCGATATTAAGAAATACTTTGCAGCCGAGCACGGTGGCTCACTACTGTAATCCCAGCACTTTGGGAGGCCGAGATGAGCGGATCACGAGGTCAGGAGATCGAGACCATCCTGGCTAACACAGTGAAACCCCGTCTCTACTAAAAATACAAAAAAAAAAAAAAATTAGCCGAGCATGGTGGCCGGCGCCTGTAGTTCCAGCTACTCGGGAGACGGAGGCAGGAGAATGGCGTGAACTCGGGAGGCGGAGCTTGCAGTGAGCCGAGATCGCGCCACTGCACTCCAGCCTGGGCGACAAGAGCGAGATTCCGTCTCAAAAAATAAATAAATAAATAAATAAATAAATAACCCCGTCTCTACCAAAACCACACAAAAAATTAGCCGGGCATGGTGGCAGGCACCTGTAGTCCCAGCTACTCGGGAGGCTGAGGCAGAATGGCGTGAACCCGGGAGGCGGAGCTTGCAGTGAGCGGAGATGGCACCACTGCACTCCAGCCTGGGCGACAGAGCAAGACTCCGTCTCAAATAAAAAAACAAAACAAAACAAAAAAACACTTTGCAAACCTTCCTACTACAAGAAGAAATCCTGAAAGTATGCTTACAGGTGAGGGATTTCGATCTTGCCACAGGTTCCTTCTTTGGAGGGTGGTGGTTGAATTAGCCCGTTAGGACTGCTTGTTCTGAAACAAATTCGAGGTATGCACTAACTGCAACTGCTGTCTAATTTAACTAGGATCACGATAGGAAAGGTGATCAATGAAAGACCAACTTCGGCCAGGCGTGGTGGTTCACCCCTGTAATCCTGGACTTTGGGAGGCTGAGGTGGGTGGATCACCTGAGGTCAGGAGTTCCAGAACAGCCTGGCTAACATGACAAAACCCCGTCTCTATTAAAAATACAAAAATTAGGTGGACGGGGTGGCGGGCGCCTATAATCCCAGCTACTGGAGAGGCTGAGGCAGGAGAATCGATGGAACCCAGGGGGTGGAGGTTATAGTGAGCTAAGATTGTGCCACTTCACTCCAGCCTGAGCGAAAGAGCAAAACTCCATCTCAACAAAAAAGAAAAAGTAAAAAAAGAAAGACCAACCTCAAGTACCGATGGTTCAAAAATTATTGTACAGCGGCCGGGTGCGACGGCTTACGCCTGTAATCCCAGCACTTAGGGAGGCCGAGGCGGGTGGATCACCTGAGGTCAGGAGTTCGAGACCAGCCTGGCCAACATGGTGAAACCCTGTCTCTACTAAAAGTACAAAAAAATTAATTAGCTGGGCGTGGTAGCGGAAGCCTGTAATCCCAGCTACTCGGGAGGCTGAGGCAGGAGAATTCGTTTGAACCCAGGAGACAGAGGTTGCAGTGAGCCGAGATCGCACCACTGCACTGCAGCCTGGGCAACTAGAGCAAAACTCCGTTTCAAAAAACAAAAAAAAATTATTGTACATTTTAGTTGATTCCCCAGTGGACAGCCATCCTTTACTAAGCTCCCAAGTAAGGCACTCATCATCTACCTAAGTTGGTAAGAAACTTCTAGTCATCTTTTTTTTTTTTTTTTTTTTTTAAGACCAGTCTCACTTTGTCATCCAGGCTGGACTGTAGTGGGACAATCATGGCTCACTGTATCCTCAGCCTCCTGAGCTCAAGTGATCTTCCTCATCTTCCTGCCTCAGCCTCCTGAGAAGCTGGAACTACAGGCACGCTGCCTGTTGCAAGGTCCACCACATCCAGCTGATTTTTGTATTTTTTTGTAGAGACGGGGTCTCACTACATTGCCCAGGCTGGCCCCGAACTCCTGAGCTCAAGCGATCCACCCACCTCGGCCTCCCAAAATGCTAGAATTACAGGCATGAGCCACCAAGCCCGGCCCTCAGTCATCTTATTAAAAAACAAACAGAAAAAAAACAGTACCCAATATCTGTATTGCATAGAACCTTAGACTCAGATTTTACAAAGAAGATGAGGGACTGGGGAAAGAGCTGGTCTGACTTCACAGAGGAGAATGCAACTTTATGTCTGGATGATGCTGAAGAATTTTAGCACCTCCTACGTCTGAAAATTAGATCTTCACCAAGATCTCGTCAGCCAGAGAAGGAAGTCGGTGAGGTGACAGAATGAAACTCTGACTAGTTGATTAAGTAGCACAGGTTGGCCGGTATGGTGGCTCATGCCTGTAATCCCAGCACTTTGATGGCTGAGGCAGGTGGACCGTTCGAGGTCAGGAGTTTGAGACCAGCCTGGCCAACATGGTGAAACCCCGTCTCTACTAAAAACACAAAAATTGGCTAGGCACGGTGGTTCACGCCTGTAATCCCAGCACTTTGGGAGGCCGAGACAGGCAGATCACGAGGCCAGGAGATCTAGACCATCCTGGCTAACACGGTGAAACCCCGTCTCTACAGAAAATACAAAAAATTAGCCGGGCATGGTGGCAGGTGCTTGTGGTCCAAGCTACTTGGGAGGCTGAGGCAGGAGAATGGCACGAACCCAGGAGGTGGAGCTTGCAGTGAGTGGAGATCGAGCCACTGCACTTCAGCCTGGGCGACAGAGTGAGACACCGTCTCAAAAAATAAATAAATAAATAAATAAATAAATAAATAAAAACATAAAAATTAGCCAGGTATGGTGGCAGGCGCCTATAGTCCCAGCTACTCGGGAGGCTGGGACATGAGAATTACTTGAACCTGGGAGGCTGAGGTTGCAATGAGCCAAGATTGCACCTCCGCACTCCAGCCTGGGTGACAGAGCAGGAGACTGTCTCAAAAAATAATTAATTAAATTAAATTAAATAAATACCACAAATAAGTAGCAAAGATCCTCACTATGACAACCTCATAACCCACCTTCCATGTAGAGAACTACAAAAAAATAAGTTTGAAAAGTATTTTAGGCCAGGTGTGGTAGCTCACGCCTATAATCCCAGCACTTTGGGAGGCCAAGGCAGGTGGATCACCTGAGGTTGGGAGTTCAAGATCAGCCTGACCAACATGGAGAAACCCCATCTCTACTAAAAATACAAAATTAGCTGGGTGTGGTGGCAGGCACCTGTAATCCCAGCTACTCAGGAGGCTGAGGCACAAGAACCCGGGAGGCAGAGGTTGTGGTGAGACAAGATCACACCACTGCATTCCAGCTTGGGCAACAGAGCAAGACTCTGTCTCAAAAAAAAAAAAAAAAAAAAGTTTTAGCACCTCCTAGGTCTGAAAATTAGATCTTCACAAAGATCTCATCAGCCAGAGAAGCAAGAAGGACAGGTGACAAACTGAAGCTCTGTGACTAGTTGATTAAGTGGCATAGGTTGGCTGCTGTGGTGGCTCATGCCTGTAATCCCAGCACTTTGGTGGCTGAGGCAGGTGGATCATTCGAGGTCAGGAGTTCGAGACCAGCCTGGCCAACACAGTGAAACCCCATCTCCACTAAAATTAGCTGAGTATGGTGGCGGGCGCCTGTAGTCCCAGAGACTCAGGAGGCTGGGACATGAGAATCACTTGAACCTGGCAGGCAGACGTTGCAATGAGCCAAGATCGCACCTCTGTACTCATTCCAGCCTGGGTGACAGAGTGGGAGACTGTCTCAAAAATAAATAAATAAATAAAATAAATAAATAAAATAAAATAAAATATCACAAATAAGTAGCAAGGGTCTTCACTATCACAATCTCATAACCCACCTTCCATGTAGAGAACCACGAAAAAACAAGTTTGAAAGGTGTTTAGCCAAAGTCAAAAGCATTTTGATCACTGGCAAAACCCATCTTGTTCTTCCACGTTCCCCACCCCGTCCCCATGTCCTGGAAGGAAATTGGGACCATATAGGATTAAGGGAGAATTAACAAACTTAGAGGTGATAGAGCTTTACTTTTTCATCTTTTTCTTCTTCCTTTTCAGTGCGTGTTCCTGGTTTTGCTCTTTCAGATTCTTCTGCAGGAAGTGGTCTAGCAACTCTGTCAAGCAAAATAACACAGACCCTAAGTGTGAGTGCCAGGAGCTTCCCCAAAGAAGCAGTTTTCATAAAGCTCCTCTTTCCCCCAAAAGCAATCTTCATTATCTCAGGAGCCCTGACAGACACATACTCATTTAACATTTAGTATTTGTTGGCCGGGCGCGGTGGCTCATGCCTGTAATCCCAGCACTTTGGGAGGCCGAGGCGGGCGGATCACGAGGTCAGGAGATCAAGACCACCCTGGCTAACACAGTGAAACCCCGTCTCTACTAAAAATACAAAAAAAAAATTAGCCGGGCGAGGTGGGGGGGGCCTGTAGTCCCAGCTACTCGGGAGGCTGAGGCAGGAGAATGGCGTGAACCCCGGGGGGCGGAGCCTGCAGTGAGCCGAGATCGCGCCACTGCACTCCAGCCTGGGCGACAGCGAGACTGTCTCAAAAAAAAAAAAAAAAATTTAGTATTTCATATGACTTTTACATCTGGCTCGAATGCCAGCTGCCCTCAACTCATTCCTTCCAAGAAAAGAGGAGAATTCTACTTGAATCTAAATGCTAATGATCTGACCCCAAATTCAGATCCTTCATAACGATATGGTTGCCATGGAAACTCAAGATAAAGTTCTTCTTTTTAAACTTTTTTTTTTTTTTTGAGACGGAGTCTTGCTCTGTCACTCAGGCTGGAGTGCAGTGGAATGATCTCAGATCATTGCAGCCTCTACCTCCTGGGTTCAAGCAATCCTTCTGACTCAGCCTCCTGAGTAGCTGGATTAAAGGCACGTGCCACCACGCCCAGCTAAGTTTTGTATTTTTAGTAGAGACGGGGTTTCACCATGTTGGTCAGGCTGGTCTTGAACTCCTGACCTCAAGTGATTCGCCCATCTTGGCCTCCCAAAGTGCTGAGATTACAGGCATGAGTCACCGTGCCCGGCCTTAAACTTTCTGAAAAAGTTTTGTGATCAAGATTACACAACTCGTAGAACAAAAAGAAAGGTATAGTAACTATTCTTACCGTTCTTTGGATGTAACTCTACGTCTCTTCTCATCCTGTGTGGAGGGAAGGGAGGAAGAACAACAAAGATTAGAATACTGGTTTCAAGGGAAGATCAACACCAAAAGTGTGAGTTGAAATATTAACACATTTGACATGGTTAGAGCAAGAGTGGGAAAGGAAGGGGCCTGGGTTTTGGGGAGAAGATCTGGGAAACTCTTACCCTGGTATTAATCCCCACCAACCCCAAAACAAAAGCAGGTCCGAGAAGTAGGCAGGCACACTGCCCATCACTAGAGATCGCCTAATGATACTATGTAAGAGAATCAAAGATTCTCCATCTTGTGTCAGGAATTTGTTTAATTTATTTGTTAGAGACCAGTCTGGGCAACATGGGAAACCTCATCTCTACAAAAAATACAAAAATTAGCTGATTGGCATGCGCCTGTAGTCCTAGCTGCTTGGGAGGGTGAGGTGGGAGGATCGCTTGAGCCCAGGAGGTTGAGGCTGCAGTGAGCCATGACTGCGCCACTGCACCCCAACCTGGTGACAGAATGAGACCTGTCTCAAAAAAAATAAAAAAGAAAAAAGAAAAGAAAAAAGACAGAACTGTAATCCCAACACTTTGGGAGGCTGAGGCGGGTGGATCACTTGAGGTCAGGAGTTCAAGACCAGCCTGGCCAACACAGTGAAATCCCATCTCTACTAAAAATATAAAAATTAGCTGGGTATGATGGCACATGCCTTGTAGTCTCAGCTACTCAGGAGGCTGAGGATAGAGAATCACCTGAACCCAGGAGGCGGAGGTTGCAGTGAGCTGAGATCGTGCCACTGCACTCCATCCTGAGCAAAAGAGTGAGACTCCATCTAAAAAAACTTAAAAAAAAAAAAAAAAAAAAAAAACAAATTGGCTGGGCATGGTGGCTCACGCCTATAATCCCAGCACTTTGGGAGGCCGAGGCAGGCGGATCGCCTAAACTCAAGGAGTTCGAGACCAGCCTGGGCAACATGGTGAAACCCCATCTCTACTAAAATACAAAAATTAGCCGGGCATGGTGGCACGCGCCTGTAGTCCCAGCTACTCGGGAGGCTGAGGCAGGAGAATCGCTTGAACCCGGGAGGCTGAGGTTGCAGTGAACCAAGATCGCGCCATTGCACTCCAGCCTGGGCGACAAGAGCAAAACCCTGTCTCCAAAAAAAAAAAAAAAAAGTCTAAATACATACATACATACATACATATACACACACACACACACACACATATATAACATGTATGTATATAAGACTGTCTTGCCACTTGAGCTATGACGTCATTTCTCCCCTGGACCTCCAGCCTGCCCTGCAGATTTCAAATTTGCCGGCTTTCACAATCTTGTGAGCCAATTTCTCAAAATAAAGTCTCTCCCCATAAATATATATTCCAACTATGTACCCATAAAAACAAGAAAAAAATAAAACAAATTATATATACATACACATGCATATGTATATATGTACCTATATCTTATACACACATATACATTCTATTGGTCCTGTCTCTCTGGAGAGCCCTAACTAGACAGGGTTTTTATTTACTTGGACAGAACACATATGAAGTCACAATCAAATACACCAAGTTAAGGTAGAGTCAGGAAATGAAAGCACCGGCCCTACCTGGTCTTTGTCTTCTTCCTTCATGGACTCATCCGATTTGGCTCTTTCAGACTCTTCCTGAGGTTTCCGTTTGGCAGGGCTGTCACACACAGTGAGGCCAACCATTAGTGGAATAAGACCCTAGGCCTCCAGCTGACCTGAAGTGGACCCTCATTCACCAGGATGTTGAAAGAGGCTTCAAGTTTAATGTTTTCTCTGAATGACGGGTTTAGAATGCTGTCTTGCCATCTTGTAAGTCCTAAGAAATCATGGGTCTAAACACCGATCAACAGCTGCTAGTGTCAGAGAAGAGATGTCACACACCTTTCTGATGGAGGGACACAGCACGATCCATAAAGTCAGCCTCAGACCAGGTGCAGTGGCTCATGCTTGTAATCCCAGCACTTTGGGAGGCCAAGGTATGAGGATTACCTGAGTTCAGGAGTTTCAGACCAGCCTGGCCAACGTGGTAAAACCCTGTCTCTACCAAAAATACAAACATTAGCCAGGGGTTGTGGCAGGCACTTGTAATCTCAGCTACTCAGGAGGCTGAGGCAGGAGAATCGCTTGAACCTGGGAGGTGGAGGTTGCAGTGAGCCGAAATCGCGCCACTGCACTCCAGCCTGGGCGACAGAGCAAGACTCCGTATCAAAATAAAAAAAAAAAAGTCAGTTTCAAAAAATAAAAAGCTGGAATCTGATCAGTCCTGTAATCCTATCAGTTTATAGGGAACAGAAGACAAGGGGACCTGTGGAACACCACAAGGGTGCAATCGGCCCAATCTAGGAACTACTGGACAAATGAATTTCTTCAAGTAAATGGCAAGAAGATAAGAGATGAAGGAATTTAAAATCTGCGAGGAATTTTAAGTGAAATAGGAGGAAAGGAATCTATAACTTTAAGGAACAAGTCAACCAAACGCTGTCTGTTTGCCACACGGCTTGTTCACCACAAAGGGAAAAATGTAAATACCAACTATATATCTGATAGTAGGGAATTCTTACATTTTTATAAAGACATCAGAACAGTATTATACTTTGGTTTGTTAAAAAGACTGTTTTGGCTGGGCGCAGTGGCTCACGCCTGTAACCCCAGCACTTTGGGAGGTCGAAGTAGGCAGATCACCTGAGGTCAGGAGTTTGAGACCAGTCTGCCCAACATGGCGAAACCCCATCTCTACTAAAAATACAAAAATTAGCCAGCTGTGGTGGCGTGCGTCTGTAATCCCAGCTACTCAGGGGGCCGAAGCAGGAGAATCACTTGAACCCGGGAGGCAGAGGTTGCAGTGAGCCGAGATCGTGCCACTGCACTCCAGCCTGGGTGACAGAGCCAGACGCTGTCTCAAAAAAAAAAAAAAAAAAAAAAAAAAAAAAAAAAAAAAAGACTGCTAAATGTTAGCAATTATTGTAAAATATGAGTAATTTTAAAAAAGTTGTCAAAAGAGATCTCATTCTCTAGAAATATACTAAACTATTTATGGACAAAGTAATCCAAGTGGGGTGGGGACACAAAATATGGGGGTATAGATGAAACAACGGCTGTAACTTTATAACTGTTGGCACTAGATGATGGGTATTTCAGGGTTCATTATACAAAACTCATGATTTTGTGTACATTTGAACTTTCCTATATGAGTAAAAACAGGTAACGTTTTCAGAAATGCTATTCATAAATGTCTAGAGAACAGAACTGCAAGATGAAAACCTATACAACATGGAAGACAGAATTGCCATGTGACGCCCTACCAATTCCATCCCAAAACAGCCGGCCCCTAAAAAAGGCAGCTGCCAATTTATCGTATACTGACCCCTTTGCAAAATGAGATGTGATGGTGGTTTGCCTGGTGCTTTTCCTTGTAATCCTGGGACTAGGTGGAGGTTCAGCTGTTTAAAGAAAAAAAAGCATTAAAAAGAAAAAAAAAAGCCACTATGAATAGAAAGCCCACAGCAATAACGCAGCTCAACATTACTAAGCTATTGCAGGAAGCCAGGTTCTAAGGACTAAGCATCTTTGCATTTTTATTCTAGCCAATAACCAGCTTGCTAATGTTGGCAGTTAGCACCTGCCAGTTTGCTGAGCCATATCATGTCAGTTATTTGAGGGGCCAAATGCTAAAGAAGGCCAGGAAACAGAGCCTCTTGTTAAAATAACAAAAGATGAAGTGGGCCAGGCACAGTGGCTCACGTCTATAATCCCAAAACTTTGAGAGGCCGAGGTGGGAAAATAATCCAAGCTCAGGTATTCGAGAACAGCCTGGACAACATGGCAAAACCCCATCTCTACTAAAAATACAAAAAAAATTAGCTGGGCGTGGTGGTACACACCTATAATCCCAGCTATTCAAGAGGCTGAGGTACAAGAATCACTTGAACCTGGGAGATGGGGGTTGCTGTGAGCCAAGATGGCGCCACTGTACACAGCCTTGGCGACAGGGCAAGACCCTGTCTCTTAAAAAAAAAAAAAAAGAAAAAAAAGAAATAGGCCGGGTGCAGTGGCTCATGCCTGTAATCCCAGCACTTTGAGAGGCAAGACGGGCAGATCATAAGGTCAAGAGATCAAGACCATCCTGGCCAACATGGTGAAACCCTGTCTCTATTAAAAATACAAAAATTAGCTGGGCATGGTGGCACATGCCTGTAGTCCCAGCTCCTCGGGAGGCTGAGGCAAAAGAATCACTTGAACCCAGGAGGTGGAGGTTGTGGTGAGCCGAGATTGTGCCACTGCACTCCGGCCTGGCGACAGAGTGAGACTCCATCTCAAAAAAAATAAAATAAAGGGCCGGGTGCGGTGGCTTACGCTTGTAATCTCAGCACTTTGGGAGGCCAAGGCAGGTGGATCACCTGAGGTCAGGAGTTCGAGACCACCTTGGCCAACATGGTGAAACCCTGTCTCTACTAAAAATACAAAAATTAACTGGGCATGGTGGCACATGCCTCCATCTCAAAAAATAAAATAAAAATTAAAAGAAAATAAAATAAGGCTGGGCACAGTGGCTCACGCCTGTAATCCCAACACTTTGGGAGGCCAAGGCAGGTGGATCACGAGGTCGGGATATTGAGACCATTCTGGCTAACACAGTGAAACCCCATCCACTAAAAATACAAAAAATCATCCAGGCGTGGTGGCGGATGCCTGTAGTCCCAGCTACTTGGGAGGCTGAGGCAGGAGAATGGCATGAACCTGGGAGGCGGAGCTTGCAGTGAGCCAAGATCATGCCACTGGGCGACAGAGCAAGATTCTGTCTCAAAAATAATAATAAAATAAAATAAAATAAAATAAAAATGAAGTGGCTGAGAACCAGACCTGAGCTCAAGTACTATCCTATTGTTTATTTTTTAAAAAATTCCAGAAGAGGCTGGGCGCGGTGGCTCATGCCTGTAATCCCAGCACTTTGCGAGGTTGAGGTGGGCGGATCATGAGGTCAGGAGATCGAAACCATCCTGGCTAACACGGTGAAAACCCGTCTCTACTAAAAAATACAAAAAAAATTAGCCGGCCTGGTGGCGGGCGCCTGTAGTACTCGGCGGGTGCCGAGTAGTCCCAGCTACTCGGGAGGCTGAGGCAAAAGAATGGCATGAACCCGGGAGGCAGAGCTTGCAGTGAGCTGAGATTGCGCCACTGCACTCCAGCCTGGGAGACAGCGAGACTCCGTCTCAAAAAAAAAAAAAAAAATTCCAGAAGAGTTCCTTTGCCTACAAACTGGGCAAGAGTCTGAGAATAAATGTTTAGTTTAACCAGGTATATAAGGTCTTAGAAGGAGTAAGTATTTGTAGCACTTGTCATCTGCAATCTGTCACACATGTAGCCATGTTTTGGGATCTAATGCTGCAACTTGGTCAAAAACAAATTTTTTTTTTTTTTTTGAGACAGTGTCTCACTCTTGTTGCCCAGGCTGGAATTACAGGTGCCCGCCACCACTTCTGGCAAATTTTTTGTATTTTCAGTAGAGACAGGGTTTTGCCATGTTGGGCAGGCTGGTCTCCAACTCCTGACCTCAGGTGATCCAGCCACCTTGGCCTCCCAAAGTGCAGGGATTACAGGCATAAGCCACCGCATCCCCAGCTAAGACAAAATTTAAAGATGTACACATCTAAGCTAGTTAGGAAGTGTCCAGTAATTACTAGTGAGGATGTGTACAAAAGAAAGGAACCTGGAAACACTGACCCGGGGTCCAAGTTTAACTGCCCTCTTATATGCTACCAAAGCCTCCTTCTAGGTTGAAAATGAGCCAAATGGGGCCGGGCACGGTGGCTCACGCCTGTAATCTCAGCACTTTGGGAAGCTAAGGCGGGAGGACCACTTGAGGTCAGAAGTTCCAGACCAGTCTGGCCAACGTGGTGAAACCCCATCTCTACTAAAAATACAAAAATTAGCTGGGCGTGGTGGTGCCCACCTATAATACTAGCTACTTGGGAGGCTGAGGCAAGAGAATCGCTTGAAACTGGGAGGCGGAGGTTGCAGTGGGCTGAGATCGTGCCATTGCACTCTAGCCTGGAAGACAGAGCAAGACTGTCATAAAAAAAAGAAAAAGAAAGAAAGAAAGAAAGAAAGAAAGAAAGAAAGAAAGAAAGAAAGAAAGTCAGTCAGTCAAGCGGGGCCAGGCGTGGTGGCTTATGCCTGTAATCCCAGCACTTTGGGAGGCCGAGGTAGGCAGATTACTTGAGGTCAGGAGTTCCGGACCAGCCTGGCCAATATGGTAAGACCCCATCTCTACTGAATACAAAAATTAGCTGGGTGTGGTGGCACATGCCTCTAATCCCAGTTGCTCGGGAGGCTGAGGCAGGAGGATCTCTTGAACCTGGGAGGCAGAGGTTACAGTGAGCCGAGGTTACACCACCATGCTCCAGCCTGGGCAACACAGTGAGACTCCATCTCAAAAACAGTTAAAAATAAAAGGAATCATCTGCTCTTACACTTAGCCTCTCCATCGGACTTGCTCCTCCTGGGCGTGCGAGGTTTGGAAAGGGGTTTGGGGGGGCTGTTGGCATCTGCCATTGCCACTCTACGGTCTTCACTTCTTGCTTGGTTCCCGTTTTCTAGACGTCCATTCACTTCCCGGTTGCAAGCATGAGCACCGTTCTCCAAGGACAAATCTTTATTTAAAAGGGATTTGACTTTAGCCAGGTAGCCCTCCTACAGCAGGAAAGGATAATTTAAGTAGCAGTGAATGTAAACAAGTGTCAGAGAACAAGGAAACACATGTGTTTCCTTCATCATCATCATCATCATCATCATCATCATCATCATCATCAGGCAATGAGGACAGCTGGGGATCTTGCTGCCTCCCTGGTCACAGACAAGTTACTAGGAGGAGACATTTTTCTAGAGGCTGGGATGCTGAGAACTGACTTACCTCAGATAATTCTTCTTTACGTAATTTGGTTTCCAAGTCACATAACTGATTCTTTATTTCTGTTTGCAAAAATTCGTGCAAGAGATTCAATTTCTCCTTCACACATTCCTAAGGGAAGGATATAGGTTTAGCAGTCCCCACATTCCCAAGCTATTCACTAATGGACTAATACACAAGTTATTGAGCTGCCTGATCACGTCACAATGACTGAATGGCAGGCAATACTGTCTCGGCCAAAACACTAAACAGTCATGAAATGTGTTCAGGGAATTTCCATTAGGATCACTTCACTCCTATCTCCAAAGTGGTGAAAAATGGGAAAGTTGGAGGTGAGATGGAGATATATCATGGTTTATAAGAACAATACTGTGCTTCTGTAAAGTGTCGGCCAGGCACAGTGACTCACACCTGTAATCCCAGCACTTTGGGAGGCCGAGGCAAGTGGATTGCTTTGAGCCCCAGAGTTCAAGACCAGCCTGGGGCGACATGACGAAATCCCATCTTTACAAAAAATATTTAAAAATTAGCTGGGCATAGTGGCTTGAGCCTGTAGTTAGAGCTACTCGGGAGGCTGAGTGGGAAAATCACTTGAGCCTGGGAGGTGAAGGTTGCAGTGAGCCAAAATTGTGCCACTGCACTCCAGCCTGGGCTACAGAATAAGACCCTATCTCAAAACGATAACAAAAACACAATAAAACAGTGTTACCAGGACAAGTTACAATCCAGAGTAGATTGTTTAGGAACTGAGATTGGTTAAAAAAAAAAAAAAAAAACCTGGGCCAGGTGCGGTGGCTCATGCCTGTAATTCCAGCACTTTGAGAGGCCAAGGTGGGCAGATCACGAGCAGAAATTCTGGCCAACATGGTGAAACCCCATCTCTACTAATAATATAAAAATTAGCTGGGCGTGGTGGCACGTGCCTATAGTCCCAGCTACTTGGGAGGCCAAGGCAGGAGAACAGCTTGAATCCAGGAGGCGGAGGTCACAGTGAACCGAGATCGTGCCATTGCACTCTAGCCTGGGCAACAGAGTGAGACTCCGTCTCAAAAAAAAAAAAAAAAAAAACCACCACCACCACCCAACTATTAGCAGCAAATTAGTGCTGACATTTAACAAGAATATCCAAATTATCTCTGAAACTTCATGGGAAAAAATGCAAAATCCATTTAAAGAAAACAAACTTATTTTTATGAGCCACAAAGTGTGTCAGTCAGATTTGGTAATAAGAAAAATTTTAAGGTGCAGATTACCTTTTCTGTTAAACTGTCTCTTTCCAAATCTTTGAGCCTGGGAGGAAGAAATAGGGGAGAAAATACAAACACTTGTTAAGCAACTTCATTTGCCTGTAAGAATATCACAGTTCTAAAGAAGTTTTGGACACAAACAAGTTTAACACATGAGTGTTAGATAAGCTGGCTTTTGTCTCCCTGCAAGAGTCTAGAGTGTCCTACTGGAATGCCTAATGCTAAGAAGTCATCTGATCTGAACAAGGTTCCCCTTCTGGGGGTCATTTTTCTGATGATTGTGAGATTACATAGCAGCTCTGTATCAGAATATGTATATATGTGTGTGTGTGTATATATATATATACACACACACATACATACATACACACACAGCAGCTCTGTAACAGAATATGTGTGTGTATATATATACACACATATATAAACATACATACATATACATTATATAGATAGATAGACAGACAGACAGACAGACAGACAGACAGACAGACATGGAGTCTTGCTCTGTTGCCCAGGCTGGAGTGCAGTGGTACAATCTCAGCTCACTGCAACCCTCACCTTCTGGGTTCAAGTGATTCTCTCACCTCAGCCTCCCGAGTAGCTGGGATTATAGGCGCCACCAGCCTCGTTAATTTTTTGTATTTTGAGTAGAGACAGGGTTTCACCATGTTGGCCAAGCTGGTCTTGAATTCCTGACCTCAAGTGATCCGCCTGCCTCAGTCTCCTTAAGTGCTAGGATTACAGGCGTGAGCCACCATGTCTGGCGTGTGTGTGTGTGTGTGTGTATATATATATATATTTTTTTTTTGAGATAGGGTTTTGCTCTTGTTGCCCAAGCTGGTGTGCAATGGTGCGATCTCAGCTCACCACAACCTCTGCCTCCCAGGTTCAAGCGATTCTCCTGGCTCAGCATCCCGAGTAGCTGGGATTACAGGCATGCACCACCACACCCAGCTAATTTTATATTTTTAGCAGAGACAGGGTTTCTCCGTGTTGGTCAGGCTGGTTTCGAACTCCTGACCTTAGGTGATCCGCCTGCCTCAGCCTCCCAAAGTGCTGGGGTTACAGGCGTGAGCCATCATGCCCAGCCTGTATATTTTAAAAGGTACCAGGGACCAGGCATGGTGGCTCACGCTTATAATCCCAGCACTTTGGGAGGCCAAGGCGAGCGGATCACTTGATACCAGGTGTTCAGACCAGCCTGGGCAACATGGCGAAACTCCATCTCTACAAAAATACAAAAATTAGTGGCTGGGCTGGTGGCTGATGCCTGTAATCCCAACACTTTGGGAGGCCGAGGTGGGTGGATTACCTGAGGTCAAGGGTTTGAGACTAGCCTGGCCAACATGGCAAAACCCCATCTCTACTAAAAATACAAAAATTAGCCGGGCATGGTGGTGGGTGGCTGTAATCCCAGCAACTTGGGAGGCTGAGGCAGGAGAATCACTTGAACCCAGGAGGCGGAGGTTGCAGTGAGCCGGTCACACCATTGCACTCTAGCCTGGGCAACAAGAGTGAAACTCTGTCTCAAAAAAAAAAAAAAAAAATAGCTGGGTTTGGTGGCATGTGCTTGTGGTCCCAGTTACTTGGGAGGCTGAGGAAGGAAGATCACCTGAGCCCGGGAGGTGGAGGCCACAGTGAGCCGTGACTGCATCACTGCACTCCAGTCTAGGAGACAGAGTGAGACCCTGACTCAAAAAGATACCAGGAAAGAGGGGGCAGGTCATATAGTTGGGGCCCTTCCCTAAGGGAAATGACCTACAGCTGGTCTTTCTCCAGTTGGGTCTGACAACAGCCCATAACAAGGTGTGCCACAGTATGGCCAGTGTCAGAATGAGTAGCCCAGGGCCACAGGACACTGTGGGGAACAGCCAGCTGATGTTCCTAAAGGCCTGGTGGGGGGTGGTGGCATTTTAATGAGGATGAAATGGGGGAGTCAAGCATCTAGGGAAGCAAGGGGTAACCATATACAGGGTGGATAGAGGTGAAGTTAGAGGAGGTGGCTGGCGCCTCCCCGAATAACTCATTCTTCAGGATGTCTCTAGCTAATCATTCCTAAATGTAGAACTGCCAGGAGTTTGCCTGGAAAATCGTGGTCTGATTTGATTACTGACAATTAGTGGCTTGACTCTTACGGGGACAAAGAGGGAAAAAATAAAAACAATAGCCAGGTGCAGTGCTGCAGTGCTGCGTGCCTGTAACCCCAGCTACTCAGGAGGCTGCGGTGGGAGGATGGCTTGTGGCCAGGAGTTCAAGTCCAGCCTGGACAACATAGGGAGATCCTATCTCTTCAGAAAAAAATAAGGAACAAGAAGAGAAGGTACCAAGGAAACGGAGAGGAACACAGGCTGTTGTTCCCAGCCTGGGTGCTAACTACAGACTGTGGGGTGAGAACAGGTCTAACCAGCTGGGTAAGTGTCTGTTGGTGGAGAGAAGGTGCCCCAGGCAGGGACCAGGCCACTGCCATCTCTGACCTTCCCACCTAGCACCTGCACAGACAGGTGCTCAGTTATCATTTGCCCGAAGGGCAGAAGTGGCTCCTCCAGGCTGGCCTTCCTAGAGGGTAAGTGCAGGCAGCAGCATGAGGAATGCTTTGCTGGACCGATGTCTTACAGCGGCTGCTGTGGGTCATGCGGGACCTGATTCCCCATCAGCGCCGCTCACATCTGAGCACCTGCTGAATGCCAGGCCCTGCTCCAGGCAATGAGCTAAGTGATTAGATGTAGGTGTCACTAGGCAGGGACTTCCTGACTTGCTGCGTGGTTAGGAAAGACCATTCTGTAGGGCCGGGCGCGGTGGCTCACGCCTGTAATCCCAGCACTTTGGGAGGCTGAGGCGGGCGGATCATGACGTCTGGAGATTGAGACCATCCTGGCTAACACGGTGAAACCCCGCCTCTACTAAAAATACAAAAAATTAGCCAGGTGTGGTGGCAGGCGCCTGTAGTCACAGCTACTCGGGAGGCTGAGGCAGAAGAATGGCGTGAACCCAGGAGGCAGAGCTTGCAGTGAGCCGAGATCATGCCACTGCACTCCAGCCTGGGCGACAAAGCGAAACTCTGTCTCAAAAACAAAAAAAAAAAAGGACTGCTGTGTAGAAGAGACACTTAGCACCCTGCAAACACAGTGGTAATATAGACTGTATATTATATACACTGTATCACTTGGACTCAAGGTGCTGCAAGGTCAGGCGAGATGCAGTAACTCATGCCTGTAATCCCAGCACTGTGGGAGGTCAAGGCAGGAGGATCACTTGAGGTCAGGAGTTTGAGACCAGCCTGGGCTACATTGAGAGATCCCATCTCTACAAAAAAAATGTAAAAATTAGCTGGGTGTGGTTAGTGTGCACCTGTGGTGCCAGCTACTTGGGAGGCTGAGGTGGGAGGATCACTTGAGCCTGGGAGGTTGAGGCTGCAATGAGTTATGATGGTACCACTGCAATCCAGCCTGTTCAGCCTGGGCAACAGAGCAAGACCCTGTCTCAAAGAAAAAAAAAAAAAAAGATGCTTTGACATTAGGATTTCCAGGAGCACAAGGAACCTCTTCCAGGCAAAAGTCATTCTACCCTTGTAGCAACTGGGGTCCAAGGAGAGCCTTAAGTCAGGAGGGCTACAGAAACTGGTACTTCTGGCCAGAGGCACACACGCTGTGGTAACAGCATTACACTTGACTTCTCCGTCACTCCGCTGAGAAAACTGGAAGGACATGGCTTCTACCTCGACCAAGCCAGCCAGTCTCCTGATCCCGAGGTTGCCTGGGGTGTGAAGGACAAGGCTCAACTGATTGTGGAGACCAAGGTGTCCTTGCAGAATGGGTCTGCTTTCTTTCAACCCCTCTTATGAACTGGGATATTTAGCCTGGCAAAGAGAATAGAGAAACCTTCAAAACCCCTAGAATGTCTCATCCAGTAGAGACTGGATTTAACCTGCCTGACCCCAGGGTGACAGGTGGGATCCCAGGCAGGCAGTGAGGAGCTGGCGGGAGGGTCACTTTAGAGACATCCCTTCCCTGGTAAAACTGTGATGACACCAATCACACCTGCTGAAACCAGGAGGGTCGCAGACAGCCGTGAAGGACGTAGCAGAGGACTCAGAATGCTGGCTTAGTGCCCAGCCTGAGACCCTATGATTCCTTCCTAGTGTTTCCCTCAGAGATTATCCCTCCGCAGAGGGGAGATAAGATATATATAAACAGCTGGCCCTGCATGGTGGCTCATGCCTGTAATCCCAGCACTTTGGGAGGCCAAGGCGGGCGGATCACCTGAGGTCAGGAGTTCAAGACCAGCCTGACCAACAATGAAGAAACTCTGTCTCTACTAAAAATCCAGAATTAGCCAGGCATGGTGGCACATGCCTATAATCCCAGCTACTCAGGAGGCTGAGGCAGGAGAATCGCTTGAACCCGGGAGGTGGAGACTGCGGTGAGCCGAGGTCGAGCCATTGCACTCCAGCCTGGGCAATAAGAGTGAAACTCCGTCTCAAAAAAAAAAAAAAAAAAAAAAAAAAAAAAAAAAGATGTATATGAACAACCACAGAGGAATAAGGCAAATACACGCCTGCGGGCTTCCCAAGAGAAAGGGTATAACAGCCTCAGGAAGAGGTTGAGAGCTCTGTGCGAACCGGGCACAGGAAGCTGCTCAAACAGGGGCACCATCGAGAAGCAGCTGGCTCTGGAAACATACAAGAAACAAACGCGAGACTGGCCACATACAGGGAGGGAAAGGCACCTCCAGAGAGGAGGCTGGAGACAGTCAGAGGCAGGGCAGAAGCATCACACTTATCAATCTTGTTCCGTAGTTAACAAACCACCAAAGCAGTCAAGGGGGAGTAGAACCAATGACATCAGAACCATGTTAAGAAAACTAACCCGGCAGAGGTATCTAGTATAGATTGGATAGGAAGAAATTATAAAACGTTAGATTACTGTAACACCTCTACACCAGAAATGCTGGTCTGAAATACAGCAGACCATGGCTGGGCACAGTGGCTCATGGCTGTAATCTCTACACTCGGGAAGCCAGGACAGGAGGATCACTTGAGCTCAGGAATTCGAGACTAGCCTGGGCAACAGAGTGAGACCCTGTCTCTACAAGAAAGAATAATTAGCTGAGTGTGGTAGAATGCACCTGTAGTCCTAGCTACTCGGGAGGCAGAGGCAGGAGGATCACTAGAGCTCAGGAATTTGTGACCAGCCTGGGCAATACAGTGAGACCCTGTCTCTACAAGAAAACAGTAATTAGCTGGGTATGATAGCATGCACCTGTACTCCTAGCTGCTCAGGAGGCCGAGGTGGAAGGATCACTAGAGCCCAGGAATTTGAGACCAGCCTGGGCAACACAGTGAGACCCTGTCTCTACAAAAAATAGTAATTAGCTGGGTGTGGTGGCATGCACCTATAGTCTTAGCTACTCAGGAGGCTGAGGCGGGAGGATCACTAGAGCCCAGGAATTCAAGACCAGCCTGGGCAACACAGCGAGACCCTGTCTCTACAAAAAATAGTAATTAGTAATTATCTGGGTGTGCTAGCATGTACCTATAGGCCTAGCTACTCGGGAAGCTGAGGCGGGAGGATCAATAGAGCCCAGGAATTCAAGACTAGCCTGGGCAACACAGCAGAGACTCCGCCTAAACAAAAAATAGTAATTAGCTTGGTGTGGTAGCATGCACCTGTGGTCCTAGCTACTCAGGAGACTGAGGCAGGAGGATCACTAGAGCCCAGTGAGCTATAATTGTGCCGCTGCATTCCAGCCTGGGTGACAGAGCAAGACCTTGTCTCTAAAAATAAAATATAGTGGACCATGCAAGACAAGTTACAAGTCTCTGTCAAACCAGCTTCTTCAGGCTGGCTGCATGGCAGCTGGAGCAGGGCTGCCCAAGAAGGCATCTGCAGTAGGCAAAAGAGTAGACCCACTGGGCGCGGTGGCTCATGCCTGTAATCCCAGCACTTTGGGAGGCTGAATCGGGTAGATCACCTGAGCTCAGGAGTTCAAGACCAACCTGGGCAACATGGCAAAACCCCATCTCTACTAAAAATACAAAAATCAACCGGACTTGGTGGCTCACGCCTGTAATCTCAGCTACTCAAGAGGCTGAGGCACAAGAATCATTTGAACCCAGGAGGCAGAAGTTGCAGTGAGCCGAGATCATGCCACTGCACTCCAGCCTGGGCGACAGAGCGAGACTCCATCTCAAAAAGAGTGGACCCACCAAAAAATGTTCATGCCCTAATCCCTGGAACCTGTGAATATATTACTTTACGTGGCAAAAGTGACTTTGCAGATGTAACTAGGAATACAGCCCTTGAGATGGGGAGATTATCCTGGATTATCTGGGGTGGGCCCAATCTAATCACTTCAGTCCTTAAGAGCACAGAACCTTTCTAGCTGCAGAGAGTGGGCAACGTTGGAGGACGGGTCAGAGAGAGATGCAATCCGCAAATGCTGAGTTTAAAGGTAGAGGAAGGGGGCATGAGCCGAGGGATGAGACCGCCTCCAGAAACGGGCAATGATCCTCAGAACCAGTGAAAAAAATGGGACCTGAGTCTTACAACTACCAACTTCTGCCAACACCCCAAAATAGGAAACAGATTCTCCCCTGCAGCCCCCAGAAAGGAATGCAGGCTTCTTACACCTTGATTTTCGTCCGGTGAGACCCACATCAGATTTCTGAACTGCCTAAGATAATAAGTGTATGTCCTTTAAGCCGGCAAGTTTGAGGCAAGACCCTCCACCTGCAAAAAGATTATGACTCGCTGAAGACTCAGATTATTTTATTTTATTTTATTTTTTTTTTTTTTTGAGAAGGAGTCTCGCTCCTTCACCCAGGCTGGAGTGCAATGGTGCGATCTCGGCTCACTGCAGGCTCCGCCCCCCGGGGTTCATGCCATTCTCCTGCCTCAGCCTCCCGCGTAGCTGGGACTACAGGCGCCAGCCACCTCGCCCGGTTAATTTTTTGTATTTTTAGTAGAGATGGGGTTTCACCGTGTTAGCCAGGATGGTCTCGATCTCCTGACCTCGTGATCCGCCCACCTCGGCCTCCCAAAGTGCTGGGATTACAGGCGTGAGCCACCGCGCCCGGCCTATTTTTTTTTTTTTTTGAGACAGAGTCTCACTCTGTTGCCCAGGCTGGAGTTCAGTGGCGCGATCTCGGCTCACTGCAACCTCCGCCTCCCAGGTTCAAGCAATTTTCCTGCCTCAGCTTCCCATGGAGGTGGGACTATAGGCGCGTGCCACCACACCTGGCTAATTTTTTTTTGTATTTTTAGTAGAGACGGGGTTTCACCGTGTTAGCCAGGATGGTCTCGATTTCCTGACCTTGTGATCCGCCCGCCTCGGCCTCCCGAAGTGCTGGGATTACAGGCGTGAGCCACTGCGCCTGGCTGATTTTTTTTTTTTTTTTTTTTTTTGAGACAGAGTCTCACTCCTTCACCCAGGCTAGAGTGCAGTGGTGTAATCTCGGCTCACTGCAACCTCCGCCTCCGGGTTCAAGCAATTCTCCTGCCTCAGCCTCCCAAGCAGCTGGAACTACAGACACACACCACCACGCCCGGCTATTTTTTGTATTTTTAGTAGAGATGGGGTTTCACTATGTTGGCCAGGCTGGTCTCGAACTCCTGGCCTCAAGTGATCCACCCACCTCAGCCTCCCAAAGTGCTAGAATTACAGACATGAGCCACCGCACCCGGCCTAGATGACTGTATTTTTTAAGTAATATTTTTCATTAAGGTATGTACAATGTTTTAGATATAATACTACTGCATAGTTAAGACTTACAGTGTAATAATTTTTGAGACAGGGTCTTGCTCTGTCACCCAGGCTGGAGTGCAGTGGCACAATCATGGCAAACTGCAGCCTCGACCTCACGGGTTCAAGTGATCCTCCCACCTCTGCCTCCGGAGTAGCTGAGACCCCAGATGCATGCCACCACTTTTGGCTTTGTTTTTTTTTTTTTTTTTTTTTTTGAGATGGGGGGTCTTCCTATGTTGCCCAGACTAGTCTTGAACTCCTTGGCTCAAGCAATCCTCCTGCCTCGGCCTCCCAAAGTGCTGGGATTACAGGCATGAGCCACTGCACACGGCCTAGTCTAATAACTTTTACACATACTGGGAAACCAAAACGTGTGTGTGACTCACTTTCTTGCTAGATTCACTTTACTGCAGTGGTCTGGAACCAAACCCACAGCATCCCCACTGTACACACAGGACCACGTAATAATCAGTGATGAAGGGCTTTGGACAGGTGCTGCTCTCAACACATCTATACCGATAAGCTCAGTCTTCCTAACACCACTGTCGAGCAGGCAGCCCCACTCCCTTTTTATAGATGAAACACCAAGGCACCAAGAAGTTCAATAACTTAGACATACAGCTGGCAAGTAGGGCAGGATTTGAACCCCAGCAGTCTGTACCCCTAGAATTCTACCACAGGGGAGCAAAACAAGAGGTAAGTCAATTTTGCCTTATTCAGTATGTACTCAGTAGTAGCCAAGGAACTGGAGTTAAGAGTTCAAGACCTAGCTTAATCCAATCACAGAATGACTAGCAGTAAGAAAGCTGTAGCAGTTACGAAAGCTAATCAGTTGTGCGAAGGAGGCTGCTAGCATCAGTGTTAATCCAGGCTGTATAGGGGAAGAGCTGGCATGGAAGCATTCGAGTCTACTGTGCTCCAAGATGCAGATACAGTGAATATGGCAGACACGCTCTGGTAACAGACCCTGAAATAATCACTAATTTCAGTGTTATAATGGCACCATGCGGGGTACACCGACAAAATTCAACACTCTTATTGTGGAGAAGCAAGCCTAGCTGTCTGAGAGCAGGCTTAAGAATGAATTAACAGGCCAGGCACAGTGGCTCACACCTGTAATCCCAACACTTTGTGGGGCTGAGGCAGGCGGATCACTTGAGTCCAGGAGTTCAACACCAGCCTGGCCAACACAGTAAACCCTGGTTTCTACTAAAAATAAGAAAAAGTTAGCCAGGCGTGGTGGCACATGCCTGTAATCCCAGCTACTCAGGAGGCTAAGGCAGGAGAATCGCTTGAACCCAGGAGGTGGAGGTTGCAGTGAGCCAAGTTCGCACCACTGCACTCCAGCCTGGGCGACAGCATGAGACTCTGTCTCAAAAATAAAATAAAATAAAAACAATGAACCAGCTGGACACCATCATACCTGTAATCCCAGCATTTTGGGAGGCTAAGGCAAGTGGATCACTTGAGGTCAAGAGTTTGAACCAGCCTGGTCAACATGGCAAAACCCAGTCTCTAACAAAAATACAAAAATTACTTGGGCTTGGTGGCGGGTGCCTGTAATCCCAGCTACTCGGGACACTGAAGTAGGAGAATTGCTTGAACACGGGAGGCGGAGGTTGCAGTGAGCCGAGATCATGGCCACTGCACTCCAGCCTGGGCGACAGAGCAAGACTCAGCCTCGAGGGGGAAAAAAAAAAAAATTAGCTGGGCGTGGTGGTGCACACCTGTAATCCCAGCTACTTGGGAAGCTGAGACAGGAGAATTGCTTAAGCTCAGGAGGTGGAGGCTGCAGTGAGCTGGGATCACACCATTGCACTGCAGCCTGGGCCACTGAGCAAGACCCTGCCTCAATTAAAAAAAAAAAAAAATCTAAGTTTCAGGTACTGTTGGATGCCATGTTTGTTTATTTTTCATTTAATGAAATATTTTCAAAATGTAAAAAAAAAAAATCTGTGGAGTCATGTAAACTACAATTTCAATGTCTACCACATGGTCAAAAGCAGTCCTCCAAAACTCCAATGCCTACAGTGAAGCAATCTGAGTTTAAAGAAATGTGGAACCCAGGGTCAATGGTGGATTGTAAGGCTCACCTAATGGGATTCCAATTCAGCCAAACAAAATATTTGCACAGGGCCAACAGGGCCCCTGAGCCAGTGGCAACCCCAGTTGAAGGGAAAGGCTTTGGCAAGCAGCGGACCTTGGCAGGAATTCCTGCTTCCTGGCAGTTAACTCCTACAGCATCCACTTTTAAGAACTCTTGAGGAATAATGGCTGGGCCCAGTGGCTCACGCCTGTAATCTCAGCCCTTTGGGAGGCCAAAGCAGAGGACTGCTTCAGCCCAGGAGTTCAAGACCAGCCTGGGCAACAAAGCAAGACCCTCATCTCTAAAAAAAAATTTTTTTTTTTCTGAGACAGAGTTTCACTCCTGTTGCCCAGGCTGGAGTGCAATGGTGCAATCTTGGCTCACTGCAACCTCCGCCTCCCAGGTTCAAGCGATTCTCCTGCCACAGCCTCCCGAGTAGCTGGGATTACAGGTGCCCGCCACCATACCTGGCTAATTTTTTTGTATTTTTAGTAGAGATGGGGTTTCGCCACGTTGGCCAGGCTGGTCTCAAACTCCTGACCTCAGGTGATCCGCCCATTTCGGCCTCCCAAAGTGCTGGGATTACAGACGTGAGCCACCGTGCCCAGCCTTCTAAAAAATTTTTTAAGGATTAGCTGGGCATGGTGGCATGTGCCAGCCACTCAGGAGGCTAAGGCAGGAGGACTGCTTGAGCTCAGGGGTTCGAGGCTGCAGTAAGCCATGATTGTGCCACTGCATTCCAGCCTGGGTGACACAGTGAGATCCTGTCTCTTAAAAAAACAACTGAAAAAAACAAGCTAAGTTAGCCACTAGCATGTGAACCTTTATGTGCCATGCATATTCTCATTTAACCCAATACCAGCTGAAAACCCACGTCATTATTCCTAGACTATGGATATAGAGGTGGCATACGCTTGTTTAAGGTCATGGAGCCAGTGGAGGCCATGTTTTCAAGAAGGCTGGGCAGGCTGGGCATGGTGGCTCACACCCGTAATCCCAACACCTTGGGAAGCTGAGGCAGGAGGATCACTTGAGGCCAGGAATCGAAGACCAGCCTGAGCAACATGGCAAGACCCCGTCTCTATAAAATAAAAAAAAAGGAATAAAAAAGGAAGGCCGGGTCCAAACTTCTCTGAATTGGGTGTAACATCATGAAGCCAGGCACTTTCATAATTTCACTTCCATTCCATTTTAAATCAAGTTTTATTTTGGGAGGATACTGGCACAGATGATTCAAGAAGATATATACCCACTAACTGGTTAAGAAGTGGTTTGACTATAATCCCAGCACTTTGGGAGGCTGAGGCAGGTGGATCACTTGAGGTCAAGTGTTCAAGACCAGCCTGGCCAACATGGAGAAACCCCGACTCTACTGAAAACACAAAAATTAGCCAGGCGTGGTGATATGCACCTGTAATCCCAGCTACTTGGGAGGCTGAGGCAGGAGAATCACTTGAACCCCGGAAGTAGAGGTTGCAGTGAGCCAAGATCACGCCACTGCATTCCAGCCTGGGTGAAAGAACGAAACTCCATCTCGAAAAAAAAAAAAAAAAAAACAAAAAAAAAAACGACAAAGTAGTAGTTAAGGCATGATGGCTCATACTTGTAATCCTAACCTTTGGGACACATAGGCAGGAGGACTGCTTGAGGGCAGGGGTTTAAGACCAGCCTGGGCAATATGGTGAAACCTCACGTATACAGAAACAAAAACTAAGAAAGTCAGCTGGGCATGGTGGTGGGCACCTGTGGTCCCAGCTTCTCAGGAGGCTGAGGATCCCTTGAGCCCAGGAGTTCAAGGCTACAATGAGTTATAATTGTGCCAGGGCACTCCAGCCTGGACAACAGAGTGAGACCCATCTCTAAAAATAAAAAGTGTTTCTTTTTTTGAGACAGTGTCTCACTGTCACCCAGGCTGGAGTGCAGTAGCGTGATCTCGGCTCGCTACATACAGCCTCAACCTCTGGGGCTCAAGTGATACTCCCACCTTAGTCTGTTGAGTAGTTGGGACCAGAGGCGCACAGCACTACTCCTGGCTAATTTTTGTATTTTTAGTAGAGATGGGGTTTTGCCCTGTTGCCCAGGCTGGTCTCAAACTCCTGGCTCAAGAGATTCGTCCGCCACTGCCTCCCAAATTGCTGGGATTACAGGCGTAAGCCACAGCACCCAGCCTTCAAAAAAAGAAAGAAAAGAAAAAGGGGGGTGTTGAACCAAATATCCATCCCTCCCCAAAGACCCAAATCAGAACTGGACTGGCCCAACCAGGTCATTTAACAAGCCCAAGGAAATAGAAAAATGGCAAAGAGTGCTTTCACAAATCCAGCTGGAAGTGTCCACGCCTGGTGAGGGTTCCTATGACTCATGCACACCTCACTTGAACAAATTTTCAGGAATGAACTGATGGCGTTCATGAACAAGGGGCTGGGACCAGTGCTCCCACTGATCCTTGTGCACGGAAGTTGGACAGAGGCATGAACTGCTAAAGCCAGGGCCTCCAACATTAGACACACACACTAAAGAACACACCCATGAACACACACAAACACACACGAAAGTGTAGCCAGTTCTCATTAGCAAGACTTCCCTGATGCCCAGGGCTCACAGACACAGATTTACAGGAAAAGACCAACCATGCAGCCTTCACGTTTCCTGGGCCCTGCGCTGCAATGCACGGTTAAAGTTCCTGCCAAAACATGGACTTTCCCAAGGAGCAAGAACCACACAGTCCCAAGTGACAGAATGAGTTCCCCCCAAGGAAGGCTGGGCTCTCAAACATGAGCCAGCCCAGCCCAGGCCCCGACGGGTGACATCCGTCTCTGGAGGCCGCCATCGGGATGCACAGCTTTGGGGGAAAGGCACTGAGGGACCCCCCACCACAGAAGCGCCCCTGGGGACCGGGCCGGACACCGGAAGTGGAGGCCGAAGTGCCGGTGCCCGAAGGGTGTCCGTTGGCCGCGGGCTGCCCACTTCCTGTGCGACCAAGCTGGAGGCAGGAGCCCGGCCCACCGCTGCTTGGAGAAGGGGACCCCGGAGACGAACCCAAAGCTTGCTGTATTTGGGGATCAAAAGAGAACCCCCACCCCGCCTAGTTTCTAGCCACCAGGGAGCTACGGAGGAATCCACGGCCCATTTTGGCGCCAAACAGCCCGGGCACGCGCGACCGGAAGTGCCACCCTGCCCGCGCCAACTGCCGCTGCGCGCCGCACCACCCCACGCATGCGCGCCCGTCTGTCAGCAGCGGCCACCGGCCACCCCAAGGGGAAGCGACCCCCCACCCAGCTCCCTGCCTGGACCCCCGAGTCCGCGTCCTCCCCCATGGTACCTACCGCCTGCGGACATCGTCGGGCAGCGAGATGGCCGGGACGGCCAGTGTGGGCACCCGGGCTGGGGCGGTACGCGCCGGCATCTCGGAGGCTTCAGCAGACGCAGCGGCGGGCAGCGCAGGCGCCCCGGCTTTTCGCGCGGAAACCGATGGGGAGGGGCGATGAGGGGAGGCGGCGTCTACCACCCCAGTCCGGGTGTGGGGGAGGAGGGGATGTACCAAACGGAGAGAGGCGATACCCTGTGCAGAAAGATGGAACGGAACCGGCCATGCCCAGGGAACACGCATGCGCAAGGCGGGCACACACCCCCGCGCGGAGCAGTGGGCTCGTCCAAGCTCCACGGTTTGCTGGGAGGTGGGCACGGTGCCCGAGGCATTCATTCATTCATTCTTTCAGGTGTGATGGGGATAAAGCAGCGAGAAGCCCCCAAGGGCTTGTGAGAGCCCTTGAGTGAAGTCCTCAGTTCCAATCCAACCTCCATCTATTTGCTGGCTATACGACCTTGGGTGGGTCACTAGGGCTCAGCCTCTGTGTCCTCATCTGTAAAACGGGGTAATTGCACCTACTCTAGAAAATCTTGAGTATGCACAGAATCTGTAGCTAGTACCAAGAATCTCACAGTGTATAGAGGCCCGTGCCACTTCTATACACAGTGTGTGTGGGGTTTTTTGTTCCCTTTTTTAAGCACCACGTGGTTCACGCCTGTCATCCCAGCACTTTGGGAGGCCAGGGTGGGAGGATCGCTTGAGCCCAGGAGTTTTAGACCAGCCTAGGTAACATAGAGAAACAGCATCCCCCCCCAAAAAAAAAAAAAAAAAAAAAAAAAAGAAAGAAAGAAAGAAAAAAACAAAAACAAAAATTAGCTAGGCGTGGTGGCATGTGCCTGTAGTCCAAACTACTCCAGAGGTTGAGGCAGGAAGATCACTTGAACCGGAGAGGCAGAGGTTGCAGTGAGCCATGATTGTACCACTACATTCCAGCCTGGGAGACAGAGCAAGACCTTGTCTCAAAAAAATAAAAATAAAAAGTAAGAATAAATTAAGAAGCACCATGCCAGGCACAGTGGCTCACGCCTGTAATCCTAGTGCTTTGAGAGGCCCAGGTGGGAGGATCACTTAAGGTTAGGAGTTCAAGACCAGCCTGAGCAACATAGGGATATCCCATCTCTACAAAAAATACAAAGATTTGCTGGGCATGGTGACACACACCTGTAATCCTAGCTACTTGGGAGGCTGAGGTGGGAGGATGGCTTGAGCCCTGGCAGTGTAGGCTGCAGTGAGCCATGATTGGGCCACTGGACTCCTGCCTGGGCAACAGGGTAAGACCCTGTCTCACTCTGTCACCCCGGCTGGCGTGCAGTGGTGAGATCTTGGCTCACTGCAACCTCTGCCTCCCAGGTTCAAGCAATTCTCATGCCTCAGCCTCCCTAGTAGGCTGGCATTACGGGCGTACTCCACCATGCCTGGCTAATTTTTGTATTTTTAGTGGTAGAGACAGGGTTTCACCATGTTGGCCAGGCTAGTCTGGAACTACTAGCCTCAAGCAGTCCACTTGCCTCAGCTTCCCAAAGTGCTAGGATTATAGGCCTAAGCCACCGCAACTGGCCAGAATTTTTTTTTTAAAAGCACCAGAACGTGGGGGAAAGATTGTGTCTTTAACAAATGGTGCTGAGAAAACTGTATTAACCACATACAAAAGAATGAAGTTGGACCCTTACCTTATACCATATACAAAAACACAAAATTTATTAAAGACTTAAACATAAGACCTGAAACTATAGTGCTCCCAGAAGAAAACATGGGGAAAACCTTCATGACATTGGATTTGGCAATGATTTCTTGGATATGACAGCAAAACACAGGCAACAAGACAAAAGATAGACAAATGGGTTTGCATCAAACTTAAGGATAGCTATACAGCAAAAGAAATGACCAACACAGTGAAAAGGCAACCTACAGAATGGGGAAAAAAAAAAGTTTGCAAACTATATTATCTGGTAAAGGGTTAATATCCAGAATATATGAAAAATTAACAGCCAGGCATGGTGGTTCATGCTTGTGATCCCTGCACTTTGGGAGGCCCAGGCAGGCAGATCACTTGAGCCTGGTAGTTTTAGACCAGCATGAGCAACATGGCAAAACCTCGTCTCTACCAAAAAAAGAAGAAAAAAAATTATATAAAAAATAAATTACTACCAGTCAGTCTTGGTGGCTCACGCCTGTAATCCCAGCACTTTGAGAGGCCGAGGCGGGTGGATCACCTGAGGTCAGGAGTTTAAGACCAGCCTGGCCAACATGGTGAAACCCTGTTTCTCCTCAAAATATAAAAATTTGCTGGGCATGGTAGCGCGCCTGTAATCCCAGCTACTCGGAAGGCTGAGTCAGGAGAATCACTTGAACCCAGGATGCAGAGGTTGCAGTGAGCCGAGATTGCACCATTGCGCTCCAGCCTGGGCAACAAGAGAGAAACTCTGTCTCAAATAAAAATTTTAAAAATAATAAATTTCTACAACGCAACAACAAAAACTCTATTTAAAAATGAACAAATGGGCTGGGTGCGGTGGCTCACACCTGTGATCCCAGCACTTTGGGAGGCTGAGGCGGCAGGCGGATCATGAGGTCAGGAGATCAAGACCATCCTGGCTAACATGGTGAAACCCCGTCTCTACTAAAAATACAAAAAATTAGCCAGGCGTGGTGGCAGTCTCTTGTAGTCTCAGCTACTCAGGAGGCTGAGGCAGGAGAATGGTGTGAACCTGGGAGGTGGAGCTTGCAGCAAGCCGAGATCGCGCCACTGCACTCCATCCAGCCTCAGCAACAGAACAAGACTCCATCTCAAAAACAAACAAAAAGAGCAAATGATTTGAATATATACTTTCCCAAAGAAGATAGGCAAATAGAAAAAAAGCATATGAAGAGATGCTCAACATCACTGGTCTTCGGGGAAATGCAAATCAAAACCACAATGAAATATCCCTAAGACCCCTTAGAATGGCCACTGTCAAATAATAAGTGTTGGTGAAGATGTGGAGAAATTGGAACCCTTGTGCACGGTTGAGAGTCGAATAAAATATGGTGAAGCTGCTATGAGAAACAGCGTGGAAGTTCCTCAAAAAATTAAAAATAGAATTATCATATGATCCAGCAATCCCATTTCTGGATATAAATTCAAAAGAATTGAAAAGAGGATCTTAAAGAGATATTTGCATACCCGTCTTCATTGCAGCATTAGTCACAACAGCCAAGAGATAGGGAAAAAAAAAAAAAAAAGACCATATTGCTGCTAAGAGATGGGGTCTTGCTATGTTGCCCAGGCAGGTCTCAAACTCCTGGGCTCAAGGCATCCTCCCACCTCAGGTAGTAGCTTCTTAAGTAGCTGGGACTACAGGTATGTGCCACCATAATGGGCTAATTTTGTATATTTTTTGTAGAGACAGGATTTCTCCATGTTGCCCAGGTTGGTCTCAAACTCCTGAGCTCAAGCAATCTGCTGGCCTTGGCCTCCCAAAGCACTGGGATTACAGGTGTAAGCCACTGCACCCAGCCTAATTCAGTCTTTAAAAAAGAAAAAATGGCCAGGTGCAGTGGCTCACACCTGTACTCCCAACACTTTGGGAAGCCAAGGCAGGAGTATCACCTGAGGTCAGGAGTTTGAGACCAGCCTGACCAACATGGAGAAACTCCATCTCTACTAAAAATACAAAATTAGCCAGATGTGGTGGCTCATGCCTATAATCCCAGCTACTCCGGAGGCTGAGGCAGAAGAATTGCTTGAACCCGGGAGGTGGAGGCTGTGGTGAGCCAAGATTACACCATTGCACTCCAGCCTGGGCAACAAGAGGGAAACTCCATCTCAAAATAAATAAATAATATAAAAGTAAAAATACAAAATTAGCTAAGTATGGTGGCACGCACCTGTAAACCCAGCTACTTAGGAGGCTAAGGCAAGAGAATTGCTTGAACCCGAGAGGTGGAGGCTGCAGTGAACCAAGTTTGCACCATTGCACACCAGCCTGGGCGACAAGAGTGAAGTTCCGTCTCAAAAAAAAAAAAAAGAAAAGAAAAAATATCTTCTTATATGCTACAACATGAATGAACCTTGAGAACATTACTCTCAGTGAGAGAACTTAATCACACAAAGACAAATACCGTACAATTCCACTTATGAAGTATCTAAAGTAATCAAAATCTTAGGAACAGAAAGTAGAATAGTGGTTACCAAGGACGGGGGGGAAGGAGGAAAAGGCGTTATTGTTCAAGAGTTTCAGTTTTACAAAATGATTCCAGAGATCTGTTGCACAACAATGTGTATATACTGAACTGTACGCTGAAAAATTGATAAGATGGTAAATAAAATGCTATTAGTAAATGGGGCTAAGTTTTTTTGGTTTTTTTTTTTTTTTTTTTTTTTTTTTGACAGAGTCTCGCTCTGTCGCCCAAGCTGGAGTGCAGTGGCACAATCTCAGTTCACTGTAACCTCTGCCTCCTGGGTTCAAGCGATTCTCCTCCCTCAACCTCCCGAGTAGCTGGGATTACAGGCATGCACCACTATGCCCAGCTAATTTTTGTATTTTTAGCAGAGACAGTGTTTTGCCATGTTGGCCAGGTTTGTCTTGAACTCCTGACCTCAAGTGATCCACCCACCTTGGCCTCCCAAAGGGCTGGGATTACAGGCATGAGCCACGGCACCTAGCCCTAAAAAGTACTTTACCTTCAACAACAAGAAGCACCAGAAAGGAGTTTAAAATTAGGGCATATTTTTACATTTTTATATTGCAAAAGATTTGTATTATAAAATTCATAAGTGAATGTGTTTATATGCATGTACACATACACGCACACACAGTTCCCCCAACAGCTGGTAGGGAAGGGTCATCCTGGCCAGAAGTGAACCTTCACACAGACCCTCCATTTGCTATGAATTACTCACACTTGGCAGGACCCAGGAAGACTGAATAATAAGACTAAAATTCCCAGCGATTAATATTGAATTGCACTTATGTAGTCTACCAGGCTGTTTAGATAATTTTTTTTCTTTTTCAATTTTTTTTTAATAGAGACAGGGTCTCACTCTGTTGCCTAGGCTGGTCTTGAACTCTTGAGCTCAAGCAATTACAGGCGTGAGCCACTGTGCCTGGGGCTTTTTGGGTTTTTTTTGTTTTTTCTTTTTTTTTGAGACTGAGTCTGTCTCTGTAGCCCAGGCTGGAGTGTAGTGGCGCAATCTCGGCTCACTGCAAGCTCCACCTCCCAGGTTCACGCCATTCTCCTGCCTCAGTCTCCTGAGTAGCTGGGATTACAGGCGCCTGCCACCATGCCCAGCTAATTTTTTGTGTATTTTTAGTAGTGACGGGGTTTCACTATATTGGCCAGACTGGTCTCAAACTCCTGACCTCGTGATCTGCCCGCCTCGGCCTCCCAAAGTGCTGGGATTACAGGCGTGAGCCATCGCGCCTGGCTGTTTTGTCTTGTTTTGTTTTTTGAGACAGGGTTTCACTCCTGTCTCTCAGGCTGGAATGGAATGGTGTGCAATCTCGGCTCACTGCAACCTCCACCTCCCAGGCTCAAGCAATTATCTTGCCTCGGCCTCCCGAGTAGCTAGGAATACAGGCATGTGCCACCATGCCTGGTTAATTTTTGTAGAGACGAGGTTTTGCCATGTTGCCCAGGCTGGTCTCAAACTCCTGAACTCAAGTGATCCTCCTGCCTCAGCCTCCCAAAGTGCTGTAATTACAGGCCTGAGCTACTGTGCCCAGCCTTCTTCTATTTTGTGACAGGGTCTCACTCTGTCACCCAGGCTGGAATGCAGTGGCATGATCACCATTCACTGTAACCTCAGCCTCCCAGGCTCAAGCAATCCTCCCATCTCAGCCTCCCAAGTAGCTGGGACCCACGGGCACACACAACCAGGCTTGGCTAATTTTTAATAAATTTTTGTAGAGACGGGGTGTCTCATGTTGCCCAGCCTGGGAATTATTTAATCTAATCCTTAACCATAAAGGTAGGTAGCAAGACCCTGTTTGCCATGGCCTGAAATATTCATCATATAGGACTCTCAGAGGCCACTTACCGAAGATCATAGATTCACTCAGCAGTAAGGACCATGAGTCCAACTGTCTTTCATCCAGAACCTGAAGGCAAAACAGTGGCCCCAGGGATGGCCAGTTGTCCAGGCCATGGGAGACGAAAGGGATAGCACTTGAAGGAAGCTGGACTAGGGTAGGAACAGAAAGGGAATGACAGAAGACAGTCTCACCAGAGTGAACCTTAGGCCCATAAACCTGTCAGAACCCATGAACAGGGCCCCTAACCCACCTTAGAGCCAGGGTAGGAGATAGGAAGAGGGGACAGATAAACAGATCTCCTACTCAGGGACTTCAACGCAAGACCAGCTGCATTTATTGGGGACTTCCTCTAAGCTAGATTTCCTTTGTAACAGCATTGTCAACCTTGTCAGGAAGAGATGGCTTGACCCATCTTCCAGATATGGGGGAAAAAACTCAGATATGGAAACGATTTGCCTTAAGGGCACCCTGCAAGTTGGAATTTGCTTCCAAGTTGTTTGGGCGAAAAATCCAGGCATCTCCTTTCATGCCTCTCCTTGCCTCAGATGCAAAACATGAGCAAGCTCTGCTGGTTCTTCCTCTGAAATACAAGCCAAGTCTTTCTACTTATCCACGCTCCTGCTACCCCAGCCCAAACTGCCATCATCACTCACCTGGACTTCATTCTAGAAGCCTCCTCCCTGACCTCCCAGCTGCCCTGGAGAATCCCTTCCAAATGCTTTGGCTAGAAAGCTTTATTTTATTTATTTATTTATTTAGAGACAGAGTCTTACTCTGTCACCCAGGCTAGAGTGCAGTGGCACAATCTCAGCCCACTGCAACCTCTGCCTCCCGGATTCAAGCAGTTCTCCTGCCTCAGCCTCCCGACTAGCTGGGATTACAGGCACTGGCCACCACGCCTAGCTAATTTTTGTATTTTTAGTAAATACGAGGTTTCACCATGTTAGCCAGGCCAACTCCTGACCTGTGATATACCCACCTCAGCCTCTCAAAGTGCTGGGATCACAGGTGTAAGCCACCGCACCAGCCTTTTTTTTTTTTTTTTTTTTTTTGAGATGAAGTCTCACTCTGTTGCCAGGCTGGAGTGCAATGGCGTGATCTTGGCTCACTGTTACCTCCATCTCCCAGGTTCAAGCAATTCTCTTGCCTCGGCATTCCAAGTAGCTGGGACTACAGGAACGAGCCACCATGTCCAGCTAATTTTTTGTATTTTTAGTAGAGATGGGGTTTCACCATGTTGGCCAGGCTAGTCTCAAACACCTGACCTCAAGTGATCCACCCACCTCAGCCTCCCAAAGTGCTGGGATTACAGGAGTGAGCTATGTGTCCGGCCTTTTTTTAAACAACAACAACAACAACCCAGCTGGGGTCTCACTGTCACCACAGGCTGGAGTACAGTGACATGATCATAGCTCACTACAGCCTCAAACTCCTGGGCTCAAGCAATCCTCCCATCTTAGTCTCCCAAAGCACTGGGATTACAGGCATGAGCCACTACACCTGGCCCTGAGAAATGTTTACAAAAATAAACTGGAACATGCCATCCTCTTCTTTGCCACTAAAACCTTCCAGAACTTCCCATTCTTCTTGAAATAAAATCTAAGCATTTTATTATTTTTATGGGGTCCTGTTCTGGTGAGTCTTATTCCTCCCGTCACTGAGCACCAGTTTTGGGGTGGTTTTTTTTTTTTTTTTTTTGAGACGGAGTTTCACTCTTGTTCCCCAGGCTGGAATGCAGTGGTGTCATCTCAGCTCACTGCAGCCTCTGCCTCCTGGGTTCCAGTGATTCTCCTGCATCAGCCTCCCGAGTAGCTGGGATTACAGGCACTCACCACCACACCCGGTTAATTTTTGTATTTTTAGTGGAGACAGAGTTTCGCCATATTAGCCAGGCTAGTCTCGAACTCCTGACCTCAAGTGATCTTCCCACCTCGGCCTCCCAAAGTGCTGGGATTACAGGCATGAGCCACTGCACCCAGCCTAGCTTTATTTTAATTTTGTATTTTTGAGACAGGGTCTCACTGTCACCCAGGCTGGAGTGTAGTGGTGCAATCACAGCTCACTGCAGCCTCCAACCCCTGAGCTCAAGCAATCACCCCACCTCAGCCTCCCAAGTAGCTGGGACTACAGGTACACAACACATCTGACTTGTTTTGTTTTGTTTTGTTTTTGGTAGAGACAGGGTCTTGCTATGTTGCCCAGGCTGGTCTTAAACTCCTGGGCTCAAGCGATTCTCCTGCCTCAGCCTCCCAAAGTGCTGGGATTACAAGTATGAGCCACTGCCCCTGGCCTCTCAGGTTCTTTTTTTTTTTTTTTTTTTTGAGACGGAGTCTCGCTCTTTCACCCAGGCTGGAGTGCAGTGGCGCAATCTCGGCTCACTGCAGGCTCTGCCCCCCCGGGGTTCACGCCATTCTCCTGCCTCAGCCTCCCGCGTAGCTGGGACTACAGGCGCCGGCCACCTCGCCCGGTTAATTTTTTGTATTTTTAGTAGAGATGGGGTTTCACCGTGTTAGCCAGGATGGTCTCGATCTCCTGACCTCGAGATCCGCCCGCCTCGGCCTCCCAAAGTGCTGGGATTACAGGCATGAGCCACCGCGCCCGGCCCCTCTCAGGTTCTTAAGTGCCCCAAAGCCTTTGTTTTTGCTGCCACTTCTGCCCAAATCAGCATTCTGGAAGATTCACACAGCTCAACGTTGCCTCAAAACAGAGGCTTCCCCAGACCACTGGGAAGCAACCCTTTACCCACCTAGTCATGCTTTACTATTACTGTTTTTTCGTAGCATTTACCACTGTCGAAGATTCTTTTTTTTTTTTTTCTTTCTTTCTTAGAGTCTTGCTCTGTCGCCCAGGCTCAAGTGCAATGGTGCAATCTCAGCTCACTGCAACCTGTGTCTTTCAGGTTCAAACGATTTTCCTGCCTTAGCTTCCCGAGTGGCTGGGATTACAGGCACCCACCACCACACCTGGCTAATTTTTTGTATTTTTTTAGTAGAGATGGGGTTTCACGATGTTGGCCAGGCTGGTCTCGAACTCCTGACCTCAGGTGATTTGCCTGCCTCCGCCTCCCAAAGTGCTGGGATTACAGGTGTGAGCCACTGCGCCCAGCCTGAGATTTTCTTATTTACTATCTGTGGTAATCTGTCTGTCCCACAAGAACAAAGCAGGAGTTGGCACACGTTTTCTGTAAAGAACCAGATAAATATTTCAGGTTTCATGAGCCACACATTCTATGCCTCAACTACTCAACCCTGCCATCATCAAAGTGCAGAAACAGCCATCACCAATATGTAAATGAGTAGGTATGACTGTGTTCCAGTAAAACTTTATTTATAAAAACAGATGGTCAGCCAGATTTGGCCTTCAGGCCTTAGTGTGCTGACCCCTCCACAGACTACAAGCTCCAAAGGAATGCAAATATAGGTTGAATTAACATACAGGACATGAGGCTAGGCATGGTGGCTCACACCTGTAATCCCAGCACTTTGCGAGGCCAAGACAGGCAGATCACCTGAGGTCAGGAGTCGAGACCAGCGTGGCCAACATGGTGAAACCCTGTCTCTACTAAAAATACAAAAATTAGCTGGGCATGGTGGCATGCACCTGTAGTCCCAGCTACCCAGAAGGCTGAGGCAGGAGAGTTGCTTGAATCCAGGAGGCGGAGGTTGCAGTGAGCCAAGATCGTGCCACTGCACTCAAGCCTGGGCGACAGAGCAAGACTTTGTCTCAAAAAAAAAAAACCTCAAAAATTAGCCATGCATGGTGTCATGCACCTGTAGTCCCAGCTACTCAGGAGGCTGAGACAGGAGAACTGCTTGAACCCGGGAGGTGGAGGTTGCAGTGAGCCAAGATCACATCACTGCACTCCAACCTGGGTGACAGAGTGAGACCCTGTCTCAAAATAAATAAAAGTAAAGTTGTTTTTCCCCCAACAACAGTGTCATTTCCATTTTACAAACAGAAACCCAAACCGGATCAGGTTACAAACCTAGTTTTGTCTCCAGTTCCTGGGTCATTTGCTTTGTTCACTTGACCATTAGAAATCTCAAACAGGGGCCGGGCGCGGTGGCTCACGCTTGTAATCCCAGCACTTTGGGAGGCCGAGGCAGGCGGATCACAAGGTCAGGAGATCGAGACCACGGTGAAACCCCGTCTCTACTAAAAATACAAAAAATTAGCCGGGCGTGGTGGCGGGCGCCTGTAGTCCCAGCTACTCGGAGAGGCTGAGGCAGGAGAATGGCATGAACCCGGGAGGCGGAGCTTGCAGTGAGCTGAGATCGCGCCACTGCACTCCAACCTGGGTGACAGAGCGAGACTCCGTCTCGAAAAAACAAACAAAAAGAAAAGAAATCTCAAACAAAGGGCCAGGCGCAGTGACTCACGCCTGTAATCCCAGCACTTTGGGAGGCCGAGGCAGGTAGATCACTTGAGGTCAAGAATTTGAGACCAGCCTGGCCAAAATGATTAAACCTCATCTCTGCTAAAAATATGAAAATTAGCTGAGTGTGGTGGCTCACACCTGTAATCCCAGCTACATGGGAGGCTGAGGCAGGAGAATCGCTTGAACTCAGGAGTTTGAGGTTGTAGTGAGCTGAGATTGTGCCACTTCACTCCAGCCTGGGCAACAGAGTGAGACTCCATCAAGAAAGAGACAGAGTGAGAGAGTGAGAGAGAGCGAGAGAGAGAGAGAGAAAGAGAGCAAAAGAGCGAAAGAGAGAGAGAGAAAAAGAGAGAGAGAGAGAAAGAGAAAGAGAGAAAGAGAAAGCGAGAGAGAGAAAAAGAGAGAAAGAGAAAGAGAGAGAGAGAGAAAGAGAAACAAAGAAAGAGAGAAAGAAAGAGAAAGGAAGGAGAAAAGAAAAGAGAGGAGAAGGCTGGGCGCGGTGGCTCACGCCTGTAATCCCAGCACTTTGGGAGGCTGAGGCGGGCGGATCACGAGCTCAAGAAATCGAGACTATCCTGGCTAACACGGTGAAACCCTGTCTCTACTAAAAATACAAAAAAATTAGCCGGGCATGGTGCAGACACCTGTAATCCCAGCTACTCAGAAGGCTGAGGCGGGAGAATGGTGTGAACCCGGGAGGCAGAGCTTGCAGTGAGATTGCGCCACTGCACTCCAGCCTGGGCAAAAGCGCGAGACTCAGTCTCAAAAAAAAACAAAGGAGAAAAGAAAGACCAAACAAAGGTCGAGTACAGTGGCTCACGCCTTACCTGAGAGAAGGAAGTGGAACCTCTAGAAGAAAACAGGTACAGATTTTGTGGGCATTCACTCTGCCTCCACCTCTCAGCCTCCAAAGTCACATTCACTAACATGCCACAAGACAGACTTGCCAGGCCAGTCATGGTGGCTCATGCCTGTGATCCCAGCGCTTTGGGAAGCTGGGGCAGGATTGCTTAAGGACAGGAATTTGAGGCTGCAGTGAGCTGTAATCATGCTATTGCACTCTAGCCTGGGCAACAGAGTAAGACCACGTATCTAAAAAACAAAAAGTAAATTTAGGCCGGGCACGGTGGCTCATGCCTGTAATCCCAGCACATTGCGAGGCCGAGGCAAGTGGATCACTTGAGGTCAGGCATCTGATACTGGCCACCATGGTGAAACCTCATCTCTACTAAAAATACAAAAATTAGCTGGGCATGGTAGCAGGCACTTGTAATTCCAGCTACTCGGGAGGCTGAGGCACAAGAATCGCTTGAACCTGGGAGGTAGAGGTTGCAGTGAGCCAAGATCATGCCACCGCACTCCACCCTGGGCGACAGAACAAGACTGTCCCCACCAAAAAGAAAAAATGTAAATGAAAAGGAAAGATCTGCCAGGCCATAGCTCCTTGCTTCCCAGGCCACATTCCAGGGAGGCCAAGAGAGGCCCAGAGATCAGTCTAACCGAGGTCCAGGCAGCCCAGAGCATGAGGGCTGGTAGAGAGCTGGCCACGTGTCCTGAGCTACGGTCAGTCAGAAGGCTGAAGGTGAGTCATCCCAGACACCGTGCTCAGTGCCAGGCCCATCAGAGGCCCTGGGCAGGAACAGCAGCACTCAGTAACAATGGGGACACTTTACCACCCTCACCCCGGAAGGGCCTCAGAAGCACTCTATCCAGGCTCGACTTGCCCAAGCCAGGAATCAGATCTGCAGAAACCCAAGTCCCATAGCGTGTGCGGGGTAGAGCCACCTACTCCTTGCGGGGCCTTTGAGCAGGCGGACAGCTCTCTGTTGGGGATCACAAGAGGCTTGCTGCCAAGCCCTCCGGGTTTTTCCTTCAAAGAGCCCTTGAGTCAGCTGATCTGCTCCTCCTGGGCCCCTGGCCCAGGTCACCCTCACCTTTCTCCTGGATGCCTGCCCAGCCTCGTTTCTGGGCTGCTACTTGGCCTCCTCACCATCCATTCACCACGGAAGAAGTTCATCAGAACCCAAATCTGATCATGTTAGCTCCTCCCTACCTCACCGAATGCCCCTGAATGGCTTCTCAGGACTCTTAGAGTAAACCCAACCCTACCTTCTCCACTGCAGCCCACAAGGCTCAGTGCCCAGCCCTGTCTTGTCCTTTCAGCTCCTGCCACCCACCTATTAACCCACTCCAGTTGAGTCACATCATGGACAGTCCCAGCCTCTTTCTGCCTAAGACCTGTGGTGGCCAGCCTCCAAGAAGGCCCTCAATGTCTCTTGGTATTCATGCCCTGCCAAGCCTTCTTCCATAGTCAGGGCCAGCTTATGTGGCCAAGAGAAGGTGAGTGACTTCCAAGGCTAGATCATAAAAGGCATTACAACACCACCTTGCGTTCCCCAGGAAACCAGCCGCCATATTGTAAGGATGCTCAAGCAGCCCTGCAGGGAGGCCCATAGGAAGAGAAACCAATTTATCAGCCAGCTGAGTGAGCCACATTGGAAGTAGCTGCGCTCCAGCCCCCATCGGACCTGCAGATGGGTAGGACCATGGATGATATCTGACTGTAACCTCATGAGAGACCCCTAACAGAGCTGCTCCCAAATTCCCAGCCCACAGAAACCACAGGATATAATGCATGGGTATTGTTCTGAGCCACTAGGGTTTGAGGCTTGTTGCTAATGCAGCCATAGATATGTATTGCAAGGCTTCTGCATGTGCTGTTTCCTTAGCTTGGAAAGTCCTATTCTACACGCCCAGTTCTCCTGCTTGGATAATCTACAATTATTCGCCCTATTGTGGCTCAACCATGACCTCCTTCAAGGAGCCTTTCCTGACCTCCCCTAGCCCTTTCAGGTCTTTGTTCCATGGTCTTTTAGAAGCCAAGCCCTTTCTTTCAGAGCCTTTACCCCAGCTGTTGATCATATATTTTGAGATTTATGTCAGCCATACCCCCACGGATGCCCAGTGCCTAGCAAAGCACCCAGGATGTAGTCAGCACCCAATAAAGTGTTATGGAGCCCTACACAGATGAGAGAGGGTACGATGCCTGTTCTTCCCATATTAAATGCTCAGTTTACAAATATCCATCAAAATTACCAACAGGCTGGGCAGTGGCTCATGCCTGTAATCCCAGCAATCTAGGAGGCCGAGGCAGGCGGATTTGCTTGAGTCCAGGAGTTCAAGACCAGCCTGGGCAACATGACAAGACTCCATCTCTACAAAAAAATACAAAAATTAGGCTGGGTGGATCGCCTGAGGTCAGGAGTTCAAGACCAGCCTGACCAACATGGTGAAACCCCTTCTCTACTAAAAATACAAAATCAGCCAGGCATGGTGGCACATGCCTGTAATCCCAGCTACTTGGGAGGCTGAGGTAAGAGAATCGCTTGAACCTGGGAGGCAGAGGTTGCAGTGAGCTGAGATCGTGCCATTGCACTCCAGCCTGGGCAACAAAAGCAAAATTCCCTCTCAAAAAAAAAAAAAATTAGCTGGACGTGGTGGCAGGCACCTGTAGTCCCAGCTACTCTGGAGGCTGAGGTGGGAGGATCACCTGAGCCCAAAGAGGTTGAGGCTGCAATGAGCCATGATCACACCACTGTGCTCCCACCTGGGTGACAGAGTAAGACCCTGTCTCAAAAAAAAAAAAAAAAACACACACACACACACACAACTCAGACACCTTGCATATCTAAATACGAATGCAAAGTCAAGAAAGCTTTTGAAATAAAACACAGAACATCTATGTGACTTGTGGACAGGCAAGTGTTTCTTTGGCAGGACACAAAGCACATTAGTCATAAAAGAAAATATGCTGGACTCTATGAAAATGAGTTTTTGGGTTTTTTTTTTTTTTTTTTTTTTTGAGATAGGGTCTCACTGTCTCCCAGGTTGGAGTGTGGTGGTGCAATCACAGCTTACTGCAATCTTGAACTCCTGGGCTCAAGTGATCCTCTCACCTCAGCCTCCAGAGTAGGTAGTAGCTGGGACTATAGGTATGCACCACCACACCTGGCTAATTTTTTTTTTTTTGGTCGACACAGGGTCTTACTATGTTGCCCAGGCAGGTCTCGACCTCCTGGCCTCAAGTGACCCTTCCACCTTGGCCTCCCAAAGTGCTGGGATAACAAGTGTGAGCCACCACGCCCAGCTGAAAACGAGTTTTGGTTCATCAAAAGATGTCATTAAAAAGGAAGCCACAGATGGCCGGGCATGGTGGCTCACGCCTGTAATCACAGCACTTTGGGAGGCTGAGGCAGGTGGATCACAATGTCAAGAGTTTGAGACCAGCCTGGCCAACATGGTGAAACCCTGCCTCTACTAAAAATACAAAAGTTAACCAGGCGCAGTAGCGGATGCCAGTAATCCCAGCTACTTGGGAGGCTGAGGCAGGAGAATTGCTTAACCCAGGAGGCGGAGTTTGCAGTGAGCCGAGATCGTGCCACTGCACTCCAGCCTGGGTGACAGAGCAAGACTCCATCTCAAACAAACAAAAAAAGGAAAAGCCACAGACATACGTCTGACAAAAGACTCATACCTATAATACATACAGAACTCCTTCAGCTTAATGAAATCACCTTTTTACTAAGTGGCTAAAAGAGCTAAATAGGCACTTCACAAAAGAGGATGCCCAGATGGCCAAGGCTAACGTGGGAAGCTGCTCAACTTCATTAGTCATCAGGGAAATGCGAACTCAAACCTCAATACAATATCACCCTTACACGCACACACACAAATGAAAAAAAAATTTTTCAAGTGTTGGCAAAACCAGAACTCTTCTATGTTGCTAGAGGAAGTCTCAAATGGTATAGCCACTTTGGAAAATGATTTGGCAACATTTGCTAAAGCCAAGTCTGCTGCTGCCCAGGACCCACCAATCCCATGCCTGGAATGAGTGTATGTATCTACCAATTGACATGAACAAGAAATGTTCATAATAGTTTACTCACAATAGCCAAAAGCTGAAGACCACATGAACAATAATGGAACAGATAAATAGTTACTTATTCACATGGAATATTATACACAGGGGTCATAAACTTTCTTTTTTAGAGGCAGGGTCTTGCTCTGTCACCCAGGCTGGTGTGTAGTGATGTGATCGTAGCTCACTGCAGCCTCAACCTCCCAGGCTCAAGCAATCCCCCTGCCTCAGGCTCCCAAGTAGTAGCTGAGACTACAGGCATGCACCACCACACCCAGCTAATTTTTTTTTTTTTTTGTAATCCCAAAGTGTTGAGATTACAGACATGAGACACTGCACCCAGCAAAAAAAATTTAAAAAATCAAAATTTTAGTTAGCTGGGCATGGTGGCACACGCCTGTGGTCTCAGCTACTCGGGAAGCTGAGGTGGGAGGATTGCTTGAGCCCTGGAGATAAAGGCTGCAGTGAGCTATGATTATGCCACTGTACTCCAGCCTGGGCAACAGAGCAATACCCTATCTTTTAAAAAACAAACAGAGAAACAAAAAAACGTGAATTTCAAAAACCTTACACTGCATGAAAGAAACCAGTCATAGGAGGGTACATACTGTGTAATTCTGTTGATAGAAATTACCAAGGCACTTATATTCATTTTTCTCACCCACTTCAAACTTGGGCTTCCTTCCTTCTTTCCAGGCCACTTACACCCCGCCTTCCTCCCTCAACTCTTCCCAGCTTCCTTCAGCCTGCCAGGGTCCATGACATGGCCATTGTCCATGACAGCCACAAGCCCTAGAGAAAAAATGCCAGTTACAGGCCAGAGACTTGCCCACCTCCTGGAGAATGACGTGAAAATACACAGCGTCTGCTCCTGAACTGCAAAGGAAGTTTCCCTGTCTACACCGCGGTGAGCAGGAATAAAAGCTAGGCCTGCCCTGGCCTTAAATTAAGCCGGAGGGATGTCACGTGAGGAGACTCCTTCCTGGAAAAGACCACCAATTAACCACAGCTGATTCTCCAAAAGCAATCTGCAGGTTGGGGATCATTAGTTGGTGCAAAGGTAATTGCGATCTTTGCTATTAAAAGTAATGAGCTGGGTGCAGTGGCTCACGCCTGTAATCTCAGCACTTTGGGAGGCCGAGGCGGGGTGGATCACGAGGCAGGTGGATCACTTGAAGCCAGGAGTTTGAGACCAGCCTGGCTACATGATGAAACCCCGTCTCTACTAAAAATACAAAAATTAGCAGGACGTGGTGGTGGGCACCTGTAATCGCAGCTCCTGGGGAGGCTGAGGCAGGAGAATTGCTTGAACCTGGGAGGCGGAGGTTGCAGTGAGCCGAGATCGCGCCACTGCACTCCAGCCTGGGAGACAGAGTGAGACTCCATCTCAAAAAAAATAAAGTAACATACTCATTTTATAGATGAGGCCAGCTGACAGTTGTCATGTGCCATCCCCAAAGGCTACTTGGGTTGTTGAGTGTTGGATGTGAGATTCAAATCTGCTTTTCCTAACTTGATAGTATGCACTTTTAACAGTTACGCTGCCACAATTGCCGACAACAATGAATCACATCCGACCCACTTCATTTCCCTTTTTTGGACAGATTTGTCTATTCTTGGATAAGACATTCAAGGAAGGGTGGTGGTATTGCTTTCTTTGAATTTCTTATCCGAGAATAGTTAAATCTGTCCAAAAAAGGGGGGAAGGCGGTGGTATTGGGTGTCTGAATTTTGGGCAAGTATGTCAGCTTTGTAGACAAATGGGAAAAAATGGCTAGATATGAGGATGGAGAGACAGTTTAGAAACCATTTGTAGGTTTTTTGTTTGTTTGTTTGATTTTAGAGAGGCAGTCTCACTCTGTTGTCCAGGCTGGAGTGCAGAGGTGGCATTATAGCTCACTGCATCCTCCAACTCCTAGGTTCAAGCGATCCTCCTGCTTTGCCCTCCTGAGTAGCTGGGACTATAGGTGCATGCTACTATGCCCAACTAATTCTTAAGATTTTTTGTAGAGCTGTGGGTGTCTCACTGTGTTGCCCAGGCTAGTCTCGAATTCCTGGCCTCAAGCGATCTTCCCGCCTGAGCCTCCTAGAGCACTGGAATTACAGACGTGGGCCACACCACGCTCAGCCAGAAACCCTTTGAAGACTGCTAATGAAACAACAGTTTCAGGCAATGGTTATTCATGGATGATCAAACCTTTAGGGAAACGCCAAGTGGGAAATTTACAAAGGCAGGGTCAGGCGGATGGCATCTGAACCCCTGGATAATTCTTAGTTATCAGTGAAAAGTGGAAAGAAAGGCCAGGCACAGTGGCTCATGCCTGTAATCCTAGCACTTTGGGAGGCTGAGGCAGAAGGATCGCTTGAGCCCAGGAGTTCCAGACCAGCCTGGGCAACATAGTGAGACCTTGGTTCTACAGAAAGGTTTTCTGGGTTTTGTTTTGTTTTGCTTTTGAGATGGGGGGTCTCACTCTGTCACCCAGGCTGGAGTGCAGGGGTGCAATCTCTGCTCACTGCAGCCTCTGCCTCCTGGGCTCAAGCAATCCTCCCCCCTCAGCCTCCTGAGTAGCTGGCACTACAGGTGCATGCCACCATGCCCAGCTTTTTTTTTTTTTTGTAGACACAGGGTTTCACCATGTTGCCCAGGATGGCCTCCAACCTCTGTGCTCAAGCTATTTTCCCACCTCAGCCACCCAAAGTGCTGGAATTACAGGAGTCAGCCACCATACCCTGCCCAAAAAAGGTATTGTAGCATTTTTTTAAAGTGTTGCTACCTTTTAGAGATAAAAAATTTACAAATGAAATTATTTGAGGTCTCAGATTTGCTTCAAAATATCCAGTGAGCCTGGCTGGGTGTGGTGGCTGACACCTGTAATCCCATAATTTGGGGAGGCCAAGGTGGGTGGATTGCTTGAGCCCAAGAGTTGGAGACCAGCCTAGGCAACATGGCGAAACCTTTCTTTACAAAAATTAGCCAGACATGGTGGCTTGCACCTGTAGCCCCAGCTACTTGAGGGGCTGAGGCAGGAGGATTCCTTGGGCCTGGGAGGTCGAGGCTGTAGTGAGCTGTGATCACACCATTGTACTCCAGCCTGGGCGACAGAGTGAGACACTGTCTCAAAAAAAAAATAAATCCTTTGAATAATAATTGAATCAGGCAAAAATGAATGCTGAAAGAGTGAAAGTCGGATGAATAACAGGATATTTATAGAGTCTCAACATACCTCCCCACAAGAAACTTAATAATTACAAACCAGAAAGCAGTAACTTTATAGCAGAGACACGCTGGGGTCTTCCTGCCAAAAAGGCACAACCTGAATCTAATCATAAGGAAACAGCAGAAAAACCCAAGTTGAAAGACATTCTGCCTAATAACTGACCTACATTTTGGCTACATTTTGGCTCACTACATTGCAGTGAGCCAAGGCTGCACCATTGCACTCCAGCCTGGGCAACAAGAGCAAAACGCCGTCTCTAAAAAAAAAAAAAAAAAAAAAAAAAAAAGGTGGCTCATGCCTGTAATCCCAGCACTTTGGGAGGCCAAGATGGATGGATCACAAGGTCAGGAGTTCGAGACCAGTCTGGCCAACATAGTAAAACCCTGTCTCTACAAAAAATACAATAAAAATACAAAAAAATTAGCCAGGCATGGTGGGCACCTGTAACCCCAGCTACTCAGGAGGCTGAAGCAGGATAATCACTTGAACTCGGGAGGCAGAGGTTGCAGTGAGCCGAGAGCCGCCATTGCACTCCAGCCCAGGCAACAGTGTGAGACTCTGTCTCAAAAAAAAAAAAAAAGAAAAGAAAAATTGTTGAGATATTAATCAAAAGAGCTCAGTTACTCAGAGGCTGCAGAAACTAGAAATATGAAATCTAGAATCGCGCTGCCCAATATTGTAGCTAATGATTTCTGTTAATTAAAATTTAATAATATGTAAAATTCAGTCCCTGCCTGCCTCACATTAGTCATATTTGTAACGCTCATGACAGTGCTGCTCTGAATTATGGAGCCGAGAATGCTTCTAAGAATATGGTGCAAGGGCCAGGCACAGTGGCTCACACCTGTAATCCCAGCACTTTCGGAAGCCGAGGTGGGAGGATCACTTGAGCCCAGGAGTTTGAGGCCAGCTTAGGGAACATGGCAAAAGCCCATCTCTACAAATAAAAAATTTAAAAAGTAGCCAGGCTTGGTGGCAAGCACCTACAGTCCCAGCTTCTCAGGAGGCTGAGGCAAGAGAATCACTTGAGCCTGGGAGGTTGAGGCTGCGGTGAGCCGAGATGGCACTACTGCACTCCAGCCTGGGTGACAGAGTGAGACCCTGTCTCCAAAACAACAACAAAACAGAATATAGTGCAAAAACTACATTTTTTTTTTTTTGAGACGGAGTTTCGCTCTTGTTGCCCAGGCTGGAGTGCAATGGTGCAGCCTTGACTCACCGCAACCTCTGCCTCCAGAGTTCAAGTGATTCTCCTGCCTCAGCCTCCCAAGTAGCTGGGATTACAGGCATGCGCCACCGTGCCCGGCTAATTCTGTATTTTTAGTAGAGACAGGGTTTCTCCATGTTTGTCAGGCTGGTCTTGAACTCCTGACCTCAGGTGGTCCACCCGCCTCAGCTTCCCAAAGTGCTGGGATTACAGGCGTGAGCCACTGTGCCCGGCCAAGGACTACATATTTTTTAATTACTAGGGGTTCCTGGTAAGAAACACACATTTCTAGGTACATTCCAGACCTGTTTAGTCAGAATCTCTGACCATAGAGCTTGAGAATTTGCATTTAAGCAGGTTCTTCCAGGTCATTCCTTTGTTGGTCCCTATTAGGCAACAGCCTCCCTAGGGGAAAAAGGAGGTGAAAGTCATCTTGTGTTTCCTGCTGGAAGGACCACTTTAATTTGGGCTCCAAGATTTGAGAGCTATCAACAAACGGGATCTTCAGATCCGGATATTGGGGAGGACCAGATATGATTGTGGGCCTGGCACAGTGGCTCATGCCTGTAATCCCAGCACTTTGGGAGGCCAAGGTGGGTGGATCATGAGGTCAGGAGTTCGAGACCATCCTGGCTAACATGGTGAAACCCTGTCTCCACTAAAAATACAAAAAAATTAGCCAGGCATGGTGGCGGGCATCTGTAATCCCAGCTACTTGGGAGGCTGAGGCAAGGAGAATCTCTTGAACCTGGGAGGTGGAGGTTGCAGTGAGCCGAGATCGCACCAATGCACTCCAGCCTGGGTGACAGTGCAAGACTCTATCTCAAAAAAATTAGCTGGGTATGATGGTGTACGCCTGTAATCCCAGCTACTCGGAAGGCTGAGGTGGGAGAAGTGCTTGAACCTGGGAGGCAGAGGTTGCAGTGAACCAAGACTGCACCATTGCACTCCAGCCTGGGCCACAAGAGTGAAACTCTGTTTCAAAAAAAAATTAGCTAGGCCTGGTGGTGCGTGCCTGTAATCACCACTACTAGAGAAGCTGAGGCAGAAGAAACTCTCGAACCTGGGAGGTGGAGGTTGCCGTGAGCCGAGACTGCCACTGCACTCCAGCCTGGGCGACAGAGTGAGACTCTATCTCCAAAAATAAATAAATAAATAATTTTTTTTTTTGAGACGGAGTTTTGCTCTTCTTGCCCAGGCTGGAGTGCAATGGCATGATCTCCTGCTTACCACAACCTCTGCCTCCTGGGTTCAAGCAATTCTCCTGCCTCAGCCTCCCGAGTAGCTGGGATTACAGGCATGTGCCACCACACCTGGCTAATTTTGTATTTTGTATTTTGTAAAGACGGGGTTTCTCTATGTTGGTCAGGATGGTCTTGAACTCCCAACCTCAGGTGATCTGCCCGCCTCGGCCTCCCAAAGTGCTGGGATTACAGACGTGAGCCACCACGCCCAGCTGAAAAACATTTTAAGAAGGTATGACTGTGGTCTTCAGTGACTCCCTAGGTTCCAATCCGGGCCGCTTGACTCCCATGCTACTTGACCTTGGGTGAATTACTTAACCTCTCTGTGCCTCGGTTTCTTCATCTGTCAAAAAGCCGACAATAGCACCTACTCTATAGGATTATTGTGAGGATTCCAGAAGTTTGCAGATGTCAAATGATTCTAACAGTGCCCAGCACACGAGCACACATTAGACTTTTTATTTTTTGAGACAGGGTCTCACTCTGTTGCCCAGGCTGGAGTGCAGTGGCATGACCACAGTTCATTGCAGCCTCGGTCACCTAGGCTCAAAGAATCCTCCCACCTCAGCCTCCAGAGTGGCCAGGACTATAGACACGTACCACCACACCAGGGTATATATGTATTTATTTACTTATTTTTACAGATAGGGTCTCACTATGTTACCCAGGCTCATCTCAAACTCCTGGCCCCAAGTGATCCTCCTGCATTGGCCTCTCAAAGGGCTGAGATTACAGGCATGAGCCACTATGCCTGGCCCTATTTTCTTTTCTTTTTTTTTTTTTTTTGAAACAGAATCTTGCTCTGTCGCCCAGGCTGGAGTGCAGTGGCACAATCTCGGCTCACTGCAAGCTCCACCTCCCAGATTCATGCCATTCTCCTGCCTCAGCCTTCTGAGTAGCTGGGACTACAGGCACCCACCACCACGCCCGGCTAATTTTTTGTATTTTTAGTAGAGACGGGGTTTCACCGTGTTAGCCAGGATGGTCTCGATCTCCTGACCTTGTGATCTGCCTGTCTCGGCTTCCCCAAGTGCTGGGATTACAGCGTGAGCCACCGCGCCCGGCCTTCTTTTCTTTTCTTTTCTTTTTTTCTTTTTTTTTTTTGAGATGGAGTTTTGCTCTTGTTGCCCAGGCTGGAGTGCAATGGCATGATCGCGGCTCACTGCAACCTCCACCTCCCACGTTCAGCAATTCTCCTGCCTCAGCCTCCCAAGTAGCTGGGATTACAGGCGCCCACCACCACGCCTGGCTAATTTTGTATTTTTAGTAGAGATGGGGTTTCACCATGCTGGCCAGGCTGGTTTCAAACTCCTGACCTCAGGTGATCCACTCGCCTCAGCATTCCAAAGTGCTGGGATTACAGGCGTGAGCTACCACACCTGGCACTATTTTCTTTTCTTTTTTTTCTTTTTATTTTGTTTTGTTTGTTTTTGTGGTCTAAAACAAACTCTTTTAATTGCACATTTGTGTCTTGGGTTATCTGTGAGGTGAGAAACCTCCTCTTCACTTCCAATCCCAGCTATCCAGGTACAATCTGGTGTTGTGGTCTGGCTGTGGATGAGGGGTAGAGGTGGGTGCAGGGCTGGCCCTCGAGTCTGCACCGACGTCTTCAAGGCAGGGAGCTCAGACCATGGTTGTACTTGCACTGCTTCGGGGCCTCATTGAAGCCCTCACACAGGGACAGGTCACTCTCAGTGGTCGAACAGTCCAGGAACTGCCTGATCTTGTAGGCGCAGGGCCCCATCTGCAGGGGCTGGGGGGCAGCACGGGTGGGGTTCTGGCTGGCCAGTGGGCCGTGCTGTGGCTTCCCCAAGGCCTGGTGGCACTGGTGAGACCTTATTATATTAGATATTAGATATTATTATATTAGATATTAGACACGGCGGTGACGGCAGCAGTTCTGTCACAGGGACAAATGCCCCCCTTTTTTATTTTTATTTTTATTTTTTTTGAGATGCAGTTTCGCTCCTGTTGCCCAGGCTGGAGTGCAAAGGCACAATCTTGGCTCACTGCAACCTCCGCCTCCTGGGTTCAAGCAATTCTCCAGCCTCAGCCTCCCCAGTAGCTGAGATTACAGGCACTCGCCACCACGCCTGGCTAATTTTTTTTTTTTTTTGAGACAGAGTCTCACTCTGTTGCCCAGGCTGGAGTGCAGTGGCGCAATCTCAGCTCACTGCAACCTCCATCCCCCGGGTTCAAGAATTCTCCTGCCTCAGCCTCCTGAGTAGCTGGGACTACAGTCGCGCGCCACCACGCCCAGCTAACTTTTGTATTTTTAGTACAGACAGGGTTTCACCATGTTGGCCAGGTTGGTCTGGAACTCCTGACTTCATGATCCACCCACGTCGGCCTCCCAAAGTGCTGGGATTGCAGGCATGATCCCAGGTGTGATCCCAAAACATGGCCTAATTTTGTATTTTTAGTAGAAATAGGGTTTCACCATGCTGGCCAGGCTGGTTTCAAACTCTTGACCTTGGCTGGGGACAGTGGCTCACGCCTGTAATCCCAGCATTTTGGGAGGCCAAGGCAAGCGGATCACTTGAGGCCAGGAGTTCGACACCATCCTGACCAACATGGTGAAACCCCCGTCTCTGCTATAAATGCAAAAATTAGCCAGGCTTGGTGGCACATACCTGTAATGCCAGCTACTTAGGAGGCTGAGGCAGGAGAATTGCTTGAACTCAGGAGGTGGAGGTTGTAGTGAGTTGAGATCACATCATTGCACTCCAGCCTGGGCAACAGAACAAGACTCTGTCTCAAAAACAAAACAAAAAAAACTGACCTCAGGTGATCCGCCCGCCTCGGCCTCCCAAAGTGCTGGGATTACAGGCACGAGCCACTGTGCCTGGCCCTGTTTTCTTTTCTTTTTTTTTTTCTCTTTTTTTTTTTTCTGCTAGGTGGGGTTTCGCTTTTGTTGCCCAGGCTGGAGTGCAAAGGCACGATCTTGCACTCTCACTGCAAATTCCAGCTCCCAGGTTCAAGCAATTCTCCAGCCTCAGCCTCCCGAGTAGCTGGGATTACAGGTGCCCACTACCACACCCGGCTAATTTTGTATTTTTAGTAGAGATGAGGTTTCACCATGCTGGCCAGGCTGGTTTCAAACTCCTGACCTCAGGTGATCCGCCCGCCTCAGCCTCCCAAAGTGCTGGGATTACAGGCACGAACCACCGCGCCCGGCCCTATTTTATTTTCTTCCTCGCACTTAACACTCACTGAAATGACCATCATTTGCTTTTGTTTTATTTATTCAACAAGTATTTATTGAGAACCTACTGTGTGTAGGCATTCCAGGCAGAGGGAACAGCAGGTGCAAAGGCCCTGGGGTGGGAACATGCCAAGTAGTGTTTAAGATGTTAGAGATAGCCAGGCATGGTGGCTCACGCCTGTAATCCCAGCACTTTGGAAGGCTGAGGTGGGAGAAGCACTGAGCCCAGGAGTTTGAGACCAGCCTGGGCAACACGGTGAAACCCTGTCTCTACAAACAATACAAAAAAGTAGGCCAGTGTGTTGGCACATACCTGTAGTTCCACTTACTTGGGAGATTGAGGTGGGAGGATGGCTTGAGCCCAGGAGGTCAAGGCTGTGGTGAGCTGTGATTACGTCACTGCACTCCAGCCTGGGTGACAGAGCCAAACTCTGTATCAAAAAAAAAAAAAAAAAAAAATGCTGGAGAGCTATAAATAGCCAGGCAAGGTGGCTCACACCTGTAATTTCAGCACTTTGGGAGGTTGGGGCAGTCAGATCTCTTAAGCCTAGGAGTTCAAGACCAGCCTGGGCAACATGGCAGAATCTTGTCTCTACAAAAAAAGAAAATTAGCAGGCTTATAATCCCAGCTACTAGGAAGGCAGAGGTGGAAGAATCACCTGAGCCCATAAGCCCAGGAGGTTGAGGCTGCAGTGAGCTGTGATTGCACCACTGCACTCGAGCCTGGGTAACAGAGTGAGACCTTGTTTCACAAAAAAAAAAAAAAAAAAAAAAGACAACGCTGGAGATACATTAGTAAATAAGGCAGGTGCAGTCCTATATTCACAGTGCTTGTATTTTAATGGGGGTAGAGACAGATAAATTGATAGATATTAGGTTGGTGCTAAAGTCATTGCGGTTTTTGCCATTAAAAGTCATTGTAGGCCGGGCGCGGTGGCTCACGCCTGTAATCCCAGCACTTTGAGGGGCCGAGGTCGGTGGATCACAAGGTCAGGAGATTGAGACCATCCTGGCTAACACGGTGAAACCTTGTCTCTACTAAAAAAAATACAAAAAATTAGCCAGGCATGGTGGCGGGCACTCGTAGTCCCAGCTACTCGGGAGGCTGAGGCAGGAAAATGGCGTGAACCCGGGAGGCGGAGTTTGCAGGGAGCCGAGATCACGCCACCACACTCTAGCCTGGGTGACAGAGCGAGACTCCATCTCAAAAAAAAAAAAAAGTCATTGTGGTTTTTGCCATTAAAAGAAATAGCAAAAGTCATTGCAAATTTTGCCATTAAAGGTGATGGCAAAAACCGCAATGACTTTTGCACCAACTTAATAATATATACTGCCAGGTAATAAGCAAGTGACTCCTTTCTGAGGAGGTGGCATTTGAGCAGAGTCCTGAAGGGGGAGATAGAGAACCCTGTGGGTACTTGGAGAAAATCTATTGACTCCAGCCTGGCCTGTGCCTTTTTCCCCCACCCCACCCCCCATCCCATCTAGGGTTCAGGTTTCCAAACAGAGGTTGTTGTCTCAACTGCTAGAGAAGGGGAATTCCGATGGGGGTTGCAGGCCCTCAGCCTCTGCGGTCTGCCTTCTCTCCCACTGGCTGTTCTAGTCTTTGAGCTGGTGTTGCTGTGTGGGGCTCCAGCTTGGGGGCCTAGGGTCCCCCATCAAAGGGTTCATGCCTGAAATCCCAGCACTTTGGGAGGCCAAGGTGGAGGCAGGAGGATCACTTGAGCCCAGGAGTTCGAGACCAGCCTGGGCAACAAACGGAGAACCCCTCTCCACAAAAAAAAAAAAAAAAATTAGCCAGGCATGGTGGTGCATGTCTGTGGTCCCAGCTACTTGGGAGGCTGAAGTGAACCATGATGGCACCAACTGCACTACAGCCTGGGCAACAGAGCAAGACCCTGTCTCAAAAAACAAACAAACAAACAAAAAAACTCTAGACTTGTCTTCAAAGGAGCCACTGAGCCGGCTGCCTGCAGACAAAAGAGTATCACCAGGGAACCCACCGAGGGACCCACCCGAGGCTGCATCCTGTCTTGGCTTCTCCTGGTTCTTGATGAACTTCGTGGCTCCTCCTTCCATGGCAAAGAGGGAGCTGAGTGGCCTCTCTCTCTCTTTTTTTTGTTCCGCTCTGTCGCCCAGGCTAGAGTGCAGTGCCGTGATCTCGGCTCACTGCAACCTCCACCTCCCGGATTCAAGCAATTCTCTTGCCTCAGCTTCCTGAGTAGCTGGGACTACAGGCACCCGCCACCACACCCACCTAATTTTTGTATTTTTTGCAGAGACAGGGTTTCCCTGTGTTGGCAGGCTGGTCTCGAACTCCTGATCTCAAGTGACCTGCCCACCTCAGCCTCCCAAAGTGCTGGAATTACAGGAGTGAGCCACTGCACTCAGCTGAGTGGCCTCTCTCTAGCCCAGTGGTGGATCCAGTGTGGTCTAGAGTCAGCCTGCTTGGGTTCAAATCCAGACAGGCGCTACCCTGACTAGCGCTGTGTGACTCTGAGCAGTTTGCTTGATCTCTCTGAACCCCACCTCTGTAAGAGTTTATAGTAACTTCCACCTCCTGAGCAGTCAAGTCTTTATGCCTGGAAAGTGCTCGGTGAAGATCAGCCATTACTTTTGGGAACACCGTGTCTAAGAGTGGGTATCTGGGTTCTTTGTACCCCCCTCAAACCATCTCTCCAGCTCCCCGGGAGGCACATACAATTGGGAGGACGTATGTGCCCACCAGGCTGTCTCTTTCAGGGAAAGCAGGGAGATCCCAGGCAGAGTTAATCCCTAGGAGGGGCTGGAGAGTTGCCCCTGGGAAAGATCCCGGTTGACCTCTGTTTTCTCCTGGCTCAGGCCAGGTTAAGGGTGTCAGGAGCACAGAATGGGAAGGTTGGCAAAGGATGAGTTACTCAGGCAGCAGCCCCCCCTTCCTGTTCCATCCAGCCCAGCCATGGGGCGCTTCTGGGGGAAATTGCTCCCTGAAAAGACACACCAACCACCAGAAACAGAAATTGAACCGTTTATTAGCCTAGGTCTGGGTTTCAGGCATTGCAGGGGCACGTCTGGGGAGCTCTATGAGGGGAAACAAGCCCCTGACTGGCTCCTTGCCCTGCAAAGACCCGCTCCCCCAGGCTTTGCATTCACAAGAAATTACTCTGAGGCATGAGGTTTCCTTCCCCAAGGTGAGCTGCACCCCAGCTCTCCAGTGGGAGGATGGGCCAGCAATTCCAAAAGGGTCTGGGCAGGACCAGAGCTCCCCGACTTTGGCAGTTTCAACACAAACATGAGCAGACAGGACAGCATTCATTCTGGGGGAAATGTGATGAGGAGAGGAGGGTCACAGACATCACGCCTATGTGCACGCGCGCGAGCGCGCGCACACACACACACACACACACACACACATAAATATACGTTTGTACCGTAACATCCCTTCCATTATCCACAGGTTTTTGTGAAGTCCTTCTGGGCAGGTTAGGGGAGAGTGTCCCCAGGAAATGTCCCTAGCCACCACCACCCCCATGCTCCATTCAATATAACTTGAAAGAAGAAGGCCGGGCATAGTGGCTCACGCCTGTAATCCCAGCACTTTGGGAGGCCGAGGCGGGTGGATCACTTGAGGTCAGGAGTTTGAGACCAGCCTGGCCAACATAGTGAAACCCTGTCTCTACTAAAAATACAAAAATTAGCCAGACATGGTGGTGGATGCCTGTAATCCCAGCTACTCGAGAGGCTGAAGCAGGAGAATCGCTTGAACCCGGGAGGTAGAGGTGGCAGTGAACGGAGATTGAACCACTGCCACTCCAGCCTGGGTGACACGGTGAGACTCCATCTCAAAAACAAAACAAAAATCTTGAAACTGTCTCAAAAAAAAAAAAAAATCTTGAAAGAAGACACAGCGGGGTTCAGGCTCACGGCTTCTCTCTGCCTTGCTCAGGAGACCTGGTACTTCAGCTGGGGCTGCAGGTGTGGGGCTGAGAATAGCTTGGGGGGTGGCTGTTTTTGAAAGGAGGGTGTCTGTGCAAACATCACACCCAAAATTTTCTCAAGTTGTGCCTTGCATTAAGAGTCCCAAAGCCCCCCCCAGCCACCCAAACTCGTTTTTCTCAGTTTTGGTGATTCTTCTGTGCCCCAAATAGTGCAACTGACCAATGAGGTCTGAGGATGAGGAATGGACCTCAGCCACCGTCCCCTCCCCACCTCCAGCCGTGGTTTCCGGGCCTCAGAGAGAAGGGGAGAAGTCGTCAAGTGGCAGCTGATGAAATTTGGGGAAGCTGTGGATTTGGGCTCTGGAGGGTCAGAGAAGAGGCCTCTAGCTCCTCGGGACAATGGTTCTGTAGTCGCACGAAGTTGCCCAGAGAAGGTGGCAGGAGGAATACATTCAAAAAGGAGAAATCGGTGCAGGACTAGGGGCCAGGGAAGAAAATGTAGAAATTCTTTGTACCGCCAGGTGAGGTGGCTTACGCCTGTAATCCCACGCTTTGGGAGGCCAACACGGGCAGATCATGAGGTCAGGAGTTCGAGACCAGCCTGGCCAACATGGTGAAACCCCGTCTCTACTAAAAATACAAAAAAAAAATTAGCTGGGCATGGTGGTAGGCACCTGTAATCCCAGCTACTCAGGAGGCTCAGGCAGGAGAATCCCTTGAATCTTGGAGGCAGAGGTTGCAGTGAGCTGAGACTGCACCACTGCACTCTAGCCTGGGCAACAGAGCGAGACTTCATCTCAAAAAAAAAAAAAAAAAAAAAAAAAGGCCGGGTACGGTGGCTCATGCCTGTAATCCCAGCACTTTGTGAGGCCGAGATGGGTGGATCACGAGGTCAGGAGATCAAGACCATCCTGGCTAACATGGTGAAACCCCATCTCTACTAAAAGTACAAAAAATTAGCCAGGTGTGGTGGTGGACGCCTGTAGTCCCAGCTACTCGGGAGGCTGAGGCAGGAGAACGACATGAACCCAGGAGGCGGAGCTTGTGGTGAGCGGAGATCGCGCCACTGCACTCCAGCCTGGGCAGCAGTGCAAGATTCTGTCTCAAAAAAAAAAAAAAAAGAAATCCTTTGTACCAGGTGGTAAAGTGCTCCTGCCCTGAGCTCCCCTTAAATGCTGCCTGCCCTCACCCTGGCTCTTCACAGGTCCCCTGCCCTGGCCTCCCCAGGATCCAGTTCTAAAGGGGTCACACTAGCCACTGGACTGGCCCTCAGGACCCCACTGCAACACTGCTATGTGACTAGTCAGTGCCTTATCTGACCTTTCCAGGTGTGAAATATTTGCAATATCACCCAGGTCTGTGGGGCGGGGGCATCTGGCTCAGCAGCCCCGCATCTCTGTCTGGGGTCACCCAGTGGCCTCTCCGTGAACCCCTCTGCCCTGGCCTGGTTGTTGGTCCACCCCCACCCTCAGACCACCGTGTTGCCCTCCAGAAACGTGGGCGACGTGGGCATGTGCATGCCCCTCTCCAGGGAGCTGGAGCTGCGGAGTGGCAGGAGGTGGTGGCCCGGGGTCCCACCCCGCCTCCGTCCTTGCACCCCCACCCCCGGCCGCCAGCACTGCAGCGGCCGAAGCACCTCCCGCCGCAGGTCCCGGCTGCGCCACGTGTAGATGACGGGGTTCAGCAGCGAATTCAGGGTGGCGAAGGCAAAAAAGTAGTGGGCTTTGTAGAGGATCGGGCAGGAGTGGACGGGACAGGCATAGTCCAGAAGGAGGATGCTGAAGGCGGGCAGCCAGCAGACGATAAAGACGCCTAGCACGATGGTGACTGTCTTGAGCAGAGCTAGCGTCTGCGGGCCGGCCACATCAGCATGGCTTGAGCGCACCACGCAGTAGATGCGCACGTACAGCGCCACGATGGCCAACAGGATGATGGAGAAGATGGTCACCACGCACAGCACGTAATGCTTGGCGTAGAGAGGCAGGACAGTGGAGCAGGCCTCGAGGTGGCCCAGGCAGTTCCAGCCAAGGATGGGCAGGCCACCGAGGACCAGTGAGATGAGCCACGAGGCCCCGATGAGCAGGAGCATGCGGCAGCTCTTGTCGCTGCCGTACAGCTTGACCTTGGCAATGGCCACGTGGCGCTCAATGGCGATGGCCAGGAGGCTGAAGACAGAGGCCGAGAGCGTGATGAAGGCAGAGCCCTCCCGGGCAAACCACTGCACAGGCGTCAGCCTCAGCGTGACAGAGCCAGAGAGCAAGGTATTGGCTACGAAGGCCACACCTGCCAGTAGATCGGAGGCGGCCAGGTTGCCTAGAAACAGGTACATTGCCGAGTGGAACTTGCTGTTTCGGGCCACCGCAATGAGCACCAGAAGGTTTTCCACCACGATGGCGCAACAGAGGATGACAATGAAGGCCGAGGCCACCTGGCGGGAGGTCGTCTCCTGCGTTTCCAGTGTCTCCTTGGTATAATTATAGTGTTCCTGGACCTTGTTGGGGTTCAGGTACTCCGAGTACAAGCTGCCCATGGTGGGGCTCAGAGGCCTGCTGGGGCCATGGGGCTCTCAGAACTGCAGAGAAGACAGACAGACAGACAGACAATAGGTCAGAGCTGTGGCAGCTACCTGGGCTCTGGCCTTGGATGGGCTGAGATTCAATTTCCTGCTCTGTTACTCTTCGAGGAAGGGCCACATGAATTCAGAATCATCATCATCCCCACTTACAGACAGGAAACCCAGAGAGGTTAATTCACTTTCCTAAAGTCTCAAATTTAACCAGCGGCAGGGCCAGAGAGACTGGCTCTGCAGCCTCTATAAGCCCTAGGCCACACTCTTTCTTATTTATTTTATTTATCTATATTTTAAAGACAAGGTCTTTCTCTGTCATTCAGGCTGGAGTGCAGTGGCGCAATCATAGCTCCCTGCAGCCTTGAACTCCTGGGCTCAAGTGATCCTCCCACCTCAGCCTCCCACCTCAGCTTCAGCTACAAGCACATGCCACCATGCCTGGCTAATTTTTTTTTTTTTTTTTTTTTTTTTTTTGAGATAGAGTCTCTCTCTGTTGCCCAGGCTGGAGTGCTGTGGCGCAGTCTTGGCTCACTGCAACCTCCTCCTCCTGGGTTCAAGTGATTCTCCTGCCTCAGCTTCCTGAGTAGCTGGGATTACAGGCACCTGCCACCAGGCCCAGCTAATTTTTTTTAGTAGAGATGGGTTTTCACCATGTTGGCCAGGATGGTCTCAAACTTCTGACCTCATGATCCGCCTGCCTCGGCCTCTCAAAGCGCTGGGATTACCAGTGTGAGCCACCGGGCCCAGCTGCCTGGCTAATTTTTTTTTTTTTTTAGAGATTGGGTCTCACTGTGTTGTCCAGGCTGGTCCTGAACTCCTGGCTTCAAGCAATTCTCCTTGGCCTCTCAAAGCAATGAGATTACAGGTGTGAACCATGACATCTTGCCTCTTTTAATTTTCATTATTATTTTCTAGAGACAGGGTCTTGCTCTGTCACCCAGGCTGGAGTGCAGTGGCATGATCATAGCTCACAGTCGACTCAACTCCTGGGCTCAAGTGATCCTCCTGCCTCAGTCTCCTGAGTAGCTACACGCTTTCAAAGGGAAAGAAGCTCCCCCAAATGGCATGAAAAATATAATGTGGACTTCCAGAAACCTTGCCCACCTACCCAGAGAGCAAGCCCTAGACAGGTCCTGGAGGGTTTGTCTCTTTTCTGGAACACACGGGCGCCTGCGGCCTCATGCTGACCTGGGTCAGGGAGAGTCTCACCACTGATAGCTGCATGCCCTGCTCATTCATTACCACCCACTAACGCTGGATTTCAGGCTGGGTCTAAGCCTTGAGGCCACGGGTGCTCCCAAGATAAGGTCTTGGGGAGACACCAGGGCGGCCCTGAGGTTCAAACATCCCAGAGGTCACACCATCTTCAAGGACACAGACTTTGGAAGCAATCCAGAATTTGCTCCCATTCCACCTCTGAAACACTGGGCAAGTCCCTAGACGCTGTCTCAGCCTGAACCTCCTTAGCTGTGCAATGGAGTGAAGAAAGCCCACTTCATGGGGGTGATGGGAAAATCCTTTTAAATGACGCATGAGGCACGTTTAGCTCATAGTAAGCACTCAACAAATACTGCCAAATGTTATTAGCTCCCCTCTTTCCTCCAATCCTTTGGGAAGGGAAGGGATGTAAGCCAACCAGACGAGATCTCCAACAGCCTGTTCTCATCAGCACCATCTAGCTCTGCCCTGGGACAGAAGGTCCTGCAGGGATGGGCAGGGCACTGGCACCCCCTCCCCAGCCAGGATGAAATCCAGATGTGAGGCCCCTGGAACAAACAGGGTGGAGTCCTCACTCTGCAGTCACATCCGGTGTGAGGAAGGCGGGATGTGGGGGGAGTCAGGATGGGAGAGACCCCATCTGGGAGGTCCTGGCTGGGAGGATGGGGCAGCTTTGCTGAAGTCATGTGAGCCGTGGAGGGGTGTGCAGCCCCGCCAGGAGAGGCTAAGGCATTTGTTCCATGAAAGCCTGAGTCACCCCCCTAACCCCCTTCCATCCCTCCCCTCCACCCCCTTCCATCCCTTCCCCTACCCCCTCCCATCCCCCCCCATCGCCACCCACCAAGGAAAACTGAGCCGTGGGGGGAGGGGGCGGGGAGAGGCGCTCCTCAGCAGAGAGGATGAGAAGCAGACACCATGGCCTTCCCCCAGCTTGGGGGTAGGGTTAGGGGGGTGTCAGAGGAGCCAGTGCAGTGTATGCCTTTCATGAAGGGAGAGGAAGTTCCAGCCCGTAGCTAAATGGGAGGGAGGGGGGAGAGTAGGGGGAGTCCTCCCCAGGTCCCTAGAAACACATCTGGCAAGGACTGTGTGCACCGTTCCAGAAAAGTCTGGTTAGGCCAGTTCTCCTGAGCCCAGGAGTGGTGGAGGCTTCCGGAGTCACCCAGCCATCTCAGTCCCTGGCCGCCCCCTCCAAGGGGCATCCTGGCCCCTGGCTGGACAGAAGCAGCTGCTCCCCCAGGGCGGAGGGACATCCGTCCTAGTTTGGGAACAGACAAGGGCTTGTGCACGTCCCCGGGGACTGCTGCCCCTCCCAGATAGCCACACAGAGGCCCCTTGTTCCCTTGCTGGACGGAGCCCCGGGCATCTTGATGCCCTCTGCATGCTGCAGCCAGTCCCAGGCAGGCTTGGGCCCAGGCTGCGGCTGGATCAGACACAGCTGACGGGCCAGAAACAGCCCATGCCCTGATTGGCTCATTTTCAATCCAAGGGCACTGAGCGATTTGCCTATTGGCCCAGACTTTCCATCTTCTGCCTCTGATTGGTCCAGTTGGGGGCGCTCTACGGCCAGCCCTACTGATGGGGTCCTTTATAGGCGATGGGAGCTCAGGCTTTCTAAGGATAGAGTTAATGCTATGTGGATCTCCCTAGGGGGAGTTTGAACCGCAGCCTGACCGCTGGGTCACCCCGACCAGACGCCCCCAGGCTGCCCTGGCCTGCTGGGCCCCTCCTGGGGTTCATAAGTGAGAATCAAGGTCCCTTTCCAGGCCTGGGAAGCGCGCTGTGCAGTGCAGCCGCCCCCTCTGCTGCTCACCAAGAGATTTACTGTGGCTTCCTGGAGAAATAAGAAATGTGTTTAGACTTTGGGAGGCCGAGGCGGGCAGATCACGAGGTCAGGAGATCGAGACCATCCTGGCTATCACAGTGAAACCCCGTCTCTACTAAAAATACAAAAAATTAGCCGGGCGAGGTGGCGGGCGCCTGTAGTCCCAGCTACTCAGGAGGCTGAGGCAGGAGAATGGCGTGAACCCCGCGGGGCGGAGCCTGCAGTGAGCTGAGATTGCGCCACTGCACTCCAGCCTGGGGGACAGCGAGACTCTGTCTCAAAAAAAAAAAAAAAAAAAAAAAAAAGAAATGTGTTTAGGCTGGGCGCAGTGGTTCATGCCTGCAATCCCAGCACTCTGGGAAGCCGAGGCGGGCCTATCACCTGAGGTCATGAGCTCGAAACCAGCCTGGCCAACATGGTAAAACCCCCCTCTCTACTCAAAATACAAAAAAAATTAGCCGAGCGTGGTAGTGTGCGCCTGTGATCCCAGCTACTTGGGAGACTGAAGCAGGAGAATCGCTTGAACCCGGAAGGCAGAGGTTGCAGTGAGCCAAGATCACGCCCATTGCACTCCAGCCTGGGTGACAGAGCGAGACTCTGTCTCAAAACAAAACAAAACGAAATGAAATGTGTTCAGCCCTTGCACCCCAGGGACTAACCAAGCAGTCTGTCTTCTTCCCTGAGAGGAAGACTGGGGGTGCTGCACTCTCACCTTCTGCAGCCCGGGGAGGCTAAGGCGTTCACAGAGGGAGAAGCAGCTCTCCTAGAGAAGGGGAAACCGAGGCCCACATTCTATCCAAGCCTCATCTTAACCACTAGGACTTTACTGAGGCGAGCACTTAGGTGGTTGACACCTCCCAGAAAGAGGAAGCAGGGCACTGAGGTTGGAGCTGGCAGAAGAGTCACCCCCTAGGTGGATGGTGTGGCCTAGCCCGTGTCCCCTCCCTGTGTAAGGTTACCAGATTTTAAGAAGGACACAGAGCCTGTCTCCTGGTCACCTTCACCAAGTCCGTCCTGACTCACTCTCAGAAGCTCAGAAAGAGGCCACTGGGCTCACATAGAATGTCCAGGCCTGAAATGGAACAGGAGTGACAAGTGATGGGGTTTGGAAGGAAGGGAAGAGAGATAGACTCAGACGACTGTTTGGCTGGAGATTAGGAGAGGGGAAGGATGGAGGAAGCCTCAGTGGCTTCCAAGGTCCTCTCCACCCACTCCCAGTTCCAGAAAGGCAGGCCCTGTGGTTACAGTTCCCCCTGGTCACCCATGGAGCCCGTGGTAGCCACCCTACCTTTCGGTTTCCCTGTGGTTGTCAGGACCCCCTACCCTGCCATTCTCTACTAAGCAGCCAGGGGGAGCTTTTAAACTTGTAACTCCATGTCACTCCCCAACTCCAAATTTTTCCATGGCTCCCTATAGCCCAAGTAGCATGGCCCTTGCCGACCAGCCTCCTCCCACTCTCCCCCAGGGCCATTCCACTCCAACCACACTAAACCTCCTCCATGCTACCCCCACCCCTACCTCCAAGCCCTTACCCCTGCTGTTCTTCTTGGGGCACACACTTTTTCTCAATTTTTTTTTTTTTTTTTTTTTGAAACAGAGTCTCACTCTGTTGCCCAGGCTGGAGTGCAGAGGTGTGATCTCGGCTCACCGCAACCTCTGCCTCCTGAGTTTAAGCGATTCTCCTGCCTCAGCCTCCTGAGTAGCTGGGATTATAGGTGCACACCACCACACCTGGCTAATTTTTGTATTTTTAGTAGAGATGGGGTTTCACCATGTTAGCCAGGCTGGTCTGGAACTCCTGACTTCAGGTAATTCACCTGCCTAAGCCTCCGAAACTGCTGGGATTACAGGCGTGAGCCACCTCGGCCTGGCCTTTCCCCAAATCTTTGAATGACTGTCTTTTGTCTTTCAGGTTTCTATTTAAAGGTCACTTCCTCAGAGGGGACTCCCCTGACCCCCAGACTACAATAGCAGCCATCTCCAAGCCTTTTCTAATCACAGAATCTTGTTTTATTATCTGCACAGCGCTTGCCACTATGGGAAACTATCATGATAGTTTTCCTTTTCCGTCTGGCTTCCACCTAGACAGTCAATGCCTAAGGCCAGGGAGCAAGTCAGTTATCAGCCCCTACAGGGATGCCTGGCACAAATAAAACACTCAGAAAACGTGTGGAATGGGCAAATGAATGAATGAATGAAAGAACCACCGAACGAAGGAGACGCTAGTGGGTTCCCAAGAGTGGAAACTCCTAAGTTCAGCCCAGACCTAAACAACAACAAAGGAGCCTGGAGACACCTCTGGTCCGCGGGCAGCGCCCCCATCGCCCACCATCAACCAGGCAAAGCCCAGCGTGTCTCCATGGAGATGGCAGCAGGCCCCGCCCCCGTGTTGGCCCGCACTCTCGGCCTCCTTATCTGGCTTAGGAATGCGCGGTATCCACGCTCGCTCGCGCGGGAGCCACGCCTCCTCTCCCCCCCGCCCCCGAGACCGCCACACGCGCGGGACCCCCACGTCTCCAAGCAGGACTGGAAGGATTCCTCTCCGTCCCGCCAGGGGTCCCGCCTCGAGATTCTGGGAAGACTGGGGGTGGGGGACCAGATCGCAGCAGCAGCTGCACCGCGAGTTCCGCGCCTGCCCGAGTCGCCCCACGAGGGGGACCGTGGGCTCAGCGCGTGGCACCCGAAGCATCTGACAAGGACAGAGACAGAGGAGGGGGTGGAAATCCCCGGGTGAGTCAACCCGTGTCTGAGAAGGGGGCGAGTTCCGACGCTCCGCCCGGCTCGGGGTCACGCGGGGTCCGCGCCACGCGCGCCTTCATCCACGACCCATCCCTGAGCCGGAGTTGAAAGAGGAGGCGCCTGAGCCACGCAGTCACTTTCTCTTTCCTTACAAAACAAAGCCACGCCCCCTGCGGGGGGACCGGAGAAGGCAAACAACTTGGGGAAACCGAGGCAGAAAGCCCGACGTGCGACCGCCCTCCCCGTGGGTGCCGCCCCTTGGCTTGGAGGCTCCACGGCGCGCACATCCATTTGCCCTCGCTCAGCCGGAGTCAGCCAGGAGGGGTGCTGCACCCCTCCCCCAAACACACTCCCCAAGACCCTGGTCCCCGAGCACGGCGTCCTGCCTCCCAAAGACTCCAGTCGAAAGCGCTCGGATTCCGCCTTCTCCCCGGCGCCAACTTCCTGCCGCTGAGAAAGGCGGGGAGCACAGTCTAGGGGTTCGCGGCTGAGGCAGTGGGGGCCGCCCGGAGTCTTGGAGAGGGCGCACTGTGACCACCCGCTCCGTGCAGCAGGAACCCAGGCGGCGCGTGCGCGCCCCAGCCCCCCGATTGGGGCCCCCCAGCTCGGATCCCGAGACCTCAGGGAACCAGGGCCCGCCCTTTCTGCCTCCCTGTCGCCACGCGCGCTCACCTGGCTAGGCCGGCCCGGCTCCCGGCCCTGGCCGGAGGGGCCTTGGCGTCTGCCTCCCCGGGGCGGCCGCGGCTGGAGCTGGGTTGCCAGCCGGGCTCGGCTATGTCCCGGGGCTGGGACGAGGGACAGATGGGGGGCGGGGAGAGCCGCCGCCTCTGCCCCCCGCTCGCCCCGCCCTCCTCTCCTCCCCTTTCCGGCGGCGGCTGCAATGAATTCCAGATGTGGCTGGCCGGCTGGCCGGGGCGCACGCGGGGGCCGACAGGAGCTGCACGGAGGGCCCTTTGTCCGCCCCCCGACCTCTCGCTCTGCCCCTCCCAGCCCCCACCCGTGAGAACCGGCCGGCGCGAAACGTCACGCAGCCTGGTGACGTCACAGTACTCCTGGCCAGGTGGCCTCAACCTGAAACAACTGTCTTCAACTCCAGGTTACCTCTGGGCTCACCCCTGGGACCCTGGACTTGGAAGAAAACACGAGGTCACCTTTATTGACTCAACAAAGAGCCTTGGAAGTACCTACTAGGTGTCAACGCAGCAAATAGGCATTAAGCCTACTGTGTGTCCACCCAACAAATAATGAAATTCCTACTAAGTGCGATGCCCTGTCCCAAAGACAAAATTGATCTCTCCCTTTTTTTTTTTTCTTTTTTTGAGACAGGGTATCTCTGTCATCCAGGCCAGAGTGTGGTGACTCAATCATAGCTCACGGGAGCCTCAACCTCCTGCCTCAGCCTCCAGAGTTGCTGGGACTACAGGTGCGCCATCATGCCTGGCTAATTTTTTGCAGTTTTTTGTAGAGATGGGGTCTCGCTATGTTGCCCAGGCTGGTCTTGAACTGCTGCGTTCAAGCAATCCTCCTGCCTCAGCCTCCCAAAGTGCTGGAATGACAGGCGTGAGCCACTGTGCCTGGCCAGTCTCTCCCTTGATAGAACTCCAGAATTCAGGTGCTGCCCTCTCTCCCTTGGGGGATTGGGGACACTCCACACTCTTTCCTGCCTCTGTAGATCACTGTCCCCTCTGGCAGGGGGACCAGCAAGGCCCAGTTTGTGCCTGCCTTCCAGCGTCGGGCCCAGTCTTCTATCCAGATTTCCAATTTTCACTAATTCCTGGGCATTTCTGTGTGCCTGCCTGTGGAAATGATGGACACTACACCTTCATCGAATGGGGGGTGTGTGTGTGTGTGTTTGTGTGTGTTTGTGTGTGTAACCAGCAGTTCGACAACAGGATAGGAAAGCCCCTCATTCCGTCAACAAAATTTTTTTGTTTGAGACAGTCTTCCTTTGTCTCCCAGGCTGGGGTGCAGTGGTGCCATCTCAGCTCACTGCAACCTCTGCCTCCTAGGTTCAAGCTATTCCTGTACCTCAGCTTCTCGAGTAGCTGGAAATACAGGCACGTGCCACCACACCCGACTGATTTTTTTGTATTTTTAGTAAAGACAGGGTTTCACCATGTTGGCCAGGCTGGTCTCAAACTCGTGACCTCAAGCGATCCGCCTTCCTCGGCCTCCCCAAGTGCTGGGATTACAGGTGTAAACCACAGCACCCAGCAACAAATATTTTTTATGCACCTACTGTGCACAGTAGTGAACAACAACAACAACAAAAAGGAAAAACTCCTTGACCAGATGGATTTATTTTTTTTTTTTTTTTTTTTTGAGACAGAGTCTAGCTCTGTCGCCAGGCTGGAGTATAGTGGCACTATCTCGGCTCACTGCAACCTCTGCCTCCTGGGTTCAAGCGATTCTCCTGCTTCAGCCTCCCGAGTAGCTGGGATTACAGGCATGCGCCACCATGCCCAGCTAACTTTTGTATTTTTAGTAGAGATGGAGGTTTCACCATGTTGGCCAGGATGGTCTCGATCTCCTGACCTCATGATCCGCCCGCCTCGGCCTCCCAAAGTGCTGGGATTACAGGCATGAACAACCGCGCCCAGCCAACCCAGTGGGTCTTATGTTCAGGTGGGAAATACGGCTTTTTATGAGGGTACCATTTGTGAAAATGTACACATTATATGTTATAAACATAATCTGGCCAGGCACGGTGGCTCACGACTGTAATCCCAACACTTTGGGAAGCCAAGGCGGGTGGATTTCTTGACCCTAGGAGTTCTAGATTAGCCTGGGCAACATGGTATAACGCCATGTCTACAAAAAATCAAAAATTGGCTGGGCATGGTGGCTCACGCCTGTAATCCCAGCACTCTGGGACTCCAAGGTGGGTGGATCACTTGAGGTCAGGAGTTCAAGACCAGTCTGGCCAATATGGCAAAACCCTTTCTTTACTAAAAATACAAAAAATTAGCCGGGTGTGGTGGTAGGCGCCTGTAATCCCAGCTATTCGGGAGGCTGAGTTAGGAGAATCGCTTGAACCCGGGAGGCGGGGGTTGCAGTGAGCCAAGATGGTGCCATTGGACTTCAGCCTGGGCAACAGAGCAAGACTCATCTCAAAAAATAAAATAAAATAAAAATAAAGAGGCTGGGTGCGATGGCTTACACCTGTAATCCCAGCACTTTGGGAGGCAAAGGCAGGTGGATCACCTGAGGTCGAAGTTCAAGACCAGGCTGGCCAACGTGGCGAACCCCATCTCTACTAAAAGTACGAAAATTAGCCGGGAATGGTAGTGTGTGCCTGGAGTCCCAGCTACTCGGGAGGCTAAGGCAGGAGAATCGCTTGAACCCTGGAGGTAGAGGTTGCAGTGAGCTGAGATCACGCCATTGCACTCCAGCCTGGGCAACAGAGAAATACTCCATTTTAAATAAATAAATAAAACTAAATAAATAAATGGAGTAGTCTTGTGTGTACTGATGGGAAATGGTCTTCAACATATCAAGTTGAAAAAGTACAGTGTAGACCAGTATGCATTGCATTTCTGGGTATATTTAGAAGAACTATATAAATACACACGCATCTGCCTGTGACACACAGTCTGTCTCTGGGAGAAGGCACCAGACCCTAGTCACAACAGTTACTCTTAGGGAGAGGAACCAGGGGGCAGGGAAACGAGGTAAGAAGAAACAGCTTTTCATGGTATACCCTGGAGGGCTGTTTGAAATCTTTTTTTTTTTTTTTGAGATGAGGTATCTCCATATTGGCCAGGCTGGTCTCGAATTCCTGACCTCAGGTGATCCGCCTGCCTCAGCCTCCCAAAGTGCTGGAATTGCAGGCATAAGCCACTGCACCCAGCCGGCTGTTTGAAATCTTTAGCTTCTATTACCAATTCAAAAAAATGTACAAAGAGGTCGAGGCAAGGGGATCACCTGAATTCAGCAGTTCAAGACCAGCCTGACCAATATGGTGAAACCCGTCTCTATTAAAAATACCAAAATTATTGGGAGGCTGAGGCAGGCGGATCACGAGGTCAAGAGTTCAAGAGCAGCCTGGCTGACATGGTGAAACCTGGTGTCCATTAAAAATACAAAAATTAGCTGGGCACAGTGGTGCACACCTGTAGACTCAACTACTTGGGAGGCTGAGGCAGTAGAATCACTTGAAACCACGAGGTGGAGGTTGCAGTGAGCCGAGATCCCGCCACTGCATTCCAGCCTGGGCAACAGAGCAAGACTGCATCTCAAAAAAAAAAAAAAAAACTAGCCAGGAGTGGTAGCAGGTGCCTGTAGTCACAGCCACTCTGGAGGCTGGGGCAAAAGAACTGCTTGAACCCGGGAGATGGAGTTTGCAGTGAGCCAAGATCGTGCCACTGCACTCCAGCCTAGGCGACAGGGTGAAACTCCATCTCAAAAAATATATTAAAATTTTTTTTTAATCGGTCATGCATAGTGGCTTACGTCTGTAATCCCAGCACTTTGAGAGGCCAACGTGGGAAGACCAGTTGTGCCCAGGAGCTTGAGATCAGCCTGCGCAATATAGTGAGACTTCATCTCTACAAAAGAAACAACAAAAAATTAAACATTAGCCAAGCATGGTTGTGTGTGCCTGTAGTTCCAGCTACTCATGAGGCTGGGGTGGGAGGATCATTTGAGCCTGAGAGGTGGAGGTTGAAGTTAGCTGAAATTACACTGCTGCACTCCAGCCTAGTTAACAGATCAAGACACTGTCTGGAAAAAAAAAAAAATCAACAGGCCAAGCACGATAACTCACAACTGTAATCCTAGCACTTTGGGAGGCAGAGGCGTGAGGATTGCTTGAGGCCAGGAATTTGAGACCAGCCCAGGCAATATAGTAAGAGCCCATCTCAAAAAAAAAAAGAAAAAATCAACACATTAATGCTACATATAGGCATGCAACATATGTGTGTAACACATATGTAACACAACATGTAATGCTCTGTGCTAAGCCTGATGATGCCTAATTGGTTGCTGCCATCCAAAGCTGACAGTCTGATGGAGGAGACAGAGAAGAAACCAGACAATTATTTTTATTTATTTATTTATTTATTTTGAGACAGAGTCTTGCTCTATCACCCAGGCTGGAGTGCACTGGCAAGATCTCGGCTCGCTGCAACCTCTGCCTCTCAGGTTCAAGCAATTCTCCTGCCTCAGCCTCCCAAGTATCTGGGATTACAGGTGCACAGCACTACACCCGGCTAATTTTTGTATTTTTATTAGAAATGGGGTTTCACCATGTTGGCCAGGCTGGTCTTGAACTCCTGACTTCAGGCGATCCACCTGCCTCGGCCTCCCAAAGTGCTGGGATTACAGGCGTGAGGCACTGTGCCCGGCCGAAACCAGACAATTCTAACACAGGGTGATGGGGCTTTGAAGGGGGGATACAAAGAAAGTCAGAAAGTGACTAGTCAATTCTAGACTTTGCACCTTTTCCTGAGCTCGATTTCAGGGTCTGCTGGGTTCTGGGCCAGATCTTGGGGCGCACTTGGACCTTGGCAAAACCTCACTGCCTCCTCTACCAAGTGAGAAGTGTTGCCTGGACACTCTAGAAACCAGGTGTTTAATCCGCAGAGGAGGAAGCACGAAGAAAATTAGGTTTTCTCCTCGTCTGAGAGCTATCAGAGCGGAAATCTCAGTCTTGTGTGGGGACCTGAAGGCTGGGGAGGAAGTGACCGCCCTCATATGCTTGGGCTGGCTCAGCAATTTGCAGTCTCCCCTGGGACCTGGTGGGTTGGGGCAGAGGGGTGATGTCAAGGCTGCAGACATATGTGGCCGTCTGCCAGGGGAACCGTGGCTCCCAGACAAAGGTGATGTCCCCAGGGACACACAGACACACCGACATGCAACTTCCGCCTCCCTCCCATTTCTGAGACAACACAATGTCTTCGCCAGGTCAGCCAAGGGAGCGGTACAGAGGACTGGAAAACGCTGGAGGCCTGGACTTCCTGATGGTCTTGTGGGGGTCAGGAGGAGAGCTTGGCCGACCCCAGTGGTGGGGGGCGGGGTGCTGAGTGAGAGAACAGTGGAGGAGGAAGGAAACAGGGCCCTTTTCTTGGAGAACTCCCAGCAGGGGAAATAGAGGAGAAGGAAGAGGCTTGAACTAGCTTCCACTAATTATAGGGTCAGTGACAATAATGGCTAACACTCACAGCCACCGACTGTGTGCTAGATATGGCGCTGTGAGTCCTCACAACCCGAGGAAGTGGGTATTACGATAATCATCATCTTTTTTTTTTTTTGAGATGGAGTCTCGCTCTGTCACTCAGGCTGGAGGGCAGTGGCGCAGTCTCAGCTCACTGCAACCTCCACCTTCCGGGTTCAAGGGATTCTCCTGCCTCAGCCTCCCGAGTAGCTGGGATTACAGGCACCAGCCACCATGCCTGGGTAATTTTTTGTATTTTTAGTAGAAATGGGGTTTCACTATGTTAGCCAGGCTGGTCTAGAACTCCTGACCTAAGCTGATCTGCCCACCTCGGCCTTCCAAAGTGCTGGGATTACAGGTGTAAACCACCGCGCCTAGCCTTTTTTTTTTTTTTTGAGATGGAGTCTCGTTCTGTCGCCCAGGCTGGAGTGGCAGTGGCATGATCTTGGCTCACTGCAACCTCCGCCTCCTGGGTTCAAGCGATTCTCCTGCCTCAGCCTCCCAAGTAGCTGGGATTACAGGCCACGCCACCATGCCTGGCTAATCTTTATATTTTTAGTGGAGACGGGGTTTCACCATGTTGGCCAGGCTGATCTCAAACTCCTGACCTGAAGTGATCCATTCCATGTACCTAGGTCTTGGCCTCCCAAAGTGGCTCACGCTCTTATAGGCGTGAGTCACTGCGCCCGGCCAATCCCATTTGAAAGAAGAGGAAAATTGACCGGGCGCGGTGGCTCACGCCTGTAATCCCAGCACTTTGGAGACCAAGGTAGGCGGATCACCTGAGATCAGGAGTTCAAGACCAGTCTGGCCGACATGGCGAAACCCCATCTCTACCAAAAAGATAAAAATTAGCCAGGTATGGTGATGCGCGCCTGTAACCCCAGCTACTCGAGAGGCTGAGGCACAAGAATTGCTTGAACCCGGGAGGCGGAGGTTGCAGTGAGCCAAGATCATGCCATTGCACTCCAGCCTGGGTGACAGAGCAAGACTCTATCTCAAAAAAAAAAAAAAAAAAAAAAAGAAGGAGGAAAACTGAGACATACAGGAGAGGTGAGATTTGAACTAAAGCCATCTGGCTCCTCTCAATCCAGCAGCCCTGGCTCTCTGTCTTCTTGTTCATTCAGAGTCTCCACCCCATTCCTGTGCCACCACCCCCATCTCTGCCCCAGCAGGTAGGAACAGACAGGCAGTGGTTACCAACCAGGACTACATTGGTCAACAGTGAGATGTGGAATCTTCTCCATAATCCAGGAGAAGGGATGCCCTCTGACCCCCATTCCCACCTTCACCCCAGATATTGTGAACTCCCCCAAATCCAAGAGGCCCAGGCCCTTCACACCAGATCCTGTGGTTGTCCACCATGGCCCCGAAATCCATGAGGCGCAGGCCTGTTCTCCATCCTCCCTGGGCCTCCACTGTCCCCCCACCCCCCTGGCTCTTGTCTCTGGCAGGAGGAACTGCCTGGCAAGTGTCTGAGATGGAGCCCAACTTTCTCATCATTGCCCCAGCGCTGGGGGAAGGGGCCCAGGCTACAGAGAAGCTTCCCAGATGCTGATCTTGGCAGGCATCAGGGAACTGCAGCAGCCTCATCTCCTCCATGGGCTCAGGGCCCACTTTCAGCTTCAGTGATGGGGTGGGGAGGCTCTCACTGGAGGCCAGCCTCTGCCACATCTGCACCAAAGGAGTCTTGGCCCTTTGAGCTGGGGAAGGGGTGGGCTCTCTTCCCGCTGAAAGCAGGATGAACAATTAGGGGAAAGGGGAACCTCAAAAAGGCTAACTTCTCAGCAAGCCCCTCCCACCCCAGCATGCTCATGACAGCTGACATGTGTATAACGTGCCAGTTACTGCCCTAAGCGTTTTTCAAATATTGACTCACTCTCAATAGCTCACAGCAGCTCCCTCAGCTACAGAAAGGAGAGAGAAACTGCAGTCCATCTTCACGATGCAAGACCATGCCTGTAATCTCAGCACTTTGGGAGGCTGAGGCGGGCGGATCACCTGAGGTCAGGAGTTCGAGACTAGCCTGGCCAACATGGCGAAACCCCATCTCTACTAAAAACGAAAAAATTAGCTGAGTTTGGTGGTATGCACCTGTAATCCCAGCTACTCAGGAGGCTGAGGCAGGAGAATTGCTTGAACCCAGGAGGTGGAGGTTGCAGTGAGCCGAGATTGCGCCATTGCACTCCGGACTAGGTGACAAGAACAAATGAAACTCCATCTCAAAAAAAAAAAAAAAATCAGAAAGAAGGAACTAGTGATACCTAGCCACATGGAGAACTCTCAAATGCATTAGGATGAGGGAAAGAAGTTCAATGCAAAGGTCGCATACTGTATGACTCTATTTCTATAATGTTCTAGGAGAAGAAAAACTATAGGGACAGTGAAACATTGGGACAGGAGAGGTTGACTGCAAAAGGGCACGATGGGACCGGGTGCAGTGGCTCACGCCTGTAATCCCAGCACTTTCAGAGGCTGAGGTGAGAGAATTGCTTGAACCCAGGAGTTCGACACCATCCTGGGCGACAGACAGAGCGAGACCCAGTGTCTACAAAAAATAAAAAAAAAAATGAGAGGTACAGTGGCACGTGCCTGTACTAACTCTTCCGGAGGCTGAGGCAGGAGGATTGCCCGAGCCCAGCAGTTTGACACTACTGTCACCTATGATCACACCACTGCACTCCAGCCTGAGCAACAGAGTGAGACCATGCCTTAAAAAAAAAAAAAAAGTTGGGGGGCATGGGGGAAATTTTTTTTTTTTGGCGATGGAACCATTCTGCATCTTGATTGTGGTTTTGGTTATGTGACTATATATGTTTGCTGAAATATGAACAACTGTATGCAAAAAAGGGAAGATTTTCTTAAATTTTTTTTTTTTTTTGAGACAGAGTCTTGCTCTGTCGCCCAGGCTAGTGTGCAGTGGCGCGATCCACTGCAACCTCTGCCTCCCAGGTTCAAGTGATTCTCCTGCCTCACCTTACAGGTGTCCACCACCACGCCTGGCTAATTCTTGTATTTTTAGTAGAGATGGGGTGTTACCATCTTGGCCAGGCTGGTCTCGAACTCCTGACCTTGTGATCCACCTGCCTCGGCCTCCCAAAGTGCTGGGATTACAAGCATGAGCCACCATGCCCGGCCGGGAAGATTTTTATTGTATCTAAATTGTACAAAAAAAGCAATACTTTTGTTTAAAAAAATCCTCACAATCTGCCTACTTCAGCCTACCCAGTAGCTGGGACTACAGGCCCAAGACACCATGCCCAGCTAACTTTTACATTTTTTGTAGAGGGTTAGGTTGGTCTCACTATGTTGCCCAGGCTGGACTTGAACTCCTGGGCTCAAGCTATCCTCCCACCTTGGTCTCCCAAAGGCACTGAGATTACAAACGTGAACCACTCTGCTTGGCCTCCTGACAGTAGCTTTACATCAGTGAGGGTCTAACCAGGAAAACAGAAGTATCTCCAATAGAGGGGATTTAATATATGGGTCAATTTAATACATAGATAAAAAAATCAAAGGACGGCCAGGCACAGTGTCTCATGCCTGTAATCAAAGGACGGCCAGGCACAGTGTCTCATGCCAGCACTTTGGGAGGCTAAGGCAGACAAATCACGAGGTCAGGAGTTTGAGACTAGCCTGGCCAACATGGTGAAACCCAGTCTCTACTAAAAATACAAAAAATTAGCCAGGTGTGGTGGCGGGCACCTGTAGTCCCAGCTACTCGGGAGGCTGAGGCAGGAGAATGGCATGAACCCGGGAGGCGGGGCTTGCAGTGAGCCGAGATCGCGCCGCTGCACTCCAGCCTGCATGAAAGAGTAAAACTTTGTCTAAAACGAAACAAAAGGGATGGAGAGATTATTTTAAAACTGGCATAGGCCGCACACAGTAGCTCATGCCTGTAATCCCAGCACTTTGGGAGGCCGAGGCGGGCAGATCACCTGAGGTCGGGAATTCGAGACCAGCCTGACCAACATGGAGAAACGGCGTCTCTACTAAAAATACAAAATTAGCTGGGTGTGGCTGGGTGCAGTGGCTCATGCCTGTAATCCCAGCACTTTGGGAGGCCAAGGCAGGTGGATCATGAGGTCAGGAGATCGAGACCATCCTGGCTAACATGGTGAAACCCCGTCTCTACAAAAAATACAAAAAATTAGCCAGGTGTGGTGGCGGGTGCCTGTAGTCCCAGCTACTCAGGAGGCTGAGGCAGGAGAATGGTGTGAACCTGGGAGGTGATGCTTGCAGTGAGCCGAGATTGCGCCACTGCACTCCAGCCTGGGTGACAGAGTGAGACTCCATCTCAAAAAAAAAAAAAAAAAAAAAGTAGCCAGGCGTGCTGGCACATGCCTGTGATCTCAGCTACTAGGGAGGCTGAGACAGGAGAATCGCTTGAACCCAGGAGGCGGAGGTTGCGGTGAGCCGAGATCGCACCATTGTACTCCAGCCTGGGCAAGAAGAGCGAAACTCCATCTCAAAAAAAAAAAAAAAAAATTAGCATAAACCAAGCATGGTGGTGTAGGCCTGTAGTCTCAGCCACTCAGGAGGCTGAGGCAGGAGGATCGCTTGAACCCAGGAGTTGGACTCCAGCCTGGGCAACATAGCCAAACCTCATCTCTTAAAAAATATAATAAAAATAAGGGATATGGCAGACCACGTAAAAAATTTAAATAGAAATTACCATATAGGAAGATGATCTCTAACGGGAGGTGCTACCAGAGGCATGTGGGGAGAAATATCTTGGGCCGGGTGCAGTGGTTTACGACTGTAATCCCAGCACTTTGAGAGGCCAAGGTGGGAGGATCACTTGAAGCCAGGGGTTTGAGACCAGTCTCGGTAATATAGGAGACCCCCATCTCTATTTTAAAAATCTTAAAAAAAAAAAATTCCATGTATGGTTGCACGCACCTGTGGTTCCAGCTACTCAGGAGGTTGAGGCTGCAGTGAGCTATGATTGTGCCACTGCACTACAGCCTGGGTGACAGAGTAAGGCCCTATCCCTAGAAAAAAAGCAAAAAGAGGCCGGGCGCGGTGACTCACGCCTGTAATCCCAGCACTTTGGGCGGCTGAGGCGGGTGAATAACCTGAGGTCAGGAGTTCAAGACCAGTCTGACCAACATGGTGAAACCCAGTCTCTACTAAAAATACAAAATTAGCCGGGCATGGTGGTGCATACCTGTAATCCCAGCTACTTGAGAGGCTAAGGCAGAAGAATCGCTTGAACCCAGGAGGTGGAGATTGCAGTGAGCTCAGATTGTGCCGTTGCACTCCAGCCTGGGCGACAAGAGCGAAACTCTGTCTCAAAAAAAAAAAAAAGAAAGAAAGAAAAGAAAAGAAGTATCTTGGCTTCTCCCACCTTCCTCTCAGACAGTCTGCCCCCAGTGCCTCCCATTGGCTAAATGTGGCCAGAAGCCAGTGGGCAGGGGAGATATCCTGTGCAGAGGTCAGCCCCAAGCCATGCAGGGAGAACAGCACGGGGACCAGATGATGCCAGGGCACGCAGGCTTAAGCCCTGCACGAACCATGTGGGTAGGGGCGACTATACCCCCATTTTACAGAGGAGGAAACTGAGGCCTGGAGAGCCAATGTGACGTGCCCTGGGTCTCAGGACTTCAAGGAGGTGGGACTCTCTGGTTCTCGCCAACACCTGCCTGGAGGGTAGTTCTGTGGCTTTTTTTCTACCCTTCACGCCTGTCCTGGTTGCTCAGGGAACTGAAGGGAATGAAAATATCCATGCAAATCAGCCCCACTGCGGGGAGGCTTTGCCCCCTCACGGAGCTTGGCAGTTACACACAAGCTGAGCTGAAAACAAACAAACAGCAGATGTCTGGACAGTTGATGGGGGAGGGGCGCTTTAGGCAGCTCTCCCCAGTATACGAGACCACCCTTCACACCCCCCATCAACAGATCTGTATCATCCATCCATGCTCTGTACTTTTTTTTTTTTTTTTTTTGAGATGGAGTCTTGCTCTGTCACCCAGGCTGAAGTGCAGTGGCTCAGTCTTGGCTCACTGCAACCTCTGCCTCCCGGGCTCATGTGATTCTCGTGCCTCAGCCTCCTGAGTAGCTGGAATTACAGGCACCCGCCACCATGCCGGGCTAATTTTTGTATTTTTAGTAGAGACGGGGTTTCATCATGTTGGTCAGGTTGGTCTCGAACTTCTGACCTTAAATGATCCACCCTCCTTGGCTTCCCAAAGTGCTGGGATTACAGGCGTGAGCCATTAGGCCCAGCCAATCCCATTTTAAAGATGAAGAAAATTGACTGGATGAGGTGGCTCAAGCCTGTAATGCCTACACTTTGGGAGGCTGAGGTGGGCGGATCACTTGAGCCACCGACCTCATTGTCTGTACCTTCTTTTTGGGGGGCTGCCCCCCAGTATTGCAGCCCTGACCCCTGGCCTTTGTAAGAACCCTTGTTCAGTAATGGAGGAAAAGCTAAGGCCAGATGTTGAGGGGCCCTCCCGCGTCTGATGTGTGCCCCCTAAATTGCTGTGATACCCACGGCCAGCAAAGACCCTCTCTGGATTGCAGAGTTGATGCTGGTCCCACACTACCAAGGACAGAGATCACCTGCAATTGAGCCTTTGATCCACAGGAGAGGGCTGGTTGCATCGACCTTTGACCTCTCCCCAGGCTTGGCTCAAAATGGTCAAACTTTGAGCCTTTTGGTGTGCAGGTCTCCTGGTGGTTACTGCCCGTTTATTAAGACTCATAACTGGGGGCCGGATGCGGTGGCTCACGCTTGTAATCCCAGCACTTTGGGAGGCCAAGGCGGGCAGATCACTTGAGGCCAGGTGTTCGAGACCAGCCTGGACAACATGGTGAAAACCTGTCTCTACTAAAAATACCAAAAAGGCAGGGTGCAGTGGCTCACGCCTGTAATCCAGCACTTTGGGAGGCCGAGGCAGGCGGATCACGAGGTCGAGATTGATACCATCCTGGCCAACATGGTGAAACCCCGTCTCTACTAAAAATACAAAAATTAGCTGGGCGTGGTGGCGTGTGTCTGTAGTCCCAGCTACTCAGGAGACTGAGGTAGGAGAATCACTTGAACCCAGGAGGCGGAGGTTGCAGTGAGCAGAGATCATGCCATTGCACTCCAGCCTGGGCAACAAGAGTGAAACTCCATCTCAAAAAAAAAAAGACTCATAATCAATATGCCAGTTGGGGAATGCTGTGTAAACTGGGGTAGGGACCAGGTGCAGTGGCTCATGCCTGTAATTCCAGCACTTTGGGAAGCCAAGGCTGGAGGATAGCTTGAGGCCAGGAATTTGAGACCAGCCTGGCCAGCATAGTGGGTCTTTGTCTCTACCAAAAATAAAAAAAGTTAGCCGTGTGTCGTGGCACGTGACTGTAGTCCCAGCTACTCAGGAGGCTGAGTGTGAGGATGGCTTGAGCCCAGGAGGTAAAGGTTGCAATGACCTATGATCCTGCCACTGCACTCCAGCCTGGGCGACAGACGGAAACTCTGCCTCTAAAAGATAAAAAATAAAAGCTGGAGTAGGAAGGGAAGGATAAGTTTAGATGCACTGTCACCTGAGAAGGTGGCATTTCAGTAAAGAGCCAAAGGAGATGAAAGAGTGAGACATACAGATATTCAGGGGAGGCTGGGCATGGTGGCTCAAGCTTGTAATCCCAGAACTTTGAGAGGCTAAAGTGGTGAATCACTAGAGGCCAGGAGTTGGAGACCAGCCTGGACAGCATAGTGAGACTCCATCATGTTTTGTTTTGTATTGTTTTGTTTTGTTTTGTTTGAGGCAGGGTCTCACTGTCACCCAGGCTGGAATGCAGTGGCATAATCACGGCTCACTACGACCTCTGCCTCCCAGGTTCAAACAATTCTCCTGCCTCAGCCTCCCAAATAGCTGGGATTACAGGCACCTGCCACACCTGGCTAATTTTTGTATTTTTAGAGAGACGAGGTTTCGCCATGTTGGCCAGGCTGGTCTCAAACTCCTGACCTCAAGTCATCTGCCCACCTCGGCCTCTCTAAGTGCTGGGATTACAGGCGTGAGCCACCACGCCTGGCCCTCATCATGTTTTTTAAAAGAATAAAATAATAAAAGAAACAAAAATAGATATTAAGGGGGAAATGGAATGTGATTGGTGGGTTCTGGGTTCTGGTGAGGAGGCCAGGGCGGCCAAAGCCATGGAGGAATGGGAACAGGAGAATGGAAGGTGAGGGCAGGTCCCGCGGGGACTTGAGGGTTGCATGAGGACTTTGGTTTTAGTGCTAAGTGAAATGAAGGCACTGAGGGTTCTGAGCAGAAAAGGGAAGTGACCTGACTCAGATGTTTACAGCCTACCTCTAGGGGATGGGTAACAGATGATGAGGAGTGAGGGTGGAAGGACTAATTCATTCTCAACACAGCCCTGTAGGGGAGGGTTTGTGTGTATTTCACTTATAGATTAGGAGGCCACAGCTCCTACTTGCCCAAGGCTATCCAGCCAATTAGTGGCAGCGCCTGGATTCAAACCAGTGTTACTGAATGAATAATCATGTATGGGCACCTGATGTGCCCAGTGACCTCAGGCGGACAGAGATTTGAGACCCAGGGACATAGGGAGAAAGTCCTCTGTTGTTAGCAATACCCCTGCAACAGGATGAATGAAGGAATTCACTCAGGAAACATTTATTAGCTGGGCGTGGTGGTGCATGCCTGTGGTCCCAGCTACTTGGGAGGCTGAGGCAGGAGGATTACTTGAGCCCGGGAGTTGCAGGCTGCAGTGAACTATGATCATGCCACTGAACTCCAGCCTAAGTGACAGAGTGAGACTGTCTCTAAAAAGAAAAAAAAAGAACTAAAGAAACATTTATTGAGCATGTACTGTGGTCCAGACACTATGCTGAGTGCTGAAGCCACAGCAGGTAATAGGATAGAGGAAAATTCCAGCCTTGGGGGAGTTTGCACTCTAATGGGAGAGGCAGACAAAAAGCATTTTTAGCCAGGTGTGGTGGCTCACGCCTGTAATCCCAGCACTTTGGGAGGCCGAGGTGGGCAGATCACAAGATCAGGAGTTTGAGACCAGCCTGGCCAACATGGTGAAACCCCGTCTCTATTCAAAATACAAAAAAATTAGCTAAGTGTGGTGGCGGGCGCCTGTAATCCCAGCTACTTGGGAGGCTAAGGCAGGAGAATCGCTTGAACCTGGGAGACGGAGGTTGCAGTAAGCCGAGGTTGCGCCATTGCACTCTAGCCTGGGCAACAAGAGCAAAACTGTCTCAAAAAAAAAAAAAAAACAAAAAAAAGAAGATAACCATTAGGCCAGATGTGGTGACTCACATCTGTAATCCCAGCACTTTGGGAGGCTAAGGCAGGAGAACTGCTGGAGCCGAGGAGTCTAAGGCTAGCCTGGGCAATGTGGTGAGACCTAGTGTCTACAAAAATATATATATATTTTAAATAGCCAGGTGTGGTAGCACACACGTGTAGTCCCAGCTACTCAAAAGGCCAAGGTGGGAGGATCACTTGAGCCCCGGAGGCAGAGGTTGCAGTGAACCGAGATCTCGACGTTGCACTCCAGCCTGGGTGGCAGAGTGGAACGCTGTCTCAAAAAAAAGAAGATAAATATTAATATAGGGCAAGAGAAGAGGGTCAGAAGGGTCAGAAGGGTCAAGGGTGAAGATTTGCTTTTTTATTTTTTTGAGACGAAGTCTCGATCTGTCACCTGGGCTGGAGTGCAGTGGCGCAATCTCAGCTTACTGCAACCTCCGCCTCCTGGGTTCAAGCGATCCTCCCATCTTAGCCTCCTGAGAAGCTGGGACTACAGTCGCACGTCAGCACAGAGGTTTCAGTGAGCTGAGATCACACCACTGCACTCCAGCCTGGGTGACAGAGTGAGACCCTGTCTCAAAAAACAACAACAAAAACAAAGGAAGCATGCAGTGGGTAGTTGGAAAGGTTCAGCCACCTCTGCCCCGTCAGTCTTTCCTCACTCCTGGCCTCTGCGACTGCTGTTCTCTCAACCTGAAACACACTTTCTCCTCTGGACAAAGTCCTGAAGCCTTAGCTCTCAGGCTACAGCTTCATAAGACCACCCCAAGACCCTGCCCCCGTGGGTGGGAATTCCTCCTATGGATGCCCACAGACCCTGTAGACTCCCCTCCTGAACTCTGATCCTTCAGACCTCTGCATTGCACTGTAAATATCTCAAAAGTGTTTGCTGGATTTACTGGTGTACCGGTGGTGCACAGTAGGTGCCTAATAAATCACTAAGAAACTAAGCCAGGTGGCCTAGTGCAGTGGCTCATGCCTGTAATCCCAGCACTTTGGGAGGCTGAGGCATGCGGATTACTTGAAGTCAGGAGTTCGAGACCAGCCTGGCCAACATGGCAAAACCCTGTCTCTACTAAAAACACAAAAATTAGCTGGGCGTGGTGGCGTCCGCCTGTAATCCCAGCTACTCAGGAGGTTGAGGCAGGAGAACTGCTTGAACCCAGGAGGTGGAGGAGGTTACAGTGAGCCGGGATCGCACCACTGCATTCTAGCCTGGGTGATAGAATGAGACTGGGTCTCAAAAAAAAAAAAAAAAAAAAAAAGGTACAGGGCATGGATGGATGATACAGATCTGTTGTGGGGAATGAGGGGTGGAATCACGAGGTCAGGAGTTTGAGACCATCCTGGCCAACACAGTGAAACCCTGTCTCTACTAAAAATACAAAAATTAGCCAGGCGTGGTAGTGGGTATCTGTAGTCCCAGCTACTCCGGAGGCTGAGGCGGGAGAATGGCGTGAACCTGGGAGGCGGAGCTTGCGGTGAGCCAAGATCATGCCATTGCACTCCAGCCTGGGCGACTGAGCAAGACTCCGTATCAAAAAAAAAAAAAAAAAAAGCCAAGCGAGGTGATTCACACCCATAATCGCAGCACTTTGGGAGGCCAAGGCAGGCAGATCGCTTGAGCCCAGAAGTTTGAGATCTGCCTGGGCAACATGGCAAGACCCTGTCTCTATGAAACAAGAAAAAAGAAAGAAACAAAATACTGTTCCATCATTTACCACATAAAATCTAAACTCTCTGGTGCGGAACAGACTTGCAGATCTGCCTGTAAAATCATACACCGGATTTTGGAGTAGACACACAGGAGGTTGATTGTAGCGGTGGCTTCTGGGAGAAGAACTGGGGGTAGGGGGCACAGATAAGAGTAGACAGAATTTTCACTCTAGCAATCTTTCTGTAGTTTTTGAAATCTTCTCTACCAGGTGTATGAATGAACAATGAAAATATACAATAGCCCAGGTGTGGTGGCTCACGCCTGTAATCCCAGCACTTTGGGAGGCTGAGGAGGGTGGATCACCTGAGGTCAGGAGTCCAAGGCCAGCCTGACCAACATGGTGAAACCTTGTCTCTACTAAAAATACAAACATTAGCCAGGTAGGGAGCATCACTTGAGAATCACTTGAGTTCAAGACCAGCCTGGACAACAAAGCAAGACCTCCGTATCTACAAAAAAAAAAAAAAAAATTGCTGGGCATGCTGGCACATGCCTGTAGCCCCAGCTACTTAGGTGGCTGCAGCAGAGGATCATCTGAGGCCAGGAATTCAAGACTACGGTGAACTATAATTGTTACACTGCACTACAGACTGGTAACAGGGTGAGATCCTGTCTCAAAAACAACAGCAACAAAATAAAGGATTAAAAGACCTTTTAAAGTTGCAAAATACATAGAGTCTTAAACATGCATCCACAGTTATTTATTTATTTATTTATTTATTTATTTATTTAGAGATGGAGTTTCACTCTTGCTGCCCAGGCTAGAGTGCAATGGTGCGGTATCGGCTCACTGCAACCTCCACCTCCGAAGTTCAAGCAATTCTCCTGCCTCAGCCTTCCAAGTAGCTGGGATTACAGGCATGAGCCACCATGCTCAGCTAATTTTGTATTTTTAGTAAAGACGGGGTTTTGCCATATTGGCCAGGATGGTTTCGAACCCCTGACCTCAAGTGATCCACCGGCCTCAGACTCCCAAAGTGCTGAGATTATAGAGATGAGCCATCATGCCCAGCCGCATTCAGTTATTCTTGCAGAGATAAAATACACAATGAAATACACTGTACTTTTTTTCTTTTTTTTTTTTTTTTTTTTGAGACAGTCTCACTCATCGCATGGGCTGGAGTGCGGTGTGGGATCTTGGCTCACTGCAACCTCTGCCTCCCGGGTTCAAGCGATTCTCCTGCGTCGGCCTCCTGAGTAGCTGGGATTACAGGCTCCCGCCACTACGCCCAGCTAATTTTTTTTTGTATTTTTAGTAGAGACAAGGTTTCACCATGTTGGCCAGGCTGGTCTGGAACTCCTGACTCGTGATTCGCCCGCCTTGGCCTCCCAAAGTGCTGGGATTACAGGCGTGAACCACCGCACCCGGCCACTTTTTTTTTTTTTTTTTTTTTGAGACAGGATCTTAGTCTGTCACCCAGGCTGGAGTACATTGCCATGAACATGGCTCACTGCAGCCTCAATCTCTTGGGTTCAGGTGATCCTTCTGCCTTAGCCTCCCCATTAGCTGGGACCACAGGCATATACCATCACACCTAGCTAATTTTTAAATTTTTGGTAGAGGCCAGGCACGGTGGCTCACGCCTGTACCAGCGCTTTGGGAGGTCGAGGTGGGTGGATCACCTGAGGTCGGGATTTCAAAACCAGGCTGGCCAACATGGTGAAATCCTGTCTCTACTAAAAATACAAAAAAAAAAAATTAGCTGGGCATAGTGGCGGGCACCTGTAATCCCAGCTACTCGGGAGGCTGAGGCAGGAGAATCGCTTGAACCCAGGAGGCAGAGGTTGCAGTGAGCCAAGATCGCGCTACTGCACTCCATCCTGGGCAACAGAGATTCTGTCTCAAAAAAAAAATAATAATAATGCTATTTATTGAGTTTTCACCTTGTCCCAGGCATGGGAAGCTTTGCCTCTATTATGTCACTGAAATCTCATAACCTCCTTTTCCAGCAGGGGAAAATGAGGTTGGTTCACAGACCACGTTGTCAGCTGTGCTCTGTCCAGAAAGCACTGGCCTCCAAGTAGACAGCCCTGGACAGGTAGGGAAGCCTGCCATGATCCGGTGGCGCCCCCTGGAGGTCCATCGGGAACATGGTAAAGAACCTAAAAATGGATGGGCCACGGCAGCTCATGCCTGTAATCCCAGCACTTTGGGGGACCAATGCGGGAGAATTGCTTGAGCCCAGGAGTTCAAGACCAGCCTGGGCAACATTGGGAGACCCAACCCCCGCCATCTCTACAAAAAAAAAAATTAGGCCGGGCGCGGTGGCTCAGGCCTGTAATCCCAGCACTTTGGGAGGCCGAGGCGGGTGGATCGCCTGAGGTCAGGAGTTCAAGACCAGCCTGGCCAACATGGTACAACCCTGTCTCTAATAAAAACACGAAAATTAGGGCCGGGTTTGGTGGCTCACGCCTGTAATCCCAGCACTTTGGGAGGCCCAGGCGGGCGGATCACGTCAGGAGATTGAGACCATCCTGGCTAACACAGTGAAACTGTCTCTACTAAAAATACAAAAAAGTAGCCGGGTGTGGTGGCGGGCACCTGTAGTCCCAGCTACTCAGTAAGCTGAGGCAGGGAATCGCTTGAACCCGGGAGGCCGAGATCGCACCACTGCACTCCGGCCTGGGCGGCAGAGCGATACTCCATCTCAAAATACAAATACAAAATAAAAAAATACAATACAAAAATTAGCCGGGCGTGCGCGCCTGTAGACCAGCTACTCAGGAGACTGAGGCAGGAGGATCCCTTGAGCTCTGGAGGTCGAGGCTGCAGTAAGCCATGATCTTGCCCATTGCACTCCAGCCTGGGCGACAGAGCAAGACCTTGTCTCTAAAAACCAAAACAAAGAAATTAAAAATAAGCGTTCGGATTTGTTAGGGGGTGACAAGGGAGGCAGTCCAAGATATGTGGACTCCCCACTCTGTTCTGTCCTTGGAGAGCCCTGGAAGGTCTGAGAGGTGACAGGACCCTGGTCTAGGGGGTAAGGGACACAAATACCTAATCTGAGGGGTTTCGGGGGGACATAGCCCTGCCCTGGGGAATCTAAACTCGGAGGCATGGTCTGGCAGGCCCAATCCTGAAGGCTTTCTGTGGGCAATAAGGCCCTGCCTTTAAACAAATAAAAAAACTCCAGGCGCGGTGGCTCACGCCTGTAATCCCAGCACTTTCGGAGGCTGAGGCGGGCAGATCACGAGGTCAGGAGATCCAGACCATCCTGGCTAACACAGTGAAACCCCGCCTATACTAAAAACACAAAAAATTAGCCGGGCGTCGTGGCAGGCGCCTGTAGTCCCAGCTACTCGGGAGGCTGAGGCAGGAGAATGGCGTGAACCCGGGAGGCGGGGCTTGCAGTGAGCCGAGATCGCGCCACTGCACTCCAGCCTGGGCGACAGAGCAAGACTCCGTCTCAAAAAGAAAAAACAAAAAACAAACAAACAAAAAAAAACAAAAAACAAAAAACAAAACCACGTAACTGGATGAAGAAAAAACCATCGCCCACAGCCTTGGAGGCGGGATGAGGGCGTGGCCCGGTGGGCGTGACCAACAGCAAAAACTTAAGCTTTATTGGCTGTATTCCTAAATTGCTCGTTCCAGAACTGCCCACTTATGGGCGGGGACCACTCCTTGAGGCTTAACAGTCATTGCTGAATTGGGCCAGAGAGGTCTCATTGGCTGAATTCCTGCACCGGCTCGTCGGAGGCGGGACCCAAAGTAGGCGAGGCCTAAGGAAGCTGGGGCTTCTTGCTGTGAGGTCGCGTTGTCCAGTGTAGCGGAGGGTCCTTGAGGCAGGAGTGAAAATTGGGTCTGGGGATTAGTCCTGGGGTGGAGGTCTGGGCACGCCGGGTCGGACCCCCTCCATCTTCGGTTTTGCACACCCACTTTCCAGCGCGGAGTCGGGGCGAGTCGGGCGGCGTCGCGTGCGTGACGTCATCCAGCGGCGCCTCGCGAAGCTCCAGTGGCCTTGACCTCCCGCGGCGTGGGAGGCTGCGCGGCGATGCTGCAGTTGTTCCGGGCCGGGGCGCTGGCCTGGCTTCGGCCTACGGGCTTCCGGGTGAGGCCAGGGGCTGGAGGCGTGGTCGAAGGATGAAATTTGGGGGTGTCCAGGGGTCGTCTCTCACTTTCGCCCACCCCTTGCAGGGCCTGAGTTCGCTGGCGGAAGAGGCAGCGCGTCCGACCGAGAACCCGGAGCAGGTGGCGAGCGAGGGTAAGGCAACCGGGGTGGCTCCAAGAGGGGCGGCGACAGAGAGGTCTGACCCTTGACCCTAACCCCAGACCCCGCAATCGCTCCAGGTCTCCCGAAGCCCGTGCTGCGCAAAGTCGAGCTCCCGGTACTCGCTCATCGACGCCCGGTGCAGGCCTGGGTCGAGTCCCTGCGGGGCTTCGAGCAGGAGCGCGTGGGCCTGGCCGACCTGCACCCCGATGTTTTCGCCACCGCGCCCAGGTGAGCGAGGGCTGTAATGGTAAACTGAGTGGCAGAGGGATGAAGAGCGGGAGTTCAGGAGTCAGGATGACTTTGGGCTTGTACCCTTGGGAAAGTGCTGAATTTCTATAGCCTCCGTTGCTTTACCTGTCAAAGGGGAATGATGACAGTTTCCCCTGCTGTAGCGCTGTGTGAGATTGAAGCCTGAGAGGTGACATCATCTAAGGGTTAGGGAGACAGAATTCTGGAGCCTGACTGATTAGGTTCAAATCCTGCCTTCCCCTCTTGTCTCTCAGTGTCCCTATTTTGTCAGCGGTCGGGAGGTTGCTGTGATGAGTAAATGACTTAATTCTGGCACATAATAAGTTCTATAGAAATGTTGATAATCTTTGTTAACTGGTTTTTGCAAATAAGAGCACTAAAGAGACTAAACCATTCCTAGGTGCCTGGAAGAGGCTGTTTGCATTTTAGTTAACCTGCTGTTCATAACATCTCTAAGAAAATATAGGGGCCACCCTGGGCATGTGGCTCACGCCTGTAATCCCAGCACTTTGGGAGGCCAGGGCAGCGGATCACGAGGTCAGGAGATCGAGACCATCCTGGCTAACATGGTGAAACCCCGTCACTACTAAAAATACAAAAAAAAATTAGCTGGACGTGGTGGCGGGCGCCTGTAGTCCCAGCTACTCTGGAGGCTGAGGCAGGAGAATGGTGTGAACCCGGGAGGAGGAGCTTGCAGTGAGTGGAGATCGCGCCACTGCACTCCGTCCTGGGCGACACTCCGTCTCAAAAAAAAAAAAAACAGAAAAGAAAATGTAGGGTCCGCGTACTGTGGCTCACATCTGTAATCTCAGCACATTGGGAGGCTGAGGCGGGCGGATCACTTGAAGCCAGGAGTTGGAGACCAGCCTGGCCAACATGGTGAAACCCGGTCTCTACTAAAAATACAAAAATTAACCGGATGTCGTAGTCCAAGCCTGTAGTCCCAGCTACTCAGGAGGCTGAGGCATGAGAATCGCTTGCACCCGGGGAGATGGAGGTTGCAGTGAGCTGTGATCATACCACTGCACTCCAGCCTGGGCGACAGAGACAGACTCCATCTCAAAAAAAAAACAGGTGAAATTGATTTCAATAATGTATTTAACCTGTATTTAAAACTATGTTGAAGGGCCGGGCGCGGTGGCTCACGCCTGTAATCCCAGCACTTTGGGAGGCCGAGGTGGGCAGATCACAAGGTCAGGAGATCGAGACCATCCTGGCTAACATGGTGAAACCCCATCTCTACTAAAAATACAAAAAATTAGCCGGGCGTGGTGGCGGGCGCCTGTAGTCCCAGCTAGTCGGGAGGCTGAGGCAGGAGAATGGCGTGAACCCGGGAGGCGGAGCTTACAGTGAGCCGAGATTGCGCCACTGCACTCTGGTCTGGGCGAAAGAAGAAGACTCCATCTCAAAAAAAAAAAAAAAAAAAAAAAAAACTACGTCGAAATCACATTGTAGCATGGGGCGCTGGCCATGTTTCAGATGTTGAGTATGTGACTGTATGGAATGGTATAGAACTAGAGAGGCAAACCAGTCCCAGAAGAAGGTGGCAATAAATGAAGTGTAATAGCAGGAAAAAAAGTAATGGTAGGAAAAACAAACAAGGAAGAAGGGGTAGCTTTTTTTTTTTTTTTCTTTGAGACAAAGTTTCACTCTTGTAGCCCAGGCTGGAGTGCAATGGCACACTCACAGCTCACTTCAACCTCCACCTCCTGGGTTCTAGTAATTCTCATGCCTCAGCCTCCCAAGTAGCCAGAATGACAGACATGTACCACCGTGCCCAGCTAATTTTTGTATATTTTGGAGAGACACTGCTTCGCCATGTTGCCCAGGCTGGTCTTACTCCTGGCCTCAAGTGATCCACCTGCCTTGGCCTCCCAAAGTGCCAGGATTCCAGGCATGAGCCACTGCACCTGGTCAGGGTGGCTCTTTCTTTAGGAGGCACCTCTCAGCAGTTATTGGAACTGGCACCTGTAGGCCGAGAAGGAATCATCCAGGAGAAGAGTGTTTCAGGCAGAGGGAACAGCACGTGCCAAGGCCCTGAGGCAGGATTTCAAGATGGGGTCAGTGAGGGGCAGAGGCAAATCGCACAGGGCCCCAGAGGCAGAAGGGAGAATCCTGGGTTTTCCTATAGTGGGGTGGGACCATTTGAAGCAGAGTTGGGCTTCTCATGTGTCCTTCCTCCCTGCAGGCTGGACATCCTGCACCAGGTTGCCATGTGGCAGAAGAACTTCAAGAGAATTGTGAGTGCCTAAATGGAGCAAGGTGGCGGGAAGGAGCTTCCTGGGGAGGTTGGGGATGGGACCCAGAGGAAGCCCATCACTGGGTTTTCTCTGAACTGCTCGGCTGGGGCCTCATCTGTCTCCTGAACCATTCACCAATGGGTCCATTTTTGGTTCTCTTTTTTTTTTTCTTTGAGATGGAGATGGAGTCTCACTCTGTCACCCAGGCTGGAGTGCAGTGGCACGATCTTGGTTCACTGCAACCTCCGCTTCCTGGGTTCAAGCAATTCTCCTGCCTCTGCCTCCTGAGTAGCTAGGATTACAGGTGTGCACCACCATGCAGGCTAATTTTTGTATTTTTAGTAGAGACAGAGTTTCACCATGTTGGTCAGGCTGGTCTCAAACTCCTGACCTCAAGGAACCTACCTGCCTTGGCCTCCCAAAGTGCTGGGATTACAGGCGTAAGCCACCGTGCCCAGCTCATTTTCAGTTGTTTTCTGATCACTCACTGATGTGGGCATTGTGGTGGGTGAGAGGATATAGCAGGGACCACAAGGACAAAACAGGCAAGGTCAGGCTGGGTGCAAGTGGCTCAGACCTGTAATCCCAGCACTGGAGGCTGAAGTGGGTGGGTTGCTTGGGGCCAGGAAAGACCAGCTTGGGAAACAGCAAGACCCAGTCTCTACCCCTTCTCCAACAACCCCCCAAAAAAGATGGGCAAAGTCCCTATTCTAATGAAGGTCACGGTGTCATGGGAGAAGTGAAGGTGAGTCAGATGGTCATACGTAATGTGTAATTATGAGCATGTCCCAGAGAATGGGACGTTCAACTTTGGGTCTACCGTAGAAGCTAACCAGATCAAGGAGGCAGTGGGGCTAGGGTGGAGATAACAGGAACGGGGCGTGCAAAGGCCCCGTAGCAGGGACCACAAGGAACCCAGTGTTGCCATAGAGGCCAGTGGGAGCAGTGGGGAGGAGTCTGGGTTTTATGCCAAGAACATTGAAGAATCCATTACCAGTCGGGGTCTTATCCATCCACCCCAGAGGTCCAGCCAGTCCTCCCCCTACTCACACCTTCCCTGGCTCCCCATCACCCTAGGAATAAAGTCATCAGTCTGCTATTCCGAGTTCTTCCTGATTTCCTTGCCCTGCTCCTCTTTCCTGATTCCCCCTGTCTGCGTCATTTCCCGTGGCCCTCCCTCCTTGCAGCTACAACCACATTAAAACTGTTCAAAAAATATGCCAGCACAGTGGCTCACACCTGTAATCCCAGCACTTTGGGAGGCCAAGGCAGGTGGATCACTTGAGGTCAGGAGTTCCAAACCAGCCTAGTCAACGTGGCAAAATCCCATCTCTACTAAAAATACACAAAATTAGCTGGGGCCAGGTGCAGTGGCTCACGCCTGTAATCCCAGTACTTTGGGAGGCCGAGGCGGACAGATCACGAGGTCAGGAGGTCGAGACCAGCCTGACCAATATGGTGAAACCCCATCTCTACTAAAAATACAAATATTAGTTGGGCGTGGTAGTGGGCGCCTATAGTCCCAGCTACTCTGGAGGCTGAGACAGGAGAATTGCTTGAACCCGGGAGGCGGAGGTTGCAGTAAGCCGAGATCGCGCCACTGCACTCCAGCGTGGGCGACAGAGCAAGACGCCATCTCAAAAAAAAAATTAGCCGGGCATGGTGACGGGCACCCGTAATCTCAGCTACTTGTGAGGCTGAGGCAGGAGAATCCCTTGAATCCAGGAATCAGAGGTTGCAGTGAGCCAAGGTCACACCACTTGCACTCCACAGCCTGGGTGACAGAGTGAGACTGTCTCAAAAAAAAAAATCAATAGTTCAGAAAATACTGAGCACCCCCTGTGTGCCCGGCAGCAGGGCCCCTGCCTTTGTGAGCCTGGCATGGGGCAGGAGCTCTGACTTCTTTACCCTCCCCCTCGCTCCCCAAGTGCTCTGTGCTTGGCCAGAGAGAGCCCCTCATCATGGTGCCTCCTGCCTGACTTCCCCATGGCAGGACTGATCTGCCCGGCTCCCTGACACCTGCCTCGTGGACCTGACCCCCTCCTCACTTTGTGCCTCCAGAGCTATGCCAAGACCAAGACGAGGGCCGAGGTGCGGGGCGGTGGCCGGAAGCCTTGGCCGCAGAAAGGCAGTGGGCGGGCCCGGCATGGCAGCATCCGCTCTCCGCTCTGGCGAGGAGGTAACGGGGGACAGGGTGGAGGGGACGGGGAGCGGTGGGAGGGCCAGGGAAGGGCATGGGTGTTTACTCACACACAGCTGCGCACATCTGGCGTGGTATTGTGTCAGCCCTCTTCCCTCCACCTCATGGGACCACCTGGGCTGGTGACATCGGAACTGAGGCCCTTGGACCTCACTACCCATATAGGGGGACAGAGATCTGGGAGCCATCCACTCCTCCCTCTCGCATGCCCTGTCTCTTCAGCCTGTGGCCATAGCCCCTCGACCCCACCTCCTGTCACCCTCTCCTGACCCACACTTCCCACAGCACCCAGAGAGCTCTTCTAAATCGTGGAACCTGAACTCCTGACCTTGTCATTGTGGGCCCTGGTGGCTGCACACCTTTCCCCCTCATCCCCTCCTTTCCCTCTCTGACCAGGCAGAGATGACTCTCTTTTTTTTTTTTTTTTTGGTTGTAGTTGTTGGTTTGTTTTTAACTTTTTATTTTCTTGAATGCTAACAAGATGACTCAGGGTGGCGCCAGCCACCCCGTCACCTGTTTACCTGGCCAGCTCTCCTCACCTTTCAGGGTTCTGGGCCATACCTCCTCCAGGAAGCCGCCCTTGATCTCCTTTCCTTCCACATCCTCCGGGGCTACCCTGATTTCTTCTACAGCTGAGCCTCTTTTCTGCCCTACCGCAATGTGAATGGCATGAGGGCAGGGACCATATCTGTTATCTTCTCTGCTGCATTTCCAAGGCCCAGGCGAGAGCGGACACCAACACATGGTGCTTGCAGGGGTCTCCCCAAGTGTTGTTGCTCCCAGATCATACTGCTTGCTCCACCGGGGCGTGTGCCTGATGCCTTCCTCTCCCGCTCGACCTGAAAGTTCGAACCTCCTGATAATTTCAGCATTAACAGCTGTGCTTGAGTTAAGTTCACACTCTAGCCACTCTACGGAATCCACACCGTAACTCATGGTGTCCTATGAGGCAGGAACTGTCCGATCTCAAGGTGGTTTGGTTTTTTTATTGTTTGCTTTTGAGACAAGATCTCGCTCTGTTGCTCAGGCTGTAGTGCAGTGGCGCAATCATAGCTCACTGCAGCCTTGAGCTCCTGGGCTCAAGTGATCCTCCGTCCTCAGCCTCCCAAAGTACTGGTGTGAGCCACCTTCACCCGCCCTGTCTCAGAGTGTGACAGCTGGGAAAACTGAAGCCCAGTGAAGTAAAGTCACTGGTCCCATGTTGTCCCTGATCCAGCCTCCCCTGAGGCGCCACCCTCTCTGCCTGGTTCCTGGCAGCACCCCCTCTCTCATCACCCTATGCCAACCACTGCAGCAGATTGCTGACCTCCAAGCTCTGCAGTGGCCCCTACCTGCTCACACGCCTCTGTCCCTGCAGGAGGTGTTGCCCATGGCCCCCGGGGCCCCACAAGTTACTACTACATGCTGCCCATGAAGGTGCGGGCCCTGGGCCTGAAAGTGGCACTGACCATCAAGCTGGCCCAGGTACAGCCATGGGGGCGCCCAGACAGCCGCTAGAGATGGGGCTGCTCTGGACCCAGGGCTCAAACCATCCTTTCCTTCCACCAGGACGACCTGCACATCATGGACTCCCTAGAGCTGCCCACCGGGGACCCACAGTACCTGACAGAGCTGGCGCACTACCGCCGCTGGGGGAACTCCGTACTCCTCGTGGACTTGTGAGGGCACAGGGCAGAGCAGGGGCGGGGGGCCCTGAGCTCCGTACTCTGAGGGTTCAACCCCCACTCCCTGGCCTCTCTTACAGAACACACGAGGAGATGCCACAGAGCATTGTGGAGGCCACCTCTAGGCTCAAGACCTTCAACCTGATCCCAGCTGTTGGTGAGCAAAGGGCCCAGGCCCCTAGAGTGTGCACATGCAGGCTCTGCTGTTAGAATCGCAGCGGTTCAAATCGGGCATCTGGTCGCTGAGTGGCCTTAGGCAGTGACCACGCTCCCTGACCCAACCCTCAGCTTGCCCAAAGCAATAATCTTTCCTAAAGAAGTGCTTGGCTGGGGATGGTGGCTCATGCTTGTAATCCCAGTACTTTGGGAGGCCAAGGCAGTCTGGGCAATATAGTGAGGCTCCCATCTGTACTAAAAATAAAAGTTAGGTGTGGCCATGTGCACCTGTAGTCCCAGCTACTCAGGGGGCTGAGCCAGGAGGATAGCTTGAGCTCAGGGGGCCAAGGCTGCAGTGAGTCATGATCGCACCACTGCACCCAAACCTGGGGAGAGAGCGAGGCTCTTGTCTCAAAAAAAAAAAAAAAAAAAAACAGCTCCAAGGTCACCTCTGTCAAAGCCACAGTCTGTTCCTTCCACAGCCACAAGATGGCGACATGAGCCTAAGTCAGGTCCTGTCCCTCAACCCACGCCCCTCGCTGGCTTCTCCACCTCTCTCAGGATGAAAAGCCCAAGTCCTCAGGATGGCATGTCAGGCCCTGCACGACCCGCCCCATCACCTCCCTGCCCTCCTATCATTTGCCCTGGGTCTCCCCCACCGGAATAGGAGCCAGGAGTCCCAGCGACAGCAGGTGATGAGCTGGGAGCAGCTCCTTGGCCAGAGGCTTTTACAGGCAACAAGCGGCCAGGCAGGGTCTGGCCCCGGGCTGCTGGGCCCACAAAGTCACACTAGACCACAGTGAGGGTCTCTGTAAGCACAAAGGGACTCCGATGTGGGTGGGGTGAGGAGAGAGGCAGCCCCGGCCTGACCATCCCCCACTCCGCCCCCAGGTCTAAATGTGCACAGCATGCTCAAGCACCAGACGCTGGTCCTGACGCTGCCCACTGTCGCCTTCCTGGAGGACAAGCTGCTCTGGCAGGACTCGCGTTACAGACCCCTCTACCCCTTCAGCCTGCACTACAGTGACTTGCCCCGACACCTACCCCATGCTACCCAGGGCCCGGCGGCCACTCCGTACCACTCTTGATGTGAAGCACCTCTTCTGAGCCAGGCTGATCCCCTGGCCAACTTGGGAGCCTCAGGCCCACGCCCACTCTTCAAGGAAGGTGCCACCTGGACCCCTTCATTCCAGGGAGGAGGCTGAGGCCACAGGGAGCGGCCATCGCCATTGGGAAGGGGCGACTCCACGGAGAGCCCAGACAGGCTTCTGCATCCATTCTCTCTTTTTGTTTTTTAAATAAATTGTATTTTTGAATCAAGGAGGATAAAGATAATTTCTCAGTGTCATTTTTAATAATTGCATTGGGCACGTTGGGCTCCTTCCCAGGTTCTGGGCACTGCTGGGGATCTGCCGTCTCAAGAGGCTCAATCTGGTTTAAGGGAACCCCAGGGCTGTTTGTGGAAATCACAAGAATTCACTTACCCGGTGAGTCAGGCTCCAGGAGCTCACAGGTGCGTGGGCGCCGGCACTTCCTAGGTGCTGACTCCTGCCTCATCCCTCTCCTGAGCAGTGCTGCCAGCCATTCCCACCCCTGAGAGGGTTTGCAGTCCTGTCCGCGACAGTACTTCATGCAGCCTGAGAGTGTGTGCTTGATTGTACAAGTAGATGTCATGTGTAAACCTGAGTTTTCAGAGTGACTTCCTGTAAGCACAGTCAGAAAAGTAAATGTCTCTCTGTGAGTGAGCAGATAAGCACATGTTTAAAAACACCAGCTGGGCGTGGTGACTCGCACCTGTAACTCTAGCACTTTGGGAGGTCAAGGTGGGAGGATTGCTTGAGCCCAGAGCTTCCAGACCAGCCTGGGCAACATTGTGAAACCCCATCTCTGCAAAAAATACAAAAATTAAGTGGGCGTGGTGGCGTCCACCTGTGGTCCCAGCTACTTGGGAGGCTGAGGTGGGAGGATCACCTGAGCCCAGGAAGCAGACGTTGCAGTGAGCTGAGATTGAGCCACCACACTCCAGCCTGGGTGACAGACAAAACACTGTCTTTAAAAAACCCCCAGTATCCCAATTTTTGAGTTTGCTGAGGTTGTTTGCCAGCCAAGTTAATTTTTCTTAACAGCCATAACAGACTATAATATAGACAATGTGATTGATTTATTTAAAGTCAGCCAGCTGGGCGTGGTGGCTCATGACTATAATCCCAGAACTTTGGGAGGCTCAGCCAGGTGGATCACAGGAAGTCAGGAGTTGGAGACCAACCTGGCCAAGCCGGGAGTGGTGGTGGGCGCCTGTAATCCCAGCTACTCGGGAGGCTGAGGCAGGAGAATCGCTTGAACCCAGGAGGCAGAGGTTGCAGTGAGCCAAGATAGCGCCACTACGCTCCAGCCTGGGTGACAGAGCAAGACTCCATCTATAAATAAATAAATAAAGTCCATCAGGACTGCCTTCTGCCTGTGTGGGCCTGGCCAGGCCAAGCAGCCACACAACCCTCCCTACCTGCTGGGCCACCCCTGGCTGAAAACATCTCTGGAATGCCTCTCTTGGGATTGCCTTCAGAGATTGCAACACATTCTCCAAACACCCTCAGTGGACATAGACTTTGATCCTTGAAGCAGCAGATTTGACTAAGTGAAAAAGAAAAAGCTATTAAAACCAGTTGGCCGGGTGCGGTGGCTCATGCCTGTAATCCCAGCACTTTGGGAGGCTGAGGCCGGAGAATCGCTTGAGCACAGGAGTTTGAGACCAGCCTGGGCAATATAGTGAGACCCTATCTCTACTAAAAATAGAACAATTAGCCAGGCATGGTGGTGTGCCTGTGGTCCCAGCTACTCTGGAGGCTGAGGTGGGAGGAACACTTGAGCCCTGGGGGTGGAGGCTGCAGTGAGCTGAGATCGCCCCACTGCAATCCAGCCTGGGCAACAGATCAAGACCTTGTCTCAAAAAAAAAGGAAAAGAAAAGAAAAGAAAAGAAAAATATGATACACTGACTAGAATGTGCTTTAAAATAGTTGTCATAGTTGGGCATGGTGGCATGCACCTGCAGTCTCACCTACTTGGCAGGCTGTGGCCAGGAGTTTGAGACCAGCCTGGGCAACACAGCAAGACCTCATCTCTATAAAAAATAGGCCAGGAGCAGTGGCTCACACCTGTAATCCCAGCACTTTGGGAGACCAAGGCAGGCGGATCACTAGAGGACAGGAGTTCAAGACCGGCCTGGCCAACATGGTGAAACCCCGTCTCTACTAAAAATACAAAAATTGGCAGGACATGGTGGCGGATGCCTATAATCCCAGCTACTTGGGAGGCTGAGGCAGGAGAATTGCTTGAACCTGGGAGGCAGAGGTTGCAGTGAGCCGAGGTCACACCACTGCCCTCAAACCTGGGTGACAGAGCAAGACTCGGTCTCGAAAAAAAACAAATAATGAATGAATGAATAAATTAATTCATTAATTAAATAGGTGGGGTATATGAGTTTGTTAGGGCTGCCGTAGGGGTGCCACAAACTGTAGGGATTTGGGGGTTTAGTCAACAGAAATTTATTCTCTCCTGTTTCTGGAGGCTGGAACTCCAAATGAAGAACAGGGTTAGCTCCTTCTAAGGGAAAGTCTGTTCCAGATCCCTCTCCTAGCGTCTGGCAGTTTGCTTTGCCGACAATCTTTGACATTCCTTGGCTTGTAGCCACACTGCTTCAGTCTCCACCTTCATCTTTACATGATGTTGCCTCTGTGGGTATGTGTCTGTTTTTGTGTCTAAATTTCTCCTTTTTATTTTTTTCTTTTTTCTTTATCTATTTTTTTAGACGGAGTCTCGCTCTGTTGCCCAGGCTGGAGTGCAGTGGCTCGATCTGGGCTCACTGCAACTTCCGCCTCCTGGGTTCAAGCGATTCTCCTGCCTCAGCCTCCCAAGTAGCTGGGATTACAGGCAACCGCCACCATGCCCAGCTAATTTTTGTGTTTTTAGTAGAGACGGGGTTTCGCCATATTGGCCAGGCTGGTGACCTCGGGTGATCTACCTGCTTTGGCCTCCCAAAGTACTGGGATTACAAGCGTGAGCCACCGAACCTGGCTTATTTTTTCATTTATTTTTAGACGGAGTTTTGCTCTTCTTGCTCAGGCTAGAGAGCAATGGCACAATCTCAGCTAATCTCAACCTCTGCCTCCCGGGTTCAGGCGATTCTCCTGCCTCAGCCTCCCGAGTAGCTGGGATTACAGGCATGTACCACAATGCCTGGCTAATTTTGTATCGTTAGCAGAGACGGGGTTTCACCACGTTGGTCAGGCTGGTCTCGAACTCCCGACCTCAGGTGATCCACCCACCTCAGCCTCCCAAAATACTGAGATTACAGGCACGAGCCACCGAGCCCGGCCCTCTCCTTTTTATTTTTAAAATCTTTTTTGTGGCTGGGAGCAGTGGCTCACGCCTGTAATCCCAGCACTTTGGGAGGCCGAGGCGGGTGGATCACAAGGTCAGGAGCTCGAGACCAGCCTGGCCAGTATGGTGAAGCCCTGTCTCTACTAAAAATATAAAAATTAGCCAGGCATGGCCAGGTGCGGTGGCTCACGCCTGTAATCCTCAGGTGATCCGCCCACCTTGGCCTCCAAAAGGTGTGAGCCACTGTGCCCGGCAGAGCTTATCTTTGATTACAGATTTCTTCTGAGGAATAGCTTAGTTTGTATTTTGTTTTTCAAAACTCTGCTTCAGCAAAGATGTGGGAAGTGGAGGTTGCAGTGAGCCAAGATTGCACCACTGCACTCCAGCCTGGGCGACAGAGTGAGACTACATCACAAAAATTTACATAAATAAAATAAAAAGTAAAATAAAAATACAAAAGCTGGCCAGGCGCATTGGCTCACACCTGTAATCCCAGCACTTTGGGAGGCTGAGGTGGGCAGATAATGAGGTCAGAAGATCGAGATCACCCTGGCTAACACGGTGAAACCCTGTCTCTACTAAAAATACAAAAAATTAGCTGTGCGTGGTGACACGCACCTGTAGTCCCAGCTACTTGGGAGGCTGAGGCAGGAGAATCGCTTGAACCTGGGAGGTGGAGGTTGCAGTGAGCCGAGATTGTGCCACTGCACTCCAGCCTGGGCCACAGAGTGAGACTCCGTCTTGAAAAAAAAAAAATACAAAAGTTAGCCAGGCGTGGTGGTGGGCGCCTGTAATCCCAGCTACTTGGGAGGCTGAGGCAGAAGAATTTCTTGAACCTAGGAAATGGAGGTTGCAGTGAGCTGAGATCACACCTCTGTACTCCAGCCTGGGCAACAAAGCGAGACTTTGTCTCAAAAAAACAAAACAAAACAAAACAAAAAACTAAATAGGCAGGGAGCAGTGGCTCATGCCTGTAATCCCAGCCCTTTGGGAGGCCAAGGCGGGTGGATCACTTGAGGTCAGGAGTTTGAGACCAGGCTGGCCAACACGGTGTAACCCCATCTCTACAAAAAACACAAAAATTAGCCGGGTCTGGTGGCATATGCCTGTAATCCAAGCTACTTGGGAGGCTGAGGCAGGAGAATCACTTAAACCTGGGAGGCAGGGGTTGTGGTGAGCCGAGATCGTGCCACTGCACTCTAGCCAGGGTGACAGAGCGAGACTCTGTCTCAAAAAAATAAAAAAGAAATTCAGCAAGTGATGAGTTAAGGAATTCGAATATTAAGGCAAGTGACAAGGAACGCCCAGGATGTGGCCCAGGATGGAGTAGGGGGGACATTCATTTAGGAGAAAGCTCAGGCCACAAGACAGAAGAGCCAGCCTTGTTGGGGATGAAGGGATGAGCATTCCAGGCTGAGGGAACTGCAAGGCGGCTGCATGGGACACTATGGGATGGCTTCTGCCCTTGGTGTGCAGCCTCTGATCTGAGGCCATTCTTTGGCCTGCCTGACTGCCTGGCACCCGGGAGGAAGCCTTGCCCTTCCTGGAGATAGAAGCGAAGGTCTGGGAAATATCTGCTTCCCTTTTCCTTGAGAAAACGCTTAAGGGAGTGGAGGACTGGGAGGTGCCGTCTCCCTCTGCCAGCCTGCCCCCTACCATGGCCATCCCACTCCCATCTCAGAAAGTGGCCCGCCATCCTCCAGAAGGCTTGGATCCTGATCAAGGAGTCATCCCCCTTGTCCCAGCACCTCCAGTTGGCCCAGCCTCCAAAACGGATGTCAAATTCAGCCCTTTCTTCAAGGACACTGCCCAGTCCGGGCCCCATTATCATTCTTCTGGACTAGAACAGTCACCTCCTCTCCCATCTCCTGGCTGCAGCTCTTGAAGCCTCAACTGGGCCCCTGTGAACACTTGAGTCAGGGCAAGGTCCTTCCTCTGCTCAGAACCCTCCATAGCTCCCACCTCACTGGGCATAAAAACCAAAGTCCTGGCCAGGCACGGTGGCTCACATCTGTTATCCCAGAACTTTGGGAGGCCAAGGTGGGCGGATCACTAGAGGTCAGGAGTTAGAGACCAACATGGTGAAACCCCGTCTCTACTAAAAATACAAAAATTAGCTAGGCGTGGTGACGCACCCCTGTAGTACCAGCTACTCGGTAGGCTGAGGTGGGAGAATCGCTTGAACCTGGGAGGCAGAGGTTGCAGTGAGCTGAGATCACACCACTGCGCTCCAGCCTGGGTGACAGAACGAGACTGGGGTTCAGAAACAAACAAACAAAACAACAAAGTCCTCCCCAGGTGACAGGAACCTGCACCTATCTGCCCTGTCATCTCCCTGCCTGCTCCTCTCCTCCAATCTCTCCTTTGCTAAGCCTGCTCCAGCCACACTGATCTCCTGGCTGTTCCTTGTTTTTTTTTGTTTTGTTTTGTTTTTGTTTTTGAGACAGAGTCTCACTCTCACCCAGGCTGGAGTGCAGTGCCTGGATCTTGGCTCACTGCAACCTCCGCCTGCCGGGTTCAAGAGATTCTCCTGCATCAGCCTCCCAAGTAGGTGGAATTACAGGTGTGCACCACCACACTCGGCTAATTTTTGTATTTTGTGTAGAGATGGGGTCTCCCTATGTTGCCCAGGCTAGTCTTGAACTCCTGGGCTCAAGTGATCCTCCCACCTCGGCCTCCCAAAATGCTGGGATTACAGGCGGGAACCACCGAGCCCAGCTGGATTTTTGTCTGACTCTGTTCATTCCTGTGTCCCCGGTATCTGGAAGGATGCCAAGCACACAGTAGGCGCTTAGTAAACACTGCGCCACATGTTGAGAAAAGAATGGCGCCTTTGTGGCTGCAAGTGGGACTTAGGCCGCGCGGGGGAGCTCGCCGCCCGCGCACCTCGGGCCGGGGCGCGAGCTCCGTGGAACCCGCCCGAGGAAGAACCCGTGGCACAGGATTTTCCCAGGCCGTCTGAGGACCAGGGGCGTCCCCCCTCCCACCCTGTGACTTTGCCCAGGCCGTTCCGGGGCGGAAATTCAGTACCCCTCAGCCCCCCAAGAAAAAAATATCCCCGTGGAAATTCCTTGGGAATGACCGAGGCGGGGGAAATATGCGTCTCTGGATGGCCAGTGACTCGCAGCCCCCTTCCGCGATAGAAGGGCCTGCGCGTCCCGGGACCTTTCGCTTCCCTTTCTGCTGCGCGACCTCCCTGGCCCCTCTGAGATCTCCATGGCGACGCCGCGCGTCCCCCACAACAGGAAAGCCTTAGGCGGCGCGACTCGGCGCTCGGAGACTTAAAGAGTACCCAGCCTCGACGTGGTGGATGTCGAGTCTTGGGGTCACACGCACAGGCAGTGGCCAAGCAAACACCCGCTCATATTTAGTGCACGCGCCTGGGTTCGAGTTGCCGGAGCCTCGCGCGAAGGGCAGGGGTTCGAGCGCCCCTTCTCCCTGCCTCGCCTTGGCGCCTGGGGGCTGCTGTCTCAGTTTCCCAACGACAGGCAGGGGTTTCGAGCGCCCCCCTCCCCTCCCTCGTCAAGATCCAAGCTAGCTGCCTCAGTTTCCCCGCGGAGCCTGGGACGCCAGCGGAGGGGCTCGGCGCGTAGGGATCACGCAGCTTCCTTCCTTTTTCTGGGAGCTGTAAAGACGCCCCCGCGGCCAAGGCCGAAAGGGGAAGCGAGGAGGCCGCGGGGGTGTGAGTGCCCTCGGGTGTAGAGAGAGGACGATGATTTCCCCGGAAGTGGTGAGACCGCGCATCGTCACTCCCACGGTTAGCGGTCGCCGGGAGGTGCCTGGCTCTGTCCCGGCCGCTTCTCGAGAAACGCTCGTGTCAGCTAGGTGTGGACGTGACCTAGAGGGAGGGGCACCTCTCAGTGGAGGGAGCCCGGGGAGGATTCCTGGGGCCCCACCGAGGCAAGGGGCTCATCCACTCGATTAAAGAGGCCTGCGTAAGCTGGAGAGGGAGGACTTGAGTTCGGATCCCTTCGCAGCCTGGAGTCTCAGTTTAGCGCTTTGTGAAATGGACACAATAACAGTCCCCACTCTCCGGGGAAGTTGGCAGTATTTAATAGTACTTAATAAACCGCTTAGCGCGGTGTAGACCGTGATTCAAGCTTAGCCTGGCCGGGAACGGGAGGCGTGGGGGCCGGGAGCAGCCCCCGGGGTCATCGCCCCGCCACCGCCGCCCGATTGCTTTAGCTTGGAAATTCCGGAGCTGGAGCGGCCAGCGAGGGAGGGTGACCCTGCTCGGCCCTGGCACCCTCTCAGTCCGGAAATAGTGCAGCATTTGTTCCGGAGGGGAAGGCGCGAGGTTTCCGGGAAAGCAGCGCCGCCCCTTGGCCCCCAGGTGGCTAGGGCTATAAAGGACCACGCGCCCCACCGCGTCCCAGTCGACGCTGAGCTCCTCTGCTACTCAGAGCTGCAACCTCAGCCTCGCTATGGCTCCCAGCGGCCCCTGGCCCGCACTGCCCGCACTCCTGGTCCTGCTCAGGGCTCTGTTCCCAGGTGAGTCAGGGGTAGGGATTGCCGTCGGGCCAGCTCCCCGAAGCCCCGGGGCTCTGTTCCCAGGTGAGTCAGGGGTAGGGATTGCCGTGGGGCCAGCTCCCCGAAGCCCCGGGAGGACCGGCTCCCAGGTCAGGTCATGCATGCTTAGGTAGCTGTTTATGGGAAGGCGGGGCTAGAGACAGCGATTGAAAGGCAACAGCCAGTAGGTTCGAATCCAGACCCTGCATCACCTCCACGTGTGGCCTCGGGCTATAGATTGCAGCTTTAAAAAAGGGTAGGGGGTTGGAGATGGAGGGGAGGGGCGGGCCTTGTTTTGTTGCCCAGGCCGGTCTGGAACTCCTGGGGTCTAGCCTTACCTCCTGCCTCAGCCTCCCGAGTAGCTGGGATGAGAGGTGTGAGCCACCGCCTTGCTTGGCTAGATTGGGTCTCTTAAACTTGAGTTTCTCAGCTGTAAAACGGGAAACGTTATAGCTGCCACCTGGCAGGGTATCTTGGCCCAGCACAGCACCTGGCCCCAGGACTGGATCATGATGGTTTGGGAACTTGGCTCTGTGCCAACCCAACAAGGCTTAAGGGACCCCCACCCCCCTCAAGATGTATATTCTGTTCCTCATCCTCTCTGCCCCTGGGGAAGTCCAGGGCTGCTTCTACTCAGGGGAATTCCAGAGCTGACTTATCCGTGGCCCAAAGCTGAGAAGTGGGACGCCCCAGCACACCCACCCCCAGCTCCAGCCCAGCTAGGGAAGAGGGAAGAGGTCAGAGGGTCTTTCATGGTCGTGTAAGTTTGGGCAACCAGGAGAGTGGGAGATGGACAGCTTGGTTAACAGCTCAACAAAGCCTCAGATCCAGGCCAGCAGGGTGGTTCATGCCTGTAATCCCAACACTTTAGGAGGCCCAGGCGGGTGAATCACTTAAGGTCAGGAGTTTGAGACCAGCCTGGCCAACATGGCAGAAGCCCATCTCTACTAAAAATACAAAAATTAGCTGGCGTGGTGGCGGGCGCCCATGATCCCAGCTACTCGGGAGGCTGAGGCAGGAAAATCCCTTAGGCCCACGAGGTGGAGGTTGCAGTGAACCAAGATTGTGCCACTGCACTCCAGCCTGGGAGACATAGCGAGATTCTGTCTCAAAAAACAAAGCATTCTGATCCGGACTCAGACCCAGACTGCACTGCTTTCTAGCTGAGCAACCATTTCCCTCTATGAAATGGGAATGGTCCCAGAATCTCCCTTGGAAAATGTATGGAGCCAGTGTCCTCACACCCCCATCCAAGACAGAACAAACCTGAGACAGCAATCTTTGAAGTGGGGCAGTGCTGGGCTCAGACATTTTTTCCCACCTTCGGAGGCAGCAGAATCTGAGGGACTTAATCCAAGTAAGCCCCTTCTTTCTTTCTTTTTTTTTTTTTTTTTTTTTTTTGAGACAGAGTCTCACTCTGTTGCCCAGGCTGGAGTGCAGTGGCGTGATCTCGGCTCACTGCAACCTCTGCCTCCCAGGTTCAAGCGATTCTCCTGCCTCAGCCTCCTTGAGTAGCTGGGACTACAGGCATGTGCCATCACTCCCGGCTAATCACTGTGTTAGCCAGGATGGTCTCGATCTCCTGACCTCGTGATCTGCCCACCCCAGTCTCCCAAAGTGCTGGGATTACATGCGTGAGCCACAGTGCCCACCCCGTAAGCCCCTTCTTTCTTACCTGCACTTACTTGCAAGGTAGCCAGTTGCTACCCATCCTGTGCTGAGTTACTTGTATTAGCAAGGGATGGGGTGGCTATACTCACCACCTTACAGATGGGGAAATTGAGGCCCAAAGAGGGGGAAACTACGTGTCTTAGGGAGTGAGGAGCCAGTCTGATTCCTGGAGGGCTGACTCTCTCCACCTGACTTCTTGGGAGGGAGGAGGGCACCAACTTCACATTAAAATCTGGTTGGACACAGTGGCTCACACCTGTAATCCTGGCATTTTGGGAGGCTTAGGTGGGAGGATCACTTGAGGCCAGGAGTTTGAGACCAGCCTTAGCAACATAGTGAGACCCCATCTCTAGAAAAATGTTTTTCAGGGCCAGGAGCAGTGGCTCACACCTATAATCCCAGCACTTTGGGAGGCTGAGGCGGGCGGATTACCTGAGGTCAGGAGTTTGAGACCAGCCTGACCAACGTGGAGAAACCCCGTCTCTACTAAAAATACAAAATTACCCGGGCGTGGTGGCACATGCCTGTAATCCCAGCTACTTGGGAGGCTGAGGCAGGAGAATTGCTTGAACCTGGGGGGCAGAGGTTGCGGTGAGCTGAGATCGTGCCATTGCACTCTAGCCTGGGCAACAAGAGCTAAACTCCGTCTCAAAAAAAAAAAAAAATGTTTTTCAAATATTAGCCGGGTATGGTGGTGTCCTGTAGTCCCAGCTACTTGGGAGGCTAAGATGGGAGGATCACTTGAGCCCAGGAGTTCAAGGTTACAGTGAGCTATGATTGTACCACTGTATTCCAGCCTGGGTGACAGAGGGAGACCTGTTAAAAAAAAAAAAAAGTGATGGCTAAAATCCTTCCATGGCTCCCTGCTGCCCTCAGTATAAAGAACACATGTGGCTGGGCGTAGTGGCTCATGCCTGTAATCCCAGCACTTTGGGAGGCTGAGGCAGGCGGATCACTTGAGGCCAGGAGTTTGAGAGCAGGCTGGCCAACGTGGCGAAACCCCGTCTCTATTAAAAATACAAAAATTAGCCGGGCGTGGTGGTGCTTGCCTGTAGTCCCAGATACTCTGGAGGGTGAGGCAGGAGAATCACTTGAACCCGGGAGGCGGAGGTTGCAGTGAGCTGAGATCGTGCCACTGCACTCCAGTCTGAGTGACAAAGCGAGACTTCGTCTCAAAAAAAATAAATAAAAGAACACATCTTTAGCATGGCCTTCAGTGCTCACGGGATCTTCCTGAATTAATCTCCCCCTCTTCATCCTTGCTCACTCAGTTCCAGCCACCCTGCCCCAGGACTTCTGTACTTGCCTGGAACTTATTTCCCTTTTCTCCGGACACCCAGCTCTTTCTCGTCATTTAGATCTCTGCTGAATCATTACCCTGACACCAAGGCACTGTCTATTCTATCACCCTGTGTTGTTTTTGTCAAAGCTCATATTAACATCAGTTATTAATTATCTTGTTTGCTCATAATTTTTTTTTTTTCTTTTTTTTGGAGACAGAGTCTCGTTCTGTTGCTCAGGCTGGAGTACAGTGGCACAATCTTGGCTCACTGTAACCTCCACCTCCCGGGTTCAAGTGATTCTTGTGCCTCAGCCTCCCGAATAGCTAGGACTACAGGCACGTCCCAAAATGCCCAGCTAATTTTTGTATTTTTAGTGGAGACGGGGTTTTGTCATGTTGGCCGGGCTAATCTCAAATTCCTGACCTCAAGTGATCTGCCCGCCTTGGCCTCCCAAAGTGCTGGGATTACAGGCATGAGCCACCGCGCCCCGCCTGCTCATGAATTTTCTCTTTAACTTCCACATCGAAGGCAAAGTATTGTCTTGTTAAGGCTGTGCCTCCAGCACCCAGCACAGGCTGGGCGCACATTCCCATGATGAACCTGATTTGTAATGCCTGTCGCCTCTTCCCTCGTTTCTTCTAGGACTTGGCAATGCTGAGACATCTGTGTCCCCCACAAAAGTCATCCTGCCCCGGGGAGGCTCCGTGGTAGTGAAATGCAGCACCTCCTGTGACCAGCACACCTTGTTGGGCATAGAGACTCCGTTGCCTAAAAAGGAGTTGCTCCCGGGTGGGAACAACTGGAAGATGTATGAACTGAGCAATGTGCAAGAAGATAGCCAACCAATGTGCTATTCAAACTGCGGTGATCGGCAATCAACAGCTAAAACCTTCCTCACCGTGTACTGTGAGTAACTGAGCCTGAAGGGCTGGACTAGGCAGACCGGGTGGGAGAGACGTACAGGGGCACCTGCAGTGGCCTGGGGGAAACTTTGCCACTTGCTGATAGGGTCAAGGAGGGGCTCCTTGAAGGGCAGGTGGGGACATCCTTGGAAAGTCCCTTTGTGAATTTCTTTGGGTACAATTAAAGTATCTACAGGCTGGGCATGGTGGCTCACGCCTGTAATCCCAGAACTTTGGGAGGCTGAGGCTGGCGGATCACCTGAGATCAGGAGTTTAAGTTTCGCCAACATGGTGAAACCCTGTCTCTACTAAAATTACAAAAATCAGCCGGGCATGGTGGCATGCGCCTGTAATCCCAGCTACTCGGGAGGCTGAGGCAGGAGAATTGCTTGAACCTGAGAGGCAGAGATTGCAGTAAGCTGTGATTGCGCCAGTGCGCTCCAGTCTGGATAACAGAGCAAGATTCCATCTCAAGAAAAAAAAAAGGTATCAACAGGAATTCAGCACATTTGAGCATTCGAGAATGCCATCTGTCTACGCCTCACTCTTTGAACATATGACAAGGTCCTGCTTCGGACACTTTAATAAAAGATGCAAATTAAGCCAAGTGTGGTGGCTTGCACCTATAATCCCAACTACTCCAGAGGCTGAGGCAGAAGGATGGTTTGAGCCCGGGAGTTTGAGACCAGCCTGGGCAACAGAGTGAGAACCTGTTTCTTTTTTTTTTTTTTGAGACGGAGTCTCACTCTGTCGCCCAGGCTGGAGTGCAGTGGTGTGATCTTGGCTCACTGAAAGCTCCGCCTCCTGGGTTCACGCCATTCTCCTGCCTCAGCCTCCGGAGTAGCTGGGACTACAGGTGTCTGCCACCATGCCCGGCTAATTTTTTTGTATTTTTAGTAGAGACGGAGTTTCACCATGTTAGCCAGGATCGTCTCAATCTCCTGACCTGGTGATCCGCCTGCCTCGGCCTCCCAAAGTGCTGAGATTACAGGCGTGAGCCACCGTGCCCATCCAAGACCCTGTTTCTACCAGAAAAAAAAAGAAAAAGTAAATAATTTAGCTGGGCATCATGATGTGCACCTGTAATCCCAGCTGCTCCTGAGACTGTGATGGGAGGATTGCTTTAACTAAGGGGTTCAAATCCTAGGAGTTCGAATCCATCCTAGGCAACATAGCAAAACCCCATTTTTATTTAAAAAAAAAAAAAAAAGCCGGGCGCGGTGGCTCACGCTTGTAATCCCAGCACTTTGGGAGGCCGAGGCGGGCGGATCACGAGGTCAGAAGATCGAGACCACGGTGAAACCCCGTCTCTACTAAAAATACAAAAAAATTAGCCGGGCGTGGTGGCGGGTGCCTGTAGTCCCAGCTACTCGGACAGGCTGAGGCAGGAGAATGGCGTGAACCCGGGAGGCGGAACTTGCAGTGAGCCGAGATTGCACCACTGCACTCCAGCCTGGGCAACAGAGCGAGACTCAGTCTCTAAAAAAAAAAAAAAAAAGATACGAGTTAAAACTAGCCATGGGATGGCATTTTTCACATATTGGCAACAAACAAAAGAATTGATAACAGCAGTGCTGCCAAGGCTATCAGAACATAGGCGATCCTAGGACAGTGCTGTTGGGAGCGTAAATAAGCCCAACCCTGTGGTGGGAAATTGGGCATCAGTTCTCAAAATGTCATGGGCTGGGTGTGGTGGCTCACACCTGTAATCCCAGCACTTTGGGAGGCTGAGATGGGCGGATCACCTGAGGTCAGGAGTTCGAGATCAGCGTGACCAACATGGAGAAACCCCGTCTCTATTAAAAATACAAAAAAAACTAGCCAGGCATAGTGGTGCATACCTGTAATCCCAGCTACTCGGGAGGCTGAGGCAGGAGAATCTCTTGAACCTGGGAGGCAGAGGTTGCGGTGAGCCGAGATTGCACCACTGCACTCCAGCCTGGGCAACAAGAGCAAAATTCCGTCTCAAAAAAAAAAAAAAAAGAAAAGAAATGAAAGAAGGTATGTTGAATATGAGTGGTATGCCACCCTCACATTAGGGAAGGGCAGTTTTGGGGAGGCTGTATTTATGTATAAAATAGCCCTAAAAGGAAGTGGGAGAAATGGCAATATTAGTTGGCTATGAGAAGAGAGGCTGGGAGGCTGTGGGAGAGGGCTTGGGTGTGGAGAATTCTTTTTTTTTTTTTTTTTCTTTTTTTGAGACAGAGTTTCACTCTTGTTGCCCAGGCTGGAGTGCAATGGCATGATCTCGGCTCACCGCAACCTCCACCTCCTGAGTTTAAGTGATTCTCCTGCCTCAGCCTCCCTAGTAGCTGGGATTACAGGCATGGGCAACTACGCCTGGCAAATTTTGGATTTTTAGTAGAAACAGGGTTTCTCCATGTTGGTCAGGCTGGTCTCAAACTCCAACCTCAGGTGATCTGCCCGCCTCGGCCTCCCAAAGTGCTGGGATTACAACGTGAGCTACTTTGCCTGGCTGAGAATTCTTTTTTTGTTGCTGTCTTTTTGAGATGGAGTTTTGCTGTGTCTCCAGCCTGGAGTGCAATGGTGTGATCTCGGCTCACTGCAACCTCTCCCTCCCCGGTTCAAGCGATTCTCCTGCCTCAGCCTCCCAAGTAGCTGGAATTACAGGCGCCCAGCACCACACCCGGCTAATTTTTGTATTTTTAGTAGAGACGGGATTTCATCATGTTGGCCAGGCTGGTCTTGATCCCCTGACCTTGTGATCTGCCCGCCTCGGCCTCCCAAAGTGCCGAGATTACAGGCGTGAGCCACCGCCCCCAGCCGAGAATTTCTCTTTGCATCCTTCCTACTTTGGGGACTTTGAATGGTGGGAATGAGTTATCAAGGCCAAAATAAGGAATTCAAATGAAAACAAAACAAAATCAAAGAAGAAAAAACAGAAGAGCACTGGGCAGGCTAGGCACAGTGGCTCATGCCTATAATCCCAGCAATTTAGGAGGCCGAAGTAGGAGGATCGCTTGGAGGCCAGGAGTTGGACACCAGCCTGGGCAACATAGCAAGACCCCATATCTACAAAAAATAAAAACCTAACCAAGCGTGGTGGCTTACTAGTAGTCCCAGCTACTCCAGAGGCTGAGGTGGGAGGATCGCCTGAGCCCGGGAGGTCCAGGCTGCAGTGAGCCGTGATGATACCACTGCACTCCAGCCTGAGTGACAGAAAGATACCCTGTCTCTAAAAAATAAAAACTAGCCAAGTAGCTTTGGGATTAGCCTTGGGTTCCAGTCCCAGCAAGGCTTTTAATAGCTTGGGGGACATGGCTTCTACGTTTACTTTGCAATCAGGTGAGACCTCCTCTGATGGGGAAAATGACATGGTGAGGGACAAAGGATGTTCTCCTATCATTGTGTCAGGGCAAGGAAGCCTCTGGGTAAATGATCAGCCTTGCTTCTGATTTGGAGGGTGGGTGAGCAGATGCTGACCTTCCCGGGTGAGGGAAGTTCCCGAACATTCCCAGCAGCTTCTGAAAACCCCAGGGAAACCTCTTTGAAGGTCTTTTCTGCATCTCTGCATGATAGGTTTTTTTTTTTTTTTTTTTTTTGAGACACAGTCTTGCTCTGTCGCCCAGGCTGGATCACTGCAACCTCCATCTCCCAGGTTCAAGCACTTCTCCTGCCTCATCCTCTCCAGTAGCTGGGATTACAGGCACCCGCCACCACGCCTGGCTAATTTTTGTATTTTTAGTAGAGACAGGGTTTTGCCAAGTTGGCCAGGCTGGTCTCGAACTCCAGACCTCTGGTGATTCACCCACCTCAGCCTCCCAAAGTGCTGGGATTACAGGCTTGAGCCACTGCGCCCAGCTCTGCCTGATAGCTGAGAGCGTAGAACTCCAGGTTTGAGACCTGACTCTGCCACATTTCTTCCTCTATGACTGTGGGTGCCCCACTTTGCCTTAGTTTTTACCTCTGTAAAATGGAACAGATGGCTGGCACAGGTAGCAAAGGAGTAAAAGGTGTGTGAGAGGGTGTTACCTGAGAGAGACTCTAGCTTGGTCTTGCCCCACCCCTGGTGTAAACATAAAGAAGCCTCCCTGGATGACTCAGTCTTCTCCAAGAAGGTTAGAGGTGTAGTTCCTAGAAGAGGTGACCACTAGCTGGGCTTTGAAGGATGTGTAGGAGTTCGTAAAGACAGGCATTCTGGGCAGGGGGAACAGCCTGGGCAAAAGTTCGGAGCAGGGAGAAATCTTGATGGAGGCAGGAGGAGGAGGAGGTAGGTTGGTGTAGGCCAGGTGCAGTGGCTCACACCTGTAATCCCAGCGCTTTGGGAGGCCAAAGCAAGAGGATTGTTTGAGCCCAGGAGTTCGAGACCAGCCTGGGCAACGTAGCGAGACCCTGTCTCTAAGAAAAAATTAAACAGTTAGCAGGGTACAGTGGCATATGCTTGTACTCTCAACTACCCTGGAGGCTCAAGTGGGAGGATCACTTGAGCCCAGGAATTTTTTTGTTTTTGTTTTTGTTTTTTTGAGATGGAGTCTTGCTCTGTGGCCCAGGCTGGAGTGCAATGGTGCCATCTTGGCTCACTGCAGCCTCCGCCTCCTGGGTTCAACCAATTTTCCTGCCTCAGCCTCCCGAGTTGCTGGGATTACAGGTACCCACCATCATGCCCAGTTAATTTTTTTGTATTTTTAGTAGAGATAGGGTTTTACCGTGTTAGCCAGGCTGGTCTTGAATGCCTGACCTCAAGAGATCCTCCTGCCTCGGCTTCCCAAAGTGCTGGGATTACAGGTGTGAGCCACTGAGCATGGTCAAGCCCAGGAATTTGAGGTTACAGTCAGCTATGATTGCACCACTGCATTCCAGCCCAGGTGACAGAGAGACCCTGCCCCTAAAAAAAAAAAAAATTGATTGATGGGAGGAGGGGTGAGGTTGGCGGTGCCTTGAATGCCAGGTGGAGGAGCTGGAATTTTCCTTCTTGGGGTGATAGGGAGTCATGAAGGGTTTGTGAGCAGGCCAGGGATTAGATAGCTGAAGGCTGGATTTACCGGAAGCCAACGAGCAGTTGGCTATGGTCCTTGTCCACGCGGCCCATGTTGTGGGCAGTGACCGTGTCCAAGAAGGGAAGGACAGACAAGTATTTGAATACTTCAGTGACCAGGATTTGGTAAAGGACTGCAGGTCAGGGTCAAGAAGAGGTGAGAGCAGGACAGACTTCCTCCCCGCTGCACCAGGCAGCTGAGCTGGGTTTCCTCTAGGGGCTGAGGTTTGAGGGTACCTCAAGTTCTGCAAGAGTCTGTAGGAGGTGGTAAGAGAGAAGAGCTGGAGGTCAGAGTTTTCTTGACCATATATATATATATATATATATATATATATTTTTTTTTTTTTTTTTTTTTTTTTTTAACAGCTTAACAGCTTTCTGTTTTATTTTTAGAGACAGGGTCTCACTTTGTCACCCAGGCTGGAGTGCAGTGGTACAATCATAGCTGACTGCAGCCTCAAACTCCCAGGCTCAAGAAATCCTCCTCCCACCTTTAGCCTCCTGAGTAGCTGGGACTACAGGTGTGAGCCACCAAGAAGCCCAGCTTGGTTTTTTTGTTTTTTTGGTGTTGTTTGTTTGTTTGGTTGTTTTTTTTTGTTTTGTTTTGTTTTTTCTGAGAGAGACTCTCACTCTGTCACCCAGTCGAGAGTACAGTGGCGCGATCTCAGTTCACTGCGATCTCTGCCTCCTGGGCTGAAGTAATCCTTTCACCTCAGCCTCTCAAGTAGCTGGGACTACAGGCACACAACACCACACCTGGCTAACTTTTGTATTTTTAGTAGAGACGGGGTTTCACCATGTTGGCCAAGCTGGTCTCGAACTCCTGACCTCAGGTGATCTGCCTGCCTCGGCCTCCCAAAGTGTTGGGATTACAGGCATGAGCCACCGTGCACAGCCTTTTTGTTGTTATTAGACTCTGTCATTAATGACTTTTTTTTTTTTTTTTTTTAAATAGAAACGGGGTCTTTCTTTCCCAGGCTAAAGTACAGTGGCATGATCACAGCTCATTATAGCCTTAAACTCCTGGGCTCAAGTGATCCTCCTGCCTCAGCCTCCCAAGTAGCAGGGACTACAGGTGTGTACCACCACACCCAGTTAACCATTCATTCATTCATTCATTTTGAGATGGAGTCTCGCTCCGTCACCTAGGGTGGATTGCAGTGGCACGATCTCAGCTCACTGCAACCTCCACCTCCCAGGTTCAAGAGATTCTCCTGCCTCAGGCTCCGGAGTAGCTGAGACTACAGGCGTGCACCACCATGCTGGACTAATTTTTGTATTTTTAATAGAGATGGGGTTTCACTCTGTTGGTCAGGCTTATCTCGAACTCCTGACCTCGTGATCCACCCTCCTTGGCCTCCCAAAGTGCTGGGATTAAAGACGTGAGCCACTGCGCCCTGCCAACCTTTTTTTAATTTTTCTTAGAGATGGGGGGTCTCCCTATGTTGCCCAGGCTTGTCTTGAACTCCTGGCCTCAAGTGACCCTCTTGCCTTGGCCTCACAAAGTGCTAGGATTACAGCCTGAGCCATCACACCTGGCCAACAGGTTTTTTTTGTTTTTTTTTTTTTAAAGAATGTCTAGGCCAGGCGCATTTGCTTTCACCTGTAATCCCAGCACTTTGGGAGGCTGGGGTGGGCAGATCACTTGAGGTCAGGAATTCGAGACCAGCCTGGGCAACATGCTGAAACCCCGTTTCTACTAAAAATACAAAAATTAGCTGGGTGTGGTGGTGTGTGCCTGTAATCCCAGCTACTCAGGGGGCTGAGGCAGGAGAATTGCTTGAACCCAGGAGGCAGAGGTTGCAGTGAGCCAAGATTGCGCCATCGCCCTCCAGCCTGGGCTACAGAAGGAGACTCAGTCTAAAAAATTAATTAATTAATTAAAAATAAAAATACAAAATTAATTAATTAAAAATAAAAATACAAAAATTAACTGGGTGTGGTGGTGGGTGCCTGTAATCTAAGCTACTCAGGAGGCTGAGGCAGGAGAATCCCCTGAATCCCAGAGGCAGAGGTTGCAGTGAGCCGAGATCGAGCCACTGGTTGCCCAGTCTAGTGCACTGAGCTGCTGAATTTATTTGACCAGACGCCTAGCAATAGACTTTGAAGTTCTTTTCCACTTTTCACTCTAAGATGCTGCTGTCATGAATAAGGAATTTTTTGATCCCCTTCACAAACACTCGGGGCCCTCTTACCAGTTTTCACTGAAGATCTTGACATTCCTATCTGCTTAGGTGTCTGGGCGTGTTTGGGGGAGATACTGAAGAGGTAGGGCTCCCAGGCAGGTGCAGTTCGTCTGTTAGGCAGGCAGCAAGGTCCAGTTCACCAGACACCCCCACCTCTGTTTTCCTGCAGGGACTCCAGAACTGGTGGAACTGGCACCCCTCCCCTCTTGGCAGCCAGTGGGCAAGAACCTTACCCTACGCTGCCAGGTGGAGGGTGGGGCACCCCGGGCCAACCTCACTGTGGTGCTGCTCCGTGGGGAGGAGGAGTTGAGCCGGCAGCCAGCGGTGGGGGAGCCCACCGAGGTCACAGCCACGGTGCTGGTGAGCAGAGATGACCACGGAGCCAATTTCTCGTGCCGCACTGAACTGGACCTGCGGCCCCAAGCTGAGCTGTTTAAGAACACCTCAGCCCCCCACCAGCTCCAAACCTTTGGTGAGGATTGAAGAAGCCAGCAGGGAGAAGGTGGGGGTGGGGTATCCTGCAATGCAGTGCCTGTGGCCATAGGATCTTTTGAGATGGGTGTGGCCCCGGCTAAGGGGTGCATGTGTTCTAGGCGCATGTGACCTAGGCTGCTGAGTAGCCCTGGAAGAGGATCTCGCAGGAGGGGGAATGAAGTGCCCCAGAGAAGGGCTTCGGGACGTCCATCCGTCTGCTCACACCTTTCCTCTCTCCCTAGTCCTGCCAGCGACTCCCCCACAACTTGTCAGCCCCCAGGTCCTAGAGGTGGACACACAGGGGACCGTGGTCTGTTCCCTGGACGGGCTATTCCCAGTCTCGGAGGCCCAGGTCTACCTGGCACTGGGGGACCAGAGGTTGGACCCCACAGTCACCTATGGCGTCGACTCCCTCTCGGCCAAGGCCTCAGTCAGTGTGACCGCAGAGGAGGAGGGCACCCAGCAGCTGTTGTGTGCAGTCATACTGGGGAACCAGAGCCAGGAGACACGGCAGACAGTGACCATCTACAGTAAGAAGTGGCAGGGGCGGAGCGGGGCTTCTCAGGGGTGTGACCTGAACCTGGGGCGGGGCTCACTATGTGCCTATCCCAGGCTTTCCGGCACCCAACGTGACTCTGACGGAGCCAGAGGTCTCAGAAGGGACTGAGGTGATAGTGAAGTGTGAGGCCCACCCTAGAGCCAAGGTGACGCTGAATGGGGTTCCAGCCCAGCCACCGGGCCCGACGGCCCAGTTCCTGCTGAAGGCCACCCCAGAGGACAACGGGCGCAGCTTCTCCTGCTCTGCAACCCTGGAGGTGGCCGGCCAGCTTGTACACAAGAACCAGAACCAGGAGCTTCGTGTCCTGTGTGAGTGGGGCTGCTGGTCAATGACCCCTATCCCCGAAGGCCCAATCTCCCTGAAGTGCCATAAGGTCTTGCCCTCCAAGTCCTGCCCCCACTCACCTTCATGTCATCTTGTTGTGTTTTTCCAGATGGCCCCCGACTGGACGAGAGAGATTGTCCGGGAAACTGGACATGGCCAGAAAATTCCCAGCAGACTCCAGTGTGCCAGGCTTGGGGGAACCCCTTGCCCGAGCTCAAGTGTCTAAAGGATGGCACTTTCCCACTGCCCATCGGGGAATCAGTGACTGTCACTCGGGATCTTGAGGGCACCTACCTCTGTCGGGCTAGGAGCACTCGAGGGGAGGTCACCCGCGAGGTGACCGTGAATGTGCTCTGTGAGTGAGCCGGCGGGCAGAGCTGGGTGGGGGCAGGGGCCATGTACCCAATGCAATCCTCACCACCCGTTGTATCCTCCCCACAGCCCCCCGGTATGGGATTGTCATCATCACTGTGGTAGCAGCCGCAGCCATACTGGGCACTGCAGGCCTCACGACGTACTTCTATAACCGCCAGCGGAAGATCAGGAAATACAGACTACAACAGGCTCAAAAAGGGACCCCCATGAAACCGAACACACAAGCCACGCCTCCCTGAACCTATCCCGGGACAGGGCCTTTTCCTCGGCCTTCCCGTATTGGTGGCAGTGGTGCCACACGGAACACAGTGGAAGACATATGCCATGCAGCTACACCCACCGGCCCTGGGATGCCGGAGGACAGGGCATTGTCCTCAGTCAGATATAGACAGCATTTGGGGCCATGGTACCTGCACACCTAAAACACTAGGCCACGCATCTGATCTGTAGTCACATGACTAAGCCAAGAGGAAGGAGCAAGACTCAAGACATGACTGATGGATGTTAAAATCTAGCCTGACGAAAGGGGAAGTGGTGGGGGAGACATAGCCCCACCATGAGGACATACAGCTGGGAAATACTGAAACTCGCTGCCTATTGGGTATGCTGAGGCCCCACAGACTTACAGAAGAAGTGGCCCTCCGCAGACATGTGTAGCATCAAAACACAAAGGCCCACACTCCCTGATGGATGCCAGCTTGGGCACTGCTGTCTACTGACCCCAACCCTTGATGATACGTATTTATTCATTTGTTATTTTACCAGCTATTTATTGAGTGTCTTTTATGTAGGCTAAATGAACATAGGTCTCTGGCCTCACGGAGCTCCCAGTCCTAATCACATTCAAGGTCACCAGGTACAGTTGTACAGGTTGTACACTGCAGGAGAGTGTCTGGCAGAAAGATCAAATGGGGCTGGGACTTCTCATTGGCCAACCTGCCTTTCCCCAGAAGGAGTGATTTTTCTATCGGCACAAAAGCACTATATGGACTAGTAATGGTTACAGGTTCAGAGATTACCCAGTGAGGCCTTATTCCTCCCTTCCCCCCAAAACTAACACCTTTGTTAGCCACCTCCCCACCCACATTTCTGCCAGTGTTCACAATGACACTCAGCGGTCATGTCTGGACATGAGTGCCCAGGGAATATGCCCAACCTATGCCTTGTCCTCTTGTCCTGTTTGCATTTCACTGGGAGCTTGCACTATGCAGCTCCAGTTTCCTGCAGTGATCAGGGTCCTGCAAGCAGTGGGAAGGGGGCCAAGGTATTGGAGGACTCCCTCCCAGCTTTGGAAGCCTCGTGTGTGTGTGTGTGTGTGTGTGTGTGTGTGTGTGTGTGTGTGTGTGTGTGTGTATAGACAAGGTCTCACTCTGTCACCCAGGCTGGAGTGCAGTGGTGCAATCATAGTTCACTGCAGCCTTAACCTCCTGGGCTCAAGTGATCCTCCCATCTCAGCCTCCTGAGTAGCTGGGACTATAGGCTCACACCACCACACCTGGCAAATTTGATTTTTTTTTTTTTAGAGACGGGGTCTCGCAACATTGCCCAGACTTCCTTTGTGTTAATAAAGCTTTCTCAACTGCCTCAGCCTTGTGTGAGTTGAGGGGAGGTGTCATATCCAGCTGGAGTCCTTTCTAAGCAGCCAAAGCCTGATCCTCCTACTTCCTCCCCCAAGAAAACATTGTGGGTTGATGGCCATACCCTGAGGTTCTGGTCCAAATCTGGGACTTTCTATGACCTTCTGGGTCTCTAGTGAAAACTAAAGACTCCTCTCCAGAAAAAAACATTTGGTTTCCAATGAGGCCTGGAATCTCATTCTTGAGCTGGGGAGCAGAATCCCTTTTTGCAGTACTCCCGGGCCCTCTGTTGGGGCCTCCCCTCCCTCTCCAGGGTGGAGTCGAGGAGGCGGGGCTGCGGGCCTCCTTATCTCTAGAGCCGGCCCTGGCTCTCTGGCCCCGGGCCCCTCAGTCCGGGCTTTTTGCCATGGGGTCTCTGTTCCCCCTGTGGCTGCTGTTTTTTTTGGCGGCCGCCTACCCGGGAGTTGGGAGCGCGCTGGGACGCCGGACTAAGCGGGCGCGAGGCCCCAAGGGTAGCCCTCTCGCGCCCTCTGGGACCTTAGTGCCCTTCTGGGTGCGCATGAGCCCGGAGTTCGTGGCTGTGCCGCCGGGGAAGTCAGTGTGGCTCAATTGCAGCAACAACTGTCCCCAGCCGCAGAATTCCAGCCTTCGCACCCGGCTGCTGCGGGGCAAGACGCACAGAGGGCCGGGTTGGGTGTCTTACCAGCTGCTCGACGTGAGGGCCTGGAGCTCCCTCGCGCACTGCCTCGTGACCTGCGCAGGAAAAACACGCTGGGCCACCGCCAGGATCACCGCCTACAGTGAGGGACAGGGGCTCGGTCCGGCTGGGGTGAGGGAAGGGGGCTGGAAGAGGTGGGGGGAAGGTAGTTGACAGTCGCTTTATAGGGAGCGCCCGCGGACCTCACTCAGAGGCTCCCCCTTGCCTTAGAACCGCCACACAGCGTGATTTTGGAGCCTCCGGTCTTAAAGGGCAGGAAATACACTTTGCGCTGCCACGTGACGCACGTGTTCCCGGTGGGCTACTTGGTGGTGACCCTGAGGCATGGAGGCCGGGTCATCTATTCCGAAAGCCTGGAGCGCTTCACCGGCCTGGATCTGGCCAACGTGACCTTGACCTACGAGTTTCCTGCTGGACCCCGCGACTTCTGGCAGCCCGTGATCTGCCACACGCGCCTCAATCTCGAAGGCCTGGTGGTCCGCAACAGCTCGGCACCCATTACACTGATGCTCGGTGAGGCACCCCTGTAACCCTGGGGACTAGGAGGAAGGGGGCAGAGAGAGTTATGACCCCAAGAGGGCGCACAGACCAAGCGTGAGCTCCACGCGGGTCGACAGACCTCCCTGTGTTCCATTCCTAATTCTCGCCTCCTGCTCCCAGCTTGGAGCCGCGCGCCCACAGCTTTGGCCTCCAGTTCCATCGCTGCCCTTGTGGGGATCCTCCTCATTGTGGGCGCTGTGTACCTGTACAAGTGCCCAGCTATGAAGTCCCAGGCGTAAAGGGGGGTGTTCTATGCCGGCTGAGCGAGACAAAAGAGGAATATGGAACAATCTGAGGAACTGGCCAGACATGGTGGCTGATGCCTGTAATCCCAGCACTTTGGGAGGCAGAGGCAGGAGAATCGCTTGAGCCCAGGAGTTCGAGACCAGCCTGGACAACATAGTGAGACTCCGTCTATACAAAAAATACAAAAATTAGCCAGGTGTGGTGACCCACACCTGTGGTCCCAGCTACCCGGGAGGCTGAGTTGGGAGGATCGCTTGAGCCCTGAAAGTCGAGGCTGCAGTGAGCCTTGATCGTGCCACTGCACTCCAGCCGGGGGGACAGAGCACGACCCTGTCTCCAAAAATAAAATAAAAATAAAAATAAATATTGGCGGGGGAACCCTCCCGAATCAATAAAGGCTTCCTTAACCAGCCTCTGTCCTGTGACCTAAGGGTCCCCATTACTGCCCTTCTTCGGAGGAACTGGTTTGTTTTTGTTGTTGTTGTTGTTTTTGCGATCACTTTCTCCAAGTTCCTTGTCTCCCTGAGGGCACCTGAGCTTTCCTCACTCAGGGCCCACCTGGGGTCCCGAAGCCCCAGACTCTGTGTATCCCCAGCGGGTGTCACAGAAACCTCTCCTTCTGCTGGCCTTATCGAGTGGGATCAGCGCGGGCCGGGGAGGGCCAAGGGCAGGGGCGGGGTGGGGTTCATGGTATGGCTTTCCTGATTGGCGCCGCCGCCACCACGCGGCAGCTCTGACTGGATGTTAAGTTTCCTATCCCAGCCCCACCTTCAGACCCTGTGCTTTCCTGGAGGCCAAAAGACTGTGGAGCGAGAACTCATCTCCAAAATAACTTACCACGCTGGGGTGAGACCACGAATGGTGTGGAGGGGAGGGTCCCATGGACATATTGAGGGACATGGATACGCAGAAGAGGTATCCATGTGGTGGCAGCCGGGAAGGGGGTGATCAGATGGTCCACAGGGAATATCACAAACTCGAATTCTGACGATGTCCTGGTAGTCACCCAGCCAGATGAGCGCATGGAGTTGGGCGTGGGGGGTGTCAAAGCTTGGGGCCCGGATGCAGAGTCAAAAGCATCACCCTCGGTCCCTCGTTCTCGCGTGGAGGTCCAGGGCCCCCGCCCACCGAGCAGAAGGCAGACCCAGGGGCGCTCCAGGGTGTCTCGAGCTCACACACGCTGAGTAGACACGTGCCCGCTGCACCCTGGGTAAATACAGACCCGGAGCCGAGCAGATTCTAATTTAGACGCCCGCGAACGCTGCGCGCACGCACACGTGTCCTCGGCTCGCTGGCACTTTCGTCCCGCCTCCTCCGTCGCGTGCCGGAGCTGACCGGGAGGGGTGCTTAGAGGTGTGGCTCCGCGGGGTCAAAAGGAGAAGGATCAGTGAGAGAGGCATTCCCACACCCTCCCCTAGAACTGTCCTTTCCCCATCCAGTGCCTCCCAAATCTGTCTTAGTCCCCAAATGTATCCCCGCCCTAAGGGGCGCTGGTGGGAGGAGCTACATGTGGGGGCGGAGCTCGGAGTCCAGCTTATTATCATGGCATCTCAGCCAGGGCTGGGGTAGGGGTTTGGGAAGGGCAACCCAGCATCCCCCGATCCCAGAGTCGCGGCCGGGGATGACGCGGGAGAGCGTGGTCGCCCCCAGAAGGCCCCGGGCCATCGTGCCGGCCTCCACGTAGACCCCGGGGGTCGCTCGCTCCTGCCAGCTCGGCTTCACCAAGGCCAGGAGCTTAGCGCACGCTCGCCTCCCTCCCCCCCGCCGCCTCTGCCGCCGCCCCCTCCTTGGAAACCAAGTTACCAACGTTAAACCAATCCCCGAGCGCAACTCTGCCTCCCCCACACCCCACCCGCCGCGCCGCGCGGAGCCGTCCTCTAGCCCAGCTCCTCGGCTCGCGCTCCCCTCGCCTCCTGTGCTTTCCCCGCCGCGGCGATGCCAGGGCCTTCGCCAGGGCTGCGCCGGGCGCTACTCGGCCTCTGGGCTGCTCTGGGCCTGGGGCTCTTCGGCCTCTCAGGTAAGAGCCCCGCTCTGGCTCGGGGTGGACAGCGCGGGGGCGGAGTCCCTGGACCTGAGAAACGGCCTCCTGTCCCTCCCAGCTCCGCCCTCGCCTCACTCCCACGCCTCTGCCCCCACCTCGAGCCTGAGTCTTCTCCCCTTCCCCCTCCTCCCCAACACACACCCGAGCCCCAGCTTCCTGACTCCTCGATAGCCCCTACCCGCTTCGAGATCCTAGGTGTTCTTCCGCACCCAACCCTTCGCCCTGGAGACCCAGTGTCTCTCCTGTCCCCTCCCCGGGTACCTCCTCACGCTCTGCTGTGCACCATGGTCCACGGACTGGCATCTTCCCCACTCGCGGTCCGCGAAGACTCCATCTCTCCAACTACCCTGACTCAGAGGCGCTGTTCCCGCTCCACCCAGAGCCCTGGCAACCGGGTCCCTCAGCTGTTCCCGCGGTTCCTTCCATGAGCCCAGCCTTGCGTCCCGGCTCCGTGTTCTTCAACGGGTGTAGGGTCCTTCCTGACCCTTGACCCAGCCTCGTCTCTCCTTTGCCCTTGCCGCAAACGCACTGTCCTCGTATCCCAGCATTCTGCCAGGACCCTGAGAACTGGTTCATCCCCCGTCCCCTATCCCGGGTCCCCTTCTCTCAGCCTTGCTATGTTCATCCAAGAGCCCACCTTTCCTCTCCTCTACCCCCTCCCCCCATGCTTTCCCGCCGCTTCATCGGCGCTTTGGAGACCATGGCTCTCTGCTACCACGTCCCAGAGACACCCTCGAGGTTTAGACTCTGGGAGTGCTCCTTTAAACCGGAGGCCTGGGCAGGACGCGGGACGCCTGGGTTCTTTCCCTGGCTGCAGCCTCTCCTCCTCCTCCCCGCCCTCCGAGAACCCTTGACTCGACATAGGGGCGCTAAGATGTCAGGGAGTTGGCTCCCCAGGCTCAGCCCGCGTTTCCCTGGGCAGCGGTCTCGCAGGAGCCCTTCTGGGCGGACCTGCAGCCTCGCGTGGCGTTCGTGGAGCGCGGGGGCTCGCTGTGGCTGAATTGCAGCACCAATTGCCCTCGGCCGGAGCGCGGTGGCCTGGAGACCTCGCTGCGCCGAAACGGGACCCAGAGGGGTTTGCGTTGGTTGGCGCGGCAGCTGGTGGACATTCGCGAGCCGGAGACCCAGCCCGTCTGCTTCTTCCGCTGCGCGCGGCGCACACTACAGGCGCGTGGGCTCATTCGCACTTTCCGTGAGTTCTGGGTGGCCACGCGCGTACTCCACTACTCTCCCTCCCTCCCAGGCCCCGCCCCCTGGGTCCCAGGGTCCTCCCCTTCAGGCCCCACCTCTGTTCCAAGTCCCGGCGTTCCAAGAGCTGCGGACTCTTCCCCCTCGCAGAGCGACCAGATCGCGTAGAGCTGATGCCGCTGCCTCCCTGGCAGCCGGTGGGCGAGAACTTCACCCTGAGCTGTAGGGTCCCCGGCGCCGGGCCCCGTGCGAGCCTCACGCTGACCCTGCTGCGGGGCGCCCAGGAGCTGATCGGCCGCAGCTTCGCCGGCGAACCACCCCGAGCGCGGGGCGCAGTGCTCACAGCCACGGTACTGGCTCGGAGGGAGGACCATGGAGCCAATTTCTCGTGTCGCGCGGAGCTGGACCTGCGGCCGCACGGCCTGGGACTATTTGAAAACAGCTCGGCCCCCAGAGAGCTCCGAACCTTCTGTGAGTGGGTGTGGGGAGGAGATGGGGACCAAGTCAGGTCGGGTCGGTATTTAGGAGGTTTAGAGGTAGATACATCTAAATGCTGATCCTGACTTCAACCCTCACCGGCTGAGCTGTTTCCCCTTCCGTGCCTTGAGGATGATAATAGGATAAGATAGTGCATGTCAAGTGCTTAGGACATATTGAGCGCTCGGAGTTCGTTCAAACTTGGTTCTTCGACCCCTAGCCCTGTCTCCGGATCCCCCGCGCCTCGCTGCTCCCCGGCTCTTGGAAGTTGGCTCGGAAAGGCCCGTGAGCTGCGCTCTGGACGGACTGTTTCCAGCCTCAGAGGCCAGGGTCTACCTCGCACTGGGGGACCAGAATCTGAGTCCTGATGTCACCCTCGAAGGGGACGCATTCGTGGCCACTGCCACAGCCACAGCTAGCGCAGAGCAGGAGGGTGCCAGGCAGCTGGTCTGCAACGTCACCCTGGGGGGCGAAAACCGGGAGACCCGGGAGAACGTGACCATCTACAGTAAGGAAGGAGGCGGGGTCTCCGCGGCTCGGAGGTGGGACCAGAGGAATGCGTAGGCGGGGCGAAGAGTTGGCAGGACCTCAGTACCGGAACAGGCGTGGCCCGAGTGTCCCGAGGGGGCGGGGCAGGTGGGGGCGGAGACGTAATCGCTGGGGAGGAGGAGCCTGTACAGCCTGAGAGGCGGGGCGCGGTACCCTAGTTCGGTCTCAGCACCCCGGGGATTCAGACAGATAAGGGGCGGGCCTGACTGGCGGGAGGGGTATGGTCAGTATACTCCGACCAAATGCTCCGCCCCCAGGCTTCCCGGCACCACTCCTGACCCTGAGCGAACCCAGCGTCTCCGAGGGGCAGATGGTGACAGTAACCTGCGCAGCCGGGGCCCAAGCCCTGGTCACATTGGAGGGAGTTCCAGCCGCGGTCCCGGGGCAGCCCGCCCAGCTTAAGCTAAATGCCACCGAGAACGACGACAGACGCAGCTTCTTCTGCGACGCCACCCTCGACGTGGACGGGGAGACCCTGATCAAGAACAGGAGCGCAGAGCTTCGTGTCCTATGTGAGTTGGTGATAACCCCTCGCCCCCCACCTCCTGGTGACTTCCAAGGACCCGCCTGCTCCCTGGCCGTGTCGTGGAGGCGGAGCCATTTCTCACGTCTAAGCCTATGTAACCCCACGCCCTGCCCGCAGACGCTCCCCGGCTGGACGATTCGGACTGCCCCAGGAGTTGGACGTGGCCCGAGGGCCCAGAGCAGACGCTGCGCTGCGAGGCCCGCGGGAACCCAGAACCCTCAGTGCACTGTGCGCGCTCCGACGGCGGGGCCGTGCTGGCTCTGGGCCTGCTGGGTCCAGTCACTCGGGCGCTCTCAGGCACTTACCGCTGCAAGGCGGCCAATGATCAAGGCGAGGCGGTCAAGGACGTGACGCTAACGGTGGAGTGTGAGTGGGGGTGCGCAGGGTGAATTTCTATCTGGTTCAGGGTCTGGAGGGTGGCCAGCCTCCAGGGAAGAGTAGGAGTAGGGTATGAGGTGTTCCTTTGGGTGGGGTTTTGGGAAAGGAAAGAGGCTGGTTAGTGGGGTTGGAGAAAGATCTTGGAGGATGGACGGGACCGGTGGGCGTGCCCCTAGCCTAGGGCGTGGTATTTGTGCGGCGTCGTGCAAAGGCGGGCGGGTCCAGAGTGTTTAAGTTTTTAGACTGAAAAAGGCGCCCCTGGTGGCTCAGGAAGCTCCCAGACAAAGTGCACGGCTCGATTAGCGTGACACCTCCTTGGATCGGCGTCCAAGGGTTATGCAGGGACAACGCTGGAAGCCTTGCAACGCCAAGGAGGGTCTAGGGACGTCAGACTTGCCCCCAAACCCCAAAGCCAACAATACACTCCCTCCCCCAGACGCACCAGCGCTGGACAGCGTGGGCTGCCCAGAACGCATTACTTGGCTGGAGGGAACAGAAGCCTCGCTGAGCTGTGTGGCGCACGGGGTACCGCCGCCTGATGTGATCTGCGTGCGCTCTGGAGAGCTCGGGGCCGTCATGGAGGGGCTGTTGCGTGTGGCCCGGGAGCATGCGGGCACTTACCGCTGCGAAGCCACCAACCCTCGGGGCTCTGCGGCCAAAAATGTGGCCATTACGGTGGAATGTGAGTAGGGGCACCGCGGAGTTAGGCAGGATCTGTGGGACAACCCCAGCTGGACTTCCTGGCCCCCGTGTGAGCCCCTGCAATCCTGTTTCCCAGATGGCCCCAGGTTTGAGGAGCCGAGCTGCCCCAGCAATTGGACATGGGTGGAAGGATCTGGGCGCCTGTTTTCCTGTGAGGTCGATGGGAAGCCACAGCCAAGCGTGAAGTGCGTGGGCTCCGGGGGCGCCACTGAGGGGGTGCTGCTGCCGCTGGCACCCCCAGACCCTAGTCCCAGAGCTCCCAGAATCCCTAGAGTCCTGGCACCCGGTATCTACGTCTGCAACGCCACCAACCGCCACGGCTCCGTGGCCAAAACAGTCGTCGTGAGCGCGGAGTGTGAGCGAGGCCCAGGCGGGTAGGGAGCAGGGGTGCCCCACGGTCCAGGCACTCCCTGACATCCCCCATGGCTGCTTTGCAGCGCCACCGGAGATGGATGAATCTACCTGCCCAAGTCACCAGACGTGGCTGGAAGGGGCTGAGGCTTCCGCGCTGGCCTGCGCCGCCCGGGGTCGCCCTTCCCCAGGAGTGCGCTGCTCTCGGGAAGGCATCCCATGGCCTGAGCAGCAGCGCGTGTCCCGAGAGGACGCGGGCACCTACCACTGTGTGGCTACCAATGCGCATGGCACGGACTCCCGGACCGTCACTGTGGGCGTGGAATGTGAGTGGGGCAGCACCGGATGGAGGGGACACGGTCCTCGGAAGAATGACTCGCAGCGGTGGGAGCATTCAAGGGCACCTCTCCCAATCCCATTCTTGGGGACAGGGAATTCCAGCCTAAACCAGGGGGTAATGAAAATTCTAGCCAGGCGCAGTGGCTCAGGTCTGTAATCCCAACACTTTGGAAGGTTGAGGCGGATGAATCACTTGAGGCCAGGAGTTCAAGACCAGCCCGGCCAACATGGCGAAAACCCGTCTCTACAAAAATTAGCCTGTCGTGGTGGTGGGCGCCTGTGGTCCCAGCTACTTGGGAGGCTGAGGCAGGAGAATCGCTTGAGCCTGGGAGGCGGAGGTTGCAGGGAGCCGAGATCCCGCCGCTGCACTCCAGCCTGGGCGACAGAGTGAGACTCTTTCTTAGAAAAAAAGAAAAGAAAATTCTAGGGAATAGGAGCACGGCCCTCCTCAAATCCTGGATTAGAACACTGACCTGGGCTTCACCTCCTTCCATTCAGTGAAGAAGGGCGAGGAATTTTAGCCGCAACAGCAGCCTGATTGTCGGGGAAGGAGGCTCTGATAGGAGGCAGGATCCTCTTCTGCCCATCAGAGGCGCGGTGGTCTCACATCGATCGTGGTGGGCCGGAGCAGGGCATTTGATCAGTGGCTGGGCCGGCGCTAAGCCCCACTTCACCTTCTGTGCCCTTCAGACCGGCCGGTGGTGGCCGAACTTGCTGCCTCGCCCCCTGGAGGCGTGCGCCCAGGCGGAAACTTCACGTTGACCTGCCGCGCGGAGGCCTGGCCTCCAGCCCAGATCAGCTGGCGCGCGCCCCCGGGGGCCCTCAACATCGGCCTGTCGAGCAACAACAGCACACTGAGCGTGGCAGGCGCCATGGGAAGCCACGGCGGCGAGTACGAGTGCGCAGCCACCAACGCGCACGGGCGCCACGCGCGGCGCATCACGGTGCGCGTGGCCGGTAAGTGGCAGCTGGGGAGAGGCGGGGCGAGGTATCTGAGAGGGGGCGTGACCTGGGTCTTGGGGCGGCCGGCCCCGCCTGCCTCCCTCTCAGTCCCGGTAGACGAGACGGAAGTGGGACAGAGTAGAAAAGTCAAGGGTGCCTGAGCGGGTGGGGCTGTTGATCGCACGTTGAGGGGTGGGAGATGGAGGTGGCAGGGGGACTGAATTCAAGGGGAGGGACTCTCCAGGGCTGTCACTGCTGCAGGAAAGGACTTAAAAACTTCGGGTGAATTCTGCGTGGTGGATACTTGACCCAATTCACAATCCACTGTAGAGAAGATTGGGGAGGGACCAAAGTCATTGGATGATGGAGAGAGAGAGGGGTCAAGATCGCCTTCTCTCACTTCCTGAAGCTCCTGAGACTGGGTTCTCTCTGGGGTCGGGAGAACCTGACCTGGTCCTGCCAATCCTCATTTTTGGGGGGATGGGGAGAGTTGACTTGTCGCTAGGGGGCTAAGTGTGGTCACGGGTTTATGTCCCCATGGGCTGAAGTGCGATGTAAATCGGGTCTCGGGTCGCCCTGGCACTGGGAGTGGCCTTACTGCATGGGGTCTCTCCCTTCTCCTAAGGCCAGACAGTGAGCACCCCGGGGCATGAGGACTGACTTCGTGCCTGTGGGAGTGCGGGGGGCGGTGGGAGAAGCCCCCCGGAGCTTGGCCACCCTCCGCGAGGGTCTCCACCCCGCAGGTCCGTGGCTGTGGGTCGCCGTGGGCGGCGCGGCGGGGGGCGCGGCGCTGCTGGCCGCGGGGGCCGGCCTGGCCTTCTACGTGCAGTCCACCGCCTGCAAGAAGGGCGAGTACAACGTGCAGGAGGCCGAGAGCTCAGGCGAGGCCGTGTGTCTCAACGGCGCGGGCGGCGGCGCTGGCGGGGCGGCAGGCGCGGAGGGCGGACCCGACGCGGCGGGGAGCGCGGCCGAGTCGCCGGCGGAGGGCGAGGTCTTCGCCATACAGCTGACATCGGCGTGAGCCCGCTCCCCTCTCCCCGCGGGCCGGGGGACGCCCCCCAGACGCACACGGGGGCTTATTTATTGCTTTATTTATTTACTTATTCATTTATTTATGTATTCAACTCCAAGGGCGTCACCCCCATTTTCTACCCATCCCCTCAATAAAGTTTTTATAAAGGAACTCCCTGTCTCCGCTTCTGTTTCTGCAAGGAGGAACAAGCCCAGGGTTCCAATCGTGACCTCCCGAGTTATTCATTCAAAAAGCGATTTTTGAGAGGGCCGGGGGTGGGGGCTCACGCCTGTAATCCCAGGACTTGTGGGAGGCCCAGGTGGGAGGATCCCTTGCACCCAAGAGTTTCAGACCAGCCTGGGCAACATAGGGAGACCCTACAAAAAATATTTTTCAAAAATTAGCCAGGGCCGGTTGCAGAGGCTCACGCGTGTAATCCCAGGACTTTGGGAGGCCGAGGCAGGCAGATGACGAGGTCACGAGGTCCAGACCATCCTGGCCAATATGGTGAAACCCCGTCTCTACTAAAAATAGAAAAATTAGCTGGGCATGTTGGGGCGCGCCTGTAGTCCCAGCTATTCGGGAGGCTGAGGCAGGAAAACCGCTTTAATCCCGGGGGCAGAGGTTGCAGTGAGCCGAGATCGTGCCACTGAACATTGAACTCCAGCCTGGTGACAGAGCAAGATTCCGTCAAAAAAAAAAAAAAAAGCCAGGCGCGGTGGCTCACGCCTGTAATCCCAGCACTTTGGGAGGCCGAGGCGGGCGGATCACGAGGTCAGGAGATCGAGACCATCCTGGCGAAGACGGTGAAACCCCGTCTTTACTAAAAATACAAAAAAAAAAAAAAAAAAAAAATTAGCGGGGCGTGGTGGCGGGCGCCTGTAGTCCCAGCTACTCAGGAGGCTGAGGCAGGAGAATGGCATGAACCCGGGGGGCGGAGCTTTCAGTGACCCCAGATCGCTCCACTGCACTCCGGCCTGAGAGACAGCAAGACTCCGTCTCAAAAAAAAAAAAATTAGCCAGGGCCGGGCACGGTGGCTCTCGCTTGAATCCTAGAACTTTGAGAAGCTAAGGCAGGTGGGTCACTTGAGGTCAGGAGTTTGAGACCACCCTGGCCAACGTGGTGAAACCCCTTCCCTACTAAAAATACAAAAAATTAAGGCCGGGCGCAGTGGCTCACGTCTGTAATCCCAACACTTTGAGAGGCTGAGGCGGGCGGATTATGGGGTCAGAAGATCGAGACTATCCTGGCTAACATGGTGAAACCCCGTCTGTACTAAAAATACAAAAAATTAGCCGGGCGTGGTGGCACATGCCTGTAGTCCCAGCTAGTCAGGAGGCTGAGGCAGGAGAATCGCTTTAACCCTGGAGGCAGAGGTTGCAGTGAGCCGAGATCGCACCACTGCACTCCAGCCTGGGCAACAGAGCAAGACTCTGTCTCAAAACAAACAAAAACAAAAACAAAAAAATACAAAAATTTAGCTGGGCTGTAGTGGCACACGCTCTGTAATCCCAGCTACTCGTGAGGCTGAGGCAGGAGAATTGCTAGAATTCAGGAGGTGGAGATCTTGCCATTGCATTCCAGCCTGGGCAACAGAACTAGACTGTCTCAAAAAAAAAAAAAAAGTGTTTTTTGAGGGGGCTGGGCATAGTGGCTCACGCCTGTAATCCTAGGACTTTTGGGAGGCCCAGGTGGGAGGATCCCTTGTGCCCACGAATTTCAGACCAGCCTGGGCAACATAGCAAGACCCTACAAAAAATATGTTTCAAAAAAAATTTTTTTTTTTTTTTTGAGATGGAGTCTCGCTCTGTCGCCCAGGCTGGACAGCAGTGGAGCGATCTCTGCTCACTGCAAGCTCCATCTCCCAGGTTCATGCCATTCTCCTGCCTCAGCCTCCTGAGTAGCTGGGATTACAGACACCTGTCACCACACCCAGCTAAATTTTTTTTGTATTTTTAGTAGAGACGGGGTTTCACCGTGTTCGCCAGGATGGTCTCCATCTCCTGACCTGGAGATCCGCCCGCCTCAGCCTCCCAAAGTGCTGGGATTACAGGCGTGAGCCACCGTGCCCGGCCTCAAAAAAAAAAATTTTTTTTTTTTTTGAGATGGAGTCTTGCTCTGTCACCCAGGCTGGAGTGCTGTGGTGTGATCTCAGCTCACTGCAACCTCTGCCTCCTGGGTTCAAGCAATTCCCCTGCCTTGGCCTCCCAAGTAGCTGGGACTATAGGCATGCACCACCATGCCCAGCTAATTTTTGTATTTTTAGTAGAGACAGGGTTTCACCATGTTGGCCAGGCTGGTCTCGAACTCCTGACCTAAGGTGATCCACCTGCCTCGGTCTCCCAAAGCGCTGGGATTACAGCTGTAAGCCACCATGCCTGGTGTATTTTTCAAAAATTAGCCAGACATGGTGGTGCATGCCTGTAGTCCCAGCTACTTGGGAGGCTGAGGCAAGAGGATCCTTTGAGCCTAGGAGGTCAAAGCCACTTCCAGCTGTGATATCGTCATTGTGCTCCAGCCCAGGTGACAGAACAAGACCCTGTCTCCAAAAACAAACAACAAAAAAATCCAAAAGCTTTTTTTGAACACCTACTATGTGTCAGGCACAATCTAAGCTGTCTTTTTCTTTTTCTTTTTTTTTTTTTTTTTGAGACGAAGTCTCTCTGTCGCCCAGGCTGCAGTGCAGTGGTGTAATCTCAGCTCACTGCAAGCTCCGCCTCCCAGGTTCAAGCGACTTTCCTGCCTCAGCCTCCCGAGTAGCTGGGATTACAGGTGCGCGCCACTACGCCCGGCTGATTTTTGTATTTTTAGTAGACACAGGGTTTCACCATGTTGGTCAGGCTAGTCTTGAACTCCTGACCTCGTGATTCACCTGCCTCGGTCTCCCAAAGTGCTGGAATTACAGGCCTGAGCCACTGTGCCCGGCCTGGCTGGCTGTCTTTTCTCAGTGTGACCTAGAGCTCGTCCTCTCAGTGCCTGTTTTCTGCTCTCTTCACACCCTTGGGCAGGGGTGGAGCCCTCAGTCCTTCCTCCAACTTATCTCTTCCGCCCAGCACTGCCCTCTGATCCGGGTCACTCTTGGAGGTGGGAGCTAGGTGCTTCCCCCAGGCCTGGTTACCGGCAGAGCTGAGGCTGCCTTGCCAGGGTGGGTAGAGGCCTTCTCCATTGCGCCTCTGCCCTGAGACTTCGGTGAGACCTTCCTGGGCAGGCACTGGCTGATGCTATGGGTGTCAGCCCTTAGCATGTCCCCCCTGTTAAAGGGTGCACCCCTGCCACACCCTCAATGCCTCCTTTGTCCTGTGTCCACCTACAGTGCTTCAGTTTACCCCCACCCTGCCTTTCCACTCAGCCCATCATGATTCAGAACAGACACACACAGGGTATCGGCTGCAACCCCCACTACACGGCACCTTCCCCCCTCATCCCCAACAGCATAAGGCACAGCAGCTGGGCCTCCTCCCCACAGCCTCCTCCTCTGCCCCTCCTCCCTCAAAAGCAGGAACACAGAGCCCTAGAGAAGAAAGCCAGTCTCATGCAAACATGTAATGAGCAAAGATGAGACGGGGAAATGGCACAAGAGGGCAGGCCAGTGCTCGGTGCTGGAGCCAGGGGCCAGGTATAACACCCAAAAAGGCACCAGCCAGGGGCAGCCTCTGCCACTCACACCACCTCACCTTTTCTGTCTGTGCCCTCCCTGCTTAATGATCTCTCTCCGCTCCTACTGACCTCAAGGTCTCTTTCAGGGCCTTCAGATGAGATATTTATTTTAGGCCAGGCGCGGTGGCTCACGCTGGTAATCCCAGCACTTTGGGAGGTCGAGGCGGGCGGATCACGAGGTCAGGAGATCGAGACCACGGTGAAACCCCATCTCTACTAAAAATACAAAAACTTAGCCGGGCGTGGTGGCGGGCGCCTGTAGTCCCAGCTACTCGGAGAGGCTGAGGCAGGAGAATGGCGTGAACCTGGGAGGCGGAGCCTGCAGTGAGCCGAGATTGCGCCACTGCACTCCAGCCTGGGTGACAGCGAGACTCTGTCTCAAAAAAAAAAAGAGATATTTATTTTAGCATGTTGGTGCAAAAGTAATTGCTGTTTTTGCCATTGAAAGTAATGGCAGGCAGGGCAGGGTGGCTCACGCCCCTAATCCCAGCACTTTGGGAGGCTGAGGTGGGTGGATCACGAGGTCAGGAGTTCAAGACCAGCCTGGCTAACATGGTGAAAGCCTGTCTCTACTAACAATACAAAAAAAATTACCCGGACATGGTGGCACACCCCTGCAGTCTCAGCTACTCGGGAGGCTGAGGCAGGAGAATTGCTTGAACCCTGAAGCGGAGGCTGCAGTGAGCTGAAATCACGCCACTGCACTCCAGCCTGGGCCACAGAGTGAGACTGTCTCAGAGAAAAAAAAAAAAAAAGTAATGGCAAAAAGTGCAATTACTTTTTCTTTTTCTTTCTTTCTGTTTTTTTTTGTTGTTGTTGTTGTTTTTGTTTTGAGATGCAGTCTCACTGTATGGCCCAGGCTGGAGTGCAGTGGCGCAATCTCGGCTTACTGGCTTACTGCAGCCTCCGCCTCCCAGGTTCAAGCGATTCTCTTTTGCCTCAGCCTCCCAATGGGATTACAGGCATCCACCACTATGCTCGGCTAATTTTTGTATCTTTAGCAGAGATGGGGTTTCTTTTTTTTTTTTTTGAGACAGAGTCTCCCTGTCGCCCAGGCTGGATTGCGCCCTGGCGCAATCTCAGCTCACTGCAAGCTCCGCCTCCCGGGATTCACGTCATTCTCCTGCCTCAGCCTCCCAAGTAGCTGGGACGACTACAGGCGCCTGCCACCTCACCCGGCTAATTTTTTGTATTTTTAGTAGAGACGGGTTTTCACCGTGTTAGCCAGGATGGTCTCGATCTCCTGACCTCGTGATCCACCCGCCTCAGCCTCCCAAAGTGCTGGGATTACAGGCGTGAGCCACCGCGCCCGGCCTAGAGATGGGGTTTCACCATGTTTCCCAGGTTGGTCTCGAACTCCTGATCCACCCACCTCGGCTTCCCAAAGTGCTGGGATTACAGGCTGGCATGAGCCACGGTGCCCGACTTTTTTTTTTTTTTTTTTTTTTTGAGACAGAGTCTCACTTTGTCACCCAGGCTGGAGTGCAAAGGCAAGATCTCACTGCAGCCTCTGCCTCCTGGGTTCAAGCGATTCCTCCACCTTAGCCCCCTGAGTAGGTGGGATTACAGGCACGTGCCACCACACCTGCCTAATTTTTGTATTTTTAATGGGGGGGCGGGTTTCACCATGTTGGGCACGCTAGTCTCGAACTCCTGACCTCAAGGGATTTGCCCACCTCAGCCTCCCAAAGTGCTGGGATTACAGGCATGAGCCACCGCGCCCGACCTCCTTAACTCTTTTATTTCCTTGCACACTTTTTCTCTGTAGCCCAGCTCACAACTTAACATGCTATTAGACATATACCTGACTTTTTTTTTTTTTTTTTGAGACAGAGTCTCTCTCTGTCACCCAGGATGGAGTGCAGTGGTGTGCTCTCGGCTCACTGCAACCTTGCAAACTCTGCCTCCCAGGTTCAAGCAATTCTCCTGCCTCGGCCTCCCTAGTAGCTGGGACTACAGGCACATGCCGCCACACCTGGCTAATTTTTTGTTTTTTAGTAGAGACAGGGTTTCACCGTGTTGCCCAGGCTGGTCTCAAACTCCTGAGCTCAGGCAATCCGCCCACCTTAGCCTTCCAAAGTGCTGGGATTACAGGCATGAGGCACCGTGTCCTGCCTCCGAGTATTTTTTTTTTTTTCCTGTCTCCTAGAACATCAGCCCCAGTAGAGCAGGGATCTTTGTTCTGTTCACCACTGAGGGTCCTCATTGGGTCCTAGCACACACAGTTGCTCAATAAATGTTGAATAAGTGGGTAAAGACAGCCACTAGCTTGCAGATATGTGTTCAAGGTGTGTCCTTGCGGAGACCTTCTCTATGCTTGGCACTGGAGAGGCCTGTCACGGGCAGGACATAGATGTGGCGACCTCAGACTTGAGAACTCCTGGGGCAATAGGGGAGATGGATGTGAATAATGTAACCATAAGCCAGAGAGAGAATGGAAATTCTGATAGGTTCTAAGAGGGAGACCAGCAAGGAGCTGAACCAGAGGCTGACACAGGGTGAGAGTGGGAATGTCTATTTTTTTTTTTTTTTGGAGACAGGGTCTCACTTTGTTGCTTAGGCTGCAGTGCGGTGGCGCAATCATGGCTCACTGCAGCCTCAACTTCCCAGACTCAAGTGATCCTCCCACCTCAGCCTCCCAAGCAGCTGGGAATATAGGTGCATGCCACCACACCCGGCTAATTTTTTATTTTTGGTAGAAACGGGGTTTCACCATGTTGCCCAGGCTGATCTTGAATTCCTGGGTTCAAGTGATCTTGCTGCCTTGGGCTCCCAAAGTGCTTGGATTACAGGTGTGAGCCTGTGAGCCGCACGTGGCCTATTTTATTTTTTAATTAATTTTTTGTTTTTGTTTTTCTTTTGAGATCGAGTCTCTGTCTCCAAGGCTGGAGTGCAGTGGCACGATCTCGGCTCACTGTAACCTCCACCTCCCAAGTAGCTGGGATTACAGGCACATGCCACCACGCCTGGCTAATTTTTGTATCTTTAGTAGAGACAGGGTTTCCTCATTTGGCCAGGCTGGTCTCGAACTCCTGACCTCCGGTGAGCCACCTGCCTCAGTTTCCCAAAGTGCTGGGATTACAGGAATGAGCCACTGTGCCTGGCTGGGCATGTGTCTTGTTTTTTTCATTCTATAGATAACAAGCAATTCTCCTCCCTCAGCCTCCCAAGTAGCTGGTACTAGAGGTGCCTGCCACTACGCCCGGCTATTTCGTGTAGTCTTAGCAGAGGTGGGGTTTCACCATGTTAACCAGTCTCTAACTTCTGACCTCAGGTGATCCTCCTGCCTTGGCCTCCCAAAGTGCTGGGATTACAGGTGTGAGCCACCATGTCCAGCCTCAAGCTCCTGAGTTTCAGTGATCCTTACACCTCAGCCTCCCTGAGTGCTGGGATTACCGATGTGAGCCACCACAACCGGCCTGAGTGGGGGGAGGTGTCTATTTTAGTCTCAGTGGTCAAGGAAGGCTTCTCTGAAGAGCTGATGTTGGGGCCAGGCCTCCTCAAGCGATTAGAAGGTGTCAGCTATGGGGAGATGTGGAGGGAGGGTGTTCCAGGCCAAGGAAGGGTAAGATCAAATAATTCAGGGATCTGAGGGCGGAGGAATCTGGACTCCAGTTCTCCCATTCAGGGCTGCCCAGGAGAGACAAAGAGGATCTCATAAGGGTGTGTGGCTTTGTGGCTCACTCATGCCCACAGCAAGGACCATGCCCACCCTACCCACCTTTTTTTTTTTCCCTCCGAGTCTCCCTCTATTACCCAGGCTGGAGTACAGTGGTACGATCACGGTTCACTGCAGTCTTGACCTCCAGGGCTCAAGTGATCCTCCCACCTCAGTGTCCCGAGTAGCTGGCACTACAGGCGTGCACCACCACCCCTGGCTCATTTTTTAATTTTTTTTTGTAAAGACGGGGTCTCACTGTGTTACCCAGGCTGGTCTCAAACTCCTGGGCTCAAGCGATCCTCCTACCTCTGTCTTCTGAAATGTTGGGATTATAGGCATGAGCCACCATGCCCAGCCTGCCACCAGTCTTGACTCTCCCTCCTCCTTCCCTCCCTGTGAGTGCTGGTGGCCTGTGTGTCCCGCCTGCTGAAGGATGCCTCTGACTTGGGGCTTTTGACTTCAGGCCTGGGAGACACATTTTGGCTGGGTTAGGGAGATCTTAAAAGGGGGTAGGGGACACGGCAGGGGCTAAGGAGAGTGACACACTGCAGGCAGGGGTTGGGTGACAGATGAAGGATCCACTGGTATATGCTGCCAGTGTGTGCCATCTACTTATGTGTTTTACGTGTGTCTTGTGCATGTGTCCTGTGTGGGCTGTATCTGTGTATGACTCAGCTACGTGTCAGCACATCCCTGTCGATGTGTGTCTCTGCTGATGTGTCTGTCAGCACGCACAGCTGTCCTGCATGTGTCTTTTTTTTTTTTTTTTTGAGACAGTCTCGCTGTCGCCCAGGCTGGAGTGCAGTGGCGCGATCTCGGCTCACTGCAGGCTCCGCCCCCCGGGGGTTCACGCCATTCTCCTGCCTCAGCCTCCCGAGTAGCTGGGACTACAGGCACCCGCCACCTCGCCCGGCTAATTTTTTTTGTACTTTTAGTAGAGACGGGGTTTCACTGTGTTAGCCAGGATGGTCTCGATCTCCTGACCTCGTGATCCGCCCACCTCGGCCTCCCAAAGTGCTGGGATTACAGGCGTGAGCCACCACGCCCGGCCACATGTGTCTTTTTTGAGATGGAGTCTCGCTCTGTCACCCAGGCTGGAGTGCAGTGGCATGATCTTGGCTTATTGCAACCTCTACCTCCCAGGTTCAAGCAATTCTCCTGCCTCAGCCTCCCAAGTAGCTTGGATTACAGGCACATGCTACCACGCCTGGCTAATTTTTGCATATTTAGTAGAGTCGGGGTTTCACCATGTTGGCCAGGCTGGTCTCGAACTCCTGACCTCAGGTGATCCACCTGCATCAGCCTCCCAAAGTGCTGAGATTACAGAAATGAGCCACTGCGCCTGGCCGGACATGTGTCTTTTTTTTTTCCCTTCTGTAGATAACAGGGTCTCACTATGTTGCCCAGGCTGGTCTCAAACTTGTGGCCTCAAGCAATCCTCCTGCCTCAGCCTCCCAAAGTGTTGGGATTACAGGCGTGAGCCACTGCACCCGGCTTGTGTGTGTCTTTCTGTGTCTGTTGTGTGTGTCTGTGGGTAGTGGCTGTTTCCCTGCATGGGACATTGTGGTAAATGTGGCTAATTCCCTGTGTGGGGGCTGCTGCCTATGGATAAGACTGTGTCTCTGTGCATGCACACGTGTGTGCACGCCCCTCACAACCCCAAAGAGGAAACACCTGTCCACCTTCCTGGGCTGGCACAGGGGCACAGGAGGCGGGATCCCAAATCACAGGCTTTTTCTCTCTGAGTATCTCTGCACTTTATTGTCCCTGCTGTAACAATGCTCATCCTTCCTGAGAGTGTCTCCTGAGGCCTCGGCCAAGGCTGACTGGAGAAGGGGCCGGTGAACCCTAGCAGGCTCTGCCACCTGAGGCCTGGGTCTTCCCCCGGGATCCTTGAATCTGGAGATGGCAGAGAGGAGGCAGGCCAGCTCTTTCCCCAGTCTTCCTAGGAGAGCTGCTTCTGCCCATTCTCCCGCTGATGAAACAGAGGCAGAAGCAGCAGCTCAGCAGGGTGAAGCTGGGTTTAACCTTCCTGAATGGGGTCCAGGGATACTCCACATCTGCCACATAGCCTCTTGGGCTGGACATTTTTCCTGGGCACCAGCCAGCAGCTGGAGCAGCGAGTGCCATATTTCTTGTACCTAGGGTTGGGGGACAAGAAACTGCCATTTAGGATGCAGTGGGGGCCCGGAAACCGCCACAAGGAAACCACTTTTCCCAAGAGGTAGGTGTTTTGCTTTTTGCTTTCCCCATACGCCATCCTGGTCATACACGTGGACTGATTTGGGGACCCCCACCCCAACTCCCTCCTCCATTCTAAGGACCTGATCCCACAGGCGTTGCAGAGAGGGGTCCCATCTTCAGCGTCTCTCCAGAGCGGGGTTCTCTGGGTCCGACAGGAAGCACAGCGCCGGGGCTCTGAAGGGTCAGAGGTCAAAGGGCAGGGGTCAGAGGCCATGCATGTGAGCTCAGGATGCCTGTGCGGAGTCGGGCATTTTGTGGGGGTCTCAGTAAAGGCCCCACCTGGCTCTGGATCAGCCCTGGGAGTTGCCAGCTCTAAGCCACAGCAAAGCCAGGAAGGGAGACAGATGGCAGCGTTCCGCAGAGGAGGAAGCTGGGGGTGGGGGTGACTCAGCCCAAGTGGAGGGGGGTGCTGCGACTCCTCCCGGAGGGCTCTAAATGGGGAAGCAAGATGGAGAAGGGGGGGGCAGGGAGAAAGGCAGGGAAGACAGGAAATTGGCCCCCAAAATATTTATAGCTCTCGGGTTTTCAGGACTCACCCAGGGCCTCGCTGCCTGCTGAGTGGGCCTCGGTGCCTCCTGGGTGGGCTGCAGGGCCCCCAACAGCATCTGCAGGGGATTCCTGAGAGCGGCTACTGCAGGGCAGGCTGCGGGGCAGACAAGGTATTAGCATTGGGGGGGATCCGTAGCTTGTCCCCAGTAGCCCCCCAAAATAAAGATTTAGTATCAAGGTATCAGCCATCCCCTGAGGAGGCAACTGATATCTGAATGGCCTGGCTTTGCCTCTCATTAGTAATATTATTATTATTATTATTTTTGCAGATGGAGTCTCGCTCTGTCACCCAGGCTGGAGTGTAGTGGTGTTATCTCAGCTCACTACAACCTCCATCTCCTGGGTTCAAGCAATTCTTGTGCCTCAGCCTCCCAAGCAGCTGGGACTACAGGTGCGTGACACCACACCCAGCTAATTTTTATATTTTTAGTACAGACAGGGTTTCACCATGTTGGCCAGGCTGGTCTCGAACTCCTGACCTCAAGTGATCCACCCGCCTCGGCCTCCCAAAGTGCAGGGATTACAGGCATGAGCTACCATGCCCAACCTAATTATTATTATTATTTTTTGAAAAATAGTAAGCACAGGGACAGCCTGCCAGTTTCCAATCCCAGTTCTCCATGTCCTTGCTGTGTGAGCCTGGACACATTATCTCCTACTCTGTGCCTCAGTTTCCTCATCTGTGAAATGGGCTTCCCAACAGTTTTTTTTTTTTCTTTGAAAATTTGATTGATTTTTAAAAAGAGATGGGAGTCTGGGCAATATAGGGAGACCCCGTCTCTACAAACATAAAAAAAATAGCCAGGAGTGGTGGTGCAGGCCTACACTCCCAGCTAGTTGGGAGGCTGAGGAGGGAGGATGGCTTGGGCCTGGGAGGTCCAGGCTGCAGTGAGCCATGATTGCGCCACTGCACTCCAGCCTGGGTGACAGAGCAAGACCCTGTCTCAAAAACAAACAAACAAAAAAAAAAGCAAAAAAAAAAGTGACCAGGCATGGTGGCTGCTCACTCCTGTAATCCCAACACTTTGGGAGGGCAAAGCAGATGGATCACCTGAGGTCAAGTGATCGAGACCATCCCGGCCAACATGGCAAAACCCTGTCTCTACTAAAAATACAAAAATTAGCCAGGCGTGGTAGCGGGTGCCTGTAATCCCAGCTACTCCAGAGGCTGAGGCAGGAGAATCGTTGGAATCCGGGAGGCAGAGGTTGCAGTGAGCCGAGATTGTGTCACTGCACTCCAGCCTGAAAGACACAGTGCGACTCCATCTCAAAAAAAAAAAAAAAATTATTGTTTTGGCGGCATGATTAAAAAAGTCATCATTATAATTTTTATAATAACAATAAATAAGTAAAAATTAGAGATGGGGGTCATACTATGTTGCCCAGGCTGGTCTCAAACTCCTGGGTTCATGCAATCCTCCTACCTCCATCTCCTGGGTTTGAGTGATTCTCCTACCTCAGCCTCCCAAGTACCTGGGATTACAGGCGCCCATTACCATTCCCGGCTAGTTTTTTTTGTTTTTTTTTGAGACCGAGTCCTGCTCTGTGGCTCAGGCTGGAGCACAGTGGCGCTATCTCGGCTTACTGAAGACTTCACCTCCTGAGTTCAAGCGATTCTCCTGCCTCAGCCTCCCGAGTAGCTGGGATTACAGGCACCCACTACAACGCCCAGCTAATTTTTTGTACTTTTAGTAGAGATGGGGTTTCACTATGTTGGCCAGGCTGATCTCAAACTCCTGACTTCAGGTGATCCGCTCGCCTTGGCCTCCCAAAGTGATGGGATTATAGGCGTGAGCCACTGTGCCCCGCCTCCCCAGGCTTTTGAATGAGCCCATACACATAAAATACTGCCTGTTAACCTCGTATTGTTGTCACTACCAACAAATAGTAGCTGTTAGCATTATTGGGAAAAATCACTGCAGCTGCAGCTGCAGCCTAAGCAAGGCCAGGCCTGATTCCTAAAGAGACCAGGTCTCACACTGGGAGTGGGGAGCCACTGAGTCAGGAGCGGCAGGACTGGACCTGGCACCAGCTCAAGTTGTCAACCAGAGACTGGGCCACGTGTGACGTAGAGCACAGGTGAGGGTCCACACCGACGCCAGGGATCTCCCCTACCTCCCACACTGGTGTTTGTGTTGTAACTGGGAGAAAGGGCGCCCTGGCTCCAGCCGGCCCCTACCTGTACGTGGGGATGATCTGCAGGCTGGAGTCCGGCTTTATCTGAAACTTCAGAGTCACCCCCTCGAACCCGGGGTCCACTTTCTCAGTGCCCCGGCAGGGGTTCAGCTGCTTCCGGGGCCTTCTCTGGGGTGGTGGGACCGAGGGAGTCCCCGGGGACTGCAGGCGGCGGCCCTTTTGGCTGATCCTGGTCTGTGTGTCCTTGGAATCCCTGTCCAGCAGCAGGCGGCCCTGAGTCCCCAGAGCCATCGGGTCCCAGCAAGGCCCCAGGACCGGGGTGTCCTGGGCAGGGGACTGACCCAGCCTCTCCACTGTCTCTTGGAGGAAGCACAGGGCGGTGACCGAGTCCTGGCATGCAGGCCAGAGGGACCTGGGGAGAAGGGCAGTGGGGTCACTTTTTCTTGGGTGACTCCTGGGTTTAGCCGGCCAGGGGGTTCCAACTTGGGCCGGCTCTTTGTGTACCCTTGGACAGGCTACACACCCCACCTGAGGTTCAGTAATTTCTAACTCTGGGTGGAAGGTTTAAGAGTTGCAGTAATTGCAACTCACCTCGCCCACTGTGGGCCTCCCAGGCACAGTCTCAGCCCTCCACATCAATCAACCCCTTACGGCACCCGTAGATCACCCAGGCAGGGACCGCCCTAGGTGACCCAGGCAGGATTTCAAGCCTCTGGCTGCAGGATCGAGAAAAAGGTTACTTTTTTTCTTTGTGTTTCTTTTAGAGACCAAGCCTCACTCTGTACCCCCGCCTGGAGTGCAGGGGCGTGATCAGGACTCAGTGCAGCCTAGAACTCCTGGGCTCGAGCGATCCTTCCGCCTCAGCCTCCCGAGTAGCTGGGACTTACAGGCATGCGCCACCACGCCGCTGGCTTGCCATAATATGATTATGATTTTTATCATTTTCATTATTATTGAGTTGCCCTCCATAACCCCTGGATGATCCCTGGGGAGTGCCTACATCAGCCCCAGAGACACGGAGTTGCATGGCCTCTGATCCCTAGATGACCCCAAGTGTCTATGGGCACCAGAACCTCTTTGTAAGTTTCAGTAACTATTATAAAATTGTCACTTCTCGATAACCCCAGGAAAGAGAGGTCATGACCCCTTGATCACTGAGCCAGATGGTGAAGTGCTAGCGGGGTCCGGGGAATGGGGTTTGGCCTTACACACCTCTCACTGATTCTGCAGCATCCTGGGGTCCTCGGCTTCTCCTGGGAGGGGGATCCTCCCAGTGGCTCCAGGTCCAGACAGGGCGGCGCCAGCAGCTTTGCTGGCATTAAGGAGTCCGGGGCTGGCTCGGCCTCCATTGCGCCCCAGCCCAGCCCCCTCCCTAATTACACCCGGCCCTGTCCCGCTGGGCCCACCCGATGAAACCCACCTGGGAGGAGCGGGACCTGTGGGGTGGGAGCGCTCCTGGCAGAGGATGCAATGAGCCCCAGCTGAAAGCGACCAACCTCGGCGGCGCCTTTCCTCTTTCTGGCTCTTTTCAGGTCATCCGCGCGCCCTTGCGTGGCAAGGGCGGCCTGGACCCCACCAAATCCCTCCGCAGCTGCCGGGGCGGGGCCTTCCACGCTGGCCCTCCCCCTCGGAAATGGGGGCTCCCAGGCCTCTGCCTCGGATCCCCAGCGGGATCTTAGATCCCAGAGGGAAAAGACAGCCGGGGGCCCAGCACAGCAGATGCAGGTGTGTTTTTTTTTTTTTTTTTTTTGAGACAGGGCCTCACTCTGTCACCCAAGCTGGAGTGGAATGGCCTGATCACTGCTCCACTGCAGCCTAAATCTCCTGGGCTCAAGTGATCCTCCCACCTCAGTCTCCCGAGTAGCTGGGACCACAGGCCCTTACTACCACTCCACGCTAATTTTTACTGTTTTTATAGGGACAAGGTCTCGCCATGTTGCCCAGGATGGTCTTAAGCTCCTGGCCTCAAGTGATCCTCCCATCTTGGCCTCCCAAAGTGCTGGGATTACAGGTGTTAGCCACCTGTAGACCCCAGATCTGTCCCCCAAGGACACTCAACATGCTGGGGCCTGTGTTATCGATTTATTGCAGCTCCAATATGAGTCCACTCCTACTCACACCCTGATTCTCAGGGGCTTCGGGAAGGCCACCCCACTAGGGGCCCTGTCCCCGTCAGAGCCTGGACATGGGACTCTCTCCCAAGCAGGGGTGTTGTCCTTCATAGGGGCTTCCACGTCTCTCCCGGGCCTCTCCGTGCTCTGGGCAGGGCTGGCACCTGGCTATTCCCTCAATCTGGGCCCTGGGGCCATGGCAATGTGGAATGGTCCAGGTGTTCATGTCAGTGGGGCTTGGGGACGTAGCCATCCACGTAGAAGTTCCTGGTGATCTTGGGCAGGGTGAATTCCGCTCCTTCCAGCTCCGGCGTCAGCACAATCTGGCAGCCCAGCCGCGAGTTCTCCTGGAGGAGGGGGGCCATGTCTAGCATGTCGTCTTCCCTGGGGTGGTGACATGGGCAGTGTTAGCCAAGGGCAAGCTAGCTGGGTGGGTGGGGGGCCAGAGGCGGGGGAGGGAGGAAGCTGACTGAGCGCAGGGGGTAGTGGTGGGGGAAGCAGCTCCCCTTCCAGGAACTGGAAGTGGGGAGGACGGTGGGGGCTGTTGAGTGCTCCAGGGTGAAGCTGCCAGCTAGGCAAGGCTGACCCACTCACCTCTCCTCGGGAGGAGGCAGGAGATCCAGGTGGTCTTCACTCACGTACACATGGCAGGTGGAGCAGGCCAGGGAGGCTTCACAGGCCCCTAGGGGCAGGAAGTGAAGGGGGCGCAGGTGAGTGGCAGAGTCAGGAATGGGCTGCTATGCGAAGGGCGTGGAGGAGTAGACTCCTCTTCCACCACGTGCCTCACATCTCCCTCCTGGGCCTGCAGCTCCACTGTGTACCAGGTACTGTGTCATGTCCTCAATGTCCTCAGCTGTTCCCCAGTGTGTAGGGTTTACAAAGGGACATCTGGGAGGCCCCATTTCCCAGGGACTCCCTAGCAGGCTGAGATGCAGAACCATTAAGGAGCATGGACTTGGCTGCCAGGTAGCTGAGAGGGGAAAGGCCAGGCAGGCTCCCCACAGCCTGTGAGCCCATGCTGTGACCCTATCACTGTGCTGGGCTAATGTGTCCCCACCTCTCCGCTGGGCTTGGAGGATGGACTGGCTGACTCAGCAGTCAGTGTGGTGGGGGAAGGAATCAGGTATTAGGATTTTTTTTTTTTTGAGATGGAGTCTTGCTCTGTTGCCCAGGCTGGAGTGCAGTGGCACGATCTCGGCTCACTGCAAGCTCTGCCTCCCGGGTTCACGCCATTCTCCTGCCTCAGCCTCCCAAGTAGCTGGGACTACAGGTGCCCACCACCACTCCCGGCTAATTTTTTTATATTTTTTTAGTAGAGATGGGGTTTCACCATGTTAGCCAGGATGGTCTTGATCTCCTGACCTCATGATCCACCTGCCTCAGCCTCCCAAAGTGCTGGGATTACAGGCGTGAGCCACCGGACCCGGCCAGGATTTTTTTTTTTTTTTGAGACAGAGTCTCACTCTGTTGCCCAGCCTGGAGTGCTGTGGCTCAGTCATAGCTTACTGCCTCAACCTGCCGGCTCAAGCAATCCTCCCACCCCAGCCTCCCGAGTAGCTGGGACTACACGTGCGCACCACCACACCTGGCTAATTTTTTTTTTTTTTTTTTTTTGAGGTGGAGTTTTGATCTTTGCCCAGGCTGGAGTGCAATAGTGTGATCTCGGCTCAATGCAAGCTCTGCCTCTCCGGTTCAAGCGATTCTCCTGCCTCAGCCTCCCAAGTAGCTGGGATTACAGGCGCCCGCCATCACGCCCAGCTAATTTTGTATTTTTAGTAGAGACGGGGTTTTGCCATGTTGGCCAGGCTGGTCTTGAACTCCTGACCTCAGGTGATCCGCCCATCTCGGCCTCCCTAAGTGCTGGGATTATAGGTGTGAGCCACCGCACCTGGCCGTTTTTGTTTTTTGTTTTTTTTTTTGTAGAGACGAGGTTCACCACGTGGCCCAGGCTGGTCTCAAACTCATAAGCTCAAGCAATCTGCCTGCCTTGGCTTCCCAAAATGCTGGGACTACAGGCATATGCCACTGCACCAGACCAGGAATTAGGGTTGAAAGAGACAGAACCTGAGGTTTTCTGCTGACCACCTGCCCTTGGTCACACCCCATATCCTCTATCACAGAGGCCGGTGCTTGGGGATCATGTCCCTCCTGGCCTAAAACTTTCCAAAGGGTTTTCACACTCAGAATAAAATCCAAACTCTTTCACTTAGTCCTGCAGTTCCCCCATCCCCCTCATTCATTCTTTTGTTTTCCTTTGCAATTTTTTTTAGAGATGGAGTCCCGCTCTGTTGCCCAGGCTGGACTGCAGTGGCGCGATCTCGGCTCATTACAAGCTCTGCTTCCCGGATTCACGCCATTCTCCTGCCTCAGCCTCCCAGAGTAGCTGGGACTACAGGTGCCTGCCACCACGCCTGGCTAATTTTGTTTTTGTATTTTTAGTAGAGACGGGGTTTCACTGTGTTAGCCAGGATGGTCTTGATCTCCTGACCTCGTGATCTGCTCGCCTCAGCCTCCCAAAGTGCTGGGATTACAGGTGTGAGACACCGCACCTTGCCAGGCCACTTAACCTCTACTGGCCCGGCACAGTGGCTCATGTCTGTAATCCCAGCACTTTGGGAGGCCAAGGCAGGCAGATCAACTGTGGTCAGGAGTTTGAGACCACCCTGGCCAACATGGCAAAACCCCACCTCTATTAAAAATACAAAAACTTAGCCGGGCATGTGGTGGGTGCCTGTAATCCCAGCTACTCGGGAGGCTAAGGCAGGAGAATCACTTGAACCGGGGAGGTGGAAGCTGCAGTAAGCCAAGATCATGCCATTGCACTCCAGCCTGGATGATAGAGCGAGACTCTGTCTCAAATAAATAAATGAATAAATAAATCTATCTCACATTCCAATCTCTGTCCTAGACTATTGGTTGCTGGATTCCAGAACAGAACTTTAGGTAGGCCTTTCATAACCCCTCCCAACATATCTTCCCTTTAATGATAAAATCAGGATCCCTGATATATTCATCCCAGAAGCAAACTGTATATTTTCTTCCAGACAACCCTTCCCAAGTTGCTCATAATTATGTATTTACCTGTGAGATTATTGTCCCTATTAGGCCGAAATGGGTGTGAGATGACAGAGGCCTTATTTGTTTTGTATATTGCTGCCTGATGCACAGTAGGTATTCATAGAAAGGCAGCACAGATTAGTGGCTAAAATGGACTGGTGAGTCTAGTATTGTCACTCACGTGCCCTTAGACCAGGTCTACTTAACCTGGGATTTAGTTTCCTCATCTATAATAGGGAATAACAGTCTCTACTACTCAAGTTGTCATGAAGATTCAGTCAGTGAATATGTATTAACATGGTTAAAGATACACACACACACACACACACATATATATATATATATATGTATACATACATACATATATATATATATTTTTTTGAGATGGAGTCTCGCTCTGTCGCCCAGGCTGGAGTGCAGTGGTGCGATCTTGGCTCACTGCAAGCTCCGCCTCCCGGGTTCATGCCATTCTCCTGCCTCAGCCTCTCGCGTAGCTGGGACTACAGGCACCCGCCACCACGCCCACCTAATTTTTTGTATTTTTAGTAGAGACGGGGTTTCACCATTTTAGCCAGGATGGTCTCAATCTCCTGATCTCGTGATCCGCCCGCCTCAGCCTCCCAAAGTGCTGGGATTACAGGTGTGAGCCACCGCGCCTGGCCTTTTTTTTTTTTTTTGAGACTGAGTCTCGCTCTGTCATGCAGCCTGGAGTGCAGTGGTGCCATCTTAGCTCACTGCAACCTCTGCCTCCCAAGTTCAAGTGATTGTTGTGCCTCAGCCTCCCAAGTAGCTGGGATTATATGCATGTGCCACCATGCCCAGCTAATTTTTGTGTTTCTTGTAGAGACAGGGTTTTGCCATGTTGGCCAGACTAGTCTCAAACTCCTGTCCTCAAGTGATTCGCCCGCCTCGGCCTCCCAAAGTATTGGGATTACAGGCGTGAGCCACTGCGCCTGGACAATAAATTTCTATTATTATTTTTCTATCGACAAATTATCAAACATCTGTTACATCCTGACAGGCAACAGATAAGCACGAATAAGAACATGGGTCTCCAATCTCACTGGGGGACAGATGACAAAGTAGGAAACAAAACAGCCTGGCATTGTGGCTTGTGCCTATAATCCCAGCCACTTGGGAGGCTGAGGTGGGAGGATCACTTGAACCCAGGAGTTCAAGGCTGCAGTGAGGTATTATTGCATCATGGCACTCCAGCACTGGCGACACAGCAAGGCTCCGTCTCTTGAAAAAAAAAAAAAAGTGAGAAGTGCTATATATCATATCACACTGATGAGACAGAGTAACTAGGGCATGGGTACTTCAGCTGGGCTGAGGGGAATGGGATTGTTAGGGACATGACATTTACATTGAGGTCTGAAGAAAGAGCCAGAATGTTTGCTGGGAAAGCACTTCAGACAGAGGGAACTGCAAATGCAAATGCCCTGAGGCAGGAATGAGCTTGGTTGTTTGAGGAACCACAAGAAAGCCAGTGTGGGCCGGGCGCGGTGGCTCACGCTTGTAATCCCAGCACTTTGGGAGGCCGAGGCGGGCGGATCACGAGGTCAGGAGATAGAGACCACGGTGAAACCCCGTCTCTACTAAAAATACAAAAAAATTAGCCGGGCGTGGTGGCGGGCGCCTGTAGTCCCAGCTACTCGGAGAGGCTGAGGCCGGAGAATGGCGTGAACCCGGGAGGCGGAGCTTGCAGTGAGCCGAGATCGTGCCACTGCACTCCAGCCTGGGCGACAGAGCGAGACTCCGTCTCAAAAAAAAAAAAAAAAAAAAAAGAGAAAGCCAGTGTGGGCTGGGCGCGGTGGCTCATGCCTGTAATCCCAGCATTTTGGGAGGCTGAGGCGGGTGGATCGCCTTTCAGGAGTTTGAGACCACCCTAGCCAATGTGGTGAAACTCTGTCTCTACTAAAAATACAAAAATTAGCTGGGCTTGGTGGTGGGCGCCTGTAATCCCAGCTAGTCTGGAGGCTGGGGCAGGAGAAACGCTTGAACCCGGGAGGTGGAGCTTGCAGTGAGCTTAGGTGCAGTAAGCCATTGCACTTCAGCCTGGGCAACAAGAGTGAAACTCCATCTCAAAACAACAACAAAAAGAAAGCCAATGTGGCTAGAATACAGGGAGGAAGGGGGAAGACAACACAAAATCCTGGGAGCCAGGAGTCCTAGTGATCTCTAATAAATGCTTAATAAATAAGAGCTTGGCAACAGATGAGGCCGTGATGAGGGGTTTAGATTTTAGTCCATATTTGGTGGGAAAAAGACGTGAAGAGACACACCTGATTTGTGGGTTTTTTTTTTTTTTGGACAAATGGATAAGGACCTCCTTAATTCCCTCTGCCCGGTTCCTACCTTCCAGGTCCACCCCGTGGCGCTGGGCCAGGTGGAGAACATTGTCCCCGACTCTGCCGCTCACTGGGATCCGCTGGCCTGAGCGGTCTACGAACACCACGTTCACCCTGGGGACAGATGGAGGTGCGAATGCCGAACTGGATGATGGGCTCAGGGCTCGGGTATAATCTAGGGTTAGGAAGTAGGAATTGAGGCTTGACGCACAGGTACTGAATAGGGCAAAGCAGAAGGGGAACCTCGAGATGAAGCTACAGGGCAAGATGGGGACCAGAGGAATTCCGTGGGATGAGGAATGGGGGACTTGGGCCCCTGCACTCACACGTCCCCGGGCCGCTCCGGGCCGCCCGCGTCCTCCTCTCCCGCCGGGCGCGAGCCTGGAAAACACAGTTGGGTGAGCGGCTGCGCCGAGCCCCGCCCCGCCGGCATCTGACGGATTAACGCTGCCCGCCCCGGGCGCCCCAGGTACCTGTCGCTTGAAACTTTCTGGTTGTCCCCGGCGCCACCCCCTCCCCCGACCCCGAAGTGCCCCCAGGTCTGTTCCACCAGGTGCCCCTGGCAGCCTGCAGCAGAACCCTGGCACTCACGCCTCCCCGGGCCATGGAGGCGGCCATGACATGCATCACGTGACTCGCCGACTGAGCATGCGCCGCGCCACGGAGTCGAGGGAAAGTCCATAATTAATGGAACATAAGCGCAGATGTTTGCTTAGGGCCTGCGGTGACCAGGTGGGAAGAGTAGGGCGGGATCCAGCTCAGGTAAACCCGAGGGGCCACCCCAGACCTCCCACTCAAGCCCACTGTTTGTCCCAAGAACCAGCCAACTCTGATTTCTTTAAAACCATTTACTTACAAACTTTAATTCAGCAAAGGTCCGAGTGGGGAGACTGGGGTGGGGTCGGGGGAATAGTCCCCTTGGAGTGGATGTGGACCCCCAGAGTCAAGGGAGGGAAGCTGGTGGCCCAGTTGGCTGGGGGCAAGGCCCAGGGTCACCTCAGGTCGACAGGTGCTGCTGGTGGGCGGGCCCAGAGCTTATCTTCATGGAGTGCTGGTTTCTGGCACTGGGCTGAAAGGAGGCCAGCTCCAGGGATCTGGCCAGGGGTGGGCAGGCAGAATTCAAGAATTCATCTTCAACAAGGGAGTGACAGCAGAGGCTCCGGGAGATGGGCACAATGTCCGACTCCCACAGACAGACAGCAGGGGACTGGCAGAGAAAGCCCATCTCTGCACCGAGGCCCGGGCAGGAGGGGGTGGTGGGGCCGGTTCGCCAAGATGAAGGCTTTGCCCTTCTACTGTCCCCAGGGTGGAGATCCTGGGTAGGGTGGCCCAATCCCTAGGCCAGAGCTGTTTGGTCCATAGTCAAGCTCCCAGAGCTCGGCATCTGTGGCTCTGGCCAGCAGGGCCTGGGGCCCAGCTTTTAAGGCATCAGAATGGGAGGGGGCTGCGGCAGGGACCCCGGGCCCTGGGGCTGGGGTATAGGCCAGATGGGCAGGCAGGGGCAGGAGACAGCCATGCCTGCAGCAAATGAGGGAAAAACAGCTGTTTCAAACCGCAAAGTGTGGAATGGTGGCCCGGACAGGCCGGACCTTGAAGGAATTAGAGCTGGGGGCTGTCCGGGGTGGTTTGAAAAATAAAAATTAGAAAAGGAAACAGAAGTCAGTTGTCAAAGTTAAAAAAAAAGGAGACAGTCTCTGTATCTTCACGGGAGGTCAGGGAAACCTCCAAGGCACTCAAAAGGCCAAAATTACAGGAGCAATGAGGCAGGAGGGCTCCGGAGAGACGGGCACAGCGGAGGAGGAGATGGGGGGAGGGAGGGAGAGCAGGCCGGGGCCCCTCTCTCTTAAGGCTGCAGGGTTTCAGCGTGGGGAGCAAGCCAGAGACGCAATGAGGCCTCCAGACTCCCCCACACCCCTTGGGCTCCTGGGGCTCCGGCTGATTGGTCAGTAAAGTCTTTCAGAGATTTTTCTATTACCGAAAGAGAGAAAATGGTTTAAAAAAACACAAAACAAAACACCAGAAAACCCAAAAGCGATTTGGTGCAGGCCCTTGAGTTATCTCTGGTGCCAGCCACTTAGAAAATCCTCTTCCGCTTCAGGTAGGAGTCCGCGTAGTGGCCGCCGAGGCCCTGGGAGTGCTGGCCCACATAGCTGCCTTCTGGGCTGGGCTCGGGCGAGGGCAGCAGGTGGGCAAAGCTGCGTTTCTGGCCGCCCAGTGGGGTCTGGAGACAGAGGGCAGGGCGGGGCGGGTCAGGGGCCGCTGGGGGGCCGGGGCTCCCCAGCCCTGCATGTCCCCACCCCCCGCCCGTACCTTCAGCAGGTGGCTGTGACCATTAGGCCCAGGGCTGAGACCCAGGAGCCCTTCTCCGGAGCCCAGTGGGGAAGAGCCGATTGCCTGGGAGAAATGGAGAGGTGGAACAGGTCACTCCCTGGGGGCCAGAGGAAGCACCCACCCCGCCTCCCCGCCACTGCCCCCCCGCCCTGAGGGAAAGTGAATGGTTTCAGGTTCAAATCTTGCTTCTGCTACTTTCTAGCTATGAGACCTGGGGCCAATTGCTCCATTTTATTTGAGCCTCGGTTTTCTCATCTGTCAAATGGGGCCAGTAGCACCAACAGCCTGGGCTGTAGAGGGAGGAAGTGACAGAAAGCCTGGAAGGCTGGCAGTGCTAGGTGCTTGATGCAGAGTGGATAGAGGACAATAGGCTGTTGCTACTCCATCCTGAGCAAGACCGACCCCTGCCACCACCCCAGCTTTGGCCTGGGCACTGAGGGTTACAGAGCCCCGGTGGCAGGCACCCCCGAATCCTAGCTGTCCCAGGGGGCCTGTGCTCGGCCAGACAGGTTCCTCACCTTACTGAGGTGGCTCTGCTTGAGGCCAGCCTGCAGGCCGCTGGTGAAGTAGGAAGTGGGCGAGCCTGAATAGAAGTGAGACAGGGGGCCCCCGCCACTCCCACCGCTGCTCCGTTCACCGAAGCCACTGGGCGGAGGGGACATCTGTAGAAGAAGGGCCGGTGGAGTGAAGCAGACAATTGTAGTACCCAGCCCTTTGTATACAATCCTCCCTCCGCCTCCCAGGTTCAAGCCATTCTCCTGCCTCAGCCTCCCGAGTAGCTGGGATTACAGGCATGCGCCACCATGCCCAGCTAATTTTTTGTATTTTTAGTAGAGATGGGGTTTCTCCATGTTGGTCAGACTGGTCTCATACTCACGACCTCAGGTGAGCCACCACGCCTGGCAATTCTGGGCTTTGCAAAGACTAGCTTTGGCTAATAGGACTGAGGAGAGCTGGCACATGGGTACCCACCTCCTCTTCCTCCTCCAGGAACCCAGGGATCATCACTGCACGAATGGGCACAGAGAAACTGTTCCAGCCTATGGACGCCAAATATGTGAAGCCACATAGCTCACTGAGACCCAGGTGAGTGCCGGGGACCACTCACTGCCCCGCAGAGTGGCAAGAAGTAATACAATGCCTGGCATGGTATGGCGGCTCATGCCTGTGATCCTAGCACTTTGGGAGGCCAAGATGGCAGGATTGCTTGAGCCCCTAGGAGGTCCAGACCAGCCTGGGCAACATAGGGAGACTTCATCTCCACAAAAAGTACAAAAATTAACCATCATGGTGGTGAGTGCCTATGGTCCCTGCTACCAAGGAGACTGAGGTAGGAGGATTGCTTGAGCCCAGGAGTTTGAGGCCACAGTGAGCTATGACAGAGCCACTGCACTCCAGCCTGGGCAACACAGTGAGATCCTGTCTCAAAAAAACCCACAAAGAACACACAAAATACAAGGTCTGCTATTCCAGGCTACTAAGTCATGGCACAGCCTGTCATGTAGTAAAAGCTGATTGCTACACATGCCATACCAGGTGGCTCTTACCTTGTGTCGGCTGGGTCCGTGAGGCCCAAGGGCTGGTTCCCGTGGGTGGGAGAAGAGCCGCCGAGGTCCCACGTCCTGAATGAAAGTGGGAGAAGCACATTGGGTTGGAGTCTGCCCCAGCCTCACCCCTTGCTGAACTCCGTGGCAGAGCTGTCATCAGGGAAGACAGTCCCCACTACTCTGGGACCAGGAAGAGGCAAATTTGGGGCTGGATGCAGCTCGGCCCCAGGGATGGCTGTTGTGAAGGGGGGTGCCCCACATGGGCCTAAGTGTTTGGAGTTTCCCAGGCAAGCTGGGAATCCGAGCTGTGCGGACTCTTGCAGTTTTCCTGTGTTGGCGTTAATTCCTGTTGTTATTTGTTTGAAACCCAGAGGGGGCCAAACATCACCCAGGTGACCTGTGGGCAGCCAGTTTGCAATTTCTTTCTTTCTTTTTTTTTTTAGACGGAGTTTTGCTCTTGTTGCCCAGGCTGGAGTGCAATGGCACAATCTCGGCTCACCACAACCTCCGCCTCCCAGGTTCAAGTGATTCTCCTGCCTCAGCCTCCCTAGTAACTGGGATTACAGGCATGTGCCACCACGCCCGGCTAATTTTATATTTTTAGTATAAAACACAAATTATATTTTATATTATATATAAATATATATTTTATTATATATTTTATAATATATAATTTTTCCATGTTGGTCAGGCTGGTGTTGAACTCTCGACCTCAGGTGATCTGCCTGCCTCGGCCTCCCAAAGTGCTGGGATTATAGGCATGAGCCACCGCGCCTGGCCCAGTTTGCAATTTCTGACCTGCCAAGGAGGTTGGCATCATAGAAGGACCAAATCTCCAGGGGCACAGACAGGAATCAAAGGTGGGAGAGAGGGACAGAAAGGGCAAGCCCTGTCTCTGGGGAGAGACAGTGTGGCCTAAGTCCTCTTGGGAGAGAAAGACAGACAGACGCAGGATGACAGACAGACTGAGATGCAAGATCCTCCAGGTCTTGGGAATGGACAAACAGGCAGGTGGACTGGAAGCAGGGGGGTGATGTGCAGACAGACGGGAAACTTTAAGGGCATGAGGCTGGGTGCGGTGGCTCTTGCCTGTAATCCCAGCACTTTGGGAGGCTGAGGTGGGTGGCTCACTTGAGGTCAGGAGTTTGAGACCAGCCTGGACAACACAATGAGACTCCATCTCTACCACAAATTTAAAAATTAGCCGGGCATGGAGGTGCATGCCTGTGGTCCCAGCTCCTCAGGAGACTGAGGTGTGAGGATCGCTTGAGCCCAAGAGGTTGAGGCTGCAGTGAGCTATGATCGCACCACTGCACTCCAGCCAGGGCAACAGAGACCCTGTCTCTGAAAAAAAAAAAGCAGACACCATATCTGGCACGTTCCCTGCCGCCTCCCTAGCACATGGCCTGGCATAGTCAATCCTAGAGAAATATCAGTTTGGAGCATGATTTGGCCTTAGGGGACAGAGAGCTGCAGTCAGGCACTCACCGAGGGGTAGTCGAAGCTGTAGCTGTCAGGCAGCCCTGGTTCAGAGGGCAGGCGGGCGCTGCTGAGGGGGCTGAGCAGGCGGGACTTGAGCTGGAAGGCTTTGCTGCTGCTGCTGCCACCTCCAGGGGCTGGGGGGTTAGGTGGGGGGCCCTCAGCTGGGCGGCGGCTTCTCCCGGTGCCTCCCCAGCCCCGGGCCTCCTTACCCGCCAGGTTGCTGGCCGGGAGCAGGCTGTGTAGGTTCAGGTAGGGATTCAAGGGAATCCGGTAGTCCTTGGGGGGCTCCCCCAGCAGTGAGACCTGCGGCGGGAAGGCTGGATTCGAGAGGGCCCCCGGGAGAGGGGACCCCGTGGAACAGGAGGCTGGTGTGGTGCCGCGCGCAGGGCAGGGCCTTACCCCAGGGGGCGTTGGCAGAGGCCCACTGTCTTTCTGGAGGCCTCTGAGGCCAGAGCCTCGGAGCCCCACAGGGGCAGGGGGAGGAGTGAGCTGGGCCGCTGGGGTACCCAAGCCCAGGGCCTCCCGGTCACCCCCAGCAGGGCCAAGCACGGATGGCAGCAGGGGTGGTGGCTTCCCTCGCCGGGGCGGCAGCTCCGTGGGCAGGCCCCCTCCTAGGGAGGGAAGGAGGATTTCAGGGGCCCAGGCTCACAGGACCCCTCTCCCCAGGGCCCTCCAGCTCCCACCTGGACCAGGGCCCAGTGGTCAAGAGACAAATCCATGCTGGCCACTGAGCAGAGCTCATCCCTGGGCCCTGAGGTGGGGGCACCCAACTGATGGACCAGGGCGCTGGGACCCAGAGGTTGGGTCACTCGCCCAAGGCCACGGAGCAGGGAAGGAAGGGGAAGTGGCTGGGGGACACTGTGTGGGCAGGGTCTGCGTTACCTGCAGGCAGCTCCCCGAGGAGGGGGTTGGCTGGCTGGGCCCCAGGCTGGAGGGCACCCAGGGGTGAGTCTCCCAGGATGCCAGGCTTCTAGGGACAGAGCACAGACAGTTGCAGATGGGGGCAGGGTGGCCCAGGGAAGCAGACAGGTGTGGCCCAGAGTCTTGGCAGACACACCCCAACCCCAGGGCACGGCCGTTCCTGGGCAGACAGGCATAGGGCTCCCCAGTGCCCGCCACACTCCAACTCTATCATTGTCCCATCAGCCATGGTGACCGAGGGTCTCCTAAGCGCCAGGCACCAGTTCCCTGGCCAATGATTACAGCACAGTATCAACTGCAGCCACATGGAATGGGACAGCCACACAGTGTTTCAGCCACTCTTAGTCACAGAAGGCCAGACCCACAAGCTCACATACTCTGTCAGTTACCACCAGACAGACACACCTGACTTAGAATCCAGGGAACCACACCAGACAGGGCAGAGCATAGGTGTATGTCTATGTGTGTGTGTGTCTGTGTGTGTATGTGCATGTATATCTGTGTCTTTGTTTCTGTGTGCATGAGTCTGTCTTGTGTCTGTGTGTGTGTGTGTGTCTGTGTCTATGTGTGTGTCTTTGTCTTACGTCTTTGTGTGTCTATGTCTCTGTGTGTGTATATTTGCATCTTTGTGTGAGTCTATATGTATACCTGTGTTTCTAGGTGTGAGCTGTGTGTGTGTGTGTGTGTGTGTGTGTGTGTGTGTGTGTGCACGCACTGAGGGGATAGACCTGGAGTTTCTTCCCCAGGTAGCTCTTCGGGAGAGCTTCCGAGCAGAGTCTATTCACAAACTGGTGCCCAGCAGCGGCGCTCCAAGCCCACACCCAGTTTCAGGCTGTAAATGGGCGTGTCCAGGTCCCCTGACCCCACCCCAGGCACCAAGTCCAGGGGCGCTCTCCAGAATGGAGGGAAAGACGGCAAACTGTCATGAGCAACTGCTGGAGGGGGATGGGGATGTGGGTGGGAAAGGCAGGGGTTGGGGGGAGTCAGCCTCACCCTGGTTCTGGGCCCACAGGGCACAGCCAGACGTCCCCCCACCCCACCGATCGTGCCAGCTGTGTTGAAAAGAGCATGTAGGGGCTGTAGAGCAGTGGGTGAGGGGGATGCGTGTGTTACCTTCTGGCCCTGGGTCTGCAGGGCGAGCTGCAACAGCGCCGTGGACAGGGCTGGCCCATTGAGCAGCGGCATGGCTGGGGGGGCACCCAGGAGGCCTGGAGGGAGACATAGGAGGATGTGTGGGGGTCCCTGCGTACCCCCGCCCCGCCTCACGAAACACAGCCCTGAACCCGTTGATGGGGCAGGAAACTGACACTCTGGGGCTGGGGGGTGGGCAGTGGACTTGCCCAAAGGGCCTAGAAGGGGCAGAGGCTACTCCAGTGAAGGCCAGCCCCCTCTTGTCAGCATCCCACCTCACTGCAGGCTGCTGTGTGGCCCTGGTCCCGGCCCCCAGTTGTGGACAGCAGCAGCTCCCCCTATGACTCCATACTCCCCCTCAGCCCTACTCCTGGGGCTCCTGTCACTGCAGCCAAGAGGAGCAGTTTCGGGGAATGCCAAGGACAGCGCTGCAGCCCTTGTTCTGCACAGTGGGGCCCCCGCCCAGCCCCACCTTACCCTGCTTCCCCGGGGCACTGCCATGGAGCAGGGGGTTGAGCAGCAGCTGGAGGGAGGCAGATGGGCCCAGGTTGTTGAGCAGCTGCAGGATGTTGGGCTCGGGGAGGAGTCCCTTCCCCCGATTGAGGGCCTGCAGGAAGGAACAGAAGCAGCTCAGAGCGCCGCCGGGGCCCTGACACCCATATGGGGCTCCCATCCCCACCCCACCACCCCTGCCCGCATAGGCTCACCGTGGCCTGGGCAGCGATGAGAGCAGCCAGCATACTGCGGCCGGGGGGCCCAGGGGCGCAGAAGGAGACTCGCAGGTGGCTGCCCCCCAGGGATAGGCCGTCTGCCCGCTGCTGTGCCTCCTCTGCCATCTCAGCCGTCTCATACTCCAGCACCGCAAAGCCCTTCAGCTGCCCATCCTGGCCGCATGCCAGCTGCCGGAGGAAGGCAGGCAGTCGTGAGCATCTGGGCAGCAGTGACTGCACCACCCCGGGAAGTGACAACCATAACCAGACTCAGCTGCCCCGTAAGGGTGAACTTCATGCCAGGCCTCCACTGCCCTGTGCCTCATCCCTGCATCAGCTCATCTGATTTTCCCAATGACCCTGGGAGGCTGCATCATACCCATTTCTCAGAGAAGGCAACTGAGGCACGGAGAGGTCAGCGCACCCAAGGCCATGCAGCTGGAGGGAGGGCGGAGCTGGGAGCCACCTTGCCACCAAAGCCAAGGCCACGGGTGTATGCGGTGGCTCACACCTGTAATCCCTGCACTTTGGGAGGCCAAGGCAGGCAGATCACCTGAGGTCGGGAGTTCGAGACCAGCCTGACCAACATGGAGAAACCCCGTCTCTACTAAAAATACAAAATTAGCCAGGCATGGTGGCACATGCCTGTAATCCCAGCCACTCGGGAGGCTGAGGCAGGAGAGTCACTTGAACCTGGGAGGCAGAGATTGCGGTGAGCCGAGATCGCGCCATTGCACTCCAGCCTGGGCAACGAGAGAAACTCCGTCTCAAAAAAAAAAAAAAAAAAAAAAAATAGAGATAATCAGCAATGGGTGGGGAAGGAAGGGCTCTCGTTCCAGACAGTGGCCAAGCCAGGTAGCAATGCTAAGGCAAGTGGTTGGGCCTGGGCCCCGGCACTTGCTAAATGCCCAGGCAGCGAAGGTGCAGGTAGCAGCCCTTCACCTCTGCCCACACCCTGTGCCAAGGTCTGGGCACAGATCTCCCATAACCACACCCATCGGTTTTTTTTTTTTTTTTTTTTTTTTTTTTTTTTTTTTAGACGGAGTCTCGCTCTCTCACCCCGGAGTGCAGTGATGTGAACTCAGCTTACTGTAACCTCTACCTCCTAGTTTCAAGTGATTCTAATGCCTCAGCCTCCCAGTAGCTGGGATTACAGGCGTGCACTACCATGCCCAGCTAATTTTTGTATTTTTAGTAGAGATGAGGTTTCACCATGTTGGCAAGGCTGGTCTCGAACTCCTAACCTCCAGCGATCCGCCTGCCTTGGCCTCCCAAAGTGCTGGATTACAGGCGTGAGCCACTGTGCCCGGCCATAAACACACCCATCTTAGGGATGAACAGAGAGAGACTCAGAGGGGTCACAGAGTGATCAAGGCCACACAATTCCTAAGTAGAGGGACTGATGTGTGAATCTCAAGCTGCTTCACTGTCAAGCCCATCCTCCATTCAACCGGGTCACCTAACGTTAAAGGTGAGCTCCTCGGAGGACGTCACCTCAATGCCTGGTACTCATCAGATGCTCAACAAATGTGTGGTGAGACCGGGCCCAGTGGCTTGAATCTATAATCCCAGCACTTTGGGAGGCCAAGGCAGGAGGACTGTTTGAGCACAGGAGTTTCAGACCAGCCTGGGCAACATAGGGAGACCCCATCTTCACATAATTTTTTTTTTTTTTGAGATGGAGTCTTGCTCTGTTGCCCAGGCTGGAGTGTGGTGGCATGATCTTGGCTCACTGCAACCTCCACCTCCCTGGTTCAATCAATTCTCCTGCCTCAGCTTCCTGAGTAGCTGGGATTAAAGGCACCCACCACCACGCCTGGCTAATTTTTTTCTATTTTTAGTAGAGACAGGGTTTTTGTTTTTTGTTTTTTGAGACGGAGTCTCGCTCTGCCACCCAGACTGGAATGCAGTAGTGGGATCTTGGCTCACCACAACCTCCGTCTCCCAGGTTCAGGTGATTCTTCTGCCTCAGCCTCCCAAGTAGCTGGGACCACAGGCACATGCCACCACACCCAGCTAATTTTTTTTTTTTTTGTATTTTTAATAGAGATAGGGTTTCACCATGTTAGCCAGGATGGTCTCGATCTCCGGACCTCATGATCTGCCCACCTCAGCCTCCCAAAGTGCTGGAATTACAGGCGTGAGCCACCGTGCCCGGCCATGAGACAGGGTTTTACCATGTTGGCCAGGCTGGTTTCGAACTCCTGACCTCAAGTGATCTGCCGGCCTCAGCCTCCCAAAGTGCTGGGATTACAGGCATGAGTCACTGTGCCCGGCCTCTACATAAAATTTTAAAAATCAGCTGGGGTTGGCCGGGCGCGGTGGCTCATGCTTGTAATCCCAGCACTTTGGGAGGCCGAGGCGGGCGGATCACGAGGTCAGGAGATCGAGACCACGGTGAAACCCCGTCTCTACTAAAAATACAAAAAATTAGCCGGGCATGGTGGCGGGCGCCTGTAGTCCCAGCTACTCAGGAGGCTGAGGCTGGAGAACAGTGTGAACCCGGGAGGCGGTGTTTGCAGTGAGCCGAGATTGCGCCACTGCACTCCAGCCTGGGCGACAGAGAAAGACTCCGTCTCCAAAAAAAAAAAATAAATAAATAAAAATAAAAAATAAAAAAAATAAAAAAAATAAAAATCAGCTGGGCATAGTGACGCATTCCTGTAGTTCCCTAGCTACATGGGAGGCCAAGGTAGGAGGATTTCTTGAACCCAGGAGGTCGAGGCTGGAGTGTACTCCTCCAGCCTGGGTGATAGAGTGAGAACCTGTCTCAAAAAAAAAAAAAAAATTAAGTTTAGTGAATGTTCGAGTGGAGGAATGAATGGGCAGCTGTTCACAATAACCTGATCATGAAGCACTGCCAGCCCCATTTTGAGATATGGAAACAGGCTAGGAGAGTACCTGTAGCTGGTCATGGCCCTGTGACCTTTGATCTCCACATAAGAAGGTAAGGTCAGGCCGGTGCGGTGGCTCATGCCTGTAATCTCAGCACTTTGGGAGGCCGAGGCAGGTGGATCATCTGAAGTTAGGAGTTCAAGACCAGCCTGGCCAACACGGCAAAGCCCCATCTCTACTAAAAACACAAAAATTAGCTGGGTGTGGTGGCAGGTGCCTGTAATCCCAGCTACTCGGGAGGCTGAAGCTGGAGAATCACTTGAACCCAGGAGGGGGAGGATGCAGCGAGCCAAGATTGCGCCTCTGCACTCCAGACTGGGTGACAGAGCGAGACTCTGTCTTAAAAAAAAATAAAAACAAAAAATTAAAAAAAGGTGAGGCCATTGTACTAACTCATCTTCTGTCCTGAGCCCGCACAGGCGGCCTGGTACGTAGCAGGCTTGGTACGTAGCAGGGTGTCCAAGAGAAGGCAGCAGAATGAATGAATGATGAGTAAACAGAGAGGGGATTCCCATGGCTCATGGATACTCAGGGTTTTTTTTTGTTTTTTTTTTGTTTGTTTTTTGAGGTGGAGTCTCGCTCTGTCGCCCAGGCTGGAGTGCAGTGGCGCGATCTTGGCTCACTGCAAGCTCCACCTCCCAGGTTCACGCCATTCTCCTGCCTCAGACTCTCTGAGTAGCTGGGACTACAGGTGCCCGCCACCACGCCCGGCTAATTTTTTTTGTATTTTTAGCAGAGACGGGGTTTCACCGTGGTCTCGATCTCCTGACCTCGTGATCCACCCGCCTCGGCCTCCCAAAGTGCTGGGATTACAAGCGTGAGCCACCGCGCCCGGCCATGGATACTCAGTTTTTGATTTTTTTGTTTCTTGAGAGAGTCTCGCTCTGTCACCCAGGCTGGAGTGCAGTGGTGCAGTCTCCACTCACCGCAACCTCCGCCTCCCAGATACAAGCGATTCTCCTGCCTCAGCCTCCTGAGTAGCTGGGATTACAGACCTGCACCACCACACCTGGCTAATTTGTTTTTGTTTTTTTTTTTTTTTGAGACAGAGTCTCACTCTGTCACCCAGACTGTAGTGCAGTGGTGCAATCTCGGCTCACTGCAAGCTCCGCCTCCCGGGTTCACGCTATTCTCCTGCCTCAGCCTCCCGAGTAGCTGGGACTACAGGTGCCCACCACCATGCCCGGCTAATTTTTTGTATTTTTAGTAGAGACAGGGTTTCACCATGTTAGCCAGGATGGTCTCAATCTCCTGACTTCGTGATACGCCCGCCTCGGCCTCCCAAAGTGCTGGGATTACAGGCGTGAGCCACTGCGCCTGGCCTTTTTTTGTATTTTTAGTACAGACAGGGTTTCACCATGTTGGCCAGGCTGGTCTTGAACTCTTGACCTCAAGTGATCCACCTGCCTCGGCCTCTCAAAGTGCTGGGATTACATGCATGAGCCATCTCACCCAGCCTGTTTCTTGTTTTAAATATAGAGATGGTGTCCCACTATCTTGCCTAGGCTAGTCTTGAACTCCTGGTCTCAAGTGATCCTCCTGCCTCTGCCCCCCAACAGACACCTAGTTTAAATGGGGCACCAATACCCCACTTACACGAGAGGGACCCACTCAAACCCACAGAGCTGGGGGTCCAAGCCCAGGACTGTCTCTCTGTTTTTGAGATGAGGGTCTAGCTCTGTTGCTCAGGCTGTAGTGTCATGGTGCTGTGGTGCGATCGTGGCTCACTGCAGCCTCGGACTCCCAGAATCAAGCAATCCTCCCACCTCAGCCTCCTGAGTAGCTGGGACTACAGGCACACCATCATACCTATCTAATTTTTGTATAGAGAGGATTTCACCATATTGCCCAGGCTGGTCTCGAACTCCTGGGGTCGAGGGATCCGCCCACCTCAGCCTCCCAAAGTGTTAGGGTTACAGGTGTGAGTCACTGTGCCTGGCCAGGTCTACCCCTTCTAAGCCTCTGCACTGGCCTCCTCTCACTGGCCCAAGCTCTGGAGCTAGGCTGCGGTGTTCTGATCCCAACTCTGCCAGACCCTGGCTGTTTAACTCTAGGCAAGTTACTTGACCCCTCTGTGCCTTGGTATCCTCACCTGAAAATGGGAGTGATACCTGCCTCTCAGGGTTGCTACAGGATGAAGCAACTGAAGATTACGTACTCAGAGTCCACAGCAAGTGCTGGTGGAATGTTCCCTTTGGGATCTCTGGGGATCAAGACCTTCTGGGGGCTCTTAGAGAGTGAGTCTGGCCTATTCTCGCCCCACTGCGCCTATCACAGGGCGAGGCACACACACAGAAGTGCCTGGCATGTGTGGCTTGAATAAACAAGGGACTGTTTGGCCAACCCATTGTGCAAGTATTGAGTCCCTGCTTATGGAGGAGGGAAACTGCAGATCAGAGAGCCAGTGACTGGCCCGAGCTCCAGGGCGGGGCTGGGATCTGGCGAAGCCTCAGTCTCTGACCTCAAGGCTCAAATAGACTGTGGGCTCTTCTGCAGCCTCCTCAATGCCTGGCCCAGGTCTGGAACCCCATGGGAGGTTTGATGAGGGAACCAGCGAATGAGGAGGTGAGTGGTGAGCAAGCCTTGAGATCCACAGTTACAAGAGTGGCCTCGCCGGCATCTGATAGAGGGACAGTGAGGCCTGAGGCTGCAGAGGGATTCAAATCCCCTGGCCAGGCGCGGTGGCTCACGCCTGTAATCCCAGCACTTTGGGAGGCCAGTGTGGGTGGATTACCTGAGGCCAGGAGTTCAAGACCATCCTGGCCAACATGGCAAAACCCCATCTCTACTAAAAATATAAAAATTATCCAGGCATGGTGGCAGGGCGCCTATAATCCCAGCTACTCTGGAGGTTAAGGCAGGAGAATCGCTTGAACCAAAGAGGTGGAGGTTGCAGTGAACTGAGATTGTATCACCGCACCCCCGCATGGGTGACAAAGTGAGACTCTCTCAAAAAAAAAAAAAGAAAAGGCAGATGACTCCAAAGACTCCCTCAGGTTCTCTGGGCCTGGCACCTGCTCCCCAGTGCTCTCCACAGGGCTCACCTGGCAGAAGGTGGGGCTGTGGACAGCTGACAGCGCCCGGCACAGAGCGTCCACATCGTTGAAGCCAGGTGGCAGGCGGTCCACACAGAGGCAGCGGGAATGGAGAAGGGCAGGTGTCAGTTGCCCGGCATCTGTCCAGTGCACATAGAGGGTGCGTGGTCCCAGCGGCTTGCCCAGCAGGTCCGACTTGGCACGGGCGGCCGAGTCCTTCTTCATGTACTCGGCAAAGCCATAGCCCTTGGAGTGGCCAGTGTGCTCACTGTAGACCAGGAAGCAGCGCTCCAGGCTGCCGAAGGGCCGCACCAGCTCCTCGAACTGCTGCTGTGTGAGGCTGGGGGGCAGGTTGGCCACGCACAGCAGGGCATCCGTGGGCTGCAGCTGCACCGACAGCTCGCGCTCCCGCAGGCGGCTCTGGTGGAAAGCGTTGATTGCGGCCTCGGCCTGCTCCCCATTCAGCAGGGTCACGAAGGCTGAGGTGGGAGGAGGGCAGCGCGAGGTCAACCGGGCCCAGAGGGCCTGCCCCTCCACCCCGCCACCCTGCAAACCAGGTGGGACCTCCAAATGCTGGGCATCTCAGGTGCCTGCCGATCTGAGCAGTTGCCAGCCTTGGTGACTGACACAGGCGAGAGCGCCTGCCATTGACTCCAGGCTCCACGAAGCCCACTCCCTCTCCCAGCCCGGCGTCCACCTGCACCCACAGCAGCGCTCACCAACTGTGGGCCTGGCTCTGTCCTAAGAACGCCATGGGTCACTCGGGTGATACCAAGGGCAGTGGTTAAGCCCATGCTCACTGGGGCCCAGATTTAAGCCCCAAGCCCCAGGTGGCTTTGGGGGTATCAGTTTCCTCATCTGTCAAATGGATATAACTTAATCGTCACAATCACCATTTTGCCAGAGAGGAAACGGGCCCAGAGCAGCACCCCTGTGCCCGAGTAGGGGAGCCTGGACTTGAACCCAGGCAGCCGGACTCCAGAGCCCCACTCTACACACCACCCACCCCTGCCACCTTTCCAGGCCACCAGTGCCCCTGAACCCTGCTGCCACGTGCTGCCCCAGATTTGCGATCCACCCAGCGGCCACAGGAAGCTTTGTTCAAAATGATAACCAGATCACGCCACATCCATCTGGTGGCTTCTAGCTGCAGGGTGCAGTGCAGCCTGCGTGGGCTCGCTGACCTCCCCTCCCAACTCACCACTACCTGGACCACGCCAGGCACACTCCAGAGGGGCCTTTGCAGCTGCTGTTCCCTGAGCGTGGAACACTGAGCCCCACGTCCTCACCTGGTTAACCTGGACCCACCCAGGTAGAAACCCTGTCTCTACTAAAAATACAAAAATTAGCCAGGCGTGGTGGCACATGCCTGTAATCCCAGCTACTCGGGAGGCTGAAGCAGGGGAATGGGCTGAACCCCGGAGGCGGAGGTTGCAGCGAGCCGAGATCGCGCCACTGCACTCCAGCCTGGCGACAGAGCAAGACTCCATCTCAAAAAAAAAAAAAAAAAACCACACAAGCAGGGGTGACTGGCTGAGTGAGGCAAGAGGGGTAGGAAGAGAATGAACCCACGGCCAAACGTTGTCAAGAATTAGCTCAATGTAGCCGGGCGCGGTGGCTCACGCTTGTAATCCCAGCACTTTGCGAGGCCGAGGCGGGTGGATCACGAGGTCAGGAGATCAAGACCACGGTGAAACCCCGTCTCTACTAAAAATACAAAAAAAAAATTAGCCAGGCGTGGTGGCAGGCGCCTGTAGTCCCAGCTACTCGGAGAGGCTGAGGCAGGAGAATGGCATGAACCTGGGAGGCGGAGCTTGCAGTGAGCCGAGATTGCGCCACTGCACTCCAGCCTGGGTGACAGAGCGAGACTCCATCTCAAAAAAAAAAAAAAAAAAAAAAAAAGAATTAGCTCAATGCCAAGTGAGTGGAGTAGGAAGAGAATCAGCCCGATGCCCAGTGTTCTCCAAGGAGAACATGAAGGCTGTCCCAAGATGACAGGATGACAGGCAGATTGGGGCAACCTGCCATGTTGGCCTGGGCGGCAATACTGGGCCTGAAGCTCCAAGCAGCAGACAGTGAGCCAGGCCCTCCCATCTTCAGGGATGGTCACTCCCTGCCCTGGCCCGCCCCATGGCCCCACAAACCTGTCCCTTTGTATTTGTCCACAAAACAGTATTTGAGCTCATAGTCACTGAGCAGGTCATGTACTTCCTGTGGAGATACAAGACAAAAGACAGGGAGTTACTGGAGATTGAAGAGGGCAACCCGGTGCCGCTTCATAGCTGCCACCAGCTATGAAGGCAGGTCAATTACCACCCCCCATTTTACCAATGAGGAAACTGAGGCTCGATGCAGTAATTTGGCCAAGGTCATTCTGCTCATACCTGGCAGAGCTGGGATTCAGAACCTGGCTGCAGACTGTGCTATTACCCAGGCAACATGCTCTTAGAGGGTATACCTTTAGCTGGCTGGACGGGGTGGCTCACCTGAGGTCAGGAGTTCAAGACCAGCCTGGCAAACATGGTGAAACCTTGTCTCTACTAAAAATATAAAAATTAGCCAGGAGTGGTGGTCACACCTATAATCCTAGCTACTCGGGAGGCTGAGTTAGAAGAATTGCTTGAACCCAGGAGGCAGAGGTTGCAGTGTGCCATTGCACTCCAGCCTGGGCGACAAAGGGAGACACTGTCTCAAAAAAAAAAAAAAAAAAAAAAAAAAAAGAGAGGCCGGGCTCACGCCTGTAATTCCAGCACTTTGGAGGCCCAGGCGGGCGGATCACGAGATCAAGAGATTGAGACCATCGTGGCCAACAAGGTGAAACCCCGTCTCTACTAAAAATACAAAAATCAGCTGGCTGTGGTGGCGTGTGCCTGTAGTCCTAGCTACTCGGGAGACTGAGGCAGGACAATTGCTTGAACCCGGGAGGTGAAGGTTGCAGTGAGCAGAAATCAAGCCACTGCACTCTAGCCTGGCGACAGAGTGAGACTCCGTCTCAAAAAAAAAAAAAAAAAAAAAAAGAAAAAAAAAGAGTATGCCTTTAGGGAAGTCATTTAACCTGCATGAACCTCCTTTTGCAAGATTCACTGTTTCCAACAACTCTGTAAGTGAAGTATTAACAAACTCATGTTGTATATGAGAAAACTTAGGCTAGGAGAAGTGAAGAGATCTGCTGGAGGCCATGCAGTTGGGCAGCGCGGCCACCCATGGGTACCTGACTGGGGAGCCCACCTACTAGTAAGCCCCACATTGTGTGGGTTCACATGCCTCCCAATTTCCTCCTGCTGATAAGGCTGCCCTCTTACAAGCCAGATCGTTTTTCTTTTTTTTAGAGATAGTGTCTTGTTCTGTCACCTAGGCTAGAGTGCAGTAGCACGATCATAGCTCACTGCAGCCTCAACCTCCTAGGCTCAAGTGATCCTCCCACCTCAGCCTCCTGAGTAGCTGGGACTACAGGCATGCACCACCATGCCTGGCTAATTTTTTAAAATTTTTTGTAGAGATGGGGGTTTCACTATACCACCCAGGCTAGTCTCGAACCCTTGGGTTCAATACAGCCTCCTCTTGCCTCAGACTCTCAAAGTGCTGGGATTAAAGGGATGCGCCACCGTGCCCAGCCTCTCAAGCCAGCTTTGAAGGCAAAGTGCTGGGGCCTGCTGGGGCCAGACACACTGTGCATCTTGCAGGAGAAACAATGTGTTCCCAGCTGAGAGACTGCAGACACTGAGAGGAAGACCCAGAAAGAAACCTGACCATCCTTAATGATCCCTGTCCCGATCTGTCCCCAAATTCAGCCCCTCCCAACATCCCTAGGGTCCCACTAGCCACGTGCCCACCCATGGGCAGGGAGGGCCAGTGGCAGGTGTGCTGGTGGGCCGGAGAGCAGGGAATCTCAGCAGCAGAAAGCGAGAACCTATTTCACCACCATAGGGCAGGGCAGTATAGATGCCATTTCCCTGGGTCCAAAGAGCATTGGGAAGCGCTGCCCCATGCTGGCCCCATGAGAAGGGCACTCCTAGCAGGAAGATTAGCCACGAGGGGCTCCATAGAACACAGGCCTCGCTTCCTTCCTGTAGGTCTGTAGGCTGGTGGCAGGAGACCCCCTTTTCCCAAATTAATCCTGAGGTTTTGGGGGCTGAGACCCAGGGGCTGCTGTAACTTCCGGATTTATCTCTGAGAGCAGTGAATAAACGCGTGATATGGAGGGGCGTACTCTCTGCAGTCCTGAAACTTCTGGATTTGAGGTCCCGCCACCCTGTGGTAATGGGTGGAGAAAAGCATCATCCAAGCAGGGGGCAACTGGTGGTCCAATGTACCAGCCCATTCACAATTCCCCAACAGGACCAAAGCTGTCCGCCCTCTTCCATTCCCCGCCCGCTTCCATCACTTGGTGTCGCCGAAGCCTGTGGTCGCCCCTAGCAACGCCCTTCCTCACTTCACAGTCGGTTTCCCCTTTCATCATCGCCCCCCGACATCCTGCTCTTGGTCTCTCCCGATCCCGCGTGGATCCGGCGCTTGGACGCCCCCGCCAACGACCCCCGCGCACCTCAGCGTTGGTGTCGCCCGGTTCCCCCCGCGCACGCGCACCGTGGTATTTCCCGCCACGCTCCTACACCGCCCCCCCAATACCTGGTTGGTCACGTCCCCCGGGAGGCCCCGGATCAGTATCTTGCGGCGGTTACGGAACTGGCGCTCGGTGTGTTTCAGGCGTTTCCGGATCTCTTCTGGATCTAGAGGCGGCAGCTCTTCTTCTGGTGCCCGGCGCTCCGCGGCATCGCCGGCTTCGACTTCGGCCCCAGCCTTAGGGCTCAGCGGGGGCCGGTGAGTAACGGACACGTCCGCCGCCATCTTGGGAAACCCGGCGCCTTCTGGGACCAGCGAGCCGGGGCGGAGCAGCATAGAGCGGCAACGAGGGCGCGCCCGTCGATTGGCTGGGAGAAATCCCACCTACTTCCCTTCCCCCTCACCCCATTGGCTAAGTCCCAGCCCGCCCCTCAAGAGTTCATGCTGCGTCTGCGCGCTACAGACCCCGCCCCCTTCTGTCGCAGCGGCGCTATTCAGTGGTTGTGCACCTGGGTGGGAGAGCCTTGCAGCGCGGGTGGAATCAAACCACAGATTAGGGAGTTTGAAGGCTTTATTGGTGCGGAATCTGAGGGCACAGCCAAGCCCCCACCAACTTGGACCCCGGATCCCAGCGTCACTCAGCTCTGGACGGTTCTTCCCCCATTGCCTCTGTCGGCTGCATAGACGTGAGGGGCAGAGAGGTGCTCTCCTGCCTAACATGGTACCTGCCGCTCCGTTTCTGCGCTCTGAAGACGTACATTAAGGCCACTACGACAGTCACCACGCCCAGGGTCGTTAACACCGCCAAGAAGACGGGGACAAAGTGGGAGTTCCCAGCTGTGCAGAGAAAGCGCTAAGTCAATATGCGTCCCCCCTGTCTCCAACCCCCCGCCCCCCAGCTTACCGGTCCAGACCCGCAGCCCGGTGTTAGCTCACCCTCAATATCCATCACCACGACCAGGGTGTATTTGCCTCGTGAGCTGGACGCTTGGCACTGATAAGTACCATTATGTGTTACATTGACGAAGAACGGGATCCCCACCGGCACCTCCCGGCTGGAGCCTTCCTTCAAACACCGCAGCTCGGGGTACGGGTTGCCCCTGGCTTGGCACTGCAGGACGTGTGTCGTTTTATCTTTCCACTTCAAGTACTGGGGGCATGTGGCTCGGTCAATTTTGGGACCATCTGTGGAACCACCATGTGTGATCAGACACCCAACACACCCGAGGCACAGTGGTGCAGAGGAGCGTCTAATCTTTCCAGGGCAGGGGTGGAGGGATTAAAGGTCAGGGTGACCGACTCACACAGGACACGCAGCTGGACGCTACTGTTCCTGTGCAAGAACTCGCCGTCCACCTCGAGAGTAGCACTGCAGAAGAAGCTGCGTCCGTCGTCACTCTCGGTAGCATTTAGCTGAAGTTGAGCTGGCTGCCCCGGGGCCGCGGCCGGAACTCCGTCCAGCGTGACCTGGACTCGAGCCCCAGCCATGCAACTCACAGTCACTGTGGCCCCCTCAGGGACGCTGGGCTCGCTGAGGTCCAGAATGGGTCCTAGGAAGCCTAAAGGCGGGGCATTGCCCAGGAGCTTAATGAACAGGACCTTCCTGTGGGTCAAGCCGCTCCCTCCGCCCTTCCCTTTTCTCTCGGGATATCCGGGCCACGGTTTCGGCCGTTCCAGCCTCGCCCTCTTTCCGGGCTGTGTCCAACTTTCGGGCACTCAGGCCCAGCCCACGTTGCAACTGCTATTGGGGCAAGCCAGGCCCCACCTTTTCGGCTAGTCTCCGCCCCCTCTGCCACGCCCCCAGGCTGCTGATGCCGCGCCCCCTTCCCACGCCTCCTCTTACTAAAGACCGTCAAGTTCTCCCGGGCCTCCCGTCTCTCGCCCCCTAGGGTCACGTTGCAGACGATCTCCTGGGCACCCTCCTGATCTGCACGTGCCGTGGCTGTGGCTGTGGCCGTTAGCGTGTCCCCGTGGTTCATGACTGTCGCATTAAGCATCTGGTCCCCCAGCGCCAGGTAGACCTGGGCCTCTGAGGCCGGAAAAAGCCCGTCTAGGGTGCAGTCCACGGGACACGACGTTTCCACCTCCAAGAACCGGGGGGCCACGAGGCGCGGGGGGGTCACGGGCAGGACTGAGGAGAAAGGTGGGCATGAGTACAACCCCCAGGACTGTGCCTTCCCCAGAACACCCTCATCCCACCCCCCAATCAGGATATCTTGCTGACTGGGTCACCCTTCTTCGCAGGACACACACACAGGGCCATGAAAATGGCCTTCTCCGAAGATCCCACGGCTCGGGCCTTCCTTCCGGGGCCACCCTGCCCAGTGGCCGGGGGCTTTCCTTCCCAGAAGCCTGTGAGGTCCAGGGTACCCCACTCTCAGGAACCCCAAGGTCAGAGCACCATCTACCCTGGCTCAGCTCGTCACCCACCGTCTGAAGTCCCTTCACTCACCAAAGGTTCGGAGCTGGCGGGGGGCTGAGGTGTTCACGAACAGTCCCAGCCCCTGGGGCTGCATGTCCAGTTCTGTGCGGCATGAGAAATGGGCTCCGTGGTGGCCTCTGCTGGCCAGCACAGTGGCAGTGACCTCCGCTGGCTCCTCCACTGCGGGCTGCCGGCTCAGCTCCTCCTCCTGGCGAAGCAGCACCACCGTGAGGCTGCTCCGGGGCGACCCACCCTCCACTTGGCAGCGCAGGGTGAAGTTCTGGCCCACCGGCTGCCAAGGAGGCAGGGGTGCCAGCTCCACACGCTCCGGGAGCCCTGAGAGAGGAGGGGAGGATGGCACTTAGCGGGTCCTGCAAACCCACCCACCCACCCCAGGCACTGGGGAGGAGACAGGGCAGTCCTGCCGAGAACTGTGAGCTTTGAGTTAATAAACTTAGAGGGCTTAGAACTGGGCCAGTCGAAGCGTTTGCTATTATCATTAGCACAGTGATTATCATTTCCTGTGTTGTCAGACACCTTGCAAGGCGCTGAACAAAATTTTCTGTTCTCAAAGATGGCACAATAAAAAAAAATGAGGATGGAAGGGATGAACGTTTATGACTATGATATGAATATTAAAAATTCCTGTTTATGGCCAGACGCGGTGGCTCACGCCTGTAATCCCAGAGCTTTGGGAGGCCGAGGTGGGTGGATCACGAGGTTGGGAGTTTGAGACCAGCCTGGCCAACATGGTGAAACCCTGTCTCTACTAAAAATACAAAAATTAGCTTGGTGTGGTGATGTGTGCCTGTAATCCCAGCTACTCGAGAGGCTGAGGCAGGAGAATCGCTTGAACCTGGGAGGCAGAGGTGGCAGTGAGCCGAGATCGCGCCACGGCACTCCAGCCTGGGTGACAAGACTCTGTCTCAAAAAAAGGAAAAAAAGAGAAGAATAGAGAAGATTTCACTAGGTTGTTGTGTGCATGAAGGTGGATGACCTCTTGAAGGTCTAAGGAAAGATATTAATAAACAGTAACTTTTTTTTTTTTCCCCCGAGATGGAGTCTTGCTCTGTCTCCCAGGCTGGAATGCAGTGGTGCAGTCTCGGCTCACTACAACCTCCGTCTCCCGGGTTCAAGCGATTCTCCTGTCTCAGCCTCCCGAGTAGCTGGGACTACAGGCACATGCCACCACACCCGGCTAATTTTTTGTATTTTTAGTAGAGACAGAGTTTCGCCATGTTGCCCAGGCTGCTCTTGAACCCCTGAGCTCAGGTGATCTGCCCGCCTCAGCCTCCCAAAGTGCTGAAATTACAGGCGTGAGCCACCGCTTCTGGCTCTTTGTCTCTTTTTTGGTTTGTTTTTTGTTTGTTTTTGTTTTGAGACAGAATCTCGCTCTTGTCACCCAGGCTGGAGTGCAGTGACAGGATCTCAGCTCACTGCAACCTCCGCCTCCTGGGTTCAAGTGATTCTCCCACCTCAGCCTCCCAAGTAGCTAGTATTACAGGTGCCCACCACCATGCCCAGCTAATTTGTGTGTGTGTGTGTGTGTGTGTGTGTGTGTGTGACGGAGTCTCACTCTGTTGCCCAGGCTGGAGTGCAGTGGCACAATCTCGGCTCACTGCAAGCTCCACCTTCCGGGTTCACACCATTCTCCTGCCTCAGCCTCCCAAGTAGCTGGGACTACAGGCGCCTGCCACCATGCCTGGCTAATTTTGTTTTTGTATTTTTAGTAGAGATGGGTTTTCACCGTGTTAGCCAGGATGGTCTTGATCTCCTGACCTCGTGATCCACCCGCCTCGGTCTCCCAAAGTGCTGGGATTACAGGCGTGAGCCACCACGCCTGGCCTGTATTTTTTTTTTTTTTTTTTTTTTTTTTTTTTGGTAGAGACGGGGTTTGACCATGTTGGTCATGCTGGTCTCAAACTCCTGACCTCAGGTGATCCACCTGCCTTGGCCTCCCAAAGCACTGGAATTATAGGCGTGAGCCACTACGCCCGGCCTGTTTTTGTATTTTTAGTAGATGGGGTTTCACCATGTTGGCCAGGCTGGTCTCGAACTCCTGGCCTCAAGTGATTCACCCACCTCAACCTCCCAAAGTGCTGGGATTACAGGCATGAGCCACCGCACCTGGTCTTTTTCTCTTTTATGGTTGGAGAAATATATAGCTCAGAGAGGGGAGGTGAATTACTTAAGGACACACAAAGAGTAAGTAGCAGAGCCCAAGCTAGAATGTGGGTCTCCCAAACCACAAACATGACTCCTGGATATCATGTCTAGGGACTCTGTTGGCTCCTTCTCCTAGCTTCTGGCCTGAACACCTGCATTGGCCTCTACCAGAGGTTAGTTCAGTTCTCTCCAATCAGGTTCAGACACTCAGGGCTTTCCTGGTTCACCAGCCCTGCGGCAGCCTCTCAAGATACTCTGGCACAGTCACAGGAGACTTGACACTCCCAGGCTGGGTGCCCTCCCAAGTACACCTACAAAACCCTGGGCCTCAGGCCGGGCACTGTGGCTCATGCCTGTAATCCCAGCACTTTGGGAGGCCAATGTGGACGGATCACCTGAGACCGGGAGTTCAAGACCAGCCTTGCCAACATGGTGAAACCCCATCTCTACTAAAAATACAAAAATTAGCCAGGCATGGTAGCACGTGCCTGTAATCCCAGCTACTCAGGACGCTGACGCACAAGAATCGCTTGAACCCAGGAGGCGAAGGTTGCAGTGAGCTGAGATAGTGCCACTGCACTCCAGCCTGGCGACAGAGAGAGACTCTATGTCAAAAAAAAAAAAAAAAAAAAAAGGCTGGGCAAGGTGACTCATGCCTGTAATCCCACCACTTTGGGAGGCCGAGGGAGGCGGATCACTTGAGGTCTGGAGTTTGAGACCAACCTGGCCCATATGGCAAAACCCTGTCTCTACTAAAAATACAAAAATTAGCTGGGCGTGGTGGCACATGCCTGTAATCCCAGCTACTAAGGAGGCTAAGACAGGAGAATCACTTGAACCCAGGAGGCGGAGGTTGCAGTGAGCTGACATCGCGCCATTGCACTCCAGCATGGGGGACAAGAGCAAGACTCCGTCTCAAAGAAAAAAAAAAAAAAATCAAAAAGTAGGCCAGGCATGGTGGCTCACGCTTGTAATCCCAGCACTTTGGGAGGCCAAGGCGGGCAGATCATTTGAGGCCAGGAGTTTGAGACTAGCCTGGGCAACATGGTGAAATCCTGTCCCTACTAAAAATACAAAAATTAGCTGGGCATGGTGGTGCACACCTGTAGTCCCAGCTACTCAGCAGGCTGAGGCAGGAGAATCTCTTGAACTTGGGAGGTGGAGGTTGCAGTGAGCCGAGATCGTGCCACTGCACTCCAGCCTGGGCAACAGAGTGAGACTCCATCTCCAAAAAAAAAAAAAAAAGAAGAAGAAAAGGCCAGGCGCGGTGGCTCACGCCTGTAATCCCAACACTTTAGGAGGCCGAGGCAGGCAGATCATGAGGTCAGAAGTTCAAGACCAGCTTGACCAACATGGTGAAACCCTGTCTCTACTAAAAATACAAAAATTAGCTGGGCGTGTTGGCGTGCGCCTGTAATCCCAGCTACTCAGGAGGCTGAGGCAGGAGAATCGCTTGAACCCGGGAGGCAGAGGTTGCAGTGAGCCCAGATTGCGCCACTGCACTCTACCCTGGGGGACAGAGCGAGACTCTGTCTCAAAAAAAAAAGGAAAAGAAAAGAAAAAAAAAAGTAGCCAGGTACAGTGGCTCAGGCCTGCAATCCCAGCTACTGCAGAGACTGAAGTGGGAGGATTGCCTGAGCCCAGGAGTTTGAGACCAACCTGGGCAACATAGGGAGATCCTGTCTCTAAAACAAAAGTATAAAAAAGTGTAAATGTAAAACCTCCATTCGCCTACTGCTGACTGAAAGGGGTACCCCCTTTTTTGCTTAAGAGACAGGGTCTTCGGCTGGGCGCGGTGGCTCACGCCTGTAATCCCAGCACTTTGGGAGGCTGAGGCGGGCGGATCACGAGGTCAGGAGATCGAGACCATCCTGGCTAACACGGTGAAACCCCGTCTCTACTAAAAATACAAAAAATTAGCTGGGCGAGGTGGCAGGCGCCTGTAGTCCCAGCTACGCGGGAGGCTGAGGCAGGAGAATGGCGTGAACCCCGGGGGGCGGAGCCTGCAGTGAGCCAAGATCGCGCCACTGCACTCCAGCCTGGGTGAAAGAGCGAGACTCCGTCTCAAAAAAAAAAAAAAAAGAAAAAAAAAGAGACAGGGTCTTGCTTTTTTGCACAGGCTGGAGTGCAGTGGTGCAATTATAGCTCACTACAGCCTTGAACTCCCGGGCTCAAGCGATTCTCCCACCTCAGTCCCCCCAGGGGACTTCAGGCATGTGCCACCATGCCCAGCTAATATTTTTTATTTATTTTTGTAGAGATGGGGTGTCACTATATTGCTCGGCCTGGTCTTAAATTTCCGGACTCAAGTAATCCTCCTGCCTCGGCCTCCCAACGTGTTGGGATTATTGTTGGGGCCAGGCGCAGTGGCTCACGCCTGTAATCCCAGCACTTTGAGAGGCTGAGGTGGGCGGAACACGAGGCCAGGAGTTCAAGACCAGCCTGGCCAACATGGTTGAACCCCGTCTCTACTAAAAATACAAAATTTAGCTGGGCATTAGCTGGACCCGGGAGGCAGAGGTCGCAGTGAGCCGAGATTGCACCACTGCACTCCAGCCTGGGCTACAGAGTGAGAGACGCCATCTCAAAAAAAAAAAAAAAGCTTGTTGGGGCCGGGTGCTGTGGCTCATGCCTGTAATCCCAGCACTTTGGGAGGCCGAGGCGGGCGGATCGCCTGAGGTCAGGAGTTCAAGACCAGACTGGCCAACATGGTGAAATGCCGTCTCTACTAAAAATACAAAATTAGCTGGGTGTGGTGGCGTGCACGTGTAATCCTAGCTACTTGGGAGGCTGAAGCAGGAGAATTACTTGAACCCAGGAGGCAAAGGTTGCAGTGAGCCGAGATTGCGCCACTGCACTCCAGCATGGGCAAAAAGAGCGAAACTCTGTCTCAAAAAAAAAAAATGCTTGTTGGGGCCCAAGTGAATTGACTTCACAACTGCTGCCTTGGCATGAGATTGAGATGCGTCTCTATGTCTCTATGTCTCTGTGTCTCTGTCTCTGTCTATCTTTGTATCTCACACACAAATGTCCAGGTCTGAGCTCTGGGTCAGAACCCTGGTCCATTCTTTGCAAACGGAGGGTCCCCACTCTCCTGAGCCATTGGCCACTTGCCCACACCACTACCCAAGACCAGTCCCACCTCCGGACACATCGACTCACTGTACACGGTGATGTTTGAGGAGCCTGTTATCTGGGAGCCATTGCAGTACGCTGAGCAGAGGATCCGACTGTTGCCAGTCACGTTGCTGAGGTGGAAGGCTGCCCAGCCCATGCCATTGTCCACCAGCTCCTTTGATAGGGACGTCTCCAAGACGATATTCTTAGAGCTGGGACAATCAGTACTGCAGTTCACCAACAGGGACCCTCCAGCAGGAAGCACAGGGTTCTGGGGCTCCACCCGCAGCAGGAACTCCTGCCCCTGGGCACCTTCAGGAACATAAAGAAGTCCTGGTGTTTGTTTCCTTGCCCCCCAACCCACGCATCAACATGCCCCACCATTTAACACCTCTTTCCTTGTGCCGAGACAGAAGGGTTCCCGCCCTCATGGTCCAGTGGGAAAGGTATAATCCATCAGGGACCAGGGAGAACTCAGAAGGAGGCCAGAAGAGGATCTTGATCCAGCATAGGAGGAGGTGAGTCAGGGAAGGCTTCCTGGAGGCGGGGACCGTTGCAGGCCGAAACTGAAGGCTAAGTAGGAGTTAGCAAGTGAAAGGGACAGGTGATCCTGGCAGAGGGAACCACATACACAAAGGGCAAATTTCAGGAGTTCAGATGGAGCAGGAAGCGTGAGGGGTGTGTGTGTGTGTCTTAGGGGAGAGGGATGGCCTACAAGCCGTATGCTGGGGCCTACCACCTGAAGGCTGAACTAAGGAACCAGAACTTTCTCCCGAGGATACAGAGTCAGCAGCCAGGTCGCGGTGTGGCAGGATGGGAACAGCGTTGCGTGCTCTTCCTCTACCCTCTACTGATCCCCAACACCCAGCCCTCTCCAGCCCTCCCCGGCTTGACCGGCCTCACCTGGGGTCAGCAGATAGCAGACCAGCAGAGTCCAGCAGGCCCTGGGCCACGACACGGATGGTACCATGGTGGCCATTCTGACAGAGGAAGGTGCCTTTCTGAGGTGCCCGAAGGGCAGGCAGGGGGAAAGGCGGGGCCTCCCACTGCGACGGAAGCACAGCGGTTAAGATTGCAGAAGTCTGGGGACTGTACCTTGCCCAGGCCTGCGGGTGGAAGGGGATGCTGTGGCCCTTGGAGGCCAGGGTGGGGGACCCAGACGGGGCTCTGCAAAGTGGCCAGCACTGCTGAGTATGCCCCAGGGAAAGGGCTGGTCTCAGTTGCACTGCTGGCCCCCAGTTGAATTCACAGGAAATTCGAACTAAACTGGTTTCCTTTGTTCTCAGCTCTGGGAAGCCTGGGTGGGGGGGTTGAGGCATCTCCTTCCGGCAGAACTTAGGTGGGGAGGGGAATATTCTGTCCACAGAGAGGAAGTTAATGGGGAAAACTGTAGGCACCATTGTGTAGATGTTAAGGTGGGATTTCGAGGAAACATTAAAAAAAAACAAAAAACAGAAACAGAAGCAGAATCTTGCTATGTTGCCCTGACTGGTCTTGAACTCCTGGCCTTAAGATGGCCTCCTCTCATCTTGACCTCCCAAAGTGTTGCGATTACAGGCGTGAGCCACCACACCTGGCCACCTTTGAAGATCTTGAGGACACCTCCCTATCTTTGAAGATCTTGGAGATCCCCCATCCCCTGCACGAAGAGCTAAGGTAGGTGATTTGGGGACAGCTGAGTCCCTGAGCCACTGTCTATCCAGGATTCTACTTGGTTTTTGTTTGTTTCGAGACAGGGTCTCACTCTGTCACCCAGGCTGGAGTACAGTGGCGGGATCTCGGCTTACTACAGCCTCTGCCTCCCGGGGGTTCAAATGATTTTCCTGCCTCAGCCTCCCGAGTAGCTGGGATTACAGGTGTGTGCCACCACGCCCGGCTAATTTTTGTACTTTTTGGTAGAGATGGGGTTTCACCATGTTGGCCAAGCTGGTCTCAAACTTCTGACTTCAAGTGAGCCGCCTGCCTTGGCCTCCCAAAGTGTTGGGATTACAGGCGTGAGCCACTGTGCCCGGCCTTCCAGGATTCTACTTGTAACTGGCCTTTACCCCATCCTGTTGCCCCCTTGCCCACCCTTCCAGGCAGCTGGTCACTTCATTCTAAGGGAAGGCACCAAGGGGACCAGGTGGGACCCCCACCTTTGACCTGCCTCTGACCTCAGGCCTCTGATCTGCCTTCTGGGCTTCACATCTGAGCTCCGGAGAGAGACCTTGTTGAGAGCCTTGATGGAGCCCTGCATTCACCCACTTTCCCCAGACCTTGAGGTCACAGCACCTCCTCTCTCATCTGGAGCACCCCCGCCTTCCTAATCAGGTCCCTCCTCTATTCCTCTGCCTTCCGAACAATCCATTTCCCACCTGGTGTTCAGAGAGCAGCTAAAACCCGTCTAGTGTATTTGTAAATAGCAGGGCCCAGTAGTATGGGCCTGGTGCCTGTAATCCCAGCTCCTTGGAAGGCTGAGGTGAGAGGATCGCTTGAGCCTGGGAGGTCAAACCTGAAGTGAGTCGAGATTGTGCCCCTGCACTCCAGCCTGGGAGACACAGTGAGACCCTGTTTCCACAAAAAAAAAAAAAAAAAAAAAAAAAAAAAGATGCCGGACTTATTGGCTCACATCTGTAATCCTAGCAGCACCTTGGGAGGCTGAGGTAGGTGGATCACGAGGTCAGGAAATCGAGACCATCCTGGCTAACACAGTGAAACCCCGTCTCCATCAAAAATATAAAATTAGCTGGGCGTTGTGGCAGGCGCCTATAGTCCCAGCTACTCGGGAGGCTGAGGCAGGAGAATCACTTGAACCCAGGAGGCAGAGGTTGCAGTGAGCGGAGATTGTGACGCTGCACTCCAGCCTGGGTGACAGAGCAAGACTCCATCTCAAAAAAAAAATAAAATAAAATAAAATAAAAATATATATATATATATATATAAAATTTATAATACTTATGTAATAGTGAGACCCTGTCTCTAAAAATAAAAAAGAACGAAATATTTGTAAATAAGTCATATTTCGTTTTTTGAAACAGAGTCTCACTGTGTCACCCAGGCTAGAGTGCAGGGGTGCAATCTCAGCTAACTGCAATCTCAGCCTCCTGGGTTCAAGTGATCCTCCCACCTCAGCCTCCCTAGGAGCTGGGACCACAGGTGCACACCACCGTACCTGGCTAATTTTTTGTAGAGACCGCTTTCACCATATTGCCCAGGTTGGTCTTGAACTCCTAAGCTTAAGGGATCTGCCTGCCTCGACCTCCCAAAGTGCTGGGATTATAGGCGTGCCCTGCTACACCCACCAGTAATATTTCTGATAAAGAAGTATGTCTGCACCAGGTGTGGTGGCTCATGCCTGTAATCCTAGCACTTTGGGAGGCCGAGGTGGGCAGATCACGAGGTAAGGAGATCGAGACCATCCTGCTTAACACGGTGAAACCCCCTCTCTACTAAAAATACAAAATAAATGATCTGGGCATGGTGGCAGGTGCCTGTAGTCCCAGCTACTTGGGAGGCTGAGGCAGGAGAATGGCGTGAACCCGGGAGGCGGAGCTTGCAGTGAGCTGAGATCGCGCCACTGCACCCCAGCCTGGGCGACAGAATGAGACTCCGTCTCAAAAAAAAAAAAAAAAGTACAAAAAATCAGCCAAGCTTGATGGCACACACCTGTAGTCCCAGCTACTCAGGAGGCTGCAGCGGGAGGATTGCTTGAGCCCGGGAAGTGGAGGTTGCAGTTAGCTGAGATTGTGCCCCTGCACTCCAGCCTGGGCGACAGAGAAAGGTCACCTACGCATGTTTAAGGGGCCTCTGCACATATCTCAAGCCGTTGACAAGAAACCAAGTACAGTCTGGATTGCAAACAGTGGATAATTTAAGCTCCAGTTGATATTTTTTTTTTTTTTTGAGACAGGGTCTCAGTCTGTCACCCAGGCTGGAGTGCAGTGGCATAGTCTGGGCTCACTGCAACCTCTGCCTCCCAGGTTCAAGTGATTCTCCCACCTCAACTTCCCGAGTAGCTGGGATTACAGGCATGCACCACCACACCCGGCTAATTTTTTGTATTTTTAGTAGAGACGGGGTTTTACCATGTTGACCAGGCTAGTCTCGAACTCCTGACTTCAGGTGATCCGCCCGTCTCGGCCTCCCAAAGTGCTAGGATTACAGGCATGAGTCACCACACCTGGCCTCCAGCTGATTTTTGACAGCCACATTGTTGCTATAGGATCCTTTTTACGTGTGATGGTGATGGTCTCTGGTTCTCCTCATTCCCACAAAGGATGAACCACAGCACCAGTAACACTGAGAATGCTAAGGGCTCTAGCCCAGGTTTTCTCCCAGGTTCTCTGGTGTGTGCCCTCCTGGTGACAATGAAATTTAAGCTAATTGCTTTCACTGGTTGAGTCTCTGATCTTGAGTGGCTGTGTCCACATTTCATTTTTTTCTGCATCCATGCTCCATAGACTCTGTCCTTTTCAGACATTCTGGGATAAAAAGATTTGGATTTTTTTTTTTTTTTTTTTTTTTCCTGAGGCAAGGTCTGGCTGTGTCTCCCAGGCTGGAATGCAGTGGCAGAATCATGGCTCACTGCAACCTTGACCTCCCAGGCTCAGGTGATCCTCCCACCTCAGCCTCCCTAGTAGCTGGGACTATAGGTGGATGCCACTACACTCGGCTAATTTTTGTATTCTTTCTAGAGAGGAGCATTTGACATATTGCCCAGGCTGGTCTCGAACCCCTGGGCTCAAGCGATCCTCTCACCTCAACCTCCCAAAGTGCTGGGATTACAGGGGTGAGCCACTGTGCTGGGCTTTCACTCTTAGTCTATTAAACAATGAAGGTAGTTATTGATCCTAACTCTTTCGTATTCTTCTTCTTTTTTTTTTTTTTTTTTTTTTTTTTGAGAATGAGTCTTGCTCTGTCGCCCAGGCTGGGCTCACTGCAACCTCCACCTCCCGGGTTCAAGCGATTCTCCTGCCTCAGCCTCCTGAGTAGCTGGGATTACAGGCGCCCGCCACCACACCCAGCTAATTTTTGTATTTTTATTAGAGACGGGGGTTTCACCATGTTGGTCAGGCTGGCATATTCTTCTTTCTAAGAACTGAGAGCAAGGAGGCTGTATTGAATCTCTTCATGCACCAGGAACTGAATTCTGAAGATGATCTTATTATTATTATTATTATTTTTTGAGACGGAGTCTCGCTGTGTTGCCCAGGCTGGAGTGCAGTGGCGCAATCTTGGCTCACTGCAAGCTCCGCCTCCCAGGTTCACGCCATTCTCCTGCCTCAGCCTCTCCGAGTAGCTGGGACTACAGGCGCCTGCCACCACGCCCGGCTAATTTTTTGTATTTTTAGTAGAGACAGGGTTTCACCGTGGTCTCGATCTCCTGACCTCGTGATCCGCCCGCCTCGGCCTCCCAAAGTGCTGGGATTACAAGCGTGAGCCACCGCACCCGGCCAGATGATCTTATTATTATCAGTATTTTTTGAGATGGGTTCTCACTCTGTTGCCCAGGCTGGAGTGAGGTGGTTCAGTCTTGGCTCACTGCAACCTCTACCTTCCAGGTTCAAGCGAGTCTCCTACCCCAGCCTCCCAAGTAGCTGGGATTACAGGCACCTGCCACCACATCTGGCTAATTTTTCTATTTTTAGTAGAGACAGGGTTTCACCATTTGGCCAGGCTGGTCTCGAACTCCTGACCTCAGGTGATCCGCCCGCCTCGGCCTCCCAAAGTGCTGGGATTACAGGCGTGAGGCACCACACCCAGCTGAAGATGATCTTATTAAATTGCTCTTCTGCCGGGTGCGGTGGCTCACGCCTGTAATCCCAGCACTTTGGGAGGCCGAGGCGGGCGGATCACAAGGTCAGGAGATCGAGACCATCCTGGCTAACACGGTGAAACCCCGTCTCTACTAAAAATACAAAAAATTAGCCGGGCGAGGTGGCAGGCGCCTGTAGTCCCAGCTACGCAGGGAGGCTGAGGCAGGAGAATGGCGTGAACCCCGGGGGGGCGGAGCCTGCAGTGAGCCGAGATCGCGCCACTGCACTCCAGCCTGGGTGAAAGAGCGAGACTCCGTCTCAAAAAAAAAAAAAAAAAAATTGCTCTTCTAACAATCATGGATTGACACTGTTCCTTTCCTTTATTGTGAAAAAGTTAAACTTGGCTGGGCATGGTGGCTCACATCTGTAATCCCAGCACTTTGGGAGGCTGAGGTGGGAGGATCACTTGAGCCCAGGAGTTTGAGACCAGCCTGGGCAACATAGGGAGACCCCCCATCCCTATTATTAAAAAATAATAATAATAAAGAAAAAATAAAAAACCCTCTAAAAGCCTTTTGGGAATCTTCAGTAAAAACATGGGACCTATTCAGCTACATAAATGTTTAAAGTTTTTTTTTTTCTTTGAGACTCAGTCTCACTCTGTCACCAGGCTGGAGTGCAGTGGTGCGACCTTGGCTCACTGCAACCTCTGCCTCCTGGGTTCAAGCAATTCTTCTGCATCAGACTCCCAAGTAGCTGGGCCTACAGGTGTGGGCCACCGCACCCAGCTAATTTTTGTATTTTTAGTAAAGTCAAGGTTTCACCATGTTGGCCAGGATGGTCTCGATATCTTGACCTTGTGATCTGCCTGCCTGGCCTCTCAAAGTGCTGGGATTACAGGCGTGAGCCACCGTGCCCAGCCTTTTTTTTTTTATTTTTTCCGAGGTGGAGTCTCACCCTGTCTCCTAGGTTGGAGTGCAGTGCCGTGACCTCAGCTCACTGCAACCTCCACCTTCCAGGTTCAAGCGATTCTCCTGCCTCAGCCTCCCAAGTAGCTGGGATTATAGGTGTGTGCCACCACGCCTGACTAATTTTTGTATTTTTAGTAGAAACGGGGTTTTGCCATGTTGGCCAAGCTGGTCTCGATATGCTGACCTCAGGTGATCCACCTACCTTGGCCTCCCAAAGTGCTGTGATTACAGGCGTGAGCTACCATGCCCAGCCAAAAGATCATATATTATGTATAGAAATAATAAGACCAGCCAGGTGCGGTGGCTCATGCCTATAATCCCAGGACTTTGGGAGGCTGAAGCAGATGGATCACCTGGGGTCAGGAGTTCAAGACCAGCCTGGCTGACATGAGGAAACCCAGTCTCTACTAAAAATACAAAAAATTAGCCAGACCTGGTGGCTCGTGCCTGTAATCCCAGCTACTCGGGAGGCTGAGGCAGGAGAATCACTTGAATCTTGGAGGAGTTTTTAGTGAGCTGAGGTCGCACCATTGCACCCCAGCTTGGGCAACAAGACAGAAACAACGTCTCAAAAGAAATAAATAAATAAACCAACCAAACAAACAAAACCCAAGAATAATAAGACCATTTGGAATTACTGGACTAATAGAATAGCTAAGGTTTCTATAGAGGCAATAAAATGTATTTTGAAAGAGCTGCTAACTATTGATGCTGACAGTATTTCATTCCTGTGAGTGACTCAAGCATATTATAAATAGCTAGTAAAAGCCTGGCCAACATGGCTACTAAAAATACAAAAAATTCACCGGACGTGGTGGCGCATGCCTCTACTCCCAGCTACTTGGAAGACTGAGGCACAAGAACCGACTGAGCCCTGGAGGCGGAGGTTGCAGTGAGCCGAGATTGTGCCACTGCACTCCAGCCAGGATGACAGAGAGAGACTCTGTCGCAAAAATAAAAATAAATAAATAAATAAATAAATACCTCGTAAAGGGAACGAAGCCTGTGGGGTTGAGCAAAATGTACCAGCTGTGCCTGCAGTGAGTATAACAGCTTTACGACTATGAGGAAACAATTCTTTTTTTTTTTTTTTTTGAGATGAAGTCTTGCTCTGTCGCCCAGGCTGGAGTGCAGTGGCATGATCTCGGCTCACTACAACCTCCACCTCCCAGGTTCAAGTGATTCTCCTGCGTCAGCCACCCAAGTAGCTGAGATAACAGGCACCTGCCACCACACCCAGCTAACTTTTGTATTTTTAGTAGAGATGGGGTTTCACCATGTTGGCCAGGCTGGTCTTGAACTCCTGACCTCAGGTGATTCACCCGCCTTGGCCTCCCAAAGAGTTGGGATTACAGGTATGAACTACTGCGCCCGGCCCCAGCCAAAATTTTTAATAGCAATGTAGAAAAAGAAAAAAACATGACAGGCGTGGTGGCTCATGACTGTAATTCCAGCACTTTGGGAGTCCGAGGCGAGCAGATCACCTGAGGTTAGGAGTTCGAGACCAGCCTGGCCAACATGGCGAAACCCCATCTCTACTAAAAATACAAAAATTAGGTGTACTGGCCCCACGCCTGTAATCCCAGCTACTTGGGAGGCTGAGGCAGGAGAATCGCTTGGACCTGGGAGGCAGACGTTGCAGTGAGCCGACATCATGCCACTGCACTCCTGCCTGGGCGACAGGGCAAGGCTCCATCTCAAAAAAAAAAAAAGTCAACAAGACAACCTAGTTTCATCCACAAATATGTTGCAATGGGGCAAAAGACAGAAAGAGGAACTCACAGACCAAAAGAGACTTAAGAAAACTGGCCTCGAGCAAATGCAATTGGGGACCTTGTTTGTATTTTTATTTATTTTTTATTTTATTTTATTTTTTGAGATGGAGTTTCACACTTGTTGCCCAGGCTGGAGTGCAGTGGCGTAATCTCGGCTCACTGCAACCTCCGCCTCCTGGGTTCAAGTGATTCTCCTGCCTCAGCCTCCTGAGTAGCTGGGATTACAGGCGCACGCCACCGTACCCGGCTAATTTTTGTATTTTTAGTAGAGACGGGGTTTTGCCATGTTGGCCATGTTGGTCTCGAACTCCTGACCTCAGGTGATGCGCCTGCCTTGGCCTCCCAAACTGCTGGGATTAGAGGCGTGAGCCACTGTGCCCGGCCCTGTATTTTTATTTATTTTATTTTTTTTTAGAACTAAAAGAGACTTACAGAAAACTGGCCTCAACCAAATGCAATTGGGGACCTTGTTTGTATTTTTATTTATTTTTTTATTCAGAACTAAAAATAAATGATCTATTGGGCGGGTGTGGTGGCTCATACCTGAAAGCCTAGCATTTTGGGAGGCTGAGGTAGGGGGATCATTTAAGCCCGGGACTTCACCAACCTGGGTAACATGGAGAAACTTCGCCTCTACAAAAAATACAGAAATTAGCTTGAGCGTGGGAGGCGGAGGTTGTAGTGAGCAGAGATTGCGTCACTGCACTCCAGCCTGGATGACAGAGCAAGACTCTGTCTCAAAACTATGGGGACAGTAAATAACAGATTAGCGGTTGCCAGGGGTTAGTGAGAAGAGAGGGATGAATAGGCAGTGCATGAATGACTTTTAGCGCAGTGAAACTACTCCACGTGACTGGCCGGGCGCGGTGGCTCACGCTTGTAATCCCAGCACTTTGGGAGGCTGAGGCGGGCGGATCACGAGGTCAGGAGATCGAGACCACGGTGAAACCCCGTCTCTACTAAAAACACAAAAAATTAGCCGGGCGTGGTGGCGGGCGCCTGTAGTCCCAGCTACTCGGAGAGGCTGAGGCAGGAGAATGGCGTGAACCCGGGAGGCGGAGCTTGCAGTGAGCCGAGACTGCACCACTGCACTCCAGCCTGGGCGACAGAGCAAGACTCCGTTTCAAAAAAAAAAAGAAACTACTCCATGTGATACTATATTGGTGGGTTCATGCCTTACATGTTTGTCCAACCCCACAGAACGTACAACAGCAAGAGTGAACCCTCATGTAAAGTACAGACTTCAGGAGAAAACGATATGTCAGTAGAGGTTCATAGATTTTTTTTTTTTTTTCAGATAGAGTCTTGCTCTGCTGCCCAGGCTGGAGTGCAGTGGCACGATCTTGGCTCAGTGCAACCTCCACCACCACCTCCTGGGTTCAAGCAATTCTCTTGCCTCAGCCTCCTGAGTAGCTGGGAGTACAGGTGCCTGCCACCATGCCTGGCTAGTTTTTGTATTTTTAGTAGAAATGGGGTTTCACCATGTTGCCCAGGCTGGTCTCGAACTCCGGACCTCCCAAAGTGCTGGGATTACAGGCATGAGTTACCGAGGTTCATAGATTCTAACACATGTATCACTGTGGTACAGGATGTGGTCAGCAAGGGAGGTTGTGCAGGGGGGTGGGAGGGAGGGGGATATAGGAGAACTCTGTATTTTCCACTCAACTTTGCTGTAAACCTAAAACTGCTCTAAACAAATTGAGCTGTTATCCTACTACTCAAGAGGCTAAGGGGAGGATCACTTGAGCCCAGGAGTTTGAGACCAGGCTGGGCAGCGGAGTAAGACGCCGTGTCTACAAAAAATTTTAAAATTAGCCAGGTGGCCAGGCGTGGTGGCTCACACCTGTAATCCCAGCACTTTCGGAGGCTGAGGTGGGTGGATCACCTGAGGTCAGGAGTTCGAGAACAGCCTGGACAACATGGTGAAACCCCGTCTCTACTAAAAATACAAAAATTAGCCGGGCGTGGTGGCGGGCGCCTGTAATCCCAGCTACTGGGGAGGCTGAAGCAGGACAATTGCTTGAACCCTGGAGGTGGAGGTTGCACTGAACCAAGATTGTACCATTGCACTCCAGCCTGGGTGACATAGTGAGACTCCTTCTAAAAAAAAAAAAAAAAAAAAATAGCCAGGTGACGTGGCAGAAGCCTATAGTCCCAGCTTCTACAGAGGCTGAGGTGGGAGGATCACTTGAGCCCGGGAGGTCAAGGTTGCCGTGAGCTGTAAGCACCACTACACTCCAGTGTGGGTGACACAGCGAGACCCAGTCCCCACCCCCACAAAAGAAGTCCTTTTGGGGATATTTAACTGCCTTTCACAAATGTGTCTGACTCATAATCTGTCTCACCATCTCAAGTCACACAGGCTAAGTAGAAACACTTTGCCAAACACCAGAATAACAATAATACGTTTTTCTTTTCTTTTTTCAGACAATCTTGCTCTATCGCCCAGGCTGGAGTGCAGTGGTGCAATCTCAGCTCAATGCACTCTGCCTTCCAGTTCAAGCAATTCTCCTGCCTCAGCTTCTACAGTAGCTGAGATTACAGGCGTGTGCCACCACACCTGGCTAATTTTTGTATTTTTTTCCTCTCAAATCTTAATTTTATTTTTTTCCTCAACAAGACCAAACTTGTAAATAACCAAGATTGTTCATGGTTTCAGACTCCTTTTTTTTTTTTTTTAAGTTCTAGGGTACATGTGCACAATGTGGTTTGTTACATAGGTATACATGTGCCATGCTGGGTTGCTGCACCCATTAACTTGCCATTTACATTAGGTATTTCTCCTAATGCTATCCCTCCCGCGGGCCCCTACCCCACAACAGGCCCCAGTGTGGGTGTGTGTTGTTCCCTGCCCTGTGTCCAATTGTTCTCATTGTTCAGTTCCCACCTATGAATGAGAACATGCGGTGTTTGGTTTTCTGTCCATGTGATAGTTTGCTGAGAATGATGGTTTCCAGCTTCATCCGTGTCCCTGCAAAGGATATGAACTCATCCTATTTTATGGCTGCATAGTATTCCATGGTGTATATGTGCCACATTTTCTTAATCCAGTCTATCATTGATGGACATTTGGGTTGGTTCCAAGTCTTTGCTATTGTGAATAGTGCCACAATAAACATACGTGTGCACGTGTCTTTATTTATTTATTTTTGAGACAGTTTTGCTCTTGTCACCCAGGCTGGAGTGCAATGGCTTGATCTCGGCTCATGGCAACCTCCGCCTCCGGGGTTCAAGTGATTCTCCTGCCTCAGCCTCCCAAGTAGCTGGGACTACAGGCGCCTGCCACAATGCCCAGCTAATTTTTGTATTTTTAGTAGAGAAGGGTTTTGCCATGTTGGGCAAGCTGGTCTCAAACTCCTGACCTCAACTGATCCGCCCGCCTCAGCCTTTCAAAGTGCTGTGCTGGGATTACAGGCGTGAGTCACTGTACCCAGCCAACTTCATTTTTTAAATTTTTACTTAAAAATAATATAGGCCAGCTGGGCGTGGTGGCTCACGCTTGTAATCCCAGCACTTTGGGAGGCCGAGGCGGGCGGATCACGAGGTCAGGAGATCGAGACCACGGTGAAACCCCGTCTCTACTAAAAATACAAAAAATTAGCCGGGCGTGGTGGCGGGCGCCTGTAGTCCCAGCTACTCGGAGAGGCTGAGGCAGGAGAATGGCATGAACCCGGAAGGCAGAGCTTGCAGTGAGCCGAGATTGCGCCACTGCACTCCAGCCTGGGCGACAGAGCGAGACTCCGTCTCGAAATAAATAAATAAATAAATAAATAAATAAATAAATAAATAAATAATATAGGCCAGGCGTAGTGGCTCATGTCTGTAATCCCAACACTTTGGGAGGCCGAGGCGGGCAGATCACCTGAGGTCAGGAGTTTGAGAGCAGCCTGACCAACAAGTTGAAACCCCGTCTCTACTAAAAATACAAAATTAGCCAGGTGTGGTGGCGTGCCCCTGTAATCCCAGCTACTCGGGAGGCTGAGGCAGGAGAATTGTTTGAACCCAGGAGGGGGAGGTTGCAGTGAGCCGAGATAGCACCAATGCACTCCAGCCTGGAGAACAACAGTGAAACTGTCTCAAAAATAAATAAATAAATAAATAAATAAATAATAATACGGACAGGATCTCCCTATGTTGCCCAGGCTGGTCTCGAACTCCTGGACTCAAGGGATCCTCCTGCCTCAGCCTCCCAAAGTGCTGGGTTTACAGGCAATGAGCCACTGCATCCAGCCAACAATAATATTGTATATTTATTTATCATTTTTTTTTGAGACGGAGTCTTGCTCTGTTGCTCAGCTGGAGTGCAGCGGTGCAATCTTGGCTCACTGCAAGCTCCATGTCCTGGGTTCATGCCATTCTCCTGCCTCAGCCTCCCGAGTAGCTGGGACTACAGGCACCTGCCGCCACACCCAGCTAATTTTTTTGTATTTTTAGTAGATGGGGTTTCACCGTGTTAGGCAGGATGGTCTTGATCTCCTGACCTCGTGATCCTCGTGGCCTCCCAAAGTGCTGGGATTACAGGCGTGAGCCGCCGTGCCCGGCCAATATTGTGTATTTATTAAGCACTTGTTTGCATGTCTTTCTGCTAAGCATTTCACAGACACCACCTCATGAGCTCTTTACGTGAGTCCTATGAGATAGCAAGTGTGAAGCTCCCGTAATGGAGGACTAAGGCCCAGAGAGGTGAAGCCATTTGCCTGAGGTCACACAAATGTGAAAGGGTGAAACTGGCAGTCTAATCTATGTGGCATGTGACCGCCCCTACCAAATACTTTGTGCATTCCACAAGTAGTTATTGGCCAGGAGCAATGGCTCACACCTGTAATCCCAGCACTTTGGGAGGTGGAGGCAGGTGGATCACCTGAGGTCAGTAGTTCAAGACCAGCCTGGCCAATAAGGTGAAACCTCAACTCTAATAAAAATACAAAAAATTAGCCAGGCGTGGTGGCGGTCACCTGTAGTCCCAGCTACTCGGGTGGCTGAGGCAGGAGAATGGTGTTAACCCAGGAGGTGGAGCTTGCAGTGAGCCTAGATCACGCCACTGCACTTCAGCCTGGGTGACACAGCAAGACTGTCTCAAAAAAAAAAAGTTAAAACAGTTGAATCCAGCTACCTCTGCAGTGTCTCATGCTAGCTGCTGTCCACAGGAGACCAGACTCCCAGCTAACCCACCTTTCTGAAAGAGGGCTCCAAAAATCACAGGCTCCAGCAGAGAAAACAGGAGTTTATTATCAGATAGTGGAGATGGTGGGCCTCAAGTTTGGAAGCTGGGGGATTTAAGGGCCGGATTAGTGCCCCTACAAATGTTGGGTCCCTCAAGATCATGGTTAGGCTCATGGCCATGGAAGAAAAGTAAGTTCACAGAGGTGGGGTCTCCAGACAGGAGTAAGGCACACGGTGTGGGTGAGGCTGACATCCCCCTCTTGTTTTCATCCTGGGGCAGGGAGCAGGAGGCTCCCTCTGCAGCCACTGCCTGGTCCAATCCTCCCAGGCAGGGCTGTCATTGTGCCTCAGCACACGCTGAACACTGAAGGAGCCTGGCCTTGGTACTTCTCATGGACTGTCTTCAGGATGGGTATGAGGTTCTCAAAGGTTGGGCGGAAGGACGCCTCTGTCTCCCAGCAGTTCTTCATGAGATGATAGACCTAGAAGGAAAAACCAGGGCTGGTGAGGGCTGCCCTCTCCACGGCAGGATGGTGGGGTCAGGGAAAGACAAAGGAAGTCTCACCTCACAGGGACATTTGTTGGGCCGTGGCAGCCTCTCCCCTCGTTCCAGCAACTCGGTGAGTCTCAGAACTGTCATCTGACCCTGAGCAACGCCTATGAGCTCAAGGAATTTCTACCGTATAAACAAGACAAGCTCTTTTCAAGAGGCAATGAAAGCCAGGCACGGTGGCTCATGCCTGTAATCCCAGCACTTTTGGAGGCTGATGCAGGTGGATCACCTGAGGTCAGGAGTTCGAGACCACCCTGGCCAACATGGTGAAACCCCATCTCTACTAAAAATACAAAAATTAGCTGGGCATGATGGCGGGCGCCTGTAATCCCAGCTACTTGGGACGCTGAGGCAGGAGGATCGTTTGAACCTGGGAGGCGGAGGCTGCAGTGAGCCAAGATTGTGCCATTGCACTCCAGCCTGGGCTACAAGTGTGAAACTCCGTCTCAAAAAAGAAAAAAAAGAAATCACTCTGCAACTTCGTGAAATCAACTGCATGGGTTCTAATCCCACCTCTTACACCTCTCAGCTGTGTGACTTTGAATTTGAGTTCACTTCTCTGGGCCTCAGTTTTCTCATCCGTAAAATAGGGTAATAACATCTGCCACCCGGGATTACTGTGAACGTTAAACTAATATTCATAGAGTAAGCCTGAGTCAGGTGTTTGCTGTTATTATTAAGCCTCACAGCAGATTGTTCTTACTGTCCAGAATTTTTTTTTTGAGACAGTCTCTCGCTCTTTCACCCAGGCTGGAGTGCAGTGGCACGATCTCAGCTCACTGCAACCTCTGCCTACCGGGTTCAAGCAATTCTCCCTGCCTCAGCCGCCTGAGTAGCTGGGATTACAGGCACGTGCCACCACGCCAGGCTAATTTTTGTATTTTCAGTAGAGACGGGGTTTCCATGTTGGCCAGGCTGGTCTCGATCTCCTGACCTCGTGATCTGCCCGCCTCGGCCTCCCAAAGTGCTGGGATTACAGGCGTGAGCCATCGCGCCCGGCCTATGCCTTTTTTTTTTTTTTTTTTTTGAGACGGAGTCTCGCTCTGTCACTCAGCTGGAGTGCAGTGGGGAGATCGCTCACTGCAAGCTCCGCCTCCCGGGTTCACACCATTCTCCTGCCTCAGCCTCCTGAGTAGCTGGGACTACAGGCGCTGGCCACCACTCTCGGCTAATTTTTTTTGTATTTTTAGTAGAGACGGGGTTTCACCGTGTTAGCCAGGATGGTCTCGATCTCCTGACCTCGTGATCCGCCCGCCTCGGCCTCCCAAAGTGCTGGGATTACAGGTATGAGCCACCGCGCCCGGCCGGGCCTATGCCTTTCTAATTGCTCTAGCAAACTCCAGGTGGGGCTGCGGGCCTGGCTCTCACCGTAGGGGGGCTCTGGCTGGAGTCACAGTGCGTCAGCAGCTCATACAGGGTCACCCCGAACGACCAGACATCGGACGCATAGTAGAACTTATACTCCTTCAGGCACTCTGGGGCATACCTAGGGGGAGGGGGGCACTCAGGCCTCGGGGGGACTGCACTGAGGGTTTGGGGATCAGACCAGGCTGAAGCCCTCACCGGAGACTTAAGGACCCTCTGGGCTCAGTTCGGACCCACCCTTAAGAGCGCAGCCTGAGCGGGGCGATGTGCTCATTGGCTAGGCCGCTCATTGGCTAGGCCGGGTTAACCCCGCCCACCAGGCCAAGCCGCACTCTATACACCGCCTCTTGCCTCCATAGGCCCCACCCCCGCACGGCTAGGCCCCGCCGCACTTCACTGGGATCATGCCCTGTCATGATACCCAGCATCCGTCTACTCCACCCCGCCTGTTCCAAGTGACCCCAGCACCCCCTCAGACTGCACCCCGCCTGGTCACCAGAACACGGGGCTGTCCCCATCCTCGCGCACGCGGTAGTACTCGTGGCCTTCGGGCACGGCTTTGGCTAGGCCAAAGTCCCCGATCTTGACCAGCCTGTCGTTGTCCAGAAGCACGTTGCGCGCGGCTAGGTCTCGGTGGATGTAGTGCTGCGCGTGCAGATAGGCCATGCCCTGGGGGCAGGGCAGGGCTTGTGAGTTTCAATGGGGCGGGGTTCGGCCGGGGGCGGCGGCAGGACCTGAGCAGCCAGGAGGGCTGGGGGACAGTCAGGTCAGGCCGGTGGCTCCCCGGCCGCTGGAGAGGGCCGGATGGCACGTGGCACCAAGCAAAAGGAGGCTGAGCCAGAAATTAGGGACGGAGCTAGACGAGCAAAGCTGGGCAGGAGGGCGAGTTGGGAGGGGCCGAGCCTGCTGTGCGTGGTCCCTTGGGAGGAGGGGGTGTGGCCAAGCGAGCCGAAAAATTCGGAGGTCAGTGCAAGGACAAGAGGGCCTGGGCAAATGAGCAGGGGCGGAGCGTGAGAGCCGACTGCACCGGATCGCTCTGGCCAGCGCAAGCTGAAGAGGAAGGGGCAAGCTCCGTAAGCAGGGGCGGGGCCGACCAACCTCGCAGATCTGCTGGGCGAAGAGCAGCAGCTGGGCCAGCCCGACGCTGTGCCGGGGCAGGTAGTCTCGGAGGCTGCCCAGGGGCACGTACTCCATGACCAGCTGCAGCGACTTCTCGCCTGCCGCGGAGAGGGGCGGCCCCGGTGGGGGACGATAAAGGGCGGGCCGGGGACCGCCTACCCTGAGCCCAGCAGAGCCCCTCCAAGGTCGGAAGGGAAGGCCAAGACCCGCGCACACTAGACCCAGTCCTCAGGTGGGATGGACACATCTAGAACCCCATTCTCACTTGAGGGAGCTGCTGGTGGCTCCCGTCCATCCTGGCCCCAGCAGGTAGCACCCCCTAGATGGGAAGGAGGCAGCCCGGCCACGCTCACCCAACTTCCAAGAACCGCATATGGCAGCCTGGGGTTGAGTCTCTAATTGGCTAGGCCAGACTGGCCCCGCCCACAAGGCCACACCCATGCTCTAACCATGCCCCCTCGAGTCTCTAGGACTCGCCGGGTCCCGCCCACCTTGGTCCTCGCAGCAGCCCTTGTACTTGACGATGTGCTCGTGATAGAGCGTGCGCAGAATGTCAATCTCCTGCTTCCAGCCCAAGCGGTGCTGGGGGCCGCAGTCTGCCTTGAGGGCTTTCACCGCCACCATCTCGCCAGTGCCGTCGTTGGTCGGATCGTAGCAGTACAAGCTGACCTTGCCGAAGTGACCCTGGTCGGGCGCACACGAGGGTCAGCTCCACCTCCCCAATCCCTGCACCACTCCCCATCCCCCGATTTCCCGTGCCACTCCTCCAGGCAGATCCTTTCGGAATACCCCAGGCCCCGCCTACTCCGCGCTATTAAGACTCCTTGGCACCTAGGCCTCCCTCAAAGCAGAGGGTCCCACCCACATCTCCTGAGAATCACCTTAGGTAGGAATTTATCCTCAACCCCCAAACTCCTCCCCGACCAGGTGGGCCTTTTAGCAGTCCAGGCCCCTCCCTCACCTCGCCCAGATCTCGGATCTTTTTCAAATAGCGCTTGTGGAAAACCGTAGGGTCTGACGCCAGTGAGTCCGGGTTCACAGTCAAGATGTCAGCAAGATCTGGAAGAGCTGCGGTGGGTAAAGGCCTGACCCCGATCCTTTCCCCAGCAGGCCCACACTTGGGAGTCACAAAGCCAGCCACAGCTACCCCAGGATCCGATTCCAGAGGTAAGAAAACTTTTTCCTGCAACAGCTGAAAGAGTCCACTTATTGTACAAAATGATGCAGAGTTGGCTGCATCAAAACTGACACCTGTTTGGGAGGCCGAGGCGGGAGGATCACTTGAGCTCAGGAGTTCAAGACCAGCCTGGACAACACGGTGAAACCCCTCTCTACAAAAAAGTTAAAAAAAAAAAAATTAGCCAGGTGTGGTGGCGCATGCCTGTGGTCCCAGCTACTCAGGAGGCTGAGGTAGGAGGATCGTTTGAGCCCAGGAGTTTTGAGGCTGCAGTGAGTCTGGGCCACAGAGAGAGACTGTTTCTTAAAAAAAAAGAAAAAAAAGAAAGAAAAAAAGAAAAAACAGAAAAACCTGACATCTGGAAGTTCTGAGATTGGGTAGAGGGCACAGATACTTCATAGAGAAAAGAGAAAAAATGGCCAGGCGTGGTGGCTCAGACCTGTAATCCCAGCACTTTGGGAGGCCAAGGCAGGAGGATCCCTAGAGCCCAGGAGTCTCGGGCTGCAGTGAGCCGTGATCGTGCCTGTGAATAGCCACTACACTCCTGCCTGGGCAACACAGCAAGACCTAGTCTTTAAAACAAAAAAAGAGAAAGAAAAATGTGATATGACCAGTTGAAAATGGCATATTAGGCCAGGTGTGGTGGCTCACACCTGTAATCCCAGCACTTTGGGAGGCTGAGGAGGGTGGATCACCTGAGGTCAAGAGTTTCAGACCAGCCTGGCCAACATAGTGAAACCCCGTCTCTACTAAAAATACAAAAATTAGCTGGGTGTGGTGGTGGACACCTGTAATCCCAGCTACTCGGGAGGCTGAGGCAGGAGAATTGCTCGAACCTAGGAGGCAGAGGTTGCAGTGGGCCGAGATCGCACCATTGCACTCCAGCCTGTGCAACAAGAGCAAAACTCCATCTCAAAAAAAAAAAAAAAGAAAAAGAAAAAGAAAGTAGGTCAGGCACAGTGGCTCACGCCTGTAATCCCAGCACTTTGGGAGGCTGAGGCGGGTGGATCACGAGGTCAAGAGATTGAGACCATCCTGGCCAACATGGTGAATTCCCATCTCTACTAAAAATACAAAAATTAGCCCGGCGTGGTGGTGGGCGCCTATAGTCCCAGCTACTCGGGAGGCTGAGGCAGAAGAATTACTTGAACCCGGGAGACGGAGGTTGCAGTGAGCCAAGATTGCACCACTGCACTCCAGCCTGGCGACAGAGTGAGACTCCGTCTCAAAAAAAAGAAAAAAGAGCATATTAATTTTTTTAAGAAAACAATACAAAAATTTTTTAAAAAGAAAAAAAAAACTGCAATGGTCTAATTCTCCAATCCAAAGTTGTGTCTCTCCCCAGCCAAAACATTAAGGAGGCCAGGTGCAGTGGCTCACGCCTGTAATCCCAGCAATTTGGGAGGCTGAAGCAGATAGATCATTTGAGGTCTAGAGTTTGAGACCAGCCTGGCCAACATGGCAAAACCCCACCTCTACTAAAAATACAAAAATTAGCCGGGCATGGTGACACACGCTTGTAATCCCAGCTACTTGGGAGGCTGAGGTAGGAGGATTGCTTGAACCTGGGAGGTGGAGGTTGCAGTGAGCCAAGATCACGTCACTGCACTCCAGGCTGGGCGACAGAGCAAGATTCCATCACAAATAAATAAATAAATACATTAATGAGAGCTCAGGGCAGCCAGGCAGGGCATGCTTATGAACGCCACTGCAAGAAATTGGCACACACCACAAACCACTGTGCAGAGACCTCTCGTGCGCTGTAGGCATACAGCAGGGATCCCAGCCCCCTCCCACTTCCCCAGGGTCCCAGCACTGGGACAGAGCTCACTGTGGGGCTGCAGCCGGGTGAGGTCACGCAGGATGGTGCGGAATGATGGCCTCTGGGTTGGCTCATAGGTCAGACACTGGCTGGTGAGTGTGGCCAGCTCTGGGCAGGAGGGCTCAGGCAGCCGGTGCTGCCTCTGGTAGAAATGCTCCTTCTGTTGGGAAAGGGACCCAGAGAAGTCAACATCCTCCCTTCGCCCCCACCCCTTCCCCAAGAGGCAAAGTCAAGTCCTCAGAGTGGACCGCCAGGTGCCCGCTCTTATCAGTCCCATTATACAGATGAGGCAACTGAGGCTCCACAAAGTGGGAGGATGTGCTCACAGCTGCAGAGCCAGGACTGGGACCCAGGTCCAGTGATTATGCAGAGCTGGAGTGTCACAGTCAGCCTCCTGCCCCGAGGTCCCCTCCCGCCCCTCCTGTAGACCACAGCTCAATACACTGAAGCCTCAGCCTTTGCACGGGCCATGCACTCTGCCTAGGCTGCCCTTCCTAGCCAGGCTCATTGGCATAATTCTACACTTAGATAAAACCTCTTCTGGGGCTGGGCACTGTGGCTCATGCCTGTAATCCCAGCACTTTGGGAGGCCGAGGTGGGCGGATCACCTGAGGTCAGGAGTTTGAGACCAGCCTGACCAATATTATGAAACCCCGTCTCTACAAAAAATACAAAAATTAGCCGGGTGTGGTGGCATGCGCCTGTAATCCCAAGGGAGGCTGAGGCAGGAGAATCGCTTGAACCCAGGAGGCGGAGGTTGCAGTGAGCTGAGATCACGCCATTGCATTCCAGCCTGGGCAACAAGAGTGGAACTTCGTCTCCAAATAAAAACACCACACTCACGAACCTCCTCTGGGAAGCCTTGTCTGACCCCACTGCTGGGTGAGGCGCATCCTCAGCCCCTCTTCCTGACTCTGCAGCCTGGGCGTCTCCCATCGCTGCCCTGGTCACTCTGCCTAAAACTGAAATCAAGTCTCTTACTTGCCTTCTGTGTGCCAGGCACAAGTGACTTCCACAAAGACCTAAAAAGGCTGGGACTACATTGAGCCCTGGCGAGTGGCCCACCTGCTGGTAGCCCAGAGAGACTTGAAGTCACGAGGCCAGAGGGGAGGCAGCTTTGAGCTCTGATTCTGTCCTCTGGATTTCTTGGAGGGGCCCCCACTGTGGGGAGGGCCCAAGGGTCTCCTAGACATACCTCGGAGGGGTTGCGGCTCTGCAGAGGGGCCTCTCCGTCAAAGCAGATCTCCAGGAGGGTGGCGCCAAACCCCCACTTGTCCATGGCAGTGCTTAGGCTGTTGGGCCCACCTGGTAGGCATTCGGGGGCCATCCAGGGGATCCTCTCCACCCGCTCTGGGAGGCCAAGGTCAGAGGTCACCAAGTGTGAAAGGAGCAGGGGAAACTCCCCCACTGTGCCACAGTCCCTTGGGTACTCACCCTCCCTGGAGAGGGCGCCCAGGCTCACGCCGGGATCACTCAGCTTGATGAAGGGGCTGGTGCCCTCTGCCAGCCCCAGCCGGGCCAGCAGGATGTTCCGGCCACACACATTACCATGAACAAGGTTCTTGTTCTCCTGAGGTGGGCAGGAGAGGGGGTGTGGCCACTCAGGAGGGGCACAGATGCCAACCCCAAACCTGGTCCCCATAAGGACAGCCAATGTGAAAAGGACAACTGTGACCATCACTGGGTTTCTGTTTTGTTTTTTGGGGGGTTATTTTTTTCTTTTCCTTTTTTTTTTTTTTTTTTTGAGACAGGGTCTCACTCTGTCTCTCAGGTTGGAGTATAGTGGCACAAACATGGCTCACTGCAGCTTCAAACTCCTAGGCTCAAGCCTTCCAAGTAGCTAGAATTACAGGTGCACATCACCACGGCCTGGCTAATTCTTAAATTTTTGGTAGAGACGGGGTCTAGCTATGCTGCTGCCCAGGCTGGGGTGCAGTGGTGTGATCATAGCTTACTACGGCCTCAAATTCCTGGGCTCAGGCGATCCTCCCACCTCAGCTTACTGAGTACCTGGGCCTACTGGTGCAAGTTACCACATTGGCTAATTTTTTTTGTATTTTTCATAGAGGCAAGGTTTCGCCATATTGGCCAGGCTGGTCTCAAACTCCTGACCTCAGGTGATCCACCTGCCTTGGCCTCCCAAACTGCTGAGATTACAGGTGTGAGCCACCACGACTGGCTATTTGTTTATTTTTTAAAGAAGGGACCAGCTGGGCATGGTGGCTCACGCCTGGAATCCCAGCACTTTGGGAGGCTGAGGCGGGTGGATCACGAGGTCAGAAGTTCCAGACCAGCCTGACCAACATGGTGAAACCCCATCTCTACTAAAAATACAAAAATTAGCTGGGCGTGATGGCAGGAGCCTATAATACCAGCTACTTGGGAGGCTGAGGCGGGAGAATCATTTGAACCCGGGAGGCGAAGGTTGCAGTGAGCTGAGATCATGCCATTGCACTCCAGCCTGGGTGACAGGGCGAAACTCCATCTAAAAAAAAAAAAAAGAATAAAAAAAGATGGGGTCTCGCCCTGTTGCCCAGGCTGGTCTCGAACTCCAGGGCTCCTGGCCCTCCCTGACAGACCCAGGCCCCACACACAGGCCACACACCAGGTAGCTGAGGGCACTGGCCAGCTGCTGGGCCACCATCATCTTCCAAGCCATGGGCACATGGCCCCGCTCCCTCCGCAACCACACATCCAGGGGTCCGTGCTCCACGTACTCTGTCACCATGATATCTGTAAAGACACAGCTGTTCTGGGGCAACCTGCCTGCTTCTGCCCTCTGGATGGCGGGGAATGTGGGGAGATGCCAGGGAGGGACTTGGCATGTGGCTGGGGATGTGTCAGGGCAGAGGTGTGGGTGGAGTTTGGTCTGGGTTGAAAGTGAGTTTGGGGAGAGAAGAAATGCGGAATGCAGCAGAGGCAGCAGTGGATGAGGGCATTGGGGTCCAGGTGGGGTGGGGCATGGAAGAAGTTGAAGTTCAAGAGAGAAAGGTGGGCTGGGCGTAGTGGTTCACGCCTGTAATCCCAGCACTTTGGGAGGCTGAGGCGGGTGGATCACCTGAGGTCACGAGTTCAAGGGCAGCCTGCCCAACATGATGAAACTCCATCACTACTTTTTTTTTTTTTTTTTTTTGAGACGGAGTCTCGCTCTGTGGCCCAGGCTGGAGTGCAGTGGCGCAATCTCGGCTCACTGCAAGCTCCGCCTCCCGGGTTCACACCATTCTCCTGCCTCAGCCTCTCCGAGTAGCTGGGACTACAGGCGCTTGCCACCACGCCCGGCTAATTTTTTTGTATTTTTAGTAGAGACGGGGTTTCACCATGGTCTCGATCTCCTGACCTTGTGATCCACCTGCCTCGGCCTCCCAAAGTGCTGGGATTACAAGCGTGAGCCACCACGCCCGGCCTGAAACTCCATCACTACTAAAAAGAAAAAATACAGCCGGGCGCGGTGGCTCACGCCTATAATCCCAGCACTTTGGGAGGCTGAGGCGGGCGGATCACAAGTTCAGGAGTTCGAGACCAGCCTGGTCAATATGGTGAAACCCCAACTCTACTAAAAATACAAAAAAATTATGGTGAAACCCCATCTCTACTAAAAAGACAAAAAAATTAGCCAGGCTTGGTAGTGGGCGCCTATAGTCCCAGCTACTTGGGAGGCTGAGGCAGAATGGTGGGAGATGGAGCTTGCAGTGAGCTGAGATCACATCACTGCACTCCAGCCTGGGCGATAGAGCAAGACTCCGTCTCAAAAAAAAAAAAAAAAAATTAGCTGGGCGTGGCGGCACATGCCTGTAATCCCAGCTATTCGGGAGGCTGAGGCAAGAGAATTGCTTGAACCCAGAAGGCGGAGCTTGCAGTGAGCCGAGATCACGCCACTGTACTCCAACCTGGGTGACAGAGTGAGACTCTGTCTCAAAAAAGTTAAAAAAAAAAAAAAAAAAAAAAAAAGAGATAAAGGTGGCAGGGTACAGTGGCTCATGCCTGTATCCTGTCACTTTGGGAGGCTGAGGCGGGAAGATCCCTTGAGCCCAGGAGTTTGAGACCAGCCTAGGCAACATAGTGAGACCCTATCTCTACAAAAAAATTTTAAAAATCAGCCGGGTGTGATAGCACACGCCTGTCATCCCAGGTGCACAAGAGGCTGAGGCGGAAGGATCGCTTGAGCCCGGGAGGTCAAGGCTTCAGTGAGCCATGATGGCACCACTGCATTGCAGCCGGGGCAACAGAGGGAGACCCTAGTCTCACAAAAAGAGAGATAAAGGTGAGCCTACAAAGTAAGCAACTAGGGATGGGGGGGATGGGCATGGATAAGCAGAGGCTAAGGGCTTGAGGTTGGGGTATAAGTGATGTTTGGGTACCAGAGTAGTCAGAGGGATGTGGGTCAGGGTGTTGGCCAGGGTCCAGGGGAAAGTGGGGGAGATGCACACACACACAGGGGGGTTGAGGGATGGGTGGGTCTAGGGTTGTTCCATACAAGGGCTTTATTTTTTTTTATTTTTTATTTTTTTTGAGACAGAGTCTCGCCCTGTCGCCCAGGCTGGAGTGCAGTGGTACAATGCTCACTGCAGCCTTGAACTCCTGGGCTCAAGTGATCCTCCCATTTCAGCCTCCCAAGTAGCTAGGACTACAGGCACAAGTCACCATGGCTGGCCCTGATTTTTAAATTTTTTGTAAAGATAAGGTCTGGCCATGTTACCCAGGCTGGTCTTGAACTCCTAGGTTTAAGCAATCCTCCCACCTCTGCCTCCCAAAGTGCTGGGATAGGTGTGAGCCACCACACCTAGCCTATACAAGGAGTTTTGAGCTACCTGCAGAGGAAAGGAAGAGGTGGGGTTAGGCAGGGTTGGATGTGCAGGGGCTGAGGTCTAGGAGGATCAGCACACATCAGCGGTGGAGTGTGCCTGAGGCCATAGTGCTGATGGGGCCAGGGGCAGATGGGGGCTGGACTGTAGAGGTTGTTTGGGAGGTTGATGGAAATGGGGATGTAGTTGGGAATCAGGGTGGGGGTTGAGACTGAGGGCAGGTGAGGGTTGAGGTGTTGGGATGTAAGTTATGGGCTGGAATATTGTTAGGGGTTGGGGTCTAGGTTGAAGGTCAAGGTGTAGCCCGGGATCAGAGTACAGGTGAGAGTCGAGAAATAGGCATAGGTTGGGGTGCAGGTCGAGGGTTGGGGTACAGATCAGGGAGTAGGTATAAGTCGGGGTGGCCTGCCAAAGGGGGATGGGTATGGCGGGACCCACTCACTTTCAGGACCACGCACACAGACGCCATGCACGAAGGCCAGGTGCGCGTGGGAGACCTGGCTCATGAGGCTGGCTGTCTCGTAGAAGGCCTGTGGGGACCAGGCAGGTCAGGTGGCTGCAAAGCCGACCCCTCCCATCCCACCTCCTCCACAGACACACCCCTCCCATCCCACCTCCTCCGGCCACCTCCTCCACAGACACACCCCCAGGCCTGGCCCTGCCCACTCACCAGGGCAATGTCATGGTGACTAGGGTCCAGCACTTTGAGCACCACTCGTAGCTCCTGCCCACGGTCCCTGCCAGGCACGAGGGGGTCCTCGTCATCCATCTTGCCCTCCTCAGGGTCCCCGCTGCCCTCCACTCGCAGGCGGCCCTCATACACATTGGTCCTTGTGCCCTGGCCCAAGTGGGACAGCTGCGGGATCATGTGGCACAGAATACGGCCATGGTGAAAGTTAGCAGCTGATCTCCCAAGGCCCCCAGCACCCACATCCCCATGGGCCCTGCCCTTGCCCCGGGCCCCTTCCCTGCACCCACCTGGGTGATCTCCTTCTGGTCAACCCGGTGGAAGCTGAGCTGGCTGAGGTTGAATGTCCTGGTGCTGGCCCGAGCCCCCCGCATGATGATGAGATTGGAGGTTTCTGGGGGCAGGTGTCAAGTCATGGAGGGCGGGCCTTGGGGAGAGATGCCACATCCCACCCAGAGGTCCCCCTATCGTCGAACCTCCTGGTTGGGGCAGGCAACAGCGACGCAGAGAGAAGCAGTCATCCCCGGCCCTCAGCAAGCAGCCCTGCAAGGCAGCCCCAAGTTCCCGAACGCTGGGGAAGGACCGGCCCCAGCCCTCCAGCACGAAGGCCCCGTTCTGCTGCTCAATGGGGAACTTCCGGAGCCGCAAGCTCTGCATGCCGTCTGGTGCCTGGCAGGAGGTGGCAGAGGTGGGAGCAGTGAGCAGGGGACCAGGCAGGGAACGTATCCAGCCCTAGCCCCAGCCCCCAGCCCTGGGCTCACCTGGCTACGCTGGGCCACTGTGAGGATCAGGCGGTAGGGGTGGCTGGTGCTCCAGTGAATGAGGTACAGGCCGTCCTCGGGCCGTAGCTTGGCCTGCACAAATGGCTCCCTGGAAGGGGGTCCAGGGGTACTATCAGGCCACCTGGGGCCACTGCTGGACCCATACCCGGGAACAATGACACTCATTACCTGCTTAGAGGGCACACACACAGCTAGGACAAGTGTCAGACACAGCCACTCTTGTGGGGACACTAATTCTGGACACACAGCCACTTACATGGAGACACAATGCAGCAGCAGGCACACACCTGCTTTTTTGTTTATTTGTTTGTTTTTTTGAGACGGAGTTTCCCTCGTCACCCAGGCTGGAATGCAGTGGCGCTATCTCGGCTTATTGCAACCTCCGCCCACCCGGGTTCAAGCAATTCTCTTGCCTCAACCTCCCGAGTAGCTGCGATTACAGGTCCCTGCCACCATGCCCAGCTAATTTTTATATTTTTAGTAGAAAGGAGGTTTCACCATGTTAGCCAGCCTGATCTCAAACTCCTGACCTCAGCTGATCTGCCAGCCTCAGCCTCCCAAAGTGCTGGGATTACAGGCATGAGCCACTGTGCCCGGCTACCTGCTCTCTCTTTTTTTTTTTTTTTTTTTTTTTTTTTTTGAGACAGGGTCTTGCTCTGTTGCCCAGGCTGGAGTGCAGCGGTGCAATCTTGGCTCGCTTCAGCTTGGACTTCCCAGGCTCAAGAGATTCTCCCACCTCAGCCTCCTGAGGAGCCAGGATTACAGGTGTGTCCAGCTAATTTTTGTGTTTTCAGTAGTTAAGAGACCTTGCTACGTTGCCCAGGCTGCTCTTGAACTCCTGGGCTCAAGTGATTCTCCCACCTCGGCCTCCTAAAGCGCTGGGATTACAGGCGTGAGCCACCACACCCAGCCTACTCCTGCTCTTGTACTTGATGCCAGACAGGACCTGACAAGGTGACACACACTCCAAGATAGGAAACAGCCATCAGGAGCCGGATGGGCGCACACCCAGCCACGGCCACCACCACTCACAAGGGTGACACACGGTGGATGGCCAATCACACAAGCAAAGGACAACGATCCCAGACACAACTAATCACCCAGTGTGACAGGGTAACATAGGGGCCGGGGCATCCCAGACACAGAGGTGACACAAACATGCACTATAAGGTGTCATGGCCACATAGGTCCAGACACCTACATGTGCAGTGGCTGACACACATGGTCCCCAAACACCTGTCTGTATGGAGGCAGCACACATATAGCCTTGACAGCAGGCACAGCCACAGGCCTCACAAGGTGAAATGGCCACTTCCCCCTCCCCTGGCATCACAAGTAGGACAAGGCACAGAGAGTCACAGGGGCAGTGACCAGACAAGGAGACAGTCACGAATCATGACTTGGCAGCACACAGGACAGCCACACACACCCCTGCACCTGATGATGACGTAAGTACCGACAACTTCACACCCTCAGGCCCACAAGTCACACACAGGACTGCTGAGACAGTGACCCACAAGTTACCAGCACAGGCAGCCACCTGCAGAGGTGGAAGCATCCAACATACCCCTGAATGGTCACCAGCGTCAGGGTAACACACAGTCCCATGAAAATCACCAGTTCTGTGCAGTGACAACCTCAACACACAATGACAGTCATGGCCGGGCATGGTGGCTCATGCCTGTAATACTAGCACTTTGGGAGGCGAAGGCAGGTGGATCACCTGAGGTCAGGAGTTCGAGACTAGCCTGGCCAATCTGATGAAACCCCATCTCTACAAAAATACAAAAATTAGCCTGGCGTGGTGGCGAGCACCTGTAGTCCCAGGTAGTCAGTCGGGAGGCTGAGGCAGGAGAATCGCTTGAACCCGGGAGGCGGAGTCTGCAGTGAGCTGAGATCACGCCACTGCACTCCAGTTTGGGCGACAAAAAATAAAAAAAAATAAGACGTGCACCTACACACACACCCTGCACAGCCCCTAGGGCTCACAGTCTAGTTGGCACCCTTGGCGGTGGCCCCCAGAGCCCCCCACCCAGCACTCACAGCAGAGGTCCGTGGATCCCATCCCGGATGCTCATCACCAGCCGTGGGGGAGCCACCTCATGGCACAGGTAGTGGCTGGAGTCGGCCGTCAGGCGGAAATAGCCATCCACCAGCGACACGAAGGACAGCGCCGCAGCCCGGGAAGGCAGACTCAGCTCCTGCCAGCCAGGGGCGCATCAGGTGGGTGTCCTCCCAGCCCATGACGGCCCCTAGCCCAGTCCCCACCCTGGGCCTCACCAGGCACTTGTTGTCCTGCCGGTGGATGCTGACACTGCGCTCTTTCAGCACCACGTGGGTGATGTCCCGGAAGTCGCAGAAGTAGGCCCACAGTGGCTCCTGCGGCCTGTCCGCCGGCTGGCCAACTGCCTTGTGAGCCTTGGCCTTCTTCCCAGACAGGCTGGCTTGGAGGTTCCTGCCACTGCTACCACTAGAAGCCTGAACACCCAGCAAGTGGGGCAGAGGATGGAGAGGGCAATGCCCGTTTATACCTCCTGCACTTTCCCCTGGGGAGAGACTGGAGCCAGAAGGGCCAGGCACCAACCTGGGTTGACCTCCCAAGTCCCAGTGTCACAGGTGGGATGGAGACCCACCCCAAAAACATACACATGCTGGAAGCCGTACCCTTAGGGAGGGCAGAGAGCAGAATCCTGACCCCCTCACACCCAGGTGCCAGTCCCCAGATGAAGGGGTTCCTTGGAGGTGCAGACCCCAGAAATAAGGTCCCCAGGGGGTAAGCAGATGGAGGACCTTCTCCAAGAAACTGGCCCCAGCGGACAGGTGCCCCAGAGCCATGTGGGGAGAGGGCTCAGGTCAGCCACCCTCAGAGGCTAGGGCCAAGGATGAAAAGAGACCCCCAACCCAGCCCAACCTGAACCCCCGGGGTGGAAGAGGTACCTTACTCACCTCCTCCTTGTTCACCTCCTCCTGTACTGGCCACCACTGGATGCCACCAGTGCCTGTCACCAGCACCTCGTGGGTTGGGGGCCCAGCAGCAGACTCAGGGCCAGGGTCTGTAGGGGCCTCCCCACTGTCCCTGATATAGCAGGGCTCCCCCTCGGCCTGGGCCAGCAGCCTCAGGTGGCACACGGGCACACGCTCTGTGCCGAAGCGGGGTGCCAGCCGCTCGAGTGTGGCTAGGTATTTGACCATGACCATCTGCTGGGAGAGTCGGCCCGGCTGGAAGTCCCGCAGGAACCTGCGGAAGACGTTCCGAAGGCGCAGCCGGGTCAGGGCGCTGTGCTGACGGATATGCCGACGGAAGGAGCGCGGGATGCAGTCCTTGAAGCTGAGGGGAACACAGGGAGGGGCTGGTCAGGGACCTGGGTTGTAGGCCCAACTGGGTGACACAGGGCAAGTGGCTTAACCTCTTTGAGCCTCAGCTGCCTCATCTGGAAAACAGGCACACTAGCCAGGTGTGACTTGAGCCTGTAGTCTCAGCTACTTGGGAGGCCAAGGCGGAAGGATCGCTTGAGGTCAGGAGTTCGAAACCAGCCTGGCCAACATGATGAAACTTAGTCCGTCTCTACTAAAAATACAAAAATTAGCTGGGCGTGATGGCGGGCACCTGTAATCCCAGCTATTCGGGAGGCTGAGGAAGAAGAATCTCTTGAACCTGGGACGCAGAGGTTGCAGTGAGCCGAGATTGCGCCACTGTACTCCAGCCTAGGTGACAGAGAGAGACTGCAGCTCAGAAAAAAAAAAAAAGTAGAGGCACGGCAATATGCGAAGTCCACCCTGGCTCCCAGATGCTCAGGACACTTCCCCCTGCCTACACAGCATCCCCACCCCATTCCCAGACACCTGGTCTTCTTGGCCACCTCCTCCAGGGGGATGCCATGGCGGAGAGCGAGGTGACAGAGGTGCAGAAAGGCCATGCCCAGGCTCTCATTCTTAAAGTGGTGGATCTCCTCCTCGCTCGACAGCTCCCACAGTGATGCCACGTCATTCACAAACTCATGCTTGCCCTGGGAACAGGAAATTGAGCAGCAAGGGAGGTGTGAGAATGCGTTCCTGTCTAGCCCAGAGGTATCCAATCTTCTGGCTACCCTGGACCACAATGGAAGAAGTGTCTTGGGCCCTACATAAAATACACTAACACTAATGATAGCTGATGAGCTAAAAAAAAAAAAAATATCGCAGGCCGGGCATGGTAGCTCACGCCTATAATCCCAGCACTTTGGGAGGCCAAGGCGGGCGGGTCACCTGAGGTCAGGAGTTTGAGACCAGCCTGACCAACATGGAGAAAACTCGCCTATACTAAAAATACAAAATTAGCCGGTGTCGTGGCGCATGCCTGTAATCCCAGCTACTCAGGAGGCTGAGGCAGGAGAATCACTTGAACCCGGGAGGCAGAGGTTGCAGTGAGCCGAGATCGTGACATTGCACTCCAGTCTGAGCAACAAGAATGAAACTCCATCTCAAAAAAAAAAAAAAATCGCAGCAAAATCTCAGAATATTTTAAGACAGTTTAGGAATTTGTGTTGGGCTTCATTCAAAGCTGTCCTGGGCAGCATGCAGTCTGCAGGCCAGGGGTTGGACAAGCTTGCTCTAGCCAGAGAACTCTAATTTCCTGCGTCTCACCACCTTGAGGAGGGGAGAGACCACCATTTACTGGAAAGGCCAAATACACAGCATACACCCCTCCTCTAGTCAATCTTGTGCCTGTGGCAGATATTACTAATCAATCACAGCACTCTTTCCCCTTCAACCTGAACTCTTGGCTGGGCATGGTGGCCCACACGTGTAATCCCACACTTTGGGAGGCTGAGGCAGGTGAATCACTTGAGGTCAGGAGTTTGAGACCAGCGTGGCCAACATGGTGAAACCCTGTCTTTAGTAAAAATAGAAAAATTAGCCAGGGGTGGTGGTGGGCTTCTGTAATCTCAGCTACTTGGGAGGCTGAGGTGGGAGAATTGCTTCAACCTGGGAGGTGGAGGTTGCAGTGAGCTGAGATCACGCCACTGCACTCCAGCCTGGGCCACAGAGCAAGACTCCATTTCAAAAAAAAAAGATCCCCAGATGGCATGAGTTGAAACCTATTAGCTATATTGAATCAGGGAGGGAAATGGGGGCTCCTCAACTGCCCCTAAGTCTCCCACAAATAGTCTTGCCCCCCGAGCCCTGCTCATACCTGCTCAAAGAGGTACTCAAATGAGGCTGGGTCCAGGAGTTGCATCCCCTGTGCTGTGTGATCTGAGGATGCCTCGGTTCCTGGGGGCCCACAACGGTACACAGCCGGTTCCTGAGGATTCATGCCATGCCAGTTCCGGAAATAAAACCTGCAGGAAGGAGGGACGCAGCTGGGGCTTAGCACAGAGTCAGACCAGCTTCAGCACAGGAGGGGATGAGCTTTGCAAAGGGGTCTCCACCCACCTTATGCGGAAATATAGCATCAGACTTGCGTCTCTGGGGATCTCCAGGATGTGGTTTGGGGGCAACCAGACTTGGGCTTGAGCATCGAAGAGGGCGAAGAGATTGAAACAAGGAGGAGTGATACCTGGACCAGGGGAGAAACGAGGTCAGGGGTCACATCATGTGCTACCATCAGCCCCAAAGACCCCATGTCTGCCTTCACACTCCCTCTGAGGCCCCCTCCCTGACCTGTAGCTTCAGTCTCACGTTGCCCCTGGGCAGAGGACAGTGCATATGTTGCCCATGCTGTGGCCTCACAGGACTACATTTCCCAGCCTCCCTTGCAGCTAGGATGGGGTCAATTGCACTGGTTTCTGGCCAAAGGGCTGGGCACATTTCCAAGACTGGAAATAAATCCTCTTGCCACCTTCACCATCCGAGGTATGTTGAAGGCTTCTTGTGCCAGATGGTGAAGCTATAAGACAGAGGTGAACCATCCAACCTGTACTTGATTTTAGGTAAACCTTTTTTTTTGTTTTTTGAGATGGAGTCTTGCTGTTGCCCAGGCTGGAGAGCAGTGACGCGATCTCGGCTCGCTGCAACCTCCGCCTCCTGGGTTCAAGTGATTCTCCCGTCTCAGCCTCCTGAGTTGCTGGGATTATAGGTGTGTGCCATCACCCCGGCTAGTTTTTGTATTTTTAGAAAAGACGAGATTTTGCCATGTTGGCCAGGCTGGTCTCAAACTCCTGACCGCAGGTGATCCGCCCACCTTGGCCTCCCAAAGTGCTAGGATTACAGGCATGAGCCACTGTGCTCGGCCGATTTTAGGTAAACCTTGATTGTCTTAAGATTTGGGGGGATTGCTTATTCCTGCAGCAAAACTAATCCTAGCCTGACCCACATAACTCTACAAACTGCTGCAATTGTCCGGCATCTCCCTGAACTCCAGCCCCAAAGAAACATCCAGTCACCTCCTGGCTGTCTCCCCCTGGACATCACAGCCCCCTCCTTAGATATGCCTTGTTCCAAACAACACATCTTATCTGTGGTCGGCAAACTCCAACCTTCCCTTCCTCTGCCCATTTTTTTTTAAGGGTCAGGGTCTTTCTTTACCACCCAGGTTGCAGTGCAGTGCTGCAATCCTAGCTCACTGTAGCCTCAACCTCCAGGGCTCAAGCGATCCTCCCACCTCAGTCTCTGGAGTTGATGGGATTATGGGTATGAGCCAGGGTGTGTGGCTTCTGCCCAGTTCTTCAAACCAGGAACTTGGTCCTTATCTTCAACCTCTCCCACCCGCTCCAAAACAGATCGGTCACCAAGACCTGCTCTTCCTGCACACTCCATGTCCTGGGGATCCATCCACCACTGTCAAATGCAAACCTCAACCCCAATCCAGTCTCCAGACTTGCTGTAATTTCCCACACCAGCTACCCAGGGCATCTTTCTTTCTATTGATGTCATTTAAAAATTGTATCTGTCGGCCCGGCGCAGTGTCTCACGCCTATAATCCCAGCACTTTGGGAAGCTGAGGTGGGCGGACCACGAGGTCAGGAGATAGAGACCACCTTGGCTAACACGGTGAAACCCCGTCTCTACTAAGAAATACAAAAAATTAGCCAGGCGTGGTGGCGGATGCCTGTAGTCCCAGCTACTCGGGAGGCTGAGGCAACAGAATGGCGTGAATCCAGGAGGTGGAGCTTGCAGTGAGCGCAGACTGCGCCACTGCACTCCAGCCTGGGCGACAGAGCGAGACTCTGTTTCAAAAAAAAAAAAAAAAATTGTATCTGTCAGCTGGGTGCAGTGGCTCACGCCTGTAATCCCAGCACTTTGGGAAGCTGAGGCAGGCGGATCACGAGATCAGGACTTCAAGACCAGCCTGGCCAATATGGTGAAACCACATCTCTACTAAAAAATACAAAAATTAGCCAAGCGTGGTGGCGTGCACGTGTAGTCCCAGCTACTCAGGAGGCTGAGGCAGGAGAATTGCTTGAACACAGGAGGCAGAGGTTGCAGTGAGCTGAGATCATGCCACTGCATTCCAGCCTGGGCAACAGAGTAAGACTCCATCTCAAAAAAAAAAAAAAAAAAAAAGAAAAGAAAAAAAAATTGTATCTGTAGGGCAGGCATGGTGGCTCATGCCTGTAATCCCAGCACTTTGGGAGGCTGAGGTGGACAGATCACCTGAGGTCAGGAGTTCAAGACCAGCCTGGCCAATATGGTGAAACCCGTCTCTACTAAAAATACAAAAATTAGGCCAAGTGCAGTGGCTCATGCCTGTAATTCCAGCACTTTGGGAGGCTGAGGTGGACAGATCATCTGAGGTCAGGAGTTCGAGACCAGTTTGGCCAGCATGGTGAAATCCCGTCTCTATTAAAAAAAAAAAAAATAGCTGGACCTGGTGGCATGCACCTATAATCCCAGCTACTGGGGAGGCTGAGGCAGGAGAATTGCTTGAACCCGGGAGGCGGAGGTTGCAGTGAGCCAAGATCGTGCCACTGAGCTCCAGCCTGGGCGGCAGAGTGAGATCTAAAAAAAAAAAATTGGCTGGCCATGGTGGGGTGCGCCTTCAGTCCCAGCTACTCCGGAGGTTGACGTAGGACAATCGCTTGAACCTAGGAGGCGGAGGGTGCAGTGAGCCGAGATTGTGCCACTGCACTCCAGCCTGGCGACACAGCAAGACTGTCTCAAAAAAAAAAAAAAAAAAAAAAAAACAAATTATATCTGGCTGGGTGCAGTGGCCCACGCCTATAATCCCAGCGCTTTCGGAAGCTGAGGCAGGTGAAGCACTTGAGGTCAGGAGTTTGAGACCAGCCTGGCCACCATGGCAAAACCTCGTCTCTACTAAAAATACAAAAATTAGCTGGGTGTGCGGGTGCGCACCTGTAATCGCAGCTACTCAGGAGGCTGAGGCAAGAGAATTGCTTGAACCCGGAGGCAGAGGTTGCAGTGAGCCAAGATCACGCCGCTGCGCTCCAGCCCGGGTGAAAGAGTGAGGCTCTGTCTAAAAAAAAAATAATAAAATAATATAAATAATTTTATCTAACGCTGGGTATGGTGGCTCACATCTGTAATCCCAGCACTTTGGGAGGCTAAGGCGGGAGAATCACTTGAACCTAGGAGTTCAAGACCAGCCTAGGCAACATAGTGAGACCCCTCATCTCTAAAAAAACTAAAAATAAAATAAATTAGCCGGGTGTGGCTGGAGTGCAGTGGTGCAATCATGGCTCACTGCACCCTCGACTTACTGGGCTAAAGCAATCCTCCTGCCTCAGCCTCCCAAGGAGCTGGGACTACAGGCGCACGCCACCATGCCCAGCTGATTTTTGTAGTTTTTGTAGAGAAGGGGTCTCTCACCATTGTTGTCCAGGCTGGTCTCAAACTCCTGGGCTCAAGCGATCCTCCCACCTCAGCCTCCTGAGTAGCTGGCAGGCTGAGTAGCTCAGCCTCCAAAGTGCTGGGATTACAGACATAAGCCACTGTGCCCTGCCCTGAAGTAGTGTTTATAATTTTCATATCCTCTACAATCTAGTCTTAAATGTTATGAAATGTGGCTGGGCGTGGTGGCTCACGCCTGTAATCCCAGCACTTTGGGAGGCCAAGGGAGGTGGATCACCTGAGGTCGGGAGTTCGAGACCAGCCTGACCAACATGGAGAAACCCCGTCTCTACTAAAAATACAAAATTAGCCGGGCGTGGTGGCGCATGCCTGTAATCCCAGCTACTCGGAAGGCTGAGGCAGGAGAATTGAACCTGGGAGGTGGAGGTTGCAGTGAGCTGAGATCGTGCTATTGCACTCCAGCCCGGGCAACAGGAGCGAAACTCTCTGTCTCAAAAAAAAAAAATGTTATGAACTGTAAATGTGTGGTATTATACTGCAGATGTCCCTCTGCAATGTGCTTTTCAGGCTACAAGAGGTTATAAAGCTTCATACAGAATGATATGAGTAATTGTGGTTAAATTCCTTTTCCTGGCTGCACAGTAGTCCAGTATTCAACCAGAGTGCAGTTTACTTAGGCAGTTGCAAGGATTACAGGTGTGAGCTACGACACCTGGCCAATGTTTCGTATTTTTGTTTTTTGAGACTGAGTCTCACTCTGTCGCCCAGGCTGGAGTGCAGTGGTGCGATCTCGGCTCACTGCAACCTCCGTCTTCCAGGTTCAAGCGATTCTCCTGCCTCAGCCTCCTGAGTAGCTGGGATTACAGATGTGTGTCACCATGCCCAGCTAATTTTTGTATTTTTAGTAGAGACAGGGTTTCACCATGTTGGCCAGGCTGGTTTCAAACTCCTAACCTCAAGTGATCTGCCCGCCTCAGCCTCCCAAAGTGCTGGGATTACAGGCGTGAGCCACTGTGCCTGGCCTGAGACAACTTCTTAAAGAACGAATCAAAAATAAAAGATAAAAATAAAATAAAAAATAAAATAACTAGTTAGACTGCTTCACTCTCTGGCTTAAACCTTTCATGGCTCCCCATGCTCCCAGAGAATGCCCAACCCCTTGACCCTTGATTCTGAGTACCCCCACCCTGGCTTTTGCCTGCTATGCCCCAATTTCAATTGTTACTTCCCCTTCCAAACTCTCAAAATTGATACCCCAGTCACCCTGAAGGTCTTTCGCTTCCTCAAACAGATCAAGCTCTCCAGGCCTCCATGCATGCTGTTCCCTCTGCTGAGCGTGTTTCACATCACCCCGCACACCTGAGTCCTTTAAGAACAGTCATGGGGGCAGGCACAGTGGCTCACACCTGTAATCCCAGCACTTTGGGAGGCTGAGGCAAGTGGATCACGAGGTCAGGAGATCGAGACCATCCTGGCTAGCACAGTGAAACCCTGTCTCTACTAAAAATACAAAAAAGTAGCCAGGCATGGTGGCAGGCGCCTATAGTCCCAGCTGCTTGGGAGGCTGAGGCAGGAGAATGGTGTGAACCCGGGAGGCGGAGCTTGCAGTGAGCTGAGATCACACCACTGCACTCCTGCCTGGGCAACAGAGCAAGACTCTGTCTCAAACAAAACAAAACAAAGAATCAGCCACGGCCAGGCTCGAGGGCGCACACCTGTAATCCCAACACTTTGGGAGTCCGAGGCAGGCGGATCACTTGAGGTCAGGAGTTTAAGATCAGCCTGGCCAACATGGTGAAACTCCCGTCTCTACTGAAAATACAAAAATTAGCCAGGTGTGGTGGTGGGCACCTGTAATCCCAGCTACTCAGGAGGCTGAGGCAGGAGGATCGCTAGAACCCGGGAGGTGGAGGTTGCAGTGAGCCGAGTTTGCGCCATTGCGCTCCAGCTTGGGGGACAGAGCGAGACTTTGTCTCAAAAAAAGAAAAAATCAGTCATGGCCAGGGGGGATGGCTTGTGCCTCCCAACACTTTGGGAAGCCAAGGCGGGCAGATGGCTTGAGCCCAGGAGTTTGAGACCAGCATGGGGCAACATGGTGAGGCCCCATCTCTACAAAAAATACAAAAACGATCTGGGTGTGGTGACGTGTGCCTGTAGCCCCAGCTATTCGGGAGACTGAGGCAGGAGAATCACTTGAGCCTGGCAGGTAGAGGCTGCAATGCGTCATGATTGCACCACTGCATTTCAGCCTGGGCAACAGAGAGAGACTTTGTCTCCACAAAAGAAAAAAAAAAGACTCAGCCATCAATGGGGAGGTAGGAAGTGTTATAAAAATTGGTTACAATGCCCCCATCCAGTCATGGAAAGCTGGGAATGGGGGAGGTAAGAGGAGTTTCTGGAGGAAGGTATATGTAACCAAAGCCGCCTTAGAAAGGCCTTCCCTTGGCTGGGCATGGTGGCTCACGCCTGTAATCCAACTACTTAGGAGGCTGAGGCAGGTGGATCACTTGAGGTCAGAAGTTCGAGACCAGCCTGGCCAACATGGCAAAACTCCAGCTCTATTAAAAATACAAAAACTAGCCAGGAGTGGTGGTGCATGCCTGTAATCCCAGCTACTCAGGCGGCTGAGGCAGGAGAATGGCTTGAACCTGGGACGTGGAGGTTGCAGTGAGCCGAGATCACACCCTGCACTCCAGGCTGGGTGACAGAGCAAGACTCTGTTTCAAAAATTAAAAAAGGCCAGGTGCAGTGGCTCATGCCTGTAATCCCAACACTTTCAGAGGCTGAGGTGGGCAGATCACCTGAGGTCAGGAGTTCAAGACCAGCCTGGCCAACATAGTGAAACCCCGTCTCTATTAAAAATACAAAATGTAGCCAGGCATGGTGGCAGGTGCCTGCAATCCCAGATACTCAGGAGGCTGAGGCAGGAGAATTGCTTGAACCTGGGAGGTGGAGGCTGCAGTGAGCTGAGATCGCGCCATTGTACTCCAGCCTGGGCAACAAGAGTGAAACTCCATCTCAAAGAAAAAAAAAAAAAGAAAGGCTTTCCCTCCTCCAGCAGAGAAAATTGCACTTCCAGATATATCTACTACAGACTTTCTTTTTTTCTTTTTTTTGAGATGGAGTCTCGCTCTGTCCCAGGCTGAAGTGCAGTGGCGCAATCTCAGCTCACTGCAACCTCCACCTCCCAGGTTCAAGTGATTCTCCGGTCTCAGCCTCCCGAGTAGCTGGGACTACAGGCATGTGCCACCATGCCTGGCTAGTTTTTTGTTTTGTTTTGTTTTGTTTTTTGTATTTTTAGTAGAGGCGGGGTTTCACTGTGTTAGCCAGGATGGTCTCGATCTCCTGACCTCGTGATCTGCCCGCCCTGGCCTTCCAAACTGCTGGGATTACAGGTGTGAGCCACCGTGCCCGGCCCAATTTTCTTTTTTTAATGACACAGGGTCTCACTCTGTCACCCAGGCTGGAGTGCAGTGGTGTGATCTCAGCTCACTGCAACCTCCATGTCCCAGGTTCCAGTCATTCTCCTGCCTCAGCTGCCTGAGTAGCTGGGATTACAGGCGCGTACCACCACACCCGGCTAGTTTTTGTATTTTTAGTAGAGCTGGAGTTTTGCCATGTTGGCCAGGCTGGTCTCAAACTTCTGACCTCAAGTGATCCACCAGCCTCAGCCTCCCAAAGTGCTGGGATTACAGGCATGAGCCACCATGCCCAGGCCTGACTCCTTTTTTAATGACACTGGGTCTCACTCTGTCACCCAGGCTGGGGTGCAGTGATGCAACCATACCTCATTGCAGGCTTGAACTCCTGGGCTCAAGCGATCCTCTTGCCTCAGGCTCTCAAGTTGCTGGGACTACAGGCATGCACCACCATGCCTGGCTAATTTCTAAAAATTATTTTGTTGAGACAAGGTCTCCCTATGTTGCCCAGGCTAGTCTCCAGCTACTGGCCTCAAGCAATCCTCCTGCCTGGGCCTCCTCAAATACTGGGATTACATGTGTCAGCTACTGCACCTGGCCAAGTTTTCTGATTTATTATATTTCTTGCTGTCTTCCCTACTAAAATTTCAGCTCTACAAAGGCAGTGATTTGCAGCTGCCACACAGTAGATGCTTACAAAATGTTCGCCGAATGAACGGGTGGATGGATGGATTGATGGATGGATGGATGGATGGATGGATGGATAGATGGATCAATGGGTGGGTGGATGGATGGGTGGGTGGGTGGATGGATGGGTGGGTGGTGGATGGGTGGGTGGGGGTGGATGGGGGTGGGGGGGTGGGTGGGTGGATGGATGGGTGGGTGGTTGGATGGATGGGTGGGTGGGTGGATGGATGGATGGGTGGGTGGGTGGATGGGTGGGGGGGGGATGGGGGTGGGTGGGTGGATGGATGGGTGGGTGGGTGGATGGGTGGGTGGATGGATGGGTGGGTGGGTAGATGGATGGTGGGTGGATGGGTGGTGGATGAATGGGTGGGTGGGTGGATGGATGGGTGGGTAGGTGGATGGGTAGATGGATGGATGGATGGGTGGGTGTGTGGATGGATGGATGGATGGATGGATGGATGGATGGATGGATGGATGAATAGATCGATGGGTGGATGGGTGGGTGGATGGGTGGATGAGTGGATGGATGAATGGGTGGGTGGATGAATGGGTGGGTGGTTGAATGGGTGGGTGGGTGGATGGATGGGTGGGTGATTAGGAGGGTGGATGGATGGGTGGATGGATGCATGGGTGGACGGGTGGGTGGATGGGTGAGTGGATACACGGCTGGGGCCCAGCTGCTGCTTGCACACCCACCCCAGTCCCCATGGTGCCAATGCCCCAGACTCACCAACTTTATGTGCAATGTGGATGCAGACTTCCTCAGCTGTCAGCGATGACTCACTGAAAGTGACCCAGGGCTCCCCACCGCCTGGACCAGCCCAGTGCAGAAGCACCTTCAGGCCCCCCATGGCAGCCATGGGCTGGGCTCCATCCCCAACAGGTTTGCTGCCCCTGGCCGTCCCCCAGTGGCGCAGAGGCATGCTCCTGGCAGCTGGCTCAGCTGGAAAGGGGACAATCTGTCAGCTCCCAAGTCTCAGCCCAGAGACCCCTGTTAGCTCCTCAACCTTCCACCCACCCCAGCTGAGGTCCGAGGGGAAGATTCTAGGCTCCCATCTTGGCGTGAGGGGAAGATCCTAGGCTCCCATCTTGACATGACATTAGAGACCCGATTCCCTCTCTGAGTCTCGTTTTCCACATTTGTTGGACAGGGTTGGGGTATGCATCCCCACCTAGATCTCTCATCAACGATACCACTGAACCCTCCTCTCTTTCCACAAATTGACACAGACATAAAAATCTGCTCTGGCCAGGTACAGTGGCTCATGCCTCTAATCCCAAAACTTTGGGATGTTGAGGCAAGAGGATCTCTTGAGCCCAGGAGCTCGAGACCAGCCTAGGCCATAGAACAAGACCCTGTTTCTACAAGACGTTTTATTTTATTTTATTTTATATTTTATTGTATCTTATCTTATCTTATCTTATTGATGGAGTTTGACTCTTGCTGCCCAGGCTGGAGTGCAATGGTGCGATCTTGGCTCACCACAACCTCCGCCTCCTGGGTTTAAGTGATGCCCCTGCCTCAGCCTCCTGAGTAGCTGGCGCTTGCCACCACACTGAGCTAATTTTTGTATTTTTAGTAGAGACGGGGTTTTGCCATGTTGGCCAGGCTGGTCTTGAACCTCTGACCTCAGGTGATCCACCCGCCTTGGCCTCCCAAAGTGCTGGGATTACAGGCGTGAGCCACTGTGCCTGGCCTCTACAAGAAATTTTTAAAATTTAGCCAGGCGTGGGGGCGCACAACTGTAGTCCAAGCTACTCAGGAGGCCGAAGTAGGAGGATCTCCTGAGCCCAGGAGTTGGAGGCTGCAGTGAGCAGTGATCGCACCACTGCATTCCAGCCTGGGTGACAGAGTGAGACCCTGACTCTAAAAATATAAATAAATAAATAAATAAATAAATAAATAAATAAAATATATAAAAAGGGCCAGGCGCGGTGGCTCATGCCTGTAATCCCAGCACTTTGGGAGGCCAAGGTGGGCAGATCACGAGGTCTGGAGATTGAGACCATCTTGACCAACATGGTGAAACCCCATCTCTACTAAAATACAATAAATAAATAAAAAGTAAAATAAAAAATCTGCTCTTAACCCACCTCCCCAAAATAACCAGACAGGCCGGTGTGGTCAAACAGACCTGAGGGCGAGTCCTGGAGCTCCCTGTGTCAACTCAAGCAAGCCACTTAGCAGTTCTGGGCCTCAGTTTCCCCATCTGGAAAAGGGAGGTCCTCAGAGTGTTGCCATCAAAAGATGGTTGTAATGTTTCAATATAGTTCCGCATATTACACATTCAGCACAGACTCTGATTCAGGCACACACAAAAAGAACAAATATGACTAAACCAAGAATAGCATAATTGTTATTAGTTTCATCGTGGTGATGGCCTCTTTCAGGCCACAATTCTCCTCTCCCACATGTACCCCCATGAGTGACCTCAGTCCCTGTTGACTCTCCAAAGCCTAGGAGAGTTTATGTCCAGCTCCATCCCCCCAGTCCAGGGCCTGAGCCTCCTGAGGGCGCCAGTATGGAAGTGGAGGGGCTGTAAGTTCCACCCATGTTGCTGGTTTCCTCATCTGGAAAATGGGCATGTAACAGTGTCTACCTCAAAGGGCTGCTGGGAGGATTCAACGCGAGGCAGAGAAAGTGCCTGGTATACGGTAAGCGCTTAATTAGCGTTTGCCATTAATACCTATTCATGTTATAGATGAGATCCTGGGGATGGGGCTTTCGCGGAGCCTACTTCCTCCTTCCTCCTTTCTCGTCCCCACTGGACCTGGACCCAGCTTTGAAGACGGGGTCGGAGTGAGGTTTGCAACTGGGGAGGCTGCACGCCCCCATGTCCTCCCCCCAAAACCTCTAAACCCGGCCGGCAAGGGCGGGAACTGGGATGAGCACCCACCAGGCATCGGAGCAGTCCCGAGGCACCAGGTGCTCCCATCCAAGTGCAGCCTGTCAAGCGCAGCCAGTCCCCGAGCCTCCTTCCTGAGGACCTCCGGCCGCGCCCCTTCCGCGCCCGCATCCAGACTCACCCTTCCGGGGGAACACAAGCTCGAACCCGGACCCCGCCCCCCGCCCCGCGGGCAGCTGCTACTTGTCCCCCGCCGAGACGCCTCCTCCCATTGGCCGCCTGAAACGCGCACGCCCATTGGCAGCTGCTCTGTTCTCCTCGCACGTCACCATTGGAAGTTTTTTTGTTTTTTTTTTTTCTGCCATGGTGGCGGCACCCTGATTGGTCCTGGGGCTCACTCGTCGCTCAGCCGCAATTGGCTGAGTCGGCACCCAGATGCGCTGTCGCTTCTGCTATTGGCTAGCAGACGGTAGACGGAGACGTGGGAGGGGCTTGCGAGAGGCGGGCTGGAGAGCGAAGTATGTGGGCAACGCGGCCGGATCCCGGAGTTCCCCTGTGTGCAGTGGAATTGGGTCAGGCGTGTACGGTCCTGACCCTAGGACACAGCTGCATGTCCTCACCTCGGTGTTCAAAGCTGCACCGGCCACCATTCAACCCTCCGACGCTCTGCCCTGTGGCTTCCCCGTTCCATCTGGTCCTGTCTCCTTTCCCTCGTTTCTACCTGGCCGACTCCACCCTGCTGACTGAAATTCCCCCTCTTTCACTCCTGGGAGGCATTCCTCGCCCACCTGCTCCTGTCCTTTTCCTCATCACCTGCAGCCCTGTCCTCTGAAGCTCCCTAGCGGTCAGGGTAGCAGCTTGGACAACCCACCAGACGTGAATTCAAATCTCCACTCCGCAAGTCTTGCCCATTTGCTGAGAAGCCTACAGCCAGAGCGTTTCACATACATTATCTCATTTGATCCTAGCAGCAACTCCCTGTGTGGCGGCTCTTATTATCACAGAGGAAGAAACTCAGGCATGAAGAGGTAACAAAGACCGTCCTCTGACCCTTCTTCTGTGACATACCATAACCACTCCTTGACTTTGTCTTTCACCTGCCCAGCCAAGTCTTAGCAAAGAAGCCTATTAAATCATCCGCTCATCCTTGATATCTGATCAAGTTCCTCATCTTCCACTTTTTTTTTTTTTTTTTTAAGATGGAGTTTCGCTCTTATCGCCCAGGCTGGAGTGCAATGGTGCGATCTCGGCTCACCGCAACCTCAGACTCCCGGGTTCAAGCAATTCTCCTGCCTCAGCCTCCCGGGTAGCTGGGACTACAGGCGCCCGCCACCACGCCCGGCTAATTTTTGTATTTTTAGTAGAGACAGGGTTTCACCATCTTGGCCAGGCTGGTCTCGAACTCCTGACCTCGTGATCCACCCTCCCAAAGCGCTGGGATTACAGGCGTGAGCCACCGCGCCCGGCCCTTTTGTTGTTAAATTTTGTGGCTAATTTTTAAATTTTTGTAGAGATGGGGTCTGGCTATGTTGCCCAGGCTGGTCTTGAACTTCTGGCCTCAAGCGATTGTCCTGCCTTGGCCTTCCAAAGTGCTGGGATTACAGATGTGAGCCAAGACACCCAGCTCCATGGAGTCGGTCTTAACTGCCATGGCCAAGGGACATGTGGCTGCTTCTCTCTGAGTCAGAATATATGGGTAAAAAGCCTCCTCACAGGGCAGCTGTGGACATTCAGTATGAAAATGCTGAAAGAGGCCGGGCGCGGTGGCTCACGCCTGTAATCCCAGCACTTTGGGAGGCCGAGGCGGGCGGATCACGAGGTCAGGAGACCGAGACCATCCTGGCTAACACAGTGAAACCCCATCTCTACTAAAAATACAAAAAATTAGCCGGGCGAGATGGCGGGTGCCTGTAGTCCCAGCTACGCGGGAGGCTGAGGCAGGAGAATGGCGTGAACCCTGGGGGGCAGAGCCTGCAGTGAGCCGAGATCGCGCCACTGCACTCCAGCCTGGGCGACAGAGAGACTCTCTCAAAAAAAAAAAAAAAAAAAAAAAGAAAAGAAAAAAAGAAAAAGAAAATGCTGAAAGAGATCGGGCATGGTCTCTTTCACACCTGTAATCCCAGCACTTTGGGAGGCCGAGGCGGGCGGATCACCTGAGGTCAGGAGTTCGAGACCAGCCTGGCCAACATGGTGAAACCCTGTCTCTACTAAAAATACAAAAATTAGCTGGGCGTGGTGGTGGGCACCTGTAATCCCAGCTACTCAGGAGGCTGAGGCAGGAGAATCGCTTGAACCTGGGAGGCGGAAGTTGCAGTGAGCCGAGATCGCACCATTGCCCTTCAGCCTGGGCAACAAGAGCTAAACTCTGTCTCAAAAAAAAAAAAAAAGAAAAAGGAAAAGAAAATGCTGGTAGAGGCCGGGCGCAGTGGCTCACGCCTGTAATCCCAGCAATTTGGGAGGCCGAGGCGGGCGGATCATGAGGTCAGGAAATCCTGGCTAACGCCGTGAAACCCTGTCTCTACTAAAAATACAAAAAATTAGCCGGGCGTAGTGGCGGGCACCTGTAGTCCCAGCTACTCCGGAGCCTGAGGAAGGAGAATGGCGTGAACCTGGGAGGCGGAGCTTGCAGTGAGCTGAGATTGCACCAGCGCACTCCAGCCTGGGCGATAGAGCGAGACTCTGTCTCAAAAAAATAAAAATAAAATAAAAATGCTGATAGAGACTTGGCCTGGCTGGGTGCAGTGGCGCATCCCTATAAACCTAGCACTTTGGGGAGCTAAGGCAGGCGTACTGTCTGAGCCCAGTTCAAGACCAACCTGGGCAATATAGCAAGACTCCCTCTCTACCCAAAATAAAAAAATTAGTCTAAAGTATGAGAAGTATGAGAATCGCTCGAGTCCAGGAGGTGGAGTTGCAGTGAGCCAAGATCGCGCCACTGCACTCCAGCTTGGGCTACAGAGTGAGACTCCATCTCGTGGGGGGACAAAAATTAGTTAGTCCCAACTACTCCGGAGGCCAAGGTGGGAGGATTGTTTGAGCCCAGGAGGTTGAGGCTACAGTGAGCCGTGATCACACCACTGCACTCCAGCCTGGGCAACTTGACCTCCTGGGCTCTGCTTTATTTTCTTCAGAGTCCTTATTGCAACCTGACATTTCATGGGAAGTTTTTTTTTTTTTTTTTTAATGAGACGGAGTCTTGCTCTGTTGCCCAGGCTGGAGTGCACTGGCACGATCTTGGCTCATTGCAACTTCTGCCTCTCAGGTTCAAGCAATTCTCCTGCCTCAGCACCCCTAGTAGCTGGGATTACAGGCGTGCACCACCACGCCTGGCTAATTTTTGTATTTTTAATAGAGATGGGGTTTCGCCAGGTTGGCCAGGCTGGTCTCGAACTCCTGACCTCAGGTGATCCACCCGCCTTGGCCTGCCAATGTGCTGGGATTACAGATGTGAGCCACCGTGCCCAGCTGGGTTTCTCTTCTTTCTTTCTTTCTTTTTTTTTTTTTTGAGACAGAGTCTCACTCTGTTGCCCAGGCTGGAGTGCAGTGCTGTGATCTCAATTCACTGCAGTCTCAACTTCCCAGATTCACCATTTGCAATCTTCCACCTCAGCCTCCCGAGTAGCTGGGACTACAGATGTGCATCATCACGCCTGGGTAACATTTTTTTTTTTTTTTTGAGACAGAGTCTCGCTCTGTCACCAGGCCGAAGTGCAGTGGCACGATCTCGGCTCACTATAATCCCTGCCTCCCAGGTTCTAGCGATTCTCCTGCCTCAGCCTCCAGAGTAGCTGGGATTACAGGCACGTGCCAACACAGCCAGCTAACTTTTTTGTATTTTTTACTAGAGATGGGGTTTCACCATGTTGGCCAGGATGGCCTCAATCTCCTGACCTCATGATCCTCTTGCCTCGGCCTCCCAAAGTGCTGGGATTACAGGCATGAGCCACCGCGCCCGGCCGCCTGGCTAACTTGTGTGTGTGTGTATTTTTTATAGAAATGGGCTTCCACCAACCCCGTCTCTACTAAAAATACAAAAATTAGCCGGGCGTGTTGGCGGGTGCCTATAATCCCAGCTACTTGGGAGGCTGAGGCAGGTGAATCACTTGAACCCAGGAGGCGGAGTTTGCAGTGAGCCGAGATCGCGCCACTGCACTCAAGCCTGGGCGACAGAGTGAGACTCTATCTCAAAAAAAACAAGAAAAGAAAAGAAAAAAATGGGTTTTCACCATGTTGCCCAGGCTGGTCTCAAACTGCTGGACTCAAATGTCCTCCCGCCTTGACCTCCCAAACTGTTGGGATTACAGGCGCGTGCCACCACAACCGGCTAATTTTTTAGTATTTTTTAGTAGGGACAAGGTTTCACCATGTGGACCAGGAAGGCCTTGATCTCCTGACCTCGTGATCCTCCCGCCTTGGCCTCCCAAAGTGCTGGGATTACAGGTGTGAGCCACCTCGCCTGGCCGGCTGGCTAACTTTTGTATGTGTGTATTTTTTTAGAAGTGGGTTTTCACCATGTTGCCCAGGCTGGTCTCAAACTGCTGGGCTCAAGTGGTCCTCCCGCCTTGACCTCCCAAACTGCTGGGATTACAGGCATGAGCCACCGCACCCAGCCCCCGGGAAGTTTCTTTGAGTACAAGTTCTATTGCCTGTCTGCGGTTCTAGGACCGCACCAGAAAGAGGTCTGTCTGGTTGTCTGCTGTGCCCTCAGCGCCTGAGATTGTGCATCGAGCCCAGTAGGTGGCTTAAGAAGCCAGCGCTGAGGGGAATGAATGGCCTGGGAGCCAGGAATCCCTGGCTGTTGTCCTACCTGCTGCGGGAGAGCTGGTCGTGAGCTTCCTCTCTGTCGCCGCCTGGAGTACAATACCTGGAAGCCAAGAGTGCCACATTTTTCTTTTTTCTTTTTTCTTTTTTTGAGAGAGGGGGTTTCGCTCTTGTTGCCCAGGCTGGAGTGCAGTGGCGCAATCTCGGCTCACCACAACCTCTGCCTCCCGAGTTAAAGCGATTCTCCTGCCTCAGCCTCCCGAGTAGCTGGGATTACAGGCATGTGCCACCATGCCCGGCTACTTTTTTGTATTTTTAGTAGAGATGGGGTTTCTCCATGTTGGTCAGGCTGGTCTTGAACTCCCGACCTCAGGTGATCCACCCACCTCAGCCTCCCAAAGTGCTGGGTAATACAGGTGTGAGACACCGTGCCTGGCCTAGAGAGTGCCAGATTTTTCAACAGCCATCAGGGTGATGCTCCATGATTAGACGCTAGAACACAGTGGGCCGAGTGGGCCTGGGACCCGGTGTTCCCCGCTCCCAAAGGAACTAGCAGGAAATGCCACATGAGGCGACTAATAATAACAATGCTAGTCATACTCCCAGTAACAATAATTAATTCTAACAATGAGCTGGTGCGGTGGCTGGCACCTGTAATCCCAGCACTTTGAGAGACAGAGGCAGGAGGATCGCTTGAACCCAGGAGTCCCAGACCAGCCTGGGCAACATAGTGAAACCTCGTGTCTACAAAAAAATTAAAAAATTATCTGGGCATGGTGATACACGCCTGTAGTCCCAGCTACTAGGGAGGCTGGGGTGGGAGGATCGCTTGAGTCCACAGGTGGAGGTTGCAATGAGCTGTGATTGCACCACTGCACTCCAGCCTGGGCAACCGAGCAAGACCCTGTCAAATAAATAAATAAATAAATAAATAAATAAATAAATAAATAACTCTGACATTTTCCCAGCCTGGACACTGGGCCGAGGGTGGGTATTTAGCCATCTCTGAGTCCTCCCAGCTTCTTTTCTTTTTTGAGATGGAGTCTCACTCTGTTGCCCAGGCTGGAGTGCAGCGGCGTGATCTCAGCTCACTGCAATCTCCGCCTCCCAGGTTCATGCCGTTCTCCTGCCTCAGCCTCCCCAGTAGCTGGGACTACAGGCGCCTGCCACCATACCTGGCTAATTTTTTGTATTTTTATTTTTTAATTATTTATTTATTTATTTATTTATTTTTTGAGACGGAGTCTTGCTCTGTTGCCCAGGCTGGAGTGCAGTGGCGCAATCTCGGCTCACTGCAAGCTCCGCCTCCCGGGTTCGCACCGTTCTCCTGCCTCAGCCTCCCCAGTAGCTGGGACTACTGGCGCCCGCCACCATGCCCAGCTAATTTTTTGTATTTTTAGTAGAGACGGGGTTTCACCGTGGTCTCGATCTCCTGACCTCATGATCCGCCCGCCTCGGCCTCCCAAAGTGCTGGGATTACAAGCGTGAGCCACCGCGCCTGGCCATTTTTTGTATTTTTAGTAGAGACGGGGTTTCACCGTGTTAGCCAGGATGGTCTCAATCTCCTGACCTTGTGATCTGTGCTCCTCGGCCTCCCAAAGTGCTGGGATTACAGGCGTGAGCCACTGCGCCCAGCCTCTTCTCAGTTTATTTGCAAGTGGTATCAGTACCCCCACTTGACAATTGAAGAAAAGAGGCTAAGGAGGCTGTTTTGCCAAGGCCTGGGGCCTCCTGCCCAAACTCAGACCTGGTCCATAAGGGAGGCCCCAGACCCCACACGTGACTAACAGGAGGGGGTTTCCCAGGACTGAGGGGGTTCCCCAATGGGGGGCTTTCCATGCTAAAATTGGGACAGTCTTGGGCAAGCCAGGACAGTTGGCCACGCCACTACAGTGGGTTTCTCGGAAGGAACAAAAGCTGGGGGCTTCCCCTGGCTCTGCAAGGGCTGCAGGGAGGGGCCTCCTCAGAGCCCCCGGGACCTGCGAAAAGCCAAGAGTTGATGGATTAAAAGTAAAATACCTTTGTGTTTTCATGAGTGAGAGAGTTCAAGGAACAGCCAGTCTCCTCCTCAAAACAACCATGAGATGGCTTTCCTGGGAAATCTTTTTTTTTGAGACGCAGTTTTTCACTCTTGTCGCCCAGCCTGGAGTACAATGGCATGATCTCAGCTCACTGCAACCTCCGCCTCCTGGGTTCAAGGGATTCTCCTGCCTCAGCCTCCTGAGTAGCTGGGATTACAGGCACCTGCCACCACGCCCAGCTAATTTTTGTATTTTTTGTAGACACGGGGTTTCACCATCTTGGCCAGGCTATCTCAAACTCCTGACCTCAGGTGATCCACCTGCCTTGTTCTCCCAAAGTGCTGGGATTACAGGCATGAGGCTACCACGCCCAGCCTCCTGGGAATCTTTCCACAAAAATTCTATGCTCCTTTGGGCACTTGTGTGAACCTGTGTTCTCTGGAAAATTCTCAGGAGCAGCCCCAAATGAGACACTTGGTGCTGGCCTGAGAGGATACAGAGGAGTAACTTACATACATGAAGGCTGGCACCAGACGGGCTGAGTTCAAGTCCCAGCTCCATCATTGTGATCCTGGGCGGTCCCTTAACCTCACTGTGCCTCAGTTTCCTCCTCTGCAAGATGTGACTATTTAGTCCCAAACCCAGAGGCATGTCAGGGGCATCAAATGAGTTAATACACTTCATTAGCCAGGTGTGGTGGCGCACACCTGTACAGGAGGCTGAGGCAGGAGAATCACTTGAACCTGGGAGGTGGAGGTTGCAGTGAGCCGAGATTGGGCCACTGCACTTTAGCTTGGGCAGCAGAGCAAGACTCGGTCTCAAAAAAAAAAAAAAAAGGACTGGTGGTGGATAGCCAGATGCAGTGTGTGTCTCTTGGCTGTAATTTGAGCTACTCAGGAGGTTGAGGCAGGAGAATCACTTGAGCCCAGAGGTTAGAGGCTGCAGTGAGCTATGATTGTGCCAATGCACTCCAGCCTGGGTGACAGAGTGAGACTCCGTTTCACAAAATACAAACAAAACCTTCAATAACAAGGAATGCAGTATTTTGAAAAACTGAAATTAACACCAAAATGTCTATGATGAACAAAAATTATTATTATTATTTTTGAGACGGAGTCTCACTCTGTTGCCCAGGCTGGAGTGCAGTGGCGCGATCTTGGCTCACTGCAACCTCGGCCTCCTGGGTTCAAGCGATTCTCCCGCCTCAGCTTCCCGAGTAGCTGGGATTACAGGCACGTGCCACCACACCCGGCTAATTTTTGTATTTTTAGTAGAGACAGGGTTTCACCACGTTGGTCAGGCTGGTCGCGGACTCCTGACCTTGTGACCCGCCCTCTTCGGGCTCCCAAAATGCTGGGATTACAGGCGGGAGCCACTGCGCCCGGCTCAAAAATTAAAATTTTTACGCAGCAGGGCACACTGGCCTGTAGTCCCAACACTTTGGGAAGTCGAGGGGGGCAGACTGCTTTAGCTCAGTTCAAATCCAGCCTGAGCAACGTGGAGAGAACCCTGTCTCTGAAAAATAAAGAGATCTTGGAAGGTGTGCGAGGCTCATTCAGGGCTCCAGGAGTCTCCCTGCAGCTCCTACCTGCCGTTCTCACACATACACAAAACACTAAGGAAAGTTACTAGATTTGCAGCTCACTCCTGCCCCCTGGTGGTGATCGGCTTGGGCACAACAGCATTCCAGGGTTTTTTATCCAGTGCTTTTGCAAATGTTTCCTGAAGGTCCCCTTTCTGGCACTGTGCATGTTGCAAGAAAAAGTCCGTGCTCTGGTGGCACCCACAGTACATGGGAGGTGACAATACACAGGTCTGTGCAAAGAAGGACATGTGAGGCAAGTTTGGTGGCCGAGCATGAGGGCAATTAAAGTAGGTTAAGGAAGGCCTCAGAGAAGTGGCATTGATCTGTGGTCTGAGTGACAAGGAATCCCCTCAGAGGTGATATCCCCCTGGAGAGGTGGGCATACGTCTCTACTGGATCGGAGGTATTTCATGTCTTAAACTGATGTGAACCTAGGTATTTATTGTACTTTGATCTTAGCTCACTGCAGCCTTGACCTCCCAGGCTCAAGCAATCCTCCTTTCTTAGCCTCCCAAGTATCTGTAACTACAGGCGCGCCCCACTGCGCCCAGCACTGCACTTTTTTTTTTTTTTTTTTTGAGATAAGAGTGTTTGTCACCCAGGCTGGAGTGCAGTGGCGTGACCTTGGCTCACTGCAACCTCTACCTCCCAGGTTCAAGCAATTCTCCTGCCTCAGCTTCCTGAGTAGCTAAGACTACAGGCATGCGCCACCATGCCTGGCTAATTTTTGTGTTTTTAGTGCAGACTGGGTTTCGCCACGTTAGCCAGGCTGGTCTTGAACTCCTGGGCTCAAGTGATCCTCCTGCCTCGGCCTCCCAAAGTGTTGGGATTACAGGTGTGAGCCATGCCTGGCCATGCACTCTTCAAGACTTTTCCTGTGGCAGAAATATTTTGTGACTTTTGCAGAGGGCCAGCAAGTGCCAAGGTCCCCGTTCAGAGAATCTGAGTGCCAGGTGACAGTTGTCTGAACCATTACCTCACTTGTCCCCCTCACTACAGCCTGGAGGGCACTAATACGACGTTAACCTTAAGAGCAGGGACACTGAGGCTCAGCGCATCACCCAAGGCCACACGAAGAGAAATTTCAAATGCTCAAGGGCCAGCATGGAGCTGGGGACAACAGGGCAGGGAGGTAACAGGCAGATGGTGCTGGGGCCTGGTCAGTTGCAGGGAGGACTTCGGCTTCTGCTCCCAGGGAGGGGAGTCCTTCCAGGCTTTTGAGCAGAGGTGGGACATGCCCTGACCCTGGTGTTCACAGGTACCCTCTAGCTGCTGCCCGTTCGGGGGCTGGCTTGTAGTGGGGAATGGGAAGGAGGCTGGGGCAGGAATTACAGCCAGAGGCGATGGGGACCTGGAGGCCATAGGGACAAAAGGCAGTGGTCAGAATCAAGAAGTGTTTGGGGGGGCCAGGTGCGGTGGCTCACACCTGTAATCCCAGCACTTTGGGAGGCCAAAGTGGGAGGATCACCTGAGGTCAGGAGTTCAAGACCAGCGTAGCCAACATGGTGAAACCCCATGTCTACTAAAAATACAAAAAATTAGCCAGGTGTGGTGACAGGCGCCTGTAATCCCAGCAGGAGGCTGAGGCAGGAGAATCACTCGAACCTGGGAGGCAGAGGTTGTAGTGATCCGAGATTCCACCACTGCACTCCAGCCTGGGCAATAGCTAGACTCTCAAAAAAAAAAAAAAAAATCTGTTTGGGGGCAGCGCTGGCCATAGGGTGGGGAGATATAGTCCAGGATGCTGCTCCAAAAGGTGGTAGGAAGCTGGAAAGGCGTGGGGTGCAGGCAGGTGGGCCAGATCCACAAAACCCTAGGGAACATGACTTGGTTTGCAGATCACTACTGCCCTCTGGTGGTGATCAGCTTGGGCCACCCTGCCTTCTGGAGGTCCAAGTAGGGACAAGGGAGTGGGTGGGTGAGACTGAAGGTTGGGGGCTTTCCAAGTTGTGGAACAGCATGTGTGAGGCGAGGACCCACGATGGCTGGTGGGCAAAGGACCAGAGAAGCACAGCTCAGCCCCCAATATCCCACCAGGTTTCCCTCCCACCTACAAGAGATGGGCTGCCTGAACGGCCCTCCCAGCAGCCCAGAGAGCATCTGAAATCTTTTATTGGAACATCATTGCTGTTTGCCAAATAGAAGACACAGACAGCAGACAAACAGTGAAAACAGAGCCCAGTGACGAGAGCCGGCCCCTTGACTGGGGACCCTCCCCTGCTACCTGGTAGACCAGCCTGCTGACCTCTGCCCTTCCCGGACCCCCGGGCCTTTGGCATAATGCTGATGGGGGGGCTGCAGGCAGTGAAGCCCCTTGACTCAAAGCAGAGACTTGAATGGGCGCTGGAGAGTGGGGACAGTGGAGAGGCCAGGGAGGGCTGGGCGGGCCCCCCAGGCTGGGCTGAGCAGCGCAAGTAGAGGAAGTCAGGAGCGGGCAAGATGGCATCTATCTGTTTTCTGAAAAGGGGCACATAGGGGCCTGGAAGCAGGTGGCGGTGGTAGCTGGGTTAGGTCACACACTGACATCCTTCTCATCGCCCGTCTTGGGAACAGCTTCCAGCAGTGGGTCCCCAGGACCTGCCTCCTCTCCCTCCTTCGCCTCGCTGGCCTTAGAGTTGGGGACCCAGAGGCCAGAGTCAATGCAGCGCTGCATGTGGTACTTTGCGTCCTGTGAGGAGAAGGGCAGGCAGATGAGGTGGGGCCACCACCCGGTGGTCCCCGTTGTCCCCTGCACATCCCCAAGCTGGCTTCCTGCCTATTGATATTTTACTGACTTATTTGAGACGGAGTCTCACTCTGTCACCCAGGCTGGAGTGCAGTGGTGCAATCTCGGCTCACTGCAACTTCCACCTCCCAGGTTCAAGTGATTCTCCTGCCTCAGCCTCCCAAGTAGCTGCGGTTACTGACGCCTGTCACCATGCGTGGCTTATTTTTTTACTTTTAGTAGAGATGGGGTTTTGCCATGTTGGGCACGCTGGTCTCGAACTCCTGACCTTAGGTGATCTGCATGCCTTGGCCTCCCAAAGCACTGAGATTACAGGCGTGAGCCACCGTACCCAGCTGGAACTTTAAATTTTATTTAACTTTAATTTAAATTTAGATAGTGCAATCTAGAACAAAAGCCAGCAAATTTTTTTGGTAAAGGGACAGACTAAATATTTCTGGTTCCGCGAGCCATATGGTCTCCATCACGACTCAACTCTGCTGTGGTAGAGCAAGATCGGTTGTAGATGACAGGGAAACAATTGAGCGTGGCTTCTTTGTTCCAATAAAACTTTATTATAAAGACAGGCAGTGAGTCTGGGAGCTGCGGTTTGCAGAACCTGGTCTAGATGGCTATGCCCATAGAAGCTTCTAGAAACTCAGGGCGAGTCCTGCAGCTAGACCCATTTTACAGACAAGAAAACCAGTGTGACCAACCAGTGAGCCAAGTGGTAGGAATAGGGTCAAATCGTGTCCTACTTAGATTCAACGTCTATTACTACTTCCAAAAATACAGCCAGTGAGACCCTGTCTTTATAAAAACATAATTAAAACAAAAATTAGCTAGATGTCATGGTGTCAGCCTGTAACCCCAGCTACTTGGGGAGGCTGAGGTGGGAGGATCACTTGAGCCTGGGAGGTCGAGACTGCAGCCTGGGTGAGAGAGGAAGACCCTGTCTTTCAAAAACAAGCAGACAAAATCCAGTTAACAGCCAGCGTTTACCAGCCCCTGCCATGTGCTCAGCTCCCTTCCCCATGCATTTTGTGAGCTGATATTGAGAGAAAATGTGGTTTGGATACGGAAACTGAGGCTGGACTCAGTCACAGTAACAGTGACAGTCACGAGGGACATGCGCTCAAAGCTCAGCATTTATCTGCTGGATGCTGGGATACAGTAGGTGCTCAATAAATGTGGGTGTGTGCCAAGGTGATACGACCCCCCCTTACTCCTTGGAGAAGCCTTGGAGGGGCACTTTCACCAACCGGCTTCAGAGACTTGGGACACAGGGCTGGGGAAGACACACGGCCCGCCGAGAAGGCACGGGATGCGGGGGTTACTCACGGTGGGGTCCATCTTGCTGATGGCGTCTTGCAGCATCTGCACGTCCTTCACATCGAAGCACTTCTGGAGTTCCTGAGGGTACAGAGGAGCTGGGGTCAGGGGCTGGGTCCCTGTGGCCCTGGGGGATCCCGCTCAGGGTCCTCCTGCTGCCCGCCTGGGCCGGGGAGCCGCACCTCAGGGAGGGACTCGTAGACCTCGACAGGGTCCAGGCCGCCGGGGCCGAGCCGCTTCTTGCGCTCCTCCTCCTCGTACTCCTTCATGGCCTTCTCGATGCGCAGCTTGGCACGGCCCCGCACACGCTCCTTGAAGGCTTCCAGCTCGTCATTGAAGCCCTCCATGTACTGGCGATCGGCTGTCTATGGGGGTCGGGCAGTGCTCACTGGACCTGGCCCAACGCTCAGGAGGGACTGGGGGGCCCAGGATCCTCCAGCTGCAGCTCATCAGAGGTGCCCCAGGGTTCCCCAAGTCTATTCCTGACCTACATGAAGGGCTCCCCAGGGCCTGGGCTCCCCCGCCAGGGACCTCATCTTGCATTTGCTAAAGACCACCTGCTTGGGAGCCCTGCTCTACTGCAGATCTGAGACACTCATGTCCTCAATGTCCCTGCATGGGCACCTCTAACTCAACATGGCCACCTCCCAGCCTGCCTTGTCCTTGGTCTCCCCAATCTCGGTAAGGGTAGCCCTGTTCCTCCAGGTATGCAGGTTAAAAACCCTAGAGGATAGGCCAGGTGCGGTGGCTGACGCCTGTAATCCCAGCACTTTGGGAGGCTGAGGCGTGCGGATCACGAGGTCAGGAGTTCGAAAACATCCTGGCTAACACGGTGAAACCCCATCTCTACTAAAAATACAAAAAATTAACCGGGCATGGTGGCACATGCCTGCAGTCCCAGCTACTCGGGAGGCTGAGGCTGGAGGATCGCTTGAACCCAGGAGGCAGAGGTTGCAGTGAGCCAAGATCGTGCCACTGCACTCCAGCCTGGGCAACAGAGTGAGACTCCGTCTCAAAAAAACAAAACAACAACAAAAACCCTGAGGCTGGCAGGCGCCTGTAATCCCAGCTACTTGGGAGGCTGAGGCACTAGAATTGCTTGAACCCGGGAGGCAGGGGTTGCAGTGAGCTGAGATCATGCCACTGCATTCCAGCCTTGGTGACAGAGCAAGACTCTGTCTCAAAAACAAACTAAAACCCAAAACCCTAGAGGCATCCTCACCTTTGTCCTTTACCCACATATTCACCTAGGGACCTTCAGCATATCCTACTGCTCCCACTTTTTTTGTAATGCAGTTTTGCTCTGTCACCCAGGCTGCAGTGCAGTGGCAAACCACAGCTCACAAACTCCTGAGCTCAATTGATCCTCCTGCCTCAGCCTCCCAAATAGTTGGGACTATAGTACTCAGTCACCAAGCCTGGCCTGACCTCCACATTTATTTATTTATTTATTTTTGAGATGGAATTTCGCTCTTGTTGCCTAGGCTGAAGTGCAATGGCACGATATCAACCTCCGCCTCCCAGGTTCAAGTGATTCTCCTGCCTCAGCCCCCCAAGTAGCTGAGATTACAGGCACACACCACCATGCCCGGCTAATTTTGTATTTTCAGTAGAGATGAGGTTTCTCCACGTTAGGCTGGTCTCAAACTCCCAACCTCAGGTGATCCGCCCACCTCAGCCTCCCAAAGTGCTGGGATTACAGGCGTGAGCCACCGCACCCAGCCTCCACTTTTAAAGTCTGGCAAGATCTGCCTACTTCTCTCCCCCTCCCTGGCCCCGCCCTCTCCTGATCTAGGATGCGGTGATTGGAGGGGCTTGAGTCCCAGTGGACAGGAGTCGGCCTTACCCAGAGCATCGTCGGCTGGTTCCCTGGGGAGAGGGCCTCCAGCCACCTGGCAGCTCAGGGACCCTACCTTAATCTTAGTGAAGAACTGCCGGAAGCAGGCCCGGGGGTCCACCTTCAGGCTTTTGGCCAGCTCCAGGATAAATTGCATGACGATTGTCTGGTGGGCCACCTGCTCCATGAGTGCACATTTCTGCCAGGAAGAACAGGCACAGCGTCACTAAGTGGCAGCCTCATGGCAGAGCCTTTTCACAGCCCTGGGGAAAGCTCCGCTCACCTCCTCCACCTCTAGGTCGATGCACCAAATGACCAGGTAATTGGCTGTCTCCTCGCACACCAGGTGGACGTTGTCTGACAGGTACTTTTGGCTGTCATCCCAGCGGCGGAGCATGCCTGTGGGAAGATGCTGGCAAGGTGCTGGAGGGCCCTGGAGGCAAAGGGCCTGCCTCGACCTTGCCCCCCATAACCCACACGCCCCACTCACCGAAGTGCTTGATCTGTTTCTCGTATTTTTCCACGAAGGTCTTGTGTTTCTGCTCCCTCACCTCCTCTGAGTCCTCCTCCGTCTTCTCGGGCTTGGTGTTGACCATGCTCTGTGGTAGGGTGAGAGGGGGAGTGGGCTGGGGCAAGGCTGCGGAGCGCCTGGAGCGCGGCCGGGCGGGCCGTGGCCGCAGCGCCCATCCCATCCACGGCGGAGGTGGTGACGAAGCCATGAGCATCAAGGTGGCGGGAGCGTGGGCATGGGCCTTGGGGCAGATCAGAGGAGGGGACCGGTGGGGTGTTTCATCCGCCCGGCCCAAGCCTGTCCCCCCTCCCACGTGGCCCCCGTCCATCCCTCAGCTCCCCGCCCCCCACCACACTCTTCAACTACACCCCGGGGTCCTCCCCCGACCAGGCATTGGGTGCGCATGCGTCCTGGCTGCACGCTCTCTGGCTGCGCATGCGCACTGCCCGCCCCACCCGCCCCGCACACCTTGCTGAAGCCGTCTTTGCTGAGCGTGTCCACGTTCCAGGGCATGCTCTTCTCCTTCTTGCGCATCTCCTCCAGCTTCTGCTCCCAACTCCGCTCCTCCTTGCGCAGCTGCTGTGCCTCGGCCTGCAGCCGCTCCAGCTCTGCCTTGCCGCCCTCTGCCACCTCCAGCTCCTTCAGCTTCCTCTGGCACTCGGCCACCTTGCGCTTGCACTCGCGGCAGCCCCTGTCCAGTTCCTCCTTCTCCTTCTGGAACTGCTCCATACGCTCCACCCGGGCCTGCGGGCAGGGACGACCTATCAACTCTGGGGAGTCGTCTGTCCCTTACCCCCTGTCCCATACCCAATCCCTGCACCGGAGATGGCCCCAGGAAAAAGTATGCGTCCACCTCCCGTGCCCTGGTCTCCCAGCTTCCGCCCCTGCCCCCACAGGTGCCAGCGCACACCCAAGTGGGGTCAGGTCCCTCCGTCCTCTGCTCAGAACCCTGGCGGCTCTCATTCACTCAGAGCAGAGCCCAAGTTGTCACCACAGCCTACATGGGCCCTACACAATCTGCCCCTGCACCTCCCCTGGTAACTCTTCCTTCCAGCCACACTGGCCCCTCTCTTTTCTCACCTTTTCTTGAGGCCATTTTTTTTTTTTTAAGAAAACAAAAAACAAAACAAAACAAAAACAGGGTCTCACTCTGTCGTCCAGGTCAGAGTGCAGTGGCCCAATGACGACATACTGCAGCCTCGACCTCCCTGGGCTCAGGTGATCCTCCCACCTCAGTCTCCCAAGTAGCTGGGACTACAGGTGTGCACTAGCACGCCCAGCTAATTTTTGTATTTTCAGTAAAGATGGGGTTCGCCATGTGCCCAGGCTGGTCTTGAAGTCCTGGGTTCAAGCGATCCTTCCACCTCGGCCTCCCAAAGTGCTGGGACTACAGGCAGGAGCTACTGCGCTCTGCGGAGCCCACTTTTTTCTTGAACCTCAAGGCCTTCGCACTGGCTGTTCCAAGCACTTGGAATGCTTTTCCTTCAGAGCCCCCCACAGCTGACTCCATGGCACCCGCACCATCTGGACTCCATGTTGCCTTAGCGAGGACCCCTTCCCCAGCCACCTTCCTGATGATGGCAACCTCCCGCTGCCCCTGTCCGGAATTCCCTGCCTCCTCAACACCAGCAACCACTAACATCGTATGACAATTATTTATCACGTTTTGGGTACTGCCCCCCTCCAACGAATGAAGCCATGCTCTCTAAATATGGGAATGTGTTCGCCATTTTGTTCCCAGAACCAGGAACTTGGCCTGGTGCAAAGCAGGGGCTCAGCAAATGCTTGTTTTTTTTTTTTTTTTTCTTTTTTTTGTTCGGTTTTGTTTGAACAAGGTCTTGTTGTCATGCAGACTAGAGTGCAGTGGTGCGATGATGGCTCACAGCAGCCTGGACCTCCCAGCTCAACCTGCCTCCACCTCCCGAGTAGCTGGGACTACAGGGGCACACAAACCACCATGCCTGGCTATTTTTTTTTTTATTTTGAGATGGAGTCGCCCAGGCTGGAGTGCAGTGGCACAATCTTGGCTCACTGCAACCTCTGCCTCCCGTGTTCAAGCGATTTTCCTGCCTCAGCCTCCTGAGTAGCTGGGATTACAGGCACGCGCCACCACGCCTGGGTAATTTTGTATTTTTAGTAGAGACGGGGTTTCTCCATCTTGGTCAGGCTGGTCTTGAACTCCTGACCTCAAGTGATCCACCCACCTTGGCCTCCCAAAGTGCTGGGATTATAGGCATGAGCCACTGCACCAGGGCCCCTTCTAGATGTTTCTTTGTTCCACCCATAATCTTGCCCCAGGATCACTGCCAAGGCCCCCTTAGCTCTGTCTCCAGCCCAGCATGCCCTCCTGAGCCCCAGCTTGGTGTCTACCTGCTTCCTGCTCAACCCAGCCCCAGACATCACTCCCCAGGCACTCCTCTTTCTCCTGATAACAGTGCCTCATCTCCTCAGGCTCCTGGTCCCCGCCTCACTCCCTATCTCGCTCAGACCTCCATCTGGGACCCATCGCATCATACAGGCCTCTCCTGAGACCCCTGCATGGCTCCACCATCACCTCTCCTGAACCTCAGCGGGGGCTGCTCTATCCAGAGCCACTGATCAAACCCTGAAACGTGCCACCACCTTTAACTGCTGTCCCTCTCCAATCCAGGCACAGCTGCTGCCAACACGGCACCAGGACAGGCCACACGTGACCAGAGTCCTCCCCACTACATCTTGGGGGGTCTGAATTCAGATGGGACTTCTGATCCTGGTATCCTGGTCCTGGGTCCCAGGCAGATACTGGCCCTCATTGTTCCCCAAAAGCACAGGCTCTCTCTTGCCTCTTGGCCTCAGCATGTGCTGTTCCCTTATCTGCTTTTGCACCCAAAACTCAGCTTCAACAGAGCCTTCCCCAAATGCTCCCTGCCGGAGGCACCACTGATCCCCAAAGGACCTCCTGTGACCATCTGACGATGTGGTGAGGGTGCTGGAGGACAGCCTTGGGGCACCGGCCCCTGGGTCCTAGCCCACAGCCACCAGGTACTGGCTGGCTAACCCTGGCCATCCCCTAACCTCCTGTAACCTCAGTTTCCTCATCTGTCAAACAGTCAACAATGCTGACCGCACAAGCTCATATTGGAAGAAACTAAGGAGATGATTAGAGTAAAATGTCCCGAGCCATGTGGGCCCTCAGCACGCACCCTTCCTGTACTGGCCAGGGTCATTACCATCTGTGGAAGAGGACAATCTCTCTCTCTCTCTCTCTCTCTCTCTCTCTCTGGGGACCACTCTGGGGCTTTAAAAAGGAAATGTCCTTCAAATGCTTAGTTTAATTTCTGGCCCAGAGTACACGCTCAATAACTGGGAGTGGTTGTTACTACGTGGTCACAGCACCTGGCTGTGCCACTGATGGGAGATGGAACTTCGGCCATGTCACTGAAACCTTTCCTGGCCTTGGTCTTCCCCTCTGTGAAATGGAGTCTCACAGGATCGCCGTGAGAACTGAATGACTAACTCTATGGAAAATGCTTCCAAAACAGCCCTTAGTAGGTGTGTCCCACTGTTACCATCTCCATCCTTGTCACTGCCACCTGAATGGTCTGCTGACTCATTTCTGTGCCTTATCTGAGGCTGTGTCCCCAGGTTCTAAGGCAGGGCCAGGCAGACCTGGCCCCTATTCTAATACCCCAGGGGACTGACACAGCCAGTCTGAGCCTCGGATTCCCCCATATGTATAAGGGGTCAAGAAGACCTACATGGCCGAGCATAGTGGCTCATGCCTGTAATCCCAACACTTTGGGAGGCCGAAGCAGGTGGATCACCTGAGGTCAGGAGTTTGAAACCAGCCTGGCCAACATGGTGAAACCTCATCTCTCCTAAGAATACAAAAATTAGCCAGGAGTGGTGGCAGGCACCTGCAATCCCAGCTACTCCAGAAGCTGAGGCAGAATCACTTGAACCCAAGGCAGAAGTTGCAGTGAGCCGAGATCGTACCACTGCACTCCAGCGTGGGCGACAGAGCATGACCCTGTCTCAAAAAAAAAAAAAAAAAAAAAAGCTATACCTCATGAGATAAACAGTAGCTGCAGGCTGGGCACAGTGACACATGCCTATAATCCTAGCACTTCAGGAGGCCGAGGTGGGAGGATCACTTGAGCTCAGGAATTTGAGACCAGCCTAGGCAACATAGTGAGATTCCATCTCTTAAAAAAAAAAAGTTGCTGGGCGTGGTGGCTCATGCTTGTAATCCCAACACTTTGGGAGGCCAGGCGGGCAGATCATGAGGTCAGGAGTTCGGGACCAGCCTGGCCAACATGGTGAAACCCCATCTCTACTTAAAAAATACAAAAATTAGCCAGGCATGGTGGTGCGCACCTGTAGTCCCAGCTACTTGGGAGGCTGAGGCAGGAGAATTGCTTGAAGCTGGGAGGTGGAGGTTGCAGTGAGCTGAGATGGCACCACTGCACTCCAGCCTGGGCAACAGAGCGAGACTCCATCTTTTTTTTTTTTTTTTTTTTTTTGAGACGGAGTCTCGTTCTGTCGCCCAGGCTGGAGTGCAGTGGCGCAATCTCGGCTCACTGCAAGCTCCGCCTCCCGGGTTCACGCCATTCTCCTGCCTCAGCCTCTCCGAGTAGCTGGGACTACAGGCGCCCGCCACCACACCCGGCTAATTTTTTGTATTTTTAGTAGAGACGGGGTTTCACCGTGTTAGCCAGGATGGTCTCGATCTCCTGACCTCGTGATCCGCCCGCCTCGGCCTCCCAAAGTGCTGGGATTACAAGCGTGAGCCACCGCGCCCGGCCGAGACTCCATCTTAAAAAAAAAAAAAAAAAAAAAAAAAAAAGCTGTGGCCTCTCCAACTCCCTTTCTCCACGATGGGCCTGTGTCACCCTGGAGCCTGCCCGCCACCCTGCAATCCGCTGCTGGGCAGCCACCAGTCTCCCCTGTGTCCTCTGAACAGCCGCCAGGGAGGCCACAGCTAAAAAAGGCCTCTTGGAATTGGTGAGGGCGGCAGCCTGCCCAGCCTGGGCTTTACACTTCCTATCAGGGAGGGGCTGTAGCAGGCTGGGCAGGGGAGAAGCCACCCCAGCAAGCAGGGCCCACAGGTGTCACTACCCTCCTGCCTTACAGTTAGGGAAACTGAGGCTCACAGAATCTCAATGTCATATAACTCATTAGAAGAAACCATTAACAGCAGCTGTCTCTGGGCAGGAGAGTCAGAGAGCTGGGGCTGAGAAAAGGGACTCATTTGTCCACTTCTGGAACCTTTGGAATTTTTTTTTTTTTTTTAAGAGACAAGGTCTTAGGCCAGGCTTGGTGGCTCACACCTACAATCCCGGCATTTTGTGAGGCTGAGGCGGGTGGATCGCCTGAGCTCAGCAGTTTGAGACCAGCCTGGGCAACGTGGTGAAACCCTGTCTCTACCAAAAAGTACAAAAATCAACCAGGCATGGTGGTGTGCACCTGTGGTCCCAGCTACTCAGGAGGCAGAAGTAGGAGGATCACTTGAGCCCGGAAGGTGGAAGTTGCAGTGAGCTGAGATGGTGCCACTGCACTCCAGCCTGGGTGACAAAGCAAGGCCCTGTCTCGAAACAAAAAAAAACAAACAAAATCAAAAAAAAAGAGAGAGAGACAAGGTCTTGCTATGTTGCTCGGGCTGGACTTGAACTTCTGGGCTCAAATGATCCTTCTGCCTCAGCCTCCTGAGTAGCTAGGACTATAGGCATGTGCCACCACATGTGGCTACAGAATTTTTTTTTTTTTTAACCATGAACAGAAATTATTTAAATGATGATGATGATAATAGCCACTGTCCCAAAAGGATTACAAATATTAAATGAATAAGGTAACCCTTACAACAACCTCATGGGGTGGACATCATTCAGATTCTCACGTAGGGAAACTGAGGCACAGAGCGATCAAACAGTTCCCTGGCAGTCACACAGCACATGAGTGATACAGACAGAGCTGAGATTTGAACCTAGTCAGGCCTGTGCTCTGAACCACAGCAATCTCTCCTTCCCTTCCACAATGCTTCCTTCCAAACCTGCCCCGCGTTTTCCTGACCCAGTCTTAATTCATTCTTACGAAGGTCTCAGGGAGGTGGGGCCATATTATCCCAGGTTTCACATGGGCTCAGGGAGGCTTCTTTTGAGTCTTGCCACATCGAAGAAAGAAAGAAGCAGCAAGAGGTGGGGCTAGGATTGGAACCCAAGCTTGCCTGTCCTTGAACCTGTGCTGGAGACGCTGAAGCCCCCTGCCTCCCTTACGTGCCACTACAGCCACCCGGGTTCTCAGGGGTAGGACAGGAAAAGCTCCGTGCCAGAGGGAGGAGGGTGTGGCAGGTACACTACGCTGCAGGAGGGGGGCCCTCCCACCCGGCAGGACCAAACCATTCTCCACAGTAGTAAAGATTAACCTCTTTATGTGACAGAAATAGGTCTTCCCAAGAATAGTCTTTGGAGCTTTGAGGAAGTCTTAAATATTTCATAATAAAATGTTACACACGGCAAGAAATAGAAGCGCTAGAACTTTCTTCCCACACTCCAGTGGCTTGCTTGGCAGGTACACTACCCAGGAGACTCAGGATTTAAGGAACAGGTCTGGAGGTGGGACTGGGAGCTAGATGAAGAGACTAATGCTGTATTCTGGAGTATTCTGGAAGGATGGGAAAGGGACCTTCTAGTTGTTTCTGGACAAATGATGGGGAGTTGCCCCATGGGAGGGTGGGGTAAGAGATCCTCACTAGAAGGTTCTGAGAGGTATATGCCCCTATCTTAAGAGCACAAAATGGCTAGGTGTGGTGGCTCACGCCTGTAATCCCAGCACTTTGGGAGGCCGAGGTGGGTGGATCAACTGAGGTAGGGAGTTCAAGACCAGCCTGACCAACGTGGAGAAACCCCGTCTCTACTAAAAATACAAAATTAGCCAGACATGGTGGCGCATCATGCCTGTAATCCCAGCTACTCAGGAGGCTGAGGCAGGAGAATCGCTTGAACCCGGGAGGCAGAGGTTGCAGTGAGCCAAGATTGTGCCACTGCACTCCAGCCTGGGCGACAAGAAAGAAACTCCGTCTCAAAAAAAAGAAAAGAGTAAAACAGACACTGATACGGGATGCAGGCACACTCATTTGGGGTAGCAGGAGGTTAAACCTTTAGGTCTTAGTCATCCCATTGGCTTGTGAGCACTGAGGGGGTGGCAGGACATGGATCACCCAGACTTGGGATTCTGGGGTCTGGATTTGGGGCCTCTGTTGTGGTCAGATAGAAGAAGGGGTAGTGAATTTAGAATCAGACCAGCAGAGTCCCTGGATAAGAGCAGGGACAATTTGGGTCACAGAGTAGCTATCAGGCTGGGGACACAAGGTGGGGTGGGTTTGGGGTTCTGGGTTTGAGTTAGGGGAGAGTTTCCAATGCTGGCCGAGGCTCATACAGGAAGCCAATCTGGGAGGTGGGTGGTGACAGGGTCTGCAATACCAAGTAGGGGCAGGGGCTCTGGCTGGGCCGGAAGCCACGTGGGCAGGATTTCCTGGTATAATGGGAAATGGGACTACCGGAGGCCAAAGGAGAGGCTGGAATGTGGGGCTCCATCGGGGTGGAGCTGGTAGTTAGATCCAGAGGGGAACCAAATTCCAAAACCCAAGTACTCGGTGAGAATAAGGATCCTGAAGGGGGACGGTTCTACACTCTAGGAAGGGGGTCCTGGGTGTGGGCAGGGACAGGAATATCAGAGTAGCACAGAGTTCCTTGTTCCGTTTAGAAAAGGAGTGGCGACTCCAGATTTTAACGGGAACCCCGATCAAGATCCCGGAAAGTAGATCCCGGGACAGACCAAAGTATTGGGGGTCCAGACTACGGAGGTGGGGGGGCGATGGGAAATCCCAGATAGGAAGTGAATACTCGAATAGGATGAGGGATCATCTAGAAGAATTTGGGGTCCAAACTTTGAGGCAGAGTTCTGGGTGTAAATGTTAACTGCCCAGCAGAATTAGGGAGACCCCCCCAAGCTCGTCTGGGGGAGTCCAGACCATGAAGAAGTTCTAGGGGGCGAATAGGGAATCCCACGCAAAAATCGGAGCAGGGAGTGGGGGAGCGGAGATCCAGGGCAGGGACTCAGGGTCCCAGTGGTACTGGGGTCCCGGAGTTGAATCGAGGCTCCTGAAAATCCAGACTGGGGGGGTTAGAATCCTAGGTGTGAACAGCGGGGTCCCTGGGCAGTATCAGGGATCACAACTCCGAAGCGGGGTCCGGGAGTGGGGAAAGGGATGGGCGTGCGCGCCTCACCTGATGCCGCCAGCGGAAGAGGCTGGCCGTGTCGATGTTGGGGTGCGTCTCGTCTTCATCATCAGACACCTCAATGTGGTCCCACACGCTGTAGTCCACCATCTTGCCTTGGCGGCCCAGCCCGCTCCGGCTCGGGTGGCAGCGACTGCTGCAGCGGTGGAGACTCCGTGCGCGGAGCCCCGCCCCTTCCGCTTCCGCCGAGCGCGGGAAACCCCGCCCTGTGTGACGTCACATCCCTAGTAACCGCGGCAGCGGCACTTGCTACCCAGCCAGCCTTAAAGGGCCCTGCGCAAGTGTTCCGGCCCCCTGGAGTTCCCGCAGAGACTCCGCGTCATCCGGGGCTGGGGCTCCGCTAGGTCTCCTGGGGGCATACGAGTTCGTGCTTCAATTCCGAGCCCCCCTCATCTCCCGCCGCTCCACGGTGGGCGTTTGGGGTGGCAGGGAGGGGATGGTTGATGAGACTGAGAGGACTATCCCCTCAGCCACGCCGCAGAGACGTCTGCAAGGGATAGGGACACGGCGGGAAGGCCCTCCCCCTGCCCTTCGTAAACGGGGACCTAAGCCTGCGCTGGAGAGGGGCGCCTGATGACTCCTCGAACTTTCTCAGCCCGAGGAGGACTGGACCTGCCCTGAGGGTGTCTAAATCGGGGGTGGTATGGCCCTCCCCTTGCGGGGTTAAACGTGGAGAGGAGATTGTGGCCCTGCCTTGGGAGCTGGGGTTTCCCTGCCTCGGCAACTGCCTTCTCCTCGTCTTCCACCTCCTGCCATTCGCAGCGAGGACTCGCGCGCGCGCGCGCACACACACACACACACACACACACTTTGGAATCACCCGGACCCCCCAAAACGGGTCTCGGCGCCCCACCCCCCTGGCCGCTGGGTGTCGCTAGAGTCTAGCCCACGGCGCGTATTCTTGGCCCCGCGCTTGGTGGGGGGAATCGTGGAGGGGTGGAAGGGGGCTTTCCTTGTCGTCACAGTCTGGGGCCACGCATAGCCCCTCCCCGTTCGTCTGGGGGTACCCTTCCTCCGTCGGGGCTCTAAGGACTCCATTACTCTAAGCATGCAGGGCCTCGACCACCTCACACTTCCATGCATCCCAATCCACGCTTTGATACCAGGATAATAGGCCGTGTTGCAGCCTTGGGCCAGGATTATCTCAGATTAAAGGGTGCTCCCTCGGGGGTCAGGCTGGATAGGAGGAGCTCCAGCCACTCGGGTGAGGGGCGCCTCTTCCTAGTCTCCCCTGGAGCCGACGTTGGAGGCAGTGCCCGGAGAGAGCGAGCGAAGGTCTCCAGAAGGGGGATGATTCCCCGGTGCATGGAGGGGGAGGGGCCATCGGACAAAAACGCCCTCCCGTTGCCGCCCCTCCCCCTCGCGCTTCATTCAAACCCGCGAGTGGGCGGGCGGGGGGGGGAGTCCCCATCTCCTCCCCCTCCTTCTTCCCCTCCACCCTGGCAGTCCAGCACATCAGTGGCCGTCACGGCCCGGGCACGCGCGCGCACGGACCCACACCCCGGCGGCTCTCACAATCGCACACACACATACACACTCACACACCAGCAAACAAAGGGTCTGGACACCCCCGTCCCCTCCTGCCCCCCAGGCCAGAGAGGGCGGGGCATCCCCTCCCCAGCCCCCCCGCAAGGTAAGCTTGGGGCTGCGAGCTGCGGTGGGGAGGGGGACACGGTGCCACAGTGGGAGGGGGCCAGGACGGTAGGGGGTTCCCTGGCTCCCCAGGTAAGCCATACCCGCACCCCCACAGTATGCCCTTTAGGGCTTTGGCCCCGTCATCAGCCTGGGGGTGTTTGGAGAGAATCCCAGATGTCGGGGATTCCCGGATAAGCGCGGGGGTCTCTTCCCGGCTCTGGAGACTGGAGCTGCCCAGCTTCAGCAAAACAGGGTTCCCGGAGCCTCAGCTTCCAGAACTGGGGACAGGGCGCTGGAAGCTTCCCCATCAACGCCAAGCATTTCCTAATCTGCCAGCACAGCACCTCCAGCCCTGGGGACTGAGGAGAGAGACCCCTAAGTTGTTTTGCACTGTCCCTCTATCCCCGGTCCCCATCCCACCCTCATGGGTGCAAACCCTGCTATGTCTCTCCTGCCTGTGGGGTGGGGGGGGGGGTTGCGGGAATTGGGAACGCTTTTTGGGGCTACCCTTGCTTCTTCTGCTACATCCCATAGCCACATACCACTGAGCTGCGGTGGGGCCCGGCAGGCGGCTTTGCCTTCCTGAGTCTCAGTTTCCTCCTCTGCAAAGTGGGTAATGACACACACCTAGGATTCCGCGAAATCGTGCTCGCGGAGCCTGCTTTTGCGCCATCATTTTATTTATTAGCTAATTTCACATCTCTTTCCCAAGTGTCTACTTACGATGTGCTGGGCACTGTGACCAGGCTTTGGGGCAGCAGCAACCAACAAACCCAGTAGGGGTCCCTGCTCCTGGCTAGCGAGGGAGCAGGATCCCTGTATAAACATACAAATCCTCGCGGGTGATTTCAGACTGTGAAGACTAAAATTCTGTCCTCGGACAGAGAGAGACTAGGGAAAGGCACTCAAGATTAAAGGAGAAGCTGGGCACAGTGGCTCACGCCTGTAATCACAGCACTTTGGGAGGCTGAGGCGGGCAGATCACTTGAGGTCAGGAGTTTGAGACCAGCCTGGCCAACATGGTGAAACACCATCTCTACTAAAAATACAAAAATTAGCCAGGCGTGGTGGCAGGCACCTGTAATCCCAGCTACCCGGGAGGCTGAGGCAGGAGAATTGCTTAAACCCGGGAGGCGGTGGTTGCAGTGAGCCAAGATCACATCACTGCACTCCAGCTTGGGTGACAGAGCGAGACTCTGTCAGAAAAAAAAAAAAAAAAAAAAGACAGATTAAATAAGACTTCTGGATCCTGCCTGCCTTCCTCCTTGGGTCTGAGCTCCATGAGGGCAGGATCAGGTCTAGAATAGTGCCTGGCACACAGTAGGTGCTCAATAAATGTTGAATGAGCCTGGCACCCTGGTGTGAGCCTGTAGTCCCAGCTACTCGGGAGGCTGGCTGGAGGATCCCAGGAACACCCATCTCTAAAAAAAAAATAAAAACAAAAAATAAATCCTTAGCTGGGCATGGTGGCACGTGCCTGTAGTCGCAGCTATTCAGGACGCTGAGGCAGGAGAATGGCTTGAACCCGGGAGGTGGAGGTTGCAGTGAGCTGAGATAGTGCCATTGCACTCCAGCCTGGGTGACAAGAGCAAAACTCAAAAAAAAAAAAAAAATCTTAAATGAATTAAAGAGGGGATTAGATTAAGACCAGATTCTAGAACTGTAGATTAGGAAGAAGGCTTATCATAAACCAATCCACCCCCGCTCCCTTGAATTTGATACAGGAGACAGTGAATCCCAGAATGTCAACATTTCTACAAAATTGAAGATGGGCCCAGCACGATGGCTCACATCTGTAATCCTGATACTTGGGAGCCTGAGGTGGGAGGATCGCTTGAGCCCAGGAGGTCGAGGCTGTAGTGAGCCATGATCACGTTACTGCACTTCAGCCTGGGAGACAGAGTGAGACTCTGTCTCACCAAAAAAAAAAAAAAAAAAAAAAAAAAAGATGGTTAAAGCAAGGGTTGTGAACAGCTGGGGACAGAGACCAGCACTGAGCACTGTGCACCCCAGGAACTCATGGTGTACAGCCGGTGCCCACTCTTCCCCACATAGCATATAGACACAGCACTGCTTTCATCTATTCAATATTTATTCAGCACCTACTATGTACCAGGTGCCAGGGACACAGCAATTAATAGAACAAAACTCCCTGCCCCAGTGGAGCTGACATTTAGTGGAGGAAACTGAAATGAAATAACATGATCAAAAAGATATAATGACACATCGTTATTAGGATACTGATGGAAATAGAGGGCGTGGCTGGGTATTTAGAAAGACTTCCTGCAGGAGTTGAATTCAGCACACACACACTCAAACCCAAACATAATCCCACTAATACACATCACAGACAAGTGGCCATGGGTACTGAGTGGCTGAGCAGAGATTTAAACCTGGAACCTGCATTTCTTTTTCTTTCTTCCTTTTTTTAACTAATTATTTATTATACTTTAAGTTCTGGGGCCGGGCGCGGTGGCTCACGCTTGTAATCCCAGCACTTTGGGAGGCCAAGGCGGGCGGATCACGAGGTCAGGAGATCGAGACCACGGTGAAACCCCGTCTCTACTAAAAATACAAAAAATTAGCCGGGCGTGGTGGCAGGCGCCTGTAGTCCCAGCTACTCGGAGAGGCTGAGGCAGGAGAATGGCGTGAACCCAGGAGGCGGAGCTTGCAGTGAGCCGAGATCGCGCCACTGCATTCCAGCCTGGGTGACAGAGCGAGACTCCATCTCAAAAAAAAAAAAAAAAAAAAAAGTTCTGGGATACATGTACAGAACGTGCAGGTTTGTTAAACAGGTATACATGTGCCATGGTGGTTTGCTGCACCCATCAACCTGTCATCTACATTAGGTATTTCTCCTAATGTTATACCTCCCCTAGCCCCCCAACCCCAACAGGCCCCGGTGTGTGATGTTCCCCTCCCCGTGTCCATGTGTTCTCATTGTTCAACTCCCACCTATGAGTGAGAACATGCAGTGTTTGGTTTTCTGTTCTTGTGTTAGTTTGCTGAGAATGATGGTTTCCAGCTTCATCTATGTCCCTGCAAAGGACATGAACTCTTTTTTCTTTCTTCCTTTCTTTCTTTCTTTTTTTTTAATTGAGACAGAGTCTCACTCTGTCACGTCCAGGCTAGAGTGCAGTGGCTCGATCTCGGCTAACTGCAAGCTCTGCCTCCTGGATTCATGTGATTCTCCCGCCTCAGTCTCCCGAGTAGCTGGGATTACAGGCACGCACCACCACACCCAGCAAATTTTTTGTATTCTTAGTAGAGATGGGGTTTCACCATATTGGCCAGGCTGGTCGAAAACTCCCAACCTCAGGTGATCCGATCGCCTTGGCCTCCCAAAGTGCTCCCAATGAGCCACTGCGCCCGGCCCTCCTTTCTTTTTAAAGACAGGATCTTACTCTGTCACCCAGGCTGGAGTGCAGTGGCAATCACAGCTCACTTGCAGCCTCAAACTCTTGGGCTCAAGCAATCCTCCTGCCTCAGCCTCCTGAGTAGCTGGGATTACAGGCGCACAGCACCACACACGGCTAATTTTTTTTTCGTTTTATTTTAAATACGCGGTCTCCAAGAGTTGGAGGCTGCAGTGAGCTATGATCGCACCACTGCATGCCAACCTGGGCAACAGCAGGAGACCTACCTCAAAAAAAAAAAAGAAAGATGGGGTGTCGCTATGTTGCCCACGCTGGTCTCAAACTGCTGGCCTCAAGCGATTCCCCTGCCTTGGCCTCCCAAAGTGCTGGGAATATAGGCGTGAGCCACTGTGCCCAGCCCCCGGAACCTGCATTTCTAGGCACTGTGAAATACTGTTTTCCGCTGCATCTTCACACAGTGACACCCCCACACACCTACACATTCATAGTACAGTCACACAGTCACAGCCAACCTCTTATTCACATAGACTGATGTGGTATTGCCCTGACACATAGATTCCTGCGGGTACAATTTGGTTTCAACTATGCAACACTTAGACTCACAGAAGGTTCCACCAGCCAGTTGCACATGCACAGCCAGGTATGAAGTTCATGCACATATATGCATGTATTTGCACACACGTGCACATATGCCTGGAGCCCTTCACAATCCTTCCAAGACCTGCGTCAGCTTTGAGCATGGAGCTTGGGCAGCCGTGAATATTCAGGGCCATGGTGTGGGCAGGGGCTTTTATTCTCACTTCCCTGTTATTTGCTGCACATTGCCACATCCTTCAGTTGAAGGAAGTGGGGAGTGGGCGGGATGTCGGGCTGGGTGACATCAGCTGTCTTCTGCCAGGCCAGGCCAGTGGCTCCCAGGCTGGGCTGGTAGCTGCCGGTGCTGACAACATGGGTGGGGGAAAAGGACTCTCGTGGCCTGAGCCTGATGCCAGCTGTCCAGAGCAGCCTGTGCTGCCATCTGGACCCCCCTCCTCAGCGGCCTGCTGTCCAGGGGAGCAGAAGGCAGGCTTAGAGGCATCCCTCCACCCTGAGCACTCCTGGGCCCTGCCTCTCTCACCTGGGCTGCGGCCAGGGCTGATTGCCACAAATGTGCACTTGTGTCCTGACAGCAGTAAGGGGCATGTCTCTGCCTCTCTCGCCTGGCCGGCTGGACTCCTCCAACATCGCCTTCTTCATTGCTTTCTTCATTTCACAAATCCTTGAGACTTTGAGCAACAGAATTTGCAGAGCCTAGGGAAAATGCACAGGCAGGGTTCCTCTTCAAAATTACAAACAATAGGCTGGGCGCAGTGGCTGACGCCTGTAATCCCAACACTTTGAGAAGCTAAGGCAGGGGAATTGCTTGAGGCCAGGAGTTTGAGACCAGCCTGGCCAACATGGTGAAACCCTGTCTCTACTGAAAATGCAAAAATTAGCTGCGCATGGTGGCAGGCGCCTGTAATCCCAGCTACTCAGGAGGCTGAGGCAGGAGAATCATTTGAACCCTGGAGGCGGAGGTTGCAGTGAGTCGAGATCACGCCATTGCACTCCAACCTGGGTGACAAGAGCTAAACTCTGTCTCAAAAAAAAAAAAAAAAAAAATATATATATATATATGTCTAAGGCAAATAAAACACAAGCAGGGCTGGGTGCGGTTGCTCATGCCTGTAATCCCAGCTCTTTGGGAGGCAGAGGCAGATGGATCACGAGGTCCGGAGATCGAGACCATCCTGGCTAACACGGTGAAACCCCGTCTCTACTAAAAAAAAAAACCAAAAAATTAGCTGGGCATGGTGGTAGGTGCCTGTAGTCCCAGCTACTCGGGAGGCTGAGGCAGGAGAATGGCATGAACCGAGGAGGCGGAGCTTGCAGTGAGCTGAGATCGTGCCACTGCACTCCAGCCTGGGCGACAGAGTGAGACTCCGTCTCAAAAAAAAAGAGAAAAAGAAAACACAAGCAGAGTCAGGGGCATGGGAAGAGCGTTAGGATATCTGAGGTCTGAATATGTTCTAGGTGTTTGAAGAACAGCAGAGGGGCTGGTGGGTTGGCCAGACATGGTGGCTCACACTTGTAATCCCAGCACTTTGGGAGGCTGAGGCAGGAGGATCGCCTGAGCCAAGGAATTCCAGACCTGCCTGGGCAACTTGGCAAGACCCCCTCTCTACAAAAAATTTAAAAATTAGCTGGGCGTTGTGGGGCTCACCTGTAGTCCCAGCTACTTGGGAGGCCGAGGCGAGAGGATCACTTGAGCCCCGGTGTTTAAGGCTACAGTGAGGTGTGATAGCGTCACTGCACTCCAGCCTGGGCAACAGAGTAAGACCCTTGTCTCCTAACAAAATGAAAACAGACCGAGCACGGTGGCTCATGCCTGTAATCCCAGCAACTTGGGAGGCCAAGGCGACAGATCACGAGGTCAAGAGATTGAGACTATCCTGGCCAACATGGTGAAACCCCGTCTCTACTAAAAGTACAAAAATTAGCTGGGTGTGGTGGTGTGCGCCGGTAGTCCCAGCTACTTGGGAGGGTGAGGCAGGAGAATCATTTGAAGCCAGGAGGCAGGGGTTGCAGTGAGCCGAGGTTGTGCCACTGCACTCCAGCCTGGCAACAGAGCGAGACTGTCTCAATAAAAAAAAAAAAAAGGAACAGAAATAAATTCACATGCATGACTTCACTTCATCCTCACAACAACCCCATCAGATGGGTGTGAATATTATTCCTATTTTACAGATGACAAAACTGAGAGCCAGAGAGGCTGAGTAATTTGCTCAAAAGTATACAGGCAGAGGTGAGAGATACTGTGAGTTCAGTTCTAGACTGCCACAATAAAGCAAGTGTCACAATAAAGTGATACACAAAATTTTTGGTCTCCTAGTGCATATAAAAGTTATGTTGACACTATACCATATGTATATTAAGTATGCAATAGCATTTTGTCTAAAACAACAATGCATATACCTTAATTTTAAGATACTTTATTAGCTTAGGCAACATAGTGCGACCTCATTTCTACAAAAAAACCCTTAAAAATTAGCTGGGCATGTTGGTGTTTGCCTGTGGTCCCAGCTACTTGGGAGGCTGAGGTGAGAGGATAGCTTGAGCCCAGGAGGACAAAGCTGCAGTGTGCTATGATCACAGCACTGCACTCCAGCCTGTGCAACAGAGTGAGACCCTGTCTCAAAAATAAAACAAAAAAACCTTAAAAACTTTATTGCTGCCCGGGTGTGGTGGCTCACGCTTATAATCCCAGCACTTTGGCTGAGGCAGGCAGATCACTTGAGCCCAAGGGTTTGAGACCAGCCTGGCCAACATGGTGAAACCCCATCTCTACCAAAAAATACAAAAATTAGCTAGGCGTGGTGGCACACGCCTGCAGTTCCGGCTACTCCAGAGGCTGAGTCAGGAGAATCGCTTCAACCTGGGAGGCGGAGGTTGCAGTGAGCCGAGATGGCGCCACTGTACTCCAGCCTGGGCGATAGAGTGAGATCCTGTTTCAAAAAAGACAAAAACCAAAAACGAGAAAACCTTTATTGCTAAGAAAAGCTAACCATCATCTGAGCCTTCAGCAAAGTCATAATCTTTTTCCTGGTGGAGGGTCCTGACTCAATGTCGATGGCTTCTGACTGATGAGGGTGGTGGTTGCTGAAGGTTGGGGTGGTTGTGGCAATTTTTAAAAATAGGAGAACAGGTCGGGCGCGGTGGCTCACGCCTGTAATCCCAACAATTTGGGAGGCCGAGGCAGGTGGATCACTTGAGGTCAGGAGTTCGAGACCAGCCTGGCCAACATGATACAACCCCGTCTCTACTAAAAATACAAAAATTAGCCTAGTGTGGTGGTGGGCACCTGTAATCCCAGCTACTTGAGAGGCTGAGGCAGGAGAATCTCTTGAACCCGGGAGGCAGAGGTTGCAGTGAGCTGAGATGGCACCATCACACTCTAGCCTGAGTGACAGAGTGAGACTCAGTCTCAAAATAAATAAATAAATAAGATACTAATAATAATACTTGAAAGTCAAATGTGCTCCTTGATCAGTGGGCTGCAGAATGGATGTTGTGTTAGCAGGCATGAAAACATCTCCTTGTACATCTCCATCAGAGCTCTTGGGTGACCAGTTGCATTGACAATGAGCAGTCGTATTTTGAAATGAACCTTTTTTCTGCACAGGAAGTCTCAACTGTCGGCTTAAAATATTCAGTAAACAGATGTGCTGTCACCCAGGCTTTGTTGTTCTATTTATAGCACAGAGGCCAAGTACACTTAACATCATTTTTAAAGTCCCCAGGATTTTCAGAATAGTAAATGAGAATTGGTTTCAACTGAAAGCCACCAGCTGCATTAGCCCTTAACAAGAGTCAGCCTGTCCTTTGAAGCCAGTCATTGACTTCACTTCTCTCTAGGGTGAAAGTCCTAGCTGGCATCTACTTCCAATAGAAGACTATTTTGTTGGGTGGGCGCCGTGGTTCACACCTATAATCCTAGGAATTAGAAGCCAGACTGGGCAACATGGTGAAACACCCTCTCTATAAAAATACAAAAAATTAGGTGGACATGGTGGCGCGCACCTGTAATCCCAGCTACTCCGGAGGCTGGGGTATGAGAATCGCTTGACCTGGGAGGCGGAGGTTGCAGTGAGCTGCAATCTCGCCATGGCACTCCAGTCTGAGCAACAGGCTCTTCCCATCCCCCTGACTCTGTCTCAGAAAAAAAAAAAAAAAAAAAGACCGGGAGCTGTGGCTCACGCTTGTAATCCCAGCACTTTGGGGGGCTGAGGCAGGCGGATCACGAGGTCAGGAGATTGAGACCATCCTGGCTAGCACAGTGAAACCCTGTCTCTACTAAAAATACAAAAAAAACCCCCAAAAAATTAGCCGGGCATGGTGGCAGGTGCCTGTAGTCCCAGCTACTTGGGAGGCTGAGGCAGGAGAATGGCGTGAACCCGGGAGGTGGAGCTTGCAGTGAGCCAAGATTGCGCCACTGCACTCCAGCCTGGGCGACAGCAAGACTCCGTCTCAAAAAAAAAAAAAAAAAAAAAAAAAAAAAAAAAAAGGCCTATTTTGTCTACACTAAACAATTTGTTGTTGATTGTAGCCACCTTCATCAATAATTTTAGCTAGATATCTTCTGGGTAACTTGCTGCAGCTTCTTTTTCTTTCTTTTTTTTTCTTATTAAAACATGTTTACGGACGGGCACGGTGGCTCATGCTTGTAATCCCAGCACTTTGGGAGGCTGAGGCGGGCAGATCACGACGTCAGGAGATCGAGACCACGGTGAAACCCCGTCTCTACTAAAAATACAAAAAATTAGCCGGGCGTAGTGGTGGGCGCCTGTAGTCCCAGCTACTCGGAGAGGCTGAGGCAGGAGAATGGCATGAACCTGGGAGGCGGTGCTTGCAGTGAGCCGAGATCGCGCCACTGCACTCCAGCGTGGGCGACAGAGCAAGACTCTGTCTCAAAAAAAAAAAAAAAAAATGTTTACTTTTTAGGCCACGCATGGTGGCCCATGCTTGTAATCCCAGCACTTTGGGAGGTCGAGGTGGGAGGTTTGCTTGAGCCCAGGAGTTCCAGACCAGCCTAGGCAACATGGTGAAACTCCATTGCTACAAAAAATACAAAAATTAAGGCCAGGCGTGGTGGCTCACGCCTGTAATTCTAGCACTTTGGGAGGCCAAGGCAGGCGGATCATGAGGTCAGGAATTTGAGATCAGCCTGACCAACATAGTGAAACCCCGTCTCTACTAAAAATACAAAAATTAGCCGGGCATGGTGGTGGGTGCCTGTAATCCCAGCTACTCAGGAGGCTGAGGCAGGAGAATCATTTGAACCCGGGAGGTAGAGGTTGCAGTGAGCCGAGATTGCGCCATTGCACTTCAACTTGGGCGACAGTGCAAGACTCTGTCTCAAAAAAACAAACAAACAAACAAAAACCCAAAAAACAAAAATTAGCTGGGCACGGTGATGTGTGCCTGTAATCCCAGCTACTCAGGAGGCTGAGGTGAGAGGATTGCTTTAGCCCAGGAGGTCGAGGCTGGGGGCCACAATGAATGGGTACCATTTCTTGCTCTGTTTGCTGGAGAATACAGGTTACAATCAGAGTGGTGAGTGCTTTAATGGGGGTAGAAAAACCTGCAGTGGGGGCCCAGAACATGGTCTAGGGCAGTCTGGCTGAAAAATGGAGGTGACCTTTAAGCTATCTTTTTTTTTTTTTTTTCTGATATGGAGCCTCGCTCTGTCACCCAGGTCACCCGAGCTGCAGTGCAGTGGTGTGATCTCAGCTCACTGCAAGCTCCGCCTCCCAGGTTCACCTCATTCTCCTGCCTCAGCCTCCCGAGCAGCTGGGACTACAGGCACCCGCCCCTGCACCGGGCTAGTTTTTTGTATTTTTAGTAGAGACGGGGTTTCACCGTGGTCTCAATCTCCTGACCTTGTGTTCTGCCCGTCTCGGCCTCCCAAAGTGCTGGGATTACAGGCGTGAGCCACCGCGCCTGGCCTAAGCTATCTTTATACATTCATCCATTTGTTCAACAGATGTCTGTTGAGGGCCCATCAGGTGCTAAAGGCTAGGTTGAAGAAATGATGTTTATGTTCATTTCCATTAATTTACATTGAACTGAAGTGCTAGCTAAGGCAATAAGGCAAGAAAAAGAAATAAGAACCAGACTAGGTGTAGTGGTTCATGCCCAGCATGAACATGGGTTCATGTAATCCCAGCACTTTGGGAGGCTGAGGTGTGAGGAGCGCTTCAGCCCAGGAGTTTGAGACCAGCCTGGGCAACATGACAAGACCCCATCTCTACAAAACAACAAAAACAAAAATTAGCCAGGCATGATGGTGCATGCCTGTAGTACCAGCTGCTACTCTGGAGGCTGAGGTGGGAGGATAGCCTGAGCCTGGGAGGTCGAGGCTGCAGTGAGCTGTGCAGTGGTGCCACTGCACTCCAGCCTGGGCAACAGAGTGAGACCCTGTCTCAAATAAATAAATAAATATTAAAAAAATAAAGAAATAAGAACTAGGCTGGGTGTGGTGGCTCACACCTGTAATTCCAGCACTTTGAGTTTGAGCTTTAGTTTGAGCTCAGGAGTTTGAGACCAGCCTGGGTAACATAGTGAGACCCCAGTCTCTATTTAAAAAATAAAAACAAGAGAACCAAAGTAGGGTATAAACCAGCTAGTACATAGTAGAACTGTTAGGAACATTACACTATCAGGTTCTCAATAATAACCTGATATCGAACAGGTTATTAAAAGCCTATTATGTTCTGGATTCTGTTCAGGATACTCAGGAGATAGTAATGAATACTACATTATTGTTAACATAATAATTAAAGTTTTCGTGCCCTCCTGCAGGTAATATTCCAGTGTGAGGAGACACAGACAATAAATGTAATAAATAAATTACATAGTGTGGTATGAGGGGGGAAGAGTGGGAAAAGGTGGACCAGAAGTCCTAGGAGGTTGTATTATAATTTTAAGTGGGGGTGGGGTAAGAAAGAAAGAAATGCCTGAAAGGACGAGATATAGTAAAGACCTAAAAGATGTAAGGGACCTGCGGATTTTTTTTTTTTTTTTTTTTTTTTTGAGATGGAGTCTCAATCTGTTGCCCATGCTGGAGTGCAGTGGCCTGATCTCGGCTCACTGCAACCTCAGCCTCCCGGGCTCAAGCGAGTCTCCTGCCTCACCCTCCCAAGTAGGTGGAACTACAGGCACCCGCCACCACACCCGGCTGATTTTTGTATTTTTAGTAGAGATGGGGTTTCACCATGTTGGCCAGGCTGGTCTCGAACTCCTGACCTCAAGTGATCCACCTGCTTTGGCCTTCCATAGTGCTGGGATTACAGGCCTGAGCCACTGCACCTGGCCAACCTGCAGATATTTGGGGGAAGAGTTCCAGGTGGAGAGAATTGGAAGTGCAAAGGGCCTGAGGCACCAGCATGCTTGCTGTGTCCAGAAACAGCTAGACCAGTATGGCTCGAGCTGAGGGCACGGAGGTGACTGGGCATATCTAGCAGGACTGTGTGGGCCACGAGAGGACTTTGACTTTTCCTCTGAGTGAGGTAAGAGCTATTAGGGCTCTGAGTAGAGGAAGATCATGATCTGAATCGAGTTCTAACAGGTTCCCACAGGGTCAGATGTTACCATTTATTAAACATTTACTGAGTGCCAGACACTATTCTGTTCAATATGGTTTGATCTCATTTCATTCTTACATGGACCCTGTAGGGAATATCATTCCATTTCACAGAAGAGAAACTGAGGCTCACAGAGTTTAAGACACTGACCCATGGCCGCACAGCAATAATCTTCAGCGCCTGGGTGTCAAGGTAAAGTAAGCCAGCCTCTCCCTCCCCCAAGCATTTCAGACAAAGATCGGTGGCTGCAGAGCGCACCCGTCTTCGGGAACGGCGTCTGTGTCCCTGTCTGTCTGTTTCTATTTCCACACGTCCCTGTCTGTCTCCACGCGCCTCTGCCTGTGCGTCCCCCATCTGTGCCCAAGCCGCCGTCTCTCTGCGCCCGGCCCCCGCACATCAGAGCTATTTCGGGTTTAAGGCTTAAAAGCCCAACAGCTCGGAGGAGACGCTTCCTCCGGCCCCCGGCTCGGACCACGCGCCGCACGCGGCCAGCTCTGGGAGCTCCCAGTTTTTTCTGCGGGATCCCCGAGCCGGGGAAGCCCCCGCGGGAGGAAGGGTGGGGGCTGGGGCGACCTGGGCCCGGAGGCTCCCGGCCCCCCAGTGGCCAACCCCGGCATTGACGCCGTCAGGAGCCCAGCCGTACGTCAGCTGTCGCCCTGGCAACGGGCGGGCGACGTCACCACATTGGTGGTGCGTCAGCCCGCTGACGTCACGCCCCAGGAGAGGCAATAGGCAAGGGGCGGGGGCGGGTTCTAGGCCTGGCCGGCAGGGGGAGCCCTGGGGCACTGATGGCAGATGCGTTTGGCTTGGTCTTGCATGAGGCTCTGGCCCTGCCGACATGGCCACCGCAGCCCCAACGGCGCGCTAGGTTGGCGAGATGAAGAGGAGTCGCAGTGCCCTGTCCGTGGCAGGGACCGGGGACGAGGTGCGAGAGGAGGGGCTTGGGCTAGGGGCGGGGCTTCGCCCCTGGGGGAGACTAGCGCCCTCTAGTGACCACGGCTATTTCCTGAACGTGGCTTCACTACCTCCAAGCTGTGAGGAGTTTGGTCCCCTTGTGCCTCAGTTTACCCCCTTGATTCCATTTTTCTCCTGCTGCCCTGATTAAGAGGCTCTCACCCGGCCCAGGGACAGCAGGCAGAGGCTTCTCAAATGAGGAGAGGATTTTGGCGAGGAGGTGGGAGGGGGCACTAGGGGTAGTGAGGTCTTGAGAGTCTCAGACGTGAGGGATGGGAGGGGGGCATTGACATTAAGACCAAGAGGGGCCCTCTTAGACGTGGAGGTTGGGAAAAGACCCTAAAAAGGTGATGTGTTAGAGAGGTCTCACACTTGAGACAGAATGTCTAGATGTTACAGACCCCAAGGCTGGGGCATCGAGAGGGGACCTCACAAAAAATTATGGCTGAGAAGAGGCACTCTCAGACCTAAGGGATGGTAGGGCACCCTCTGTGGGAGGGGTCAGCGAGTGGCTCACACGTGAAGGGGAGCCTATACCCCCATTAACTACTCCCTTAGACAGCTAGGTAGGGGTGTTCTTGGGGAGAGGGGCTCAGAGCTTCCCAGCCAGGCCACGCCCCTATTCCACTTTGTCCCTCCCCAGAGGTCGAGGGAGACCCCCGAATCCGGCCGTGCCAACATGCTGGGGGCCGACCTGCGTCGCCCTCGCCGCCGCCTCTCGTCCAGTCCTGGCCTGGGCTGGGCCCAGCCTGAGCCCTCGGACCCTGGGGTCCCTCTGCCGCCACGGCCCACCACGCTGCCGCTGCTGATCCCACCGCGGATTTCCATCACCAGGGCCGAGAACGACAGGTAGGTAGGAGAGGGAGCAGAGTGGGAGGTGGGTTGGGGAGGCACAGTGCCAACTGGGCTAGGTCCAGCCACCAGCCCTTCCCGATCTCCATGCTCCCTGCCGTTTGCAAAACTAGCTGCAACTTGTCCTGTGGCGGGCTGTGACACCCCTACCCCAAGGCACCCTTCGCGGGCTCTAGGAACCCCTTATTTCATTTTCCAGCTGCCTGAGTCAGCAAGGGGCAGGACTGAGGAAAGGAGTGTCATGTCTCCAACCCCCAAGATGCTCCCATATTCACAGAGCTGGGGCAGGTTGATCAGGCGGCTGTGCACCGGCTTTCATGTCCCCGCCTGGGAGGATCAGGTTTCTTCTCCGCCTTGAAGGGGATGGTGGAGTCTTGGAAGGGGTCTGAACTGGCATTTTTCTTTCTCTTGGGGAGATGTGAGAAATATCTGCGAGCTCTGGGTTCACACAGCACCTCTTGCTGATTCTCATCTGGGGACCTTTCAGGTACCCAACCAGTTTCCCAGAGTACTCAACCCTCCTCTTGACTCAAGAATAAGCTGGAAAGTCAGATAGCTGAGCTGGTCCTGGCTTCCGGCCGGCCCCTGCCCCCATGCCCTCCTCTGGTCACCGCTCTCGGCAGTTCCAATCCACCCCCACCCCCATCTACTCAATTGGAGGGTTCCAGGGTCTCTGTTTCCATCATGGTCCAATGGTTCATTTCCAGATAGGGAGAGCAAGTGACTGTCTCTCGCCCCTGGAGCTGCTTAATTATACCTCCCCACGCCCATCCCACTAGCCTCAGGTCCAGATCAATTTATCCCCCAGCTCAGGCCACCGCTCCTCGTTTCCTCCTTCTTCTGCAACCCCAGCTGTGGCCTGACACCCCCACCCACCTCACATTACGCACTCCCACCCCCTTCCAGATCTCTAACCAACGTTACAGCATCCCCCCGCCAAGAATTTGGCCCAGCCCAGGACTCTCAAATATGATCTGGGGAGAACTCGCAGCCCCTGCAAATTCCCTAGAAGCCGTTTTGAGTGTGTAATGGGGGGGAGTTCCTGAGAGAAGTGGGGAACACAGTTTTGGCCCTTGGAATACCCGGCGGCTGCTGATGGGGGGGCCGGTTTTTGCTCGGCGTTCGCCCACGCCGGGAGCCCCCTCTGGCGGGGAGAAAAGTGGCTGTGGGGGTTGAAGACCGGCAGTCTTTTTTTTTTTTTTTTTCAAATAAGGAGAAGGGCGCGGGGGGAGGGCGGTGGCAGACGGCATCGCCTGCCCTGGGGAGCCCGTGACAGGGGGCGCACGGGGGCATGGGTCTGGTCCCCGGGTCGCGCAGCAGAGCAGTTTCGCGTTCGAGCTCTTATCGGCGTGGGGGGAGAGGTGGGACACGCGGGCGCGTGCACTCCCCTCGCCCAGCAGCCAGCCTTGGGGGGGGTTGAGGGGGATGGGGGCGCACTCGGATCCCGCTCGCTCTCTGCTCGCTCGCTCGGCGCGGCGCTGGGGGAGGCGGGAGCGTGAGTCACGGCGACTCCCGATTTAGGTGCCGGAAGGGGGGCTCTGCTGGCGGGGGCCGCAGGGAGGAGGCTCGCCTGTTTACTCGCCTGAAAAGGGCACGGGGGTGCGCTCCGCGGCTACCCGGGGCCTTCCTCAGTTTACCTCTCGCAGAAGCGCTTTAGAAGAGGCAGCGATGTATAGAGCGGTGGGCGGGCAGCTGCGGTATCCGCCACAGGGTGTCTTCCTGGAGCCACAAGGGAACCAATGGGACACACCCCAGAAATACCCCAGAGGCCCCAGGCCGACCACACACATACACTCACGCACACGCACACACTAACATACATAGACGCCCTCCGACACTACAGTCAGACGACAGAGGCCGAATCGCGTGCACAACTCCGCAAGCACACACCGACCACAAACGCATCCAAGCGCTTGAGAACACATTCACAGTCCCGAGGCCACCTGAAAAAAGACCACGTAGGGATGCACATCCTCCAAATAGGTAGCACATGTGCGCACACATCCTTCACCCACAGACACACACAGTTATACACACAGCCAAATCCAGAGAAACGGGCAGACAACAGCAGCCAACCACGTGCGCACACACACTTCCAGCAGACACTGAAAACACAGACAACCCTCGGAAGAGGCCACGTGCGCGCACATCCCGCCCCGGGCCCGCACCATCACTATCCTCCGACGCACAGACAGGAGATCCCACACACTCTTCCGCCGCCCGCTGCAGGCACCGCGCCGGTGGCACTAGGACCACTCCTCAAAAACTACCCCCGGCCAGGGGTAGCGACGAGGACACGCCAGCACCGGACTCCGCCCTCGCCATGATGGACCGACTGACTGACACTCTGGCAACCAGTCCGGTGTCTTCTTCCAGATCGGATTAACCGTTTAACTCCTTCGTGCCCGTGCGCGCCGCGGCCAAGCAGGGTGCTTTGAAGACAGCCGAGTTCCAGCGCCCCCTCCCAGCCCAGAGCGGGGATCTGCGTAGGCGGGAAGGGCCCCCCCTCCTTAGGTAGCTGCCCCCCGCTGGCCCGGACGGAGGAGGAGGGGGGCGGCGCTGACAGCCGCGGCGGGCGGGGGGCGGGGAGGGGCGGGACGGGGCGGAGGAGCCGGGGCTGGCGCCGAGCTGGGCGCGGAACGCGGAGCGCGGAGAGCGCCGCCCGGCACTGAGCAGAGCTCCAAGCGCCGAGAGGCAGCCGCAGAGCCCGGCCCGGGGGCGATTGGCCCGCAGCGCCCCCGGGTCTGTCCCCGGGGCGCCATGGCCCTACTGCGGCCGGGCGCACCCGCGGGGCCCTGGGCTCGCTGGCTTGTGCGCAGCTAAGCGGGGTGTAGGTTGGAAGGGCCAGGGCCCCCCGGGGCGCAAGTGGGGGCCGGCGCCATGGAGCCCCCGACCGTCCCCTCGGAAAGGAGCCTGTCTCTGTCACTGCCCGGGCCCCGGGAGGGCCAGGCCACCCTGAAGCCTCCCCCCCAGCACCTGTGGCGGCAGCCTCGGACCCCCATCCGTATCCAGCAGCGCGGCTACTCCGACAGCGCGGAGCGCGCCGAGCCGGAGCGGCAGCCGCACCGGCCCATAGAGCGCGCCGATGCCATGGACACCAGCGACCGGCCCGGCCTGCGCACGACCCGCATGTCCTGGCCCTCGTCCTTCCATGGCACTGGCACCGGCAGCGGCGGCGCGGGCGGAGGCAGCAGCAGGCGGTAAGACTCCCCGCGGCGGATGCGCGCGGAACGGATGGGCGCGCAGGGAGGAGGCAACTCGAGCTGCCGGCCGCAGGGGGCGCTAGGATGCGGGTGGGGTCGGTTTGGCTGGCGGGGGCGGAGGGAATTCGGCTGCGGGGGCGTCTAGGACCTGGCCCCTGGTTGTGCGCGCTACGGGAGGCTTCCTGCTGAAGCCCATCTTGGGGTCCATTTAGGGGGCGCCATGCTGCGCGTGGTGTTAACGAGGTCTGGGTTGGGGAAGGGGGCTGCACCTTTAGGGGTCTGTATTCTTAGTAACAGTGCAGGACAGCTGCTAACTGGGAACCACTTGGAGGGACCTTCCTGGGGGCACTATACTGAGGGCTAGATTCGCAGTGTTTGGGGTACTCTTGGGGCACTCCGTAAGGGGGTGCCTGCTAGGACCAGTATCTTTAGTTCAGGGTGGGATGCTCTCAGGGTCCTTCTAGGGGATAGAGGACTCTATTGCGGGGATGTTAGTGGACTCCTCCTGCAGCAGCTGGGGTCAGAAATCCAGAGGGTGCCTCTTGGGGGAGCACTGTTTTGGGAGCCTTGTGTTAGGTTGGAGTTCCCCTCTCAGGGCAAGAGTGTTAGGGTTAAGTAGCTGTTCAGAGGCAGGAAACAGTGGAGGGGGGCCGCAGTCCCAGCACAGAGGGAAGGAGTCCCCGACTGCAGAGGTGACAGCATAGTGAAGGTGCGTATGTATTGAGCTTGGTCTCCTCTGAGGGTATCCTCCGACTGACCTCCGTTTGCTCCAGCTGTCCGGGTATGACCAGCTGTGGCTGCCTCAGTTGTGTGCTCTGTGTGAGCTTCTGGGGTCTTGTGATGGTGACACGATGACTATGTGTCCTCCAGGGACAGTGTGACTGTGTATTTCCAGGGTAGTGTGACTGTGTGTTTCTGGGACAGGGTTTGTGACAGTGACTGTGTGTGCTCTAGGAACGCTGTGACTGTCACAGGGTGACTGTGGCCTCATGGGATGCAGTGATTGGGATAGAGTGACTGTTTCTGCTCCTAGGACAGTGATTGTGCAATGGTGTCGGTGGTCTAGGGACAATGTGATTGTGACAGTGTCATTTCTGGCAGCAGTGATTGTGGCACTGGGGTGTTTACACTTGGGGAACAATGTGATTGAGTTCGTGGAACAGTCTGTGCTCCTTGGACACTGTGATTGAAACACCGTGGCTGTGTGTTAGTCTTCGCCAGGTGCTCACGTCTGAGCATCGGTGCTCCGACATGTGGTCTGTGTTCCCTCTGCCTGGTGTATCCTAAGAACTGGTGTCCCCTAACCACCTGGTGTTCTTATTGTTCCTGCTCTGATGGTGCTCCAGGGTCTGATTGCTTGTGCTCCAGCGATGTGTGCAACTGACAGCTTTGCCCGTGTGCTCTACCTGGATGCCCCACTGCTGGGGATATCACCAAGACGGTCAGATTGGGGCTTCTTATCCCTGGAGCTCCTGAGTGAGGCCCCCCTAAGATGTAGCCCTACTCTTCCTAAGTCTCTTTGGGGGTCTTCAGCAGTCATTGCAGCCCTCCAGGCCACCCCCACCTCTGTTCTGGTCACCCCCCAGCCCCAGTCCCCCTGCACCCCTGTACCTATCAGGAAGTAAGTGTCATGGGCCCAGCATACATGGGCTGACATTTCCCAGAGGGAACTGGAGAGAGGCTGAAGGAAGAGAAAGCTGGAATCAACAGAAAATGCTAAAACTGGGGCAGGGGGCCAAACTGGCACAGGTCACTGTCCTAAGACACCAAGGGGTGGGTGAAATGAATTAGGATCCGGGCCCCATTTCTTTGCAAGGCTCCAGGGACTCCTCCTAGCCTGGTCTCTGGGACACTGAGTCTTAGGTGACAGTGGCTGAGTGGTAATAATCATCATTATTTTGGTGGGTATCCATCTCGCAATGGCTCACCCTCTGGCTCCATGCCAGGGACTTTTCCATATGCATCCTCATCCCCAGTGCCCTGGGTATTCCAGCAGGGTATTCCTGCTGGCATATGGGGAAACTGGAGCCCAGAGACAAAACCCTTTTTCTTTCTTTTTTTTTTTTTTTGACGGAGTCTCCCCTGTCACCCAGGCTGGAGTGCAGTGGCATGATCTCGGCTCACTGCAACCTCTGCCTTCCGGATTCCAGTGATTCTCCTGCGTCAGCCTCCGGAGTAGCTGGGATTACAGGCGCCCACCACCACACCTGACTAATTTTTGCATTTTTAGTAGAGATGGGGTTTCACCATGTTGGCCAGGCTGGTCTCAAACTCCTGACCTCAGGTGATCCGCCCTCAGCCTCCTAAAGTGCTGGGATTACAGGCATGAGCCACTGCACCCGGCTAAACCTTTTATCTTTCTCACCCAAGCTCACACAACCAGGAGATGGGGGAGCTGGAATTGCAACACAGGTCCGCCCAATTCCTGTGCATCTTTGTATAAGTGTCTTGCCCTCTCTGAGCCTTAATTTTCCAGTCTGTAAAGTGGGGCTGTTGTTGGCACTGCCATTTGGGGGTCACTTTAAGGGTTCTGTGAGCTTGGGGATGTGTGTAAAGGACTTAACATAATCAGTAGATCTCCATTCAGGGACCTAGACTAAGGAGGGGGGACCTGGGTGGATCCCATTTCTCCAGGGTGAGTAGAAAAAACAGGAACCTTAACCACATCCCCACGTAGACTCGGGTTTCTGTTTCACTGTGGGCCTGTGCACCCTTCAGTGTGTGTGCTGAGGTCCAAAGCTGGGACTGATGGGTGGGCTGTAGCTGGCATCGGTGCCAGGGTCCTCCCCCATTCCCAGGGAAAAGGAGGAAGGTCTCTGATGGCAACCTCAATGCTTAGAACAGACATTTCTTCAAAAAGGGGGTTTTACCAGGTCACATACAGGATTCAGTGCTCCCCACATTGGAGTTCATCCAGCTACCGCAAAAGGAGTCCAGCGAGCTCCCCGATTTGGGTCAAAGGAATCCCCAGAGAGAGGGCACTGCCCACCCCCAACCCGAGATGTCATCCAAACCTCCCCTCCAGACCTGAGGATGTATGAGATGGCTGAGTCATGGCACAGCCACGATCTGTCAAGAGGCAGATGGAGATGGAGGAAGAGGAGGACTTTGGTGGTGGGGGGTGGGGAGCTGACTGAACTGGGGACGGGGCCAACATACAGACCCTGCGTCCCCCCTCCCTGGGCCTTAAAACTTCCCCATCGAGGTGGGGGCAGAGCGTGGCCCCAGGAGCAGGTGGAGGCAGCCGAGCTGGGGTCTCCGTCTGGTCGCTGGTCTCTGTCTCCACTTGGGTCCTCGCCTCCCCCTTGTCCCTGGCGCTCCCAAGTCCCTGGATGTGGGTTGGGAGCGGGTCTCCCCGCGCGCCCTCTGCCGGACGACGAGGAAGGCACAGCTTGGGTGTGCGCTCCCAGCGCGGACCTGCCACAGGGACGCCGCCAGTTCCGGAGCAAAGCAAAGTCGCCGCCACCGTCGCTGCGCCCAGTGTTATTATTTTATGCTTATTGAGCGTCCTGGAGAGCGGGCGCCAGGCCGGCTGACCGCAGGCTGCGTGTGGGGTCCTCGCCCTCCCGGGCTTGGGACCAGGCCGCTTTCCCCATGCGCCAGTCCCTGCCACACGCTGTGGGGACTGCCGTCTGGAGGACAGGGAGGAACCTGGCCGAAAAGTTGCAGCCGTGGAGTTCCCGTCCCGCCTTCGCGCGCTTGCCCAGCAGGCCGGTGAACCCCAGCATCCTTGGCTCTGCACTTCTGCCCGGGAAACAGAGACCATGGGACTTCCCCAAGGTCACACAGCGAGGAAGGTGAGAATAGGAGTTAAAAACCAGATCTCGGCCCGGCGCGGTGGCTCTGTAATCTGAGCACTTTGGGAGACCGAGGTGGGCGGATCACGAATGAGGTCAGGAGTTTAAGATAATCCTTGCCAACATGGTGAAACCCCGTTTCTACTAAAAACACAAAAATTAGCCGGGTATGGTGGCACACGTCTGTAATCCTAGCTACCCGGGAGGCTGAGGCAGGAGAATCTCGTGAACCCGGGAGGCGGAGGTTGCAGTGAGTCGAGATGGCACCACTGCACTCCAGCCTGGCAGCAGAGCGAGACTCTGTCTCAAAAAAAAACCAAAAACCAAAAAACAAAAAACAAATTTCCTCCACTCCAGACTGCTGGGTAACATTCACATGGCAGCCCTGCCCGCTGACTCGCTGTGTGACTTGGGGCCAGTGCTTGTGCCTCTCTGAGCCTCGGTTTCCTCATCAGTCAAACGGGGTTGAAAAATAAGAACTGTCCACCCCCAGGGCTGTGGTGAAGCTGATATGTTTGACGTAGGCGCTGGGCAGCTAGGAGCTGGTGTTCTGAGAAAGTACTTCCTCAAATGACATCAGCAGAGAGAAAGGGGGCGTCCCCCAAGCCGCAAACCGGGCTGACGGGGAGGGTGCCCCATATTTCACTGGTAACAGATTGACTGCAGGCTCTTATGGCTTTAGGAAAACTGGGGCTTTGAACCTGGGAGAGCCACAGTTTGGCAGGGTGAGAACAGAATTGTGAGGGCATCTGAGCCCACTCTTTTCATTGTGGAGTATGAAAGAGTTCAAATCTGGCTGGGCACGGTAGCTCATGCCTGTAATCCCAGCACTTTGGAAGGCTGAGGCGGGTGGATTATTTGAGGTCAGGTGATTGAGACCAGTCTGGCCAACACGGTGAAACCCCGTCTCTACTAAAAATACAAAAATTAGCCAGGTGGTAGTGGCACATGCCTGTAATCCCAGCTACTGGTGAGGCTGAGGCAGGAGAACTGGTTGAGCCTGGAAGGCGGAGGTTGCGGTGAGCCGAGATTGGGCCACTGCCCTCCAGCCTGGGCGAGAGAGTGAGACCCTGTCAAAAAAAAAAAAGAAAAAAAAAAAGGAAGGAAGGAAGGAAAGAAAAGAGTTAAAATCTGCTTTTGTCCAGGCGAGGTGGCTCACACCCAGCACTTTGGGAGTGACGTGGGAGGATTGCCTGTGGCTAGGAGTTTGAGACCAGCCTGGGCAACATAGTGAGACCCTGTCTCTACAAAAAGAAAAAAATAAAATAAGTAAATCCAGCTTTTGTCCTGTACTCGCTGTGTGACCTTCACCTGTCAGAGCCTCAGTCTCCTCATTTCTAGCAGATTCGTTCACTCCACAAACACTGAGCGCCTTCAGAACTGTGGCTGAGAATGCTGTAGACCAAGTTTGTCCAACCCGTGGCCCAGGATGGCATTGAATTCAGCCCAACACAAATTCGTAAACTTTCTTAAAACAATGAGATTATTTTTTTCTTTTTCTTTTTTTTTTTTCTCATTAGCTATTGTTAGTGTTAGTGTATTTTATGTGTGGCCCAAGACAATTCTTCGTCTTTCAGTGTGGCTCAGGGATGCCAAAAGATTGCACACCCTTGCCATAGACACAATCCCTGCTGCCCTGAAATTGTCAGACTAGAGGGTGAAGCAGAAATAGCAAGTAAAGGGCCGGGTGCGGTGGCTCAGGCCTGTAATCCCAGCACTTTGGGAGGCCGAGGCAGGTGGATCACTTGAGGCCAGGAGTTCAAGACCAGCCTGGCCAAAACATGGCAAAACCCTGTCTCTACTAAAAATACAAAAATTAGCTGGGCGCACGCCTGCAATCCCAGCTACTTGGGAGGCTGAGGTGGGAGGATTGCATGAACCCAGGAGGTGGGGCTTGTAGTGAGCCGAGATTGAGCCACTTCACTCCAGCCTGGGCGACAGAGCCAGACTCCATCTCAAAAAAAAAAAAAAAAAAAAAGATATAGCAAGTAAAGCTGTATGATAATTCAAGATGGTCACACATAGGATATGAAAAAAAGAGGGATCCTGAGGTCAGGGAAGGCCTCTCTGAGGAGATGACATTTGAACAAAGACCCAAATAAAATGAGGGAGGTAAGGGCCGGGCGCGGTGGCTCACGCCTGTAATCCCAGCACTTTGGGAGGCCGAGGCAGGTGGATCACAAGGTCACGAGTTCAAGACCAGTCTGGCCAGGATGGTGAAACTCCATCTCTACTAAAAATACAAAAATTAGCTGGGCGCAGTGGCAAGCGCCTGTAATCCCAGCTACTCAGGAGGCTGAAGCAGAAGAACTGCTTGAACCCAGGAAGTGGAGGTTGCAGTGAGCCAAGACCGTGCCAGTGCACTCCAGCCTGGGTGACAGAGCAAGACTCCGTCTAACAAAAGACAAAAGAGGGAGGTTGCTACATGGGTGTCTGATGGAAGAGGGTGCCAACCAGAGGGAAGAGCCAGTGCAGAGGTCCTGTGGTGGGAGTGTGTCTGACACGTTGGAGGCAAGTGTGTCTGACACGTTGGAGGCAAGTGTGTCTGAGGCAGAGTGAGCGTGGAGGCAGTGGAAAAAAAGGAGGGAGCGAGGTGACAGGCAGCTCATGTAAGGGCTCATAGGCCATGAGGCCATGATCAAGGTTGGCTTTAGGCCTCAGTTTACATCTGGCTTCCTAGGACGGGACAAGCATCATTGGGCTGGAAGGAAATTCATCCATAAAGGGCTTGTGTAGCCTCATGGCTAAAATTCCTGTCTCTGAAGCCAGACAGCTGGGTCCATAATCCAGCTCTGATCTTTCTAGATTGGGAGACCCTGGCCAAGTCACTCCTCTCTGGGCCTCAGCTTCCCCGTCTCTGAAATGGGCCTAGTAAAAACCATATTCCCAAGGGCTGATCTGACGAACTGGCAAAACAATTCAGAGAAGCTAAGGGCATTGAAACCTTAATGGTCAGTGAACAAAAATGCATTTCTGGGACAGGTATAGTGGCTCATGCCCAACACACTTTGGGAGGCTGAAAGGGAGGCGGATCACTTGAGCCTGGAAGGTGGAGGTTGCGGTGAGCCAATATCATGTCACTTGCACTGCAGTCTGGGTGACAGAGTGAGACTCTGTAAAAAAAAAAAAAAAAAAAAAAAAAAAAAAAAAAAAAAAAGAGTATCACCTGGTAGGTATCTGGTGGGTATTTTGTGAGGATTAAATGAGATCATAAGACCAGGTGTGGTGGCTCATGTCTGTAATCCCAGCACTTTGGGAGGCCAAGGCAGGCAAATCACTTGAGTCCAGGAGCTCAAGACCAGCCTGGGCAACATAGGAAAACCCCATCTCTAGAAAAAGTACAAAAAATTAGGCCGGGCGCGGTGGCTCACGCTTGTAATCCCAGCACTTTGGGAGGCCGAGGCGGGCGGATCACGAGGTCAGGAGATCGAGACCACGGTGAAACCCCGTCTCTACTAAAAATACAAAAATACACACACAAAAAAAAAAATACAAAAAAATTAGCCAGGCGTGGTGGCAGGCACCTGTAGTCCCAGCTACTCAGAGAGGCTGAGGCAGGAGAATGGCGTGAACCCGGGAGGCGGAGCTTGCAGTGAGCCGAGATTGTGCCACTGCACTCCAGCCTGGGCGACAGAGAGAGACTACGTCTCAAAAAAAAAAAAATTAGTCAGGCATGGTGGCGCACATGCTACTCAACTACTCGGGAAGCTGAGGTTGAAGGATCGCTTGACCGCAGGAAGTTGAGACTGCAGTGAGCTATGATCGTGCCGCTGTACTCCAGCCTCGATGACAGAGTGAGATCCTGTCTCAAAAGAGAGAGAGAGAGAGAGAGATCATAGCTAGAGGCACTGGATGCACAGGAAGCTTTCTAAAGGGTTAGTTGCTATCATCACCATCATCATCATTATCATCATCATCATCATCATCTATACCCTCTGGCTAGTATAGTGATTTGCATATTATAAGCCTTCAGTAAATATTTGTCAAATAATGATAATAACTGTAGCTCATATTGAGTGCTTACTAGGTTCAGACACTTTTCTGAGCCTTTTATGTGTCCATTCATGGGGTGAGTGGTAGTATTATACCCATTTTACAACTGGGGAAACTGAGGCTCAATGAAGTGAAGTGACTAGCCCAAGATCAAATGGCTAAGAAGTGCCAGAGGCCACACGCAAGCCCAGGCCTCCTCACTCTGGGCCCCATGGCATCAGAGCCAACACTAGAGAAGGAAAGATATCTCACAGAGGTGGACTCAAAAATAGAGATTCGCTGTTGGGCGCGGTGGCTCACATAGGTGGATCACTTGAGGCCAGGAATTCGAGACCAACCTGGCCAACATGGTGAAACCCCATTTCTACTAAAAATACAAAAAAAATTAGCCAGGTATTGTGGCACATGCCTGTAATCCCAGCTACTTGGGAGGCTGAGGCACGGGAATCCTTTGAACCTAGCAAGCAGAGGTTGCAGTAAGCCAAGATTGTGCCACTGCACTCCAGTCTGGGTGACAGTGCGAGACTGTCAAAAAAGAAAGAAAGAAAGAGAGAAAGGGAGAAAGGGATGAAGGGAGGAAGGAGAAAGGAAAGGAAGGAAGGAAGAAAGGAAGGAAGGAAGGAAGGGGAAGGGGAAAAGGAAGAGGAAAAGGAAGAAAAGAAAGGAAAGAAGGAAGGGAAGGAGAAAAGGAAAAGAAAGAAAGAGAGAGAGGGAGGAGGGGGAATAGAAAGAGAAAGGACAGGAAGAAAGAAAAAGAAAGAAAAGAAAGAAAGAAAGATAAAGGAAGGAAGGAAAGAAAGAAAAGAAAATAGAGATTCACCCTCTTTTCTCTTTTTTTTCTTGAGACAGGGTCTCACTGTCTCAAGATGGTGCAGTGGCACCATCATAACTCACTGCAACCTCAACCTCTTGGCTCAGGTGATCTTCCCACCTCAGCCTCCAAAGTAGCTGGGACCACAGGCTCATCCCACTATGCCTTGCTAATTTTTGTCATCTTTTGTAGAGATGGGATCTCGCCATGTCACCTGGGCTGGTCTCGAACTCCTGGGCTCAAGTGATCCTCCCGCCTTCACCTCCCAAAGTGATGGGATTACAGGCATGAGCCACCACACCCGCCTTCTAGGGGTGTCTTTTTTTCTTTTTTTTTTTTTTTGAGATGGAGTCTCACTCTGTCACCCAGGCTGGAGTGCAGTGGCACAATCTCGGCTCACTGCAAGCTCCACCTCCCGGGTTCACGCCATTCTCCTGCCTCAGCCTCTCTGAGTAGCTGGGACTACAGGCGCCTGCCACCACGCCCAGCTAATTTTTTTGTATTTTTTTTTAGTAGAGACGGGGTTTCACCGTGGTCTCGATCTCCTGACCTCGTGATCCGCCCGCCTCAGCCTCCCAAAGTGCTGGGATTACAAGCGTGAGCCACCGCGCCCAGCCTAGGGGTGTCTTAAGAGTTGTAAGACACATCTCAGAAGCTGTGGGTGGCATTCTAGGTTGTCCCCAAGGACTGTGGGGTGCATCTTGGGATTCTGTTCTAGGGTGTGAGACTGTCTTAGGAGCTGGAGAGGAATCTAGTTGTGTCCCTGGGGTCTATTGGGGCACCCCAGATTTTGCTGGCATCTCCATGGTTACTAGGGCATCCCCTGAGTCTGAAGGCATTCCTGAGGTTGTCTTGGGGCCTCAGCACTTGTGGGGGCATCTCAGAGATGCTGTAGAACCATTCAGGGATTAAGGGACATCTGAGGGACTGTGGAAGTGTTCATGGGGTCTGTGGAGAACTCTAGGATTTGGTGGGAACCTATATTCGGTCTATGAAAATGGCTGTGTGGGTGTGGGGGATTCTGGGGGTACTGGGGGAGGGTCTATGCATGATGGGATGATGAGAGTTGGGGATGATGGGGAGCTCTGGAGGAATTTTGGGACATCTGAGGAACTGTGGTGGGGGTTCTGGGATCTGAAGGGTTTTCCCTGGGCTCTCAGAGCACCACTGGCAGGGAGTTTGTGGGAGCGCCCCCAGAGACTTGGGGGCATCCCTGGCATTTGTGGGTGCACCCTGGGATTCTTGGGGCACTCCTGGGGCTTGTGGCACGTCTCAGAAACAGTGAGGATATTGCTAGGATTATGGGGGCATCTGGAGAGCCATGAGAGTGCCCCAGGGTCTATGAGGGTGTCTCAAAACACCTCTAAGTTGTGCTGAGAAGCCCCGGGATTTGGGAGGGGTACCCCTGGACTTCTTGTGTGGGGTTGTCTCAGGGACAGTGAGGGTGCTCCTTGGGATTCTGAGGGACTGTGGGGTGGCTCCTGGGGCTTGCGGGGCCTGTCAACACCACGGGGAGTTTGCAGGAGTGTCCCCACAGATTTGGGGGTATCCCTGGTGTTTGTGGGGACGCGTCCGGCAATTGTGAGGACATCAGAGCCAACGCGGGCAGCTTTGGGGTCTGCGGGGGAGTCCCCGCCAAAGCCGTGCGGGCGCCCCAGACCCGCCCCGCCCCGGGGGCGGCTCTAGCGCGAAGCCGGAAGGGCCGAGGAGACAGGGCGGGGTGGGGCCCGCGGGCCTGGGGCTGGGCAGGCGGCCTGCGTGGGCCTCGCGGGGTGGGCGGCGCAGCTCCCCAGTGCCTGCTGAGGCGGGGCCGCCCCGCGGCCATGGCGCGGCCGCGCGGCCTAGGCCGCATCCCGGAGCTGCAGCTGGTGGCCTTCCCGGTGGCGGTGGCGGCTGAGGACGAGACATTCCTGCCGGAGCCCCTGGCCCCGCGCGCGCCCCGCCGCCCGCGTTCGCCGCCCTCCTCGCCCGTCTTCTTCGCCAGCCCGTCCCCAACTTTCCGCAGGCGCCTTCGGCTTCTCCGCAGCTTCCAGGATTTGGGCCGCCAGGCGTGGGCTGGGGCTGGGTAAGTGCAGCGCTGGCGGCCATGGGTTCAAGTCGCCCCTGGCCACCTGGCGCACGCCAGGGTCTGGGGTTCGTGGCTCACTCTCTCCAGCCTTACTTTCCTCTTCTGTCACATAGCAGCGATCAAAATCATCCCTGCTCGCCAGGGTTGCCGTGGAGACCTCTGATAGGGCATGCAGTAGACGTTTAATAAATGTTGCATCCCTCCCACTTCCTGTGCAAACCTGAAGCTGCGGTCACGCTTTGGAGGAGTGAGGGCGACCTGCCATCCAGGTCATGTGTTCATCCTGGGGATATGTGTTCAGTTCTGTCAGCCTCAGTCTACTGGCCTGTGAAATGGGGCCAGTCATGCCCTCTGGGGGTGGCCTTGCGGTGAGGCTCGGTGTCACTCCTTGTACCGGGCCACGGAGGGCAAATGGAAGTTCCCTTTCTGGCCAGACGGGGTGGGCTTCGGGCACGGGAAGTCTGGGGGTGACAGGCCCCGAGGCCACATCCGGTCTGGCTTTCTAATGTCCTTATATCCTGGAGGCAGAAGTTGGCAGCCCGGAGTTGGGCACTGGCTGGCCCTGGAGGCTTCTCTGGGTCCTCAGCCTCCCCCTCTTCCACCTACTTTCCGCGTGCAATTGAGGCACAGACTGAAGGAGGGCACGGCGGGGCAGGACCGGGCCCAGCGACTGGCCTCACGAACGAGATGGGGCGGGGACAGTAGAGGAGGAGGGGCCAGGGCCTTTGGGAGCCCCGCGTGGGGTCCGCAGGGTGTGTGTAGGGAAATCATTGCCTCTCTCCGGGTCTCTCTCTGCGTCCTGCGTCTCTGTCTCCCCTTCTGTCTCTTCTGTCTCTGTTTTGTCTCTCCTCCCCACCGCTGAGCGTGCCTTCCCCTCCCCTGGGTTTATGTCACCCGGCCCCACACTCGAGTCCCGTTTCCCCGGGGGCGCACAGCGATCGGAGACCTCGAGCGGGCCCAGCTCGACGTCAGGGCGCAGAGGGGGGGAAAGGCGGGGCCGGAGGCGGTGGCAGGAGGGCGGACCCGGAGCCGGGAAACCGGAGCCCCGGGGCACCCCAGAGGCCTAGGAGGGAGGAGACAGGGGCGAAGTGTGCATCCGATTCCGCAGGACCCCTGCAGGGGGAGGCAGACAGAGCGTCCGTGCGCCCCCCTCCCCCGTGCAGACGGGGGAACGCCCGACCGCCTGGGGCTGTCCCTGGGGGGGGGTCACCAGAGGCGTGGAGGCGGTGCCGGCAGTGGAGGCCGCAGACACCTTGGGCCTGGCCAGCAGCGCGCGCCACACTGCCCTGCCGCCATCCCCATGCGCGCCCCGACGACGGCGCTAGGCTCCCATGCGCTCCGGTGCAGCGCCCCGGGCCCGGCCCCGGCCCCCTGCCCTGGCACTGCCCCCCACGGGCCCCGAGTCCCTGACCCACTTCTCCTTCAGCGATGAGGACACCCGTCGGCACCCTCCGGGCAGATCTGTCAGGTGGGTGGCCCATGGCCAGTCAGTCCTGTCTTTTAATGCTGAAGGGCACTGGCTGTGCTGAGGGGGGTGGGGGTGCTGAGTCCACTTGGGTGAGTCCCCTAAGTGGCTTCCAGGATCTGGCTGGGGCCCCACCCCCTTTCCTGGCCCTAAAGGCCTGGGGTGCTGCTGAGGGCTTCTTGAAGGTGGCAGCCCTCAAAGTGGGTGCTGGGTCCATTCCTGCCTATCCAAGGTAGGACCTGTCACCCTCTTTGTGCCCCTAAACCTGGGCTTCTGGCATTTACTCTGACTGCAAATATGGGTGTCCAGCGTCACCTGGGCTCCACTCCCAGGCCACTGGCCTAGAACCAGGTCCCTAAGTCCCTGCCTGGCTCAGTGTCTCCAGCCTTACCTTCCCCACCCCGTCTCATGCTGGAGCTGCCAGGCTGAAAACCAAGCTGGGTTGGGGGTGGGGAGGGGAGATTCTGGGACACATGGCGGGTGTTTAGAATAGGCTGGACTGAGCTGGGGCTGTGAGTGGCCTTTAAGTTCTCAGAATTCTCAGGGGTTTCTAGCCTTGTTCTTGCTTTCCTGCTCCGTGGTCTCTAACACAGACACGCACACAGGGCCGCACACAGGGCAATCCGGGTCACCTGCTGTTTACCGTACTAGGTGTGGGTCTCCTGGCTGCACCAAGAGGACCCTGCAGTTGACTCATGGCCACACACAGGTGACACACAGACCACAGCAACCCTGGCCCAGCCCTCGCACATCCTCGTCTACGCTGCGTTCCTCCACAGTGGGGGACGTTGTATTTTGGTGAGACACACTCTCACCAAAATACACACCAGGGCTCACACATGTTCCTGCAAGCTGGACTCCCACCTGCACCAGATACACACAGGAACGCACCTCGTGCCCACACAGGGGTCAGGGACTGTCACAGTATCAGTGCGACACTGTCTCATAAAGTCACCCAGACTCAGAAATACACAGATAAAGACACAGAGATGCACACAGGCACCCATGAGCATGCAGCCCCTGCTCACACAGGCAGATGTGTGATGCCACAGAGATGTCTATGTGCGATGCCCGGGGGCACACAGACCTCCCTCTCCCCCAGTCTCTTACATACTCAGCCCCCCAAACAGCTGTGTCACCTGGCACCACGCGCCTGCCTGGGAGATACACACCAGCACCCGCCTTCAACCTCCGTGTGACCTTCACAAAGCAAATGCCAGGCCTTTCCGTAAAGGCTGCCTGGCACCACCTACAAGTGAGTCAGGTGGAAAAGCACAGGGAGCCGGGGGAGACACCAGGCCTGCCTGCCCTGTGTGCCCCAGGGGAAGACACTCGACGCAGCTTTGTAGCTCAGCTGCCCGGGTTCAAATCCACATTCTAGGCCGGGCGTGGTGGCTCATGCCTGTAATCCCAGCACTTTGGGAGGCTGAGGTGGGAGGATGGCTTGAGCCCAGGAGTTTGAGACCAGCCTGGGCAACATAGCAAAACCCTCGTCTCTACAAAATAAATAAATTTTAAAAGAAATCCATGCTTGCTACTAATAACCATGGTAGTTATCCTTTCTGTGCCTCAGTTTGTTTGTTTGTTTCTTTCTTTCTTTCTTCCTTTTTTTTTTCAGGGTCTCACTCTGTCACCCAGGCTGGAGTGCAGTGGAGTGATCTTGGCTCAGTGCGACCTCTGCCTCCCGGGTTCAAGCAATTCTCGTGCCTCAGCCTCCCAAGTAGCTGGCATTACAGGTGTACACCACCATAGCCCAGCTAATTTTTTTGTATTTTTAGTTGAGATGGGGTTTCTCTATGGTGGCCAGGCTGATCTCAAACTCCTGGCCCCAAGTGATCCATCCACCTTGGCCTCCCAAAGTGCTGGGATTACAGATGTGAGCCACCATGCCTGGCCTCAGTTTCTTTGTCTGGAAAATTGAGCATTAATGCATGTTACAGTTTAGCACAATGCCTAGCATGTGGCCTTCACATAAGTTTGGGTTTTTTTTCTTTTCTTTTTTTTTTTTTTTTGAGACGGAGTCTTGCTCTGTCACCCAGGCTGGAGTGCAGTGGCACGATCTTGGCTCACTGCAAGCTCCGCCTCCCGGGTTCACACCATTCTCCTGCCTCAGCCTCCCGAGTAGCTGGGACTACAGGCACCCGCCAACATGCCCGGCTAATTTTTTGTATTTTTAGTAGAGACAGGGTTTCACCGTGTTAACCAGGGTGGTCTCGATCTCCTAACCTCGTGATCCGCCCACCTCGGCCTCCCAAAGTGCTGGGATTACAGGCTTGAGCCACCGCGCCCGGCCAAGTTTGGTTTTTTTTCTTTCTTGAGATGGAGTCTCACTCTGTCACCCGGGCTGGAGTGCAGTGGTGTGATCTTGGCTCACTGCAATCTCTGCCTCCTGGGTTCAAGCAATTCTCCTGCCTCAGACTCCCAAGTAGCTAGGACTACAAGTGCCCTGCCACCACGCCTGGCTAATTTTTATATTTTTAGTAGAGACGGGTTTCCCCATGTTGGCCAGGCTGGTCTCGAACTCCTGACCTTAAGTGATCTGCCTGCCTTGGCCTCCCAAAGTGCTGGGATTACAGGCATGAGCCACTGTGCCCAGCTTTTTTTTTTTTTTTTGAGACAGCATCTCTATCACCCAGGCTGGAGCCACTGCGCCTGGCCATAGTTCTTGTTATTATAATCTTTACCAATGTGTTCCTTTCCCCCGCCCCCACTCCCTAGCTTGTTTTTGTCCCGTCAGTCCCTGCAGTAGTCATCCCCAAGGCCTAGACTCTCCCTGGCTGCATAGCCCTCAACAAGCCCAATTTCATGTTCCCAAAAGCCCTGGTGGGAAGGCCTAGGGGCCACATGGAGGGGGAAACAGGTAGCAACTTCATCTGAAAGTGTCACCAAATGCGGTGGTTATGCCTATAATCCCAGCACTTTGAGAGGGCGAGACTTTGGGAAGCAGATTGCTTGAGTCTAGGAGTTCAAGACCAGCCTGGGCAACATGGTGAAACCTCATTTCTGCTTAAAAAAAAAAAAAAAATTAGCTCAGTGTGGTGGTGTGTACCTGTGGTTCCAGCTACTCAGGAGGCTGAGGTGGGAGGATCGCTTGAGCCCAGGAGGCTGAGGCTGCAGTGAGCCATGATCGCCCCACTGCACTGCAGTCTGGGTGACAGAGCAAGACCCTGTATCAACACACACACACACACACACACACACACAGACAAACAAAAAACAATGATTAGCCTGCCTAAAAGGGAGTCTTGGGCAGGTCATTTCACCTCCAATGGAGTGTCTGGGCATGTGGCTGTGATGTAAGGCTGGCAGCTACCCCTGTGTCTGGGTTGCAGCCTTGGGTCCCATGGGGATGTTGCTGGAGTGGCCTCTGGCCTAATTTTGGGCCACCCTGAGCAGTCAGTGGCAAGCCAGGGAGGGGTGACTCTCCATGGCTCAGGGGTCTGATTCTGGGGCATCGCTGGCCCTGACTCTCCCCTGTCCCCACCAGCTCCCAGGCAGCAGTTCTATAGCCCTGTCCCCTCCCCTCTGTCCTCCCTCAGCCCAGGGACATCAGGTCTTGAAACACAAACAGCAGGGCCCCAGGGAGCGTCCTCTTCCCATCCAGGCCTCTGGGCTCCTGCTGACGTGAGCTGAGTCCCTTGGGGCCGGTGGATGTGCCAGGATGTGCTAGCTGGGTACCTGCGTGGGAACAGAGTCTCACCTTCCTAAACTGCAGTTTAAATTCCTAGGCCGGGGAGTTGGAGGTGGGGCGTCGTCTGTGTGTAGCTATGTTCCTCTCGCCTTCTCTGGAGCTGGAAAAAAATCCACCTTAGGAGACGGGACACAGTTCTCAGACAATGAAGTCACCAACCCTTGTCTCTTTATGCCATGGGAATGTTAACAGGACTTATATGTTGCCGGGCGCAGTGGCTCACACTTGTAATCTCAGCACTTTGGGAGGCCAAGGCAGGTGGATCACCTGAGATTGGGAGTTCGAGACCAGCCTGAACAACATAGAGAAACCCCGTTTCTACTAAAAATACAAAATTAGCTGGGCATGGTGATATATATGCCTGTAATCCCAGCTACTCGGGAGGCTGAGGCAAGAGAATCTCTTGAACCTGAGAGGCGGAGGTTGCAGTGAGCCGAGATGGCGCCACTGCACTCCAGCTTAGGCAATGAGAGCGAAACTCCGTCTCAAAAAAAAAAACGACAAAAAACCAGGACCTATATGTTAACTTATAGAGTGGGTTGGAGCCCTCTATGGGTTAACGTGTATAAAGCACTTTCATAATGCCAGGCACACAGCAAGCATTCAATGTCTTGTTATTATTACTCTATGCCTGAAAGAATCTAGCCCGGCACCCAGGACACAGCAGGTCCTCAAAAAATGGACACTATTGGCTGGGCGCAGTGGCTCACGCCTGTAATCCCAGCACGTTGGGAGGCTGAGGCGGGTGGATCACCTGAGGTAAGGAGTTCCAGACCGGCCTGGCCAACATGGTGAAACCTGTCTCTACTAAAAACACAAAAATTAGCCAGGTGTAGTGGCGCGCTCCTATAGTCCCAGCTACTTGAGAGACTGAGTCAGGAGAATCGCTTGAGCCTGGCAGCAGAGGTTGCAGTGAGCTGATATCGCATCACTACACTCCAGCCTGGGTGACAGAGTGAGACTCCATCTCAAAAACAAATAAATAAATAAATGGACATTATCGTCAAAGGTCCAAGCTGATGATCTATGATTATCTCACCTTAAGAGTGGGTTTTTTTTTTTTTTTTGAGACTGTCCCCTAGGCTGGAGTGCAGTGGCTCCATCTTGGCTCACTGCAATCTCCACCTCCCAGGTTCAAGTGATTCTCCTGCCTCAGCCTCCTGAGTAGCTGAGATTACAGGCGCACACCAGCACACCAAGCTAATTTTTGTATTTTTAGTAGAGACGGGGTTTCACCATGTTGCTCAGGCTGGTCTCGAACTCCTGACCTCATGATCCGCCCGCCTTGGCCTCCCAAAGTGTTGGGATTACAGGCGTGAGCCACCGCGCCTGGCCTTTTTTTTTTTGAGATAGGGTCTCACTGTATTGCCCAGGCTGGAGTGCAGTGGCATGATCACAGCTCACTGCAGCCTCCAAATCCTGGTCTCAAGCAATCATCTTGCATCAGCCTCTTGAGTAGCTGGGACTATACACATGCACCACCATGCTCAGCTAACTTAAATTTTTTGTAGAGATAGGGTCTTGCTATGTTGCCCAGGCTGGTCTCAAACTCCTGGACTCAAGTGATCCTCTCGCCTCAGCTTCTCAAAGTGCTGTGATTATAGGAATGAGCCATTCTGCTTGGCCCATTTTATCCACTTTCGAGTGTATAGTTCAGTGGCATTAAGTACATTCACATTGTTGTGCAACCATCACCACCATCCATCTCCAGGACTGTTTTTTTTTTTTTTTTTGAGACAGGGTCTCACTCTATCACCCAGGCTGGAGTGCAGTGGCATCATCACTGCTCACTGCAGTCTCAACCTCCAGGGCTCAGGTGATCCTCCCACCTCAGCCTCCTGAGTAGCTGGGACCACAGGCGTACACCATCATGCCTTGCTAATTTTTTTCATTTTTTCTAGGGATGGGGACTTGCCATGTTTCCCAGCCTGGTGTCAAACTCCTGGGCTCAAGCAATCCTCCCGCGTGGGCCTCCCAAAGTGCTGGGATTACAGATGTGAGCCACCTCACCCAGCCTCCAATACTTTTTTGAGACAGAGTCTCGCTCTGTCGCCAGGCTGGAGTGCAGTGGCGCAATCTCGGCTCACCGCAACCTTCGCCTCCCAGGTTCAAGTGATTCTCATGCCTCAGCCTCCCAAGTAGCTGGGATTACAGGCACGCACCACCACACCCAGCTAATTTTTGTATTTTTATTAGAGACGGGGTTTCATCATGTTGGCCGGGATGGTCTCGCTCTCCTGACCTTGCGATCCGCCCACCTCCACCTCCCAAAGTGCTGGGATTACTGGTGTGAGCCACTGCACCTGGCCAGGACTTTTTAGTGTTCTCAGATCGAAACTTAAAGCACAAACACACCATTTCCTTATCTCCCCCAGCCCCTGGCACCCACTCTTCTACCTTGTGTCTCCGAGTTTGAGTACTCCAGGGACCTCATATAAGTGGAATTTCCTATGCATTATTTGTCTTTTTCTGACTGGCTTATTTTACTGAGCATAATTTTTTTTTGTTTGTTTGTTTTTGAGACAGAGTTTCACTCTTTTGCCCAGGCTGGAGTGCAATGGCCCAATCTCGGCTCACTGCAACCTCCACCTCCTGGGTTCAAGCGATTCTCCTGCCTCAGCCTCCTGAGTAGCTGAGATTACAGGCATGTGCCACCATGCCTGGCTAATTTTGTATTTTTAATAGAGACAGGGTTTCTCCATGTTGGTCAGGCTGGTCTCGGACTCCCAACCTCAGGTGATCCGCCCGCCTCATCCTACCAAAGTGCTGGGTCACTGAGCATAATGTTTTCCAGGTTCATCCATGTTGTAGCCTGTGTCAGAATTCCTTTCCTTTTTAAGGCTGAATTCTATTCCATTCAATGGATATAACACATTTTGTTGATCCATTCATCTGTTGATGGACACGTCAGTCACTTCTACCTTTTGGCCATCGTGAATTATGCTGCTGTGAACATGGGTGTACATGTATCTGTTTGAGATCCCCGCTTTCAGTTCTTTTGGGGATAGACCTAGGAGTGGGATTGCTGGGTTGTGTGGTGATTCTACGTGTTTGTTTGTTTTGAGGGTTTTTTGTGTGTTTGGTTGGTTAGTTTGTTTCTGACACAGAGTGTCGTTCTGTCAGCCAGGCTGGAGTACATTGGTGTGATCTCGGTTCACTGCAACCTCCGTCTCCCGGGTTCAAGCGATTCTCCTGCTTCAGCCTCCCCAGTAGCTGGGACTACAGGCGCCTGCCACCACGCCCAGCTGATTTTTGTATTTTTAGTAGAGATGGGGTTTCACCATGTTGGCCAGGCTGGTCTTGAACTCCGGACCTCAGGTGATCCGCCCGCCTTGGCCTCCCAAAGTGCTGGGATTACAGGCGTGAGCCACCGCAACTGGCCTACAAACATTTTTGATTAGGGTTACGGTGGTTCTCTCAACAGCAGGTAGGAATGGATTGTTTGTGAGTGGGGAGGAATCGGAGCAGCAGAGAGACCTGGTTGGAACGGAGAGTGCAGCAGGTGAGAGAGGAGGTGATGTGACCTCAGGGATGTGAAGAGTCCAGGCCTTCAGCAAGGTCTGTCTCTGGAACTCAAATTTGAGGCCCAGGAGGTAGGTCAGAGGCTGAGAGATGGGGTGCATGGAGGTAGGAGTGCCTCCTGGCTCCACAGTCCCTTCTCTTGGAGTGAAGAGACCAGCTGTCTGGAGGGGAGAGCAATTGGGAAACATGACACGGGTAAAAGTCAGTTACAAGTGGCATCCTGGAGAGAAGGTGGCTCAGGACACAGCTGTCCCCAAAATACCCTCCTTGGCATTGCATGCAGGGGATAGAGGAACCCCAAGATCTTCAAAAGTAAAAGGCCCTTCAGGAACCATCCTAATAGGTGTGACATGGTATCTCCTTTTTTTTTTTTTTTTTTTTTTGAGACAGAGTCTTGCTCTGTCACCCAGGCTGGAGTGCACTGATGTGATCTTGGTTCACTGCAGCCTCCGCCACCCGGGTTCAAGCAATTCTCCTGCCTCAGCCTCCCAAGTACCTGGGATTGCAGGCACCCACCACCACACCCAGCTAATTTTTGTATTTCTAGGAGAGACAGGGTTTCGGCATGTTGGCCAGGCTGGTCTCAAACTCCTGACCTCAAGTGATCCACCCACCTCGCCTCCCAAAGTGCTGGGATTACAGGCATGAGCCACCTTGCCAGGCCTGTATCTCTTTCTTTTGATTTGCATTTCCCTGATGAGTGATGTTAAGGATTTTTTTCTTGTGTTTATTGGCTGTTTGAATATCTTTTCTGCAGGTATGCCTATTCAAGTCATTTGTCTACTAAGTCAAATTATTTACAATTTATTATTTATTATTTTGAGACAGGGTCTCACTCTGTTGCCCAGGCTGGTGTGCAGTGGCACGATGTCAGCTCACTGCAATCTCTGCCTCCCGGGTTTAAGTGATTCTCCCACCTCAGCCTCCCTAGTAGCTGGGATTACAGGTGAGAGCCGCCACGCCTGGCTAATTATTTTATTTATTTATTTATTTATTTATTTTTTTTGAGATGGAGTCTCGCTCTTTCACCCAGGCTGGAGTGCAGTGGCGCGATCTCGGCTCACTGCAGGCTCCGCCCCCCGGGGTTCATGCCATTCTCCTGCCTCAGCGTCCCGCGTAGCTGGGACTACAGGCGTCCGCCACCTCGCCCAGCTAATTTTTTGTATTTTTTATTAGAGACGGGGTTTCACCGTGTTAGCCAGGATGGTCTCGATCTCCTGACCTCGTGATCCACCCGCCTAGGCCTCCCAAAGTGCTGGGATTACAGGCGTGAGCCACCGTGCCCGGCCTTATTTATTTTTTGAGACAGAGTCTCGCTGTGTCATCCAGGCTGAAATGCAATGTCGCGATCTCAGCTCACTGCAACCTCCACCTTCCGGGTTCAAGCAGTTCTCCTGTCTTAGCCTCCCAAGTAGCTGGGATTACAGGCACATGGCACCACGCCCGGCTAATTTCTGTATTTTTAGTAGAGACAGGGTTTCACCGTGTTAGCCAGGATGGTCTCGATCTCTCCTGACCTCGTGATCCACCCACCTTGGCCTCCCAAAATGCTGGGATTACAGGCGTGAGCCACTACGCCCGGCCAATTGTTTTTTGGGTTTTTTTTTTTGTATTTTTTTGGTTGAGACGGGGTTTCGCCATGTTGCCCTGGCTGGTTTCAAACTCCTAGACTCAAGTGATCCGCCCACCTCGGCCTCCCAAAGTGCTGGGATTACTGGCATGAGCCACCAGGCCTGGCCTATTTATTTTTGAAACAAAGTCTCCCTCTGTCGTCTAGGCTGGAGTGCAGTGGTGCGATCACAGCTCACTCACTACAGCCTCAAACGTCCTGGGCTCAAGTGATCCTCCAGCCTTAGCCTCCCAGTAGCTGGGACTACAGGCACACACTGCCATGCCTGGATAATTAAACACGTTTTTTTGTGTGTGTTTTTTGTTTGTTTTTGAGTAGCTGGGACTATAGGTGCACACCACCATGCCCGGCTAATTTTTGTATTTTTAGTAGAGACGGTTTTGCCATGTTGTCCAGGCTGGTCTTGAACTCCTGACCTCAAGTGATCTGCCCGCCTCGGCCTCCCAAAGTGCTGGGATTACAGGCATGAGCCACTGTGCCCGGCCCCTTTTTTTTTTTTAAGAGATGAGGTCTCACTATATTGCCCAGGCTGGCCACAAGCTCCTGGTCTCAAGCCATCCTTCCACCTCAGCCTCTGTTGATACGCAAAAGTCTTTCATTTTGTTGAAGTCCTCTTGTTTGTTTTTGTTGTTGCCTGTGCTTTGGTGTCAAATTCAAGAAATCATTGCCAGATCTAATGTCGTGAAGCTGCTAAGAGTGTTATAGTTTTGGCTCTTATGTTTAGGTATTTGATCCATTTTGAGTTAATTTTTTTTTTTTTTTTTGAGATGGAGTCTCGCTCTGTCATCCAGGCTGGAGTGCAGTAGTGTGATCTTGGCTCACTGCAACCTCCGCCTCCCGGGTTCAAGCGATTCTCCTGCCTCAGCCTCCTGAGTAGCTGGGATTACAGGCACCCACCACTACGCTCGGCTAATTTTTGAATTTTTAGTAGAGATGGGGTTTCACCACGTTGGCCAGGCTGGTCTCGAACTCCCGACCTCAGGTGATCTGCCCGCCTCAGGCCTCCCAAAGTGCTGGGATTATAGGGATGAGCCACCACACCCGGCCTTGAGTTAATTTCTGTATGTGGTCCACCTCTTCAGTTTTCCCAGCACCATCGTTTTGAAAAGACAGTTCTTTCCCCATTGCGTAGTCTCTGGGGTTAGACTGGTAGGTAGATTTCAGGCTATGCTCTGACTGGGTGCAAGTGGAGAGGCAGAGAGGATAGGAACCGCCCGCTTCCCCTTTCTAGGTCAGCCTATAGAGAGTCACCATAAGACTTTACGGGAATGGTCTCTCTACTAAGAAATAAGTTTGAAATCTCCTAGGCCTGGCAGGCACCTATAATCCCAGCACTTTGGGAGGCTGAAGTGGGCAGATCACTTGAGGCCAGGTGTTTGAAACCAGCCTGGCCAACACGGTGAAACCCTGACTCTACTAAAAATTCAAAAATTAGCCAGATGTGCTGGTGCATGCCTGTAATCCCAGCTACCCGGGAGGCTGAGGCAGGAGAATCGCTTGAACCTGGGAGGTAGAGGTTGCAGTGAACCGAGATCGCGCCACTGCACTCCAGATTGGGCGACAGAGTGAAATCCTGTCTCAAAAACAAAACAAAGCAAAACAAAAATGTGTAAGAAGACTCGCTTCAGGCATAGCGTCTCATGTCCGTAATCCCAGTACTGTGGGAGGCCAAAGCGGGAGGATCTCTTGAGCCCAGGAGTTACAGACTATCCTGGGCAACATATTACTATTACTAAATATTACCTTATTACTATAATTACTTATTACATATTACCATATTACTATTACCTTATTACTATTATGACATATTACCATATTACTATTATTACATATTACTAATATATGTAATATTACTAATATTACATATATAAGTAATATTACTAATATCACATATATAATAAGTAATATATAGTAACATTACATATACATGCATGTAATATTACACATACGTATATGTAATATTAGCAGTGTTGCATATGCATATATGTAATATTAGCAATATTGCATATGTATATATATGTAATATTAGTAATATTACATATTACCTATTACTACAAAAAATTCAAAAATTATCTGGGTGTGGTGGCACGTGCCTATAGTCCCAGCTACTCGGGAGGCTTAGGTGGGGGGATCGCTAGAGCCCAGGAGGCTGCAGTGAGCTATGATGGTGCCACTGCATCCAGCCTGGGCAACAGAATGAGACCCCATCACTAAATGATAAACTGCAAACTTGGAGAAAAATACATGATAAGGGATTTGTATCCAGAATATATAATGGGCCAGCCACGGTGGCTCATGCCTGTAATCCCAGTGTTTTGGGAGCCCAAGGCAGGTGGATCACTTGAGACCAAGGTGAGTACATTGCTTGAGCCCAGGTGTTCCAGACCAACCTGGACAACATGGTGAGACCCCATCTCTACAAAAAATACAAAATTTATCTGGGGGTGGTGGCATGTGCCTGTAGGCCCAGCTGATTGGGAGGCTGAGGTGGGAGGATCTCTTAAGCCAGGGAGGTGGAGGTTGCATTGAGCTGAGGATGTGCCATTGCACTCCAGCCTGGGCAACAGAGTGAGACCCTGTCTCAAAAAAAAAAAAATTAGCTGAGCTGGCTGGTGTACACCTGTAGTCCCACCTACTTGGGAGGTGGAGGTGGAGGATAGCTTGAGCCCAGGAAGTTGAGGCTGCAGTGAGCTGTGATTGCCCTACAGGACTCCAGCCTGGGCAATAGAGTGAGATTTCATCTCAAAAAAACACCAGGCTAGGTGCGGTGGCTCAAGCCTGTGATCCCAGCACTTTGGGAGGCCGAGGTGGGTGGATTACTTGAGGTCTGGAGTTCGAGACCAGCCTGGCCAACATGGTAAAATCCTATCTCTACTAAAAATACAAAAATTAGCCAGGTGTGGTGGCAGATGCCTGTAATCCCAGCTACTCGGGAGGCTGAGGCAGGAGAATTGATTGAGCCTAGGAGGCGGAGGTTGCAATGAGCCAAGATAGTACCACTGGACTCCAGTCTGGGTGACAGAGCAAGACTGTCTCAAAAAAAAAAAAAAAAAAGATAAATATAGATTATGTCAAGTAAGTAGTGGGATTTTAGTTTTTGTGTGTGTGTTTTAAGGAAGAGAAATAGTATTGGGCTGGGCACGGTGGCTCACACCTGTAATCACAGCACTTTGGGAGGTAGAGGCGGGGAGATCACCTGAGGTTGGGAGTTCGAGACCAGCCTGACCAACATGGAGAAACCCCATCTCTACTAAAAATACAAAATGGGCTGGGCATGGTGGCTCACGCTTGTAATCCCAGCACTTTGGAAGGCCGAGGCGGGTGGATCACCTGAGGTCGGGAGTTCCAGACCAGCCTGACCAACATGGTGAAACCCCATGTCTACTAAAAATACAAAATTTGCCAGGCATGGTAGTGCATGCCTGTAATCCCAGCTACTCGGGAGACTAAGGCAGGAAAATCGCTTGAACCCAGGAGGCGGAGGTTGCGGTGAGCCGAGATCGTGCCATTGCATTCCAGCCTGGGCAGCAAGAGTGAAACCCCATCTCAAAAAAAAAAAAAAAAAAATTATTATGGTTGAAATTTTAGCTGTGTTGGTCAGGGGAGGCTTCTTTGTGGCAGTGACATTTGAGCAGAGGCCTGAAGGAGGGAAGGCCGCTGCAAATCTGGACTGGAGAAACAGCCTGTGCAAAGGCCCTGAGGCAGGACTGTGTCTGAGATTTTTTTTTTTTTTTGATATGGAGTCTTGCTCTGTTGCCCAGGCTGGAGTGCAATGGCAAGATCTTGGCCCTCACCGCAACCTCTGCCTCCTGGACTCAAGTGATTCTCCTGCCTCAGCCTCCCAAGTAGCTGGGATTATAGGCACCCACCACCACGCCTGGCTAGTTTTTGTATTTTTATTAGAGATGAGGTTTCGCCATGTTGGCCAGGCTGGTCGAGAACTCCTGACCTCCAGTGATCCACCCACCTTGGCCTCCCAAAGTGCTGGGATTACAGGCATGAGCCGCCTCACCCTGGCCTGTGTCTGAGATTTTTAGGGAACAGTGAGGAGGCCATTGTGGCTGGAGCAGAATGAGTAAGGGGGGAAGGGATAATCATGGGACAGGACCTGTGAGCTGCAGTGAGGACTTTGGATTTTGCCCAGATGAAGGTGGGATCCATCGAAGGTTCTGAGCAGAGGGAGGACTTGATCTCATTCAGGTGTTTCCAAGCTCCCCCTGGTGGCCATTGAAGAAAGACTGGGGGTTGAAAACAGGAGGGGGGTACTAGGGCAGAGGTGAATGCAACCAGTCCTGGCTAGGGATGAGGGGAGCTGGCCAAGGAGTGGGTGAGAAGTAGACAGATTCTGGATAGATTCTGGCAGCAAGGCTGATTTGAGGTACAAAGGAAAGAGTGAATGATCCCATAAATTTTGGCCTCGGGGTGTCCCCAGCACAGCAGTGGGGATGGGTGCACATCGGTGCTCAACAAGTTCCATCTTTGCAATTCTGTGTCTCCCGTCTCTTTTAGGGTGTCTGTCTTTCTTTAACATCCTCCACTTGGTTGGGCGCAGTGGCTCAGGCCTGTAATCCCAGCACTTTGGGAGGCCAAGGAGGGAGGATCACGTGAGGCCAGGACCAGCCTGGCCAACATGGTGGAACCCCGTCTTTACTAAAAATACAAAAATTAGCCAGGTGTGGTGGTGCATGTCTGTGATCCCAGCTACTCAGGAGGCTGAGGCAGAAAAATCACTTGAATCCAGGAGGTGGAGGTTGCAGTGAGCCAAGATCGTGCCACTGCGCTACTCCAGCCTGGGTCACAGAGAGAGACCATATCTCAAAAAAAAAAAAAAAAAAAAAAAAAAAAAAAAAAAAAAAAAAAATTCTCCACCTGAATGTCTGCCAGGAATTCCCTTAGGCTCCTCATCCCACCCCCCCACGTTTTTTTTTTTTGAGATGTTGTCTTGCTCTGTCACCCAGGCTGGAGTGCAGTAGCGCGATCTTGGCTCACTGCAACCTCCGCTTCCTGGGTTCAAGTGATTCTCATGCCTCAGCCTCCTGAATAGCTGGGACTACAGACACCTGCCACCATGCCTGGCTAATTTTTGTATTTTTAGTGGAGACAGGGTTTCATCATGTTGGCCAGGCTGGTCTCGAACTCTTGACCTCAAGTGATCCGCCCCACTTGGCCTCCCAAAGTGCTAGGATTACAGGCGTTACAGGCGTGAGCCACTGCGCCCGGCCTCCTCATTCCTCTTGACCTCCCTAACAGCGTTTCAGCCTCCTGACCCCTCTTCTTGCCCATCTCTTGCAGCTTCGAAGCAGAGAATGGGCCGACACCATCTCCTGGCCGCAGCCCCCTGGACTCGCAGGCGAGCCCAGGACTCGTGCTGCACGCCGGGGTGGCCACCAGCCAGCGCCGGGAGTCCTTCTTGTACCGCTCAGACAGCGACTATGACATGTCACCCAAGACCATGTCCCGGAACTCATCAGTCACCAGCGAGGCGTGAGCATCCCTCTCCCCACATGCCAGTTCCCCCAGGCCTGGTCCTGCTGGAAGCTGCCCTTCCCAGCAAGGAGTGGGGGGCACCCACCCCTATCTTCCTCAGCACCCCCAACCTGTCCTCCCCAGTGAAGGGTAAGCAGCACCCTGCCCCTCCTATAAAGGGCTCAGTTCCTTTTTTTTTTTTTTTTCCTTTTCCTTTTTTGAGACGGAGTCTCGCTCTGTCGTCCAGGCTGGAGTGCAGAGGTGCGATCTCAGCTCATTGCAACCTCCGCCTCCTGGGTTCAAGTGATTCTCCTGCCTCAGCCTCCCGAGTAGCTGGGACTACAGGCATCCGCCATCATGCCTGGCTAATTTTGTATTTCTAGTAGAGACAGGGTTTCACCATGTTGGCCAGGCTGGTCTCAAACTCCTGACCTCAGGTGATCTGCCTGCCTTGGCCTCCCAGAGTGCTGGGATTACAGGCGTGAGCCACCGTGCCTGGCCTCAGTTCCTTTTTTTTTTTTTTTTTTTTGAGACGGCGTATCGCTCTGTTGTGTTGCCCAGGCTGGAGTGCAGTGGCGCAATCTCGGCTCACTGCAAGCTCCGCCTCCCAGGTTCACACCATTCTCCTGCCTCAGCCTCCCTAGTAGTTGGGACTACAGGCACCTGCCACCATGCCAGGCTAATTTTTTTGTATTTTTTAGTGGAGACGGGGTTTCACTGTGTTAGCCAGGATGGTCTCGATCTCCTGACCTCGTGATCCGCCCGCCTCAGCCTCCCAAAGTGCTGGGATTACAGGCGTGAGCCACCGTGCCCGGCCCTCAGTTCCTTTTTTAAAAAATATATTAAAATAGTGATCGGGTCTCACTATGTTTCCTGGACTGGTATCAAACTCCTGGGCTCAAGCGATCCTCCCACCTCAGCCTCCCAAAGTGCTGGGATTGCAGGCATGAGCCACCTCGCCTGCCCTCAGTTACTTTATAGCGTGTCCAGCCAGAAAGGTGTGAGTGCCCACCCACTGCGTCCTCCCACAGTGTGTGCATGTCACCTGACCCACCCCCCTCCCCTCCCCCAGGTTTTCCTGAGCTAACCTCCTTTATCGTGACACTTGTTGAGGTATGAGTTCCCCCTGAACCTGCTCAGCCTCTTCCTCTCTCACTGGGTTCCTCCAGGCCTTGCCCCCAGCCATTGCTGTGCACACCTCAACCCCCTTGGTCCCCTTCCTGTTCACTGCTCCCCTCATCAAGCCCCGCCCTTGCAATGCATTCACCTCGGGTCAGGCTTGGAAGCTCACACTCATAATCCTACCTAGCACATTTGGAGGCTGAGGCAGAAGGATTGCTTGAGCTCAGGAGTCTGAGACCAGCCTGGCCAACATAGCAAGACTTCATCTCTCTTTTTTTTTTTTTTTTTTTTTGAGATGGAATCTCACTCTGTCACCAGGCTGGAGTGCAGTGGCATGATCTTGGCTAACTGCAACCTCTGCCTCCCGGGTTCAAGCGATTCTTCTGCCTCAGCCTCCCAAGTAGCTGAGACTGCAGGCGTGCGTCACCACGCCCAGCTAATTTTTGTATTTTTAGTAGAGACAAGGTTTCACCATGCTGGCCAGGATAAGATGTCATCTCTTTAAAAGAAAAAATAAATAAATAAAAAGGTCAGGCACGGTGGCTCACGCCTGTAATCCCAGCACTTTGAGAGGCCAAAGTGGGCAGATTGTTCCAGGCCAGGAGTTTGAGACCATCCTGGCCAACATGATGAAACCCCGTCTCTACTAAAAATACAAAAATTAGTGGGGTGAGATGGCACATGCCTGTAATCCCAGCTTCTTGGGAGGCTGAGACAGGAGAATCGCTTGAACCTGGGAGGCAGAGGTTGCAGTGAGCTGAGATCATGCCACCACGCTCCAGCCTGGGTGACAGAGTGAGACTCTGTCTAAAAAAAAAAAGACAAAAAAAAAACACCCAACCATATTCATCTCTCCCCTCTCCCCTTTTCCACTTTGTCTCTTCTCCCCGGACCTACCTGAGCCACACTCCTTGACTGCCATTTCTTCCACGATCAGCCCTGGACATATGTCCACCCTTATGCAGTACAAGTGTTCTTTCCCTAGGTCCCACAGAATCCCCTCCCTCCCTCTCAGCCTCCCTGGGTCCAGCCTCACAGGGCATCTACCCCAGAGAGTTGCTTCTCTGCTGACCCCTGACCTGCCTCTGTCCTCAATCACAGGCACGCTGAAGACCTCATCGTAACACCGTTTGCTCAGGTGAGACCTCTTCCCAAATGGTTAAGGAGAGAAGGGGCTCCAATGCTCCGCTACACTTGGGGACAGGGCCCAGCCCCGCCGTCCCTCTGGGGAGACCCCCTCCCAAATGGTTAAGGAGAGAAGGGGCTCCAATGCTCCGCCACACTTGGGGACAGGGGCCAGCCCCGCTGCCCCTCTTGGGGGACCCCACTCCTCACTGCCGCTCCCCATCCCAGGTGCTGGCCAGCCTCCGGAGCGTCCGTAGCAACTTCTCACTCCTGACCAATGTGCCGGTTCCCAGTAACAAGTAAGTGAAGGCTGGGCTGCAACAGCTGTGATCATAAGGTGAAGTATATGCGGGTTCTGCTCTCAGCCCTGCTGTGTGACCTCGGGCAGGCAGGTGACCTCTCTGAACCTCTGTTCAGACAACAGCTCCCAGAGAGCCAGAGAGCCATTGCAGGTCAAGCGCCTAAGACACAGAGGTGTTTTTGTTGTTGTTGTTGTTGTTTGTTTGTTTGTTTTGAGATCACGTCTCACTCTGTCACACAGGCTGGAGTGCAGTAGTGTGATCTTGGCTCACTGCAACCTCTGCCTCCCGGGTTCAAGTGATTCTCCTGCCTCAGCCTCCCGGGTAGCTGGGATTACAGGCATGCACCACCACACCAGGCTAATTTTTGTATTTTTTGTAGAGATGGAGTTTCACCATGTTGGCCAGGCTGGTCTCAAACTCCTGATCTCAGGTGATCCACCCATCTCAGCCTCCCAAAGTGCTAGGATTACAGGTGTGAGCCTCTGCACCAGGCCCAGAGATTTTTATAAATAAAGATTTAGGGGTCTGGATGCATGGTGGTGAGGCCACAGCCACAGTCCCCAGGCCCACCCTGGACCTTGACACCAAGTTGCTGGGCAAATGGCGTTCCATGGTGCTTCTATTGCCCCTCTGTAAAGTGATGATCACAGCCAAGCATGCTGGCTTATGCCTGTAATCCAGCACTTTGGGAGGCCAAGGCAAGAGGATCACTTGAATTCAGCAGTTCAAGACCAGCCTGGGGGAAACAAAATGAGACCCTGTCTCTACAAAAAAAAAAAAAAAAAAATTAGCCCAGCATGGTGGCATGTGCCTGTGGTTCCCACCTACACAGGAGGCTAAGGCAGGAGGATAGTTTTGAGCCCAGGAGGTTGAGGCTGCAGTGAGCTGTGTTCCCACCACTGCACTCCAGCCTGGGTGACAGAGCAAGACCCTGGCTCAAAAAATAAATAGATAAATAAAGTGGGGATTACAATAATGCCTCCCTTAGATAACTGCTGTGAGGAGAGGAGATGATGTCTAGAAAGTGCTAGAATATTGCCCTGCACGTAGTAAGTGCAGAGTAGTAAGTGCAAGGGATGTGGCTGAGAGCTGCCAGTCCTTCTGGGGGTGGGGGATAGAGACATCCTTAGGGGCTTGGAGGATTTGTGGAGAGTTAGTCAAGGGAGCAGAGATCTTGGAAACCCAGGGCCTGACCTTAAGGCAGATGAGCCACGTGGTCTTGAAGAAGCTGTTTCACCTCCTTGAGCCTCAGTTTCCACATCTATAAAATGGATTTTTCTGGGGCTCATTGAGGCTGCAGGCAGAGTACATGGCAGCGTCCTTAGGACACGGTGAGCTTTCAGACAAATGAAAATTGGCACTGTTCATGGAAAGCGGGAGGCAGGGAGCTGGTGGGGGGACCCAGGCTGACGTTGCAGCCCCATTTTTTATTTTTGCAGGCGGTCCCCGCTGGGCGGCCCCACCCCTGTCTGCAAGGCCACGCTGTCAGGTAGCTAAGCCCAGAGGGATGGGAAGGGGTCCCTCTTGCTGCCCCAGTGAGGGTCCCTCAGCCCCTTCCCCACCCAGCAGTCCACTCACCTGGCGAACCCCGTCACCGCGGGCTGGGGCCTCTGGGCTTCTGCCTACAGACCTTCTCAGTCACTACCCTGGCTGCCCCTTCCTTAGAAGAAACGTGTCAGCAGTTGGCCCGGGAGACTCTGGAGGAGCTGGACTGGTGTCTGGAGCAGCTGGAGACCATGCAGACCTATCGCTCTGTCAGCGAGATGGCCTCGCACAAGGTGTGCAGGTGGTGGGCAGAACCCCTGGGCGGGGCCGGCGGGGGCGGGGCCACTGGGTAGAGCCAACCACTGGATGGGACCAGTGAGCGCGGCCTGCGGATGGAGCCAGCCACGAGGTTGTTCCTGTGGGCGGAGATAGCTACTGGGTGTGGCTGATTAGGGCAGGGCCAATCCCTGGGCGGGGGCTGGTGGAGATGGGCCCTATGGGTGGAGCCAACCACTAGGTTAGGCCCGTAGCCGAGACCAACTATTGGGCGTGGCTCATGAGGGTGGGGCCCAACTCTGGGTAGGGTCTATGGTATGGGGTCAGTCCCTGGGTGGGGCCAACCCCTGGACGGCAGCTTCAAGGCTTGAAGCTCCTGTAGATTATGACTTTCCCCAGGGCTAGAGGAGCCTGGTGTGTGTTGTGGGGTGGGGTGTGTCTGTCTGGTTGTACATATGTCAATAGGTGACCCTTTCCGTTGGGGGGTTTTATGCTTTTATGGTCTGCAGGGGTGTATCTGTGGCTGTAGGTCTGTGTAGCTGCTGGTTTATTGGCTACGCATTTGCAGCGCTGGGGTGTTGGGAATAGATTCTGAAGAGTGGCACGCCAGTGTGTACTTGTGGAAGTGTATAGGTTTGCACGGGTGATTATGTGGGGTTATAGGTGTGTGGGGCTGTGCCAGAGGGGTGCACATGTCTGCAGGGGAGAGTTGGACCAGATGGGAAACTGAATGTATAGCTCTATGTGTTTGTGAATGTGTGTGTGTTTGCAGGGCCGCAGGGGTGACTGCAATGCTCCCATGTACAGTTGTGCAGACCATGCACTGCACGACTCCAGGGGACACCATTTAGGAAGCAGGCAGTATGTGTGAATGATGCTTCCTGGAGTTGGAGAAAGTGGTAACAGCCCTTGTGGGCGGGTGCCTATCAAGAAATGATCTGTAGGTGGGAGTGTCTTTGTTGGGGGGTGCTTACAGCAGTGGGTGGAGGCTTGTATGGGAACATAGCAGTCCGAGGGCGATTGTGTCCCTGAGGGTGGATCAAACATCTGAAATGTAGCTATGTCTCTGGATATGGGTCTGAGGATGTTTCTGCAATGGTGTGTGTGTGTGTGTGTGTGTATTTTTGCATCTGTGAGTGTATTTCCTTATGGATTTGTCGGAATATGTTTGTGTCCAAGGGCAATGGATATTTGCAATGGTTGGAAAGTGTGTCTGTGGGTGTGTTTAGTGTGTGTCTGTAAGTGTGGCTGGCTGGGGAGGCCAAGGCGGGCGGATCACCTGAGGTCGGGAGTTCGAGCAGCCTGACCAACATGGAGAAACCCCGTCTCTACTAAAGATACAAAATTAGCCGGGTGTGCTGGAGGGCGCCTGTAATCCCAACAACTCGGGATGCTGAGGCAGGAGAATCGCTTGAACCCGGAAGGCAGAGGTTGTGGTGAGCCGGGATCGTGCCATTGCACTCCAGCCTGGGTGACAAGAGTGAAAACTCCGTCTCAAAAAAAAAATAAAAAAATTGTGGCTGGTATCTCGGCGTCTGTCCATAGGTGTGGGTCTGGATGTGGGTCTGTGCCCTTGGATGGGGCGTGTCTGAAGGCGTTTGCTATATGCTCAGCTGTGGACCTATAAATGTGTTGGACATCAGAGTTATGACTGTCTCTGGGTGTGTGTGTTTGCTGTAAGTGTACAACAGAAAGCATTTGGGTATCTGTGTATATTCAAGTGTCAAGTGCCTGGATGTGTGTGGGTGTCCCTGGAAGGTGTGTCTCAGGGTGTTTGTACATCTGTGAGTGTAAAGTGGGTGTGTGTTTCTGTCTCTGGGTGTGTCCATGGAGGGGACGGGTCCTGATGGGGACAGCCCACCTAGGTTCTGGCTGAGGCCCATGGGCTCTGATGCCCCTTTAATGCCCCCCCACCCCCAGCACCACCTGACATCCCATGCAGCCTGCCAGTGCTGCAGTGAGCACACACGCACACACACGGGTGCACACACAGAGCTCCGCAGCCGCCTCCTGGGACCCTTGCCCTGTCCCCCTCCCATGGGCACGGACCCCCCACCGCCTCCACCCACTGCCGCAGGGGGGCCCATGGGGGCCCAGGGCTGGCGGACCATGTAACCAGGGCTGCCGCCGGGAGCGCGGAGGGGAAGGGAGCCCCCAGCCCTGCTGGGCCGGCCCAGGCCCCTCCGCGGCTCCCCCTTCCACTACCCACCTGCCCTGCACCCCCTCCCCAGTGGTTGTTAACCCCGGGACTCCCCAAGCCCAGCCTCTGTGTGCAGCAGCCCCAGGCGGGCTAAGTCTCCAAGATGCCCTTGGTGGATTTCTTCTGCGAGACCTGCTCCAAGCCGTGGCTGGTGGGCTGGTGGGACCAGGTAGGAGAGTGCAGGGTAGTGGGTGGGCAGGCATCCTGGCGAGCTGGGCCCCCAGTGTGGGCTTGTGTGTGCAGCTGTGCACGTGTATGGCCTGGAGATGAAGCCTTGTGACTGTCTCTGTGTGTGGCCCAGGGCTGGGCGTGGATGGCGGGCAGCTGGGGGTGTGTGACTCTCCCTGGGGGTGGACTGCGGGTCCCTCACTGGGTGTGACTGTGTCAGTGCCTGGATGTGTGTGTGTGTCTGCGATGGTGTGTGTCTGCCTGAGTATAGGCTTGTTTGCCTGGGTCACTGTGTGGCCCTGTCTGAGATCATCTGGCTCTGACCGTGGTGTTGTGTGTTGGGCTGTGTGTCTGAGCCCAGAGCTGCCTGATATTTTGGGGACATGTGACCCCAAATGTCAGTGACCACCTTATTTTGCATGCCCTTTGATCTGTGTGTCTGGGCTGTGTGACGCTGTGTAGGACTGAGAGCCTGTGATTGTGTGTGTGGTTGTGTGAGATTTTGTGGGTCCATCTTGTGTGGATGTGTGTGTCTCTGTACCCAGGGTCTCTGGGTGGCACCAGGAGGAGGGAGTGCCCTGTCCAAGCCTGGGCCATGCAGGCTCACCCCTCCTGCCAGGTGTCCCTCCTGCTTCCCTGGACAGAGTCTGCTTCTGCTTTTGGGGTGCTGTGGCAGAGCTTGGGGGTGGGGAGCCAATGCCCTTTCTCCTCTGTGTACAATGTCACAGCAGAGGCCTGTGCAGAGTGGCATGGGGGGACCAGGAGGAGCTTCCAAGCCCGGTTTTGGGTATACTCTGTTCATCCGTGCATCTGTCCACCTCTCTGGGGTTGGGGGAGAGGGGGCTATGATGGGAACCCCCCTCCCCCTCCCCTGGGTGATCAAACTGGGATTTCCTCAGCTCACCATTCTCCCCTACCCCGGCCAAACCTTTTTGTCCCCCTGAGCTTGGCTACCACGTTCCCTTTTTCCAAACTGAGCTGGAGGCCAGGAGCCAGGACCCCCAGGATTGGGGTCCATGTCTGGGAAGACTTGGGTCAGGGGCAGCTCTAGGAAGGCAAGGGTTAAGGGGCCTCTGGCTTGCCCCCCTTTTCCCTAGCTCAGCAGCTGGTTGGAGGGGGAGTTGCTAAGGAGACTCCCATCGCCATGGCGACGGGATTCTCCTGCTTCCCCATTGGCTCCCTGTTAGGCAGGAACCCCTCCCTTCCACAGGTGCCCCTCTAGCTCCTCCTTGGGGGAAATGAGGAGGGAAGCCCCTCTTTCCTCAGGCAGGGAGGGTTATGCTGATCATGACGCCCCAAACCTGGGGACCTCCATCCAGAGCTGCGAGGAGAGGAAAGGCTGACCCCACCCCCCCAGCAGTCTTATAGGGGCTCTGTTGGCTGAGCAGAAAAATAGGAGGGACTCATGGGGTCTTCAGGTGTTCTTGGGAGGGACTGACACCCTCGCCACCACTGTGCTTCCCCCATCATTTCTTCCTTGTTGACTCCTTTACCTTAGTTCAAGAGGATGTTGAACCGTGAGCTCACACACCTGTCAGAAATGAGCAGGTCGGGAAACCAGGTCTCAGAGTACATTTCCACAACATTCCTGGGTGAGTGAGGGGAAACACGTGGGATTGGAGGGGGGACACCTGGGGTAGAGAGGGGGCTGCCCCTGACCCTGGGTCCTGTTGCTCACATTTTCCCAGGGACTCTGACTCTCAACTCCCCAAAGGTCACAGTCACTCTATCCAAGAACCCTCACATTCCTGATGCCTCCAAACTCTGTGGGACCCCCAGCTTCTATAGAACCCAACATTTGAAATCATCTGTGAGCTTAAAACCCTTTTAAACTTTAAAAAGCCTCCAAGCGCTGGGCGCGGTGGCTCACACCTGTATTCCCAGCACTTTAGGAGGCCGAGGTGGGTGGATCACCTGAGGACTGGAGTTCTCAACCAGCCTGGCCAACATGGTGAAACCCCATCTCTACTAAAAATACAAATAATTAGCCAGGCATGGTGGTGGGTGCCTGTAATCCCAGCAACTCAGGAGGCTCAGGCAGAAGAGTCGCTTGAACCCAGGGGGTGGAGGTTGCAGTGAGCCAAGATCGCTCCATTGCACTCCAGCCTAAGCAACAATAGTGAAACTCTGTCTCAAAAAAAAAAAAAAAAAAAAAAAAAAATTAGCTGGGCATGGTGGTGTGTGCTTGTAATCTTAGCTACTTGGGAGGCTGAGGCAAGATAATCTCTTGAACTCAGGAGGCAGAGGTTGCAGTGAGCCAAGATCATGCCACTGCATTCCAGCCTGGGCAATAGAGTGAGACTCCGTCTCAAAACAAACAAACACCTCTTTGTTTTAGGCACTCACTTGAACCCGGGAGGCAGAGGTTGCAGTGAGCCGAGATCATGCCACTGCTGCACTCCAGCCTGGGCAACAGAGTGAGACTCTGTCTCAAAAAATCAACAAAAAAAAGCCTCCAAGCTGAAAAGCCTCCTGAACTGAGTATAACCCCAAATTCAATAGAATTTCCAAACTTGGATTGACTCCCTTCCAAACTCAGTAGACACGTCCAAACTCAAGAGAGATGCCCAAACTCAGTACAGTTCTCAAACTGAAGGGAAGTTCTGTGCTTCCGAGTCCACAAAAGGCCCCCAAACTTTAGCAAACCTCCAAACTGAAAAACCCCCCAAATTCAATAGGGTCTCCAAACTTGGTATGACCCCCCCAATTCAGTAGACTCCCAAAATGTTAGAACCCTAATCTCTAGAAGATTATCAAGCTTAAGAACCTGTAAGAGGCAGGAAGAGGCAGCTCATGCCTATAATCCCAGGACTTGGGAGGCTGAGGCAAGAGGATCGCTTGAGCCCAGGAGTTCAAGACCAGCCTGGGCAAAATAGTGAGAACCTGTCTCTACAAAAAAATTAAAAACTAGGCCGGGTGCAGTGGCTCACGCCTGTAATCCTAGCACTTTGGAAGGCCGAGGTGGGCAGATCATGAGATCAGGAGTTCAAGACCAGCCTGACCAACATGGTGAAACGCCGTCTCTACTAAAAATACAAAAATTAGCCGGGCATGTTGGCGCACGCCTGTAATCTCAGCTACTCAGGAGGCTGAGACAGGAGAATTGCTTCAGCCTGGGAGATGGAGGTTGCAGTGAGCTGAGATCGCGTCACTACACTCCAGCCTGGGTGACAGAGTGAGACTCCATCTCAAAAAAAATAAAAATAATAAAAATAAACAAAATAAAAAGCTAGTCAGGAATGGTGGCATGTGCCTGTGGTCCCAGCTACTTGGGAGGCTGAGGCAGGAGGATCACTTGAGCCCAGGAGTTCGAGGCTGCAGTGAGACATGATTGCACCACTGCACTCCAGCCTGAGCGACAGAGTTGAGATCCTGTCTCAAAAAAACAAACACCTGTAAGATTCCTAATTCAATGGAACCCCAAATGCACCAGAATACCCCAGATTCACTAGAACCCTTAAGTTCATGGGTACCTCAAAACCCTCAAGCTAAAGATGTCCCCCCAAACTCAGGATCATTTAATCCTCGCAGTTTATCACCACACCCCAAAGGCCCCCAAATTCAGGAACCGCCCAGACAAGCTCAAGAAAAGTGTTGGGGCTGGGCACGGTGGCTTATGCCTGTTGTAATTCCAGCACTTTGGGAGGCCGAGGCAGGTGGATCACTTGAGGTCAGGAGTTCAAGACCAGTCTGGCCAACATGATGAAACCCCATCTCTACTAAAAATATAAAAATTAGCCGGGCATGGTGGCGGGTGCCTGTAATCCCAGCTACTCGGGAGGCTGAGGTAGGAAAATCACTTGAACCCGGGAGGTGGAGGCTGCAGTGAGCCAGAGATCACGCCACTGCACTCCAGCCTGGGCGACAGAGCGAGACTCCGTCTCAAGAGAAAAAGTGTTCGGAGTTTCCTGTGCTCCCACCAGTGAGGGTGTGTCTCTGAGTTCTGAGGATCCACCCAATGGGAGCATAACATGCAAATGACCCGTATTAGGCCTTTTCATTGACTAGCTAGCTCCAGGTCACAATGGATGACCTTGGCTGAGCTCTGGAAGCCGCTGAAAGCTCAGGAAAAGGCTCCTGGGGCTGTTCCCCAGGCAGGCTGGTGCCAAGGTGGGTGGGGGAGGGGGGGGGCAGGGACATGGAGCCAGAGACCACTCTTCCCTCTTTCTTCCCAGTGATGCCACCCCCCCACACCAGCATTCTTGGCCCCCATGCCAGGGTCTTCCCCACCCAAAAAGGTTCCCTGGGTGTTTGGGGTAGGCAGCGGCTCTCCCTGGCATCCCCACCTCCCTTCCTGACTTCCCACACCACTCTCCATCCAAATCTGATGATCAGACTGGGCCCATCCCAGAGCCCTGGGCCCCCACTCCAGCCCACCACCTCCCGGAAGATTTCCCACATCCCCTCTGGTTTCCTGACTCTGAGTAGCCAGCAGCATCACAGCTGGAAGGGTTCTGCCCTTTCAGGTGAGCCTTCCCCGTACGTGGTAGAGGGCTGAAGGATATGGGAGCCTCCAGGGGTGGAGGGGGTGTTCACACTTGTTCCCACTCCCCATCTTCTGCAGACAAACAGAATGAAGTGGAGATCCCATCACCCACGATGAAGGAACGAGAAAAACAGCAAGCGCCGCGACCAAGACCCTCCCAGCCGCCCCCGCCCCCTGTACCACACTTACAGCCCATGTCCCAAATCACAGGGGTGAAAAAGTTGATGCATAGTAACAGCCTGAACAACTCTAACATTCCCCGATTTGGGGTGAAGACCGATCAAGAAGAGCTCCTGGCCCAAGTGGGTGGGGGCTCAGTAGGGGCAGGGCTGGAGGGGGTGGTCTCCTGGGACCCTGAGAAGGACTGGGCATTGGGTTATGTCTTAGGCCAGGTTTCCTAGAAGCAGAGCCTGAGATGAGGGTTTGAGCCCATCTTGAGGCAAGCATGCTGGCTCGTTGTACCTCTGTATCATTCATTGCTTGGAGGCCATCCCCAGGGGTGGACGTATCACCTCTTCCCTGTAGCTCCTGTTGGGACTAATCTTCTGGAAAAGCGGGCAGCTCTGAGCCTTAGCAGGCAACACTCCCAGCTGCAGGGGGATTGGTGTACACCAGTGACGCTGATCCAGACTGTGCCCCCATAGTGTCCCCAACAGTCCAGATGGGGGTTTCACTCCTAGCTCTTCCAAGGGACAGCGGCAGTGGAAGTGATCCATCTTTGGTGACTCACTCAGCTGAGGCTTATTGTAACCCTCTTTGAGCCACCTCCTCCAGTGAATCTTCCATTCAGTCACCTGGCATTTAGTTATTTATTTTTAGTTATTTATTTATTTTGAGATGGAGACTCGCTCTGTCGCCCAGGCTGGAGTGCAGTAGTGTGATCTCGGCTCACAGCAACCTCCACCTCCTGGGTTCAAGCGATTCTCCTGCCTCACCCTCCTGAGTAGCTGGGACTAAAGGCGTGTGCCACCACACCTGGCTAATTTTTGTATTTTTAGTAGAAATGGGGTTTCACCATGTTGACCAGGCTGGTCTCGAACTCCTGGCCTCAAGTAATCCACCCACCTTAGCCTCACAAAGTGCTGGGATTGCAGGCGTGAGCCACTGCAGCCAGCCAACTGGTGTTTATTAAGCAGCTACTACGTGCTGGCCCTTTTCTGGATTCTGGAGAGACATGGAAAATAAGCCCTTCTTCCTTTCTCCCCTGGGGCTCGTAAACAGCTTAGCTAAGAGGCTGAGATGTGCTGGGGGCCAGTTGTGCTGGGTTCCCATCCTAGCTTTGCCACTTATGAGCTGCATGATCTTGGAGAAGTCACATCGCTTCTCTGAGCCTTGGTGCCTTCACCTGCCAAATGAGATCAAGTGCTTAGAGCAATACTTGGCAGATCATAAGTGCTCAAAAGACAGTGGCTGTGATTGCTTTCGTTATTTTGCAGCCCAGTAGGACCAGGGCAGTACATTCTGTGCTGTTGAACCTGTCACCCACTGGGTGAGGAATAATGGTGCTTCCTTCAGACCAAGGCTTCAAACTCCTAGGATATATTCTCCAGAGCCCTGAGTCTTACAGGCTACTGACCTCTGGCCTCCATCTCCACCAGGAACTGGAGAACCTGAATAAGTGGGGCCTGAACATCTTTTGCGTGTCGGATTACGCCGGAGGCCGCTCGCTCACCTGCATCATGTACATGATATTCCAGGTGATGGGGACAGCCGGGAGTGGGCCCGGGTGAGGGGCTCAGAGCGGGGCACTGGGGGCCGGCGGAGGTCACCACCCTGCCCTGCCTGCTCTCAGGAGCGGGACCTGCTGAAGAAATTCCGCATCCCTGTGGACACGATGGTGACATACATGCTGACGTTGGAGGATCACTACCACGCTGACGTGGCCTACCATAACAGCCTGCACGCAGCCGACGTGCTGCAGTCCACCCACGTACTGCTGGCCACGCCTGCGCTAGATGTGAGTGACTGCCCTGTCTCCCCGTCCCCGTCTGTCTTTGTGACTGCCTCTTCAGCCTCCTGTGTGTCTCTCTGACCCTGTGTCTCTGACCTCCATCTCTCTTTGACCCCACTTCTCTCTTTTTTTTTTTTTTTTTTTTTTTTTTGAGATGGAGTCTCGCTCTGCCGCCCAGGCTAGTGTGCAGTGGCACGATCTCGGCTCACTGCAACCTCCACCTCCTGGGTTCAAGCGATTCTCCTGCCTCAGCCTCCAAAGTAGCCGGGACTACAGGCGCCCACCACCACACCTGGCTAAGTTTTTATAATATTTTTAGTAGAGATGGGGTTTCGCCAAGTTGGACAGGCTGGTCTCAAACTCCCGACCTCGTGATCCACCCACCTTGGCCTCCCAAAGTGCTGGGAGTAGAGGCATGAGCCACTGTGCCCGGCCAAAACTCTTATTTATTTAAAAAAAAAAAAAAAAAAAAAATGTTTTAGGCCAGGTGCGGTGGCTCATGCCTGTAATCCTGGCACTTTGGGAGGCCAAGATGGGTGGATCATCTGAGGTCGGGAGTTCAAGACCAGCCTGACCAACATGGTGAAACCCTGTCTCTACTAAAAATATAAAAATTAGCCGGGCATGGTGGGGCATGCCTGTAATCCCAGCTACTCCAGAGGCTGAGGCAGGAGAATCGCTGGAACCCAGTAGGTGGAGGTTGCAGTGAGCCAAGATTGCGCCACTGCACTCCAGCCTGGGCAACAAAGTGAGACTCCATCTCAAAAAAAATAAAACAAAATAAAAATTGGGGAGGGCCAGGCATGGTGCCTCACACCTGTAATCCCAGTACTTTGGGAGGCCGAGGCAGGTGAATCACCTGAGGTCAGAAATGGCCAACATGGCGAAACCCTTGTCTCTACAAAAAATATTTAAAAAATCAGCCGGGCGTGGTGGTGGGAGCCTGTAATCCCAGCTACTCGGGAGGTTGAACCAGGAGAGTTGCTCGAACCCGGGATGGGGAAGTTGCAGTGAGCCAAGATCGTGCCACTGCATTCCAACCTGGGCAACAAGAGCAGAACTCTGTCTCAAAAAAAAAAAAAAAAAAAATTAAATTTGAGACAGGGCCTTGCTATGTTGCCCAGGATGGCCTTAAACTCCTGGCCTTGAAGTCCTAGGCTCAAGTGATCCTCCTATCTCAGCCTCCTAAGTAGCTGAGACAACAGGCGCTCACCACCATGCATAGCTTCAACTCTGTTTTTCTAACATCCGTCTCTGTACTCCCAGGCAGTGTTCACGGACCTGGAGATTCTTGCCGCCCTCTTTGCGGCTGCCATCCACGATGTAGATCACCCTGGGGTCTCCAACCAGTTCCTCATCAATACCAGTGAGTGGCCCTCGCCAGGGGCGGGGTTTGCTGAGTTGGAGGCCGTGTTGGCCAGGCTGGGGGCGGAACTGACTAGGCTGAAGGCGGGGCTGGCTGGCCTGGGGGCGGGGCTGGCTGGGCTGTAAAGGGGATGGCCGGGCAGGAGGCGGGGCTGGGGGCGGGGCTTGCTGGGCTGGAAAGGGGATGGCCGGGCTAGGGTAGAGCTGACTGGGCTGGAGGCGAGGCTGGCCGGGCTGGGGAGGGGTTAGCTAGTTGGGGGCGGAGCTGGCCCTCCTGCGGTTGGGGCTGCACACGTGGGCCCTCCCCTGACCTCCGGGTTGGGCTGCAGATTCGGAGCTGGCGCTCATGTACAACGATGAGTCGGTGCTCGAGAATCACCACCTGGCCGTGGGCTTCAAGCTGCTGCAGGAGGACAACTGCGACATCTTCCAGAACCTCAGCAAGCGCCAGCGGCAGAGCCTACGCAAGATGGTCATCGACATGGTGGGCGGGGCTGGGGCGGGACGGAGCGGGAAAGGAAGCCTAGGAGTCGAGGGCTTTGGGGAGGAGTGGGTCTGAGTCCCAGAGGAACCTTCAACCTGGACAGAACGGGCGGCTTCTACCTGGTGAAAACTTCAGAGGCCCGGGTCAGTCTGGGGGGCGGGTGTCAGCGGCCCCAGTGACCCCCCCCTTGCCCGCAGGTGCTGGCCACGGACATGTCCAAGCACATGACCCTCCTGGCTGACCTGAAGACCATGGTGGAGACCAAGAAAGTGACCAGCTCAGGGGTCCTCCTGCTGGATAACTACTCCGACCGCATCCAGGTGCCCCCACGCCCCATCATTTAAGGAGGGGGGGACACTCCCCCAGCCACGCCTTTAGGTCTGGGTAGCTAACTGCACCTTCCTCAGCCTCTTTCTCCCAAGTGGCCCATCTTCTTGTGTCTTTCTGTTTTTTTGTTTGTTTGTTTGTTTTTGAGACGGAGTCTTGCTCTTGTTGCCCAGGCTGGAATGCAATGGCGCCATCTTGGCTCACTGCAACCTCCGCCTCCCGCCTCCCGGGTTCAAACGATTCTTCTGTCTCAGCCTCCCGTGTAGCTGGGATCACAGGCATGCGCCACCATGCCCAGCTAATTTTGTACTTTTAGTAGAGACAGGGTTTCTCCATGTCTGTCAGGCTGGTCTCGAACTCCCGACCTCAGGTGATGCCCCCCTGCCTTGGCCTCCCAAAGTGCTGGGATTACAGGCATGAGCCACCGCGCCCACCCCTCTTTTTTAAAATTTATTTTTATTTACTTCGTATGTTTAAAGGAGAGTTGGGGTCTCACTATGTCACCCAGTCTGGTCTCAAACTCCTGAGCTGAAGTTATCCTCCTGTCTTGGCCTGCCAAAGTGCTGGGATAGCTGGCGTGAGCCACCACACCTGACCTCTTTCTTTCTGTCTGTCCCCTTCTCCATCTTCACTTTCCAATCCCATCTCTCCCACCATTTCCTCCCATTTCCCCCAATTCCTCCTTTCTTCTCATTAACCCCTTCCAGGTCCCCTGTCCCTCTCCCTAACCATCTTCTCTTCCCTCACCCCCCTTCTGACTCCTCCCATATTTTCTCCATCTCCCACACACCTCTCCCTGTTACCTCCTCTGTTCTCTCTTCTCCCCGCCTCCTCTCCCTACTCCCTACTCCCTCCCTCCCCAGGTGGGAGATAAGAAAGCCTGAAAGCTGGGTGTGGTGGCTCACGCCTATAATCTCAACTACTCCAGAGGCTGAGGCAGGAGGACTGTTTGAGGCCAGCCAGAGCAACATTGCAAGATCCTCTTTTCCTTTCCTTTCCTTTACTGTCCTGTCTTATCCTTTCCTTCTTCTTTCTCTTTCTTCTTTTCTGTTTTTGGTTTTTTGTTTGTTTGTTTGTTTTTTGAGATCGGGTCTCTCTGTCACCCAGGCTAGAGGGCACGGATTTTGGTTCCCTGCAAACTCCGCCTCCTGGGCTCAAGCAATTCTCCTGCCTCAGCCTCTAGAGTAGCTGGGATTACAGGTGCCTACCACCAGACCTGGCTAATTTTTGTATTTTTAGTAGACATGGGGTTTCGCCATCTTGGCCAGGCTGATCTCAAACTCCTGACCTCAAGTGATCTGCCCACCTTGGCCTCCCAAAGTGCTGTGATTACAGACGTGAGCCACTGCGCCCAGCCCCATTCTTTTTCTTTTCTTTTCTTTTCTTTTTTTTTCTGAGATGGAGTCTCACTCTGTCGCCTAGGCTGGAGGGCAGTGGCTTGATCTCGGCTCACTGCAACCTCCGCCTCCTGGGTTCAAGCAATTTTCCTGCCTCAGCCCCACTATAGCTGGGATTACAGGCATGTGCCACCATGCCTGGCTAATTTTTTTGTATTTTTAGTAGAGACAGGGTTTCACCATGTTGGCCAGGCTGGTCTTGAACTCCTGACCTCATCATGATCCACCCACCTCGGCATCCCAAAGTGCTGGGATTACAGGCGTGAGCCACTGCGCCCAGCTCCCATTTCTTAAAAAAGAAAGAATGCCTGAGGTCTCAGACTGGGACAGAGGCATAGCCTCTGAAGTCTCCCCTGTGCCCCGAACTCATGCAGGTCCTCCGGAACATGGTGCACTGTGCAGACCTCAGCAACCCCACCAAGCCACTGGAGCTGTACCGCCAGTGGACAGACCGCATCATGGCTGAGTTCTTCCAGCAGGGTGACCGTGAGCGCGAGCGTGGCATGGAAATCAGCCCCATGTGTGACAAGCACACTGCCTCCGTGGAGAAGTCTCAGGTACAGGCTCGGGGCACTGATGGACGGGGACAGGGTGGGTCTCCCCAGCCCATCTTGGCCTGAAGTTCTGAGGCCCAGGAGCTCCTCCTCTGCCTTTCCACAATGCTAAGTTGTCCTGTTTTTTGTTTTGTTTTTGAGACGGAGTCTCATTCTATTGCCCAGGCTGGAGTACAATGGCATGATCTCAGCTCACTGCAACCTCCGCCTCTCGGGTTCAGGTGATTCTCCTGCCTCAGCCTCCCAAGTAGCTGGGATTACAGGCGTGCACCACCATGCCTGGCTAATTTTTGTATTTTTAGTAGAGATGGGGTTTCACCATGTTGGCCAGGCTGGTCTCGAACTCTTGACCTCGTGATCCACCCACCTCGGCCTCCTAAAATGCCAGGATTACAAGCGTGAGCCGCCGCGCCCAGCCTCCTGTTTTTCTTTTATTTATGTTTTATTTATTTATTTTGAGACCAGGTCTTGCACTGTTGCCCAGGGTGGCATGCAGTAGTGTGATCATAGCTCACTGCAGCCTTGAATTCCTGGGCTCAAGCGATCCTCCTGCCTCAGCCTCCAGAGTAGCTGGGAATACAGGCGCACACCGCCACACCTGGCTAATTTTTAAAAATTTTTTGTTGAGATAGGGGTTTGCTGTGTTGCCAGTCTTGTCTTGAACTCCTGGGCTCAAACCTTGGCCTCCCAAAGTGCTGGGATATGGGGTGAGTCACCATACCCGGCCTTGTTTTCATTTTTCTTTTTCTTTTTTTTCTGAGACAGGGTCTCATTGTGCCACCCAGGCTGGAGTGCAGGGGCGTGATCTTGGCTCACTGCAACCTCCACCTCCTGGGCTAAAATGATCCTCCACCCCCGCCTCCAGGGTAACGGAGACTACAGGCATGCACCACCACACTCAGCTAATTTTGTATTTTTCATAGAGACAGGGTTTTGTCATGTTGCCCAGGTTGTTCTCGAACTCCTGGGCTCACTCAATCTGCCTCCCTCAGCCTCCCAAAGTGCTGGGATTACAGGCATAAGCCACCATGCCCGGCCTCCCCCTGCTCATTTGTAAAGACCAAAAATGTCTCCAGACATTGCCAAATGTCCCCTAGGAGTACAAAATCACTCACACACACACCCCATGGAAAACTAATGTTATACACTTTATAATGTAGTTATTATGTTCATAGGCAACTTCCTAGCAATAGTTTGTGGATTTAGCTTTTTTTTTTTTTTTTTGAGATGAAGTCTCGCTCTTGTCCCCCAGGCTAGAGTGCAATGGCGTGATCTTGGCTCACTGCAACCTCTGCCTCCCGGGTTCGAGCGATTCTCCTGCCTCAGCCTCCTGAGTAGCTGGGATTACATGTGCCCGCCACCATGCCCCGCTAATTTTTGTATTTTTAGTAAAGACAGGGTTTCACCATGTTGGCCAGGCTGGTCTTGAACTCCAGACATCAGGTGATCCGCCCACCTCGGCCTCCCAAAGTGCTGGGATTACAGGCGTGAGCCACCACGTCCGGCCTACTTTTTTTTTTTTCCGAGACGGAGTCTCGCTGTGATGCCTAGGCTGGAGTGCAATGGCACAATCTTGGCTCACTGCAACTTCCGCCTCCCGGGTTCAAGCAATTCTCCCTGCCTCAGCCTCCCGAGTAGCTGGAATTGCATTTAGCTTTTTAAAAAATAGGCCAGGTGCAGTGGCTCACGCCTGTAATCCCAGCACTTTGGGAGGCTGAGGTGGGTGGATCACCTGAGGTCAAGAGCTCGAGACCAACCTTGTCAACATGGTGAAACCCCATCTCTACAAAAACAAGCCAGGCATAGTGACATATGTTTGTAGTCCCAGCTACTTTGGAGGCTGAGGCAGGAGAATCGCTTGAACCCAGGAGGCAGAGGTTGCAGTGAGCCGAGATCGCACCCTTGCACTGCAGCCTGGGTGACAGAGTGAGACTGTGTCTTCAAAAAAAAAAAAAAGAAAGAAAAGAAAAACAGAGAAATACATACAGGGTTGGGTACAGTGGCTGTCACCTCTAATCCCAACACTTTAGGAGGCCAAAATAGGCAGATCGCTTGAGCTCAGGAGTTTGAGACCAGCCAAGGCAATGTGACAAGAACCGGTTTCTACAAAAAATACAGTAATTAACAGTGTGGTAACGTGCGCCTTTAGTCCCAGCTACTGGGGAGACTGAGGTGGGAGGATCGCTTGAGCTGGGGAGTTCAAGACTGCAATGAGCTATGATCACACCACTGCACTCCAGCCTGGGTGACAGAGTGAGACACTGTGTCAAAAAAAAAAAAATGCTGGGTGCAGTGACCCACGCCTGTAATCCCAGGACTTTGGGAGGCCAAGGTGGGCTGATCACAAGGTCAGGAGATCTAGACCATCCTGGCTAACATGGTGAAACCCCCTATCTACGAAAAATAGAAAAATTAGCCGGGCACGATGGCGGGCGCCTATAGTCCCAGCTAATTGGGAGGCTGAGGCAGGAGAATGGCGTGAGCCTGGGAGGCAGAGCTTGCAGTGAGCCGAGATCGAGCCACTGCACTCCAGCTTGGGCGACAGAGCCAGACTCCGTCTCAAAAAAAAAAAAAGAAAAGTGTGTGTGTGTGTGTGTGTGTCTGTGTGTGTATAAACTGCATCAATGTATACATTTTTTTGTTTTTGTTTTTGAGATGGAGTCTTGCTCTGTCACCCAGGCTGGAGTGCAGTGGCGCGATCTCAGCTCACTGCAACCTCCACCTCCCAGGTTCAAGCGATTCTCCTATCTCAGCCTCCCAAGTAGCTGGAACTACAGGCACGCACCACCAGGCCCAGCTAATTTTTGTATTTTTGGTAGAGATGCGGTTTCACCATGCTGGCTGGCCTGGTCTCGAACTCCTGACCTCAAATGATCTGACCGCCTCAGCCTCCCAAAGTGCTGGGATTATAGACATGAGCCACCATGCCCGGCCCATAAGCATGTTTTTCATTTCATTAGCTCCTATAATGTGGTGGTATCATCCACCCCACAGGCCGCCCGTTTATACTTTCTTCCCCTCCACCAGGTGGGTTTTATTGACTACATTGTGCACCCATTGTGGGAGACCTGGGCGGACCTTGTCCACCCAGATGCCCAGGAGATCTTGGACACTTTGGAGGACAACCGGGACTGGTACTACAGCGCCATCCGGCAGAGCCCGTCTCCGCCACCCGAGGAGGAGTCAAGGGGGCCAGGCCACCCACCTCCGCCTGACAAGTTCCAGTTTGAGCTGACGCTGGAGGAGGAAGAAGAGGAAGAAATATCAATGGCCCAGATACCGTGCACAGCCCAAGAGGCATTGACAGCGCAGGGATTGTCAGGAGCCGAGGAAGCTCTGGATGCAACCAGGGCCCAGGAGGCATCCCCGGCCCAGGAGTCATTGGAAGTTATGGCACAGGAAGCATCCCTGGAGGCCGAGCTGGAGGAAGTGTATTTGACACAGCAGGCACAGTCCACGGGCAGTGCACCTGTGGCTCAGGATGAGTTCTTGTCCCAGGAGGAATCCGTGGTTGCTGTAAGCCACAGCAGCCCCTCTGCCCTGGCTCTTCAAAGCCCCCTTCTCCCTGCCTGGAGGACCCTGTCTGTTTCAGAGCATGCCCCGGGCCTCCCGGGCCTCCCCTCCACGGCGGCCGAGGTGGAGGCCCAACGAGAGCACCAGGCTGCCAAGAGGGCTTGCAGTGCCTGCGCAGGGACATTCGGGGAGGACACATCCACACTCCCAGCTCCTGGTGGGGGGGGGTCAGGTGGAGACCCTACCTGATCCCCAGACCTCTGTCCCTGTTCCCCTCCACTCCTCCCCTCACTCCCCTTCTCCCCCAACCACCTCCTCCGCTGCCTCAAAGACTCTTGGCCCTCCTGAGAAAAAAGAAAACGAAAAGTGTTTTGTTTTTTTTCTCTTTTCTTTTTTCCCCTTTCCCCCTGCCCCCACCCACGGGGCCTTTTTTTGGAGGTGGGGGCTGGGGAATGAGGGGCTGAGGTCCCGGAAGGGATTTTATTTTTTTGAATTTTAATTGTAACATTTTTAGAAAAAGAACAAAAAAAGAAAAAAAAAAGAAAGAAACACAGCAACTGTAGATGCTCCTGTTCCTGGTTCCCCCTTTCCACCTCCAAACCCCTCCCCTCACCTTCCCCCACCGCCCCCCAAGTTCCAGGCTCAGTCTTCCAGCCGCCTGGGAGTCTCTACCTGGGCCCAAGCAGGTGTGGGGCCTCCTTCTGGGCTTCTGAATTTTGGAGGATTTCTAGAACGTGGTCAGGAATAGCCATTCTAGGCGGGGCTGGAGCCAGGGTGGGGAGCAGTCACTGTGGGAGGTCCCAGCTCCAGCGCCCGTCTGGTTTGCTGCCTCCTCTCCCCCCTAAAAAAGTCTTCCGCTTGATTTTGCACAATCCCGGCGATACTCCTGGCGATACTGACTAGAAAGGCAGGGAGCTGGGGGAGCTGTTCACTTTAGGATACGGGGGTGGTGTGGAAGGGGGCGTTCACACCGCCAGCCTCAGGCCTGGGATTTGAGGAGGGCCCTAGACCTCCTCCACTCTCCATCCCCTTTCCCTTCCATTTTGGGTTCACTTTGAATTTTCCGTTTTGGGGGGTGGTGGCTCTGATCCACTCACACCTCCCCCCCACCACCCCACTTCTAGCTGCTTCTCCTCTTGTTTCTGCCTTAATAATTCCCACGGCCACAGGCAAGGGGGTTGCAGTGGCCGCCTGCACCTTGGGTGAGGCAGGGCCAGGCGCCCAGAACCCCCATCCTGGCCTCACCCCCCTTTCCAGGGTTCCCCGGACCCCACCTTCCACTTTCTGATCACAGCCCCCCGACCTTTTGCCCTAGAAGGAAGCAATAATGGTGTATACCTTCATTCTCATTCCTGGGCAACCCTTCCTTCCACCCTGGCACCAAAATAATTTCTCCTCCATCCGTACCTTGCCAAGCCTCTCCCTCTCCCCCAGCTAGTCCCTGAGCAATACGGCAGACAGATGCAAGGCCATTTTTCTCCAAGCCATGGGGGACTGTTTGGAAGGAAAGACCCCCTCTCTCCCTCCTCCCCTCGCCCCTCGGCCTGGTTCTGCAGCTGGACCAACCTCATCACCTGCCCCCTACCCAATTCTGAGCACACGGTACTGTAGCCCCCAGCTCCTCCCTAGCCTTCCATCCCTCTGTCCACCCCAGGGGGATGTAACCCCCCACTCGCACTCCCTTGATGCTGTCTGTACAGGGTTCATATTTTGTAGCGAAAGTCGTTTTTGTCCCAGCCGGCGATCGGAGTGGGCCTTTTCTTTCTTTTTGTTCATTCTTTATCTTTTTTTCTTTTCTTTCTTTCTTTTTTGTACATACTGTAAGGTTGGTTTGTAAATTATTCTACGGAGGCAAAAAGGGAAAATAAAAACTTGCCCTTCCCTGGCTGACCCAGTCGGGAAGGTAGGGAAGGGGGTCTCCCGTTGGGAGAGTCTCTGTTCCTGCTGTATTATACAAACTGTACCATAGTCCTGGGAAAAGGGTGGACTCACCGCTGTTGTTTTATGGGAAGTCGTGTCATCCTAGGGGTTGGGGCTGGGCAGAGCCTGTCCCCTCCCCTTTCTCCAGGAGCCAGGGGGTGACTGGAGAGACAGACCCCACCCCCAAGCAGGGCTCCTCTCCCCAGGGTGGGCACAGGACCTCTGTAAGCTGCTTGTGTATTGTCCACTTTGACGATCAGTCATTTGGTCTGTTGATCAATAATCCTTTGATCTTGTCTCCAATTAAACCGAGGCTTTCACCGATATTCCTGGCTGATGTGGCTTCATTCCCCACGTTGTTTGTTGAGGTGTCTCCCCGCTGCACCGTCTGCTTGGGTTGGGGAGGGAGTTTCTGTCCCTACTTGTTTCCCAGCAGACGGAATTGTGAAGTAGAGCTTGGACAGAGACATTCCCCAGCCTGAATCGGGTTATAAAATGGAAATTCAAGCCACACAGGGTTTGTTTTGTTTTGTTTTGTTTTGTTTTTGAGATGGAGCTTCCCTCTTGTTGCCCAGGATGGAGTGCAATGGCGCCATCTCGGCTCACTGCAACCTCTGCCTCCCGGGTTCAAGTGATTCTCCTGCCTCAGCCTCCCAAGTAGCTAGGATTACAGGCGCCCACCACCACGTCTGGCTAATTCTTCGTATTTTTTGTAGAGATGGAGTTTCACCATGTTGGTCAGGCTGGTCTGAAACTCCTGACCTCAGGTGATCCACCCGTCTCAACCTCCCAAAGTGCTGGGATTACAGGTGTGAGCCATTGCACCCAGCCCCGTGCAGTATTTAAAAGGGAAAAGATGTGGCTGGGCGCGGTGGCTCATGCCTGTAATCCCAGCACGTTGGGAGGCCGAGGCGGGCAGATCATGAGGTCAGGAGTTTGAGACCAACCTGGCCAATATAGTGAAACCCCGTCTCTACTAAAAAATACAAAAATTAGCCGGGCGTGGTGGCACGCGCCTGTAGTCCCGGCTACTTGGGAGGCTGAGGCAGGAGAATAGCTTGAACCCAGGAGGTGGAGGTTGCAGTGAGCTGAGATCACGCCACTGCACTCCAGCCTGGGTGACAGAACGAGACTTTGTCTCAAAAAAAAAAAAAAAGGCAAAAGACTACCCAGCACAAAGGCTCATGCCTGTAATCCCAGTGTTTGGGAGGCCGAGATGAGCACAGGAGTTCAGGAGAAGCCTGGGCAACATAGTGAGACCCTGTCTCTATTAAAAATTTTAAAAATTGGCCAGGCATGGTGGCTCATGCCTGTAATCCCGGCACTTTGGGAGGCTGAGGCGGCTGGATCACCTGAGGTCAGGGGTTCGAGACCAGCCTGACCAACATGGTGAAACCCCGTCTCTACTAAAAATACAAAAATTAGCCGGGCATGGTGGCACATTCCTGTAATCCCAGCTACTCAGGAGGCTGATACAGGAGAATTGCTTGAACCTGGGAGGCAGAGGTTGCAGTGAGCCGAGATTGTGCCACTGTACTCCAGCCTGGGTGACAGAGCAAGACTCTGTCTCAAAAAAAAAAAAATTTAAAAGTTGGGCCAGGCGTGGTGGTTCACGCCTGTAATCCCAGCACTTTGGGAGGCCGAGACGGGCAGATCACGAGGTCAGGAGATCAAGACCATCCTGGCCAACACGGTGAAACCCCGTCTCTACTAAAAATACAAAAAATTTAGCCGGGCGTGGTGGCGGGCGCCTGTAGTCCCAGCTACTCGGGAGGCTGAGGCAGGAGAATGGCGTGAACCTGGGAGGCGGAGTTTGTGGTGAGCCGAGATCGCACCACTGCACTCCAGCCTGGGCGAGAGAGCGAGACTCCATCTCATTAAAAAAAAAAAAAAAATTTAAAAGTTAGCCAGTGGTGGTGGACCATCCCTGTGGTCCCAGGTACTTGGAAGGCTGAGGCAGGAGGATTGCTTGAGCCTGGGAGGTAGAGGTTGCAGTGAGCCATGCCCATGCCACTGCACTCCAACCTGGACAACAAGAACAAAACTCCATACCAAAAAAAAAAAAGAAAAATTAATGGCATGGTCTCTCTCTGTTTTCCAGGCTGAAGTGCTGTGGCACAATCAGCTCCCTACAGCCTTGAACTTCTGTGCTCTAGAGATCCTCCTGCCTCACCCTACCTAGTAGCTGGGATTACAGGTGGATGCCACCACACCTGGCCTAGCCACATACTTGAATGCTGTTAATTCCACCCACAGAGCCTAATTTTCCCACATTTATTAGGCTTTTTTTTTTGGTGGCAATGAGACTCTATCACCCAGTCTATAGTGCAGTGGTGTGACGTGATCATAGTTCACTGCAGCCTCAACCTCCTAGACTCGAGTGATCTTCCTGCCTCAGCCTCCCATGTAGCCGGGACCACAGGCGGGTGCCACTATGCACGGCTAATTTATTTTTTATTTTATAGAGACAGGGTCTCGCTTTGTTGCCCAGGCTGGTATCAAACTCCTGGGCTCAAGCAATCCTCCCACCTCAGCCTCCCAGAGTGCTGGGATTACAGGAGTGAGCCACCAAACCCAGCCCTGTTAGGCTGATTAACAAGCCCCTGGTTTTACCAATAGAAGGTTTCTGACATTCATTATACTAATGAGCAAAACTTCTGAATATAGATAAAGATATGGATAGTGGAAATGTTTGTGATTTGGACCTTGATTAGAATACTGGCTGCCTCGGCTGGGCACGGTGGCTCACTCCTGTAATCCCAGCGCTTTGGGAGGCCAAGGCAGGTGGATCACCTGAGGTCAGGAGTTCGAGACCAGCCTGACCAACATGGTGAAACCCCGTCTCTACTAAAAATACAAAAATTAGCTGAGCATGGTGGCACGTGCCTGTAGTCCCAGCTACTTGGGAAGCTGAGACAGGAGAATTGCTTGAACCCGGGAGCTGCAGGTTGCAGTGAGCCCAGATCATACCAGTGCACTTCAGCCTGGGTGACAGATCGAGACACCATCTCAAAAAAAGAAAAAAAAAAAAGAATACTGGCTGCCTCTGGGGTTTAATGAACCAGGATGCACATGAATACACACAGTGCTCGAGTAGGTAGACACAACGGGGCACTAGACATATATTTTTATACCATGCGTGTTCTGAAACAAATGAGAGCATCTTGCCTGGGTCCAAGGAAAAGTCCACCTGCCTACTCTGCCATTTGTTTCTAGTCCAGGGACTCTGAGATGTTTTTCTATTTTTCTTTTCTTTTTCTTTTTTCTTTTTTTTTTTTTTTAGACACGGATGGGCTCTGTCACCCAGGCTGGAGTGCAGTGGCATGATCAGGGCTCACCGTAGCCTAGACCCTCTGGGCCCAAGTGATACTCTCACCTTAGCCTCCTGAGTAGCTGGGATGACAGGTGTGCACCACCAAGCCCAGCCTTTTTTTTTTTTTTTTTTTTTGGTAGAGATGGGGATCTCCCTATGCTGACCAGGCTGGTCTTGAACTCCTGGGCTCGAGAGGGACTCTGACTGGTGATCTTGGTAGTGATCTCTCTGAGCTTCACTTGTTTCTTTTACTAAATGGGGATATATTAGCTGGGTGTAGTGGTGCGCACCTGTAGTCCCAGCTACTCCGGAGGCTGAGGCAAGAGGATCACTTGAGCCCAGGAGGTCGAGGCTGCAGTGAACTGTGATTGTGCCACTGCACTCTAGCCTGGGTGACAGAGTGAGAGACTGCCTCAAAAAAAAAAAAAAAGTAAATAAATAAAATGGGGCCAGGTGTGGTGGTTCACACCTGTAATCCCAGCACTTTGGGAGGCTGAGGCAGGCGGATCACCTGAGGTCAGGAGATAAAGACCAGCCTGGCCAACTTGGCGAAACCTTGTCTCTACTAAAAATACAAAAATTAGCCAGGTGTGCTGGCAGGGATCTATAATCCCAGCTATTGGGGAGGCTGAGGCAGGAGAATCACTTGAACTCGGGAGGCAGAGGTTGCAGTGAGCCAAGATCGCAACATTGCACTCCAGCCTGGGCAACAAGAGCGAAACTCCATCTCAAAAAAAAGAATTAATTATTTAAATAAAATGGGATAACGACAGTTACAGAGTTAAAGAGTTGCTCTATAGTACGGTTTAGCTAGTAACACTTGCTTTAAAAAAAAAAAAGGGTGTAGAGATGGGGTCTCACCATGTTACATGTCCGAGCTGATCTCCTCAAAGTCCTGGGCTCAAGCAATCCTCCTGCCCCAGCCTCCCAAAGTGCTAGGATTACTAGCACTTTGACCCTAAAATCAGGTGTGAGCCACTGTTCCCAGCCTCAGTAAAACTTTCTGTGGTAATGGGAATATTCTATATCTGTGCTATCCAACAAGTCAGCAACTAGTCACGTGTGGCTATTGCGACCTTGAAATGTGGCCAGTTTTAATTTCCGGCCACAGTGGCCAGAAGCTACTGTATTGGACTTAAATTCTAAAAATTCAGCCAGAGTTAATAGAAAATATTTAGGCTATACAAAGAGTTGTTTGACAACAGCTGTAAAGATTCACAGTAGATAGAACCTAGAAAAGTGGGAGGAGAGAAGCAGAGCTTGGAAACTAGGTAGAAGTTTTCAGGGAATCTGAACTTTGCAAGAAGCGAAAAGGAGACACAGACATTTTCCCCAGGGACTTTCAAAGGGTGGCAGAGTCAGGGAAAGGGCTTTGGGCTGGGGGTCAGGAGGTGACAGCACCACTTCTAGCCTGCAGTGGACTGTGGGTGACCTTAGATGAGATTTCTCTTTCCAGGCCTCAGTTTCCCCAAGTGTAAAAGGGTGGGCCAGGTGCGGTAGCTTATGCCTGTAATCCCAACACTTTGGGAGGCTGAGGCAGGCAGATCGCTTGAGGTCAGGATTTGGAGACCAGCCCTACCAACATGGTGAAACCTACGTCTCAACTAAAAATACAAAAAGATTAGCCAAATGTGGTGGTGCATGCATGTACCAGCTACTCGGGAGGCTGAGGCAGGAGAATTGCTTGAACCTAGGAGGTGGAGGTTGCAGTGACCTGAGATCAAGCCACTGCACTCCAGCCTGGGCAAAAGAGCGAGACTCCATCTCAAAGACAACAACAACAAAAGACTAGGCGTGGTGGCTCACACCTGTAATCCCAGCACTGTGGGAGGCCGAGGCGGGTGGATCACCTGAGGTCAGGAGATCGAGACCAGCCTGATGAAACTCTGTCTCTACTGAAAATACAAAAATTAGCTGGACATGGCGGCAGGCACCTGTAATCCCAGCTACTCGCGAGGCTGAGGCAGGAGAATCGCTTGAACTCGGGAGGTGGAGGTTGCAATGAGCTGAGATCGTGCCACTGTACTCCAGCCTGGGTGACAGAGTGAGACTTTGTCTCAAGAAAATAAAAAATTTTTTTTAAAAAAGGGCAGATGTGATATTCAGAACACCTCCTGTATTGGGACAGACTGAAAATATGGGTCAAAAATGGCAGTGATGGCCAGGCGCCGTGGCCCATGCCTGTAATCCCAGCACTTTGGAAGGCTGAGGCAGGTGGATCACCTGAGGTCAGGAGTTCGAGACCACCTGGCTAACATGGCAAAACCCCGTCTCTACTAAAACCCCAAAACTTATCCGGGCATGGTGGCGCGCACCTGTAGTCCCAGCTACTCAGGAGGCTGAGGCAGAAGAATCGCTTGAACCCGGGAGGCATAGGTTGCAGTGAGTGGAGATTGTGCCATTGCACTCGAGCCTGGGCAACAAGAGTGAAACTCTGTCTCAAAAAAAAAAAAAATGGCAATGACATGTGATCATCAGCTGGCTCTCCCGGGTGGGGAGTTTGCTGGAAGAAATTCCAGCAAAGGTGAACAAGGGCAGTGGAGCACAGCAGGGAGGCCGCGTAATCTAAAGGACGCCAGGGGAACCTGGGGAAGGGGTGGAGCCGGTTCATTATCTGAAATTGACATCAAGGCTTGCAGGCTTCCCGGTACTGGTCTTGAGCAAATGGCTCCGCCTCTCCCAGCCTTTAGAGGGCTCTGTCCTGTGCTAAACTTTTTAAGAAGATTATCTCATTGACCCTCCAGCTGTTCTTGAAATATGGACTATCATTGGTTCCATTTTGCAGTTGAAGAAACTGAGGGCTGGGATGAGATCACACAATATGGAGAAAATTCGAGGAAATAAGACAAGGACCTCGCTTCACCCAGTGCCTGTTCAACGGTGATAGCTGTCCCCATACTTTTATGTTATTTCATGGTGCATGAAATCTTGAGATGTAGGTAGTATTTCTCCCTCTTTAACAGCATAAAAACATGTCAGTGCGGGCCAGGTGTGGTGGCTCACGCCTGTAATCCCAGCACTTTGGACGTGGTGGTGGGCACCTGTAATCCCAGCTACTCTGGAGGCTGAGGCAGGAGAGTCCTTTGAACCTGGAAGGTGGAGGTTGCAGTGAGCTGAGATCACACCATTGCACTCCAGCCTGGGCAAAAAGAGCGAAACTCCATCTCAAAAAAAAAAACAAAAAAAGAAGTCAATGCAAATCAAAATAAGACATTTATTTTTTATTTTCTTTTGCAAAGAATTTTCACAGCTCATTTCTGTTCGTGCAAGCTAGAACATACAGCTTTCCAGGAATGGTCTAACAATATTTATCAAAAACATAACCAGCTGGGCACAGTGGCGCTTGCCTGGAATCTCAGCACTTTTGGAGGCTGAGGTGGGAGGATCATTTAAGCCTAGGAATTCAAAACCAGCCTGGGTGACATAGTGAGACATGTCTTTTTTCTTTCTTTTTTTCTTTTTTTTTCTTTTGAGACAAGATCTCACTCTGTTATCCAGGCTCCAGGCTGTAGTGGCTCACTGCAGACTCAACCTCCTTAGGCTCAGGTGATCCTCCCAACTCAGCCCCTCAAGTAGCTGGTATTAGAAGCATCTGCCACCATGCCAGGCTGAATTTTTTTTTTTTTTTTTTTTTTTTTTTGCTCTTTTGTAGAGATGGAGTCTCGCCATGTTGCCCGGGCTGGTCTCAAACTCCTGGACTCAAGCAATCCTCCTGCCTCGCCCCCAAAGTGCTGGGATTGCAGATGTGAACCATGGCACCTAGACCTGAGACATGTTTCTAAAAACCTTTTTTTTTTTTTTTTTTTTTGAGACAATGTTTCACTCTTGTTGCCCAGGCTGGAGTGCAATGGTGTGATCTTGGCTCACTGCAACCTTGGCCTCCTGGGTTCAAGCAATTCTCCTGCCTCAGCCTCCCAAGTAGCTAGGACTACAGGCGCCCACCACCACGCCCAGCTAATTTTTTTATTTTTAGTAGAGATGGGGTTTCACCATGTGGGCCGGGCTGGTCTTGAACTCCTGACCCCAGGTGATCCGCCCGCCTTGGCCTCCCAAAGTGCTGGTATTACAGGCGTGAGCCACAGTGCCCGGCCAAAAATTTTTTTTTGTTTAGACAGAGTTTCGCTCTTGTCGCCCAGGCTGGAGTGCAATGGCATGATCTCGGCTCACCGCAACCTCTGCCTTCCGGGTTCAAGCAATTATCCTGCCTTGGCCTCCCAAGTAGCTGGGACTACAGGCATGCGCCATGATGCCCGCCTAATTTTTGTATTTTTAGTAGAAACGGGGTTTCGCCATCTTGGCCAGGCTGGTCTCGAACTGCTGACCTCATGATCCACCCGCCTCAGCCTCCCAAAGTGCTGGGACTAGAGGCATGAGCCACCAAGTCTGGCCAAAAAATATTTTTTTAGAGATGCAACTGCTTGGCCAGGTGTGGTGGCTTACGCCTGTAATCCCAGTACTTTGGGAGGCCAAGGTGGGAGGATCATCTGAGGTCAGGAGTTCAAGACCAGCCTGGCCAACATGGTGAAACCACCCTCATCTCCACAAAAATAACAAAATTAGCCAAGCATGATGGTGGGTGCCTGTAATCCCAGCTACTCGGGAGGCTGAGGTGGGAGAATCGCTTGAACCCATGAGGTGGAGGGTGCAGTGAGCCAAGATCATGCCATTGCCCTCCAGCCTGGGTGACAGAGTGAAACTCTGTCTAAAAAAAAAAAAAAAAGACGCAAATGCTCAAATATCTAAAGTAAAAAATGTCTCTATTCTCCTTGGTCAGAATAGTGAGGAATTATTAATAATCCAGGTGACCACTATTAAGGAGTTATTAAATTACTCTTCACCTATATGATGGAATAATATGCAACCATTAAAAATGATCAAGTGGGCTGGGCGCAGTGGCTTACGCCTGTAGTCCTAGCACTTTTGGAGGCCGAGGCTGGTGGATTGCCTGAGATCAGGAGTTCCAGACCAGCCTGGGCAACACAGTGAAACCCTGTCTCTACTAAAATACAAAAAATTAGCCGAGCGTGGCAGTATGCGCCTATAGTCCCAGCTACCCAGGAGGCTGAAGCAGGAGAATTGCTTGAACCCGGGAGGCTGAGGTTGCAGTGAGCCGAGATTGTGCCACCGCACTCCAGCCTGGGCAACAGAGCAAGACTCCGTCTCCAAAAAAAAAAAAAAATCAGGTGGATCTATGTTTATTGAAATGACCAGAGATATTCACAGTCAGAACAGCAGGTTTCAAAATGTTCTGTATTATATGATTCTACTGAAAAGTAACATGCAGAGAAAAGGCAACTGCTAGATATTCACAGTGTCTCCAGTGGAGGGATTAAGAAAGATCTGTGTCTTCCGTAGTCTTTGACATTTTCTGAACATTTTGCAATGAGCTTATATTACATTCATTGATGATTGATTGATTGGGACACGGTCTCATTTGTCACCCAGACTGGAGTGTAGTGGTGCAATCACAGCTCACTGCAGTCTCGACCTCTCGGGCTCAAGCAATCCTCCCATCTTAGCCTCCCAAATAGCTGACAGGAACCTGCCCCTGCCCCCAGCTACTTAAAAAAATTTTTGTAAAGATGGGGTCTCACTATGTCGCCCAAGCTGGTCTCAAATTCCTGTGCTCAAGCGATCCTCCTGCCTCAGTGTTGGGATTACAGGCGTGAGTCACTGCACCCAGTCTATATTACTTTTATAACCAGAAAGTTATTTTATAATCAGGGGAAATAAAAAACATCTGGTATTTGTTATCTGGGAGGCACAAAAACGTGGTGGATAAGCACACAGATTCTAGATTCAGCTTTCCTGGATTTTGGCTCCAACTCAGCCAAGTTAATGGCTGGGTTAGTCTGGGCAGGTTACTGGCCAATGGGGGAAACCGTGCCTCAGTTTCCCCCATTGTCAAATCCAAATAACAATAGCTCAGGTTTACGGAGAGGTTGTTATGTGACAGGCACTGTTTGTTTTACGTAAATCATCGGGGTAAATGCTCACAACAGCCCTATTAAGTAGGTACTATTATTATAAAAAGGGTCATAGGCATAGGCAGGGAAGGAGACAGGGCTGGGAATCGGAGCCCGTGAGCGCCCCCTAGAGTAGGGCAGAGGGGCGTGGGGGCGGGCTACGGCAGACTGGGGACCCAGCGCACGCGCAGAACGGGTGGGAGGCGTGGCGAGAACGAGCGGGAGTTTTTTTCCCGACTACGATTGGCTGGTGTAATTGTCATCACTTGAAAAGGCAGCCAATGAGAAGCGCGGCCGCTTCGCCCGTGGAAGCCGAGGGCTGAGCGAAGTGAGGCGTGCGGTGCCAAAAGCGCTCGAGCGACAGCGGGCGCCCCGGACCCCGAAGCGGTTGAGGGGATACTGGCCTCACAACGTCTTGAAAGTGGCCTCAGCGTCGTTCCTACTCTCTTCGGCAGACCCCAGCATCGTCCTCCTTTTCCTGAGAATAACCTGACATCAGTCGCCCGTTCCAGAAGGGAGCACTTGGCGTCATCCTTTTTTTCTGACTGACTCCAGAGTCGTCCTCACTTCCTGAGGGGGATCCTGACGTCATCCGCCCTTCTTGAGGGGACCCTGCTGTCACTCCTCTGTCCTGATGACCAGCACCGCATTGTCCTTTCTTCCCGCGGGAAACCCGGACATCATCCCCTCTTCCTGGCGGGGACCCCCATGCCATTATCCCTTCCTGACGGGACCCCAGAGCCAGAGCCTTCCCCCCTTCCTCAAGGCTTCCCAGCGTTGTTTCTTCTTCCCGAGAAGGGGCCTGGTGCTGTTCCCCCGTTTCCAGAGTGTTTCCTATCGTTGTCCTCCCTACACTCAGAACAGATCTGTCATCCCCCCTTTTTCTGAGATCAGTCCCTTCCTCCTTTCCAGTTTAAGGCCGACCCCTGCAAAGGCTTCTGTGGCCCCCATAGATAGAAGGCCCAAAGACCCCCTGTGCTCCCTTGCACCCAGTTGAGCAAAGGGGAAGGCAAAGACTCAGCTCACCCCATGAAGATGGGAAGAAACCGAAACTAGCTGATAAAGGAACTCACTATGTCACATGAGAAATCATTTAGGGCCCGGCGCACTGGCTCACGCCCATAATCCCAGAACTTTGGGAGGCCGAGGTGGGTTATCATATGAGATCAGGAGTTCGAGACCAGCCTGGCCAACATGGTGAAAACACGCCTCTACTAAAAAATACAAAAATTAGCCGGGAGTGGCGGTATGCGCCTGTAATCCCAGCTACTCAGGAGGCTGAGGTAGGAGAATCACTTGAACCCAGCAGGTGGAGGTTGCAGTGAGCCGAGATCACACCACTGCATTCCAGCATGGGCAACAGAGTGAGACTCCATCTCAAAAAGAATAAATAAATAAAAAGAATTTGCCAGTTAACTAAAAATTTTTTTTTTTTTTTTGCCTCCCAGGTTCACGCCATTCTCCTGCCTCAGCCTCCCGAGTAGCTGGGACTACGGGTGCCCGCCACCATGCCCGGCTAATTTTTTGCATTTTTAGTAGACACGGGGTTTCACCATGTTAGCCAGGATGGTCTCGTTCTCCTGACCTCGTGATCCGCCCACCTTGGCCTCCCAAAGTGCTGGGATTACAGGCGTGAGCCACCGCGCCCGGCCAACTACAAATTTTTTTTTTTTTTTTTTTTTGAGACGTCGTCTCGCTCTGTCGCCCAGGCTGGAGTGCAGTGGCGCGATCTCGGCTCACTGCAAGCTCCGCCTCCCGGGTTCACGCCATTCTCCTGCCTCAGCCTCTCCGAGTAGCTGGGACTACAGGCGCCCGCCACCACGCCCGGCTAATTTTTTGTATTTTTAGTAGAGACGGGGTTTCACCGTGGTCTCGATCTCCTGACCTCGTGATCCGCCTGCCTCGGCCTCCCAAAGTGCTGGGATTACAAGCGTGAGCCACCACGCCCGGCCTAACTACAAAATTTTCAAACAACTTTTATATATACTCAGTTAAGGCAGACTTAACAAATATTTGATTATTTCATTCACTGAGGCAATATTAATTTTTTGAGACACTTCCACACAGATTTACATTTAAAAAAATTGTCAGGCGCGGTGGCTCACTCACACCTGTAATCCCAACACTTTGGGAGGCTGAGGAGGGTGAATCACCGGAGGTCAGGCGTTCGAGACCAGCCTGGCCAACAGGGTGAAACCCTGTCTCTACTAAAAATACCACAATTAGCCAGGCATGGTGGTGGGTGCCTGTAATCCCAGCTACTTGGGAGGCTGAGGCAGGAGAATTGCTTTAACCCGGGAGGCAAAGGTTGCAATGAGCTGAGATAGCGCCATTGCACTCCAGCCTGGGGGAAACGAGTAAAACTCTGTCTCAAAAAAATAAAAATAAAAAAAATTATTGAGGTGATATTCACATAACATGTGTCGGCTAATATTTCTTGAGGGGCTTTATGCCGATGGTGCACAAAACAGATGTAGACCCTGCTCTCAAGGTGCTTAAAGCTTAACTGGGAAGTTGAACATTAATGTTATAACTACAAAATGAATATATCATACATTGTTGTAAGTGATATGAGGAATGATGAGGTGGAGGCTAATTTAGACTAAAGGGTCAGGAAAGGCTTTGAGGATGTACCATTTAAAAAGGAAACTTAAGGGCCAGGCGCAGTGGCTCACGCCTGTAATCCCAGCACTTTGGGAGGCCGAGGTGGGCAGATCACCTGAGGTCAGGAGTTCGAGACCAACCTGACCAACATGGAAAAACCCCGTCACTACTAAAAATAAATTAGCCAGGCGTGGTGGTGCATGCCTGTAATTCCAGCTACTCGGGAGGCTGAGGCAGGAGAATTGCTTGAACCTGGGAGGCAGAGGTTGCAGTGAGCCAAGATCACACCATTGCACCCCAGCCTGGGAAACAAGAGCGAAACTCTGTCTCAAAAAAAAAAAAAAAAAAAAAAAGAGGCTGGGCGGTGGCTCACGCCTGTAATCCCAGCACTTTGGGAGACCAAGGCGGGCGGATCATGAGGTCAGGAGATCGAGACCATCCTGGCCGACATGGTGAAACCCCATCTCTACTAAAAAAAAAAAATACAAAAAATTAGCCGAGCGAGGTGGCTGACGCCTGTAGTCCCAGCTACTCGGGAGGCTGAGACAGGAGAATGGCATGAACCTGGGAGGTGGAGCTTGCAATGAGCCGAGATCGTGCCATTGCAGTCCAGCCTGGGCGACAGAGCGCGACTCCATTTCAAAAAAAAGAAAGGGAAACTTAAAATATTCATAAAGATTAACCGAGTGAAGGGGGACAGGTGCTTTGGCTTATGCCTATAATCCCAGCCCTTTGGGAGGCTTAGGCAGGAGAAACTCTTGAGGTCAGGAGTTCAAGACCAGCCTGGGCAACATAGCCTGCTTGGTGGTGTACACCTGTGGTCCCAGCTACTTGAAAGGCTGAGGTGGGAGGATCGTTTAAAACTGGGATGTCGAGCCTGTAGTAGTGAGCCTTGATCTGGCCATAGCACTTCAGCCTGGGCGACAGAGTGAGACTCTGTCTCGAAAAAATAAATAAAAATAAAAAAATAAACTGAGAGATGGCCAGGTAGGATGACATGTGAGGAGTAGACGGATGTAGGGTAGAAATAAAAGAGACCCCATGTAGGATAGTTGAGACTTGAGGGAAAAGTAAACCAACTTCTTGGGTAATGTAATTATTAATCTTTCGGGCCCCTGAAGCTGAGAGTAAATGAAGGCTGAGGCAACTGAAGTTGGCACTAGGCGGTTCGGTTTCCTTTTCTTACCACCCTTATCGAGATCAATTGCTTAATCCTGGAGGATCCTGGGACGTGTAGTCTAAAAAGAGTGTTCCTGCTTTAAAAGGTGGCACCACAGGCCGGGCGCAGTGGCTCACGCCTGTAATCTCAGCACTTTGGGAGGCTGAGGCGGGCAGATCACGAATCAGGAGTTCAGGACCAGCCTGACCAATATGGTGAAATCCTGCCACTACTTAAAATACAAAAATTAGCCGGACATGGTGGCACATGCCTGTAGTCCCAGCTACTTGGAAAGCTGAGGCAAGAGAATCGCTTGAACCCAGGAGGCAGAGGTTGCAGTGAGCCAAGATCACACCACTGCACTCCAGCCTGGGCAACAAAGTGAGACTCTGTCTCAAAAAAAAAAAAAAAGTTTGCGCCATAAAATCAGTTACAACTCTGAGCAGTGGATAGGGTGCTGCTGCATGCAGGAGGGCGGGTCCTTTAAATAGGGAACTCCCTCAAAGCATGTGCACTTTTATTTGATTTATAAGAAATATCATTTGGTCCAAAGTTTTGAAGAATGAAACGGAGGTTCGCTCTTGTTGCCCAGGCTGGAGTGCAGTGGTAAGATCTCGGTTTACCGCAACCTCCACCTCCTGGGTTCAAGCGATTCTCCTGCCTCAGCCTCCCGAGTAGCTGGGATTACAGGCATGCGCCACCACGCCCAGCTAATTTTGCATTTTTAGTAGAGACGGGGTTTCTCCATGTTAGGCTAGTCTAGAACTCCCGAGCTTAGGTAATCCACCCATCTGGGCCTCCCAAATTGCTGGGATTACAGGCGTGAGCCACCACCTGGCCTGGAGAATGCTACTTTTAAAAATAGGAACAAGCCAGGAGCTCATCCAGTCTTGTTCCTTTTCTAACTTTCTTTCTCTGGAAATAGTTCCTCTTTCACCCAGAGGCCCACAAGAGGGTGCTGTCTGCCTTTTAGATGGAACTTCCTGACTCTGCCCTGAGGGTATTCATCCCAGAGCTGTACCTCCCCGGTTCAAGCGATTCTCCTGCCTCAGCCTCCAGACTGGGAATACGGGCACACGCCACCACGGCCAGCTAATTTTTGTATTTTTAATAAAGACGGGGTTTTGCCATGTTGGCCAAGCTGGTCTCGAACTCCTGACCTCAAGTGATCCACCTGTCTCAGCCTCCCAAAGTGCTGGGATTACAGGCGTGAGCCACCACGCCCAGCCTTATTTTATTTTAGAGTCAGGGGTATTGCTGTGTCACCCAGGCTAGAGTGCAGTGGTGCAATCATAGCTCAGTGCAGCCTCAAACTCCTGGGCTCAAGTGATCTGCCACCTCAGCCTCCCAAAGAGCTGTGATTACTGGCATGAGCCACTGTACCTAGACAGCCTGTGAATTTTACTTATTTATTATTTTTATTTTTGAGACAGTCTTACTCTGCCGCCCAGGCTGGAGTGCAGCAGTGCAATCTTGGCTCACCACAACCTCTGCCTCTCGAGTTCAAGTGATTCTCGTGCCTCAGCCTCCTGAGTAGCTGGGATTACAGGCATGCATCACCACCCCCAGATAATTTTTGTATTTTTTAGTAGAGATAGGGTCTCACTACATTGCCCAGGCTGGTCTCCCAACTCCTGAGCTCAAACGATCTGCCTACCTTGGCCTCCCAAAGTGTTGGGATTATAGGCAGGAGCCACCGCACCTGGCCCAGCCTATGAATTTTATCTATTTATTTATTTTTTGAGATGGAGTCTCGCTCAGTCGCCCAGGCTGGGGTGCAGTGGCACTGTCTTGGCTCACTGCAAGCTCTGCCTCCTAGGTTCACGCCATTTTCCTGCCTCAGCCTCCCGAGTAGCTGGGACTACAGGCGCCAGCCACCACACCTGGCTAATTTTTTTTTTTTTGTATTTTTAGTAAAGACGGGGTTTCACCATGTTAGCCAGGATGGTCTCGATCTACTGACCTTGTGATCCGCCCGTCTCGGCCTCCCAAAGAGCTGGGATTACAGGCGTGAGCCACTGCGCCCAGCCATGAATTTTAAACTGTACAACTAAAGTGGTCTGCTGTTAAATGTTATCGTGATCATTCTAACGTCAACAGTCTTGACAATTCTGCCCAATTTCAGCATTTCAACAGTCTTGACGATTCTGCCCAATTTCAGCATTTCAGGTTTCCAGTACTTAACTCATTCCTAAGTAAATAATACTACATTAGAAGGCAAGGTGACACACACCTGTAATCCCAGCACTTTGGGAGGTCGAGTCACGGGATCCCTTGAGCCCAGGAGTTCAAGACCAGCTTGGGCAATATGGCAAAACCTCATTTCTATAAAAAATACAAAACTTAGCTGGGCATAGTGGCACACGTCTGTAGTATCAGTTACTCAGGAGGCTGAGGTAGGAGGATCACTTGAGCCCAGGAATTCAACGCTGAAGTGAGCTACTATCTCTCTACTTCAGCTGGGTGACAGAACAAGACCTTGTCTCTGAAAAAAAAAAAAAAAAAGAAGAAAAGAAAAGAAAAGAAAAACTTGAAAGAGAAGAACTATTAAGGAAGGAAAAGGGTGATACATTTGGTTGTGTCTAAATTTACGAGGCTGCACGCGGTAGCTCATGCCTATAATCCCAGCACTGTGGGAGGCCGAGGTGGGTGGATCACTTGAGGTCAGGAGTTCGAGACCAGCCTGGCCAATATGGTGAAACCCCGTTTCTCCTAAAAATACAAAAATTAGCTGGGTGTGGTGGTGCATGCCTGTAATCCTAGCTACTCGAGAGGCTGAGGCAGGAGAATCGCTTGAACCCTGGAGGAGGAGGTTGCAAAACTCCGTCTTGAAAAAAAAAAGGCCAGGCATGGTGGCTCACGCCTGTAATCCCAGCACTTTGGGAGGCCGAGGTGGGCAGATCACCTGAGGTCAGGAGTTGAGATCAGCCTCACCAACATGGAGAAACCCTACTGAAATACAAAATTAGCCAGGCGTGGTGGCACATGCCTGTAATCCCAGCTACTCAGGAGGCTGAGGCAGGAGAATCACTTGAACCCAGGAGGCAGAGGTCGCAGTGAGCTGAGATCCCGCCATTGCACTCCAGCCTGGGCAACAAGGGCAAAACTCCGTCTCAAAAAAAAAAAAAAAAAAAAAAAAATTGACCTTGGGGAGCCCTAGGAGATGTGACTAGGAATTAGCTCCTTGTCTTCCAAGGCAGCTGAAACTGAAGGACACTTGTGTGGCTTGCCTACGGGGAGAAAGATGCCCTACATATCAAAATGTGATGGGCAAAGATTACAAACTGGTTTCAAATACCAGCCCTAAGTCAAAGAGGAGTGTGTTTCAGAAGAAGAGCCCTTTCTGGCCCCAGGTTTCAGACCTCCAGCCTAGAGCCAGGGTGAAAGACACTAGTTAGTCTGTTCTTTATTTTCCTTGGAAAATTACAGGGTTACTTATCAACAAAATAACTGTCCATCCGGTGGGGAAGTGCCATCCGGTGGCTTCTATGTACAGGCCCATCCCTGGGAACCACATTTCCAGAAGGGGCCTCCCCCTGAGGCCCCCATTGGCCTCCTCCCAGGTATCCAAGAATAAATCGCACGGTGACAGCTGCCGGTGTGGGTGAGTGGGACCCAGGCCTACTACCGGGCCAGAGGATTTGGGGGCCTCTCTCCTGGAAGCCTGCTCTTTCCACACCCCCTTTCCCAGCCAGGCTGCCTTGGACACTCCCGGGGCTCCGCTGAGGGGCACATAATTCCCGCTTTGGACTTCTTTTGAGATGTCATTTTAACACTGAGGCATCCCGGCCTCCCTTCCCAGAAGATGGGTTATTTGCAGTGCTGTCTTTTCTTTTAGTCCCGGTTTTTGTACAAAAACAATGATACTCCCCATTGGACTGTATTTTTGCCCAAGAAACAAAAGTGCCTTAACAGGTACAGTTCTGCTGGTCAATCTGCTTCCGGCAGGGCTCCATGGTGACAGCCACGCCCACCCCGCTCCGGCCCGATGTCATTCGGGTCACCTCGCTCCAGGTGTCTGTATCTGGGTCGTAACACTCCACACTGTCCAGGAACGTGTGACCATCATAGCCTCCTGCAGGAAGAACAGAAGGAATGGTCACCACCTGTCACACCACATCCAAGAGCAAGGGACAGAAAGAGACAGAAGCAGCTGTGAGATGCAAAAGTAGGCCGGGCGCGGTGGCTCACGCCTATAATCCTAGCACTTTGCAGGGCTGAGGCAGGAGGATTCCTTGAGGCCAGGAGTTCGAGGCCAGCCTGGGCAACATAGCAAACCCCTAGTCTCTTACTAAAAAAAAAAAAAAAAAATGGCCAGGCATGGTAGCTCACACCTGTAATCTTTGGGAGACTGAGGTGGGTGGATCACTTGAGTCCAGGAGATTGAGACCAGCCTGGGCAACATGGTGAAGCCCCATCTCTATAAAAAAACATAAAAATTTAGCCAGGCATGGTGGTGCGCGCCTGTAGTCCTAGCTACTAGGGAGGCTGAGGTGGGGAGGATCAGTTGAGTCTGGGAGGCAGAGGTTGCAGTGAGCAGAGATTGCACCACTGTACTCTAGCCTAGGCAACAGAGTGAGACCCTATCTCAAAATAAATAAATAAAAATAGGAAAACAGGCCACTAGCGGTGGCTCATGCCTGCAATCCCAGCACTTTGGGAGGCCAAGGTAGGCAGATCACCTGAGATCAGGAGTTCGAGACCAGCCTCACCAACATAGTGAAACCCTGTATCTACTAAAAATACAAAAATTAGATGCGCTTAGTGATGCACGCCTGTAATCTCAGCTACTTGGGAGACTGAGGTAGGAGAATCACTTGAACCCAGGAGGTGGAGGTTGCAGTGAGCCGAGATCACGCCACTGCACTCCAGCCTGGTGACAGAGCAAGACTCCATCTCAAAATAAACAAATAAATAAATAAAATAAAAATAAATAAAAATAAAATAAAATAAAGGCCGGGCGCAGTGGCTCATGCCTGTAATCCCAGGACTTTCGGAGGAGGCTGAGGCAAGTGGATCACCTGAGGTCAGGAGTTCGAGACCAGCCTGGCTAACATTGTGAAACCCCGTCTCTACTAAAAATACAAAATTGGCTGGGTGCGGTGGCTCACACCTGTAATCCCATCCCTCTGGGAGGCCGAGGCGAGCAGATCACCTGAGGTCAGGAGTTCGAGACCAGCCTGACCAACATGGAGAAAAACCCTTCTCTACCAAAAATACAGAATTAGCCGGGCGTGGTGGCGCATGCCTGTAATCTCAGCTACTTGGGAGGCTGAGGCAGGAGAATTGCTTGAACCTGCCAGGCAGAGGTTGCAGTGAGCCGAGATTGAGCCATTGCACGTCAGCATGGGCAACAAGAGTGAAACTCCATCTCAAAAAAAAAAAAAAATAGCCAGGCGTGGTGGCACGTGCCTGTATTCCCAGCTACTCAGGAGGCTGAGACAGGAGAATCACTTGAACCTGGGAGGCAGAGGTTGCAGTGAGCCAAGATTGCGCCATCGCACTCCAGCCTGGGCAACACAAGCAAAACTCTGTCTCAAAATAAAATAAAATAAAATAAAATGAAATAAAATAAAATAAAAATAAATAAAACCATTAAGCTGGGCATGGTGGCTCACGCCTATAATACCAGCACTTTGGGAGGCTGAGGTGGGCGGATCACCTGAGGTCAGGAGTTTGAGACCAGCCTGACCAACATGGTGAAACCCCATCTCTACTAAAATACAAAAATTAGCCGGGCATAGTGGCAGGCGCCTATAATCTCAGCTACTTGGGAGGCTGATGGGGGAGAATCACTTGAAACCAGGAGGTGGAGGTTGCAGTGAGCTGAGATCACGCCATTGCACTCCAGCCTGGCAATAGAGCGAGACTCTGTCTCAAAAAAAATAAATAAATAACAGGCCGGGCGCGGTGGCTTACGCCTCTAATCTAGCACTTTGGGAGGCCGAGACAGGTGGATCACGAGGTCAGGAGTTCGAGACCAGCCTGGCCAACATGGTGAAACCCCGTCTCTACTAAAATACAAAAAATTAGCCTGGTGCGGTGGCATGCGCCTGTACTCCCAGCTACTCAGGAGGCTGAGACAGGAGGATCGCTTGAACCCAGGAGGTGGAGGTTGCAGTGAGCTGAGATCATTTCATTGCACTCCAGCCTGGGCAACATTGTGAGACTCCATCTCAAAAGAAAAAAAACATTAGCCGGGTGTGGTGGTGCACGCCTGTGATCCCTGCTACTTGGGAGACTGAGGCAGGAAGATGGCTGGAGCCCAGGCTGTTGAGGCTCCAGCGAGCTATGATCACACCACTGCACTCCAGCCTGGGCAACAGAGTGAGACCTTGTTTCTAAAAAAAAAAAAAAGGAAAGCAAAAGCAGTCCACAAAAGATGGGGCTAGTCAGGACTCTTCCCTGCCCCCAGGGCCTCACCAAGGACGTAGATTCTCCCCTGGTGGACAGTGATCCCCAGGGCACTTCGCCGGTGCTTCATGGGGGCTACGAAAGTCCATGTCTCTGTTTCCACGTCATAGCGCTCCACGCTGTTCAGCTGGTCCTGACCATCATAGCCCCCAGCAGCATAGATACAGTTGTGCAGGACGCAGACGCCTAAAGGGCACCGTGCAGAGAAGGTGACTCTGGGGGTCTGGCTTTGGGAACCCCAGCCATCAACTCCTTGAGGGAGACCTTTCCTCTCCTCTCCCTTCTCACCCTCAGAAATGAAGTGGGGAGAGAGAGAAGCTTGGACTCTATCAGAATCCAGGGCTTCTGTGGTTACCCCAGCATGAGGGTTGCAACAGGGGGTCTCTCCCAGGCCTGGCTCAGTTTCACCCCAGGATGGTGGGGGTGTTCCTGGGTGCTCCCCTCCCTACCATCCCCACCCACCTGCCCCGCTTCGGATGGTGTTCATTGCTGTGATCATTCGCCACTCGTTCCTCTCTGGGTAGTAACACTCAGCTGAATTAAGGCGGTTTGTCCCGTCAAAGCCCCCCACGGCATAAAGCAGACGATTGAGGACAGCCACGCCCACCCCGATCCTTCGTGTCAGCATTGGGGCCACCAAATGCCACTCGTCCCGCTCTGGCTCATACCTGCAAGGGCGTAAGAAAAATGGGGACAATGGCCATTATAGCTGACCTTCGTGGAATACTTAAGGGCCCAATACTCTTTCTTTTTCCCTTAAAGAGACAGGGTCATCGGGCGCGGTGGCTCATGCCTGTAATCCCAGCACTTTGGGAGGCCGAGGAGGGCGGATCACCTGATCTCAGGAGTTTGAGACCAGCCTGGCCAACATGGTAAAACCCTGTCTCTACCAAAAATACAAAATTTAGCTGGGTGTGATGGCGGGTGCCTGTAATCCCAGCTACTCGGGAGGCTGAGGCGAGATAATCGCTTGAACCCGGGAGGCGGAGGTTGCAGCGAGCCGAGATCATGCCACTGCACTCCAACCTGGGCGACAGAGCGAGACTCCGTCTCAAACAACAACAACAAAAAAAATAGAGACAGGGTCCAGGCTGGAGTGCAGTGGTGCAATCACAGCTCACTGAAGCTTCAAACTTTTTTTTTTTTTTTTTGAGATGGAGTGCAATGGTGAGAGCAATGGCTCACTGCAACCTCCACCTCCTGGGTTCAAGCAGTTATTCAGCCACAGCCTCACAAGTAGGTGGGATAACAGGCACCCACCACCACGCCCGACTAATTTTTGTATTTTTAGTAGAAATTGGGTTTCGCCATGTTGGCCAGGCTGGTCTCGAACAGCTGACCTCAAGTGATCTGCCTGCCTCAGCTTTCCAAAGGGCTGGGATTACAGGCATGAGCCACCACGCCCAGCCTGCAGCTTCAAACTCTTGGGCTCAAGGGACCCTCCTGGCTCAGCCTCCTGAGTAGCTGGGACTACAGGTGCACACCACTGTGCCCATCTCCACTCGAACTCTAGTGCTTGCAGTCGTTCTCCAAGGATTGAGGTATCAGCAACTCCATTTTCCAAATGAGGAAACTGAGCCTCCTAGCCATCAATTGCTCAAGTTCAAAAACACGTCTGATAAACCCTTAGTGGCTCAGCCAGATCCCCCACTTCACAGATAACAAGATAATGTCTCAGAAAGGAGAAATCACACATTCAGCATCACTCTTTGAGCATCAAAGAGTCCTTTAGGTCTGGCACAGTGGCTCATGCCTGTAATCGCAGCACTTTGGGAGGCTGGGGTGGGAGAATCTCTTGAGGACAGGAGTTCAAGACCAGCCTGGCCAACATGGTGAAACCCCATCTCTACAAAAAATACAAAAATTAGCCAGGTGTGGTGGTAGGCACCTGTAGTCCCAGCTACTCCGGGGGCTGAGGCAGGAGAATCACTTGAACCTAAGAGGCGAGGTTGCAGTGACCAAAGATGGCGCCAGTGCACTCCAGCCTGGGCAACAGAGCAAGAGAGACAGAGTCTTACTCTATTGCCCAGGCTCGTCTCCTGGATTTAAGCAATCCTCCCACCTCAGCCTCCCAAAGTCCTGGATTACAGGTATGGGCCACAGCGTCTGGCCCAACAATTTCAAACTGATGGAACATTTTCCAAATCCGCACAAAGGAACCATATGGGTTTGTGACAGTCCCCTAAGCATTTCCCAGCCCCAGGCACAGAATCCGAGGTCACTGATTAGAACTCTCCAGGGAGCTTAGCTTCATCCTGAGGCCTCCACTCCCTGAAGACAGGGAGAGGAAACAGCCTCAGGAAGAATCCCTGGAACTCAGTGTCTTGGGACTTGCCAGGAGCAGGACCCTCTGAGCCCACCCCCAGGCCCTGCCACTCACCTCTCCACACTGTTGTGGTGGATGCAGCCGTGGGAGCCACCCACTGCATAGATGTGCCCATCGATGACCCCCACCCCGATGCGGTTGCGGGGCACGCTCATGGGGGCACAGGGCGACCACTGATTGGTCATGGGGTTGTAACAGTCCAGGGCGCTGGAGTCGGTGTTGCCATCGGGGGAGTTGTTCCTGCCGCCCACGGCGTACAACAGCCCGCCCACCACGCAGCCGGCCAGGCCGCTCCGTGGCACCTGCAGGTCCGCCAACCGGAGCCAGGTGCCGTCACTGGGGTTGTAAGCCTCCAGGTAGCTGAGCGACTGTCGGAAGTAGCCGCCCGCGGTGTAGATCAGACGGCCCACCTTGGGCGCCCGGCAGGGCATCACCTGCGTGGGCTTGTGCAGGGTGAGCTCCTCAAAGATCTTGACCAGGTAGTCCTTGCAGCGGGAGTCAGACTGCAGGATCTCGCACTTCTGCAGCTGCATCTGCAGGAAGTTCGGCGTCAACGAGTGGCAGCGCACAGCCCGCAGCAGCGCCTGGACGTAGAACCGTCGCTGTTCGCAGTCGTACTTGACCCAGTTGATGCAGGCGTGGAAGACCTCGGACTCACAGCGCACGTTCAGGTCGTCCCGGCTGATGAGGGTCACCAGTTGGCAGTGGGACAGGTTGAAGAACTCCTCTTGCTTGGCCACCTGCAGAGGGCGACAGTGGGACGGGCTGACTACCCCAGTCGCCCCCACACCTCACCAAGCAGGACTGGGACAAGTAACTCATCACTGCGGCTGACAGTCTCAGCTTCCTCATCTGCTAAATGGGGATTCAAATAATAGGAACCGCATACATTGTGATGACTAAATGAGTTAATACTGCCGGGCGTGGTGGCTCACACCTGTAATGCCAGCACTTTGGGAGGCCCAGGCTGGCGGATCACGAGGTCAGGAGTTGAGAGACCAGCCTGGCCAATATGGTGAAACCCCATCTCTACTAAAAATACAAAAATTACCCAGGCGTAGTGGCACATGCCTCTAGTCCCAGCTACTCGGGAGGCTGAAGCAGAAGAATCACTTGAACCCGGGAGGCGGAGGTTGCAGTGAGCTGATATTGCACCACTGCACTCCAGCCTGGGCAACAGAGCAAGACTCTGTCTCAAAGAAAAAAAAAAAGAGTTAATATTATGTGCCAGGTATGTCATCAGGACTCAGGAAAATGGGCAAAGACTCAGTAGATCGTGTACCCTGGGGTATCATTTGGTTTTGGTTTTTGGTTTTTGAGACAGAGCCTCGCTCTGTCACCCAGGCTGGAGTGCAGTGGCATGATCTAGGCTCACTGCAACCTTCGCCTCCCAGGTTCAAGCAATTCTCCTGCCTCAGCCTCTCAAGTAGCTGGCATTACAGGCACCCAACACCATGTTTGGTTAATTTTTTTTTTTTTTTTTTTTTGATATGGAGTCTTAGTCTGTTGCTCAAGCTGGAGTGCAGTGGTGTGATCTTGCTTCACTGCAACCTCCGCCACCCAGGTTCAAGTGATACTCCTGCCTCAGCCTCCCGAGTAGCTAGGATTACAGGAGCGTGCCTCCACAGCAGCTAATTTTTTTTTTTTTTTTTTTTGAGACAGAGTCTCGCTCTGTCGCCCAGGTTGGAGTGCAGTGGAGTGATCTCGGCTTGCTGCAACCTCCGCCTCCTGGGTTCACGCCATTCTCCTGCCTCAGCCTCCCGAGTAGCTGGGACTACAGGTGCCTGCGACCATGTCTGGCTAAGTTTTTTTTGTATATATTTTTTAGCAGAGACGGGGTTTCACCGTGTTAGCCAGGATGGTCTCGATCTCCTGACCTTGTGATCCACCCGTCTCGGCCTCCCAAAGAGCTGGGATTGCAGGTATGAGCCACCATGCCCGGCCATTTTTTTGTATTTATTTTTAGTAGAGACCAGGTTTCACTATGTATTTTTAGTAGAGATGGGGTTTCTTCATGTTGGCCAGGCTGGTCTAGAACTCTTTTTTTTTGAGAGAGAGTCTCACTTTGTCACACAGGCTGGAGTGCAGTGGCGCGATCTTGGCTCACTGCAAGCTCCGCCTCCCAGGTTCACGCCATTCTCCTGCCTCAGCCTCCTGAGTAGCTGGGACTACAGGGGCCCACCACCGTGCCTGGCTAATTTTTTGTGTGTTTTTAGTAGAGACAGGGTCACTGTGTTAGCCAGGATGGTCTTGAACTCCTGACCTCGTGATCCGCCCACCTCGGCCTCCCAAAGTGCTGGGATTACAGGTGTGAGCCACCGCACCTGGCCGGTCTCGAACTCTTGACCTTGGGTGATCTGCCCATCTCAGCCTCCCTAAGTGCTAGGATTACAGGTGTGAGCCACTGGACCCGGCCTGTTTTTACTTTTGAAACAGAGTTTTGCTCTGTCACCTAGGCTGTAGTGCAGCAGCACGATCATAGCTCACTGCAGCCTTGAATTCCTGGGGGCAAACGATCTTCCCACCTCAGCCTCCCGAGTCGCTGGGACTACAGGTGTGTGCCACCACGCACAGCTAATTTTCATATTTTTATGGTAGAGATGGGGTTTCACCATGTTGGCCAGGTTGGTCTGGAACTCCTGATCTCAAGTGGCCCACCCCCTTGCCTTCCAAAGTGCTGGGATTACAGGCATGAGTCACCGTGTCCGGCTGTGGGTCTTAAACTCTTGAGCTCAAATGATTCTCCTACTTCAGCCTCCTGAGGATTACAGGTGTGCATCGCCATATCTGGCTTGGTTTTTTTTTTTTTTTTGAGACGGAGTCTCGCTCTGTCACCCAGGCTGGAGTGCAGGGGCGCAATCTTGGCTCACTGCAAGCTCCGCCTCCCGGGTTCACGCCATTCTCCTGCCTCAGCCTCCCGAGTAGCTGGGACTACAGGCACCCGCCATCACACCCGGCTAATTTTTGTTTTTGTATTTTTAGTAAGAGACAGGATTTCACCATGTTAACCAGGCTGGTCTTGAACTCCTGACCTCAGGTGATCCGCCTGCCTCAGCCTCCCAAAGTGCTGGGATTACAGGTGTGAGCCACCGCGCCCGGCCTCTGAGTTTTCTGTTTCTTTCTTTTTTTTCTTTTTTTTGAGATGGAGTCTTGCTCTGCCGCCCAGGCTGGAGTGCAGTGACACGATCTTGGCTCACTGCAAGCTCTGCCACCCGGATTCATGCCATTCTCCTGCCTCAGCCTCCCGAGTAGCTGGGACTACAGGTGCCAGCCACCATATCCAGCTAATTTTTTGTATTTTTAGTAGAGACGGGGTTTCACCATGTTAGCCAGGATGGTCTCAATCTCCTGACCTCGTGATCCACCTGCCTCGGCCACCCAAAGTGCTGGGATTACAGGCGTGAGCCACCGCGCCCAGCCTTTTTTTTTTTTTTTTTTTTTTTTTTGAGACAGAGTCTCACTCTGTCATCAGGCTGGAGTACAGTGGCATGATCTTGGCTCACTGCAACCTCTGCCTCCCGGGTTCAAATGATTCTTCTGCCTCAGCCTCCCGAGTAGCTGGGACTACAGGCACGCACAACCACACCTGGCTAATTTTTGTATTTTTAGTAGAGATGGGATGTCTGAGCTTATTTTTTAAGAGACAGGGTCTTGCTCTGTCACCTAAGCTGGAGTGCAGAGGTGCCACTGTAATCTTGAATTCCTGGGCTCATGTGATCCTCCTGCCTCAGCCTCCCAAAGCACTGAGATTATATGCACGAGCCAACTCACCCATCTTGTTTTTTAAAATGAAATCATTTTCTAAAATGGCAAATAGACTAAAAAAGGAAAAAATAAGCAATCACAATAGAATGTTGTGGAAAAAAACAAGTGACAGCTCTGGGCCAGCACAGTGGTTCCCGCCTGTAATCCCAGCACTTTGGGAGGCCAAAGCAGGCGGATCACCTGAGGTCAGAAGTCCGAGACCAGCCTACCAACATGGTGAAACTCCGTTTCTACTAAAAACAAAAAAATTAGCCAGCTGTGTTGGTGGGCACCCGTAATCCCAGTTACTGGGGAGGCTGAGGCAGGAGAATCGCTTGAACCCAGGAGGCAGAGATTGCAGTGAGCTGAGATTGCACCACTGCACTCCAGCCTGAGCAACAGAGTGAGACTCCATCTCCAAAAAAAAAAAAAAAAAAAAAGTGGAAGCTCTGAAGAAACCAGCATGAGAGCATGAGTTGGAATTTTGATCCGACTACTTCGTAGGTGTGTGACTTGGGCAAATCTCTGAAATGCTCCATGCCTTGGTTTTCCTCCTCTGTAAAATGGGATTATATTAATGGCCACCTCAAAGTAAGGCTACTCCTAGGGTATACAGAGCCCTGGATAAATATTTCTTGTAGCCAGGTGTGGTGGCTCACGCCTGTAATCCTAGTACTTTGGGAGACCAAGGCGGAAAGATTGCTTGAGCCCAGGAGTTTAAGACTGGCCTGGGCAACATAGCGAGACCTCATCTCTACCAAGAAAAGATTCAAAAATTAGCCAAGCATGATAGCTCACGCCTGTAGTCCCAGCTACTCAGGAGACTGAGGTGGGAGGATCACTTGAGCCCAGGAGCTGGAGTTTGTGATGAGCAGAGATCGTGCCACTGAAGTCCAGCCTGGGTGACAGAGTGAGACCCTGTCTCTATTTCAAAAAAAAAAAAAAAAAAAAAGAGGGCCGGGCGCGGTGGCTCACGCTTATAATCCCAGCACTTTGGGAGGCCGAGGCGGGCGGATCACGAGGTCAGGAGATCGAGACCACTGTGAAACCCCATCTCTACTAAAAATACAAAAAAAATTAGCCGGGTATGATGGCGGGCGCCTGTAGTCCCAGCTACTCGGAGAGGCTGAGGCAGGAGAATGGCGTGAACCCGGGAGGCGGAGCTTGCAGTGAGCCGAGATCGCGCCACTGCACTCCAGCCTGGGCGACAGAGCGAGACTCTGTCTCAAAAAAAAAAAAAAAAAAAGAGGCTGGGCACAGTGGCTCACGCTTGTAATCTCAACATTTTGGGAGGCTGAGGTGGGCGGATCACTTGAGGTAAGGAGTTCCAGACCAGCCTGGCCAACATGGTGAAACCCTGTCTCTACTAAAAATACAAAAATTAGCTGGCGTGGTGGTGCACACCTGTAATCCCAGCTACTTGGGAGGCTGAGGCATGAAAATCGCTTGAACCCAGGACGTGGAGGCTTGCAGTGAGCCGAAATCTCGCCACTGCACTCCAGCCTGGGTGACAGAGTCAGACTCAGTCTCAAAAACAAAAAAGGGCCAGGGGGTGGGGGGCGGGCGCGGGCGCAGTCTCATGCCTGTAATCCCAGCACACTTAGGGAGGCCAAGGCAGGTAGATCACCTGAGCTCAGGGGTTCGAGACCAGCCTGGCCAACATGGTGAAACCCCATCTGTACTAAAAATATTTTTAAAAAATTAGCGGGGCATAGTGGTAGGCACCTGTAATCCCAGCTACTTGGGAGGCTGAGGCAGAAGAATTGCTTGAACCCAGGAGATGGAGGTTGCAGTGAGCTGATACAGTGCCACTGCATGCCAGCCTGGGTGACACAGTGAGACTCCGTCTCAAAAAAAAAAAAAAAGTTGTCAGGCACTCGTCTATATAATCAATTTTAATCTAGTACCCCATGCTCATACAAACACAAGAAAGAAACACCGTATATGTTTCTCCTACTCTATAGAACACTTTCCTAGAAGCTGCAGGCCCTAGGACTAATGCCAGAGAGCCCTGGGGCATCTGATCAACCCCACATGTAACATAGAGGGTAGGAAAGAATCTATCCCTGAAGGAGAGAAATGCAGACCAGTGTAACATCCATCCCAGCTGGTACCAGCCAGTGCGGGACTTAGAAAATTTCCAGGAAGGAACACCAAGACATAGGACTCCCGAAGGCTTGGGGCCTGGGGCACTGCCCTGCTTGCCTAGGCTGAAGGGTAGTACTGCTTCATAGGATGGTTGGGAATAGTCAATGATGCAAAGGACGTAAATCACTTAGAACAGGGGCTGGCCCACAGCAAGTGCTCAATAAACACTTCTTGGCCTGGTGCTGGTGTGGTGCTTCATACCTGTAATCCCAACACTATGGGAGGCCAAAGCCAGAGGATTGTTCAAAGCCAGGAGGTTCGAGACCAGTCTCAGCAACATAGCAAGACCCTGTCTCTACAAAAAAAATTTAAAAACTAAAAAATTAGCCATGCGTGGTGCTGCATACCTATAGTCCCAGCTACTCAGGAGGCTGAGGTAGGAGGCCTCCTTGAGCCCTAGAGTTGGCGGCTACAGTGAGCTCTGACGGCACCACTGTACTCCAGCCTGGGGACAGAGCAAGACCTCATCTCTTCAAAAACTTTTTTTTTTTTTTTTTTTTGAGACAGAGTTTCGCTCTTATTGCCCAGGCTGGAGTGCAATGGTGCAATCTCAGCTCACTGCAACCTCCGCCTCCTGGGTTCAAGCGATTCTCCTGCCTCAGCCTCCCGAGTAGCTGGCATTACAGGTATGCACCATCATGCCAGGCTAATTTTGCATTTTTAATAGAGACATGGTTTCTCCATGTTGGTCAGGCTGGTCTTGAACTCCTGACCTCAGGTGATCTGCCCGCCTCGGCCTTCCAAAGTGCTGGGATTACAGGCATAAGCCACCGCGCCAGGGTTTTTTTTTTTTTTTTTGAGACAGAGTCTTGCTCTGTTGCCCAGGCTGGAGTGCAATGGCGCGATCTCGGCTCACTGTAACCTCCACCTCCCTGGTTCAAGCGATTCTCCTGTCTCAGCCTCTCGAGTAGCAGGAACTATAGTCACATGCCACCACACCTAGCTAGTTTTCTTTTTTTGTATTTTTATTAGAGACGGGGTTTCACCATATTGTCAGGCTGATCTCAAACTCCTGACCTCAGGTGAGCCACCCACCTCAGCCTCCCAAAGTGCTGGGATTACAGGCGTGAGCCACTGGGCCCTGCCCTCTCTTGTCAATTTCTGAAGATAATTTCCTTCACTGAGAAACAAAAATGAAACCAAAAACAGTATAAGGACATTGCGTGGATCAAAGAAAACATGACTAAGGTTCAGACTTATAGCTTGCAGCCTGTCACGGGTGTCCAATAAACATTTGCTGACTGCCTGAAAGGCTGGGCTACCCTAGGATTTGGCTGCTGTTCACTGCACTCTGTCCCCACCTTTGACCCCAGAGAAACCAGGGAGCCCAGAGACATATGAAGACCTCACCTTCCCCAGCTGTTCACCAGTCGCCCCACATGTGTAGACAAGGAACTCAGAACCCCAGTTGTTTTTTAATTTTTTTTTGAAACTGAGTCTCGCTCTGTCGCGCAAGCTGGGGTGCAGTGGCTCAATCTCAGCTCACTGCAACCTCTGCCTCTCGGTTCAAGCGATTCTCCTGCCTCAGCCTCCTGAGCAGCTGGGACTACAGGCGCCCGCTACCAGGCCTGGTTAATTTTTATATTTTTAGTAGAGATGGGTTTTAGCTATGTTGGCCAGGCTGGTCTCGAACTCCTTACCTCAGGTGATCCACCCACCTCGGCCTCCCAAAGTTTTGGGATTACAGGCGTGAGCCACCACGCCCGGCCCCAGTTGTTTTTTGTTTGTGTGTTTGTTTAGAGACAGGGTGTCATTATGTTGCCTGGGCTGGTCTTGAACTCTTGGCCTCAAGCAACCCCCCCGCCTTGGCCCCTCAAACTGTGGGGACTACACCACCGTACCCAGCCCAGAACCTCCTTTTTCTCCGGTTTCCTGCCTTCATATCTCAAGGGGAGACAGTGATGAGCACTCATCCATCCCTGGTCCCTCTCCTGACACTGCCCCCAGCCCCACTTCCCCGCTCACCTCCCCGAAATGCATGTAGATGTACTCCCGGGCACGCTGGTGCAACTCCACACAGCCAATCTGCTCAGCGAAGTTGGCAATGCCAATGGCATTGCTGGGGTCCAGCTGCTGCACCAGGAAGTCACTGCAGGCACGGACAACGCTGTCGATCTGGTACATGACAGCACCATTCATGACGTGGAGGACACACTTCTCACCCATGGAGATGGAGGCCGTGTAGGCAAATTCGATGAGGCGTTCCATGACCTTGGGGTGGATACCCTCGATGGACACCACCTCCATGCCCTGCTCCCGCAGCCCGTTGGTGAACATGGCCTTGAAGACGGGGCTGGATGAGGCCAGCACCACCTTATGGGCCATGAACTGGGCAGCTGGTGCGTCCTGGTACTTGACCTGCAGTGTGACGTCACACAGCTGCTGGCTGAGCCGCAGCTCGTTCATGATGCCAAAGGCCTGCTTGGTATGATCCTCCAGGGTGTAGCTGAAGGTGCGGTTGCCATGCTGGGAGGGCGTCACCTCCGCCTTGCACTCAGTGGAGGCGTACATCACCGCGTCCCCTGCCCCCTCAGGGCACTGTGACTGCAGGGGCAGGAATCGGCTGCAGGCCCCAGCCCCGCTAGGCCTGGGATCTGGCTGCATGGGGTTCCAGAAGATAAGCAACACCACTACCTCTGGCACTCAGGGGCCTGGAGGGGAGAGAGCACAGGGCAGGGGGCAGGGGTTGGGGCTGGGCCAGCACCTGCCGGGCCTTGTTTTGTAAGATAAAGCAGTTCCTAGGTCAGTTTTCCTGCAAAGTAGGTGAAGCAGAGTCCATTTGCAAACTTGCAAACTTCTGACCAGCCCAAGAGCCCATCTTAAAACATAGGTGAAGTCATGTCTCTCCCCTGCTCTGGATCCTCCAGTGCCTCCCACAGTACCTAGTAAAACTGAATTCCTCAACAGCCTGCAAAGCCCTACACAGTTAGCCCCTGCCACCTCTCCTCTTTGATCACTCTGCTTCAGCAATCTGGTGGCCTTTCCCTTTCTAGAGCATGTTGAGTTCATTCCTTCATGTGCCTCACCATTTATTGGGCATCTACTGTATGCCAGGCACTGATCTGTGTGCTGAAGACACAGCAGTGAGCAAAACACACACAAAAAAAGCCGGAGCTGACAACTGCAGGGAGGAGCAATCATAAACTAAAATAAGCAAGACCCGGAAAATCATCTTCATGAAGAAAATTACAACAGCATTGTGACAATGTGAGAATCGGGTGCAGTTTTTTTGTTGTTGTTGTTGTTTTGTTTTGTTTTTGTTTTTGTTTTTTTGAGATGGAATCTCACTGTCACCCAGGCTGGAGTGCAGTGGCTCGATCTTGGCTCACTGCAACCTCCGCCTCCCAGGTTCAAGCGATCCTCCTGCCTCAGCCTCCCGAGTAGCTGGGACTACAGGCGCCCGCCACCACACCCGGCTAGTTTTTATATTTTTAGTAGAGACTGGGTTTCGCCATGTTGGCCAGGCTGGCCTCAAACTCCTGACCTCAAGTGATCCGCCTGCCTTGGCATCCCAAAGTGCTGGGATTACAGGCGTAAGCCACCATGCCTGACCCGGGGTGCAGTTTTTTAAAATCTGGCAGACCCAGCCTCTTTGAGAAGGTGAGGTTGGAGCTGAGACAAGGATGAAAATTATTATAAAGTGGAAGGCTGGGGAGTAGTTTTCCAGGCAGAGGAAACAGCAAGTGCAGTGACTCAGAGGCTGACAGTCAATCTGGAGAATTGGGAAGGAGTGCGGTGAGAGCTAAGGACTTAAGGAAGGGTTTCATGGAAACCCCTGGAGCCTGGAGGGCCAAGAGATGAGTTATGTGTTTTGTGTTTTGTTTTTCGAGACAGAGTCTCGCTGTGTTGCCCAGGCTGGAGTACAGTGGTGCGATCTTGGCTCACTGCAACTTCTGCCTCCTGAGTTCAAGATATTCTCGGCCGGGCGCGGTGGCTCACGCCTGTAATCCCAGCACTTTGGGAGGCCGAGGCGGGCAGTTCACAAGGTCAGAAGATTGAGACCATCTGGCTAACATGGTGAAACCCCGTCTCTACTAAAAATACAAAAAATTAGCCTGGCATGGTGGCGGGTGCCTGTAGTCCCAGCTACTCGGGAGGCTGAGGCAGGAGAATGGCATGCACCCGGGAGGTGGAGCTTGCAGTGAGCTGAGATCGCACCACTGCACTCCAGCCTGGGTGACAGAACAAGACTCCATCTCAAAAAAAAAAAAAAAAAAAAAAAAAATAGAGAGATATTCTCATACTTCGGCCTCCTGAGTAGCTGGGATTACAGGCACCAGCCACGACGATGGGCTAATTTTCTGTATTTTTAGTAGAGATGGGGTTTCACCATGTTGGCCAGGGTGGTCTCGACCTCCTGGCCTCAAGTGATCCCCCTCCTCGACCTCCCAAAATGCTGGGATTACAGGCATAGGCTGCTGTGCCCAGATGTGAGTTATGTTTTGGAAGGAGTGGGGGATCTCCAAGTGGCTCCCCACAAGTGGATCTGCAAGTTCTCACTCCCCTCTTTCTGGGCTCAATTCAAAGTCCCCTCTTCCCTGTTTTATTGTCATCATTGCGCTTGTCAGGAACTGAAATGACCTCCTTTGCTTGTCTGTTGATCGACTGTCTCTCGTCCCCGGCCCCAGCACCTCAAATGGCAGGGAGACCTATGTAGGTCGGCGTCGGGCCAACCCTCTCCTGTGCCTCCCGCCTGGGGCCTGGCACTGCGCAGGGGTCAGTAAACGGGTGTGTTGGCTAACTGCCTGTGTCACCGTGCCTGCCAGAGCGGCCTCCTCCACCCTCCCGGGGTGCCACTCGGCCCCCACTCTGGTGCCAAGGCCCTGGGTTTGCCTCTTGGTCTTTGGCCAATCGGCCAACAATGCCCCTTGGGCACCGGGCACTTCCCCCACCCTACAAAGCGGCAAGTGGGCGACTGCGCATGCCCCTCCTGAGCCTCCACCAGGCCCAGTGAGGCGAGGAAGTGACCCCACCGCGGCCTCTCGGCTGCCAACCCCAGAACGCAGATCGAGCCCCCCAACACCTCGGAGCCCCCGGGCCTCCGTCTGCGCGGCGCCTCCTGGTTCTCTCGCTCGGTTTCCGCCGCTCCCGGGCCACCCCGAGAGTTGCGCCGTCCAACAAAAAGATCCACCTAGGCCGCGCCCTCCTGGCTCTCCGAGTCCTAGCGGGGAACTCGGAGGCTCCCTGGGCCGTGGCGCCGGGTTTCCTGGTCTCCGGGCACGGCTGCAGGGGCGCTTGCGGCCCGCGATGCCCGCAGCCAGGGCACATCCCGCCTCACTCACCCCGCCATGGCCGCGCTCCGGCTCCGCCTCCACCGCCCGAGCCCCGGCGCCTCCATCGCTGCGCGTGGGGGAGGCGCGAAACGCGCGCAGGTCACCATGACTAAGCAGAGCCGGGCGCCCGCCGTGTCACAATAAAAGTCCCCGGGCCCTGGCCTCGGGCGGCAGGGACGGCTGAGGGGCCGCTCCCCACCCCCGCCCACGCCTGCTGTCGCCTAGCTGCGCGGCCACCACGGCGCCCAGCATGGCGGCGGGGCGGGGGCACGCGACCCTGAGCGCGCTCAGCCGCGTGGTCCGAGTCGCGGGGAGTCTGAACCCCAAGTTCCAGGCCTGCGCGCCCCGGCCCGCACCAGGGGTGGGGTGGACACCCCTCCCCGTTGCTGCTGCCCAAGCGCTCACCTCAGCCCCCGGGTCGCCTCCGTAGGGGGTCCCTCGGGGTGAGGATGGCCGGGGCGCGCAGGGGCTCCGGACACGGTGATGCCACCCGCGCACTGCGCTTCCGGGAAGCCGAGGGGCCGCGGCCCGGTCCAGGCGATTCCTGCCTTACCTTAGCTGTAGGGGACCCGCGGGCGCCTCCGCCGTCGGGGGGCCTCGGCTCCAGGGCTGCGTGGCCTGCGGGGTCTTGGTTGTCGGATGGGGAGCGGCCTCGGGACGCCCGAAAAGGAAGCGGGGAGAGGGCGGAAAGGGCGCGGCGGGGAAGGAACGGCGATTCTCCCGCCCTTCCCGCAGGTGCCCGGCGCCCGTCGGCGAGGAGTGGGCATCGGGCGGGGGCGCACAGCCAGGCCCACCTTCTCACTGTCCCTTCCATCTCCCGGTTTCGTTGCCGGATGTCTCCTCGCGGGGCTGCGCGCCACCACCTGCTATTCTCCTTTTAACAACGCACAGCGCGGGCCTCGTGGTCCGGCGGCCGCAGGATCTAGGGAAAATTGTCTACCTCGCTAGGTTTTCTTTTCTTTTCTTTCTTTCATCTTTTTTTTGAGAGGGAATTTCGCTCTTGTTGCCCAGGCTGGAGTGCAATGGCGCGATCTCAGCTCATCGCAACCTCCGCCTCCCAGGTTCAAGCAATTCTCCTGCCTCAGCCTCCCGAGTAGCTGGGATTACAGGCAGGTACCACCACTCCCGGCAAATTTTGTATTTTTAGTAGAGACGGGGATTTCTCCATGTTGGTCAGGCTGGTCTCGAACTCCTGACCTCAGGTGATCCCCCCCGCCCCCCCCCCCCCCCGGCCTTGGCCTCCCAATGTGCTGGGATTACAGGCGTGAGCCACTGCGCCGGCTCTTTCTTTCTTTCTTTCTTTCTTTCTTTCTTTCTTTCTTTCTTTTCTTTCTTTTTCTTTCTTTCTCTCTCTCTCTTTCTTTCTTTCGTTCTTTTTTTTTTCTTTTAGAGACAAGGTCTCGCTCTGATCTGCATGCCCAGGCTGGAGTGCAGTGGCGCAATCGCGGCTCACTACAGTCTCGAGCTCCTGGCCTCAAGCGATCCTCCCACCTCAGCCTTCTGAGTAGCTGGGACCACAGACACGCGCCACCACACCCGGCTAATTTTTAGTTTTTGTTTGTTTGTTTTTCTGTAGAGACGAGATCTCGCGATGTTGCCCAGGCTGGTCTTGAACACCTGGGTTTAAGAGATCCTGACTCCATTGGCCTCCCAAAGTTCTGGGATTATAGGTGTGAGGCGCTGTGCCCAGGCCCAAGGTTTTCCTTGCCTTTTTTTTTTTTTTTTAATTGAGACAGAGTCTCTCACTGTCGCCTGGGCTGGAGTGCAGTAGCTCGATCTTGGCTCGCTGCAACCTCTGCCTCCCGGGTTCAAAAAATTCTGCCTCAGCCTCCCAAGTAGCTGGGATTACAGGCGCCCGCCACCACGCCCAGCTAATTTTTTATATTTTTAGTACAGATGGGGTTTCACCATGTTGGCCAGGATGGTCTCAAACCCCTGACCTCATGATCCGCCGGCCTCAGCCTCCCAAAGTGTTGGGATTACAGGCATGAGCCACTGCGCCCGGCCTTCCTTGTCTTTATTTTTGATTTACTTCCTATCAAGAGGCGCGTGGCACCCGTCTTTGGGGGGTTCAAACCCTGGATCTGCCTCTTACCAGCTCAGTGCCTGTGGGCACTTACTTAGTTCTCTATGGTTCAGTTTCCTCTCTATAAAAGGTAATATAATAGCACCTACCTACCAGATTATCATTAAGACTAAATGCAGGGCCGGGCGCAGTGGCTCACACCTGTAATCCCAGCATTTTGGGAGGCCGAGGTGGGCAGATCACGAGGTCAGGAGATCCAGACCATCCTGGCTAATCTGATGAAACCCCGTCTCCACTAAAAATACAAAAAATTAGCCGGGCGTGGTGGTAGGCGCCTGTAGTCCCAGCTACACAGGAGGCTGAGGCAGGAGAATGGCGTGAACCGGGGAGGCAGAGGTTGCAGTGAGCCAAGATCATCCCACTGCACTCCAGCCTGGGCCACAGAGCGAGGCTCTGACTCAAAAATAAATAAATAAATAATAAAAATACTAAATGCGAATGCTAGCGCCCAAGAGACAGAAACCATTGCTATTTTTCATGACTAGGGATACTGATTTGTCATGCACATCGTTTATCATGTAACGTTAACTTTTAAATAAATGTATGTAAGTTTATTTTAAAGAATTCATCTAGGCTGGGTGCGGTGGCTCACACCTGTAATCCCAGCACTTTGGGAGCCGAGGCGGGTGGATCACGAGGTCAGGAGTTCAAGACCAGCCTGGCCAACATGATGAAACCCCATCTCTACTAAAAATACAAAAATTAGCCGGGCGTGGTGGCGGGCGCCTGTAATCCCAGCTACTCCGGAGGCTGAGGCAGAGAATTGCTTGAACCCGGAAGGCAGAGGATGCAGTGAGCAGAGATCGCGCCACCACACTCCGGCCTGTGCAACAGAGTGAGACTCTTGTCTCAAAAAAAAAGAAAAAAAAAGAATTCATCAAAATTTCATCTAAATTATAATTATTTTTAAAAGATAGAGAGGCCAGGCACAGTGGCTCATGCTTGTAATCCCAGCACTTTGGTAGGCCAAGACGGGTGGATCACCTGAGGTTAGGAGTTTGAGACCAGCCTGACCAATATGGTGAGACCTCCATCTCTACTAAATACAAAAAATTAACCGGGTGTGGTGGTGGATAAGTGGAGGTTGCAGTGAGCCGAAATCCTGCCATTGCACTCCAGCCTGAGCAACAGAGCGAGACTCCGTCTCAAAAGGAAAAGAAAAAAAAAAGACGGGATTTCGCCATGTAAGTGAATAATAAATGGAAATGCTAGGCCCCTGGAGCCTCCAGGGTGAATTTGAAAGATTCAACATCCTGGCTCAGGGTCTGGAAGAAATCACGTGTAGGGCTAAGGTGGAGTTACCCGCTACCCCAAATCCTTGTTGCGTGTAGATGCAGTTCCAGACAGCTCCTCATGGGGGCGCCCTAGATAGTCCATGAACACGCCGAGCGGCCGAGGTTGTAACCAGCGCCCTCCTGGCACGTTGCAGAAAACCTCTCTAGTATCTCTCAAAATCAAACCTACAGGTCCGGTGAGCCACGTGCTTGTAGAGATTTATCCAAGGTGCACTCGCACACATACAGGAGGAAGCATGTGCACACATTTATTGCATTATAATGCATATCATGGCAAAAGGACTGGATCCCATTCACATGTCCCTCCATAGAGCCCTGGCTTAATCAGTGGTGGCACATCCTTGCTAAGAAATACTATGCAGCCAGTTAAAAGGAGCAATACATTTACTGTATGGATATGTACCTAGATCTTCTATTTTTTCTTCTTCTCTTTTTCTTTTTCGATTTTCATTTATTTATTTATTTATTTTTTGAGACGGAGTCTCACACTGTCACCTGGGCTGGTGTGCAGTGGTGTGATCTCGGCTTGCTGCAACCTCCGCATCCCGGGTTCAAGCGATTCTTCTACCTCAGCCTCCCGAGTAACTAGGATTACAGGCGCCCGCCACCACGCCCAGCTAATTTTTTGTATTTTTAGTAGGGACAGCGTTTCACCATGTTGGTCAGGCTGGTCTTGAACTCCTGACCTCGTGATCCGCCCACCTCGGCTTCCTAAAGTGCTAGGATTACCAGCGTGAGACACTGCACCCGGACTCTTCTTTTATTTTATTTATTTTTCTTTTTTTTGAGACAAGGTCTTGCTCTGTCACCCAGGCTGGAGTGCGGTGGCACAATCATAGCTCACTTCAGCCTTGACATCCTGGGATCAAGTGATCCTGCTACCCCAGTCTCCCAAGTAGCTGGGACTACAGTCACTCACTACCACACCCAGCTAACTTTTTTTTCCCCTTTTTTCCTTTCTTTTGTAGAGCTGGGGCTTCACCATGTTGCCCAGGCTGATCTCGAACTCTTGGGCTCAAGGGATCCTCCCTACTTGGCCTTCCAGAGTTCTGGGATTACAGGTGTAAGCCACCATGCTCCACCTCTTTTTTTTTTTTTTTTTTTTTTTTTTTTTTTAACAGGGTCTTGCTATCATCCAGACTGGCATGCAGCAGTGCAATCATGGCTCACCGCAGCCTCAAACTCCTGGCTCAAGCCATCCTCCTGCCTCAGCCTCCCAAGTAGCTGGGACCACAGGTGTATGCCTCCACACGTGGCTAAGTTTTTTCTTTTTTGTAGAGATGGTGTCTCACTATGTTGCCCAGGTTGGTCTCAAACTCCTGGGTTCAAGTGATCCTCCTGCTTCAGCCCTGCAAAGTGCTGAGATTACAGGCATAAGTCACTGTACCTGACCAGGCCTTTATTTTTTTAATGTAAAAAAAGAGCCAGGTCCAGTGGCTTACGCCAGTAATCCCAGCACTTTGGGAGGCCGAGGCGGGCAGATCACCTGAGGTCAGGAGTTCGAGACCAGCCTGACCAACACGGTGAAACCTCGTCTCTACTAAAAATATAAAATTAGCCAGGTGTAATGGTGCATACCTGTAATCCCAGCTACTCAGTAGGCTGAGGCAGGAGAATCGCTTGAACTCCAGAGGCGGAGGTTGTGGTGAGCCGAGATTGTGCCACTGCACTCCAGCCTGTGCAACAAGAGTAAAACTCCATCTCAAAAAAAAAAAAAAAAAAAAAAAAGAAGTGCTATGGACCGAATTATGCACCCATACCCCCTTTTCGTGTGTTGCAGCCCTAACCTTCAATGGAATGGTATTTGGAGATGGGGCCTTTGGGAAGTGATTAGGTCTAGATGAGATCATGAAGGTGGGAACCTCATGAAGGGATTAGTGTCTTTATAGGAAGAGCACACCAGAAAGTGTTCTCTCTTTCTGTTTTCTTTTTTCTTTTTTTTTTTTTTTTTTTTTTTTTTTTTTGAGACAGGCTGGAGTGCAGTGGTGCCATCTCCGCTCACTACAACCTCCACCTTACGGGTTCAAGCAATTCTGCTGCCTCAGCCTCCTGAGTAGCTGGAATCACAGATGTGTGCCACCACACCCAGCTGATTTTTGTATTTTTAGTAGAGACAGAGTTTCACCATGTTGGCCAGGCTGGTCTTGAACTCTTGGCCTCAGTTGATCCACCTGCCTCAGTCTCCCAAAGTGTTGGGATTATAGTCGCGAGCTACCTCGCCCAACCTGCTCTCTGTTTCTTCCCCCAACATGTGGGAACACAGTGAGAAAGCGACGGTCTGCAAGCTCAGAAGAGAGTCCTCACTAGAACACAATCATGCTGACATTCTCTTTTTTTGAGACCACGTCTCGCCCTGTCGCCCAGGCTGGAGTGCAGTGATGCAATCTCTGCTCACTGCAACTTCTGCCTCCTGGGTTCAAGCAATTCTTCTACCCCAGCCTCCCTAGTAGCTGGGATTACATGCACATGCCGCCACGCCCAGGTAAATTTTTGTATCTTTAGTAGCAACGGGATTTCACCATGTTGGCCAGGCTGATCTCAGACTCCTGACCTCGTGATCCACCCGCTTCGGCCTCAGTGCTGAGATTACAGGGGTGAGCCACCATACCTGGCTTTTTTTTTTTTTTTTTTTTTGAGACAGAGTCTTGCTCTCTCATCCAGGCTGAAGTGCAATGTCACGATCTCAGCTCACTGCAACCTCCACCTTCTGGGTTCAAGCGGTTCTCCTGCCTTAGCGTCCCCAGTAGCTGGGATTACAGGCACCTGCCACCACGCCTAGCTAATTTTTTTTTGTATTTTTGGTAGAGACAGGTGTTTCACCATGTTGGCCAGGCTGGTCTCAAACTCCTGACCTCAGGTGATCCACCTGCCTGGGCCTCCCAAAGTGCTGGGATTACAGGTGTGAGCCACAGTGTCCAGCCCCAGGCTGGCATTCTGATATTGGACTTCCTACCCTCCAGAACGATGCAAAAGTAATTATTGGGACTTAAGCCACCCTATCTATGGCATTTGTTATGCAGTCCAAGCTAACTAAGAGCAAGACATTACAAAATGTGTGGGTATTGCCAGGCACCGCGGCTCATGTCTGTAATCCCAGCACTTGGGAGGCTGAGGCAGGTGGATCACTTGAGCTCAGGAGTTTGAGACCAGCCTCAAAAAAAAAAAAAGATTAGCTGTGTGTGGTTGTGAGCTGTGTTGTGGTTTTGAACTCTGTGGTTGTGAGCCAGGTGTGGTGTGGGGACATGTGGTCCCAGCTACTACACGGGAGGCTAAGGCAGGAAGAGTATTGCTTGAGCCTAAGAGGTGGAGGCTGCAGTGGGCTGTAATTGTGCCAATGCACTCCAGCCTGGGCAGCACAGCAAGACCCTGTCTCAAAAAACAAACAAACAAGAAAATGTGTGGGTGTGCAATATTTTGCAAGATACCTCTTTTTAAAAAAATTTTTAGACAGATCTTGCTGTATCACCCAGGCTGGAGTGCAATTGTGCAATCATAGCTCACTGCAGCCTCCTCGACCTCCCAGGCTCAGGCGATCCTCCCACTCCAGCCTCCCCAGTATCTGGGACCATAGGCATGTGCCACTATGCCCAGGTGTTTTTTTTTTTTTTTTTAGATAGTGTCTCGCTCTGTTACTCAGATTGGAGTGCAGTGGCATAATCTCGGCTACCTGCAACCTCTGCCTCCCGGGTTCAAGCAATTCTCATGCCTCAGCCTCCTGAGTAGCTGGGATTACAAGAACCTGCCATGAGGCCCGGCTATTTTTTGCATTTTTAGTAGAGACGGGGTTTCACCATGTTGGCTAGGCTGGTCTCTAACTCCTGGCCTCAAGTAATCCTCCCTCCTCGGCCTCCCAAAATGCTGGGATTACAGGCATGAGCCACCATGCCCAGCCCACCCGGGTGATCTTTGAATCATTTCTAGAGACTGGGTCTCCCTATGTTGTGTGGGCCCGTCTCCAACTACTGGGCTCAAATGATCCTTCTGGCTCAGCCCCCCAAAATGCTAGGATTACAGGCATGAGCCAATATGCCTGGCCAAGATATACTATTAAGTCAACAAAGCAACATGCAGAACAGTGATAAATTTGTGCAAAAAGACAGGAGGTGTATTTACATTTCATTTTGGCAACGTGAATCCACAGACTAGCTCTGGAAGGTCCCCAGGAGTCCCACTGTGATCGCCACAAGGAAGGGGAACTGCGTGCTTTTTTTTTTTTTTCTTGAGATGGAGTTTCGCTCTTGTTGCCCAGGCTGAAGAGCAATGGCATGATCTTGGCTCACTGCAACCTCTGCCTCCTGGGTTCAAGTGATTCTCCTGCCTCAGCCTCCCAAGTGGCTGGGATTACGGGTGCACGCCACCATGCCCGGCTAATTTTGTATTTTAAGTAGAGACAGGGTTTCCCCATGATGGCCAGACTGGTCTCAAACTCCTGACCTCAGGTGATGCGCCGGCTTCGGCCTCCCAAAGTGTTGGGATTACAGGTATGAGTCCACTGCGCCTGGCCGAACTGGGTGCTTTTTAAATTTTGTAGAAAACTCATAAGCGAGTGTGCCTGTGTTCCAACTGGTTGGTTTCCCGTGTATGTGGTCTCCAGGGGCACTCTGAGCGTGGCCAGCAGGGACTTGGGTTCCCCCCAATCTGGGACACCTGTCCCAAAACACCGCTTTTTTTGCGGTTGCCTGCAGTTCCAAGGTTTCCCGGAAGGTGGAGCGCTGCAGTCTGAACCCGAAGCCAGACGCCCCCCAACCCGGCCCCAGGGCCCATCCAGCCGTTCAGGGGTCAAGAATGCGCCTGGGGACATGCCAGGGGCCGGGGCCAGCACGTCTGGAGCCTTTTATAGGCACAAACGGCGCCCTGGCATCGTTCCAACCACGAATGCAGACCCCCATGGGAGGGACTGTTGGCCTAGCCTTACCAGACCCATCTGGAGGGGTCAGATACCAAGCCAGTGCCTCCTGGGGCCTGAAGCTTAGACTAATGTCCTGGCTCAGACACTGAGACAAGGTACTCACTGTCTGGAATTTCCTCATCTGTCTAATGGGGATTAGGAAACCTACCTTGCAAAGTTGCTATAAGGCTGAAAAATAGGTGTGTCCCAGAACTGTGCAGAGAACTAGCCAGGCAAAATGAACTCTTATTTTAGGCCGGGTGTGGAGGCTCACACCTGTATCCCAGTACTTCGTTTTTGTTGTTGTTGTTGTTATTTTGTTTTCTGAGACGGAGTCTTGCTCTGTTGCCCAGGCTGGAGTGCAGTGGCGCGATCTCAACTTACTGCAATCTCCAGCCTCCCGGGTTCAAGTGATTCTCCCTCCTCAGCCTCCCGAGTAGCTGGGACTACAGGCGCGCGGCACCATGCCCGGCTAATTTTTTGTATTTTTAGTAGAGGCGGAGTTTCACCATGTTGGCCAGCCTGGTCTCGAGCTCCTGACCTCTAGAGATCAGCCTGCCTCGGTCTCCCAAAGTGCTGGGATTACAGGTGTGAGTCACCGTGCCTGGCCTGTATCCCAGCACTTTGGGAGGCCAAGGAGGGTTGCTTGAGCCCGGGAGTTTGAGACCAGCCTAGGTAACATGGTGAGAAATCATCTGTAAAAAAAAATTCAAAACATGTTTGGTGTGGTGCTCCAGTAGCCCCAGCTACTCGGGTTGGAGGCTGAGGCAAGAGGATCACTTGAGCTCAGGAGGTTGAGGCTGCAGTGAACTGTGATTATGCCAGTGTACTCCAGGCTGGGCGACAGAGCAGGATCCTATCTCAAAAAGAAACCAAAAAATGGCCAGGCGCAGTGGCTCCGCCTATAATCCCAGCACTTTGGGAGGCCGAGGCGGGCAGACCACGAGGTCAGGAGTTTAAGACCAGCCTGATCAATATGTGAAACCCCATCTCTACTAAAAATACAAAAATTAGCCGGGTGTGGTGGCAGTGCCTGTAATCTCAGCTACTCGGGAGGCTGAGGCAGGAGAATCGCTCGAACCCAGGAGGCAGAGGTTGTAGTGAGCCAAGATTGCAGCAATGCACTCCAGCCTAGGTGACAGAGCGAGACTTCATCTCCAAAAAAAAAAAAAAAAAAGGCCGAGCGCAGTGGCTCACACCTGTAATCCCAGCACTTTGGGAGGCCGAGGTGGGCGGATCATGAGGTCAGGAGATCAAGACCATCCTGGCTAACACTGTGAAACCCCATCTCTACTAAAAATACAAAAAAATTAGCCGTGCTTGGTGGCGGGCACCTGTAGTCCCAGCTACTTGGGAAGCTGAGGCAGGAGAATGGCATGAACCTGGGAGGTGGAGCTTGCAGTGAGCTGAGATCGCGCCACTGCACTCCAGTCTGGGTGACAGAGTGAGACTCCATCTCAAAAAAAAAAAAGAGAGAAACCAAAAAACCTCTTATGTTTTCCTAAAAGACATGATTTCGTCACACAGGCTGGAGTTCAGTTATGCAAAAATAGCTCACTGCAGCCCTGAGCTCCTGGGTTCTGGAAATCCTACTTCTTCAGCCTCCCCAGTAGCTGTGACTATAGGCATGCATAACCACAACTGCCTAATTTTTAAACTTTTTTGTAGAGATGTGGTCTCACTATGTTGCCCAGGCTGGTCTCAAACTCCCAGCCTCCATCGATCGATCCTTCTGCCTCAGCCTCCCAAAGCGTGGGGGTTACAGGCATGAGCCACTGTGTCTGGCCTTATTTTGTTATCCTTTTTTTTTCTTTTTAGACCGAGTCTCACTTTGTTGCCCAGGCTAGAGTGCAGCTCTTTGCAACCTCCACCTCCCAGTTTCAAGGGATTCTCCTGCCTCAGCCTCCCAAGTAGCTGGAACTATAGGCATGAGCCATCACACTTGGCTAATTTTTGTATTTTTAGTAGAGATGGGGTTTCACCATGTTGGCCAAACTGGTCTCAAACTCCTGACATCAGGTGATCTGCCCACCTCTGCCTCCCAAAGTGCTGGGGTTAGAGGCGTGAGTCACAGCACCCAGCCTATTATATTTCTTTTAATGAAGGATCTGAAACTGCATTTGAAGAAATTTTATTAACTGGGCATGGTGGTGCATGCCTGTAGTCCCAGCTACTAGGGAGGCTGAAGCAGGAACTCCAGGCTTGATCCTAGGAGTTCCAGGCTGCAGTGAGCTATAATTGTGCCCACTGCACTCCAGCCTGAGTGACAGAGCACAAGATCCCAAATAAAAAAAAAAAAAAGAAAGAAAAGAAAAATAAAAAAGAAATGTTGTTACCAGATAGGATTTGGCTGAGTCTCCCAGAGTCAAATTTGGGGGTGCCCCACCCTTGGCATTGTCCTTGACAACTTTATTCTACTCTTACACTCAATTCCTCAGTAATTCTGTCTGCTGCCTCCAAAATCTATCTAGAATCCATGGGGTCTGGGCTTAACTGGAATCTCCAACATTGTTCCTGTGGCTCAGTGCAGCCCCCCTTCACCTTCTCTGGCTTTCAACCTCCCATGGAGGCCATAAGAAACCTGTGATCACCTGAATTAGGGCAAGTCCCTCCTCTGCTTAGAACATTCTATGGCTCCCACCTCACTCAGAGCAAAAGCGAAGTCCTCTATATCACCCACAAGGTCCTTCGGGAACTACTCCTTCAGCTCCTTGTCTCCTCCCATTCTCCCCCACCATCGCTGCTCCAGGCACACCGGCATCCCTGCATTTCTTAGAACACATGGGCACATTTCAGCCTCAGGGCCTTTGCGCATGCCATTCCCTCATCCTGAAATGCTTTTTCTTTTGGTCTTCCCAGGACAGAGGTCTCAGCTCACATCACAAGTCACTACCTCTGCAAAGAGGCCTTCCCTGACCACCATCGCCATCTCTGTCCTGTGGCACTGGAATCATCTCCATTATTTCATCACCGAGTTCTTTTCTGTGTTCCCAAGCAGAATGTCAGTTCCTCGAGGGCACAGATTTTTTGTCTGTTTGTTCACGTTGTGGGGTGTCGCTCCATAAATACATTTCCCCTGCATCTTTTCCGACTGCACCTTCAGCTGCATTTCCTACAAATTCCTTTATGTAAAAAGAACAAGTCTGTAAAACTTGGGAGGACAGTCGTGGGCCAAGGGTGTCAGTCTGCAGCCGATTCTGGTACCAGAGTCCGGGCGGCTGTGGGTGCACCGGGGCTGCCTGTGGAGCCGCTGGTGTCCAGCCCGTCGCGCTGGGGCGACGAGCGCTCCGAGCCGCTGAAGCTCCCATCCAGGCCCGGGGGCAGGCAGCGGCGCAGGCCCCCGGAAGCCTCAGCAGCGCTCGCCGACTGCTGGGAGCCACCCGGCTCTCTGCCGCAGGAGTGGCGGCCGCAGCAGACGAGGCGCAGTAGCGCGTGGCGCAGGTCGTTGTTGGTGAGCGTGTAGATGATGGGGTTCAGAAGTGAGTTGGCCATGGCCAGTCCCAGGAAGGGATCGGCCTGCAGGAGTACAGGACAGGTGCGCGCCGGGCACGCCACGTCGAGCAACAGCAGCAGGAAGAGGGGGCCCCAACATGCCACAAAGGCCAGGAGCACCACGCTGAGCGTGCGCAGCAAGGCCAGCGAGCGCGGCTTGCGACGCGCCCGGGTCGAGGTGGTCCCGGCAGTCCCCGGCCGCGCCCGCAGGCGCCGCGCGTTGGCGCGTACCTGGCAGTAGATGCGCGCGTAGAGTGCACAGATCGCGGCCAGGATGCCCACGAAGGCGAGCACGCAGAATAGCACGTAGGCCTTGGCGTAGAGCGGCAAGACAGTGGAGCAGGCGTCCAGGCGACCTAGGCAATTCCAGCCCAGAGCTGGCAGGAGCCCGAGGAGCAGCGACACGCCCCAGGCCGCGGCTGCCATCGCCAGCGTGCGCCCCCGACTGGAGACGGGCGCAGGCCCCCTGCGCGCCATGGTGAGGCTGCGCTCCAGCGCGATGGCCAGGAGGCTCAGCACGGACGCAGTGAGTGCCACGAAGACGCCTCCCTCCCGTGCGAACCAGAGCGCGGGCGACAGTCGCAGCGTGAGCGGCCCCGAGAGTAGGATGTTGGCAGCGTAGGCGGCGCCTGCCAGCAGATCCGACAACGTGAGGCTGCCCAGGAGCAGGAACATGGGAGCGTGGAAGCGCGGGTGGCGTCCGAGCACTAACAACACGGCCAGATTCTCTAGCACGATGAAGGCGCACACCGCCAGGCACACCACGGCGTCGGCGCGCAGGCCCGCACCCGGCTGGTAGCGCGCACCGCGGAGCTTGCCGGTGTAGTTGTAATGCAGGACGATGACCTCGCTCACCGGCGCCGGCCGCAGCAGCCCCGACTCCATGGGCCGCGCGCCCCAAGGCTGTTGGAGAGGCAGGATACGGTGTCAGGCCGCGGTCCCCGTGAGCACGGTCGCAGCAGCCGGCTAAGCCGTGGGAAAGGGGCCCTACCCCCTGACCATCACCCTCCATACATGGGGTCCAAGGGGAGTTCAGGATGGAGGGATAGAGTCCGCGGAGACAGACATACACACAAATAATATCTTGAGGGGACAAGGTGACATAGTCTCAAAAAAAGGGACATTAATAACACATGCATGGCTGGGCGCGGTGGCTCACGCATGGCTGGGCGCGGTGGCTCATGCCTGTAATCCCCGCCAGGCTCAGGCCTGAGGCAGTGGCTCACGCCTGGGAGGCTGAGGCGGGCAGATCACGAGGTCAGAAGATCGAGACCATCCTGGCTAACACGGTGAAACCCCCCCATCTCTGCTAAAAGCACAAAAAATTAGCCAGGCGTGGTGGCACGTGCCTGTAGTCCCAGCTACTCCGGAGGCTGAGGCAGGAGAATCATTTGAACCCAGGAGGCGGAGGTTGCAGTGAGCCGAGATCGTATCACTGCACTCCAACCTGGGTGGCAGAGCGAGACTCTGTCTCAAAACACACACCGCCTGCCCCCCCCTCAAAAACACACACGGCTGGGTGTGGTGGCTCACTCCTGTAATTCCAGCACTTTGGGAGGCCGAGGCAGGAGGATTGCTTGAGGCCCAGGAGTTCGAGATTAGCCTGGGCAACAAAGGAGGACCCTGTTTCTACAAAAAATACAAAAATTAGCCGGGCGTGGTGGTGTATGCCTGTAGTCCCAGCTACTCAGTGAGAGTCCCAGCTGAGGTGAGAGGATCACTTGAGCCCGGGAGGTCGAGGCTGCAGTGAGTGAGTGTTCATCGTGCCACTGTACTCCAGCCAGGACAACGGAGCAAGACCCTGTCTCAAACACACACACAAACACACAAGCAGGGAGTTCCAGAGACATAACAGTAAACACACAGAACGCACAGAAACTCAACACACACAGAAGGAGACACACAAATACAGCAACACACTACAAGGGCAAAACACACAGTCACACACCATCAGGGAAACTACACAATACATCATACAGGAGCAGAGTGATGCAGGCAGAAAAACACAGCGACCAAAATTCAGTCACACGAATACAGGGTCTCCCACCCAGTGGCACAGGCCACAATTTCACAACCTCCACTCACACTAGCCTGGGGCCCAGTGCACCACACTCCACACTCTTGTCTCACTGCACACAAAGTTTTTTCCTGCCAAAACCCCCTCATCCACCCAAAAACCCCATGAGAAAGTTGCTCCTTGGCCAGGCACAGTGGCTTTCGCCTGTAATCCCAGCACTTTGGGAGGCCGAGGTGGGAGGATCACTTGAGCCCAGGAGTTTGACACCAGCCTGGGCAACATAGTAAGACTTCATCACTACAAAAAAATTTAAAAATTAGCTAGGTGTGGTGTTATGCCCCTATAGTCCCAGCTACTCAAGAGACTGAGGCAGGAGGATCACTTGAGCCTGGGAGGCCGAGGCCGGCAGTGAGCCATGATCGCACCCCTGCTTTCTAGCCTGGGCGACAAGAGAGAAACTCCGTCTCAAAAAAAAAAAAAAAGGTTGATCCTATTCACTCATTTTACTAAGGCAGAGCCTGAGGACAGGAGAGAGGATCCACAAGAGGCAGACAGACTCTTACAGAGGGGCACACATGTCATTAAACTAATAACACGCCTCACCTGCCTCTGTGATCTTATTAATCCCCACTTCCTTTAGTCCTAATTTACAGATGAGAAAACTGAGGCTCAAAAGAAATGCTTCGTATCGAAGCAGGCGCAAAGGTTTCCATGCTCCCACACAAACATCCATGCACAAACAGTCCCCATGCAAGTCTGGATGAGAAAACCAAGGCCTGGGGAGGGGAATGGATCTCTTTTGCACAAGGCAGGGACGCGGACATCCCAGAGAGCTTCAGTCACACACAGAGAATCAAGGCAGGCAAACATAGACAGGAAGTCGCTGGCTCACCCATGCTGGAGGTGGGGAGCCCAAATGCAGGGAGACAGGGTTACACATGCTCTGATGGGGAGGCCACCCTCATCCGCCAGCTTGCCCGGCAGCAGGACTGAAGTATGGAAACTTGCAGTGGCCCGGCCAGGAGGGGGTGACCAGGGGATTCCAGTCACCTTCACCCCGTATCCCAGGTCCTGCACCCAGCTGGGGAGCCCCCAGCTTCCGCCTCCCCAGAAGCCTCCAGGAAAAGTCCAGGGAACTCCCTGCAAGGAGTGGTGCGCCTTTTTAGACCGGGAAAGTGGCCGCCAGGGCGACCCCCTCCGGGTCAGGCCCAGCCCCGCGCCCCCAAGGGTCCAATGCAGTCCACTCACTCTGCGCCCTGGTCGTGCGCCACCCGCAGTCGCGCTGCCTTGAACCGAGTGAGCGGACGCCGCTCCGGGGGCGGGGCTGGAGCTGGCAGGCGAGGGGGCGGGCCAGCGACGCAAAGGGCCGGCGGTCGCCAGCAGTTGCCCCCTCCCCTTGGGGCCCGGGCACTCAGCCCATGGCTGCCAGCCTGTGCCACTCGCCGCGGCACCGGAGCGCGCCCCGGCGGCGACTGGCACAGGCGAGCCCTCAGCTGCCCCCTCCGGGCCTGGGCTGTCCTCCCAGGGACGCTCCATCGCGGTGGGAGGACTTGGAGAGGCGGGAAAGGGAGGGTTCTGCAGCAGGGCGGTCGCAGCCTGAGCCTCTTCTCCCCAGCGGAGGGGTCTCCTCTGTGCTGGGTGTCCGGGCACTGCGCCCTCCCCATTGCCCACCCACCTGTGAACTGAGCTTCCTGGGCTGCACCCCAAGGACGCCCCGTCGATGGTTCGGAGGGGTCTTCAGTGGGTTGCTTAGCAGGCGTCTTCAGTGGGGGCCACCTTAGCCTGAGTCCTCTCCCACCAGCAGATAGGTCCCCGCTGCTCCCGGGCACAGGCCCCTCCCAATTTCCCGCTCCCGCCCCGGCTCAGGGCGAGTGGGGGTGGGGCAGGCGCGGGCAGGATTGTGATGGGAACTTGCTGCTCCTCAGATAAGGAGGGTCTCTCCCGCCCCACCCCCTGGATTCCGTGTTCCCCGGACCGATTCTCTCCCACCCTTATCACTGACGACAAAGTGATTTACTCATTAATGGTGTTTCTGGGCTGTGTCCTTAGCAGACAGTAAACCCCACCAATGTAAGAATTTTTTTTTTTTTTTTTTTGAGACAAGATCTTGCTCTGTCGCCCAGAGTGGAGTGCAGTGGCACCATCATAACTTACTGCAGTCTCCACCTCCGTGGCTCAAGCCATCCTCCCATCTCAGCCGGCTGAACATAGCTGCTGGGACTCCAGTCGCTTGCCACCATGCCCATATAATGAATGATTGTCTCCCTCACTTCCTCTGCATCTCTCTCAGGAGGATCTCAGAGTCTCTTGCCTGCGTGTCTCTTTGCCTCTGCGGTTCTCTTTGTTGCTGTCTGTGGTGCTCTCCCACGCCTCTCCCAGGCCACTGCTCCTCCAACGACCAGTCCTGCTGGCCCCGAAACGCCCCCACCCCCACTTCCCAGGAGCTTCCAGACGGTCCCAGCTCTTCCACCCTCAGATTCAGGAAGGGAGGCTGGGTCCCACTGCTGCCACCTTCTCCAGGACCATGCCCTTTGCCCCGATGCTTCAGGCCCTGCTGGCCGCGGGTGGGGTGAGGGTGCCCCAGGAGAGATGAGCCAGAGGCTGAGAATAAGCGTGGATCTGGGATACCCTCGTGGGAGCAAACTCAGGGGGCACTCAGGCCGGGTCAGGCCCCCCTGTAGCCCCTTGGGGGTCCCAGCCCTCCCGCCCCCGCTGTTCCCTGCCTGCTCTGCTCAAAGACACAGCCAATAGGACCCACAGGGTGGGACGGTGTTAACCCTTCAGTGCCAGGTTCGCCACAGTCCTGTGGACCAAGTCAACTCCAATGGTGCCCACTGGGATGACCCCTGAAGATCTCCCAACATAGCTGTGGCTGGCACCCAGTAGGTGCTCAATAAATGACCTCCTTCTGTAAAGGGGAAGCCGCGCCCCAGGGTGGGGAGGTGGCTGCTTAACACCTCCCAGGCGCCATTCTCACCTCTCTCGAAAATGGGGCTCTTCCGGCTGTGGGTCCTGGGCTCAGCAACCTGCCTCTCCCGCTGCGTCCCTGCACTTCTTTCCCACGAATTGGGACTGTGGGGACTCAGGCTCCAGGATCTCGACAGATGTTGGGAGTCCCATCCCTAACTGCCACTCCACACTCCTGACCACAGTTCTTAAAACTCAGATCACGTTTCTCTTGTGCTCCAAACCCTCCCGTGGCTCCCTGTGTTTCTCAGAGTAAGTGATCAAGTCCTCGGTGAGGACCACGCAAGGACAAGGCCATATGCCGTCCTGATCTGTCTCTTTCTGTTACTTCTGTGCCTCTCTCTGCTCCACTCTGCTTCTGCCTCCCGGGCTCCTCCGAGTTCCACACACACTTCAAGACTTTTGAACTTGGGGGCCAGGTGGCCTGGAGCACCCTTCTCCCCACCCCTTCCCAGATGGTCAGCTGGTCACCTCCTCAGAGAGACCTTCCCTGATCTGTCCCTCATCTCAAATGACAGTTGGCATTATCTGAAATCACCTTGCTTTTGCTTTTTTTTTTTTGTAATCTCCCTTTATTGCCCAGGCTGGAGTGCAGTGGTGCGATTTGGGCTCACTGCAAACTCCACCTCTGCAACCTCCGCCTCCTGGCTTCAAGCAATTCTCCTGCCTCAGCCTCCAGAGTAGCTGGGATTACAGGAATGCACCACCCTGCCCAGCTAATTTTTGTATTTTTAGTAGAGGCGGGGTTTCACCATGTTGGCCAGGCTGGTCTCCAACTCCTGACTTCAGATGAACCGCCCACCTCCGCCTCCCAAAGTGCTGGGATTACAGGCATGAGCCACCGCTCCCGGCCACCTTGTTCATTTCATTTATTTATTCATCTTTCCTAATGTGTATCTCTGACCTAGAGCCTCAGCTCCAGGAAGGCAGGTCTGTCCCTCTGCCCAGATTCCTAAAGGTTAAGGGCTCACAGTTTTTTGATCTTTCTTTCTTTTGTGAGATAGCGCCTCACTCTGTCATCCAGGCTGGGGCACAGTGCTGTGATCACAGCTCCCTGCAGCCTCGACTTTCTAGGCTTCAAGCAATCCTCTCTGCCCAGCCTCCGGAGTAGCTGGGACCATAGGCGCCAGCCACTGCACCTGGCTACTTTTTAAAATTTTTTGTAGAGACAGGGTCTCACCAGGTTACCTAAGCTGGCCTTGAACTCCTGGACTCAAGCAATTCTTCTGCCTCAGCCTCCCAAAGTGCTGGGATTACAGGAGTGAGACAGGACTCAAGGTCTTGAGGCAGGCAAGTGATACCCACTCTGAGCCTCAGTGGACTTATCTGTAAAATTGAGATAATAGCCAGGTGCGGTGGCTCACACCTGTAATCCCAGCACTTCGAGAGGCCGACGTGTGCAGATCACCTGAAGTCAGGAGTTCAAGACCAGCCTGGCCAACATGGTGAAACCCCATCTCTACTAAAAATACAAAACTTAGCCGGGCGTGGTGGCGCGCACCTGTAGTCCCAGCTACTCCAGAGGCTGAGGCAGGAGAATCGCCTGAACCTGGCAGGCGGAAGTTGTAGTGAGCCGAGATTGCGCCACTACACTCCAGCCTGAGCAACGCAGTGAGACTCGGTCTCAAAAAAAATAAAAATAAAATTGAGATAACCGCGCCCACTCCAAGGCTGTTGTTGAAGAGGAAATGAACAGTTGGAACAGAGCCAAGGTATACAATGAGAGCTCCACAAATGTTAGTGCAGCTATTATTGGTCACCACTGTATCCCCAAAGAAGAATTAGGGCAATGGGCTCATAAGGAATCAGCCCTAGACATTGCCACCACCTGCCCCCACCCCATCCCTCCTCCCACACCGCACAGGCTAAACTGTCTCTTCCCCCGTGCAGGGCACTCCTGGTCTCTATGTTCCTGCTGTGCCTTGCAGCAGCCCGCCCGCCTGAAGCATGCCTAGGCCGGCACACCCGCTGGGCCAGTTCTGCTGCCAGCACCCTCGCCCACAGGGGCAGCTCCACCCGGCGCCCGCTCTTGCAGAGCTGGGTCTGCACCTTCGAGAGGGCAAACTGCCTCCCATGGTACCCTCAGATCCCCTTCACCCACTCCCATTCCCACCCTCCCCACTCCCCCTGCCTTTTTTTTTTTTTTTTTTTTTGAGACAGAGTCTTACTCTGTCACCCGGGCTGGAGTGCAATGGCACTATCTCGGCTCACCGCAACCTCCACCTCCTGGGTTCAAGCAATTCTCCTGCCTCAGCCTCCTGCTGAGTAGTTGGGATTACAGGCATGCGCCACCATGCCCGACTAATTTTTGTATTTTTACTAGAGACATGGTTTCACCATATTGGTCAGGCTTGCCTCGAACTCCTGACCTCGTGATCCACCCGCCTTGGCCTCACAAAGTGCTAGGATTATAGGTGTGAGCCACTCTGCCCGGTCTTTTTTTTTTTTTTTTTTTTTGAGATAGGGTCTGGCTCTGCCACCCAGGCTGGAGTGCAGTGCGCAGTGATCTTGGCTGAGTGCAACCTCCGCCCCTGAGTTCATGGGATCCTCCCACCACAGCCTCCCAAGTAGCATGTGCCACCATGCCCAGCTACTTTTTTTGTATTTTTGTAGAGACAGAGTTTCGCCATGTTGCCCAGACTGGTCTCAAACTACTGGGCTCAAGTGATCCTGCTGCCTCGACCTCCCAAAGGGCTGGGATTACAGGCATGAGCCACTGCACCCGGCCCACATTCCCTTTTTCACAGTCCTGAAACTTAAATGTGGCTGCAGGGAGGTGTGAACTGACAACTTTCCCACAGCCAGAGAACAGAGAGGCAGGGTCTGGGGGGCTCAAACTGGAGGCCCGAGGGCCAACTCCAACTCACATGCACAAGGCTTGTTTGTGCAGCTCAGTAAGGTTTCACACTCAAACAGCTATCTGAACTGGACAGAAATGCTGCACTCTAGCCCGTAAATTTGTTTCTCTTAGAAATACAAGGCATCAGGCTGGGCGCAGGGGCTCACGCCTCTAATCCCAGCACTTTAGGAGGCCGAGGTGGGTGGATCACCTGAGGTCAGGAGTTCGAGACAAGCCTGACTAACTTGGTGAAACCCCATCTCTACTAAAAATACAAAAATTAGCCTGGCATGGTGGTGCATGCCTGTAATCCCAGCTACTCCAAAGACTGAGGCAGGAGAATTGCTTGAACCGGGGAGGCAGAGGTTGCAGTGAGCCGAGATCGCGCAACTGCACTCCAGCCTGGGTGACAGAGCGAGACTTTGTCTCAAAAAACAAAAAGAAAAAGAAGTACAATGCAACAATTCTGAAAATGCTTTCATGCTAACATTGAACAAATAAGTACATGTGTTGTAGATATGAATAAGCAGGTTCCGTACTGTTGGGAAAAAAAAGTGACAAATAAGCCAGGTACTGCTGCATTGAGGTTATCAGTATGAGCTCAAGTTTATTTTAATAAATGGATAAGAAAATAAATACAGATATGTGACCAGGTGCTGTGGCTCACACCTATAATCCCAGCACTTTGGGAGGCCAAGGCGGGTGGATCATGAGGTCAGGAGATCGAGACCATCCTGGCCAACATGGTGAACTGCTGTCTCTACTAAAAATACAAAAATTAGCTGGGCTTGGTGGCACGTGCCTGTAATCCCAGCTACTCGGGAGGCTGAGGCAGGAGAATCACTTGAACCAGGGAGTCAGAGGTTGCAGTGAGCCGAGATCATGCCACTGTACTCCAGCCTGGCAACAGAGCGAGACTCTGTCTCAAAAAAAAAAAAAAAAAAAAAAAAGCTGGATGCTATGGCTCACGCCTGTAATCCCAGCACTTTAGGAGGCCAAGGCGGATGGATCACGAGGTCAGGAGCTCAAGACAAGCCTGACCAATATGGTGAAACCCCATTTCTACTAAAAATACAAAAAAAATTAGCCAGGCATGGTGGTGCATGCCTGTAATCCCAGCTACTCAGGAGGTTGAGGCAGGAGAATTGCTTGAACCCAGGAGGCAGAGGTTGCAGTCAGCTGAGATCGTGCCACTGACTCTAGCCTGGGCAACAGAGCAAGACTCCGTCTCAAAAAAAAAAAAATTTTTTTTAATTAGAATGTGGTGATGGTTGCACCACTCTGTAAAATACACTAAAAACCACAGTTGTATATTTCAAATGTGTGAATTTGATGATATCTGAATGATGCCTCAATAAGGCTGTTAAAAATTATATTTGACATTTATCAAGTGGTTAGTTCAAGGCGGTGAAATGTGCTGAACTTTCTACACCACGTTACATTCTCACCCACAACATCATGTGAGAAGGAAAGGGACTTTTCTGTCTCCATTTTCTAGGTGTCCCGGATTGAGATCTGAGAGGTTAAGCAAGCTGTCCACAGTCACACAGCGATGGGGTGAACAAACTACAGAGGTCTGGCATTGGAGGCCTGGCAACCTTGGGCTTCCCCTCCGGTCCCCTGCTCCTTACTTGTCCTAAGCTGAGCTTATGGCACACTGCAATGATTTTAGTTTCTGCAACACACACATTCTTTCCAGTCTCCAGGCACCTGGATTTGCTGGTTCAGTCCTTCTGCCTGGCTCTGTTTTCCCTTTTCTTTTTCTTTTTTTTTTTTGAGAGGGAGTTTCGCCCTTGTTGCCCAGACTGGAGTGCAATGGCGCGATCTCAGCTCATCGCAATCTCCCTCTGCCTCCCGGGTTCAAGCAATTCTCCTGCCTCAGCCTCCTGAGTAGCTGGGATTACAGGCACGTGCCACCATACCTGGCTAAATTTTGTATCTTTAGTAAAGGCGGGATTTCACCATGTTGGTCAGGCTGGTCTCAAACTCCTGACCTCAGGTGATCCACCTGCCTCAGCCTCCCAAAGTGCTGGGATTACAGGCGTGAGCCACCACACCTGGCTTGTTTCCCCTTTTCTTTCCACATAGCCTGTGTAATGAATGTCTAAGTGTGAGGGCACGAGAGAGAGATGCAGAGAGAGACAGAGACAGAGGAAAGGTGCTGAGTCCAGAGCTCCACATCTTGGCCTGGGAGGTGAGGGGTGCCAGGGGCACCTGGAAGCGTTGCTTGGCGGGAACTATCCAGGAAATGCTTGGCCATCAACCCCCATCCATAGCATTTAAAGCCATCTCTCTTCCTCAGCCTGGAGTTTAAGCCGAGCTATAATTCAGGACACTCCTAGGAGGACGAGGTCAGATTTTCCCCCGGAGAATTCACCAGGCCTGGGGGTGAGCAGGTGGCAGGACAGAGGCGTGGCTCTGCCAGAATCCTCCCAGCACCTTGGGACAAGGTGGTCCCCTCCCCTCACTACCATGCTGCTTTCTCTCTTCCCTTCTCCTTCCCAACTCAAAGCCTCATCTCAGAACCTTCTTGAATCTCTGATAGACCGGGCACGGTGGCTCACACCTGTAGGCCCAGCAACTTTGCGAGGCTGAGGCGGGCGGATCACCTGAGGTCGGGAGTTTGAAACCAGCCTGGCCAACATGGAGAAACCCTGTCTCTACTAAAAAATACAAAATTAGCCAAGCGTGGCGGTGCATGCCTGTAATCCCAGCTACTCGGGAGGCTGAGGCAGAAGAATTGCTTGAACTCTTGCAATTGCAAGACCCTGTCTCTACAAAATAATAATAAAGATTTTATATATATATATTCACTCATGCGTGGTGGCTCATGACTGTAGTCCCAGGAACTTGGGAGGCTGAGACAAGAGGATCACTTGAGCACAGGGGTTGGAGGCTGCAGTGAGCTAAGATTTCACCACTGCACTCCAGCCTGGGCAAAAGAGTGAGATCCTGTCTCAAAAAAACAAACAGAATAAAACCCTCCGGGGCAGGCACAGTGGCTCACACCTGTAATCCTAGCACTTTGGGAGGCCAAGGCAGGTGGATCACTTGAATCCAGGAGTTCAAGATCAGCCTGAGCAAAATAGGAAGTCCTTGTCTCTATTTAAAAAAAAAAAAAAAATATATATATATATATATATATATATATGTATATACGCTTGTAATCCCAGCACTTTGGGAGGCTGAGGTGGGTGAGTCACCTGAGGTAGGGAGTTCAAGACCAACCTGACCAACATGGAGAAACCCGTCTCTACTAAAAATACAAAATAGCCGGATGTGGTAGCACATGCCTGTAATCCCAGCTACTAGGATTAGTCTCCCTACTAGCAGGAGAATCACTTGAACCGGGGAGGTGGAAGTTGTGGTGAGCCGAGATCACGCCACTGCACTCCAGCCTGGGCAACACGAGCAAAACTCCATCTCAAAAAAAAAAAAAAAAATTATCTGTCCTCTGTGTATTCATCCCCACCTCTTCCCTAACCCCTGGCAGCCCCTGATCTTTTTACTGTCTTCATAGTTTTGTCTTTTCTGGAATGTCATACAACTGGAATCACACAACATGTAGCCTTTTCAGATTAGCTTCTTTCACTTAATGATAGGCATTTAAGTTTCCGCCATGTCTTTTCATGGCTTGATAGCTCATTTATTTTATTTTATTATTTTATATATGTATATATATATATATATATAAAATTTTTTTTTTTTTGAGACAGAGTCTTACTCTGTCACCCAGGCTGGAGTGCAGTGGTGCAATCTCAGCTCACTGCAAGCTCTGTCTCCCGGGTTCACGCCATTCTCCTGCCTCAGCCTCCCGAGTATCTGGGACTACAGGCACCCGCCACCACTCCCAGCTGATTTTTTGTATTTTTAGTAGAGATGGGGTTTCACGGTGTTAGCCAGGATGGTCTCGATCTCCTGACCTCATGATCCACCCACCTTGGCCTCCCAAAGTGTTGGGATTACAGGCGTGAACCATCGCGCCCAGTCCAACTTAATTCCTTTTTATGGCTGAGTAATATTCCATTGCATGGACAAATATAGGACATTTTACTTTTCCATTCATCAGCTGATGGACATTTGAGTTTTCTCTACTTTTTACCTGGCATGAATAATGCTGCTATGAACATTTCCATACATGCATTTTATATGTTGTATGTTTTCATATCTGTTGAATATATACCTAGGCGTGCAATTGTTGGCTCATATTAGAACCTGAGGAATTGTTTTCCAAAGCAAACGACTAGACTCTTTTCTTTTCTTTTCTTTTTTCTTTCCTTTCTTTTCCTTTCCTTTCCTTTCCTTTCCTTTCCCCTTCCTTCCTTCCTTCCTTCCTTCCTTCCTTCCTTCCTTCCTCTCTCTCTTTTTTTTTTTGAGACAGGGTCTTGTTCTGTTGCACAGATTGGAGTGCAGTGTTGTTGTTATCATGGCTCACTGTAACCCCAAACTCCTAGGTTCGAGTGATCCTCCCACCTCAGCCTCCCGAGTAGCTGGAACTACAGGCATGTGCCACCACACCTGGCTAATTTTTTTTTTTTTTTTTTTTTTGAGACGGAGTCTTCACTCTGTCACCCAGGCTGGAGTGCAGTGGCACGATCTCGGCTCACTGCAAGCTCCACCTCCCGGGTTCACGCCATTCTGCTGCCTCAGCCTCTCGAGTAGCTGGGACTACAGTCGCCTGCCACCACGCCTGGCCAACTTTTTTGTATTTTTTAGTAGAGATGTGGTTTCACCGTGTTAGCCAGGATGGTCTCGATCTCCTGACCTCGTGATCCACTCGCCTCGGCCTCCCAAAGTGATGGGATTACAGGCGTGGGCCACCGCGCCCGGCCTACACCTGGCTAATTTTGTTGTATTTTTTGTAGAGACAAGGTTTCGCCGTGTTGGCCAGGCTGGTCTCGAACACCTGGGCTCAGGCGATCCACCTGCCCCAGCCTCCGAAAGTGCTGAGATTATAGGCATGAACCACTGCGCCCAGCCTAGACCGTTTTCTAAAGCAATCCCATGCCTACAACCTAGAGCTTTCAGAGGCTGATGTGGGAGGATCACTTGCCCCCAGGAGTTCTAGAACAGCCTGAGCAACATAACGAGACCCCCATCTCTACAAAAAATAAAAAGTTAGCCATGGTAATGTGCACCTGTAGTCGCAGCTACTCAGGAAGCTGATGTGGAAGAATCACTTAAACCCAGGAATTCAGGTTACAGTGAGCCGTGATCACACCACTGCACTCCAGTCTGTGCAACAAAATGAGACCTTGTCTCTAAAAAAAACACAAAAGAAAAAGAAGGAAGAAACTTATTTAAAAAAAAATAATAAGGCCGGGCATGGTGGCTCACGCCTGTAATCCCAGCACTTTGGGAGGCAGAGGCAGGCGGATCACCTGAGGTTGGGAGCTCAAGACCAGCCTGACCAACATGGAGAAACCCTGTCTCTACTAAAAATACAAAATTAGCCAGGTGTGGTGGTGCATGCCAGTAATCCCAGCTACTCAGGAAGCTGAGGCAGGAGAATCGCTTGAACCCAGGAGGCGGAGGTTGCCGTGAGCCAAGACCACGCCATTGCATTCCAGCCTGGGCAACAAGAGTGAAAGTCTGTCTCAAAATAATAATAATAATAATAATAATAATAATAATACAATGACATTATTTTACCGTCCCACCAGCAATGTATAAGGATTACAATTTCTCTGAATCTTCGACGACACTTGTTATTTTCTTGTTTTTTGTTTTTTTTATTTGTTTGTTCTTTGTTTTTTGTTTTTTTGAGATGGAGTTTCACTCTGTCACTCAGGCTGGAGTGCAGTGGCACGATATCGGCCCGCTGCAACCTCCACTTCCTAGGTTCAAGTGATTCTCCTGCCTCAGTCCCCCAAGTAGCTGGGATTACAGGCGCATGCCACCATGCCCAGCTAATTTTTGTATTTTTAGTAAAGATGGGGTTTTGCCATGTAGGCCAGGCTGGTCTCGAACTCCTGACCTCAGGTGATCTGCCTGCCTCAGCGTCCCAAAGTGCTGGGATTAGAGGTATGAGTCACTGCCCCTGGGCCTATTTTCTGACTTTTCTTGTGGCCATACTAGAAGACGTGAAGTGGTGTCTAATTGTGGTTTGGATAGTTATTACCAGCTGGGTGTGGTGGTTCACATCTGTAATCCCAGCAGTTTGGGAGGCACAGGAGGGAGGATTGCTTGAAGCCAGGAGTTCAAGACCAGCCTGGGCAACAAAGTGAGATCCCATTTCTAAAAAGAAAAAGAAAACATTAGCCAGGCCTGGTGGTGTAGTGGTGGGCCTCTGCAGTCTCAGCTACTCTTAAGGCTGAGGCAGGGAGGATCGCTTAAGCCCAGGAGTTCAAGGCTGCGGTGAGACATGTTCACGTTACTGCATTCCAGTGTGGACGACAGAGCTAGATCCTATCTAAAAAAAAATAGAAACAGGCTGGGCACGGTGGCTCATGCCTGTAATCCCAGCACTTTGGGAGGCCGAGGCGGGTGGATCAGGAGGTCAGGTGATCAAGACCATCCTGGCTAACATGGTGAAACTCCATCTCTACTAAAAATACAAAAAATTAGCCAGGCATAGTGGTCGGCACCTGTAGTCCCAGCTACTCAGGAGGCTGAGGCAGAAGAATGGCGTGAACCCGGGAGGCAGAGCTTGCAGTGAGCGGAGATGGCGCCACTGCACTCCAGCCTGGGTGACAGAGCGAGACTCTGTCTCAAAAAAAAAAAAAAAATAGAAACAGGCCGGGCATGGTGGCTCATGCCTGTAATCCCAGCAATTTGGGAGGCCAAGGTGGGTGGATTACCTGAGGTGAGGAGTTCAAGACCAGCCTGACCAATATGATGAAACCCTGTCTCTACTAAAAATACAAAATTAGCTGGGCGTGGTGGCACATGCCTGTAATCCTAGATACTTAGGAGGCTGAGGCAGGAGAATCGCTTGAACCCGGGAGGCAGAGATTGCAGTGAGCTGAGATCACGCCGCTGCACTCCAGCCTGGCGACAAGAGCGAAATTCCATCTCTATTGATCACACCACCCACAGTGCAGTCCATCTTCCTTTTCTTTCTTTTTTTTTGGGGGGGTGGGGGTTGTCTCACTCTGTCGCCCAGGCTAGAGTGCAGTGGAACACAGTTTATTGCAGCCTTGACCTTCTGGGCTCAAGTGATCATCTTCCGTTAACCTCCCAAGTAGCTGGGATCACAGGCATGCAACACCATGGCCAGCTAATTTTTTCATTTTTAGTTTTTGTAGAAATGGGGTCTCCACATGTTACCCAGGCTGGTCTCGATCTCCTAGGCTCAAGTAATTCACCCACCTTGGCCTACCAAAGTGTTGGGATTACAGGCATGAGCTCGCTATGTTACCCAGGCTGGTCTTGAACTCCTGGCTTCAAGGGATCCTCCAACCTCGCCCTCCCAGAATGTTGGGATTACAGGTGTGAGCTATCATGCCTGGCAAACAGCATACATTCTTTTTATTGCTTTAATAAAAATGTAATTTTATTTCCCTTTGAAGGATACCATTGAGAAGTATAATTACTATGATGTATAATTTGTCCACCTAGGGGTACTTGCTTTTTTTTCCTTTACTTGACTTTTTTTTTTTTTTTGAGCCAGAGTCTCACTCTGTTGCCCAGGCTGAAGTGCAGTGGCGCAATCTTGCTTCACTGCAACCTCCTCCTCCTGGGCTCAAGCGATCCTCCTGCCTCAGCCTCCCGAGTAGCTGGGACTACAGGCGCCTGCCACTAGGCCAGGCTAATTTTCCTTTTTCTTTTCTTTTCTTTTTTGAGACAGATTCTTGCTCTGTCACCTGGGCTGGGTGCAGTGGCACAGTCTAGGCTCTCTGCAACCGCTGCCTCCTGGGTTCAAGCCATTCTCCTGCCTCAGCCTCCCCAGTAGCTGGGATTACAGGCGTGTACCATCATGCCCGGCTAATTTTTGTATTTTTAGTAGAGACAGGGTTTCACCATATTGGCCAGGCTGGTCTCGAACTCCTGACCTCGTGATCCGCCCACCTTGACCTCCCAAAGTGCTGGGATTACAGATGTGAGCCACCGCACTGGGCCCTAATTTTGTATTTTTAGTAGAGAACAGGTTTCACCATGTTGGCCAGGCTGGTCTCGAACTCCTGACTTCAAGTGATCTGCCTGCCTTGGCCTCCCAAAGTGCCGGGATTACAGGCATGAGCCACTGCACCCAGCCTCCAGTGTCTGGGAATGTGCCGTTTGTCCTACCAGGAATACATTTCTTTACTTTCTTTTTTTGGCTAACTTCTACTCATCCATTAGATTCCGTGATAGACATTTCTAGCATAGACGACAATCCATTGAATGAAAAACTGCCGTTTGCAGATAGCTTGCTCTCCTGACTAATTCTGACCATTGAAGTGGGAGTGAGGTGACATACATTATTCTATATGTCTTTCAGTTCTGAACAGAGGCATCCAAAAACTTATGCATGGCTCTCCTGTCTGCCTCTTGCTCCTCTGTGATAACTGAAGCAGAGAGTTTCAGATAGTGCAGCCACAAGATGATGGGAGACTTGTCATCTTGGGCTCCTGAATGACTGGGTGGAGCTGAGCATCTGCCAGCCCATATAGGATGAAGAGCCTGAGGGAGAAGTCAACTTTGATTGTGTTAAACCACTGAGCTTTGGGCTTGTTTGTTACTGCAGCAAATCTTGACCTATTTTGACTAATACAGAACCCAACTTAAATGTGGTTTCCCCAGAGAAGTCCTCCTGGATCACAGCCCCCAGAATCAGTTTCTTCCCCTTTTGTAAGCTTGTATGTTCCTACTTGATTATTATTGCAAACATAACTGTGTAATTATTTGTGTAATGAGTTCGTCATCTGTCTGCTCCACCCCATCTCCAAAACCCCACGGGGAGACAACAGTGTGGATTTTCCATTGCTGCAGCCCGGACTCAAAATAGTGTCTGGTGCATAGTAGGTACCCTGGATACATTTGTTGAATGAAAGAGTTTTGTGGTGGGGCATGGTGGCTCATGCCTGTAATCCCAGAACTTTGGGAGGCTGAGGCAGGCTGATCACGAGGTCAGGAGTTCGAGACCAGCCTGGCCAATATGGTGAAACCCCGTCTCTACTAAAAATACAAAGTTAGCTGGGCATGGTGGCACGTGCCTGTAGTCCCAGCTACTCGGGAGGCTGAGGCAGGAGAATCGCTTGAACCCGGGAGATGGAGGTTGCAGTGAGCCGAGATCATGCAACTGCACTCCAGCCTGGGGAACAGAGTGAGACTCCATCTCAAAAAAAAAAAAAAGAAAAGAGAGAGAGTTTTGCATCCTTTCAGCCAAAGGCAACAAGGCCAGGCACAGTGACTCATGCCTGTAATCCCAGCACTTAGGGAGGCCAAGGTGGGCCGATCATCTGAGGTCAGGAGTTCAAGACCAGCCTGGCCAACATGGCGAAACCCCGTCTCTACTAATAGTACAAAAATTAGCCTGAGCATGGTGGTGCAAGCCTGTAATCCCAGCTACTCAGGAGGCTGAGGCAGGGGAATCACTTGAACACTGGAGGTGGAGGTTGCAGTGAGCCGAGATCACGCCACTGTACTCCGGCCTAGGCAACAGAGTAAGACTCTGTCTCAAAAAAAAAAAAAAAAAAAAAAAAAAAAAAGGCAGCAATTAGCAGGACTCATTTCTACAACATCATTCATGTAACCCACAGGGTAATGGATGCATGAGAGGTGGGACTGGATGGCCCCAAGAAACCGGGGAAGTTTGACAAGGAACATGATCTATCGTGAGAAAGTACCTATCCACATAGTTAACGTTTTCTTTAAGACTGTAATTTGTTCCAACAACTGCTCTGCCTGGGAGGCATTTCCGGGCATGATTTATTTCACTAAGAGGCATGGGAACTGGGTGGAGATGCATGGAAACATTTTTTGAATAGTTGAGAGGCCCAGGATAAAATTCATGCACAGACGCCACAGTGCAGTCAGTAGAAGGAAATGTTATCTTATTGGGTTCTACTCAAGGGCTGTCTTGAGTCAGTGCTCTAATGCCACCATACTGATTTGTTTTCTCAACTCTATTAAGGAATACTTGACATGTAATAAGCTGCACATACTTAAAATATTCCGTAGCAGAACATGGGGGCACATGCCTGTAATCCTTGCGCTCGGGAGGCTGAGGAGGGAGGATCACTTGAGCCCAGGAGTTTGAGGCTGCAATGAGCTGTGGTGGCGCCATTGCACTCCAGCCTGGGTGACAGAGTGAGACGATAACAAAAATAAAATAAATTAGCTGGCCGGGTGCGGTGGCTCATGCCTGTAACCCACACGTGTAATCCCAGCACTTTGAAAGGCCAAGGCAGGTGGATTGCCTGAGCTCAGGAGTTCGAGACTAGCCCGGGCAACACGGTGAAACCCCATCTCTACTAAAAATACAAAAAATTAGCCAGGTGTGGCAGTGTGCGCCTGTAGTCCCAGCTACTTGGGAGGCTGAGGCAGGAGAAGTACTTGAACCCAGGAGGCAGAGGTTGCAGTGAGCGGAGATCGTGCCACTGCACTCCAGCCTGGACAACAGAGTGAGATTCCGTCTCAAAAAATAAAAATAAAAAATAAAATAAATTAGCTGGGTGTGGTGGTGCATGACTATAATCCCAGCTACTGGGGGACGCTGTGGCAGGAGAATCGGGAGAATCGCTTGAACCGGGAGGCGGAGGTTGCAGTGAGCCGAGATCACAGCACTGCATTCCAGCCTGGGTGGCAGAGCAAGACTCCGCCTCAAAAATAAATAAATAAAATAAAATAATCTAGTTCCTGTATATCTTCTCCAACACTTGTTAAGGTCAGTGTTTCTCATTTTAGAGGTTCTAGAGGATTTTGGGGAGTATCTGATTTCCATGTTATTTTGAATTTTCTTGATGGCTAATGATGTTCAGATTCTTTTTTTTTTTCTTTTTTTTCCCACAGAACCATCAAGTGCAACTTTTTTTTTCTTTTTATAGAGACAGAGTTTCACTATGTTGCGCAGGCTGGTCTTCAACTCCTGGCCTCAAGCAATCCTCCCACCTCGGCCTCCCAAAATGCTGGGATTACAGGTGTGAGCTACCATGCCGGTCTTTTTTTTTTCTTAATAGAGACCAGGTCTCACTCTGTCACCCAGGCTAGAGTTAGTGGCACGATCTAAGCTTGTCACAACCTCCGGCTCCTGGGCTGAAGTGATCTTCCCACCTCAGCCTCACAAGTAGCTAAGACCAGAGACATGTGCCATCAAGCCCACCCATTTCTTTTATTTTTATTTTTGTAGAGACAGGGTCTCCCTATGTTGCCCAGGTTGGTCTCAAACTCGAACTCCTGGGCTCAAGCAATTCTCCTGCCTCAGCATCCCAAGTGCTGGGATTACAGTCATGAGCCACCGTGCCTGGCCATAATGGATATTCTTTTTTTTTGAGACAGGGTCTCTCTCTCTCTGGTACCCAGGCTGGAGTGGAGTGCAGTGGCGCACTCACAGCTCACTGCAGCCTCCACCTCCTGGGCTCAATCCTCCCACCTCAGCCTCTGAAGTAGCAAGGACTACAGATGAGTGCTACCCTGCCCAGCTTTTTTTTTTTTTTTTTTTTTTTTTTTGTAGAGACCATGGTCTCACTATATTGCCCAGGCTGGTCTCAATCTCCTTGGCTCAAGTAATCCTCCTGCCCTGGCCTTCCGAAGTCCTGGGATTACAAGTGTGAGACACTGCACTCGGCTGAGAGTTTTGTTCTTATGGCCGACTTACAGATTCACAAGCAATGACACAGCTGATTAGGAATGACGGCATGTGTGATCAGGTGGACCTGAGAACACACAAAGGGCGACTTGCCCAAGCTGGAGGTCAAGATAGGCCTCTGAGCTGTGGGTGGGCAAGCTGAGGCCTGCTGGAGAAGAGGGAAAGAAACCGACTCCATTCATTTCCAGGCTTGCAGTAATTAATTAGCACAAACTAGGTGGTTTAAAACAGACATGTATTCTCTCACAGCTCTGGAAGCTAGAAGTCCAAAGTCAAGGTTGGACTCAGAGCTATGCCCTGTCTGAAGGCTCTAGAGGGGAATTCACAGTTGGGTCCTTCCTAGCTTCCCATGGGCTTTTTGTTTGTTTGTTTGTTTTTGAGATGGAGTTTCGCTCTTGTTGCCCACGCTGGAGTGCAATGGCAGAATTTTGTCTCACTGCAACCTCCACCTCCTGGGTTCAAGCGATTCTCCTGCCTCAGCCTCCTTAGTGCAGGTGCCTGCCACCACGCTCAGCTAATTTTTGTAGTTTTAGTGGACATAGGGTTTTGCTATATTGGCCAGTCTGGTCTCGAACTCCTGGCCTCAAGTGATCCGCCCACCTCAGCCTGCCAAAGTACTGGGATTACAGGCGTGAGCCACCGTGCCCCACTGATTTGACAAAAAATTTTTAAAATTAGCCAGGCATGGTGGTGTGCTCCTGTAGTCCCAGCTACTCTGGAGGCTGAGGCAGGAGGATAGCTTGATTCTTGTAGTTGGAGGCTGCAGGGAGCTATGATTACACCACTGCACTCCTGAGCCACAGAGCGAGATCGAGTCTCTAAAAATTAGTCAATCAATCTGCAAAGGCCCTATTTCCAAATAAGGGCACATCCACAGATACCTGGGGTTAAGACTTCCACATGAATATTTCGAGGACAGAGAATTCAACCCATAATCCAGGCTGACCTGTGGCAGTGACAGTTATTTGGTATCCAAAGTGTGGCTACGAGTTCAATCTTGGAAAGCCTGGGACAGCCCAGCCAGGGGGTTCCTGAGGTGCAGGTGCGTGGTGACTGGCTTGTTTAAGGGCACGAATCTTGCAGGAGCAGAAGGAGGAAGACAGGAGGAAGGGAAGAAATTGTTGAGAGACCTGGGTCAGTCTCACCAGACTGAGTGCAGAAGCCGAAGACCGCTGGCCCCTACACTGGGCTCAAAGTGGTCAACTCCATGGCCAGGGGCGATAGCTCACACCTGTAATCCTAGCACTTTGGGAGGCTGAGGCAGGTGGATCACATGAGGTTAGGAGTTTGAGACCAGCCTGGCCAATGTGGTGAAACAGTCTCTACTAAAAATGTAAAAATTAGCCGGGCATGGTGGCACACGCCTGTAATCCCAGCTACTAGACAGGCTGAGGCAGAAGAATCGTTTGAACCCAGGAGGCAGAGGTTGCAATGAGCCGAGATTATGCCACTGCAATCCAGCCTGGGCAACAAGACCAAAACTCCAACTCAAAAAAAAAAAAAAGTGGTCAACTCCAACAGAACATGGTGGTGTGTGCCCATGGTCCCCGCTACTCGGGAGGTTGAGGCAGGATCGTTTGAGCCCAGGAGGTCAAGGCTGCAGTGACTACTGATTGCACTACTGCACTCCAGCCTGGGTGACAGAGACTCTGTCTCAAAAATAATAATATGACTGGGTGCAGTGGCTCACGCCTGTAATCCCAGCACTTTGGGAGGCTAAGGCAAGCAGATCACTTGAGCCCAGGCATTTGAGACCAGCCTAGGCAACATGGAGAAACTCTGTCTCTACTAAAAATACAAAAAATAGCAGGACGTGGTGGTGCACGCCTGTAGTTCCAGCTACTTGAGAGGCTCACTGCAAGCTCCGCCTCCTGGGTTCACGCCATTCTCCTGCCTCAGCCTCTCCGAGTAGCTGGGACTACAGGCGCCCGCCACCACGCCCGGCTAATTTTTTTTTTTTTTTTGTATTTTTAGTAGAGACGGGGTTTCACTGTGGTCTCGATCTCCTGACCTCGTGATCCGCCCACCTCGGCCTCCTAAAGTGCTGGGATTACAAGCGTGAGCCACCGCGCCCGGCCTGTTTTTGTTTTTATTTGTATTTTTTTTTTTAAAACAGAGTCTCAATCCCGTCGCCCAGGCTAGACTGCAGTGGAGCAATCTCAGCTCATTGCAACCTCCACCTCCCGGGCTCAAGCAATTCTACTGCCTTAGCCCCTCAAATAGCTGGGACTACAGGTGCCTGCCACTACACCCAGCTGATTTATGTATTTTTATCAGAGACAGGGTTTCATCACGTTGTCTAGGCTGGTCTCGAATTCCTGACCTCAAGTGATCTGCCCGCCTCGGCCCCCCAAAGTGCTAGGATTACAGGTGTGAGCCACAGCCCCCGGACTCTTCTCCAGATTTTTTGGTATGATGGAATTTGTTTATAAAAATACCTTTCTAAGCTGAGTGCGGTGGTATGTACCTGTAATCCCAGCTACTCAGGAAGCTGAAGTCGGAGGATTCTTTGAGCTCAGGAGTTAGAGACCAGCTAGGGCAACACAGCAAGACCCTGTCTCAAAAAAAATAAAAATAAAAATAAAAACCAGCTAGGTCCTTCTAGCTGTTTGTGGATTTGAGGAGTCAGACGTAGCAGCTAAGAGACCAGGGACTGGGATGATGGATGCTGGACCGAGGAGGGCAGTGGTGGGAATAATAAGAAGAAGAACAGTCATAATTCACACTGACATTGTGGAGACCACATGCCTGGCACTGTTCTAAGCATTTTGCATATTCACTTCATCCTTCTCCCAAACACTAGAAGGGAGGCAGTATCACTACCCCATTTGGCAGATAAAGAAACTAAGGCAGTGGCCAGGCACCGTGACTCACCCCTGTAATCCTAACACTTTGAGAGGCTCAGGCAGGAGGATCACTTGTGCCCAGGGATTTGAGGCTGCAGGGAGCAATGATTGCACCATCACACTTCAGCCTGGGCAACAGAGTGAGACCCCATCTCTCAAAGAAAAAGGAACTGAGGCAGAGAGTGGCGAGGTCACTTATCTGAGCCATCTGGCTGCAGAGTCTGTACTGAGTGCAGCATCCAAAGACCCCTGGCCCTACACTGGGCTCAAAGTGGTCAATTCCAATGGAATGCGGTTGTGTGTGCCCATGGTCCCAGCGACTTAGGAGGCTCAGGCAGGAGGATCACTTGAGCCCAGGAGGTCAAGGCTGCCGTGAGTCCTGATTGTACCACTGAACTCCAGCCTGGGTGACAGAGTGAGACTCTGTCTCGAAAATAATACACCTGGGCACAGTGGTTCATGCCTGTAATCCCAGCACTTTGAGAGGCTGAGGAGGGCAGATACCCTGAGGTCAGGAGTTCAAGACTAGCCTGGCCAACATGGCAAAACCTGTCTCTACTAAAAATACAAAAAATTAGCTGGGTGTGGTGGCGGGCACCTGTAATCCCAACTACTCGGGAGGCTGAGGCAGGAGAATCACTTGAATCCATGAGGTCGAGGTTGCAGTGGGCCGAGATCGCGACATTGTACTCCAGCCGGGGCAACAGAGTGAGACTCTGTCTCAAAAAAAAAAAAAAAAAAAAAAAAAAGGGAATTGGGGTTGGATGTGATCTTGAGGGTGGGGCCCTCATGATGGAATTAGTGCCCTTACAAAAAGAAGAAGATACATGAGACTTTCTGTCTCTCCATGTGCCTGCACCAAAAAAAATGGCGTGTGAGGGCTGGGCACAGTGGCTCATGCCTGTAATACAAGCACTTTGGGAGGCCAAGTGGGAGGATCGCTTGTGCTCAGGAGTTTGAGACCAGCCTGGCCAACATGGCAAAAAGATACAAAAATGAGTCGGGCATGGTGGCATGTGGCTGTAGTCCCAGCTACTCGAGAGGCTGAGGTGGAGGATCTGCTTGAGACCAGGATGTCTTTTTTTTTTTAATTTTTTTTTTTTTGAGACAGAGTCTCACTCTGTTGCCCAGGCTGGAGTGCAGTAGGGTGATCTCCGCTCACTGCAAGCTCCGCCTCCCGGGTTCACGCCATTCTCCTGCCTCAGCCTCCTGAGTAGCTGGGACTATAGGCGCCCGCCACCACACCCGGCTAATTTTTTGTATTTTTAGTAGAAACGGGGTTTCACCGTGTTAGCCAGGATGGTCTCGATCTCCTGACCTCATGATCTGCCTGCCTTGGCCTCTCAAAGTGCTGGGATTACAGGTGTGAGCAACTGAGCCCGGCCGAGACCAGGATGTCAGTGCTGCAGTGAGCCGAGATCATGCCACTGCACTCCAGTACTGGCAACAGAGTGAGACTGTGAGAAAAAAAAAAAAGAAAGGAAGGTATGTGAGAGGATATAAGATAAGAAGAGAATCTCAGCTGGGCGTGGTGACTCACGCCTGTAATCCCAGCACTTTGGGAGGCCAAGCCAGGCAGATCACCTGAGGTCGGGAGTTCGAGACCAGCCTGAGCAACATGGAGAAACCCCATCTCTACCAAAAATACAAAAAATTAGCCAGGTGTGGTGGTGGGTGCCTGTAATCCCAGTTACTCGGGAGGCTGAGGCAGGAGAATCGCTTGAACCCGGGAGGTGGAGGTTGTGGTGAGCCGAGATTGCCATTGCACTCCAGCCTGGGCAAAAAGAGCGAAACTCCATCTAAAAAAAACCAAACAAACAAACAAACAAAAAATAGAAGAGAATCCCACCAAGAACCATGCTGGCAGCCTGATCTGGGACTTTCTAGCCTCTAGAACTGTGAGAAGCAAAGGTGTGTTGTTTCAGTCCCCAAGGCTATGGTATTTGTCACAGCAGCCCAAGGGGACAAAGACAGTAAGGTTATGATAACTACTCCCATGTGGGGGGGGGGGGGAAGGCAGGGAAGAGAAGGAGGCCAAGGATGGAGACGGGGGAGAATTTTGAGAGTGGTAATCATCGTGCAAGGGTGATATCTGAATAAAGACTTGTGGCCGGGCACAGTGTCTCACGTCTGTAATCCCAGTACTTTGGGAAGCCGAGGTGGGCGGATCACTTGAGGTCAGGAGTTCGAGACCAGCCTGGCCAACATGGTGAAACCCCATCTCTACTAAAATTACAAAAATTAGCTGCGTGTGGTGGCACATGCCTCTAATCCCAGCTACTCAGGAGGCAGGAGGATCACTGGTGCCCAGGAGGTCGTGGTTGCAGTGAGTTATGATCGTGCCACTGCACTCCAGCCTGGGCAACAAAGTGAAACCCTGCCAAAAAAAAAAAAAAAAAAAAAAAAGACCTGAAGGAGGTGAGGGAGAGCCATGGTAAGAAATGCGGTCTGGGCAGAGGGAACAGCAAGTGCAAAGACTCTGAGGTGGCATTGGATCTGTTGAGTTTGAGAAAGGGCGCACTTGGCTGGTTGCAGTGGCTCACGCCTGTAATCCCAGCACTTTGGGAGGCCCAGGAGGGCAGATCACCTGAGGTCAGGAATTCAAGACCAGCCTGGTCAACATGGTGAAACTCCGTCTCCACTAAAAATACAAAATTAGCCAGGTGTGGTGGCTCACACCTGTAATCCCAGCTACTCCAGAGGCTGAGGCAGGAGAATTGCTTGAACCTGGGAGGCAGAGGTTGCAGTGAGCTGAGATTGTGCCATTGCACTCCAGCCGGGGCTACAGAGCAAGACTCTGTCTCAAAAAAATAAAATACAATAAATCAATAAATTAATAAATTAATGAAAGAGAAAGGGGTCAATTGTGATTGAAGGCGACTGGGAGGAGAGGGGAAAAAAGGAAAGTCAGGGAGGTGACTGCCCCTTTTGTGCCTTCTCCTTCTTGGATAACACCCTCAATTCAAATCTTTCTTACTTCCTTCAGAGAGCCGAGGACAGAGCCCCGGGGCTGGCCACTAGAGGCCACCCTCTCCATGGCTCACAGGGTCACTGCATTGTCATCATGCAGTTGGCTCTCACTGAGCCCCAACTGTTCCTCAAATACCACTCTAAGCACTTTACATGGATAAGTTCAGCTCATTCCCATACATCTTTATGAGTCAGACGCATTTAAAATTTTTTCCTGGCTGGGTGCAATCGCTTATGCCTGTAATCCCAGCACTTTGGGAGGCCGAGGCTGGCGGATCACCTGAGTCAGGAGTTCGAGACCAGCCTGGCCAACGTGGTGGAACCCTGTCTCTACTAAAAATACAAAAATTAGCTGGGCATGGTGGTGTGCACCCATAATCCCAGCTATTCAGGAGGCTGAGGCAGGAGAATTGCTTGAACCTGAGAGGTGGTGGTTGCAGTGAGCCGAGATCGCACTACTGCACTCCAGCCTGGGCAACAAGAGCGAAACTCCATCTCAAAATAAATACATAAATAAATAAAAATAAAATAAAAAATAAAAATTGTCCCTGGCCAGGTGCGGTGGCTCATGTCTGTCATCCTAGAACTTTGGGAGGCCGAGGCTAATCGTTTCAGCCCAAGAGTTCAAGACTAGCCTGAGCAGCACAGGGAGACTCTACAAAAATTTTAAAAATTAGCCGGGGTGGCAGGCGCGGTGGCCACGCTGTAATCCCAGCACTTGGGAGGCCAAGGTGGGTGGATCATGAGGTCAGGAGATCGAGACCATCCTGGCTAACACGATGAAACCCGTCTCTACTAAAATACAAAAAATAGCCGGGTGGTGGCGGGCACCTGTAGTCCAGCTACTCGGGAGGCTGAGGAGGAATGATGTGAACCAGAGATGGAGCTTGCAGTGAGCGAGATTGCGCCACTGCACTCCAGCCTGGGCGACAGAACGAGACTCTGTCTCAAAAAAAAAAAAAAAAAAAATTAGCCAGGGGTGGTGGCACACACCTGTAGTCCTGGCTACTCAGGTGGCTGAGGCAGAAGACTTGCTTAAGCCTGGGCAGTTGAGACTGCAGTGAGCCATGATCAGGCCACTGCACTGTAGTCTGGATGACAGAGCAAGACCCTGTCTCAACAGCAACAACCAAAATCTGTTTGGGCCTTGCAAGGTTAGAGAAAAAAAATTAAAAAATAAAAATAAAATAAAATATTTTCCTGTAGTCTCAGCTACTTAGGAGGCTGAGGTAGGAGGATCACTTGAGCTAAGGAGTTTCAGGCCAGCCTGGGCAACATAGAGAGAACTTGTTTCTATAAAAAGTTAATTGATTACTTTTTAAAACAAAGGATTTTTTTTCAGCCTTATTGAAGTATAATAGACATATACAAAACCATGCAAATTTTAAGCGTACAATCTGATGAGTTTTCACACCTGTGAAGCCACTATTACAGTCAAGATACTGAATTTATCCACAGCTCCAAAAAATTTCTTCCTGCCTGAGGTGGTGGCTCACGCCTGTAATCCCAGCATTTGGGAGGCTGAGGCGGGAGGATCTCATGAAGCCAGGAGTTTGAGGCCAGCCTAGACAACATAGCAAGACCCCGTATCTACAAATAAAATTTAAAAAATTAACCAGGCATGGTGGCTCCTGTCTGCGGTCCCAGCTACTCTGGAGGCTGAGGTTGGAGGATCAGAGTTGGAGGCTGCAGTGAGCTATGAAAGCGCCACTGCATTCCAGTCTGGACAACAGAGCCAGATCCTGTCTCGACAAAACGAACACTGAAAAAAACTTTCCTGGAGCACTTTATTCATCCCTCCCTCCCGCGCCTGCCTACCCCTGGATTTTTTTCCCTGAGCATAATTCTCATGAAGATTCGTCTATGTTGTTGCGTGTATTCCAGCCCTATTTTGCACATGAGGAAACTGAGGCACAGAGAGGCGTGGCTTGCCCCGGAGGTCACACTAGTCGATTTGGTCCCAGGCCAGGGCGTGTTCTGGGTCGGCAGCCCGCGCAGGTGCGCTCGGGTGGCGGGGCGGGCGCGGCAGGTGCACAGTCAGTCTCACCTAGGCACCTGCCAGGAGGTCAGTCCTGGGCCCTGGGGGGCAGGACTACCGGCGGGGCGAGGGGCGGGGGTTCCCCAGCTCTGCTGCCTCCGATAAGGGCCTGAAGGGGCTGTCGCGCTCCTGGCGGTGTGATAAGAAGGGCGTGGGGAGGCCGCGAGGAGGCGTCGGGGTTTGAGGTCCCCGCCTGGCGACCCGGATCGGGGCAGGAAAGGCGGCTGGGGCGGGGAGAGGGCGGGGCGGGGCAGGGAGAGGGCGGGGAGGGGCGGGGCGTCTGGCTTGGTCACGCCCACCGTCATCCGGGGTCCTGGCCCGCTAAGATGGCGGTGGCTACGGCAGCAGCGGCGGCGGCTGTTGCCGGGCCCGGGACCCTGGGGACGGGGGCCGAGTAGCGCCTTCCCCGGGCCCCGTGAACCGGCTGCGGGTCGCTCTTGGGGGGCAGCGGCCGCAGCCCCCCACCCGGGCCCTCGGTCTGCCCTCCCGGCGCGTCCATGAACTCAGTGTCGCCGGCCGCCGCGCAGTACCGGAGCAGCAGCCCGGAGGACGCGCGCCGCCGGCCCGAGGCCCGCAGGCCGCGGGGTCCCCGAGGCCCAGACCCCAACGGCCTGGGGCCCTCCGGAGCCAGCGGCCCCGCTCTTGGCTCTCCCGGGGCTGGCCGGAGTGAGCCGGACGAAGTGGACAAATTCAAGGCCAAGTTCCTGACAGCCTGGAACAACGTCAAGTACGGTGAGGAGGGGGCCCCGAGATCGTGGGGGTGTCAGGGGCCGTTGAGGAAAACCAGACCCCGGTCCTGCCAGTTATCCCGCCCTTGTTCCCGTCCTGAGTCACCTGTGGGCCCCCTCCCTGCCCGGCCCAGGGTGGACCTGTGGCAGGTCCAATAGACAGTGTTTTCAAGCTCCGCCCATTCCCCTGTGTGACCTTGGGCAAGATCCTTTGCTTCCTGGCTCCTCCGTTTTTGCCCCTCTCTGTAAAATGGGTACAATAATCAGAACTGCCTTCCTTCATCCTGAATTGATGGTGGACACTCCTGTGGCTGTCACTGGGGGCCCCACCTCCGACTTAGAGGGCTATTGCACGGAATCCCCAGAGCCATCCCGGAGATAGGAACTAGGATCGTGCCCATTTCACAGATGGGGGAATGGAAGCGCTGTTGCTGTCATGCAAGTGCTTCATCTCGCTGGGCGCTGCCCCTACGTCTCCCCAGGTTGGGTGGTTAAAAGCCGGACCAGCTTTAGCAAGATCTCCAGCATCCACCTCTGTGGCCGCCGCTACCGTTTCGAGGGCGAGGGTGAGCTGGTGGTTGGGACCAGGGTTGGGGGAGGCCTCTCCACGCCCGCCCAAGTGTCCCTGGTGGCAGCTGACAGACCCGCTCTTGTAGGTGACATACAGCGTTTCCAACGGGACTTTGTGTCCCGCCTGTGGCTCACATACCGCCGGGACTTCCCGCCCCTTCCTGGGAGCTGCCTGACCTCGGACTGTGGCTGGGGGTGCATGTTACGCAGTGGCCAGATGATGCTGGCACAGGGCCTGCTGCTGCATTTCCTGCCCAGAGGTGAGCCATGGGGGGGAAGGGGTGCACTAGGAGTACAGGGTCAACCGCCATATCAGCAGTATTAGAATTACTTGCAAACTAAGAGTTCAAAGTCACGTTAGAATTGTGTGTCAAGTAAATTTTGGAGAGATGAGAGTTGTTTGTAAGAGTTTCAGCCGGGGTTGGAAACGGTGGCTCATGCCTGTAATCCTAGCACTTTGGGAGGCTGAGGCGGATGGATCCCTTGAGGTCAGGAGTTCAAGACCAGCCTGGCCAATATGATGAAACCCCATCTCTACTAAAAATACAAAAATTAGCCGGTTGTGGTGGCACACGCCTGTAATTCCAGCTACTCCAGAGGCTGAGGTGGGAGAATCGCTTGAACCCAGAAGGCAGAGGTTGCAGCGAGCCAAGATCGCGCCACTGCACTCCAGCCTGGGCAACAGAGGGAGACTCTGTGTCAAAACAAAACAAAAAAAGTTTCACCGGGCACGGTGGCTCATGCCTGTAATCCCAGCACTTTGGGAGGCTGAGGCTGGTGGATCATGAGGTCAGGAGTTCAAGACCAGCCTGGCCAAGATGGTAAAACCCCATTTCTACTAAAAATACAAAAATTAGCTGGGTGTGGTGTCGGGCACCTGTAATTTGGGAAGCTAAAGCAGAGAATTGCTTGAACCAGGGAGGCGGAGGTTGCAGTGAGCCGAGATCCATGCCACTGCACTCCAGCCTGGGCAGCAGAGCGAGACTCAGTCTCAAACAAAAAAGAGTTTTGGCTGGGCACTGTGGTGCATGCTTGTAATCCCAGCTACCTGGGAGGCTGAGGTGGGAGGATTGCTTGTGCCCAGGTGTTCAAGGCTGCAGTGAACTATGATCCTGCCACTGCACTCCAACCTGAGTGACAGAATGAGACTCCAACAATAACAGGTCAAGTGTGGTGGCTTATGCCTGTAATCCCAGCACATTAGGAGGCTGAGGCAGTAGGATCGCTTGAGCACAGGCGTTCGACACCAGCCTAGGCCACATGACAAGGCTCCTGTCTCTACAAAAAAATTTTAAAAATTAGCTGAGTGTGGTGGCATGTGCCTGTGATCCCAACTACTCAGGAGGCTGAGGCAGGAGAATCTGTTGAGCTCAGGATTTAGAGGCTGTAGTGAGCCGTGATTATGCCACTGCACTCCAGTCTCGATGACAGTGAGATCCTGTCTTTATTTATTCATTTTATTTGTTTTTTTTTTTTTTTTGAGACTGAATCTTCCTCCATCATCCTGGCTGAAGTGCAGTGGAGAGATCTTGGCTCACTGCAACCTCTGCCTCCCAGGTTCAAGCGATTCTCCTGCCTCAGCCTCCTGAGTAGCTGGGATTACAGGTGCTCACCACCATGCTTGGCTACTTTTTGTATATTTTTTTAATTAGAGAGGGGGTTTCACCATGTTGGCCAGGCTGGTCTCAAACTCCTGGCCTCAAGTGATCCGCCTGCCTTGGCCTCCCAAAGTGCTGGGATTACAGGCGTGAGCCCCCGCGTCCGGCTGAGATCCTGTCTTTAAGTAACAAAAAGTAAATAATAAGGATAAGTTTCAGGAATATGTAAATTCTGTTGGATTACGGGGTTCAGGAGCATTCGCATTGTGTGCGGTGCATGTGTAGATGGGACCTCTGCCCCCCCACACACTAGCACTGTTTGACTATGTGCTCCATTCCACCAGACTGGACATGGGCCGAGGGCACGGGCCTGGGCCCCCCTGAGCTGTCAGGGTCAGCCTCTCCCAGCCGGTACCATGGGCCTGCCCGCTGGATGCCCCCACGCTGGGCCCAGGGTGCCCCTGAGCTGGAGCAGGAACGCCGGCACCGGCAGATTGTGTCCTGGTTCGCCGACCACCCCCGGGCCCCCTTTGGCCTACACCGGCTGGTGGAGCTTGGGCAGAGCTCAGGCAAGAAGGCAGGTGACTGGTATGGGCCATCGCTGGTGGCACACATCCTCAGGTGAGGGCCGCTGCAGGGATCACGGGAGTTGCTGGGTACCTGCAGGCACTCAGGCCTTCCCTCCTGCCCCCAGGAAAGCCGTGGAAAGCTGCTCCGAGGTCACCCGCCTGGTGGTGTACGTTTCTCAGGACTGCACAGGTAAGGGACTGGGAGCCAAGATCATGGGGGTCCCACCCTAAGCCAGACTCTGCCTCACTTGATTCTTAGAGTGCATCTTCCTCAGAGACTGGAACAAGTTCTGGGGCAGAGGGACACTGGGGAAGGATGCAAGGCCCGTGCAGTGGGAGATAGTCCCTCTTCTCCATCTCTCCCTCTGGAACAAGAAGCTTCACGGGCTTCTCCTTGAGTGATAGAATAGAGACATAAGGCCAGGTGTGGTGGCACATACTGTAGTCCCAGCTACCCAGGAGGCTGAGGTGGGAGGATGCTTGAGCCCAGGAGTTCGAGGTTACAATGAGCTGTGATTATACCATTGCACTCCAGCCTGGGCGACAGAGTAGGATCCTGTTGTAAAATTAAAAAAAAAGAAAGAGGCCAGGCGCAGTGGCTCACGCCTGTAATCGCAGCACTTTGGGAGGCCAAGGCGGGTGGATCACCTGAGGTCAGGTCACTCCGTCACCCAGGCTTGAGTGCAGTGGCATGATCTCGGCTCACTGCAACTTCCGCCTCCCGGGTTCAAGCGATTCTCCTGCCTCAGCCTCCCGAGTAGCTGGGATTACAGGCACACACCCACCATACCAGGCTAATTTTTCTGTTTTTAGTAGAGACGGAGTTTCACCATGTTGACAAGGCCAGTCTTGAACTCCCGACCTCAGGTGATCCGCCCATCTTGGCCTCCCAAAGTGCTGGAATTACAAGCTTGAGCCACTGTGCCCAGCCCCTGTAAATTTTTTTTTTTTTTTTTTTTTTGAGACAGAGTCTCACTCTATCACCCAGGCTGGAGTGCAGTGGCACAATATTGGCTCACTGCAACCTCCGCCTCCTGGGTTCAAGTGATTCTCCTGCCTCAGCCTCCCAAGTAGCTGGGACTACAGGCGCATGCCACCATGCCCAGCTAATTTTTTTTGTATTTTTAGTAGAGACGGGGTTTCACTGTGTTAGCCAAGATGGTCTCGATCTCCTGACCTCGTGATCCGTCTCCCTCGGCCTCCCAAAGCTCTGGGATTACAAGCGTGAGCCACCATGCCCAGCCACCTCTGTAAATTTTTTATGCAAAATTGTAGGTGTTTGGGACAAGGTTCGATTTTCAGAGAACCGTATCTCCAAAATGGGTCTAATCTACTTCTCTAGGAGCACGAAATGGGCTTACGTAGCTGCAAGGCAGGGGGCAGGAGAATGGGCCCAAGTAAACGGGACTGGAGGAGGAGGGACACACCAGGATGTTTGGTTTAGGGGCCGAGTGCCCAGTGCTCCAGTTTCTGTATTGGCAAACCGAGGCATGGAGTCACTGAGGACCTGTCAGGCATGGGGCTGGGGAGGAGCTTGAGAGAACAGTGTCTACCTCTCCCTGCTGTATATACTTTTGGTCTACATTCCAGGGCCTCAGTTGCCCACTCTGTAAAATGGGGATGTCCACATCTGCCTGGAGGTCCTGGGATTTTCGGAGGGTGTTTGGGGGGCACTACAACAATGATTTTGGTTAGTGATGACAGTGTTGCCCACTGAGAAATTGCAGGGTTGAGGTTGAGCCCCTGGGGTTAGAGGGCCACGCTGGGGCTTGAAGGGTGGCAAGAAGGTGACCTGCTGCCGTCCCGTCCCTCCAGTGTACAAGGCGGATGTGGCACGCCTGGTGGCCAGGCCAGACCCCACAGCCGAGTGGAAGTCTGTGGTCATCCTGGTGCCCGTGCGACTGGGTGGCGAGACTCTCAACCCCGTGTATGTGCCCTGCGTGAAGGTAGGTTCAGCCGAATTCTAGGACGCTTCCACCTGGGAGCCCTCCAGACTTGTTTAGTTTGGGTTAGGGCTGCTGTTTATGCAGCCCTCATCCCTTCTTTTTTTTTTTTTTTTTTTTGAGACAGAGTTTCGCTCTTGTTGCCCAGGCTGGAATGCAATAATGTGATCTCAGCTCACTGCAACCTCCACCTCCTGGGTTCAGGCGATTCTCTTGCCTCAGCCTCCCAAGTAGTTAGGATTACAGACATGCACCACCACGCCCACCTAATTTTGTACTTTTAGTAGAGACAGGGTTTCACCATTTTGGTCAGGCTGATCTTGAACTCCTGACCTCAGGTCATCTGCCCTCCTCGGCCTTCCAAAGTGCTGGGATTACAGATGTGAGCCACTGCACCGGCCATCCCTTTTTTTTTTTTTTTTTTTTTTTTTGAGACAGAGTCTTGCTCTTTCGCCCAGGCTGGAGTGCAGTGGCACAATCTTGGCTCATTGCAACCTCCGCCTCCCGAGTTTAAGCAATTCTCCTGTCTCAGTCTCCCAGGTAGCTGGGACTACAGGCACGTGCCACCATGCCCGGCTAACTTTTGCATTTTTAGTAGAGACGGGGTTTTGCCACGCTGGTCTCGAACTCCTGACCTTGGGTGATCCACCCGCCTTAGCCTCCCAAAGTGCTGGGATTAGAGGCGTGAGCCACTGCGCCTGGCCCATCCCTTCTTTTTTTATACTGTGGAGCACCTGCTATGTGTGCTCCCCACTGTCCCGACTGCTGGGGATTCAGAGGGGAACAGAACAGGCAGGAATTCTGAGTGTGCCCACTGGGAGCAGACGTTCTGATGGGAGGATGCTCAGCAGTGGCTCTGTAACCACAGTGGCATCACTGCTTGGAATGAAGCCAGGCACAGTGGCTCATGCTTGTAATCCCAGCACTTTGGGAGGCCGAGGCAGGAGGATCGTTTGAGACCAGTCTGGGCAACATAGTGAGACCCCCAACCCCACAATTTTTTTTTGAAAATAGAGTCTCGCTCTCTTGCCCATGCTGGAGTGCAGTGGCACCATCTTGGCTCACTGCAACCTCCGCTTCCCAGGTTCAAGCAAATCTCCTGCCTCAGCCTCCCAAGTAGCTGGGATTACAGGTGCGTGCCACCATGCCTGGCTAATTTTTCTATTTTTAGCAGAGATGGGGTTTCCTCATGTTGGCCAGGCTGGTCTCGAACTCCCGACCTCAGGTGATCCACCCACCTGGGTCTCCCAAAGCATTGGGATTACAGGCATAAGCCACTGCACCCAGACTCTACACAAATTTAAAAAAACAGTAACCCAATGAAGGGCAGATGAGGGTAGCAGCAGAGCCTAGAAAAGCCCCTTTGCAGCCACCAGGCAAATGAGGAGCCAGAGGAGAAGTGCTCCAGGCAAAGAGACCCTGAGGCTGGAAAGTCCCCTACGTATTTGCATCCGAATAAAAGCCAGTTTTCCCAGTGGCCCACAGAGCCTGGCACTATTTGTCCCCACCTTCTTGAGGTCATCCCCCGCCTTGACCTCATATCCTCCTCCCACACTCTGCTCCAGCCACAGGGGCCTCCCCACCTATTTCAGACACTCCTGCCTCAGGGCCTTTGCACTTGCTGCCCCTGCTGCTTGGAGCACTCTTTCAGCCGTAATGCATGTGGCTCCTTTTGTATTTTACTTATTTATTTTTTTTGAGACGGAGTCTTGCTCTGTCACTCAGGCTGGAGTGCAGTGGCGTGATCTCGGCTCACTGCAGGCTCCACCTCCCGGGTTCACACCATTCTCCTGCCTCAGCTTCCTGAGTAGCTGGGACTACAGGCGCCTGCCACCACTCCTGGCTACTTTTTGTATTTTTAGTAGAGATAGGGTTTCACTGTGTTAACCAGGATGGTCTCGATCTCCTGACCTCGTGATCCTCCCGCCTTGGCCTCCCAAAGTGCTGGGATTACAGGTGTGAGCCACCATGCCTGGCTCCTTTTGTATTTCTTATTAGTTATTTAAATATTTGTTCGTTTATTTTACTAATACTCACCATCAAAAGAAATCCTTCAGCTCTTTCCATCATCTCTCAATAGGGCCTATCCTGACTCTCTTATTTATTTATTTATTTATGATTGATTGATTGATTGACTCAGAGTCTCTGTTACCCAGGCTGGAGTGCAGTGGTGCTGTCTCACCTCACTGCAGCCTTGACCTCCCGGGCTCAAGTGATCCTCTCACTTCAGCTCCTGAGTAGCTGGGACTACAGGTGCACGTACCACCACACTCAGCTCTTTTTTTTCTTTTTTTTTTGTAGAGACAGGGTCACACCATGTTGCCCAGGCTGGTCTTGAACTCCTGGGCTCAAGTGATCCTCCTACTTCAGCCTCTCAAAGTATTGAGATTACAGACATGAGCCACTGCTTGGCTCCTGTTTTAAAATATTTTTTTGCATGGGGGTGGTTTTCCAGTGAGAACCAGAAAACCTATGAGACAAATTCTAAAAGAACTGTAATGTTTGACTTCCTTACTTAAAATCACAAGGCTGCCTTCCCTCTTTTATTCTTTTCCATATAGTTATCACCTCTAACACATGAGATAAATCATGTAATTGGCTGGGCATGGTATAAATGGCCCAAGCCTGTAATCCCAGTACTTTGGGAGGCCGAGGCGGGCGGATCACCTGAGGTTAGGAGGAGTTCCAGACCATCCTGGCTAATATGGTGAAACCCCGTTTTTACTAAAAATACAAAAATTAGCTGGGTGTGGTGGCAGGTGCCTGTAATCCCAGCTACTCAGGAGGCTGAGGCAGGAGAACTGCTTGAACTTAGGAGGCGGAGGTTGCGGCGAGCCAAGATCGTGCTACTGCACTCCAGGCTGGGTGACAGAGTGAGACTCTTGTCTCAAAAAAAAAAAAAAAAAAACGTAATCATATCTTCCTTGTTAGTCTCTCACACTAGGATGTCAGCTCCTGAGGGCAAGGGTTTTGTGGTCTTGATCACTGCTGCCCTCCAGAGGCTGGGTTCTCACAGAGGAGGCGTTTGCTAAGCGTTTGTTGAGTGGCTGCCTGACAACACTTGCCTACCCTCTTCCCTGCAGGAGCTCCTGCGCTGCCAGCTGTGCCTGGGCATCATGGGTGGGAAACCGCGACACTCACTGTACTTCATTGGCTACCAAGGTAAGCCCAACCCCCTCTCACTCCCCCCAACCCCCACCACACCCCCACTCACACCTGCACCCCCTGCAGATGACTTCCTGCTGTACCTGGACCCTCACTACTGCCAGCCCACTGTGGATGTCAGCCAGGCCGACTTCCCCCTGGAGGTGAGTGGGAACCCCAGTGTGTGGTTGGGGCTGTGGCAAGTGGGCAGCCGGGGCCTCTGAGCCTCCCTCATCTGTCTGCCCCAGTCCTTCCACTGCACCTCGCCCCGCAAGATGGCCTTCGCCAAGATGGACCCAAGCTGTACTGTGGGCTTCTATGCTGGAGACAGGAAGGAGTTTGAGACACTCTGCTCAGAGCTGACCAGGGTGAGCAAGAGAAAAGCTGGATGGGGTGAGGGGGGCGGTTGGGCAGGGCTGGGGGTGAAAGAGGAACAGAGGCCTCGAGTCCAGCAGACCTGGGGTGCTGCTTCCAGGCTAGGGGTCCTAACCTGGGAAATGTGAAAAACATCCACCTCTGAAAAGGTGGGAACACCAAAGCCAACTGTTAGGTCAAGGCCATCCTGCGAGTTGAGGGCATCATCCCTTGGAGGCAGCTGTATCCAGGGGCTCAAGTGGTGGGAACCCTCCTTGTCTCTTGGCCCTGCTGTCCGACCAGGGCTCTACCCTTATGGGGGCAAGAGATGGCCACCAGCCCTTCTGGGCACCCACCTTCTGGTCACTGGAAAGGAAACGCAGGTTTTGCAGCAAAAATCCCAGGACTGTCAGTCTTTGGCTGAGCTGGGTCACATCCTCATGGCTGAGCCAATCACTGTGGCCAGGGGATGGAAGGTGCTGATTGGCCACTCTGTCCTGGAGAGGTGGTCCTGAGAAGCACCTGCTAAATAAACCTGGGCTAAGGAGTATGGCTTGGCACTGTTTGTGGCTGAGCCTGTCTCCCTCCTCCCGCCAGGTCCTCAGCTCCTCCTCAGCCATGGAGCGGTACCCCATGTTCACCCTGGCCGAGGGCCATGCTCAGGACCACAGCCTGGACGACCTCTGCTCCCAGCTCTCCCAGCCCACACTCCGGCTCCCTCGCACAGGGCGGCTCCTCAGGGCCAAACGCCCCAGCTCTGAGGACTTTGTGTTTTTATAAAGGGAGGGGATGAGGGGAAAGATGCAACACTATTTATTTTTTTATTTATGTCATGTCGGGTGTGGGATCTTGAGCTCTGGCAGTGATGATGGTACTTCCTGTTCTCAGTCCCTCAAGCCCAGCTGCAACCAGTCTGGGGCCATTCAGCCAGGGACAGAGCCCATGCACCTGTCTCCCACCAGTGGGGCCCTCCTGGCAGGGGAGGGAGGGAGGACCCCGGGCACCCCACTCAGGGCCTGACTCACGTACTGTAGTTTGCACTGGACGCCCAGGCCCTCCCTGTCCCAAAGTCCCCTTGGGGGAACTGTGGCTGCTGGGGGCCAATAAAGCTGTGTGACTTGATCGTGGCTGTGACTGGGTGCAGCGTTCTGAGGGGCTGTGGGGTCTGGGAGGTGTGTTGAGGTGAGAGTTCCAAGTCACGGGAAGTTTAAGTCAGCCTCAGTTTCCACATCCATAAAATGGGACGACTTCCTTACCCATAGCTACACGTTTTTTTAACTTTTTTTATTTTTTTCAAGAGACGGTCTTGCTTTGTCGCCCAGGCTGGAGTGCAGTGGTGCAATCATAGCTCACTGTAGCCTCAAACTCCTGGCCTTAAGTGATCTTCCTTCCCCAGCCTCCTGAGTAGCTGAGACTACAGGCATGTGTCACCACATTTTGTAGAGATGGAGTCTCACTATGTTGCCCATGCTGGTCTCCAGTTCCTGGGCTCAAGTGATCCTCTCACCTCAGCCTCCCAAAGTGCTGGGATTACAGGCGTGCCTGGCCAAAGATGAGAGGTTCTCTGCAGCAGATAGTACTTGTGGGTGCGAGACCTGTCCAGGGCTTGATTTGAGGGAAGGAGCCTGAGGCCCCTGCCTGTTCCCTGGTGCTCAGGAGCTGTTCTTGGGCCCCTGTTGTTTCCTCAGCTGCCGGCCCAACTGGCGGAAGTGCAGCCGTTTGGGGTTGAGGCCAAAGGCCTGCAGTCTCTGGCGGCTGAACTCACGTCCACCAAGCATCACAGTGGGGCCCAGCAGCCGTGCCTTCTTGGCCCTCCTCCGCCTCTGGGGGGCTGGCTTCTTGTGGGGTGATACAGGGGCCTCCTCTTCCTGTGCTGGGGGACTCTCCGGCCGGGGCCGCTTCCCGCCAGCCCCATCAAGGGCTGGCAGCTGCCTCTGTGGGCCGGCTTCGTCTCTCTGTGGCTTCCCTGTGGCTTCCGCGGGTGTCTCTGCCCTGAGGGAGAAAAGTCAGGGCTCAGCCCAGGCCTGTCAAGATCAGGCCCATTCCTGAGCACGCATGCCCAATTTTACAGGCGGGGAAAGGAGGGGCATAGTGAAGCGACCAAGGGCCTGCCTGGGATTCAGACCTGGGTCTCAGGCCAAAGCCAGGGCTTTTCTACGGATCCCAAAGGCTAGATTGTGAGGCTGAGGATTCTGGTACTTGTGCCTGGGCCTGCCCTAAGCTAGTCACATCAATTAACTCATTTTAGCTTTTGTTTCCTTAGAGACAGGGTCTTGCTCTGTCACCCAGACTGGAATGCAGTGGCGTTACCACAGCTCACTGCAGCCTCCAACTCCTGGGCTCATGCGATCTTCTCGCTTGAGTCTCCCAAAGTGCTGGGATTACAGGTTGGAGCACACACCTGGCCTCATTTTAGCTTTAAATAAACTGTGTGCTTCTATCACCCCTGCCTTCTAGACTGGGCGAAAGCAATCCTAGTAACAGCTAAGACCTATGGGGCATTTACCATATCTTAATAACTTTACGAGAATTAACTCATTTCATCCTCGGCAACCTGATAAGGCAGAACCGTCTCTATCTCCATCTTAATGAGAAAGAGGCCCAGGAGGGGTAGCAACTTGCCCAACGTCACACAACGATGGTGCCCATGTAGGATTTGAACCCAGGTCTCACAGCGGGGGGCGCTGCATTCCCAAAGTCATGCAGCAAGAGGCTGACAGAGCCAAGACTCAAGCCTGGGCCTGGCAGGCTCCCCACCCATGCTTCCCCAGCCAGCACTGCTTACTCTTCTCGGCAGAGTGACTTGAAGACCTGCCGCTTTTTCCATGAGTTCTGGGCCTTCTGGCTGTACGCCCGCTTGTCCCGCAGCTCCTCCTGCTCTGACCTGCAGTCAGATGCCCCTGTGTTGGGTGCTCTGGGAAGTGCCCAGGGCTGCCTGCCCTGCCCGCAGCACACCTGGCTCCACCCTGCCCCCCTGTGCACGTGGCCCTGCGCCGCCCCATCACCTGTACATGCAGGTCTTCTTCAGGGAGCACCACTGGTTCAGCTCCTTATCGTCAGCAGCGAGGATCTGCGTGGGAAGGGAGAGTGGGGACCTGCTGTGATATTCTCCAGGCAGGGCCTTCCCTGAGCCTAAGTCACATCATTAGTCAAAACGGTAATGCTGCTACCACCCAGCAGGGTTGCCATGATGGCCAGAGACAGATGATCTCTACAGAGGCCAGTGTTTTTTGTAGAGGTCAGCAGATGGGGTAACTGAGGCTCAGAGAACGGATCCTTGCCCTAGGCCACATGGCTGGGAAGTTGGCTGAATTGATTCCAGTTTGAGCCCCAGGGCCCTTGAGCTGTCACCCATACCCGGCCATCCCCAAAGCCTCAGAACGGGCAGGGGTCGCTGCCAACCACCAGGCTTCCTAATTACATATGAGGCTGTCATTCCCAGCCTCCAGACCTGTTTCCAAACCTACTGGAAGGCCATCAGAGGAAGTGAGGGAATGCCGATGGTATAAGCTCAGTACACATCGGCTATTTTTACTGACCATGAAAACGGTCGCATACCTTCAGCCGTCATCAGTCAGGCATAGTAGGTGCCCACAGCCTGCCAGGTGCCACACACTTTGGTCTCATTTCTGTTCCTTCCATAGTCACCAAAGTTGGGGTGTTACCAATTATTGTCTCATTTTACAGATGGGGAGTTGAGGCACAGATGGGGGAATAATTTGTCCAAAGAAACAGCTGGTGAGCAGCCAAGCCAGGGCTTGAACCCACCTGGGCCCTCTGGTTCCAGAGGACACCTAGTCTTTTGTTGAGACAGGGTCTCACTATGTCGCCCAGGCTGGAGTGCAGTGGCAGACTCACAGCTCACAGCAGCCTCAACCTCCCAGACTCAAGCAACCTTCCCGCCTCAGCCTCCCAAGTAGCTAGAACTAGATCTCCTTATGTTGCCCAGGTTAGTCTCAGAACTACTGGGCTCAAGTGATCCTCCCGCCTCAGCCTCCCAGAGTACTGGGATTACAGGTGTGAGCCAGTGTGCCCAGCCCTGCTACCAAGTCTTACCAGCCAGACTGCTGCTGATACATACTGACAGGAATAAAAGTAATATTGGCTGGGCCTGGTGGCTCACACCTGTAATCCCAGCACTTTGGGAGGTTGAGGCAGGCAGATCACATGAGGCCAGGAATTTGGGATCAGCCTGGCCAATATGTTAAAACTCGTCTCTATTAAAAATACAAAAATTAATTGGGCATGATGGTACATGCCTCTAGTTCCAGCTACTCAGGAGGCTAAGACAGGAGAATCATTTGAACCTGGGAGGCGGAGTTTGCAGTGAGCTGAGTTTGCACCACTGCATGCCAGCCTGGGCGACAGAGCAAGACACCATCTCAATCAACCAATCAATCAAAAAATAAACAAAAATAAAAAGTAATATTGGCTGGGTGTGGTGGCTCACACACAGAATCCCGGCACTTTGGGAGGCCAAAGCAGGAAGCTTGTTTAAGCCCAGGGAGTTCAAAACCAGCCTGCACAACATGGTAAAACATCATCTGTGCAAAAAATATTTTTAATTAAAAATAAATTGGCCGGGCACGGTGGCTCATGCTTGTAATCCCAGCACTTTGGGAGGCCAAGGCGGGCGGATCACGAGGTCAGGAGATCGAGACCACAGTGAAACCCCGTCTCTACTAAAAATACAAAAAAAAAAAAAAATTAGCCGGGCGTGGTGGCGGGCGCCTGTAGTCCCAGCTACTCTGAGGCTGAGGCAGGAGAATGGCGTGAACCCGGGAGGCGGAGCTTGCAATGAGCCAAGATCGCGCCACTGCACTCCAGCCTGGGCGACAGAGCGAGACTCCATCTCAAAATAAATAAATTAAATAAATAAATAAAAATAATAAAATAAAAAAATTAAAAAAGTTAATTGGCCATGGTGGCACATGCCTGTAGTCCCAGCTACTTGGGAGGCTGAGGTAGGAGGATCACTTGAACCCAGGAGGTTGGCACCACTGCACTCCAGCCTGGGTAACAGAGCGAGACCATGTCTCAAAAAAAAGAAGTAATATTTACGGGGCATGCCATGGGCGAGGCACTGTTTTAAGCCCCCACCTTGTAGAAGGTAGTAATATTACCTTTGAGGCAAGGTAATGTTATTAGTACTGTCATTAGGACTATTAGCATTTTTCCTTTTTTTTTTTTTTTTTTTTTTTTTTTTGCGCTCTGTCACCCAGGCTGGAGTGCAGTGGTGCAATCTTGGCTCATTGCAACCTCTGCCTCTTGGGTTCAAGCAATTCTCCTGCCTCAGCCTCCCAAGTAGCTGGGACTACAGGCGCCTGCCACCACGCCTGGCTAATTTTGTATTTTTAGTAGAGACGGAGTTTCACCATGTAGGCCAGGCTGGTCTCGAACTCCTGACCTCAGGTGATCCACCCGCCTCGGCCTCCCAAAGTGCTGCGATTACAGATGTGAGCCACCGCACCCAGCCGAATATTATCATTTTCAAGATGAAGAAACAGGCTGCCATGTTGTGGCATTTCTGAGCAACAGAGATCGGGACTCAGGGCCAGCTTCCTACCCCCCTGGCATACCTGGTGCCCTCTGCAGTGTCCCTGCCCGCCCGGGGCCCCTACCTCCTCAGTGCTGAGGCCAAAGTCGCAGGGCACCACGGTGCGGTACTTGAAGCGACAGGGCAGGTCGTCGATGATGTCCTCGTAGTCCAGCCGGTAATACTCATCCAGGTACTCCTCGAATGTCTTGTCCCCTGCTCGAAACAAAGCCAGGCTGCCGGGCTATGCCAGGCCCGTGGAGCCCCCTGCCCACCCATGGCCTGCCCACCTGGGCCTCACCAGGTTCAAACACGGGCTTCTCCTGCCCCACGGCCGCGGCGAAGGGTGACTTGCGCTTCTTCTTGCCCGTCGAGGGGGCCTCGTGCTTTTTCTTCCTCGGCTGGCTGGGGTCATAGTCAGCATCCATCTGCCAGGACGCACAGGTCAGGTACCACCAGCCCTCTATCAGGGCCCCTGGGACTCCCTCAACCCGTTACACCTACGTTGAAGTTGGGGTCCTCACAATGCAGCTCCTGCTGGCTCCAGTCTCCCTCCTGCTCAGGCCCGTCCCACATGTCCCAGTTCCAGTCGTCTGGATGCAGAGAGAACAGACAGGTGGGGCCAGGGTGGGACCTTGGGCTTCAGGCCCAGTCCCCAGTCCCCAATCCCCAGCCCGGTGCCCCAGCTGATCTCACCTTCAAGCCCTTCCTCTTCCTCAAATTGCGGCTTCTCCTCCTCCACGGCCCCGTAGTACTCATCCCCAAAGCACTTCTGCAGGGTCAGGGCTGGGGGTTACCAGGGCCCACTCGAGACGGAGGAGCTGAGCCCCCCACAATGCCACCAATGACCCCCTCCTTGGCAGCTTTACTCCTGCAGCTCGTGGGGCTCCCCAGAGCCCTCCCAGGACCTAGCTCCTGAGGTGGGAGGACCTGCATGTCCAGAATCCTCCGCCAACTCCCCTGCTCTCTACCCTGTAATGTACTGGCTGCCATTCAGTTCCACACATCCACAGTTCTTCGCCCTCCTACAGGCCTTCGCCCCTGCGGTTTTTTTTTTTGAGACAGAATTTCGCTCGTGTTGCCCAGGCTGGAGTGCAATGGCACTACCTCAGCTCACTGCAACCCTTGCCTGCCGGTTTCAAGAGATTCTCCTGCCTCAGCCTCCGGAATAGCTGGGATTACAGGCATGCGCCACCACACCCGGCTAAGATCCTTTTTTTTTTTTTTTGAGACGGAGTCTCGCTCTGTCGCCCAGGCTGGAGTGCAGTGGTGCGATCTCGGCTCACTGCAAGCTCCGCCTCCCGGGTTCACGCCATTCTCCTGCCTCAGCCTCAGAGTAGCTGGGACTACAGGCGCCCGCCACCACGCCCAGCTAATTTTTTGTATTTTTAGTAGAGACGGGGTTTCACCGTGGTCTCGATCTCCTGACCTCGTGATCCGCCCGCCTCGGCCTCCCAAAGTGCTGGAATTACAGGCGTGAGCCACCACACCCGGCCAGGTCTTTTGTTTTTTAAACAGAGTCTCCCTCTGTCGCCTAGACTGGAATGCAGTGGCATGATCTCAGCTTACTGCAACCTCTGCCTCCCGGGTTCAAGCGATTCTCCTGCCTCAGCCTCCCAAGTAGCTGAGATTACAGGCATGCACCACCACACCTGGCTAACTTTTGTATTTTTAGTAGAGATGAGGTTTCACCATGTTGGCCAGGCTGATCTCGAACTCCCGACCTCAGGTGATCTGCCTGCCTTAGCCTCCCAAAGTGCTGGGATTACAGGCGTGAGCCACAGTGCCCAGTGAGAGCCATGTTTGTGTGAGCTCAGTGTCATGGTGGGCCGGGATGAGGGCCGCACCTGCATGAGCTGGTCGTGCTGGGCAGGGTCGAAGTCATCTTCAAGGTCCCCCTCCTCGAGGCCCAGTGTCTCGTTGCCCGTTACTTTCCGCAGCTTCTCCAGCTTGGCCAGAATCTCCTTCCTCTTCAGGTTCTTCAGCTGCTTGAGCTCTTCCTGTTTCTTTGCTTTCTCCTGCAGGCCCAGGCAGAGGGAGGGAGCGCATGGGCTTTCCTGCATGGCTAGGGAGTCCTCCCCAGCTGGCCGCGTGCACACTCACCCTCTTCTTTCGCTCCCGAGTCTCTTCCCTCTTCTCCTTCCTGCGCTCATCCTTACGGCGCACGGAGGACGCGATGCTGCGTGGGTAGGTCTTGACCTAGGCACAAGCAGAAAAGCCCAGAAGGGCCCAGAGATGATGTGGGGTTCCCTGGGCCTGGACCCCGGGGGCCGAGTCCTCACCAGCCCCAGCCACCCACCGATGCTGAGTCTGGCTCCTCGAAACGGAAATTGTACTTCTGTTCGAAGTCCTCCTGTTTCTTCAGAAACAGCTCCCCCTCATCTGAGGAGTCGTCCACAGTCAGCTGGACTGGGGGGCCGGGGACCCTGAGGGGCAAGATGTGGTGACAACAGGGGGCCAGCCAAGCAAGGTTGACCCCCCTTTCCTGCACGCCTGGGTACGAAGTGTACAAACTCATTTAATCCTCACAAGAACCCTACAAGGTGCACGCTGCATTGTCCTCATTTTACAGATGGGGAAACTGAGGCATGAAAGTCTCAAAGCAGAACCAGGATTTGAGGCAGTGCCACCTGGCTCCAGAGCCTACCCTCTGTGGCTGTGCCTTGCAGCAGACTAACTCTGCCACCATCTGTGAAAAAAAGACACACATGGTGCCCTCTGCCTCCTGGCCAGTGCCGCCTGGGAATACTTCAGGAAGCGCACCCAAAATCTAGGCCCTGGGGAGACGCAGTGGCTCACCCCTCCTCTTCCTCCTCCTTTTCCTCTTCCTCTTCCTCCTCCTCGTAGCGTTTGTTGAGGATGTAATCCCGCAGGAACCGCTCCCCTTCATCCAACTCAGGGTCATTCCAGTATTCCTTGAGATGGGTCTGGGGGTGACAGGAGACAAGACTCTGGTCAATGGAGGACAGGGAAGGAGGGCAGGCATGCTCACCACATGGACCTCACAGCCAGCCTCTGGAGTAGGTGACATTAGCCCCATTTTGTTTTTTTATTTTTTTTTATTTCGAGACAGGGTCTTACTCTGCCATCCAGGTGAGAGTACAGTGGTGTGATCATAGCTCACTGCAGACTCAACCTCCCAGGCTCACAAGATCCTCCCACCTTAGCCTCCCAAGTATCTGAGACTACAGGCGCATGCCACCATGCCTGGCTAATTTTTTCATTTTTTTGTAGAGCGGTTTTGCTACGTTGCCCAGGCTGGTCTCAAACTCCTGGCCTCAAGCAATCCTCCTGCCTTTAACTGGGATTACAGGTGTGAACCACGGCGCCCAGCCTATCCCCATTTAAAGAGATGTAGGAGCCGAGGCCCAGAGATGTACATATCCCATCTTCAGAGGGTTACTTTCTGTAAATAGGTTGGATGGACGAGGAACACATGGTCTACTCCATCAGCGACCATGCGTGAGAACTCACCAGTTCCTTCAGGGACTCTGGGTTCCGAATCTCTTTCTGTCCCTTCAGCCACTCGATGTAGTCGGCCTCCTCCTGGGCCTGGGGAAAGTTAGCACTGAGCATCCACAGACGCCCAGCCACCCGCCACCCTGTCCCCCAGCAGTCCTGTCAGTCCCCAGTGCCTACCTTCTCCTGCCTGGTTTTGGCACGTTTCTGCAGCAAACTGGAGCCACCCTCCCCAGCGCTGTCCTCGTCCTCACTGTCCTCCACAAATGCCCGGAAGCTGCCCATGAGAGAAAACAAGCCTCAGGACAGGCAGGCTGGCCCCGTCTGCTGCCCCAACATTTATTTTATTTTGTAGAGCTGGGGTCTATGTTGCCCAGGCTGATCTTGAACTCCTGGGCTCAAGTGATCCTCCCTCCTCTGCCTCCCAAAGCCCTGAGATTACAGGCGTGAGCCACCTCACCCAGCCGGCTGCCCCAAGATTAACTCCATGTACTAAGAAGCCCTGAGCTCTCCTCTCAACAAGCTCAGAGCAGTGCTGTGATGTTATTAACCCCGATTAACTGATGAGGAAACTGAGGCACGTAGAAAGTGACAGAGCTCAATGTGAACCCATGCCTATCCAACCCCCGAGCCTCAACTTTCCTCCATTGGGCCATTCCCGCCCACCCAGCCTCACCTTTCCTTGAGCTGTTTCTGTTCCTCCACGTAACTTTGTGATGATGTCTCCTGCAGAGAGGGCCGTAGGTCTCAGGCCAGCCCCAGGCCCCTCAGCCCCCTGACCCAGCCTTCACCCCACCCACCTGGAGTCTGTGATTAGAAGTCTCCCCGTCTGAGTTCTCCTCGTCGACATATTTGCTGTAAAGGAAAAGTAGGGTCTTCGGTATGTATCTTCCAGGGCCCACCTGTCCCCATGCCCATGCAGAGCAGCTATTCCAAGCAACAGCTGGCGGGGGCCATCGGAGGGCTATGGAATCACTGAGGCTCCTGCTCTCGGGTATCTGCGATTCTGGTGAGTTTCCAGCATTTTTTTATTTTTTATTTTCCAATCATGGGTGATAGCATTTCTTTTTTGGAGCCAGGGTCTCGCTCTATCCCTCAGGCTGGAGGGCAGTGGCATGATCTTGGCTCACTGCAACCTCCACCTCCCAGATTCAAGCGATTCTCCTGCCTCAGCCTCCCCAGGTAGCTGGGACTACAGGCACCCACCACCACATCTGGCTAATTTTTGTATTTTTAGTAGAGACGGGTTTTCACCATGTTAGCCAGGGTGGTCTCAAACTCCTGACTTCAGGTGATCCGCCCGCCTCAGCCTCCCAAGGTCCTGGTATTACAGGCATGAGCCACCATGCCCGGCCTTTTTTCTTTTTGAGACAGGGTCTTATTCTGTTGCCCAGGCTGGAGTGCAGTGGCCTGATCATAGCTCACTGCAGCCTCCATCTCCTGGGCTCAATCCTCCTGCCTCAGCCTCCTGAGTAGCTGGGACTACAGGTACACATCATCATGCCCAGCTAATTTTTAATTCTTTTGTAGAGGCAGGGTATGTTGCCCAGGCTGGTCTCAAACTTCTGTCCTCAAGCGATCCTATTGCCTCAGCCTACCAAAGTGCTGGGATTACGGGCATGAGCCACCATGCCCAGCCCAGGTTGCCAGCTTTTTTCCCTCTCCTGCCCCTAAGACCCCCATAGACCTGACAGGGCTGGGAACCAGGGGGTGGGGATGTAGGCCTTCTCCGTACCCTGCCTTCTCCAAGATAACCTTCCTCTCATAGTCCTTCAGGTACATGGGCCGCACTTTCTTCTGCTTCTCCAAGGCTGCTGGCTCCTCCTCACTCTCTGATGACGATGCTGTTAAACCACCAAAAGACACCTGCCATCACCCACAACCCCCTTCTTTGCCCTGGCAGAGAATCCCACAGGGCAGGGCCAGGGTTAGACAGAAGATTCAAATCCCAAATCCACCAATTCCCAGCTGTCCAAGAGTATTGTGCTTGTCACCATCTGGTGGGGTTGGGGTCATTTGGTCGTAATTCCTGTTTTGATTATTATTATTATTGTTATTATTTATTATTATTTTTTTTTGAGGTGGAGTCTCATTCTGTTGCCCAGGCTGGAGTGCAATGGCATGATCTTGGCTCACTGCAACCTCTGCCTCCCGGGTTCAAGCTGTTCTCATGTCTCAGCCTCCCGAGAAGCTGGGATTACAGGTGCCTACCACCGCGCCTGGCTAATTTTTATATTTTTAGTAGAGATGGGGTTTCTCCATGTTGGTGAGGTTGGTCTCGAACTCCTGACCTCAGGTGATCCACCTGCATCGGCCTCCCAAGGGCTGAGATTACAGGCGTGAGACACCGCACCTGGCCATTATTATTATTTTTTGAGACAGAGTCTCACTTCGTTGCCCAGTGCATGGCGTGATCTCGGCTTACTGCAACCTCCGCCTCCCAGGTTCAAGCGATTCCCCTGCCTCAGCCTCCTGAGTAGCTGGGATTATGGGTGTGCACCACCATGCCCAGCTAATTTTTGTATTTTTAGTAGAGATGGGGTTTCACCATGTTGGCCAGGCTGGTCTCGAACTCCTGACCTCAAGTGATCCTCCCGCCTCAACCTCCCAAAGTGCTAGGATTACAGGCATGAGCCACCACGCCCAGCCTGATTAATTATTATAATTAATTTTTTTGAGAGTTGGAGTCTTACTCTTGCTCAGGCTGGAGTGCAGTGTCAAGATCCTAGCCCACAGCTCACTGCAGCCTCGAACTCATGGGCTTAAGCAATCCTCCCACCTCAGCCTCCCAAATACCTGGGAGTATAGGCGCACACCAGCATGCTCAGCTGAGTTCTGAATCTTTTGTAGAGATGGGGTCTTGCTGCCGGGCACAGTGGCTCACGCCTGTAATCCCAGCACTTTGGGAGGCCAAGGCGGATGGATTACCTGAGGTCAGGAGTTCGAGACCAGCCTGGCTAACATGGTGAAACCCCGTTTCTACTAAAAATACAAAAAAATAGCTGGGCGTGGTGGCATGCACCTGTAATCCCAGCTACTTAGGAGGCTGAGGCAGGAGAATCGCTTGAACCCGGGAGGCAGAGGTTGCAGTGAGCCCAGATCATGCCATTGCACACCAGCATGGGCAACAAGAGAAAAACACAGTCTCAAAAAAAAAAAAAAAAAGAAAGGCTGGCTGGGCACAGTGGCTCACGCCTGTAATCCCAGCATTTCAGGAGGCCAGGGCGGGTGGATCACCGGAGGTTGGGAGTTGGAGACCAGCCTGGCCAACATGGAGAAACCCTGTCTCTACTAAAAATCCAAAATTAGCTGGGCATGGTGGTGTGTGCCTGTAATTCCAGCTACTCAGGAGGCTGAGGCGGGAGAATCGCTTGAACCTGGGAGGCAGAGGTTGCAGTGAGCCAAGATGGTGCCATTGCAACCCAGCCTGGGCAACAAGAGTGAAACAACATCTCAAAAAAAAAAAAAAAAAAAAAAAAAGGAGAGAAATGGGGTCTTGCTATGTCGCCCAAACTGGTCTTAAACTCCTGGCCTCAACTGACCCTCCCACCTCAGCCTCCCAAAGTGCTGGGATTAGATGCCTGAACCACCTACTCAGCCTGGTGGAGTTGGAATCATTCAGTCAGCAATTCCCACCTTGAACAGTGCAAAGGACACATTCATTAACCCACCACCAGGTAATAACCTAGGTTCTGCTAATGACTTGTGACTTGTGAAGCAATTCATTCAACAGTCAAAACAGATGAATTGTGTAAACTGGGTAAATCCCAATCTATCCTTAAAACAGCCCTGAGGGGAGATGCTACCGTTAGATATACTTTACAGACAGGAAAAGAGGCTCAGAGAAGTGAAGTCACTTCTCTGAATCCACAGTCAGGAAAGGACCCCGGAGGAAGGAGAGGCTTAGACAGGAGTGGCCCCGGACCTGTTCTGTTATAGAAGGTGGCATCTTTCTGATAAATGCGGGGGTCCTTCTTCTTCAACAAGGAGAGCGTTTTGTAAAAGTCCTGCTCCTGCTGGGGGTCAAATTCCTAGGGCAGGAAAAGGGTTAGGGATAGATTTCAGAAGGGAGGTAATAAGAGCCCTGGCGCCAGCAGGTGAGCTCAGCGTAGGGATTAGGATGGAGGGGGTGGATCTGGCTGGGGAGAGAGGCAGGTGGTCAAACAGCAGGAGGGAGAGGGGCCCTCTTGGGGTGGGCAGGGGCAGGCCACAGGTAGGTACAGGATATGGGTAGAGGAAGGTGAGGGGCAAGGAGAAGGTAATTCCTGGGGAAGACAAAGACTTGAAAAGGGGCAGGTGGGCTGAGGGCACGAGAGACAGCGGGGAGGGGCTGGGCCAGGCCGCACAGTAGGGCCAGGATCAGGGCTGATGTGAGTAGAAGTTGGGCGCCCCACGTGGCGCAAGGAGTACACTAAAAAATGGCTAGACTCTTGAGGATGAAAGAGGAAAGGGGGGGTTCTTGGGGGACAGAGTCGCCCCACACATCAGAGTGGGCAGGTGGATCGTGGCAGGGGAGGGAAAATAACGGGGATTTGGCTCCCCTGGGGAGAGAGGGGCGCTGTCTGTCCTTCATGGGATGGGGAGCGGGAGATGGGACGCTCCCGCAGGGCGCTCTGGGGTTGGGGGTTTCCCCCCCGTCTACGTCGGGGTCGGGTGGAGGGGGGGGCGCTTGGACGCCTCCGCACGTCCAGGACGGGGCGGGGACGCGCACCACGCGCTCGTCGCTGGAGTCCGACTCGGAGCTGGAGTCGCTGCCGCTCTCCCGGTCCCCGTAGCGATCCTTCACTGCGGGACACAGATGGGATGCCCCCCAGGTCAGCCGGCGGGGCCACTCGCCTCCCCACTTCCCAACAGGTCGGCGCGCGCAGGCTCCCGCGCGCATGCGCCCCGCACTCACGCCGCTGCAGTTCCTCGCGCTCCCGGTAGCGGTTGTACCGCGCGGCAAACGCCGCGTTCACCCGCAGCTGCAACGACCCGCGCGGTTCCGGCATGGCGGCTCTGTGGCCCATTGCGCACGCGCATTGAGGAAGTCCTGGACGGAGCGGGGCCGCCCTCGGTCCCGCCCACATCCACTTGTAAACGAGGCGGACCGCTCCTAACCCCGCCCCTGGCTTTTCCGGGATCCCTTATGCTTCATCACGGCAGTCACCGCCCACGGCTACGCCCCTGCGGGGAAGGCCGCGGCCACCGCCCACCCGCCCCACCCCCTGTGCTCCGGGCACCCAGCTGACATCTGGGGGCCCTTTCTCCACTCGCGGTTTCCTGCTTCCCTTCCGTTCCGACAGCGAAAACCGCTGCCCCACCCAGCTCACTCACCCTGGCGCCCTGGGAATTACTGTTCTCTCCCCTCACCCACCACATCCACGATCCGCGACCCCCGTCCTCATCCCCACCAACATCCGGGATGTGTAACTCTCCATCCCAGACTCAAAAACCAGAAGCCACCCGTGCTGTGATCATGCACAAGTCTTAATTTAATGGGTAAAAACATTAAATTATTACAACATTTTTTCCAATAAAGCATAATAAATAGAATCCATTTCTTTTAAAACGCTGTACAAGAGACTGGAAAACAAGCTTCCAACAGAATATGAATAACTCATAACTCATTCTACCTTCTTATTGATTTGGGACGCTCCCCCCACCCCCCATGCCTGAAGCAACGTGCACACTTCAGGTCTCTGAGCACAGCCGGCCAAGGTCACCAGGTTCTAGGCTCACTGGAGGTGATGACTTCACTCTTAAATGCTCTGCCCTTGGGTCTTGTCTGAGGCCCCAGCAGCCTGGGGCGCAGAAGAAACCGAACCGTTTAGGTGGCTGTGGCCTGCAGGAGCCCTTCTCTGTCCAACACACCAAAAGGAGTGAGAAAAACAAATGAGAAACGTCCCCCAAACACTCACACACCCCAAAACCAACACCTATTAGCCACAAACTGTGCTCCTCCCCTACTGCGGCAGTGGGCAGGAGAAACAAGAAGAGAAAGTGTTTCTTCCCCTCTCTTCTGATACATAACCCCATGGGGTTCTCTTGCTGAAGAGGGTGACCCCAGATCACAGCGGAGCCACCATGTGCCTCTGCAGGATGTCCACGAGGTCCTGAGCCCCTCTCTGCAGTGCCAGCTGCAAGGGTGTGAGACCCCTGGCATCCCTGCGATGGAGATCAGATTCAGCTGCCAGAAAGCTGACCACAGCAGTGTGACCCTCTTGAACTGCCAGATGGATTGGAAGTGCCCCGGTGCCATCAGGCGCGTTGACATCAGCCCCGTGCTCCACTAGGACCTTCAGGGTGTCCAGGAATCCAGTGCGGGCTGCGTCATGGACTGGACTGGTACCGGAGGTGTCCTGGACATTGGGGCTGGCACCTTGCTTCAGCAGCTCCAGGGCGATGGCGGTGCTGCCAAACATCATGACCTGTGTGAGGGACAGAGGATCAGGAGGTCCTCAAGGGAAGAGGTTCCAAAAAAGGGGTCACTGGAAAGAGAAGGGTCATCCAGAAAGAGGCATCTCCCAGAAACAGGAAATGCTAGAAGAGGGGTCCTCTAGTGAACGGAGAAGCTGCATAAGCCCCCAGGAAACTGTTTGAGATGCAGATAAAAAGTTCTTCTGGGAATGGGGACCCCACCCCCAAAAGCTGGTCGCTCCCTTAAGAATGAGACCCCCCCAACCCAGAGAACAGCCCCCATGGAAACTTTCAAGGAACCTAAGACTCTCCCCCAAGGGACCAAAGACGCCCCCAGATATGGGCAATCACCAGGAAATAGAAAATCCCCTCCAGGAAGTGGGCCCCCAGAGATGGAGAACTACCCCCAAAGAATTGATAGTCCTCATAAGGAAAAGAGATGTCAAAGGAAAGCAAACCCCACCCCCTTCTCCAGGAAATAGCCTCCTCCTATATAATGGTGATGTCACCTCAGAGTACCTGAGAGCTCCTTTCAAGAAGCGGGATTCCAAAAGTAATAAGAGAAGAGAAACGAGACTCCCCTGTAAAATGTCTCCCAGAGAATATAGGGATGGCTTGCAATCTGACATTGTTCCTCCATTGGGGCCCCCACACTATACCAAGGATCCGCGTAACCTTTAGGAATGAAGACCCCACCCCCAAGTAACCAGATATGTCTCAGAGAGCCCCCTACAAAATGAGGAACCCCTAGAGACAGGACCTCTCCTTCCAGAGATCGGATCTCCCCATAGAAGCCCCAAGAAAATTGAGCCCTCCCCATGGAAACGGCATCCAAACGAGCTGAACCCGCACCCACGGAATAAGAACCTCTCCAGGGAAAGTGAATCCCCGGCACTCAGAGAAGCAGGAATCCTCCCAGAGAAGATGCTAAAAAGCTCTCCCCTCCCCCCACAACCTAGTCTCACCCACCACCCACCTTCGAAAGGGGACCGTGGGGGAACAATGAAAGCCTAGAGAAGAAGGACCGGTTCCCAGTGGGTCACCACCAGGGCCAGGAGACCAGAGAGGAGCTCTGGGGTTCGGATCCTCATCCCGCTTAGCCGCCCCGTCCCGACCTGGACCGGCCCGGCCTCACCTGCAGCGCCGTCTTGCCGAAGCGGTTGAGGGCGTCGGGATGCACCAGCTCGCGGTGCAGAAGGCGGCGCACCTCCTGCAGGTCGCCCCGGGCCGCCGCCCCACTCAGCCGGTCGCCGGCGCGAACCTCCTCCAGCAGCATGTCGACACTGGCGGCCTGCAAAGCCCCCCGCCCCGCCCCAGCCCGGCGCTGTCAGCACGGAGCAGCCGGCGGGCGCTGGCCCGAGCAGCCCTCCTGGGGCGCGGCCGCGGTGCACCCGGCTGCGCTGCGCTCCCGGCCCGGCTCCCAAGCCCGAGACCCCGGCCCTCCCAGAGGGCTCCTCCCCCTGTCAGCCGGAGGGCGGCGAGGGGCTGGAAGCCGGGCCCAACCCTCGGCCGCCCGCGGGGCCCTGCCCGGCGCCCGCCCCTTGGGGGCCGGGTCTCCCCCTAACTCACCCTCCCTCCTCCTCGCCGGGCGGGGTCTGCTCTGAGCCTGCGCCGCCGCCGCCGCTGAGGCAGCCGCCAGGGGGCGGAGCCAAAGTGCTCCCGGCCACTCCCCGAACGCCGTGGATTTGTTTTCTTACAAACTCGCTACTCTGTAGCGGATCCGCGTTGCCCGGCGCGCGACCTTACGGCGTTCCGCCCACAGGGCCTGCATAACCAGTGGCTGCGCGTCGCCGGGGAAACTTCGGGCTCGGCGTGAAACGCGTCGCTCCTGATTGGTCAGAGTGTGGCAAGCGGTGGACCGCCAGCAATGGCGGGGTTTTCGGTTTTCAAATGAACCCGGCAGGCGGGAAAGAAGGCTGGTTTAACTGACCCAGGGAGAAAGGTCAGGGGCAGGGTAGCGCGGGCTGCTCTGGGACCTCGGCGCCTCCTGGGGGAAGGGAGGAAGGGCTGGAAGCACCCAATCCGAGGTTCCACTGCTAATAGACATTCATTAGCCCTTACTACGAGCTGGGCGCTTTATTTCGTTCATTCATTCATTCACGGTGTGCAGGGAGCGTCCTGGGAGCTGGACACGCACATTCAAACAACTAAATAATATTAGATAGTGTCAAGCACCGTGAAGAAACGGAAACGGAGAGATGGAGTGGATGAGGAAGGGATCACCCTGCCTGGCTCAGACTGAGCCAGGAGGAAAGGAGCCTGCAGCTGCCACGTGGGAAGGCCTGGGAGGACATAGTCGCAGCCAGACAGGGACTCAGAGGTCTTCGTTCAAATATTTACTTAGCACCTCCTAGAGGTGCCCGAGTGGAGAGCACGCCAGTCGGCCCCTGCTACAGGGACACCTATGGTCTGGGGCCAGAGACAATAGTTAATTTTTATTTATTTATATATGTATTTATTTTTGAGTCAGGGTCTCACTCCTGTCACCCGGGCCGGCGTGCAGTGGCGCGATCACAGCTCACTGCAGCCTCGACTTCCCCGGGCTCAAGTGATCCTCCCGCCTCAGCCTCCCGAGTAGCTCGGACTACAGGGCGCATCACCACGCCCGGCTAATTTGTATTTTTAGTAGAGATGGGGTTTCACAATGTTACCCAGGCTGGTGTTTTTTGTTTGTTATTTGTGTTTTGCTTTTAAATTCAGAGTTTTTTTTTTTACGTTGGGGTTCTTGCTTTGTTGCCCAGGCTGTTTCCGAATTCCTGGGCTCAACAGATCCTTCTGCCTTGGCCTCCAAAAGTGCTGGGATTACAGGCGTGAGCTCCTGCTCCCCGCCAATAGTTAAATCTTTTTAGAGTGGTAGAGGACTGACCAGATGAGCCATTGAAATGGAAAGGCAAAAAGCCGGGCGCGGTGGCTCACGCCTGTAATCCCAGCACTCTAGGAGGCTGAGGTGAGCAGATCACGAGGTCAGGAGTTCGAGACCAGCCGGACCAACATGGTGAAACCCCGTCTCTACTAAAAACAAAAAAATTAGCTGCGCCTAGTGGCGCGCACCTGTAATCCCAGCTACTCAGGAGGCTGAGACAGGAGAATCGCTTGAACGCAGGAGGCGGAGGTCGCAGGAGCCGAGATCACGCCATTGTACTCCAGCCTGGGCAACAGAGAAAAAAAAAAAAAAGAAAAGAAAAGAAAAGAAAAACAAAAAGAAACGGAAAGGCAGAGAGGGCCTCCCTGAAGAGGTGACATTTGATTTGAGACCTAAAGGTGAGGGAGGGAGACTTGTGGTTATATGGGGAAAAGCACACCAGCTGGGAGGCACAGCAGATGCTAAGGCCCAGAGGTGAGAGCGTGCCTGGTGTGGTACAGAGCAGGGGAGAGCAGGTAGGTGGGGTATCAGGATGGCAATTGTGCAGATCAAGCCATGGCTTTTTATTTATTTTTTTTTTTTATTATTTTTTTTTTTGAGACGGAGTCTCGCTCTTTCGCCCAGGCCAGAGTTCAGTGGCACTATCACGGCTCACTGCAAGCTCCGCCTCCCGGGTTCACGCCATTCTCCTGCCTCAGCCTCCTGAGTAGCTGGGACTACAGGCGCCCGCCACTGCGCCGGCTGATTTTTTTGTATTTTTAGTAGAGACGGAGTTTCACGGCGTTAGCCAGGATGGTCTCGATCTCCTGACCTCGTGATCCACCCGCCTCGGCCTCCCAAAGTGCTGGGATTACAGGCGTGAGCCACCGCGCCCGGCCATTTTTTTTTTTTTTTTTTTTTTGAGACAGTCTCGCTCTGTCGCCCACGCCCGACCAGGCCATGGCTTTAATAAGATAGGAATGCCGAGCAAAGTGGCTCACACCTGTAATTCCAACATTTTGGGAAGCTGAGGCGGGTGGATCACCTGAGGTCAGGAGTTCGAGACCAGCCTGGAACATGGTGAAATCCCGTCTCTATGAAAAAATACAGGCTGGGCGTGGTGGCTCACGCCTGTAATCCCAGCACTTTGGGAGGCCGAGGCGGGTGGATCACGAGGTCAGGAGATGGAGACCATCCTGGCTAATGCAGTGAAACCCCATCTCTACTAAAAATACAAAAAATTAGCCGGGCGTGGTGGCAGGCGCCTGTATTCCCAGCTACTGGGGAGGCTGAGGCAGGAGAATGGTGTGAACCCAGGAGGCGGAGCTTGCAGTGAGCCGAGATCATGCCACTGCACTCCAGCCTGGGCAACAGAGCAAGACTCTGTCTCAAAAAAAAAAAAAAAAAAAAAAAATTAAGCCAGGCGCAGTGGCTCACGCCTGTAATCCTAGCACTTTGGGAGGCCAAGGCGGGCAGATCATGAGGTCAGGAGTTTGAGACCAGCCTGACCAATGTGGTGAAACCCTGTCTCTACTAAAAATAATAAAAATTAGCGGGGCATGGTGGCGCACGCCTGTAATCCCAGCTACTCAGCAGGCTGAGGCAGGAGAATCGCTTGAATCTGGGAGGTGGAGGTTGCAGTGAGCCGAAATTGCACCACTGCACTCCAGCCTGGACGACAGAGCGAGACTCCGTCTAAAAAAAAAAAAAAAAAAAATTAAGCCAGGCACAGTGGCTCATGCCTGTAATCCCAGCACTTTGGGAAGCTGAGGCGGGCAGATCACGAGGTCAGGAGTTCGAGACCAGCCTGGCCAACATGGTGAAACCCGTCTCTACTAAAAACACAAAAATTATCTGGGCGTGGTGATGGATGCCTGTAATCCCAGCTACTCGGGAGGCTGAGGCAGGAGAATCGCTTGAACCCGGGAGGCGGAGGCTGCAGTGAGCCGAGATCGCACCACTGCACTACTCCAGCCTGGGCGACAGACCGAGACTCCGTCTCAAAAAAAAAAAAGTGCTCCCTTCGGCAGCACATATAATAAAAAAAAAAAAAAGCCAGGCGTGATGGTGGGCGACTAGGACTATAATCCCAGCTACTCGGGAGGCTGAGGCAGGAGAATTGCCTGAACCTGGGAGGCGGAGGTTGCAGTGAGCCGAGATCGCGACATTGCACTCCAGCCTGGGCTACGGTGAGACTGTCTCAAAAAAAAAAAAAAAAAAAAAAAAAAAAAAAAGAAAAAAGAAAAAAAGAAGCGATGCTAACACGCGCCCTCTAGCGGCTACTGGGGGAACAGACTGTGGAGCTGGGAAGCAAAGGCAAGAGCAGAGGAGCAGGGCGATGAGCCGGGACTAAGGAGTGGGCGGATACGTGTTGCCCACTCCCATTGCAGCACTTTAGTAATGTCCCCAAACAAACACGTAGACAGCGGCTAGATTCATCTTTTTAATGACATCCTAAAATTCAGAGGAGGGGCCAGCGGGACCTCTGGGCTCAGCGGCTGTGAAGGAGGGACCCGCAGCACCCGCTAAGGCAGGTAATTGCAAGAAGGCACTCGCGAGGGGGACTTCAAGCCCCTCTTCTATTTCTTCATATAAAATCAGGGGGATGGGGAAAGCTCCAAGGGCGAGGGAAGCAGAGAGAGTTTCTCTCCCAGCCTATGGAATAAGGAAGAGGTGAGGAAGAAGCGGGTGCTGGGAGCAAGAAACTGCCAAGTCCAGGACCTGCCCTCACACAGACACACACAGCCCGCACCTTCCCTCCCTCTAAAATCTGCACCCGGGACTGTAAGGAAGCCCCATGTTCAAGCCCACATCTCTTCTCCCTTCTAGCTGGTACGAAGTTGGTAATCTGCAGAGAAAGAATGAGGAGGGGCCATCTCAGAAATGGGGAGAGGGGGGCCGGGCACAGTGACTCACGCTTCTAATCCCAGCACTTTGGGAGATCGAGGCGTGTGGATCACTTGAGGTCAGGGGTTCGAGACCAGCCTGGCCAACATGGTGAACCCCCATCTCTATTAAAAATACAAAAATTAGCTGGGCATGATGGTGCACACCTGTAATCCCAGCTACTAGGGAGGCTGAGGCAGAAGAATCGCTTGAACCCAGGAGGTGGAGGTTGCAGTGAGCTGAGATCGCACCACTGCACTCCAGCCTGGGCGACAGAGTGAGACTCCATCTCAAAAAAGAAAAGAAATAGGGAGGGGGGAAGGAAGAGGGACAGCCTCCCACACCCCCTCAATTCATCCCCTATCCCAGCACTCATGATCAACAAGGCTAAGAATGGGGCTAAACACATGTACTGTAACCATAGCAACAAGGCGGTTTCCAGGCAGCAGATGGAGGTGCTATATGTTCAGCCCCTTCTCCAAACTCACGACCACCCTAGAAGTGACGCTGACAACTGCCCCCGCTTTTTTTTTTTTTTTTTTTTTTTTTTTTTTTTTTTTTTTTTGAGACGGAGTCTCGCTCTGTCGCCCAGGCTGGAGTGCAGTGGCACGATCTTGGCTCACTGCAAGCTCCGCCTCCCGAGTTCACGCCATTCTCCTGCCTCAGCCTCCGGAGTAGCTGGGACCACAGGCACCCGCCACCGCGCCCGGCTAATTTTTTGTATTTTTTTAGTAGAGACGGGGTTTCACTGTGGTCTCGATCTCCTGACCTCGTGATCCACCTGCCTCGGCCTCCCAAAGTGCTGGGATTACAGGCGTGAGCCACTGCCCCCGCTTTTTTTTGAGCCAGGGTCTCACTCTTGCCCAGGATGGAATGCAGTGGCGTGATCACAGCTCACTGCAGCCTTGACCTCCTGGGCTCAGGCGATCCTCCCACCTCAGCCTCCTGAGTTGCTGGGACTACGGGTGTGCACATCACACCGGGCTAATTTTTATATTTTTTGTAGTGAAGGGGTTTTGCTGTGTTGCCAAGGCTGGTCTGGAACTCCTGAGCTCAAGTAGTCCTTCCACCTCAGCCTCCCAAAGTGCTGAGTGGATGTGAGTGCAAAGTGGATGTGAGCCACCACACCCAGCCAACTGCCCCCATTTTAAAGACGTGCAAAGCAAGGCCCAGGGAGCCATGACAAGAAGGGGCAGTTTGCTTGCTTTCTTTCTTTTTTTTTTTTTTTTTGAGACAGGTCTCTGTCGACCAGGCAGGAGTGCAGTGGCGCAATCTCAGCTCACTGCAACCTCCATCTCCCGGGTTCAAGCAATTCTGCCTCAGCCTCCTGAGTAGCTTGGATTATAGGCACGCACCACCACACCCGGCTAATTTTTGTATTTTTAGTAGAAACAGGGTTTCACCATGTTGGCCAGGTTGGTCTCGAACTCCCGGCCTCAAGAGATCCACTCGCCTTGGCCTCCCAAAGTGCTGGGATTACACGCGTGAACCATCACACCTGACCCTTGTTGGTCTTCTGAGCCAGAATGTGGTGAAAGCCTCGAGTACCTACCCGCTGCCTTTCCCTCACCCCATTGGCCCCAGGAGCTGGGCTGCCTTACCGCCACTCTGGGTGATGTAGCGAACCCAGGGCAGGGCCTGGTAACCACTTTTCTCAATGATCTTCATGTATCGGACCTGGAAGGGAATGAAAAGAGGTGGTCCAGGATTGCAGGAGGGAGGAGGCCAGGGCCAGGGAGAAAGAGATGGCTTAGGCCAAGTGGTTATGTGGCACAGGCTGGGATCGATGAGGGGACATCACATGGTCTTGGGGGGATGAGGTGGCACAGGCAAGGGAATGATGAATGGTTTTGGAGGTGGAGAAGGGACAGAAGTGAACAAGCCGGTGGGGAACGAGGTGGCCATAGGCCGGGGGAGAGGGAGCACAGGCTGTGGGCAGATAAAGGTAACATTGCTCTAGGGAAAGACCGGGCGGCCTTCAGAGGAGTGTTGACACAGGCCAGGGGACTGAGGTGACTCGAGCCAAGGGACAGGAGAGAGGGGAACCCACCGAAGTCAAGGGGAGGAGCCTCCCTGCCTGCTTCTCTCACCTGGATCCCAGAGACGGTGAAGTAGGGGATCTCAAACTTGACCCCGATGGGGGGCCGGCCCTCCACCTCTTCCTTTTCCACGCTGGGGAGGCCAAAGTGGGCTCGCATCAAGTACTCCTTGCCCCCCTGAGGGAACATGGGGGCATCAGGTACACCAGGGTCCCCCTACCCTCCCGAGACCTTCCTTACAGCAACCCCCAGAGCCAGATCTGCTCGCAGCCCATTTCACAGACAGGAAAATAAAGGCTCCTTAGCCTGGGCAACATATTGAGATCCCATCTCTACAAAAAGTTTAAAAATTAGCTGGGTGCAGTGGAACATGCCTGTAGTTTCAGCCACTCGGGAGGCTGAGGCAGGAAGATCCCTTGAGTCTGGGAGTTTGAGGCTGCAGTGAGCCATGATCTCACCACTGCACTCCAACCTGGGTGACAGAGACTCACCAGGGAAGATTCTGGCTGCAAAACCCAATCAGGGTTTTTTTTCTTTTTTTAACTACCATGTCCTATTTTACAGGCACTGATGATCCACCTCTCCCAAGATCACGGGGACAAGCCAAAACCTCTAGCAGCCAAGGGATGTGGGTCACCTCATCCTGCCCGTTTCACAGACGGGCAAACTGAGCCTCCTTAAGTGGAAATTGGTTTCCCAAACCCACCCAGCTCAGCAAAGCAATAGTGAGGAAGGTGAACCCAGGGCTGGTTTCCTGGAGACATTGGTGGGGGATATTTAAATCCACTCACTTCCCGTCATGGAAGTTTACCCATCTGTGAAATACACTGGCCTGGTTTCAAGCTTGCATCACTTGCATACATACAGACCTCTCTCTGATTTGTATTTCTTTTCTCTTTTTTTTGAGATGGAGTCTTGCTCTGTCGCCCAGGCTGGAGTGCAGTGGTGCGGTCTTGGCTCACTGCAAGCTCCGCCTCCCAGGTTCACGCCATTCTCCTGCCTCAGCCTCCCGGTAGCTGGGACTACAGGCGCTCGCCACCACATCCGGCTAATTTTTTTTTTTTTTTTTTTTTTTTTGTATTTTTAGTAGAGACGGGGTTTCATGGTGTTAGCCAGGATGGTCTCGATCTCCTGACCTCGTGATCTGCCCGCCTCGGTCTCCCAAAGTGCTGGGATTACAGGCTTGCGTTACCACACCCAGCTAATTTTTGTATTTTTAGTAGAGACGGGGTTTCACCATGTTAGCCAGGCTGGTCTCGAACTCCTGACCTTGTGATCCGCCCACTTCAACCTCCCAAAGTGCTGGGATTTCAGGCATGAGCCACTGCGCCCAGCTCCTCTTAATATTTTCATAGAGACACGGTCTCACTGTGTTCCCCAGCCTGGTCTCCAGCTCCTGGGTTCAAGCATCTGCCCGTGTCAGCCTCTTAAAGTGCTGGCATTCCAGTCATGAGCCACCACACCTGACTGGGTCTCTGATTTGTCCTCTGCCTTGTTCTCATGCCTCCTGGGCAGCCCCCACACTACTCCAGTCCCCTCCACCCCTAGATCTCTGGCCAGTCCCTGGTGCTTACCGGGAAAGACTTAATACTCCAAATCACGACGTTTCTCTCTGGCACATACTTGGCACTGCCCACACTGGTCTTGAATCTGGGGGAGTCGGCATCGCTGGGTACAGGCACAGATATCTCCACACCATTGGCCACTGACTGTTTCTTAAACTGCCCCTTGGCCTGTCAGGAGAGTGAGCATGGGGCATGAAGAATTCGCTTGCTCATCCTTCAAATATTTACCAAGCCCTTTTTTTTTTTTTTTGAGACGGAGTCTTGCTCTGTCACCCAGGCTGGAGTACTGCGGCGCGATCTCGGCTGACTGCAAGCTCTGCCTCCTGGGTTCACGCCATTCTCCTACCTCAGCCTCCTGAGCAGCTGGGACTACAGGCACCCGCCACCATGTCCGGCTAATTTTTTTGTATTTTCAGTAGAGACGGGGTTTCACCGTGTTAGCCAGGATGTTCTTGATCTCCTGACCTCGTGATCCACCCACCCCGGCTTCCCAAAGTGCTGGGATTACAGGCATGATCCACCGTGCTTGGCCCTCTATTTTTTTTTTTTTTTTTTTTTGAGACGGAGTCTCGCTCTGTCACACAGCCTGGAGTGCAATGGCACAATCTCCACTCACGGCAACCTCCGCCTCCCGGGTTCAAGCAATTCTCCTGCCTCAGCCTCCCAAGTAGCTGGGATTACCGGCATGCGCCACCACACCCTGCTAATTTTGTATTTTTAGTAGAGACAGCATTTCTCCATGTTGGTCAGGCTGGTCTCAAACTCCTGACCTCAGGTGATCCTCCTGCCTCCGCCTCCCAACATGCTGGGATTACAGGTATGAACCACTGCACCCAGCCTGAAGGGGTCATTTTGAATCAGGCAAAGGTGTATGGTGCTGTCCAGATGGAAGGCACCAAGAACAGGGCTTCTCGAGCCTCATGGGTGTGGGCCTGAGCTCTAACATTTGTTGGCTGTGTATCTGCAGGCAAATGCCTTAACTTCTGTGTGCCTCAGTTTCCTCATTTGCAAAATGGACAGGATAAGGGTCCCACGGGGGCGGTGGTCAGCTGTAATCCAGCACTGGGGCGAGGGGGGGATCAGGTCAGGAGAGGACATCCTGGCTAACACAGTGAACCCGTCTACTAAAAATACAAAAAATTAGCCGGGTGTGGGGCGCTGTGTCCAGCTACTCGGGAGCTGAGCAGGAGGGTGAACCCGGAGCAGAGCTGCAGTGAGCGAGATCGGCCACTGCACTCCAGCCTGGGCACAGGGTCCCCCACCTTAGGATTATGGAGGCCTGGGCTTAGAGGGCATATGAAAGGGCTTGTTGAAAAAAGCCAGGGGTGGTGGGCCACGCCTGTAATCCCAGCACTTGGGGAGATGGAGGCAGGCATGGTGGCAAGAGCCTGTAATCCCAGCTGCTCGGGAGGCTGAGGTAGGAGAATGGCGTGAACCCAGGAGGCAGAGGTTGCAGTGAGCTGAGATCGCGCCACTGCACTCCAGCCTGAGCGATAGAAGGAGACTCTGTCTCAAAAAACAAAAAAAAACAAAAACAAACAAACAAAAACCCTTCAGTCCATCACAGGAGAGTTATTATTTGATAACAGACTTTTTTTTTTCTTTCTTTTTTTCTTTTTTTGGAGATGGGGTCTAGCTCTATCATTCAAGCTAGAGTCCCTGTCTCACTGCAGCCTCTTCCTCCTGGACTCAAGCAATCCTCCCACCTCAGCCTCCCAACTAGCTAGAACTACAGGCACTCACCACTTTGCCAGGCTAATTTTTGTATTTTTTGTAGAAACAGGGTTTCGCCATGTTGCCCAGGCTGGTCTCAAAGTCCTGGGCTTAAGTGATCTAACCACCCCGGCCTCCCAAAGTGCTGGGATTACAGGTGTGAGCCACCACACCCACCCGAGATCATGCATTGTTAATAAGCGTTCCCCCAAGGCCCACCTTGACCATGATCTCCACGCGGCTGTGGGAGAACTTCTCGATGACAGACTCAATCCAGATCAGTGGCTTGACCTGTGGGAAGAAGAAAGGGGGAGTTCTTGGAAACTCCAGGGTCACTCTCTTCTTTTTTTTTTTTGAGACACAGTCTCGCTTCTTCGCCCAGGCTAGAGTGCCATGGCGTGATCTCAGCTCACTGCAACCTGCACCTCCCAGATTCAAGCAATTCTCCTGCCTCAGCCTCCCCAGTAGCTGGGATTACAGCATGTGCCACCATGCCTGGCTAATTTTTGTATTTTTAGTAGAGACAGGGCTTCACTCTGTTGGTCAGGCTGGTCTCGAACTCCTGTCCTCAAGTGATCCACCCGACTTGGCCTCCAAAATTGTTAGGATTACAGGCCCACTGCGCTGGGCCCAGGGTCACTCTTCAGCCTACCCCATCCTACCCCACCCACATGGGGCTGGACCCTGCCTCACCTGGGTGCTGAGGCGGTAGGACATGAGCTCAAAGTCACCATCAGGCGGGATGAAGGAGATAGTGCGGTCATTGTCAAAGCGAGAAAGCCGCACGCACTGGTGGAATTTTACATCCTCCAGCTCTACCGATTTGTTCTTGCTGCCTGAAACTCAGAGTGGAGAGTGCAGAGTGACCCTGGGAACCAGGAAACGATCCCTATCCCCACCTTCCCTGCCGACCACTATCACCTATTTCACATATGGGGAAACTGGGGCCCAGAGAGGATGAACAAAAACTGGCAGAGTAGAGCTGGAATCTGAACCTAGTATCTGTACAGGATCTGGCTTGGTTTTTTTTTTTTCTTTTTTTTTTGAGACAGAGTTTCACTCTTGTTGCCCAGACTGGAGTGTGATGGCATGATCTTGGCTCACCGCAACCTCCACCTCCCGATTTCAAGCGATTCTTCTGCCTCAGCCTCTTGAGTAGATAGGATTACAGGAATGCACCACCACGCCCGACTAATTTTGTATTTTTAGTAGAGACAGGGTTTCTCCATGTTGGTCAGGCTAGTCTCAAATTCCTGACCTCAGGTGATCCTGCCCCCTCGGCCTCCCAAAGTGCTGGGATTACAGGCGTGAGCCACTGTACCCGGCAGTGTCTGGCTTTTAAATATGATGCTGAGGCCAGGCGTGGTGGCTCACGCCTGTAATCCCCGCACTTTGGGAGGCCGAGACGGGTGGATCACAAGGTAAAGACATCGAGACCATCCTGGTCAACATGGTGAAACCCCGTCTCTAGTAAAAATACAAAAAAAAATTAGCTGGGCATGGTGGCTGGTGCCTGTAGTCCCAGCTACTCAGGAGGCTGAGGCAGGAGAATCGTTTGAACCCAGGAGGCGGAGGTTGCAGTGAGCCGATATCATGCCACTGCACTCCAGCCTGGTGATAGAGGGAGACTCCATCTCAAATAAATAAATAAATAAGATGCTGAGCCAGGCACAGTAGTTCACACCTGTAATCCTAGCACTTTCAGAGGATCGCTTGAGGCCAGGAGTTTAGACCAACCTGGGCAACATAGCGAGACCCCCGTCTCTATAAAAAATTTAAAAAGTAGGTGGTCCATGCCTGTGGTCCCAGCCACTCGAGAGGCTGAGGTGGGAGAATCAGTTGAGCCTTGGAGGTCAAGGCTGCAATGAGCTATGATCACACCACTGCACTCCAGCCTGGGTGACAGAGCAAGACCCCATCCCAAAATAAATAAATAAATGAATAAATAAGATGCCATTCTGTCTCGTCCTCCCAGTAGGATGTCATCTCTGTAAGAATGCGAGTTTGTCTTTTTCTTCACTGCTGTGTCCTCAGAGCCTAAAACTGCACCTGGCACCCAATAGTCAGTCACTCAATCATGAAACAGCCTTTGCAAAGTCAACCAATGGCTGCAATACTGGCCGTGACCAGCAGATGGTGAGCGAGCGCTTATTTCAAAACGGGCGGAGATTCGCTAAGTCCCCACGTGGGCCGGGTTTGCGACTCCCCTGTGCACTTCTCAGAAGAAAGGTCCCCTAAATGCTTACGGCCAGTGAGCTCGAAGAGCACGCGGTCATTGAGGCCCAGCCGCAGCTCTGGCATTCCCGACAGAAACACCTTGAGCTTGATGGTACCGACGATTTCGCTCAGAAGGACGCTGCCATTGGCATTGACCTGAGGGAGGACGTGGGGGATAGTCAGCAGGCATCCAACTCCGTCTCCCGCAGCCAGACCCTGGAAGGGGTGCCGGGAGGTGTGCGGGCTCACCAGCAGGTTGACAGACTCTATGACATCAATGAAGACCTCGTTCTTCTTATACTTGATACCCTCGGAGCGCCAGGACACAGCGTTGGTGACAGTGGGTGGCACCCGTGACTTGCCCGTCTCCAGCTTGTTGCTCTGCTGAGTGATGTACCTGGAGGGAGGGCGGCAGGGACAAGCAGCTGGACCCAGGGACACCTCCGTGGACCTCCTCCAGTTCCTTACACCCACAGTCCAGCCCATGGCTGCCCCCAGGGGTCCACTCACTCCTGCAGGATCTTGCTGTCCGTGGTCTGCGGGAAGCCGAAGTCCATGAGCTCATCCAGCAACTCGTAGACGATGACAAAGTTGTCCCGGATGCTCTCCTCCTCCAGCTCCTTGAAGTATTCGCAGAATACCTGGGGGTGGGAGGAGAGAGAGACCCACAAAAGTGTGGCTATGGGCTGGGCATAGTAGCTCATGCCTGTAACCCCAGCACCTTGGGAGGCCAAGGCACGAGGATCACTTAAGGTCATGAGTTCAAGACCAGCCTGGGCAACATAGTGAGCCCCTATCTCTTTTTTTCTTTTTTTTTTCGAGACAGAGTCTGGCACTGTCGCCCAGGATGGGGTGCAGTGGCACTATCTCGGCTCACTGCAACCCCCGCCTCCCGGGTTCAAGCAATTCTCCTGCCTCAGCCTCCCGAGTAGCTGGGACTACAGGTGTGCACCACCAGGGCCAGCTAATATTTGTATTTTTAGTAGATACAGGGTTTCACAATGTTGGCCAGGATGGTCTCGAACTCTTGACCTCGTAATCCACCCGCTTCAGCTTCCCAAAGTGCTGGGATTACAGGCGTGAGCCACCGGCACCCTGCCATGAGCCCCTATCTCTAACAACAACAACAAAAATTTTATTAGGAGTTCGAGGCTACAGTGAGCCATGAGGATGCCACTGCACTCCAGCCTGGGCAACAGAATAAGCCCCTGTCTCAAAAAGAAAAAAGGCCAGGCATGGTGGCTCATGCCTGTAATCCCAACAATGGGAGGCCGAGGCAGGCAGATCACTTGAGGTCAGGAGTTTGAGACCAGCCTGGCCAACATGGCAAAACCCCGTCTATACTAAAAATACAAAAATTAGCCAGGCATGGTGGCACCTGCCTGTAACTGCAGCTACTAGGGAGGCTGAAGCAGGAGAATGACTTGAACCCAGGAGGTAGAGGTTGCAGTGAGCTGAGATTGTGCCACTGCACTCCAGCCTGGGCAACAAAGTGAGACCCTGTCTCAAAAGAAAAAAAGAAAAAAGAAAAAGTGTACTCAATGCTTGAAAAAGTAGGCAAAAAAGGGCAGGTACGGTGGCTTTTTTTTTTTTGAGACTAAGTCTCACAGTGTTGCCCAGGCTGGAGTGCAGTGGCGCAATCTCGGCTCACCACAACTTCTGCCTTCCAGGTTCAGGTGATTCTCCTGCCTCAGCCTCCCCAGTAGCTGGGATTACAGGCGCACGCCACCATGCCCGGCTAATTTTTGTATTTTTAGTAGAGACGGGGTTTCTCCATGTTGGCCAGGCTGGTCTCAAACTCCTGACCTCAAGTGATCCACCCGCCTCGGCCTCCAAAAGTGCTTTGTTTACAGGTGTGAGCCACCGCGCCCGGCCTCTACTTAAAAAATTTTTTTAATTAGTGGGGCACGGTGTCTCAAAAAAAAAAAAAAGAAAGAAACGAGCCGGGCATGGTGGCTCACACCTGTAATCACAGCACTTTCGGAGGCTGAGGTGGGTGGATCACCTGAAGTCAGGAGTTTGAGACCAGCCTGGCCAAATACAAAAAATTAGCCGGGCATGGTGGCACATGCCTGTAATCCCAGGTACTCAGGAGAATCACTTGAACCCAGGAGGCGGAGGTTGAGGTGAGCCAAGATTGTGCCATTGCAGCCCGGGCAACAAGAGTGAAACTCTGTCTCAAAAGAAGGGAAGGGGCCGGGCACAGTGGCTCACGCCTGCAATCCCAGCACTTGGGGAGGCCGAGGCAGGTGGATCACCAACATGGAGAAACCCTGTCTCTACTAAAAATACAAAAAATTAGCCGGGCACAGTGGCGCATGCCTGTAATCCCAGCTACTCAGGAAGGCTGAGGCAGGAGAATCACTTGAACCTGGGAGGCAGAGGTTGCAGTCAGCTGAGATCATGCCATTGTACTCCACCCTGGGCAACAAGAGCAAAACTCCGTCTCAAAAAAAAATAAGAGGCTGGGTGCAGTGGCTCACACCTGTAACCCCAGCACTTTGGGAGGCCGAGGCGGGTGGATCAGGAGGTCAGGAGATCGAGACCATCCTGGCTAACACAGTGAAACCCCGTCTCTACTAAAAATACAAAAAATTAGCCGGGCGAGGTGGCAGGCACCTGTAGTCCCAGCTACTCGGGAGGCTGAGGCAGGAGAATGGCGTGAACCTGGGAGGCGGAGCTTGCAGTGAGCCAAGATCAAACCACTGCACTCCAGCCTGGGCGACAGCGAGACTCTGTCTCAAAAAAAAAAAAAAAAAAAAAAAAAAAAAAAAAAAAAAAAGAAGAAGGGAAGGGAGGGGAAGGGCTTCCAGGCTTTTTTTTTTTTTTTTTTTGAGACGGAGTCTCACTCTGCCACCCAGGCTGGAGTGAAGTGGTGTGATCTCGACTCACTGTAACCTCCACCCTCCAAGTTCAAGCGATTCTCCTGCCTCAGCCTCCTGAGTAGCTGGGATTACAGGCAAGTGCCACCACACCCGGCTAATTTTTGTATTTTTAGTAGAGAAGGGGTTTCGCCATGTTGGCCAGGCTGGACTCGAACTCCTGGCCTCAAGCAATCCATCCACCTCAGCCTCCCAAAATGCTGGGATTACAGGCGTGAGCCATTGTGCCTGGCCTGTTTTTTTTTAAGCACAGAGATGAGAAGTCACTTGCTCAAGGTCACACAGTGAGGAAGCAGGGAAGCTGGGATTGGATGCCAAGTCCTTGGGCTTAGCTGAGCCGTATGCTGTCTGAGACATTCTTGGTCTCTGCCCTTTAGGGAGAGATGACCTCATAAGCAGCTGATGAGATGCAGAGTGATGGGGCTTTGATGGCGGATGCACAGAGACTCAAACAACGCCCCAGGGAAGGGCTGAGTGTGGTAGCTCCCACGCTTTGGGAGGCCGAGGCAGGAGGGTTGCTTCAATCCAGAAGTTCTAGACCAGCCTGGGCAATATAGCAAGACCCTGTCTCTACTAGAAAAAGAAAAAAAAGATGACCCAGGGAGATCTGGGAAGGCTTCCTATTAGAAAAGGATCTTGAATCTTGAAAGAGGTGGGCAAGAGGGGTAGACGGATAGACCAGTCAGCCAATGGGAGGCTAGTACCTACCTCTATTGTCTTATACAGGAAGGAGTACACCAGGGAGGCATTGGCATTCTTCGATGTGGTGGCCACCACTGGGGGCAGCAAGATTAAGGAAAATGTGACATTTATGGAGAAGTAAGTGGAATACAGACCCTGAACCTCCACCGTGTCCCTTGCCACCACCCTCATCTCTACCTGCCCCTGTCCCCCAGCCTGAGCCATAGAGATGTGCTGTGCAATTCCTGTCTTCAGCCCACCCTCTCTTAGCCTGAGCTGCCACCATTGCCGACAGCCCCCACACCCACCTCCAGGGACACCACATGGGGTGGATACAGTAGAGGTTGCTGTGTTTGATCCATAGGAAGTGGACTTGGCCGTGGCTCAGCAGCGGGGTCAGGGCGCCTTCCTCCTCCCGCTGTACCAGCAGAGGCATGAAGTGCTCAATCTTGCTCATGGCCACATCACCCTTGTAGTTGCGGCTTATCAATGGCTGAGGGTGGAAGGAAAGGACCTGGTCACCACCAGCATCCAGGAACCTACCACGCTGAGTAGGCACAGTGCCCGGTTCTGACCCTAATTCCTAGCTGAGGGGCTCGGGCAAGGCTCTGCCTCCTTGTGCCTGTTTCCTGCTCTGTAAAATGGGAGTGTGATGACAACAGCTAATGGGTCTAGGGCCCTCACTAAGCGCCAGGCTGTGTTTTAGTAAAGGGTAGGCGATGGCTGGACGCAGTGGCTCACGACTGTGATCCCAGCATTTTGGGAGGCCGAGGCGGGTGGATCATGAGGTCAAGAGATCGAGACCATCCTGGCCAACATGGTGAAACCCCGTCTTTACTAAAAATACAAAAAATTAGCCGGGCGTGGTGGCACGCATCTATAGTCCCAGCTACTCGGGAGGCTGAGGCAGGAGGATCACTTGAACCTGGGAGGCAGAGGTTGCAGTGAGCCGAGATCGCGCCACTGCACTCCAGCCTGGAGACAGAGCGAGACTCCATCTCAAAAGAAGAAAGAGAGAAAGTAAAGAATGAAGGGAGTAGGGAAAGGAGGGAGGGTGGGAGGGTAGGAAGGAGGGAAGGAAGGAAGGCAGGCAGGCTGGCTACTAAAAAAAAAGAGTAGATGTTTGCTAACTTATTAGTTCTTGCCACAACCCTGTGGGGTAGATGTTATCATCATCTCCATTTTACACAGGAGAAGTGAGGTTAGAAACCATGTCCATTGGAAGCATATGGAAACTGGGGATTGATCTAAGGCATCCTGGGTCCAGAATCCCTGCTGTTGCCCCAGACTTCATTTGTACCAAAGTGAGATTATTTAAAAAAAAACAAAAACAAAAAAAAAAAAAAAAAAAAAAACAAGAAGAGGCCAGGCGCAATGACTCACTCATGTAATCCCACTGCTTCGGAAGACCAAGGCAGGAGGATCGCTTGAGGCCAGGAGTTTGAGACCAGCTTTGGCAACATAGCAGGATCCCTCTACAAAAAATTTCAAGAATTAGCTGAGCATGGTGGCCTACACCTCTGAAGTCACAGCTACTCTGGAGGCTAAGGCAGAAGAATCGATTGAGCCTAGGAGGTGGAGACTACAGTGAGCTGTGATCACACTACTGCACTCCAGCCCGGGCAACAGAGTGAGACCCTGTCAAAAAAAAGAAAGGAAGAAAGGAAGAAAGAAAGAAAGAAGAAAAATGATAGTTCATATGATTGTCTCTGGTAGTCAGGAAGCCACCCATAATAGTAAACACTTCTGGCTGGGTGCGGTGGCTCACGCCTGTAATCCCAGCACTTTGGGAGGCTAAGGCAGGTAGATCATGAGGTCAAGAGATCGAGACCATCCGGGCCAAGATGGTGAAACCCCGTCTCTACTAAAAATACAAAAATTAGCTGGGTGTGGTGGCGTGTGCCTGTAATCTCAGCTACTCGGGAGGCTGAGGCACGAAAATCACTTGAACCCAGGAGGTGAAGGTTGCAGTGAGCTGAGACAGACAGAGCGAGACTCCGTCTCAAAAAAAAAAAAATAATAATAATAATAATTAGTTACCACTTCCTAAGGTTGTTTCATCCAGCGTCTGAACAGGGAGGACCCATGGCAGGTTCTCAAACATCTTAGCTCTCACTATTAATATTAACGGGAATATTATTTTCACCACCACTCTTATTTTGGCTATTAAATAACAAGACAGGCTGGCTCGGCCGGGCGTGGTGGCTCACGCTTGTAATCCCAGCACTTTGGGAGGCCAAGGCGGGTGGATCACGAGGTCAGGAGATCGAGACCACGGTGAAACCCCGTCTCTACTAAAAATACAAAAAATTAGCCAGGCGTGGTGGCGGGCGCCTGTAGTCCCAGCTACTCGGAGAGGCTGAGGCAGGAGAACGGCCTCCGGGAGGCAGAGCTTGCAGTGAGCCGAGATCGCACCACTGCACTCCAGCCTGGGTGACAGAGCAAGACTCTGTCTCAAAAAAAAAAAAAAAAAAAAAAAGACAGGCTGGCTGCAGTGGCTCACACCGGTCATCCCAACACTTTGGGAGGCTGAAGCAGGGGGATAGCTGGGGACTAGGAGTTCAAGACCACCCTGGGCAACATAGTGAGACCCCATCTGTACAAAAAATAAAAAATAAAAATAGGCCGGGTGTGGCCGGGCGCAGTGGCTCACGTCTGTAATCCCAGCACTTTGGGAGGCCGATGTGGGTGGGTCACGAGGTCAAGAGATTGAGACCATCCTGGCCAACATGGTGAAACCCCATCTCTACTAAAGATACAAAAAATTAGCCAGGTGTGATTGTGCACACCTGTAATCCCAGCTACTCAGGAGGCTGAGGCAGGAGAATCACTTGGACCCGGGAGGTGGAGGTTGCAGCGAGCCAAGATCACGCCATTGAACTCCAGCCTGGGCGACAAGGCGAGACTTTATCTTGAGAAAAGAATAAAAATACAAAAATTAGCCAGGCATGGTGGCACACACCTGTAGTCCCAGCTACTCGGGAGGCTGAGGCAGGAGAATTGCTTCAACCCAGGAGGTGGGGGTTGCAGTGAGCCGAGATGGAGCCACTGCACTCCAGCCTGGGTGACAGAGAGAGACTCTATTTCAAAAAAAAAAAAATTTAAAATAGCCAGGCATGGAGGGGTCAGCCCGCAGCCCCAGCTATTCGGGAGTTTGAGAGCAGCTTTGGCAACATAGCGGGATCCCTCTACAAAAAAATGTCAAGAATTAGCCAGGCATGGTGGCCTGCAGCTGTGTAGTCACAGCTACTCCGGAGACTGAGGCAGGAGGATCACTTGAGCCCAGGAATTCCGGGCTGCAGTGAGCTATGATCACACCGCTGCACTCAAGCCTGGGAGACAGCAAGAGACCCTGTCTCCAAAATAAAAAAGACAAGAGGAATAAAAGGATTTCAGGAAGAGGCAAGGCAGCCACAGATGGGGGGAGTTAGAGGCCCCTGTTCCAGTTGCCTTCCCCAAGTATTAACACTGTGGATGCCGACAGTGATGGAGATAATTTCAATTTGCTGAGTCCCTAATATTTCCAGGAAGGACACTGTGCTAAGTAGTTTACACGCAACGAGTTGTATTAATTCTCATTGGGTGGGGACCTCTGTTGCTCCCATTTTTACATACAGAGAAACTGAGGCCCTGGGAGGCGAACCCCTTGGCCTCAGGCACAAGGCGAGTGAATGCTGGAGGTGGGATTCCCAGGGATTGCAGGGGGAGGGGGTGTTCCCAGACCCCTTCCTGGCCCACGCGGAGGGGTCGCCCCTGAATCCCCGGGAGAAGACCTCACCTGTCCGTCTCCCAACTCCTCATGCCCAGCCTCACCTTGCCCTTAACGTCGAGAATGAAGACAGCTGAGGCGGACATGGTGGCGGCCGAAGGACCTAGGAGTCGGGGAGGGAGCGCTGGGAGGCGATGGCGGCGCTGCTTCCTTCTTCCTGCGGAAGCGCCTGCGCCCAGGTGAGAGCCCAGGTGTGTGCGTCTTAAAGGGGAGGCGGCCAGGTGAGCAGCGCTGTCGGCCAACGTGAAGATGGCTGCGGGGCCCGGAGAGGTAATGCGACTTCAGATGGGTCTGCTGCCCCCCTTTACTTTCCCTAGACACCCAGGAGTAATGACGGGTGGAGACCCCAAACCAATCATCCATCCTTCCATCCATTCATTCATCCTTCCTTTCATTCATCTATCTATCCATCCATTCATCCATCCATTCATTCTTACATTCATTAATCCATCCATTCATTAATCCATCCATGCATCCACTCATTTAGCCATTCATTAATCCATCTTCCATCGATTCATTGATCCATCCGTCCGTTCGTCATCCATTTCTTCATCCATTTTTGCATTCATTTATTCATCTATCCATTATCCATTCATCCATCCATTTATTCATCCATTCATTCATCCATTCTTGCATTCATTCATTTATTCATCTTTCCATTCATCCATTCTAACATTCATCAATTTATTCATCCATCCATCCATCCATCCGTTCATCCATTCTTGCATCATTAATTTATTCATCTATCCATTCATCAATCCATCCATCCATCCATCCATTCATCCATTCTTGCATTCATTAATTTATTCATCTATCCATTCATCCACTCATCTATCCATTCACTCATCCTCTCATTAATTCATCCATCCACTCACCTTCTTTCTCCTCTGTCTCACCCACACACGTCAGCCCCAATACAGCAGGGACTTTGTCTTGTTCATGTTTATGTCCCTAGTGCTCAGCACTGGGTGCTCCAAATTTGCCCAATTCATTCATTCACTCGTTCATATAATAAATTTTACGGGTGAATTTTACTGAGTGAATTTGAAATATTCATTCACTCAGTAATAGGAACTGTGGATATAATTCCGAGCAGGAAAAATGTACTTGCTTTTATTATTCTTACAAATTTATTCTTATTCATTTCAAATAAAATATTTATTTTTTTTGTTTTTTGAAATGGAGTCTTGCTCTGTTGCCCATGCTGGAGTGCAGTGGCATGATTTTGGCTCCCTGCAACCTCCACCTCCCAGGTTCAAGCAATCCTCCTGCCTCAGCACCCCTAGAAGCTGGGATTACAGGCAAGCGCCACCATGCCGAGCTAATTTTTTTTTTTTTAGACTCCAGGCTGGAGTGCAGTGGCATGATCTCGACTCACCACAACCTCCGCTTCCCGGATTCAAGGGATTCTCCTGCCTCAGCCTCCCAAGTAGCTGGGATTACAGGTATGCGCCATCACGCCTGGCAAATTTTGTATTTTTAATAGAGATGGGGTTTCACCATGTTGGCCAGGCTGGTCTCAAGCTCCCGACCTCAGATGATCCACCCGCCTCAGCCTCCCAAAGGGCTGGGATTACAGGCATGAGCCACTGCACCTAGCCAAAAAACTTTTTTTGTAGGCCGGGCGCGGTGGCTCACGCTTGTAATCCCAGCACTTTGGGAGGTCGAGGCGGGCGGATCACGAGGTCAGGAGATCGAGACCACGGTGAAACCCCGTCTCTACTAAAAATACAAAAAATTAGCCAGGCGTGGTGGCGGGCGCCTGTAGTCCCAGCTACTCGGAGAGGCTGAGGCAGGAGAATGGCGTGAACCCGGGAGGCGGAGCTTGCAGTGAGCCGAGATCGCGCCACTGCACTCCAGCCTGGGTGAAAGAGCGAGACTCCGTCTCAAAAAAAAGAAAAAAACAAACAAACAAAAAAAAAAAACTTTTTTTGTAGAGACAGGGTCTCACTCTGTACCCTAGACTGGAGTGCAGTGATGCAATCATGGCTCACTGCAGCCTCGACTTCCTGGGCTCAAGCCATCCTCCTGCTTCAGCCTCCCTAGTAACTGGAAATACAGGCACAAACCGCCACACCTAGCTAATTTTTTTTTTTTGAGACAGAGTTTTGCTCTTGTTGACCAGGCTAGAGTGCAATGATGTGATCTCGGCTAGCTGAAACCTCTGCCTCTCGGGTTCAAGCAATTCTCCTGCCTCAGCCTCCCAAGCAGCTGAGATTACAGGCACGTGCCACTACGCCCGGCTACTTTTTTTGTATTTTTAGTAGAGACAGGGTTTCTCCATGTTGGTCAGGCTGGTCTCGAACTCACGACCTCAGGTGATCCACTCTCCTTGGCCTCCCAAAGTACTAGGATGACAGGTGTGAGCCACTGCGCCTGGCCACACCTAGCTAATTTTTTTTTTTTTTTGAGATGGAGTCTTGCTCTGTCGCCCAGGCTGAAGTGCAATGGCGCGATCTGGACTCACTGCAAGCTCCGCCTCCCGAGTTCACACCATTCTCCTGCCTCAACCTCCCAAGTGGCTGGGACTAGAGGCGCCTGCCACCACGCCTGGCTAACTTTTTGTTCTTTTAGTAGAGACAGGGTTTCACCATGTTAGCCAGGATGGTCTCGATCTCCTGACCTCGTGATCCACCCACCTTGGCCTCCCAAAGTGCTGGGATTACAGGCGAGAGCCACCGCGCCCGGCCCCACCTAGCTAATTTTTTTTTTTTTTTTTTTTTTTTTTTTGAGACAGCGTCTCGCTCTGTCGCCCAGGCTGGAGTGCAGTGGTGGGATCTCGGCTCACTGCAAGCTCCGCTCCTGGGTTCACGCCATTCTCCTGCCTCAGCCTCCCGAGCTGCTGGGACTACAGGCGCCCGCCACTGCGCCCGGCTAATTTTTTGTATTTTTTAGTAGAGACGGGATTTCACCATGTTAGCCAGGATGGTCTCGATCTCCTGACCTCGTGATCCACCCACCTTGACCTCCCAAAGTGCTGGGATTACAGGCATGAGCCACCATGCCCAGCCTACGCCTGGCTAACTTTTTGTACTTTTAGTAAAGACAGGGTTTCACCATGTTAGCCAGGATGGTCTTGATCTCCTGACCTCGTGATCCGCCCGCCTTGGCCTCCCAAAGTGCTGGGATTACAGGCGTGAGCCACTGCACCCGGCCCCACCTAGCTAATTTTTACATTTTTTGTAGAGATGGAGTCTCGGTATGTTGCCCAGGCTGTTCTCGAACTCCGGGGTTCAAGCGATCCTCCCCCCTCGGCCCTCCAAAGTACTGGGATTACAGGCATAGTCTGAGCCACTGTGCCTGGTTTGCGCAGATTAAATGAGTTATTCTGTGCAACGTGGTGTTGGAAGGGAACTTGGATGTAGCTGTCAACCATGTCGCTGAGAAGGAGGAGGATGAAGATGATGATCTGGATGATGATGTAGCAGTTGAGAGCACAGATGCTGGGTTTGATTTTTGACACCACCACACACTGGCTACAAGGCATGGGCTGGTGAATGCACCTGCTGTGCCTCAGTCTCCCCTTATGTTAAATGGGTATAACAGCCATGGTGCCCTCTCCTGCAGTTGCATAGCCAAATACCTGGCATGGCCCCTAGCTCCATGCATGTTTCGTGCACACCAGCTACTGCAGACCCAGATTCCACCCCTTGACTTTCTTTTTTTTTTCGAAACGGAGTCTCAGTCTGTCACCAGGCTGGAGTGCAGTGGTGCGATCTCAACTCACTGCAACCTCTGCCTCCCAGGTTCAAGCGATTCTCTGCCTCAGACTCCTGAGTAGCTGGGACTACAGGTGCGCACCACCATGCCCAGCTAATTTTTGTATTTTTATTAGAGACAGGGTTTCACCATGTTGACCAGGATGGTGTCGAACTCCTGACCTCGTGATCCGCCTGCCTCGGCCTCCCAAAGTGCGGTAGTTTTGAGGACAGGGCAGAAGGAAAGGGAAAGTAAACCTCAGCCTTGCTCAGAACCACGTTGCTTGGCTGAGGGAGGGAGATGTCCTGCAGGGCCTCCAGGGAGCAAGACAGCCTACCCAGACCTCACCTGTCCTTTCCCCAAACACTACCCCAGCCCCTTTATCAGCCCCTGTAGGTGGGGACTTAGAGAACAGCAGCTATGGGGATCATCCACTTGCCTCTCCATCTGAAATTAACATCAACATTGACAGCAGCACTGCACTTTAATGAAAACATTATCATCTGGGCCAGGAGCAGTGTTTCATGCCTGTATCCCAGCACTTTGGGAAGCCAAGGTGGACAGATCACCTGAGGCCAGGAGTTTGAGACCAGCCTGGCCAACATGGCGAAACCCCGTCTCCACTAAAAATACAAAAATTAGCCGGGCGTGGTGACGCGCGCCTGTAGTCCCAGCTACTTGGGAGGCTGAGGCAGCAGAATCACTTGAACTGGGGAGGCAGAGGTTATAGTGAGCCGAGATTGCACCACTGCACTCCAGCCTGGGTGCCAGTGAGACTCTGTCTCAAAAAAATAAATAAATAGAATGAAAAATAAAAAGTTATCATCTGGCACAGGTCTCCTTCGTGCCATCTTATAAAGGCAGAAGCAGGGACACAGAGAGGTGAAGGCACCTGCCCAAGCCCACGGCCACAGAGCCAGGAGGCAGTTGACCCAGAATTCAAATCTGAGTCCCGGGATTTAAGAATCTGGTCCCAGTCTGCTTCCACCTGCTTTGCTATATTGCTGGATGCGAATATTACTATTAGTAACACTAACTCTGGCTTAAATGGTGCTCACTGTAAGTGAGGGTGGCCCTAAATGTCGTCCATGCAGGAATCCTCAAGACAGCTCCTTGAATTAGGGAAGCCTATTATTATTTATTTATTTATTTATTTATTTATTTATTTGAGACAAGGACTTGCTTTGTCACCCAGGCTGCAGTGCAGTGGTGCAATCACGGCTCACTGCAGCCTCAACCTTCTGAACTCAAGAGATCCTGTCAGGCCGGGCGCGGTGGCTCACGCTTGTAATCCCAGCACTTTGGGAGGCCGAGGCGGGCGGATTACGAGGTCAGGAGATCGAGACCACGGTGAAACCCCGTCTCTACTAAAAATACAAAAAATTAGCCGGGCGTGGTGGCGGGCGCCTGTAGTCCCAGCTACTCGGAGAGGCTGAGGCAGGAGAATGGCGTGAACCCGGGAGGCGGAGCTTGCAGTGAGCCGAGATTGCGCCACTGCACTCCAGCCTGGGCGACAGAGCGAGACTCCGTCTCAAAAAAAAAAAAAAAAAGAGATCCTGTCACCTAGGCCTCTCCGGTAGCAGGGACTACAGGTGAGCACCACTACTCCCAGCTAATTTTTAAATTTTTTTTTTTTTTTGAAACAGAGTCTTGTCCTGTCGCCCAGGCTGGAGTGCAGTGGCACAATCTCGGCTCACTGCAAGCTCCGCCTCATGGGTTCACGCCCTTCTCCTGCCTCAGCCTCCCGAGTAGCTGGGACTACAGGCGCCCGCCATCAAGCCCGGCTAATTTTTTGTATTTTTAGTAGAGACAGGGTTTCACCATGTTAGCCAAGATGGTCTCAATCTCCTGACCCCATGATCTGCACACCTCGGCCTCTCAAAGTGCTGGGATTACAGGCATAAGCCACCGTGCCTGGTCAATTTTTAAATTTTTTGTAGAGATGGGTCTCGCTACATTGCTCAAGCTGGTCTTGAGCTCCTGGCCTCAAGCCGTCCTCCCACCTCAGCCTTCCAAAACCCTGGGATTACAGACATGAGTCACCTCCCCCAACTCTATTATCTTCATTTGACAGATAGGGAAACTGAGGCCGTGAAAAGGTAAGTGATTTGTACAATGTCACCCAGTCAGAAGAATCAGAGCTGGGATTTGAGCCCTGGAAAGCACAAGTTTTTTTTTTTTTTTTGAGACGGAGTCTTGCTCTGTTGCCCAGGCTGGAGTGGAGTGGTGTGATCTCGACTCACTGCAAGCTCCACCTCACGGGTTCAAGTGATTCTTCTGTCTCAGCTTCCCGAGTAGCTGGGACCACAGGTTTGTGCCACCATGCCTGGCTAATTTTTGTACTTTTAGTAGAGATAGGGTTTCGCCATATTGGCCAGGCTGGTCTCAAACTCCTGACCTTGTGATCCACCCGCATTGCACGTTGGCCTCCCAAAGTGCTGGGATTACAGGCTTGAGCCACTGTGCCCGGCCTTTTTTTTTTTTTTTTTGAGACGGAATTTCACTCTTGTTGCCCATGCTGGAGGGCAATGGCGCAACCTTGGCTCACCATAACCTCCGCCTCCCAGGTTCAAGTGATTCTTCTGCCTCAGACTCCCAAGTAGCTGGGATTACAGGCATGCACCACCATACCTGGCTAATTTTGTGTTTTTAGTAGAGACAAGGTTTCTCCATGTTGGTCAGGCTGGTCTCAAACTCCCGACCTCAGGTGATCCACCCACCTCAGCCTCCCAAAGTGCTGGGATTGCAGGGGTGAGCCACCGCACCTGGCCCTGATTTTTTTTTTTTTTTTTTTTTTTTTTTTGAGGCAGGGTCTCTGTCACCCAGGCTGGAGTGCAGTGGTGTGATCTCAGCTCACTGCAACCTCCGCCTCCCTGGGTTCAAGCAATCAAGCAATTCTCCCACCCCAGCCTCCTGCACAGCTGGGACCACAGGTGCGTGACCACCACACTCAGCTAATTTTTACACTTTTTGGTACAGACAGGTTTCACAATGTCGCCCAGGCTGGTCTCCAACTCGTGGACTTAAGTGGTCCACCCACCTCGGCCTCCCAAAGTGCTGGGATTATAGGCGTGAGCCATCTTGCCCAGCCTAAAGCCCAAGACTTTAGGTTGCTTCTGCCCAAAGGAGGGGAGCGGTCCTTCATGCTCCCAGCAGCTGCCTGCTGAGAAGTTCACCTAGGGGGATGCAGTCACTGCTAGGCCCTCACCCCAGCCTAGACGTTGCTGAAACCTCAAAATAACTAGTCTCCTGGCAGCCGGGCGTGGTGGCTCACGCCTGTAACCCTAGCAATTCAGGAGGCTGAGGCGGGTGGATCACCTAAGGTCAGGAGTTTGAGACCAGCCTGGCCAAAATGGTGAAACCCTGTCTGCACTAAAAATACAGAATTAGCTGGGTGTGGTGACGCGTGCCTGTAATCCCACCTACTCGGGAGACTGAGGCAGGAGAATCACTTGAAACCAGGAGGCAGAGGTTGCAGTGAGCCAAGATTGCGCCATTGCACTCCAGCCCAGGGCAATAAAGTGAGAGTCTGTCTCAAAAACAACAACAACAACAAAATAAAGGACTCATCTCCTGCGGCCCTGAGATGTTGTCAGGCAGTAAACAGAACCCGAAAGCCCGGGCCCAGTGCCCTGGAATCTGAAACTCCAGGCCTGCTTGGCATGAAAAATTCATGAGCCCAAAAGCTTCCTTGGGGTCAGAGAACAGAGCAGCTCTGTGTGCTGGCTCTGCCTGCCCCGCCTGCCCCACCTCAGTGGCGACCTCCCCCATCCCCCTGAGGCTGTGGCCTTGTTCCTTCTGGATGCCTGGAGCCTCCTCCAGCCTCTCCCAGGGACCATGCCTCTAGGCCCTGTCCACAATCTCTTCTCCACACCGCTAAAGAGATCTCTCTGAAACTCACAATTATTTTTTGACTCTCACTCACTCTCACATCCTCTATGGCCCCCATTGCCCTCCAACCACCCCCACCTGGCACAGACAACTGCTGACCTCTGCCACAGGACACCACCTGAACCTGCTGTCCCAGACACCCTAACTTCCCGAATTTCAGTTCCTCTCCTGCTGTCTCAAGCCATCCTCCCACCTCAGCCTCCCAAGTAGCTGAGCCTACAGACACGTGCCACCACAGCTGGCCACCTTAGCCATTTTGAAGTGCACAGTTCGGTGGCATTAAGCACATTAATGGTCATGCAACTGTCACCACCATCCATCTCCAGAACTTTCTCATCTTCCCAAAGGAAAACTTGTCCCTATGAAACACTCCTCCTCCCCGTCCCAACCCCTGGTACCCACCATTCTTCTTCTTCTTCTTTTTTTTTTTTTTAATAATTTTGAGATGGAGTCTCACCCTGTCACAGAGGCTGGAGTACAGTGGCGCAATCTTGGCTCACTGCAGCCTCTGTCTCCTGGGTTCAAGCAATTCTCCTGCCTCAGCCTCCTGAGTAGCTGGGATTACAGGCACACACCACCATGCCCAGCTAATTTTATTTTATTTTTTTATATTTTATTTATTTATTTATTTTTATTATTTTATTATTTTTTTTTTTTTTTGAGACGGAGTCTCGCTCTGTTGCCCAGGCTGGAGTGCAGTGACGCGATCTTGGCTTACTGCAAGCTCCGTCTCCCAGGTTCACGCCATTCTTCTGCCTCAGCCTCCCAAGTAGCTGGGACTACAGGTGCCTGCCATCACGCCCGGCTAATTTTTGCATTTTTAGTAGAGGCAGGGTTTCGCCACATTGGCCAGGCTGGTCTCTTGGCCAGGCTGGTCTCGAACTCCTGACCTCGAGATCTGCCCGCCTTGGCCTCCCAAAGTGCTGGGATTATAGGCGTGAACCACCATGCCCAGCTTTTTTTTTTGCTTTTTTTTTTTTTTTTGAGACAGATTCTCACTTTGTTACCCAGGCTGGAGTGCAGTGGCACAATCTCGGCTAATTGCAACCTCCTTCTCCTAGTTCAAGCGATTCTCCTGCCTCAGCCTCCCAAGAAGCTGGGATTACAGGCGTCTGCCACCACGCTGGGCTAATTTTTGTATTTTTGGTAGAGACTGGGTTTTGCCATGTTGGCTAGGCTGGCCTCAAACTCCTGACCTCAAGTAATCCACCCACCTCAGCCTCCCAAAGTGCTGGGATTACAGGTGTAAGCCACGCGCCCAGCTGCTCAGGAGTCTGAGGTGGGAGGACCACTGGAGCCCAGAAGATTGAGGCTGCAGTGAGCTATGGTTGCACCGCTGCACTCCAGCCTCGGTGACAAAGCAAGATCCTATCTTAAGAAAAGATTGTGCTGAGCCAGTTCCTGAGAAAACAACAAAATAGAAAGCAAAACTAAAGAAAAAGCAAAAGTTCCTTCCAGCAGAGGTGTGAGAGAAAAAGAAATAAAAAGTCCCCCGTGACACCCCCTGCCCCAATCTTCGTCCCTCTCATAACCACTGGCTGATTCAGATCTTTTTCAGCTGGGTTACATGCAGGTGTGTGTGTGTGTGTGTGTGTGTGTGTGTGTGTGTGTGTGTGTGTGTGTGTGTTGTACCCTCTTTCTCTCTCTCTTTCTCCCATACCCTATAAGACTATACAACTTGTGGACGGGCACAGTGGCTCTCGCCTGTAATCCCAGAACTTTGGGAGGCAGAGGCGGGTGGGGCACTTGAGGCCTAGAGTTCGAGACCAGCCTGGGCAACATGGCAAAAAATCTGTCTCTACTAAAAATAAAAAAACTGGCCAGGCGTGGTGGCTCGCACCTGTAATCCCTGCACTTTGGGAGGCTAAGGCAGGTGGATCACCTGAGGTCAGGACTTTGAGACCAGCCTGGCCAACATGATGAAATCCTGTCTCTACTAAAAATACAAAAAATCAGCCAGGTATGCTGGCGGATGCCTGTAATCCCAGCTACTCAGGAGGCTGAGGCAGGAGAATTGCTTGAACCCGGGAGGCAGAGGTTGCAGTGAGCCGAGATCACGCCACTGCACTTGAGACTGGGTGACAGAACAAGACTCTGTCTCAAAAACAAAACAGAACAAACAACAACAACTGTATATATATATGTGTGTATATATATATGTGTATATATATGTGTGTGTATATATATGTGTGTATATATATGTGTGTGTATATATATGTATGTATATATATGTGTATATATATGTGTGTATATATATATATATATATATAGAGAGAGAGAGAGAGAGAGAGAGAGAGATTAAGCTGGGCATGGTGGTGAGCACTTGAAATCCCAGCTACTCTAGAGGCTGAGGCACACAAATCGCTTGAACCCAAGAGAAGGAGGTTGCAGTGAGCTGAGTTCGCACCACTGCACTCCAGCCTGGGCGACAGAGAGAGACTCGGTCTTAAATAAAAAAATAAATACAACTTACTATTATCACTCAACAAGATGACCTGGACCCTACTCCGGAAGGCATGTGGTTGAAGGGGAAGGAAGTGTGTCTTGGGTGTAAAGTCGGACTCCCTGGGTTCAGATCCTTGCAGAGTCACGGGCTCATTATGTTACTGTGGGTAAATTACTTCACCTCTCTGGGTCACTTTCCCCAGTTGGAAAATGATTATAATGATTTAATGTAGAGTGCTTGGGCCAGACGTGGTGTCTCACGCCTGTAATCCCAGCACTTTGGGAGGCCAAGGCGGTGGATCATGAGGTCAGGAGATTGAGACCGTCATGGCTAACACGGTGAAACCCCTTCTGCACTAAAAATACAAAAAATTAGCTGGGCATGGTGGCGGGTGCCTGTAGTCCCAGCTACTCAGAAGGCTGAGGCAGAAGAATTGCTTGAACCCAGGAGGCAGAGGTGGTAGTGAGCTGAGATCACACCACTGCACTCCAACCTGGCGACAGAGTGAGACTCCATCTCAAAAACAAAAACAAATAAACAATCAACAACAACAACTATATATATATACAAATACACAGAGAGAGAGAGAGAGAGCACTTTACTGGGTGAGCCAAGATCACGCCACTGCCCTCCAGCAGCCTGGGTGATAGAGTGAGACCTTGGCTCAAAAAAAAAAAAAGGTGCTTGGCCATCCTGGTGGCTCATGCTTGTAATCCCAGCACTTCAAGAGGCCAAGATGGGCAGATCGATTGAGGCTAATGAGACCTGGTCTCTATTTCAAAAAAAAAGAAAAAGAGTTAAAAAAATAATATAAAGCATTTAATACCTTGTCTGACACTGGCTAAGCTTTCTATAAACATTCACTCTTTCTTTCCTTTTTTTGTTTTTTTTTTTGAGACCGAGTCTCATTCTGTCACCCAGGCTGGTGTGCAATGCTGCAATCTTGGATCACTGCAACCTCCGACTCCCAGGTTCAAGTGATTCTCCTGCTTCAGCCTCCCAAGTAGCTGGGATTGCATGCATGCACCACCACACTAGGCTAATTTTGTATTTTTAGTAAAGATGGGATTTCTCCATGTTGGTCGGGCTGGTCTCGAACACCCGACCTCAGGTGACCCGCCTGCCTTGGCCTCCCAAAGTGCTGGGATTACAGGTGTGAGCCACTGTGCCTGGCCTTAGAGACAGGTTTTCATCATGTTGTCCAGGCTAAACTTGAACTCCTAACCTTAAGTGACCCTCCTGCCTCCCAAAGTGCTGGGATCACAGATGTAAGCCACCCCTCCTGGCTGTAAACATTTACTCTTATTATAATCTGCAGGACCACCTCATTTTTTCTTAAACTATTTTAAAAATTCTCATTTTGAAATGTAACATATTTTTGTTTATTATTATGTATACACACACACACATACATATATATTTGCATCATAAATGTTATTCCCGACATGGGACAGATTCCTTTCATCCCCCAGGTGAATCACATGGTATCCTGGAAAGATCTAGGAAGCCCTCCCTCCCACCATCTCCAGGGAGGTAGTGAGAATGGCAGGTGCTTGGGACTGGGAAGGCTTTGGAGTTTCCCAGCCTACCTCTTCTCCCTTTCTCAACAAAGGATACCTGTTCCCTATTATTCCTCTTATCCACTCTTCCCTTTTTAAAAAACCCCACAAAACCATCATTAGTAAAAAAACAAACAAAACCCCTCCAAGTATTGGGAGTTAGGGGTCCTGGGCTGGGACTCGGGGTTACAGGTCACCAAGGAAGAGGGAAGGGAAGAGAAGGAGGGGCTGTCACTACTGCTGGCTTTCTTCCTTGCTGCATGCTATGGCAACTGTGTGTCGACCTCCTCTGCTGGTAACTGCACGTATGGGAACACTGAGCCCGGAATGAAACAGTCCTTTTTTTTTTTTTTTTTTTGAGACAGAGTCTGGCTCTGTCCCCTAGGCTGGAGTGCAGTGGCACCATCTCGGCTCACTGCAAGCTCCGCCTCCCGGGTTCACGCCATTCTTCTGCCTCAGCCTCCCGAGTAGCTGGGACTACAGGTGCCCACCACCACGCCCTGCTAATTTTTTTTGTATTTTTAGTAGAGACAGGATTTCACTATGTTGGCCAGGATGGTCTCGAACTCCTGACCTCGTGATCCGCCCACCTTGGCCTCCCAAAGTGCTAGGATTACAGGCTTGAGCCACCGTGCCCGGCCGAAACAGTCCTTTTTAAAATTTTTTTTTTGAGACAGAGTCTCGCTCTGTCGCCCAAGCTGGAGTGCAGTGGCATTATTTCAACTCACTGCAGCCTCCACCTCCCAGATTCCAGCAACCCTCCTGCCTCAGCTTCCCAAGTAGCTGGAATTACAGGTGCCCGCCACCACATCTGGCTAAGTTTTGTATTTTAGTAGAGATGGGGTTTTGCCATGTTGGCCAGGCTGGTCTCAAACTCCTGACCTCAGGTGATCCACCTGCCTTGGCCTCCCAAAGTGCTGGGATTACAGGCGTGAGCCACTGCACCCAGCCTAGAAGTTCTTCACTGATAAAATGTGAGGATATTTCTCAAGGTGTATGATACTGATGTCAGCTCGTTCGATGCTGAGATACTGATCCACTGAATGGAGGGTGCCACAGATGTTCCAGTCATTCTTGAGTTCCACGACCACATTCTTGCTCACAAGGGACTTGAAAAAGGAATAGAAGAACATGATGCTGGCGACCTGACCGGGAAGAGCAACACATATTTTATTTATTTATTTATTTATTTATTTATTTATTTATTTGAGACACTGTCTCACTCTTTCACCCAGGCCAGAGTGCAGTGGCTCAATCTTGGCTCACTGCAACCTCCGCCTCCCGGGGTCAAGCAATTCTCTGCCTCAGTCTCCCGAGGAGCTGGGATTACAGGCGCCCGCTGCCACGCCCGTCTAAGTTTTTTTTTTTTCGGGTATTTTTAGTAGGGACCAGGTTTCACCAAGTTAGTCAGGCTGGTCTTGAACTCCTGACCTTGTGATCCACCCACTTCGGCCTCCCAAAGTGCTGGGATTACAGGCGTGAGCCACCGCTCCGGGCCAGCAACACATATTTTAAAAGGGCAGAAGTCGGTTGGGCGCAGTGGCTTACGCCTGTAATCCCAGCACTTTGGGAGGCTGAGGTTGGTGGATCACCTGAGGTCAGGAGTTCGAGACCAGCCTGGGCAACATGGTGAAACCCCGTCTCTACTAAAATACAAAAATTGCCACTGCACTCCAGCTTGGGCAACAGAGCAAGATTCTGTCTTAGAAAAAAAAAGGCAGGGGGAGTACAGGGGAGAAGGTCAAGTATTCACAAACTAAACTAAATAACCACAATTCTGTTTCCAGTGCCCAGAAGCTGCTCCTGTCGTCCCAGTAGTTATTACCACTCCAAAAGTCAACCACTGATATATGTTCTGTTACTATAGGTTGATTAGCTATGCCTGTTCTAGAACTTCAGAAAAAAGTGTGTGGCTTTTTTCACACAACATTATGCTTTTTGGGGAGAGATTCATCCATATTTTTGCCTGCATCAATAGTTTATTCCTGGACCAGGCACCGTGGCTCACACCTGTAATCTCAGCACTTTAGGAGGCTGAGGCAGGAGGATCACTTGAGACCAGTCTGGGCACCCATAGGGAGACCCTCATCTCTATAAAAATTTAAAAAATTAGCCAGGTATGGCCAGGTGCGGTGGCTCATGCCTATAATCCCAGCACTTTTGGAGGCTGAGGGGGGCAGATCACCTGATGTCAGGAGTTCCAGACCAGCCTGACCAACATAGAGAAACCCCGTCTCTACTAAAAATACAAAATTAGCTGGGCGTGGTGATGCATGCCTGTAATCCCAGCTACTCAGAGGCTAAGGCAGGAAAATCACTTGAACTTGGGAGATGGAGGTTGCAGTGAGCTGAGATCATGCCATTGCACCATTGCACTCCAGCCTTAGCAACAAGAGTGAAACTCTGTCAAAAAAAAAAAATTAGCCAGTCATGATAGTGTGTGCCTGTAGTCCCAGCAACGGGAGGCTGAGGCAGGAGGATCACTTGAGCTGAGGAGGTCAGGGCTTCAGTCAGCTATGACTGCATCATCGCACTCCAGCCTGGGCAACAGAGAAAGATCCTGTCCCTAAAAAAAAAAAAAAAAAAAAAAAAAAAAAAAAAAAAAAAAAAAAAAAAAAAAAAGCCGTGTTGGGGGGGCATAGGGGGGGGGGGGGGGGGGAGGAGGAAGATCCGATCACTAAAAAAAAAAAAAAAAAAAAAAAAAAAAAAGAAAACGTTCATTCCTTATCACTAAGGAGAATCCCATGGTATGGGTGAAACCCACCATGGTTTGCTTCACCATTGATCTGTTAATGGGCATTTGGGCTGCTCCTAGTTTTTTTTGCCCATTACGAATAAGGATACTATAAAGCTGCCATGAACATTTATATGAATGTCTCTGTGGGTTTTTTCTTTTCTTCACTTATACTTTTTCTTGGGTATATACCTAGGAGTGCAATTTCTAGGGTATTAACTTTGCAAGAAACTGCCAGATCGTTTTCCAACTGGTTGTGGCATTTTACATTCTCACCAACAGTGTAGGAGAGCCCCCATATGCTTCCCATCTTCCTCAACACTTGCTTCGACCAGTCTTTTTAATTTTAGCTATTCAGGTGGGTGTGCAATGGTATCTCATCGAGGTTTTCATTTACATTTCCCTGATGACTTCGTGCTTTATTCTTTTTTCTTTCTTTCTTTTTTTTTTTTTGGGGGGGGGGACAGGGTCTCACTCTGTCACCCAGGCTGGAGTGCAGTGATGTTTTCACCCATTTTTCTTTCTTTCTTTTTTTTTTTCTTTTTGAGACAGAGTTTCGCTTTTTGCCCAGTTCTGCTGCCCAGGCTGGAGTGCAATAGCGTCATCTTGGCTCACCGCAACCTCCACCTCCTGGGTTCAAGCGATTCTCCTCCTCAGCCTCCCGAGTAGCTGGGATTACAGGCATGTGCCACCATGCCAGGCTAATTTTTTGTATTTTTAGTAGAGACGGGGATTCTCCACGTTGGTCAGGCTGGTCTCGAACTCCCAACTTCAAGTGATCCGCCCGCCTCGGCCTCCCAAAGTGCTGGGATTACAGGCGTGAGCCTCCGCACCCGGCCTGTTTTCACCCATTTTTTCCACAGTAACTGTCAAGGCTGCAGGGAACACACCTTGGTTACTACATCCCATGCACACACACCTGCAGTGGTTTGTCCAGGGTCAATGCCAGACAGGAATCGCACCAGGTGAACATGACTTGGATTTACTCTTTCTGCCAGGAAACATTCTGCTTCAAAGCATTCACTCACCTGATTTTATGTTATCAAACTCTAAAATTCTTACCAATCTGATAAATGAAAATGGCATCTTTTGGTATGTTCAGTGGTACACGGTGATCAATATTTACCTAACAATTATTTATCTATCCATCTTTTATTATTATTATTATTATTTTATCTTTTTTTTTTTTTTTTTTTTTTTTTTTACATCTTTTATTATTATTCTTATTCTTTTATCTTATTTTATTTTTTGAGACGGAGTCTTGCTCTGTCGCCCAGGCTGGAGTGCAGTGGCACGATCTCGGCTCACTGCACGCTCTGCCTCCCGGGTTCACGCCATTCTCCTGCCTCAGCCTCTCGAGTAGCTGGGATTACAGGTGCCCGCCACCACGCCCGGCTAATGTTCTGTATTTTTAGTAGAGACGGGGTTTCAACGTGTTAGCCAGGATGGTCTCGATCTCCTGACCTCGTGATCCGCCTGCCTCGGCCTCCCAAAGTGCTGGGATTACAAGCGTGAGCCACCACGCCCGGCCTATTATTATTATTAATTCTTATTATTTTGAGACAGGGTTGCCCAGGCAGTGGCACAATCATAGCTCACTGCAGCCTCAAACTCCTGGACTCAAGTGATCCTCCTACCTCAGCCTCCCGAATAGCTGAATTACAAGTGTGCATCACCAAGCCCAGCTAATTTTTTAAATTTTTTGTACAGACGAGGGTCTTCCTATGTTGCCCAGGCTGGTCTGGAACTCTTCGGCCCAAGCTATCCTCCCGCCTCAGCCTCCGGAGTGTCTGGAATTACAGGCCCGCGCCACCACCCCCAGCCTCAATATCTCCTTGACGATGAAATGCATAGATTAATGAATGAATGACAGACCTCTGTTTGCTCACCGTGCACACCCTCAAGAGGGTTACTTGAGAGCCAAGACTGGAAACAAAGGTTGGGGCCCCACCCCTCCCGGGCCAGGCCCCGCCCCCAGTCCACCGCCCTCTCCCGCTCGAGGGTCCCATTGGAGGAGGCGCGCGGGGGCTGGCCCGGCGGGCGGGGCGGGGCCGGGGCCCGGGGCGGGGCGCTGCAGCCCGCGGAGCCTCCCGCCCGCCCGGGCTGGGGTCGCGCTGGCTCGGACTCCGCTCCCCGCCCCGCCGCGGCCATGGAGGACGAGCGGAAAAACGGAGCCTACGGTAGGAGCCGCCTCCGGTCAGGGGCCGCCTCTGCTGACTTGGGGGTGGGAGGACCTTGAGCCAGGGGGACATCTGAGACCCTAGGCACCTGCGCTGCCGCTGGAGGGCCCTCCGCGCTCGGGCCCCCGCATCCGACACTGCGCGGATCCCACGCCCCCTGCTCTAACCGGGTCGCCCCGCGTCCCCTCCCCGGGAGCCCCAGCTCCCCCTCTGGCTGATGGGCCGGGGCTCACGGCGCATGCTCTGCCCGGGGAGGTCCCGTTATCTGGGCGGCTCAGATGGCGGGCGGGGGAGGGGAGGCGCGGCGATCCGGGCTCGGAAAAGAGACAGGGCCCTGACCTCCTCAAATCCCCCTCCTCTTCCAAACCCTTTTGTCCACTTCTTCCTCCTGCCCTTTTCCGCCAGAAGTAGCCGTCCGGGGCTTTTGGCCAGATGGGGAAACTGAGGCAAGACTGGGCAGACCGAATACCCAGCTGAGAGCCCACCGGGTCTGGCCAGCCGCCTGGAAACGGCGGAAAGAAGGGCGCCTTTGGTGAGGGGGCAGGAAGGAAGCAGGAAACAATTGAGAAACTTTCCCCTCCCTGTGCAAGGGGCTGGGGGGCCCCCACCTCCCATTTCGAGAGGTGCTGGCGACTGGAACTTCCTCCGGCCAACCTCTTGGGGCGACCTCAGGCATTTGGCCCCGGGGATGGGCCCAGGATGTGGGCTTCTCTATCACCAGCGCCCTGTGGTGCCGCCCTCCCCTGGATTCCCGCGGTGGGGGGAGTTGCCATCCTCAGTTTCTCCTTTCTCTTCTCCATTTTGGGTCCCTAAGACCCAACTCAGCCCCAGCCCCACGTGATACTACCCTGGGGGCAAAGAAGCACTGTCACGCCCCTCTTTGTGTGACAAGAACTTCCTGGAAACTGTGACACTGAAGGGCCCTGGGGAGGGGGCCGGAAACTGCTCGAAATATTCAAGAAAAACGAGTTGGGTAGAGCGGTGCCTCCCTGCCCCCAGGGACTGTATGGCCTCAGGAGGCTGCCGGGAGAGACAGATCAGGGAGGCTGGGACTTTCCCTGCAGAGCCCAGCCAAGGGGGGGCAGCAGGACCTGGCCACCTCCCAGCACCCTCTCCCCGATTGAAGCTGCCAGCCCAGTCCCCTGGAGGGACCCCCTTGGTCTTGATTTGGGCTCAAACCCCAGCCCCAGCGGCTTCGGGTGCTGTGTGTCCCTTGGGTGTGGCAGGCTGTCTCTGACCTGAGAGTCTCAGCCTGAGGTTCCAGCCAGGTCTTGCCTGCTTGTGGGCAGCATCTGAGGGGGTCTTGGGTCTCTATGAAGTTTGGCTGGGACAGGGACGAGGGGCAGAATGGATAATGATATGATTCACCCAGCCTTGAATTTGGCCAAAGGATGGAATTGAGCTGTGGTCGGAGCTAGGCAGACCTCCCAGGCCCACACATGAGACAGGGGACCCTGCTAGACAGGGCCTGTGCTGGGCTTAAGGGAGTACCTTCAATCAACAAATATTTATTGAGCACGATTTAGGCAGGGGTCTAGACACTGGAAACCCAGCAGTGAATAGACTGGTGAAATCCTTGACCGCAGGGAGTAGTCAAGGGAAGGAATGTGTAATTTTAGGTTGTTGTAAGTTGTGAAGCAAAGAACGAGACATCGTGTGATCTTGTGTGGCAAAAACAGCAGCGATTATTTTAGGTTACTAAGGGCTGGAGGTTGAGCCAGCCGTGGGAAGATTTAGGGGAAGTGTGTTTCACACAGAAAGAACAGCAAACAAACCATATAGTTACTTAATTATATTTTGCCTTGGGGCCAGAGGGGGCATCTGGTTTGATTGCTTGAAGTAGGGGTTTTGCTTAGCTTGGAAGTAGTTTCTTCACATCAGAACCAAAAACCTGGGGGTCTTGGACTGGCCCATGAAGTCCCTGATAGATGAAGGGAGCTTTCCCCTGGGGATGGTGTGGAAGAGTGGCTCACTCATCCTACGCTCCTGCCCCAGTGGCTTCCCATCTGTCATGAGTTTAGGGGCTGACATCAGACAAACCCAGGCTCAAATCCTGGCTCGACACTTAGGAGCCGTGTGGCCCTGGGTGAGTCCATGACCTCTCTGAAGCTCTGTGTCTTCGTCTATAGGACTCGGTGGACCACACTCTACTGGTAGGGGAAGCATTTTGCATAGGCTGGCAAGCTTGATATGTTCAGGAGGCCTCTGGGGCTGGTATTGCAGGGGACATGGCTTTCCTGTGAGCTGATGGAGAAGCAACCCAAGGCATTGACTTGGGTGAGACCAGGTTGGGCAGGAAGCGCATTCCTCAGCAGAGATCATATCTAGAGGAAGGCAGCAGTTACAAGGGAAATGGGGAAATGGCTCTGGGCCCCGGCGGATGTCAGCAATGGGCACTGCCATCCTTCCCAGCCAGCCCACCCTTGGCAAAAGCAGTGCAGAAAAAGATTCTGCAATCCAAAACAATAAATTCTGACCATGGAGAAATAAAACTGGGGTCGGGGGGACAGTAGTGATGCTATTTAAAAAACAGACTCTTGCCAGGTACGATGGCTCACACCTGTAATCCCAGCACTTTAGGAGGCCGAGGCTGGGGAATCACGAGGTCACGAGATCAAGACAATCCTGGCTACCACAGTGAAACCCCGTCTCTACAAAAAATAGAAAAAATGCCAGGCACAGTGGTTCATGCCTGTAATCCCAGCACTTTGGAAGGCCAAGGCGGGTGGATCACCTGAGGTCGGGAGTTCGAGACCAGCCTGACCAACATGGTGAAACCCCGTCTCTACTAAAAATACAAAATTAGCCAGGTGTGGTGGTGCATGCCTGTAATCCCAGCTACTCCAGAGGCTGAGGCAGGAGAATCGCTTGAACTTGGGAGGCAGAGGTTGCGGTGAGCTGAGATTGTGCCATTGCACTCCAGCCTGGGCAAAAAGAGTGAAATTCAGTCTCAAAATAAATAAATAAATTAATTAACAAGTAAATAAATAATAAAAATACAAAAAATTAGTGTGCCTATATTCCCAGCTACTCGGGAGGCTGAGGCAGAGAATTGCTTCAACCTGGGAGGCAGAGGTTACAGTGAGCCAAGATGGTACCACTGCACTCCAGCCTAGGTGACAGAGTGAGACTCCGTCTCAAAAAAAAAAAAAGGACTCTTGGCCCAGCAAGGATTACAGACTCACGCCTGTAATCCCAGCACTTTGAGAGGCTGAGGTGGGTGGGTCACTTGAGGTCAGGAGATCAAGGCCAGCCTGGCCAACATGATGAAACACCGTCTCTATTAAAAATATAAAAATTAGGCCGGGCGCGGTGGCTCACGCCTGTAATCCCAGCACTTTGGGAAGCTGAGGGGGGCAGATCACGAGGTCAGGAGATCAAGACCATCTTGGCTAACATGGTGAAACCCCGTTTCTACTAAAAATACAAAAAATTAGCCGGGCGCGGAGGCGGGCGCCTGTAGTCCCAGCTACTCGGGAGGCTGAGGCAGGAGAATGGCGTGAACCCGGGAGGCGGAGGTTGCGGTGAGCCGAGATTGTGCCACTGCACTCCAGCCTGGGCAACAGAGCAAGACTCCATCTCAAAAAAAAAAATATATATATATATATATAAATTAGCCAAGTGTGGTGGTGCACATCTGTAATCCCAGCTACTTGGGAGGCTGAGACAGGAGAACTGATTGAACCTGGGAGGCAGAGGTTGCAGTGAGCTGAGATGGTGCCACTGCACTCCAGCCTGGGCTATGGAGTGAGACTCCATCTCAAAAAACAACAAAAACCAGACTCTGGCTGGGCAGTCACTGATGCCTATAATACCAGCACTTTGGGAATCCCAGGTGGGAGGATTGCTTGAGCCCATGAGTTTGAGACCAGCCTGAGCAATATAGTGAGACTCTGTCTCTACAAAAAAATTTAAAAATTAACTGAGTGTGGTGGTGCTCAACTGTATTCCAGCTATTTGGGAGGCTGAGGTGGGAGGATTGCTTGAGCCCAGGGGGCAGAGGTTGCAGTGAGCAAAGATAGTGCCACTGCACTCCGGCCTGGATGACAGAGGAAGGCCCTATCTCAAAATAAAAAGCAGATTCCCTGGTCCCATTTGCTAGAATACAATTCTGCCTGCAGTGAGGCCCTGGCACCTGATTTAAATATATATATACATACACATGGTCGGGTGTGGTGGCTCACGCCTGTAATCCCAGCACTTTGGGAGGCTGAGGCAGGTGGATCACCTGAAGTCAGGAGTTCAAGACCAGCCTGACCAACATGGCGAAACCCTGTCTCTACTAAAAATACAAAAATTGGTTGGGCACAGTGGCTTATGCCTCTAATATCAGCACTTTGGGAGGCTAAGGTGAGTGGATCACCTGAGGTCTGGAGTTTGAGACCAGCCTTACCAATATCGTGAAACCCTGTCTCTACTAAAAATACAAAAATTTTCTTGGAATGGTGACGTGCACCTGTAGTCCAGCTATGTGGGAGGCTGAGACAGGAGAATTGCTTGAACCCAGGAGGCAGAGGTTGCAGTGAGCTGAGATCGTGCCATTTCACTCCAGCCTGGATAACAAGGGTGAAACTCCATCTCAAAAAATAATTATATATATATTAAAAATATATATATACACATATACGTATGTATGTAAGTATGTATGTATGAAAAGGTAGTTACTTGCGGCTATTTTTTTGTTTTTTGAGACAGAGTCTGGCTCTGTCACCCAGGCTGGAGTGCAGTGGCACAATCTTGGCTAACTGCAAGCTCCGCCTTCCGGGTTCATGCCCTTCTCCTGCCTCAGCCTCCCGAGTAGCTGGGACTACAGGCGTCTGCCACCAGCCGGCTATTTTTTTTTTTTTTTTTTTTTTTAGACACAGTCTCGCTCTGTCGCCCAGACTGGAGTACAGTCAGTGGCGTGATCTCTGCTCACTGCAAGCTCCGCCTCCTGGGTTCACACCATTCTCCTGCCACAGCCTCCCGAGTAGCTGGGACTACAGGAGCCCACCACCACGCCCGGTTAATTTTTTTGTATTTTTAGTAGAGACGGGGTTTCACCATGTTAGCCAGGATGGTCTCGATCTCCTGACCTCGTTATCCGCCTGCCTTGGCCTCCCAAAGTGCTGGGATTACAGGCGTGAGCCACCGCGCCCGGCCTCTTGTGGCTATTTTCTTTGAAAGGGATAATACATTCACATGCCTTAAATACAAAAGATACAAAAGATGTTATGGCTTTGTGATGAAAGTTTCCCTCTTGCTCTCTCACCCCAGACCATACTTTATTCTTTGTTGTTGTTGTTTATACACAGGGTCTCACTCTGTCACCCAGGCTGGGCTAGAGTGCAGTGGTACAATCATAGCTCACTGCAGCCTCAAATTCCTGGGCTCAAGTGATCCTCCTGCTTCTGCCTCCTGTGTAGTTGAGACTACAGGTGCGTGCAGTGATACTCATTTTTTTTTTTTTTTTTTTCAGGGGTAGGGTCTCACCATGTTGCCCAGGCTGGTCGTGAACTCCTGGCTAAAGCAATCCTCCTGTACTGGCCTCCCAAAGTGCTAGGATTATAGGTGTGGGCCACCACACCCAGCGTTTTTTTGTTTATTTGTTTTGCCTAATATATATTGGATATGATCTCATGTCAGCACCTCCAAAGCTTCCTCAATCATTTATTATTATTATTGTTTTTTTTTTTTGAGATGGAGTCTCGCTCTGTCCCTCAGGCTGGAGTGCAGTGGCGTGATCTCGGCTCACTGCAAGCTCCACCTCCCAAGTTCACGCCATTCTCCTGCCTCAGCCTCCCGAGTAGCTGGGACTACAGGCACCCACCACTGTGCCTGCCACTGCACCCGGCTAATTTTTTGTATTTTTAGTAGAGACGGGGTTTCACCGTGGTCTTGATCTCCTGACCTCGTGATCCGCCCGCCTCGGCCTCCCAAAGTGCTGGGATTACAGGCGTGAGCCACCGCGCCCGGCCACCCCGTATCTGCTAAAAATAAAAAAATTAGCCGGGCATGGTGGCGTGCACCTCTAGTCCCAGCTACTTGGGAGGCTGAGGCAGGAGAATCGCTTGAACCCAGGAGGTGGAGGTTGTAGTGAGCCGAGATTGCGCCCCTGCACTCCAGCCTGGGTGACAGAGAGATACTCTGTCTCAAAAAAAAAAAAAAGAGACAGGGTCTTGCTATGTTGCCTTGCCTAGCCTGGCACTCCTGAGTTGAAGGGATCCTCCCGCCTCAGCCTCCCTAGTAGCTGGGACTGATTACAGGTGTGTGCCATGGCGCCCAGCACAATCTTTTTTCACGGTAGCATAGAATAGTACATTTGTGGATGGACTGTCTTTTATTTAGCCAATCAAAGGGAATATTTATTTTAAACTTTTTTTTGAAGTAGGAAATACATACATAAAAGGGCATAGATTCTAAATATATGAGGCTGCAGGAGCTTTCACAAGGTGAACACCTCATCTGGCCAGCAACCAGATGAGGAAAAAAGAACATTTCCAGGGCCCTGTCATGTGCAAGGAGGGCCTATTTGTATTATTATTATTTTATTTATATATATATATATTTTTTTTTTTTTTTTTTTTTAAATTTGAGACAGGGTCTCACTCTGTCACCCAGGGTGAAGTGCAGTGATACAATCTCGGCTCACTGCAACCTCTGCCTCCTGGGTTTAAGCAATTCTCCTGCCTCAGCCTCCCAAGGACCTGGGACTACAAGGTTCGAGTTACCATGCCCGATTAATTTTTGTATTTTTTGTAGGGATTGGGTTTTGTCATGTTGCCCAGGCCGGTCTGGAACTCCTGGGCTCAAGCTATCCATGTGCTTCAGCCTGCCAGAGTGCTGGGGCTAGAGGCGTGAGCCACTGCACCCAGACTACCTTTTTTTTTTTTTTTTTTTTTTGAGATTGAGTCTTTCTCTGTCACCCAGGCTGGAGTGTAGTGGCATGATCTCAGCTCACTGCAACCTTCGCCTCCTGGGTTCAAGCAATTCTTCTGCCTCAAGCTCCTGAGTAGCTAGGATTACAGGTGCACCTCACTACGTCCAGCTACTTTTTGTATTTTTAGTAGAGACTGGGTTTCACCATGTTGGTCAGGCTGGTCTCAAACTCCTGACCTCAAGTGATCCACCTGCCTCAGCCTCCCAAAATACTGGGATTACAGGCAAAAGCCACTGTGCCTGGCGAAGTATAATTTACATACTAAAAAAACCACACGTTATTAGTCTTTTTGTAGAGATGGAGTCTTGCTGTGTTGTCCAGGCTGGTCTTGAAATCCTGGGCTCAAGTGATTCTCCCACCTCAGCCTCTCAAGGTACTGAGATTACAGGTGTAAGCCACCATGCCCAGCCCATAACTCTTTTTAAATGTACAGATCTATGATGTTACTCTTATTTATTTATTTATTTACTTTTTGAGACAGAGTCTCTCTCTGTTGCCCAGGCTGAAGGACAGGGCACAATCTCAGCTGACAGCAGCCTCTGCCTCCTGGGTTCAAGTTATTCTCCTGCCTCAGCCTCCCGAATAGCTGGGATTATAGAAATGCACAACTATGCCTGGCTAACTTTTGTATTTTTAGTAGAGACAGGGTTTCACTATGTTGACCAGGCTGGTCTCAAACTTGTGACCTCAAATGATTCTCCCACTTTGGCTTCCCAAAGTGCTGGGATTACAGGCGTGAGCCACCGAGCCTGGCTAATGTTACTTATATTTAGATTGTTGGGTGGTGGCCTGTTTTTGTAAGGCTAGTGGGCTAAGAATGGCTCTTATATTTTTAAATGGTTGTGAAAAAAGAAAAAAAAAATATATATATATATATGACAGAGATGATATGTGAACCACAAAGCTTAAAATCTTTAATATCTTGTCCTTAACAGAAAACATTTGCAGAGCCCTGGTAGAGAATTCTCCCTAGAGACTTTTCTTTTCCTTTTTTTTTTTTTTTTTTTTTTTGTTTGAGACGGAGTCTCAGTCGCCCAGGCTGGAGTGCAGTGACGCGATCTCAGCTCACTGCAAGCTCCGCCTCCCGGGTTCACGCCATTCTCCTGCCTCAGCCTCCCTAGTAGCTGGGACTACAGGCACCCGCCACCACCACGCCTGGCTGATTTTTTGTATTTGTTTAGTAGAAACGGGGTTTCACTGTGTTAGCCAGGATGGTCTTGATCTCCTGACCTTGTGATCTGCCCGCCTCGGCCTCCCAAAGTGCTGGGATTACAGGCGTGAGCCACCGCGCCTGGCCTTTTTTTTTTTTTTTTTTTTTTGAGACGGAGTTTCGCTCTTGTTGCCCAGGCTGGAGTGCAATGGCGTGATCTTGGCTCACTGCAACCTTTGCCTCCCGGGTTCAAGTGATTCTCTGGCCTCAGCCTCCCGAGTAGCTGGGATTACAGGCATGTGCCACCATGCCTGGCTCATTTTTGTATTTTTAGTAGAGACAGGGTTTCACCATGTTGGCCAGGCTGGTCTGGAACTCCTGACCTCAAGTGATCCGCTCGCCTCGGCCTCCCAAAGTGCTGGGATTACAGTTGTGAGCTACCACGCCCCACCAAGACTTTTCTTTTGCCATTTCCCAATCTATCCCCAAAGTGAACATGATATTTATTTATTTTTAATTAAAAAAAATTTTTTTTTTGAGAGAGAGTCTTATGATGTTCCCCAGGCTGGTTGAATTCCTGGGCTCAAGCGATCCTTCCCCTTCAACCTCCTGAGTAGGGGACTATAGGCATGTGTCTCTATGCCAGGCTAGAGAGCATTATTTCAAAATATGATTTTAGGCTGGGCGCAGTGCCTCACGCCTGTAATCCCAGCACTTTGTGAGGCCCAGGCGGGTAGATCACTTGAGGTCAGGAGTTCGAGACCAGCCTGGCCAACTGGGAGAAACCCCGTCTCTACTAAAAATACAAAAATTAGCCAGGCGTTGTGGCGCGTGCCTGTAATCCCAGCTACTTGGGAGACTGAGGCAGGAGAATCACTTGAACCTGGGAGGCGGAGGTTGCAGTGAGCTGAGATGGCGCCACTGCTCTCCAGCCTGGGGGATAGAGTGAGACTCCATTTCAAATAAACAAATAAATATGGTTTTATAAAAATGAAATAAAATATGATTTTTAAACTCTTGGTCAGGCCCAGGAGCTGGAGACCAGCCTGGGCAACATAGCAAAACCCTCATTTCTACTATAACAATAAACAAGGCCGGGCGCGGTGGTTCATGCCTGTAATCCCAGCACTTTGGGAGGCCAAGATGGGTGGATCACGAGGTCAGGAGTTCAAAACCAGCCTGACCAAGATGGTGAAGCCCCAACTCTGCTAACACTACAAAATTTAGCCAGGCATGGTGGCAGGTACCTGTAATCTCAGCTCCTCGGGGGGCTGAGGCAGGAGAATTGCTTGAACTTGGGCAGCAGAGGTTGCAGTTAGCCAAGACTGCACCACTGCACTCCAGCCTGGGCAGGAGAGTGAGACTCTATCTCAAAAAAGAATAAATAAATAAATAAATAAACAAACAAACAAGAGACCTGGTGCAGTGGTTCACTCCTGTAATCCCAGCTGTTTGTGAGGCCAAGGTGGGTGGATCGTGGTTCATTCCTGTAATCCCAGCTGTTTGTGAGGCCGAGGTGGGTGGATTGCTTGAGTCCAGGAGTTTGAGACTAACCTGGGCAACATTGCAAAACCCCTTCTTCTGAAAAATATACAAAAAAATTAGCCGGGCATGGTGGCTCATGCCTGTGGTCCGAGCCACTCTGGAGGGTGAGGTGGGAGGATTGCTTGAGTCTGGGAGGCAGAGGTTGCAGTGAGCCGACATTGTGCCACTGCACTCCAACCTAGGTAAGAGAATGAGACCCCGCCTCAAATATACGAGTAAACAAATAAACTCTTACATAATAAAATTAATAAATTCCCTCTGTTCTGGCAGGGGGACTAAAAACTAATTATAAGTAAGTCCTCGATGCCATGGAAGATTTTAGCTTTCCATGTGAAAGAATCTTCTACAAATCTTTGGCTAGCTGTTTTCACCTCAGAGGTAGCTCAGCCAAGAAGTCTCCTTCCAGATTGTGACCTATTAATTTCTGTGTGTGTGTGGCATCTGGATCTTTTTAAAGCTTCTTAGGCTGAGCCGGGTGTGGTGGCTCACTCCTATAATCCCAGCACTTTGGGATGCCAGGGCGGAAGGATCACTTGAGCCCAGGAATTTTATACCAGCCTGGGCAACATAGTGAGACCCTGTCTCTGCAAAAAAAAATTAAAAATTAGCAGGGCGTGGTGGTGCATGCCTGTGGTCCCATCCACTAGGGAGTCTGAGGCGGGAGGATCACTTGAGCCCAGGAGGTCAAGGCTGCAGTGAGCTATGATTGCGCCCGTGCACTTCAGCCTGGGCAACAAAGGAGACCCTGTCTCAAAAAAAATAAAAAAGATTTCATGTTTCTAGAAGCAAATCTCTGGTTTGGTGCCTAGCATAGTCCAGCATACAGTAGGCGCTCTATCTTTTGCCCTTAACCCTTCTGAGCCTCCCCACCCAGATGCTTTCCTCAAACCTTTTGTCAAAAGGAGGTGTCTGGGCAGCTGGTGATGCTCATTCCCCAGGCACAGACTTCTGGGAAGGCAGAGGCCAGCGGCTGGCTGTGCGGGTGAGGCCTTGGGCCGCTGCAGCCCTTGGGGACTTGGCCAGTGTCCGGAAGCTGTGGGGGCTGGGTGGCATTTGATGTCCTGGCACCAGCACTGTGACTGGGCAGGCTGTGGCAGTTCTCTTATCGCCCACGCCCACTGCACTGGGTGGGTCAGCGTCACGGCCAGCAAGGCTGGCACCCGAAGGCTGCCTCCCCCAGTCCTGGCCTTGTCCAACAGCTCAATTTTCCCAATTTTTCTTCCACACCATTGCCGCAGCGTTATCTCTGCTTCTCCCAGTACCTGCCGAGGAAAAGGCCTGGGTTAGCTCCAGCAGGGCGTTGGTTTGACTCCTGGCTGTGCTCCTCACCAGCTGTGTGGTCCGAGCAAGCAGCCTCAGTGTGCCCGTCATGAAATGGGATCACACTAATGGTTAGTGGGGATGGGAGGAGTTGTTTTTGTTTTGTTATTTTTATTTGTTTGGTTTTGGTTTTTTTAGAGACAGGGTTTTCTGTCATCCAGGCTGGAGTGCAGTGGCGTGATCACAGCTCACTGCAGTCTCTGCCTCCCGGGCTCAAGCGATTCACCCACCTCAGCCTCCTGAGTAGCTGGGACCACAGGCATGCACCACCACACCCAGATAATATAGTTATTTTTTCTTTTTTCTTTTCTTTCTTTCCTTTTTTTTTTTTTTCTTTTGAGATGGAGTCTTGCTCTGTCACCCAGGCTAGAGGGCAGTGGTGCAATCTTGGCTTGCTACAACCTCTGCCTCCTGGGTTCAAGTGATTCTCCTGCCTCAGCCTCCCGAGTAGCTGGGACTACAGGCGCTCGCCACTATGCCCGGCTAATTTTTTGTATTTTTAGTAGACATGGGATTTCACCACATTGGACAGGCTGGTCTTGAACTCCTGACCTCAAGTAATCTGCCTGCCTTGGCTTCCCAAAGTGCTGGGATTACAGGCGTAAGCCACTGCGCCTGGCCAAGTTGAAGACTTTGGCTGGGTGTAGTGGCTCATGCCTGTAGTTCAAGCACTTTGGGAGGCTAAAGCGGGAGGATTGCTTGAACCCAGGACTTTGAGACCAGCCTGGGCAACATAGTGAGACCCCGTCTCTTTAAGAAAAATGGAAGAGGGTGGTAGCAGAGTCAGAGGAGGACATGGAACAACGGAAGCGAGGTGGGTTTGATGTGATTGCTGGCTTTAAAAATGGAAGAAGCGGCCAGGAGCCAAGGAATGTGGGCGGCCTCTAGAAGGTGACAGGCAAGGAAACAGATTTTCCCCTAAAATCTCCGAAAGAAACACAGCCCTGCCTACACCTCGATTGTAGCCCAGTGAGATGCATTTTGTACTTCAGCCCTCCTGAGCTGTGAGATAATAAATTTGTGTTTTTTATTTATTATTATTATTATTATTTTTGAGATGAGTTTTGCTCTTGTTGCCCAGGCTGGAGTGCAGTGGTGCGATCTCGGCTCACTGCAACCTCTGCCTCCTGGTTTCAAGAGATTCTCCTGCCTCAGCCTCCTGAGTAGCTGGGATTACAGGTGCACACCACCACGCCCAGCTAATTTTTTGTATTTTTAGTAGAGATGGGGTTTCACCACATTGGCCAGGCTCGTCTCAAGCTCCTGACCTCAGGTGATCCACCTGCCTCGGCCTCCCAAAGTGCAGGGATTACAGGCATGAGCCACCGCACCCATCCATAAATTTGTGTTTTTTTAAGCCACCAAGGCATTGGTGTCTTGCTACAGCAACGAAGGGAAATAATGCATTTGACCCTCAAACCACATGGGTGTGAGGGGCACCAACCCCCTGTGAAATTAGAAATCTATGTATGCCTTAAGTTTTTGTAGAGACAGGGTTGTGATCTGTTGATCAGGCTGGTTTCGAACTCCTGGCCTCAGGAGATCCTCCCACCTCAGCCTCCCAAAATGCTGGGATTGCAGGCATGAGCCACCATGCCCGGCCTGCATATAACTGCATATAACTCCGCAAAAACTTAGTGATAGCCTACTCTTGACTCTTAGCCTTACGGACAACATGTCAACGTTGTTGAAGCTGAAGAAAAGAAAAGAAAAGAAAAGAAAAGAAAATGTGGCTGGGTGCAGTGGCTCAGCCGGTAATCCCAGCACTTTGGGAGGCTGAGGCAGGCAGATCACCTGAGGTCAGGCGTTTGAGATCAAACTGGCCAACATGGTGAAACCACGTCTCTATTAAAAATACAAAAATTAGCTGGGCATGGTGGTGTGTGCCTGTAATCCCAGCTACTTGGGAGGCTGAGGCAGGAGAATCGCTTGAACCCGGGAGGTAGAGGTTGTGGTGAGCCCAGATTGCGCCACTGCACTCCAGCCTGGGCAATAGAATGAGACTCCGTCTCAAAAAAAAAAAAAAAAAAAAAGAAGAAAAGAAAAGAAAATGTTATTAAGTTGGTGCAAAAGTAATTGCATTTTTTTGCCATTCCTTTTAATGGAAAAAATATTAAATTGTAAGGAAAAGAAAATACATTTATTATTCATTAAGTGGAAGTGGATCCTCAAAAAGATTTTCAGAGGCTGGGCATGGTGGCTCACACCTGTAATCACAGCACTTTGGGAGGCCAAGGCAGGTGGATCATTTGAGGTCAGGACTTCAAGACCAGCCTAGCCAACATAGTGAAAATCCTGTCTCTACTAAAAATAATAAAAAAAAAAATAGGGGCCAGGTGCAGTGGCTCATGCCTGTAATCCCAGAACTTTGGGAGGCCAAGGTGGGAGGATCACTTGAGGTCAGGAGTTTGAGACTAGCCTGGCCAACATGGTGAAACCCCATTTCTACTAAAAATAAAAAAATTAGCCGGGCATCGTGGCTCACACCTGTAGTCCCCACTACTCGGGAGACTGAGGCACAATAATCGCTTAAACCTGGGAGGCAGAAGTTGCAGTAAACCGAAATCACACCAGTGCACTCCAGCCTGGGCGACAGAGGGAGACTCCGTCTTGAAAAAAAAAAAAAATGGTCTTCACATTGAGTGACCTGAGGAGGAAGAGGAAGGGGAGAGGTTGGTCTTGCTGTCTCAGGGGTAACAGAGGCAGAAGAAAATTGTGTTTAAGGGGACCCATGAAGCTCAAACCTGTGTTGTTCGAAGGTCAACTGTCCAAACATTGACTTGGGAGCTGGACAGCTTGGGTCTGCTGATTGAAATCTTTCACACCATGGGCACCTTCTTTCTCTCCAGGCCTCAGTTGATCTCTCTGTCAAATGGGGATAATGATAGGAGTTGCTGTAAAGATGAAATGAGGCGGGCTGGACATGGTGGCTCACACCTGTGATCCCAGCACTTTGGGTGGCCAAAGCGGGATTGCCTGAGCCCAGGATTTAGAGACCAGTCTGGGCAACATAACGAAACCCTGTCTCTACCAAAAATACAAAAATTAGCCAGGCATGGTGGCATGTGCCAGCTGAGGTGGAGGATCACTTGAGCCCGGGAGGTCATGGCTGCAGTGAGCCAAGATGGTGCCACTGCTTTCCAGCCTGGGTGACAGTGAGACCCTGTCTCCAAAGAAAAAAAAAAAAAGGATGAAATGAGGTGAACCATGTAACATTTTTTATTATGTTTATTTATTTATTTATTTATTGAAACAGAGTGAAACTGTGTTCAATGTACACAGTGAAAAAGACAGGGTCTCATTCTATTTCCCAGGCTGGAGTGCAGTGGCGCAATCTGAGCCCTCTGCAACCTCTGTCTCCCCGGCCTCAAAGATTCTCTCACCTCAGCCTGGCAAGTAGCTGGGACTACAAAGACATGCCACCACACCCAGTTAATTTTGTTTTGTTTTGTTTTGTTTTGTTGTTTTTGTAGAGACGAGGTTTTGCCTGTTGCTTAGTCCGGTCTTGATCTCCTGGACTCAAATGATCCACCCACCTTGGCCTCCCAAAGTGCTAGGATTACAGAATTGCGCCACCGTGCCCTGACTCTATTTTTACTTTTATTTTTAGAGACGGAGGCCGGGCACAGTGGCTCACTCCTGTAATCCCAGCACTTTAGGAGGCTGAGATGGGCAGATCACCTGAGGTCAGGAGTTCAAGACCAGCCTGGCCAATATGGTGAAACCCTGTCTCTACTAAAAATACAAAAACTAGCCGGGCATGGTGGTTGTGTGCCTATAGTCCCAGCTACTCAGGAAGCTGAGGCAGGAGAATCGCTTGAACCCGGGAGGCGGAGGTTGCAGTGAGCCGAGATCGTGCCACTGCACTCCAGCCTGGGAGACAGAGTGAGACTCAAAAAAAAAAAAAAAAAAAAAATAGAGACCTGGTCTTGCTCTGTTGCCAAGGCTGTAGTGCAATGGTGCCATCACAGCTCACTGCAGCCTGTAACTCCTGGGCTCCACTCATCCTCCCACCTCAGTCTCCCTGGTAGCTGGGACTACAGGCACGGACCACCACGCCCAGCTTATTCTTCTTATCTTTTATTTTTTATTTTTTTGAGACAGAGTCTTGCTCTGTCGCCCAGGCTGGAGTGCAGTGGCACAATCTCAGCTCACTGCCAGTTCCGCTTCCCGGGTTCACGCCATTCTCCTGGCTCGGCCTCCTGAGTAGCTGGCTCTACAGGCTCTTGCCACCATGCCCGGCTAATTTCTGTATTTTTGTTTATTTTTATTTTTATTTTTTTTTGAGACGGAGTCTCGCTCTGTCGCCCAGGCTGGAGTGCAGTGGCGTAATCTCGGCTCACTGCAAGCTCCGCCTCCCGGGTTCACGCCATTCTCCTGCCTCAGCCTCTCCAAGTAGCTGAGACTGCAGTCGCACGCTGCCACACCCGGCTAATTTTCTGTATTTTTAGTAGAGATGGGGTTTCACCACGTTAGCCAGGATGGTCTCGATCTCCTGACCTTATGATCCGCCCGCCTTGGCCTCCCAAAGTGCTGGGATTACAGGTGTGAGCCACCGCGCCCAGCCATTTTTTTTTTTTTTTTTTTTTTGAGACGGAGTCTTGCTCTGTCGCCCAGGCTGGAGTGCAGTGGCGCAATCTCGGCTCACTGCAAGCTCTGCCTCCCGGGTTCACGCCATTCTCCTGCCTCAGCCTCTCCGAGTAGCTGGGATTACAGGCGCCCCCCACCACGCCCAGCTAATTTTTTTGTATTTTTAGTAGAGACGGGGTTTCACCGTGGTCTCGATCTCCTGACCTCGTGATCCACCCGCCTCGGCCTCCCAAAGTGCTGGGATTACAAGCGTGAGCCACCGTGCCTGGCCTCTTTTTTTTTTTTTTGAGACGGAGTCTGGCTCCCTTGCTCAGGCTGGAGTGCAGTGGCCTAGTCTCGGCTCACTTCAAGCTCCGGCTCCTGAGTTCATGCCATTCTCCTGCCTCAGCCTCCGGAGTAGCTGGGACTACAGGCACCCACCACCACGCCCAGCTAATTTTTTGTATTTTTAGTACAGACGGGGTTTCACCATGTTAGCCAGGATGGTCTCGATCTCCTGACCTCGTGATCCACCGGCCTCGGCCTCCCAAAGTGCTGGGATTACAGGCGTGAGCCACCGCGTCCAGCCTTTTTTTTTTTTTTTTTTTTTTTTTTGACAGAGTTTCGCTCTTCTCATCCAGGCTGGAGTGCAGTGGGGAAATCTCAGCTCACTGCAACTTCTGCCTCCTGGGTTCAAGCAATTCTCCTGCCTCAGCCTCCCGAGTAGCTGGGACTACAGGTGCCCGCCACTACGCCCTGCTAATTTTTTGTATTTTTAGTAGAGACAGCGTTTCACCGTGTTAGCCAGGATGGTCTCAATCTCCTGACCTCATGATCCGCCCGCCTCGGCCTCCCAAAGTGCTGGGATTACAGGCATGAGCTACCACGCCCGGCCGCACTTGACTAATTTTTTTGTGTATTTTAGTAGAGGCAGGGTTTCACCGTTTTGCCCAGGCTGGTCTCGAACTCCTGAGCCCAGGCAATCCGCCTGCTTCGGCCTCCCAAAGTGCTAGGATTACAGGCATGAGCCACCGTGCCTGGCCTTTTCTTCCTAATATACATTCAGGGCTACTGAATAAAGAATTTATCCTTTCCCTGCAAATTCTACGTGTATCATGTATACAATTTTTTTTTTTTTTTTTTTGAGACAGGGTCACAGTCTGTCACCCAGGCTGTAGGGCAGTGGCGCAGTCACAGCTCCCTGAAACCTGAACCTGAACCTCCCGGGCTGATGTGATCCTCCCACCCTAGGCTTCCCCAGTAGCTGGGACTACAGGCACATCATACCCAGCTAATTTTAAAAAATTTTGGCTGGGCACAGTGGCTCACACCTGTAATCCCAGCACTTTGAGAAGCCGAGGCGGGTGGGTCGCTGGAACTCAAGAGTTTGAGACCAGCCTGGGCAACATGGCAAAGCCCAGTCCCTACAAAAACTATAAAAAAATTAGCTGGGTATGATGTTGTGTGTCTGTGGTCTCAGCAACTCGGGAGGCTGAGGGAGACTTGCTTGAGCCTACTGGATAGAGGTTGCAGTGAGCTAAGATCGTGACACTGTATTCCAGCCTGGGCAATAGAGCCAGACCATGTTTCAGGAAAGAAAAAGTTTTTTTTTTTTTTTTTTTAGACTCAGAGCCTACTTTGGCTCGGGAGGCTGCTCGATTTGCAATACAAAAAAGAAAAAATATTTTTGTAGAGACGAGGTCTCAATATATTGCCCAGGCTAGGGTCGAACTCCTCGACTCAAGCAATTCTCTTGCCAAATGTTGGAATTACAGGCGTCAGCCACTATGCCTGGCCTGAGATTCATTTAAGTGTAAAATTAGCAAATCTCCGCCGGGACGCAGTGGCTCACACCTGTAATCCCAGCACTTCTGGAGGCTGAGGCAGGCGGATTGCCTGAGCTCAGGAGTTTGCGACTAGCCTGGGCAACACAGTGAAACCCCAGCCAGCTCTACTAAAATGCAAAAAATTAGCCAGGTGTGGTGGCGTGCGCCTGTAGTCCCAGCTACTTGGGAGGCTGAGGCAGGAGAATCGCTTGAACCTCGGAGGCGGAGGTTGCAGTGAGCCGAGATCATGCCACTGCACTCCAGCCTGGGTGACAGAGTGAGACTCCATCTCAAAAAAAAATTGCAAATCTCCAACCTGGGAGAAATCCTGTCTCCACAAAAAAAATCCAAAAAAAATTAGCTGGGTGCAATGGTGTGTGGGTAGTCCCAGCTACTCGAGAGGCTGAGGTGGGAGGATCACTCGAGCCCAGGAGGTGGAGGTTGCAGTGAGCCAAGATTGTGCCACCACACTCCAGCCTGGGCAACAGAGTGAGGCTTTGTCTCAAAAACTAAAACAAAATTACCGGGTGCTGTGACTCATGCCTGTAATCCCAGCACCTTGGGAGGCTGAGGTGGGCGGATCACCTGACGTCAGGAGTTCGAGACCAGCCTAGCAAACATAGTGAAACCCCGTCTCTACTAAAAATACAAAAATTAGCCTGGCATAGTGGTGTGCGCCTGTAATTCCAGTTACTCGGGGGTGCTGAGGCATAAGAATCACTTGAACCTGGAGGTTGCGGTGAGCCAAGATGGGGCAACAGGGCAAGACTCCATCTCCAAAAAAAAACAAACAAGCAAAAAACGCAAATTGATTTTTAAAATACGTACCCTTGGAAAATTCTAAGCTGCGTTTTTATTTTCAGTGTTCACTCTACATACATGTATTATATATTGTGGCTATTCATTCAACAAATACTTATGAAATGTTTGTTTTATGCCAGGTGCTATGCTGTATACTGGGGACGCAGCCTGAATGAAAGACACACAAATCCATGTCCTTATGCAGGCAATAAGCAAGAGGGCAGATAATTAACAACCAATACGCAAATGTCTAACATGTCAGATGGTGATAAGAAGCAAAATTTATCACATCTGTAACCCCAGGGCTTTGGAAGGCCGAGGTAGGAGGAAGGCTTGAGCTCAGGAGTTTGAGACCAGCCTTGGGCAACATAGCGAGACACTGGTCTACAAAAAATTTTAAAATTAGGCAGGCATGGCGGTGTGTGCCTATAGTCACAGCTACTTGGGAGGCTGAGGCGAGAAGATCATTTGAGCCTAGGAGGTTTAGGCTGCAGTGAGCTATGATTGCTTCACTGCATTCCAGGCTGAGTGACAAAGCAAGACTCTATTTGATAATAACAACAAAGAGAAAGTCATAGGGGCCAGGTATAGTGGCTCATGCCTGTAATCCCAGCACTTTGGGAGGCCAAGGTGGGCAGATCACTTGAGGTCAGGAGTTCGAGGCCAGTAGTAGAGACATGGTAAAAGCCCGTCTCTACTACTAAAAATACAAAAATCAGCCAGGCGCGGTGGTGTGTGCCTGTAGTCCCAGCTACTCGGGAGCCTGAGGCAGGAGAACCACTTGAACCTGGGAGGTGGAGGTTGCAGTGAGCCTAGATGACACCACTGCACTCCAGCCTGGGTGACAGAGCGAGACTCTGTCTCAAAAAAGAAAAAAAAAAAGAAAGAAAAAAAATAAAAGGTCATAGGACAGAGAGGAAAGGGATGGTTGGGATTTTTTTTTTGTTTTTTTGTGGGTTTTTTTTGAGATGGAATCTTGCTCTATCACCCAGCCTGGAGTGCAGTGCCAGGATCTTGGCTCATTGCAGCCTCGACCTCTTGGTCTCAGGTGATCCTCCCACCTCCACCTCCCAAGTTGCTGGGACTACAGGTATGTGTCACCACACCTGGGTAATTGTTAATTTAATTTATTTATTTTTGAGACGGAGTTTTGCTCTTGTTGCCCAGGCTGGAGTGCAATGGCATGATCTCGGCTCGCTGCAACCTCCGCTTCCCAGGTTCAAGCGATTCTCGTGCCTCAGCCTCCCAAGTAGCTGGAATTACAAGCATGCGCCACCTCGCCCCGGCTAATTTTTGTATTAATAGAAACGGGGTTTCTCTGTGTTGGTCGGGCTGGTCTCGAACTCCCAACCTCAGGTGATCTGCCTGCCTCGGCCTCCCAAAGTGCTGGGATTATAGGTGTGAGCCACTGCGCCCGGCCTTACCTGGCTAATTTTTGTAATTTTAGTAGAGATGAGGTTTCACAGTGTTGCCCAGGCTGGTCTCAAACTACTGTTCTCCAGTGATCTGCCTGTCTCAGCCTCCCAAAGTGCTAGGATGACAGGTGTGAGCCACCATGCCTTGCCAAGGTGATATTTCAGGCAAGGCCTGAAGGCAATGGAGCTGTATGGACATCTGGGAGAAGAGCATTCTAAGCAGAGGGACCGAGCAGCTAGTGCAAAGGCCCTGAGGTCAGACCATGCCTGCTGAGCGTGGGACATACCCAGGAGGCCAGTGAGGCTGGAACAGAGTAAGCCATGGAGAGAGAGAGGGAGGAGGTGAGGGCAGGGAGGTGACAGGGCAGATCATGCAAGGCCTTGTGGGCCATGGTGAAGAGCTGGGCTTTTTCCTCGGAATGAGGTAGGAACCATGGAGGTTTCTGAGCAGAGCAGGGATGTGTCCTGACTTAGGTGTGCACAGATGTCTCTGGCCGCTATAGCGAGGATAGAAAGTGTCTGTGTTGGTCCAGGCAGGAGATGACAGGGCTGTGTGAAAGGGTGGATGCTTGAGGAGCAGGTGAGAAGAGGTTGGATTCTGGATAGCTCTGAAGGCAAAACTGACCTCAAGCAGAGAGGCAGCCCAGGTTCCTGGCCAGAGCACGTGGGAGGATGGAGCTGAGTCATGGGATAATCAGAAGCTTGGACAGGCCAGGCGCGGTGGCTCACACCTATAATTACAGCACTTTGGGAGGCTGAGGTGGGAGGATCCCTGAGGCCAGGAGTTCCAGACCAGCCTGGGCAACATTGCAAGACCCTGTCTCTACTAAAAATACAAAAAATTACCTGAGTGTGGTGGTGCATGCCTGTGGTCCCAGCTACTCAGGAGGCTGAGGTGGGAGGATCGCTTGAGCCCAGGAGGTCAAAGCTACAGTGAGCTGTGATTGTGCCACTGCACTCCAGCATGGGCGACAAAGTGAGACCATGTCTCAAAAACAAAAAAGCTTAGATGCCGCCGCACTGAGTATGAGATGCTCACATGTGTTGGGGGGAGACGGATGTCACATGGGTGTGCAGCTCAGAGACAAGGGTTTCCAGAGGGCTTAACTTTTGGGATTCCTCAGTGTGGAGCTGGTGGGTGGGGCCTGAATAAATTGTCCCCAGGGTACCTCGTGTAGTTGGGAAGAGAAGAGGCCTGTGGCTCGCTCTCTTTGTCCACTGCTTGGAATGGGTAGGGTGGGACCAGCCAGCCTTTGGGCTGGCAGAGACTTCGAGAACCACAGGGCTTCTTTAGGAGTCTGGGTCACCCCAGGGCATGACTTGGCGCCTCGGGCCTTGCCTGTGGTCCAGGTATTTAGACAGGGCCCCTCTGCTGGAGGCTACTAGGAGGAGAGGACGCCTTTTTAAGGATAAGTTGAGTTAGTGACCAGAGCCCTGCCTGCGAGTCCTAGAGTCTAAGGCAGCAGCTACAATTATTGGACACCAACTGTATATGATCATGCTGACTGTATAACCTCATGCTGTCTGTGTGCCCCCAACACTAAATGTATATTCCTGCTGAGGATACCTGCACGCCACCAGTATAATGCCATGTTAACCAAATAATCGGCGGCACTATAAATATAAATATTCAAGTAGAGGCAGGTTGCGGCGTGGTGACTCGTGCCTGCAATCCCAGCACTTTGGGAGGCTGAGGTGGGAGGATTGCTTAAGGCCAGGAGTTTGAGAGCAGCCTGGGTAACACAGTGAGATCCTGTCTCTATTTTTATTGTTTTGTATTTTATTTTTTTTGAGGCGGAGTCTCGCTCTGTCGCCCAGGCTGGAGTACAGTGGCATAATCTCAGCTCACTGCAACCTCCACCTCCCAGGTTCAAACGATTCTCCTACTTCAGCCTCCCCAGTAGCTTGGATTACAGGTGCCCACCACGACACCTGGCTAATTTTTATATTTTTAGTATAGATAGGGTTTTGCCTTGTTGGCCAGGCTGGTCTCGAACTCCTGACCTCAGGTGATCTGCCCGCCTCTGCCTCCCACAGTGTTGGGATTACAGGCGTGAACCACCACACCCGGCTAATTTTTGATTTATTGATTGATTGATTGATCTTTTGAGACAGAGTCTTGCTCTGTCACCCAGGCTGGAGTGCAGTGGCGCGATCTCGGCTTATTGCAACCTCCGCCTCCCGGGTTCAAGCAATTCTCCTGCCTCAGCCTCCCAAGTAGCTGGGACTACAGGTGCGCACCACAACATCCAGCTAATTTTTGTATTTTTAGTAGAGACGGGGTTTCACCAAGTTGGCCAGGATGCTCTCGATCTCTTGACCTCATGATCCGCCCACCTCTGCCTCCCAAACTGCTGGGATTATAGGCTTTAGCCACCACACCCAGCCTATTTTCTTTTTTCTTTTTGTTTTTCTTTTTTTTTTTTTTTTTTTTTTGAGACAGAGTCTCACTCTGTCCCCCCAGGTTGGAGTGCAGTGAGGTGATCTTGGCTCACTGCAACCTCCACCTCCTGGGTTTAAGCGATTCTCCTGCCTCAGCTTCCCAAGTAGCTGGGATTACAGGCATGTGCCACCACACTGGCTAACGTTTGTATTTTTAGTAGAGAAGGGGTTTCACCATGTTGGCCAGGCTGGCTTAGAACTCCTGATCGCCAGTGATCCACCCGCCTCAGACTCCCAGAGTGTTGGGATTACAGGCGTGAGCCACTGCGCCTGGCCTATGCCTGCTCTTTGAGGTCTGTTTTGGTTTCATACTTTAGCCTCATTTTGCAGTTGAGGAAATTGAGGCTTAAGGAAGATAAGGCCTTTGTAAGTATCCTCTAGTTCAGAGGGTGCAGAAGGAGCATTTGAATTCAGGGCGACCCAGGAGGATGTGGGCTCCACAAGGGTGGAGATTGGGTCTCTCTCCTTCCTCACTGTATGCGGTGCCCCGCCCAAGGCCTGCACCCACTAAGGGCTGAGTAAATACTTGTTCTAAGGCCAGGCCCAGTAGTGCACGCTGGTAATCCCAGCACTTTGGGGGGCCACGGTGGGAGGAGCCCACGAGTCCAGGAGTTAAAGATGAGCCTGGGCAACATAGCAAGATCCCATCTCTACAAAAAAAATTAAAAATTAGCCGAGTGCAGTAGAGCACCTGTAGTCCCAGCTACTCGGGAGGCTTAGTCAAGAGGATGGCTTGAGGCAGGGAGGTCGAGACTGCGATGAGCTGTGATTGCACCACTGCACTCCAGCCTGGGCAACAGAGGGAGATCCTGTCTCAAAAAAAAAAAAAGCAGCAGACAAAAAGAAAACTAATTTCCTGCACAGGCTGGAGAAGTTTTCGGCACCAACACTCCACAGTTGGTTGTCTGGGTTTGGGCCGTGGCCCGTTTTCCCTCCTAATGCCTCAGTTTCCACACCTGCAAAACGAAGCCACAGAAACGCCCTTTCAGGGTGGCCAGGGGTTCTAGGCGGCATCGCCCGGTGGCGGAGTGTTCCCAGGGTGAAGACGCAGGGTTCCCGGGTGGGGGCGGGGAGGGCTAAATCCGGCCGGCCGGTGAGTGGCGGGAGCAGCTGCCGCCCCGCCCGCGCCCTCCCGGGTTCTTCAGTCTGGGCAGCTGCCCAGCTCGGGCCGGTCTGACCGGTTTGGGCCGCCCCGCCTGGCGCTGTGCTGGGAGGAGCCGCCGCCAGTCGCGCGGTCAGTGCCTCCCTCTAGACTCGGGAGGGCCGAGGGGGCGCGGGAGAGAGGGCGGGCGGCCGCCGGGGCTGGTCGCCTGCAGGGATGGGGGACGAGCGGCCCCACTACTACGGGAAACACGGTAGGCAGCGACCCCGGCCCGCAGCCCCGGGCCGACCCCTCGGTCCCTCGGAGGGGGCCTTGAGAGGACATGGGGCGCAGGGAAGGGGGCTGGAGGGGGAGCGCAATTGCAAATCTGCGCCTGGAGCTTCCCCACCATCAGCCAGGCCCCCTCACCCCACTTATCCCTTGGAGCCTCGCAGACGACCCTCCTTACTCTCCCCGACCCGAAGGACCTGCCCCGGTACCCCTCTGCTTGGCACTGCTGCCGGCGCCCCCTTCCCCCTATCCCACCTCAGACCTTCCCCATCTCCACCTGGTTCCCTTGTGGCCACCATTTCAGCCCTCTTCCCAGTGGGTGGCCGCCAATTAATAAATTTGTTCACAATTGGTGATCCCTCCTTCCTCTTCTGTCCTGGCCTGTCAGAACTGGGGGCTTGGGTGGGTCACCTGGAGGTGGATGAGGCAGAAAATTCCACAGGTCTCTGAATTTTATTCTTGCCAAGGCAAAGACACCCCTAGGGGCTTTTGGGAGGGGGGCTCTCCCAGCCCTGTCTTGGTTCAGGTCTCCAATCCCATCCATCTTAATCTTCTTAACTTTCAGGAACGCCACAGAAGTATGATCCCACTTTCAAGGGACCCATTTACAACAGGTAAGGGCTCTGGGTTTTGGGGGGTTCTCCCCGCTAATACTACCCCAATCCCTGTCTCTTCACACCCCCTCCCATCTGTTCTCCAACAGACTGGTGACAAATATTTGAAACTTTTTTTTTTTTTTGAGATGGAGTCTTGCTCTGTCACCAGGCTGGAGTGCAGTGGCGCAATCCCAATCTCGGCTCACTGCAACCTTTGCCTCCCGGGTTCAAGCAATTCTCCCACTTCAGTCTCCCGAGTAGCTGGGATTACAGGCATGCACCACCACACCCGGCTAATTTTTTTTTTTTGTTTTTGGTACTTTTAGCAGAGATGTTTCGCTGTGTTGCCCGTGCTGGTCTCGACCTCGTGAGCTCAAAGTGATCCACCTGCCTTGGCCTCCCAAAGTGCTGGGATTACAGGTGTGAGTCACCACACCTGGCCTGGACTTAATTTTTACCATGTTTATATTTATTTATTTATTTATTTTTGAGATGGAGTCTCGCTCTGTCACCCAGGCTGGAGTGGTGCAATCTCAGCTCACTGCAACCTTCCCCTCCTGGTTCAAGCACTTCTTCTGTCTCAGCCTCCCCAGTAGCTGTGACTACTCAGAGGCTACTCAGGAGGCTGAGGCAGGAGAATTGCTTGAACCCGGGAGGTGGAGGTTGCAGTAAGCTGAGATTGCGCCACTGCACTCCAGCTTGGAGGACAACAGCGAGACTCTGTCTGAAAAAAATAATAACAAAAAAATAAAATGCAGCCAGGCACGGTGGCTCACACCTATAATCCCAGCACTTTGGGAGGCCAAGGCAGGTGGATCACTTGAGGTCAGGAGTTTGAGACCAGCCTGGCCAACATGGTGAAACCCTGTCTCTACTGAAAATACAAGAATTAGCCGGGCATGGTGGCGGGCACCTATAATCCCAGCTACTTGGGAGACTGAGGCAGGAGAATCGCTTGAACCTGGGAGGTAGTGGTTGCAGTAGGCTGAGATCGTGCCACTGCGCTCCAGCCTGGGTGACAGAGTGAGACTCCCTCTCAAAAAAAAAAAAAAAATTCTAGCTTGGGCAACATAGCAAGACCTTGTCTCTACAGAATATATATAAATTTTAAAAAAAATGTGTGGTGGTGTGCACCTGTAGTCTCAACTACTTGGGAAGCTGAGGCAGGAGGATCGCTTGAGCCCAGGAGTTCGAGGTTGTAGTGAGCTATGATCATGCCACTGTATTCCAGCCTGGATGACAGAGTGAGACTCTGTTGCACAAAATTAAAAAATGAAATGAGGCCGGGCGCGGTGGCTCATGCTTGTAATCCCAGCACTTTGGGAGGCCGAGGCGGGCGGATCACGAGGTCAGGAGATCGAGACCACGGTGAAACCCCGTCTCTACTAAAAATACAAAAAATTAGCCGGGTGTGGTGGCAGGCGCCTGTAGTCCCAGCTACTCAGAGAGGCTGAGGCAGGAGAATGGCGTGAACCCGGGAGGCGGAGCTTGCAGTGAGCCGAGATTGCGCCACTGCACTCCAGCCTGGGCGACAAAGCGAGACTCCGTCTCAAAAAAAATAAATACAATAAAATAAAATATAAAATGAAATAAAAATTAAAATGCATGTGCCCTTTGGTACAGCATTCAAACGACTCAGGAATATTTGTCCAAATAACACGTGGATGAGGGTGTTTGCAGAGGGCAGATGGGCCCATGGTGCACACAACACCAAGCCTCCTCTAAATGCTGCCCCTCTGCTCCCCAGGGGCTGCACGGATGTCATATGCTGTGTGTTCCTGCTCCTGGCCATTGTGGGCTATGTGGCTGTGGGCATCATAGGTGAGTAGAGAACAGGGCAGGACTTGGAGTTGCAGGGTAGGCGGAGGCAGCCATAGCCTCTGGAGTGGGAACAGGGCTGGATCTGAGGAGTGGCAGTGTCTCAGTATCCCTGGATCTTTCCACAGCCTGGACTCATGGAGACCCTCGAAAGGTGATCTACCCCACTGATAGCCGGGGCGAGTTCTGCGGGCAGAAGGGCACAAAAAATGAGTGAGTTGACTCCTTGGGGCCTGGTGGGGCTGGGGAAGAGGGGGCAGAAGATTCTAGGCATTCCCCATCTCTCTAAGTCCAGTTAACAAGTGCTTATAGGCTGGGCATGGTGACTCACGCCCGAAATTCCGACACTTTGGGAGGCCGAGGCAGGAGTATCGCTTTAGGCCAGGAGTTCGAGACCAGCCTGGCCAACATGGCGAAACCCTGTCTCCACTAAAAATACAAAAATTAGCCAGGCATGGTGGCACATGCCTGTAATCCGAGCTACTCAGGAGGCTGAGGCAGGAGAATCACTTGAACACGGGAGGCAGAAGTTGCAATGAGCCGAGATCATGCCATAGCACTTTAGCCTGAGGGACAGAGTGAAACTCTGTCTCAAAACAAACAAACAAACAAAAATTAGGTGGACGTGGTGGGGCACACCTCTAGTCCCAGCTACTCAGCAGACTGAGGTGGGAAGATCGCTTGAGCTGGGAGGCCAAGGCTGCAGTAAGATATGATTGTACCATTGCACTCCAGCCTGGACGACAGAGCGAGACCTGGTCTCAACAAAACAACAAGAAAAGAAAACAAGTACTGATAAAAGTCCCACTACCCTCAGCCACTAGTCTAGTCCTTGGGGACACACAGCTCTAAATGAGATAGTAAGCCTCCTGTTCTCTGGCAGTGCACATTTTAAGGGCGGGAGAGACTGAGAGGGGACAGTCCTGGATCACGTGTCAGGTGGTGATGGACAGGTGAGACAACAGAGCAAGCACAGCCTGAGTGGTGTCACTTCCTGGCTCTGTGACCTAGGGCAGGTGTCTCAATCTCTCTGAACTTCATTTTCCTCATCTCTAAAATGAGGATCATAACAGTCCCACCCTCATGGGGCTATTTTGATGGTTAGATGTACCAATACATGTACAGAGCTTCGAATGCCACCTGGCATCACTGGGCGTGGTGGCTCACACCTGTAATCCCAACACTTTGGGAGGCTGAGGTGGGAGGATCAAGAACAGCCTGGCCAACATGGTGAAACCCCGTCTCTACTAAAAATACAAAAAAATTAGCTGGGCATTGTGGCATGTGCCTGTAATCCCGGTTACTCGGGAGGCTGAGGCAGGAGAATTGCTTGAACCTAGGAGGCAGAGGTTGCAATGAGCCAAGATCGTGCCACTGCACTCCAGCCTGGGCAACAGAGCAAGACTCCATCTCAAAAAAACAAAAAAAAAACAAAACAAAAAAACAATGGCACCTGGCATAGAGTTGCTGATGCTGCAGTTTTTAAATTATTATTCTTACTATTAATATTTTGAAACGGAATTTCGCTCTTGTTACCCAGGCTGGAGTGCAATGGCACAATCTCGGCTAATTGCAACCTCCATCTCCCAGGTTGAAGTGGTTCTCCTGCCTCAGCCTCCCCGAGTTGCTGGGATTATAGGCACATGCCACCATGCCTGGCTAATTTTTGTATTTTTAGTAGAGACAGGGTTTCATCATATTGGTCAGGCTGGTCTCGAACTCCTGACCTCAGGTTATCTGCCTGCCTTGGCTTCCCAAACTACTGGTATTACAGGTGTCAGCCACCACACCCAGCCTATTATTATTATTACTATTATTATTATTTTGACACAGTGCCTCACTCTGTCAGCCAGTGGCAGGATCATAGCTTGCTACAGCCTGGAACTCCTGGGCTCAAGCGATCTTCCCACCTGGGCCTTCCAAAATACTGGCACAAGACAGGCCTGAGCCACCCCGCCTGGCCCTATATAAAATATCTTTTTTTTTTTTTTTTTTGAGATAGAGTCTCTCTCTGTCGCTCAGGCTAGAGTGCAATGGTGCGATCTTGGCTCACTGCAACCCCTGCCACCCCGGTTCAAGCAACTCTCCTGCCTCAGCCTCCTAAGTAGCTGTGATTACAGGTACCCGCCACCACACCCGGCTAATTTTTTGTATTTTTAGTAGAGACAGGGTTTCTCCATGTTGGCCAGGCTGGTCTCAAACTCCTGACCTCAGGTGATCTGCCTGCCTTGGCCTCCCAAAGTGCTGGGATTACAGGTGTGAGCTACCACACCCGGCCATGTAAAATATCTTAAAGGAAACAACAGGCTGGGCACGGTGGCTCACACCTGTAATCCCAGTACTTAGGGAGGCCCAGACTAGAGGATCGCTTGACGCCAGCCTGGGCAACATGGTGAAATTCTGTCGCTACCAGTAATACAAAAAATTAGCCAAGTGTGGTTGTGTATGCCTGTAGTCCCAGCTACTCGGGAGGATGAGATGGAGGATCACTTGAGCCCAGGAGGTAGAGGCTGCAGTGAGCCAAGATTATACCACTGCTCACTCTGTCTGCGCAACAGAGAAAGACTCTTGTCTCAAAAAAAAAAAAACAAGAGGCCGGGCACAGTGGCTCACACATATAATCCCAACACTTTGGGAGGCCGAGGCGGGTGGGTCACCTGAGGTCAGGAGTTCGAGACCAGTGTGGCCAACATGGCAAAACCCCGTCTCTACTAAAAATACAAAAATTAGCCGGGCATCATGGCAGGCACCTGTAGTCCCAGCTACTCGGGAGGCTGAGGCAGGAGAATTGCTTGAACCCCGGAGGTGGAGGTTGTAGTGAGCCCACATCACACCATTGCACTCCAGCCTAGGCAACAGAGCAAGACTCCATCTAAAAAAAAAAAAAAAGAGAGAGAGAAAAATAAAAAGTTTTCTATAGGGTGGTTAAGGAGTCTTAACAGGTCGGGTGTGGTGGCTTACACCTGTAATACCAACACTTTGGGAGGCCAAGGCAGGCGGATCACCTGAGGTCAGGAGTTTGAGACCAGCCTGGCCAACATGGTTGAAACCCCATCTTTACTAAAAATACAAAAATTAGCCGGGCTTGGTGGCAGGCACCTGTCATCCCAGCTACTCGGGAGGCTGAGGCAGGAGAATTGCTTGAACCCGGGAGGCAGAGGTTGCGGTGGGCCGAGAGCCGAGATCGCACCATTGCACTCCAGCCTGGACAACAAGAGCAAGAGACTCTGTCTCAAAAAAAAAAAAAAAAAAAGAAATCTTAACAGTTTCCATTCTCCCTTCTCTAACTCCAGGAACAAACCCTATCTGTTTTATTTCAACATTGTGAAATGTGCCAGCCCCCTGGTTCTGCTGGAATTCCAATGTCCCACTCCCCAGGTAACCTGTCCCCACCGTTCCCTTTTTCCTCTCCCCGCTTCCCATCCTTTTCCCCCTGTGAATGTGGGCTGGGACCTCTGTCCTGAGCGGTCTGTCCCAACTCCACCCAATCCCTTCCTTCTCCCCTCCCAGATCTGCGTGGAAAAATGCCCCGACCGCTACCTCACGTACCTGAATGCTCGCAGCTCCCGGGACTTTGAGTACTATAAGCAGTTCTGTGTTCCTGGCTTCAAGAACAATAAAGTGAGTTGTAGACTGTCCTGAGAGCCCAGATAGGGGCAGTGGCAGTGTACTAGCCTGGGGGACTCACCTCCCTCCATCTCTCTTGGCAGGGAGTGGCTGAGGTGCTTCGAGATGGTGACTGCCCTGCTGTCCTCATCCCCAGCAAACCCTGTGAGTCAGGGGACCCCAGGAGGCTCAGGTGGGGATGGGGAGGCTGCGCAGAGGCTCAGCCTGACTGGTCCCGTCCTCTGCTCCATGCAGTGGCCCGGAGATGCTTCCCCGCCATCCACGCCTACAAGGGTGTCCTGATGGTGGGCAATGAGACGACCTATGAGGATGGTCATGGCTCCCGGAAAAACATCACAGACCTGGTGGAGGGCGCTAAGTGAGGATATTGGCGCACCATGCCAGGGTCGCACTTTTCTGGGTGGGACAGGCATCCCCTGGGGTTGGCCTGATCACGGAAGAGGGTCTGACCCGAGCCTTGTTCTCCTTCCCCCAGGAAAGCCAATGGAGTCCTAGAGGCGCGGCAACTCGCCATGCGCATATTTGAAGATTACACCGTCTCTTGGTACTGGATTATCATGTAAGTCAGGAGGGAAGGGGCCTCTCCCCTGGCTGCCCCCTCTAAGCGTGGCCGAGGGTGGAGTCTGTTCATGATCGTTTTCTTTTCCCCAGAGGCCTGGTCATTGCCATGGCGATGAGCCTCCTCTTCATCATCCTGCTCCGCTTCCTGGCTGGTATTATGGTCTGGGTGATGATCATCATGGTGATTCTGGTGCTGGGCTATGGTGCGTTACCCCCTCCCTGTGACTCCTCTTTCCTGAATCTGCACACCACCCTGCCCTTTCCCGTGGAAATGGCCCATTAGGAAAAAAATAATGTCAGGCCGGGTGCGGTGGCTCATGCCTATAATCCCAGCACTTTGGGAGGCCGAGGCAGGCAGATCACCTGAGGTCAGGAGTTCCAGACCAGCCTGACCAACATGGAGAAACCCCGTCTCTACTAAAAATACAAAATTGCCAGGGGTGGTGGCATATGCCTGTAATCCCAGCTACTAGGGAGGCTGAGGCAGGAGAATCGCTTGAACCTGGGAGACGGAGGTTGTGGTGAGCCAAGATCATGCCGTTGCACTCCAGCCTGGGCAACAAGAGCAAAACTCCATCTCAAAAAAAAAAAAAGAAAAAATGTCTCAGCACAGTAGTTAAGGATGCATACTCTGGTACTAGAATAGCCTTTGCCAATTCTTTGGGCAAGCGCCTCAACCTAACTGTGCTTCAATTTCTCTCTTTTTTTTTTTGAGGCGGAGTTTTGTTCTTGTCGCCCAGGCTGGAGTGCAATGGCGCGATCTTGGCTCACTGCAACCTTCGCCTCCTGGGTCCAAGTTATTCTCCTGCCTCAGCCTCCCAAGTAGCTGGGATTACAGGCATGCACCTCTACGCCCGGCTAATTTTGTATTTTCATTAGAGGCAGGGTTTCTCCCTGTTGGTCAGGCTGGTTTCGACCTCCTGACCTCATGAAATCTGCCCGCTTCAGCTTCCCAAAGTGCTAGGATTACAGGCATGAGCCACCGCGCCCGGACTGCTTCAATTTATTTCTCTATAAAATGAGGGTAATTCATATTTCTATTTGGCAAACTAAATGACAAAGAGGTAATGTGCAGATAAAATATGGGTAGGGGCCTGTTTAGTTCAGGCCTATGGAATCCAGAGACACAATATTGTACTCAAGAAAACAATGCTTCATACTTTGGATTTTTGTTGTTTTTGAGTTGTTGTTTTTTTGTTGTTGTTATTGTTATTGTTGAGATGGAGTCTTGCTTTGTTGCCCAGGCTGGAGTGCAGTGGTGCAGTCTCGGCTCACTGCAACCTCTGCCTCCCGGGTTCAAGCAATTTTCCTGCCTCAGCCTCCCGAGTATCTGGGATTACAGGCACCCACCACCATGCCTGGCTAATTTTTTTTGTATTTTTAGTAGAGACGGGGTTTTACCATGTTGGCCAGGCTGGTCTCGACCTCCTCGTGATCTCCCTGCCTCGACCTCCCAAAGTGCTGGGATTACAGACGTGAGCCACCGCGCCCAGCCTTGATTTGTTTTTCAGACAGAGTCTCACTCTGTCACCCAGGCTGGAGCTCAGTGGTACAATCACAGCTCACTGCAGCCTTGACCTCCTGGGCTTAAGTGATCCTTCCATCTTGGCCTCCCAAGTAGCTGAAACCACAGGCATGCACCATCATGCCTGGCTAAATTTTAAATATTTTTGTAGAGACAGGCTCTCCCTATGTGGCCCAGGCTAGTCTTGAACTCCTGAGCTTGAGCAGTCCTCCTGCCTTAGCCTCCCTAAGTGTTGGGATTACAGGTGCGAGCTACTGTGCCCAGCCCATATTTTGATTATTCCTTGAACTTTCCTGGAAGAAAAATGCTTGGCAATCCAATTTGGGGACACTCATAGTAAAATATTCATATTAATAGTGGTTTCTAGCTGGGTGCAGTGGTGCACGCCTGTAATCCCAGCAATTTGGGAGGCCGAGGCGGGTGGATCACCTGAGGTCGGGAATTTGAGACCAGCCTAACCAACATGTAGAAACCCCATCTTTTTTTTTTTTTTTTTTTTGAGACAGAGTCTCGCACTGTCACCCAGGCTGGAGTGCAGTGGCGCGATCTCAGCTCACTGCAACCTCCGCCTTCTGGATTCAAGCAATTCTCCTGCCTCAGTCTCCTGAGTAGCTGAGATTACTGGTGCCCACCACCACGCCCTGCTAATTTTTTTTTTTTTTTTTTTTTTGTATTTTTAGTAGAGACGGGGTTTCACCATGTTGGTCAGGCTGGTCTCGAACTCCTGACCTCGTGATCCACCTGTCTTGGCCTCCCAAAGTGCTGGGATTACAGGCGTGAGCCACTGCGCCCGGCCAACCCCATCTCTATTAAAAATACAAAATTAGCCGGGCATGGTGGCGCATGCCTGTAATCCCAGCTACTCGGGAAGCTGAGGCAGGAGAATCGCTTGAACCGGTGACGTGGAGGTTGCGGTGAGCCGAGATTGTGCCATTGAACCCCAGCCTGGGCAACAAGAGTGAAACTCCATCGCAAAAAAAAAAAGAGGGAGAGAACTTAGACCATGGCAGCATATGACTATGATTCCAAGTAGGGGAAAAGGGTTCTGGAAGGTCTCCTCTGAAGGTGACACTTCAGAAGGTGAAGGTCTCCTCTGAAGGTGGGCAGAGACTTAAGGATGTGTGGGATCCAGCCATGGGAAGAGAATGCACCAGGCGGTGGGAACTGGAAGTGTAAAGTCCCTGAGGCAGAAGCCTCAACGTTTGCTTCTGTTAAATGGGGGCAGTTGTAGCTGCTTTGCAAAGTTGCAGGAGGCACTGCTGGACTGAGCTTGTGGTTCCCCCATGCAGGAATATTTCACTGCTACATGGAGTACTCCCGACTGCGTGGTGAGGCCGGCTCTGATGTCTCTTTGGTGGACCTCGGCTTTCAGACGGATTTCCGGGTGTACCTGCACTTACGGCAGACCTGGTTGGCCTTTAGTGAGTCACAGTCTCCCAATCCTGCCCCCACATGAGGCCTTGGAGGGAGTGGGGAGCCCAGGCGGCTCAGCCTTTGCCCTTTGCAGTGATCATTCTGAGTATCCTTGAAGTCATTATCATCTTGCTGCTCATCTTTCTCCGGAAGAGAATTCTCATCGCGATTGCACTCATCAAAGAAGCCAGCAGGTGGGGGCCAGGGCGCCAGGGGCCAGGGTGGAGCTGTCCCTAGAGTTGTGTCTTTTGCCCTGATGCCTGTGTCTCTGCTCCTCCCTAGGGCTGTGGGATACGTCATGTGCTCCATGCTCTACCCACTGGTCACCTTCTTCTTGCTGTGCCTCTGCATCGCCTACTGGGCCAGCACTGCTGTGTATCTGCCCCCAGGCACTGATCTCTGACCCCAGGGATGGCTAAAGACCAACTTTGCCTACAAGTGACCTGCAGCTTAGGGACAGGGCTGGAAACTGGTGGGAGAATGGATTCTTTCCCACAAAAGTCCCTGGGGTCCTCAGTCCTAGACCTCTGCTTCCTTAACGAACCTCCAGCTTCCTGTCCACTTCCAACGAAGCGGTCTATAAGATCTTTGATGACGGCCCCTGCCCATTTACTGCGAAAACCTGCAACCCAGAGGTGGGCGTCCCCGGGGTGGGGAGGGCAGATATTGCCCCAGCAGGCCCCAGACGACTTGAAACCTCTCATGTCCACTTGGAGGTTCAGCAAACAATTGGCCCCTGTTGCATGTCCTGTGCTGGGTGTGGGGGAGGACGCACGGTGGGGAAGAGACTCTCTAACTGGATCAAACAACTTCCCAGGGCAAGCTGGCTTCCTCTCTTCAACTTGACCTGGCCTTCACCCTGGGTGCTAAATCACCCATTTTTCCCTACTTCCTTTTTTTTTAAAATGGGACAGAGTCTCTCTCTGCCGCCAGGCTGGAGTGCCGTGGCATGATCTCAGCCCACTGCAACTTCCAACTCCCTGGTTCAAGCGATTCTCCTGCCTCAGCCTCCCGAGTAGCTGGGATTACAAGCACACACCAGCACACCAGGCTAATTTTTGTATTTTTAGTAAAGACAGGGTTTCACCATGTTGGCCAGGATGGTCTCGATCTCCTGACCTCATGATCCACCTGCCTCTGCCTCCCAAAGTGCTGGGATTACAGGCATGAGCCACCTCACCCAGCCCATTTTTCCCCATTTCATTTCCTGTCACCATGCCCTCTTCTTGACCCCAGTGATGGCCACGTCTTGTTTCTAGAATCCCTTCCTTTGCACAAGCCGTATTCTGAACCCTTAATTCCTTCCCTTAACTCCAATCCCTATGTCTCCTGTCCTACCTCATGGTTTTCCTGGCCCCACACCTGATGCTCAGAGCCCACTGTGAACCCCTGGTGCCTCTTTTTGGACTTGGTTCTCCCTTCTCTCCCACAGACCTTCCCCTCCTCCAATGAGTCCCGCCAATGCCCCAATGCCCGTTGCCAGTTCGCCTTCTACGGTGGTGAGTCGGGCTACCACCGGGCCCTGCTGGGCCTGCAGATCTTCAATGCCTTCATGTTCTTCTGGTTGGCCAACTTCGTGCTGGCGCTGGGCCAGGTCACGCTGGCCGGGGCCTTTGCCTCCTACTACTGGGCCCTGCGCAAGCCAGACGACCTGCCAGCCTTCCCGCTCTTCTCTGCCTTTGGCCGGGCGCTCAGGTGGGCTGGCGTTGCAGGCAGGATGGGGCGGAGGACGAGGCCTGGCCCAGCCACCGACCACCCCGTTGGCCCGCAGGTACCACACAGGCTCCCTGGCCTTTGGCGCGCTCATCCTGGCCATTGTGCAGATCATCCGTGTGATACTGGAGTACCTGGATCAGCGGCTGAAAGGTACAGCCCACCCACGGTTCACATTAGCTCCTGTTGGGGGGCAAGGCTGAATAGCAAACCAGGATTGGTTCTTGCTTGGAGGTGGGCGGGGCCAAGATAATAGAGCAGTGATGGGTTTCTGTCTATGACGGGGTAGAGTTCAGGAGTTGCAGGGTAGAGTTCAGGAGTTGCGTGATTGAGTCCTGCGATGGAGGAGCAAACCAGAGAACCTACTGAGTGGAATTCTTGCTGTTGAGGGGACAGGCCCAAGAGGCCTGGCCCACCATTGGTTATTACCAGAGTGAATTGGAGTGGGATATATTTGCGCTGAAGAGAGCAGGAATAAAACTGGTTTATTAGCCGGGCGCCGTGACTCACGCCTGTAATCCCAGCACTTTGGGAGGCTGAGGCGAGCAGATCACCTGAGGTCAGGAGACCAGCCTGGCCAACATGGTGAAACCCCGTCTCTACTACAAATACAAAAATTAGCCAGGCATGGTGGTGTGTGCGTCTGCAGTCCCAGCTAATCGGGAGGCTGAGACAGGAGAATCACTTGAACTCCAGAGGTGGAGGTTTCAGTGGGCCGAGATCGAGCGACTGCACTCCAGCCTGGGCAACAGAACGAGACTCCATTTCAAAAAAAAGAAAAAAAAACTTGTTTATTTTTCTTAGAGGAAGGGCTGTGGGGCTGGGATTGATGGTACTTTGTTTTAGAGACAGGATCTCTCACTCTGTCACCCAGGCTGGAGTGCAGTGGCACCATCATAGCTCACTGCGGCCTCAAACTCCTGGGCTTAAGTCCCTGTCTCTTTGACAGCATGGACTCAGGAGACCTGGACATTGGCAAGTGTGTATGATAGGGAAGATGGGATCCCTTCCAAGTCAGGCTGGTGTCCCCTCACTTCCACATCCCTTCCCTTCTCTACCCAGCTGCAGAGAACAAGTTTGCCAAGTGCCTCATGACCTGTCTCAAATGCTGCTTCTGGTGCCTGGAGAAGTTCATCAAATTCCTCAATAGGAATGCCTACATCATGGTGAGTGGGCCTGGGACCCCCAACCAACCCGCCAGCTCCTGCTGGGTGAGAGGACCACCCCCCATGCCCACCTAGTGGGTCTGATCTCTCCCTCCCACTCTCCTCCAGATTGCCATCTACGGCACCAATTTCTGCACCTCGGCCAGGAATGCCTTCTTCCTGCTCATGAGAAACATCATCAGGTCAGGAATCATTATCATCTTCCTCCTGCCACCCCCCTCTTCCTCTAGTTCCTGAAGCCAGCATTCACACCTGCCCCTCACTGTCCCCTGCAGAGTGGCTGTCCTGGATAAAGTTACTGACTTCCTCTTCCTGTTGGGCAAACTTCTGATCGTTGGTAGTGTGGGTGAGTGCCGCCCACCTCGCCTCTCAGGGTGTGGGAGCCTGATTTCTGTCTTTTGTGATGGGTGTCATCTTCTTAGGAGGCTGTTTCCTATATCCAGAACCCTTCACCATCTTGCTTTCTTCTCCTTCTCCAGGGATCCTGGCTTTCTTCTTCTTCACCCACCGTATCAGGATCGTGCAGGATACAGCACCACCCCTCAATTATTACTGGGTTCCTATACTGGTATGGACCTCTGGGGAGAGATGGGGGTTTCGGAAGAAAGAGGTGTTGGGATTTGCTTGGTCTTCTTTGACTAGATAAATGTGGATAGAGGTCAGAGGTGGGGAATTGATTATTTATTCAGACCACAAACTTTTTGTTTGTTTTTGAATCAGAGTCTTGCCCTGTCGCCCTGACTGGAGTGCAGTGGTGCAATCTTGACTCACTGCAACCTCTGCCTTCCGGGTTCAAGCGAATTGTCGAGCTTTTGCCTCCCGAGTAGTTGGGATTACAGGCGCCTGCCCCCACACCTGGCTAATTTTTGTAAATTTTTAAATTTAAATTTAAATTTTTTTTTTTTTTTGAGACAGACTCACTCTGTTACCCAGGTTGGAGTGCAGTGAAACGATCTTGGCTCACTGAAACCTTCACCTCCCTAGTTCAAGCGATTCTCATGCCTCAGCCTCCTGAGTAGCTGGGATTACAGGCACCTGCCACCACACCTGGCTAACTTTTTTTTTTTTTTTTTTTGAGATGGAGTTTCACTCTTGTTGCCCAGGCTGGAGTGCAATAGGGTGATCTCAGCTCACTGCAACCTCCGCCTCCCAGGTTCAAGCAATTCTCCTGCCTCAGCCTCCCAAGTAGCTGAGATTACAGGCATGCGCCACCACGTGTGGCTAATTTTATATTTTTTAGTAGAGACGGAGTTTCTCCATGTTGATCAGGCTGGTCTCGAACTCCCGACCTCAGGTAATCCACCTGCCTCAGCTTCCCACAGTGCTGGGATTACAGGCGTGAACCACCACACCCGGCTAACTTTTGTATATTTAATAGAGACGGTGTTTCACCCTGTTGGCTGGGCTGGTCTCAAACTCCTGACCTCAAGTGATCTGCCCGCCTCGGGCTCGCAGAGTACTGGGATTGCAGATGTGACCGACCACGCCCGACCTCAGACCACAAACATTATCGAGCACCTACTGTGTATCAGGCATCGAGATGGAGGGCTTCCCTGTAAAGGCCTTAGAGTTTGGGGATAAACAGATATTCCTTCATAATGATATTGGTGAATGTATGATTGCAAACTGGGACATGCCACTAGGATGTCTGTATAGCCCAGGGAACTGTTTGAACCTGTGGTGGGGGTCCAGGTGGTGCCATGCAGGTGATGTTGGATCTGAGATCTGAAGCTGCAGGCAATATCCAGGCAGAGGGAACAGCAAGTACAGCGGCCCTGAGGTGGGAGTGTGCCAGGAAGCAGTGGGGCTGACATGGAAGGAGTAAAGAAGTGTAGATAAGGGCCAGGCACCGTGGCTCACACCTGTAATCCCAGCACTTTGGGAGGCTGGGGCAGGTGGATCACTTGAGGTCAAGAGTTTGAGACTAGCCTTGCCAGCATGGCAAAACCCAATCTCTACAAAAAAATACAAAAATTAACTGGGCATGGTTGCAGGCGCCTGTAATCCCAGCTACTCGGGAGGCTGAGGCAGGAGAACTGCTTGAATCTGGGAGGCAGAGGTTGCAGTGAGCCGAGATCGCGCCACTGCACTCCAGCCTGGGTGACAGAATGAGACTCTGTCTCTCAAAAAAAAGTGGAGATACGGCCAAGGAGGTAACAAGGCTGTGGAGGGATTGAGCCTTCATTGCAAGGGCAATATTGTATCTCAGTGTAGGTCTTGAAGCCCAGTGACCTAGTTTCTTATCTTAGTTCCTCTATTTAGTAGTTCTAAGATGAGTAAGAGTAATCTTGGACAAGTTGTTTAATCCTCTAAGGTCCACTTTTTTTTTTTTTTTTTTTTTTTTTTTTTGAGATGGAGCCTTGCTCTGTCGCCCACGCTGGAGTGCAATGGAGTGATCTCTGCTCACCACAACCTCCACCTCCCGAGTTCAAGCGATTCTCCTGCCTCAGCTCCCCGAGTAGCTGGGATTACAGGCACATGCCACTGTGCCTGGCTAATTTTTGTATTTTTAGTAGAGATGGGGTTTCACCCTGTTGGTCAGGCTGGTCTCGAACTCCTGACCTCAGATGATCCACCCACCTCGGCCTTCCAAAGTGCTGCGATTACAGGCATGACCCCCTGTGCCTGGCCATTTCATTGTTTTAAATTTTTAATTTAATATAATAGAGATAGGCCAGGTGTGGTGGCCCACGCTCTACTATAATAACAATAATAATAGAGGCAGGGTCTCTCCCTATATTGCCCAGGCTGGTCTTGAACTCTGGACTCAAGGGATCCTCAGGCCTCAGCCTGCCAAAGTGCAAGGACTACAGGCATGAGCCACTAGGTCCACTGACTTCAGTCAACAAATGTTTATCTAGCAGCTACCAAGGCTGTGCGAGTCTCCAGATTGCTGGGGATATAGCAGTAAATGGGACTGGGTCTAGCGAGGATGTGAGCATTAAACCTGAAAGCCCTAAACATGCATAAAATTGCAGCTGCACCAAGAGCTCAGGAGGGGTGCCCAGTGCTAGGAGGACATAAAATAGGCTCCAGAGGCCGGGCGTGGTGGCCCACACCTGTAATCCCAGCACTTCGGGAAGCCAAGGCGGGCAGATCATGAACGTCAGGAGATCGAGACCATCCTGGCTAACACGGTGAAACCCCATCTCTACTAAAAATACAAAAAAATTAGTCAGGTGTGCTGGTACGCACCTGTAGTCCCAGCTACTCAGGAGGCTGAGGCAAGAGAATCGCTTGAACCCGGGAGGTGGAGGTTGCACTGAGCCAATACCCCACCACTGCACTCCAGCCTGGGTGACAGAGCAAGATTCCATCTCAGGAGGGAAAAAAAAAAAAAGGCTCTCAGCCAGACGCAGGGGCACACATGTATAATCCCAGCACTTTGGGAGGGCGAGGCAGGCAGATCGCTTGAGCTCAGGAGTTCGAAACCAGCCTGGGCAACATGGCAAAACCCCATCTCCACAAAAAAATACAAAAATTAGCTGAGTATGGTGGCACATGCCTGTAGTCCCAGCTCCTTGTAAGCCTGAGGTGGAAGGATCACTTGAGCCTGGGAGGTCAAGGCTGCAGTGAGCTGAGATGGGGCCACTGCACTCCAGCCTGAGCAACACAGTGAGACCCTGTCTCAAAAAAAAAAAAAAAAAAAAAAAAGGCCCACTCTAGGTGTTCATAGGTGGTTTCCTGGAGGAGGTGGGACTTGAGGACTTGCTCTTTGAGCTAAAAGCAGAAGGTTGATGGGGCATAAATTAGATTTAAATCAGGATGGCCGGGCGCGGTGGCTCACGCTTGTAATCCCAGCACTTTGGGAGGCCGAGGCGGGCGGATCACGAGGTCAGGAGATCGAGACCACGGTGAAACCCCGTCTCTACTAAAAATACAAAAAAATTAGCCGGGCGTGGTGGCGGGCGCCTGTAGTCCCAGCTACTCGGAGAGGCTGAGGCAAGAGAATGGCGTGAACCCGGGAGGCGGAGCTTGCAGTGAGCCGAGATTGCGCCACTGCACTCCAGCCCGGGCGACAGAGCGAGACTCCGTCTCAAAAAAAAAAAAAAGATTTAAATCAGGACAATAGCACATGCAGAGGCCCACGGGTTAAAGAAAGCAAGGGTGAGGCTGGGTGCAGTGGCTCATACCTGTAGTCCTAGCACTTTGGGAGGCCAAGGTGGGCGAATCTCTGAAGCCCAGGATGGATAATGGGTAACATGGCAAAAACCCATCTCTACAAAAAATACAACGGTTAGCCAGGCACGGTGGTGCACATCTGTCATCCCAGCTACTCCGGAGGCTGAGGCAGGAGGATCACTTGAGCCCAGGAGGCAGAGGTTGCAGTGAGCCGAGGTTGCAGTGAGCCGAGATTGCACCACTACAATCCAGCCTGGGCTACAGAATGAGACCGTGAGACCCTGTCTCAAAAAAAAAAAAAAAAAAAAAGGGCCGGGTGTGCAGTGGCTCACGCCTGTAATCCCAGCACTTTGGGAGGCCGCGAGGCAGGTGGATTATCTGAAGTCAGGAGTTCAAGACCAGCCTGGCCAACATGGTGAAACCCCATCTCTACTAAAAATACAAAAATGAGCCAGGCGTGGTGGTGCTTGCCTGTAGTCCCAGCTCCTCCGGAGGCTGAGGCAGAATTTCTTGAACCCAGGAGGCAGAGGTTGTAGTGAGCCGAGATCGCGCCATGGCACTCGAGTCTGGGCGACAGTGAGATTCCGTCTCAAAAAAAAAAAAGAAGAGGGAGAGAGAGAAAGAGAGCTTTGTGTGGATGGTGGGGCCCTGCCAGCGGGGGAGAGGGGTTGGGATGTCACTAATCCAAAGAGGGTTTCTCAGCAGGGGAAGGATGTGGTCCCAGCATAGGATGGACTCAGTGGGTGGGGGCTGCTCTGGGAAGGACGCAGAGCAGGGACAGCTTGTTTCTCCTTGCCCAGACGGTGATCGTTGGCTCCTACTTGATTGCACATGGTTTCTTCAGCGTCTACGGCATGTGTGTGGACACGCTGTTCCTCTGCTTCTGTGAGTGACCCCTCACCCTAAACTTTGCTGGGCCCCGAATCCCTTCTTCTCACTGGGCATCACCTCACCCTCCAATGGGGCAACACGCTCGCCTGCCCCCAGCTTCCCCAGGGCTTGGCTGTCCCTCGTCCTGGGTCCCCAGCCTGTCTTCCTGGTTTCCTTTTGCGCTTAGAAGCAGCTCCGACCTCCTGTCCACTGGCCCAGGCTGCAGCATGGACGCTGCCCTGGAGCCCGCCCGCGCTTCGCAGTTTCTGGCTTTGATTGGGGGGGGGATCTGTGGCTGCCACTAACTCTGGTCTCTCCATCTGTTTTTTTTTGTTTGTTTTTTTCTTCTCTCTTCCTCTCCTCCATGCCTGCTGGCTTCCCTGTTCTTCCCTGCCTCCCTCTTTCCCTCCCTTCCCGACCACCCCATTTCCCCCTGCCGGTTCCCGGGGGGAGCCCAGGTGAGGACCTGGAAAGGAATGACGGCTCTCAGGAGCGACCCTACTTCATGTCGCCCGAGCTGAGAGACATCCTGTTGAAGGGGAGTGCGGAGGAGGGGAAGCGGGCGGAAGCCGAGGAGTAGAGAGTGAGGGAGGCTGGCGTGGGGGCCAGGTTTCCTCCATGTAGATTGGGGGTGCATGAAGCGGGGGGGCTTCCTGGCCTGGGAGTGTGGGGATCCTGTGTGTCGCTCGGAGCCCACTACAGTCTGCCCCTCTCTGGTCCCAGTGTGTCTGCTTTCTAACCCTCTGAGGCTTCTCTGTGACCCTCGTCCACCCACCCTGTCCTTGAGGCCCCTGCCCGTGGGCTCCCCTCATGCCTCCTGCTCTGGGACCTCTCTCCACAGTGGAGGACCTGGAGAGGAATGACGGCTCGGCCGAGAGGCCTTACTTCATGTCTTCCACCCTCAAGAAACTCTTGAACAAGACCAACAAGAAGGCAGCGGAGTCCTGAAGGCCCCGCGCTCCCCACCTCTCAAGGAGCCTCACGCTGCAGGGTGCTCAGTAGCTGGGTCCGTACCCCCAGCCCCTTGGGCTCACCTGAAGTCCTATCACTGCCGCTCTGCCCCGCCCCATGAGCCAGATCCCACCAGTTTCTGGACGTGGAGAGTCTGGGGCATCTCCTTCTTATGCCAAGGGGCGCTTGGAGTTTTCATGGCTGCCTCTCAAGACTGCGAGAAACAAGTAAAAACCCATTGGGGCCTCTTGATGTCTGGGATGGCACGTGGCCCGACCTCCGCAAGCTCCCTCATGCTTCCTGTCCCCTGCTTACACGACAACAGGCCAGACCACAGGAAGGACGGTGTTTGTGTCTGAGGGAGCTGCTGGCCGCAGTGAACACCCACGTTTATTCCTGCCTGCTCCGGCCAGGACTGAACCCCTTCTCCACACCTGAACAGTTGGCTCAAGGGCCACCAGAAGCATTTCTTTATTATTATTATTTTTTAACCTGGACATGCATTAAAGGGTCTATTAGCTTTTTTTCCATCTGTCTCAACAGCTGAGATGGGGCCGCCAAGGAGTGCCTTCCTTTTGCTCCCTCCTAGCTGGGAGTGACTGGGGTGGGAGTGTGTGTGCCCAGGTGGGGGTGTCTCCTGGCTGGGAAGGAGGGAGAGGGAGGGAGAGTTTTGCGGGGGTTGGCAGTGGAGAGCGGGCTGGAGATGGAGAGGAGATCGCTAATAGCTGTTTAATGGAAACCTGCTGGGCTGGAGGGAGTTAGGCTGAATTTCCCGACTTCCTCTGCCAGTTATTGACACAGCTCTCTTTGTAAGAGAGGAAAGAAACTAAACCCACCCAAGGGATGATTTCAGGGGGAGAGGTGGAGGGCAGATGCCCTGGGCAAACCGGGCCCCTCTGCCCACACACCTTACTTGATCCTTTTGCCAAACTTGTCAAACTCAGGGGACCTGGCTTCCCAGTTGCCCCTTTGCCATATTCCAAGGCCCCCTCAGATTTCACGTCTCTGCTCATCAGCACTGTCCCAGGATCCTGGAGAGGGAGAACCCCCGGCCCCAGGGGAAAGGGGGGCGTCTCCCATTTCCTGTGCCTGCGCCAGCCCTGCCCCCATTGCGTCTGCACACCCCTGCGTGTAACTGCATTCCAACCACTAATAAAGTGCCTATTGTACAGGTCCAGGCCTGGTGTGTTTGTGGGGGGCAGTGAGCCAGTGGCGGCTGGTAGGGGGAACCCCAGCTTCCAAGGCCCTAGGAGTCTCTGAACTAGGGCGATTCTCTCAAAGGGAAGGAGGGGGTTGGGCAGGAAACCCACTGGCGCTGGCTCTGCCTGAATTCCAACTTTCAGGCAGCTCAGATTTCCCCTGATTAGGCTCTAATCCCTGGACTCCAGAAGGCAGAGGCAGCCTGTCTACCCCACCCCCCATCACCCATCCTGGACACATGCCCCCAGGCCTCCCCTCTCTCAGGTCCCAGGCACCTGAGGTCCTGCAGTCACTATGCTCCCCAGCTACTTTGGATCTACGAAGGGACTGACTGCCCTTGGGGTGGGCCCCGCTGCCTGGAAGCTCACTGCTGCCCCCTCGTGCCAGCTGCCACTGTCAGTCACCTCCAGGCAATCCGCCCCAAGATTTCAACTGTCTTTCCACCTTCCCCTCTCGGGGAATTTTTCTTCAATATCCACTATTTTTTTTTTTTTTTTCAGACAGTCTCGCCCTGTCACCCAGGGTGGAGTGCAGTGGTGCGATCTCGGCTCACTGCAACCTCCGCCTCCCGGGTTCCAGCGATTCTTCCCGGGTTTCACCGTGTTGGGCAGGCTGGTCTCGAATTCCTCGCTTCAGGTGATCCACTCGCCTCGGTCTCCCAAAGTGCTGGGATTACAGGCGTGAGCCACCTCGCCCAGCCTTTTTTTTTTTTTTTTTTTTTTGAGACAGGGTCTCACTCTGTGTCCGAAGCTGAAGTGCAGTGGTGCAATCATGGCTCACCACAGCCTCAGGTGATCCTCCCACTTTAGCCTCCCGAGTAGCTGGGACTACAGGTATACACCACCACACCTGACTAATTTTTGTATTTTTTGTAGAGATTGAGTTTTACCATATTGCCCATGCTGTTTTTTTTGTTTGCTTGTTTGTTTGTTTTTGAGACAGAGTCTCCCTTTGTGGCCCAGGCTGGAATGCAGTGGCACAGTCTCAGCTCACTAAACCTCCCGGATTCAAGTGATTCTCGTGTCTCAGCCTCCCGAGTAGCTGGGATTACAGGCGCGCACCACCACATCCAGCTAATTTTTGTAGTTTTAGTAGACACGGGGTTTCACCATGTTGGCTAGCCTGGTCTGAAACTCCTGACCTCATGTGATCCACCTGTCTCGGCCTCCCAAAGTGCTGGGATTACATACAGGCATGAGCCACCAAGCCCGGCCAGCATTTTTGTTTGTTTGTTTCCAAGAAGGCATTTGAACCCAGGTCTTGGCTCTAGAGCCCTCAAGTTCTACCCTATGCTGGCACTAACCCCTTCCTCAATGCCTTTGTTCCCCTGGATCCTTTGAATCTGGCATTTTATTCAGCCCCAGCTCCTGTTACCATGCCCACCTAAAAAATAGCTCCTGGCAGCCGGGTGCAGTGGCTCACATCTGTAATCCCAGCACTTTGGGAGGCTGAGGTGGGTGAATCATGAGGTCAGGAGTTCAAGACCAGCCTGGCCAACATGGTGAAAACCTGCTGCTACTAAAAATACAAAAATTAGCCAGGCATGGTGGCACATGCCTGTAATCCCAGCTACTTGGGAGGCTGAGGCAGGAAAATCACTTGAACCCAGGAGGCAGAGGTTGTGGTGAACCGAGATGACACCATCGCACTCCAGCCTGGCCAACAGAGCAAAACTCTGTCTCAGAAAAAAAAAAAAGAAAAAGAATTGTGGTACAATACATACAGCATAAAATTTGCCATCTCCATCTCTTTCTTATTTATTAAGCAACTGGGTCTCACTACGTTACCTAGGCTGGCCTTGAACTCCTGGACTGAAGGGATGATCCCGCCTCAGCCTCCCGAGTAGCTGGGATGACAGGCCCTCGCCACCGTGCCTGGTTTATGTTTAATTTTTTGAGGAACCACCATAGTGTTTTCTGGCTTCATTCTTTGGCTCCACTTTCTTCTGGGTTGGCTTTACTCTCTGCCAAGTTCCCTTATCTGGGTATATTCCCTGCCCCCAACCACACTGTGCTGTGATAGTTAATTTTAGGTGTGAACTTGGCTGGATTAGAAAATACTCAGATGTGAGCTGTGATGTGGTAAAAATAAGACAAAGAACAAAAAACAACAGTGGCTGGGCTCCGTGGCTCGTGCCTGCAATCAGCACTTTGGGAGGCTGAGGTGGGCAGATTGCTTGAGCTTGAATTTGAGACCAGCCTGGGCAACATGTGGAAAGCTTGTCTCAACAAAAAATATGAAAATTAGCCGGGTGTGGTGGTCACACGCATGTTGTCCCAGCTACGCAGGAGGATGAAGTGAGAGGGTCACTTTAGCCCAGGGGGCGGCGGGTGCAGTGAGCTGAGATCACACTACTGTGCTCCAGCCTGAGCGACAGAGCAACACGTCTGATAAAGCATTCCTTCTGGGTGAGCGCCATCCAATCTGCTGGGGCTCTGATAGAACAGAAAAAGGAGAGAAAGGATTTTCCTCCTCAGAACTGGGACACTCTCCTGTCTTGACACTCCAAGACTTATACCAGTGATCCCTGGTTCGCAGGCCTTCGGCCTGGCCTTGGACTGGGAATTACACCATTGGTGTCCCTGGCTCTGAAGCTTTAGGATTCAGACTGAGCCCCACTACTGGCTTTTCAGGGTCTCCAGCTACTGGAGCTACTGGCTTTTCAGGGTCTGCAGTCAGTGTGTGTGGTAGGACATCTCAGCCTCCATGATCACATGAGCCAGTTAGCCTGATAAATCCCCTCTCATCTACCTACCTCCTATTAGCTTTCTCGGGAGAAACCTAATAATACACACATCATATATTTTCCTGGCTTTTTTTTTTTTTTTTTTTTTTTGAGATGGAGTCTCGCTCTGTCGCCCAGGCTGAAGTGCAGTGGCGCGATCTCAGCTCACTGTAAGCCTCCCGGGTTCACACCATTCTCCTGCCTCAGCTCCTGAGTAGCTGGGACTACAGGTGCCCGCCACTACCCACTACCCCCGGCTAATTTTTTTGGTCTTTTTAGTAGAGACAGTGTTTCACCATGTTAGCCAGGATGGTCTCAATCTCCTGACCTCGTGATCGGCCTGCCTTGGCCTCCCAAAGTGCTGGGATTACAGGCGTGAGCCACCACACGCAGCCACATTTTCCTGGCTTTAAGATGAGAAGTCTTCTCTTTTTCTGAGACGGAGTCTCGCTCTGTCGCCCAGCCTGGAGTGCAATGGCACAATCTCGGCTGACTGCAACCTCCGCCTCCTGGGTTCAAGCAATTCTCTGCCTCAGCCTCCCGAGTAGCTGGGATTACAGGTGCCCGCCACCATGCCCGGCTAATTTTTGTATTTTTAGTAGAGATGGAGTTTCACCATCTTGGCCAGGCTGGTCTTGAACTCTTGAACTCTTGATCCACCCACCTCGGCTTCCCAAAGTGCTGGGATTAGAGGGCCAGAAAAGTCTTTTCTTGCTCCTAAGTCTCAGGCCTGGAGCTCATTGACTCTGACCAGCCTGATTATGATCATTTACTCATTGTAAATCACTGAGTCAATCATTGTGGTCAAGGTGTCGGTTTAGTTTGGGAGTCAGGCAGCAGGGACCTGCCATCTAGACTACAGCTTGATCAAGGGAGAGGAATGGTTCCCCAACGACTGTGGTCATCCCACAGTGTCCATCCCAGAGTGGTCACCCATGTCCACCCTGGGGGGGCAAGAAGGGAACAGGCATAGGACAAAAAGCTTTCAAGAGGGAAGTTAACTGGGTGTGATTGGGAGAGTGGGTGGAATCTTTCAAGATGAGGAAGACAATGAATAGAGAGGCTGTAAGGACAGCAAAGTCACTGAGAGTGACAGGACCTGTCTAGACTGAGGGATTGCAAGAGGGGGATGACCTCAATCTTCAACCAATGAGCGCCAGGCAGGGAAGAGAGAAGGAATAGCCAGATGACAGATGATGTCACTAAGGCAAGGAGGAGACAATGGTGTTGTATACAGGGTTTGTGACCACCGAGTGGTGGAAGGGCAAGGGCAGAGGTGTGAGGTTGGGTCAGGGTAGCAGTTCTGCAAGACAGGGCAGACGGCATCTTGCGTCTTCCATCCTTTATGGTGACCAAGGACTAGGAGCCTGATGGATGGGATTTATTGGAAAGTTGGGCTGAAAACTTTTTACTTTAAAAATTTTTTTTCTTTTATTTTGAGACGAAGTCTCATTCTTGTCCCCCAGTCTGGAGTGCAATGGTGCGATCTCAACTCACTGCAACCTCTGCCTCCTGGGTTCAAGCAATTCTCCTGCCTCAGCCTCCCAAGTAGCTGGGATTACAGGTTTGTACCACCACGCCCACCTAATTTTTTGTATTTTAAGTAGAGATGGGGTTTCACCATGTTGGCCAGGCTGGTTTCGAATTCCTGACCTCAGGTGATCCGCCCGCCTCGGCCTCCCCAAGTGCTGGGATTACAGGGGTGAACGACCGCGCCCGGCCCTTTCTTTTTTTTTAGACACAGTCTCGCTGTCACCCAGGCTGGAGCGTAGTGGCTTGATCTCGGCTCACTGCAACCTCCGCCTCCCAGGTTCAAGCGATTCTCGTGCCTCAGCCTCCCAAGTAGCTGGAATTACAGACCCCAGCCATCATGCCCAGCTAATTTTTGTGCTTTTAGTAGAGACAGAGTTTCTTTTTTTTTTTTTTTTTGAGACAGAGTCTTGCTCTGTCGCTCAGGCTGAAGTACAGTGGCGCGATCTCAGCTCACTGCAAGCTCCGCCTCTCAGGTTCACACCATTCTCCTGCCTCAGCCTCCTGAGTAGCTGGGACTACAGGCGCCCGCCACCACGCCCGGCTAATTTGTTTTGCATTTTTGGTAGAGATGGGGTTTCACCGTGTTAGCCAGGATGGTCTCTATCTCCTGACCTCGTGATCCGCCCACCTCGGCCTCTCATAGTGCTGGGATTACAGGCATGAGCCACTGCGCCCGGCCAAGTAGAGACAGAGTTTCACCATGTTGGCCAGGGTGGTCTTGAACTCCTGACCTCAAGTGATCCACCAATCTGGGCCTCCCAAAGTGCTGGGATTACAAGTATGAGCCACTGCCCCCGGCCTTCTTTTTGTTTTTATTCTTGAAAACTTTTTTTTTTTTTTTTAATGTAGAGATGGAGCTGGGTTCGGTAGCTCATGCCTGTAATCCCAGCACTTTGGAATGCCAAGGTGGGTGGATAACTTGAGGTCAGGAGTTTGAGACCAGCCTGGCCAACATGGCAAAACCCAGTCTCTACTAAAAATACAACAATTAGCTGAACGTGGTGGTGTATGCCTGGAATCCCAGTGACTTGGGAGGCTGAGGCAGAATTGCTTAAACATGGGAAGTGGAGGTTGCAGTAGGCTGAGATCGTATCACTGCACCCCAGCTGGGACTACAGAATGAGACTCCATCTCAAAAATAAATAGATAGACAGATAAAAAATATAGAGATGGTGTCTCACTATGTTGCCCAGACTGGTCTTGAACTCCCGGGCTCAAGCAATCCCCCTGCCTCAGCCTCCCAAAGTGTAGGATTACAGGCGTAAGCCACCATGCCTGGCCAAGCAACACTTTTCAGGAAGTTCTGGTTGGATGGGGCACCCGTTCAAGAGGTAACAATCATAACCATTACTGTTTTTGAAGTTTAACTCCATGCCAGGTACTGAAGCAACCCCTTGATGTTGAATTAACTCCGAATCAGTCCTCCTCCAAATCAAACTCTAGGAGGTTTGGGTTTGATCCAAAGACTGTGCTTGTCATCATGACCCTATCTGCCCTTTACAGTGTTTGGGGTCCCTGGGGCAAGAAACGCCTTAGCGGAATGAGATCTTCAAAAGCATTTTAAGTAACCTTGGGCTCTCTGGAATTGGGAGTCAGAAAACTAGTAACCATCCTCGTTCTGCCACTTGGCAGCGCTGTTAGCTCAAGCAAGTCACTACAACTGACCTGTTCCGAAAAAAGCCAGTCTAGGCTTTGTTATTAACATTTGTTATTATCACAGTGACCTTCAACAATTTAAAGCTTTAACCACTTTTTTGGTTTTGTTTTTGTTTTTTTGAGACAGGGCTTCTGTTGCCTAGGCTAGAGAGCAGTGGCCCAATCTCAGTTCACTGCAGCCTCAACCTCCTGGGCTCAAATGATCCTCCCACTTCCGCCTCCTGAGTAGCTGGGACTACAGGTGTGTACCACCATGCCCGGGCATTTTAACCAATTTTATCTTAATGCATGCCCCAATCATCTTACCACACCTTTCTTCAATTTCCAGCTCTATTTGTGAGACAGATCTGAGGCATAGGAAATGAAATTTAAAAGCCTGGTGCAGAATAACATCAATTTACGTGAAAAACAAGAATATGATTATGCATCTCTGAAAATAAAACTCTACTGTAGTTACACAAAAAACTGTACAATGGCCGGACACGGTGGCTCACGCCTATAATCCTAGCACTTTGGGAGGCTGAGGCGGGCGGATCACGAGGTCAGGAGATCGAGACCATCCTGGCTAACCCGGTGAAACCCTGTCCCTACTAAAAATACAAAAAATTAGCCGGGCGTGGTGGTGGGCGTCTGTAGTCCCAGCTACTCGGGAGGCTGAGGCAGGAGAATGGCATGAACCCAGCAGGCGGAGCTTGCAGTGAGCCAAGATTGTGCCACTGCACTCCAGCCTGGGTGACAGAGCAAGACTCCGTTTGAAAAAAAACAAACAAACTGTACAATGGCTGCTAAGAGGGAGGGAACTGGATATCTGAGGAAGACTTTGTGCTCTCATGTCTTTGGCACTTTTTTTTTCTTTTTGAGATGGAGTCTCACTCTGTCACCCAGACTGGAGTGCAATGGCAGGATCTCGGCTAACTGCCACCTCCGCCTCCCGAGTTCATGCCATTCTCCTGCCTCAGCCTCCCGAGTAGCTGAGACTACAGGCGCCCACCACCACGCCCGGCTAATTTTTTTTTTTTTTTTTTGGTATTTTTAGTAGAGACCGGGTTTCACTGTGTTAGCCAGGATGGTCTTGATCTCCTGACCTCATGATCCGCCCACCTCAGCCTCCCAAAGTGCTGGAATTACAGGCGTGAGCCACCGCGCCCGGCGTCTTTGGCATATTTGATGTACCATGTGACTATGCTACCTATTAAAAATCCACAGTAAAATGTAAATAAAATAGAAAAGCAGAGGGCACGGCATGCACTCATTTATTTTTTGAGACAGGGTCTAGCTGTGCCATCCAGGCTGAAAAGTGCAGTGACTCCATCATGGCTCACTGCAGCCTGGACCTCCACAGCTCAAGTGATCCTCCCACCTACTCCTCCCAAGTAGATGGGACTATGGACACAGGCCATCACGCTCAGCTAATTTTTGTAGAGACTGGGTTTTGCCATGTTGCTCAAGCTGGCCTCAAACTCCTGGGCTTAAGGGATCCTCCAGCCTCGGCCTCCCAAAGTGTGGGGATTACAGGCGTGAGCCACCATGCCCGACCAGGCACTCATTTCTCTAATTGTTGCAGGAAACAGAGGACCAGAGAGACCGACACGGGAAACGAGGATTTATTTAGATGTACACCGGCTCAGTGGATTTGTATCTGAAAAGCTGAGCATTGAATAAAGACTGAGTGTGGTTTTTATAGGCAAACTTACAGAAGCAAAACAAAAGCAGTTAATGACACAGTGACAGGTCATGTAATCTATAACATAACTGCTGACTCAGCATAACTTGTGGCTTTGCACAGCTGTTGGCCTTGCAGCTGTATCGAAAGAAAAACAGAGTCTACAAATCTTACTAAATACAACCACTGGCAAACATAGTCATAACTAATGGTTCAGAAAAGGAGAGACAGCAAAGGAATTTGTTTTTTTCAACTTTGCTCCGGAGGAGGGTGTCTGGAGCCCATTCGTTTGGCCTCGACTTTTCAGACAGTGTTATCTTATAACTGTCCTTGAAGTGAGCTGGCTAAGCAGAGGACAACTTGTTCTTGTTTTCTTTTTAACCCTTACCTTGCCACATAATCACATGTTCACACTTCAACTTTTTTTTTTTTTTTTTTGAGACGGGGAGTCGGAGTCTCACTCTATCGCCCAGGCTGGAGTGCAGTGGTGCCATCTCGGCTCACTGTAACCTCTGCCTCCCAGGTTCAAGTGATTCAAGCCATTCTTGTGCCTCTGCCTCCTGAGTAGCTGGGATTATAGACGCACACCATCACACCCGGAGAATTTTTTTTTTTTTTTTGAGGCTGAGTCTCACTCTATCGCCCAGGCTGGCGTGCAATGGCGCAATCTCGGCTCACTGCAACCTCCGCCTCCTGGGTTCAAGCGATTCTCCTGTCTCAGCCTCCCGATTAGCTGGGATTACTGGCGCCCGCCACCACACCCAGTTAATTTTTGTATTTTTAGTGGAGACGGTGTTTCACCATGTTGGCCAGGCTGGTCTCAAACTCTTGACCTCAAGTGATCCGCCCACCTCGGATCCCCACTCTCAAAGTGCTGGGATTACAAGCGTGAGCCATCGCGCCCAGGCATGAAACCATTTTGAACACCTCCTTACTCTTTTTTTTTTTTTGAGACGGAGACTCGCTCTGTCGCCCGGGCTGGAGTGCAGTGGCGCAATCTCGGCTCACTGCAACCTCCGCCTGCCAGGTCAAACAATTCTCCTGCCTCAGCCTCCCAAGTAGCTGGGACTACAGGCATGTGCCACCACGCCTGGCTAATTTTCTTTTGTATTTTTAGTAGAGACGGGGTTTCACCATGCTGGCCAAGGCTGGTCTCGAACTCCTGACCTCGTGATCCGCCCGCCTCGGCCTCCCAAAGTGCTGGGATTACAGGTGTGAGCCACCGCGCCTGGCCTTCCTTGCTCTTCTTGCTCCAAATCCTGGGAACGTCTAAATCAACAGGTGGGCATCTGTCAAACCTTCTTAGCAACTACGCCTGCGGATGGCCAACCTGACCCTGGCAGAGAGTGGAGTTTAGTTTAAGCACAGATTGTACATCGGGGGCCTCATAAGGCGCCTGGGAGCATTCAAGAACACCACGCTTGTAAGGACAAGGCACTCGGTCACCGGCGCCTTTACTTCGGAGCTCGACGCTGTTGCTGGACGAGCGTCCGTTGAGTCCCAGCCCCAACTTTTCCAGGAACTGGCCGTGAGCCCCCTAGTGAGATATTTTTTGGCCTGGGCCTCAGTTTCTCCATCTGTCAATGGGAGAATGGGAAAGCTGGCTAGAGGACCCCGACGAAGTCGGCTGTAGCCTTCGGAAGCTATGGCCCGCGGAGGCTAATCAAGGCAGGTCTGCGGGACGAAAGAAAACAAGAACCCGGGCGCTCATTGGCGTCGGTCCCGGGCTTAAGGGGCAGCAACGAGGAGACGCTGGACCCGGCCGTTCCTCGTATACATCTCTAACCTTCTGTGCTTCTCAAGGGAGATGGGAGGAGCACAGCCACCTCCACTGGAGCCCGAAAGTCCCCGGCCGAGATACCGCCACTAAAAAGGTACACATGCGTCAGTCTCTCAGAGCCATTTCCGCTAACGTACCCAGAGCGACGGGCGTAAGATGGCGGCCGCGCAGGCGCGAAATGTTGCAGCCGTAGGGAGGCTCCGCCTCTCACGCTTGCCTTGCATCACGTGGTAATGGCCGCTCAAAAACCGCCTTAGCGAAAACCAGAGCGTGACCTCGTCACGTGATGGAGGACTCCCAGTACGGCAAAGGGAAGGCGCCAAACGTTCTTGTCAGATGGCGAAGGAAACCGCGAAATTCGCCATTGTCACATGATGGAGCAACCTATCGAAAGCGGAGGGAAAGGTGCCGAAGTCAGGTGACTACGCACGCAAACACGCACGCTTGTACCACGTGACAACTCACTTCCCCCCCCCTATCTCTTTTCGCCCCTCCCTCCTATCTGCGTAGGGCCTGCGTCGAGGCGCAACGCGGCGTCAAAGGGGGCGGGGCTTCAGCCGGTCACGTGTTCCCGCACCTCCCCGGCGCGCGCCTGCCCGCCCGCCCGCTCGCCCCCGGTCCGGACTCCTCCTCCTCTTCTCGCCATTGCAGTTGGACCCAGCAGCCCGGCGCACACCGCGTGGCTTTTAGGGGGAGACCCCGGCGGGCTGTGGCACGAGGGCGGCGGCGGCGGCTGCGGTCGAAGAAGGGGACGCCGACAAGGTAAGCGTCAATGTGGCGGCGGCCGGGCCCGCTCCCGCCTCTGCCCCTCCCCCCGCCCGCCCTTCTCAGTGAGGTCCCCATTGAGGGTTCGCGGTGACAAGGCTGGAGGGGTCCCGCGCTCGCCGCCTCCGCCCGGTCCCCTCATCCCGGCGCCTGGCGTGTTCTTCCCTTGCCGGCCTCGCTCCCGCGCTCGGCCGTTAACTCTCCTCCATTGTGCGGAGGAAACAAAATGGCGGCGGCGGCGGCGGCGAGGACTCGGTGCGCGCGCAGCCGCTCCCCCCAGCACGCGGCCCCTCGGCCGCCGGCGGCGGCGCCACGCGCGGGGGGTGCGCGCGCACCGGGGCCCCGGCCGCCGCCTCCCCGGGGCCGGGCTTTTTGTCTGTTGCGGGGTCTTGGGGACGCGCACACGTGCCTGGAGCACACACCCCCTCGGGTCCCGAGCTCCGCGGCGGGGCGACCCCCCCTTCCTCACTCCTTCCCTACCTCCTCCTCCTCTTTGTCCCGGTCCCGCCCCCGATTCCAGGAGAGTCCCAGGTTCCCGAGGCGGGAAACGTCGCCTCCTTTGTCCTCACAGGGCGCGGAGAGGCGGACCCCCTCCTCGGAAGCCCCTTCCTACGCGGATTGCAGAGGAAGCCTTTGTGGGTTCGTCGGGTTTCCAAATTTCTGGTCAACCAGGCCTCTCTCAGATCAGTGTCCAAACTTGGGAGGGTTTCAGCTTTCTTTTTCTTTAGTTCGTTTTCATTGTTGAATGTTTTTCCAGATTGTTAGAATTTGCCTCCCCTAGAACGGCAATCTACTTGGGTGCAAGCTTGGGCCCCGAAACATGGATGCTTAAAACCCCTTTCTACCTTTATTTTCTCAAGTAGTTGAGCGATTGAGATTCTGGAGGTTACTCATGAGCTTCTGCCTCAGTTAATCCACCGTCTGGATGAATTATTTGGGATGTACGGCGGTCTGCATGCTCTCCCCCAGTTCAGTGGCCAAATTTGAGGAGAATGAGGGATCTCTTCTCCACATGTCCAACATTGATTGCCAGTTGCTGCTTAGGTGACATGGATCAGCAATGAAGCATCAGTTTCAGTGGCTTCTTTTTCTGGACTCCGGTAATTCACTGATGCTGAAACTCTTTCAAGATTTTGCTCTCTTTAAAATGAGTGGTGTGATGGCATATTTGTGGTCCACATGGAATCGCGAGGTGCCATCCGAAGTTAGGATTCAAATTTAGGACTTTAAGCTCTTTTTTCCTCGGGTATTTGTGGATGGGAATCTCCATAGATTGCTCAGAGTGCTGCCACTGTCCCTTGTGCGTGATGCTTTGTGTGTGGTCTCGTGGGATGTAGTTACAGCAGCCGCCCAGACTGAATGAAGTGTGGGAACCAGGGCCTCATTCACAGCTGGAAAGCAGGGGGAGGCCGCAGGACATTGGCAGGTGCTCCTCTCCCTGTTCCGTGGTGCCGGGGCCCCTTGCTTATGTGGGTGGCTTTTGGTCCTTGGGATTTGTGAATGGAATCTGCAGGCTCCAGTGTTGTTTGGAATATTCTTTAATTCAGATTGGAGGCTGGCAATGACTGCCAGGATTGGCCTTGCCGCCACTAGGCGCTATTTATCAGTCTCCCTATCTTCCTGGAGCTTAGCCGCCTCTTCCTGGAGCTGAGAGGTGCCGAACTGTTTGTGGTTTTTCTGATTGAACTTGTTTGGTGCCTCTAGGCAAAAATTCCTTTGGCTTCTTCTAGTATTTTCAGAGTCTTGAAGGCCCATATTCCTGAGCATGAGGAATCTAAGTCTGTTAGTTATTTTTTCCTGAATTCTTCATGTTAAATACCACGTTGACAAAGGACAGCTGCTAATATTTTGATCACACAGATATATACGGTGCTCCCTGGTTAAGGTCTCCAGGTAGGGGACAGGTAGAGTCAGTGATGGGGAAGAAGCCTTCTGTAAGTCCCTTTCCTTTGGGTAAACAGTAAACTACCCTTTTCTTTAGGCTTTAGCAAGATGTGGGGGTTAGAAGTCTTCTGTTCTTGGAAAAGCCTGTGGTCGTTTTCTCTGGGCTGGGCCCTCTTCTCTTATGGACTGCTTTCACCCTTTCTCGGTTTCTTTTGATTACCTTTCATGGCCCCAGAGGAGTGATCCCTTCCCTTATTTATACCTCTTGGACTTGGCATCCCGCTACATTTTGTCAGCAAGTTAATTGACCTTGTGCAGTTTTGAAAGATGTGTGTTAACATTTAGTATTAGCATTTATGGCCCAGGAAATTGTGACCTTATATTTGAATCTTGCTTTGATGGAACCTTTGCAGGAACTAGGATTTTCTAGGGTTTTTTGTTGTTGTTGTTGTTGTTTTTTTTTTTTTTTTTTTTTTTGAGTTAGAGTTTAGCTCTTGTTGCCCAGGCTGGAGTGCAATGGCAAGATCTTGCATCACCGCAACCTCCACCTCCCAAGTTCAAGCGATTCTCCTGCCTCAGCCTCCTGAGTAGCTGGGATTACAGGCATGCTCCACTACACCGAGCTAATTTTGTATTTTTACTAGAGACGGGGGCTTCTCCATGTTGGTCAGGTTGGTCTCAAACTCCCAACCTCAGGTGATCCACGGGCCTCGGCCTCCCAGAGTGGTGGGATTTACAGGCGTGAGCCACCATGCCCGGCCTTTTAGATTCTGTTTATTGGATGCTTTTTATCTTAACAAAGTCCTGGCAGAGAAAGATTTGATTTGTTTCCATCAGGAAGTTTGGAATCTGAGGCAGATAGTGGTTTGAGTGGCATCTTCACACAATGAATGAGTAGAGATTTGGGGCCTGGGAGGCATGAGGCAAACTTTAGTTTCCTGCTGAAGCAGTTGTCCGTTTTATCTGAAACAAGTAGATTGCCTGCCTGTATTATTATGCATAGTAAGCTGGTGTTGAAATGATTGTGAAAGTAAGGTAGGCAGGTAGGTGGTGGTTAGGGGGCCTTGTCGGTGTGCTGATTTTTAAGAAATTTTTATGATATTTATGATCTTTTATAAATCCTTGTGAAACTTTTCCATGAGAACACTTCACGGGTGATTCCATTATAAATAGCAATTGGTGGCCGGGTGTGGTGGCTCATGCCTGTAATCCCAGCACTTTGGGAGGCCGAGGTGGGCGGATCACGAGGTCAGGAGTTCGAGACAATCATGGGCAACATGGTGGAACCCCGTATCTACTGGAAAAAAAAAATACAGAATTAGCCGGGTATGGTGGCACACACCTGCAGTCCCAGCTACTCGGGAGGCTGAGGCAGGAGAATCGCCGGTACCTAGGAGGCGGAGGTTGCAGTGAGCTGAGGTTGTGCCACTGCACTCCAGCCTGTGTGATGGAGCAAGACTTAGTCTCAAAAAAATAAATAAATAAATAACAATTGGAAATTCAAATGCATTTAGCATCAGCTATATTTAGGCGTCTTGTAAAAGTGATGTCCAGTTAAAATTAAATTTAATTTTTTTTTTTTTTTTCTTGAGACAGGGTCTCACTCTGTCACCCAGGCTGGAGTGCAGTCGCGTGATCTCCGCTCACTGCAGCCTCCCATCTCCCAGGCTCAAGAAGCAGTCCTCCCACCTCAGCCTCCCAAGTAGCTGGGACCACAGGCACATGCCACCACACCTAGCTAATTTTCTGAATTTTTTGTAGAGACAGGGTCTTATCACGTTGCCCAGGCTGGCCTCAGAACTCTTGGACTCAAGCAATCTGCCCACCTTGGCCTCCCAAAAAGCTGGAATTACAGGAGTGAGCCCTCGCTTCTGGCCAGAATTTAATTGTTTTCTCATTAAATGTTTATGTAGTGAAGAAATTGAAAATGTAGCTACTACTTTCTTATTTTTTAAAAATTTTAATCTAATTTTATTTTTTTGTAGAGACAGGGTCTTAAACTATGTTGCCCAGGCTGGTCTCAAATTCCTAGGCTCAAGTGATCCTCCTGCAGCCTCTCAAAGTGCTGGGATTACACATGTGAGCCGCCTTGCCCAGTGGCACTAATTTTAAGACAAAAATGTTTACTCTCTGAGGGCCATTCTCTTGTGGAATGTGTGATCACCATGTATCATTTAGTCACAAAGGTGAATGTATTACAGTATGCAAATTTGCTCCAAATTATTTTTATAATTTTAAGTGATAGAAGTTCTGGCCAGGCGCGGTGGCTCACGCCTGTAATCCCAGCACTCTGGGAGGCCGAGGCGGGCAGATCACAAGGTCAGGAGATCGAGACCATCCTGGCTAACCCAGTGAAACCCTGTCTCTATTGAAAAATACAAAAAAATTAGCCGGGCGTGGTGGCAGGTGCCTGTAATCCCAGCTACTGAGGAGGCAGAGGCAGGAAAATGGAGTGAACCTGGGAGGCGGAGCTTGCAGTGAGCAGAGACTGTGCCACTGCACACCAGCCTGGGCGACAGAGCAAGACTCCGTCTCAAAAAAAAAAAAAAAAAAAAAAAAAGTTCTACTTGGCAGTGTGAAGTACATAATTTTCCCTGAACTTGCCCAACAGCTGTCCTTATCTTTTTGAGGATTTTGCTTGAAGCTGAAGGTTAAGGTCTTACTTAGATAAAGATAAAAGGTCTTGGAGATGAGTAAGTCTTCCAGGCCACTTACTTTTCTGCTACTTGCCTATAAAACTACTTTCTCATATCAAGAGTGTTGTTTTTTTTTGAGATGGAGTCTCAGTGTCACCCAGGCTGGAGTGCAGTGGCACGGTCTCGGCTCACTGCAGCCTCCGCCTCCTGGGTTCAAGTGTTTCTCTTGCCTCATTTCTCTTGCCTCAGCCTGCCGAGTAGCTGGGATTACAGGCGCCCGCCATGACGCCCAGCTAATTTTTTGTATTTTTAGTAGAGATGAGGTTTCACCATTTTGCCCGGACTGGTCTCGATTCCCTGACCTCAAGTGATGTGCTGCCTCAGTCTCCCAAAGTGCAGGGATTACAGGTGTGAGCCACAGCGCCGGTCCTAATTTTTTTTTTTTTTTTTTTTTTTTTTTGAGATGGAGTCTCGCTCTGTCGCCCAGGCTGGAGTGCAGTGGCGCGACCTTGGCTCACTGCAAGCTCCGTCTCCCAGGTTCACGCCATTCTCCTGCCTCAGCCTCCCGAGTAGCTGGGACTACAGGCGCCCGCCACCATACCCGGCTAAGTTTTTTTTGTATTTTCAGTAGAGACGGGGTTTCACTGTGTTAGCCAGGATGGTCTCGATCTCCTGACCTCATGATCCACCCGCCTCGGCCTCCCAAAGTGCTGGGATTACAGGCGTGAGCCACCACGCCCGGCTTTTTTTTTTTTTTTTTTTGAGACGAGTCTCGCGCAGTCGCCCAGGCTGGAGTGCAGTGGCGTAATCTCGGCTCACTGCAAGCTCCGCCTCCCGGGTTCACGCCATTCTCCTGCCTCTGCCTCCCGAGTAGCTGGGACTACAGGCGCCCGCCATTATGCCCGGCTAATTTTTTTGTATTTTTAGTAGAGACAGGGTTTCACCATGTTAGCCAGGATGGTCTCGATCTCCTGACCTCGTGATCTGCCCGTCTCGGCTTCCCAAAGTGCTGGGATTACAGGTGTGAGCCACCGCGCCTGGCCAATTTTTGTATTTTTAATAGAGACTGAGTTTCCGCCGTGTTGGCTAGGGCGATCTTGAACTGGCATCACTCAAGTGATCTGCCCGCCTCGGCCTCTCAAAGTGTTGGGATTACAGGTATGAGCCACCATACGTGGCCTGCAGTTATTTCAAAGTAAAAAGGTTTTACTAAACAGTTAACATGTTTGGATATTAGTATTTAATGTCCATGTGAGAGATGGTCTTTTTTTTTTTTTTTTTTTGGAGACGAGTCTCGCTCTGTCGCCCAGGCTGGAGTGCAGTGGCGCAATCTCGGCTCACTGCAAGCTCCACCTCCCGGGTTCATGCCATTCTCCTGCCTCAGCCTCTCCGAGTACCTGGGACTACAGGCGCCCGCCACCACGCCCGGCTAATTTTTTGTATTTTTAGTAGAGATGGACTACAGGCGCCCGCCACCACGCCCGGCTAATTTTTTGTATTTTTAGTAGAGATGGGGTTTCACCGTGGTCTCGATCTCCTGACCTCGTGATCCGCCCGCCTCGGCCTCCCAAAGTGCTGGGATTACAAGCGTGAGCCACTGCGTCCGGCCAGAGAGATGGTCTTTTTTAAAAAAAATCTTAACTGGAAAAATACAGTTCTGGGAGAAGTAAACATTGAACTGTACACTAAGTTTTAAAAAAATAATCGAAGGCTTCACTCTGGGAATACATGGGGAAGGATTGCCTCTGCCTCTACCCAGCTAGGGGAGGATCTCTCAGCCATGCTTCCCTTGCCACCTGCTGCCTGAGAGCATGCTGGAAAGAGGGTTTGATAATTCCCACGTGAAGTCATGTGGAATGTTTTTCTGTGGTGGCAGATTTTAAAGCATTTCTGTTGGTTCATCCAAGAGCAGTTAATGTTTTTCTTTTTTTTTTCTTAAGTACTGGCTCTCACTATGTTGCGCAGGCCGGTCTTGAACTTCTGGGCTCAACGAATCTTCCTGCCTCAGCCTCCCGAGTAGCTGGTACTACAGGCATGCACAACTGTACCCAATTTAATCCTCTTCATACATTGTATTTGTAGTATTAAGGTTCACAAAACATTTCCCCATAGTGCCACCTTTAATCCTTGCTGTCTGCAGCCTGAGGCAGTTGGTATTTTCATCCTCATTTTTCACCCACCACCAGAAAGGTAAGTGATTTGCTGTAGGTCCCAAAGCTGCCAGGTTGGAGAGCCCAGGGGTAAATTCCAGGCTTCTGACTCTAGGACTGTGGGCACTCCACAACACTAATGAGCCTGGAGTCCTGGGTCTCCAGAAACATTTGAGGAACAACTTGTATTTGCCAACTTTTTTTTTTTTTTTTGAGATGGAGTCTCGCTCTGTCACCTAGGCTAGAGTGCAGTGGTGTGCTCTCAGCTCACTGCAGCCTCCGCCTCCTGGGTTCAAGCGATTCTCCCACCTCAGCTTCCCGAGTAGCTGGGATTACAGGTGCCTGCCACCACACCTCGCTAATTTTTGCATTTTTAGTGGAAATAGGGTTTTGCCATGTTGGCCAGGCTGATCTCGAACTCCTGACCTCGTGATCTGCCTGCCCTGGCCTCCCAAAGTGCTGGGATTACAGGTATGAGCCACCATGCCCAACTGTATTTGCCAACTTTTTATTTTGTCAAGGAAAATATCTTTAAATTAGTGATCATTCACCATTTCCATTTTTCATAAGTAGCAAGATTGTCTTTATCACCAAAACTATAGGAATAAAATAAAGGACAGTCCTTTAAGTTGAAAATATTTATTAAAATCTTTATTTCTGGCTGGGCGCAGTGGTTCACGCCGGTAATCCCAGCACTTTGGGAGGCCGAGGCTGGTGGATCACTTGAGGTCAGGAGTTCGAGACCATCCTGGCCAACATGGTGAAATCCCGTCTGTACTAAAAATACAAAAATTAGCCAGGAATGGTGGTCTGTAGCTGTAATCCCAGCTACTCGGTAGACTGAGGCAGAAGAATTGCTTGAACCCAGGAGGCGGAAGTTGCAGTTGAGCTGAGATCATGCCACTGCACTCCAGCCTGGGTGACAGAGCAAGACTGTCTCACAAAAAAAAAACAACAAAAAAACACTTTGATATAATAACACTGTTGCAGTCTGAACCATGAACCATTGCACTGGACTTGACATTTTTAAATATTTCAGAATGGCATTGATAGCAAGATTTTAGACTGGCATTGCCTTGCTAGGTTGCTTGCTTGCTTTTTTTTTTTTTTTTTTTTTTTTTTTGAGATGGATTTTCTCTCTTGTTGCCCAGGCTGGAGTGCAATGGCGCGATCTCAGCTCACTGCAACCTCCACCTCCCGGGTTCAAGCGATTCTCCTGCCTCAGCCTCCTGAGTAGCTGGGATTACAGGCGCGCACCACCACACTGGGCTAATTTTGTATTTTTAGTAGAGATGGAGTTTCTCCAGGTTGGTCAGGCTGGTCTCGAACTCCCAACCTCAGGTGATTCGCCCGCCTCAGCCTCCCAAAGTGGTGGGATTACAGGTGGGAGCCACTGGGTCCAGCCAGTTGCTTTCTAAGAATAATTTTCAGTGTGCCCTTGATGGCGTGAATCTGTCAAAGTTCAAGGAGTTACCAAGACTCCTAGCTCAAGTGTATCATTTCAGCTCACAGCCCAGGATGGGCCAGCTCCAGAGGTCAGGAAACCAGGAGGTGGGTTGCGTCTGTCTAAATTTCAAAGCCTAATTTGGTCTCTCTCAGGTGAATATCCACTTCAGGACCATTCCCTAGGGTTGCTGGGAAGGCTGTAAGATTTATGAAATACTCCGAAGACAGGTGGGGCCATACCTGTGAGGGTGTTGCCACTGTACCTGTCTATTCCACAAACATCTGTTCATCCGCTCATGCTGAACTAACTTGGGCATGTTTCTTTTCCAACAAGTGCCATGAACCTCATAGTGTAATTAGTGAGAGGTCAGAAAGATGGCCATTGCACCACAAACATAATGTTTTGTGGTTGAAGCTTCTGTAACTGCATGCTGTGGGTGGGCTGGATTCAGGAACAAAAGAAAAACGAATCCCTATGTGTTAAACCATCCCAAACCACCAAGAAGTCATATTTAAAATCCCGATACTTCATTTACCACTTGATCCTGCCTTGGGTTTGTTTTCAGAGAAGCTGCGTGTTGCTAGTGCCCAGGATTGAATCATAAAAATTGTAAGAATAGGCTTCGCTGGTACCAGGTTTGAATAAATGTGGTTGCAAGAGCAGCATTGTTCATCGTTTCACAGCTTTCGTTTAAAGTTAGATTAGTAGGGGCAGCGGAGTGTTGCGTGTGGGTGGGTGCTGTAGGCTTCTTGCCAGCAGTGTGCCTCACTAAAAATCCTCTTGAAAGGGAAGTTTCTGCTCACCCTGAAGACTCCTGGAGCAGTTAGTGAGACAAATTCCAAGAAGTTGGCTTGGACGTCAAATTGGTCTTGGGCTCACAGAGAGAAATGGGTTTGTTGCCCTGAAAAGGAGAGATAACTCTAGTTTTTAAACATTTGTTTTAGTTCAGATAATTACTACTCTTACTCATTGTGTCCACCTGAGTCAGAAAGCATTGCTGCTGTTGCCTGGTCTAAGGGAGGAGGACCCAGGCATGTAACGGACTGCATGCCAGCCAGTCGTGGTGGTCAGAGCCAGTTGGAGGTCAGCGAGGCCCTTCAGGGGTCTTTTCAACGGTCTGCCTTGGGGAGCAGAGGAAGATGAAGTGAGGCAGTCATTATAGCAAGGGCACACCCACGTTTCTCATTTTGAACAGTGAAGAAAGCAGATGGAAAGCCACATGTAGGGCATTTGCTAAAGACAGGTGTGCTGGGGGCATGTGTGTGTCCTCTGAGGCGTTTTGGATGGGGCGATATTTTGACCGAATGATACTTTGTTCTTCAGTGCTTCAGTGGTTGATGGGGTGGCTTTTTTTCTTTTTTTCGAGATGGAGTCTCTCTCTGTCGTCCGGACTGCAGTGCAGTGGCGCAATCTCGGCTTACTGCAAGCTCCACTTCTTGGGTTCACGCCATTCTCCTGCCTCAGCCTCCCTGAGTAGCTGGGACTACAGGCACCTGCCACCACGCCCAGCTAATTTTTTTTTTTTTTTTTTTTTTTTTTGAGACGGAGTCTCGCTCTTTCCCCCGAGCTGGAGTGCAGTGACGCGAGCTTGGCTCACTGCAACCTCCGCCTCCCGGGTTCAAGCAATTCTGCCTCAGCCTCCTGAGTAGCTGGGATTACAGACACCCGCCACCACGCCCAGCTAATTTTTGTATTTTTAGTAGAGATGGGGTTTCACCATGTTGGTAGGCTGGTCTCGAACCCCTGACCTCGTGATCCACCTGCCTCAGCCTCCCAAAGTGCTGGGATTACAGGCGTGAGCCACTGCACCCGGCCAATTGTTTTGTATTTTTAGTAGAGAGGGGTTTCATCATGTTAGCCAGGATGGTCTCGATCTCCTGACCTCGTGATCCACCTGCCTCAGCCTCCCAAAGTGCTAGGATTACAGGTTTGAGCCACGGTGCCTGGTAGTGGGGTGATTTTCTACCTCTAACTCTCTGATGTGTCACATGGCTTTTTTTTTTTTTTTTTTTTTTTAGGTTGTCTGTATCAACTGGGGGTGAACTTTAGTCTTTTAACAATTTTCAGAGTATGAAGTTTGGATGTAAACACCTCTAATGTGGGAAATTAGGTTTTTTTTTAAGTATCTTTATGGACTTATGGATATATATAAATTTAGCATGTTGAATCTGTTTTATTTTAGTAACATCTTTTGAAAATGTTCACACATACAAAAAAGGGTGATACAATTTTAGTGAACACTTAGGCCGGGCGCAGTGGCTCACTCCCTGTAATCCCAGCACTTTGGGAGGCCGAGGCGGGCAGATCATTTGAGGTCAGGAGTTTGAGGCCAACATGTTGAAACCCCCGTCTCTACTAAAAATACAAAAGTTAGCCTGGCATTGTGGTAGGTGCCTGTAATCCCAGCTACCCGGGAAGCTGAGGCAGGAGAATCGCTTGAGCCTGGGAGGCAAAGGTTGCAGTGAGCCGAGATCGCTCCACTCCACTCCAGCCTAGGCAACACGGTGAGAGTCCGTTTCAAAAAAATAACAACAAAAAATTTAAGCTGGGCGCAGTGGCTCACGCCTTTGTAATTCCAGCACTTTGGGAGGCCAAGGCGGGCAGATCACTTGTGGTCAGGAGTTCGAGACCAGCCTGACAAATGTGATGAAACCCCGTCTTTACTAAAAATACAAAAAAAAAAAATTAGCCAGGTGTGGTGGTGCACGTCTGTAAACCCAGCTACTTGGGAGGCTGAGGCAGGACAGTCTCTTGAACCTGGGAGGCAGAGGTTGCAGTAAACTGAGATCACGCTGTTGCACTCCAGCCTGGGCAACAAGAGTTAAACTCCGCTTCAAAATATAATAATAATAAATAAATAATTTCATGAACACCTACCTGTATACACAGCCTAGGTTTTGCTGTGGGCATTTAACTGCTTGTGTTTCACATATTTGTCCATCCACTTATAATTCTCTTCACTCTTCACTTTATTGATTGATCAAAGACAGGGTTACACTTTTGTTGCCCAGGCTGGAGTGCAGTGGTACAGTCATAGCTCAGTGCTATCTCAAACTCCTGTGCTCAAGCAGTCCTCCCGTCTCAGTCTCCCTAAGTGTTGGGGTTATAGGCGTGAACCACTATGCCTGGCCATACATATATATATTTTATTTTATTTTTATTTTTTGAGACAGAGTCTTGCTCAGTCACCCAGGCTGGAGTGCAATGGCGAGATCTTGGCTCACTGCAGTCTCTGCCTCCCTGGTTGCAGTGATTCTCCTGCCTTAGCCTCCTGGGTAGCTGGGATTACAGGTGCACTCTACCATGCCCAGCTAAGTTTTGTATTTTTAGTAGAGACAGGGTTTCACCGTGTTGGTCAGGCTGGTCTCGAACTCCTGACCTCAGGTGATCCACCCACCTCGGCCTCCCAAAGTGTTGGTATTACAGGTGTGAGCCACCGCACCTGGCCACTTTATTTTGATGATGCATTTCAAACTAAGTAGCAGAAAGTTGCAAGTCTTTTCTCTACATATTATTAACTAGAATTTAATATTTATTTACAGTTCTTTTTTGAGGTGGCGGGGGTCAGGGTCTCACACACTTTTGCCCAGGCTAGAGTGCAGTGGTACAGTCTTGGCTCACAGCAGCCTCCATCTCCTGGGCTCAAGTGATCCTCCTCCCTCAGCCTCCTGAGTAGCTGAAATTAACGGCGGGTGCCACCATACCTAGCTAATTTTTTTTTTTCTTTTTTTTTTAGATGGAGTTTCGCTCTTGTTGCCCAGGCTGGAGTGCAATGGTGTGATCTCGGCTCACTGCAACCTCCGCCTCCTGGGTTCAAGCGATTCTCCTGCCTCATCCTCCCGAGTAGCTGGGACTACAGGCACGTGCCACCAATGCCCAGCTAATTTTGTATTTTTAATAGAGATGGGGTTTCGTCATGTTGGTCAGGCTGGTCTCGAATTCCCAACCTCAGGTGATCCACCTGCCTCGGCCTCCCAAAGTGCTGGGATTCCAGGCACGAGCCACCACACCCAGCCTACCTGGCTAATTCAAAAAAATTTTTTGGAGACAAGGTCTGATTATGTTGCCCAGGTTGGCCTCGAACTACTGTGCTCAAGTGCCGTGGCCTCCCAAAGTGCTGTGATTACAGGCGTGAATCACTGCTCCTGCCTCACTTTATTTTTATGATGCATTTCCAACTAAATGGCAGAAAGTTGTAATCTTCCCTCTGCATACTAACAAGAATTTAGTATTTATTTGCAGTTAGGTTTTTATTTTTTTCTTTAAAAATATTTTTTGTAGATTCACTCAGGCTGGTCTTGAACTCCTGACTACAAGTGCACCTCCCAACGTGCTGAGCCACCATGCCCAGCCTCTTTTTTCTTTTTAAATAACGCACAGATCTTTAGTATACCAGTCAGTGAATTCTGGCCACTGCATATACCCAACCCTTGTCAGGAGGGAGAATGTAACCTTCATCTCAGAAAGCTTGGGAGGGCCCCGTCCCATGTGATCCCTGCCACCGTTCCCCAGAGGCTGTCCCATCACTGATTAGTTTTGCTTATTCTAGAACTTTATGTAGGTGGAAGCATGATTCTTTTTAAATTTGTCCCAAATGTATCCAATGGGACACCTCACAAGTCAGCTCCGACGTCCTCAGGACAAGACTGCTATAGTCACCAGTGCTTTGTTGCTTTCTGGCGCTCCAGTAGGATCCAGGCTCACTTGGTATATCCCTTGCTGCAGATTACGATCCACTTCTCCCAGGAGCTTCTTTCAATAGGTTTTTGTTGTTGTTATATATTTATTTATTTATGTATTTTGAGACATTCTCTCACTGTGTCACATAGGCTGGAGTTCAGTGGCGCAATCTCAGCTCATGGCAGTCTCCACCTCCCCAGTTAAGGAGGTCGAGGAGTTCAAGACCAGCCTGGTGAACATAGTGAAACCCTGTCCCTACTAAAAATACAAAAATTAGCCGGGTGTGGTGGCATACACCTGTGGTCCCAGCTACTAGGGAGGCTGAGACAGGAGAATTGCCTGAACCTGGCAGGCAGAGATTACAGTGAGCCAAGATCACACCACTGCATTCCAGCCTGGGCGACAGAGCAAGACTCTCTCAAAAAAACAAAAACTGTTGGCTGTGCATCGTGGCTTACACCTGTAATCCCAGCACTTTGGGAGACTGAAGTGGGAGGATCACTTGAGCCCAGGAGTTTGAGACCAGCCCACGCAACGTGGCGGCACCCCATCTCTACAAATAATTAAAAACAAAAATCTATTACGGAATTTTTAAAACATGCACAAAAGAACTACAGTATCCATCACCCAGCTTCAACAGCTGTCAGTGTTCTACAGTCTTGTTTCATCCTTCTCTACTTTTTTTTTTTTTGAGACGGAGTCTTGCTCTGTCGCCCAGGCTGGAGTGCAGTGGCACGATCTTGGCTCACTCACTGCAAACTCTGCCTCCCGGGATCATGCCATTCTCCTGCCTCAGCCTCCCTAGTAGCTGGGACTACAGGCACCCGCCACCACGCCCGGCTAATTTTTCGTATTTTTAGTAGAGACGAGGTTTCACCGTGTTAGCCAGGATGGTCTCGATCTCCTGACTTCGTGATCCGCCTGCCTTGGCCTCCCAGAGTGCTGAGAGTACAGGCGTGAGCCACCACGCCAGACCTCATCCTTCTCTACTTTCTGCTCCCTGGTATATTTCAGAGCAAATACCAGGTATATAATTTCAGCCATAAATTTGTCTTAAATATGTGTGGAACAGTTAAAGTTTTCTTTCCAGCACAACCACAGTATTATGCCCTTATCTGAAGTAACTATAATTCCTTCATAAGGATTCACTTCATGAGCAAGATTCCCAGTGTCCTTGCGACTATCCCGGGAAACCATAGCCAAGGGAATGGGCTTGGCAGAATCAGTGGGGAAAAAAGGCCCTGTGGAGCTTGACTCTGGCTCGGTGAAGAGACATGGGAGGTGGAGGAGAAGATTCTCTTTGCACACACATCACTCACGCCTGGCCCTCACTGCAGTCTGGGAAGGCAGATTTTTTTCAACAGTTAAGATCTAGTACCAGTTGTTAGGTCTGTGGATTATGTGCTGCATGCTTCAAGTAGGTTGACTTGTTTCATTTTCATAGTCCTGCCGAGGGTAGAGGGGCTGCTTCCATGTTGCTGATGCAAGAAGGAAGCTAGTGGCTGGGCAAGTGGAGTTTCAGGTCCAAGTCTGTGTAGAAGGTTTCCCTGGGCGATGGATCAAGTGGCTCTCCCCATGGTGTGAGTCTCAGGCACATTGAGCCACTGAGCCCAGAGACTGGCTTTCTGCCCTTTTCATCCCATGCCCCCTCATACTCTTTCCCTCCTGCATCCCTACTCTGACATGAAGTCTTTGACCCCACCATGTTCTGTTGCTGGGCTCTGCAGGGGCATCATTTGACCCCTAGGGTTTGTTTTTTGTTTTTAAGTGAGACAGAGTTTTGCTCTTGTTACCCAGGCTGGAGTGCAATGGTGTGATCTCGACTCACCTAACCTCTGCCTCCCAGGTTCAAGCAATTCTCAGGCCTCAGCCTCCTGAATAGCTAGGATTACAAGCATGTGCTGCCACAGCCAACTAATTTTTTGTATATTTAATAGAGACAGGGTTTCACCGTGTTGGCCAGGCTGATCTTGAACTTGTGACCTCAGGTGATCCCCCTGCCTCGGCCTCCCTAAGTACTGGGATTACAGGCGTGAGCCACAGCACCTGGCGACCCCTAGGTTTTATTTATTTATTTATTTATTTAATTTATTTTTTGAGACGGAGTCTCACTCTGTCACCCAGGCTGGGGTGCAGTGGTGTGATCTCAGCTCACTGCAACCTCTGCCTCCTGTGTTCGAGTGATTCTCCTGCCTCAGCCTCCTGAGTAGCTGAGACAACAGGCGCGTGCCACCACACCCGGCTAATTTTTTGTATTTTTAGTAGAGACGGGGTTTCACAGTGTTAGCCAGGATGGTCTCGATTTCTTGACCTCGTGATCCGCCTGCCTCGGCCTCCCAAAGTGCTGGGATTACAGGCGTGAGCCACCTCACTCAAACACCCTTAGGTTTTAAAGTTTAAGTTTGGGGTGTTTAAATTTTGCAGTTAGATTTGCTAGGTAGTCCTGGGTATTTTGGGAAGTTCTTGTTTTGGCAGCATGTCAGACTTTATCCTTGATGCTTGGGCCTTTCCAGGTTTGAGCCTGCTCTGCTGGCTCAGAACTAGTTTAGTCGGAAGGGACTGGCAGTTGTCTGTTGGAGGGTAGATTTATCTGGTGTGTATTACGCTGATGGGGTTTTTTGGTTGTTTACTCATTTGGAAGATTTCAGTATGGACCAGACTGTTTGTGTAGAGTGGGAATTGAGTAGGTTGGAATCGGCATGATACTGAGACCGAAATAGTAATTATGGCTTCGTTTGTCCTGAAGGATTCTGTCGTGCACTTCAGTTGTCTCAGCCTCTTCAGAGTTGAACCTGATGTGGTTGTCATCGTCCACCTGATATTTCAAATGTTCACTTTTCAGGAGGTTTTTTCTTTTTCATTTTACAGAAGCCTTTTGGGACCCTTTGTCACATGTCTTTCTTCTTCCATCTCTTCACTACTGTCAGAGGTCAGAGCTCCTTCCCTCTCTTTTCCTTCTCCAAGCACCAAGATTTTGATATGAACATCTTTTTTTTTTTTTTTTGAGATGAAGTCTTGCTCTGTTACCCATGCTGGAGTGCAGGTGGTGTGATCTCAGCTCACTGCAGCCTCCGCCTCCTGGGCTCAAGCGATACTTGTGCCTCAGCCTGCTAAGTAGCCGGGACTACAGGTGCCCACCACACCCGGCTAATTTTTGTATTTTTAGTAGAGATGGGGTTTTACCACGTTGGCCAGGCTGGTCTCGAACTCCTGACCTCAAGTGATCCACCCACCTCAGCCTCCCAAAGTGGTGGGATTACAGGCATGAGCCACTGTGCCTAGCCCGATGTGAACATTTCTACCTGTAGTGTTTCTTGGAGACCTGTTAATATTTTCATACTTGTAAAAAATGGGCATATTTATGTAAAGGAAGATAAAAAAGGAAGTAAAATACCATCTGAGTGGCTGTGGGCCTGAAGTCAGATCTGGCTTCTAGAAACCATCTGTTTTCATTTTTAGGGTGTTACGTAGTTAATCCTTGGCTTAGCAGTGGGTACGTGGAAATAAAGATGTGTCCTGCTGTGTTAACAGGCCCTTCATGAGGCAGCACACATGTCATTCTTGCTACTGTGTACCTAGCTGCTAAAATGAATCCTCCTATAAATTATGTGAAACTAAAAGGATTTTCTGATCTTATAGAGTTGAAGTATTGATAACACCAAGGAAATCTATCACAATTTGAAAAGATAAGCAAAAGTTTGATTTCCAGACACTACAGAAGTAAAAATGGTAAGTTTGTTTTTGATCACAGATACTGTTTCTTCACTCATGTACAGAGATGTTTGTAGCCTTTTCCAAAGCATTTGCTTCCATTACCATTTTTATTAGCCCTTTTGGGTTATAAAGTAATATTATCTGTTCTGTATTCCATTCTGATAGTGTAGAAACAAAGTCAGTGCCCCATTACTCCGAGCTACTGCCCAGAGACAACAGCTCTTCAGTTTGCTTGTCCCTCCTTGGTCCTTCAGTTGTGCTCCTACAGGCTTCGCTTTTACACACGAGTGATATAGCATCATTCTGAATTGTGCAGCTTAAAAGATGAACGTTGGGCTGCTTGCTCTCTTTACATCATTTTTAACTTAATCCTCACATCCCTAGCGTCCAATGCGAATTTTTGTGAATGATGACCGCCACGTGATGGCAAAGCATTCTTCCGTTTATCCAACACAAGAGGAGCTGGAGGCAGTCCAGAACATGGTGTCCCACACGGAGCGGGCGCTCAAAGCTGTGTCCGACTGGATAGACGAGCAGGAAAAGGGTAGCGGCGAGCAGGCAGAGTCTGATAACATGGATGTGCCCCCAGAGGACGACAGTAAAGAAGGGGCCGGGTAAGTGAGGTTTTCTGTTGTCGTTTTCTTTCTTTTAGAGAGGGTAGCTAGAGTAGAGGTTGGCACCTGATTTCTAAGAAACTCCAGCCTCTCTGGGGACCTCTGGGTTGTGGTCAGACCGAATTCCTCACTGAGCTGGGTGTTGGTCTGTCCCTCAGGGAACAGAAGACGGAGCACATGACCAGAACCCTGCGGGGAGTGATGCGGGTGGGCCTGGTGGCAAAGGGCCTTCTACTCAAGGGAGACTTGGATCTGGAGCTGGTGCTGCTGTGTAAGGAGAAGCCCACAACCGCCCTCCTGGACAAGGTGGCCGACAACCTGGCCATCCAGCTTGCTGTAAGTGTGGCCACCACTGCCGGGTAGGTGGGTGGGGGGTGGTAGGTGTGCTGACTGGGGATGTGGGGCCCAGGAAGAAGTGTCCTGCTAGGCTGTGCTCCAAGAAGCACATGCCAGACTTGCCCTGGCACTTGCTGTGTATGTGCCTTCTCGGTAGGTGACAAGTAGGACACCACCAAGCCACTGAGATTCTGTGGAACCTGACTGCAGGGGTCATAAGGACCCCGTGCCTATTGTGTGCCAGGCTGCACCAGCCCGAGGTCATTGGGCATAAACTTCACGTCTAGGCTCCATTGGATTGGGTGGCTAGATAGTAGAAGAGTTGTTATCTCTTCCATTGGATCCAAAGCTGAATGTAAAGAATTTTTTTTTTCTTTTGAGACAGAGTCTCGCTCTGTTGCCCAGGCTAGAGTGCAGTGGCTCGATCTCAGCTCACTGCAACCTCTACCTCTGAGGTAGACAATTCTCCTACCTCAGACTCCCAAGTAGCTAGGATTACAGGCATGCACCACTACACCCAGCTAATCTTTATATTTTTAGTATAGACAGGGTTTCACTATGTTGGTCAGGCTGTCCTCTTAACTCCCGACCTCAGATGATTCGTCCACCTCAGCCTCCCAAAGTGCTGGGATCACAGGCGTGAGCCACCACGCCCAGCTGAAAATCTTTTCTATATGTTTATTTTATTTTATAAATAGAGATGAGTTCTTGCTGTATTGCCCTGGCTGGATTCAAACTCTTGCCCTCAAGCAGTCCTGTCCCCAGCCTCCCACAGTGCTGAGATTAGAAGTGTGAGCCACCACATGCAATTTTTTTTTTTTTTTTTTTTTTTTTTTGAGATGAAGTCTTACTCTGTTGCCCAGGCTGGAGTGCAGTGGTGCAGTCTCGGCTCACTGCAACCTCCGCCTCCTGAGTTCAAATGATTCTCCTGCCTTAGCCTCCCGAGTAGCTGGTATTACAGGCACATGCCACTACGTCCAGCTAATTTTTGTATTTTTAGTAGAGATGGGGTTTCGCCACGTTGGCCAGGGTGGTCTCGAACTCCTGACCTCAAGTGATCTGCCCACCTCGGCCTTCCAAAGTGCTGGGATTACAGGCATGAGCCACCGCGCCCGGCCATTTTTTTTTTTTTTTTTTTTTTTTTTTTTTAAGATGAGGAAGGTTTCGCTCTGTAGCCCAGGCTGGAGTGTGGTTGCGCAATTATGGTTCAATGCAACCTCCAGTTCCAGGGCTCAGGTGATCCTCCCATTGCAGCCCCCTGAGTAGCTAGGACTACAGTCATGTACTACCACCCCGAGCTAAAAGATCTTTTTTTTTTTTTTTAAGCCATTTATTTGTTTCATTGTGAAAAGTATTGCATAAATAATGGCCTCTGTTTATTGAGTGTTTGCTAAAGTCAGGCCCTCAGCCAGATGTGCTCTTGATGTGTGTTATTTCATCCTCCTCTAAGTGGGACAGTTGATGTGACAGACGTGCAGGGCAGCTGAGGAATGGATCCCAAGACCCACGGCTGGGCTGTTTGGAGGCATCAGAACCTCTGCCAGCTGTTGCCTCCTCAGGACACGGTCCCCCGAATTTATAGGATAAGCAAAAAAGAAGTGTACAAGCGTCTATGAATCTTTGACAGAGTCTTGCTCTGTCATCCAGGCTGGAGTGCAGTGGCATGATCTCGGGTCACTGCAGCCTCTGCCCTCGCTGGCTCAAGTGTTCCTCCCACCTCAGCTTCCCAAGTAGCTGGGACTACAGGTGTGTGCTACCACACCCAGCTATTTTTTGTATTGTCTGTGTGTTTGTGTGTAGATACGAGGTTTTGCCATGTTGCCTAGGCTGTTCTTGAACTCCTGATGACAGGCCTGAGCCACAGCCTTTGAATCTTTGAATCTTATTCCTTAGAAAGAAAAACCTGATTTACTTTCACAACGCAGATTTGTATTCTCTCACATGGGACTGACGATTTTGGGTTCAGGACAAAGATCAGGATTAAAATATGGAGCTAATGTAAATGCATTAGATACTTCTGAGGAGCTATTGAAGATGAAGCTGTGAAGTTTTTCTAGTGATAATTTTCTTTTTTTTTTTTTTTCTTTTGAAGGTACATCAGCGTAGAGGTAATTCTTTTTCTTTTTTGAGACAGTCTTGCTTTGTCACCCAGGCTGGAGTGCAGTGGTGCGATGTTGGCTTACTGCAACCTCCGCCTCCTGGGTTCAAGTGATTCTCCTGCTTCAGCCTCCTGAGTAGCTGGGATTATGGGTGCCCGCTGCCATGCCCAGCTAATTTTTGTATTTTTAGTAGAGACCATGTTGGCCAGGCTGGTCTCTAACTCCTGACCTCAGGTATTATGCTCGCTTCTGCCTCCCAAAGTTCTGGGATTACAGTGTCCTGTGTCCTGCCCATAGTGTTAATTTTTTGGCGGGGGCGGGACGGAGTTTCGCTGTTGTTGCCCAGGCTGGAGTGCAGTGAGGCGATCTCAGCTCACTGCCACCCCCACCTCCCAGGTTCAAGCGATTCTCCTGCCTCAGCCTCCTGAGTAGCTGGGATTGGAGGCATGCACCACCACGACCAGCTAATTTCATGTTTTTAGTAGAGATGGGGTTTCTCCATGTTGGTCAGGCTGGTCTCGAACTCCCGACCTCAGGTGATCTGCCTGCCTTGGCCTCCCAAAGTGCTGGGATTACAGGCGTGAACCACTGCGCCCAGCCCATAGTAATAATTCTTAAATTAACTTTATTCTTGTCTCTGTCTAACAAGGATATTAAATGAAGCAAATTGGCATAAATGTTTCTACAGTAAAAACATTTGTGAGAAACACCATTCCTTTTCTTATTTTTTCTTTTTTTTTTTTTTTTTTGAGATGGAGTCTCACTGTGTCGCCCAGGCTGGAGTGCAGTGGCACCATCTTGGCTCACTGCAAGCTCCGCCTCTTGGGTTCACGCCTTTCTCCTGCCTCAGCCTCCCAAGTAGCTGGGACTACAGGCGCCTGCCACCACACCCAGCTAATTTTTTGTATTTTTTGTAGCATCTCTGGTCTTTACCCATCAGATGAAGTTTCACCTGTGTTAGCCAAGATGGTCTCGATCTCCTGACCTTTTTTTTTTCTTTTTTTTTTTTTTTTTTAAGGAGACAGGGTCTCTTGCTGTGTTGCCCAGGCTTGGGTACAGTGGTGCAATCACAACTCACTGCAGCCTCAGGCAGTCCTCCCACCTCAGCCTCCTGAGTAGCTGGGACCGCAAGCATGTGCCTGCCACCATGTCTGGCTAATTTTTAAAATTTTTTGTAGATACGAGGTTTCACTATGTTGTCCTGGCTGATTTTGAGCTCCTGGCCTTAAGCTATTTGCTTGCCTCAGCCTCCCAAATTGGTGGGATTACAGGCATGCACCATTGAGCCTGGCCAATAATTACTCCTTAAAGATGAAAATAATAGGTATTTTTAAAATCATTTTTAGTGGTTCCTTAAGGGGGCGAATCACTCTCCTCCGCTGATAACATTTGGCAGTGTCTGTTGACAATGTGGTGTTGTGGTGCTGTGGTGCTCTCAGCACCTAATGGGTGAAGACCAGAGATGCTGCTGAACACCCTATCATGTGCAGAGTAGTCCCCCAACCAAGAATTATCCAGCCCAGAAGGTCAGTTGTGCTGAGGTTGAGAAATCCTGTTTCAGATTTTTCAATGTATTTTTTCTCCTCCCAACATATTTACTTAGCTTCCTTCAGCAAAAATATTAAAAAGCTTGAATTTTCGGCCGGGCACGGTGGCTCATGCTTGTAATCCCAGCACTTTGGGAGGCTGCGGCGGGGGGATCACGAGGTCAGGAGATCGAGACCACGGTGAAACCCCGTCTCTACTAAAAATACAAAAAAATTAGCCGGGTGTGGTGGCAGGCACCTGTAGTCCCAGCTACTCAGAGAGGCTGAGGCGGGAGAATGGCGTGAACCGAGACTGCGCCACTGCACTCCAGCCTGGGCGACAGAGCGAGAGTCCGTATCCAAAAAAAAGCTTGAATTTTCTTCTTCTTCTTCTTTTTTTTTTTTTTTTTTTTTTTGAGACTGTGTCTTGCTCTGTTCCCCCAGGCTGGAGAGCAGTGGCACAGTCTCAGCTCACTGTAGCCTCCGCCACCCTGCCTCAGCTTCCGAAGTAGCTGGGATTACAGGCCCCTGCCACCGTGCCGGGCTATTTTTTATATTTTTAGTACAGACAGGATTTCACAATATTGGCCAGACTGGTCTCGAACTCCTGACCTCAAGTGACCCGCCCGCCTCGTCCTCTCAAAGTGCTGGGATTACAGGTGTGAGCCACTGCCCTCAGCCAAAAGCTTCAATTTTCTTTGTCAAGTTATAGAAGGTGGTATCAAGAATGAAGATAGTTGTGAGTGTCCTTGTAGATGTGCATTTGCAGCAAGTATATACTTTTAGATGCATCATAGGATACTGCACACTGGCTATTTCACTGCACACAGGTTTTATTCTACACTGGCTGCTCATCCCAGCGTGGAAGTAGCAGTGGCTGGATGCCCACTCTGCAGTGTCCACTGCTTTCCCTGCAGCGTCTGCTTGAGGCTTCCAGCAGCCTTGTGGTGTAGTTCGTGTCATTAAGTCCATTATACAGATTAGAGTCTGTATGAGAGTGATTTATCCAAAGTTAATCACCTACTAAAGGACAAAAGGAGGGTCTCCTCCTCCTGGATCCTAAACTCTTTGCCATTGGTTTTTTTTTTTTTTTTTTTTTTTTTTGGAGATGGAGTCTCACTCTTGTCACCCAAGCTGGAGTGCAGTGGCACGATCTCAGCTCACTGCAGCCTCTGCCTCCCAGGTTCAAGTGAGTCTCCTCCTTCAGTCTTCTGAGTATCTGGGACTACACGCTTCCACCACTGCGCCCAGCTAATTTTTGTATTTTTAGTAGGGATGGGGTTTCACCATGTTGGCCAGGTTGGTCTTGAACTCCTGACCTCAAGTGATCTGCCCACCTCAGCCTCCCAAAGTGCTGGGATTACAGGCGTGAGCCACCTCACCTGGCCTAACATTGCTTCTTTGTTTTTTTTTTTGTTTTTGTTTTGTTTTTTTTTTGAGACAGAGTCTCGCTCTATTGCCCAGGCTGGAGTGTAGTGGCGTGATCTTGGCTCACTGCAAGCTCTGCCTCCTGGGTTCACGCCATTCTTCTGCCTCAGCCTCCTGAGTAGCTGGGACTACAGGCACCCGCCACAATGCCCAGCTGGTTTTTTTGTATTTTTAGTAGAGATGGGGTTTCACCCTGTTAGCCAGGATGGTCTCAATCTCCTGACCTCGTGATCCGCCCACCTCAGCCTCCTAAAGTGCTGGGATTACAGGCGTGAGCCACTGCACCTGGCCTAACATTGCTTTTTTGTTTGTTGTTGTTGTTTTTGTTTTTTGTTTTTTGTTTTTTTGAGCTAGAGTCTCGCTCTGTTGCCCAGGCTGGAGTGCAGTGGTGTGATTTCGGCTCACTGCAAGCTCCGCCTCCCATGTTCATGCCATTCTCCTGCCTCAGCCTCCCGAGTAGCTGGGACTACAGGTGCCTACCACCTCGCCCGGCTAGTTTTTTTGTATTTTTAGTAGAGATGGGGTTTCACTGTGTTAGCCAGGATGGTCTCGATCTCCTGACCTCGTGATCCGCCCACCTCGGCCTCCCAAAGTGCTGGGATTACAGGCATGAGCCACCGTGCCCGGCCCTACCATTGCATTTTTAAGCACCGTTTGGAAATCGCTTCTTTCACTAATTATCCCTCTTTCAAGTACCCAAAAGGTGGCCAAAGACCTGGCCAGTTAGAGAGATCCGGACATCCCAGGTGAAGTCACTTCCGGGACATACCCAAGAAGTTGGCCTTTCTGTTGCAGGAATAGGTGGAGCCAGATAAAATTGTTGACTGCTTTGAGGAGAAAGTGTTTTGAAAGTTGCATTTTATTTTTTAGGCTGTAACAGAAGACAAGTACGAAATACTGCAATCTGTCGACGATGCTGCGATTGTGATAAAAAACACAAAAGAGCCTCCATTATCCCTGACCATCCACCTGACATCCCCTGTTGTCAGAGAAGAAATGGAGAAAGTATTAGCTGGAGGTAGGAAGGCCGAGACAGGCTGGCAGGACTTTGAAAATGTGGTGTTCCCTCACTATTCAAATGTGCTATTCAGTTTTAGACTGCTTTGGTAAAAGGCTACGGTGTAGATTGACCACCTTTACTCTGAGATCACATCTCCCGTTGGCTTTGAGTACTTGGGAGTTTGACAAAACGGTCGCACTAAAAGTGAGTAGCACTTTTCATAGGGGACTGCACCATTTTCCTTTTATCTTCATCCTTAAATGTTCTCAAACATGAATGTGGAAGTTGCTTTTCTATGGAGCCATTCTCTGGCTGTGGAGAAGTGTCCCTGGTGATTCCATGGTTTTAAAGATGAGACAACCAGACGGTTTCTGCATGAGCACCACGTTGGAGATTACCAACAGCCTGTGCTGCAGCTGAGCTGAGGGCCTCTTCGTTTGTCCTCTGTCATGGCTCTTTTATCATCTAAAGTGACAGAAGCACAAAGAGCTGATACAGAGTTTTGGATAAAGTTTTAAACAGTTGTCCAATTTTTCAAACCACATCATTGGACCTCACGCTAATAGCGTGCTCACAGTCCATGGCCCACCCCTCGTGTGCCTGTCTTCAGGCCTTATCCAAACCCCTGGTGTGCAGATGGCAGAGAAGACAAACGCTCCGCTTGGCCGCAGCATAGGCTGGCATAGCGCCCTTGTTGCTGTTTACCTTTGGTTCTCATAGCTGATTCCGACTACCAAAGCCCTTCTAGTTGATCAACATAGGGACGCTGGACCTTTGACCAACAGGACTCTCTCTGTCAAGGGCTGGGGCTAGGGCAGTCCCGCCTGGTGGGCGGAGTTGGTCCCCTTTGCCGCAGATGCCTTGGGATGGCTGTTGTGGGATGCAGAGAGGGAGTTCATTTCCTCTCCCCCGGCCTTTTTAAATTTTTTCCTATTGAACATTTTAGCATAGCTAATTTATTGGGAGAACATGGGGAGGAGGTAAGGGAAGAGGATTAGAAGATAGGCTCCACCTATCTCTCCCCTCCCTCATGAGATTATTCCTTTTAGAATAACTCCCCACTTTTGTTTTTATGTTTGTTTTCTTTTTTATTTTTCTTTCTTTTTTCTTTTTCTTTTTCTTTTTGGAGGGGGCCTCCAATTTTTACAATTTCCTCACAGGGCAGAGTTCAATGTGCTCTAGTTTCTCCTTCCCTGGTCCAGGGTGGAGATGAATTCAGCTTCTGGGAAACTCAGCTGCCCTTTAGAAAGCTGCCACATCCCCTTTCCACCTGACAGAAACCCCTTGGTCAAACTGTGCCTTGTCTTCTTATTCCATCCATGAATAGAAACGCTATCAGTCAACGACCCCCCGGACGTTCTGGACAGGCAGAAATGCCTTGCTGCCTTGGCGTCCCTCCGACACGCCAAGTGGTTCCAGGTTTGCATTTTGTTCTTCTATTTGTCTTTTGGTAGAGAATTCCTAAGTTTTAACTTGGCTAACTGTCACCATAAAGATTCCTTAACATTGACGATAGCCGTGCCGAGCTTAGCATCTGCGACTGCGCAGGTCCTAAAGGAGTGCACCTCAACAAATTCGACCCCAAAAGAGGCTGAGAGTGAGTTGGTGGGCTGCTGCTGCTGCTGCTTTGTGTTAAGAGTAACACTCTCTTGTACACGTAGTGATATTGCGGCTGGCCACACCCTTGGTGGTCGCCAGTGTTGACTGTTTACCCTTGGCAAAGCAGCACCGTGACACTTGTTTTGTTCATGTTGACCTGTGCCCTGGGCGGTGCCTCAGACTGAAGAGCCTGTGTTTTGTTCCCCTAGGCCAGAGCCAACGGGCTGAAGTCCTGTGTCATTGTGATCCGGGTCTTGAGGGACCTGTGCACTCGCGTGCCCACCTGGGGTCCCCTCCGAGGCTGGGTAAGGCATGTTGCTGTGGCTGCTAGGGGGTGGTATGTGCAGTCTCTTGGATATCCCAGGAACACTTGATGGTCACGGGGCAGGAGTGCCCCCTTGACATGTGGCTGATGTGTACTCTCCGGAGCTGCCTGTGGAGCTGCTCCTGCTTTCCACACCTAGGGTTGGGGTTGGGGCAGTGCGGGTTGGGGCCCTCTGCACGGGTCGCACAGCTCAATCCCAGGAGGGGGCTGAGCAGGAGGTGGGAATGATCCCTCTTGGAAGGTTTATAGATGCTCTCAGGCAGGACCAGTTCTTGCCAGTTGCCCCCCTTTTTTTTCAGCTTGCAGTTGGGGTGGTTTTTATATTTGTAAATAAATGGTTAGATTTTAAGTATGAGGTACTACATCATAACCTTAGCTTGGTCTCTGAGCTCACACAGCCTGCAGGATGTCATGTCTGGTCCTTGAAGTCCCCTGTCCTAGGTGCCCTGGCTCAGACTTAGTCCTGAGGCTTTGACTTTACTCGACTGGATGGCAATGAGTCCCACGTGTGCTCCGAACTCATGCAGTGACAGCTCCCTAGTGGTGGCCGGCCCCATCCTATAGGCTCTTGGCTCACTGTCCCTCTTCCCTTTCAGCCTCTTGAGCTCCTGTGTGAGAAATCCATCGGCACGGCCAACAGACCGATGGGTGCTGGCGAGGCCCTGCGGAGAGTGCTGGAGTGCCTGGCGTCGGGCATCGTGATGCCAGGTTGGGGCCTTGTGCTTTGCAGGTTGCAGGGAAAGGACAGGGTTCCAGGCCGCCTCCTGGCGGGTACACTGACTGGGTTAGGACAGCAGCAGCCCCATATCCACCCCCTAGAGCTGAAGCATGTGACTACCCTCTGGCACCATCATATCCAGCCCTGACCGGGTCCGCAGCCGTCATTCAGAGGGCGGATCCGGGGCAGTGGTGACCCACTCCCACGTGACTTTCTTGCTCTGAGACACTTGTGAATTATTTCTGTCAAGGGCTGGACGCTGAGTGGGTCACCGAGCTAGGCATGTTTTCCAGAGCTGGGTGTGGATGGGGCGCGGGGGGTAACACACCTAGTTCCCTCAGCCAGCACACCTCTTCAGAGATGCTAAAAGATAATCCTCTGCATATCTTCCTTGTTTCCTGCCTTCAGATGGTTCTGGCATTTATGACCCTTGTGAAAAAGAAGCCACTGATGCTATTGGGCATCTAGACAGACAGCAACGGGAAGATATCACACAGAGTGCGCAGGTATAGTCATCGCCATTGCCAACGTGCGCCCTGACCCAGTCTGTAATCACTGGCTTCCAGTTCCATTACTGGGTATTCCCAGGGTAGCCCCTGGACTCGTAGGCTCAGGTCGGGGACTGAAGGCAAAGGGATTGTGTCTGATACAGGGCGCCCCAATCTGGGCTGCTTCTTTCCCCTGGTGCCATGCGTGGTTGTCGTCTGCCCCCTCCCTTGGCTTGCTCGAGTGCCGTTTTCGGACACTCTGGCGCTGGGAGATGTGTTTGCTGTGCGGACTGCTCCAGGGGACCTTCCCCTGCAGGCCACCACATGGCTCCGTGTGGCAACCAGTCCCCAGGTTGGGGTCTCCTGTATTCCTCTGGAAGGGGGGTGGTCACAGGCTGGCCTTCCCCCACAGCAAGGCTGAGCTTGAGCAGTCAGGCTCTCCCCTGGCTGGTGGGGGACCCCTTGCTGTCGTAAGGGAGACCATTAGCAGCCCTTCAGCTCTGCCCCTCCTCAGAAGGCAGTAGTGAGCGCACACTCCATGGCCGGGAGCACAGGGCAGCTGAGTCAGATCCTCTTCCCCTTCTCCAGCACGCACTGCGGCTCGCTGCCTTCGGCCAGCTCCATAAAGTCCTGGGCATGGACCCTCTGCCTTCCAAGATGCCCAAGAAACCAAAGAATGAAAACCCAGTGGACTACACCGGTAAGCCCGCGACGGTTGCCTAATGGCTGGGGCTCCAGGAAGAGTCACCATCTGCATCGCCTAGCCATGCCCTGCTCTCTCCTTGCAGTTCAGATCCCACCAAGCACCACCTATGCCATTACGCCCATGAAACGCCCAATGGAGGAGGACGGGGAGGAGAAGTCGCCCAGCAAAAAGAAGAAGAAGATTCAGAAGAAAGGTACAGGCCGGGCGCGGTGGCTCACGCCTGTAATCCCAGCACTTTGGGAGGCCGAGGCGGGAGAATCGCTTGAGCTCAGGAGTTTTGAGACCACCAGTCTGGGCAACATGGCGAAACCCCGTCTCTACAAAAAATACAAAAATTAGCTGGGTGTGGTGGCGCACCTGTAGTGCCAGCTTTTTGGGAGGCTGAGATGGGAGGATGGCTTGAGCCTGGGAGGCAGAGGTTGCAGTGAGCAACTGCACTCCAGCCTGGGCAACAGAGCGAGACCGTGCTTAAAATCAGTGTTGAAAAATTTTAGAAGCTAAATAGGTAAAAAAGCAGGAAGGTGCAGACCTCTGCTAGTGCTGCTGCTTTATCCATCTGGTCCTGTGAAGGCTCACCCGGAAGCTATGGGACGCCTGCTTTTGTTTGATTTTTCTCACTTGTGATTTCTGAGTCCTTTTAATGATGAGGCATGATTGGGGATGTGGAAGATAAGTAGGATGGTGGTGCTACAGCTGGAGGCCACAGAAGTGCAAGCTGGGCTCAGTTTGTGTGGCTGCCCCACCCACTGTGTTACACCACAGAGGCAGCCCTGGGGGTTAGGATTGGCAGAGCTCTCTCTCGTGGAGACCTGCCATCGTGCTGATCCAGAGCCACCTTGCTATTCTCTCTGTAGAGGAGAAGGCAGAGCCCCCCCAAGCTATGAATGCCCTGATGCGGTTGAACCAGCTGAAGCCAGGGCTGCAGTACAAGCTGGTGTCTCAGACTGGGCCCGTCCATGCCCCCATCTTTACCATGTCTGTGGAGGTTGATGGCAATTCATTCGAGGCCTCTGGGCCCTCCAAAAAGACGGCCAAGCTGCATGTGGCCGTTAAGGTAAGTGTGGCCAGCGTCACTGTCTTCCAATGGTAGAACCATGGTCTTTGTTTTGGGCCCCTTCTGAGCCATTGTCTCTCAGGGAGGGCATATAGATCCTAAAAACACACATGGTTAGATGGCGAGTATTTGCCAAGTCACATGTGGCAAGAACGCCTTCCCACTGTGGCTGGCAGGCAGAGGGGTCCCCAAACATGATTGGGGCATTAGGGCCTCCTGGGAGCAGGAGCTGAAAGGAAACAGCCCTCCTCCAGATGGCTTCCCGGGTGGGTGCCTGTAGGCCATGGGGAGGCCCTGCATGCATGGCTCCCGGGCTGAGCCCTGCTTCACTGGGACCTTGGGGGTTTTGCCACCTCCGCAGGTGTTACAGGACATGGGCTTGCCGACGGGTGCTGAAGGCAGGGACTCGAGCAAGGGGGAGGACTCAGCTGAGGAGACCGAGGCGAAGCCAGCAGTGGTGGCCCCCGCCCCAGTGGTAGAAGCTGTCTCCACCCCTAGTGCGGCCTTTCCCTCAGATGCCACTGCCGAGGTGAGCACATGGTAGGCGCTGGGAGTGACTGCCTGGACAGAGCAGGCAGCCATGTGTCCTGTCAGTGAGGTGGTTACTGGTCCTTGTTAATTTGCCCCAAAAAGGGGACCTTTCAGGCCAGAAGTCCACACAGGAAGCTGGGTGCTGCCCTCTGAGCCGTGTCGGGGAGGGCTTTGTGGATGTTGTCCCAGCATCCTAGGCTACACTGGGGTGGCCCTGGGTTGAGAACGTGCTGTTCAGAGGGGAGGCACAGGGAGGGGGGCACATTGCTGGAAGGCCCTCACTAGAGTCAGTGGAGACTCTGGCAAGGGCTGGCAGTGTATGAAGAGCAGAGGCCCCGCCTCAGTCCTGCCGCTCCTCCCATGTGGCTGGAATGCCCATAGCTGAGTTTGTCGGCCTTCTTTTCTGTTTTCCCTGAGAACGTAAAACAGCAGGGGCCGATCCTGACAAAGCACGGCAAGAACCCAGTGATGGAGCTGAACGAGAAGAGGCGTGGGCTCAAGTACGAGCTCATCTCCGAGACTGGGGGCAGCCACGACAAGCGCTTCGTCATGGAGGTGCGCGGCCTGGAGCTGCCTGCTGGGGCAGTCCCATGGGGAGGCTTGGGGTCCCCCTGCCCTGGAGGGAGGCACTGAGTCATCTCCATTTGCACTTTCCAGGTCGAAGTGGATGGACAGAAGTTCCAAGGTGCTGGTTCCAACAAAAAGGTGGCGAAGGCCTACGCTGCTCTTGCTGCCCTAGAAAAGCTTTTCCCTGACACCCCTCTCGCCCTTGATGCCAACAAAAAGAAGAGAGCCCCAGTACCTGTCAGAGGGGGACCGAAATTTGCTGCTAAGGTGAGCAGTGGCCCTTGAACCTCCTGGCCCGGGCATGGGTTCTTCTGCAATGTGAGCACGAAGGGAATGTCACTTCCCTGTGTTCTCTTCTAGCCACATAACCCTGGCTTCGGCATGGGAGGCCCCATGCACAACGAAGTGCCCCCACCCCCCAACCTTCGAGGGCGGGGAAGAGGCGGGAACATCCGGGGACGAGGGCGCGGGCGAGGATTTGGTGGCGCCAACCATGGAGGCTACATGAATGCCGCCGGTAAGGGCCCTCATACTGCACTGTCCCCGCCTTCCCCACATGCATGCTCTGGGAACAAATGTGTGGGGCTCCTGGGATGGGCCAGAGACACTGCTGGACCCCGGTAACCCTGTCTTTGCCTTTCCAGGCGCTGGATATGGAAGCTATGGGTACGGAGGCAACTCGGCAACAGCAGGCTACAGTAAGTGTGCGTTTCTGTCTGTCTGACCTGGGAAGCAGCCGCAGTGTAGCTTCTGGGCCTGAGTTAGCAAAGGGTGGCCAGAGCAGCCTCGAGGAGGCTGTAGAAGGGGCACACACCTTTTTGCGATGATTAGGTCAGATGGCCCTCAACCCCCCCCCCCAACCCCGGCCCCACAGTGGGATTGATTGTGTTAACACACAAACTCGTGTAACTGCAAAGTTCCTTAAAAGTTAGAATTTTAAATTTCTCTGCTTTAAGCCATGCGAAGCACCAATCTTGTGAATACGCTTTTCCGGCCAGTGCACAGCTCTTGTCTTGAGAAGGAGCCTTCATTGGGGGGTTACAGGAGCAGAGAAATCTAAAACATGAATTTCAAATGTGGCGCTCTGTGCCCTTTTTCAAAAGAATTCTAATTTCTTCTCTCTGCTCTGTCTCCCCCTTTTGTAGGTGACTTTTTCACAGACTGCTACGGCTATCATGATTTTGGGTCTTCCTAGAGCATCTAAAAGTATTGCACACAAAATCAACTTTTTACTCCAATTTCCTCCAACTCCAAAACCCAAAGTGTCCGTGCTGTGTCCCTGTGCTTCACTGGGTTTCTCAACCGTGGCTTTTCACCGCAGCTTGTCTGAAACTCTTAGCCTGCAGAATTTAAGACAATGGCAGTTTTTATCGTGATTTGCCTTTGAACTTGGTCCTATTGAAGTTCACAATAAGTGGAAAACAATTTTTTCAGAGAATGTATTTTTGTGCAGAATTGCACAGAATTCTAGAGACAGCGTTGTTCGGCATCAAGGCAAAAGCCCACCTTTGCTTTTTATGGAAAGCATTACTTTATTTAAAGAGACAGACAATGACGCATTTTAATCTACCTTTGTCTTAATTTACAGCAGGTTTTGTATGAATTTTTAACCTTTTAACAAACTCCCAAATCTGGTTGATGCCTTTGACAGTGATGAAAACGATTTCACCACATCTGAATCCAGAGAAACCGGCTTTTTTTCTTATTATGAGCATGTTAAAACGTTGGGAACATGTGGGGAATTGTATATTGCGCTGAATTAACTTCTCCCGCCTCTTGTAATGCTCTGGTGGGTTCTTGTTTGGGAATGCAATATTTTGTGGCTGGTTTAGCTAGAGAGTGAACTCTCAAAGGTATCAAAACTGTGCTTCCATTATTAGTGCAAGAAACAGACAGGCTTTAAGGGGTAGATGACGTGAAATTTTGCAAGTCTTAATTACAGCTGCAGATGCATGGGATTCTGGGTTTTTTTGTTGCTTTTTAGTTTAATGGGACTTTGAAAGTAATTGAGGAGAAAGAACCGTGATGTTCCCTGCTTCTCCAGTAAAGGACTGGCTTTTGCTTGGGCAGAGGTGGTGCTGCTGGGTGTGCAGCTGCCACAGACTCCAAAGGCATAGAAGTTTCTGTCTGTGCAAACACACGGAGTCATTATGGCTCTTTACTGAGGCCCCTGTTTTCTGGCAGGTGCCTTCCTTGGAAACTGGTTTTGGCTCCGATCAGCAGTTGTTTTTGCAGCAAAGCCTGCATCTGTGTTGACTTGCAAGATTTTGCGTTTATTCAGGCAAAAACTGGTCAAAATGGTTACTACATGATTTGTTCCCAGAGGTTTGAAACATTCAGTGAAACTTTTTAAAACTTTGATTGCATGATGTATTTTTTTTTTAGAAAGTTATTGTTTGAGAATAATGTCTTTTTATACCAGGAAAATAGTTATCCTGAATGACGTTGAAAACTCCTCCTACCCTTTATTTTTTTTTAATCAATACATGTGAAAGTAACAAGCCCTCGGCCCTTGCGTCTTCATTCATTCCCGGCTTCAGGCGGGGCGAGGTGGTGTGCTCAGTGCAGGACACTGGGGAAGCTGGGGCTGTGGGGTGTGGGTCCTGGTGGGGGGGTTCTGAAGATCCCATCCTCCCAGTCTCCTCGCTGAGCTGCCGCATGTTTGCTTTCTGGCATTGTGGGACACATCCTCCCCCTTGGTGTCTTGGCTTTGTGATGGCGGGCAAGGGAGGAGGCCTGCCTGAAGAACACAAACTGAAGGTTGCATATAGTTCTGTCCACGTTGTCATGCAGGCAGCCCACCACACCAGCGTGGGGTACACATCTCCAATGGGTGGAGGCACGTGAGGACTCCCAGTTATCCCACCCCGGAGGCGGTGGGCCCTTAGTGTCCTCAATCTGGGAAGGAAGGACAGGCAGCGTGGGAGCCTCCCCTTCCCTCCCACCCACCCTGGGCCTGGAGGTCTGGGCAGCCTGACTGGGCAAAGGTGGCTGCATTCACAAGCTGACCCGCTCTGAGAGCCCAGGAACTCAACTGCGCCTGCTGAGCACTTGGGCGTTGGCCAGCTTGGCTGGAGAGCCACCACCATGACCCAGCCTCCCGCCTCACCCACCCTCTGAGCCTTCCCACACCCACTGTGGAGACCCCCTGTGTGGGGCTCCCTTGCAAGGCTTAGGGTGCAGCATTCCCTCAGCCAGTGCCGTCCCCTTTGTTCCACTCGAGCCTCTGGCGGGGCCGTGTATTGACAAACCTAGTGATCAGAAGTGGGGTCTCACTGCTGCATTTTCAGCTTGCGGCTGAGAATGTAGTGGCTGCACTGCACACTCTTCAGCTCTTCTGCTCAGCCCCACCTGCGCCCAGCAGCTGTGCTGGGGATAAGGAAGGGGCCTCGGGGGTCATTAGGGCTGTAGGTCTAGGCCTCACCCGGCTTTCCTGCCCGAGCCGTGGCCAGTGCCCTCCACCAGCCAGGCTGGGGCTTGCTCACATCCTGAGTCACATGCTTGCATGAGTATCGCAAGGGAGGTGCCTGCATCATTGACTGAGTCTCGATTTGTCTTCCAAGAACCAAACCAGCTCAGACCAGTTGGTCGTCTCAGGATGATGACGGTCCAGGGGCCTCTTTAAGCAGCATCTTTTAGGGGCCTCCAGGCCTGTGCCTGTGGAGCCTGTTCCCAGCATAGCAGGGAGGAGGGCGGTGGCCGCTGCTTCTCTGGGGCTTTGCTTTTCCTGTCACCATTGGGGATCTCTGGGTAGCCGTCAGCTAGCTATGAATGTCCTCCCGCGCTCGGAGTCCATCTCATTGTAATGTTGACATCGGCTGCAAAAGCTGCTGGCGCGTGCTGCTTGGCAAAGCCCCATTGTTGTCATCAGCTGCTGGGTGAGTGGAGCTGAAGGCTGGGCCAGCCCAAACGGCTGTGCTAAGGACTGGAGCCACTGCTCTTCTCCCTCCTTGTCCTGCTGCCTCTGACCCAGGCTTGTGGGTCAGCCTTCAGGGCCCATGGCTGCCGCCTGCCCTTCCCTCCCTTCCCCCTGCCCTTTCCCGTCCTCCACCTGACCCACTGCCTCCCTGTTTAGGTCAGTTCTACAGCAACGGAGGGCATTCTGGGAATGCCGGTGGCGGTGGCGGCGGGGGCGGTGGTGGCTCCTCCGGCTATGGCTCCTACTACCAAGGTGACAACTACAACTCACCGGTGCCCCCAAAACACGCTGGGAAGAAGCAGCCGCACGGGGGCCAGCAGAAGCCCTCCTACGGCTCGGGCTACCAGTCCCACCAGGGCCAGCAGCAGTCCTACAACCAGAGCCCCTACAGCAACTATGGCCCTCCACAGGGCAAGCAGAAAGGCTATAACCATGGACAAGGCAGCTACTCCTACTCGAACTCCTACAACTCTCCCGGGGGCGGGGGCGGATCCGACTACAACTACGAGAGCAAATTCAGTGAGTTGGCTTCCAGAGCCCCTCAGCCGGGCCAGGGTCCAGGCTCCAGCAGTGCAGCCCACGGAGTGGCAGAAGCTCGGCACTGCCCGGACCTCTGGTTGAGGGCCTTAGGAGGAGGACAAGTGGTGCTGGCTGCGGGCGGGTGCTAGGAAGATGGGGCGTGGGGCCTCATGGTGCCGTCTCCGCCACTCTCTCTGGTGTGTTCTCCGAAGGCAGGGTAGCTGAGGCCTCTGTCTCGAGGCCCTGGCTGTGGGTGAGGCTGCAAGGTGACTTCCTGGGACTTGCTCTAGAGAGTTTTGCATCCAGCTCCTGCAAGAGCCTGACCTCTCCGCCACCGCCTTTCCACTTCCTCATGCGCAGACCCAGCAGGCCCGGGCTGTACCAGTGACCCAGTGGGGCTGATTAGGTGTGTCCTTGGGACCCAGCAGCTGTCAGCAGCAGGCCAGGGACTTGACAGAGGCTGTGCTGGTGGGTCAGAAGGGGGTGCCATGTGTCTGGTGCTGCTGGCTGAGGAGAGGCGGCTGCTGGGGTCTCGAGTACTTCCTCAGCTGCTGCTGGGAAGTTTGGGCTGCAGGAGCAGATGGGAAGGCATCCCAGAGCAAGGCTTTGGAGCTTGGCGACCAGCCCAGCCCAGGGCCAGATGACCCTGCAGGGCTCCAGCTGGCCCCTGGTACTTACCTGATGGGCTGATGTGCGACATTGAAGCAGGCAGGCAGAAGAGTTAAGAGGCCCAGGGTCTGGGCCAGGGGCAGGCCGTGTCTGAGGTGCACCACAAGGCCCCTGGGCCGCCCCAGGTGTGTCTTTCCTGGGGCCCCTTAACCGTCCTGTCTTCTCTCCCCCAGACTACAGTGGTAGTGGAGGCCGAAGCGGCGGGAACAGCTACGGCTCAGGCGGGGCATCCTACAACCCAGGGTCACACGGGGGCTACGGCGGAGGTTCTGGGGGCGGCTCCTCATACCAAGGCAAACAAGGTGGGCCTGGAGCCCCTGGTGGCAAAGCATGGGGGGCCTGGCAGCTGCTGTGAAGCGGGATGTGGACCTGGTGGGAGCAGACAGCAGCGTGGGCAGGGCTGTAGTGGCAGGTGGGCCCTGTGAGAACACGCACTCGGGTGCACTGGCAGCTGCTAAGGCTTTCGGGAGCAGCGGGAGAGCCAGCAGTGTCCCCACGCTTAACCCTTGGTACCTGTGTGAAATGTGGGTGACACCAAGGCCAAACAGCTGTTCCCCCGGTTCTGGCCAGTAGCTCAGCCTTGGGCTCAGGTAGCTTCCCCCAGAAACAAGGGTCACAGTGGTCCCACCTCTGAGTTTTGGTGCCAGCCTGATCAGTGATGTGTGGTAGGTAGGCAGAGCTGCACAGGAGCCCACAAGTTTTGCCCACCTGCATCCTGGCCGAGGCTTGGGTGTGGGCTGCCTAACCTGAGCCCCACTGGCTGGGCCCCTCGGCTCTAACCCACCACTCTCTCTCCTAGGAGGCTACTCACAGTCGAACTACAACTCCCCGGGGTCCGGCCAGAACTACAGTGGCCCTCCCAGCTCCTACCAGTCCTCACAAGGCGGCTATGGCAGAAACGCAGACCACAGCATGAACTACCAGTACAGATAAGCCCCCGCGGGGCGGAGATTTCTACCTTCTGCACTTACTCCCCATCAGAAGATCGAGTTTTCTGCATCACAGTTAACATGTCAGCTGGCCCTCCAGGCCCCCGCCCCCACCCCGTCCACGTTGCTGTGTTGTGAGGTGCAGCGGGTCACCCTGTGGCCCGTCCTGTGACCCATATTTAGCCGTGTTTGGGACTCCGTGTCTTCAATGGTTTGTTAGTTGCCATTACAACTTTGTCTGGGTAGAGTTTTTGAGTTCTTGCAGTTCAGTATCCCTCTGTCTATTCACACTTCGTGTTAGTGGTAACTCAGTTTGTCTTTAAATAGTTACGGAAGGGATACGTCATTTGTTAATGCTTTTGTGAAGTGAGTTAAACGAGCTTTCTGTATTTTAATGCTTTAGTGTTTCAGTTTTATAAGTGAAGATTTTATTTTAAAAACCAGTGGGAAAGAGTGGGGGGTTTCTTTTTATGTCTGGGTCATTCAGGCAGTACATCTGAATTAAGCTGAATGTAGACAAATAAAGAAAAACAAAACTGCACCCGTCTTAGGCCTGGGTGTCTGACCCACCAGCAGTGCAATGGGCAGGTTTCCCCGCTCTATTCCTGCTCTTGGGAAAGCAGGGTGGGCCATCAGGATGGTCCCTGGTCCTTAGAGAGGGTCCAGTTCCAGGCTTGTAGACATTTTACTCATGCTCAGCGAAGGCTTTTTCCTGGTCCCCTGGGCTGTGTAGACCCAGTGTCCCCCCAGGCTCCAGGCTCCCACCGTCTACAGAGGGGCTTATGGTGCCCATTCTGGTCTTGGGGAACCCATCACAAAATAGGCAGGCTTTTTCTGCTCCCTGATTCTGGTGTAGTTCTAAGTACACCAGTGATGTCCTCTGTAGGGGGCGTGCCTGTGGTGGAACACATAACTGAGTTACAAAAGAAAGGGCAGGTGAGGCCTGGTAACCCCAGCCATGGACTGTCAGTGGCTGGAGGAAGCTTTGTGTCTGTGCTGGAGCTGCAGCCTGCTTGCCATCTGGAGGCTCAATGGAGTGGGGAGTTGGGGTTCTCCCACCAGCAGATTTCCCTAGAGCGTGATTCTCCCATCTGAGGCAATCTCGCCTCCCAGGGGAAATTTTGCAATGTTTGGAGGATGTTGTCACAGCTAGTAGCAGGTGCTCTGGGATCTAGTGGATAGACGCCAAGGATGCTGTCAAGCATACTATGCTGCCCAGAACAGTGGCCCATAGCACGGACCTGCCCTATCAAAATATCAGACGTGTGGAGGTGGAGACCCCACGCTACAGCAGCCCTTCTCAGCTCCACCCTGCCTGGGGAGGGAGGAGGAGCTCTGGTTTCAGGGCAGTGCTGGGATTGTCTTTCCCCAGCATCTGTGTCGGCAATCCGGGAAACTCTGTACTGGCCAAGCCTGGGACCACACATCTACAGAGATCCTGCCCTGCTGGCCTGAGCCCCAGGCCTTGGCCTCCTGTGCTTGGGTAACCATGGCCACTGGGAAAAGCGAGGACCATTTTTTACTTTCTTGGAGAGGTGAAAGAGGCGAAAGAACAAGTTGTGTGCTAGAAAACTTTTGAGGAATTCTCATTTGTGTTAGAGCAAAGGAGGTCCCAGATACCAAGTGGCCCCTCCCAGGAAAGGCTGGGAGAAGAGGTGGCCTGGAGTACCCCGAGATCCCAGCAGCGCACACAGTGGAGGGATGAGGATGGATGGGTCCTACCCCCGATTTTGATGGGATGTGTTCATGTCCTGTCTCCTCTCCTGGACACATTAAGGGGTTGGGACAAGAAGAGACTCCTGTGAGATCAGCAGACCTTGTGTTTAAGGAGAGAATACCAGCCTGCAACACCCATGGAGAGGGACGCTTCCTGGCCCCACCTGCTAAATACCTCCAAACTCTGGGCAGGCGCCTGCATTCTCAACACAGGACTTTCCTTACAGTTTCCCAATCAGTGACCACCACCACGTTCAAGTTTCTGAATGCAGACCCACCACGAGGGATGGATGTCCGCCCTGCTGCAGATCTGCAGCACAGCAGGCACGTGTCTGGAGAGAACAGCTCCTGAGCACAGCACCCTTGGAGCCCTCACTCTGCTCATGGGCCTCACCAGTGCTGATGATGCCGTCATGCCGCTGGCCTGAGACAGTATTCCAGCTACAACAGGACGACACTGGGTTCAGGAATATGTGGCTATCAGCTTGAGCACTGACAGTGGCCTTCCAGGCTAGTTGCCTTCCAAACGCAGGTAGCCGATCTGCAGGAGGGCCTACAAACGGGCTCAGCAAGAGCTGGGCAACAGCTGGCTTGTGAAATGAGACACCTTGACCAATAAGCTTTGGGTGGACGGTGTCCTACATGTTCAATGGAGGCCACCAGGAGCATCCATGAGCGGGGAAGGGGTCCACACCCTTACATGGCGAGTTGATACAATGGGGTGCTTGGTGGATGGGCCATGGAGGTCCGTGAGTGGGAACTGGGCACATGCCATCCCAGAGGGCTCAGGATGCCCCAGGAAGGAAAGAAGGGCAACAGACTACATGATTGGATGTGTGTGGTTGACTGGGATGAAGTTGGGGGGAGGGGCAGAGCCTTGCAGGGGATTGGTGCTGATCCCAGGGAGGGAGTGTTGGGGCTTGATGAACTAGGATGAAAGGAGGCCTCTGAGCCATAACAAGGGGCACATCCAGGATTTCCACCACCCTGAATTTAGTAGAGCTAGTAGGCCCTGGTTGTCACTCTGGACAGGGATGCCGTCAGCCTTGAGGGTCGCCACCCACCTGTGTGTTGCCCTTTGTCTTGGCAGGGAAACATACACCCCTTGTCTCACCACCAGCCTTGTGTAGTCAGCAGGGCTGGCCCTGCCCTGAGGACTCACTGCATGTACCCGGACCCCTAGGCCTGGCCTTTGCAGCATAGGTGGGAGCTTCTGGATTCCATCTGCACCTGTGAGCCCCATGCTGGCTGTGCACTGCGCGGGCCTGAGACCGCTGGATACAATGTTGGGCAACAACTCAGCGAGCCTGATGGCAGCCTCAGAGGCTCACTCTAACCCATCCCGGAATAAATGGAGACTTCATGTGTTCATTGTTTCATTCACTCAACATGCGTTCGTCCATTTTTTAAGAGAGACAGGATATTGTCCTGTCATCCAAGCTGAAGTGCAGTGGTATCATCGTAGCTCACTGCAGTCTTGAACCCCTGAGAGCTCAAGCGATCCTCCTGCCACAGCCTCTGGAGTAGCTGGGACTACAGGGCTGTCCCTCCATGACTGACTAATTTTCTTGTAGAGGTGGGTCGCCCAGCCTGGTCTTGAACTCCTGGCTTTAAGCAGCTCAGCTTCCCTATAGTGGCTGGTATGACAGGCAGTGCCACTGTGCCTTGCTGTCATGCTTATTATTGGGTGGTGATTACATGTCTAGTCTGGTGCTGGTTGGTGGAAACGCAGTGGTGAACCTGCTCCCAACCCACATGGAGCTTCCAGGCACAAAGAGGGCTGTGTCACAGTGGGACAGGGAGTGCCTGTCAAGGCTTTCCCCAAGTGAGAAAGGATGGGTGAGTTGGACCCAAGACTGTTAGGAAGGGAAGGAGAGGCCAGGCAGAGGGAATAGCTTGAGCAAAAATTCAGCTGGGGGATGAGGATGGGCTTCAGGAAGCTGAAGTCAGGTGGGTAGAGCATTGTGGATGCAAAACAAAGGAATGCTGGGAAATGAGGCTGGAGGTCAGTGGGATCTTGAGGGCCCGCAAGTGGAGTGCCAGGCACAGGAGTTCTTGCCTTCTTTCTAAGGACAGTGGGGAGCCATGGATGGATTCTGACCTGGGAAGACTTCAGGCCCATTCAGGCTTCCCAAGAGTATTTATTTATTTTACTTATTTAGAGACGGAGTTTCGCTTCTATTGCCTAGGCTGGAGTGCAATGGCACGATCTCTGCTAACCACAACCTTCATCTCCCGGGTTCAAGCGAGTCTCCTGCCTTAGCCTCCTGAGTAGCTGGGATTACAGGCATATGCCACCACACCTGGCTAATTTTGTATTTTTAGTAGAGACAAGTTTTCTCCATGTTAGGCTGGTCTCGAACTCCCGGCCTCAGGTGATCCACCTGCCTCGGCCTCCCAAAGTGCTGGGATGACCGGTGTGAGCCACCACACCTGGCTTTTTTTTTTTTTTTTTTTGAGACGGAGTCTTGCTCTGTCACCCAGGCTGGAGTGCAGTGGCGCGATCTCGGCTCACTGCAAGCTCCACCTCCCGGGTTCACGCCATTCTCCTGCCTCAGCCTCTCCAAGTAGCTGGGACTACAGGCGCCCGCCACCACGCCCGGCTAGTTTTTTTTTGTATTTTTAGTAGAGATGGGGTTTCACCGTGGTCTCGATCTCCTGACCTCGTGATCCGCCCGCCTCAGCCTCCCAAAGTGCTGGGATTACAAGTGTGAGCCACTGCGCCCGGCCACACCTGGCTGTAAGGCGGAGTCTTGCTCAGTCGCCAGGCTGGAGTGCAGTGGAGCGATCTCGGCTCACTGCAACCTCTGCCTCCCAGGTTCAAGCGATTCTCCTGCCTCGGCCTTCTGAGAAGCGGTAGCTACAGGTGTGCGCCACCATGCCCAGCTAACTTTCGATTGAGATGGAGTCTTGCCCTATCACCCAGGCTGGAGTGCAGTGGCGCGATCTCTGCTTACTGCAACCGCCGCTTCCTGGGTTCAAGTGATTGTCCTGACTCAACCTCCCTAGTAGCTGGGATTACAGGCGCGCACCATGTCCGGCTTTTTTTTTTTTTTTTTTTTTTTTTTTGGAGACAGTCTCACTCTGTCACCCAGACTGGAGTGCAGTGGCGTGATATCCGCTCACTGCAAGCTCCGTCTCCTGGGTTCACGCCGTTCTCTTGCCTCAGCCTCCCAATTAGCTGGGATTACAGGTGCCCGCCACCACGCCCGGCTAATGTTCTGTATTTTTAGTAGAGGCGGGGTTTCACGTGTTAGCCAGGATGGTCTCGATCTCCTGACCTCGTGATCCGCCCGCCTCGGCCTCCCAAAGTGCTGGGATTACAGAGTGAGCCCCCCCGCCATTTTTGTTTTTTAGAGAGGGGTTCGCGGTGCTGGCAGGGGTCTCAACCTGACCTGTGACTCGCCCGCCTCGGCCTCCCAAAGTGCCTGGATTACAGGCGTGAGCCACACGGCGCCTAGCCTACAGGTTTTTGTTTTGTTTTGTTTTTGAGACAGTCTCTCGCTCTGTTGCCCAGGCTGGAGTGCAGTGGAGTGATCTCGGCCCACTGCAATCTGCATCCCGGGTTCAAGCTATTCTCCTGCCTCATCCTTCCGAGTAGCTGAGATTACAGGCGCCCGCCATTATGTCTGGCTAATTTTTGGATTTTTAGTAGAGACGGGGTTTCACCATGTTGGCCAGGCTGGTCTTGAACTGACCTTGTGATTCGCCTGCCTCAGCCTACCAAAGTGCTGGGATTGCAGGCGTGAGCCACCGCGCCCAGCTGAAACTATTTTTTAGACAGGGTCTCGGTCTGGTGTGCAGTGGTGCCATCATGGCTCACTCATCCTCCTGAGTAGATATCTAGGACTACAGGTCACACTGCCTGGCTAATGTTTGTTTTTCTTCGTAGAGGCAGGGTCTCAGGTTGGTGTCCAATTCCTGGCCTCAAGCCATCCTTTCTTCGGCCTCACAAACTGTTGGAATTAACCGTTGTGAGCCACCGCGCCTCAGTACAGTTCTTTTGGTTGCTTAGCTGAGTAGGTGTATGAGAGAGGTGAGAATGGGGGCCCTGGAGACGACAAGAGGCTTGATTCTGGAACATCAGAGCTGAGGTTTACAGTGATTTTTGCAGCTGAGTCCACTGGTCTTGATAAAGGAAGAGTTCCCAGACTCAAGAGGGTTAAAAACCATATGTCAAAGAAAAGGGGCCCGTCCTTCTCATTCTCAAGGAGACCAGCATTCTCTCCACGGAGTAGCCAAGAAGTCCATGACCTCCCAGGTCTTGGGCCAGTGCTTTTGTCTTCTCAAAAGATCTGGCGCCTAAGGTTATCTTGCTTGGCAACAGGGCAGTAGGTGGGTGGCAATGTCACAGAGGGACAGTCCCCACACGTCCGATGAATAAACTGGAGAAATCCTCCAGGCTACCGAGACGACCACCCGAACTCAGGACTCCAAGGACCCTTATTTCAGCAAAACCCCTAACTCTCCTCTCCTGAACGTTCTGTATTCCTCAGTCAGTGCTCAGAAGTCCGTATCCTGGACCCAGGACCTCAGCACCTGCTCCCTAAGCCCAACCATATAGTCCCCTGTTTGGGGGCTCCCCTGAGCATTCGCGGGCGATCCCAGAGAAGGCAAGTTTCGGGATCTGACATCCCCGGTCACGACCCTGGGATGCTGCGCAAGCCTCCATGTGAAGAGGGCGGAAACTGCCCCAGGCCTAGCCGCTGCAAACCACCGCTTCCAAACTTCCCGCCGGTCTCTAGGCTCCGGGTGCCCACCGCCCCTTCCTTCCTTCCTTTGCGCAATCAACAAGCTCCAACTCCAGATGGGATTTCGCAGACCCCGCCCTGTGTATAAACTCTCTTCGTCCTGGGGTTGTCAACAATCTTTTTTTTTTTTTTTGGCTTTTTATTTTTTTGGAGACGGAGTCTCACTGTCGCCCAGGCTGGAGTGCAGTGGCGCGATCTCCGCTGACTCACTGCAACCTCCGACTGCCTAGTTCAAACAATTCTCCCGCCTCAGCCTCCTGAGTAGCTGGGATTACCGGCAAGCGCCACCACGCCCGGCAACAAACTCTTCTAATTGGCCGGACTCGCAGGCCCCGCCCCCACGCCGTGTGCCGCTGCGTGGAGCGCGCCGCTCCTCATAGGGCGTTTGCGCAGGCTCCGCCCCCTGAGCAGCCGCTTTCCTGGTCTCCAGGCAACGCATACGGCGCTGTCCACTGTGCTGAAGCCGCACACGAAGCGCCGCCTCTAGCGGCAGGCTCACGGCGCCCCCAGCACTCCTAAGTGGGCGATGCCAACACCCTAAAGCAGGGACCACTAAGCCTCCGTTGCGCCCTATCCCCAGTTTATCTCTTGGTGATAGGTAGAGCCCACTTCCTTCCACGTTGGCTGAGAAAGCCCTACCGTCCCATCCAGCTCGGAGGAAAGTCCAAGGCTTTCCACGATTTCATGCCGTCACCTCCACACCCTCATCCGCTCACCTCCAGCCACACTGACCTCCGCGCTCACGGCAGACAATCTAGACACATTCCCACCTCCAGGCCTTTGTTCTTAACTGTTCACGAGGCCTGGAATGCTCTCTCCGATTCGGCATGACTCCTCCATCCTCCTTTCAGGCTCAAATCCCACCTTCTCAGTGAGCCCAGCCCTGACTATCCTGTCCTACTGAACACATTGACCTCTCTATATATGTATGTATGTATATAATTTTATTTTTAGTTTTTTCGAGACAGGGTCTTGCTCTGTCGCCCAGGCCGGAGTGCAGTGGTGTGATCATAGCTCACTGCAGCCTCCACCTCCTGGGCTCAAGCTATCCCCCTGCCTCAGCCTCCCGAGTAGCTGGGACTACAGGTGTGCAGCACTGCGCCCGTATAATTTTTGTATTTTTAGTACAGACGGGGTTTTCGCCGTGTTGTCCAGGCTGGTCTCCATCTCCTGGGCTCAAGCGATCTACCTGCCTCAGCCTCCCAAAATGCTGGAATTATAGGCGTGAGCCACTGCATCCAGACTAGACTATATTTGTTTAAGTGGGTGGATTAAGCCTCTTTTGATAATTGTTGAAGCTGGGTCATTGGTTACAAGGTGATAACTATGCAATTCTCTGTACGTTTGTCTATGCTTGAAAAGTGTGTAATAAAGAATGTCAGGTGGCACAGTGATCCCCAGGAGGGGCAGAGAACCAGCATCAGGGGCTACACAGCCAGTGGCGGTACCCCAATGCCAACCCCACACATAGCCTGATGTCACAATGACTAAGTACAGAGACTGTAGTTGATGCTACAAGGATTACTGTGGCTAGACACCAGATGTGCAATCACCTATAAATTTCCTGGGTGTAGCTTCAGTTTTGACATAAACTGTCTTATTTTCATGAATCTCTGTAGCATGGATGTAGCTGCCTCCAACTCCTGTCCCCAGTGTTTTCCAGCCCAAGGGCCTGTTTCTCCTTACCACTGGCTTTTTTTTTTTTTTTTTTTTTTTGAGACGGAGTTTCACTCTTCTTGCCCAGGCTGGAGTGCAATGGCACGATCTTGGATCACCGCAACCTCTGTCTCCCAGGTTCAAGCGATTCTCCTTCCTCAGTCTCCTTAGTAGCTGGGATTATAGGTATATGCCACCACGCCCGGCTAATTTTGTATTTTTAGTAGATATGAGGTTTCTCCATGTTGGCCAGGCTGGTCTTAAACTCCCGACCTCAGGTGATCCGCCCGCCTCAGCTTCCCAAAGTGCTGGGATTACAAGTGTTAGCCACCGAGCCCGGCCACCACCACTGGCTTTTGATCCAAATTGTGAATGTCAGAACCTGAGCCTTGTGCAGATTGGCTGCAGGGCAGGCTGGGAAAGTAACTGTCAATTATAACTTCTATGGAAAGGCAGGCTTAGCCTTAAAAGACATGACATTCTCTCAATGCAGGGGCATATGAGGGGGGTCAGATATTAGGTGGCCAAGAAAAGAAGGGGCTATACTAGCTTCAGAACAGCAAATCCAGGCAACCCTTAATCCAATCAGCCATCCATCCAATCATGGTGATTGCATTCTAAAATGCAGAGGAGTCCCTCCAACATTCCAGAAGCTTTGGATAACCAAGAACTGCAAGCAGGTCAGAGCTCCAAGACAAGGTCACCCAGAAAGGAAAGAGACTCACATTGGATAAAATAATGAAATGCTGTTTTTGGAACCTAAACCACTGAGAGGCAACATTGGCTGCATACAGAAATTCCTTGAGGCTTAAAACAAAAAGCAAAAGAAAATTGATGACTGAGTCTCATCCCCATAGATTTATTTTTTTTAAAAGATGATCGGCCAGGTGCAGTGGATCATGCCTGTGATCCCAGCACTTTAGGAGACTGAGGCAGGTGGATCACCTGAGGTCAGGAGTTGGAGACCAACCTGGCCAACATTGCAAAACCCTGTCTCTACTAAAAATACAAAAAATTAGCTGGGTGTGGTGGTGGGCGCCTGTAATCCCAGCTACTTTAGGAGGCTGAGGCAGGAGAATTGCTTGAACCCAGGAGGTGGAGGTTGCAGTGAGCCGAGATCGCACCATTGCACTCTAGCCTGGGCGACTCTAATTTCTTGCCTCAAGCAATCTTCCTACTTCATCGTCCCAAAGTACATAAGCTACTCACCATAGATTTTAGTTTAAGTTGTCTGGGCATAGAGATAGTTAAAAACTCCACAGGTAATTCTATGTGCAGCCAAGAGTGAAAAACAGTGGTTCTGAAACTTGAGCGGGCATCAGAATAACATAGAAAGCTTGGCAAGAAGCAGATTTAAACACATATTGGCCAGGCGCTGTGGCAATCCTCCTGCTTCAGTCTCCCAAGTAGCTGGAATTATGGGTAATTTTTTAACATTTTTTTTTTTTCCATGTTGCCCAGGCTGGTCTGTAACTCCTGGGCTCATATGATCCACCCACCTTGGCCTCCCAAAGTGCTGGAATTACAGGCGTGAGCCACCTCGCCTGGTAAACATTTTGAAAAATAGAAATATTAGCTGGGCACGGTGGCTCACACCTGTATCCCAGCACTTTGGGAGGCCTAGATGGGTGGATCGCTTGGGGTCAGGAATTTGAGACCAGCCTGGCCATCATGGTGAAACCTCATCTGTACTAAAAACAAAAATTAGCCGGACGCGGTGGCTCACACCTGTAATCCCAGCACTTTGGGAGGCCAAGGCGGGCAGATCACCTGAGGTCAGGAGTTCAAGACCAGACTGGCCAATATGGAGAAACCCCGTCTCTACTAAAAATACAAAAAAATTAGCCAGGTGTGGTGGCGTATGCCTGTAATCCCAGCTACTCAGGAGGCTGAGGCAGGAGAATGGCGTGGACCTGGGAGGCGGAGCTTTCAGTGAGCAGAGATTGTGCCGCTGCACTCCAGCCTGGGCAGCAGAGCAAGACTCCGTCTCAAAAAAAAAAAAAAAATTAGCCGGGTGTGGCGGCAGGCACCTGTAATCCCACTTGCTTGGGAGGCTGACGTAGGAGAATCGCTTGAACCTGGGAGGCAGAGGTTGCAGTGAGCTGAGACTGTGCCACTGCACTCCAGCCTGGGCAACAGAGTGAGACTGTCTCAAAAAAAAAAGAAAAGAAAAGAAAAGAAAAAGAAAAGAAAGGATGAGTGTTGTAGACAAAGGCAGGTGCAAAGGCCCTGAGGTTGGCTTGCTGGTAGGCAGGGGTGTTTTCCAGGTGGGTTTTCCAGGTGTGGCCTTACTAAGGATGCCCCACCATCTGGGCAACTGGCATCCTTAGCCTTTCTGACAGGATAGGAGGCTTGAGGCTCCCTTAGACACCCTCTTGGCCAGAGTAGCTCAGTTTAAGACAATTGAAAGGACATCTTCTGGGACAATAGCGCTCTCTGCTGGCCAGGACAGATATCAGATCCAGTTATAATGATAACAATTACTATATAATATTGTATATTATTATTATCTTTTTTTTTAGGGTTTGGGCCTCACTCTGTTGCCCAGCCTGGTGTACAGTAGCCCGATCATAGCTCACTGCAGCCTCCAACTCTTCAGCCTCAGCTTCTTGAGTAGCTGAGACTACAGGGGCGTGCCACTACACCGTGTTAATGTTTTTGTTTTGTTTTGTTTTTGTTTTTGTTTTTGTTTTTTGAGATGAAGTCTCGCTTTGTCGCCCAGGCTGGAGTGCAGTGGCGCGATCGCGGCTCAACCTCCGCCTCCCGGGTTCAAGCGATTCTTCTGCCTCAGCCTCCCGAGTAGCTGGGACTACAGGCGCGCACTCCCACGCCTGGCTAATTTTTGTATTTTTTTAGTAGAGACAGGGGTTTCACCATATTGGCCAGGCTGGTCTCGAACTCCTGACCTCGTGATCCACCCGCCTCAGCCTCCCAAAGTGCTGGGATTACAGGCGTGAGCCACCGCCCCCAGCCAATTTTTTAATTTTTTCTACGGACGGGGTCTTGCTATATTACTCAAGCTGGTCTCAATCTCCTGGCCTTAAGTGAACTTCCTGCCTTGGCCTCTCAAAGTGCTGGGAATAGAGGTTTGAGCCACTGCACGTGCCTGGGGTTATATAGTTATATATTATGTTTTGTTTTGTTTTTGAGACAAGCTCTCACTCTGTCGCCCAGGCTGGAGTGCAGTGGCAAGATTACAGCTCCCTGCAGCCTCATGAGCCTCAAACCTTCCAGGCCTAAGTGATCCTCCTGTCTCAGCCTCTCAAGTAGCTGGGACTACAGGCTCGCATCGCTACACTGGTCTAGTATTTTGTTACTTTTGTAGAGACGGGATCTCGTTATGTTGCCCAGGCTGGTCTCAAACTCCTCGCCTTAAATGACCCACCCTCCTGAGCCTCCCAAAATGCTGGGATTACTGGAGAAAACCACTGTGCCTGGCTTTATTTATTATTATTATAAATGGAACACAACCAGCACTCAATAAATCTGTGACCCTTCCTCTCCTTGCTGCATGGAGTCTGGCGCTAGCCTGGTATGTATATATAGGTATACGCTGAATGAATGAAGGAATAATTGTGGCCAGGTTCTGAGCCTTATCCTCTTCTATAAATCTGGGATTCCTTATTTAATTTTTATATTTTTTGAGAAGAGGTCTCACTGTGTCGCCCAGACTGTATAGTGCACTGGCTTGATCACAGCTCACTGCAGCCTCTGTCTCCTGGGTTCAAGTGATCGTCTCGCTTCAGCCTCCCAAGTAGCTGGGACTACAGAGGGCGCCAGCACGCCCGGCTAAATTTTTTGTTTCGTTTGTAGAGACGAAGTCTCATTATTTTGCCCAGGCTGGTCTCGAACCCCTGGGCTCAACTGATTTACCGCCTTGGCCTCCCAAATTGATGGGATTATAGGCGTGAGCCACTGCACCCAGTCTCCTTCTTTTATTGAATAAACTAATGCTAACTGAGCACTTACTATGTGCTAGGTCCTGTACTGATCTCTTGGTACAAAGCGATGAACAAGATGCAACAAAAGCGCCACCAATAGCTCACTGCAGCCTGGGCCAAGCACTGTGTAAAGATCTATACATCATCCTTATTCAATCTTTTTTTTTTTTTTTTTGAGACCGAGTCTCCCTCTGTCGCCCAGGCTGGAGTGCAGTGGCGTGGTCTCCGCTCACTGCAAGCTCCGCCTCCCGGGTTCATGCCATTCTCCTGCCTCAGCCTCCGGAGTAGCTGGGACTATAGGCGCCCGCCACCACGTCCGGCTAATTTTTTGTATTTTTAGTAGAGACGGGGTTTCACTATGTTAGCCAGGATGGTCTCAATCCCATGACCTCGTGATCCTCCCGCCTCGGCCTCCCTAAGTGTTGGGATTACAGGCGTGAGCCACCACGCCCGGCCCTTTATTCATCTTTACAACGTCTTTATGCCGAGATGCTGTAATTCGCCACATTTTATGCAAGAGAAAATTATGGCTAAGAGAGTCTCTGACTGTAGCTCGAAAGTGCTAGGGATGGGATTCGTTCCCAGTTCAATTTTGATTCTTCGCTATAGCGTGTTGCGGGTAGGAGTTAAATGGGCCCCCAGCCAGGACCAGGAGTTCAAATCCGTTGCCATGGTCCCCCGACGCTTTCCCGGGCTCCGGAACAGGTCGCGCGGTCACGTGACAGCAGCCAATATGGCGCCGCCCACTGTGTGGTACGGCCCACGTGGTTCCGACAGTCAAGATGGCGGGAGCGGCCACCCAGGCTTCCCTGGAGTCGGCCCCACGGATCATGCGACTGGTGGCCGAATGCAGCCGCTCCAGGGCCCGGGCAGGCGAGCTGCGGCTGCCACATGGGACAGTGGCCACTCCTGTGTTCATGCCAGTGGGCACGCAGGCCACCATGAAGGGCATCACGACCGAACAGCTGGACGCTCTGGGTTGCCGCATCTGCCTGGGCAATACCTACCATCTGGGTCTAAGGCCGGTGAGTGGGTTCTGCTCGCGCGGGGAGGCGGCGAGGCGGCGAGGCGTGGGGAGCCATGGAGCGTCCTCCAGGCCCGGACACTCCTCCCACAGTCAATCGACCAGCCGTATTGAGCGCCCCCAATGACCAGGCCTTGTACTGGGCGTGAAAGAGCAGCAGGGACTAAAGCTGGCCAGATCTGTCTCCCAAGAAGGACCCCCAGGGACGCGGTCACCCCTAACCTGACACTTTCTTCCATCAACCCAGGGACCTGAGCTGATCCAGAAAGCCAACGGTCTCCACGGCTTCATGAATTGGCCTCATAATCTGCTAACGGTGAGCTGAGGAGAGAGCCGGCGTCCTAGGGCGCTTCTCTGGAGTGAGGGGTCCCCCATCTCCACCCCCTGACAGCTTTGCGGTGGGGTTTCCCTTAGGACAGCGGCGGTTTCCAGATGGTGTCGCTGGTGTCTCTGTCCGAGGTGACGGAAGAGGGCGTCCGCTTCCGCTCCCCCTACGACGGCAATGAGACCCTGCTGAGCCCGGAGAAATCCGTGCAGATCCAGAATGCGCTGGGTGAGAGGACCCTGGGGAGCCGCCCCCTTACCCTGTCTGTCAGGGGGTGAAGGTTACACAGGGTCTGTTCTTTAGGTGTTGTGTGGCTTTGAGCAGGTCACTCCTCGCTGAAATTCAGTTGAACCAACTCAAAGCGGTGGTAAACAGTAGCAGGTCTTTGGCAGAATTGTTGACAAGTACATATGAGATGATGTCAGTAAATCTCCATCTCAGCCATGTAGTAGCTTAAATATTATTATTGCAGTTTTTCTCATTAGCAAATTAAGACTGGACATGGAAGCTCATGCCTGTAATCCCAGCAATTTGGGAAACTGAGGCTGGAAGATCACTTGAGGCCGGGAGTTGGAGACCAGCTTGTGCAATACAGGGAGACCCCATCTCTACCAAAAAAAATAAAAAAAAATAAAAAATTAATTGGACAAATACCTGTTGAAATAATGGTGGCAACAAGTGGATTTGGGAGGCTTTAGGCTCCTCCCATATCCTCAATATCCTTCTTTTTTTTTTTTTTTTTTTTTTGAGACGGAGTTTTGCTCTTGTTGCCCAGGCTAGAGTGCAATGGTGCGATCTTGGCTCACCGCAACCTCTGTCTCCTGGGTTCAAGTGATTCTCCTGACTCAGCCTCCTGAATAGCTGGCATTACAGGTGTGCGCCACCACACCTGGCTAATTTTGTATTTTTACTAGAGACAGGGTTTCTCCATGTTGGTTACGCTAGTCTTGAACTCCTGAGCTCAGGTGATCCGCCTGCCTCCGCCTCTCAAAGTGCTGGGATTACAGGCATGAGCCACCATGCCTGGCATTTTTTTTTTTTTTTTTTTTTTTGAGACAGAGTCACCCAGGCTGGAGTGCAATGATGTGATGTCCACTCACTGCACCTCCACCTCCCGGGTTCAAGTGATTCTCCTGCCTCAGCCTACTGAGTAGCTGGGATTACAACTGATTGCCACCATGCCCAGCTAATTTTTGTATTTTTTTGTAGAGACGGGTTTCACTATGTTGGCAAGGCTGGTCTCAAACTCCTGACCTTGTGATCCACCTGCTTCAGCCTCCCAAAGTGCTGGAATTACAGGCATGAGCCACCATGCCTGGCCCAATATCCCCATTTCTTGATAAAGAGGTTTAACATTTTCTCAACCTTGTAAAGAACCATGGCAACACAGGGTCAACACCCCTCTTCCCCTCATCATTCTAATCGATTGATGCTGTAGGGAGGAAGAAATATTTTTTCTTCTTAGATTCATGGCTGAAACCCCTATAACAAAAGCCCTTATAAGAAAAGAAGCCCCGGGCTGGGTGCGGTGGCCACGCCTGTAATCCCAGCACTTTGGGAGGCCTAGGCGCGATCATCACTCACTGCAACAGCTGCCTCCTGGTTCAAGCAATTCACCTGCCTTAGCCTCCCGAGTAGCTGGGATTACAGGTGCCCGCTACCACATCCAGCTAATTTTTGTATTTTCAGTAGAGATGGGGTTTCACCATGTTGGCCAGGCTGGTTACGAACTCCTGACCTCAAGTGATCTGCCCAAAGTGCTGAGATTACAGGCGTGAGCCACTGTGCCCGGCCTATAAGTTTATTTTTTAATGTTTGTTTATTTTTATGTATTATTTTGAGACAGAGTCTCTGTCACTCAGGCTAGAGTACAGTGGCACAATCTCAAGTCACTACAACCTCTGCCTCCTGGCCTCAAGCAATTCTCCTGCCTCAGCCTCCCAAGTAGCTGGGATTACAGGTGCATGCCACCACGCACAGCTAGTTTTTTGTATTTTTAGTAGAGACGGGGTTTTGCCATGTTGGCCAGGCTGGTCTCGAACTCCTGACCTCAAGCAATCTGCCCACCTTGGCCTCCCAAAGTGCTGGGATTACAGGCGTGAGCCACCATGCCTGGCCAAAAATTTTTTGTAGAGATGAGTGTCTCACTACATTACCTGGGCTGGTCTTGAACTCCTGGCTACAAACAGTCCTTCGCCTTGACCACTCAAAGTGCTCATGTTACAAGCATGAGCCACGGTGCCTGCCCCCATGTGTTTTTTTTTTTTTTTTTTTTGGAGACGGAGTCTTGCTTAGTCACCCAGGCTGAAGTGCAGTGGCGTGATCTCGGCTCACTGCAAGCTCCGCCTCCTGGGGTTCAGGCCATTCTCCTGCCTCAGCCTCCCAAGTAGCTGGGACTACAGGCGCCCGCCACCACGCCTGGCTAATTTTTTTGTATTTTTACTAGAGACTGGGTTTCACCATGTTAGCCAGGATGGTCTCGATCTCCTGACCTCATGATCTGCCCGCCTTGGCCTCCCAAAGTGCTGGGATTACAGGTGTGAGTCACCGCGCCTGGCCTCTTTTTTTTTTTTTTTTTTGAAACCGAGTTTCGCTCTTGTTGTCCAGGCTGGAGTGCAGTGGCGCAATCTCGGCTCACAGCAACCTCTGCCTCCTGGGTTCAAGCGATTCTCCTGCCTCAGCCTCCCGAGTAGCTGGGATGACAGGCATGCGCCACCATGCCCGGCTAATTTTGTATTTTTAGTAGAGACGGGGTTTCTCCATGTTGGCCAGGCTGGTCTTGAACTCCCGACCTCAGGTGATCCACCTGCCTCAGCCTCCCAAAGTGCTGGGATTACAGGTGTGAGCCACCATGCCCAGCTAAAGTTCTAGTTATTTAATGGATGTCATAATTTTTTTTTTTTTTTTTTTGAAATGGAGTCTCGCTCTGTCACCTAGGCTGGAGTGCAGTGGCTCGATCTTGGCTCACTGCAACCTCTGCTGCTCGGGTTTAAGCTATTCTCCTGCCTCAGCCTCCCCAGCAGCTGGGACTACAGGTGCCTGCCACCACGCCTGGCTGATTTTTGTATGTTTACTAGAGACAGGATTTCACCTTGTTGGTCAGGCTGGTGTCAAACTCCTGACCTCAGGTGATCCACCTGCCTCAGCCTTCCAAAGGGCTGGGATTACAGGCGTGAGCCACTGCACCCAGCCCCATTTATTTTTTCGTCTTTTTTTTTTTTTTTTTTCTTTTTTGAGAAGGAGTCTCACTCTTTGACCAAGGCTGGAGTGCAGTGGCACTGTGTCGGCTCACTGCAATCTCTGTCTTCTGGGTTCAAGCACTTCTCCTGCCGCAGCCTCCCGAGTAGCTGGGATTACAGGTGCCCACCAGCATACCCAGTTAGTTTTTATATTTTTAGTAGAGACGGGGTTTCACCATGTTGGCCAGGCTGGTCTCAAACTCCTGACCTAAGGTGATCCACCCGTCTCAGCCTCCCAGAGTGCTGGGATTACAGGCGTTGAGTCACTGCGCCTGCCCCTTTTTTTCTTTTTTGAGACAGAATCTCACTCTGTCACCCAGGCTAGAGTACTGTGGTGTGATCTTGGCTCACTGCAACCTTTGCTTCCTGGGTTCAAGTGATTCTCCTGCCTCAGCCTCCCAAGTAGCTGGGACTTCAGGTGCATGCCACCATGCCGGGCTAATTTTTGTATTTGTTGTAGAGACAGGGTTTCACCATGTTGGCCAGGGTGGTCTCGAACTCCCGATCTCTAGTGATTGGCCTGCTTTGGCCTCCCAAAGTGCTGGGATTACAGGCGTGAGCCACCAGGCCTGGCCTGTTCTTTTTTTTTTTTTGAGACAGAGTCTTGCTCTGTCACTCAGGCTGGAGTGCAGTGGTGCGATCTCAGCTCACTGCAAGCTCCGCCTCCTGGGTTCACACCATTCTCCTGCCTCAGCTCCCGAGTATCTGGGACTACAGGTGCCCACCACCATGCCCGGCTAATTTTTTATATTTTTAGTAGAGACGGGGTTTCACTGTGTTAGCCAGGATGGTCTTGATCTCCTGACCTCATGATCCGCCTGCCTCAGCCTCCCAAAGTGCTGGGATTACAGGCGTGAGCCACTGTGCCCAGCTGTGGCCTGTTCTTTTTTATTTTATTTTTTTTCCATCTATTTATTTTCTTAATAGGAGATGGGGTCTCTCTGTGTTGCCCAGGCTGGTCTCCAACTCCTGGGCTCAAGTGATCCTTCCACCTGGGCCTTCCAAAGTGTTTGGATTATAGGTCATCAGGTTTCATTTTATGCCACTAAACCACTATGCTGTGCACAGTGGCTCATGCCTATAATCTTAGCTTTTTTTTTTTTTTTTTTTGATACGGCGTCTCTCTCTGTCGCCCTGGCTGGAGTGCAGTGGTGCGATCTCAGCTCACCGCAACCTCCGTCTCCCAGGTTCAAGCGATTCTCCTGCCTCAGCCTCTCGAGTAGCTAGGATTACAGGAATATACCACCAAGCCCGGCTAATTTTTGTATTTTTAGTAGAGATGGGGTTTCACCACCTTGGCCAGGCTGGTCTCGAACTCCTGACCTCAAATGATCCACCTGGGTTGGCCTTCCAAAGTGCTGGGATGACAAGCGTAAGCCACCGTGCCCAGCTTTTTTTTTTTTTTTTTTATCTTTTTTTTTTTTTTTAAACACAGCCTTGCTCTGTCATCCAGGCTGGAGTGCAGTGGCACAATCTTGGCTCACTGCTACCTCTGTCTCCCAGATGCAAGCTATTCTCCTGTCTTTGCCTTCCAAGCAGCTGAAACTACAGGCACGTGCCATCACACCTGGCTAATTTTTGTGTTTTTAGGAGAGATGGGGTTTCATCATGTTGGCGAGGCTGGTCTTTTTTGTTTTTTTTTGTTTTTTTTTTTTTTGAGACGGAGTCTTGCTCTGTCACCCAGGCTGGAGTGCAGTGGCGCAATCTCGGCTCACTGCAAGCTCCGCCTCCCGGGTTCACGCCATTCTCCTGCCTCAGCCTCTCCGAGTAGCTGGGACTACAGGCGCCCGTCACCACGCCCGGCTAATTTTTTTTTTTTTGTATTTTTAGTAGAGACGGGGTTTCATCGTGGTCTCGATCTCCTGACCTCGTGATCCGCCCGCCTCGGCCTCCCAAAGTGCTGGGATGACAAGCGTGAGCCACCGTGCCCAGCTTTTTTTTTTTTTTTTTTATCTTTTTTTTTTTTTTAAACACAGCCTTGCTCTGTCATCCAGGCTGGAGTGCAGTGGCACAATCTTGGCTCACTGCTACCTCTGTCTCCCAGATGCAAGCTATTCTCCTGTCTCTGCCTTCCAAGCAGCTGAAACTACAGGCACGTGCCATCACACCTGGCTAATTTTTGTGTTTTTAGGAGAGATGGGGTTTCATCATGTTGGCGAGGCTGGTCTTGAACTCCTGACCTCAGATGACCTGCCCACCTCGGCGTCCCCAAGTGCTGGGATTACAGGCATAGTCACCGCGCCCGGCCAGCAGAGCCCTGCTGATGGAAGTTTGGTTTCCCGGTCTTGCTGTGGCACGCCACATAGCAAGGAATGCCTTTGTATATTTTAGGATTTTATTTTGTGTAACAGGATAGAATTTTAAGCTGGGGAGAGGCAGGATCAAAGGCACATTCTGTAAAGCTCCTTCTGGCTGCTGTATAAACAGACTGGGAAAGTCACGTGGGAGTTAGCAAGCCGGAGGATGGGGGAATGCTCTTGGGGAAGTCCAACTTGTCCCCATGTGACAGGAGGCTTTCCCCAAGCACCGCGGGCTTTCCCAGTGATGTTGCCCCCATCTCACCATCAGGTTCAGACATCATCATGCAGCTGGATGACGTGGTTAGCAGTACTGTGACTGGGCCACGTGTGGAGGAGGCCATGTACAGGTGTGTACATGCTGTATGCATGTGTGGGATACGTGGTGGGAGGGGATCCTGGTCCCTGTAGCCTTGTCTCCTACCCCCTCACCAGGCCCCTGGGGCTTGTGACTGGGGCCCTGTTGCAGGTCAATCCGCTGGCTGGACCGGTGCATTGCAGCCCATCAGCGGCCGGACAAGCAGAACCTCTTCGCCATTATCCAGGGTGGGCTGGACGCAGATCTCCGGGCCACCTGCCTTGAAGGTAGAGCCGTGCGCTGACAAGCCCAGGGCTTGGCCATCGCGGAGGTCCCCACATGGGCCTGGCGTATGGTGGGACTGGATTGCTAATGAGTGGAAGGGCACTGCGCAGAAAAAATAGCCGAAGCAAAGGCTCTCGGGCCACGTGCAATAGAATGTATTGAGAGAATGGCCATGATTCCAGTGGTGAATGGTCTTCTAGTTTTTTTGTTTGTTTGTTTTTGTTTTTTTTTTGAGACAGAGTCTCAGGTGATCCACCTGCCTCGGCCTCCCAAAGTGCTGGGATTATAGTCATGAGCCACCGCGCCTAGCCTATTTGTTTATTTTACTTTTTTTTTTTTTTGGGATGGAGTCTTGCACTGTCGCCCAGGCTGGAGTGCTGTGGCGCGATCTCAGCTCACTGCAACCTCTGCCTCCCTGCAACCTCGCCTCCCGGGTTCAATCTATTCTCCTGCCTCAGCCTCCTGAGTAGCTGGGACTACAGGCACCCGCCACCACACCCGGCTAATTTTTATATTTTTAGTAGAGACAGGGTTTCACCATTTTGGCCAGGCTGGTTTCAAACTCCTGACCTTGTGATCCGCCTGCCTCGGCCTGCCAAAGTGCTGGGATTACAGGCGTGAGCCACCGCGCCCGGCCTATTTATTTATTTTTGAGACATGGTCTTACTTGGTTGCTCCTCCTGGAGTGCAGTGGCTAGGTCAAAGCTCACGGCAGCCTCAAACTCCTGGGATCAAGCAATCCTGCCTCAGCTTTCCAAAGTGCTTGGAATATAGGTGCACGCCGGTGTGTCCAGCCATGCATTACCTTTTTACATGCAATGCTTTCTGTTGTTTTCTTTTCTCTTTCATTTAAAAACAACAATAACAACCTGTGCATCATCGAAGTCATTTCTCAATCACCTGCAGTTTGACAAGCACCACCCTAAGAGACGCTTCTCAAAGTGCTCTGAGGCTTACCTGCCCCAGCACAAACTACTGAAAGTCCTGGTAAAATGCAGCTCCCCTTCCCATGATCCGACCAGAGTTGGAGCTAGGGAGGGCCTAGGAATCTGCATGTAAACACCCTGTGTCCAGTTGGTACCACTGCTCACATTACCTTCAAAACCTGGCCCCAGACAACGCCTGCATTCCTTTTCTTTTGCTTTTTTTTTTTTTTTTGAGACGGAGTTTCGCTCTTGTTGCCCAGGCTGGAGTGCAGTGGCGTGATCTCAGGTCACTGCAACCTCCGCCTTCCGGTTTCAAGTGATTCTCCTGCCTCAGCCTCCTGAGTAGCTGAGATTACAGGCATGTACCACGATGCCTGGCTAATTTTTGTATTTTTAGTAGGGACAGGGTTTCACCATGTTGGCTAGGCTGGTCTCGAACTCCTGACCTCATGATCCACCCACCTTGGCATCCCGGAGTGCTGGGATTACAGGCATGAGCCACCGCGCCTGGCCAACACCTGCATTCTTGATGGCATGGCCTCTTCGGGTTGAACTGGGCAGCTGGGGCACAAGATAAGCCTGGGCTTGGAGGCCAGACCCAGGTTTGAATCCAGCCTTTGGCATATGTGGCCTTGGACTAGTGGTTTAAGCTCTGCAAGCCTCAATTTCCTCTTGTTTCAGGCAAGTTGAACAATAGTACAATTCTGCAGCCCCTTCTGTGTCATCCAGGTCCTCAGAGCAAAAGTCTAAAATCCAGAATATTGGCGGGGTGCCATAGCTCACACCTGAATCCCAGCACTTTAGGAGGCCAAGGCAAGAGGATTGCTTGAGGCCAGGAGTTTGAGACCAGTCTGGGTGACATAGTGAGATCCCATCTCTAAAAAAAGAGAACTGGGCCAGGCACACTGGCTCACGCCTGTAATCCCAGTACTTTGTGAGGCCAAGGTGGGAAGATCACAAGGTCAGGAGTTTGAGACCAGCCTGGCCAACATGGTGAAACCCCGTTTCTACTAAAAATACAAAAATTAGGCCGGGCGTGGTGGCTCGCGCCTGTAATCCCAGCACTTTGGGAGGCTGAGGTGGGTGAATCATGAGGTCAGGAGATCGAGACCATCCTGGCTAACACGGTGAAACCCCATCTCTACTAAAAAATAGAAAAAATTAGCTGAGCGTGGTGGCAGGCGCCTGTAGTCCCAGCTACTTGGGAGGCTGAGGCAGGAGAATGGCGTGAACCTGGGAGACGGAGCTTGCAGTAAGCCGAGATCGTGCCACTGCACTCCAGCCTGGGCAACAAAGTGAGACTCTGTCTCAAAAAAAAAAAAAAAAAATTAGCCAGGCATGGTGGTGGGCACCTGTAATCTTAGCTACTCGGGAGGCTGAGGAAGGAGAATCACTTGAACCTGGGAGGTGGAGGTTACAGTGAGCTGAGATCACACCACTGCACTCCAGCCTGGGCGACAGAACAAGAATCCGTCTCAAAAAGAAAAGAAAAAAAGAAAATCAGCACGCAAGCATGGGAGTGCGTGCCTGTGAGGCTGAGGTGGGAGGATCACTTGAGCCCAGAGTGAGCTATGATGACATCACTGTACTGCAGTTTGGGTAATACAGTGAGACCCTGTATCAAAAAAAAAAAAGAAGAAGAAAAGAAAAGAGAAAAAACTTAGAATGCCCTGAAAAATTTGCGACTCATTTCATGGCTAACTTAGATCTCTCATTTTTTATCCCAGTTGTTATAAGTCTTCATATATTTTTATTTTTATTTTATTTTTTGAGACGGAGTTTTGCTCTTGTTGTCCAGGCTGGAGTGCAGTGGCACCATCTTGGCTCACTGCAACCTCTGCCTTCTGGTTTCAAGCGATTCTCCTCCTTCAGCCTCCTGAGTAGCTGGGATTACAGGCACCAGGCACCAGCCACCACAACCGGCCAATTTTTGTATTTTTAGTGGGGATGGGGTTTCACCATGTTAGCCAGGCTGGTCTCGAACTCCTGACCTCGTGATCCACCTGCCTTGGCCTCCCAAAGTGCTGGGATTACAGGCGTGAGCCACGCGCCCAGCCTATTTTTATTTTTTAAATTTTACTTTGGCCGGGCGTGGTGGCGGGCGACTGTAATCCCAGCTACTCGGGAGGCTGAGGCAGGAGAATCACTTGAACCCGGGAGGTGAGGGTTGCAGTGAGCCAAGATGGTGCCACTGCACTCCAGCCTGAGTGACGAGCAAAACTCCGTCTCAAAAAAAAAAAAAAAGTTTAAGTTTTGGGATATATATGCAGAACGTGCAAGTTTGTTACACAGCTATAAATGTGCCATGGTGGTTTCCTGCACACATCAGCCCGTCATCTAGGTTTTAAGCCCCACATGCATTATGTATTTGTCCTAACGCTCTCGCTCCCCTTTGCTCCACCAAGTCTTCACATATTTTGTTGCACAAATATTACAGTGTTTGATGACAGGCTATTTTGGGTGTTTTTTGTTGTTGTTGTTGTTGTTTTGTTTTGTTTTTGAGACGGAGTCTCGCTCTGTCGCCCAGGCTGGAGTGCAGTAGGGTGATCTCGGCTCACTGCAAGCTCTGCCTCCCAGGTTCAAGCGATTCTCCTGCCTCAGCCTCCTGTGTAGCTGGGACCACAGGCGTGCACCACCACGCCTGGCTACTTTTCGTATTTTTAGTAGAGACAGGGTTTCACCATGTTGGCCAGATTGTTCTTCAACACCAGGCTTCAAGTGATCTGCTTGCCTCGGCCTCCCACAGTGCCGGGATGACAGGTGTGATCCACTGCACCTAACCTGACAGCTTTTGTTACTCAGCATGTGGGATGTTTACTGTTCTCAAATCTGGAAAATTCTGAATTCTGAAACACATCTGGTTCCAACAGTTTCAGCTAAGGGACTGTGGGCTCTGCCTCTTCTGAGCACTGAAGGAAAGGGTCTTGCATACAGCAGGCACTCAATAAATGTTAGCTGAGATCAGCAGCAGTCCCAGCCCCTAGACAGACAGACAGACTGATGGACCCTCTCCTCTGTCTCCCTCTCCATCTCCCTTTCCGTGTCTGTCTCCCTCTCCGTCTCCCTTTCTGTGTCTGTCTCCCTCTCCGTCTCCCTTTCCGTGTCTGTCTCCCTCTATGTCTCCCGCTCCGTGTCTGTCTCCCTCTCCGTCTCCCTTTCCGTGTCTGTCTCCCTCTACGTCTCCCTTTCCATGTCTGTCTCCCTCTCTGCCTCTGTCTGTCTCAGTCTGTTTCCCTGACTCTCTCCCTGAGCGACTCTGGAAGTCTGGGCAGGGTGTGTTCTGGGATTGAAGACCAGGCGCGTTTCCTCTTCTGTGGCCCTCACCTTACCCTGTACCCTCAGAGATGACCAAGCGAGACGTGCCTGGCTTCGCCATCGGGGGCCTGAGCGGGGGTGAGAGCAAGTCGCAGTTCTGGCGGATGGTGGCGCTGAGCACCTCTCAGCTGCCGAAGGACAAGCCCCGATATCTGATGGGGGTCGGGTATGTTGTGGATAGGGGAGCCAGAGCCCTACCTGTGGGGAGTGGATTCCTGGGGACCCCCTCCCCTGCTTGGGGGAGTGGCATTTGGGGGAAACGGACACAGGTCTGATCTGAGGAGACTAGGAAGACATGGCTGTCCCTTGGAGGCCATTCTGAGGGAATATGGCCCAGTCTGGGGCAGTGTGAGGGTTGGGAGGGGCCCTGGGAAGCCCCTGAGGTTCTCTGCCCCCTCCCGTCATGGCTGCAACCCCAGCTATGCCACTGATCTGGTAGTCTGCGTGGCTCTTGGATGTGACATGTTCGACTGCGTCTTCCCCACACGGACAGCGGTGAGGCTCTGGCAGAAGGAGGTCAGGGCGGGAGACGGGAGGGGGACTAGGGAGGCAAGGTTAGGGGTGGGGGGCGGGGAGAATGAAGCCCTGGGTGACCCCCCCTTTCCCTGCCCTTCCTCTCCCACAGCGCTTTGGCTCTGCCCTGGTGCCGACTGGGAACCTACAGTTGAGGAAGAAGGTGTTTGAGAAGGACTTCGGCCCCATAGACCCGGAGTGCACCTGCCCCACGTGCCAAAAGTAGGCAGGATGGCACTGTGAGCTGGGGCAGGGCGTGGAGGGGACAGGGCCTGGCTGTGCTGAGCTGTCCCCTGCTGCTCTACAGGCACAGCCGCGCCTTTCTGCACGCACTGCTGCACAGTGACAACACGGCCGCGCTGCACCACCTCACAGTCCACAACATCGCCTACCAGGTGAGCCAGTGCCCGGGGCAAGGTGGGCGGGGGTGTCCTAGGTGCATATGCCCCACGCTGACCTCCCCTCCCCGCAGCTGCAGCTCATGAGTGCCGTCCGCACCAGCATCGTGGAGAAGCGCTTCCCGGACTTCGTGCGGGACTTCATGGGCACGATGTACGGGGATCCCACCCTCTGTCCCACCTGGGCCACTGACGCTTTGGCCTCTGTGGGAATCACACTGGGCTGACCTGGCATTGGGAGAGGGAGGGAGGAAGGGAGGGAGGGAGGGGCTGGAAGATACTGAAGGATTTCTTTTTGGAAGGTTTTTTTTATTGTAACTTACAGAGTGTGTCTGTGTCTTCTTGGGGAAGTGGCCTGTCTGGGTCCCCCTCCCGGTCTGAGCGTCATTGCAGTGGAATATCTCCCCTTCTCACCAATCATAACACGTCACTGTGGCAGCAGCAGATAGCTGGAAACCACCTGCCAGTGCCCAGCATGCAGGGCGTGCCCCTAGAGTGGGAGCTGCCACCTGCTTCCTGGGGCGCAGGCCCCCCAGCCACCTTGGAGGGAGGTACTGTTGGCCTCTCCTTTTTTACAGCTGAGGAAGCAGACCCAGGGAAGGGAGGGAACTTGCCCAAGGTCATCACCATTAAAGAAATGGTATCTTGGCTTTAAGGCATACACTCCTAGTCTGACTCTTATAGATATGAGGCTTAATCTCCTATTTTCTTTCTTTTTTTTTTTTCCGAGAATGAGTCTCGCTCTGTCACCCAGGCTGGAGTGCAGTGGTGGGATCTCGGATCACTGCCACCTCCACCTCCCGGGTTCAAATGATTCTCCTGCCTCAGCCTCCCGAGTAGCTGAGACTACAGGCGTGTGCCACCACGCCCGGCTAATTTTTGTATTTTTTTTTTTTTTTTGAGACGGAGTCTCACTCTGTCACCCAGGCTGGAGTGCAGTGGTGCAATCTTGGCTCACTGCAAGCACCGCCTCCCAGGTTCACGCCATTCTCCTGCCTCAGCCTCTCCCAGTAGCTGGGACTACAGGCGCCCGCCACCACGCCCGGCTAATTTTTTGTATTTTTTTTAGTAGAGACGGGGTTTCACTGTGGTCTCGATCTCCTGACCTCGTGATCCGCCCGCCTTGGCCTCCCAAAGTGCTGGGATTACAAGCGTGAGCCACCGCGCCCGGCCCAATTTTTGTATTTTTAATAGAGATGGGGTTTCACCACGTTGGCCAGGCTGGTCTCAAACTCCTGACCTCAAGTGATCTGCCTGCCTCAGCCTCCCAAAGTGTTGGGATTACAGGCATGAGCCACAGTGTCCAGCCTCTTTTTTTTTTTTTTTTTGAGACTGTCTCCCTTTGTCATCCAGGCTGGAGTGCATTGATTCAAACATGGCTCACTGTAGCCTCAATCTGGAGCCGCCACACCCGGTCTACTCTTGCAACTTGATGTTGCATGTACAGTTGTGTTCCATTTTACAGAGGAGGACACTGAGGTGCAGAGGAATGAAGTTTACACGGTCACTGTCACTTTCTTAGTCCGTTCTGGCTACCATCTATAACAAAATACCATCAACTGGGTGGCTTATAAACAACAGAAATCTATTTATCACAATTCTAGAAGCTGGGAAATTCAAGATCAAGGTACCAGCAGATTCAGTGTCTGTTGAGGGCAAACTTCCTAGATGGCGATCTTTTCTCTAATCTCACATGGCAGAAGGGGCGAGGCAGCTCTCTGGGGTCTCTTTTATGAAGGCACAGTGAGAAGCTCAGCAGGTTTGTGAAAAATACATAAGGGCACAAATCCCATTCACCTAATCACCTGATCGCCCTCCAAAGGCCCCACCTCCAATTACCATCATGTTGGGGATTAGGTTTCTTGGTGTGGTGGGTGATGGGGTAGAGGGCTGGTCTATAAACATTCAGACCATAGTAATCAGTAAATAAACAGGCCCAGGATCTAACCCAGATATGATCAGTTACAGAACTAGTGATCTTCACCAGCCTGGGCAACATGGCGAAACTCCATCTTTACAAAAAATACAGGTGGTGTGCATCTGTGCCCCCAGCTACTGAGGAAGCTGAGGTGGGAGGATCGCTTGAGCCCAGGAGGTTGAGGCTGCAATGAGCCGCAATTGCACCACTGCACTCAAGGCTGGGCAGCGGAGTGAGACTCTGTCTCAAAAACAAAAACCAGTGCTCTTCAAAAATGAATTTTTTGAAATGGAAAAAGTAGGCCAGGTGCAGTGGCTCACACCTGTAATCCCAGTGCTTTGGGAGGCCAAGGCGGGCAGATCACTTGAGGTCAAGGAGTTTGAGACCAGCCTGGCCAACATAGTGAAACCCTGTCTCTACTAAAAATACAAAAATTAGCTGGGCGTGGTGGCACGTGTCTGTAATCCCAGCTACTCTGGAGGCTGAGGCAGGAGAATCACTTCAACCCAGGACTCGGAGGTCGCAGTGAGCCGAGATTGCACCACTGCACTCCACCCTGAGAGACAGCAAGACTCTCCATCTAAAAACAACAACAACAAAAAAGTTGGGCGTGGTGGCTCACACCTGTAATCCTAGCACTTTGGGAGGCCAAGGAGGGCAGATCATGAGGTCAGGAGTTCAAGACCAGCCTGGCCAACATGGTGAAATCCCATCTCTACTAAAAATACAAAAATTAGCTGGGTGTGGTGGCACGTGCCTGTAATCCCAGCTACTCTGGAGGCTGAGGCAGGAATATCGCTTGAAGCCAGGACTTGGAGGTTGCAGTGAGCCAAGATCGCACTACTGTACTCCAGCCTGGGTGACAGAGCAAGACTCCATCTCACAAAAAGAAACGAAAAGGAAAAAAAAGTCCAAGCACGGTGGCTCACACCTGCAATCCCAGCACTTTGGGAGGCCAAGGAGGGAGGATCATCTGAGGTCAGGAGTTCGAGATGGGCCTGGCCAACATGGTGAAACCCCATCTCTACTAAAAATACAAAAATTAGCTGGGTATGGTGGCATGCACCTGTAGTCCCAGCTACTTGAAAGGCTGAGGCAGGAGAATCATTTGAACCTGGTAGGCGGAGGTTGCAGTGACCTGAGATTGCATCACTGCACTCCAGCCTGGGCGACAGAGCAAGACTGTTTCAAAAAAAAAAAAAGTGAAAAAGTAATACATGTATGTAATCCACAATTCAAATCACATCAAAAGTGCAACTACTTTTATCAATTTGTGTATTTTTCCAGCAATTTTCCATGTGTACATATGGTTTTCATGCATGTCAGCGTCCTTCACACACAGTTCTGTACCTTGCTTGTTTTTTCCTCAGTATATCTCAAATTATTTATACTTGAGTACATGAAGAGTTTCCTCAACGTTTTTTGTTTGTTTGTTTGTTTGTTTGTTTGTTTTTGAGATGGGGTTTTGCTCTTGTTGCTCAGGCTGGAGTGCAGTGGTGCGATCTCAGCTCACTGCAACTTCCGCCTCCCGTGTTCAAGCGATTCTCCTGCCTGCCGTGTTCAAGCGATTCTCCTGCCTCAGCCTCTTGAGTAGCTGGTATTACAGGCATGCATCACCACGCCCGGCTAATTTTTTTGTACTTTTAGTAGAAACGGGGTTTCACTATGTTAGCCAAGCTGGTTTCGAACCTCTAACCTCAGGTGATCTGCCCTCCTCGGCCTCCCAAAGTGCTGGGATTACAGGCATGAGCCACCGCACCTGGCGCTTTTTGCCTATTTCTTTGAGACCTGGGGTTTTGGGTCACAAAACAGGCAAATGCCATGAGCCACCCTTCTCCTCTTTCTCCATCTTCTTGTGCTGCCTCAGGTCAGAGCACTTACCTGCTCCTGCCTTCTCACTGGGTTTCCTTATCTCTGGCCTATTTGTCTCCAGAGGGGTCAAGACACTTCAAATCCTCCTGTTTGTCTCTGTCCACTGTCAGGAGTTCCAGTTCCCAGAACCCCAATTTTGCCTACAAAATAGCGTGTCTTTTCACGGGGAGAGGATTTGTTGAGTTTTAGTGGGTTCTCAAAAAGATCCAAAGCCAGTTGGGGGGGTTCACACCTGTAATCCCAGCACTTTTGGGAGGCCGGCCTGTGAGGGTCGTTTGGGCCCAGGAGTTTGAGACCAGCCTGGACAACACAGCAAGACCCTGTCTCTATAAAAAATAAAATAGAGGCCGGGCGTGTTGGCTCACGCTTGTAATCCCAGCACTTTGGGAGGCCGAGGCGGGCGGATCATGAGGTCAGGAGATCGAGACCACGGTGAAACCCCGTCTCTACTAAAAATACAAAAAATTAGCCGGGCGTGGTGGCAGGCGCCTGTAGTCCCAGCTACAGCTACTCGGAGAGGCTGAGGCAGGAGAATGGCGGGAACCCGGGAGGCGGAGCTTGCAGTGAGCCGAGATCGCGCCACTGCACTCCAGCCTGGGTGACAGAGCGAGACTCTGTCTCAAAAAAAAAAAAAAAAAAAAAAAAAAGAAATAATTAGCTGGGCATAGTTGCACACGCCTGTGATTCCAGCTACTCGGGACGCTGAGGCGGGAGGATCGTTTGAGTCCAGGTGCTTGTTGAATTGAGCTATGAGTGCACTACTGCACTCCAGCCTGGGCAACAGAGTGAGGACCCAGTTTCTAAGAAAAGAAGATTCATTGGCTAGACGCGGTGGCTCACGCCTGTAATTCCAACACTTTGGGAGGCCAAGACGGGCCGATCACTTGAGGCCAAGCGTTCAAGACCAGCCTGAACAATAGGGTGAAACCCTGTCTGTCTACTAAAAATACAAAATTCGCTGGGCGTAGTGGCTCTCATTTGTAATCCCAGCTATTCGGGAGGCTGAGGCAGAATTGGTTGAACCGGGGAGGCGGAGGTTGCAGTGAGCCAAGATCGCGCCACTGCACTCCTGCCTGGGTGACAGAGTGAGACCCCGCCTCAAAAAAAGAAAAGAAAAAAGATTCATGCTCTGCTAAAGTTGAAGAAGTGGGGGAAAAACGTTGGAGTGTTAGCGGCGTCAAGATCGGGCGTGAGCAGAAAGGGCACAGCATTTGCAAAGGCGTGGAGGAGTGATTTTATTGCGTTCTATCCCTAGGAAGCAATGACTTGGCCTCTACCATTTGCAGAGCGCATTGGGACCCTGCTCCCAGAGCTGGTTTGCAGTCTGGGAACTGAGATGCGCTCTGGGACTTGTAGTTTTCCCCAGTGCCAGGAAACTCAAAAATCGAGACATCGGATCCTACCACGAGGTGTCGTCCTTGAGCGAGTACGGTGGGATCTATCCTGCACTTCAGAAGACTGTTGCAGACATCTAACAATCACAAGGAAGAACGGGTTTTTCTGATTGACAGATATGGTTCTCAACGATTGTCAAGAGGGCGGGATGTTAAAGCCCGCCCTCTTTTGCCTGGTTGGCTGGAGCAACGAAGTGATATTTATATGAACCAATGGGAAATTCTTAGGGAACTAGGTAGTAGCTCAATCCCCAACACCATTGGTCCACATTGTCTACTGGCACGCCTGCCTGCCAATAAGATGGTGCAACTTCGCCAATGGGCAGAGCCAACGTGCATTTTTCTGAAACACCTCCTTCCTCTCTTGACAACTTGCTTTCTGCCGCTATTGGCTCTTGAACAACAGTGACGGTTCTTTTGTCCAATAAGCCAGCAAGACGGTCCCAGGGGGAAGGTTTACGCAACCATAGGCCCGTGCCTCGTTTTTATTGGCTAGTGTATCCGAGTGGCGGTGCAGCAGGCCAATCGCGTGCCGCGCGAGTGCTTTGGGCCCAGCCCCCGGGGCCGGGGCGGGAGGTCGCTCGGGTCGGGTGTCGCCTGAGAACCGGATGAGGCGGCGACCGTGAGGCCGAGCCGGGAGCGGGCGTCTTGCCGAGGCCCGGGCGGGCGGGGAGCAACGGCTACAGACGCCGCGGGGCCAGGTCGTTGAGGGTCGGCGGCGGGCGAGGAGCGCAGGGCGCTCGGGCCGGGGGCCGCCGGCGCCATGGGCAACCGCGGGATGGAAGAGCTGATCCCGCTGGTCAACAAACTGCAGGACGCCTTCAGCTCCATCGGCCAGAGCTGCCACCTGGACCTGCCGCAGATCGCTGTAGTGGGCGGCCAGAGCGCCGGCAAGAGCTCGGTGCTGGAGAACTTCGTGGGCCGGTGAGCGGGCGCGGCAGGGATCGCGGGCGGGCGGCGGCCTAGGGCGCGGAGGGCGGACCGGGAATGGCGCGCCCTGCGCCGCCGGCGTAAGTGCGGCGCAAGTGCGGCGCTTGCGTGCCCGCGGCGGGGAACCGGACGGGGTCGGGGAGGCGGGCCCTGTGGGACGCCCTGGGCAGAGGACTCCCTGCAGGGGCTCTGGAGCGGGCCCGGGCCCCAGGGGCGGCGTCACGGGCCGGGGCGCAGTAGGACAGGAGGTGCGCTGGAACCCTGCGGTCCATCTGGTCCCAGCTTTTGTGGGTGAACTCTGCCATCTGGTTGGCCATGGGTCTGGGGTAGATCCCTCTTCTGCTCTTTCGGGCTGTCTGTTTATCAGAGGTGAAACCGGCCATCTAGATATCTATTGGGGCGACCCCTGTGGTCTGGCTGGCTTGTTCTTGTATCTGGAGCTGCCCTCGCCGTCTGGTTGGCTGTCTCTCTGTCCTGGGCAAGCCTCCCTGCCACCACCATTTGGTTGTCCATCTGTCCAGTCCCACCTGGCAGCCCCTTGCTGTCTGGCTGGCTGTCCAGGGTGACCTCTGCTGTCTGGCCGCCCATCCGTGCCCCTCACAGACTTTAACACTGAGCAGTCCCTCTGTTGGGTGACACCAGCTGGCCTCCACTGTCTGAATGGCTAGCTGACTCCTAGGGGACCCTGTTTGATTCTCTCTGGCCGACTCTTACAGCTTGGTTCCTGGCTAGCGCTGGCTCCTCTCTTCCGTGTGAATTCTTCTGTCTGTCTGGCCATCTCCTAGTCTGCCCATAACTACCCCTGAGTGTCTGGCCCAACGCCTCTGGAAAGGGGTGGCAGGAGAGTAGAGGGGAGAATAGAGCTGAAGGATGAGGTTTGAACCCTACTTCCCCTCTCAGCTGGAAGGAGGACCCTGGGGTACCTTACTTCAGGATTCCTTTCAGGGTGCTAGAACACAGGGGCCCGCCTCCCAACTACAGCCTGCAAATTGAGGGCCCTCCTTTGGAGCCTGGGAAGGGGCTTCTTGCGGGATCAGGCCTCAGTGGCTAGCGCTGGGATGTAGCCTTCTCTGGACAGCCCTGAGAAGCCGCGGTGTGCCCATCTGTCCAGTGGGCAAACTCCACTCTTTGGGCTGTTTCCAGGATTCAGGAAGCAAATGAATGAGAACAGCCCGTGCAGCCACCTCGCCCTCCCACCAATCCCTCTTGCCTTTCTCGTCTCCCAGATGGGCAGCCACTTCTCCATTCCAGGAACTACTCATTTGTGGTGGTGTGGCTGCCAAATGGTAACATCCTCCTCCTGTCATTATTGTCATTGTTATTGTTGTTATCAGTGTCAAGGGATAATGTTCTTTCTTGATTCAACATCTTGAATCCCAAGTAAGGAGTGGGGTGGAGGCTGTGTTACCATCCCCACCTTAGCTGAGCTGGGAGGCTCAGAAGGGACTGTGTTCACCCAAGGCCACCAGGCTGGCATAAGGCCTTGTGTCTGCCATCCCAGAACCTTGGGGCTTTGCTCCAAGCAGCACAAATCTCATCTTTTGCTACCTTGTCTCTGGCGCATTGCCTTCTGTCTACCGTGGTGGAAAGGTGTGGACTCGCAGCCAGCTGGGCCTGGCCTGATCCCAGGCTGGACTGTGGTGTGGGCCCCTTTGAGTGACCATCTTCCTGCCTGCCCAGGCTTCTGCTGTGGGTGGGTGGGGGGCGGTGTTTGCAAAGCTCTGTCTCTTTCACTTGCCTTGTGACCTTGCACAGGTTGTCTTGGCCTCTCTAAGTGTTGATTGACTCTCCTAAACAAGTTTTTTGTTTTTTTTTTTTTTTTGAGACGGAGTCTCGCTCTGTCGCCCAGGCTGGAGTGCAGTGGCGCGATCTCTGTTCACTGCAAGCTCCGCCTCCCGGGTTCACGCCATTCTCCTGTCTCAGCCTCCAGAGTAGCTGGGACTACAGGTGCCCGCCACCGCGCCCGGCTAATTTTTTGTATTTGTAGTAGAGACGGGGTTTCACCGTGGTCTCGATCTCCTGACCTTGTGATCCACCCGCCTCGGCCTCCCAAAGTGCTAGGATTACAGGCGTGAGCCACCGCGCCTGGCCCAAGTTTTTTTTTTTTCGAGACAGAGTCTCCCTCTGTCATCCAGTCTGGAATGCAGTGGCGTGATCTTGGCTCACTGCAACCTCTGCCTCCTGGGTTCAGGCGATTCTTCTGCCTCAGCCTCCCGAGTAGCTGGGATTACAGGCGTCCACCACCACGCCCAACTAATTTTTGTATTTTTAGTAGGGACGGGGTTTCACCATGTTGGCCAGGCTGGTCTCGAACTCCTTACCTCAAGTGATCCTCCTGCCTTGGCCTCCCAGAGTGCTGGGATTACAGGCGTGAGCCACCAAGCCTGGCCCCAGGAGTTCCAAGACCAGCCTGGGTAACATGACAAGATGCCATTCTACAAAAAATAAAAAAATTAGCCAGGTAGGGCAGTAGTCCCACACCTGTAGTCCCAGCAACTCAGGAGGCTGGCCCTGGGAGGACTGCTTGAGCCCAGGATGTCCAGACTGCAGTGAGCCGTGATCGCACCATTACCCTTCAGCCTGGGTGACAGAACCAGATCCGGTTTCAAAAAAAGAAAAGAAAAAGTGCTTACCTAACGCAGCGCCTGGCACATAGTAGGTCTACATGGATGGGGCTATTGTTGTTTATCTGGCTGGGTCCTTTGCTATCAGGGACAAAAGCTAACCAAAATGAAAGTGCTTTCACGTTACACACTTAAGCCTTATGAGGGCAGCATTGCTGTAATCCCCATTTTACAGAGCGGGAAACTGAGGCTCAGATAGCTGAGCAGAACACTCTTACTGGAGGCCGTAAAGTGAGGAGTTAGGTGCTCTGGGTTGGGAACCTGGGTCTATCTCCCGTCCTTACCTCTCCTCAGTCCCTCTACCCCTTGCCTTTCTCTGCTGTCTACCGTGGTGTCTGGCAGCTGCCAGCCAGTATGGAGCTGGCTCCTGTGGCAACCTCCTAGAATCCTGCAATGCAGGAGTTGCTCATTATATATATATTTTTACAACGAGTCTCACTCTGTTCCCCAGGCTGGAGTGCAGTGGCGCTATCTCAGCTCACTGCAACCTCCACCTCCCGGGTTCAAGCGATTCTCATACCTCAGCCTCCCGAGTAGCTGGGATTACGGGTGTGCGTTACCACACCTGGCCAATTTTTGTATTTTTAGCAGAGATGGGGTTTCACCATGTTGGCCAGGCTGGTCTTGAACTCCTGACCTCAGGTGATCCACCCACCTCAGCCACCCAAAGTGCTGGCATTATAGGTGTGAACCACCATGGCTGGCCTCGTTAAGAGTATTAATTCAGTACCTGAAAACCAAAGTTGTAAAAAGGCCTCTCTTTGGGTATGAGGGGCTCAAACAAGGCTTACTTTTGTTTTGGCGGGGGGTAAGAGATAGGGTCTCTCTTTGTTGCCGAGGTTGGAGTGGAGGGATGCAGTCCTAGCTCATTGCAGCCTCGAACTCCAGGGCTCAAGCAATCATCCTGCCTCTGCCTCTAAAAACACTAGGATTACAGGTGTGAACCATTGAGCCGAGCCTGGATTTTCTGAGGATGTGGTCCGAATGGGAACAGCCCAGTTAGTTCAGCCCTATAGCTGGAGGTCCAGATCACTGGCTCTGGGGGCCAAGGCCTGCCTGCTGGGTCTTTTGTTTTACCTGCGTAGCTTTTGTTTTTAATAAGATTTTCCAATGTTAGATTTCTAGTCAATATCCAGATTTCTTGTAGTGCTAAGACACTCAGATCTATAGAGTTTTGAGTTGTCGTGCACAGGCTGTGGGCCTAAGGCCTGGTTCCACCACGTCTGGCTGTGCGACTCTCCTACGTGGCTTTGGCGTTCTGGGCCTCAGATTCCTTTTCTGTAAGCTGAGGGTGGTAACTGGTACCCTGGGGCCTAGATGGGTGATGTGTGCCGAGTGCATGTGTCTTATACTCATGGTTGCTGTTGTTGTAATCAGTGTCACCTGGCCTTGCTGAGCCTTTGTCCCTCGTGGCACTAATGGCTTTGATTTCAGAAGCAGCAGTCACTGTCCCATCAGACTAAGAGTGGCCACTCCAGCTGCCACAGTCCCCACTACTCCCTAGCACTCACCCAGGCCTAGATCATATTTGCTTGGAGCCTCCTGGCCCTGGAACCTTTGAGTTTGAGACCCCTGTCTTGTCTGCCCTGCACCAGCAGATAGAACTTTGGCCCTAAGGAGAAAGGAGGGCATCACTCCCTCTTGACCCTTGCCATTTAGCCTCAGGGGCTGGCCAGAGGGAAGGCCTTAGGCATTCCCTCACCCTAGCCTCCCGAGTAGCTGGGACTACAGTCGCGAGCCACCACACCTGAGCCACAGAAGGGCAAGAAGAGGCCGAGGCCTCCAGCTCCCATTGCATAGTATGAGACTGGTCCTGTGAGGGAGGTTTACCTCTGCCAGCCTCAGTTTCCTCAGCTAGGAAATGGGCCTGTTGACAGATCTGATTGATCTGTTTCAACTCATAGGGCAGGTAAAGTCACCTAGTGCCAGTCATTGCATACCTGTGAGACCTTGGGCAGGGGACTCAATCCCTCCACTTTATTTTTATTTTTTGAGATAGGGTCTTACGCTGTTGCCCAGGCTAGAGTGCAGTGGCACGATCTCTGCTCACTGCAGCCTTGACCTCCTGGGCTCAAGCGATTCTCTACCTCTCAGCCTCCTAAGTAGCTGGGACTACAGGCACGTGCCACGCTTGGCTAATTTTTCTTTTTCTTTTTTTTTTTTTGAGACGGAGTCTCGCTCTGTCGCCCAGGCTGGAGTGCAGTGGCGCGATCTCGGCTCACTGCAAGCTCCGCCTCCCGGGTTCACACCATTCTCCTGCCTCAGCCTCTCTGAGTAGCTGGGACTACAGGCGCCCGCCACCACGCCCGGCTAATTTTTTGTATTTTTAGTAGAGACGGGGTTTCACCGTGGTCTCGATCTCCTGACCTCGTGATCCGCCCGCCTTGGCCTCCCAAAGTGCTGGGATTACAAGCGTGAGCCACCGCGCCCAGCCTCGCTTGGCTAATTTTTCATTTTTTGTAGATACAGGGCCTTGCTGTGTTGCCCAGGCTGGTCTCGACCTCCTGGCCTCAAATGATCCTCCTGCATCAGTCTCCCAAGGTGCTGGCATTACAGGTGTGAACCACTGCGCCCAGCCTCCTCTTCGTTAAAATACAAGTTACAATAGCACTTCTTTCCCTTTCTTTCTTTTTTTTTTTTTTGAGACGGAGTCTGGCTCTGTCACCCAGGCTGGAGTGCAGTGGTGCGATCTCGGCTCACTGCAATCTCGCCTCCTGAGTTCAAGCAATTCTACAGTCGCAAGCCACCACAGCCAGCTAATTTTTTTTTTTTTGAGTCGGAGTTTCATTCTTGTTGCCCAGGCTGGACTGCAATGGCACGATCTTGGCTCACCGCAACCTCCCCTCCCGGTTTCAAGCCATTCTCCTGCCTCAGCCTCCTGAGTAGCTAGGATTACAGGCATGCACCACCACGCCCAGCTAATTTTTGTATTTTTAGTAGAGGCGGAGTTTTCCCGTGTTGGTCAGGCTGGTCTCGAACTCCCGACCTCAGGTGATCTGCCAGCCTTGGCCTCCCAAAGTGCTGGGCTTACAGGCGTGAGCCACTGCGCCCGGCTAATTTTTCTATTTTTAATGGAGACGGGGTTTCGCCATGTTGGCCAGGCTGGTCCCAAACTCCTGACCTCAAGTGATCTTCCTGCCTTGGCCTCCCAAGGTGCTGGGATTACAGGCATAAGCCACCGTGCCCAGCCCCCTCTTCTTTAAAACAGGAGTTATAATAGCACTTCTTTCCCTTTCTTGAATAGGGATTAAGTGAGACAGTTTGGAGTGCTTGGCATAGAAGTGCTTAAAACATTAGGTGTTGTTTGTTCATTAAAAAATGTTTCCTGAGTACTTTTACTGTGTGCCTGGGGACATGGCCCTGAGCAAGTTACCAGAACTCCTGCTCTGGAGGAGCTGGCCTTTCAGCAGGAAGCAAATAAAGGAGAAACGTGGGCCACTCGGTGGCTCAGGCCCACAATCTCAGCTCTTTGGGATCCAGGCAGGAGGATCACTTGAGCCCAGAAGTTGGAGACCAGCCTGGGCAACATAGTGAGACCCCGTCTCTACAAAAAATAAAAAACATTAGCTGGGCATGGTGACACCTGTAGTCCCAGCTACTCAGGAGGCTGAGGCCAGAGGATGGCTTGAGCCTGGGATTTCAAGGCTGCAGTGAGCTCTGATAACGCTACTGCCTTCCAGCCTGGGCGGAAGAACGAGACCTCAAAAAAAAAAAAAAAGGAGAAACATGGTTGAAGGTGATAAATATGATGGAAAAAAGGATCAAGGAGCAGGATGAGGGAGAGATCACAGTTGGAGGGGGTACATTTTATTTTATTTTATTATTATTACTATTTTTTGAGACGGAGTCTCACCCTGTCTTCCAGGCTGGAGTGCAGTGGCGTAATCTCGGCTCACTGCAAGCTCTGCCTCCTGGGTTCACGCCATTCTCCTGCCTCAGCCTCCCCAGTAGCTGGGACTACAGGCGCCCGCCACCATGCCCGGCTAATTTTTTGTATTTTTAGTAGAGACGGGGTTTCACCGTGTTAGCCAGGATGGTCTCGATCTCCTGACCTCGTGATCCGCCCGCCTGGGCTTCCCAAAGTGCTGGGATTACAAGCGTGAGCCACCGCGCCCAGCCAGAGGGGGTACATTTTAAATAGGGAAATTGGTGACGTTTGAGCAGAGCCTTGAAGAAGGTGAGGAAGGAACCCTTGGAGACAGGAAGAGAATCCAGTGCAAAGGTCCTGATGTGGGAGGATGCCCGGAGGCCAGTTTAGCAGGCAGTGGAGGGAGATCAGATCTGGGAGATATCAGGGTGAGACCAGGCCTCCAGGAACATTGTGGGCAGGGAGGCTGTCTGAGCAGAGGGAAGTCAAGCTGGTGGCGCTGCTGCTGTCCCTCTGGACCTGGCCAAGCTTAGGGCTCTCTACTTTGATTTCCAGCTTTAACTCAATTTTCTCAGTGAGCAGACTCCAAAGGCATGTAGGCTCCCCGTGCCATTTTTCTTTTAATAAGAAGCAGCTGTGCCGGGGATGCTGACGTTTCCAGCTGCGTTTTTATTTGGCTTTTGGTGATGTGTCCCTCCAGGGATATGTGGATGAGCCGCGGGGGCACTGCCTGTGCCTCAGTGGGTGCCACACCAGTGCACATCGGATGCCCGTTGGCCCCTGTCCCTGACAGATGGAGGGGCATGTGATGTGTTCCTTGGGCTGGTTTGTCCCTTTAACGGATCTTATTAGTTTAGAGCCACTTGGAAATGACATCTTCTGTTTCCAGTGACTTTCCTTTTTTTTTTTTTTTTTGAGATGGAGTCTCGCTCTGTCTCCCAGGCTGGAGTGCAGTGGCGCAATCTTGGCTTGCTGCAAGCTCCGCCTCCTGGGTTCACGCCATTCTCCTGCCTCAGCCTCTCCGAGTAGCTGGGACTACAGGCGCCCGCCACCACACCTGGCTAGTTTTTTGTATTTTTAGTAGAGACGGTGTTTCACCGTGGTCTTGATCTCCTGACCTTGTAATCCACCCGCCTCGGCCTCCCAAAGTGCTGGGATTACAAGCGTGAGCCACCGTGCCCGGCCTGTGACTTTCTTTTTGGGCAAAGACAAATTGCATCTTGAAAAGGCCATACATGGCCGGGCGCAGTGACTCACACCTGTAATCCCAGCATTTTGGGAGGCCAAGGCAGGCAGATCACAAGGTTGGGAGTTTGAGACCAGCCTGGCCAACATAGTGAATCCCCCATCTCTACTAAAAATATAAAAATTAGCCAGGTGTGGTGGCGCATGCCTTTAGTCCCAGCTATTTGGGAGGCTGAAGCAGGAGAATCACTTGAATCCAGGAGGTGGAGCTTGCAGTAAGCGGAGATCACGCCATTGCACTCCGGCCTGGGGGACAGAGTGAGATTCCATCTCAAAAAAAAAGAAAAAAGGAAAAAGGAAAGGCCGTGCAAGACTTGGTCAGGGTGGTCTGCAGTGCTGGGCCTGCTGGAATTGGTACAGTCCAGAGGCATCTGAATATGGAAGGCTTGGTGCTGCCACACACCAAAAGAGTGACCTCACTTCTCTGGGCCTCGGTTTCCTCATCTGGAAAATGGGAACATGGTGGTCTATGCCTCCTGGGAATGGACTGAGAATCACATAGCAAATCGTTGTGAAACAGGCAGCATCTGTGATCTCGTTGGTTGGCTCTTGTCTCCTTTTATCTGGGATCAGGACTCTGATGACAGTTGTAGGTTTCTTTTCTCTTGCTCTGTCCCCCAGACTGGAGTACAGTGGCATAATCATGGCTCACTGCAGCCTCCAACTCCTGGGTTCAGGTGATCCTCTCACCTGAGTCTCCTGAGTAGCTGGGACTATAAGCATGAGTCACCACACCCGGGTAATTACAAAAAAAAAATTTTTTTGGCAGGGCACGGTGGCTTACACTTGTATTCACAGCACTTTGGGAGGCCGAGGTGGGCGGATTACAGGGTCAAGAGATTGAGACCATCCTGGCCAACATGGTAAAACCCTGTCTCTACTAAAAATCCAAAAATTAGCTGGGCGTGGTGACACTCACCTGTAGTCCCAGCTGCTCGGGAGGCTGAGGCAGGAGAATCACTTGAACCTGGGAGGCGGAGGTTGCAGTGAGCCGAGATTGCACCACTGCACTCCAGCCTGGTGACAGAGCGAGACTCTGTCTCAAAAAAAAAAAAAAAAAAAAAAAAAAAAAGTTTTTTTTTTTTTTTTTGTAGAGACAGGGTCCTACTTTGTTGCTCAATCTGGTGTCAAACTCCTGGGCCCAAGTGATCCTCGTGCCTTGGCCTCCCAAAGTGGCAGGATTACCAGTGTGAGCCACCGAACCCAGCCCTAGTTTCTTTTTCCTTAAAGAGAAGGAACTCATCATTACTCTGTTGATATAAATGGAGCGCCTATCAGTGCAGGCAATGTTCTAGCTCTGGGGATACAGCCAGGACCAGGACACACAGGCACGCCCTGTTCTCCAGATCCTGAAATATTGACCAGAGGTTGTTCCTGGTTCCTTTGTAAGTGGAAATCATGGCAGCAAACAAGTAATTGGCCATGAGAGTTATTTACACCCATTTTGTGTATGGTGATGAGAAATGGGAGAAAAAATGCCCAGCAGCGGATCACCAGAGGTCAGGAGTTCGAGACCAGCCTGGCCAACATGGTGAACCCTCATCTCTACTAAAAATACAAAAATTAGCCAGGCATGGTGGCAGGCACCTGTAATCCCAGCTATTTGGGAGGCTGAGGGGGAGAATCGCTTGAACCTGGGGGATGGAGGTTGCAGTGAGCCGAGATCGCGCCGCTGCACTCCAGCCTGGGCAACAGAGCGAGACTCTGTCTTAAAAAAAAAAAAAAAAAAAGAAAAAAAACCCAGTGATAGGGGATTTGGCCAGATAAGCATGTCCAGACAACCGACTATCAACTCGCAACTCAGAGGGATCTGGAAGAATCTTTAATGACCCAGAAAGCTGCACAAGACCTGTTAGGTACCAGATGAAATGGGCTGTGGGATCCTGTCTTGTTTAAAACGATTGTATTTGCTCAGTGAAAAGACCAGAAAGACGTATTCTGCCCTAACCCCACATGTGAATTGTCTCCCCATGTGATTCTTGGTTTGTTTTTGCTGGTTTGGGGATTAGGTTTATAATCAGGAAGACAGATTTCTCCAAAGCTTCGCTCTAGGCTGTCCAAGTGCTTTTTCAGAGTTACTTATTGACGGATAACGGCCCTTGATAGGTTCATAACATTGAAATCCCCTGGTAATAGCCTGGATTGTTTCTGGATGAGGGCGGAAGATGGCCTTGGGGACAGTACTAGATTTAGAGAGGAGGTTTTCTTTTCTTTCTTTTTTTTTTGAGATGGGGTCTCACTGTGTTGCCCAGGCTGAAATGCAGTGGCGTGATCACAGCTTACAGCAACCTCAACTTCCTGGACTCAAGGGATCTTCCCACTTCAGCCTCCCAAGTAGCTGGGACCACAGATGTGCGCCACCATCCCCAGCTAATTTTAAGAAATTTTTTGTAGAGGTGGGGTCTCATTATTTTTTGCCCAGGCTAGTCTCAAACCCCTGGGCTCAAGTGATTCTCCTGCCTTGGCTTCCCAAAGTGCTGGGATTATAGGCGTGAGCCACGGCACCCGGCCTAGGTTAGATTTAGAGTTTTCAGAGTTGGCTTAGGAGGTAGAGGCTGGCCTTTGAATGGAACCCTGTCTCGCTGTCGCTCTCAGCATTTATATTTGGCTCAGAGCCACATCTGCCAAACTTCTGCCCGATTTGAATGAAAATGCTGAAATTATAGGCTCCTCGGCTGCTGAAAAAAAGTGAGAACATCATGTAAACCGTAATTTACTGGGGTTGCCAACTACAAGCTGTAATTAAGCCCTTATTGTGTTAAAGCTTTGGAAAAATCCAAGCCAATAATGAGATATTTATAGGGCATTAGCTACAATCTGAATAAAGGGAAAATGTGGCCCTGCGTCTGAAGCAGGACTGCAAAGAGAGGAAAGACGCCTGCTTCCGGGTGCGTTTTGGGTTTCTGTGAATATTGGTAACTAGGTCCTTGCTGGGTGGTGGGAAATTTTCCCCTGTGGCGTCACCCGTAGCTTGAACCGGGAGCTGGATGAGTTTCAGTTTCATCTGCTGCTGGACATTTATGATGTTAAGAGCCAGTGTTTATGGAGAATCACTGTGTGCCACATGTGCAAAATCTGACCAGTGTTTTCTCTGCCCAGGGGTGGCAGCTGCTGCTCTTAGCATCCCTGCTTTATAGGTAGAGAAACTGAGGCCAGAGAGGGAGACTGGCCTGAAGTCACACAGGGAGGAGGACACAGGAGTTGGAGCTTGAACTGGATGTGGGTCCTCTAGAGCTGAACATCTGGGGGCCTCAGGGGTGGGAAGGTGTGGGCCTGACTCTTGAGAGCAGGGTTGAATGGTGGGCACCATGGCATTTGTATCTGAGGGCTGGGCCGAGATTACAGAGGGAGCGAGCAACGTGTGGCTTTGGGGATGCATCGAGGTTGTTGGCTCTGTGTCCAACCGGCATGTTGTAAGCAGCAACCACTCCACCAGTTGCTGGGCACCCAGCAGGGACTGGGATGGACAGGACAGGTGAACAGTTAAATGAGCAAGAACATTCTGGGGCAGGCACAGGGGCTCACACCTGTAATCCCAGCACTTTGAGAGGCCAAGGTGGGCAGATCACTTGAAGCCAGGAGTTCGAGACCAGCCTGGCCAGCATGACGAACCCCGTCTCTACCAAAAATACAAAAATTAGCTGAGCATGGTGGTAAGTGTCTGTCATCCCAGCTACTTAGCAGGCTAAGGTGGGAGGATCTCCTGAGCCCAGGAATTTGAGGTTGCATTGAGCTATGATTGCACCACTACACTCCAGCATGGGTGACAGCAAGACCCGGTCTCAAAAAAACAAAAAAGGCTGTATGCAGTGGCTCACGCCTGTAATCCCAACACTTTGGGAGGCTGAGGTGGGAGTTCGAGACCAGCCTGGCCAACATGAAGAAACCCCGTCTCTCCTAAAAATACAACAACTTAGCCGAGCATGGTGGCGGGCGCCTGTAATTCCAGCTACTCGGGAGGCTGAGGCAGGACAATTACTTGAACCCGGGAGGCGGAGGTTGCAGTGATCCGAGATCACGCCACTGCCCTCCAGCCTGGGCAACAAGAGCGAAACTCTATCTCAAAAAAAACAAAAACAAAAATATTCTGAAGAGTGAGAAGCGGTTTGCCCTGTACTGCATTGGGAGGGGGAATGGCTACAGGGGGCTGCTTCACATGTGGCTTGTTGGGATGGGTGTCCTGCAGTGGAATAGCCCCGCCAGGACTTGGGGGAACAGCATCAAAGGACAGGGAAATAGCAGGTGCAGAGGCCTCGCACACACCCGGCCCACTGAGTGCCCCCTGCGGACCGGAAAGGACCAGTAGGCACGTGAGAGTTAGGACACTGCCAGTGGAATGCCGACTTTTCTAAATTTGAATTACGCAAGTAGAGCGTGGAGACAGTGTTCTTGGAAAAAGGGAAACCATTACAGATGAGGAAGAGCACACTGCCCAGCCCGTCCCTTCCTCCAGCTCCACCTGGGAGCACCACTGCCACTTCAGGGTATACCTAGCCAGACCCCTCTGGTGTTTCTGTACTTAGGTACATGCTGGTACCTATAGAGAATACGTGGCACCATTACGGGTGGTTATTTATTTATTTTTTTGAAACAGGTCTCACTCTGTCACCCAGGCTGGAGTGCAGTGGCACAGTCATGGCTCACTGCAGCCTCGACATCGTGTGCTCAAGCCATCCTCCTACCTCAGCCTCCTGAGTACCTGGGACAACAACCACATGCCACCACGCCCAACTAATGTTTATGATCTTTTGTACAGATGGGGTTTCTCTATGTTGCCAAGGCTGGTCTCAAACTCCTGGGCTCATGCAGTCCTTTCACTTTGGCCCCTCAAAGTGCTGGGATTCCAGACGTGAGCCACCTCTCCCAGCCATGTGCATATATTTGTTGAACGAAAGTAGCTAAAGGCCGGAAGTGGTGACTCACGCCTGTAATCCCAGCACTATGGGAGGCCGAGGCAACATGGCTTGAGCTCAGGAGTTCAAGACCAGCCCGGGCAACATGGTGAAACCTCGTCTCTACCAAAAATACAAAAATTAGCAGGCGTGGTGGTGCATGCCTGTACTCCCAGCTACTTGGAACCCCGAGGTGTGAGGATCCCTTGAGCTAGGGTAGCAGTGGAAGTTGCAGTGAGCCCACACTGCGCCATTGCACTCCAGCGTGGGTGACAGAGCGAGATCCTGTCTCAAAAAAAAAAAAAAAAAAAAAGTAGCTAAAAACCAGAATTGAGTGAATTTCACTGCACAGTCATGGAGGGGACCAGGCAGAGGACAGCCCTGGGTCTTGGGTTTGGAGACTCACAGCCTGCCTGGGGATGCAGGGACCCTGAAGCAAGGACATCTTCCTGTGGGGGAAGTGGATATTTGCTCCGTCTATACAAAGAGTAATAACAGTAATAGGCTGAGACCCTGAGGCTGGGCAGCATGGGTGTCTGTCAGCATTGGCTTCGAGGGCTGTAAGATGGGGCTAGCAGCGTCTCCTCCAGGGCGTGAGTGAGGCCCTGTATGGCAACCCGTGGGGTGCCCCCTCTGACTTTTGCTTCCTGCCTGGCTGCTCAGTGGCCCTGGCAGGGGCGGGCGCCACTGCTCTTTCTGTTACAAGAGACCTCCTTTGGATAAATCTGAACCCGCTCCCATGGCAAACCTATGGGGCGGTAGACAAGAGGCCATCAGAGCTGTCCCAGGCCCTGGTGACACCTCCACGCCCAGGCGAAGGAGGAGCAGGCTACTTGGAGCCTGCCCTGTGACACACTTTCGCAGTGATGAGAGCCGTTCAGGGCTGCGATCCTGGCGGGCCAGTCAAGCGGGCAGGAGCAGCCCCAGCCGGGGTGACCCCGCCTGCTGGGTGATACGCCCTGGCACAACCAGGCCAGCCCTGGGGGAAGCCCCCAGGGTGGATCAGGGAGGGACACAGCTGTCCTGGCCATGAGACCTCTGTCTTTTGTACGGATACACAGGGTCCTTCTAGAGGGTCGCAGCCTCCACCCCCGGGAGACCTCCCAGCTGGCCGTGCAGGCAGGATCCTGCAGCCACCAGGACACTGCCTTTCCAGGTTGTTCTTTTCTTTTTTTCTTTTCTTTCTTTCTTTTCTTTTTTCTTTTTTTTTTTTTTTTGAGACAGGGTCTTGCAGTGTCGCCTGGGCTGGAGTGCAATGGCATGATCTCAGCTCACTGCAACCTCCACCTCCTGGGTTCAAGCAATTCTCCTGCCTCAGCCTCCTGAGTAGCTGGGATTACAGGTGTGCACCACCACGCCTGGCTAATTTTTTGTATTTTTAGTAGAGATGGGGTTTTGCCATGTTGGCCAGGCTGGTCTCGAACTCCTGGCCTCAGGTGATCCACCCGCCTCGGCCTCCCAAAGTGCTGGGATTACAGGCGTGAGCCACTGTGCCCGGTCCCCAGGTTGTTCTTTTCTACATCAACATCAGGGGACAGTGATTGAGAGAGGCCACAGTGACTGAGAGAGGCCACAAGCCACTGGCTCAGCTTGAGGAAGGTTTCCTGTGGTTTGGGTTGATGTATCTCTCTGTCTTGCAACACTGAGTTCCCTGTCGTCTGGGCGGAAGCCAGTCAGACGGAAGCCTGGCTTCTGCGGTGCCTGCCCTGGTGGCCTGGACAGGTTGCTGGGAAGCTCAGGTCAGGCTGCTTTCTAAGGTGGGGAGGCCCCACCTGGAATGTGCTCCCAGCACTGGGTGAAAATCGATGCACAGGCTTGAGTTTTTTTTTTTGAGACGGAGTTTCACTCTTGTTGCCCAGGCTGGAGTGCAATGGCGCAATCTCGGCTCACTGCAACCTCTGCCTCCTGGGTTCAAGCGATTCTCCTGCCTCAGCCTCCCGAGTAGCTGGAATTACAGGCGTGCACCATCACACCCGGCTAATTTTTTGTATTTTTAGTAGAGACTGGGTTTCACCATGGCCAGACTGGTCTTGAACTCCTGACCTCAGGTGATCCGCCTGCCTCGGCCTCCCAGAGTGCTGGGATTACAGGCATGAGCCACCACGCCCGGCCTGCACTGGCTTGATTTTTAAACTCTTTTCTGTTAAAGGAGTTATTCAACTGTTTACTCATTGTATAAAAAAAAAAAAAAAAAAAAAAAAAAAAAAAAGCCGGGCGCGGTGGCTCACGCCTGTGATCCCAGCACTTTGGGAGGCCGAGGTGGGTGGATCACAAGGTCAGGAGATCGAGACCATCCTAACATGGTGAAACCCCACCTCTACTAAAAATACAAAGAATAGCTGGGCATGGTGGCGAGCGCCTATAGTCCCAGCTGCTCCGGAGGCTGAAGCAGGAGAATGGCGTGAACCCAGGAGGCGGAGCTTGCAGTGAGCCGAGATCGCGCCACCGCACTCCAGCCTGGGTGACAGAGCGAGACTCCGTCTCAAAAAAAAGGAAAAACAATTCACCCTGTCCGGAAGTGCACAGAGTAAGGCTGAGTGTCCTTTGCATGGGAACAACCTGTAGCAGTCTGTGGCTCTTGCCAGATTTTTTTTTTTTATATATATATTTCTAGGTGTGACTACCCCCGACTCTAGTAACAAACGCTCCCGCTCCACAGTCCAAAGTCTCAACAGAATGTGACTGCCTTGCACCAGATCCCTGCTATATTTAGTGCCTCCAAGGATGTTTGGCTTTTGTTTTCTGTTTTTTTTTTTTTTTTTTTTTTTTTTGAGACAAAGTCTCGCTCTTGTCCCCCAGGCTGGAGTGCAATGGTGCGATCTCGGCTCACTGCAAGCTCCGCCTCCTGGGTTCAAGCAATTCTCCTGCCTCAGCCTCCCGAGTAGCTGGGATTACAGGTGCCCACCACCACCCCTGGCTAATTTTTGTATTTTTAGTAGAGATGGGGTTTCACCATGTTGGCCAGGCTAGTCTTGAACTCCCGACCTCAGGTGATCCACCCGCCTTGGCCTCCCAAAGTGCTGGGATTATCGGTGTGAGCCACCGCGCCTGGGCTGGTTTTTTTTTGGAGGCACGGTCCCACTCTTTCACTCAGGTTGGAGTGCAGTGGCATGATGTCGGCTTACTGCAACCTCCCTCTCTCAGGCTCAAACAAGCCTCCCAACACAGCCTCCCAACTAGCTGGGACCACAGGCGTGAACCACAATGGCCAGCTATTTTTTTGTATTTTCGGTAGAGACAGGGTTTCACCGTGTTGCCCAGGCTGGTCTTGAACTCCTGAGCTCAGGTAGTCGGCCTGCCTCAGCCTCCCAAAGTACTGGGATTATAAGCAGGAGCCACAATGCCCTGCTTAGAAATAAATTTAGATTTAGAGAAAATAAATAAGCTTTAAATTTACAGAAAGTACAAGGATAATACAGAGAGCTCCTTACATCCTTCACCAGTGTCCTCCAATTTTACATTTCTTACAACCAAGAAATTAATCTAGCTACTCAGGAGGCTGAGGCGGGAGGATTGCTTGAGTCCAGGGGTCAAAGCCCAGCTTGGGCAACATAACCCTCTTCCCTAAAAATAAATGAATGAGGCCGGACATGGTGGCTCACACCTGTCATCCCAGCACTTTGGGAGGCAGAGGCAGGTGGATCACCTGAGGTCAGGAGTTCAAGACCAGCCTGGCCAACATAGCAAAACCCCATCTCTACTAAAAATACAAAAAATTAGCCAGGTGTGGGGACGTGTGCCTGTAGTCCCAGCTATTTGGGAGGCTGAGGCAGGAGAATTGCTTAAACCTGGGAGGCGGAGGCTGCAGTGAGCCGAGATCGCACCACTGTACTTCAGCCTGGACAACAAAAGGAGACTCCATCTCAAAAATTAAAAAAAAAAAATGAATGAATGAAATTAACCTTGGTATACTACTATTAAGTGAGGCCTGGTGGGATGTGGTGGCTCACACTGTAATCCCAGCACTTTGGGAGGCCAAGGTGGGCGGATCACTTGAGGCCAGGAGTTTGAGACCAGCCTAGCCAACATATCAAAACCCCGTCTCTACAAAAAATTGTCTGAGTGTGGTGGTATACCTGTAGTCCCAGCCACTCGGGAGGCTGAAGTAGGAAAATTGCTTGAACCTGAGAGGCCGAGGTTGCAGTGAGCCGAGATCAAGCCACTGCACTCCAGCTTGGGCGACAGAGCGGGACACTGTCTCAAAAAAAGAAAAAAAAGCGAGGACCAGGTATAGTGGCTCACACCTGTAATCCCAGCACTTTGGGAGGCTAGATTGCTTGAGCCCAGGAGTTTTAGACCAGCCTGGGCAATATAGTGAGACCTCATGTGTTAAAAAAAAAAAAAAAAAAAATTAGCTTGGCCTGGTGGTGCTCACCTGGAGTCCCAGCTCCTCTGGAGGCTGAGACAGGAGGATCACTTGAGCCCTGGAGGTCGAGGCTGCAGTGAGTGATGATTGCGCCATTGCACACCAGCCCAGGCAACAGAGACAAACCCTGTCTCAAAAAAAAACAAAACTCAAAGCCAGAATATATAGATTTCTTCAATTTTTCCCATGTGAGACTAATTTAAAATTTTTTTTTTTTTTTTTCTTTATCGAGGTGGGGGTCTTTCTCTCTGGAAGTATACATACTGAGAAATTTTATTTTTCAAACAAAATCACTCCTTTTCCTGTCTTAGGACCGGACATTGCCTTTAGTTGTCAGATCTCCTTAAGCCTTTTTATGGTCTGGGAAGCAACTCAGCCCTTCCTTGTTTTTTATAACCTTGGGAAGTCATGGAATGTCCCTCAATTAGGGCATATCTGGTATTTCCTCATGGTGAGCCTGGGGTTGTGAGTTTTGGGGAAGAAGGCCATTGGTGAGGTGCCCCTCTCTTCTGTGAATCTTTTTTTTGTTTGTTTGTTTTGTTTTTTGAGATGGAGTCTTACTCTGTTGCCCAGGCTGGAGTGCAGTGGCGCGATCTCGGCTCACTGCAAGCTCTGCCTCCTGGGTTCACGCCATTCTCCTGCCTCAGCCTCCCGAGTAGCTGGGATTACAGGCCACCACCGTGCCGAGCTAATTTTTGTATTTTTAGTAGAGACGGGGTTTCACCATGTTAGCCAGGATGGTCTCGATCTCCTGACCTCATAATCTGCCCGCCTTGGCCTCCCAAAGTGCTGGGATTACAGGCATGAGCCACCACGCCCGGCCTTCTTCTATGAATCTTATCGGGAGTATATGATACCAACCAGACTGATAAATTATTGACAGTGATAACTGGTGATGCTGACCTTGATCTCTTGGCTGAGGTAGGCTTGCTAGGTTTCCCCACTGGACAGTTACTAGTTTGCTTCTTTTCATACTCTGTCCTTTGGGATCATGGAAAATTTTATTTTATTTTATTTTTTTGGAGATAGAGTCTCCCTCTGTCATCTAGGCTGGAGTGCAGTGGTGTGATCTTGGCTCACTGTGACCTCCGCCTCCCAGGTTCAAGCGATTCTGCTGCCTCAGCCTCCTGAGCAGCTGAGACTACAGGCGCCCACCACCACGCCCGGCTAATTTTTTTTTTTTCAAGAGATGGGGTCTCGCTGTGTTGTTCAGGCTAGTCTCAAACTCCTAGGCTCATGTAATAATCCTCTTGCCTCTGGCTCCCAGAGTGCTGGGATTACAGGCATGAACCACTGTGCCCGGCCTTTTCTATTGAAAAGACCATCCTTTCTCCCTAAAGTTGCTTTTGTCTGGAATTAGTTTGCCATATTTGTGTGGGTCCATCCTGAACTGTCTGTTCTGTGACATTGACGTATGGCTCTGTCCTTTCGCTAAAACCACATTTCTTTCTTCTCTTTTTAAATAGAGATGGGGGCTGGGCACAGTGGCTCACGCCTGTAATCCTAACGCTTTGGGAGGTGGAGGCAGGTGGATCACTTGAGGTCAGGAGTTTGAAACCAGCCTGGCCAACATGGTGAAACTCTGTCTCTACTAAAAATACAAAAAAATTAGCCGGGCGTGGTGGCAGGTGCCTATAATCCCAGCTACTTGGGAGGCTAAGGCAGGAGAATCACTTGAACCCGGGAGGTGGAGGTTGCAGTGAGCCAAGATCGTGCCATTTCAGTCCAGCCTGGGCGACAGAGTGAGACTCTGTCTCAAAAAACAAAACAAAAAAAAAAAAAAAGAAAAAAAAATAGAGATGGGGTCTCACAATGTTGCCTAGGCTGGTTTCAAACTCCTGGGCTGGTGATGCTCCTGCCTCAGCCTTCCACAGTGCTGGCATTACGGGCATGAGCCACCACACCCACTCATTTCTTTATTGCTGTAGCTTTATAGTAAGACTTGAAATCAGGCCATGTGAGTCCTCTTTGTTCTTGTTTCTCAAAATTGTTTTGTCTAGTCTAGTTCCTTTGCCTCCACATATATATTTTAGAGTCAGCTTGTTGATTTCATAGAAAAGATCATTGTGTATTAGTACGTGGAAAGCCGCAGTATTAGTTTTTTTTTTTTTTTTTTTTTTTAAGACAAAGTCTCTGGCACCCAGGCTGGTGTCCAAGTGGTGCTGGGATTACAGGCATGAACCACTGTGCCCAGCTGGTACTAGTTTTTATAACTGTATTATTCCATCCACTGTCACTACTCCCCCAGGGCCAGTATAGTTTCTGCCTCCTCAGTCTTGCATCTTTAACCCTGTCCTCACCCCGAGGCTGTTCTCCCTTCAGTGGACAGAGGGAGCCTGTTAAGAATATCCTTCCTAGTTGGGTGCCGTGGCTTATGCTGTAATCCCAGCACCTTGGGAGGCCGAGGTGGAAGGATCTCTTGAGCCCAGGAGTACGAGACCAGCCTGGGCAACATAGCGAGATCCCCGTCTCTACAAAACATTTAAAAATTAGCCAGGCATGGCGGTGCATACTTACAGTCTCAGCTACTCAGGAGGCTGAGGTGGGAGGATTGCCTGAGCCTAGAAATTTGAGGCTGGAATGAGCTGTGATCCTGTCACCGCACTCCAGCCAGGGAGACAGAGGGAGACCCTATATCCTTCCTCTACTTGGAATCCTCCCTGGCCCTCAGTTCCCTCAGGGTAAAAATGAAGTCCTCCCTGAGGCTCCATGATGTTCTCAAGCAGGTGAGGCACTGTCCCACCTCATGGCTTTTTCACATGCTGCTTCCACTGCCTGCACTGCCCTTCCCCCCAGATAATCCTGTGGCTCATTTCGTCAGCGCTCTAAGGCTTCTGCTTAAAAGCCTCCTTCTCAAAAGGCTCTCCCCTGGCCACTCTGCTCAAACACCCCACCCTGTTCTCTCTGTCCCCTTCCCCTGCTTAATTTTTCTTGGAACCACTTGTCATTCCTGTCATTGTTCCACCTATGTGTTTGGTTTCTTGTTTTCTTTTTTTGGGCCGGAGTCTTGCTCTGACTCCCAGGCTGGAGTGGAGTGGCGATCTTGGCTCACTGAAACCTCTGCTTCCCCGATTCAAGCGATTCTCCTGCCTCAGCCTCCCAAGTAGCTGGGATTACAGGCACACGTCAACATGCCATTATATTTTTGTATTTTTAGTAGAGACGAGGTTTCACTATGTTGGCCAGGCTGATCTTGAACTCCTGACTTCAGGTGATCTACCAGCCTTGGCCTCCCAAAGTGCTGAGATTACAGGCATGAGCCACCGCACCTGGCCTGTTTGTTTGATTTCTCATTCTGTCGCCCCCCACTAGAAGGGGAGTGCCCAATGGTAGGGCCATGCCCCTGGCTGTAGCCCAGTCCCTTGCACAGTGCCTGGCATGGGATAGGTGATTGGGGCACCCATCTCCCTCTCGGGATGCACTCATTAATGTACTTGTCAATCACTGAGCAGGACCCACTCAGCAATGTCTGCTGCGCCTGCCCTGTGCCAGGCTCTGACCTGAACTGCCACCCATCTGGAGTCAAACAGGCCCGGTTGCCACCGAGAGGAGTTAGGCCTGGCAGAGGACACAAGCATTAGTCTCACACAACAGAAGGAAGTAGGCCGGGCGCGGTGGCTCATGCCTGTAATCCCAGCACTTTGGAAGGCCGAGGTGGGCAGATCACCTGAGGTTGGGAGGTGGAAGTTGCAGTGAACCAAGATCACGCCACTGTACTCCAGCTTGGGTGACAGAGTGAGACTCCATCTCAAAAATAAATAAATAAATAAATAAAAAGGAAGTGGAGACTTTCATTAAGATCAGTATCAAAGGGCACGAGGTGGCAGGGCATGGTGGCTCATGCCCATAGACCTGGCACTTTGGGAGGCTGAGGTGGGAGGATTGCTTGAGCCCAGGAGTTTGATACTAGCCTGGGCAATATAGTGAGACCTCATGTCGACAAAAACAGACAAAACAAGAAAAAACGGGAGGCAGGGCTGCAGGAGGGCGGGATGAGGACTGGACACAGTTCGAGGCCGGGCCCTTCCTGGGGATCCCAGTGGTTGTTACTCCTTAAGAAGGACCTGGCCTGGTGTGGTGGCTCACGTCTGTGATCCCAGCACTTTGGGATGCTGAGGCGGGTGGATCACCTGAGGTTAGGAGCTCAAGACCATCCTGGCCAACATGGCAAAACCCCATCTCTACTAAAAATACAAAAAAAAGTTAGTTAGCTAGGCGTGGTGGCGGGTGCCTGTAATCCCAGCTACTTGGGAGGCTGAGGCAGGAGAATTGCCTGAACCCGGGAGGCAGAGGGTGCTGTGAGCTGAGATAGCGCCATTGCACTCCAGCCTGGGCAACAGGAGCAAAACTCCATCGCAAAAAAAAAAAAAGGCTGGGCTCAGTGACTCACGCCTGTAATCCCAGCACTTTGGGAGAGTGAGGCGGGCGGATCACGAGGTCAGGAGATTGAGAGCATCCTGGCTAACACGGTGAAACCCCGTCTCTACTAAAAATACAAAAGATTAGCCGGGCATGGTAGCGGGCGCCTGTACTGTAGTCCCAGCTACTCAGGAGGCTGAGGCAGGAGAATGGTGTGAACCCAGGAGGCGGAGCTTTCAGTGAGCCGAGATCGTGCCACTGCACTCCAGCCTGGGTGATAGAGCAAGACTCTGTCTCAAAAAAAAAAAAATAAATAAATAAATAAAAGAAGGACATGTTCCCTTGTTCTTCTATGGGGACATGGGGAGTTGATCCTCTACTGTTTTATTTTCCTGAAATATTTTTATTGAAATGTAATTCACATACCATAATACCTAATCCTTTTGAAATATACTATTCAGTGGATTTTAGTATATTCACAGTTGTGTAACCAGCACCAGTATCTGATTTCATAGCACTTTCATTTCCCCTAAACCCATACCTATGAAGCAGTTCCTCCCTCCCCCAGCTCCTGGAAGCCACTAATGTCCTTTCTGTCTGTGAATTTGCCAATTTTGGATATTTCCTATAAATGGAATCTTACAGTATGTGGCCTTTTGTGTGTGGCTTTGTTTATTTAGCATCATGTTTTCAAGATTCATCCATGCTGGCTGGGCGCAGTGGCTCACGCATGTAATCCCAGCATTTGGGAGGCTGAGGCGGGCAGATCACTTGAGGCCAGGAGTTGGAGACCAGCCTGCCCAACGTGGTGAAACCCCTTCTCTACTAAAAATACAAAAATTAGCTGGGTGTAGTGGCACATGCCTGTAATCCCAGCTACTCTGGGTGGCTGAGGCACGAGAATCTCTTGAACCTGGGAGGCAAGGTTGTAGTGAGCCGAGATCACTCCATTGCACCACTGCACTCCAGCCTGGGCAACAGAGCGAGACTCTCTCTCTCAAAACAAAAAAGAAAAAAAAAAAAGAATTCACCAATGAAGCCACCTGGGCCTGGACTTTTCTTTGTGGGATGTTTTTTGAATACTAATTCAATTTCTTGTACATCTATTGAATTTTTCTGTGTCTTCTTGAGTCAGTTTCAGTAATTTGGGTCTTCCTAGGAATTTGTCCATTTCATCTAGGGTGTATTTAATTTGTTGGAATAGTATTCCCTTATCATCTTTTTTATTTCTGTAAGGTTGGTAGTGATGTCCCCTCTTTATTACTGATTTTTGTAATTTGAGTCTTCTCTCTTTTTCTCTTGGTTAGTCTAGCTAAAGGTTTGTCAGTTTGGTTGATCTATTCAAAGAGCAAATTGTGGTGGTGGTAACTTTCTCTCTGCATTTTTTTAAGTCTCTTTATTTCTTCTCTAATTATTTCCTTCTTTTCTCTTTGGATTTGGTTTACCCTCCTTTTCCGAGGTTCTTGAAGTAGAAGATTATTGAAATCTGAAAGTATTTGAAATCTTTCTTTTTTTTTTTTTTGTTTTTGTTTTTTTTGAGACGGAGTCTCGCTCTGTCGCCCAGGCCGGAGTGCAGTGGCGCGATCTCAGCTCACTTCAAGCTCCGCCTCTGGGGTTCGCGCCATCCTCCCACCTCAGCCTCCTGAGTAGCTGGGACTACAGGCGCCCACCACCATGCCTGGCTAATTTTTGTATTTTTGGTGGAGACGGGGTTTCACCATGTTGGTGAGTCTGGTCTCAAACTCCTGACCTCAGGTGATCCACCTGCCTTGGCCTCTTAAAAGTGTGGGGATTACAGGCGTAAGCCACCGTGCCCAGCCAAAATCTTTCTTCTTTTTAAATACAGTTGCTTACATCTATAAATTTCCCTGTAAAGACTGCTTTAGCTGCATCCTATAAGTTTTGATATGTTGTGTTTTCATTTTCATTTATCTCAGTGTATCTTCTCGTTTCTCTTAGGATTTCTTCTTTGATACATAGGTTATTTAGCAGTATGTTCATTTCTATATATTTGAGAATTTCTCAAAATGTCTTTCTTGTATTCATTTCTAACTTCAGTTCACTGTGGTTGGAGGAACTACTTTGTATGATTTCAATCTCTTTAAAATTGTTGAGTCATGTTTTATGGCTTGGCCTCGAATACGGTCTATCCTGGAGAATGTTCCATGTGCACATGATAAGAATGTGTATTTTACTCTTGGGTGGAGTGTTCTGTACACATCTGTCAGGTCTTATTGGTTTCATATTTTCTATTTCCTTGTTGTCTTTTATTTGGTTGTTCCATCCATTATTACTATTTTTCTTACCTGATACCAATGCTGATATCCGTCCATTATTGAAAGTGGGGTATTGAAGTCTCCAACTTTCTTTCTTTCTTTTTTTTTTGGAGACACGGTCTTGCTCTGTCTCCCAGGCTGGAACATGGTGGCATGATCATAGCTCACTGTAGCTTCTGTCTCCTGGGCTCACATGATCCTCCCACCTCTGCCTCCCGAGTAGCTGGGACCAGAGGTGTGTGCCACACCCGGCTAATTTTTGTGTATTTTCTAGAGGCAGGGTCTCGCTATATTGACCAGGCTGGCCTTGAACTCTTGGGCTCAAGTGATGGTCTCATCTTGGCCTCCCAAAGTGTTGGCATTACAGGCATGAGCCACTGTGCTCAGCCCCAAATTGGCCAATATTTCTTTCGTCCTATGCTTTTTCCCTTCTCCCTCCCTTCCTCTTTACCTTCCTCTTTCCCTCCCTCCCTCCCTCCCTTCCTTCCTTCCTTCTTTTTCTTCTTTTTCCTTTTCTTTTATTTTCTCTTCCCTCTCCCCTTCTTTCTTTTCCTTCTTTCTTTTTTTCCTTCTTTGTTTTTGCTTGACTGCAGCATCATGAGAGAGTCCTGTGCTTTTTTATAGCTGCAAGTATTCCTGGGTCCAGCCTACTCCCACTAACACTGATCACTCTCCCACTTGAATTTTTAGGTTATTTCTAGTTTTTCCCCTCCCGCCAGACTTGGGGGTCCACACGCTTGCATGTCTGCTGTGCTCAGGGCGGATACCCTGCAAGGGAGTGCCATGTTGCATCAGAAGCGGATTTAGAGTGACGTTGCCAGGCCCACCAGGAAAGGCTGTGCCAAGGCTCTTTGCTGGGGTGCCAAGAAGAAAGGTCTGTGCCTGTTGTGGTGCCAGGCATTGACATCCTTCACTCCCACCCCTGTCACCCTCATGAACTAGTCCTGTGGAATAGGGCCTTATGCGTGCTAGACCCTGGGTTTGTCCTGCTGACAACCCCATAGTGTGGGTGCTGTTATCCCCATTTCATAGAGAAACTGAGGGCTGGGGAAGTGGCAGCCCTCATTCAGTTCCTGCCATGAGGCTGTGGCTGAGCTGCCAGGCTGCAGAGTCTTCATCCAATGATCTTGCTCAGTTGTCCCCATGAGGAAGCTGAGCCTGGCCTTCCTGTCTGTGGAGTTCAGGGTTTCCTTTCCTTGTGTGCCCCTGGAAGTGCTGTGTGGTGACCGGGATGGTGCCCGGCAGGTGGGGATTGGACGCCGGTTGGATTGGTGCCTCATTGGTCAGGAGGGCTGCTCTTAGCTGTGTGCCAATAGACTGGATGACTTAATCTCTGTAGCCTCGGTTTCCCCATCTGCAAAACAGGGTTGGCCACAGCCCTGTGAAGGTGGAAGAAGGCCCTGTGTGCCTGGAGCTTTGTGCAGTGCCCTGGAGATGCTAGCTTGTTTTTCTTTCTTTCTTTTCTTTTTTTCTTTTTTGAGACAGAGTCTCCCTCTGTCATGCAGGTTGTGGTATAGTGGCTCAGTCTCCGCTGACTGCAATCTCAACCTCCTGGGCTCAAGTGATCCTCCCACCTTAGCCTCTCAAGTAGCTGAGACCACAGGCGTGTGTCACCATGCCCGACTAATTTTTAGTAGAGACGAGGTTTCATCATGTTGCCCAGGCTGGTCTTGAACTCCTGAGCTCAGGTGTTCCGCCTGCCATGGCCTCCCGAAGTGCTAGGATTACAGTTGTGAGCCACCATGCCCGGCTGTGATGCCAGCTTCTTTTGCTGTGCAGCAAGCATTTGCTGAACACCTGCTGTGTACTACATAGTATGCTGAAGGCAGGGCAGCGAACAAGACAGATGAGATCCCTGTCCTGTGGAGCTGATGGTCTTGCTGGGGGCCCGAGGGGTGGGAAGGAAGCACAGGTGCTCGGGTGAGAAAAAACATCATGCGGCCAGGCATGGTGGCTCACACCTGTAATCCCAGCACTTTGGGAGGCTGAGGCAGGTGGATCATCTGAGGTCATAAGTTCGAGATCAGCCTTGTGAAACCCCGTCTCTACTAAAAATACAAAAATTAGCCGGATGTGGCCGGGTGCGGTGGCTCACGCCTGTAATCCCAGCACTTTGGGAGGCTGAGGTGGGCGGATCACAAGGTCAGGAGATTGAGACTATCCTGGCTAACATGGTGAAACCCCGTCTCTACTAAAAATACAAAGAATTAGCCGGGTGTGGTGGCGGGCACCTGTAGTCCCAGCTACTCGGGAGGCTGAAGCAGGAGGATGGCGTGAACCCAGGAGGTGGAGCTTGCAGTTAGCCGAGATTGCGCCACTGCACTCCAGCCTGGGTGACATAGCGAGACTCTGTCTCAAAAAAAAAAAAAAAAAAATTAGCCAGGTGTGGTGGCGTGCGCCTGCAGTCCCAGCTACTTGGGAGGCTGAGGCAGCAGAATTGCTTGAACCCGGGAGGTGAGGTTGCAGTGAGCCAAGATCACGCCATTTACTCCAGCCAGGGCGACAGAGCAAGATTCTGTTTCCCCAAAAAAAAAAAAAAAAAATACAAAAATTAGCTGGACGTGGTAGCGTACGCCTGCAGTCCCAGCTACTCAGGAGGCTGAGGCAGGAAAATCACTTGAGCCCAGGAGGCGGAGGTTGCAGTGAGCCAAGATCCTGCCACTACACTTCAGCTGGGGTGACAGAGCGAGACTCCGTCTAAAAAAAAAAATCTTTAAAAATCAGGCACACTGTGTGGTCTGACTTGCAGTTTTCCAAGCCTGTGGGGCAGGGATGGGGGCAGGGAGCCTAGGGGGAGGCTTTGCCCTGAGAAGGGAGACTTGGCCTCAGGACATTAGAGCCAAACAGAGGAGGAGGGGATGGGTCTGGATGTTCAAGGCGGGATCTGCCAAGAGATACGCTGTGGGGGTGGGACAGAGACCCCAATAAGTGGGTGGGGCTGTTCCTGTCATGTGTGACATTTTGGACTGGGTCTGCCTGGATAGTTCCATGTGGCCTGGCTCCCCATCACACTAGGAGAGTCTCAGGGGCGGAGGGAACTGGAACGTGTCTGCCTGGAGGTCACTACCTACTCCCCTGGAATGAAGGGGCTCCAGGAGGCTGGCTGTGGAATGCAGACTGTGGGCAGTGCCCAGCTGCCTGCATCTAGTTCACTTGGGCCCTCAGGGTGGTACAGAGCTGGAAATCCATACATGGCTGACCACCCTGTAAGGGCTGCAGACACTGAGTGTTCACTTTGCCCTGGCAACCGGAACTGTCTCCTCCAGTCCTCACCACACCCCGTTTTACAGAGCAGGACACCCGTTGCAAGATGGGAGAGACTTTGCTAACAAGGTCTCATAGCTGGCACGCACCAGGCTGGCTGGGGGACTCAGTGGGGAGCAGTTAGGATGACATCGAGGACACCCCTAGGAGGGCGGAGTTGCAAGCTCCAGGACCCCACATTTGAGCAGTTTCCCCGTCACTCTTGAAAATGCTGCTGGGCCGGCCAGTTTCTTTGGGGTTTCTCAGTACTGAAAGTTACAAGGTCAACACTGGCCTGCAATCACAGTTCTGTAAAAAAGTTATAAAAGCCTGACATTCAAATCACGCTGGAGACTATAAAACAGCAAGTTTTCCATTTGCACACCTCTCATGACCTCAAGCCTGCTGTCCATACACAAGAAATGGGGATGTGCAGAAAAAAAACCCGCAGTGGAGGACATCATCCTCCATGAATAATCGGGTCTGTGCATCGCACTTGACCTTCAGCACTGCAGCCTGCATTGCTCCCCGGACTAGCTCCCAAGATTGATTTAGCCAGCTCCCTGCCAGTGGACATTTAGGTCATTATCGGTTTTCATTCCACAAAGTACTGCCCTCAGGGAGTCGGCTGTCCTTGCCAAACCACTGCACTATATGTTTCTGGGTGCTGGGGAAAGGGCGCTTAAGACCCCTGCCCTCAAGGTGTTGATATTCTAGTTGGGACTGTTAGATAAATAAGCAGTTAGGCTGGGCACGCCTGAAATCCCAGAGCTTTGGGAGGCCGAGGTGGGAGGACCGCCTAGGCAGCATATCACTACAGAAAAACACAAATAAAAAAAGTTAGCTGGGTGTGGTGGCAAGTGCCTGTAGTCCCAGCTACTCAGGAGGCCGAGGTAGGAGGATTGCTTCAGCCCAGGAGTTTGAGGCTGCAGTCAGCTGTGATTGCATCACTGCATTCCAGCCTGGATGACAGAGTGAGATCCTGTCTTTGAAAAAAAGGGTGCAAATAAACCAGAAAAGTACCAGCTAGTGGGCAGTGCTGTGTTTAGAAGGAAAGCAGGGCAACATGAAGGGGAGGTAGGCATCAGTAGGGGACAGACCTCTCTGAGGAGGTGACATCTGAGTTGAGTCCTTGGTGACCGGAGGTAGCCAGGATTGTGGAAATACTTGGAGGAGATGAGATGGTTTTTCCAAGCAGGAGGCCAGCATGTGCAAAGGCCCTGCGACAGCAATGTCTGGCCTCCTTGCTGTTTCTTTTTATTTTATTTTTTGAGACAGAGTCTCACTCTGTGACCTATGCTGGAGTGCAGTGGCATGATCTTGGCTCAGTGCAACCTCTGCCTCCCAGGTTCAAGCGATTCTTGTGCCTCAGCCTCCTGAGTAGCTAGGAGTACAGGCACATGCCACCACACCCCGCTAATTTTTCTGTATTTTTAGTAGAGACAAGGTTTCACCATGTTGCCGAGGCTGGTCTCGAACTCCTGATCTCAGGTGATCTACCCACCTCGGCCTTCCAAAGTGCTGGGATTATAGGTGTGAGCTACCACGCCCTGCCTTTTTGCTGTTTCTTGACCACCAATGTGGCTGGAGGCAGGGAGTGAGGGGGTGGTGGGGGAGGAGGGCACGGAGGTGACAGGGCCATGGGGGACACTTGGGAACCGTCAAATGTTATGAGCAGAGGAGGGTCATGCTCTTACGTTGTATCAAGTTTTCCTTTTTTTTTTTTTTTTTTGAGACAGAGTTTCACTCTTATTGCTGAGGCAGGAGTGCAATGGTGTGATCTTGGTTCACTGTAACCTCTGCCTCCTGGGTTCAAGCGATTCTCCCACCTCAGCCTCCCGAGTAGCTGAGATTACAGGTGCCACCACACCCGGCTAATTTTGTATTTTTAGTAGAGACGGGGTTTTCCATGTTGGTTAGGCTGGTCTCGAACTCCCAATCTCAGGTGATCCACCCGCCTCGGCCTCCCAAAGTGCTGGGATTACAGGCGTGAGCCACCGTGCCTGGCTTTTTTTTTTTTTTTTTTTTGAGACAGAGTCTCACTCTGTCACCCAGGCTGGAGTGCAATGGTGGGATCTCACTATCTCAGCTCACTGTAACCTCTGCCTCCTGGGTTCAAGCGATTCTCCTGCCTCAGCCTCCCGAGTAGCTGGGATTACAGGTGCCCACCACCACGCCTGGCTAATTTTTGTAATTTTAGTAGAGACGGGTTTTCGCCGTGTTGGCCAAGCTGGTCTCAAACTCCTGACCTCAGGTGATCTGCCCGCCTTGGCCCCCCAAAGTGCTGGGATTACAGGCATGAGCCACCACACTCAACCAATTTTCTTTTTTTTTAATAGTAGAGACAGGGTCTCATCATGTTGCCTAGGCTGGTTTCAAACTCTTGGGCTCAAGAGATTGCCTGCCAAGATGCTGAGATTATAGGCATGAACCACTGTGCTCAGCCTGAGTTTTACTTTGATTCGATGGGGCGAATGTTCTCTTTTGGGTATCATGGTAAGAGCTTCACAAACCCTTCCACCTCCTCTCTGAGGCAGGTGGCATCATTCCCACATAACAGATTGGGAAACTGAGGCACAAAGCGGTTACCTGACCTGCCCATCTTGTCCAGAAAGGAAATACTGGATTCCAGCCAGGGCCTGGAGAGTCCCAGAGCCATGATCACAAATTGCCACAGGTCACCTCCTGCTTTTGCTCCCAGCCTGGCGTGTCCCTTGGATGAGACCAGGGAGCAGGTGATGCCACGGCTTGAGTGCCAAGGGCGGGCCTTGAGCTGGGAGCTGCAGGATTCCTGAGCAGGGAGGGGCCGCTGGGCTGGGAATGTTGCGGAGGAGTGAGGCCAGGAGTGGATTGTGGAAGCCGAGAAGTCTCCTCATCTGTAAAATGGCAGATTTGGCCCATTGTTCTGCAAGCATTGGTCATCTGCCTCCTGCCTGGGTGTGTGTTGGGTACTGGGGAGAGAGCAGAGAAGGGGCCGCTATAGGACCCTGCCCCCATGAGGCTGTCACTCTAATAGGATGTTGAGGTGGGGGCAGGGACAGACTGCAGCTGGGTGAACACATCAGGAACCTGGATGATGCCAGTTGTGAGTGGCACTGAGCATTGAGCGCGTTGATGTGTGAAAGAAGGGGAGCAGCTTCCTATGGCGGCGGGGAGGGAGGGTGCAGTTTGCTGGGAGCTGCCCGCCTGCTCTGTGAGTGCTGCAGGAAGAAGGTTCCAGGCTGAGGGAACAGCCGGGGCAAAGGCCCTGGGGCAGGACAGTGTCTGGTGTGTTTCGGGAACATGGAGGAGGCGTATGTGGCTGGAGTAAAGCCAGCAAGACAGAGAGTAGGGGGAGGTGAGGACAGGAAGGTGACGGGACAGGTTGTGCAGGGCTTGGGGGGTTGCAGGGAAAAGTTTGGCTTTTATTCCAAGTGAAGCGGGAGCCCGAGGAGGGCCATTAACAAAGGGGTTTACAGTGACATGGTGTGCACAGGCAGATTGTGGGGACCAAGGGCGCGACTGCACTGGTGTAGGCAGGTGACAGTGGGACATGCTGACAGCCTTGGACGTGCAGGGAATTGAGCAGAATCAGGCCTGATGTGGAGGTGAAACCAGCAGGACTCGCGGCTGGACAAGGCGGGTGGGTGAGGGCCAGGGGGAGCCCCAGGTCTGCAGCCTCGTGAGGGGTGTCTCCCCTCCCTGCCCTTTGGGGTGACCACAGGGATGCAGTGGCACCTACCTGAGGACACCGTGTGGGCCGGGCACTGTAAGGCTTGGGCATCCTTGCTGGGTGACCAATGGCTATTGTTGGAAGGATGAGGCAGGGACCGAGGTGGGCAGAGGAGGCTGGGTGTGGAGCCCCACTTCTGCTCCAACAGAGCCACAGAGAAGCCCCCGAGGTGGGTGCGGGTGACTGCGAGTCTGCCTGTTTGGTGTCCCACCCACGTTCGCGTCCTGGCTCTGCTCCTCCCTTGCTGAGCGTCCTGGGCAAGTCCTGAGATTGAACCTCAGTCTGCCTGTCTGTGAAATGGGGCTTTTGGCCCTGGCATCCTTGTGACTTTCAACCCCTCTGCAGTTGTCAGAGGATTTGCTGCTGTGTTGCCCGAGATGGGGTTAGAGACAGCCTGTCGGGCGGCCAGCGTTCCTTGTATGGCTCTTATCAGAGTCCTGAGAGAAGAGGCCAGGGTGGAAATTGGACCTGGAGTGTGGGCTCCTGCCGAAGCCTCTTCCTGTGGCCAGTGCCATGCTGAGGGCTGGCTGTGGTGTTACGTGAGCCCTCCCAGCCACATTCAGGCTCAAAGAGACTGTGCTGAGCATATGGTGACAAGGAAGGGATCCCAGCCCAGGGTCCTGGCCAGGCCCTGCCAGCACCAGGCTGCATAGGTGAGGGGTGGCTGGCCCTGGGGTGCTTGCTCTGGGCCACACTGCTGACTCACCCTCCGTGGGCTTATCTGTTGATTCTCCCTCCCATGAGAAGGCTCTGGATTTGAGCCTGCATCGTTCCTGCACGTAGCCGTCCCCACCCTCATAGGGGCTGGAAGTCAAAAGGCGTCTGGTGGAGCCTTGTGGTCTGTTCAAAAGACGGTAAATAAACAGCCTGGGCTTCTGATCTGCTGGATTCAACCTGGCACCTCTCCCATCGCTGCTGGGTGCTGCCTCCCAGCTGCACCCTTCCCTGCCTGTCCCCTACCGCCTCCCTGGAGTGCTTATCCCCTTCCAGGGAGAGGTGGCCCACTTTAGAGCTCAGAAACCTGCTCTGGTGGGGTGAAGTGACTTGAGCCAGGCCAAGCAGGTGGCTGGGCCCTCTTTGGCAGACAGGAAGTGTCCTCCCATTTCATGGATGGCCATGTCAGTGCCCAGAGAGGGGTAGAGACCTGTCCAGGGCCACACAGCCCAGGAGGGGCGGAGCTGGACTTTGAACCCAGGCTGCATGGCTCCACTGTCTGGATTCTTCCTACCCATTCAACAAACACTTAATGAGCACACACTGTCTGGCAGGCACTGTTCTAGGTGCTGAGGATCTAGCAGTGACCAGGCCAGGTGCAGAAGTCTTGGCGTGTCACAGGACTAGACCTCCATCAGAGGCCGTTTTGCTGGGAGTGGGAAGGGGTGTGTATTTGGGAGGGAGGGGCGCAAGCCATCACACCTGCCCATGGCCAGGTAGGCAGGGCCTATGGGAGGGTTTCCTGGCAGAGGGAACACCCCCTGCAAAGGCTTGCAGGTCAGCAGTGCCAGAGAGAACTCAGAGGAGGCAGGTGCAGGGGGTGGGGCTGGGGAACCCGGTCAGCACTGGGACTAGGACTGGACAGGACGGGCTAGGACCAGTCACTTGGTTTCTGCAAGAGAGAAGCTTGGAGGCAGGATCTTCATTTTAGAAAGGTCACTGGGGAAGGAGGGAGGATGGGCCAGAACCCTGGGCCCTGGCCTGGGCCCATGGATAGGAGGCCAGGTACTGAAATGATGCAGTAGTACTAGGCTAGGTACAGTGGCTCACACCTGTAATCCCGGTGCTTTGGGAGGCCAATGCGGGAAGATTGCATGAGGCCAGAAGTTTGAGACCAGCCTGGGCAACATAGCGAGACCCTGTCTCTGCAAAAAATAAAAAAATTAGCCGGGCATGGTGGTGTGTGCCTGCAGTCCCAGTTACTTGGGAGGCTGAGGTGGGAAGATCACTAGGGTCCAGGAGTTCAAGGCTGCAGTGAGGTATGATTGTGCCACTGCACTCCAGACTGGGCAGTGTAGGAAAATGCCATCTCTAAAAAAAAAATTAGCCAAGCATGGTGACATATACCTGTAGTCACAGCTACTCAGGAGGCCGAGACTGAGGTTTGCCTGTACCCTGGAGTTTGAGGCAGTAAGCTGTGATTGTGCTGCTGATGCAGCCTGGGCACAGAGTGAGATCCTGCCTCTAAAATAAATAAGGCCGGGCGCGGTGGCTCATGCCTGTAATCCCAGCACTTTGGGCTCCTGAGGCAGGCGGATCACCTGAGGCCAGGAGTTTGAGACCAGCCTGGCCAAAATGGCAAAACCCATCTCTACTGAAAATACAAAGAAATTAGCCAGGTGTGGTGCTGGGCGCCTGTAATCCCAGCTATTTGGGAGGCTGAGGCAGGAGTAAGCTGAGATTGCGCCACTACACTCCAGCCTGGGTGACAAAGCAAGACTCCATCTCAAAAAAAAAAAAAGTTAATAAAATACTTAATTGTGCATCTCCTGTGTGCCAGCCCTACTCTATGCTTTGGGGATGGAATGTTGGAGGATCCCACCTTGGGGAGCTGAGATAGGGGTATGGGGTCTGTGTGTGAGCCAGAATAAAACGCAGCTAAGTGACATTTAGCATGTATGTTAGTTCCACAGAGAAAAATGAGGCATGGGGGGCGGAGGGGGGAGAGGTGTGAATGGGGGTGAGAGAAGTATCTGAGGAAATGTCATTTGAGTGGGATCACTCTGAGCTTGGCAAGGTTACCCTGTCTTACTGACCGGGAAACCTAGACCAGAGAGGCCAGGAAGCCCGCCCAGGATCACACAGCACGGAGGTGGCCAAGCAGGGACTGGAACGCAGGGCAGCCTGGGTGCACAGAGGGCACTGTAGCAGCAGCAAAGGGAGAGGAGAGGAGTAGGTAGCTTTCAGTACTCTCAGAATGCGGATGGGATCAGGGAGGAGGAAGTAGATGACGGAGGTTGGAAAGTCACTTCCCTCTAAGTGGCCAGTCAGTGTTCTGGGCAGAGCTGCTTGGGAGGCGGTTTCTGGAAGGCTCCAAGTACTCCTGCTGCTGTGTCCCAGAAAACCCTTAGGGCCAGGCCCCTCCTCACCAAGCTCCTAGGAGATTTCTGGGGGGCTCATTTTGGAGGCAGTCCAGGCCGAGGGTGAATGTTGCTGCCCTTTTCATGCAGCAGTCTGGGAACTTTTAGAAGCAAAATCGGATGAGTCCCAGGGCTCCTGGCTCTCTCAGCCTGGTATGCGAGGCCTTCTGCGCCTGCCCTGCCCTGTCCTCAAACTCTTCCCTGAGAGCTGTGTCTCCGTCGCCCAGTGCCCGACTTAGAACTGTTAGGAATAACGCTCAAAATTTTAAGGAAATTGAACACTCGAACAAAGGATTTTTAGCAAAGCAATTTTACTTCTGTACAGAGGGGTGTTTCTCCTTGGCCAGTCGCCATGAGCGCACACCTGAACAAAGGGGCACGAGAGCTTTTATTCCTGACGCAAGTCCTGCCCCATGCCCTTTCCCCATTGGCTGGGGTCGAGTCGTACAATCTAAACTAATTTTGGTTGGCTAAACATTTGAATTTTTGTAGATAAGGTGGGCACGTAAAAGAGAGAGGAAAGGGAAAGGGGTGTCTGTAGTGAGCTAGAAAGTTAGTCTTCTTTTTAAATAAGGGAAGGAATGTGAGCTGGTACTGGTAACGCCTGGTACTGTGGCATGCCTGGGCATCTAACAAAGGCAGAAAGGAAAAGGAAAAAAAGAGTTGGGGGGGTACTATGAATTAAAAGATTGATCAGGCTATTTGAACAGAAACCTCATCATATTCCACACTACCAATACCCCAGGCCCAGAAAGTCACCTCCTGCGTGTGCCCACAGCTCTCTGTGTTCTCTTGGATGTCACTCCCGCCCTATGTTCTGAAGCTGTGATTGTCCCTTGTCTGTGCTGGGCACTGGTGGCGTCTGGGGCATCACCATTGTCCTCACGGTGCCTGGCGCCTCAGGCACAACTAAAGCAGAGTGACAGGACAGCACAGGCCACAGGCAAACACCAGAGGTTCAAAGCCGGGCCCTCGCTGGGAGTTACTGGAGGGTCCGCCCAAGACGTGTTCGCTCAGAAGGCCAGGTGCCCTGGTGGTTAGACAGCTCAGGCCCTGTGGCTTCAGTCCATGTTCATGCCACCCCCAGATGCTGTGTGACCCTGGGCAGGTCCCCACCCTCTGGGCCTCATTTGCATCTGTAAAATGGAGCCAGCAGACCCATTTTAATGGATCCTGTCATGGTTAAATGGGTTAATAGGCAGGTGCAGTGGGGTCGTTGCAGGGAGTTCAACACCAGCCTGGACACCACAGTGAGACCTTGCCTCTGCAAAAAACTTAAGGTGGGCCGGTGTGGTGGCTCACGCCTGTAATCCCAGCACTTTGGACTCCATTGCAGTCCAGCCTGAGTGACACTGCGAGACTCTGTCTCTTAAACAAACAAACAAACAGAAAAACCAGAAAACTTAAGGTGGTGGTGGGTACCTGTGATCCCAGCTACTTGGGAGGCTGAGATGGGAGGATCACTTGAGCCCTAGAGTTGGAGGCTGTAGTGAGCTGTGACCTTACCACGGCACTCCAGCCAGGGCAACAGAGTGAGACCCTGTCTCTATTTAAAAACAAAACAAAAAAGAAAGCAAAAAGGTTAATAATCCATGAAAAGTTCTCAATGCCTTGCTTGGCATAGAGTCAGTGTTGAATAGCTATTAGCTACTCTAATGTTTTGAACTCAGTAATGCGTGTGTATGATGTGGAATTCAAAGATGTCAGAGAACATGCAGTGGCTCCTTCCCCACCAGGCCCCAGCTGCCCCGGGTCCTGTTTTGTTTCCCTTTGGTTGTCTTAGTCACAAAGTACAGATTTTTTTTCTGTACCTTTTCCCTTTCTCTTCTCCTTCTTCCCTCCCCCTTCTCCCCTCCCCCTCCCCCTTTCCCTTTCCCCTTTCCTTCTCTTCTTCCTTTCCTTTTCTTTCTTCAGTAAAACTGATCGGTACCAACCTTTTCTTTTTTTCTCACTTAGTATACCCAGAAGGTGTACTAAGGTGATGTTTACTAAAATTAACTGTAAAAGCCTGGACAAGATAGCAAGACCCCATCTCTACAAAAACTAAACTAAACTAAAATTAGCTGGGTATGGTGGCCCATGCCTGTGGTCCCAACTACTAGAGAGGCTGAGAGAGGAGGATGGCATGAGCCCAGGAGGCTGAGGTTGTATTGAGCCATGACTGCACTACTGCACTCCAGCTTGGGCAATAGAGCGAGACTCTGTGTGAAAAAAAAAAAAAAAAGGACTGTAAAATGACTAAAGACCACTAACATAACCCCAGAAGGGAGTTACATGTCTAGAAAGGACAGGCTCTTTCTTTTTGCGTGTCTGTTGCTGCATAGCGGCATGAATAGGCTATAATTTATATATAAATATACATATTTTATTTTATTTTAAAGGTTTTTGTTTTGTTTTTCCCCCTGAGACGGAGTTTCGCTCTTTGTTGCGCAGGCTGGTGCAGTGGCGCAATCTCAGCTCATTCCAACCTCCGCCTCCCGGGTTCAAGCGATTCTCCTGTCTCAGCCTCCTGAGTAGCTGGCATTAAAGGCACCCACCACCACGACCAGCTAATTTTTGTATTTTTAGTAGAGACGGGATTGCACCATGTTGGCCATGCAGGTCTCAAACTCCTGACTTCAAACGATCCACCCACCTCGGCCTCTGAAAGTGCTCGGATTACAGGCGTGAGCCATTATGCCCAGCCTTATATCTTATATATAAGGTGATTGAAAATATATGTTTTCTTTTTGAAAACATATATTTTCAATCAGCTTCCTTAGGTCAAACGTAATTTATATTTAACTAGTCCCCCGTTGCTGGACTTTAAAATTCTTTGAGATCTGAATTTTTCGTCTTATTGAGAAACTAGCAGGGTTGTAACAATTCTGTGGGCAAATTTTAATGGAATGTCTACCCTGTACTTTTGTATCTGAATCTTCACAAACATGTTCTCCTCGACTTGTGACCTTTTCCTGAGATTTCAGTTAGATATAGTTAATCGCTTAAGTCTTTTTTTTTTTTTTTTTTTTTTTTTTGAGATGGAGTCTCACTCTGTTGCCAGGCTGGAGTGCAGTGGCGCTATCTCAGCTCACTGCAGCCTCCACCTCCCAGGTTCAAGCAAGTCTCCTGCCTCAGCCTCCTGAGTAGCTGGGACTACAGGCACCCGCCACCTCGCCTGGCTAATTTTTTGTATTTTAGTAGAGACGGAGTTTCATCATGTTGGCCAGGGTGGTCTTGATCTCCTGACCTCATAATCTGCCCGCCTCAGCCTCCCAAGCTGCTGGGATTACAGGCGTGACCCACTACGCCTGGCCAATCGCATAAGTCTTAAACATATACCTTGATTTTCTTTTCTTCTTCTTCTTCTTCTTCTATTTTTTTCGAGACAGAGTCTCCCTCTGTTGCCCAGGCTGGAGTGCAACGGCGCAATCATGGCTCACTGCAGCCTCAGTCTCCCGGGCTCAAGTGATCCGCCTGCCTCAGCCTCCCGAGTAGCGGACACTACAGGGGAATGCCACCATCCGCAGCGAATTACTTTTTACTTTTTGTAGAGACAGGGGCTGGTTATGTTGCCAAGGCTGGTCTTGAACTCCTGACCTCAAGTGATCCACCCACCTTGGCCTCCCAAAGTGCTAGGATTACAGGTGTGAGCCACTGCTGCAAGTTTTGATTTTCTAATAAATGATTGTACCTTGGTACCTACTGGCTAGATCAAGATGCAAGACTTCTTCATGGTCTCAGAAAGTCCCTCCTGCCCCTTCTAGTCCATTTCCCGAAAGGGAACCACTGCCCCGATTTCTATCTCCAGAGACTAGCTTTGCCAGTTCAAGTTCAAGTCCACCCTATGACTCAGCAAGAGAAACAAGGACATGTGTCTACAAAAGGCGCATATGAAAATGTTCAGAACAGCTTTATTTGTAATAAATTCAAGCTAGGAAGACCCCAAATGTCCATCCAATGGTGAATAGACGAACAAACTGTAGTCCATCAGTGCAATGGACAGATTCGACCATGAAAAGGAATGAACGTCAGACACACTAAGCAGACAGGATGTCTGTGATTGCATCACATGCTGCTCCTGTGTTGTTTTATCATTGACATCTTCCATTTGCACACTTCAAAAATAGTCATTGAAAGGATGGAGCAGGGGCACTGTTGTGAGGGGCATGTGCTGTCACCGCCGCTGCTGGTGATTCAGTGTCTAGCTAGCGCCGCATGGTTTCTAAGATGCTACATTTGTCTTTTTTTTTTTTTTTTTTTTGAGACAGAGTCGTTCTGTCACCCAGGCTGGAGTGCAGTGGCCCGATCTCGGCTCACTGCAACCTCTGCCTTCCAAGTTCAAGCGGTTCTCCTGCCTCAGCCTCCCAAGTGGTTGTGATTACAGGCACCCACCACCACACCTAGCTAGGGTTTTTTTTGGTTTGTTTTTTGTTTTTTTTTGTATTTTGTATTGTTTTTGTTTTGAGATGGAGTCTCACTCTGTCACCCAGGCTGGAGTGCAGTGGTGTGATCTTGGCTCACTGCAACCTCTGCCTCCCGGGTTCAAGCCGTTTTCGTGTCTTAGCCTCCCGAGTGGCTGGGACTACAGGTGTGTGCCCCCACGCCTGGTTAATTTTTTTATCTTAAGGCGGGGTTTCACCATGTTGGCCAGGCTGGTCTCAAACTCCTGACCTCAGGTGATCCACCCACCTCGGCCTCCCAAAGTGCTGGGATTACAGGTGTGAGCCACCGCGCCCGACCTGAGACGCTGCATCTCTGATGTGCAAGATGCCAAGTGTCCCTGCCTCTCAGGTCCCTACCTGTGAGCTAGGTGGCCTGGGGCTCTGGGAGGGCCAGGACCAAGGCTACATGTAGTGTTCATAGGGTTAATCCCCTGAGACAGCCTGGTGTCCACTGTGACTACTGTGACAGAGAGACAAGGGGCCATGCTAAGAGGTGACTTTGGGGTCTGTCACCTGCATGGGGGAGCCCCCTCGCTCCTTTTCCCTCGCTCTGCTCACTCCGCCTCCCGATTGATGTAGCTTTCTCCCTCAGTCCCCCTGCTCAGAGAACCCTCTCCAATTATCCCAGGCCCCAACCCCTCTTACCCCTGCAGTATGTCTTCCTCGAACCCACCCCCGTCAGAATGTTGGCGCCAGTGTCACCAGCACCTCCCAAGTGCTCTGGAGCCAGTGAGAAAGGTTTACTCCTTTTCATGCAAGCCATGAGCTGTGATGTTGTCCAAGTCTGTATCCTGTTTGTGCCTCAGGCTCCTCATCAGCCAAATGGGAGGCTGATGGAAAGGGAGTAGAGCTCAGGCATCAGCTTGAACTGGGGCATATGGCGTGACAGGCCTAGTGCCTGGCAGGCAGGGCCCTTGGGCTCTTTGTCATCCTCAGGAGTGCGGCTTGAGGACAGGTAGCATCCCAGGCCTGGAGAGCCGACTGTGCTGCCTGTGGCTGCAGAGACAGGATGCAGAAGCCAGGCCCATCCCCCAGGGCCTTGCAAGTGTCTGCAGGACGCTCCCCTCTGTTTTGCCTCCTCCCACCCCCCTGGCTCTTCTCTGTCCAGCCTGCCCTCAGGTTGTGACCATCCACCTCCCAGACTGCCCTGGAATCTGCCTACGGCCTGTCCACTGCCCTCCGTGCCCCTGCCTGCCATCTCTCTGGTTTCGTCCCTGATGTCACTCACATGAACCACAGCGGTCACCCCCACCTGCCTCCTGCTCCTGCCCTCTCCCCTGCATCAGCCAGAGGGGGGTTTAAAAGCTTACATTTGTTAATAATCTGACTAAAGCTTACATTTATTGTAATCCATCCCTAAATCCCAGCTGGTGGCCTTGCTCTAACAGTGATGACCAGCCTCCTCATCATAATCCCCAGCACCGCCACCCCCAATCCCCCAGCGCTGACCACGGGAGGCTGCTTCTAAAACTTCAGCCTTGCTCTGCCAGCAGCACCCCTGGGGGGTCTTCATAGCCCTGTTGCCCATCAAGATCCCTTTTTTCATGCAGTCGAGGCTGCAAGCCCCCCCCCGAGGGCTTGGGCTGACTTGTTGTGTAGTCACTGCTGTGTCTCTGCACCCAGCCAGAGGAAGCGCTGCAGAAGTGGTGGGACAGCCCCCCAGCTGACGGGCTGGAACCCATCATCCAGGGTGTGTGGAAAGAGCACATCTGCCCCCGACTCCACCCGCTGGGTAATACATTCCCAGGAATTTCCAGTGCCCAGTCCCAGCTGAGAAACAGGTCTTCTGGAGCCCTCCAGCACCCTCATCAGGGGTTCCCAGCATGGGTAGGGCCACCTGCCAGCTGGGAATGATTGTAGTGCTAGTGGTACTCGCTCAGGGACCCAGGATGCTGTCTGTCTTGTTCTATACAGGACACAGCTGTACAGTACCAATTGCCCTGTGTCCTGTACAAATTTTCAACAATCCAAACATTCATCTAGGTGCAAAATCTGTTTGAAATTCCCTGTGTTGGCCAGGCGCGGTGGCTCACACCTATAAACCCAGCACTTTGGGAGGCCAAGGCGGGCAGATCACCTGAGGTCGAGTTTGAGACCAGCCTGGCCAACACAGTGAAACCCTGTCTTTACTAAAAATACAAAAAATTAGCCAGGCATGGTAGCCCATGCCTGTAATCCCAGCCACTCAGGAGGCTGAGGCAGGAGGATCTCTTGAACCCGAGGCAGTGGTTACAGTGAGTTGAGATCGAGCCACTGCACTCCAGCCTGGGCAACAAGAGCGAAGCTCGGTTTCAAAAGAAAAAGAAAAAGAAAAGAAATTCCCGGTGCCTAGAACCTTTCACATTTTGTATGAAACAACAGAATTTCCTTTCGAGCCTTTAATGTACCCCAAGCCCCTGTTTCTACTTCAGTGCTCACTGGGAAGCCTTCGTTTTCCTTTCTGAGTGTCGTACAGGGTGACTTCCTGTCTTCCTCCTTGCTGGAATCCTGGTGTATTCACTGTAAGTCAGAGCAGGCTACTCCCTATGTCTTCTGGGGTGGTTGTGCCTGAGTCTTTTCCATTGTAAAAGACATGGAATTCCTTCCTTCCTTCCTTCCTTCCTATCTTCCTATCTTCCTTCCTTCCTTCCTCCCTCCCTCCCTCCCTCCCTCCCTTCCTCCCTTCCCTCCCTTGCCTCCCTTCCCTCCCTTCCCTCCCTTTCCTTCCTTTCCTTGATGGAGTCTTGCTGTGTTTGTCCAGGCTGGAGTGCAATGGCGTGATCTCAGCTCACTGCAGCCTCGGCCTCCTGGGTTCAAGTGATTCTCCTGCCTCAGCCTCCTGAGTAGCTGGGATTACAGGCATGTGCTACCACACTTGGATAATTTTTGTATTTTTAGTAGAGACGGGGTTTCGCCATGTTGGCCAGGCTGGTCTCAAACTCCTGACCTCAAGTGATCCGCCCACCTCGGCCTCCCCAGAGTGCTGGGATTACAGGCGTGAGCCACTGCACACGGCCAGGATATGTATTTTTCTTAAACAGCTCTGTCGAGTGGTAATTTACATTCTGCGAAGTCGATCCATTTCAGAATTAGTGGTCTTTAGTCATTTTACAGTCCTTTTTTTTTTTTTTTTTTTTTTTTTCACACAGTGTCTCGCTCTATTGCCCAAGCTGGAGTGCAGTAGTGCAGTCATGGCTCAGTACAACCTCAGCCTCCCGGGCTCATGCCATCCTCCTCTCTCAGCCTCTCTAGTAGCTGGGACCACAGGCATGGGCCACCACACCCAGCTAATTTTAGTTTAGTTTAGTTTTTGTAGAGATGGGGTCTTGCTATCTTGTCCAGGCTTTTACAGTTAATTTTAGTAAACATCACCGTAGTCCAGATGTAGAACATTTTTGTCACCCCAGAAAGCTCCTTCCCCTCCATTGGCAGTCACCCCTGTTCCCACATCCAGGTATCCACTGATCCGCCTTCTGCTTCTGTAGACGTGACTTTTCTGGACATGAAACACATCCTATTTTGTCATCAATAACTTTCCTTGTATTTTACCCATATACATGTGGCATTGTGTTGATTTAAAACACATAGGAAATGTGTTGATCTCCTGGGTATGGGGGAAATTTAACAATTACATGCCAGGGAATGGGCCCCCTGGGAGTACGGGGGGTGGGGCACAGCCTGCCAGAGGGAAATGGTTCTGGTCACTATGACTGTCCATGCAGACCCTCCTGAGCTCTTCAGGCCTCAGGACCCTCCAAGACCAGAGCATTCTCCAGGGCCCAGCTGGGGTTGGTGCCTTTGCTGAGGTCGCCCAAATTGCAAGACAGAGTTGCTCCACCACATGTGGTCACACTTCCTGCCCCTCGATCCGGACGTGTGAGTAATTTCTGTCCCTTTCCCCCCGTCACAGGGACTTCCTTCCCCGCGGTTCAGGAATCGTCACCCGGCGGCCTCTCATTCTGCAGCTCATCTTCTCAAAAACAGGTAAGGTGGGGCGGCCTGAGGTTCAGCAGGAAGTGGATGTGGATGTGTGGTGGCCAGGAGTTGCTGGGGGCGGAGGGTGGAACTTGGGTCCTGAGCTGTCATTGGACATTGAATCCACGTGTTCCACGTGTGTGAGGAAGTTGAAAAACGGCTCAGTGAACACTTACACACCCACACTGCAAGCCCTCAGCTGTGACCAGAATGCCAGGTGCCATGTGTGCTTTCTTTTTTCTTTTTTTTTGAGACAGAGTCTCACTCTGTCACCCAGGCTGAGTACAGTGATGCGATCTCGGCTCACTGCAACCTCCGCCTCCCAGGTTCCAGCAATTCTCCCGCCTCAGCCTCCCAAGTAGCTGGGATTACAGGCATGACCCACCACGACCGGCTTATTTTTTTGTATTTTTAGTAGAGACAGGGTTTCACCCTGTTGGCCAGGCTGGTCTTGAACTCCTGACCTCAAGTGACCCTCTCACTTCGGCCTCCCAGAGTGCTGGGATTACGGGCATGAGCCACTGCACCGGCCCCATGTATGCTTTTCATGTGTTATAGATAACCCGATTTTGCTGAACGCTTTCAAAGTCAGTAGCAGATGTGGTGACACATCCATCCTTCATGCCCCAGTGCACCTCCCCATGCAATAAAGACACCTGTCTACAGAGTCCCAGCACCATGCCCCAGAGAATGAGTCATTCCTGCATGTCATCCACGTCCCAGTTTCTACTCAGCATGTCACCAGTTGTCCCCCAGATATCTGGCTGATTTTATAGCTGCTCTGCTCAATCCCATGCTATATACTCTTTTGTAATCTCTTCTTCTCTTTTCATTAAAGCAGCCTCCCCATAATCACTTTTTAAATTTTTTTTAAGAGACAGGGTCTCACTCTGTTCCCCAGGCTGTGCAGTGGTGTAGTCATAGCTCACTGCAGCCTCGACCACCTGGGCCCAAGCAATCCTCCCATCCTCCCCCATCAGCCTCTCGGGTAGCTAGGATTACAGATGCACACACCACCACACCCAGCTGATTTTTTTTTTTTTTTTTTTGTAGAGGTGGGGGTTATGTTACCCAGGCAGGTCTTGAACTCCTGGCCTCAAGCAATCCTCCTGCCTCAGCTTTCCACAGTGCTGGGATTATAGGCATGAACCATCACGCCAGCCCTTCACCATTGCTTTTTTTTTTTTTATTTTATTAATTAATTAATTTATTTTTTGAGACGAAGTCTTGCTCTGTCGCCAGGCTGGAATGCAGTGGCGTGATCTCGGCTCACTGCAACATCCACCTCCTGGGTTCAAGTGATTTTCCTGCCTCAGCTTCCCGAGTAGCCAGGACTACAGGTGTGTGTCACCATGTCTGGCTAATTTTTGTATTTTTAGTAGAGATGGGATTTCACCATGTTGGCCAGGCTGGTCTTGATCTCTTGACCTCGTGATCCGCCCACTTCGCCCTCCTAAAGCGCTGGGATTACAGGCGTGAGCCACCGTGCCCGGCCGCTATTGCTTTTTAATCAGACTTTGACTTTTAGGGAGACCCAGCCTGTTGAATATAGTATGGCCTATGTGTGGATTTTTTCCTGTTCTTTCCTTCCCTGGTCTCAGTGTATTTCTATTCTTCCCACCCGAGGCTGACATGAGGTGGGCGTGTATCCCAGCTGGAAACCCCCTCGGGCCTCCTTGGGAAGGATCTTGGGTCAGAAGCTAGACCCAGGAGAGGTAAGGGTCTCCTTACCCCTTCCCTGCTAATCTGGAATATCAGCTCTGGGCGTTCAACACTCAGTTTGTGTTAATGTCTCCTTGCGGCCCTTTTAAACACTCTCACACTGGGAAGGCAGCTGACACACACACCCCCATTCTATAGATGGGGAAACTGAGGCTTAGCCATTTTGCCTGCCTTTCCAGTGGGCCCCAGATCTGGGACCTGCATCCAGGCAGATCTGACCTCAACGCCAGCCCTCAGCTTGGCCTCCCAAGCCTCCTCACTTTGATCCTCTGTCCCCGCCCAACCTGGCGAGAAGGCGTGTCTCCAGTGAGAGACAGCAGCCGATTGGCCCACCACCTCTTCTTTATGAGCTCTGCCATTTCGTATGCCACCGATGGGCCAATGGGCTGCCACCTCTGGGTTCAGGCATCCAATCAGCTGTGCCAGGAATGGGTAGCCCCAGAGTCCTGAGAGTCACTATGGAAATCAGTCTTGGTAGTTTTCTGTTTCCCATTGAGCAGGATGGGGGACAGATGTGCAAACTGCATATGTTATGTTATGTAATGTAATGTTATGTTATGTAATGTAATGTAATGTTATGTTATGTTATGTTATGTTATGACGGAGTCTCACTCTGTCACCCAAGCTGGAGTATAGTGGCGGGTGATCTTGGCTCACTGCAACCTCCGCCTTTCAAGTTCAAGCGATTCTCATGCCTCAGCCTCCTGAGCATCTGGGACTACAAGCACGAGCTACCACGCCCGGCTAATTTTTTGTGTTTTTAGGAGAGACGGAGCTTCACCATGTTGGCCAGGCTGGTCTGGAACTCCTGAGCTCAAGTTATCTGCCCGCCTCGGCCTCCCAAAGTGCTGAGATTACAGGCGTGAGCCACTGCGGCCGGCCGCAAACTGCATTTTTTTTTTTTTTTTTTTGAGACGGAGTCTCACTCTGTCGCCCAGGCTGGAGTGCAGTGGCGTGATCTCGGCTCACTGCAAGCTCCGCCTCCTGGGTTCAAGTGATTCTCCTGCCTCAGCCTCCCGAGTAGCTGGGACTACAGGCGCCCGCCACCACGCCCAGCTAATTTTTTGTATTTTTAGTAGAGACGGGGTTTCACCATGTTAGCCAGGATTGTCTCGATCTCCTGACCTCGTGATCCACCCGCCTCAGCCTCCCAAAGTGCTGGGATTACAGGCGTGAGCCACCGCGCCTGGCTGCAAACTGCATTTTTAATGAGTCCCTGGTGATGCTGCTAGTCACTGGTCACACCACTGGGAGAGCCTGCCCTGCTTGGTTTAGGCTTGGAGTGGAGACTGCCCAGGTTCCCAACACGGCTCCTAGGGAGGGACTGCCACTGCATTTCCTGTCTGGACAGTGATGACAATAACACCACCTTGTTAGCCTTAAAGAACACGTTATTTAATACATGTCGGGGAGGAGGGGAGAGAAGCAGGCAGAGAGCCTCAGCCAGGAGGGAGCACAGAGCACAGGCCTGCCCGGTGCCTGACCCGGATGAACGATGATGGGTTCCTGATGTCTGTCCCCACCTTACAGAGGAGGGAGCGGAAGCTTCTTGACCACTTGCCTTAGGGCACATGGGAACGTTGTCTTTAAAGCTCACCCTTAAGCCACCTCTTGGGGGAATGTGGCCTTAGGCCAAGGTGTGACTTGACCAGATCCTGTGGCTGTTGGTGGAAAAGGGACCACAGGGGCCAGTGCTGAGGCCAGTGCCCTGAAGGAGGCAGGAGTAGGTGCTGGAAGGGGTGGGGGCAGGTGGGGGATGGGTGTGGCAGCTGTGGTGGAGGTGGATGCATAGTTGCGTCCTGTTGGACTGGTTGAAAAGGGAGTTCCGGGGTGTCCCACATGGGTGAGGCCCTTTCCTGCCTCCCAGCTTGCACCCCTCAGCCCCACCTGATTATGGCATTTTCAGTCTCTCTCTCTCTCTCTTTTTTTTTGTTTTTTTTTTTTTTTTTTTGAGATGGAGTCTCGCTCTGTCACCCAGGCTGGAGTGCTGTGGCGCGATCTCGGCTCACTGCAAGCTCTGCCTCCCGGGTTCATGCCATTCTCCTGCCTCAGCCTCCCGAGTAGCTGGGACTATAGGCACCCACCATCACGCCCGGCTAATTTTTTTGTATTTTTAGTAGAGACGGGGTTTCATCGTGTTAACCAGGATGGTCTCGATCTCCTGATCTCATGATCCGCCCGCCTTGGCCTCCCAAAGTGCTGGGATTACAGGTATGAGCCACCGCGCCCGGCCCTTTTTTTTTTTTTTTTTGAGACAAGGTTCTGCTCTGTGGCCCAGGCTGGGGTGCAGTGGCACGATCTTGGCTCACTGCAACCTCCACCTCCCAGGTTCAAGCAATTCTTCTGCCTTAGCCTCCCAAATAGCTGGGACTATAGGCGCACACCACCCAGCCCGGCTAATTTTTGTATTTTTAGTAGAGACGGGGTTTTACCACATTGGCCAGGCTGGTCTTGAACTCCTGGCCTCAAGTGATCTGCCCACCTTGGCCTCCCAAAGGGCTGAGATTGCGGGCATGAGCTACTGCGCCTGGCAAATTTTTAAATTGAGAAGAAGTCTTGCTGTGTTGACCAGGCTGGTCTTGAACTCCTGGGCTCAAGCGGTCCTCCCATCTCAGCCTCCCAAAATGCTGGGATGACAGGGGTGAGCCCCTGCACCCGGCCAGGCTCCACTCTCTTATTGCTCCAAGTAGGTGGCCACTTGGTGCTGGGCCTTAGCTGATCTCCAGGGAGGCAGTGTGAACACCTGGTGTGGTCCCAGCCCCCGAGCCCCAGCCTGTGAGTGTCTGTTGGATTCACCTTGGGGTTGGGTGCCTAGAGAGAACATTCTAGGTAGGGAAACAGCATTAGCAAAGCGGTGTGGGGAGGCAGTGAGGCTGGGGAGGGCCAGAAGGCAGGAGGGACTGGGACTGGCAGGCATGTTGAGGATTCAGGCAGTGGGAGCTGGGGTGGCATGCATGATGGGGGGAGACCACTGGCCGCCATGTTTAGGAGAGACAGTCAGGGACCAGAATGCAAGTGGGGAGTGGGGGATAGGGGGCTGGCATGGTGCCAGGCAAGAGGCGATGGGGGCCTGGCCCTGGTGGTGCCAGCAGATGCCAGGCAGTCTAGACTGTCTTCCAGGCGAGGCATGAAGCAGCATCGGCACCCTGGCTGGGGGAGGTGGGTGGGAGGTAGGACGCCCTACTAAGAGGAGAGGAAAATGAACACATTGCGGGCATCAGTGATTGCTGGGGCTGGCGGGGCCTTGTGGGGTATACACCAGACCACGTGGCTCCTAGGGATTGGAAGCTGGCTCTCTGTGACCAAACTGAAAACCAGGCTGCCACCCTTTACTGGCCCGGGACTTATTAAAGTGACTTCCCTCTCTGTGCCTTGGTGGCTTCATCTGTAAAATGGGGGTGATGGTGGCGCTGCCATCGTGGCCATGGCACCCCATTGGCTGTGGTATGGCTGTCTCTTCCTATGGGGTCTGATGTCCAAAGACAGGGCCCCCAGGGCGCGGCCCACATTCCCCTCTGGTTCCCGCAGCTTGCCCTCGTTCCAACCATCCCCAGTGAACCATAACTTCTAACCATAGAAGTTTAAACATTACCTAAAACCATAACCACCAGGAAGTTTGGTGGCCCATGGGTGAACCCTGCCCTCATTGGGAAGCAGCCCCGTGAACTCTGGGTGCCTGGGACTGTTCCTGTGTGGAATGTGCACAGCGAGGCCCTTTGAGCCACCCCTCCCCACCGCCCTTGGCCTTGAACTGGCCTTTGGTGTGCTCACCGGAACCAAGGAATAGATGTCTCCTGGCTCCAGGGCTTCCCATTGGCCTCAGAATCAAATCGAGCCTCCTTCTCAAGGCCTTGTGGCCCTTGCCGGTCTCTGGGACCTCACCTTCTCCTGGTCCCCAGCCACTGCCACCATCCATCTCTTTCCTCATTCTCAGGCCCAGCTTGCTGATTCCCACTGCTGGGCCTCTGTGCTCACTGTGCTACCTGCCTGGAACGCCCTATTCCCTACATGCTGCTGTCTCTGCTGCTCACCCCCACCTGGTCACTTGCCGCCTTCGTTGCCCGACAGCACGAGTTATCCTGTTCTTGTTTTTTCTTAATGGACTCTCTCTGCGTCAGCACACGAGGGCAGGCATGCAGATCGGCTCTGCCCAGCACAGGGCCTGGTGCCGAGCAGGTGCTCGGCAGGTATGGCCGAGTGAACGAGCTCAAAGGGCTGGTGCTGTGCCCCTTCTTGCCTACTGGGCGGGAAGTGATGGGGATTACTTTACCAAGCACCTTCCCCTGGTAGAGCCTGGCCCATCGCTCTGCCATTCCATCTGCAGCCTTGTATCTAGAGAGCAGACCAAGCTGGCGTGCGTCAGGCTGTGGGCTGGCTGGGATGCCGGCCCAGGCTGTCACCTTCCCAGTGGCAATGTGTCCCAGACTGGGAGATGTTTGCGTATTGCCTCGGATTAGAGAGAACTCAAGGGCTAAATGGGCATGAGAAGTGTTGTGTGCTGTGCCAACTTCTTGGTCTGCTGAAGGCTCTCAAAAGTCCTGCAGGAGTGGATCCTGCCTGCTGGCGTGGTAGCTAGGGTCTCCTGGCGGTGGCTGATCCCCAAGTTGTTCCCTGTGGTCATGCCTGCCCACGCCAGGTTTGGGAAAGGCAGATCTCCTTGCCTTGCCTTCAGGGCCAGCCTGGTCATTGTGTTCTTTGCTGGGGGAAGGGTGAGAAGATCCAGGGCAGAGCCCCAGTGTGCAAAGCACTGGGACCCTGGCCCAGCCCCTGAGGGTTCCCTGAGACTAACAGCTGAGCCGCCTGTATGCTCCTGGTGGGATTTGATCGCAGTCGTATGGGAGCCCCGGCACTGGGTTCTGTGTCATTGCATTTTGGGGAAACTGAGGTGCTGAGAGAAGGGTAGGAACCTGGAGCTGGATGTCGCTAGGCTGTGAAACCATGAGGCACCCCGAAAACTCTCCTCCCTCTCTCCCTCTCCTCACCTCCCCAAACCCTGCTGTCTTCTCTGTCGGGCTAAAGGCAGGTCTTCCCAGCAGGACCTGGGCATTTCAAAATTCTTAAGCAGTGCCAGCAGGCACATGAGCAGTGTGCTTTGAAGATAGGGAGGCCCATTCTCTGACCAAGGGCCTTCAGTCACTCTGGGGCTCCAAAAGCTCCTTGGAAACAAGAGACTCCAAAGACCTCCAGGGTCACCAGGCCAGAGGCTGCTTCTTCATGTCCCAGGCCCCCAAACCCTGAGAAGGTGGCAGCTTGCATTTGTGGCTCCCTTCTGGGGACACCTTCTCAAAGGGCCTGAGGTGCAGGGGATTGACTGTTTAGCACAGTGGGGCCCCAGTTGGGGGTTCCTGGGGGTGATGTCCTCCTAGGTTAAAGCACAGATTCTTTTTTCATGGAGTTTAATTAAGCAGCTGCTGTATACGAGATGCTAGGGGGAACTGTGATCACACCAGGTCCTTGCTGTCTCAGAGCTCCAGCTTCAGTAGGGGACACAGGCTTGGAGGGAGGCAGAACCTCTCTCAGGAAAAACCCACAAGTGCAACCAGTGGGCCCACAGTTAGGAGGCCCTGTGGTGGGCGAGGACGGCTGACTCCCTGGCCTTGGCATCGTGATTGCTGGATGACCGCCCAGTTTAATCCTTTATTCCTGCTGTGCGCCAGGCTGGGTCCCTCGGAGTCCCCAGGGCCTGATCACGTGCCAGCTTCGAACCTCTCAGAGGGGGCCCGGGCTGACCCTCTTCCCAGGGAGCCCTCCTGGCTCAGGGTGCCTGGTGACAGTGGGGGTGTGTGTGGAGCTATCAAAATGCTTTGCAGTTTGCTGAGGAATTGGAGGAACAGGCTTTGGTATCTGGAAATGTCCTGTCTGTGGAGGGTGGCTGTGGGGTGCAGCTTGATGGCAGGGACCGGGACAGGCAGAGCCAGGGGTGGCTCAGTGGCATGGTGGCTGGGCCTCGGCTGCTGTGGACAAGTTGACAGGGAACTCATTGTTAAGGCCTCTGACTGATTCTTTGGGCCAGTGGATTGTTAAAAAAAAAAAAAATTAAAAAAAAAAAATCATCTCATCTCCAGCACTTGAGCGCATGCAGCGCTCCAGAGCCCCAGGCTAGGCCGTCCGCTCTATTTCTCTTTTTGTGATTGTTTTGAGACAGGGTCTCTGGCCTCCCCTTGTCATCCAGGCTGGAGTGCAGTGGCGTGATCACAGCTCACTGCAGCTTCAACCTTCCAGGCTCAAGCCATCCTCCCACCTCAGCCACCCATGTAGCTGGAACTACAGGCTTGTGCCACCACGCCCAGCTAATTTTTAAATTTTTTTCGTAGACGTAGGATCTTGCTATGTTGCCCAGGCTGGCCTCCAATGATTCTCCCACTTCAGCCTCCCAAAGTGCTGGAGTTATAGGCATGGGCCACTGCGCTCAGCCTGGTGGAAGCTTTTTTTTTTTTTTTTTTTTTTTTTTTTTGAGACAGAGTCTCGCTCTGTCGCCCAGGCTGGAGTGCAGTGGCACAATCTTGGCTCACTGCAAGCTCCGCCTCCCGGGTTCACGCCATTCTCCTGCCTCAGCCTCTCCGAGTAGCTGGGACTACAGGCGCCCGCCACCACGCCCGGCTAATTTTTTGTATTTTTAGTAGAGACGGGGTTTCACCGTGGTCTCGATCTCCTGACCTCGTGATCCGCCCGCCTCGGCCTCCCAAAGTGCTGGGATTACAAGCGTGAGCCACCGCGCCCGGCCGCTTGGTGGAAGCTTTTAAACCTCTATTAGGCTGGGCATGATGGCTCACGCCTGTAATCCCAGCACTTTGGGAGGCCGAGGCGGGCAGATAACCTGAGGTCTGGAGTTTGAGACCAGCCTGGCCAACATGGTGAAACCTCGTCTTTACTAAAAATATACAGATTAGCCCGGTGTGGTGACATGCGCCTATAATCCCAGTTACTTGGGAGGCCAAGGTACGAGAATAGCTTGAACCGGGGAGGCAGAGGTTGCAGTGAGCCGAGATTTCACCACTGCACTCTAGCCTGAGTGACAGAGCAAGACTCAGTCTCAAAACAAACAAACAAACAAAAAACCTTTGTTGACCTGGCATTCAGCATTTACTTCCACCGTGCCAGGGAGCCCTGTGAAGAAAGGCAGGCAGCTGGGGCGGACCTGGTCGGTGCCTGGGCCTTTTTCTCTGGTGTGGTTCTGTTGCTCACTGACCCACTAGGGAAGAAACCACGGTTTCCTGGCACCTGCTGTCCATATCCTTCGCCCGCATGGAGGGGTTGGCCGACAGCAGAAGGATCTTGGAGGAGAGATCACAAAGAACAGCCCCTGCTGACCAGGCGTGGTGGCTCACACCTGTAATCCCAGCACTTTGGGAGGCTGAGGCGGGTGGATCACAAGGTCAGGAGATCGAGACCATCCTGGCTAACACTGTGAAACCCCGTCTCCACTAAAAAATACAAAAAAATTAGCTCAGGCGTGGTGGCGGGTGCCTGTCGTCCCAGCTACTTAGGAGGCTAAGGCAGGAGAATGGCATGAACCCAGGAGGCGGAGCTTGCAGTGAGCCAAGATTGCACCACTACACTCCAGCCTGGGTGACAGAGCAAAACTCTGTCTCAAAAAAAAAAAAAAAAAAAAAAAAAAAAAAAAAAAAAAGAACAGCTCTTGTCTTCTCTTATCCCCTGTTGGTTCCCAGCCTGCATGTGACAACCGGGGAAAGTGCCGTGCTCCAAAGTCTGGCGTGTGGGTCTGGCCGCCTGGTTCCAGCCCCATCTCGTGGCTGCCCCTGACCGCACGGACTTGGGTTAGGCAGGTGGTCCTTCCTGGGCCCGTTTCCTGGTCCCTGCGTTGGGGGATGGCCTGAGGTTCTGGGGGAACCTTTTGCAGCTCAGACACCTAGATTCAGCTTGCTGGGGGCGGGAGGTTGTAAATGTCCCCTGAAGCCTGTGGCAGCTGGGCAGGCAGAACCTCCATTTTCCCACCTAACATGCATGAGTGTGCCCTTGGGGACACAGCAATGACCAAGGCAGATGGGCGTCCCTTCCCTGGTGGCATGGACATTCAAGGTAAAGCCCTCTATATTGACTTCTTCTCACCCTTTGTCAGATGGTAGTAAGTGTTATGGGGAAACGAAGGCAGGGGAGGAGGGGACTGGGTGGAGCAGTTGCTGTCGGGGGAGAGACCTGCAGGAGGTGGGGATGCTGTGTGACTTGAGAGAGTAGCTTGCCCTCTCTGGGCTCCTGCCTGTGTGTGCTGGGGGATCGATGGCGCCCACTGCCCCGGCGCTCTCTTTGCCACATCATTCCCTGGGGCCTTCTGCCCACCAGCTGCTCAGACCATAGCTGTGCTGGCTCTGCTCTTCCTGTGCAGGTATTGACTCTGAGTCCTCATACAGCCTGTTATGATGCGCATTTTATAGATCAGTAGACTGAGACCTGGGCAGGCCTTCTGACTAGACTGAGCTCATTACTGCACATAGCATGCTGCCAGCACATGCTGGGGTCTGGGGTGCTGGAGCCGCAGGTCCTGGCCCCATCAATACAATCCAAAGGGAGCCGGCTCTGATGAGGAAGAGGCCAAGATGCCCCACTCAGGGAAGTCTTCCTGGGAGAGTTGGTAGCCAGGCAGGCCCAGGAGTAGTAGGAGGTGGGGCTGGGCTTTGTAGACACCACACTTGGCGAGGCAGAGGCCTGCTGGGGAGCGGGCCTGTGTCCTTGCCACCAGCCCATCTTCCACGCCATGTCCCCTTGCACTCTTTGAAGGGAGATAGTCTCTTTCGGGGCTAAGCTGGGGTCCTGGAGCCAGAAGAGAACTGAGATTTGCTGTGGGGGGTTGGGAGCTGTTCCATTTTTAGTGGCTGCTACAGGAAGAGCGGCCGAGTGTTTCCCCTTGTCCCTGCAGAAGGCTGGAGTGTAACTGTCCTTGGGAACTGGGTCAGCTGATAGCAGGGCTGGGGGTGGGGGTGGGGATCCTGAATCCTCCAGCAGACGTCCTCATTGCCTCTGATCTGGGTGGCCAGTGCCTGTGCTGGACACGGTCCTCAGTCATCGGAGCCCACTGAGTCTCCCCCTGACCCTGCAGAGAATTTCGAAGAGGCGAAGTTCCTTCCAGTGGCCTCACAAAGGCTATCTGGCTTAGGAGCCACTACCTGAAGCCAGAATTTCTGAGTTCCAAGTCCCAGCTCCATCACAGAACTTGGCCCAAGGCCCTTAACCTCTCTGGGCCTCAGTTTCCTTATCTTTGAAATGGGGATCTTAGAGATGCCTACCTGTCAAGGGACTTGTGGGGCGCAACGGGACCACGCGCAGGGCCTGGCCAGAGTGCCGTAGTTTCTTCGGTTGCCATGATGGGATGGTGAAACTCCTCACACTCTTCTTTTTGCCTTGAAGATTCTAGACCTGGCTGGGTGTTCATCTCCCTTTTTGCCTTTGCTTGAGGCAGTTTATGGCATGGCTGTGTTATTCATGTCGCCAGGTCTCCTCCTGGTGGACGTTGAGGCCATTTTCGTTTTTTTGCTCTTAAAAACGACAGGGCAGTGCACATCTTCGTATCTCTGCGGTGGGTCAGGTCTCTGACCTCTTTGCCAGTGTGACTTATTACCGCTTTCTTTCTTTATTTTTCTTTTTGAGACAGTGTCTTGCTCTGTCGCCAGGCTAGAATGCAGTGGTGTGATCATAGATCATAGCTCACTGCAACCTCCAGCTCCTGGTTCAAATGATCCTCCCACTTAAGCCAATATTAATCTGTTTTCATGCTGCTGATAAAGACGTATTTGAGACTGGGCAATTTACAAAAGAAAGAGGTTTAATGGAGTTACAGTTCCACACAGCTGGGCTGGAGAAGCCTCACAATCATGGCGGAAGGCAAGGAGGAGCAAGTCACATCTTATACGGATGGCAGCAGGCAAAGAGAGTGAGAGAGCTTCTGCAGGGCAACTCCCGTTTTTAAAACCATCAGATCTCGTGAGACTTACTCGCTATCACAAGAATAGCACAGGAAAGACCTGCCCCCATGATTCATTGATCTCCCACTGGGTCCCTGCCACAACACAAGGGAATTATGGGAGCTACAAGATGAGATTTGGGTGGGGACACACAGGCAGACCATATCAGCTTCCCAAGTAGCTGGAACTACAGGTGTGCACCAACATGCCTGGCTAATTTTTTAAATTTCTGTAGAAACGGGGTCTCACTGTGTTGCCCAGGCCAGTCTTGAACTCCTGGGCTTAAGTGATCCACCCTCCTCAGCCTCCCACAGTGCTGGATAATAGGCATGAGCCACTGTGCCCAGCCATTTCCCCCTTATTTTTAGCATCACTACAGTAGCTGTGATCTCTGAGCTTTGGGGATCTCCCCTCCCCAACGTTTTACTCTGAAAATTAGAACATCTGGAAATGTCAAGGCTTTGTACAGTGGATACCTGTGTACTCAGCAGCCACCTTCTGTGATGAACATGCCTTATATTTGCTTTGTCCTGAATCTGTTATTCGGGACTGGATTTCTCTGGTTTCCTGGTGGGACCTACACTGCTTGTCAGTTACTTATTTTGTTCCCCTTCATCTCAGTCTTGCTGTGGCTTTCAGTTAGCCCCAGGTCTTATATACATTCTGGGTTATACCCAGAAAGCATTTCTCCTGGAGGGTTTGTATCTAGGTACGGGACCCTCTTGAATAGCCAGGGGGAGAAGGAAAGATGCAAAACCAGCTCTGAGGAGGCGGGGGGGTGCCCCTTCCCTATACCTGTTGGGCTCCTTGGGGAAGAAGGACAAGTGAGTGCCATGGGAAATACCCCTGGGGATTTTGTGGAGCTGGAATGTGCTGGTGAACCATGGTCCCACAAGGACTTGGGCATCGAACTCCCTTGACTGGGACTCACAGCAAGGAAGGCTCTGCAGCATCACCTTAATCAAATGGACTCACCCTCTCTCTGGGTGATGTATCCCGGTACTTCCTCTTCTGTTCATCAGTCAATCAACAAATAAATGGCTGGGCATGGTGGCACATGCCTGTAATCCCAGTGCTTTAGGAGGCTGAGGCAGGGGGATTACTTGAGCCCAGGAGTTCAAGGCTGCAGCCATCTGTGATCACACCACTGCACGCCAGCCTGGGTGACACAGCGAGATCCTGCCTGTAAAAAACAAAACAAAAAAAACTAAAGAAACTTTGGTCATTGGTCATGTCTACCTGTTTATTTTTTTTGGGGGGGGTGTTCATAATATGTCATGACGTATATTAATAGTTTGCAAAGTGCCACATGGGAACGTAATCTTCAGGATCTGGAAAAAGGCTCAGTCTATTTAGTCTATAGGAACCCCCGCCTCCCCCAAGACCCTTGTCATGAGAATGAATCTCTCACTCCCAAATTCCTAGGGTGACAATGACTGGGTCATTATTTTCTTTTATTTATTTTTATTTTTTTTTTTTTGAGACAGAGTCTCGCTCCATCTCCCAGGCTGGAGTGCAGTGGCGCGATCTCGGCTCACTACAACCTCCACCTCCTGGGTTCAAGCAATTATCCTGCCTCAGCCTCCTGAGTAGCTGGGACTACAGGCGTGTGCCACCACGCCCAGCTAATTTTTTGTATTTTTAGTAGAGACAGGGTTTCACCATGTCAGCCAAGATGGTCTGAATCTCCTGATCTTGTGATCCACCCCTTTCCCTGCCAAAGTGCTGGGATTACAGGTGTGAGCCACTGCACCCAGCCTGGGTCATTACTTTCATTCAACAAAGCATTTCTCCCCACAGTCCATGTGCACCCTGCCCACAGCTCTTTCTCATTTTCAGCATTTCTCTTCCCTTTCTAGAATATGCCGAGTTTTTGCACTGCAAGTCCAAAAAGTTTACAGACTTTGATGAAGTCCGGCAGGAGATTGAAGCAGAGACCGACAGGGTCACGGGGACCAACAAAGGCATCTCCCCAGTGCCCATCAACCTTCGAGTCTACTCGCCACACGGTAGGCAGCACGGGTGGGGACCCATCACTGACCATTTCTGGTCGTTCATGGACAGTGCCATGAGTGAGCCTGTGTACTTCCACTCATGGGTAGCATGTGCCCATTCACAAACAGTTGATATTCACACGCACATAGCCCCCTGATCTGTATCTTCCCACTTGTGCTAGGTATGTAGTACCCAGACCTCTGTCTCAGCTTGAAGAAAGAGCATGCCAGGAAGTTGTTTGGAGTGGTGGGGGATTGCAGCTGTTTCCCCCTTTTACCAAGGGCAGCCACCACTTGGCTCAAGGCAGCCAGATCTGCTGGTGCCTCAAGAGAGGCCAGAACCAGTCTTCTGTAAAATATCCTGTTTTTGTTTTTTTTTTCAGACAGAGTCTCGCTCTGTTGCCCAGTCTGGGGTGCAGTGGCCTGATCTCTGCTCGCTACAACCTCTGCCTCCCAGGTTCAAGCAATTATTGTACCTCAGCCGCCCAAGTAGCTGGGATTACAGGCATGCACCACTACACCCAGCCAATTTTTTTTTTTTTTGAGATGGAGTCTTGCTCTGTCGCCCAGACTAGTGGTGCGATCTCAGCTCACTGCAGCCTCTGTCTCCCGGGTTCAAGTTATTCTCCTGCCTCAGCCTCCCAAGTTGCTGGGACTAGAGGCGACCGCCACCACGCCTGGCTGATTTTTTGTATTTTTAGTAGAGATGGGATTTCACCATATTGGTCAGGATTGTCTCGAACTCCTGACCTTGTGATCTGCCCACCTTGGCCTCCCAAAGTGCTGGGATTACAGACGTGAGCCACGGCGCCCAGCCAAATTTTTTTTTTTTTTTTTTTTTTTTTTTGAGACAGAGTCTCGCTCTGTTGCCCAGGCTGGAGTATAGTGGCACGATCTCCACTCAACGCAACCTTCACCTCCCGGGTTCAAGCGATTCTCTGGCCTCAGCCTCCGGAGTAGCTGGGATTACAGGTGTGTACCACCCCACCTGGCTAATTTATTTATTATTATTATTATTATTATTATTATTTTGTTTTTAGTAGAGACGGGTTTCACCACGTTGCCCAGGCTGGTCTTGAACTCCTGAGCTCAGGCAATCTACCCGCCTCTGACTCCCAAAGTGCTAGGATTACAGGCGTGAGCCACCACGCCCAGCCCACCCAGCTACTTTTTTGTATTTTTAGTAGAGATGGGGTTTCACCATGTTGGCCAGGCTGGTCTCAAACTCCTAACCTCAGGTGATCGCCTGCATCTGCCTCCCAAAGTGCTGGGATTACAGGCTTGAGCCACCTTGCCCTGCCAAATATCCTGATTTTAAAACTCTCCATTCAAACAGCAGCCCGGGGCCATAGACATCCTCTGGCCCAGAGGCACAAATTGCTACCACGATGGGTTCCTTGCGGTAAATTTTAAAATTTGTTTTTCAATAAATGATACTTGCATGTGGCTCAGAATTCAAAAATTACAGAACGGTATATTGCAAAAACCTACCTTGTCAACCAGTTTTGCACACATATTTTAGGTTCTTCAGATGACAATACAAACATGAGCTGGGTGTGGTTTCGCACACCTGTCATTCAAGCTACCTGAAAGGCTGAGTCAGGAGGGTCACTTGGGCCCAGGAGGTGGAGGTTGCAGTGAGCTATGATCACATCTGTGAATAGCTACTGCACTCCACCTGGGTAACATAGCAAGACCCTGTATCTTAAAAAAATGTGTAAGCAAAAAACATATTAAACAATTGTGATTGTATCTATGTATATGTTGTGTATGTGTTTATCACTCCTTTTCCTTAAATTGTTAGCATAACATAAAAATCATTTATGGTTTTTTTGTTTTTTTTTTTTTTGCGGCCGGGTGTGGTGGCTTACGCCTGTAATCCCAGCACTTTGGGAGGCCGAGGCAGGCGGATCACGAGGTCAGGAGATCGAGACCATCCTGGCTAAAACGGTGAAACCCCGTCTCTACTAAAAATACAAAAAATTAGGTGGGCGTGGTGACGGGCGCCTGTAGTCCCAGCTACTCGGGAGGCTGAGGCAGGAGAATGGCGTGAACCCGGGAGACGGAGCTTGCAGTGAGCCAAGATCACGCCACTGCACTCCAGCCTGAGCGACAGAGTGAGACTCCATCTCAAAAAAAAAAAAAAGAAAAAAGAAAAAAAATCATTTATGCTTTTTCTGAGATGGAGTTTCACTCTTATTGCCCAGGCTGGAGTTCAGTGGCACAATCTCGGCTCACCGCAACCTCCACCTCCTGGGTTCAAGTGATTCTCCTGCCTCAGCCCCCCAGGTAGCTGGGATTACAGGCACGCGCCACCACACCCGGCTAATTTTGTATTTTTAGTAGAGACGGGATTTCTCCATGTTGGTCAGACTGGTCTCGAACTCCCGACCTCAGGTGATCTGCCCGCCTTGGCCTCCCAAAGTGCTGGGATTACAGGTGTGAGCCACTGCGTCCGCCTATGCTTTTTTTTTTTTTTTTTGTATGCCTCTCAGAATGTTTCTTTATTCTTTTTTTTTTTTTTTTTGAGACAGGGTTTCACACTGTTGGCCAAGTTGGAATACAGTGGTGAGATCTTGGCTCACTTCTTTTCCTCCTAGGCTCAGGTGATCCTCCCGCTTAGTCTCCTGAGTAGTTAGGACAACAGACGCACAGCATCATGCCAGGCTATTTTTTTATATTTTTGGTAGAGATAGGGTTTCGCCATCTTGCCCAGGCTGGTTTCGAACTCCTGAGCTCAAGCAATCTACCCATCATGGCCTCCCAAAGTGCTGGGATTACAGGCATGAGCCACCGTGCCCGGCCTCATCCATTTGTCTTTTGTTTTTGTTTTTTTGACAGTCTTGCTCTGTCGCCCAGGCTGGAGTGCAGTGGTACGATCTCAGCTCACTGTAACCTCCACCTTCTGGGTTCAAGTGATTCTCATGCCTCAGCCTCCCGAGTAGCTGGGAGTACAGGTGTGTGCTACCATGCTCGGCTAATTTTTGTATACTTAGTACAGATGGGATTTTGTCATGTTGGCCAGGCTGGTCTCGAACTCCTGGCCTCAAGTGATCCACCCACCTCAGCCTCCCAAAGTGCTGGGATTGCAGACGTGAGCCACCGCGCCCAGCCTCATCTGTTTCTCCATAATGGATGGGCTGAAATTTATTCAGTCATTTAGATCTATTCCAGTCTGAACTGTCCTGATTTAGAACTGTGTCATTGAAATGGAGTAGGTAGAAGGTATCCGTAGGATGGGATCCTAGAAGGGGAGTTACTGGATCAAAGCTGTGGTTCAGGCGGAGTGTCAGGCGACATCCTCAGGTCTGAGCCTCGCGCAGGAACTTTGGTAGTCAGCTGGGTAGCTGTGGGCCTGTTTGTGCCTCCCCTCTCCTGGCTCTGAATGCCTTTCCCTCTGGTTTCCCTCCCAGTGTTGAACTTGACCCTCATCGACCTCCCGGGTATCACCAAGGTGCCCGTGGGCGACCAGCCTCCAGACATCGAGTACCAGATCAAGGACATGATCCTGCAGTTCATCAGCCGGGAGAGCAGCCTCATTCTGGCCGTCACGCCTGCCAACATGGACCTGGCCAACTCTGACGCCCTCAAGCTGGCCAAGGAGGTCGATCCCCAAGGTAACCCTGAGCCCAGGGCAGCAGTCCCCTCTTCCAGGTGCCTCTGAGCATGGGACGTGCCCAGCATCCTTGGTTCCAAGTCACTGGCATTCTCTTTAATACATGACCGCTTTAGGAAAAGGCCTCCTGGAACACGGCACTTCCTCCAAGAACCAGCAGTGCTGGTGGGCATCCCCTGGGAAGTCACTGTGTGGCAGTTGGACAGTCCTCTTTGGACATGGCAGTGCCCATGTTGCCAGGGTGGGAAGCTAGCCTAGGGCTGAAGGAAGGGCCCAGTACTCCATGGCCCAGATGCGATCTTAGGTCCCATCTAACTGTTACTCTGCTCCCTGAGACATGGTCCCCTCTTAGTCAGAACGGGCACTTCAGTCCTAACCTGGATAGCTGATGTGAGGACTGTTGAACGTTTGGGTTGTTTCTGGTCTTTGCATGGTGAGATCGTCTATTTGCCTTCGAGTTGACACCCCTGGGCCCCTCTAGTCAGATCCCTCTACTGAACCCTCACTGCAGAATGTGAGCAGGAAGGGGCCCCAGGGAGGGCACAGCTGTGGCCCCCTTGATGCCCAAATTGGCACCCACCAGAGATCTTCACTCTGGCTTGCATCTGTCCCCAATGTCTCATGCACATGCCACACATACAACACACATGGTTAGCACAGAGCCAGGCCCTCAGCCCCCGTGGGAGCAGTTGATCTGCAGAGGTGAGACTTTGCTAGGAGGACATCCTTGAGTCTGGAATGACTTGTGGAGAGGTGGAATTGGATGGGATGGTTTCCAGAGTGGAATTTTAGCCATTCAGGCAAGAGGTAGCCCTGGAAACAGTCGTGTCAAACTCAAATGTTCCCTTGGGACTTTGCTGCCACTTGGAGAGTCCAGCATCAAAATCTGGCCCAAGAATCATGTTTACGTGCGGTTTCCCCAAGCCTGCAGCAGCAGAGGTTGTCCTTAATAACACAAGTGGCAATAACGGCCAGCATTTGTTGAGTATTTGCCGTGTGCCAGGCTCACCCTTATGACCACCCCGTGAGATCAGGGCTGTGACCATCTTCATTCGACATGTAGGAAACTGGGGTCCAGGCCTGTGACATTCTGGCTTTCCCAGGTGATGTGACCTGGAAGTTTCAGGGCCGACTGGACCCCAGGTGGCCTGCAGCTGCCAGCCAATGCTCTTTCCTGGTGGCAGCCTCTGACCTCTGACCTCTGGGCTCTTTCAGGCCTACGGACCATCGGTGTCATCACCAAGCTTGACCTGATGGACGAGGGCACCGACGCCAGGGACGTCTTGGAGAACAAGTTGCTCCCGTTGAGAAGAGGTGTGGCTTTGAGGGTGCTGGGGAAGCAGGAGGACGGGTGGGGTCCTTATTATTACTGAAACCCTGGCACCTGTTCCCTGCCTGCCTGGAAGTCACTGCTTCTCCATTTCACCGTAACTCCTTCTTTCTTTTCCCTTTGAGCATATGTATCTTTTTCTCCTAATTTGTATGCATTCATTTTTCAAGTGTACAGTTAACACCTGCTTGTTTCTGAAACGTTAGAAAACAAGTGTATAGAAAGAGGAAACTAAACTCACCCGCAGCCACACTTCCACCAGACAGCCACTGGTGAATCTTCTGCAGCTCCCAGCTCCCCAGGGTTTATAACTTTAATTAATTTTTTTATTACTTTCTATTATGAGCCTTCCCTTCCCTTCCCTTTTCCCTTTCCTTCCCCTTTCCCTTTCCTTTCCCTTCCCTTTCCCTTTCCTTTTCCTTTTCTTTTTTTTTTTTTTGAGACAGTTTTTGCTCTTGTCACCCAAGCTATAGTACAGTGGCACAATCTTGGCTCACTGCAACCTCCGCCTCCCAGGTTCAACTGATTTTTCTGCCCCAGCTTCCGGAGTAGCTGGGATTACAAGTGCACACCACCACGCCCAGCTAATTTTTGTATTTTTACTAGAGACGGGGTTTCACTGTGTTGGCCAAGCTGGTCTCAAACTCCTGACTTCAGGTGATCCACCCGCCTTGGCCTCCCAAAGTGCTGGGATTACAGCCATGAGCCACCGCACCCGGCCTATTATGAGCATTTTTTTTTTTTTTTTTTTTTTTTTTTTTTTTTTTTTTGAGACGGAGTCTTGCTCTGTCACCCAGGCTGGAGTGCAGTGGCGCGATCTCGGCTCACTGCAAGCTCCGCCTCCAGGGTTCACGCCATTCTCCTGCCTCAGCCTCTCCGAGTAGCTGGGACTACAGGCGCCCGCCACCACGCCCGGCTAATTTTTTGTGTTTTTGGTAGAGACGGGGTTTCACCGTGGTCTCGTTCTCCTGACCTCATTATCCGCCCGCCTCGGCCTCCCAAAGTGCTGGGATTACAAGCGTGAGCCACCGCGCCCGGCCGCATTTTCAAACATTCCCAAAAATGTAGAAAAGAGTTCAAAGAGTCCTCGTGGGTGGCTTCCCCAGCTTCGGTGGTTACTAATATCTGGCTAATAGTGATTCCCCCAAATATCCTAACCTGCTATTATTATTTTCTTCCTGGAAGATTTTATTTTTTCATTTTATTTATTTATTTATTTATGAGACGGAGTCTCTGTTGCCCAGGCTGGAGTGCAATGGCGCAGCCTGGGCTCACTGCAACCTCCACCTCCCAGGTTCACGCCATTCTCCTGCCTCAGCCTCCCGAGTAGCTGGGATTACAGGTGCCAGCCACCACGCCTGGCTAATTTTTATATTTTTAATTGAGACAGGGTTTCACCATGTTGGCCAGGCTGGTCTCGAACTGCTGACCTCATGATCCATCCGCCTCGGCCTCCCAAAGTGCTGGGATTACAGGCATGAGCCACCGTGCCCAGCCATCTTCCTGGAAGATTTTAACACAAATCCTAGGCACTGGCTGGGCGAGGTGGCTCACGCCTGTAATCCCAGTGCTTTGGGAGGCTGAGGCAGGAGGATCCCTTGAGGCTGGGAGTTGAAGACTAGCCTGGGCAACATATCAAGTCCCTGTCTCTACTAAAGATTAAAAAGTTAGCTGGGCATGGTGGGGTACACCTATAGTCCCACCTGCTTAAGAGGCTGAGGTGGGAAGATTGCTTGAGCCCAGGAGTTCGAAGCTGCAGTGAGCTATGATCACACCACTACACTCTAGCCTGCACAACAGAGCAAGATCTTGCCTCTAAAAAAAAAATAAAAATTCTATAAATCCTAGGCATTGTAGCATTTTACACATAAATACCCACATTTCTTTTCAAATACTTCTCCTTGCCATCCTGTTTGTTTTTTTCTATACCATTCATTTGTGGAAGAAACCAGACTACATCCCACATTTGGGATTTGGCCAATTATTGTTCTCTGTTAGCTGGTAATTAGATGGAGACAGAGGCCTGATCAGGTTCAGGTTCAAGTTCAGGTACAGATCTTCTGATAGGAGTAACCTAAGTATTTTTTATTTTATTTTAAAAATATTTGAAATATTTTGGGTTGGGCGTGGTGGCTCACACCTGTAATCTCAGCACTTTGGGAGGCCGAGGCGGGCGGATCACGAGGTCAGGAGATCAAGACCATCCTTGCTAACACAGTGAAATGTTGTCTGTACTAAAAATACAAAAAATTAGCCAGGCGTGGTGGCACACGCCTGTAGTCCCAGCTACTTGGGAGGCTGAGGCAGGAGAATCACTTGAACCCAGGAGGTGGAGGTTGCAGTGAGCCGAGATTGTGCCACTTCACTCCCAGCTTGGGCGACAGAGCAAGACTCTGTCTCAAAAAAAAAAAAAAATTTCAAGCATTTTATTTTATCAGAGCAGCAGTTTTAGGTTAATAGCCAAACTGAGAGGGAGATACAGAGATTTCCTATCAGCCCTGTAGCCCACACATCTATAACCTCCCCCACTTTGAACATGCCCAGCAGAGTGGTGCATTTGTTAGAACTGATGAGCCTAGATTGACCCATTGTCACCACCCCCACCCCACGTCCATGGTTTTACATCAGGGTTCACTCTTGCTGTTAGAAGTTTTTTTCTTTCTTTCTTTTTTTTGACGATGTCTTAGTCTGTCACCTAGGCTGGAGTGCACTGGGACAATCATAGCTCACTGTAGCCTGAAACTCCCAGGCTCAAGTGATCCTCCAAGCTCAGCCTCCCAAGTATCTGGAATTACAAGCATGTGCGATTGCTCCTGGCTAGGTTTTGTTTGGTTTTGTTTTGCTTTGTTAAGACAGAGTTTCATTCTTATTGCCCAGACTGGAGTGCAGGGGCACAATCTCAGCTGACTGCAACCTCCGCCTCCTGAGTAGCTGGGATTACAGGCACTCGCCACCACACCCAGCTAATTTTTGTGTTTTTAGTAGAGATGGGGTTTCACCATGTTGGCCAGGCTGGTCTTGAACTCCTGACCTCATGTGATCCATCACCTCAGCCTCCCAAAGTGCTGGGATTAAAGGCATGAGCCACCGTGCCCAGCCTTCTTTTGTATTTTGTTAAAGCCATTCCTGCCCTCTGGCATCTACTCTAAGCTGCCGGCACCTCCTGCCTTTCCCTTCATGCTTAGCCACAGTCATTTAGAGCATTTCGTTTACTCGTGGGTTTTCCATCTTGATGTCTGAGATAGATGTGGGGAAAAGTTCAGACCTTGGTTGCCACCATCCCCCAGGACTGCTGAGACGTTGAGTGGTGAGGCGACCCCGGATCCCAGGGGAATGCTGTCAGAGCTAAAATCAAAACCTTGTTTAGCTGTGAAGATCCGGAGCTGAGAAGCGATTCTGTGGCTGGCTGAGGTTTGGGGAGAATTTGCTGGTGCTAAAGAGGAAAGCAGACCCTACTCAACCCCACACCCTACTACAGCCACCCCGACCCGGCTGCCCTTGGACACTGTTACGCCTCCACCTTGGATCCTAAGGGGCTTTGGGGTCTGTGGGCACTAGCCGGGCTGAGGATTTGGTGATATGGGCCTCTTTCCCTTCCTCCGGACTCACTGATGTCCATGGCTGCCCTTCTCTGCCTTCCTTCCTGTTTCCAAGAACGAAGGCGCTTCCACTCTCAGCTCACTTGTAGGCCTTCTCCCGCTTTGTGACCTTAGGCTTCAGAAGCCCTCCCACTGGACCCTTTTTCCTGGCGTACTAATGACTCACAACTCCTCTTCCTTTACGGGAACCAGGCTAGGCGTGGTGGCTTATGCCTGTAACCCCAGGATTTTGGAAAGCACAGTTGGGAGGATGGCTTGAGGCCCAGAGTTTGAGACCAGCCTGAGCAACACAGCAAGACCCCATCTCTCTCTTAAAAAATTATCCAGGCTGGGCACAGTGGCTCACGCCTATAATCCCAGCACTTTGGGAGGCCAAGGCGGGTGGATGAAACCCCAGCTCTACTAAAAATACAAAAAATAATTAGCTGGGTGTGTTGGTGCATGCCTGTAATCCCAGCTATTTGAGAGGCTGAGACATGAGAATCGCTTGAACCCGGGGGGCGGAGGTTGTAATGAGCTGAGATTGCACCACTGTACTCCAGCCTGGGTGACAGAGTGAGACTCTGTCTTTAAAAAAAAAAAAAGAAGAAGAAAATCCGTGTGTGATGGTGCATGTGCCTGTACTACCAGCTACTCAGGAGGCTGAGTCCGGAGGATGGCTTGAGCCCAGGAGTTCAAAACTGTAGTAAGCTATGATTGTGCCACTGCTATGCAGAATGGGCAACAGAGTGAGACTCCATCTCTTAAATAAGTAAATCAACCCAAATCCAAGCCAGATGCTTTTCGCTGGCCCCTGCTGTTTCCTTCTTTGTGCTGTCACACAGGTGATGGTGACTTTGGCTTCACAGGGATCTAGGTTCAGATCTTGGGTCTCCTACTGTGACCTCACCTTGGCATGTCTCCGTTTCCCTCCTCCCTCTTGGATCCGAGAGAGATCTGGCGAGGATGAAGAGCCGTGACATCCCACAAGACCCTTCAGGATAGATGACAGGCACCTCTCCCCTGCTTCTCAAGAGAAACATGCACAACCCCACTGCAAAGAAAATGGAGCATAGGCCAGGCGCTGTGGCTCACGCCTGTAATTCCAGCACTTTGGGAGGTCGTGGCGGGCAGACCATGAGGTCAGGAGTTCAAGACCAGCATGGCCAACATGGTGAAACCCCGTCTCTACTGAAAAAACTAAAATTAGCCAGGCGTGGTGACGCACGCCTGTAATCCCAGATGCTCGGGAGGCGGAGGTTGCCGTGAGCTGAGATTGCGCCACTGCACTCCAGCCTGGGCAGCAAGAGTGAAACTGCCTCAAAACAGAAAACCCCACAAAACAAAAACCTAGCCAGGAGTGCAGTGGTAGGTATTCCACTTGGATTCTTTGCAACAGTGTGTATTGAATTATCCAGCTTTTCTCCCCCACATGTTGAAGTGTTAACTTTCAGTTCTACCTCCTTCTCGGTGTAGTTTTGGACTTTCTTTTCAGTTCCATTGATCTCTCTGGACATGAATACCCTGATGTACCCAACTGTTTAAAATATACTCGTTTGATAGTGGATTTTCGCTCTTCCCTATTGCTCTTGATTTTAAGATGTTATTTCTTTTTTTTCTTTTGAGACAAGACCTCACTCTGTTGCCCAGGCTGGAGTGCAGTGGGGTGATTACAGCTTGCTGCAACCTTGAACTCCCAGGCTCAGGTGATCCTCCCATCTCAGCCTCTCAGGTAGCTGGGACTATACACATGTGCTACCACGCCTCGCTAATTTTTGTATATTTTTGTAGAGATGGGGTTTTGCCATGTTATCCAGGCTGGTCTCGAACTCTTGGGCTCAAGCGTTCCACCCGCCTCAGCCTCCCAAAGTGTTGGAATTACAGGCGTGAGCCACTGCACCTGGCCTTGAGATTTTTTTTCTTTTTCTTTTTCTTTTTATTCAGAGTCTTGCTCTGTCGCCCAGGCTGGAGTGCAGTTGCATGATCTTGGCTCACTGCAACCTCCGCCTGCCGGGTTCAAGCGGTTCTCCTGCCTCAGCCTCCCGAGTACCTGGGACTATAGTCACGCACCACCATGCACGGCTAATTTTTTGTATTTTAGTAGAGGCGGGGTTTCACCATGCTGACCAGGGTGGCCTCGAGCTCCTTACCTCGTGATCTACCCACCTCAGCCTCCCAAAGTGATGGGATTACAGGCGTGAGCCACCGCACCCAGCCGAGATGTTTTCTTAGCTATCTTTGAATCTTGGCTTGTAGATTTCATCTGCCCCAAAGCTTTTTTCTGTCCCTGCGCACACAGGCTGGATGTTATCTCTCCTTCCTCCAAATACTTAATGTTGCTCTTCACAGCTGCCATGTGCATTCGCACCCTCTGTGTTCTTTCTGAGTAACATGTTATGACATAGTCTGTGAGTGCCTCGTGGGACAGGATCCATCTCTATACTTGAATCTTGCTCATCCCCATGCCAGGTCCACTTGGCTCACCTAGCTTTGCCCCTGACCTGACTGCCTCTCCCCACAGGCTACATTGGCGTGGTAAACCGCAGCCAGAAGGATATTGAGGGCAAGAAGGACATCCGTGCAGCACTGGCAGCTGAGAGGAAGTTCTTCCTCTCCCACCCGGCCTACCGGCACATGGCTGACCGCATGGGCACACCACATCTGCAGAAGACGCTGAATCAGGTACTGCAAGGGTTTGTACAGTAGTGTGCAGTGGCATAGGCTGTGCACTGCACAACAGCTGCAATCCTCACTGGCACTTGTTTCAGGCTGGAGCAGCACTTGTTTTAGCAAAATGGGTTCAGTCCACATTTATGTGTGCTGTAATAAATGTACTTGGCCAGGCGCAGTGGCTCACACCTATAATCCCAGCACTTTGGGAGGCCAAGGCAGGAGGATCATTTGAGCCTAGGAGTTTGAGACCAGTCTGGGCAACATATGGAGACCCCCATCTCTAGGAAAAATAGAAAATATTAGCTAAGCGTGGTGGCACATGCCTGTAGTCCCAGGTACTCAGGAGGCTGAGGCAGGAGGATCACTTGAGCCTGGAAAATCAAGGCTTCAGTGAGCCATGTTCATGCCACTGCTCCCCACCCTGGGCAATAGAGTGAGATCCTGTTTCAAAAAATTAAATAACTAAATAAAAGAAATGTACTTGATTCAGGGTCTGGTGAAGAGTAGTGACTTGGTGCTGCTGCTACTACAACCATCACTGTTATTATTACCAATATTTTAATTACCATTGTAATTATTCAGTCATTTACCCAGAAGATCGTATGCATTGCCTGGGGTTGGTGACAGGGGGGTTAATAACTCTTTTTTATTTATTATTATTATTATGTATTTTTGTTTTTTGTTTTTTGTTTTTTTTTGGAGACGGAGTCTCACTCTGTCACCTAGGCTAGAGTGCAGTGGCATGATCTTGGCTCACTACAACTTCCACTTCCCAGGTTCAAGTGATTCTCCTGTCTCAGCCTCCTGAGTAGCTGGGATTACAGGTGTGCACCACCACACCTGGCTAATTTTTATATTTTTAGTAGAGATGGAGTTTCACCATGTTGGCCAGGCTGGTCTCAAATTCCTGAGCTCGAGTGATCCGCCTGTGTCAGCCTCCTGAAGTGCTGAGATTACAAGCATGAGCCACCATGCCTGGCCTATCGTTCTCTTCTTATAAGTAATATATTCACATTGTGCATAAACAGAAATGGTATTAAAAGCTATACAGTAGGCCAGTGTGTGGTAGCAGGGGCAAGGCGTTCCTCCGCGCTGTTTTCTAGCACTTTCCAGGATGGCAGCAGAGCCTCAGCAGCACTCCAGGAGTCATCTTTTCATGCACGTATCAGGGGGACACAGTGTCCACACGAGAGCAGGTTCCTGTCCTTGTGGAAGGCATAATTCTAATGGGGGAGGCTGACACCCAACAAACCGCCAGATAAATGCATGATCAAGCATCCAGTAGGGGCGCGGGGGCCAGGAAAAGAGCCGCCCAGAGAAGGCAGCTCAGGAGAGCAAAGAGGGAAGTCAGTGTCTAGAGGGAGGGGCCCTCCAGGAGAGGAAGCTGGGGTCTGCCTGCAAACGGGAGTAGGGAGAGGAAGGGAAGTAAAACTCTGCAGCTGGCTGGGGCCTCCTGAGAGCCAGCAGCGAAAAGCCCCCTCCCATGTGGGGTGCTTCCCAGAGCAGCAGTGCCCCTTCCTCTCCATTTGCTCATGACCTAAGTGCCCTAGTATCCTGTCACAGACCAAGGGATGGCCAGTGTAGCTCCCTGCCTTTCTAGGCAGCCCACACAGATGGGGGTCCATGGCCAGGGCTGCAGGGCAGGGACCCCTGGTCACGGAGGTCTTTGGGTTACCCCACTTGCTCCATGCCATAGATATGAGGTTCCTTCATGCCTCTTTTCTAGCTTGCCAGACACTTTTTATTTTATTTATTTATTTATTTATTTATTTATTTATTTATTTTTATTTTTTTTTGAGATAGAGCGTCACTCTGTTGCCCAGGCTGGAGTGCGGTGGCATGATCTCAGCTCACTCCAACCTCCGCCTCCCAGGTTCAAGTGATTCTCGTGCCTCAGCCTCCCAAGTAGCTGGGATTACAGGCATGCGCCACCACACTCAACTAACTTTTGTATTTTTAGCAGAGACAGGGTTTCACCATGTTGGCCAGGCTTGTCTCCATCTCCTGATCTCAGGTGATCCGCCCGCCTTAGCCTCCCAAAGTGCTGGGATTACAGTCGTGAGCCACTGTACCCAGCCCGGCCTTTCCCCCAACCCCAGACGGAGTCTTGCTCTGTTGCCCAGGCTGGAGTACAGTGGCGCAATCTCTGCTCACTGTAGGCTCTGCCTCCTGGGTTCACACCATTCTCCTGCCTCAGCCTCCCGAGTAGCTGGGACTATAGGCACCCGCTACCACACCCGGCTAATTTTTTTCTTTTTTTTTGTATTTTTAGTAGAGACAGGGTTTCACCGTGTTAGCCAGGATGGTCTTGATCTCTTGACCTCGTGATCTGTCTGCCTTGGCCTCCCAAAGTGCTGGGATTACAAGCGTGAGCCACTGCCCCAGGCCAGTGCCCAGCCTTTTTGATTTTTCAGACAAGGTCTTACTCTGTTGTCCAGGCTGGATTGCAGTGACACAAACACGGCTCATTGCATCCTCAGCCTCCTGTATTCAAGCGATCCTTTTGCCTTAGCCTCCCGAGTAGCTGGGACTACAGGCGTGTGCTGCCACACCACAAACTAAGATGGAAAGATCTCCCCTGAAAAGGTGCAGAATGCACTCAAGATGAGCTCCCTGGCTGCATCTGCATCTACAGAGAGAAGCAAGAAAGATTCAAAATAGACAAATGTGGGCCAGGCACGGTGGCATAGCTACATCTACAGTACCTAGCTAATTTTTAAAAGTTTTTTTATCTTTGGTAGAGAGAAGGTCTCACCGTGTTGCCTGGGCTGGTCTCAAACGCCTATCCTCTAGTGATCTGTCTCAACCTCCCCAAGTGCTGGGATTACAGGTGTGAGCCACTGCACCCAGCCTTCTCTATTGTAGGACAGATGGCCAAACTCTGCTTTACACTTTTCAAGTATAGGCTGATTTTATGGCTTTGTTTTTCTTTTTCTTTTTTTTTTTTTTTGAGACAGAGTCTTGCTCTGTCACCCAGGCTGGAGTGCCATCGTGTGATCTCGGCTCACTGCAACCTCCACCTCCCGAGTTCTTTCTCAGCCTCCCGAGTAGCTGAGACTACAGGTGCCCACCACCACACCCAGATAATTTTTGTATTTTTTGGTAGAAACAGGGTTTCATTGTGTTGGCCAGGCTGGTCTCGAACTCTTGATCTTAAGTGATCCTTCTGCCTCAGCCTCCCAAAGTGCTGGGATTACAGGTGTGTGCCACCGTGCCTGGCCCACATTTGTTTATTTTGAATCTTTCTTGCTTCTCTCTGTAGATGCAGATGCAGCCAGGGAGCTCATCTTAGTGCATTCTGCACCTTTTCAGGGGAGATCTTTCCATCTTAGTTTGTAGGGCCTATCCCCATGTGTGTTCATTGGCCCCTGTGTTCCGTGGTCTGGATGGACTGTCCTTGCAAGCGGTTGCCTGTCCTCCAAGGCGTGGATATGCCCAGTGCCTGATGTCGGCCCTGTGGGCTGTTTGTAGCCTCTTACGCTCATGGGCAGCTCCATGCCATCTCCTTTCCCAGACACAAGTGTGTCTGTGGCTTGATTTATCTGTTGCTGTCTCTCAAGGCTGTGTGGTGTGGTGGCCTCATAGTGGCACCCTGGCGTTGGCCCTTGGTTGGGGGAGTGTGTCTGCCACTCCCTGGTCTCCTGCCCATGCCACCGTTTCTGATCTCTGACCTCTTTCCTGCAGCAACTGACCAACCACATCCGGGAGTCGCTGCCGGCCCTACGTAGCAAACTACAGAGCCAGCTGCTGTCCCTGGAGAAGGAGGTGGAGGAGTACAAGAACTTCCGGCCCGATGACCCCACCCGCAAAACCAAAGCCCTGTTGCAGTACGTACCCCGGCACCCACCACCACCACCAGCCTGGCCCCTGCCTTCCATCAGCCACAGGGCCCCCTAGCCTGGGCACCACTCATCACTTGTTCACTCATTCATTCAGCAGACACTCACTGCAAGCCTTCTGCATGCCAGACTCCATCCTAAGCATGGCAGTCGCCCCAGTGAAGGGGACAGGCGTCCATCCCTTTCCCCTGGAGTGCTCAGAATGGGGGGAAGTGGGATGAATGGGACAAAAAATAAGAAAGAAAATGTATAGTGTGTTAAATGTCAAAATATGAAAGTGGTGCATTAGCCAGGCGTGGTGGTGGGTGCCTGTGGTCCCAGTTGCTTGGGAGGCTGAGGCAGGAGAATGGCGTGAACCCAGGAGGTGGAGCTTGCAGTGAGTCGAGACTGCGCAACTGCACTCCAGCCTGGGCATCAGAGCGAGACTCCATTAAAAAAAAAAAAAAAAGGCTGGGCGTGGTGGCTCACGCCTGTAATCCTAGCACTTTGGGAGGCACTTTGGGAGGCTGAGGCGGGTTGATCATGAGGTCAGGAGATTGAGACCACGGTGAAACCCCCTCTCTACTCAAAATACAAAAAATTAGCCAGCTACTCAGGAGGCTGAGGCAGGAGAATGACGTGAACCTAGGAGGTGGAGCTTGCAGTGAGCTGAGATCGCACCACTGCACTCCAGCCTGGGCAACAGAGTGAGACTCTGTCTCAAAAAAATATAAAAAAAAAATTGCAAAATTAGCCAGGCATGGTGGCACATGCCTGTAATCCCAGCTACTTGGGAGACTGAAGCAGGAGAATTGCTTGAACCCGGGAGGCGGAGGTTGCAGTGAGCCGAGATCACGCCATTGCACTCCAGCCTGGGTGATAGGGCAAGACTCCATCTCCAAAAAAAAAGATAAGCATTGGCCAGGTGTGGTGGCTCACGCCTGTAATCCCAACATTTTGGGAGGCCGAGGCGGGAGGATCACTTGAGGTCCGGAGTTCAAGACCAGCCTAGCCAACATGGTGAAACCCCCGTCTCTACTAAAAATACAAAAATTAGCTGGGCGTGGTGGCAGGTGCCTGTAATCCCAGCTACTCGGGAGACTGAGGCAAGAGAATCGCTTGAAGCCAAGAGGCAGAGGTTGCAGTGAGCTGAGAACGTGTCACTGCATATCAGCCTGGGCGACAGAGTAAGACTCCGTCTCAAAAAAAAAAAAAAGAAGTTGAGTGTCAAGTGAAGACCTGAAGCAGGTGAGGGCAGGACCCGTGTGGGATTAAGCCCAGCCAGTGCAAAGGCCCTGTGGCAGGACTGGGCTGGGCATGTCAGAGGAAGACCCTGTGGCTGGATGGAGTGAGTGAGGGGAGTGGGAGGGGGTGATGGAGCAGGCTATGCAGGGCCTTGTGGGGCCTCAGGGAGGACATTGGCTTTTGCTGTGAGTGAGGTGGGAGCCATGGACAGTTCCGAGCGCAGGAGGGTCAGGACTGACTCAGGTGCTCACAGGCTCCCTGGCCGTGGTGGGAGAAGAGACATGGGAGAGGGGGTGGGAGCCAGACCTTGGCTAGGTTAGGTCCCTCTCCGGCTCGGGCTCTTAAGATCCACCCCATGACTTGGTTGGTGCAGCTGCCTAGCTGTGAGGTTGGGGAGCAGGTGTGCCCCCACAATCCCAAATTCTCACTCGGGGACTCTTCTGCCTCTGACCTTTCGGCATTTGGCCTGTAAGGGACCCTGAGGCACTGGAACAGCTGGACCAGAGCAGGTGACAGGGACTCCTGGGTAGCTCATACTGCAGACGGTGCCATGCATGAGGCACTTCCCACAGGGACACCAGGAGGACACTGCCTCCTCTGGCCATCACAGTCCTGGCATCCCCCCACCCCCTCTGCCAGGCAGCAGTGCATGGTCGTGGGCTTAGGGGCCAGAGTGCTTTTATGCTCAGACATCCTTGACTACGTTACAAAACACTTTCTACAGAGCAGATAGTGGCCCTTTGCAGGCTTCAAGAGGAGATTCATAGCCGGGTATGGTGGTGCACCCCTGTAATTCTAGCTACTTGGGAGGCTGAGGCAGGAGAATCGCTTGAACCCAGGAGATGGATGTTGCAGTGAGCCAAGATCGTGCCACTGCACTCCAGCCTGGGTGACAGAGCAAGACTCTGTCTCAAAAAAACAAACAAACAAACAAAAAACACAAGATTCAGCCTACTAGACTGAAGGAAGTGTTGTTGTGGAGGATTCAGCCTGAGGGTGGACGTGGGCCTGCTGTGTGACCACAGGCAGGTGATTGGACCTCTCTGAGCCTCATTTTCTGCACCTCTAAAGTGAGGGTCATAGCAGCTGTCATCTCACATGGCCATGGGGACAAACTGGCAGATTACAAGGTGCCTGTAATCCCAGCACGTGGGGATGCCAAGGCAGGAGGATTGCTTAAAGCCAGGAGTTTGAGACCAGCGTGAGCAACAAAGTGGGATCCTGTCTCTGAAATTAAAAAAAAAAAAAAAAAAAAATTAGGCTGGGGACGATGGTTCACACCTGTATTCCCAGCACTTTGAGAGGCCTCAGTGGATGGATCACTTTAGGTCAGGAGTTCAAGACCACCCTCACCATCATGGTGAAACCCTGTCTCTATGAAAAAATACAAAAATTAGCCAGGTGTGGTGGTGGGCACCTGTAGTCCCAGCTACTTGAAAGGCTAAAGCAGGACAATCACTTGAACCTGGATGGCAGAGGTCGCAGTGAGCTAGGATCACACCACTGCACTCCAGCCTGGGCAGACAGAGAGAGACTCTATCTCAAAAATAAATAAGTAAATAAATAAATAAATTTAAATGCTACTTGTTAAGCCCATGGCAGGACTGGGCCAGGGGATGCCCATCACAAACAGTCCCTGTCCCCCGGGGCTTAGCATGTTACGTCATTTATAACCAGTTGCCTTGCAGGGCCCTCCCTGCCCAGGTTGTTTTGACCTCACCATGGAGAAGCGCCACTGTTATCTGTGTCCCCTGTCAAGAGCTGGGCCTTCTTGCTATAGCATTTTTTCTGAGGGTCCAAGGTCCTCATGCAGACATAGGCGGTCTTTCTCGGTTCGCGCCTTACAAAAGAACGAGAATTACGGTAATAGACGTCCCCCAGCCTGAATTCTGTACTTGGTTTTTCTCTTCTTGTTAAAGCAAAGCCTGGAGCCTTCTGTCTCCACCTGGCTCAGCCCACAGACTGTTCACGTATCCCAGTGCCCATGAGTTTTTTTTTGTTTTTTGTTTTTTTTTGCCTTAACTGATGCTAGTAAGTTCATCTGTGACTGTACAGGCAAGGATTCCTGCAGGGCAAAGACCCCAGCAGAGGGATCTTGCGTTGAGGAATGTACGTGTTTAAAATTTATTTTTTATTTTTCATTTTATGAGTCTCACTCTGTCACCCAGGCTGAAGTGCAGTGGCATGATCTCAGCTCACTGCAACTTCCCGGGTTCAAGCAATTCAAGCAATTCTCCTGTCTCAGCCTCCTGAGTAGCTGGGATTACAGGCATGTGCCACCACACCGAGCGAATTTTTGTATTTTTAGTGATGACAGGGGTTTCACCATGTTGGCCAGGCTGGTGTTGAACTCCTGACCTCAGGTGATCTGCCCACCTCGGCCTCCCAAAGTGCTGGGATTACAGGCATGAGCCGCCGCATGCGGCCCTCATGTATTTGTTTTTGAAACAGGGTCTCGCCTTGTTGTCCAGGCTAGAGTGCAGTGGTGCAGTCCCGGCTCACCGCAGCCTCACCACTTGGGCTCAGGTGATCCTCCCACCACAGCCTTCCGAGTAGCTGGGAGTAATACAGGTATGTGTCACCATGCCTGGCTAATTTTTGTATTTTTGTAGAGACAAGTTCTTACTATGTTACCTAGGCTGATCTTAAACTCCTGACCTCAAGCAAACCGCCTGCCTGAGCTTTCTGACTATGAGATCGCAGACGTGAACCACCACGCCCGGCCTTGTTTTTTAAATTTTTATTTATTTTATTTTATTTTTTTGAGACAAGGTCTCTTGCTCTGTTGCCTGGGGTGGAGTGCACTGGTGCAGTCATGGCTCAGTGCAGCCTGGACCTCCTGGGCTCAAGCAATTCTTCCGCCTCAGCTGCCTGAGTAGCCTGATCCTCTGGCATGCACCACAGCACCTGGCTAATTTTTAAAGTATTTCTAGAGACTGGATCTCGCTATGTTGCCCAGGCTGTCTCAAACTCCTGAGCTCAAGCGATCCTCCTACCTCAGCTTCCCGAAGCGATGGGATTGCAGGAGTGCACCACCATGCCCAGCCCAACTCCCCCTTTTTATAAGGACACCAGTTATATTGGCTATGAGCACGCCCTGTGATATTCTCTTGACTGATTACATCTGCAGTGACCCTGTTTCCAAATAAGAGCACATTCTGAGGTACAGGGGGGCAGGATTCAACCCGAATTCCGTGGGACACCGACCAGCCGGTCACAATTGTCCAGAATGCTCTGATTGTGCAGCGTGGGTTGGGCCCGTAAATCACCTCCAGGGCCCCCAGGAGGCTGGTGCCCAGGTGTGCTTTGTCCCCTGTGGCTGAGAGCAGGTCTCCAGAGTCTCCATCCTTGCCCAAACCCCCCCTGCCCAGTCTGTTGTCTATCATTAGTTTAGTGCTGTGCCTTTGCTGACCTTGGTCCTGGTTTGGTCCACAATTCAATTTTCCATTCCAGGCCGGGCGCGGTGGCTCACGCCTGTAATCCCAGCACTTTGGGAGGCCAAGGCAGGCAGATTACTTGAGGTCAGGAGATTGAGACCAGCCTGGCCAACATGCCAAAACCCCATTTCTCCTAAAAACACAAAAATTAGCCGGGCATGGTGGCAGGCACCTATATTCCCAGCTACTGGAGAGGCTGAGGCAGGAGAATCACTTGAACCCGGGAGGTGGAGGTTGCAGTGAGCCGAGATTGTGCCACTGCACTCCAGCCTGGGCGACAGAGCGAGACTCCATCTCAAAAACAAAAAACAAAAACCAAAAAAACAAATTCCCCATTCTAGGTGAAGCATTAACGTAGGCCTTTGTGTGTCTCCTGGAAGGAAATTAAATGTGCACATCCTTTGCTTCAAGAGATTCTGGGGATCTGGGCAGCTTGTGCTTGCCTCTCCCAGTTGGGGTATGAAGGAGACCCCCCCTTTCTTTGGCAGCCCAGCCTTGGTGGCCCTGACAGTGGTCACCATTCGAGCAGCTCCCCTTTAGGAGCAAGTCCCCAGGTACTTCAGTAGATCATGTTTTTTGGGAGGGAAACTGATGAAGGGAGACAGCCCAGTACCCTAGGGAGAGCAATTAGGAATGCTTAGGAAAACTAAAACGTGAACAAGATCATCCTACTTTTTTACTATTTACGATGCCACTAGGCAATGCTGAGAGACTCTTTTTAAGGGCCAGGCCCGTTCTAAGGGGCGACACATGTTATTACCACTTTTTGTCCATTAGATGAGCAATTTTTTACCAAAAAAAATTTTCTTCCTTTTTTTTTTTTTTTCTTTTTTTGAGACAGGGTCTCACTCTGTCTCACCCAGGCTGGAGTGCAGTGGTGCGATCTTGGCTCACTGCAGCCTCCGCTGCCCAGGTTCAAGCGGTTCTCCTGCCTCAGCCTCCCAATTAACTGGGACTAGAGGCGTGCACCACCACACCCGATTCGTTTTTGTATTTTTAGTAGAGACGGGGTTTCACCATGTTGTCCAGGCTGGTCTCAAACTCCTGGGCTCAGGTGATCTGCCTGCCTCAGCCTCCCAAAGTCCTGGATTATAGGCGTGAGCCACCATGTCCAGTATTTTTTTTTTTTTAATAAAATGAGGTCTCACTGTGTTGCCCAGGGTGGTCTCGAACTCCCAGACTAAAGCCATCCTCTCACCTCAGCATCCTAAAGTGCTAATATTGCAGGCATGAGCCACCGCACCCGGCCAAGAAAACATTTTAACTTGTGTGAAACCAGGTGTCTTTGCAGAATTACCATTAGTGGCAGCATTGTTTCTTTTTTTGTGGGCACACAAAGTAACAGTGCATTTTAGGATCAGTGACTTCTTGGAGGTAATGAGATCTAGAAACATCTTCAGTCCCCACCAAGGAGGTAGACGTTGTTACCCTCAACCCATTTTGTAGATGAGGAATCAGAGGCTCAGAGGGGCAAAGTCCTGTCCGAGGCCTCACATCCCATCAATGGGGTAGGACCAACCCCAGCAGGCTGGGAGGTGGCGGGAACCTGCGGAAGCCACCTAAATTGTGCGGAAGTAGCAACCTTTCCTTCCCAGCATCCTGCAAATCAAGTTGAGCTTCCGGGCAGAGGTGCTGAGCTTTGACCCCTGAACTTCACTCCAGTCTTCTGCAAAGTGGGAGGAATAAGTGGGCTTTCTCAGATAGAATGGGTGAATAATCGGAACAGGCTTAGCTTGAGCCTGACTCGTAGCCAGCATTTGCCATTGGGAGCTCTTGAATTTGGTTTATTTGTTTTAATATAGACAGAAGACATTTTGCTGCTGAAAAACGGTAAAAGAACAGTAAACCCTGGCTTGACTTGGAACATCATTCCAGAGCAGTGTGGAAACCACCGCTTTGACACTTGCTTTTTCCTTTTCCTCATAGGATGGTCCAGCAGTTTGGGGTGGATTTTGAGAAGAGGATTGAGGGCTCAGGAGATCAGGTGGACACACTGGAGCTCTCCGGGGGCGCCCGAATCAATCGCATCTTCCACGAGCGGTTCCCATTTGAGCTGGTGAAGGTAGCACGCCCCGGGGCTGGGCCCTCCCGTCTCTGGTCAGGCACCCTCCTGCTGGCCTCGAGCCAGGCCTCCTCCCAGGCAATAAGGTCTCAAGCTCCTACCTCTAGGCCTGAACCTGTGGTGGGCAGGGTGTGGCCTGGATGAGGTGTCCCCATGGCCTTCCTTTCCCGACACTCAGCTTTGAGGTTTTGGGCAGAACCATATGAAAACCTCTGTGTTTTTCCTCTGACAAGAGCCAATATACATTCTTTGCAAGATACATAGAAAATACAGATAAATTTACATGAGAAGATGTCCCTAGCATGTCGTTGAAGAAAGAAAAAATAGGCATTGGAGCCAGCATGTGCAACATAGCACTGAGCTGATATATACAACATCCTTATGTATGAAACTGAACATGGATGTCTACAAGTGTTTCTTTGTATTTGCAAGGATGTTTGCAAAAATGTCAGCCCTGGGTGCTGGGATTTGGGACTTCTTTTTCCGTGTGTGTGTGTGTGTGTGTGTGTGTGTGTGTGTGTGTGTGTATGTGTGTGTGATTTGCTTGAAGTTTTATACTGTTTACAATGAGCACATAACATTTTTTATAAAAAAAAAAAACAAAAAACAGTACTTTTTTAAAATCAGAGGAGCAAGACCAAATGCAGTGGCTCATGCCTGTAATCCACGGGAGGCCAAAGGGGGCTGATCACTTGAGCCAGGAGTTCAAGACCAGCCTGGGCAATATGGTGAAACCCCATTTCTACTAAAAATACAGAAATTATCCAGGTGTGGTGGCGTGTGCCTGTAGTCCCAGCTACTTGGGAAGCTGAGGTAGGAGAATCACTTGAGCCCAGGAGGCAGAGGATGCAGCAATGAGGCAAGATCGCACCACCACACTCCAGCCTCAGTGACAGAGCCAGATCCTATCTCAAAAAAAAAGAAAAGAAAAAAGAAAAAGCAGGGTGTGATGGTGCATACTGATAGTCTGAAAAATCTAAGTTTACATGAATTTATATTCCCACCAATATGATGAGAGTGTTGGTTTCATGTCATGCTTTCTGAAACTGTGTTTTAATTAATTAATTTGTTTATTTATTTTTATTTTTTTGAGACAGGATCTTGCTCTTTCACCCAGGCTGGAGTGCAGTGGTGCAATCACAGCTCACTGCAGCTTCGACCTTCCTGGGCTCGGATGATCCTCCCACCTCAGCCTCCCGAGTAGCTGGGACTATAGGCATGCACCAGCCCACCTGGACAATTTTTGTATTTTTAGTAGAGATGGAGTCTCACTGTGTTGCCCAGGCTGGTGTCAAACTCCGGGGCTCAAGCCATCTGCCTGCCTTGGCCTCCCAAAGTGCTGAGATTACAGGTGTGAGCCACTGTATCTGGCCAGTTTTCAATTTTTTTATAAAATTTTGACAAGTTAAATATTCTGCCTTGTGAATATAGCCGCACGTGGGAGAGAACATTCCCCAGATGCACGCCTGCCACGGGGGCGCCCTGGGTGCCTCCATGCATGTGCTTGGTTTGTCTCTTCTCAGATGGAGTTTGACGAGAAGGACTTACGACGGGAGATCAGCTATGCCATTAAGAACATCCACGGAGTCAGGCAAGTTCCACGAGGAGAGTCACCACTGTCCCTTCCTCTCCGCGGTGCCACCCCCCAGCTAATTGGGTCGCCCACACCTCTGAGTCCCTAATCGTTAGGCCTTAAGAGGGCTCTTGGATGGTTTTCAGTAGCTGTGAGCCCCTCCCTGAGGGTCTCCAAGGGCACGTGAGGGTGGATGTGTCTTAGTCCTGCGTCCGTCGCAGGCTTTGGGGCTGTCTGCAGCTCCTGATCAAATAGGGCTTAGTTCCTGCCCAGTCGGTTGGTGTGAACCTCATGCTAAACTAAGAAAGCTCACTGCAGATTTACCTGGGGAGGGGTGGGGCGGCACTGAATCAGGGTTTTGGGAAGGCAGCATGAGTCCCCATCACGGCTTCCTCGTGAGCCTCTTGGGTCCCCTCCTTATTCTAACAAAGGTAGTTGCTCCAGGTGTCTGCCCTTCCATCGCTGTGGGGTCCTCGGGTCACCCCGAGGGTTTCTGGGCAATGGAACTCAGGCATCTGACCCCACACATGACGCAACCTTCGTTCCTTGTTGGGGACCCAGCCAGGGCCAATGAAATTGCTGACCATCCTTTGTTTCTCTCTGACTTATCTCCCCTGACCCTGGGTCTGGACGGTTTCAGGACCGGGCTTTTCACCCCGGATTTGGCATTCGAGGCAATTGTGAAAAAGCAGGTCGTCAAGCTGAAAGAGCCCTGTCTGAAATGTGTCGACCTGGTTATCCAGGAGCTAATCAATACAGTTAGGCAGTGTACCAGTAAGGTATTGCTCCCTCGGCAGGGTGACTCCTGACCTTGTGGAAACGGGGGTACGGGGGTTTGGTATCAGGCTTCCAGCGCCTCATTGGCCCTCACTGGTGCTTTTTCTCCCCATATCGCTTGGTGTCCGTGAACTTGGCCTCTCCCCAGAGGCTGGGGCAGGAGCATGTCGGCCTGGGCCCAGGCACACGGGAGTGCCAGGCCTCCTGGACTGGCCAGATAGATGCACAGTTGTCCCTGGGACCCTGATACCAAGCCTAGCATGTGTCTGATGAAATTGGGGTTTCACTGGGCTGTTGCTTTGCTGCCTCCTGGGAAGCAGAGAGGGACCCCCCGCGTCAACTGCTGGAGGCTGAGCTCCTTGAAGCTCCCTGGCTGTCACCCCTTCTTGACCAATGCCCGGCATTCTCACACTTCCCTGGAGCCACCGACTTCTCTGTCCCTCAGCTCTGGGAATGGCCTGAATGCCAGCGACATCATGAGAGCCAGCTGGGCTCCTAAGTGCCCCTGCCCACCCCCTGCACCCCATGTTGTCCCCCAGGGGCAGCCCATTTTTGGATCCACTCAGTCACAGTGCTTCTATGCGCCCTCGACGAGCCACTGCCTCCACTCGGCAGGACGCGCCGGGCTCCCCCAACCTGCTCCAATGCTGCCGGCCTGGTTACCAGGGCAGCACGCTTTGGCCAAGCAGCTGAAATGCCTCCCAGTGGGCAGTCTGTGCTTGCGCGACCACAGTGTCCCCAGCGCTCTGGGTTGCCAGGGAATTTCTGCTTGAGCCCCTCTGTTCTTAGTCTGGAAAAGCCCACATTTGCTGCTTAAGCTTCTTCGATTAGAAAAGGGAGGGGGAAAACAGCCCAAACTGGAAAATGCTCTTCCTAGAGCCAGGTGTCATGGACATGAACGTTAGAGGCCTCCACACACCTTGGCTGTCTCTCTGTGCAATGACAACCCCCGTGGCCCTTCTGTAACTACACTCCAGACCGAGCCCACACCCCCAAACCCCAGACCTCTTTGATCCGAAGCAGCTTCCGGGGCAAATGCGGGCGCAGGCTCCCCTGTGCATGGACTAATCAGATGACTCTCGTTTCTTCTCTTCTCTCTGTCTCCTGTCCTGCGTGTGTGGCCTGCACTGTCCCTGGGTGTCTTTCTGCCTCATCCTGCCCTCCGCATGACCCAGGACGGGGCTCTTCACCCCCGACATGGCCTTTGAAGCCATTGTGAAAAAACAGATTGTAAAACTCAAAGAGCCGAGTTTGAAGTGTGTTGATCTCGTGGTCTCAGAGCTGGCCACGGTCATAAAAAAGTGTGCCGAGAAGGTAACAGGTTTCGTTCTCATCTCCGCATTTGTCCCCGTCCTCCCCCTCCATGTGTTAGCCTCAACCTGAGCATCTGGAAAATTCAGCCTCGGCAGGAACCCCCTTCCGCCTACCAGTTGTCACTTAGAGATGTCGCCACCTTGCATTGGCAGATGGAATGGGGGGAGTGGCATCGCACGTGGGTTGTGGCTGCCTGTGGGGGCGGTCAGCCTTTGATGTTGCCAAACGCATCGCATTTACTAAGCAGTGCCCTTTCCTGGAACCCCTAGAGAAAGGGGTTTCCCAGCCAGCACCAAAACAGCAAAACACGGGAAACACATCATCTGTGTAGCCCTGCGTGTTCTCACGATCTAGGCCACCTGAGAGTAACCATTCCATTTTCCCCAACTCGTGGACTTGACCCACACTGCAGAAGATGTGACTCCCCTGTGCATGAGGTCTGGTTAAGTTGGTGCTACAGATGAAGCCTGGGGAGGTGGGGGCATTTGGCAAGTGGGTGCCACAGATACAGCAATCAGGAGTGGTTCTCTGCAGGGAGTTCCCACCGAGGCTGATGGCCCAGGTGCCCCCCTTACCATTCTAGAACAGACGCTACTCACTCATGCTGGCGAGGCCCTTCAGGGTTCCTGCTCTTACCCAGTGCTGGGCAAGAGGGGGGTACCCTGAAGCCCTGGATGGCAAACATGCCCCTGCTTTTCTGCTTTCATGCCGCCTCCTGCCTCCTGCCTCTGGGTCACTGGCTGGAAAAGCAGCTCTGCTCTCCTGCTGTCTCCAGTCCATGGTGCCCCCACTCTTCTGCTCTTAGCTCCCAGCTGGACTCACTGGGGGCCAGGAGCAAGATGTGGGCTTGGTGGGCCCCCTCATATCTCATTCCCCACCCCCTCCGCATTTTCTACCTGTGTGGTTCATGTTGCTTCCCGTGCCACGAGGACACCGCCAATGCGGCCACTCTGCTTGTTCCCCCAGCTCAGTTCCTACCCCCGGTTGCGAGAGGAGACAGAGCGAATCGTCACCACTTACATCCGGGAACGGGAGGGGAGAACCAAGGACCAGGTACTGGCCTTTTGTCTTCTTTATTGGGTGTAATTTACATGCAGTAAATGTCAAGTGTACTGTTCTGTGCATGCTGACAGCTGCATATGGCAAAGTAACCCTCACCTCAATCAAGATATAGAGCAGTTCTGTCACCTCCTAAAATCCCTGTCCCTATGCCTCTTTGTAGTCAACCCCTCAAAAACCCACAGGCTAGGCTGGGTGTAGTAACTCACGCCTGTAATCCCAGCACTTAAGGAGGCTCAGGCAGGAGGACTGCTTGAGCCCAGGAGTTCGAGACCAACCTGGGCAACATAGCAAGACCTTGTCTCTACAAAAACATAAAAAAATTAGCCAGGCGTGGTGGCGCATGCCTGTGGTCCCAGCTACTTGGGAGGCTGAGGTGGGAGGATCCCTTGAGCCCACAAGATGAAGCTTCAGTAAGTTATGATCGTGCCATCGCCCTCCAGCCTGGGAGAAAGAGTGAGACCCTGTCTCTTAAAAAAAAAGAAGCAGCAAAGGAAATCCCCAGGCCCTGGCCACCACCAGCCCGCTCCCTATCCTACAGTCTTTTGAGTGGACTCCCATAGCATAAGGCCCATTGACTCTTGACTCCCTTCCTGCCTCCCTTCTTCCCTCCCTCCCTCCCCTCGGCGTCGTGCATTTGGGAGCCAAGCGTGTTGTTTGTTGTATCTGTAGTTTGCTGCCTTGATTACTAAGCAATCTTCCAGGGAATAGATGGAGGACAGCATGGACCTCTACTTGCCTGCTGGAGGGTGTTTGGGGTGCTTTTTGTGTTGTGGTTTTTTGTTTTTTTTTGAGACAGAGTTTTGAGACAGAGTTTTTCCCAGGCTAGGGTGCAGTGGCACGATCTCTACTCACTGCCACCTGCACTTCCCAGGTTCAAGCGATTCTCATGCCTCAGCCTCCGAAGTAGCCAAGACTACACACATGCCACCTTACCCACCTAATTTTTGTATTTTTAGTACAGAGAGATTTTCACCATGTTGGCCAGGCTGGTCTTGAACTCCTGACCTCAGGTGATCTGCCCATCTCGGCCTCCCAAAGTGCTGGGATTATAGGCGTGAGCTACCACACCAGCCTGCTTTTTCTGTTTTAACATTTAACACTTTCTTGCAAAGGCATGCAAGCACACACCCCAAGTCGCTGCCTACCCCTTCAGCTGAGACTGTCACTCACTAAGCACTGGGCTGTCCTTACACTCTCGTGCAGCCTCAGCCTTTTGAGTAGCTGGGACTACAGGTGCATGCCACCATACCCGGCTAATTTTTGTATTTTTAGTAGAGATGGGGTTTCGCCATGTTGGCCAGGCTGGTCTTGAACTCCTGAGCTCAAGTGATCCACCCGCCTCGGCCTCCCAGAGTGCTGGGATGACAGGTGTGAGCCACCGCTCCCGGATCTATTTCGAGTCACTTTCTCTCAGTTGTCCTCTGTGTTCTTTTTACAACTGTTTGTTGAAACCAGAGCTTAATTAAGCCCTTGCTTGTTACGTCATTTTGTTTAAAATGGTCCCTCTCCCCTTGCCATTGATGGGGATGAAATCAGCTCATTTGTCCTGCAGAGAGGCGCCCAGTTTCGATTTGGCCAATTGCTCCCTCGGAGCACGGGTCCGCCTATGCCTCATAGCTGCTGTAGCTTAGAAATTATATCAAAAGTCTGGAAGAGTCTGATTCTTTTAGTTGTTACTGCTGGTAAGAATGCTGCCGGCCCTTCCACAGTCCCTGGTGCCCACCTGCCATGCTGCCGGGCCGGATCTGAGAGCGCTGGGTTGAGGAGACTGAGGCCTTACTAAACCAGCCACGCTCACTCCCACAGATGGAGCACCCTGGCATTTTCCAGCAGGCCGACAGGTTCGAGTGCCTTGCCCTACTTTATTCTTGGGAACTTGGAGGTGCAGCGAGGGGAAGTGACTGGCCCAGGGCCAGGGGAGTCCAGTGAGGCACATCCAAGCCCCTCCTCCCCAGCAGTCTGGCCTGTTACGAATGGGAACCAAGCCAGTGAGCTGCCTGGATCCATGGTTCCCATAGACCAACTTCATCCTGGGCAAAGGACAAGAAAGATGAGGGAGGGAGAGTTTCAGCAAGTGCAGTGGACTTGCAAGCCCTGCTCCTCACATGAGACTTAACCTTTCTAGCTTGATAGCTTGTGTGTGTGTGTGTGTGTGCACGCGCATGCACGTGTGTGTTTTATTTTAGTATTCATAGTTGGACAAATTAGCTTCACAGTTTTAATGCAACACTTTGAACACGCCAGGCGCTAAAGACTTTACAGGCTGGACACAGTGGCTCACGCCTGTAATCCTAGCACTTTGGGAGGCCAAGGCAGGTGGATTGCCTGAGCTCAGGAGTTCGAGACCAGCCTGGGCAACACGGTGAAAACCCGTCTCTACTAAAATACAAAAAATTAGCCGGGTGGTGTGGCGTGTGCCTGTGGTCCCAGCTACTCGGAAGGCTGAGGCAGGAGAATTGCTTGAACCCAGGAGTCAGAGGTTGCAGTGAGCCGAGATTGCGCCACTGCATGCCAGCCTGGGTGACACAGTGAGACTCTGTCTCCCAAAAAAAAAAGAAAAGGAAAAAAATACAAGGCAGTGGCTTGCAGTGGCTCACACCTGTAATCCCAGCACTTTGGGAGGCCAAAGCAGGAGGATCGCTTGAGCCTAGGAGTTCAGGACCAGTCTGGGCAACATAGTGAGACCCCGCCTCTACAAAAAGAAAAGAAAAATCAGCCAGGTGTGGTGGCACATGCCTGCTGCCCCAGCATCTTGGGACGCTGAGGCAGGGGGTTGCTTGAGCCCAGGAGTTTGAGGCTATGATTATTCTACTGCACTCCAGCCTGGGAGACAGAGTAAGTTCTTTTCTTTAAAAAAAACCAGGTGCAGTGGCTCATGCTTGTAATCCCAGCACTTTGAGAGGCCGAGGTGGGCAGATCATGAGGTCAGGATTTCGAGACCAGCCTGGCCAACTCAGTGAAACCCTGTATCTACTAAAAATACAAAAATTAGCTGGGCATGGTGGCAGGCACCTGTAATCCCAGCTATTTGGGAGGCTGAGGCAGGAGAATCGCTTGAACCCAGGAGGCAGAGGTTGCAGTGAGCCAAGATTGCGCCACTGCACTGCAGCCTGGTTGACAGCGAGACTCCGTCTCGAAGAAAAAAAAAACCAAACAGCTGCACATTATTAAACCCTTGGCAGTTGGGCCTCCTGTCATCCCATTCCACAGCTCAGTAACGTGAGGCCCAGGATCACATGGCCAGTTAGTGGCTCAATCAAGACTCCAGACCTTGGGTACAGCGGCCCTGCCTGTGACTGGCACATTGAGCTGCGTGGCTGTGCTCTGTTGTCCCAGGCTCTGTTGCCTGTGAGGGTGTGGGGAGTGTGACACCAGCCCCCTGTTCTCCTGTCTGGGAAGCCTCCTGGTTCCCACGCCTTCCCTGCTGCCAAGACCAGGAAATGCTCTTGCCGCCGCCCCCGCTTGCCAGGCTTAGCCCTATACTCACAGTGACCCCTGCTCTCCCCCAGATTCTTCTGCTGATCGACATTGAGCAGTCCTACATCAACACGAACCATGAGGACTTCATTGGGTTTGCCAAGTAGGTACTTTTGGAGACAGTGGCTGGTCGGGCGGCACCAATCCTCACTTTCAGATCCAAGGAGGTGACCGAGTTGGGATTCTCTGAGAGGGCAGGGGTCAGACAGTCTCTGTCGGGGGTCCTAGGGTGAAGGCAGAGCCACCTGAGAATATCTGGAAGCTCTCCTGAGCTGATAATGGTCCACTGTCCCCAACCAACATGCCTTCTGTGAGGCATCCCCATGGTTAGTTTAGGGAGAGGACAGTGCTATGTTCAGACCTGCACGGAGAGGGCGAAGCCAGCCAGCTGCTGCACCCCCTCTCCCTCAGGACTTCTCAGAGCCTTTAGTGATCAGTGTGCAGCTTTTCCCAGACTCTGCCCCTTCATGGGCAGCATCTCATGGGCTCAGGGCTCCGGAAGCTGCTCTTTGGGAAATGCTGCCTGGGGTCTCCCTAGCTTCAAGGCATACACTGTAGATTTAAACCAGAACCTTCCTTGGCACCCAGATGAGGGCCCAGATCGGGGAGCTCTGATTTCAGCAGGATGTCGATTCAGTGCTAGTGTTCTCAGGCATCACCCGCTGATTCCTTCAGCCCCTTGGCATGCTTGGGCCTCACTCAGATTGTTGGAGAGGCTCACGCAGGCCTTCCTGCCTGAGGCAGGCCGGATGGTGCCACTGGTATGCCCTCTCACTGGGCCCTGTGATGGAGCAGTGGGCAAACCCACACCCAGCTCACCACCCTCAGAGGAAGGCCCCACGCAGGGAACCGACGGGGACCCAGGCCGTTAAGGTGTAGTGTGCTTAGTGCTGGGCGGGGCTGTGCAGGGCCTGTGGGTGTCCAGAGGGCGGCCGTTGGGCCTTGCCTTGAGGGGCCAGGCAGGCTTCCTAGGGGAGGGCCTCTAGAGCTGAATCTCAGGCTATGGAGTCAGCAGATAGAACATTTATCGGTGCAACTGACAAAGCTGATTGAGGATCTGTTCTGTGCTGGGCACCAGGTAGGTGAGGAGAACGGAGGAAGGAAAAGGAAGGAATGAGGGCCTCATCAGAACCCCTCCTAGAGATGAGCCGAGGTCCCTGACTGGGCCTCCCCTGCCTGTGGGTGGCAGCCCCCGGGCCTGTGCTCCCGGCCGCCGGGTGTGTGTGGGCTCACAGCGCTGGTCCCCATCTTTGGTTTGCTGCTGTTTTCCTCACCTTGATGTCTCTGCTTCTCACACTTCATCCACAGTTCCTTCTCACAATCTCTCCTGTTTTTCCTTTGACCACTCTTTCCTCTGGATTCCTGGGCCTTCCCACTTACACCAGCTGTTACTATACTGAGCAGTTGGTGACCTGGTGGGTATTGCCTGCTGTGTGCCTTTGCCCTGGTGTGTGAACGGGTACGCCCTGGCTGGGTGGCCCCAGCCCTGGGTGGGACATCCCTGGGGCCTGCTGCAGAGCTACGGGGCGCTCTGTCAGAGCCCGGGCCAGGACCTTGACCGCACCAGCTGTAGCCCCTGCTGTTTCAGAGCCTGCAGGCTGGGGAGGTGGAGTCCTTAAACAAATTGTCACAAGGATGATGATGAGAGTAGGAAGAGAGGGTAGGGGTAGGCTGTGGGAAAGGGGAGCCGGGAATGTGACCCGGAGAGATCTTCCTGAAGAAGTCAGGTGATGCCAGGGGGACCCCAGAGAATTGGATCCAGGGAAGGAAGGCTACAAGACCAGGCAGGTGGAGGTAAGAGAGCCAGTGGCCAGGCTCCGTTGCCAGGAGGGCCCTGCAGGTCCATGGGAGGATTTTGGATTTTCCCCCAAGACACCAGGATGCTTCTGATTAGGTCCAGGCTCAGGAGAGGGGCCACCTTGTGGGCTGCTATTTGAGGGAGCCCTGGCAAGGATGGGAGCCAGGAGGCCCTCAGGAAATAGCACCTCTGGGACCTCGCTGTCACCCAGCCATCACTGTGAAGGTTGGCTCAGCTCAGTGCCACCTCCTTCAGATGCTGTTGATGAAAATCCTTCTTGTGCTTGGATGCTGTGGGCTTCCCATTGCCCTCCAAATATATATTATAAACAGGGCCCAAGCCTGGCACAGTGGCTCATGCCTGTAATCCCAGTACCTTGCAGGAGGCCAAGGTGGGTGGATCGCTGGAGCCCAGGAGTTTGAGACCAGTCTGGGAAACATGGTGAAACCCTGTGTCTACAAAAAATACAAAAATCAACTGGGCATGGTGGTGGTGCATAATCTCAGCTACTTGGGAGGCTGAGGTGGGAGAATGACCTGAGCCCGGGAAGTCAAGGCTGCAGTGAGCCATGATCACACCAGGGCTCTCCAGCCTGGGTGACAGAGTGAGACTCTGTCTCAAAAATAAATAAGTAAATAAATGGCCCAGATAAGAAGCCCTATAATAAACTTATTGAATGTTGGGAATATCATTGGATAAAATTCTGCCTTTGTTCTTAGTTTTCCAGCCTTTCCTGATCTAGAAACAGAAGCCTACTTTCTCCCTTATTCTGTAGCCAACTTGGACTTTAAAACAAAACCCCCGAGGTAGTCAGGAAAGGAAGGTGACCAAGCTGACTTGCTTTTCCATATTGTTCTGAAAGTTTCAGCCAAAGCAGTAAGAAAAGAAAAGAAAATATGATGGATAAGTAACAGGAGATATACGTTGTTTGCAAGTGGTGATATGATTTTCAGAGTAGAAAATATATTAGAACCGTAAGGTGGTGGAGTAGGTGTCCACATATAAAATATAGTGGGATTTGTCTATGCTGGCATGAACTAGCCAGGAAGTAGGATGGATAAAGAAGAAAAGAGATCTGGGATTGTGGATGAATAAGGAACCTTATAGAAACACACTCTGTCGACCTTGGATGTCCTCTAAATTTGGGTCAGGAGTCATGCAAGATACGTGCCGTTTCATGGCCAGTAGCTGTCCCACAGTCTGATGTCTAAGACTGGATGGCTCTGTGGTTAGAGCCACTTACAGGCTGGTGTTGGGATCAAATGATGAGAAGAGTAGGAAGAAGGGCCGGGTGCAGTGGCTCATGCCTGTAATCCCAGCACTTTGGGAGGTGGAGCCTGGCAGATCCCTTGAGTCTAGGAATTTAAGACCAGCCTGGGCAACACAGTGAAACCTCGTCTCTACAAAAAATCAAAAATTAGCTGAGCATGGTGGTATGCACCTGTGGTTCCAGCTACTCGGGAGACTGAGGCAGGGGAATTACTTGAGCCCGGGAGGTCAAGGCTGCAGTGAGCTGTGATTGTGGCACTGCACTCATCTTAGGCAACACCTTCTCACACTTCCCCTTAGAAACTCTGGGATTCTAGTGACATCTGGAAGTAACCTGCGCTTTAGTAAGTCGGCTGAGATGAGGGCCTAGAAGCCTCAGTTGAACCAGATACATCTACTTGTTCCGTGTGCCCAGGCCGTTTCCCTTGCGCAGTTCTTTGTGTGCAGGGGGCTTCTCTCTGCCTCTACCTGTGGCTGCTCACTTGGTCCCCAGGGAGAGAACAGCCACATTCGCCTCTTGCCCTTCTTCCCCCTCAGCATCTTGTCCACATGAACCCTGTATATTCTTTGGTTTCAGTGCCCAGCAGAGGAGCACGCAGCTGAACAAGAAGAGAGCCATCCCCAATCAGGTAGCACACCCCTCTGCAGCCTGCCGCTCTACCCTGGGGGCGGGAGGATGCTAAGTGACAGCCAAGCCCCAGTGATGGAGCTCGGCCTGTGGAAAGCCCCCCCCACAGCCTCAGTACCAGGCCATCTGCTGTCTCAGCCTCTAGAGGCCACTTAGGAATTGATAATTCTGGGAGATGGTCTGAGAGCCGACACACTGGCAGGGCCTAGTGGGCACATTTTACCCACCCAGAAGGCCCTATGTGCCATTCAAGGCCAGGGTTAGAACTTGACTCTTGGCTGGGCACAGTAGCTCATGCCTGTAATCCCAGCATTTTGGGAGGCCGAGGTGGGAGGATCACTTGAGGCTAAGAGTTTGAGACCAGCCTGGGCAACATAGAAAGACCCTGTCTCTACAAATAATAATATTTAAAAATTACCTGGGCGTGGTGGCTCATGCCTATCACCCCAGCTGCTTAGGGGGCCAAGGCGGGAGGATCACTTGAGCCCAGCAGTTCATGACCATCCAGGGCAATACGATGAGACCTAGTCTTAAAAATTAATAATAGGCTGGGCATGATGGCTCACGCCTGTAATTCTACCATGTTAGGAGGCCGAGGCGGGCGGATTGCCTGAGCTCGGGAGTTTGAGACCAGCCTGGCTAACATGGCAAAAACCCCATCTCTACTAAAAATACAAAAAATTAGCCAGGCGTGGTGGCACGTGCCTGTAATCCCAGCTACTCAGGAGGCTGAGGCAGGAGGATTGCTTGAACCTTGGAGGCAGAGGTTACAGTGAGCCAAGATTGCGCCACTGTACTCCAGTCTGGGTGACAGGGCCAGACTCTGTCTCCAAAAATAATAATAAAGATATAAATAAGAATTTTTCCCTTGAGCGGGGGTCTGTGACCTCTTTGAGCTTTCCAACACAGCCCCAGGGATTGGGAGCCCCTAGGTGAGAGCCGCTGGAAACTACATTGTCACTAGCAGCTCAGGGGAGCTTGGGATAGTTGAAGCCCTACACCTGGAGAGGCCCTGAGCCACAAAGGGTTGTACCTTGACATCTTAACCCAGCTAGAGGCCTTGTGAAATATGAATGGCTGTATCAATGCCTGCCTTCAGTGCCTTATTATTATTATTATTATTATTATTATTATTATTATTTTGACACGGAGTCTCGCATGACAATGGGCTGCAGTGCAGTGGCGCAATCTTGGCTCACTGCAACCTCTGCCTCCCAGGTTCAAGCAATTCTCCTGGTTCAGCCTTCCCAGTAGCTGGGATTACAGGTGCCCACCACGACACCAGGCTAATTTTTTTAAATTTTTTTTCTTGAGATGGAGTCTTGTTCTGTGTCCCAGCTGGAGTGCAGTGGCATGATCTTGGCTCGCTGCAACCTCCACCTCCCGGGTTCAAGCAATTCTCTGCCTCAGCCTCCTGAGTAGCTGGGATTACAGGCGCCTGCCACCATACCCAGCTAATTTTTTTGTATTTTTAGTAGAGAGGGGGTTTCACCATCTTGGCCAGGCTGGTCTCAAACTCCTGACCTGGTGATCCACCCGCCTCGGCCTCCCAAAGTGCTGGAATTACAGGCATAAGCCACCACACCCGGCCTTTGTTTTGTTTGTTTGTTTGTTTGTTTTGTTTTGTTTTGTTTTGTTTTGAGACAGAGTCTCACTCCGCCACCAAGGCTGGAGTGCAGTGGCGTGGTCTCGGCTCATCACAACCTCCATCTCCTAGCTTCATGTGATTCTCCTGCCTCAGCCTTCTGAGTAGTGAGGATTACAGGAGCCTGCCACCACCCCTGACTAATTTCTGTATTTTTAGTAGAGACAGGGTTTCACCATGTTGGCCAGGCTGATCTCAAACTCCTGACCCCAGACGATCCACCTGCCTCGCCTGGACAAAGTGCTGGGATTATAGGCTTGAGCTACCGTGTCCGGCCTTTATTATTAATTTTTTAAGAAAACCTGGCCGGGCACAGTGGCTCACGCCTGTAGTCCTAACACTTTGGGAGGCCAAGGCGGGCGGATCACCTGAGGGTCAAGAGTTAGAGAACAGCCTGGCCAACATGGTGAAACCTCGTCTCTACTAAAATACAAAAAATTAGCCGGGCATGATGGCGGGTGCCTATAATCCCACCTACTTGGGAGGCTGAGACAGGAGAATCACTTGAACCCAGGAGATGGTGGTTGTGGTGAGCCAAGATCGCACCACTGCACTCTGGCCTGGGCGGCTGAGAGAGACTCCATATCAAAAAAAAAAAGAAAGAAAGAAAAGGAAACCCATAATCTTCACAAAATTTCTGCCTATGTCCCTCCCTTCTCCCCATTGGGCAGGGGTGGGGGCGGGGACTCCACCGTGTACCTTGCACGATCATAGAGCCTACTGGAAGGAAGAACGTAACCACTGCATGATTTATTTTTGCGCTTGCCGTAGGTAATACATATGTTGTTGCTTTTTTGTTTCTTGAGATGATAATGAATTAAATATTAACACCATGAATATGATTAATAGCATGTAATTTTTTTTCTTTTGCTGTTTTTTCCCCTGCTCTTCTCTTCTCCTGTTTTTGTGCTTTTCCTGCTTTTTCTTTGTCCCCTTCACGTCCCTTCCATCTCTTTTCCTCTGCCTGCTCTTCCCTGATTTACCCACAACCCTAACTTTGCATATTCAAAGGGGGAGATCCTGGTAAGTACATGCTTAGTGTGGTAGCAAACGTTAGAGAATCTAGTGGTGATGGAGACCCCGCCCACCCCTTAATATTCCCTGTTCCCCATCCCCTCCAAATAACAAAAATACTAAAAATCGAGCTAACCTGGAAACCCCATGCTGCAGCCAGCGCTGGACTGCGCGTTGCCCTGGGTGTAAGTCGACTCACACAGGCACTAACTGGACCGCCACCCTTGAAGGCGCACTCCTGCAGCCAGTTCCTGGCAGGTTTTCCTGGTTTCCTGTAGGTCAGGGATGGCAAATACTTACACACTGCCCCTACCTCCCCTCACATCCCTGGCTGTGGAAGATCTCACTTAAGCCAGACCAGAATTTATTCTTCGCACTGCCCCTCCTCCTTCTATCTCCTATGCAGATGTCACTCATGGATCAGAGCATATTTTTCCACATGGCAGAAAACTTGCCCTCTTGTGCCCATGGCAGACATGGCTAGTTGATCTAGCATTCTTTGCCTTGTGCTGCTCCTCTAGCACATGCCCATGGCAGACATTGCTAATCAATCCTGGCATTCTTTCCAAATAAGCTTGCCACCACTCCTGTTCTATAGCAGATGTGGCTAAGTGATTAAGGTATTGTTTTTTTCCCTATATGATACCCTGTTCTCTATGCATGGCAGGCATGACTAGTCAATCAGGAGCCCCTTTCCTAGTTGCTGCCTCTTGTCCTCCAGATAAATTGATGAGGCTCTCCTGTTCCACTTACCCGTTCTCCTATCCTTTGCCTGTGACAGGCAAAACTAATTGATCCTAGCACCGTTTCCTGCCACGCCCAGAATTCTCACCACAGTGCTCCAGGTATCTTGTACCAGTCGATTGACAAGGCCCCCGAGATGAATCATATTTGCTGTCCGTCCCTGCTGTGGGTAACACCTCCTTACTTTGTGCAGAGCCCTTGGCTGGGGCCCATTGTGGGGCGTGAGATGGGCATAAGGCCCAGTCCAGCCCAGCCCAGTGGGAAGCAGCCTGCTACTCATATCTGAGAGCTGAGCCCAGCTCATGGAGCTCACCTCTAGGCAGCTGGCCTCAGCCCAGCTCTTACACTTGGACAGCACAGCCTGGGCCTCCAGTCCTAGCAGGGGCTCCCTTTTGCTGGACATTCTCCCACTGCCAGCCACCAAGGCACTGGTCATCCCTGCCACTGCTCTCTGGCAGGATCTTCTGGCAATCCCAGGATCTTTCTTGTAGCTGAGCCGATCCTATGCCAGGGCCTCGCTGCTCCCAGGGCCTGGGTGTGCAGATAGGGCCATGAGTGGGGGCAGTGACGGGAGGAATTAGTTGGCCTCGGGCTTGTGGTTTTCAGGTTCCTCCTGTGTTCCCCCCAGTCCCCTTGAATTTGCCAGGCCAAAGCCAGGAACCTACTTCTCCCTTGTACCCCAAGAGGTTTAGGGGTTCCTCTTTTCCTACCAGAGGCCACATAGCCCAGCCCTGTCATAAGCGTGGCTGTGACCTCTGGGTCTCCCATCTGTGGTTTCCATCTCTACCCGGGAGACTCAGGCCAGGACCCTCACCCAGGAAAGAGGCTGGAGCAGCCTGCCAGGGGATCCCTGCTTTCTGCTCCCTGCCTGCCCTGCCACCCATGCCGCCCCATGTGCCTGCCTGCCTGTCACTGTGCACCCCAGCCCGTGACGGCCTGCCGTCTCTTCTCTCTCTCCCACCCCCACTTCCTTCTAAGCCCAGTCCCATTGGGATGTGTCCCTTGGATGCAAACCTGACTTTCTACTGAGGCCTGGCCCCTCCCTTTTCTCTGGGTCGCAAGTGGTGGATGGCTAACAGTGCCTTTGTTTGCCACCCACAGCTTGCAGCTCCCTAGGGTGAGATTTTGTCTCTGAACCCATGTGGACAAGGGCACCTCAGGGCTTCTGCCAGACCTCCTGCCCCAAGGCTCGGTGTGCCATCCCCAGCATGGCCCCGATCAGTGCCCTGGCTCTCTGGCCATGTACCCCAAAGCGTAGCATGGGCCCTGTCCTCCAGCTCTGACCAACACTAACCCCGGCTGGAGGCAGGAGAGCCAGGCCACCTAGGGGTGCGCGAGCACATCCCTCCCCTTGGAAACCGGGCCAGGCCTAGGAGTATGGAAGCCTCACATTTCTCTGGGGGAGCAGTGATAGCCTGTCTCCCTGTTTTCCCTCACCTGGTTGTCCTTCAGTCATGGAACCAGGGTCTACTAAGCACTCGTTCTGTGCCTAGCCCTGGGCTGAGACAAGGCACTGCCCCCACCCCGCTCCCCCCGGGTGAATGGAGGCATTCCCAGAATGCCAGGCCTTTGGTGCTAACACCAGGACGTCCTGGGCAGACCAAGAAGAGCTTGTCACTGCGTTCCCAGGGGGGATGCTGTGGCCTCACAGGGGCTGCTGGCCTCAGCCCCCTCACCCACCACCAGGCAGCCCGTGAATGGCCAGATGCCAGGGGTCACTGCCTGCTCCAGACAACTGTGAGAGTCCTGTCTGCTCATCCCAGGGAGGGATAAGTCTGTACCCTTGGCCTTAACAAGGGGTGCCCGGTGGCATCTCATGCTGTCCCCAACCTGGGCAGTGACTTCTGCATGGTCCAGGGGTCCCTGGGTACTCTTTAGCCACCTCTGTCTTCATGGCCACCTGGGGCTTAGCACTCACATCCAGCCACCAAGGAGCCGCAGGAGCTGCGGGCTGGTGGCCCTGATTCAGAATGTCAGGCCCGGGGTAGGTCGGGGTAGTTCGGATGAAGCCCCTCCAGAGGACCGCCCCCGACTAGGACAGCATCTGGGCCCCAGAGGGATTCCTGGAGGCCCCATCTCTGGCGCTCCTGCCATGCCATGCCCTGCCATGCCCTGCACTGGGGCATGCAGGCCAGCCCTTCGCAGCTGTCTGTGGCCGTGCTCAGCCCACCCTTTGTAGCTTGGCCAAGTCTGTCAGTGCCTGGATCCCAGGTCGCCCTGTGCGTGCCTCTGTGTGCTTCTTGCAGCTCCCAGGGCCCTCGTCCTGAGTGGGGTGGGGGGCTCTGCCCACACATGCCTCCAGCGGCCAGGGAGTGTGGGAGCACAGCCCCCAGGCTGCCTGCCGTTAGCTGTCAGGTGAGTCCCTGCGCAGGCCTGGGTTCTGACCCCCACTCAGATGACAGCTACAACCACACAATCCCCATCCACGGGGTCTCCCAGCCTAGAACCCTGATGTGTCGGTCAAAAGGACGACCACTAGGCTTGCAGCCAGGTTGGGACATGAGCCATGCTCCTTCAGTGTCCTTGCGGAGGGCCCCTGGGCTCACACCTTTGACCCTAGCCCTCTGTGTGGATGCTACTCTTGGAACCTTATCTCACACAAACAAGTGCAGTTCCTCAGATGTCACATTTCATGTGCCACAGCCCCACACACAAGCCCCAGGGACTCCTCCCATGGGCCCCTTTCCATCAGGCCTCTGTGACTCTATCCCCCATCAGCCCCTGGCCCAGTGAGTCTGTCTGTCCGCCCACCTGCCCAGGTGGCACCCCATGTTGGTTTCCCGCTGGAAATGCTTGGGACAGGTTGGAACTGGGTTTCCTGGGCTTTGGGACTGGAGGTGTCTCTATCGCAGTCCCTGGCTTCCCACTGAGCTGTGGGCAAGGCTGCTGCGCTGGGGGATGGCTGGGGCACGGAGGAAGGTTCCCCGCTAAGCTGCGCGCTTTCCCCCAGGTGATCCGCAGGGGCTGGCTGACCATCAACAACATCAGCCTAATGAAGGGCGGCTCCAAGGAGTACTGGTTTGTGCTGACTGCTGAGTCGCTGTCCTGGTACAAGGATGAGGAGGTGAGTGGCAGGCGGGAGCAGGCCACCGGGGTAGGTGGGGCAGCCGGGGAAGAGCGGGTGGGTGCTCCCTCTGGGCAGAACTCATTCAGTCACTGCGCCACTCTACCCCGAGTCACCATTAGGACCGTAACTCGCTGGGCACGGTGGCTCCCGCCTGTAATCCCAGCACTTTGGGAGGCCGAGGCAGGTGGATCACGAGGTCGGGAGTTCGAGACCAGCCTGACCAACATGATGAAACCCCGTCTCTACTAAAATTGCAAAAATTAGCCAGGAGTGGTGGCACACACCTGTAATCCCAGCTACTCAGGAGGCTGAGGCAGGAGAATCGTTTGAACCCAGGAGGCGGAGGTTGCAGTGAGCCAAGATTGTGCCACTGCACTCCAGCCTGGGCGACAGCGAGACTCCATCTCAAAACAAACAAACAAAAAACAACCATAACCCAGGGCTGGAGAGCAGGCACCATGTGCCAAAAGGCTCACATTGTACATGGCCCCCATGGGGCCAGCTCCTAGAGTGCAAAAGGGAGATGGAGGGTGACAGAGTCACTAGCAGGCTAGAAACAGGCCCTGACCTCCAGTGCCACTGTGACTGCCCCATGCTCAAGAGAAGGGGCCATGCCCAAGGGTCAGGGGCTCAGGCATGCAGCCAGCCTCCAGGGGCGCCAGGGTTCCATCACTTACAGCTCAGTCAGGCCCTTTGCCTCTCTGGGCCTCAGTTTTTCTGTCTGTGAAGTGGTCTAGGATGGTCTCTGCCCACTGTGCAGTGCTTGGCCACAGTGTGCAGAACGATCCCCACATGCTCCTCATTATGGGAAGGAAGTGGAGAGGCCCCTGGGTGATGACTACAGGGAGCAGTGTTGAATGCTGAGTCATGGGAGGGACTCGTTCACTGTGAGTGAGGGGGCAGGCCTTGAGCAAGGACACTGCTGACTGGCCTCTGCTCTCCATGCTGACCGAGCATCCCTCCTGATTGTCCTATGTAAAAAAAAGATACATAATGTTTGACATATTTATGGGGTCCCTGTGATGTTTTATTAGATGTACAGAGTATGTAATAATCACGGCAGGGTGTTTGTGGTGTCTGTCACTTTTGTATTCCTCATTTTCCTGTGTTCGGAACAGTTCAGGTCCTCTCTTCTGACTACTTTGAAATATACAAGGCCGGGCACGGTGCCTCAGGCCTATAATCCCGGCACTTTGGGAGGCTGAGGTAGGAAGGTGGCCTGAGTTCAGGCATTCAAGATCAGTTTGAGCAACATAGCATTACCGTGTGTCTATTAAAACTCAAAAAAAATTAGCTGGGCATGGTGGCACATACCTGTAGTCCCAGCTACTCAGGAGGCTGAGGTGGGAGGGTCACTTGAGCCCAGGAGATGGAGGCTGTAGTGAGCTACGATTGCACCACCGCACTCCAGCCTGGGCCACAGAGCAAGACCCTGTCTCAAAAGAAAAAAAAAAAAAGAAGAAGAAGAAGAAATTGACAATACACTGTTGCATTGTTGGCCGGGCGCAGTGGCTCGTGCCTGTAATCTCAGCACTCTGGGAGGCTGAGGTGGGTGGATCACCTGGGGTCAGGTATTCGAGACCTGCCTGGCCAACATGGTGAAGCCCCTTCTCTACTAAAAATGCAAAAATTAGCCAGGTGTGTTGGCGCACGCTTGTAATCCTAGCTACTTGGGAGGCTGAGGCAGGAGAATCACTGGAACCTGGGAGGCGGAGGTTGCAGGGAGCCGAGATCGCCCCATTGCACTCCAGCCTGGGTGACAGAATGAGACTCCCTCTCAAAAATAAAAAAAACAGGCTGGGCGCAGTGGCTCACGCCATTAATCCCAGCACTTTGGGAGGACGAGGTGGGCAGATCACCTGAGGCTGGGAGTTCGAGACCAGCCTGACCAACATGGAGAAACCCCGTCTCTACTAAAAATACAAAATTAGTCTGGCGTGGTGGCGCATACCTGTAATCCCAGCTACTCGGGAGGCTGAGGTGGAAGAATCGCTTGAACCTGGGAAGCAGAGGTTGCGGTGAGCCGAGATTGCGCCATTGCAGTCCAGCCTGAGCAACAAGAGTGAAACTGTGTCTCAAAGAAAAAAAACACCAGACAAGTGTTGTTAACTATAGTCTTAACTGCAGTCACCCTACTCTGCTGTTGAACAATAGAAGTTAATGCCTTTTCTCTAACTGTATGTTTGTACTCATTAACCCACCTCTCTTTACCCCCTACTTGTCCCCACCTGTCCCAACCTCTAGTATTTATCCTTCTACTCTCCACCTCTGTGAGATCCGTTCTTCTACCTTTTTTTTTAGCTCCCACGTGTGAGTGACAACATGCAAGACTTGTCTTTTTGTGCCTGGCTTATTTCACTTAACATAATGACCTCCAGTTCCATTCATGTTGCTGCAAATGACAGGATCTCATTCTTTTTTATGGCCCTGATCAACCCATTTCTTGCTTAATTCTCTTGACGTAACCATGGCTTAGTGGCCTGGAAGGGAAGCTACTTCTGTGTGACAGTTTGTTGCTACTCTGATGCGGTCCAGGTTGGCTTTCAAGAGTCCCTGGCAAAGAGAGCTGTGTTTTTCTCATTGTCCTGGTTGCTCCGGGAGAAGACTGCAGGCTGTCCCGTGAGCCGTGGCTGTGTTATGTGGGCAATGGATTTGCATCTGTCACAGAGGCCCAAAATGAAGGCACTTAAAGAGATGAAGTCTGTTTCTTGCTCACATCTCAGTGAGCTTGGTGACCCTGTGCTGCAAGCCTGCCCAGGGCCTGGCTCCGCCTCCCCTGTTGCCACCTTAACACAGGGCTCCCTTCATAGTTTAAAATGGCTGCCCCACACCCATCACCATGTAGCCTCTAGCAGCCCAAGAAGGGAAAGATGGGCCTCTGTGTGTGGGAACTGTGAGTCCAGCTAACAGTTCTAGCACTTTCTAAGAAGGAAGTGGATATTGGTTGTTTCTGAGCGTGACAGCTGGGGCTTGACACCCTGAATTCACCAGGATATTGGTTGGGTGGTGTCAACCCTTCGTGTCTCGTCTCCCCACCTATAAAGTCAGGACTGTGGCCTGTCCCCTCTGGACTGCGGGAGCCAGTGGGGGAATTCTGGTACTTGAGCCCAGGACTGTGCCTGGCTCACCGCATGTGTCCCAGGTTTTGTCCTGGTGGCTACCAGCGTCAAGTCCTCCCAGCTCCTCTCTGTAGGAGGGAACCTACCCACCTACCCCCAGTGCATAGAGGAGGAGCTGGAGGCTATGTCAGGTGCAGGGCCAGCTGGGCAGTCCCCATGGTCCCTGGGATGGCACAGCCACCAATTCAGTCCAGGCAACCTCAGTGGAGAGGCTGGGATTGCCTGAGGCCCCTGGAGCTGCCCTGCCTGGCTCTCTTCCCTTTGGGTTTGGGGGAATGCTCTGTGGGAGTGCCCCCCCACTGGGGGCTTGCTGGCAGCCACCCCAGCCCCAGGACAGGCAGGACTGGGCTTGGAAGTCCCAGGCTTAGAGAGAAGGCAGGTTGGGGGCCCTGGCTGGCCCCAGGGAGGAGCAAAGAGAGGAGGGCCTCGTGGCTATGGACCCCTGCTCTGTGCTGGGCTCATTGGCTAAGAGAGCCCACTGAGGCCACACCTGAGGAGAACCCTACTCCCCGCGAGGAAACCCTCACGCTTGCCATTCGGGTGGCTCTGTGGTCACCCCCATCTAAGGCTCTGAGTGGTGACTTGCCCCACGTCATGGAGTGGGGGAGGGTCCCCCTGGGGTGGATGCTTCCCCAGTGCACGTCTGCGGGCCCATGCTCCCTGACCTGAGGGACACCCCAGCCTGACATCCGGACACCTCCGCTGCAGCCCAGGCCTGATGTCCCCTTGACCGAGGGCGTTGGGGGTGAAAGGATCATCCTGCTCCACATGAGGCCAGATGCTCATCTCTGGAATGTTCCTGAAACCTCAGGAGCCCTGAGGCCTCTGCAGGACTCTGGGGCACTGTTTCTAAACCCAGGGTGGTGGACTCTGCTGAGCCATCATACAAGCATTTCTGGGGTCCCTGTGGAACCTTCCAGAACCTCAGATCCAGCGAACCTCATGGGGTTGGGATGTGGGAGGAGTGTGGAGCCAGGCGTGGTCCGCAGGCTTCTCCCCGCCTCAGGCTCCTCTAGGAACTCAACGTGTCGGGATCGGATGGCTCCTCAAAATGGCCGGGGTCGGGTGGGGTGGGGTGCCCTTTCACTTTTTCTCCCCTCTTTCCGCCTTGCAGTCAGAAGCCAGCCTGCGCTGTGGTGCGTGGGCTGTCAGGCCAGCTGAGAGCTGGTCCCCTGCCTTTCAGCTCAGGGCTGTGGGGACCTTCCAGGGTACCCTGGGTGGGAATGCCAGGCCTGGGGCAGTGAGCCCTGGAGGAGCCTCTGGGCCTGAACCTCAGCCTGGCAGCTCTCTGCCTGGCAGCACTGCAAGTCTAGTTTTCAGATCTCCTCTTCCCTCACGTGAGGAGCCCTTCGTGTTTTCCTCATCTGAGAGTTGAAAGCCAGAGCCCCCTACCCTCCCGTGGAGCCCCACATTGGAGTCTGGAGCAGTGGTGGGAGAAGGGCCGGGCGCCGGCCGTAATGAGAAACAGCTGACCTGTGAAAGGGGCCCTGTGTGAGCCCCAGACACAAAGCAGGCTCCAGTCAGGAGGGGGCAGTCATGGAACCTGTCCCCCGCCACCACCCAAGTTAGGATCCCAGTAGGGACCCTTGGAGTCACACACGTGGCAGCCACCCCTGAGGAGGAGGCCACCCTCTTAGATGCCTCAGTGAGACACAAGACATCAATATCTCTTTATTTAAAAAATAAACAAGAGAAGACATTTACAGCCATGGGGTGGGGATGGCGGACTGATAGGGCCAGGCCCCCAACCCCTCGGCCGGCCTCGGGGCTCCCTCTGCCTTTCCCCAGCACCTCTTCTCCCACCCAGGCCCTCGAATCTTCTATGCGAGGCTCTGCCACAGTGGGAAACGGGGTGGTGGAAAATGACACTCACCTGCCGGCGAGTTTGGGGGGCCTGTCTCGACGAGCCGCTCACCCAAGCCCAGCCTAACCAATGTGCAGACTACTGTACACATTGAGAGCCTCCTGAACAGGTAGTCTGAACACTGGGTTGGCGGGGCCGGCTATCCATCCTGCAGAACCCCCCAGGCAGATGCCGGGGCCACCAGGCCAGGCCGTGCCTCAGCACCTCTGAGCGGCCAAGGAAACCACCACTCTTCCCGGGACGATCCGCTCTGTCCCTTCTGACGTGGCAAGGCTGGGGCCGGCTCGCATCTGGAGAAAGTTCTGGGTTTTCAGGAAATCCTAAAGAGTGGGGGAGGCGGAGCAGGAGGCAGGGTTTGGGATCGTGGCTTCTGGGCTCAGGAGAATGTCTGACTCTTTGGGGGTCGGGGGTGGGGAGGAGGGGCGCATACATGCCTCTGTGTGTGTGTGTGTGTGTGCGCGCGCGCTCGCGAGTGTGCGTGCCGGCAGCACCAGGAAGGCGGCCACTGATTTCTGGGCGGAATTGCACTGTAAACAGTTCCAGATGTGGCATTAGCCGGAACGGCCTGTGACTCAGTTACTTGGCCCCGCTGGCTGGAAGCTTCCGGCCGCATGACGCGATAGGGTCAGGGCAGCAAAGGCCCTTGGGCAAACGTCCGAGCGGGGAGCAGGGCTTCTGCAGAGCCCCCTCCCCTGGCCCCTTCTAAAGCTCCCAAAACTCTTCCCCGAGAGGTGGGAGGGACCCAGGCCCTGTGTTACCCAGCCTTGCCTGGGATGACGGGTGCAGGCTTTCTTCATCACCTTCCTTCCCTTGGGTCCGCAGTGGCATCCCTCCCTCCATGACCACCGGGCCCCTCTTCTATGCTCTGCTCCCTCCATGGCCACCAGGCCCCTCTTCCTATGTTCTGCCCTACTTCTTTGCCTAGAGCCTGGCAGGCTAATCCTGGAGCCGCTCACAAGAGCCACCAAAGAAAATCCCGGGTGCTCATGGGCACCAGCTCTGCAGTGGGCACCAAGCTCCTCCATCCTCCTTGGATAGATGAGAAAACTGAGATGAGATGGGAGGTGGGGGGGAAGTGGCTTGCCCGAGGGCACACGGCCAGGAAAGGGCAGGGCTGGCATCACCTCAACCATGCTGAGCTCCTAACGCCCTGAGGCTGAGCCCATGTGCCAAGCCCACTGATTCATCCTGGCTCCCCTCGCAAAGTCCTGACACTCCCAGCCGGCCCCCACTTGCCAGGGAGCCCCAGCTGCCTTCTCCACAGTCACTGTGGCCGCTCCTGAACTTGGAGGCAGCAGCCAGGTTAGGCTTTGTGCTGGGGCAGCACAGTGAGGGGACATGAGAGGAGTTTCCAGAGACGGCCCAGAGAGAAGAAGGGCCAGGGGCACTGTGGGGAGGACTGGGCTTTGGGTCACAGGGACCTGGCCTCTGAAGTCCTGCTGTGGCTTGCGCTGCCTGCTGTGTGGCCTTCGGCAGCCAGCTTCCCTCCCTGACTAGGAGGGATCCGTGAACTGAGACCAAGCAGTGCATGGCATGGGTCCCCAAGAGCTGCTGCTGTGGCTGGTGGGCACACACGTCACTGGGTGAGCGTGGGGCTCCAGGGTGCCACCCCCAGCTCCGTGACTCGCCAGCCTCTGGCCGAGGGGCCCACCTCCTCTGAGCTGCCTTCCTAGCAGTTTGGACGGCCGTGCCTGGCACTTGGTTGGTGCTTCTTGAACAGGGCCAACCTTAGAAAGCAAGTGATAGGGCCAGGTGTGATGGCACAGACCTGTAATCCCAGCACTTTGGGAGGCTTGCTTGAACCCAGGAGTTTAAGAACAGCCTGGGCAGCATAGTGAGACCCCATCTCTATTAAAATGATGATAATGATAATAATAAAGAAAGGGAGTAAGGCTTCTGCATCACCTGGCCCAGGCATCAGCTATCCAGCCCCAAGATGTCCTAAAGCAGCCAAGGCTGAAATCCCAGCCCTGCTCCTCTCTGCCTCAGTCTTCCCCTCTGTAAAATGGCATCACAGAGGTAACTCATTCCTAGGCTCGTTTCAAAGATGGAGCCCAGATAAAAGTTCCATTCACTCCGTTCAAGGCGAGGGGCGGTTGTGTTGTGCGTGCAGTCAGCCACATGTCAGTAGTGAACTCAACAGGAGTCCCCGCCCTGGAGAAACTTGAGTCAGTCCAGTGGCAGTCAGCCACCTAGGTCAATAAGCACAGGCAGTCAGGCACCTAGGTCAACAAGCGCAGGATACATGACGTGTTGTGTAAGGGAAAAGGAGGATGGAGGTGGAGAGGGTGCGGGTAGAGTTAGGGCAGGAGGGAACCATGCAGGTGTCAGGATCCGGCAGTGGCCCAGTTGTCCAAAGGCCCTGGGGTAGGAACCCACCTGGGATACCCAGGGAGCATCATGGAGGGCAGCGTGGCTGGGACAGAGTGACGGACAGGGAGGGGCCGGCAGATGGGCTCATCCACAGCAGCGACCAGCACTGAGAAGCCCCCGGGGCTGGTGGTGGCGCATGCTGCACACTCTGGCCTGGGGCATCCTGAGTTGTCACGGGGACAGCTCAGGGTGACTCTTCCCTCCACCCTCAGGAGAAAGAGAAAAAGTACATGCTGCCTCTGGACAACCTCAAGATCCGTGATGTGGAGAAGGGCTTCATGTCCAACAAGCACGTCTTCGCCATCTTCAACACGGAGCAGAGGTGAGGGGCCCAGGGGCCTGGGGAGGGCTCGGGGTGAAGACCAATGGCCTCATTCACACTCCACAGCCTTCATTGAGCACCTGGCTGTCAGCAGTCCCTGCCCTTGGGACCCACCTTTTAGAAAGGGGAGTCACGTGAGGAACAGCAAATGCCAGGGATGCTTCCCATGCTGGGTCAGAGATGACCTTTCTGGGCAGAGACGGGGATGAAGGCAGGCTCCAAGTCAGGTGGGAGCCAAGGAGAGTTCTGAGCACAGGGTGACCAGGACCTGGCTCAGGTGCTCGCAGGCGCCCTCTGGTGGCTGAGAGGGAAACAGTAAGAGAGGGTGAGAGACGGGGGACCAGGGCAAAGGCCGCTGCCTTGTCCAAGTGGGCGATGATGAGGCCAGACACCATAGGGAAGGAGGGTGCAGATTCTGGGTAGAAGAGTCAGGCGGAGCCCTGGTGGGCATGGATATGAGAGAGAAAGGCACCAATGGTGACCCTGAGTACCTGGGCCTGAGCTCATGCACTGCCCAGCTGCTGCCATTGGCCGAGGTGGGGAAGGCAGCGGCAGGGTAGGCCTGGAGACAGCCAAGAGCTCCATTTAGGCCATGCCAAGGGAGAGGGCGCATCAGGGAGGCACCTGGGTAGATCGAGGAGTGTGATGTCCAGGAACGAGCTCCAGTCTGGGATGTGAACTGGGCAGTCACCATTGCGTGGACAGTATTTCAAGGAATGAAACCAGATGAGCTCCCAGGAGAGTGAAGCTCGAGAATGGGAGGCCCCAGGAAGCTCACAGTACATCTGTCCCATGAGGCAGTAGCTGGAGACTTTAGCGGAGACACTGCTCTCAGGAAGAGACCCAGCTGGCAGGAGGGCTCTTCCCATGCTCACACAGTCATGCTCATCCAGGAAGCAGGGCCCACCTGAGTCAGGGATTAGCTGTCAGCAAAGGCCTGGTGGTACCCCGAGACCCTTAGGCAGGCACTGACGTCCTCCCTGCTGGCCCCAGAACCTCCTTGCCTACTGCTTGGCTACACCCACCAACTCCAGCTGAGTCTCCTGGTTCCCTCCTGCTTTGCTCTGGCTGGCCTAAAGCTCCGAGACCCATTTGTCCACCAGCTGGCCCTGAAAACCTTCATAGCTCTTCTAGGCTTGCCCCTGGCCATATGACACCTGGCAGCTGTCCCAGGTCCCTGAGCCATGTGCCTCCTGTACAGGGAGGGTGACAATATTACCTGATGTATCTTTTAAGAGCAGGTTCAGGAAACCCAGAGTAATAGCTGCAAAAACAAGATAGATGGTTGATGGTTTTTTATGTAAATTAAGTCCAGACTTTAGTATCCTGGGCAAAGTGGAGCAGCTCCACAGGCATCAGGGTCCAGGCCCTGCATGTTCCTCAGGATTCCACCTGATATGCAGAAGCCGAGCTCTGTGGTGGGACAGGCCTGCCACGAAATCCTGACTTTTTTTTTCTTTTAAACGGAGTTTCGCTGTTGTTGCCCAGGCTGGAGTGCAATGGTGCGATCTCAGCTCACCGCAACCTCTGCCTCCTGGGTTCAAGCGATTCTCCTGCCTCAGCCTCCCAAGTAGCTGGGATTACAGGCATGCACCACCATGCCTGGCTAATTTTTTATTTTTAGTAGAGACGGGGTTTCTCCGTATTGGTCAGGCTGGGCTCGAACTCCCAACCTCAGGTGATCCACCCGCCTCGGCCTCCCAAAGTGCTGGGATTACAGGTGTGAGCTACCACGCCTGGCCCAAAACCCCAACTTCTACTTCTTTGTCCAAAATGGCTGCCCAGACTCCAGCCATTGTGATGATGTCCCAGGCAGCAGCAGGAAGGAGGAGAGAAGGAGCTACAAGGGCATGCCTCTCCCCGCACAACCCCATCCAGAGGTCGTTCAGGGCAGCCACTTGCTGACCACAAACCCAAGTCTCACTTAAAGGCTTTGTGGGCAGCTTGGCTGTTTTAACCACACCTGGATGTGAGACAGGAAAATGTGTGTGGCATGTGGCACGGGGCCTGGCCTGTAGACCACCATCTGCAAGCATTGTTTAGCATCCATTCCCTTTATCTCCCAGCTTTGAGACCCTGGTTCTTTTTTCTTTCTTTTTTTTTTTTTTTTTTTTTTTTTTGAGACGGAGTCTTGCTCTGTCACCCAGGCTGGAGTGCAGTGGCATGATCTCAGCTCATTGCAGCCTCCACCTCCCATGCTCAAGTGATCCTCCCACCTCAGCCTCCCGAGTAGCTGGGACTACAGGCGCACGCCACCACGCCCAGCTAATTTTTGTATTTTCTGTAGAGTTGGGGGTGTTGCTGTGTTGCTCAGGCTGGTCTCCAACTCCTGAGCTCAAGCAATCCCCCTGTCTCAACCTCCCAAAGTGCAGGAATTACAGGTATGAGCCACCATGCCTAAACTTTACAAAAATTTTTTTGTTTTGTTTTGACACAAAACACTCTGTTGTCTCACTCTGTTGCCCAGGCTGGAGACAGTGGCACAATCTTGGCTCACTGCAACCTCCACCTCCCAGGTTTAAGCCATTCTCCTGCCTCAGCCTCCTGAGTAGCTGGGATTACAGGCATGCAGCACCACTCCCAGCTAATTTTTTGTAGTTTAGTATTGACGGGGTTTCACCATGTTGGCCAGGCTGGTCTCAAACTCCTGACCTCAGTTGATCCTCCTGCCTCGGCCTCCCAAAGTGTTGGGATTACAGGCGTGAGCCACTGTGCCCGGCCAAAAATTTTTTTTTTAAAACACACAGGCCGGGCGCAGTGGCTCACGCCTGTAATCCCAGCACTTTGGGAGGCCAAGGCGGGCAGTTCACGAGGTCAGGAGATCGAGACCATCCTGGCTAACACGGTGAAACCCCGTCTCTACTAAAAATACAAAAAATTAGCCGGGGTGGTGGCAGGCGCCTGTAGTCCCAGCTACTCGGGAGGCCGAGGCAGGAGAATGGTGTGAACCCGGGAGGCGGAGCTTGCAGTGAGCTGAGATCATGCCACTGCACTCCAGCCTGGGCGACAGAGCAAGACTCTGTCTCAAAAAAAAAAAAAAAAAAAAACCACAGCCAGGCACAGTGGCTCACGCCTGTAATCCCAGCACTTTGGGAGGCCGAGGTGGGCGGATCACCTGAGGTCAGGAGTTCGAGACCAGCCTGACCAACATGGAGAAACCCCATCTCTACTAAAAATACTAAAATTAGCCGGGTGTGGTAGTGCATGCCTGTAATCCCAGCTACTCGGGAGGCTGAGGCAGGAGAATCGCTTGAACCCAAAAGGTGGAAGTTGCGGTGAGCCGAGATTGCACCATTGCACTCCAGCCTGGACGACAAAAGCGAAACTCCGTCTCAAAAAAAAAAAAAAAAAAGAGTAATAATAAAGTTCTGGTGGACAGTGCTGCTCTGGGCTTTCCTGAAAATGCCCCAATGGGAGCTTCCCAGCCACACTTGGTGTCGAGGGTCACATGCCCACCTCTGGGGCCCAGGAAAAGAGAAGAGTCAGCTGATCCAACAGAAACAAAGAAACGCAGACACTTGCTGAGCTTGTGCACAGCGCTCTTCTGTGTAGGTGTCACTCACAGTGACCCCTCGGCATGACCAGGTGAAGCCTGGGTCGGGTTTGGGTTCCTGATCAGTCAGAAAGACCCCTAGAGCCCATTCCTCTTGGCAGTCTGCCAGACCCATGGCAGGGTCAAGCCTGCGCCCCTCCCTTCCCCCCGCAGAAATGTCTACAAGGACCTGCGGCAGATTGAGCTGGCCTGTGACTCCCAAGAGGACGTGGACAGCTGGAAGGCCTCGTTCCTCCGAGCAGGCGTCTACCCCGAGAAGGACCAGGTGAGGAGCCGCCCTGTGCAGCCAGGCCCAGCAGCCCCTACCTGGGAGAGGAAGCAGGGCTGGCTTTCCTCAGGACAGGTCATTTTCAGGCCATGTTAGCCAGGAGTCTCTGAAATCATGTAGCAGATGCTCACTTGAGCAAGCAAAGGAGAAATTGGGGGTACTTTGTCATCAGGGCCCAGAAAGTTCCCTCACGGAAGCCAGTGACCAGGGCACAGGGGATGGGGTCCCACTTGCTTTGTTCTTCTCTCTTTTCCCTTCCATCCTGAGGCAGAGTGAACATGGCCACCCTTGGCCCCAATATTAAAATGTCTTGCCGGGCACGGTGGGTGGCTCGCGCCCTAATCCCAGCATTTTGGGAGGCTGAGGCGGGCAGATCATTTGAGTTCGGGGGTTCATTTGAGCTCAGGGGTTCGAAACCAGCCTGGCCAACATGGTGAAACCCCGTCTCTACTAAAACTACAAAAATTAGCCAGGCCTGGTGGCACATGCCTATAATCCCAGTTACTTGGGAGGCTTAGGCAGGAGATCGCTTACACCCGGGAGGTAGAGGTTGCAGTGAGCTGAGATCACGCCATTGCATTCCAGCCTGGGCGACAGAGCAAGACTCCATCTCAAAAATAAAATAAAATGTCCCAAGTTTGGGTGTGGTGGCTTACGCCTGCAATCCCAACACTTTGGGAGGTGATGTGGGCAGATCCTTTGGGCCCAGGAGTTCAAAAACAGCCTGGACAATGTTACAAAACCCTTCTCTCCAAAAAATACATACATACCCAGGCGTGGTGGCGCACCCCTGTAATCCCATCTACTCCAGGGCGCTGAGGTGGGAGGATCACTTGAGCTCTCCCCGGAAGGTTGAGGCTGCGGTGAGCCGTGTTTGTGCCATCGCACTGCAGCCTGGGTGACATAGCAAGACCATGTCAAAAAAAAACAAAACAACAAAACAACAACGTTCCAATGCCCAGGTGAGGGGATCCACCTCAGCATCAGCCAGGGTCACCCCATTGTTTGGGCAGCTCTGGCCCAGGGCAAGCAGGCATATCTGGTGCCAGTGGGGCTGTCAGGGGCCAGCCTGAGGTCAGTTATTGGTGGGACAACAGGGCAGATGGTTTCCAGAGAATCAGGACTTGGCCCAGGCCACAGTCATCCCCTCAGCACCTCCCCTCCCGCTTGCAGGCAGAAAACGAGGATGGGGCCCAGGAGAACACCTTCTCCATGGACCCCCAACTGGAGCGGCAGGTGGAGACCATTCGCAACCTGGTGGACTCATACGTGGCCATCATCAACAAGTCCATCCGCGACCTCATGCCAAAGACCATCATGCACCTCATGATCAACAATGTGAGTGCAGAACTAAAAAATGAGAAGGAGGCAACCGGGTGCGGTGGCTCACGCCTGTAATCCCAGCACTTTGCGAGGCCAAGGTGGGCGGATCACTTGAGGTCAGGAGTTCAAGACCAGCCTGGCCAAAATGGTGAAACCCCATCTCTACTAAAAATACAAAAATTAGGCCGGGCGCAGTGGCTCACACCTGTAATCCCAGCACTTTGCGAGGCTGAGGTGGGTGGATCACGAGCTAAGGAGTTCGAGACTAGCCTGACCAACATGGTAAAACCCCATCTCTACTAAAAAATGCAAAAATTAGCCGGGCACGGTAGCTCACGCGTGTAATCCCAGCTACTCAGGAGGCTGAGGCAGGGGAATCGCTTGAACCCAAGAGGCAGAGGTTGTGGTAAGCCTAGAGTGTGTCACTGCACTCCAGCCTGGGCAACAGAGTGAGACTCCGTCTCAAAAAAAAAGAGAAAGACAGAAAAAAATACAAAAATTAGCTGGGCATGGTGGCGGGCGCCTGTACGGGAAGCTGAGGCAGGACAGTTATTGAACCTGGGAGATGGAGGTTGCAGTGAGCCAAGATCGTGCCACTGCACTCCAGCCTGGTTGACAGAGCAAGACTCCATCTCAAAAAAAAAAAAAAAAAAAAAAATGAGAAGGAGGCCGGGCACCCTGGCCCGTACCTGTTTGTAGTCTTAGCACTTTGGGAGGCTGAGGCAGGAGGATCACTTGAGCCCAGGAGGTTGAGGTTGCAGTGAGCTATGATCATGCCACTGCACTCCAGCCTGGGTGACAGAGCAAGACCTTGTGTCCAACAACAGCAACAACAACAAATTTGAATGAATCACCACCCTTTAAACACCAGAATCTGCATGGCCATCCTCTTTGGGAAACCCTAGGGTTTCCGAGCCACACTGGGTCCATAGTCCCGTCAAGTCCACTAACTGGAGTGAACACTGCAGGTGTGCGCCTTCTCTGAATTAATTAATGCTGTCCTCAGAATAACTGCAGGAGGGAGAACGGCCATCTTCCCCATTTCGCAGACGGAAAACAAGGCCAGAGAGGTCAAGTAACCTGCCCCAAGTTCCTTAGGAAAGTGGGAAGTGGGATTCAAACCCACGTTCACCCTAGTTGCAACCATACCCTTGGGTTGTGTTGGGCAGCCGCTGTGTCCTAATTGCCTGGGGCCCAGCTTCTTCCTCGTGGGCGTCACCCGCCTGGCCCCGGGTTCCCTGGAGACTCTCAGGGCTCTGGGCTCCTCTTCAGTGAAATGCAGCTGTACTGATAGTATCTCCAGCTCAGGCTGCTAGAGGGCTCAGGGCGCTTGTGTGTCAGGCCTTTGGCATGGCACTAGCCACTCAGAAAGCTTTATAAACCAGCTTTGGGGCCGGAGCAGTGGCTCATGCCTGTAATCCCAGCACTTTGGGAGGCTGAGGAGGGAGGATCACTTGAGCCCAGGAGGTTGAGGCTGCAGTGAGCCATGATCACGCCACTGCACTCCAGCCTGCGTGATGGGTGATGGAGCAGGAACCTCTTTCCAAAAAAAAAAAAAAGTGGCTTGGGTTTTGTATATGAATCTCAACCACAGAAACCTGCAGATCTAAGTAAAATGTGGGGCATGGCTGGGCATGGTGGCTCACATCTGTACTCCCAGCACTTTGGGAGGCTTGGAAGGAGGATCACTTGATCCCAGGAGTTCAAGGCCAGCCTGGGCAACATAGTGAGACCCCATCTCTATTTAAAACACACACACACCTCCCACGTGCCATGCCCTCCCACCCTGTTGCTCCCATTCTCAGTAGTGATCAATGTTCACAGTTTCATGGTGTCCTGGTATGTTTCCTCATATACCGACAGGATAGGAGACATATACGGTTCTTCCGCTATGAAATTTAAAATGCATATATCCTTTGACCCTGCAAGTTTACTTTTAGGAACTTCTCCAAGAGAGACAATTGCCCACATGCAAAGTGAGCTTATACATGCTTATTGTTTTCCACGATGTTTTATAGCAGCCAAAGATAGGAAATAATTATCCTTTTTTTTTTTTTTTTTGAGACGGAGTCTCGCTCTGTCACCCAGGCTGGAGTGCAGTGGCACAATCTCGGCTCACTGCAAGCTCCGCCTCCCGGGTTCACGCCATTCTCCCGCCTCAGCCTCCCGAGTAGCTGGGACTACAGGCGCCCGCCACTGCGCCCAGCTAACTTTTTCTATTTTGTAGAGGTGGGGTTTCACCATGGTCTCGATCTCCTGACCTCGTGATCCGCCCACCTCGGCCTCCCAAAGTGCTGGGATTACAGGTGTGAGCCACTGCACCCGGCCTTAATTATCCATTTTTAATAGACTCTTATAAAATAAAAATATTTTATTATTTAAAAAAATAATAAATCTGTCGGCCCAGCTACTCGGGAAGCTGAGGCAGGAAGATCACTTGAGCCCAGGAGATCCAGGCTGCAGTGAGCAAAGATCACTCCACTGCACTCCAGCCTGAGTGATAGGAGTGAGACCCTATCTAAAAAAAAAAAAAGTTGTGACGGCCGGTGTGGTGGCTCACGCCTGTAATCCCAGCACTTTGGGAGGCTGAGGCGGGCAGATCATGAAGTCAAGAGATTGAGACCATCCTGGCCAACATGCTGAAACCCCCCTGTTCAAGAAAGGACAATGTATAAAATTCATGAACAGAAACTAGTAGTGTTTGAACAGAAGCCAGGTGGAAGATGTAACAGGATTAGCCGGGCGCGGTGGCTCACTCATGCCTGTAATCCCAGCACTTTGGGAGGCCAAGGCGGGTGGATCACCTGAGGTCAAGAGTTAAAGACCAGCTTGGCCAATATGGTGAAACCCTGTCTCTACTAAAATACAAAAATTAGCTTGGCGTGGTGGCGTGCGCCTGTAATCCCAGCTACTCTGGAGGCTGAGGCAGGAGAATCACTTGAACCTGGGAGGTGGAGTTTGCAATGAGCGGAGATCAGGCCACTGTACTCCAGCCTGGTGACAGAGGGAGACTCTGTCTCAAAAAAAAAAAGAAAAAAAAAGTAACGGAAAAACTTTTGTATCCAGTAGGAGGTTCAAGAAAGGACAATGTATAAAATTCATGAACAGAAACTAGTAGTGTTTGAACAGAAGCCAGGTGGAAGATGTAACAGGATTAGCCGGGTGCGGTGGCTCACTCATGCCTGTAATCCCAGCACTTTGGGAGGCCAAGGCGGGTGGATCACCTGAGGTCAAGAGTTAAAGACCAGCCTGGCCAATATGGTGAAACCCTGTCTCTACTAAAAATACAAAAATTAGCTAGGGGTGGGGGTGCACGCCTGTAGTCCCAGCTACTTGGGAGGTTGAGGCACAAGAATTACTTGGACACAGGAGACGCAGGTTGCAGTGAGCTGAGATTGCACTGCAGCCTGGGTGACAGAGTGAGACTCTGTCACAAAAAAATAAAGATATAACAGGATTGGCTGGGCGTGGTGGCTCACACGTGTAATCCCAGCACTTTGGGAGGCCGAGGCGGGTGGATCATAAGGTCAGGAGATCGAGACCATCCTGGCTAACACGGTGAAACCCCATCTCTACTAAAAATACAAAAAATAAGCTGGGTGTGGTGGCAGGTGCCTGTAGTCCCAGCTACTTGGGAGGCTGAGGCAGGAGAATAGCGTGAACCCGGGAGGCGGAGGTTGCAGTGAGCTGAGATCGCACCACTGCACTCCAGCCTGGGCAACAGAGTGAGACTCCATCTCAAAAAACAAAAACAAAAACAAAAAAGATATAACAGGATTATTCTACCAAGGTTAAGGAAATAAATAAGCTAAAACAGGAGAAAAGATATTAATGGAAGAGGCAAGATACTAGAAATAAGTTGAATAAGAATCTCATAACCAGCCTGGGCCACATGGTGAAACCCCATCTCTAAAAAAATTACAAAAGTTAGCCAAGCATGGTGTCAACGCGGCTGTCGTCCTAGCTACTCGGGAGGCTGAGGCAGGATAATGGCTTGAACCCGGGAGGTGGAGGTTGCAGTGAGCTGAGATTGAGCCACTGTACTCCAGCCTGGGTGACAGAGCAAGACTCTTTTTCAAAAAAGTCTGGGGGTGGCCCTGCCCTGTGAGGGATGTTTTTCCAGCAGTCACTGTGGGTTCTGGGTTGGGGTGATGCACAAGCCTGACTCTCCCCAACACCTGTCCGCAGACAAAGGCCTTCATCCACCACGAGCTGCTGGCCTACCTATACTCCTCGGCAGACCAGAGCAGCCTCATGGAGGAGTCGGCCGACCAGGCGCAGCGGCGGGACGACATGCTGCGCATGTACCATGCCCTCAAGGAGGCGCTCAACATCATTGGCGACATCAGCACCAGCACTGTGTCCACGCCCGTACCCCCGCCCGTCGATGACACCTGGCTCCAGAGCGCCAGCAGCCACAGGTCCGGAAGCCTGGTTCCCCTACCCTCAAGCATTCGGCCTGCAGGTTCCTGCCCTCCCTGTGTGTCCTACAGGGTCCTGGCAGGAAACAGGACACAGCCCAAGGGTGGCACCCAGGGCTGGGCACTGTGGGAGCTGCTGCCCTGCTGAGGCCGGAGGAGGGAGAGAAAGGGTATGGGGGCCAGCCAGCCCTGCAGCTCTAGGGCAGGACCCGTGAATAAATACCCCGCCTGCCCTCTGCTGGTGCCTTCCATTGGCACAGCCCAAATGGAAGCTGGGGTAAGAGGCTGGAGGGACAGCAGCCACAGGAGAGAGATGAGCCTCCTGGAGCACAGAGAAGAGCAGATGGGAGGCATCTGCACTCTGGAGGGGCAAACGCAAGGTGTGGCCAGAGCTGCCCCCGCCCCTGAGTTATCCATTGAGGCCGTCGGGCAGGGAACCTCAGAGGGGGCTGCCTTGCAGAGCCCTCAGGGAGCCATGGTGTTCCTTACGGGGAGGATATCGCACCCAGGCCTGCAGGTGGCAGGTGCTGAGGCCCAGGAGGGAACCTGGGTGTCTGGACAGGGCTTGCAGGTTCCACGGCCCCTGGAGACATTAGGGCTTGATCTGGAGGACTCTGGAAGTATCTTTGGCTGTGAGGGTGGATCCCAGGCCCAAGGCCTGAGGGACCCTGTGAGTGGGAAGTGCCTGGCCGTGTGGGGGCCAAGGGCAAGGGAAGGTGGGACTGGCGCTCAGGTTGGGGTGGGAGGATCCCACTGCGCTTGCACTGTCCCCATAGCCAGCCCCCACCTCAGGTTCTGGCAGCCACAGTGGCATGGCGGGGGCTCCTACTCCATCTGTATCTGTAGCTCACACCCTCTCCTTCCTCACAGCCCCACTCCACAGCGCCGACCGGTGTCCAGCATACACCCCCTGGCCGGCCCCCAGCAGTGAGGGGCCCCACTCCAGGGCCCCCCCTGATTCCTGTGCCCGTAGGGGCAGCAGCCTCCTTCTCGGCGCCCCCAATCCCATCCCGGCCTGGACCCCAGAGCGTGTTTGCCAACAATGACCTCTTCCCAGCCCCGCCTCAGATCCCATCTCGGCCAGTTCGGATCCCCCCAGGGATTCCCCCAGGAGTGCCCAGGTAAGGCCGACCCCCTGCCCCCAACCCCAACTGCCTGCGCCCTGGGGTCTCTCCTCCTGTCTCACTTCCTCCCAGTGAGCTCTCACTGTGTGCCCAGCTGCTGGAGTGGAGGAATCGTCCTCATCCCTGTTTGGCTCGCGAAGAAACAGGCCCAGAGAGGCCAAGAGGCTTGTTCAGTGTCACAGAGTAGTGGAGCCCCAGTGATTCCAGGGCTCCCAGCTTACCCTCTGCCCACTGGGGTGTGCCACCAGGCAGCTGGGGAACCCTCATGCTGGGCACCTCCTCCCACTGTTTACCTTCTTCTTCCTGCCCCTGCCTGCCTCAACCTACACTGTGGGCCAGGCTTTATTCTCCCCACTTCTCTGGTGGGGAAGCTGAGGCCCAGGGAGGGCAGGGGACTCACTGAGGGTCAAACAGCAGGCGAGTCGATGCCTAGGTTTGGCACTCCTCCCCGACACCCTGGTGGCTTGCGGAGGTCAGCCTGGGGAACACCCTGGGGTGGTGTGTGGGTGGGGGCTGGGTCCACAACCCAGGCCTGCCTCCTACTCATGGCCTCACTGCCGTCTCCCCCTCCCCACCTGTCTTTATTCTCTTTGCAGCAGAAGACCCCCTGCTGCGCCCAGCCGGCCCACCATTATCCGCCCAGCCGAGCCATCCCTGCTCGACTAGGCCTCCAGGGGGGCGTGCTCTCGGGGGTCTCACGCACCCGCGGCTCAGGAGCTTCAGTGGTCTGGGGCCCTCTGCCGCCCCTATGCTGGGACCAGGCTCCCAGTGGGCAGCCCTGGCCTCTTCCTTAATGCTGGCCCCGGTCCAGGACTGGCCCCCATGCCTGGCTGGACACCACACTGCACAAAGGGGCCCTGGAGCTCCAGGCAGGGGGTGCTGGGGTGTTGCACTTTGGGGGATGGAGTCTCAGGGTGGCAGAGTTGGGACCTGAACCCTCAAAGCCATCCTGAATGAGGAGTCCAGCCTGGGGGGGGGACTCTGCCAGGGTCTTCTCAGGCTGGGAAAGCCCATGTAGGGCAGGCCTTCTAGAAGTGGGGGCACCAAGGGCGCCTACATCCCCAGGCCTTAGGGTATATCAACTTCCCATTAGCAGGAGCTCCCCAGCGGCAAGCCTAGCCCAGTGGGCTCGGTAGTGCCCAGCTGCCAGGCCTGAGGTGTACATAGTCCTTCCTGGCCATATTAACCACACAGCCTGAGCCTGGCCCAGCCTCGGCTGCCAGAGGTGCCTTTGCTAGGCCCGGAGCCGTTGGCCCGGGCCGGCCTTGCCCTACTCCTCTCCTCCTCCTCCTCCTCCTGGGTCCCCCAGGGTGGCTGGGCTTGGGCTATGTGGGTGGTGGTGGCGGGGGGCCTTGGGGGCCTCTCAGCTCCCGCCCATGCCTCCCTGATGGGGCGGGCCCCAGGCAGCCTCTCTGAGCAGACCTCACCTACTCCTCGCTCGGTTTGACCACTGTAAGTGCCTGCACTCTGTATCCCATTAATAAACTAAAATAAAGGGAAGACGCTGCTGGTGGCTGCTGTGTGGGCCTCTTGTGTCAGTGTTCAGGCTGGGGACTTGGGCGCCACCTCCATCAGGCCTCCCATAAGGACGCCCAGGTCCCTGCACTCATAAGCGCCTCCCACCTCCCTGAGGGCTCTGCTTTCGGGGGTGTCACCTTTCAGAGGAAGCCACTTGATACAGGGGAGAGCTTTTACTTTCCTTAGCATGTGAGGAGTGGGAGCAGATATTCTCTGATCCCCTGCACACCCCCACGTGCACAGGCCTGGCTGCTGCCTGGTGAAGCGGGGACCCCAGCGCTCCACCCCCTTCCTACCCTCAGGCCCTGCTTCTCTCACTCTCTGGTGGGGAAGCCCAGGCCTCGTGGCCCAACTGGGGCTCAGTTAAACTTTGCTTTCTGATTTTTCTCTTGTGCCAGGCGACCACCTCCATCGGCTCCCGCACGACCTTTCTTCTGAGCTTCGTGGGAGGCCTCTCCCGCCTGTCTGGCTGCCCCCTCGGGGGCCGGTCTGTCCTGGCTGGTGTCCCTGAGCCCCAATCAGCAGGCTCTTGTGATTTTCTGACCATAATTTATTGACTCTGATGCCCAGGCCATACCACCCTTTGTTCCAGGAGGCTTCTGCCTAGACTTTGGCCGGGCCATCCCTCATTCCTGTGTGGGGCCCCTGCAGGAGAGGGGCCGGGGCAGGTGGTCTTCCAGGCCCCCTTCCTGGCATTATGTTACCAGACCTCAACCTGGCTTGGAGGGCCCAGGTTTCCTTGTTAGGCCCTGCCCTGCACCAGGCAACGCTAACACAGGATGGGAGGCTTAGGCTAAGGCACATTTACAGTAGAGGGGCCAGGAAATCCGAGGCTCACGTTCGAACGCTGCAGTGCCCACCATGTGAGATTTCCAGGACCGTCGGTGCAGCTGCTGAGCTGTCCCTTCTACAAGCCAGAGGTGTTCCCTGCCCGCTGAGGATGGAAGGAGACTCACGGGACCAGACCGCAGGCCCCGACTGCACACTCCCGTTTTGGCAGGAAGCTAAAATTGGGGAGGGACCCCCAAGTCTCATATGCACACACCCTGCTGCCCCTCCTTCGTCCCATTCTTCCTTCCATGGCAGGGGCTACGTGGGCACCGGGCGCTTGTCCTGGAAGAAGCGCTTGAGCGTGCAGACCTGCAGCACGCCCACCAGCAGCAGCACCGCCACGTTGACAGCTGACCAGAAGTTGACCCGCTCCAAGTTGCCCTCTTGCAGGTTGCGGTCACGTGCCTCAAAGGCCCGCAGTAGCGTCAGCATCTGGATGCTGCGCTCCAGCCGGGTCCGCATGGTCTCAATGGACTCCTGCAGGGCAGAGGGAGGGGAAGGGTCAGGCTTCCCTCTGCCCATTGGGAATCAGAGACCCAAAAAACCGGGGGATATGGAGGGAGGCTGTATTAACCCAGGGAGGTACAGCTGCAAACACAGACTTGTTCAGGCTAAGTGCAGATCCTCGCCCTGCCACTCACTGGCTGTGTGACCATCAGCAACTTAATTAACCTATCTGAGCCTGTTTCCTCTTCTGTAAGCTTCCAAATCGCTGTGAAAATTTAATGCCTAAATAAACGTACAAGGACAAGCATGGTGGCTCATGCCTATAATCCCAGCACTTTGGAAGGCTGAGGTGGGAGGATCGCTTGAGCCCAGGAGTTTGAGACCAGCCTGGGCTACATGGCAAAACCCCATCTCTACAAAAAATTAGCCAGGGGTGGTGATGTGCAACTGTAATCCCAGCTACTCAGGAGGCTGAGGCAAGATTACACTTGTAATCCAAACACAGGAGGATCACTTAAACCCAGGAGTTCAAGACCACCCTAGCCAACATGGTGAAACCTCGTCTCTACAGAAAACAAAAAATTAGTCAGGCATAGTGGTGCACACCCGTAATCCCACTGAGGTGGCAGGATTGCTTGAGCCCAGGAGTTTGAGGCTGCGATGGGCTATGATCACACCACTGCACTCCAACCTGAGTGACAGAGCAAGACCTTGCCTCGCCATAGCTCACACCTGTAATCCCAGAACTTTGGGAAGCCAAGGTGGACAGATTCCCTGAGGTCAGGAGTTCGAGACCAGCCTGGCCAACATGGTGAAACCCTGTCTCTACTAAAAATACAAAAATTAGTCAGTCAGGCGTGGTGGCGCAGCTACTTGGGAGGCTGAGGCAGGAGAATCGGTTGAACCTGGGAGGCAGAGGTTGCAGTGAGCTGAGATCATGCCACTGCAATCCAGCCTGGGTGACCAAGAGAGATCTGTTTGAAAATAAATAAATAAGTAGTTAATTAAAATACTAATAAATGTACAGAACATATATGCTTGTGGTTAAGAGCATAGTTGCTGAAACCAGCATGGGTTCAATACCAACTCTGCTAGTTGGTCTGTGTGGCCATGAGTTGCTCAGCCATCCTGTATCTCACTTTTTCCACCTGTAAAATGGGGATGACTTGAGCACAGGGTCTGCTTCACAAGGTGGTTTGGAGATTTACAGTATGAGTTATTTATGATATGAGTTCCTTAAACCTTTACACCAGGGTTTATACCTAGAAATGTACTACTTTTTTTTTTTTTTTTTGAGATGGAGTCTCGCTCTGTCGACCAGGCTGCAGTGCAGTGGCATGATCTCGGCTCACTACAAGCTCCACTTCCCGGGTTCAGGCCATTCTCCTGCCTCAGCCTCCCGAGTAGCTGGGGCTACAGGTGCCTGCAACCACGCCCGGCTAATTTTTTGTATTTTTAGTAGAGACGGGGTTTCACCGTGTTAGCCAGGACCGTCTGGATCTTCTGACCTCGTGATCCGCTGACCTCGTGATCCGCCTGCCTCGGCCTCCCAAAGTGCTGGGATTACAGGCGTGAGCCACCGCGCCCGGCCTACTTTTTTTTTTTTTTTTTTTTTTTTTGAGACGGAGTTTTGCTCTTATTGCCCAGGCTGGAGTGCAATGGTGCGATCTCGGCTCACTGCAACCTCTGCCTCCTAGGTTCAACCTCCACCTCCTAGGTTCAAGTCATTCTCCGGCCTCAGCCTCTTGAGTAGCTGGGATTACAGGCGCCTGCCACCACACCCGGCTAATTTTTGTATTTTTAGTAGAGACGGGGTTTCACCATGTTGGCCAGGCTGGTCTCAAACTCCTGACCTCAGGTGATCCACCCGCCTCCCAAAGTGCTGGGATTACAGGCGTGAGCCACCGTGCCCAGCCTGAAATGAACTACTTATTTTAAGAGCTGCTACTGTTACTATAATTCAGTCGGGGGCACCACTACGGAGGGGAGGCTGGGTCAGCCCAAGGGGGGCACCCCAGGTGAATCCTAGAGATCTGGAAGGAGTGGCCCCAGCGCAGCCTGGACACACCTTGATGTCCTCCATTTTAACATCCAGCATCTCCTCGGGCTCCACAGCCTCTGCCCATCCTTCGACCTCCTCGTCATCCTGGAGGCTGTCAAAGATCAGTTCAAAGAACACCAGCTTCTCGGAGATGGTGCTGAAGGAGTTGTCAAAGCACAGCTTGTAGTCCCCGGCCTCCGTTGGCTCTACCCTGGGCAGACAGACACACAGACATGACCCACGGTGGCCGGCCAGCCGACTCAGTGGGGCAGTCAGGGCGGTAACCTGAGGCCGCCTGGGAAGGGCAGGGCTGTAACTGAACCCAGGCAGGCATCAGGACTGAACTCACGTGTGTACCCCATCAGCCTTGCGGGACTCGCTGACCAACAGCACGCCCTGAGGGCTCTCCAACGTGAAGTCCACGTCCAGCCCAGCACCTCCGATCACCTGGGGTGCAGGTAAGAGCGGGTGGAGGGCTAGCGGTAGGCCAAGGGCGCCTGCCGAAGGGGGCTACCGCTGAACCAACACTCTGATCAATACAGATCACCAAGGGCTTACCTGAACGGCGGCACACCCACAACCGGTCCCGCCCCAACCTGTCCCAATGGCTGCGCCCCTTGCCTCCACCCTCATTGATATGACAGCTTGGGATCCACACTTTCAGCTGACCACGCACCTATCAAAAGTAGTTAATGGACGTTTACTTGACCACTCCCCTGGTTGGCTCCTCCTCCGAAAGAGGATAGGCCCAGCCTTTTTCCTTAGTCTAACCCCCGAGAAAGGCCTGTGTCGGCAACGGCCCCGTAGTCGACCTATCAGCATTATAGCCACGCCCACTAGCGAGAGTCCTGTCCTCTCAGTAGCTCCTTATACTTATCGGTGGCCCCGCCCCCTCTGGATCTCTTACTCTAGCCCCGCCTTCTTTATTACTCCCTCCCCTTCCGCTCCCACACACCGTCCCCGCCCCATTTGTCCATCTCTTTCTAGCTCCTCCCCCTTCCTCCTAAAGCGCGCCTCGACTCGGCCGCCTGGCCACGCCCCCTTTCCCTGACTCCGCTCGCTGCCCAGCCCGCGACCCTTTACCTGGTATTCGGTCTCGAGGCTTGCGTTGGCCGGCGCGGACTGGTAGAAACACTGCTTCCTCCCCGCCGGCAACAGGAACGTGAACTCACCGTCCTGGATTGGCTGGGGCCCCGCCCCTCCTACCCCCACTGGTGGCATTAGTAGCCACAAGGCCAGGGCTAGGGCCGCGCCGGCCGCCATCATCCGGGTCACCCTCTGGTTTGCAAAGGGGTCGCGGCTCCTTTAAGCGCTAGCCCTGCCCCCGTCCTACTGGACGGAGCTCATTGGCAGTCGCTTCTGTACGTTGTCCGTAACCAGAGGTGCCAGAAGTGAAGGACCCCCACCCCGCCCCCCCCGCACCGAGGGCAGGCGGCCCGAATGAATGCCTGATGTGCTCGGAAACACTCAACCCTCTAGGAATATTTTTCTCAAAGGCTTCGGCTCTCTTCTTGGCCGCTGGTGGAGGAAAATGACAAAAATAAGTGTCGTGATGGCGCATCTTTTGTAGGCAGTAGTTAAGACAACTAAAGTTAGAGGCTGTAGGGTTCTCTTTAGGCACCTCCCCGCGGTTTTCCCAGAGTGCGCCGCGCTTGGCAACCTTTGGCGGGACCGACGGGGTGGAGTGGACCCAAAAATAGCGTCTAGGCGTGGCCCTGTACGCGACCCGTAGGGCTCGCCTATAAAAGGGCTCAGCTGGGGCGGGGCGGAGATACCTGTGGCGTCGTGTTTTGCTTGCTCTGGGAGCGTGGCCCCAGGTTCGACGCCTTTTGCGCTTTAGACGCATCAGCGTATCAGTTTCCTCGTAAGTCGGGAGTGATGGAACGACCACCCTGTAGGGCGGCTGTGAGAATTGAGATGAGGCTTGGTTTATATTGAGCGCTCAGCTTTCCTGGCCTATAGACAGTGGAGGGGTGTGGCCCCACCATGCACCCCAAGGGTCTCAGACTCAAGGGCCAGCAGGTAAACAGAGCCATTACTGTAGCCTCGGGTCAGAAAAACGACAGCCCAAGTAGGAAGAGGTAAGGACAGTGGGGACTGGGAGCCACGTTGCCTGGTTCAACTCCTGCCCCAACCATTACTTGAGTCAGTCCCTCTGTTGAGCCTCAGTTTCCTCTTCTGCAAAATGGGGATAATAGGCCTGCCCTACTGGGCTGTTGTTAGGATACGTGAAGTGCTTGTTGAGTGCTTGGTTCCGCAGTGCATGGCACATCACAGGCCCTCAGTAAATAATAATCTGTTATTTGGTTCCCGTCTAAACATAAAGTGTGTACACGGAGATGTTTAGTCTTCAAAGATAAGCCCGGAAAAGGTTGGCAGGTGATGACAAAGACCCCTCAAATACAGCTGGCTGTTGTCAGCACTTTCCTGCATTTGGAAAATTTGGGGAAGTACCTCTTTGTAATATCAGTTTGGTATTCCTTTTCACTCCAAGCTTTTCTATCATTTACACTCACTGCTTGGACAATTTGAAGTAATAGTGGAGAATGGGTGACTCCTTTTTTTTCTTTTTCTGTTTTTTTCCTTTTTTTTTTTTTTTTTTTTTTTTTTGAGACGGAGTTTCCCTCTTGCCCAGGCTAGAGTGCAGTGGCGCGATCTCGGCTCACTGCAACCTCCGTCTCCTGGGGTTCCAGCGATTCTCCTGCCTCAGCCTTCCGAGTAGCTGAGACTACAGGCACGTGCCACCACACCTGGCTAATTTTTTGTGTTTTTAGTAGAGAGGGGGTTTCACCGTGTTAGCCAGGATGGTCTTGATCTCCTGACCTTGTGATCCGTCCACCTCAGCCTCCCAAAGTGCTGGGATTATAGGCGTGAGCCACTGCGCCCACCCAGATTTTTTTAGGACAGGGTCTTGCTGTGTTGCCCAGGCTGGAGTGCAGTGACGCCATCATGGCTCACTGCAATCTCGACCTCCTGGGCTCAAGCGATTCTCCCACCTCAGCCTCCTGAGTAGCTGGGACTACAGGTGTACACCACCATGACTAACTAATTTTTTGTAGACATGAGGTCTCCCTGTGTTGCCCAGGCTGGTTTCAAACTCCTGGGCTCAAGCCATCGGCCTGCTGCCTCACCCTCCCAAAGTGTTGGGATTACTAAAATTGATTTTTTTAAATACAGTAAAATTCACATTGCATAAAATTAACCATTTTAAGGCCGGGTGCGGTGGTTCACGCCTGTAATCCCAACACTTTTGGAGGCCGAGGCAGGCGGATCATGAGGTCAGGAGATTGAGACTATCCTGGCTGACAGGGTGAAACCCCGTCTCTACCAAAAATACAAAAAATTAGCCAGGCGTGGTGGCGGGCGCCTGTAGTCCCAGCTATTCTGGAGGCTGAGGCAGGAGAATGGTGTGAACCTGGGAAGCAGAGCTTGCACTGAGCCAAGATCGCGCCACTGCACTCCAGCCTGGGCAACAGACCAAGACTCCGTGTCAAAAAAAATAAAAATAACCATTTTAAAATTAACAATTCAGTGGCATTTAGTACATTCCAGTGTTGTGCAGTGACTTCTATGTAGTTCCAAAACATTTTCATCGGCCTAGTAAGGATCCCTGTGCCCATTAAGCAGTGATTCTGAAACGGCCTCATTGTCTTGAGTAACACCCAGAGTTCATTGTCTCACAGCCACGGAGAACAAGGACCATGACACACACAAGAGTGAGGTTGAGAACGAAAGTTTAATAGGCAACGGAGAGTATAGCTCTCTGCTACAGAGAAGGGTCCTGGAAAAATGGCTTGCTGGTCCATAGCAAAATGCAGGGGGGTTTATAGATGAGCTGGTGAGAGGCGGAGCCTGAGTTACATAGGGGATGAAAACCTGGTTAGAACAGGTGTGCCATTTGCATAGGCTGCGAATTTCCGGTATCTGCTAATCTTTTATTATGCAGCCAGGGTCTCTGCCTGAGCTGTGCCACATTGCCCATTTCTTTTCTTTATTTTCTGTCTTTTTTTTTTTTTTTTTTTTTGAGACAGAGTCTTGCCCTGTCACCCAGGCTGTAGTGCAGTGGCATGATCTAGGCTCACTGCAGCCTCCGCCTCCCGGGTTCAAGGGAGTCTCTTGCCTCAGTAGCTAGGATTACAGGCGCCTGCCACCACGCCCAACTAATTTTTTGTATTTTTAGTAGAGATGAGATTTCACCATGTTGGCCAGGCTGATCTTGAACTCCTGACCTTATGATCCGCCCACCTTGGCCTCCCAGAGTGCCGGGATTACTGGCATGAGCCATCTTGCCCAGCCCCATGTTGCCCATTTCTTAGTTCCTGTACACGTGGTAGCAAAAAAAGGGGGAGATGGAGCTTCTATGTTGGATATGCCTGGCTCCCCGGTAGCCCTTTTCTGTTGGTGCAGCTGCCAGCATTCCCACGTGCAAGCTTCCAGCTTCCTTATCTATGTTTGCAGCTCGAGTTTTCAGGCTGCTCTTTATTAGAAAAGAAATGATTTAGGGGGCTACTTTCTGTTAGAAAAGAAATTCTGCTGAGGACTCTTTGCCCTCACCATCTGCCTAAATAATTTCTTTCTATCTCCTGTATCAACTCCTCATTCCACTTTGCCCCCCGCCTCTCAACTAGCCATGTACTTTTGGCCTCTAGGGATTTACCTACTCTGGATATTTCATATGAATAGAAGCAGACAGTGTGTCACCATTTGTACTGAACTTCTTTTACTTAGCATGTTTCTAGGGTTAGACCATGTATCAATATTTAATTCCTTTTTATGGCTGAGTAGTATTCTATTGTATGCACATACCACAATCAATTTTTCTTTTGTTCTTTTTTTTTTTTTTTTTTTTGAGACAGTCTCGGTCTCACTGTATTACTCAAGCTGGAGTGCAGTGGTGTGATCACAGCTCACCGCACCCTCCACTTCCCGAGCTCATGTGATCCACCTCAGCCTCCCAAGTAGCTGGGACTACAGGTGCACACCACCACAGCTGGCTAATTATTTTTTGTGGAGACAAGAGGTCTCCCTGTGTTACCCAGACTGGTCTTTAACTCCTGGACTTAAGTGATTCTCCTGCCTCAGTGCCCAAAGCGCTGAGATTACAGTTGTGAGTCACTGTGCCTGGCCCCACAATTTCTTTAGCCATTCATTATTGATGGACAGTAGAGTTATTTCAACCTTTTAGTTATTGTGAGTACAGCTGCTGTTAACATGTATGTATGTGTATTTCATTACCTGCATTCAGCTCTTTGGGGTATAGATCTCGCGGTGGAATTGCTGGATCCTATGGTATTTCTATGTTTAACTTTTTGAGGAACAACCAAAGTGTTTTCCACAGTGGCTCTGCTGTTTTCCATTCCCACCAACCACGTATGAGGGTTCCAGTTTCTCTACATCCTCACCAACACTTGTTACTTTGCATTTTGTTTTTTGTTTTGTTTTGTTTTTGAGACAGAGTCTCACTCCTTCACTTCGGCTGGAGTGCAGTAACTGCAGTCTCTATCTCCCGAGTTCAAGTGATTCTCCTGCCTCAGCCTCCCAAGTAGCTGAGACTACAGGCACGTGCCAACACACCCAGCTAATTTTTGTAATTATAATAAAGACAGGTTTTGTTTTTGTTTTGTTTTGAGACGGAGTCTTGCTGTATTGCCAGGCTGGAGTGCAGTGGTGCAATCTTGGCTCACTGCAACCTCTGCCTCCCAGGTTCAAGTGATTCTTCTGCCTCAGCCTCCTGAGTAGGTGGGACTACAGGCACACGCCACCATGCCCAGCTAATTTTTGTATTTTTAGTAGAGATGGGGTTTCACCATGTTGGCCAGGATGGTCTCAATCTCTTGACCTCATGATCTGCCTGCCTCAGCCTCCCAAAGTGCTGGGATTATAGGCATAAGCCACCACACCCAGCCTAGAGACAGGTTTTTGCCACGTTGCCCAAGCTGGTCTCGAACTCCTGACCTCAGGTGATCTGCCCACCTCGGCCTCCTAAAGTGCTAGGATTACAGGCATGGGCCACTGCGCCCGGCCCTGTTTTGTATTGTTTTTGTTTGTATTATAGCCAACCTAGTATATGTGCATTTCCCAAATGACTAGTAAGGTTGAGCATCCTTTTATCTGCTTCTTGGTCATGTGTGTGTCTTCTTTGGAAAGGTATCCATTCATGTCTTTTGCCCATTTAAAAACTGGGTTGTTCGTCTCTTTGTTGTGGGAGGTTTTTTCATACATATTACAGAGGGGAAAAGATAGAAAAGTGAAACAAAAAACTTCTCTGACTGGACGCTCATGCTTATAATCCCAGCACTTCGGAAGGCTGAAGCCAGAGGATCGCTTGAGCCCAGGAGTTTGAGACCAGCCTTGGCAACGTAGAGAGACTCTCCCGCTCCCACTACCATTTTTACAAAATAATAAAAAATTAGCAGCCGGGCGCGGTGGCTCACGCTTGTAATCCCAGCACTTTGGGAGGCCGAGGCGGGCGGATCACGAGGTCAGGAGATCGAGACCACGGTGAAACCCCGTCTCTACTAAAAATACAAAAAATTAGCCGGGCGTGGTGGCGGGCGCCTGTAGTCCCAGCTACTTGGAGAGGCTGAGGCAGGAGAATGGCGTGAAACCCGGGAGGCGGAGCTTGCAGTGAGCCGAGATTGCGCCACTGCACTCCAGCCTGGGCGACAGAGCGAGACTCCGTCTCAAAAAAAAAAAAAAAAAAAAAAAGCCAGTTGTGGTGGCGTGCACCTGTAGTCCTAGCTACTCAGGAGGGAGAGGTGGGAGGCTCGCTTGAGCCCGGGAGTTCAAGGCTGCAGTGAGCCCACTACACTCCAGCCTGGGTGACAGTGAGACCCTGTCTCATAAACACACACAAAAAAATACCCTCACACGGCCGGGCGCAGTGGCTCATGCCTGTAATCCCAGCACTTTGGGAGGCCGAGGCAGGCGAATCACGAGGTCAGGAGATCGAGACCATCCTGGCCAACATGGCAAAACCCCGTCTCTACTAAAAATAGAAAAATTAGACGGGCTTGGTGGCACGTGCCTGTGGTCCCAGCTACTCAGGAGGCTGAGGCAAGAGAATCGCTTGAACCCAGGAGGTGGAGGTAGCAGTGAGCCAAGATCACGCCACTACACTCCAGCCTGGGTGACAGGGCAGGACTCTGTCTGAAAAAAATAAATACCCTCTCACCAGGCACAGTGGCTCACGCCTGTAATCCCAGCACTTTGGGAAGCTGAGGTGGGCAGATTACTTTAAGTCAGAAGTTTGAGACCAGCCAGCCTGGCCAACATGGTGAAACCCCATCTCTACTCAAATTACAAAAATTGGCTGGGCATGGTGGCTCATGCCTGTAATCCCAGCACTTTCGGAGGTCGAGGCAGGCGGATCACGAGGTCAGGAGATCAAGACCATCCTGGCTAACACGGTGAAACCCCGTGACTACTAAAAAAAAAAAATAAAAATTAGCTGGGCATGGTGGCAGGCGCCTGTAGTCCCAGCTATTCAGGAGGTTGAGGCAGGAGGGTGCCGTGAACCCAGGAGGTGGAGCTTGCAGTGAGCCGAGATCGCACCACTGCACTCCAGCCTGGGCTACAGAGTGAGACTCTGTCTCAAAAAAAAAAGAAAAGAGAAAGAAAAGAAAAATACAAAAATTAGCTGGGCATGGTGGCGCGTGCCTGTAGTCCCAGCTACTCAGGAGGCTAAGGCAGGAGAATTGCTTGAACCCAGGAGGCGGAGGTTGCGGTAAGCCGAGATTGCGCCATTGCACTCCAGCCTGGGCAACAGACCAAGACTCCGTCTCAAAAAATAAATAAATTAATTAATTAAACTAAATTTGCCCTCTCCCAGTGTCTGCAGATCTTTGAGGGGATACTCCAGGGCTTAAGCAGGATGCTAACAACTCCACCTCAGCCTTTACTTCCTGCTCATGCTAAGCCTAGAGATCAGCCAGAGGTGACAGTTTAGGGACTTTGAGGGGCATGCACATCGCTTTCTAAATTCTTTGGTGTAGGCCAGGCACGGTGGCTCATGCCTGTAATCCCAGCACTTTGGGAGGCTGAGGCAGGCAGATCACCTGAGGTCAGGAGTTAGAGACCAGCCTGGCAAACATGGTGAAACCCCGTCTCTACTAAAAATACAAAAATTAGCTGGGCGTGGTGGCCCGTGCCTGTAATCCCAGCTACTTGGGACGGTTGAGGCAGGAGAATCGCTTGAACCCGAGAGGCGGAGGGCGTGATCTCGGCCACTGTACTCCAGCCTGAGCAACAAGAGTGGAAGTCCATCTCAAAAAAAAAAAAACAACAACAACCAAAAAACGGCTTGGTGGCTCACGCTTGCAATCCCACCACTTTGGGAGGCTGAGACGGGCAGATCGCTTCCGTCCAGGAGTTGAGAACAGCCTGGGCAACATGGCAAAACCACGAGACTACAGAAACTATAAAAATTAGCTGGGCATGGTGGTGTGTGCCTGTAGTCCCAGTTACTCGGGAGGCCGAGGTGGGAGGATCGCCTGAGCCCAGGAGGTCCTGGCTGCAGTGAGCTGTGATCACACCACAGCACTCCAGCCTGGGTGACAGAGTGAGATCCTGTCTCTTAAATATATATATATAGATATATATATATGTTTATTTATATATATATGTGTATATATTTCATAGGCTATAAGGCGTCGCCTATTGTTTCTATGATTCAAACCTCTACAGCATGTTCCTGTACTGAATTTTGTAGGTAAGTGTAACAATGTATTTGTGTATTTAAACATAGAGTGATACAGTAAAAATATGGTAATGTCACTCTTGAGAACAACATTGTATATGTGACCCATCACAGATAGAAATGTCATGTGACACATGACTTCTTTGCAATGGGGGCTGCTCTGCTCCCCCTTGGTTCCGCAAGAACCAGGACTGGAAACGTAGGCTGCTGTCTTCAAGACTTCTGTAGTACTGGCGAAGGACATGGGTCCAGGGCAGGTGAAAACACCACGGAGCTTTCCTGCCATATTCAGGGTGCCTTTTTCTCAATTCAGTGTTTGCTCGGTTGGCACAAACTTTGATTTTCTGGCCGGGCTCAGGGGCTCATGCCTATAATCCCAGCATTTTGGCAGGCTGAGGAGGGCAGATAACCTCAGGTCACAAGTTCGAGACCTGCCTGGCCAACATGATGAAACCCTGTCTCTACTAAAAGTACAAAAATTAGTCAGGTATGGTGGCGCACGCCTGTAATCCCAGCTACTCAGGAGGCTGAGACAGGAGAATCGCCTGAACCTGAGAGGTGGAGGTTGAAGTGAGCTGAGATCGTGCCATTGCACTCCGGCCTGGGTGACAGAGCAAGATTCCATCTCAAAACAAAAACAAAAATAAAAAAAAAAAACTTGATTTTCCAGTGTCAAAGGACAAAATTGCAACTAAATTATAACTAATTCAGTTAAAGATCTCAATTGGCCTTATTTGTGATCATAGACCCTAGAATCAGGCAACGGTCATGCGGAAGGTCAGAAAACAGCTCAGTTTCAGTTTGGTGATGTAGAACTTTAGCATAAGTGACTCCTTTTTGATTTTTAGTCTTCTCTGTTGGGGCTCAGTGCAGAAACTTAGTCTGAAACAGTGGCCTTCAGTAATTTTTACTTAACACTAGAGCTCAGATAAAGTTGATTCTGACAGGTTTTTTTTTTTTCCTGTTTTTCCTTTTCTTTTTTTCCAAGACAGAGTCTCTCTCTGTTGTCCAGGCTGGAGTGCAGTGGCACAGTCTCAGCTCACTGCAACCTCTGCTTCCTGGGTTCAAGCAATTTTCTGCCTTAGCCTCTCGAGTAGCTGGGATTACAAGTGCCCACCACCACGCCCGGCTAATTTTTGTATGTTTTTTCAGTGTTTCTATGCAAGGACAGGTGCCTGGAGCTCCCTGCTCCACCATTCTCACTGGCCTCTGGGGTCTGAATGGGCGATTCATGTCCCTTGAGTAAACAAAACCAAAAACTCTCCTCCCTAATTATTCACCAAATATTTACTGAGCCTCTGACAGTGAATAAAACAGACACTGTCAAAGCCAGGTGGAGTGGCTCATGCCTGTAATCCCAGCACTTTGGGCAGCCAAGTTGGGAGGATCTCTTGAGCCCAGGAGTTCCCGACTAGCCTGGGCAGCACAGTGAGATCCCATCTCTACAAAAACATTTTTTAAAAAATTAGCTGGGCAGGCCGGGCGCGGTGGCTCACGCTTGTAATCCCAGCACTTTGGGAGGCCGAGGCGGGTGGATCACGAGGTCAGGAGATCGAGACCATGGTGAAACCCCGTCTCTACTAAAAATACAAAAAAATTAGCCGGGCGTGGTGGCGGGCGCCTGTAGTCCCAGCTACTCGGAGAGGCTGAGGCAGGAGAATGGCGTGAACCCGGGAGGCGGAGCTTGCAGTGAGCCGAGATCGCGCCACTGCACTCCAGCCTGGGTGATGAAGCGAGACTCCATCTCAAAAAAAAAAAAAAAAAAAAAAAAAAATTAGCTGGGCATGGGAACAATCCCATTTCCTGAGGGAATGGAAGGATCTGTCTACTTTTCTTATCCTGTTTCAAATGGGATGCCAATGTGGCAACTCCTAGGATTTGTCACGAATGGGAAGCTGAGTGCCATCTTCAAAATTTCAGGTCTTCAATCTGGAGAAGGAAGCCAACATCCTTTTGGAGCCATGAATATTGTCCGAACTCCATCTGTTGCTCAGATTGGAATTTCAGTGGAATTATCGGACAGTATGGCTCAGCAGACTCCCGTAGGTAATGCTGCTGTATCCTCAGTTGACTCATTCACTCAGGTCCAGATGACACCAAGCCCATGTGAAATGTTCATTCTGGCAAATGTGGTTCTGAAATGGTATGAAAACTTTCAAAGACGACTAGCACAGAACCCTCTCTTTTGGCAAACATAATGTGAATAAAATAATTTTTTTTTTTTTTTTAGACGGAGTCTTGCTCTATCACTCAGGCTGGAGTGCAGTGGCGCGACCTTGGCTCACTGCAAGCTCCGTCTCCCAGGTTCACGCCATTCTCCTGCCTCAGCCTCCCGAGTAGCTGGGACTACAGGCGCCCCCACCTTTTTTTTTTTTTTTTTTTTTTTTTTTTTTTTTTTTTTTTTTTTTTTTTTCGAGTAGCTGGGACTACAGGCGCCCGCCACCTCACCTGGCTAATTTTTTGTATTTTTAATAGAGATGGGGTTTCACTGTGTTAGCCAGGATGGTCTCGATCTCCTAACCTCGTGATCCGCCTGCCTTGGCCTCCCAAAGTGCTGGGATTACAGGCGTGAGCCACCGTGCCTGGCTAAAATAATTTTTAATGGAAAAAAAAATTAGCTGGGCATGGTGTCATGCACATGTAGTCCCAGCAACATGGGAACCTGACTTGGGAGGATCACTTGAGCCCAGGAGGTTGAGGCTGCAGTGAGCCATGATTGCACTACTGCACTCCAGCCTGTGCAACAGAGAGAGACCTTGTCTCAAAACAAACAAACAAACAAAAAAAACAGAATTCCAGGTAGTAGATTCCTTCAATATATTGACTCAGGATTTTTCTCAGCCACTTTGCCAGCCAGGGACATCTACGGCTGGCAATGCCCCCCACCACCTGCAGGGGCATGACACTGGAGGCACCCTGCCCACTCAGCCCACCTGTGTTATAGCTTGTACTTGCATTCGGCAGTTCTCTAGCTCTTGTCCTGCATCCAAGAAGAATGAGGAAATGCTGACAATTGAAGGGTAAGGATGGGAGGAGAATTTTTTTGAGCCACAGAACAGCTCTCAGCAAAGAGGAGATGTGGGGGTGTGGTTTCTGTTTCGGTGTGGCTGGGTCCAGGGCTTTTTATGGACTCAGAATGGGGAATGTGTGCTGATTGGATTGTGAGTGTGCAAAAAAGGTTAAAGCGAAGATACCACTCAAAGGTGGGCCCAACAGTATAGAAAACCAATTAGAAAAGTGTAGGTATATGCAAACTAGGTGAAGGGTGGGGATCAATCTAAGAAAGCATGCCAAATAGAAGACAGATTCTCTGTCCAGTCCCTGGATTTGACTTGTAGCTTCGCTTTCAGGCTTTAAACTGTCTTTGGCTTGGAGGTGGGGTTTCACCAGGGACCTGCCCCTATCTGCCTAGGCATTTGTCTGCCTCTTGCCGCTATCAATATCAATCAAAAGCCTTCCCTGACCCTACTGTAGTGGGTTGAGCCCCCTCGGCCACTGCCTCTGTTACTTGCGCATCACCAGTGGACTCTCCTTGTCTTCTTGTCTGACTCTTCTTGTCTTCTTGTCTGACTCTTCTTGAACGCTGAGCTCCTTGAGGACAGGAGCCATTTTCATTCATCCTAATGTCTCTGGCACAATTCTGGGAACATGATGATGCTCAGTACTCAGTTGGTGGAAAAAATAAGCCAGGAATCTCTCTTAACTCCATCTCCTGTACACCCAGTATACAGCCACAGAAGTGGCTTGGATGAATGTTTTTTTTCACTGTCAGGTCAGATGATTGAGAAATATTTATGATGTGCCAAGCATGGTGGGAGGCACAGGACACTGCAGGTGACAACACAGACCCCATCCTTGTGCTCCCAGAGGAGGAGGAAAGCTGTGTTAAGATATCATGAAGGCTGGGCATGGCGGCTCATGCCTATAATCCCAGCACTTCGGGAGGTGGGCGGATCATTTGAGGTCAGGAGTTCAAAACCAGACTGGCCAACATGATGAAACCCTGTCTCTACTAAAAATCCAAACATCAGCCAGCCGTAGTGGCGCACGCCTGTAATCCCAGCTACTCAGGAGGGTGAGGCAGGAGAATCACTTAAACCCGGAAGGTGGAGGTTGCAGTGCAGCCGAGATTGCGCCACTGCACTCCAGCCTGGGTGACAAAGTGAGACCCTGTCTTAAAAAAAAAAAAAAAAAAGGCCGGGCGCGGTGGCTCACGCTTGTAATCCCAGCACTTTGGGAGGCCGAGGCGGGCGGATCACGAGGTCAGGAGATCGAGACCACGGTGAAACCCTGTCTCTACTAAAACTACAAAAAAATTAGCCGGGCGTGTTGGCAGGCGCCTGTAGTCCCAGCTACTCGGAGAGGCTGAGGCAGGAGAATGGCGTGAACCCGGGAGGCGGAGCTTGCAGTGAGCCGAGATTGCGCCACTGCACTCCAGCCTGGGCGACAGAGCCAGACTCCGTTTCAAAAAAAAAAAAGGCTGGGCGCGGTGGCACATGCCTGTAATCCCAGCACTTTGGGAGGCTGAGGCAGGCGGATCATGAGGTCAGGAGTTCAAGACCAGCCTGATCAACATGGTGAAACCCTGTCTCTACTAAAAATACAAAAATTAGCCAGGCGTGGTGGCGCACATGTAATCCCTGCTACTCAAGAGGCTGAGGCAGGAGAATCGCTTGAACCCAGGAGGCGGAGTTTGCAGTGAGATGAGATCACACCACTGCACTCCAGCCTGGGCGACAGAGCAAGATTCCATCTCAAAAAAAAAAAAAAAAAATGAAGGAGGCTGGGCGTGGTGGTGGCTCACGCCTGTAATCCCAGCACTTTGGGAGCCCAAGGTGGGAGGATTACTTGAGCCCAGGAGTTCGAGACCAGCTAGGCAATGTAGTGAGACCCTGTCTCTACAAAAAAAAAAAAAAAAAAAAAAAAAAATTTTAATTAGCCAGGTGCAGCACATGCCTGTGGCCCCAGCTACTTGGAAGGCTGAGGTGGTAGGGTCACTTGAGCCTGAGAGATCGAGGCTACAGTGAGCCATGATCGTACCACTGCATTCCAGCAGCCTGGGCAAGAAAGCAAGACCTTGTCTCCCAAAAAAAAAGCATGAGGATGAATTCAATAAATTCAAGAATATTCTGTGAATTACCTTCACCAAATTGTATTAATATTTAGAGAATATTATACAAACAACTACACAGTGTACTTGAATTTCCAGCGTACGTACAATGTGGATGAAGATATCCTTCACCATTCTAAAAAGTCAATACATTTCAAAGTATTGAAATTATATGGGGTGTATTCCCTGACCATAAAGGAGTTAAAAATCATTAACAGTAAGCTGCCCCCCAAAAAGCCCAAATACTTGGGCATTAAGCAACACACATATTCTCTGGATCATAGAAAAAAAATCACAGTGGAAATAAGCAAATATTTCTAACTTAATGACACTCAATATATATGAAAATGTGGCATGCAGTTAAAACAGGTCTTGGAGGGAAAGGTATGCCTTTAAATGCTTATATTAGAAGATAAAGGTGGGCCGGGCGTGGTGGCTCACGCCTGTAATCCCAGCACTTTCGGAGGTCGAGGCAGGCGGATCACGAGGTCAGGAGATTGAGACCATCCTGGCTAACACGGTGAAACCCCGTTTCTACTAAAAATACAAAAAATTAGCTGGGCGTGGTGGGGGGAGCCTGTAGTCCCAGCTACTCAGGAGGCTGAGGCAGGAGAATGGTGTGAATCTGGGAGGCAGAGCTTGCAGTGAGCCGAGATTGCGCCACTGCACTCCAGCCTGGGCGACAGAGCAAGACTCCGTCAAAAAAAAAAAAAAAAAAAAAAAAGATAAAGGTTTAAAGTTAATGAGCTGCCTGTAATCCCAGCACTTTGGGAGGCTCAGTCAGGAGGATTGCTTGAGCCCAGGAGTTCAAGATCAGGCTGGGTAACAATGGGACCCTGTCTCTACAAATTTTTATTTTTTTAATTAGCCAGGTGTGGTGGTGGACACCTGTAGTCCCAGCTACTCAGGAGGCTGAGATGGGATGATCTCTTGAGTCCAGCAGGGTGAGGCTGCAGTGGGTCATGATCATGCTGCTTCACTGTAGCCTGGGCAATAGAGCAAGACCCTGTCTCAAAAAAAAATTTTTTTTTTAAATAAAAATAGTTTATATAAGCATCCATCTTAAGAAGCTATTAATACAAATTTTTGCTGGTGAAGTTTAAATTTAAAAACAAAACATGAGCTAGGAAAAGAAGAGCCAATTGAACATAAGGTAACCAGAAAAAAGAAAAGAATAAAGTCAAGTCAAAAGGCAATAAATTAGAAAATAAAACAACAAATCCAAACTGTGGCACTTTGAAAAGATCAATAACAACCATTAGCTCCTGGGGAGACCGATAAGATACAAGGAGACTTCGCTAATTTCTGTGTCAGGAATGAAAGAAGGAACATCACTACAGACCCTATAGACATTAAAAGGATAGTAAGGGAATATGAACAACTTTACACCAATACATTTGACAACTTTGATGAAATGAGCAAATTGCTTGAAGATACAAGCATGCCAATTGCAATAAAGGAATATTACAGGGCCCTGTGGGAGAATTTAGCTAGGGGATTGTTCTAAGTCCAGAGGGGCCTGGAAAGTTTTCCCAGAAGTGCTATTTAAACTGAGACCTGAAGGAGAAGCAGGATTGACCAGGTTGACAGAATTATGTTCCAGGCTAGGGAAATAGTATGTGCAAAGGCCCTGAGGTTGGATTGAACTTTCTGTGTCCAAAGAAAAAAGTTCACTCTAATGACGCATTTTGGTGTTTGATGACCACACGCCACATCCTTCTTGGGTCCAAACCCCCAAGCAAACCTGATTGGCTTGAACAGAAATGTTTAAAAAGATAAATGCAAACCCAGTAGTAAGAGAAACTTGGAAGTTTCTGGGCTGTAAACAGGAGGCAGTTTATCCTGTGAACTATACCACAAACTATATCCAGAATTGATTTGGAACTGGTATTCCCTTTCATGTGGCTGATCAAACTTCTGAGCCTTTTTCCTCCCTGTAACTTTACCTTGTGAGCATGCACTACCCACTAGGCATTGCATTTCCTACTACAAGTTCTTTGAATCTAATGTCCGCTACTCTTTTTTTTTGTTTTGTTTTCAGATGGAGTTTCACTCTTGTTGCCCAGGCTGGAGTGCAGTGGCACGATCTCAGCTCACCACAACCTTCACCTCCCGGGTTCAAGCCTGCCTTAGCCTCCCGACTAGCTGGGATTACTAGCATGTGCCACCATGCCTGGCTAATTTTTTGTATATAGTAGAGATGGGGTTTCACCATGTTGGCCTGGTCTCGAACTCCTGACCTCAGGTGATCTGCCCAGCTTGGCCTCCCAAAGTGCTGGGATTACAGGCGTGAGCCACCGTGTCTGCCCTAATGTTTACTACTCTTAGCCCCATTCTGCAGAGCAGTATACTGAAGCCTCAAAGGAGGTAAGCCATGCCTGAGGTCACAGAGACCAAGCCCTAACCACCATGTCCTCCCACTCCCGCCCATATTTGTTTAAATGTTGGCGCTGGTTAGGCTATGGTTTGTGTCTTGGGCGTGGGTTTCCAAACATCCCACTGCTGTCACCCTGTCTCATTCCCAGGAGTTCTCTTAGAAGGAGAGACAAAAGGCTGGGCACGGTGGCTCACGCCTGAAATCCCAGCACTTTGGGAGGCTGGGGCGGGCAGATCATGAGGTCAAGAGATCGAGACCATCCTGGCCAACATAGCAAAACCCTGTTTCTACTAAAAATACAAAAATTAGCTGTGCATGGTGGCTCCTGCCTGTAGTCCCAGCTACTCAGGAGGCGGAGGCTGTAGTAAGCTGAGATCACTCCACTGCACTCCAGCATGGGCAACAGAGCAAGACTCTGTCTCAAAAAATAAAAATAAAAAAAGAGAGGAAAAAATTATGAAAGCCACCTAACTATCTCATCCATTTTTTTCCCCTCTAATGTGCAGAACCGCGACCAGAGAGGTGCGCGGGTCTGATGTGTGTTTGGGGAAGGGGTGGGGAGAGGAGAGAGTCCCTTTCAGTGCCCAAGCCTGTGTGTGCAACTTCCTGCCAGTGAGGAAACTCTCAGCTCGAGAATCAGCCCTGGTTCTCCTTTCCCCGATCTGGCCTCACAGGAGGAGTTGGCGGGGAGCCTTGGGCCCCTCTGGCCTCAGCCGGATTTCCCAGCTAAATGCGGGGAGAGATGCCCTGGACTGTCTTGCTCTTTGCAGCTGGTGAGTCTGAAGCCCCCTCTCAGATCCCCCACGCCTTTCCCCCCATCCTCTGTCCACCTTGCCGCTCCGGGGGCAGAAACCAGTGCAGGGGCTGCCGTTCCCAGGGCATCAAGGAGGCTGAGCCCTGGGCAGATGGGTTTGTCCCTGAGCCTTGGAAACTCTCCAGCAGTGTTGCTTTTTTCTTGTTAGGCTCCTCATTACCCCCAAGTTTACGAGTATCAGAAATATTACCCCTCTGGAGTCAGCTGTGCCCACAGCCCATGACTCAGCCTCAGTCTCTGAAGGCTGCTTGAGTGCTGGGGCAGCAGGAGGGTCTACCTAGGGGGATATCAATGTGGCAGGGGTGGGTGGGGGTTGGAGGCTGGACGAGGGAGGGTTTGTGTAGACCTCACCTGGCCAGACACTCTGCTCAGAAGCCTGTGGGCAGTCAGGAGAGAGATGGATCCCCGGGAGACTTCATCCTGCAGGAAGCCGTGCTCCAAAATCCATATTCCTCACCCCAGCCGGGGAAAGGAGATAAAAGTCCTCTGCCCTTCCTTCTCCTGCCCTCCCTCTCACTCACCCCCTCCCCTTCCTGCTACCCCCCTCACTCACCCCCTCCCTCCTGCCGTGATGGCCTCCTTGCTGCCCCTTTTTTAATATTTATTTTTATTTTTAAATAGCGACAGGGTCTCACTGTGTTCTCCAGGCTAGTCTCAAATTCCTGAGCTTAAGGAGTCCTCCCACCTTGGCCTCCCAAAGTGCTGGGATTACAGGCGTGAGCCACCACATCAGGTGTTTGCTCCTCCTTAAACACCCCCATTCCCCTTCCATACCCTGGACCTTTGCCTATGCTGTTCCCTCTGCTGGAACGCCCTTCCCCAGCTCTCCAAATGGGTCCTTCCTCACCACTCAGGAGTCAGCTCGTGGGAGGCCAAGGTGGGAGGATCGCTTGAGGTGAGGATCTGGGCAACATTGTGAGATCCCATCTCTACACAAAATAAGCAAAATTAGCTAGCCAGATTCACCAGCCTGGCCAACATGGTGAAACCCCGTCTCTACTAAACATATAAAAATTAGCCAGGCATGGTGGCACGTAGTCCCAGGTACTCAGGAGGCTGAGGCCACTGTACTCCAGCCTGGGCGACAAAGCAAGATTTTGTCTCTAAATTAATAAATAAAGTAATAATAAATAAATTAAATTTTAAAAAGTAATAATAAGAGTATAGTTGTGTTGCTATGTAATAACCAATGCTATTATTGAAAACTGATGGCCAGGCATGGTAGCTCAGCCTATAATCCCAGCACTTTGGGAGGCTGAGGTAGGGGGAATCACATGAGGCCAGGAGGTCAAGACCAGTCTGGCCAATATAGTGAAACCCCATCTCTACTAAAAATATAAAAATTGGCCAGGCACAGTGCCACATGCCTGTAATCCTAGCTACTTGGGAGGCTGGAGAATCACTTGAACCTGGGAGGTGGAGGCTGCAGTGAGCCAAGATCACACCACTACATTCCATCATCCTGGGTGGCAGAGTGAGACTCTGACTCAAAAAAAGAAAAAAGAAAAGTAATTCAACTACAGGGAGACATCACCATGTGCCAGGCAGTGTGGGGTAGGGTCACTAGCCTCCTGACTCACAGAAAACACAAGTCTGAGGGAGGGTGATCTACTTGCCCGAGGCCACATAGCCAGGTCAGCCTCCATTCTCGCTACGCACCCACCCACCTTACCCTTTGCATCGCAGGCTCTTTGGCGATCCCAGCACCATCCATCCGGCTGGTGCCCCCGCACCCAAGCAGTCAAGAGGACCCCATCCACATCGCATGCATGGCCCCTGGGAACTTCCCGGGGGCGAATTTCACACTGTATCGAGGGGGGCAGGTGGTCCAGCTCCTGCAGGCCCCCACGGACCAGCACGGGGTGACGTTTAACGTGAGTGGCGGCAGCAGCAAGGCTCCAGGGGGACCCTTCCACTGCCAGTATGGAGTGTTAGGTGAGCTCAACCAGTCCCAGCTGTCAGACCTCAGCGAGCCCGTGAACGTCTCCTTCCCAGGTAAGGCCCTTCTATGGGATCTCACTGCCAGGGGCTTCATTTTCTCACATGGACCTCTTGTGTGTACTGTTGACTCAGAGGCCTTTCCAGAAAAAACCAGGCTTACACCCTGCCAGGACTTACTCGCCTTTCCTTTTTCCATCTTCTCAGCCAGCCCAAAAGGGGATTTGTTGGTTCACTGAGCTGAAGTCAGCTCACAGGGCCGACTTCAGGTATGGCTAGATCCAGGTGCTGAAAGCTGTCAGGAACCATTTGCCCCATCTCCACTCCACATTCTTCTCTGTCTTATTGTCAGGCAGCCCATCTCCCTCATGGTGCCAAAATTGGTGCTGTGATTCTTCCCATTTTGCAGATAAGGAAACTGAGGCACAGGAGATACACCTTGTACACAGGTAACAGGTAGCCAGTCTGGGATGCCATTGCCTTCCAAAAACCATGAATTACACCTCCATGACATACATTACTTCCTCTCTTGGCCACACACTTTTTTGTTTGTTTGTTTGTTTGTTTGTTTTGAGATAGAGTTATGCTCTTGTTGCCCAGGCTGTAGTGCAATGGCACGATCTCGGCTCACCGCAGCCTCCGCCTCCTGGTTCAAGCGATTCTTCTGCCTCAGCCTCCTGAGTATCCGGGATTACAGATGTGTGCCACCATGCCTGGCTAATTTTTGTATTTTTAGTAAAGACAGGATTTCACCATGTTGGCCAGGCCAGTCTCGGACCCCTGACCTCATGATCCGCCCACCTCAGCCTCCTAAAGTGCTGGAATTACAGGCGTGAGCCACTGCACGTGGCTTTTTTTTTAAAAATGAGACAAGGTTGTGCAGACTAGAGGGCAATGACACAATCATAGCTCACTTCATCCTCAAATTCCTGTCCTCAAGTGATCCTCCCACCTCAGCCTCCTAAGTAGCTGGGACTACAGGTGTGCACCACCACGCCCAGCTAATTTAAAAAATTATTTTAGAGATGAGGGTCTCAAAATGTTGACCAGGGCCAGACATGGTACCTCATGCTTGTAATCGCAGTACGTTGGGAAGCTGAGGTAGGTGGATCACCTGAGGTCAGAGCTTAAGACCAGCCTGGCCAACGTGGTGAAACCCTATCTCTATTAAAAATACAAAAATTAGCTGGGAGTGGTGGCATGCATGTGTAATCCCAGCTACTCGGGAGGCTGAAGCAGGAGGATCATTTGAACCTGGGAGGCGGAGGTTACAGTGAGCCAAGACGGTGCCATTGCACTTCAGCATGGGTGACAGAGCAAGATTCTGTCTCAAAAAAAAAAAAAAATGATGTCGACCAGGCTAATCTTGAACTCTTAACCTCAAGTGATCCTCCCACCTCGGCCTCCAGAGTAGCTGGGATTACAGATGTGAGTCACCATGCCCAGCATGAGCCACATAAGGTTTCTGAGCACTTACTGTGCACCAGGAACTGTCTTTGGGCTTGCCCTCCTGCAGCTGACATTCCAGGCAGATGAGGACAGATGATAAACATGAAATCCAATATATATTCAACCTGCCAGCAGGGCACCAGATGAAATCCACCTGGGTGAGGATGTCATTATTTGAAGTAGAGTAGGGCGACTGACCCCATGTTCTAATGGTCAGCCCTCTGGACTCTGAAGTAGAGTAGGGCAATCAGGGAAGCCCTTTCTGAGGAGGTGGCATTTGAGCAAAGAACTGAATGATGAGGAGGAGCCAACCATGTGGATATCCAGGGCACGTGTTGCAGGCAGAGGATACAGGACGTGCAAAGGCCCCGAGGCTGAAGCTTCCCTGGTGTGTCTGAGGAGCCCAGTATGGCTGAAGGATGGTGAACAAGGAGGAAAATGGGGAAAGGTGGGGCAGGGACTTCAGCAGGAGGATCGTGGGGGGCCTTGTAGACCACAGCAAGGATTCGATCTTTTCACCAGAGTGAGGCGGGAACCCTGGCAGGGCTGATGTCCTTTTCTGATCTCTGAATGAGGAGGCTGGACATGGGTTATGGGTCAAGAAGCGGGAGGGAGGAGCCTTCGGTGGCCTTCTGTGTTACCATCAGTCAGAACTTTCCTGGCCGGGTGCAGTGATCCACATCTGTAAGCCCAGGACTTTGGGAGGCTGAGGCGGGAGGATCCTTGAGCCAAGGAGTTCAAGATCAGTCTGGGCAACATAGTGAGACCCTGTCTCTAAAAAAAAAAAAATTTAATTTTTTTTTAGATAGGGGTCTTGCTTTGTTGACCAGGCTAGAGTGCAGTGGTGCAATCAAAGCTCACTGCAGCCTCCACTTCCTGGGCTCAATCAATCCTCCCTTCTCAGTCTCCCTAGCAGCTGGGACTACAGCTGTGCACCACCACGCCTGGCTAATATTTCTATTTTTTGTAAAGACAGGGACTCACTGTGTTGCCCAGGTTGGTCTCTAACTCCTGGGCTCAAGTGATCCCACCACTCAGCCTCCCAAAATACTGGAATTACATGAGCCACCGCGTGCCTGGCTCCCGGCCAATTTTTTTTTTTTTTTTTGAGACGGAGTCTCACTCTGTTGCCCAGGCTGGAGTGCAGTGGTGTGATCCCAGCTCACTGTAACCTCTACCTCCGAAGTTCAAGCAATTCTCCTGCCTCAGTCTCCCGAGTCTCACAGCAACCTCTTCCTCCGAGGTTCAAGCAATTCTCCTGCCTCAGCCTCCCGAGTAGCTGGGATTACAGGCGTGCGCTACCATGCCCAGCTAATTTTTGTATTTTTTTTTTTTTTTTTTTTTTTTAGTAAGAAGGGGTTTCACAGTGTTAACCAGGATGATCTCAATCTCCTGATCTCGTGATCCGCCCACCTCGGCCTCCCAAAGTGCTGAGATTACAGGCGTGAGCTACCGCGTCCAGCTAATTTTTTTTTTTTAATTAGCAGGGCCTGCTGGCATGTGTCAGTAGGCTGAGGCAGGTGGATCACTTAAGCCGGGGAGGTAGAGGATATAGTGAGCCATGATCGCACCACTGCATTCCAGCCTAGGTGACAGAGAGAAACCCTGTCTGTAAAAACATTTTTTTTTTTTTAATTTTTGAGACAGAGTCTCACTCTGTCGCCCAGGCTGAAGTGCAGTGGCCCAATCTCGGCTCACTGCAACCTCTGCCTCCCAGGCTCAAGCGATTCTCCTGCCTCAGCCTCCCGAGTAGCTGGGACTACAGGTGCCAACCACCACACCCTGCTAATTTTTGTATTTTTTAGTAGAGATGGGGTTTCACCATGTTGGCCAGGGTGGTCTTCAACTCCTGACCTCAAGTGATCCGCCCACATCGGCCTCCCAAAGTGCTGGGATTACAGCCATGAGCCACCGCGCCTTGCCCAAAAAACTTTTAAAAAGAACTTTTTCACTGCCAAAAAGAATCTTGTTGCCAGCAGAGGCCAACATGCAGCTATGACAGAGAAGTTCTCCGTCCTTCCCGGCCTCAGGCTCCTCTATCAAAGGCCCCCTTCTCTCATCTTGGTCTTGTGGTCTTGGAGTAGGCAGCTGACAACACCCCTTCTGCCCCAGGTGAATCAATGAACAAGGCTGACGTTATGAGAATACCAAGCGTCTGTCTTCTTCCCCGTCCTGGCTTAGCTCCTCGCCTCCCTTGGGGTCGGGGCATCTCTTCTTTCTCCAGGAAGGGAAAGCCAAGTCCTGTGCTGAGAAGGTGACTCTGGAACTGCCACTCCCATGCCTGTGTGACTAGCTTCTGGGTGGATCTCAGGGTCTACCGTTGGGCTGGGGGTGGATGTCATCTGGCCACTGGCACCCAGACTGCAAGTAATAAAAACCTGACTCACACTGGCTCTACCAACAGAGGGGATTTGTTGGTTCACTGAGCTGAAGTCAGTTTACATGGCTGACTTCAGATATGGCTGGATCCAGGTGCTGAAAAATGACAGAAAGCATTTGCCTTCTCAGCTCCTCTTCTGTCTTATTCTCAGGTAGTGTTTCTCCCCCTCATGGAGGCAAGATTGTTCCCTGAAGCTTCAGATATATATTCTCTTTTCTTTTTTTTTTTTTTTTTGAGACAGATTCTGGCTATGTCACCCAGACTGGAAGGCAGTGGCCTAATCTCGGCTCACTACAACCTCCGCCTTTTGGGTTCAATGGATTCTCCTGCCTCAGCATCCCAAGTAGCTGGGATTACAGGCACGTAACACCTGGCTAATTTTTGTATTTTTAGTAGAGACGAGGTTTCACTATGTTGGCCAGGTTGATCTCGAACTCCTGACCTCAGGTGATCCACCCACCTCAGCCTCCCAAAGTGCTGGGATTACAGGCGTGAGCCACCATGCCCAGCCATCTCTTTTTTTGTTTGTTTCTTCAGATGGGGTCTCTCTATGTCACCCAGGCTGGAGTGCAGTGGCACGATCTCAGCTCACTGCAACCTCCACTTCCCGGGTTCAAGCTATTCTTGTGCCTCAGCCTCCGAAGTAGCTGGAATTACAGGTGTGCACCACACCTGGCTAATTATTTGTGGAGTTTTGTTGTTTTTTGTTTTGTTTGTTTGTTTTTGAGACAGAGTCTTGCTCTGTCACCCAGGCTGGAGTTCAGTGGCGCCATCTCAGCTCACTGCAACCTCCGCCTCCTGGGTTCAAGCGATTCTCCTGCCTCAGCCTCCTGAGTAAGTAGGACTACAGGCACGTGCCAGCACGCCCGGCTAATTTTTTGTATTTTTAGTAGAGACGGGGTTTCACAGTGTTAGCCAGAATGGTCACGATCTACTGACCTTGTGATCTTCCTGCCTTGGCCTCCCAAAGTGTGGGGGTTACAGGCATGAGCCACTGCGCCCAGCCAATTATTTATTTATTTATTTATTTATTTTGAGACGGAGTCTCGCTCTGTCGCCCAGGCTGGAGTGCAGTGGCGCGATCTCGGCTCACTGCAAGCTCTGCCTCCCGGGTTCACGCCATTCTCCTGCCTCAGCCTCTCCGAGTAGCTGGGACTACAGGCGCCCGCCACCACGCCCGGCTAATTTTTTTGTATTTTTAGTAGAGACGGGGTTTCACCGTGGTCTCGATCTCCTGACCTCGTGATCCGCCCGCCTCGGCCTCCCAAAGTGCTAGGATTACAAGCGTGAGCCACTGTGCCCGGCCAATTATTTATATTTTTAATATAGACAGAATTTCCCTGTGTTGGCTAGGCTGGTCTTGAGCTTCCGGCCTCAAGTAATCCACCTGCCTCAGCCTCCCAAAGTGTTGGGATTACAGACATGAATCACCGCGCCTGGCCTAAGATATCTATCCTATGCGATGCTAGCCAGAGGAGTAAACCTCTTTTCCCAGTGGTACCGCCAAAGTCCCACAGTTAGCTCTCATTGGCTCCACTTGGGTTACATGCTCATCCTGAACCAATCACAATAGCCAGGAGGGGGGATATGCTAATTGGCCAGACACAAAGTTTGCTAAGTCTCTTGGGTCCAGCTGCATTCATGTTCTTTGGTTGGGGGTTATGGGGTAAGGGCTGGCTACTCAAAGGTAACCTGGAGAGATGACACTGACCTGCCCACTCTCTTTTCTGATTTTCCTCCAGTGCCCACTTGGATCTTGGTGCTCTCCCTGAGCCTGGCTGGTGCCCTCTTCCTCCTTGTTGGGCTGGTGGCTGTTGCCCTGGTGGTCAGAAAAGGTAACAGCACTCAAAGAAAGCCTGGCACACAAGTTGCCAGTTGACAACTTCTGGAATGTGAAAATGTGCTTACACTCACAACTCACACCATTTTGTTTTCAGGTTCGGTAATTTGTTCATCACACCCCTTTTAAAATTATTTATTTATTTATTTATTATTTTTCTTTCTTTTTTTTTTTTTTGAGACAGAGTCTTACTCTGTGGCCCAGGCTGGAGTGCAGTGGCGCAATCTCGGCTCACTGCAAGCTCTGCCTCCCGGGTTCAAGCAATTCTCCTGCCTCAGCCTCTCCGAGTAGCTGGGACTACAGGCGCCCGCCACCACGCCCGGCTAAATTTTTTGTATTTTTAGTAGAGACGGGGTTTCACCGTGGTCTCGATCTCCTGACCTCGTGATCTGCCCGCCTCAGCCTCCCAAAGTGCTGGGATTACAAGCGTGAGCCACCGCGCCCAGCCTTATTTATTATTTTTCTTTTCAGACAGAGGCTTGCTCTGTCGCCCAGGCTGGAGTGCAGTGGCACGATCTCGGCCCACTGCAACCTCCGCCTTCGAGGTTCAAGCGATTCTCCTGCCTCAGCCTCTCAAGTAGCTGGGATTACAGGCGTGCACCACCATGCCTGGCCAATGTTTGTATTTTTAGAAGAGATGGGGTTTCGCCATGTTGCCCAAGCTGGTCTGGAACTCCTGACCTCGTGATCCGCCCGCCTCAGCCTCCCAAAGTGCTGGGATTACAGGTGTGAGCCACAGTCTCCGGCCTAAAAATTTTTTATTTGGAGATTCACTCTGTCACCCAGGCTGGAGTGCAATGGCAGGATCATAGCTCGCTGCATCCTTGACCTCCTGGGCTCAAGCAATTCTCCTGCCTCAGCCTTCCAAGTAGCTGGGACCACAGGTGCGTGCCACCACACGCAGCTAATTATTTATTTTTTTAAGACAGGGTCTTGCTGTGTTGCCCAGGCTGGGTAACTCCTGGGCTCAAGCAGTCCTCCCACCTCAGCCTCCCAAAAGTGCTGGGACCACAGGCACATACTACTACATCTGGCTAATTTTTAAAAAATATTTTTTGTTGGCTGGGCACGGTGGCTCACGCCTGTAATCCCAACACTTTGGGAGGCCAAGGCGGGTGGATCACGAGGTCAGGAGATCGAGACCATCTTGGCTAACACGGTGAAACCCCGTCTCTACCGAAAATACAAAAAATTAGCCAGGCGTGGTGGCGGGCGCCTGTAGTCCCAGCTACTCAGGAGGCTGAGGCAGGAGAATGGCATGAACCCGGGAGGCTGAGCTTGCAGTGAGCCGAGATCATGCCACTGCCCTCCAGCCTGGGCAGCAGAGTGAGACTCCTTCTCAAAAAAAAAAAATTTTTTTTGTTGAGATAGGATCTTGCTATACTGCCCAGGCTGGTCTTGAACTCCTGGGCTCAAGTGATCCTCCTGCCTCAGCCTCCCAAAATGCTGGGATTACAGGCATGTGCCACCATGCCCAGCCAAATTATGTGTGTGTGTGTGTGTGTATATGTGTGTGTATATATATATGTGTGTATATATATATGTATGTGTATATATATATACACACACACACACACATATATATATATATATATATATTTTTTTTTTTTTTAGATGGGCTCTTGCCCTGTCACCCAGGCTGGAGTGCAGTGAGGTGATCTTGACTCACTTGCTCTGTTGCCAGGCTGGAGTGCAGTGGCACAATCTCGACGCAATGCAACCTCCGCCTCCCAGGTTAAAGCGATTCTCCTGCCTCAGCCTCCCGAGTAGCTGGGACTACAGGTGCGTGCCACCACACCCAGCTAACTTTTGTATTTTTAGTGGAGACAGGGTTTCACCATGTTGTCCAGGATGGCCCAGCACTTTGGGAGGCTGAGGTGGGCAGATCACGAGGCCAGGAGTTTGAGACCAGCCTGGGCAATATGGTGAAACCCCATCACTAATGAAAACACAAAAATTAGCTGGGCGTGGTGGTGAGCACCTGTAGTCCCAGCTACATGGGAGGCTGAGGCAGGAGAATCGCTTTAACCTGGGAGGCGGAGGTTGCAGTGAGTCGAGATCATACCACTGCACTCTAGCCTGGGTGACAGAACGAGACTCTGTCTCAAAAAACAACGAAAAAAAATCTGAGGCCTTCCAGGCCGGGTGGGGTGGCTCATGCCTGTAATCCCAGCACTTTGGAAGGCCGAGGCGGGTGGATCACTTGAGGTCAGGAGTTCAAGACCAGTCTGGCCAACATGACGAAACCTCTTCTCTACTAAAATACAAAAATAGCCGGGCCTGCTGATGCGCACTTGTAATCCCAGCTACTTGGGAGGCTGAGGCAGGAGAATTGCTTAAATCCAGGAGGCAGAGGTTGCAGTGAGCCAAGATTGAGCACTGCACTCCAGCCTGGGTGAAAGAGTGAGACTCTGTCTCAAAAAAAAAACAAAAACAAAAACAAAAACAAAAAACAGAAATTGCTGGATACAATTAGGACCAAAATCTAACACATGCTCATTTCTTTTTTGTTCCAGTTAAACTCAAAAATTTACAGAAGAAAAGGTGAGATCATCCCTGGAGACCCACAGAGGGTGGTTTGGGGATAGAAGGACACTTCCCTGGCAGGGTGGGCACTCCATGCCCCCCACAAACAGTGCCTCCTGGTAGGCATGCTGCCTAATAGGAACAGGAACCACTTATTAAGTGCCTCCTGTGTGCTGGAGGACTGTGCTAGGACTCTCTGAAGCTGGTGCTCCTTATCCTTACAGCAGCCCTGGAAACAGGCACCATGAATAGCCCTGTTTTACAGAAGAGAGGACTGAGGCTCAGCACTCAGTCACAGAGTGAGCAGTTTGCCCAGGGAGAGGCCCTTCCCCACACCCCTTTATCCCCAGCTGCCAGAAAACGGTCACAATCATTCTAGATACCCACAGTCAGTTTCTAAAGAATGCCCCTGGGGTTGTACGGTGCCCAATTGCACTGTAGGCGATGGCCCAGGTTCCTGGGCGCCAGGATGTCCTAACTGGCCCTGGCCTCAGTTTCTCTCCTCTGAGAGTGGGGAGACATCCTGCTGCCTGGAGATGAAAACCTGCTCTGGGGATTGAATCCCAGCTTCACCTGGCCGTGGGCCTGCTGACCAGGAGAATATATATATGTATTTTTTTTTTTTTTTTGAGATGGAGTTTTGCTCTTGTTGCCCAGGCTGGAGTGCAATGGCGCAATCCCCGGCTCACCGCAACCTCTGCCTCCTGGGTTCCAGCAGTTCTCCTGCCTCAGCCTCCCGAGCAGCTGGGATTATAGGCATGTGCCACCACAGCCTGCTAATTTTGTATTTTTAGTAGAGATGGGGTTTCTCCATGTTGGTCATGGTGGTCTTGAACTCCCAACCTCAGGTGATCCGCCCGCCTCCGCCTCCCAAAGTGCTGGGATTACAGGCATGAGCCACCGCGCCTGGCTTATATATATGTATTTTTTTTTTTGGACGGAGTCTTGCTCTGTCGCCCAGGCTGGAGTGCAGTGGTGCAATCTCGGCTCACTGCAACCTCTGCCTCCTGGGTTCAAGCGATTCTCCTGCCTCAGCCTCCTGAGTAGCTGGGACTATAGGCACACGCCACCACACCTGGCTAATTTTTGTATTTTTTAGTAGAGACGGGGTTTCACCGTGTTGTCCAGGCTGATCTTGAACTCCTGACCTCAAGTGATCCACCTGCCTCAGCCTCCCAAAGTGCTGGGATTACAGGCGTGAGCCACTGCGCCTGGCCCAAGAGAATTTCCATGTTTTTTTCTTCCCCTGGCCGAGGGGCTGTCCCACAGTGTGACAGTTCCAGAAATCAGGATGTTACTGCTCTTCCGTGGGGAAGACCCATGGGTCGGTGGGTGGGGAGCAAAGGCTACGTTTTCGGTGTGGTTTGGGGCCAGGGCTTTCCCGATCAAGCCTCCTGACTCAAGGGGCAACCCTGGTCCCTGTCACTTTCTCCTGAATTCCTTTGCAGAGATCGAGAATCCTGCTGGGTCCAGATTAACATCGACAGCACAGGTCTGTGCCTCCACACTCCTGACTCCAGTGGGGAAAGGATTACACCTCCAAATGCCATCAGGCCTCATCACACACCAATCAAATTTCTTCTGTGACTGCTTGTTCCCTTTAGGGTCAAAACACACCCTCGCCACCTCTTCCCCTGGGTTCTCACCTTCTCTCCTTTGACTTAACCTAAAGGTTACCTCCTCTGGGAAGCCTTCCCTGACTCCCTAGACAGGGTCTGTGCCTGCTACTTACAGGACCCCAGGTCCGACCATTCTTACCCCTCGGTAGAAATACAATTAGGCGGCCGGGCGCGGTGGCTCACAACTGTAATCCCAGCACTTTAGGAGGCTGAGGCGGGCGGATCACGAGGTCAGGAATTCGAGATCGGCCTGGCCAACACAGTGAAACCCCATCCCTACTAAAAATACAAATTAGCAGGATGTGGTGGTGGGCACCTGTAATCCCAGCTACTTGAGAGGTTGAGGCAAGGAGAATCATGTGAACCTGGGAGGCAGAGGTTGTAGTGAGCCAAGATTGCGCCACTGCACTCTAGGCGACAGAGCGAGACTCCATCTCAAAAAAAAAAAAAAAAAAAAGGCCGGGCACAGTGGCTCACGCCTGTAATCCCAGCACTTTGGGAGGCCAAGGCGGGCGGATCACAAGGTCAGGAGATCGAGACCATCCTGGCTAAAACGGCGAAACCCCGTCTCTACTAAAAATACAAAAAATTAGGTGGGCGTGGTGGTGGGCGCCTGTAGTCCCAGCTACTCGGGAGGCTGAGGCAGGAGAATGGCGTGAACCCGGGAGGCAGTGCTTGGCAGTGAGCCGAGATCGCGCCACTGCACTCCAGCCTGGGCGAAAGAACGAGACTCCGTCTCAAAAAAAAAAAAAAAAAAAAGGCCAGGCGCGGGCGCGGTGGCTCACGCCTGTAATCCCAGCACTTTGGGAGGCCAAGGCAGGTGGATCACGAGGTCAGGAGATCAAGACCATCCTGGCCAACATGGTGAAACCCTGTCTCTACTAAAAATACAAAAATTAGCTGGGCATGGTGGTGCGTGCCTGTAGTCCCAGATACTTGGGAGGCTGAGACAGAAGAATCACTTGAACCCAGGAGACAGAGGTTGCAGTGAGCCAAGATTACGCCACTGCACTCCAGCCTGGTGACAGAGCGAGACTCCATCTCAAAAAAAGGAAGAAAGAAACGAAAATGAAACAGAATTAAGTGATCATTGGGTGCTTGCATATTTCATACTCATTTCCTCTGCTGGACGGCCAGCTCCATGGGGAAAGGACCATGTCTATCTCCGGGACTCCCGGGCCACACTTGCCTTCCAGAACATGCCATTCTGCCAGCTTCCCCAAGGGGGCGAAAGGCAGCCAGTCTGTCATGCAGGATGTTCTCTTGAAGGCACCCCAAGCAGAGAAATGTATTCTCTCTACTTCATTCCTGGTCCAACACACACACTTATTGAGCACTTACTATGTGCTAAGATCTGAGAGGGTCCTTTCGTAACCAAGACAGATGTGCTGTCTGTCCACAAGCCCATTCTCCAATGGGAAACAGCCCATGGTGGCACCAGACTGTGTCTGGGACAAGGCAGGTGGTCCCCTGAGGAAGTGATGTTTTTCTTTTTTTTTTTTTGAGACGGAGTCTCACTGTGTCGCCCAGGTTGGAGTGCAGTGGCACGATCTCAGTTCACTGCAACCTCTGCCTCCCGGGTTCAAGTGATTCTCCTGCCTCAGCCTCCTGAGTAGCTGGGATTACAGGCACGTGCCACCACGCCCAGCTAATTTTTGTATTTTTAGTAGAGGTAGGGTTTCACCATGTTGGCCTGGCTGGTCTCGAACTCGTGACCTCAGGTGATCCACCTGCCTCAGCCTCCCAAAGTGCTGAGATTACAGGCAATTACAGGCGTGAGCCACCGCCCTTCTTTTTGTTGTTGTTTTTGTTTTGTTTTTTTTTTTTGAGACAGAGTCTTGCTCTGTCACCCAGACAGGAGCGCAGTGGCGCAATCATAGCTCACTGCAGCCTCAACCTCCTAGGCTGAAGTGATCCTCCCCTCTCAGCCTCCTGAGTAGCTGGGACCACAGGCACACACCACCACACTCAGCTACTTTTTAAATTTTTTTTTTCTAGAAACAAAAAATTATGTTGCCCAGGCTGATCTTGAACTCCTGGGCTCAAGTGATCCTCCCTCCTTGGCCTTCCAAAGCGTTGGGATTATAGCTGTGAGCCACCTCACCTGGCTAGAAGTGATGTTTAAGCAGAGACCTGCAAGAATGGGTGATGGAGGCCGGGTGTGGTGGCTCACGCCTGTAATCCCAGCACTTTGGGAGGCTGAGGCAGGCAGATCTCTTGGGGCCAGAAGTTCGAGACCAACCTGGCCAACATGGTGAATCCCTATCTCTACTAAGAATATAAAAATTAGCTGGGTGTAGTGATGCATGCCTGTAATCCCAGCTATTAGGACACTGAGGCAGGACAATCACTTGAACCCAGGAGGCGGAAGTTGCAGTGAGCCAAGATCGCGCCATTGCACTCCAGCCTGGGCAACAGAGTGAGACTCCGTCTCAAAAACAAGAAAAAAAAATGGGTGATGGAGCAATTGGAGGAGAGCCTGGGGAGGAAGAGGAGCTGGCAGGTGCTCCTTCTGGAAGGCCTGAGATAAGATACCCATTTTCCCGAGGGCAGTGAGAGATCCCCCTAGGAAGGCTGTGTGTAGAAAGACTTGGTTCACTTTGTAGCTGTGAACAGTTCACCGTGCAGAATGGGTTGGAAGGGTGCCATAGAGGATGCTGGGAGATGGACCCCAATTGCTTCCCTGTGGGCTGGGGGGGAGCGCGGGGATGGCAGGGAGCAGGGAAGTTACAACTGGCCCCCAATCCTGGGTTTTCTTTCTCTTTCTGTTTCAGACATGTCCTTCGATAACTCCCTGTTTACCATCTCCGCAGTGAGTGGTTCTTTTTCTTGGAACCGGTTCTCTGTTGACCGTCCTACCGGGAGAACGGGGCGGGCTCAAGGGGCACCACGAGGCTAAGTTGACCTGCTGTCTCTAAGCTGTGGGGGGCTAGGAAAAGCCCAGAATCACTGAACAGGGACTCATTAGTGAGCCAAGAGTTGGCTGTGAAAAAATCCCAGGGGGTGTGTTGATTGAAGGTGGTGACGTTAGGCTGTCTTGTGGCCACAGGCAGGCCCCTTGGGGGTATGTCCTGGCCTGGTCAGTGCTGCCTTTGGTCTCGGTCATGACAGCCCCTCAGAATGGTGACAGAGGATTCAGGGTGACCTGGTGGCCTCTCATGGAGGCTTGTGACAATCTGATGCATGCTATGGTCGGTCCCCTCTGGGTATAAAGAAAAGCATGAAGTTGCTGGGCGCGGTGACTCCCGTCTGTAATCCCAGCACTTTGGAAGGCAGAGGCAGGTGGATCAGGAGTTTGAGACCAGCCTGACCAATATGGTGAAACCTCATCTCTGCTAAATACAAAAAACTAGCTGGGCGTGGTGGTGCATGCTTGTAATCTCAGCTACTTGGGAGGCTGAGACAGGAGAATCACTTGGATCCAGGAGATGGAGGTAGCAGTGAGCCAAGATTGAGGCATTGCACTCCAGCCTGGGCCACAAGAGCAAAACTCCATCTCAAACAAACAAACAGATAAAAAAGTACAAATGCCAAGGCTACCCCAAAATGTAGCTGTGCAGAGAGTCCCATAGACCCAGGTTTAAATCCCAGCCCCGACACTGTGTGACATTGGGGAACAATATCCCCCAAAAGCAGAGGGAGGGATTTTTTTTCAAGACAGAGTCTAGCTCTGTCGCCCAGGCTGGAGCACAGTGGCGTGATCTCAGCTCACACAAGTTCCGACTCCCGAGTTTAAGCAATTCTCATGCCTCAGCCTCCCGGGCAGCTGGGATTACAGGCACATGCTACCACACGCAGCTGATTTTTGTATTTTTAGTAGAGACGGGGGTTTCACCATGCTGGCCAGGCTGGTCTCAAACTCCTGACCTCAGGTGATCCACCCGCCTCGGCCTCTCAAAGTGCTGGGATTACAGGTGTGAGCCACCATGCTGGCTGGCTGCAAAAGCTGCTTTAGACAGGAGATCAGGAAAGTCTGAGATGGGTGACAAGCAGGAGGTGGGGAAGATTGGGGATGATTGATCCAGGCTGAGGACACATTTTTGGCACAGCCCAGTAAGCTGGGGTGGAGTGAGGAGTCGAAGGGGACCCCATGGAGAACTTTGACTTTACTGCTATTGAGCTGGGACCCCGGGAGGGTTCCTAGTATAGGAGGGAGGGGACCGGATTCAGGTGCACACAGGCGCCCTCTGGTGGCTTCTGCAGGAGGACAGATTTGGGGAAAGCGGGGATCAGGGGAAGGCAGGAGCCTGGAGACTGAAGAGCTGGGGCCAAGCATGCACCAAGGGGTGGATGGTTTGGTCCAAAATGTTGGCAGTGGAGTTCGAAGAAGTGATCAGATGCAGGTTAGGGGAGATACAGGGGAGAGAAAACACAGAGCTGATTTTTGATGAGGAGGCCAAGGGAGAAGAGGGAGGCCAAGGAGGGCGAGACTTGGAGGGTCAGGAGTATGGAGTCAGCCACCGCAACCCATGGTGCCTGGGAGCAGATGGAGAGGGGAGTCTGCAGTTCGGGAGAGAGGTCAGTTCTAGAGATAGACTAGGAGTGCCTGGGATACAGATGGTAGGAAGGAAGGGGGCTTGGCACGGGCCTGTGCAGCCCTCTGAGGTCTCTGCTTCCAGAATAAATCCTGAGGCCATAAGAAAAACCCAGCAGGCAGGGCTCTATCTAAATGTTTCATGAGAATCCATACCGCACAGAACACCAGCCTGGTGATGCCCCCTCTCCCCACTTTTTGAGGTAGTTTTTATTTATTTATTTTTGTTTGTTTTTTGAGATAGAGTCTTGCTCTGTCACCCAGGCTGGAGTGCAGTGACGTGATCTCACTGCAACCTCCGCCTCCTGGATTCAAGCAATTCTCCTGCCTCAGCTTCCCGAGTAGCTGGGATTACAGGCGCCTGCCATCACGCCCGGCTAATTTTTGTATTTTCAGTAGAGACGGGTTTTCACCATGTTGGCCAAGCTGGTCTCCAACTCCCGACCTCAGGTGATCCGCCCACCTTGGCCTCCCAAAGTGCTTGGGATTACAGGCATGAGCCACCATGCCCGACCTTTTATTTGTTTTTTTACTATTTTTTTTTTTTTTTTAAATTAAGGACCAGGCATGGTGGCTCATGCCTGTAATCCCATCACTTTAAGAGGCCGAGGTGGGAAGATTGCTTGAGCCTGGGAGGTTGAGTCTGCAGTGAGCTATGATTGCATCACTGCACTCCAGCCTGGGTGACAGAGCAAGACTTTGTCTCAAACAAACAAAAAATTTCCGTATGAAAAGCATTCACATGTCAAAATATACAATAAAGTTTTCTTACTAAGCCACGCCTCTTCATCCATTGGTATTCCTTTCTGCAGACATACAGGTAACCACTGTTAGCAGCTGCACATGGCAAATACACGCAGAGGTGGATCTGTACCTTCACCCACCACCCCCGCCAATTTTTTTTTGAGACAGGGTCTTGCTCTTTCTCCCAAGCTGGAGTGCAGTGGCACCATCATAGCTCACTGCAGCCTTGATCACTTGGGCTCAAAAGATCCTCCAGCCTCAGCCTTCCGTGTAGCTGGGACCACAGACATCCACCACCATGCCCAGCTAATTTATTTTTATTTATATATTTATTTATTTTTCTTTTTTATTTTTAAATTTTATTTTATTAATTTTTTGAGATGGAGTTTTGCTCTTTCGCCTAGGCTGGAGTAAAGAGGTGTCATGATCTCGGCTCACTGCAACCTCCGCCCCTGGGTTCAAGTGATTCTCCTGCCTCAGCCTCCCAAGTAGCTGGGATTATAGGTGCCTGCCACCATTACTGGCTAATTTTCTTTTTTGAGACGGACTTTCGCTCTGTCACCAGGCTGGAGTGCAGTGGTGCCATCTTGGCTCACTGCAACCTCAACCTCCCAGGTTCAAGCGATTCTCCTGCTTCAGCCTCCCGAGTAGCTGGGATTACAGGCGAGCGCTAGCACACCCAGCTAATTTTTTTTTTTTTTTTTTTGGTATTTTTAGTAGAAGCGGCGTTTCACCATGTTTGTCAGGCTAGTCTCGAACTCCTGACCTCAAATGAATGATCCACCTGCCTCGGCCTCCCAAAGTGCTGGGATTACAGGCGTGAGCCACCAGACCTGGCCTTTTTTTTAAGATACAGTTTCACTTTGTTGCCTAGTCTGGAGTGCAGTGGTACCATCTTGGCTTGCTGCACTCGGGTTCAAGCAATTCTCATGTCTCAGCCTCCCAAGTAGCTTGGATTACAGGCACATGCCACCGCGCCTGGCTAAAGTTTTTGTTTTTTTTTTTTTTTTTTGGAGACGGAGTTTCACAATTGTCATCCTGGCTGGAGTGCAGTGGTGCGATCTCAGCTCACCGCATCCTCCACTTCCGGGGTTGAAGCGATTCTCTCACCTCAGCCTCCCAAGTAGCTGGGATTGTAGGTGCCTGATACCACACCTGGCTAATTTTTGTATTTTTAGTAGATACAGGGTTTCACTGTGTTGGCCTGGCTGGTCTTGAACTCTTGACCTCAGGTAATCCATCCACCTCAGCCTCCCAAAGTGTTGAGATTATAGGTATGAGCCACTGCACCCAGCCTAATTCTTGTATATTTTTAGTAGAGACAAGGTTTCACCAAGTTGGCCAGGCTGGTCTCAAACTCCTGACCTCAAGTGATCTGCCCGCCTCGGCCTCCCAAAGTGCTGGGGTTACAGGCATGAGCCACCGTGCCCGGCCCAGAAATTTCTCATCCTCCCAAACTTGTCCCCGTGAAACACTCACTCCCCGTTCTCCCTCCCCCAGCCCCTGGCACCCACCATTCTCCTGTCTCTGTGGATTTGCCTATTCTGGACATCTCATAGAAATGAGCTCAATGCTATTTTTCCTTTTGTGACTGGCCTGTTGCGCTGAGCTTGATGTCCTCAAGGTTCATCCATGCCATACGTAGCCTGTGTTAGAATGTCCTTCATGCCAGGCACGGTGGCACATGCCTGTAATGCCAGCACTTTGGGAGGCCAAGGCGGGCAGATCACCTGAGGTTGGGAATTCGAGACTAGCCTGACCAACACGGAGAAACCCCATCTCTACTAAAACTACAAAAAAAAAAATTAGCCAGGCATGGTGGCCCATGCCTGTAATCCCAGCTACTTGGGAGGCTTAGGCAGGAGAATCACTTGAACCTGGGAGGCGGAGTTGCTGTGAGCCGAGATCACGCCATTGCACTCCAGCCTGGGCAACAGGAGCAAAACTCCATCTCAGAAAAAAAAAAAAAGGAAGAACATTCTTTTTTTTTTTTGAGGCAGTCTCGCTCTGTCACCCAGGTTGGAGTGCAGTGATGCAATCCCGGCTCACTGCAAGCTCCGCCTCCCGGGTTTAGGCGATTCTCCTGCTTCAGCCTCCCGAGTAGCTGGGACTACAGGCACCTGCCACCATGCCGGGCTAATTTTTTTTTGTATTTTTAGTAGAGATGGGGTTTCACCATGTTAGCCAGTAGGGTCTCGATCTCCTGAGCTCATGATCCGCCTGCCTCGGCCTCCCAAAGTGCTGGGATTACAGGCTTGAACCACCGCGCCTGGCCCTTTTTTTTTTTTTTTTGAGACGGAGTCTCGCTCTGTCGCCCAGGCTGGAGTGCAGTGGCGCGACCTCGGCTCACTGCAAGCTCCGCCTCCCGGGTTCACGCCATTCTCCTGCCTCAGCCTCCTGAGTAGCTGGGACTACAGGCACCTGCCACCGCGCCCGGCTAATTTTTTGTATTTTTTTTTAGTAGAGACGGGGTTTCACCGTGTTAGCCAGGATGGTCTCGATCTCCTGACCTCGTGATCCGCCCGTCTCGGCCTCCCAAAGTGCTGGGATTACAGGCGTGAGCCACCGCGCCCGGCCCCCTTTTTTTTTTTTAAGACAGGGTCTCACTCTGTCACCCAGATTGCAGTGCAGTGGTGTGATCTCGGCTCACTGCCACCTCCGCCTCCCGGGCTCCAGCGATTCTCCTGCCTCAGCTTCCCAAGTAGCTGGGATTACAGGCGCCTGCCACCATGCCCGGCTAATGTTTGTAGTTTTAGTAGAGACGGGGTTTCACCATGTTGGCCAGGCTGGTCTTGAACTCCTGACCTCAGGTGATCCGCCTGCCTCGACCTCCCAAAGTGCTGGGATTACAGGTATGAGCCACCGCGCCCAGGCTAGTCTTCCTTTTTAAGGCTGAATCATATTCTATTGTATGGATACACCAAGTTTTGTTGATCCATTCAATTGTTGATGGACACTTGGGTTGTTTCCACCTTTTGGCTGTTGTGCAGAACTGTGCCATGACCATGAGTATGCAAATTTCTTTTGGAGTCTCTGCTTTCACTTCTAGTTTCCTTTTGAAGCCTTATACTGCTCTGTCGTTGGCTGAAATGATGAGGCAGCAGCTGACCTGTCTCTAGCTTTCCCCATTACCTTGCTGAGTGCCTGATATGCAACTTTGTAACACCCTTTCAGGTGGGATCGATTATTTTCTTTTTACAAACAAGGACACTGAGGCTGATAATGGGCCTAGGGTCACCCAGCTTGGGAGGGACAGGACTGTGGGTGGAACCCCCAGCCTGCTGTCAACTGAGTGGCTTCAGTTCCAGCAAATTCATCTCTCTTTACCTAGGATCAGGGAATTTGAGGAATGTTTTGCCCAGAATGGGAGGGGAGGAGGAGATAATACTATTTATTTTACTATTTATTTATTATTTATTTATTTTTTGAGACCAAGACTCACTCTGTTCCCCAGGCTGGAGTGGAGTAGCAGGATCTCAGCTCACTGCAACCATCACCTCGTGGGTTCAGGTGATTCTCCTGCCTCAGCCTCCCGATTAGCTGGGATTACAAGTGTGCACCACCACACCTGGCTAATTTTTGTATTTTTCTGAGAGGGTTTCACCATGTTGGCCAGGCTGGTCTCGAACTTCTGACCTCAGGCGATCCACCCACCTCAGTCTCCCAAAGTGCTGGGATTACAGGCATGAGCCACCGCGCCCAACAGAGGAGATAATATTAATGGTTGTGTTCACTTAGCAAAGAACAGCTTATGATGTGCCATTTGCTTTATCAGTTTTCCTCTTTTAAGCCTCATAGCAGCCCTAGGAAGTGGTGGGTACTAGCATTCTCCCCGTTTTGCAGAAGGGGAAACTGAGGTATAGAGGGGTGAAGCCACACAACTGAGGTTACACTGCTATAAAGTGAAGGAACTGGTGTTTGAATCCATGCTCTCTGGTCCCCAATTTAGCAGAGAGGAAGGCAGGAGAAGGGAAGACCAGGACAGGTGGGTGTGGGTGGGGGCGGGATGAGAAAGGACCTGCTGGGCTGGCAGAGTCTCAGGCTCAGAACATGGAGAAACCCTAGATCCTGAAACCCCAAATCACCCACTTCTGTGTTTCTTCTTACATGGACAAAGAAAACGATGCCAGAGGAAGACCCGGCCACCTTGGATGATCACTCAGGCACCACTGCCACCCCCAGCAAATCCAGGACCCGGAAGAGGCCCATTTCTACATCCTCCTCGCCTGAGACCCCCGAATTCAGCACTTTCCGGGCCTGCCAGTGAGGCTGAGGACTGGGGGACCCCTCTGTCTCCAGACATTCGGGGGCCTGAGGTCCCTCCAGCTACTTCTCGGGAGGGCTCTGTCGGCCACTTTCTCAGGGAATTGGACAGAGGAAAGGAAAGGGAACCCTGGCCTTAGTATTTTCATCACAGAGGAGTGGGAGAGGGGACACAAGCATGGGCCTGGCACTAGACAGACAACAGGAAGTTCCCCTCTCGACCTTCGGCTCCTCAGGACCACCAGAGAAGGAGATGTCAGGACCCCTTCTTGTCCCCCAGCTGGGCCATAAGACGTCCCAAGTCTCTGCACACCCGTGGAATTCCTCCCTTCCTCACTGGGTTTTTGAGCATAGGGTGCCCTTGGGTGTGTTGTATGTCTGCCTGCTGGCTTGCTTAAGTTATTAATTATAACACGGGTCAAGGTGTTCCTAGGCCTCTATGGAGTGGAATCCTTCAAGCTGGGGACCTCTGGATCCCATGGTTGGATGGCTGGGGGGTGGAGTGTGCCTGAATTCACCAAATTTGAAGCATCTCTCAAGGGCAGTCAGGGTGGTGTATGCGGAGGCTCCTAGGGGTGTGGGCAGTGCAGCAGTGCCATGCCGGGGTCTCTGCAACGGTACTTGCATTAGAGGGTTTAGGAGGTGGAATGACAGGGGCGTAGGGGTGAGGGACATGAAAGAGAATGAGGGCCCCTCGCAGTGGCTCACACCTATAATCCCAGCATTTTGGGAGGCCGAGGCCGGGGGGATTGCTTGAGCCCAGGAGGTTGAGGCTGCAGTAAGCTATGATGTCACCACTGCACTCCAGCCTGGGCAACACAGTGAGACCCTGTCTCAAAAAACAAAAGGGGCCGGGCGCGGTGGCTCATGCCTGTAGGCCCAGCACTTTGGGAGGCCGAGGCGGGCGGATCAACTGAAGGAGTTGAAGACCAGCCTGACCAACATGGTGAAACCCCGTCTCTACTAAAAATAAAAAATTAGCTGGGCGTGGTAGAGCATGCCTGTAGTCCCAGCTACTCGGGAGGCTGAGGCAGGAGAATCACTTGAACCCGGGAGGCGGAGGTTGCGGTGAGCTGAGATCGAGCCACTGCACTCCAGCCTGGGAGACAGAGCGAGACTCCGTCGCAAAAAAAAAGGAATGAGGCGTAAATGAGGTCTAGGGAAGAGTTAAAGCTGGAGTGCTGGGAAGTGGCCCAAGCTCACTGGGTCGCCCAAAAGGGATGGGGCCACCCAAAATGAAGGGGGATGCAGAGAGAAGACGGGTTTATGTGGCGGGAGGGGGGCCCTGCGCCGGGCCGGGCTGGGCTCAGCATCGTTGGAGGAGGGGCTCAGAGAGGAGGGGGTCAAAGGATATCTTGTGCGAAAGGAGACAGTCAAACATTAAGGATGAAGAAGGGAGTGTGGGCAGAGATGATGGGGAAGGGAGAAGGAGCGGTCGAATGTCTGGGAGGGGTCCTTTCAACCGGGCTCAGGTTGCTCCTGGAGGCCAGGGCTCATCGGAAATGGTCGGGGCGGGGGCGGGGGCGGGGGGGGAAAGGGTTGGGGGGCGAGTCCCGGGAGCTGGCCACGCCCTTTCCCCCGCCCATCCCCAGAGCGGGGCGCCTGACAAAGCGAGTCCGGGTGGGAGGGCGCGGGCAGGCACGGGGGCGGGACCTCGTCGCGGCTGGGCCACGCCTCCCTGCGGGCTGCCTCACAAAGCCGGGCGGGCCCCGGGGGCGGGGCCCGGTCTCAGGGGCGTGCCCAGGTCGGGGCAGGGAAGCCGCATCACGTCGCGCGGCTGTTCGTGCGGGGCGGTGTACGGGGCGTGTCCGCGCGGCCGAGCACCGCCCCCGCCGTCCCCGCACCGCCTCACTTGAAAGCAGCCGTTAATGAATCGCCGGCCTGGGGGCGGGGCCCAGGCCTCCGAGGGGCGTGTCCACGCCCCCGAGCACCGCCCCCGACGCACCCTCCCGCCCCGCAGTTCCCGGGCGGTGGAGCCACCTCACAAAGCGGCGACCGTTCTCGCGGGGCGGGGCGTAGCCGGTCCCGCCCCCCGGGGCGCCCTCTCGCTCGCTCGCTAGCTCCCCGCGCCCATGACGGCCGGCAGGGGGCGCTGCGCCACGGGGTCGGGCCGCGGCGACGGTGGCGGCGGCGGCGAGGCGGCGCGTGGCCGGCAGGCGGCGCTGCCCGGCTCGGCCTCGGCCTGCACGGCGGCGGCGGCGGCGGTAGCGGCGGCGGCAGCGGCGGCGGCCTGGGCCCGGGCGCAGCGGCGGCGGCGGCGGCGGGGCCTGGAGCCGGATCTAAGATGGCAGCGGCGGCGGCGGCGGTGGGGCCGGGCGCGGGCGGCGCGGGGTCAGCGGGCCCGGGCGGCGCGGGGCCCTGCGCGGCCGTGTCCGTGTTCCCCGGCGCCCGCCTCCTCACCATCGGCGACGCGAACGGCGAAATCCAGCGGCACGCGGAGCAGCAGGCGCTGCGCCTCGAGGTGCGCGCCGGCCCGGACGCGGCGGGCATCGCCCTCTACAGCCGTGAGTACGGGGCCCTGGGGCAGGCGCAGGGCCGGGGCTGCGCACGAGGCCGGCCCGGGGCGGGGGCCGGCGGGGAGGGGCCCTGAGCGCTGGGGCCTGGCGTGGGGTCCCCGGGACTGAGCCGGTGGCCTGCAGGGAGGGAGCGTGGAGGGCCGGTGTCAGGGGACAGACAGAGAAAAGAGGGCGTGCGTGGTGGCCGGAGGGGCGAGGTGCCCAGAGTGAGCAAGGAAGCGCGAAATGGGTAGTGAAGGGCCTGAGATTTGGGAGGAGTGGGTGCGCAGGACGTGGGGGGCTGAGTGGAAGGGGAATTTGGAAGACGCCAGGCGTGGGGGGCTTAAGGGTGGGGGGGAGGGAGGTCCAGGGTGCGGGAGAGGTGGGCGTCTCGGGCGGGCGTGGCCGCCTCTGCAGGGTGGAGGGTGGGGCGTGGGAAGCCCGGGATCCCTCTGGGGACCCCCTGGATAGCTCAGGAGAGTCGGAAAGTGTTTGCTGGTCTGGGGCGCCCGCGAGGACCGAGTTCCACCGCTGTGCAAGGCGTGGTGTTCAGGACCCCCGAATGGGAAACTTCGGGACCTGGGGAGAGGGCCCATGCGAGGACGGTGGGAGCCGCAGGGTGAGCTCCTTGTGGAAACGTGGACGGGACGGGCCCCTTCCTGATGCCGGGTTTCGAAGAGGTAACAGCCTCCTCCCATCTTCTTTTGGGGGATGTGAGAAGCTGGTTACATTTTCCGAAGCTGCTTTCAAAACTGACATTTCACTGGGGGGAAAAGAAAATCACAAATGTGTTTCCCAGCACCCCCCGCCCCCGCTCCCAGTCTTTGTAGTTCATTCTTCATCTTGTTACTCCTTCTTTTCTTATCTCTTCTCTTTGATTCCTCGTTCACATTTTGCTACTCTGTGTCATTTGACTTTGTCTCTCAGGGCTTCTTGCACTGATGCCCCCGGGAACCCCTCAGGAGGCTTCTAGCTGGCTTGGGTCCTGTGTGAATTTTTTGCCACTTTGGGAACAGCCTGATTAAAGGAAAGCCCGAGGAGCAGTCCGTTCACACTGGGTTTTCCCTGCACCTCGACTTTGAAAACGTGGACTAAAGGAGTTGTGTCTGCCGCCCGAGGGTGCCGTCTCTTTTTGCTGGTGCAGAGCCTGGGTCTTCTTGGACCAGATGAGGAGAGGGGAAGGAGGGTATTTCAGGGGGGGTTTCAGAGTTCAAGGCAGACACTCAGCTCAGCAGAACCCCAGATCATAAGCAAAACCTATTCACTGGGCAAGCATTGGTAGCCAACTTTGTCCTGAACAGAACAAAGTGGGGCAGCGTTTCCAAAACTAGGGTCCCAGGGCTTATCCTCAAAGGAGTTCCAGGAGAGTTGGCTATCATTTTTAAATAAACCTTTAAAAAATTTTTTTAGGACCAGGCACGGTGGCTCAGCACTTTGGGAGGCTAAGGTAGGAGGATCACCTGAGCCCAGGAGTTTGAGACCAGCCTGGCCAACATGGTGAAACCCCGTCTCTACTAAAAATACAAAACAGCCGGGCGTGGTGGCATGTGCCTGTCCCAGCTACTCGGGAGGCAGAGGCAGGAGAATCACTTGGACCTGGGAGGCAGAGGTTGCAATGAGCTGAGATCGTGCCATTGCATTCCAGCCTGGGAGACAGAGCGAGACTCCGTCTCAAAAAAAAATAATTTTTTTAGAACAATTTTAGTTTTTTTTTTTTTTTTTTGAGACAGAGTCTTGCTCTGTCCCACAGGATGGAGTGCAGTGGCTCAATCTTGGCTCACTGCAAGCTCTGCCACCCGGGTTCACGCTATTCTCCTGCCTCAGCCTCCCGAGTAGCTGGGACTACAGGCACCTGCCGCCATGCCCGGCTAATTTTTTGTATTTTTAGTAGAGACGGGGTTTCACCATGTTAGCCAGGATTGTCTTGATTTTCTGATCTCGTGATCCGCCCGCTTCGCCTTCCCAAAGTGCTGGGATTACAGGCATGAGCCACCCCGCCCGGCCAGAACAATTTTAGTCTTATAGATGTATTGGCAACATAGGGAGATGTTCCTACCATCTTACTCCTGGAGTAACATTTTGTGTTTGTGTTTGTGTTTTTGTTTTTGTTTTGTTGATACTTTTGAAAGTATTACTTGTTATTAAGACAGCACTTCTCTTTGAGAGGTAATTGGTAACTGAAACATTTTTTATTATTAGAGACAAAGTTTCACTATGTCACTGTGTTGCCCAGGCTGGTCTCCAACTTCTGAGCTCAAGTGGTCTTCCTGCCTCCCAGAATGCTGGGATTACAGGTGTGAGCCACCTCACCTGACCGGAAACATTCATAAAAAGGAGAAAGTCCACATTCCTCAGAGAGCCTCAGTCCCAGATTCCCAAATGATATATCCTTAGGGGTCTGAAATAGTGTTTTTTTACACTTTTTTGTTTTTTTTTCTTTCTTTCTTTCTTTTTTTGTTTTGTTTTGTTTTTTTCAGACAGGGCCTCACTCTGTTGCTCAGACTGGAGTGCAGTGGTACAGTCTCAGTCTCAACTCACTGCAGCCTTGACTTCCATGGCTAAAGTGATCCTCATACCTCAGCCTCCCTAGTAGCTGGGACCACAGGCATGTGCCACACCCAGCTAATCTTTCATATTTTTTGTAGAGAAAGGGTTTTCACTGTGTTGGCCAGGCTGATCTCAAACTCCTGGGCTCAAGTGATCCTCCCTCCTTGGCCTCCCATAGTCCTGGAATTACAGGCGTGAGCCTCCGCACTGCCCCTCTTTATCCTTAAGTAACATTGGCATGGAGATTAAAAACATGGGTTCTTGGCCAGGTGTGGTGGCTCACACCTATAATCCCAGCACTTTGAGAGGCTGAGGCAGGCGAATCACTTGAGGTCAAGAGGTTGAGACCAGCTTGGCCAACATGGCAAAATCTCGTCTCTACTAAAAATACAAAAATTAGCCGGGTGTGGTGGTACTTGCGCCTGTAGTCCCAGCTACTCCGGAGGATGAGGTGGGAGGATCGCTTGAACCAGGGTAGCAGAGGTTACAGTGAGCTGAGATCGTACCACTGCATGTCAGCCTGGGTGACAGAGCGAGACCCTGTCTGAAAAAAAAAAAAGCATGGGTTCTGGAGTTGGAGGTGATCAGTGCTGGGTATATTAATTTCCCATGGCTGCAATAACGAATTATGACAGATTTTTGTCAGAATTTGTTATGTCATAACAAATTATGACAGATTTGTCACAGACGACAGGAATGGATTCTCTCTCAGTTCATGGCCAGAAGTCTGAAATCATGGTACTGGCAGGGCCACAATCCCTGGGGAGGTTCTAAAGGAAAATCCTCGCGTCTTCCAGATTCCAGTGGATCCGGCTGTTGCTTGATTTGCAGCAGCAAAACCCAAGTCCCTGCCTCTGTCTTCACTCCTGTGTCTTGTGTCCTCTTTTTTCCTTTTTTTTTTTTTTTTTTTTTTTTTTTTTTTTTTTTTTTTTTTTTTTTTTTTTTTTTTTTTTTTTTTTTTTTTTTTTTTTTTTTTTTTTGTTTGTTCCTCTTTTTTCCTTTTTTTTTTAAAGTGAGATGGAGTCTCGCTCTGTTACAGGCTGGTCTCGAACTCCTAGGCTCAAGTGATCCTCCCACCTCAGCTGTTCTTTTCTTTTCTTTCTTTTTTTTTTGAGACGGTGTCTTGCTCTGTCGCCCAGGCTGGAGTGCAATGGCGCGATCTCTGCTCACTGCAAGCTGCGCCTCCTGGGTTCAAGCCATTCTCCTGCCTCAGCCTCCCGAGTAGCTGGGACTACAGGCGCCCGCCACCACGCCCGGCTAATTCTTTGTATTTTTTGTAGAGACGGGGTTTCACTATGTTAGCCAGGATGGTCTCGATCTCCTGACCTCGTGATCCGCCCACCTTGGCCTCCCAAAGTGCTGGGATTACAGGCGTAAGCCACCACACCCAGCCACAGCTGTTCTTTTCTTATAAGGATACTGGGCATTGGATTTAGGGCCCACTTTGTATCTAGGATGATCTCATCTCAAGATCCTTATCTGCAAAGACCCTATTTCCTAATAAGGTCACCTTCACAGATTCCAGGGGTTACAACTTGGATGTCTGTCTTTTTTTTTTTTTTTTTTTTGAGATGGAATTTTGCTCTTGTTGCCCAGGCTGGTGTGCGATGGCATGATCTCGGCTCACTGCAACCTCCGCCTCCCGGGTTCGAGTGATTCGCCTGCTTTGGCCTCCCAAAGTCCTGGGATTACAGGGATTACAGGCATGTGCCACCACGCCCGGCTAATTTTTTTTGTATTTTTAGTACAGACGGGGTTTCTCCATGTTGGTCAGGCTGGTCTCGAACTCCTGACCTCAGGTGATCCGCCCACCTCGGCCTCCCAAAGTGCTGGGATTACAGGCGTGAGCCACCGCCACCAACCTCACATATGGCTAATTTTTAAGTTTCTTCTAGCGATGGGGTTTCACTATTTTGCCCAGGCTGGTCTTGAACTCCTGGGCTCAAGCAGTCCTCCTGCCTTGGCCTCCCAAAGTGCTAGGATTACAGACGTGAGCCACTGCGCCCGGCTAATAAATATTTGTGTCCATGTTACTGACAGCCGTGTTCATTGGTGTGGCATGGGAATGAGCTAGCTTTTCTAGGAGCCCCCTATGCTCCAGGGCTGCCCCGCTGTCTTGGCTCACCGGCCGTGGGAGGGACTCCTGGGCCATGACCTGTACCTAACATAGGAGGCCCAGGAGAGGCACGTGGGGAGGACTTCCAGCCTTGTTCCTTGACGTCTGCACCCTCCAGGGGAAGGATGACAGCTGCAGAAGGGCCTGTCTCTGTCACTCTGTAGTGAACAGTTACCCTCCCCAGCTCTTCTTGCCATCTGAAGTCACCCTGGACTACGTCCATGAGATTGGCCAAATGGCAGCTACCAACACCAGGCCATTTTCCCTGGGCAGAGGGGGAGGCCCTTTGGCGTGGGCTTCCTGGGCTTGAGGAAGCTTTGGCATGGCCTCTGGAGTTCCTGGGCATAGGCTGCCTTCCCTTGGAAAGGAGGCAGTTTCTCAGGGAGGGGTGCCGGGAAAGAGAACAGAACAAACTCTCACTTCCCCAGCCCCGTGGCGCTCTTTCTGGAAATGACTGTGTCACTTTTCTTTCTTGGTCAGCACGAGTCAGTGTGGCCGATGCTCCAGACTCTCCCATCCCCTTGGCTCAGAAGCTTACACAGCAGCATGGGCTCCATCGGGGGCTAAACTTCAGTTTGTGGGGGGCATGCCAGGGGTGGAAAGTTCAGAGAAAAACCCTTTGTCCAAAGAAGGTGAAGAATGGCCTGCTGTCACCGAACCGGGGGCCCTTGTGACTTCCTTTGGTTACACTTCTGGGATCCCCCTGACAGCTGGGGCAGGGGTACAGAAGAGCTTGTTATGTGCCCCATCTTTAGGACATCTCGGTGTCAAGCTGGAGTGACAACAGAGAAAGTTAGTAACCCCGGAAAGGCATTTGTGTTTCAGCGGTGCCTGCATGTTGCTAATGGATACTGTCATTTATTGAGCATTTACCCTGTACCAGACTGTGCATAAACTTGTGTTGACTCAAAATGCTTGACCTTGGGGGCAGCTAGGGAAAGGTCAGTGGTATAAATTAGGCCTATGGGCCACATTGAGCCTGTGGCCTATTTTTATCTGTGTTTGTATTTTATATTGAGACGGAGTCTCACTGTGTTGCCCAGGATGGAGTGCAATGGCATGGTCTCACCTCACTGTAACCTCCACCTCCCAGGTTCACGTGATTCTCATGCCTCAGCCTCCTGAGTAGCTGGGATTACAGGCCTGTGCCACCACCCTGGCTAATTTTTGTATTTTTAGTAGAGACAGGGTTTCACCATCTTGGCCAGGCTGGCCTCGAACTTCTGACCTCAAATAATCTGCCTGCCTCCGCCTCCCAAAATGCTGGGATTACAGGTGCAAGCCACCGCACCCAGCCTGTATTTTATTATTTATTTATTTATTTATTTATTTTGAGATGGAGTCTCGCTCTGTTGCCCATGCTGGAATGCAGTGGTGCAATCTCGGCTCACTGCAACCTCTGCCTCCCAGGTTCAAGCGATTCTCCTGTCTCAGCCTCCCAAGTAGCTGGGATTATAGGCACATGCCGCCATGCCCAGCTAATTTTTTGTATTTTAGTAGCTCACTGCAGCCTCTAACTCCTGGGCTCAAGTGATCCTCTGGCCTCAGCCTCCCAAGTAGCTGGGACTACAAGCACATGTCACCACCCTTGGCTAATTTAAGCAATTTTTTTAGAGACAGAGTCTTGCTGTGTTTCCCAGGCTGGCCCCAAACCCCTGGCCTCAAACCATCCTCCTCCTGCCTGAGCCTCAGAAGTAGCTGGGATTATAGTCACGAACCACTGGGCCTGGTGTGGCCTATTTTTATACAGACAAAGCTAAGAAAGGCTTTTACAGTTTTTGAGAGGTTGATTAGGGAAAAAAACTAAAACCCAATTCACAAACAACAATAATCAGTTGAGGCCACAGTGTCCTGCAAAACCTGAAATATTTACTCACTGGCCCGAGGCAGGGAAAGCTTGTAGACCCCTGGGATAAATGAATGAGGCAGGCAGGAGTTGGGGTCTGTGGGGAGTTTGGCCCCAGCCAAAAGAGAAACCAAAAAATCCTTCGTTTGTTTTGGATGTGAAGGGTCCCACTCACTCAGGCCGAATAGAGCACACTTCTGAATTGTGTGAGCCCCTTGTGCCAATTGTGGTGTTTACTGTATGTTACCACTTATTCTGAAAAGAGTTCTGTGAGGTCAGAGATACCAACCCCAATTTACTGGTGGAAAAACAGAAATGAAAGAACTTGACTGGCCAAAGTGATGTGGTTGGCAGGCAGCAGAGATGGCTTTGGCATTCTGGGCAACTGGATGCCCACCTTAACTGCATATATAGGTGGTTCAGTGACATTTATCTGTTCATCACAAAGACCCAAAGTAGCAGAGGCTTAAACACGATGGCATTTTATTTTTTGTGCTCTCATGCTAAAGTGTGAAGATTGGCAGGTGCCAAAGTCTCTTGGGCTCTTGGAAGTTCCCAGATCCACGTCCTCCACATTTTTTTTTTTTTTTTTTTTGAGACGGAGTCTCACTCTGTTGCCCAGGCTGCAGTGCAATGGCGCAATCTCGACTCACTGCAACCTCCACCTCCTGGGTTCAAGCAGTTCTCCTGCCTCAGCCTCCCAAGTATCTGGGACTACAGGCGTGTGCCACCACACCTGGCTAATTTTTGTATTTTTAGTAGAGATGGGGTATCACCATGTTAGCCAGGTTGTTCTCAAACTCCTGACCTCAGGTGATCCACCCACCTCAGCCTCCCAAAGTGCTGGGATTACAGGCCACTGCCCCAGGCCAATCCTCCACCATACTTAAGGTGAGGTCTTGTCCTCAGGTTTCAGCATGGCTGCTGGAGTCCTGCCATTACACCCTGGCTTCCAGACAGCAGGACAAAGGAAGGGACAAAGGAGAAAGGGTGCAAAGGTCACATCCAGGTGTTGTTAAGAAACGTTCCTGGTAGCTGATGCAAGGTGCTTCTGCTTTCATTTTGTTGGCTAGAATGTAGTCACATGACCACTGCCAGCTGCAAGGGATGCTGGGAAATGTAGTTTTCAATCTGAGCGGCCATGTGCTCAGCTGAATTTAGGGTTCCAGTTTCCATGGACAAAGAACATACAGGGAGTCACCTTGGCCACAGTGGGTAGGATCTGGACCTGGCCAGAATGTTGGGAAGGACGTTTCTGGGTTATGGAGAGGTGCTCCAGTGGGCCAGGGCTGGAGACAGCCACGTGGCTTGGAGCACAGGGTCCCTGTGAGAAGTGGAGGGTCTAAAAGTGGAAACAGGGCTGGGTTGGAATCGAGGATTTTTTTGGTTTTTTTGGAAATGGATTCTCGCCCTGTCACCCAGGCTGGAGCGCAGCGGCTCAATCTCGTCTCACTGCAACCTCTAGCCTCCCAGGTTCAAGTCATTCTCCTGCATCAGACTCCCAAGTAGCTAGGATTACAAGTGTGTGCAACCACACCCAGATAATTTTTGTATTTTTAATAGATACGGGCGTCTCACCCTTTTGGCCAGGCTGGTCTTGAACTCCTGACCTCAAGTGATCTGCCCGCCTTGGCCTCCCAAAGTCCTGGGATTACCAGCATGAGCCACCACGCCCGGCCTCAGGTGAAATCTTAATAGAAGGTGGCCAGTGCTGTGAGCATCTCCTGGTCACCAAGCGCTGGCCCTCTGTGTGGGGGGTCTGGATGAGATGGGTGGGCAAGGCCTTTCAACAGAAGCTGGAGTGTGGTGTGAACTTGCTAATGACTTTGAGATGCCAAGCCTCACACACCTCAGACCAGGTTGGATTTAGCAGGTGGAGAGGCTCAGGAAGACCTCTGTGGCAGGTGTGTCTCCTTTCTGTGGAAACCCGCTCTGCTTCTAAGGTCTGCTGGAGAACCTGGGAGGTGGTGAGTTTGCAGAGACATCCGGGGAAGCAGCCACTTAAGCAAGGGCAGGATGGAGGGGCCCACCTGGGCCACACACCTGGCTGCTTGAGGTGGCAAGTTGAGGCTGGGAGGGGTTTCCGTCAGTTCCGTCAGCTCAGAGCTAAGATTTTTTTTTTTCTTCTTTTTTTGAGACAGGGTCTTGCTGTGTCACCCAGGCTGGAGTGCAGTGACACGATCATAGCTCACTGCAGCCTTGAACACCCAGGCTCAAGGGATTCTCCCACCCTCAGCCTCTCTACGGGCTGGGACCACAGGCGCACATCACCATGCCTGGCTAATTATTATTATTTTTTTTTTTTTGTAGAGACAGGGTCTCACTATGTTGCTCAGGCAGATGTGAAACTCCTGGGCTCAAGCGATTCTCCTACTTTGGCCCCCAAAGTGCTGGGATTGCAGGTGTGAGTCATGGCAGCCCGGGGCTCGGATTCTTAATCTGGCCTGTGGATGGCCCCTCGGGGCCGTCCCATGAGCCCCTCACAATTGGACACAGTTTTGCAAAGGGGCAAAAGGACAAGAATCAGTGGCTGTGACCTTGGATGAGCCTCTGAGCTTCACTTTCCCTGAAAGGGGGTGACAGTAGCACCTCCCTGGAGGTTTTCGTGGAGGGGAGGAAACACATGTAAAATACTTCACCCCAGTTGGACACAGAGGCTCATGCCTGTAATCCCAGGTTTTGGGAGGCCGAGGCAGGAGGGTAGTTTGAGTCCAGGAATTTACGACCAGCCCGGGAAACACAGTGAAACTGTATCTCTTAAAAAATAATTTAAAAAACATTAGCCAGCATGGTGGCACATGCCTGTAGTCCCAGCTATTCCAGAGGCTGAGGCGGAAGGATTGCTTGAGCCCAGAAACTTGAGGCTACAGTGAGCCATAATCGTACCACTGCACTCCATCCCAGGAAACAGGGCAAGACCTTGTCTCTAAAAAAAATGCTTCTTGCTTGATGACTTGTGATATGTGAAAAGGAAGAAAAAAAAGAAAAGCTTTGCCCTGTGTGCCTGGCCTGAAGTAAGTGCTCCATAAATTGGCCATGGTGTAGCTGTGGATTCTCTGCACATTTTTCTGTGCAGAACCTCCCCTGATTTCGGTCAGCTTCTCAGAAGGATCTGTGACTGAGAAAGGGTACCAGTCCCTGGAGGGGACCAGCACCAGACTGGGGAGTGGAGTCTGCCCCGGCTGGTAAGGGACTGGGGGGCTCTCTGCGCAGGGCCGGGACACCTCTCTGGGGACAGTCAAGAAGCTTTGAAAGGGCAGGAAGGAGAGGTCAGCAAGGTCATGCTGTGAGAGGTCAGAGTGGGAGCCAAGGGGCAGTCACTGGATTTCTGATCAGGAAGTCACAGGTGACCTCAGAGAGCAGCCCCCTGGAGGGCTGGGGTGGGGGAGGGGCCAGCCAGATGGCAGGTCTTGGGGGAGGTGACAGTGGAGCTGCAGAGAGAGCAGGGGGGACGGCGACCTTTCCCAGCCCACTGAGACCCACCCTTTCATTCATTCAGCCAGAAACATGCAGCGAAAGTGGACTCGCCGTTTCCATAGTGCGGTAGCTGCCATCCAGCCAGCTTGAAATGGTCAGCGGAAATTCACCGAGCGTCTGCTGTGCACCAGTTACTGTTTTAGGAGCCCAGGGATGTGGTGACACCCGAGATAAACACAAGGTCCCACATTTGCAGGCCTGGGGACATTGCCTGATGAGCGCTAAATCAGCAATCACTTAAAACAAAATAAGCTGAGGGGCTCCAGGATGCTGGGGGAGGGGCTCTGCTTACAGGGAGGCTGAGGGCAGAGTCGTGCTTGTGGAAAGAGCTCTAGCAGGGGCCAGCTGGCAAGTCCTGATCCACTCCTTAGCATCCCGGTGACCACTTTGTACCTCAGTTTCCTTGGCTGTCAGTTGTGGATCTTGACATCCTCTACCTTAGAGGGTTGTTGTGAGTGGCGAGCTGATAGAAGTAAAGTGCTTAAAATAGCGTTTGGCACTGCAGGAGGGAAGACCTCCTCTGGGAATGAACTTGTGGGCCTGGCATGGCCAAAGGCACACAGTGGGGGGGATGGGGAGGCAAGGGACGCCTGTGATGGAGGCTGGGCTCCAGCCGTGCTCTGGCCCGCTGTACTTTCCTGGCAGGGCGATCGTGGGCAAATGCCTCAGTGTCCCCGAATCTCAGCTTCCTTATTGGTGGGAGGATTCGGTGAGTGGCTTCCCTGGTGGAAAGTGGCCTTGGCCAGAGTAGACATCTGTGGCTGGACTGTGTACAGAGCCCTGCCCAAGTCGGACACAGCTCCCCCATCTCCAGTGCACTCTCAGTCTTCTTCTGAGACAGAGTCTCACTCTGTTACCCAGGCTGGAATACAGTGGAGCGATTTCTGCTCACTGCAGCCTCTGCCTCCCAGGTTCAAGCAATTCTTGTGCCTCAGCCTCCCGACTCTCTGGGACTATAGGCGTGTGACACCATGCCCAGCTAATTTTTGTGTTTTTAGTAGAGACAGGGTTTTACCATGTTAGGCTGGCCTCGAACTCCTGACCTCAAGTGGATCCACCCGCCTTGGCCTCCCAAAGTGCTGGGGTTGCAGACATGAGCCACCATGCCCGACCTCAGTCTTGGGGAGCAGAGAGAAGGCAGACAGAGAACCCCATCTCCTCTGCTGGGGAAGTGGTCTAGGGAGCACCTTGAAGAGAATGGCAGCTAAGGAGAGGTAGGGGAGAGGCTGGCCTGGCCAGAGAGAGGTGAGCTGCAAAGGAGGGGGACCCAGGGGCCCACAGGGTCTCTGTGGTCAGCCCTGCTGCTGTCTGCCTTTCCTGGCTGGAATGCCATCCCTGACCTCCCAGCACTCTCTGGGTTAGAGGCTGCAGGCGGTCCTGATTAGCACACATGGGAGCCTCACCTTGGCGTGACCTTGCGACCTTGTCCAGGGAACTGTGGTTCTCCCTCCAGTTTCGTCCCATTAAATGGAGGGGGCTTTCGAGGATTGGCCCACACCCAACATAGGTGAATCCTTGGTCTCCTAAGCCTGCTATGTGGCCTGGAAGAGAAGATGTATCCCAAGGCAGCCAGGTGTGGGGGTAGATAGGACACAGAGGAGCCTTGGGAATCCTGCCCAAGACTCCCTCGTCCCCAGTGATTGAGGAGGAGTCCCTTTCCCCAGTGTGGTTTATCTGTCCCAGGGGCCTTCTCTGGGACCCTCTGGATCTGCTTCCTGATCTCACTCTGGGGACCTGCTTGGGGAGCTTCACGATTCAGTCTCAAGGATCATGCAGGGCGGGCCGGGCGCAGTGGCTCACGCTTGTAATCCCAGCACTTTGGGAGGCCGAGGCAGGCGGATCACGAGGTCAGGAGATCGAGACCACGGTGAAACCCCGTCTCTACTAAAAATACAAAAAAGTTAGCCGGCGTGGTGGCGGGCGCCTGTAGTCCCAGCTACTCGGAGAGGCTGAGGCAGGAGAATGGTGTGAACCCAGGAGGCGGAGCCTGCAGTGAGCCGAGATCGTGCCACTGCACTCCAGCCTGGGCGACAGAGTGAGACTCCGTCCCCCAAAAAAAAAAAAAAGAATCATGCAGGGCGGACCCTCAGCAGCCTCCAGATCTGCCCAAAAAATCCATGGTGCCTGCCCTGCCACTTTTTTGTTTAGTTTAAGAGACGGAGTCTCGCTGTGTTCCTCAGGCTGTTGTGCAGTGGTGCTCACTGTTAGCCTTGAAGTCCTGGGCTCAAGCAATCCTGCTTTAGTCTCCTGAGTAGCTGGGACTACAGGTATGCGCCACCACGGCTGGCTAATTTTTTAAAAAAATTGGCTGGGAGTGGTGGCTCACGCCTGTAATCCCAGCACTTTGGGAGGCTGAGGCAGGTGAATCAGTTGAGGTCAAGAGGTTGAGACCAGCCTGGCCAACATGGTGAAACCCCATCTCTACTAAAAATGCAAAAATTAGCTGGACATGGTGGTGCATACCTGTAATCCCAGCTACTTGGGAGGCTGAGGCAGGAGAATCACTTGAACCCAGGAGGCGGAGGTTGCAGTGAGCCAAGATCATGCCACTGCACTCCGGCCTGGGTGACAGAGCGAGACTCTGTTTTTTTTGTTTGTTTGTTTGTTTGTTTGTTTTAAATTATGGGCCAGGTACAGTGGCTCACACCTGTAATCCCAGCACTTGGGGAGGCCGAGGCAGGCAGATCACTTGAGGTCAGGAGTTCGAGACCAGCCTGACCAACGTGGAGACCCCGTCACTACTAAAAACACAAAAATTATCCAGGCATGGTGGTGCATGCCTGTAATCCCAGTTACTCGGGAGGCTGAGGCAGGAGAATCTCTTGAACCCAGGAGATGGAGGTTGTGGTGACCCGAGATCACACCACTGCACTCCAGCCTGGTCAACAAGAGCAAAACTGCATCTCAAAAAAAAAAAAAAAAAAAACATAGAGGTGGGGTCTCAGTATGTTGTCCAGGCTGGTCTCAAACTCCTGGACATAAGCAGTCCTCCCCTCCTTGGCCTCCCAAAGATCTAGGATTACAGGCCTGAGTCACTGTGCCCAGCCCAGCCTGCCGCTTTGACACTACACAGCTCTGACTTTTGGTTGAAGAATCTGGAGTCCCCAGTTGCCCCCCTCCCCCTGTACTTGCCTTTGTTCCCCAAAAACCAGTTACATGAAGGAAATGGAGACCAGGCCTAACCCAGGGCTGAAGGAGTTGGGTCTAGAGATTCTGGGCCCTCCTGTGTCTCCTCTGGTGTTGATTCTCTGCATCGCTTCTTTATTTTATTATTTTATTTTTATTATTTTTTTTGAGACGGAGTCTTGCTCTGTCCCCCAAGGCTGGAGTGCAGTATCGTGATCTCGGCTCACTGCAACCTCTGCCTCCCAGGTTCAAGCGATTCTCCTCCCTCAGCCTTCTGAGTAGCTGGGATCACAGACACGTGCCACCACGCCTGCCTAGTTTTTGGATTTTTAGTAGAGACGGGGTTTCACACCATGTTGGCCAGGCTGGTCTCAAACTCCTGACCTCAGGTGATCCACCAGCCTTGGCCTCCCAAAATGCTGGGATTACAGACGTGAGCCGTCACGCCTGGCGGCTTATTTATGTTAATTGTTGTTTAGTGAGTACATACAGACGCCCAGGCCTTAGTTCTGTTTGATGCTTTTGACAATTATGGACACCCATGTCACCACCACCCAAAGCCAGACATGGAACTTGTTCCCCTCTGGGTAGGTTTGTTCAGTGAGACAGCCCCTCTTTCCCTGTCTGTTCCTCTCATCGTATGTCCCCTGCTGCCAGGCAGGGCATTCTTGTAAACAGGTCCAGACTGGTTTGGGGGGGCTCTGTGTCCCCCGACCCCTGCCAGGAGAACCCCCTTTTATTCTTCCTTTTTGTCTGTCTCTTTAAAGCGATTCATTAGCTTTGGCAGGCGTGGGTCTGAGCTGTTTTCCTTTAAGTCGTTGGCAGGTCTTTCTCCCGCTAATTGTGTTCTCGGAGCTGGGGTTCATTTTTGCCGGATGTGTTACACATGTGCAAGCATAGTGGTTTTATGTATAGAAAACCTGCCTGGCGGTGTGGGCATGGGTGCTACTCCTGGCGAGGACTGCAGAAAGGCCCCTGGCTCTCGTGAAAGAGGGATGCTCTTGTTAACCATCCCGGGCAGGGTGGCATGTGAATAAATAATCAAAGACTGGGGGGCCTCTTGCAGACTGAGGAGGGACATTCCAGAGAATTTGCCACATTCTTCCTTGAACAGGATGGGAAGGCGAAGATAGGCTGGAGCTTCCAGATTTCCATCCTGTGCCCTTGAGGGACCCTCCGCAGGAGCCTGGCGCTGCCTCTGAGCCCTGGAGCCCCTAGATGCAGGATGATGGGATGCCTGGCTCTTACTCCCGCTCGCACACTCCAAGTCCTGTTTATTGGTGCTGCCAGGTGCTATCATAGCTAATGTTTGCTGAGCACGAATGACGTGGCAGGCAGGCCTGGTTCCAAGAGCTTCATGTTCATTGACTGGTCTCGCTATCAGGACAGCCCCCCACAGGGAGCCGCAGCAGCCACAGCTCACTCCCTCATTTCTTTCTTTTTTTTTTTTGAGACAGGGTCTTGCTGTGTTGCCCAGGCTGGAGTACAGTGGTGTGAACACAGCTCACTGCAACCTCAACCTCCCAGGCTCAGTTCGTCCTCCTACCTCAGCCTCCCAAGTAGCTGGGATGGCAGGTGGCCCCACACCTGGCTAATTTTTTTCTTTCTTTCTTTCTTTTTTTTTGAGATGGAGTTTCACTCCTGTTGCCCAGGCTGGAGTGCAATGGTGTGATCTCAGCTCACCACAACCTCCGCCTCCCGGGTTCAAGTGATTCTCCTGCCTCAGCCTCCCCAGTAGCTGGGATTACAGGCATGTGCCACCACGCCCAGCTAATTGTGTATTTTTAGTAGAGATGGGGTTTCTCCATGTTGGTCAGGCTGGTTTTGAACTCCTGACCTCAGGTGATCCACCCGCCTCAGCCTCCCAGCCTGTAGCTGGGATTACAGGCGTGAGCCACCGTGCCCGGCCTAATTTTTGTATTTCTTGTAGAGACGGGGTCTCACTATGTTGCCTAGGATGCTCTCCAACTCCTGGGCTCACGCAGTCCTCCCACCTCGACCACCCAAAGTGCTGGGATTACAGGCATGAGTCATCATGCCCCTCTCGCTCCCTCATTTTTATCTTTAATCTTTTTTATCTTTTTTTTTTTTTTTAGAGATGGGGGCTGGGTGCGGTGGCTCACGCCTATAATCCCAGCACTTTGGGAGGCTGAGGCAGGTGGATCACAAGGTCAGGAGTTCAAGACCAGCCTGGCCAAGATGGTGAAACCCCATCTCTACTAATAAATACAAAAAATTTAGCCGGGTACAGTGGCAGGCACCTGTAATCTCAGTTACTCTGGAGGCTGAGGCAGGAGAATCACTTGAACCTGGGCGGCAGGGGTTACAGCGAGCCAAGGTGGCTCCACTGTGCTCCAGCCTGGATGATAGAATGAGATTCCATCTAAAAAAAAAAAAAAAAAAAAAAAAAAGGATGGGGTCTCAATATTTTGTCCAGGCTGGTCTCAAACTCCTGGCTTCAAATGATCCTCTTGCCTCAGCCTCTCAAGTAGCTGGGCCTCCTGCCTCAGCATTCCGAGGAGGTGGGCTACCTGCCTCGGTGTCCCGAGGAGCTGGGACTGCAGGGGGCACCACCATGCCCTGCTCACTCCCTAATTTTTATAAGAGGAAACTGAGGCACTAAAAGTTTGGTAGCAGAGTTGGGATGTGAACCCAGGTTTGGCCCTGAGCCTTTCACTTGGCCACCAGCCCTGCAGCCCCTCCTGCCACTTTTCCCAGTCTCTGACTCCTCCACAGGGCAGTGCAAGGCCATGGAGGAAGTGCCTGCCCAAGGCTCACCCCTGCTGCTCCTGGTCCTTGTCTTGTGTCACCGTGTTGGCCATGGCGACCTCTTCCAGAGCTCGCCAAAGCCAGTCTCCCATCTCACCTGGTTCTTGCCATGTGTCTGATTTCTTTGTGACATCAGTAGTGTCTGCCCCCCTCGCCTGTGCCACATCCGGAATCACACCTGGTGAAGCAGCCTGCAGGTCCTGGGGTGGAAGGCGGCCTTCCTAACCCAAACATACTGTTCTCTGAGCCTCGGTGGGGCCAGAAGGGCTCCTGGAGCGCCCTGGGACCTGGCAGAGGCCCTTCCTGCAGCTTTGTGGCCCAGGACATCCTGTGTCTCTGGCTGATGGTCAAAACCTTTCCTTATTCTTTATTTTTTTTTAATGTTTTCCTTTTTGTAGAAACGGGGTCTCGCTTTGTCACCCAGGCTGGTCTCAAACTTGTGGTCCCAGGCCATCTCTCTGCCTTGGCCTCCCAAAGCACTAGGATTACTCTGACTCAGACTCTTTCAAGAGGTGCACTAAGCAGGGACTTCGAGTGGGCCTCAGCCCCAGGGCAGCTTCTCCCTGACCCAACTGCGATTTCCTCCATTGGAGGCTGCCTCCGCCCCAGCCTCTCTGGAGCGCCCCCCTGTACTCCCCTCCTCTGGGTGAGGCCCTTTTGCCAGCCTGAAGGCAGGCCCCAGCCCAGCTTGCTGCACTGAGCTCTCTGTCTTTGGCAATGAGAGCCAGGGTGTGGAGGGTCCCAGTCGCTCTGGGAGATGATCCCCCTCAGCAGCCTGGGGTCTTCTTGCTGCTCCGTGACACGCCTCACTCAACCCGACCTTCCAGGCCACTGTGGGTGTCCCCTCTGCAAAGGGCTTCTCCTGCTGGCCTAGTCCCCATAGAGAGCTGCAGCCCAGCTCCTGCCATGTGTCACAATGCGATGGACCCTCTTTAGCGCCAGGAAGCAGGCTTGATCGCCTTCTTGTAGTGATGAGGCTCAGGGGTCAACTAGCCTGGCCTGGCATTGCCCAGGCCCAGAGCACAGGTGGAACCTGGTCCCCTGAGCGTGGCCCCCAGTACCTCCTGGCTGGCTCTCTGGAGGCTGGGATGGAATTTGGCTGTCTTTGGACCAGCTTCTGGGTCCCCAGCTGAGCCACCTGGAGCCTGTCATCGCTCTGTTGCTTGGTTTCCCCTCTTAAAAATAGGACTAAGGTCGACCTGGAGGGTGGTTTGAGCACTAACCAAGGCTCTGCACAGCCAACACCTAAGAGTGCTTCCTGGGGCTCCATAAATCACAGCTTCAAAGTCTTGGCCTGCGGGAGAAGAAAGACTGGGCGAGCTGGCCCAGCAGACAGCTTGTGGAGCAAGGGGGCTGGTGCAGGCCGGTTTTGTGGCTTTGCACACCTCCCCCGCCCCGCATCCGCAACCTCATGCTTTTCATAATTATCCACTAAGCTCCCGCGCTTTCTGGGGCTGTGGAACCCCAGCTCACATCTGCTGTCTCTTTTGTAGTGCACAAAGCCCCAGGCGGTGGCAGCTGATTAGCATGGATGCAGGAGACATTTGCATGTAATAGCTCCCAGTGAAGGGGGTGCCCCGTCTCTTTTTCAGAAAAGCCAAGCTCTTTCTTTGTCTTGGCCTTCTATTCTTGGGGTTGCCCTTCGCACACCCCACAACTGAGCAGACTGTCACCCACAGGCCAGGACTACAGGGGAAGCTGTCAACCCTTGAAGGTAGAGCTTAGGGACCAGCCTTAGAGGGAGCCCCCTATTGAGTGCCCCCAGGCCTCTGACTCAAGAAGCTTCACAGTGATTTATGAGGTTTGGGTGTCCTCAGTTCAGGGGGCTTTCTCCAGAGCCCACCTAGATGGGGCACGCGTTGAGTGCTCCGTCTCCTGAGATCTGACCTGGCAGTCTGGGGCAGGGGGAAAGGGCAGCTGCCCCAAGTCGTGCTTGGGGGCACCATGGAGGCCTTGGCCTACCTGAGATGCCAACAGGACACCCACAGACACCTGTCTTCCCTAGGTGGCTGCCTCTCAGCCCTGCCCACACACCGCCCAGTGTCCTGTCACTGCGCAATTTCAGAATTTTTTTTTTTTTTTTGAGACAGAGTCTCGCTTTGTCACCCAGGCTGGAGTGCAATAGTGCAATCTCGGCTCACTGCAACCTCCGCCTCCCCGGTTCAAGGGATTCTTCCGCCTCAGCCTCCCAAGTAGCTGGGATTACAGGTGTTCACCACCACGCCCGGCTAATTTTTTTTTTTTTTTTTTTTGTATTTTTAGTAGAGACGGGGTTTCTCCAAGTTGGCCAGGCTGGTTTCGAACTCCTGGCCTCAGGTGATCCACCTGCCTCAGCCTCCCAAAGTGGTGGGATTACAGCTGTGAGCTACCGTGCCCGACCCAGAATTGTTTACTACCTTCTGTAATCCTACATTCTTGGGGACTCCTGAAGTAGATTCAACACTTTGACTTTGTGAGTTGCCAATGCATTTCCAAGCCCAGATCCAACTGTGGACCCTGGCCTTTTGGGCCAGCAGAAGAGGTGGCTGCTTTTTCTCATGAAATATTTTTGAAGGAATGAAGACGAATGCAGCCAAGACCTGTGCACTTCCCTCCCTCATTTTAAGGAAAACTTGCCCATGGAATGAAGCCCCCCCATCCAATCCCCTCCCCGGGGAACAGCCTTATACTAACTCTGGTGGTCGGCTTTTGGAGGGGCCATAAATGGCCTGAAAAGCTAACCTGTAACCTGTAAAGCTTAAGCTTTACAGGTGGGATGTAAATGTTGAGGCGGGAGGATCGCCTAAGGCTGGGAGTTTGAGACCAGCGTGGGCAACATAGCAAGACCCCATCCCTACAAAAAAATAAAAAATTAGCCTTGCGTGGTGACGCATGCAAGCCTGGGGTCCCAGGTACTCAGGTGGCTGAGGCAGGTGGATTGCTTGAGCCCAGGAGTTTGAGACCGGCTTGGGCAACATAGGGAGACCCTGTCTCTACAAAAATTTAAAAATTAGGTGTTTTTGTTTTTGTTTTTGTTTGAGACAGAGTTTCACTCTTGTTGTCCAGGCTGGAGTGCAGTGGCGCGATCTTGGCTCACTGCACCCTCTGCCTCCCGGCTTCAACTGATTCTCCTGTCTCAGCCTCCCAAGTAGCTGGGATTACAGGCGCCCACCACTACACCTGGCTAATATTTGTATTTTTAGTAGAGATGGGGTTTTACCATGTTGGTCAGACTGGTTTCGAACTCCTGACCTCAGGTGATCCACCTGCCTCAGCCTCCCAAGGTGCTGGGATTACAGGTGTGAGCCACCGCGCCCGGCCTAAAAATTAGCTTTGTGTGGTGGTACATACCTGGGGTCCCAGCTACTTTGTTTTATTTACATATATCTATATCTATATAGATATATGTATATGTATATACACATATATACACACACATATATACACATATGCGTATATACACACATATATACACACATGCGTATATACACACATATACACATGTATACACATATATATACATATATATACACATATATACACACACACATATATAGATATATATATTTTTTTTCCTGGTATAGCTCTATCCTTCCTAAGTCCCAGCTCCTTAGGAGGCGGAGGCGGGAGTTGCTTCTTGAGCACAGGAGGTCGAGGCTGCAGTGTGCTATGACCGGGCGGGCCATTGCACTCCAGCCTGGGTGACAGAGGGAGACCAAAACTGAGTCAGTGTTCCCAAGCAGTGTGTGAAGCTGATTCTCTGTCAGCCACGTGCCAGATGGGTTGGGTCCCAGGGGTGGCCACCTGGGGGACAGGGCCAGACACTTGTTCTCGGCCCAACATGGCCTTGTGTCCAGAACTCTCTCGGTGGCTCCTTCTCTGAACCCTTTGCCTTGAGCCAGAGCGCTATGGGGACACAGGGACCAAGACTGGTGTTTTGTGCCAGTGCCACACGACTGTGTGCCCATGGGTCTTGGGCCGGGCATGGGTGGGTTCGTCGTCATGGCTACACAGTGAACCACGTGTTATTTTATTTTTCTAGACACTAAAGCTGAGGTGTCGGGAGGTGATGGTCCCTTGCTTGCAGGTGGCAGAGCTCAGGTTCAAACCTGGATCTTAACTGCACCTGGCTCTTTTAGTTGGCCTCCCTTGCTGGAATGCAGGTCAGGGAGCCCCTGCTGCCCTTGGGCTGACTGCCCCACCTCCATCACACCCACTGAGGGCCTCGGGGTGGGTGTAGGGCTTGGTCTGGGAGATTCCAAGCTGAGGAAAGCAGGGCTGTCCGCCAGCCTCCAGCTGGGTCACAGAAGAGGCTCAGGGCCTATTCCCACTCCCCTCCCCCAGCCAGCAGGGTCCAAAAGGATGTTGGGGGGTGGTCCCCAGTCCGGCCTGCCCACTCTAGGGAGGCGCCCAGATAACTTGCGTAGATGCCGGCCCTTCCTTTCCGCCCCAGTCTTCGCCATTGCCTTTTGTCTGGCCATCTTTTATGTACAAGGGAGAAATTCAAGCCACTCAGGAGGGTGTAACATGAAAAGTCAGTCTCTCCTTCCCTCCGCACTGCCCGTGACCTGTGGTTTCTCAGGCACATACAAGCGCGCACGCATAAATCTCCTCCAACCTGCTGGGCTTCAAGTTATGCACGTTCACACAATGGCAGAGGAAGGTGCGGATTGAAAAGTATGACTTGCTTCCCGGAGGCAGCACTGAAGTCACTTTATTGTGTTTCCAGACAAGCCCCATGAATGCAGTGTGCACTGCCCCTCCCTCTGTCCCTTCCCCGCCCATCTGTACACCTGTGGTGCATAGGTTTTACACCACTCTGTCCCTTACCTTGTGGCTCGATCATTTAACATGTCATTGTATACCCATGGAAATCGATTTCTTTTAATTTGCCACATCTTCATTTATTCATTCTTTGATTAATTCATGGATATTTCGGTTTTCTGCTTTGGGCGCATTCAGATCCAGGTATATCTCTGCAAGTAGAGCTTGTAGCATACATAAGGCTCTGCAAAGGGATTTCTGGGCCAGAAGTTTTTGATCAGTTGCTCAGACATAGCTCTGATGTGCTGGGGCAGTGCCCGTTTAGAGCCATGGCTGCAGGGCTCCTGGACACCCAGCTCCAGTGCTGGAGTGGGGATGGGATTTGCCCAGAGGCCAGGGCTGCGCCAGAGGAGCCCAGGGTGACCTCATGGTCCTCAGATACCCGGGGCTGGGCAGCACCTGGGGACAGCTGCTCCAGAGCTTCTCCCAGGACGACATCGGAGGATCCGACTCAGGTTACGGCAGGAGAGGGAGGCCAGGCCGGGTTAGGGTTCTGGGGTTTGGGATTCTCTTCCGAGGCTGGCATTGATCTGTTGCTGATGATGGTAACAGCAGCTGCTCTTGTTTATGAAGTACTTAACACCTCCCGCTCCCTCCATTACCTAGGAATCCTCACTGCAGGGAGGGGTTTTCATCCCCATTTTGTGCCTGTTTTATTTATGTTATTTTATTTTTTGAGGCAGAGTTTTGTTCTTGTTGCCCAGGCTGGAGTGCTATGGCATGATCTCTGCTCACTGCAACCTCTGCCTCCTGGGTTCAAGTGATTCTCCTGCCGCAGCCTCTTGAGTAGCTGGGATTACAGGTGCCCGCCACCATGTCTGGCTAGTTTTTTGTTTTTTTTCGGTAGAGACGGGATTTCACCATGTTGGCCAGGCTGGTCTTGAACTCCTGACCTCAGGCGATCCACCCACCTCAGCCTCCCAAAGTGGTGGGATTACAGGCGTGAGCCAACGCGCCGGCCCTGCCCATTTTATTTATTTATTTTTATTTTTATTTATTTATTTTTATATATATATTTTTTGAGATGGAGCTTTGCCCTTTTTGCCCAGGTTGGAGTGGAATGCAACCTCTGCCTCCCAGGTTCAAGTGATTCTCCTGCCTTAGCCTCCCGAGTAGCTCAGATTACAGGCGTGTACCACCACGCCCAGCTAATTTTATATTTTGAGTAGAGATGGGGTTTCACCATGTTGGCCAGGCTTGTCTCAAGCTCCTGACCTCACGTGATCCACCTGCTTCGGCCTCCCATAGAGCTGGGATTACAGGCGTGAGCCACTGCCCCTGTTGTGCCTATTTTATTTTATTTTGAGACAGAGTCTTACTCTCTTCCCCAGGTTGGAGTGCAGTGGTGTGATCTCGGCTCACTGCAACCTCCGCCTCCTGGGTTCAAGTGATTCTCCTGCCTCAGCCTCCTGAGTAGCTGGGACTACAGGCACCCGCCACCACGCCCAGCTAGTTTTTTGTATTTTTAGTAGAGACGGGGTTTCACCGTGGTAGCCAGGATGGTCTTGATCTCCTGACCTTGTGACCTGCCTGCCTTGGCCTCCTAAAGGGCTGAGATTACAGGCGTGAGCTACTGCCCCGTCATTGTGCCCATTTTATAGATGGGGCTCCCGAGGCCAGGGGTCAAGGCAGGTGCTAGTTCGGGGGATCCAAGCCCTGCCAGACTCTGCTGCATGTGGGCTCTGACCTAGTGAAGTTCCAGGATGGTGCCCTGGGGCCGGGCTGCCAGGCCTTCCACGTGGATTATGTCACCTCATCCTTTGGGATGTGTCAGGGTGGCCGTTGGACAGATGAGGAAGCCAAGGCCAGGGCTGCAGAACAGCGGGTTCGGCCCTGAACCCAGTCCCTCCTTGATAAACCCAAGTCCTCCTCGATGCCAAAGCCCATCCTTTCAGCCACCTCCCTGCTGGGTGACCCTAGGGTCATCTCTGCCGCCTCTTGGGCACATGAGTGCCAAGCCATGCAGGAACAGGGGGAAGCTTCTGGTTCCTAGTTTGGAAATAAGGTCACCTCTGCCAGGGCAGTGGGGCCTGGCTCAGGTGTCGCCTCCTCCCGAGTCTGCCTGGAATCTGAATTGGGCCTGGTCCGCGTGCATCAGCTTCCGTGCTTTCCCTCCTCTCAGTGCTTACTGCCAGTTCCTGTTGTCTGTCCCCTCACTGGCCTGCTGAGTGCTGTCTGCTTCCCATTATGGACTCCCAGCATGGGAGGGCCGGGGGTGGCTCTCTGGTTCACCGCCATGTCCTCTGTGCCTGCACGTGGTCCGGGCGGAGCAGGCTGAGCAAAGAGATGCCAGCCGAGTGGGCTTCGGTAAGCATGTTTTTTTCTGTGCCTGTGGGATGGGAGTTGGCCACGGGGGGTGGGGGGGGGTCTCTCTCTTTTTATCTAACTCTCCTCCTTTGATCGGGAATGTTTTCCTCTGGAAGGTGAAGAGCCCATGTTGTCTTTGGCAGCAGGAGGCGATTTGATAAAAGACGTACCATTTGGACAACGGCTTCTACAGCCACCAGCTACTCCCCCGCCCCAGGTCTGCCGGGATAAATAGCTGTAATTATTCCTCCATTTGGTGGCTACAGTTGTGTTCCCCCTGGAGATGCAAGAGCTTGACATGTGGCTTTTCTCCCCCCCGAGCTGCTGCTGCTTTTCTTCTTGCCCTCCACCTCCTTGTGTTTTCTCTCTCTCTCTTTTGTTTTCTTCTTGAAATGGGGTCTCACTCTGTCGCCCAGGCTGGAGTGCAGTGGTCACTGCAGCCTTGACCTCCCAGGCTCGAGGGATTTTCCTGCCACAGCTTCCCACATAGTTGGGACTACAGGTGTGCACCACCATGCCCATCTAATTTTTTTATTATTACTTGTAGAAGATGGGGTCTCACTATGTTGCCTAGGCTGGTCTCAAACTCCTGGGCTCAAGTGACCCTCCCTGCTCAGCTTTCCAAAGTGTTAGGATTACAGGCAGGAGCCACTGTTCCCAGCCGGCCTCCTTGTTCTCTATCTGCCAAAGAATGTGGCCCTGATGTCACGACGGCATGGGAGGTTCTCTTTTTTTTTCTTTTTAAGAGAGAATCTCTCACTGTCACCCAGGCTGGAGGGCAGTGGTGTGATTTCTGCTCACTGCAACCTCCGCCTCCCAGGTTCAAATTATTCTCGTGCCTCAGCCTCCCAAGTAGCTGGGATTACAGGCGCCCACCACCACTTCTGGCTGATTTTTGTATTTTTGGTAGAGATAAGGTTTCATTATGTTGGCCGGACTAGTCTCAAACTCCTGGCCTCAAGCGATCCACCTGCCTTGGCCTTCCAAAGTGCTGGGATTACAGGCACAAGCCACTGTGCCCGGCCTAGGGATGGGAGGTTTGAAGGGACTCCAGGTCCCCCTGACCCAGGTCTAACGAGCCTCAGGGGCCCAAAGACCCCCTGCTTGTTCCATTGCTTTCTGGAAGCAAGGGGGAGGGGAAGGAGGTGAACAAATAGTGCTGCTGTGTGGCCACCGGATGCTAAACATCTCTGCATGGTGAAGCCACTTCCCCAGTCAAGGCCATGCTCACGGTGAGGGCAGGCTAGCATTCCAACTTGGACACCTGGAACCCTGAACCCACTGCCCCCTGTGCTTAGGGAAGAGGCTGGGCTGCCCCTACGCCTATCCCGGGGAGGGCATTCTGGTCAGTACCCATGAGTGCCCCTTGTGTGCTAGGTACTGTGTGAGTTATGCCCAGAGCCCTGGATCTGCGCTTTGTGGGGCTGTCAGGTAGGCGTTAAATAAGGAGCTGCGAGGCAGTGAGCGCTTGTCTGGGAAATGCTGGAGGACCTCTAGGAGGAAGTGACAAGGAAGCAGGGGAAGAGGGGAGGGTGATCTCTAAGGAGCATCAGAGGCCAGAGAGAACCTCTGCCCATGATCTTGACCGGGAGTATTGAAGGCCAGCGAGGTTTGGCTGGAGTGACCCAGGGGGCAGCAGTGAGACTGCGGACATTGGCAGGGGGCTGGTTCCAGAAGGTGCTGGGGAACCGTGGGGTGGTGTGAAGCAGGCGGGTTGTGTTAGACACTGTGCGGCTTGAAGGGTGGACTGGGAGGTGACTGAGGCACGGTACGTCCCCCGGGACCATCTGCTCAGTGAGACCCTTGAGAGATGTCTCCCTGTTCTTCCAAGACCCTCCTGCATGCTGGGACCCAGGGCTGCCATGGAGCTGCTGCTGCCCCGCCCACCATTCTCTAGTGTATTTTCTTCAAGTCTAGGGCTAGGGAGTCCTTATACCTTAGAGTCCCCCAGATTCTGCTGCCCTGGGGGGCCAATAAGGAGATGTGCAGGATGCTAACTCTTAAGGCAGGTGGGGAACAGCAGCCGGTCCTCCAAGAGCTGCCCTCTTCCCCACCCCCGTTGCCTCCTGCCTGGCCAGCCATAGCCCTTGGCTCCTCCCCTATCCTGTGTGATGGCAGGTCTCTCCCCACCCTGTGCAAGATCCCTCCCAGTGCTGCCCAGAGCCAAGCCACCAGTCCACTGGGGCCTCTTGCGGTCCCTCCACAGCGCCCCTACCCACATCAACCCACGTTGCATGGAGGTCTGTCCCAGCAGCCTCCCAGGGCTCACCGCACTGTCTTGGCCACCCCTGTTTCCCTGCCTTCGTGCGCACTTCCCCTCACTGGCAGATCTGTCCCCAGTCTCCTTCCCAGGCTGGGTCAGGTGCCACCTCCAGGCACCTACAGAGTCCACCACCTGGGGATCTCTGTCTGCCACCGCCTCTAGGATGGGGAGCGTGTCTCCATTGCCTAGTGCCTGGTGAACAGATAAGGAAGTGGGTGGCGAAGACGCTGAGGGTCCAGCCTCTGCTCTGCACCTGTAATCCTTCCGGGTTTTTCAAATAAAGCTTTATGGGCACACAGCCATGCTCATTTGTTTACATATTGTCTGCTGCAAGGCAGAATAGAGTAATTGTAGCAGAGATCAGATTCCCCAGCAGAGATCAGATTCCCCAGGAAGCACACAATATTTACTGTCTGGTCCTTTACACAGAAAGTCAGCCAAGCCCTGCTCTAGGAAGCGCAGAGACATCGGGTGGTGCATTGGTGAGGAGTGGGCATGCCGGTGCCAGTCACCTCAGCCACTCTTGCTGTGTGACCTTGAGCAATATACTTAACCTCTCTGAGCAAATAAGAGCATAGTGAGAGTAGGTACTCCCAGAGGTGATCAGAAGAGGAAACAGGAGGTCGACATAAGGCACTGGAACAGAGCCTGGCCCTTAGAGTGTTGTCACTCTTACGTCATGTGACATCCCAGCCTCCGCAGGGTGTGGGCAGGCCTGGCTCATGGCAACTGGGGGTTTGTGACCTGGATTCACATGGTGAGGGGCTGATTCCTGGGGAGCAAGAAAGGCTGCCTCAAAGATGGGGCAGTTTTTCTACCCCCTTCCCTGCAGTTCCAGCCCCTCCTCCCTTGGCCCCACTGCTTCATCAGGGCCAAGTGCAGCACAGCAGGCCAGCCAATAGCCCCAGGCTGGGTCCAGGGGTGGCCGAAGCGTAACACTCAGTCTGGGTTCGTGTTCTTCACGTTCCCTGTTGGAGACTCCACCTGGAGATCCCAGTCCCTTTCCTTTTACTGCAGGATAAAGAAATGCTAGCTCTGGGCCAGGCACGGCGGCTCACACCTGTGATCTCAGCACTTTGGGAGGTCGAGGTTGGCGAATCACCTGAGATCAGGAGTTCGAGATCAGCCTGGTCAACATGGTGAAACCCTGTCTCTAATAAAAATACAAAAATTAGCCGGGTGTGGTGGTGCATGCCTGTAATCCCAGCTACTCGGGAGGCTGAGACAGGAGAATCGCTGGAACCCGGGAGACAGAAGTTGGGTGAGCTGAGATTGTGCCACTGCACTCCAGCCTAGGTGACAGAGTGAGACTTAGTCTCGAAAAAAAAAGATACCCCAACTCTGGCCTGGCCTCAATTGGCCTGAACTCACCACAGCCTCCTGGCTCTGGAGTCTGCTTTTTGGTCACCCTGGCCTGCTAGCCCTGCAGCCTGTCCCCCACCTCTCCAGGCCATGTGCACACAGTCCCCAACATGCGCTGGCTGATGCCGCAACAGTGGTGCCTTTTCGATTAGTCTCTAGAGGCCGACACAGAGGGCCTTTCTGAATCCTGGGGTCCTGCCCCCTTCCGCAGCTCCCATACTGCTTCTCCCCAGCTGAATGGCCGCTTTGGGAGGTGGTTGTTGGCCTTGAGAGGATGCCACAGTGAGTTTCCCGCGGGCAGGGCTGCATCTGTGGCGAGCACTGAATCACCACTGCTGGCTCCAGACGCCTGTGCATCCCGGGCCCCAAGGCTCCCTTCTGCCCTCCTCCTGGGGTGCTGTTCGTGAGCCAGGAGACAGGCTTGCATTCCCTGCCTGCTCACAGGTGACCCTGGGCCAGGTGTGCGATGGCCCACTGGACCCATAGTAGCAGAGGGAGGGGAGAGGAAGGGAGAAAGTGGGAACAGCATGTGCAGAGGCCTGGGGCCTGGCCCATGTAGGGATTAGAGGATTGAGTGTGTCCGTGGGGAGGGGCCAAGGCGGAGAGAGCCATGAGGAATGATGGGCACAGAGCTCAGAGGCTCGGGTGTTTCCTGAACAAAGAGAGGAACATGGTCTAGCTTGTCGTTTTTCTTTTTTCTTTTTTTTTTTTTTTTTTTTTTGGTTTGTCAGTATTTCCCAGGTGTCTTCCGTGTGCCAGGGACTAGCTTGGGGATAGAGCTGTGACTTTGAGAAGCTGCCGGCTCCACGGGCTTCAGCAGCTGCTGCTGTGATGAAGCGATCCACTTGCCCTCAGCCCCGGCATCTTTGGCCTAAGCCCAGCCCTAGCCTTGGCTGGGTACAGCCAGGCTTCACTTGGCCACAGGTCCTGTAGTTGCCTGCCTGGCGCCAGGTCAGAGAGGGGCGCCTCAGGCAACATCGGGTTGCCAGGCTGCTTGGTAAACAGGCCTCCCTGGGCCCACTTGCTGTCACCCAGGTGTGGCCAACAGATCGACAGTATCTCTTGCCCCAGGACGGGTATGAGTGTGGGCACCATGCCAAGGTTGGATGTCCCTGGGACCCACCTACAGCTGGGAGCCCTTTATCTTGGGGCCTCTGTGGGTGTGGTGAGGCTGTGAGTCTGGGGCAGTGGCCTGCTGACACCCTCCTCCTGGCAGGGCTCAGGAGGTTCCTCCATGCCCTGCCCTCTCAGGAGGGCGGCACCTGGCTCCTGGGGTGGGAGAGAGTCTGGCAGGACTGGCTGGGTGTGGCTGGGGAGCTGCCCTGCAGGTCTCATATCTGTAGGCCCTCATACCTGGACTCATCACTTAGGAACAGTTTTCTTTTAATTTTTTTTTTTTTTTTTTTTTTTTTTTTTTTTTTTTTTGAGACGGAAAGAGTCTCGCTCTGTCGCCCAGGCTGGAGTGCAGTGGTGCCATCTCGGCTCACTGCAACCTCCACCTCCTGGATTCAAGCGATTCTCCTGCCTCAGCCTCCTGAGTAGCTGGGATTACAGGCACCCGCCACCATGCCTTGCTAATTTTTGTACTTTTAGTAGAGACGGGGTTTTGCCATGTTGGACAGGTGTTTCTCAAACTCCTGGGTTCAAGTGATCCGCCCACCTCCCAAAGTGCTAGAATTACAGGTGTGAGCCACTACGCCCGGACCATTTTTCTTTTTCTATTGAAGCAAAATTCACACCTGTAATCCCAGCACTTTGGAGGCCAAGGTGGGAGGATCACATGAGCCCCAGGAGTTTCAGACCAGCCTGGGCAACATAGTGAGACCCTCATCTCTACAAAAAAATAAAATTAGCCAGGGGTGGTGGACGCGCGTGAGGTTCCAGCTACCCGGGAGGCTGAGGTGGGAGGATGGCTTGAGCCTGGGAGGTCAAGAGCTATTATCTTATAACAGGAAATCAGCCCCTTTACAATGTCGCATAACAATCACCTCTGTCTACTCCCAAAATATGTTTGTCACCCCAAAAGGAGACCCCACTTCCATTAAGCAGTTGCTCCCCATTCCTGCCTTCTCCCAGCTCTCAGCCACCAGCAGTGTGCCTTCTGTGAATATTTCATATAAATACAATCATTTGTGTCTGGCTTCTTTCAGCATGATGTTTCTGCTATTCATTCATGTTGTCGCATGGCTCAGTGCTTCCTTTATTTTTATGGCTGAATAATGTTTCATTTTATAGATAAGCCATGTTTGTTTATCTGTTTGTCAGTTTATGAACATTTGGGTTGTATTTCTATCTTGTGTCTGTCATGAATAAGTACTGCTGTGAATGCTTGCATACGAGTGTCTGTTGGGTTTTTTTGCTTTGTTTTGTTTTTATTTATTTATTTATTTTTTGAGACGAGTCTGGCTCTGTCGTCCAGGCTGGGGTGCAGTGGCGCGATCTTGGCTCACTGCAAGCTCCGCCTCCCGGGTTCACGCCATTCTCCTGCCTCAGCCTCCCGAGTAGCTGGGACTACAGGCACCAGCCACCACACCCGGCTAATTTTTTGTATTTTTAGTAGAGACGGGGTTTCACCATGTTAGCCAGGATGGTCTCGATCTCCTGACCTTGTGATCACCTGCCTGCCTCAGCCTCCGAAAGTGCTGGGATTACAGGTTTGAGCCACTGCGCCCAGCCTTTTTTTTTTTTTTTTTTTTTGAAACGGAGTTTCGCTGTGTTGCCCAAGCTAAAGTGCAATGGCGCTATCTCAGCTCACTGCAACCTTCACCTCCCTGATTCAAGCAATTCTCCCTGCCTCAGCTTCCTGAGTAGCTGGGACTACAGGCACCTGCCATCATGTCTGGCTAATTTTTGTGTTTTTAGTAGACATGGCGTTTCGCCACGTTGGCCAGGCTGGTCTTGAACTCCTGACCTCAGGTGATCTGCCCGCCTCGGCCTCCCAAAGTGCTGGGATTACAGGCATGAGCCACTGCGCTTGGCCAGCTGTTTTTTTTTGTTTGTTTTTGTTTTTGTTTTTTTAAAGAGATGGAGTCTTGCTATGTTGCCCAGGCTGGAGTGCAGTGGCTGTTCACAGGCACAATCATAGCTAACTGCAGCCTTGAGCTCCCAGGCTCAAGCAATCCTTCCACCTCAGCCTCCCGAGTAGCTGGGATCTCAGGCATGCACCACCATGCCCGGCTAATTTTGTTTATTTTTTTGTAGAGATGGGGTCTTACTATGTTGCCTAGGCTGACCTTGAACTCCTGGCCTCAAGTTATCCTGCCATCTTGGCCTCCCAAAGTGCTGGGATTACAGGCATGAGCCTGTGCCCGGCCCTGGCTATCTCTTTGTTGTTGAGTTAAAAAAGTTCTTGGCCCAGCCCAGTGGCTTATATATAAATATATATATATTAAAAATATATAGGCCGGGCGCAGTGGCTCACCTCTGTAATCCCAGCACTTTGGGACACCAAGGCAGACAGAGCACTTGAGCTCAGGAGCTCAAGACCAGCCTGACCAACATGGTGAAACCCCATCTCTACTAAAAGTACAAAAACAAGCTGGACGTGGTGGCGCACACCTGTAGTCCCCCAGTTACTCCGGAGGCTGAGGCAGGAAAATCCCTAGAATCCGGGAGGCAGAGGTCACAGCAAGCCAAAATTGTGCCACCACACTCCAGGCTGGGTGATGGAGTGAGACTCCATCTCAAAATATAAATATAATAAAAAGAGATAAAAAATCATTGTTGTTTCTTTTTTTTTTTTTTTTTTTTTGAGACAGAGTCTTGCTCTGTTGCCCAGGCTGGAGTGCAGTGGTGTGATCTTGGCTCACTGCAAGCTCCACCTCCCGGGTTCACACCGTTCTCCTGCCTCAGCCTCCTGAGTAGCTGGGACTACAGGCGCCTGCCACCACGCCCAGCTAATTTTGTTTTGTTTTGTTGTATTTTTAGTAGAGACAAGATTTCACTGTGTTAGCCAGGATGGTCTTGATCTCCTGACCTCGTGATCCACCCATCTTGCCCTCCCAAAGTGCTGGGATTACAGGCGTGAGCCACTGTGCCCAGACTTTTTTTTTTTTTTTTTTTTTTGAGACATGCTCTTATTCTTGTCACCCAGGCTAGAGTGCAGTGTTGCCATCTCTGCTCACTGCAGTGTCAACTTCCTGGGCTCAGGTGATTCTCCCACCTCAGCCTCCCAAGTAGTTGGGACTATAGGCACATGCCACTACACCTCACTAATATTTTTATATTTTTAGTAGAGATGGGATTTCACCATGTTGCCCAGGCTGGTCTCAAACTCCTGGGTTCTAGTAATCTGCCCACCTCCCAGAGTACTGGGATTACAGGTGTCAGCCACCGTGCCTGACCCTAAAATAGTTTTTTATATATTTTGGACACTAAATACTTAACAATAGATGATTTGCAAATAGTTCTCCTAAGAGTTTTCTTGTTTTAGCTCCTTTTTTTTTTTTTTTTTTTTGAGATGGAGTCTTGCTCTGTCACCCAGGCTGGAGTGCAGTGGCGCAGTCTCGGCTCACTGCAAGCTCCGCCTCCCGGGTTCACGCCATTCTCCTGCCTCAGCCTCTCTGAGTAGCTGGGACTACAGGCGCCCGCCACCACGCCCGGCTAATTTTTTGTATTTTTAGTACAGACGGGGTTTCACCGTGGTCTCGATCTCCTGACCTCGTGATCCACCCGCCTCGGCCTCCCAAAGTGCTGGGATTACAAGCGTGAGCCACTGCGCCCGGCCTTGTTTTAGCTCTTATATTTAGGTCATTGCTCCATTTGAGTTCTGTTTTGTTTGTATATGGTGTGAGGTAGGGGTTTAACTTCATTCTTTTCTCTGTGGTTATCCAGTTTCCTCAACAGTGTTTGTTGAAGACACTATTCTTTCCCCATTGAATGTTCTTGGCATCCTTGTCAAAAATCAATTGAGGATAAGTATAAGGGTTTATTTCTGGAATCTTGATTCTGTTCCATTGATCTGTGTCTCCTTTCTTTTGCCAGTACCACTACACTGTTTTCATTACTGTACCTTCATAGTAAAATTTGAAATTGAGACATGGGAATCTTCCAACTTTATTCTTTTTCAAGATTGTTTTGGCTATTCAGGGTGATTGAGAACACTTTTGCCATATTTGCACTCATGTTGTTGTTGTTGTGATGGGCTATTCAAAAGCAAGCTACTGACGTCATGGGAATTTGCGATAAATACTTCCACATGTGTTTTCTAAGAAAATATGCATTTCTCTACAAAACCACAATACCATTGTCACATCCAAATAACTTAAAATTATGAAATATGTAGTCCATGCTCACATTTCCCTAGTTGTCTTTTTTTTTTTTTTTTTTTTTTAATAAGATCTCACTTCTGTTGCCTAGACTAGAGCGCAGTGGCACCATCATAGCTCACTACAGCCTCAACCTCCTGGGCTCAAGCAATCCTCCCACCTCAGCCTCCCAAGTAGCTGGGACCACAGGTGTGAGCCACTCTGTCCAGCTCCCCAGTTGTTCTTTATTTATTTTTTTGAGACAAGGTCTTGCTCTGTCAGCCAGGCTGGAATGCAGTGGCACAGTCATGGCTCACTGTAGCCTCAACCTCCCAGGCTCAAGTGATCCTTCCATCTCGGCCTCCTGAGTCTTTAAGACAACAGGCACGTGCCACCACGCCTGCCTAATTTTTAAATTTTTTTGTAGAGACAGGGTCTTGCTATGCTGCCCAGGCTGATCTCCAACTCCTGGGTTCAAGTGGTCCTCCTGCCTTGGCCTCCCAAAGTGCTGGAATTAGAGGTGTGGGCCCAGCCTCCCCAGTTGTCCTTTATAACTTTTAAAAACATTTTTCATTCGGCTCCAGCCCAGGGTCCCACTTTGCATTGCATTGGGCACTCCCCTCTTTCTTGTCTCCTGCACTCTGGAATAGCTCCCACCATTTTGGTCTTTCCTGACATTGGCCTGTTCGAGGAGACCAGGCTGGTTGTCCTGTAGCCTGCCCCACAACCTGTCCTTTTCTGTTGTCCCTTGAAGATGGGACTAGGGCAAACATTTTTGCCAAGAATACTGCAGATGATGCACCTGTCCCACTGCAGTACGGCAGACAGGCACAGCGCCTGATTGGGCCGGACCGTTCCTGGCATCGCTAAGTTTCACCATTTGGCTGGAGTGGAGTGGCCGCAGGTTTGTGGAATGAATTACTAGTAACAGCTATCATGATGGGTACAGGGAGACAGTGTCATAATTCACTAGACCACTGCCCCGCCATTAGCCCCATCTGATGGTGAGAACCCCAGTTCCAGAGAGGCTGAGGGACCTGCCTGTGTCACAGTGAAAAAATGGCGGGGATAGGGTGTGAACCCGGCAGTCTGGCTCCACTGGCCACATGCAGTCACTGCACTGCACCCATCCAAGAACAGAAGGGCTCAGCCGAGCGGGGCAAAGGCAGCTCCAGCTCTGAGTTCTTGTGGGCCAGCACCATGCCTCGTTGGCCCTGTCTGCCCACCTCAGCCTTCACCATGCCCCTGTCTCATCCCTGGTCATCCTGAGGACACAGGCTGTGTTCCTGCAGTCTGATCAGCCGCTCCCTTGTCTTCAATGTGGGCTGGGCAGTCAGGGCACCCGGCAGTGCTGCCAGGGTGGTTTTGTGGCACTCTGGAAGAATCTGGGGGCACCAAGGGGAGGCAGCAGGAGGGCGACAGGGACTCGGGCTCAAAAGAAGGCAGCCAACAGGGCTGCACCGCTCACGCCAGCCTGTCTTCTCTCGTAGATGAAGATGTGTGTGTCTTTAAGTGCTCAGTGTCCCGAGAGACAGAGTGCAGCCGTGTGGGCAAGCAGTCCTTCATCATCACCCTGGGCTGCAACAGTGTCCTCATCCAGTTCGCCACACCCAACGGTACGTGGCCCTCCTTCCATTCCGGTGACACCAGCCCAGAGCGCCCAGAGCCCTGGTGGGCAGGGGCGTGGAGCCTGGCTAAGGGGTGGCCCGTGCATCCTTGAGAAGGCTCCGCTGCCCTCAAAACCGCATTCCCACACGCAGATATGCCCAGAATACACTCCACTGCCTGGGCAAATGCTGGATCCCAGACCCTCCCTCGCCGGCTCCTCTGGGTCTTTTGGGGCTTGGCTCGTATGTCCCCACCTCCAAGAGGCCCATCCTGACCACCTGGGCCCAGTCTTTCTGGCAGTGGCCAGCCCCGGGCCAGCTGTGATTGGAGTTTAGAGGATGGAGTGAGACAAGGTCCTAGAGGCAGGAAGAGTTTGTTCAGGGTGCAGAGAAGCCACCAGAAGGGCCTAACCAACCCACCTTGGGGGCACAGGTGGACACAAGATTCCTGACTAAAGGTGGGAGAACCCCAGGTGGATACAGCCAGGGTAGCAGTGGAGGTGTCGAGGGACGCTCAGGGCTGGAGACGGTCTGAAGGTCCTGCTGCAGGCTCGGTTACCCGAGAGCTGGAGTGAGCCCAGTGGTTGACACGGGGGCTGGTGCAGGGACAGCTGGAGGTGGGAGGCTGACTGCCCATAGCCACTGCCGGCCTCCCCCTTGTCTCAAGGAGGCTGTGCAGTGACCCAGATGTACCTTGGGCAGCCTGAGCCCTCAGGGCCACCTGTGTGAAGCTGCCACGCCTGGCTAATTTTTTGTAGGGATGTGTTGCCCAGGCTGGTCTCGAACTCCTGGCCTCAAATGAGCCGCCCTCCTCAGCCTCCCAAAGTGCTGGGATTACAGATGTGAGCCACCGCACCCGGCCCTTTTATTTTTTTTTATTTTTATTTTTTGAGAAAGACTGTCACTCTGTTGCCCAGGCTGGAGTTCAGTGGAGCTATCTTGGCTCACTGCAACCTCCACCTCCCAGGTTCAGGCGATTCTCATGCCTCAGCCTCCTGAGTAGCTGGGACTACAGGTGTGTGCCACTATGCCTGGCTAATTTTTGTGTTTTTATTATAGTAGACATGGAGTTTTTTCATATTGCCCAGGCTGGTCTCAAACTCCTGGCCTCAAGTGATCCACCCGCCTCAGCCTCCCAAAGTGCTGTGCTGGGATTACAGGCATGAGCCACTGCACCCGGCCATTCCCACTCTTAAGACTATTTGTATTTTAATATTTTTTATTTCAGTTCTGTCAGTTTTTAAAAGTTGTGCTAAAATCTACATAACAAAATTTGGTCATTTTAACCCTTTTGAAGTGTGTAGGTTGGTAGCAAGCAGCACATTAACATTGTTGTGCAACTATCACTACCACCCATCTCCAGAACTTGCTCATCCCGAACCGTGTCTTTAATTTTTTTTTGAGACGGAGTCTCGCTCTGTCACCCAGGCTGGAGTGCTGGAGTGCAGTGGCGCGATCTCGGCTCACTGCAACCTCTGTCTCCCAGGTTCAAGCGATTCTCCTGCCTCAGCGCCCTCAGTAGCCGGGATTACAGGCACGTGCCACTGTACCCAGCTAATTTTTTGTATTTTTAGTAGAGACGGGGGTTTCACCATGTTGGCCAGGCTGGTCTTGAACTCCTGACCTCAGGTAATCCGCCTGCCTCAGCCTCCCAAAGTGCTAGGATTACATGCGTGAGCCACCTTGCCTGACGTGTCTTTTAATTTTTAAAGAGATTGTCTTAAATATTGTTTTGTTTTCTACTTGATATAATTTAGTGGCTATTATTCTATGTTAATAAATACAGCTTTAATTTTATTTTAATTTTATTTTATTTTATTATTTCGCTTATTTTATTTTATTTTAAGACAGAGTCTCACTCTGTTGCCCAGGCTGGAGTGTAGTCGTGCAATCTTGGCTCACTGCAACCTCCACCTCCCGGGTTCAAGTGATTCTCCCGCCTCAGCCTCCTGAGTAGCTGGGACTACAGGTGCCCACCACCATCCCTGGCTAATTTCTGTATTTTTAGTAGAGACAGGGTTTCACCATGTTGGCCAGGCTGGTCTCGAACTCCTGACCTCAAGTGATCCACTCGCCTCAGCCTCCCAAAGTGCTAGGATTACAGGCATGAGCCACCGTGCCTGGCTTATTATTTCTTGTAGAGACAGGGTCTTGCTCTGTTGCCCAGGCTGGCCTCTTAAACTCCTGGGCTCAAGCAGTCCACCCGCCTCAGCCTCCCAATGTGCTGGGATTACAGTTGAAAACCACAGTGCCCAGCCAAATAGATAGAGCCTGTTTTAAAGGGCCACATACCGTTGCGTCTTGGGGAAGGGTGGTGATTGGTGATTCTCTGCCGTGCTTTTCTTAATTTTTTTTTTTTTTTTTTTTTTTTTTTTTTTTGAGATGGAGTCTCACTCTGTCGCCCAGGCTGGAGTGCAGTGGCGCAATCTCGGCTCACTGCAAGCTTCGCCTCCCGGGTTCACGCCATTCTCCTGCCTCAGCCTCTCCAAGTAGCTGGGACTACAGGCGCCCGCCACCACGCCCGGCTAATTTTTTGTATTTTTAGTAGAGACGGGGTTTCACCATGGTCTCGATCTCCTGACCTTGTGATCCGCCCACCTCGGCCTCCCAAAGTGCTGGGATTACAAGCGTGAGCCACCGCGCCTGGCCCCCCTTAATTTTTTATTTCTTGTTTTTGTTTTTGTTTTTTAACGAGGCAGGGTCTTGTTATGTTGCCCAAGCTGGTCTGGAACTCCTGACAACTGATCTGCCCACCTCAGCCTCCCACCTCAGCCTCCCAAAGTGCTGGGATTACAGGCATGAGCCACTGCACCTGGCCTCTACTGTGCTTTTCTGTGCCCCTGGGGTTTGTCCAGTCCCCTCTTACTGGACATTGCAGTGTCTGCTGCCCCCACACAGATGCCGCCCTGAGCTTCTGGGTGGACTTGGGCTTATTTGTCAGAGCTTTGACTCCCGGGCCAGTGGGCGTGTGCTTGAGAGCTTCACCAAGCTGCCCTTTGGTGAGGAATCCCCAGGCCCACTCCCACCAGACAGCAGCCCCACATGCAGGCTACCTGCCCTCTTCTCATGTCAGTCACCAGGGTGCAGGCATGGCTGCCCTTCATCTTTTCTTTGAACTTTGAAAATTGTTTTTTGGGGAAGAGAAATCACCAGCCCTGTATGTTCAAGGGAGAAATGTCAGGACATACGGCCATCCAGAACCTTCCCTCCCAGATGGCCACATGCTGGGTTGCTGACCGCCCCCCGGTGACTTGGCTTCCCTGTTCCAGATTTCTGTTCCTTCTACAATATCCTGAAAACCTGCCGGGGCCACACCCTGGAGCGGTCCGTGTTCAGCGAGCGGACGGAGGAGTCTTCTGCCGTGCAGTACTTCCAGGTGGGTTGCACTCGTCCTCAGCCAGGCCGCCTCCCCCTGGCAGCCCCCCTGCCACCCGCCCACAGGAGGCCACGCAGCACAGGAAAGGCCCACCCAAGTTCCCGTCCTGGCTCTGTCCCTTACTGGCCATGTAGCCTTGGGCAGGTTTCCTCCGCTGGCTGGGCCTCAGTTTCCTCATCTGTGAAGCGGAGATGCAGGTGCCTGCCTGAGAGGGTTGCTGGAAGGATCTGAGCACAGGTGGAGCTCAGGGCCACAGGCGTTGTGAATAACGGTAGAGCAGTTACAATGCCCTGAGCGCTCCCTGCATGCCAGGCCCTGGTCTAAGCGCTGTCACATGCACAGAAGCACTTGGACCTTCCCAACAACGCTAGGAGGTAAGTGCTATTATTGTCCCCATTTTACAGATGAGAAAACTGAGGCTCAGAGAGGTTAAGTGACTTGCTCCAAGTCACACAGCTATTATGCAACAGAGCCAAGATGGGAAGCCAGGTCTGCCTGATGCCAAAGCCTGTGCCCCTGCCCAGGTGCCACGCTGCCTCCCGATCGCCCGTTGTCTTACAGAGAGACACCACACCTCACCTGCCTGGCGCTCTGAGTTCTAGGGCTCTGTTCGATCCGCTTCTCTTCTTCTTTGGGGCCCTCAAGATGGGGCAGGTGGCCCCCGATGCCAGAACCCTGCCTGTGGCAAATCTTGAATTCTCCTGGGTGGCTTCCAGGTCCAGGCGGCATCCAGCCGTTGCCACTGGCTGCAGTGATAGTGGCGGTGTCCTCCTGGGGGCTGCCCTCCGGCTTCCTGCTCCCTCTCCTGGAGCTGCTAGTGGGGCCCAGGCAGAGGGTGCACGGCCTCCCGAGGGAGGTTTGTGCTTGAGATGGCCCCTTGCTCTATCACAGGGCTGGCCAGGGCCTTGGCTGCCTCGTGCCACCTTGTGCCCCGTGCCATTGGTGTGTCTCTGTTCCAGTTTTATGGCTACCTGTCCCAGCAGCAGAACATGATGCAGGACTACGTGCGGACAGGCACCTACCAGCGCGCCATCCTGCAAAACCACACTGACTTCAAGGACAAGGTGAGTGGCCCACGCATGTGCCCACCTCTCTGCTTCTGTCTCTGTTCTTTTTTTTCTTTGCTCATTGATTTTATCTTTAATTTTCTCAGATTAGAAATGCATTTATCCCAGCTACTGTGGAGGCTGAGGCAGGAGGATCGCTTCAGCCCAGGAGTTTGAGGCTGCAGTAAGCTATGATTGCGCCACTGCACTCCAGCCTGGGCGACAGAGTGAGACTCTTGTCTCTTAAAAACAAACAAACAAACAAGGCCGGGTGCGGTGGCTCACGCCTGTAATCCCAGCACTCTGGGAGGCCAAGCCGGGCGGGTCACAAGATCAGGAGATCGAGACCATCCTAGCTAACACGATGAAACCCTGTCTCTACTAAAAAATACAAAAAAATTAGCTGGGCGTGGTGGCAGGTGCCTGTAGTCCCAGCTACTCAGGAGGCTGAGGCAGGAGAATGGCATGAACCCAGGAGGCAGAGCTTGCAGTGAGCTGAGATCACGCCACTGCACTCCAGCCTGGGCAACAGAGCGAGACTCCATCTCAAAAACAAAACAAACAAACAAAAAACCAAAAAGCAAGAAAAACAAATGCATTTGATATATAAACTCAACACAGCATGTACATTATAGGCTTGAGAGGCCTCTATCAGTTCCCTTCAAGACAGCCACTACCCCTCAGTATGAGCTCTCTTCTTCCAGATTTTTCCCCATGCAGACATCAGCGTATATTTTAGAATTATTTTATTGAGCTGGGCAGAGTAGCTCACACCTGTCTGTAATCCCAGCACTTTGGGAGGCCAAGGCAGGGGTATCATTTGAGCCCAGGAAGTTGAAAGTGCAGTGAGCTGTGATTGGGGTACTGCTCTCCAGGCTGAGCCACAGTGCGAGACCCTGCCTCAGAAACAAAATTAATAAATAAGCTTTTTGATATCACCAAATAATGTGCACTCATGATTAGAGAGAGCAGAGCAGAGCGTCTGTATTCAGAAGTAGAAATCGGCCAGGCACAGTGGCTCACACCTGGAATCCCAGCACTTTGGGAGGCTGAGGCAGGTGGATCACTTGAGGTTAGCAGTTCGAGACCACTCTGGCCAACATGGCAAAAGCCCATCTCTACTAAAATAAAATACAAAAATTAGCTGGGCGTGGTGGCAGGCACCTGTAGTCCCAGCTACTCAGGAGGCTGAGGCAGGGGAATTGCTTGAACCTGGGAGGCAGAGGTTGCAGTGAGCTGAGATTGTGCCACTGCACTCCAGCCTGGGCAAGAGAGCAAGACTCCGTCTTAAAAAAAAAAAAAAAAAAAGTAGAACTGTATAATGTATTCCCTTTTCATCCCATTTGCCAGAGTTTTTGGTGTCTACCTTTTTTTTTTTTTTTTTTATGAGATGGAGTCTTGCTTTGTCACCAGGCTGGAATGCAGTGGCCTCACTGCAACCTCCACCTCCCAGGTTCAAGCGATTGTCCTGCCTCAGCCTCCTGAGTAGCTGGGACTACAGGCACACGCCACCAAGCCCAGCTGATTTTTGTATTTTTGGTAGACACAGGGTTTCACCCTGTTGCCCAGGATGGTCTCGATCTCTTGACCTCATGATCCGCCCACCTCAACCTCCCAAAGTGCTTGGATTACAGACATGAGCCACTGCACCTGGCTTACTCAGAGTTTTTGTTTTCTCTTTCTGTTTTTTGGGGGTTTTTTTGAGACAGATTCTCACTCTGTCACCCAGGCTGGAATGCAGTGGCACAATTTCAGCTCACTGCAGCCTCCGCCTCCTGGGTTCAAGCGATTCTTGTGCCTCAGCCACCCAAGTAGCTGGGATTACAGTCATGTGCCACCATGCCCGGCTAATTTTTGTATTTTTAGTAGAGATGGGGTTCTGCCGTGTTGCCCAAGCTGGTCTCAAACTTCTGGCCTCAAGCAGTTCGTCCGCCTCAGCCTCCCAAAGTGCTGAGATTACAGGTGTGAGCCACCGCACCCAGCCTGTTTTCTCTTTTGAATCAAATGGGAGCCTGTTTTTTACCTCCCAAGTATTTTGGGGATCTCTCCACGTGGATTTGCATGGATCTGCCTCATCCAGCGCCTGGGTCATGCCCCCCTAGCATCGCTTACCGTCCCAGAGGACAGTAGGCCCTGGGCCCTGGGGAGGAGTTGTCTTGACACGACAGTGTCTGCCCCAGCAGGGCCATCCCAAGCCTCCTGACCGCTGAGGTCTGGGAAGGACGTCCTCCGTTGGTGAAGTCCCTTCCTGCTCCCCAAGGATGGAGATCCATTTCCTGGTTCATTTGGAGCTCTGATCGGTACCCTGAGGCCTTCCCATCTGACCCCAGCTTCCCCTGCAGGCACTCACCGTGCCCAGAGCATTTGTCCTTCAAAAGCTCATGCCTGTCACCACCAGGAATGTCTGCCCTTGGTCTGCTCGTGTGGAAGCAATCCCACAAATCCAGAACAGGTGGTGTGTTCTCCCAGACCTTGGCCTGGACTCTGCCATGAGTGACCATCATAGGCCAGTGGCCCTGCGGGGAGCCCAGCCGGCCCCAGGGCTTGGGCGGCTCACCTGCCCCAGCCAAGACGGGCTGCTTCTCCAGGCGTGAGTCAGCATGGAGCTGGGAGACACTGCCACCAACACCTCGGGCCCCTTTCCTCCATGCTAGAACTGCGGAGGCCCCGGAAAAATGCTTTTCAACTGCCAGTGAGCTTCCAGGGGAGGCCCGTGCGTCTCACCCCAGATGATCCGGAGGCCTGCAGGCCACAGGGTTGGGGCCGAGCGGGAGCTTCCCCAGGGCTTCTCCTCCGAGAGGAGTGGCCCATGGCTCCTCTTGAGTTCTCGCTTCATTTTGACCAAGAGCCCATAAAGGGCAAACATTGAGAGTGAAGACAGATGCCTCATCATGTGCACATCCCTTATGATCACTGTCACCTCCCCATCACCATCACCTCCTATGTCTCGCTCTCACCTCCCACTCCTCCCTCAGATCGTTCTTGATGTTGGCTGTGGCTCTGGGATCCTGTCGTTTTTTGCTGCCCAAGCTGGAGCACGGAAAATCTACGCAGTGGAGGCCAGCACCATGGCCCAGCACGCCGAGGTCAGTGGCCCGCTGGTGCCCGCCCAGCCTTGTCCTCGCCCATGAGTGCCATGCCGGCCCCAGCCTAGAGAAGCTTGGGAAGCCCAGGGGCTTGGGGACATTACTTGTGTGCTTTGCTCTCTTTGTTGTCCCCAAAACAGTCATTTCGGGGAGGGGCGTCAGGGCCTGAGATGATTTTCCCTCGTGACCGGCAGTCAGGGCCACGTGTCATTTCCCTGTTTTCTTTTTTTTTTTTTTTGCACTGAAACCTTCCTTCACAAAGTTCAAAACATAAAAGCTAAAAAAGAGCAAACAGCATGCTCTCCTCCCCCACCCCTGGCTCCCACCCCCAGCCCCATCACCAGAGAGGAGCTACGGCCACAAAGTCTGAGCAGAGCTGTTCTGTGGCTGTAGACGTGAGCGTCCTCTCGCACCAGCGGGGGCTGCACCCTCCATTCCCTGCTCTGCCTCTCTCATAGATGTGGGGCCAGGGTCGTGGAGGGGGCCATCTTTGCTCTGTCTTGCCGCCGCAGAGCACTCCTTTGCCCAGCCGTGTCGCTGTTGCTTTAGCTGAATTGTGTCTGCAACGACACTCAGACTCCTTCCAGGTCTTCACGTGGCCGACGCTGCTGTCCTGAGCCCCTCTCCCACATGTGGTTGTGTCTGTAGGACACACCCTAGCCCTGGAATTGCTGGGTTGGGGGTGTATCCAGCTTTAGCTTTGGTGGCGTTGTGATGTCTGCTCGTCCCCCTCTTTGCAGCCACCAGCAGTTGTCGACGAAGGTTGGGGGACCTAGGAGGCCGCAGCAGGGGACGGCCCTGAGGCAGGGCTGGGGTCACAGTGAACTCTCTTTTTTTTTGGGTGGGGGGCGCTCTCACTCTGTTGCTCAGGCTTGAGTGCAGTGGTGCGATCCTGGCTCATTGCAACCTCCACCTCCCGGGTTCAAGTGATTCTCCTGCCTCAGGCTCCTGAATAGCTGGGATTACAGTTGTCCACCACCGCAACTGGCTAATTTTTGTATTTTTAGGCCAGGCATGGTGGCTCACACCTGTAATCCCAGCAGTTTGGGAGGCTTAGGCGGGCAGATCACCTGAGGTCAAGAGTTCGAGACCAGCCTGACCAACATGGCGAAACCCTATTAGCCAGGTGTGGTGGTGGGTGCCTGTAGTCCTGGCTACTCGGGAGGCTGAGGTGGGAGAATCGCTAGAACCCGGGAGGCAGAGGTTGCAGTGAGCCGAGGTGGTGCCACTACCACCTCCAGCCTGGGCAACAGAGTGAGAATCTGTCTCAAAAAAAAAAAAAAAAAAAAAAAAAATTTTTTTTTTTTTTTGGTATTTTTAGTAGAGCCTCCATGTTGGCCAGGCTAGTCTCCCAACTTATGAGCTCAAGCAATCCGCCTGCCTCGGCCTCCCAAAGTGCTAGTATTACAGGTGTGAGGCACCGCGCCCGGCCCACAGTGAGCTCTTTAACAGGCTATGGCCAATCGCAGCCATGGTTGGGGCGCCAGCGAAAGAGGCAGAGGGGCACCCGATGGCCATGTGCGGATGGAGGCTGTCCCTTGAGAGGAGGTCTAGGGAGGGCCCCACGGCAGGAAGACGCAGGGAAGCCCACATGGCCCTGCCCGCCTGCAGGTCTTGGTGAAGAGTAACAACCTGACGGACCGCATCGTGGTCATCCCGGGCAAGGTGGAGGAGGTGTCACTCCCTGAGCAGGTGGACATCATCATCTCGGAGCCCATGGGCTACATGCTCTTCAACGAGCGCATGCTGGAGAGCTACCTCCACGCCAAGAAGTACCTGAAGCCCAGCGGTGAGCACTGGGGGGTACACAGGCCGGGACCCTCGGTGGAGCCCCTGGCTGCCACTGAGCCAGGCCATCAGTGCTTCAGCTCCCTGCTTGCTGTCGGTGGCCCGGGGTGTAGGGAAGCCTGGGCTTTTCCCCCACTCCCACCCCAACCCCACTCCAGCAAGCTGTGGCCTCTGGAGCCCTGGGCCCCAAACACGTCCAGACACCCAGCTGCCCACCCGCCCAGACAAAGTACAGAGGATCTCCTGGCACCTCTGCCATCCCATGTCCTGCTCCTGCAGGACAGCCTCTGGTTGGGAGTGGGGATTGGGACAGGTTCTGTGGTCAGCAGTTCCCCAACAAGCCCTGCTCTCCTCACAGTCCAGGAGGTGGGGTGGGCGAGCATGTGTGCAAATGCAGGGGTGTGGGTGCGTATGTACGTGTGTGAGGAGGTGAGGTAGCTGTCTGGCAAGCCCATCTGTCACTTCCCATCCATGCCTCTAAGTATGGCCTCTGGTCACTGGGTGACTGTTTCTTTTTTTGAGACAGAGTTTCACTCTTGTTGCCAAGGCTGGAGTGCAGTGGTGCAATCTCGGCTCACGTCTCACTGCAACCTCCACCTCCCCAGTTCAATCGATTTTTGTGCATCAGCCTCCCGAGTAGCTGGGATTACAGGTGTGCACCACCACACCCAGCTAAGTTTTGTATTTTTAGTAGAGACGGCGTTTCACCATGTTGGTCAGGCTGGTCATGAACTCCTGACCTCAGGTGATCCTCCCGCCTCAGCCTCCCCAAGTGTTGGGATTATAGGCATGAGCCACTGTGCCTGGCCTGGGTGACTGTTTCTATTTGCCCATCTGTCTTGGGGTCTGTGCAGCCCTGATGCCTGAGGCATATGTCTGTGGCTCTTCTCATGCTAGGTACGTGCGTGTCTGAGCATTTCTGTACAGGGAAGCAGCTGTGTGTGCGTGTGGAGGGGGACAGGTCCTCAGCCAGGGTAGCAGCCATGGGATGGAGCATGGGCAGCAGCAGGCTGGTGGGGCTTGTGCAGGCAGGGGTGGGGGCGAAGCTTCCACTCTCGTCTCTGGCCCGCCCTGGATCCAGGCCCTCAGGTCCTGGCTGGCTGTGCTCCTGGAGGTGGGAGGTGGTGTCCCACAGCTGTGTCTCATGTCTTGGGTGTGAGTATGGGAGGCAAGGCTGCTCCAGGGGCTGCGGGCCCCACCCTCCTCCCCTTCTGCCCTGATGGTGGGGATAGGGGTGGGGACAGCCCCAGCGGAGGGGGGCCCTCCTGATGGGACATGAAGCCAGACGGGAGTCAGGCTCTGTGGGCAGCTGCATGCGCCCCCCACGGCCCAGCAGCCAGCTTGCAGGGAGAGGGGAGGCCAAGCCTGTGCAAGGAGGACTCCTGTCCAGCTCAGGAAGCTCTTCCAGGGGTTAAAGGCAGCCCTCCCCTCTCCCAGTCACATGTCTCCTGGTCAGCAGGAGCCAGAGGTTCCTTCCAGGCTGGGTCACTTCCCATGGTGCCTGTAGGTCCCCCAGGGCAGAAGCCCCAGCATGTGCATCTCCCTCCCTGTTCCAGCAGCTGCAGCCCTGCAGCTCTCGCCTCGGGTACAGCCTGGTGGCGTAAGGAGGAGGCAGAGTCCCACTGATACCTCAGGATCTCCTCCCCTAGCTTGTAAGGCTGGGGGGCCCACATCTGGAGGCCAGGTGCTCCTTGGGGTAGGCGGGGCTGTGGGGCGCTCGTCCTCCCTGCCGCTGGCCCTGACTCATGCGTCTACCCTTGAGTCACAGAGGGAGGCCCTGCCCTTCCCTTAGTCTGTGTGCCCAGACCAGGCAGGCCAAGTGGCCCACCCTGCCGGCTGGGTGCCTGTGCCAGAACCTAGGCAGTCCCTGTGGTGTGGATTCAGCTTCCCCCACCTGGCTCTTGGCCTCAACTGAGGTCCCCAGCGGCGTTGGGGTAGCCTGGGGCCCACCACCCTCCCTCTGTCCAGAGCAACTTTGCTTTGCTTTCCCGGCTGCACACATGCACAGACGGCAGGGCCTGAGAGGCAGCGCCTGGCCATATCCTGGGCACTGCCTGCTTCCCCGTAAGTCTTTGGCAGGTCCCTCACACCTCCCAGGTCTAGTAATGGGACATAAAGATGAGCCACTGGCCTCCCAGTCTCAGGTGGAATCCGTGAGCTGGTGTAGGTCAAGTACCCGTGGTGGTGATGAAACACTGATCAGAATAGGTGCTCGGTGCCACTGTCACAGGAGTGCAGGAACGAATGGATGACAGGCTGGGAGCACCCAGGGTTGGGAGTCTTGGAGTCCTTTGGAAGTTCTGCCAGGCAGTGTGGGACGTGTCACCTGACGCCAGCACCCCTCCCTGCCCCGCTCCCAGGAAACATGTTTCCCACCATTGGTGACGTCCACCTTGCACCCTTCACGGATGAACAGCTCTACATGGAGCAGTTCACCAAGGCCAACTTCTGGTGAGTGTGCCCTGGGTGTCATGCCTGGGCCCCACAGCCTGCCTTCTCAGGGACAGCCCCAGCTCCCCAGGGAGCCTGCACTCCTCTTTTTCTGAAAGACTTGGGCTAGATGAGGGCTGACTGGGAGAGAAGGCAGGGCTACCCCACCTGCCTCTTGTGCAGCCCTGACCTTGCTGTGGGGGTGGGGCCTGTCCACAGGTACCAGCCATCGTTCCACGGAGTGGACCTGTCGGCCCTCCGAGGTGCCGCGGTGGATGAGTATTTCCGGCAGCCTGTGGTGGTGAGTAGGGCCTCCAGGGCACTGCTGCAGTGATCACTTGCCATTGCTCTGCAGCTGTGCAGCCCTCAGGAAGCTACGGCCCCTCTCTGAGCCCTCTCCTCTGCCCTGCACAGAGCTCTCTCACAGAGATTTGGCCCAAAAGCGTCAATGCATGTAGACGCTTAGCACACAGGAAACATGCAATACATGTGGACCATTATTAGATGAGACTAAGGCAGGAGGGGCATTTAGGCTCAGGAGTTCAAGATCAGCCTGGGCAACATGAGACGCCATCACTATTTTTAAAATTAAAATAAATAATAAAAAAGAACCATTACTAGATGAATTTATCCTTGCTAAGCTGATGTGATTTACTGATTGATTTTACTTGAGGTTTTTGATACATAGATCCATGATTAAAAAATCAAAAGGAAAATAAAGCTAGGTGCGGTGGCTCACACCTGTAATCCCAGCACTTCAGGATGCCAAGGCGGGCAGATCACGAGGTTAGGAGATCGAGACCAACATGGTGAAACCTTGTCTCTACTAAAAATACAAAAAATTAGCCAGACGTGGTGGCGGGCGCCTGTAGTCAGCTACTCGGGAGGCTGAGGCAGGAGAATGGCGTGAACCCGAGAGGCAGGCGGAGCTTGCAGTGAGCTGAGATCACACCACTGCACTCCAGCCTGGGCAACACAGCGAGACTCCGTCTCAAAAAAAAAAAAAAAAAAGTTCCGTTTTATTCTGTTTTCCCCCTGCTCTTGATGTTTTTCATTCATTTTGGGAGACTCTTGGACAATCTTGGATAATATTTCTTTAAACACTACCTCTGCCCCATTCTCTTTCTCCTTCTGGGATTCCAATTACGTGTATAGTGGACCTTTTCACCGTATCTCAGATGATTCTTATACTCTTTTCTGTCTTTTCCATCCATTTTTTTCTCTCATTTTCTTTTTCTTTCTTCTTTTTTTTGAGACGGAGTCTTGCTCTGTTGCCCAGGCTGGAGTGCTGTGGCATGATCTTAGCACACTGCAACCTCCACTTTCCGGGCTCAATTGATTCTCAGACTCCTGAGTAGCTGGGAGTACAGGCGCTTGCTACCACTCCCAGCTAATTTTTTGTAATTTTAGTAGAGATGGGGTTTTGCCATGTTGGCCAGGCTGGTCTGAAACTCCTGAGCTTAGGTGATCCGCCTGCCTCGGCCTCCCAAAGTGCTGGGATTACAGGCATGAGCCACCGCGTCCAGCCCCGCCCCTCCCCCCCCCCCCCGCCTTTTTTTTTTTTAGATGGAGTCTGGCTCTTTCACCCAGGCTGGTATGTGCAGTGGCACGGCCTTGGCTCACTGCAACCTCCACCTCCTGGGTTCAAGCAATTCTCCTGCTTCAGCCTCCTGAGTAGCTGGGACTACAGGCGTGCACCACCACACCCACCTAATTTTTGTATTTTTAGTAGAGATGGGGTTTCACCATGTTGGCCAGGCTGGTCTTGAACTGCTAACCTCAAGTGATCCACCCACCTCAGCCTCCCAAAGTGCTGGGATTACAGGCGTGAGCCACCATGTCCAGCGTGTTCAGTCTTTTGTGATATCACTGGGGAGTGAATGAGTGAAAAACGCAGGAAATATTTTGGTGGTATTATGAAAATTTTGTATTATGATGAGGGTGCCTTGGAAGAGGCCACAGTTTGAGAAGGTGCTGCTTTATGGTATAGCCTTCGGTAATGTTAATGCAAGCCCAGTGGTTAGCCTCATTACCAATATGCTGCTGAACCACCCGTTAGCTTTTATTGTTTTTTGAAACAGGGGCTCACTCTGTTGCCTAGGCTGGAGTACAGTGGCTCAATCACTTCATGGCTTACTTCAGCCTCGATCTCCCAAACGCAAGTGATCCTCCTGCCTCAGCCTCCCAAGTAGCTGGAACTATAGGAGTGTGCCACCATGCCCGGCTAATTTATTTTTTTGTAGACATGGGGCCTCACTGTGTTACTCAGACTGTTCTTGAACTCCTGACCTCAGGTGATCCGCCCGCCTCGGCCTCCCAAAGTACTGGGATTATAGGCATAAGCCACTGCACCTGGCATTGAGCCTCTTATTAGCAGCTTTCTGCTTGGTGTCTTAGCCTCTGATGCCCTGCCCCGCTCAAAGCTCAGGAGTTGGCCAGTTTCACAAGTGCACTGAGTGTGCACCGCCCACCTTGCCCTCCTGCACTTATTTCCCTTTGCTTTGACATCACAGCCCCTTGAGTCCGAGCTGCCTTGGTAACCCTGAGCTCCCATTTTGCTTTCCCCACCCAGGGAAGCTGCTGAAAGGTCAAGGTGGCCGTTTTCTGCCCTCCCCATGGGGAAAAGGCAGAGGCCAGAAAGGGCTCCCTCCAGAAAGGGCATTTCCCAGGAGCTTGAACCTCAAAATCCTGGCCACTCTGGTTGGTCACCAGTGCTTCCAACAACTGGTTTATTCTTTTTTTTTTTTTTTTTTTTTTTTTTTTGAGATGGAGTCTCGCTCTATCGCCCAGGCCGGAGTGCAGTGGCGCAATCTCGGCTCAGTGCAAGCTCCACCTCCCGGGTTCACGCCATTCTCCTGCCTCAGCCTCTTCGAGTAGCTGGGACTACAGGCGCCCGCCACCACGTCTGGCTAATTTTTTATATTTTTAGTAGAGTTGGGGTTTCACTGTGGTCTCGATCTCCTGACCTCGTGATCCGCCCGCCTCGGCCTTCCAAAGTGCTGGGATTACAAGCGTGAGCCACTGCGCCCGGCTGGTTTATTCTTTTCTTTGGATTTTATTCGGTTTACATAGTTCATGACAGGTGTGTTAGTCAGATATAAACATCGCTGGGAGTGGACAGCAGCACCAGTGTTGTTGTTGTTGTTTTTAAGAGACAGGGTCTCTCTGTTTCCCAGGCTTGATTCACACTCTTGCGCTTAAGCAATCCTCCTGCCTCAGCCTTCTGAGTAGCTGGAGTTACAGGCATACAATTCCACACCCAGCTAGCACCTAGTTCTTTAACTTGCTTTTTTGGTTAACTTGCTTAACGATTTAGCTTGGAGATCTTTCCCCATCTGTTCATAAAGAGCCTCTTCATTCTTTCTCATGTCCGCATGGTCTTTGATGGGAGAGCCATCATTGGTTTAATTAGATGGTTTCCAGTGTGTCACTACCACGGACAATCTGTAATTATACATGTAAGTTTGTTGATGTGTTCATGTATCTGGAGGTTAAACTCCTGTAGTGCCAAATCTTTTATGTGGATAAACACTTGTCATTTTGAGAGCTGTCACCGAATTGCCCTCGGTGGCGTTGTGCCAGTTCACCCTCCTCGCAGCGTGTCTGAGAAGAGCAAGCTAGTTTTAGCTGCACAGCCTAGAAGCCGTGGCCAGACCTGGGCGAAGGAGCAGGGCTCTCCCCTTCCATGCTGGCCCTGGTGTCAGATGCCAGGTCACACCTGTGGTCTCTCCCAGGACACATTTGACATCCGGATCCTGATGGCCAAGTCTGTCAAGTACACGGTGAACTTCTTAGAAGCCAAAGAAGGAGATTTGCACAGGTACTGGCACCCACACTCCATCCTCCCAGGCCTGGCTCAGGCCGAAGGTCAGGGCCACCCCTGGCTCCCGCCGATATCCTGCCGTCCCAGGGCAGATGGTGGGCAGGGGCCCCGGGCCTCTGCACCTGGCACCCCCTCTTCTCTCTCGGCAGCGCCTGTCTGGCTTCCCCAGCAGCCACTGCCCTTTGCCTTCCAGGATAGAAATCCCATTCAAATTCCACATGCTGCATTCAGGGCTGGTCCACGGCCTGGCTTTCTGGTTTGACGTTGCTTTCATCGGCTCCATGTGAGTGCCGCAGAGCAGCCGGTGCTGCCTCCTCCCCACTCCCAGGGCTTCCTGCAGCTGCAACCTGGCTGGGAGGGTGGAACGTGGCTCCAGGTTCCACCACCCCTTCCAATGGGAGTGAGAGCCTGTCTCGGAGCAAGAGACTGTTGTGGGTGGTTGTGTGTGTGTGTGTGTGTGTGTGTGTGTGTGTGTGTGTCTCCTGTGTTCCCAGTGTCTGTCCCTCATGGGCCTGCGTCTATCTCTTGGCACATGTCAGGGTGAGTAGGGATCTCGTGGTTGCGGGTCCCTCGTGTGCATGTGTATGCCTGCTCATGTATGTGTCTGGGACTGCCTGGGGGCCCGCCCCTCTCTGCTTCAGGGTCCCAGGGGTCCCTGGCAGAGGGGACAGGTGCTTGGGGAGGACTCAAGGCACACAAGGTGGTGGCTCCAGTGGTGTTGCTGGCCCAGTCAAGTATGTACCTGTCCCTACTTCACAGAATGACCGTGTGGCTGTCCACAGCCCCGACAGAGCCCCTGACCCACTGGTACCAGGTGCGGTGCCTGTTCCAGTCACCACTGTTCGCCAAGGCAGGGGACACGCTCTCAGGGACATGTCTGCTTATTGCCAACAAAAGGTGCAGCTGCTCCCTGGGGCAGGTGGTGGGGGGCAGGGGTCCATCTGCCCAGCAGCTCATGCCACGGCCTGCACCCTCTCCACAGACAGAGCTACGACATCAGTATTGTGGCCCAGGTGGACCAGACCGGCTCCAAGTCCAGTAACCTCCTGGATCTGAAAAACCCCTTCTTCAGGTAGGAGGGGCCCCTTGCCTGCACAGGGGGTTGCCCCAGCCCTGCAGCCCCCTCGCCCCTGCCCATGGCTCTGTCTCTGCCACAGATACACGGGCACAACGCCCTCACCCCCACCCGGCTCCCACTACACATCTCCCTCGGAAAACATGTGGAACACGGGCAGCACCTACAACCTCAGCAGCGGGATGGCCGTGGCAGGTAAGCAGGGCCCAGCCAACCTGGGAGGCCGCCCTCGCCGCAGGCCTGGCCCCTCTGCCTGCAGCCCTGATGTCTCCCTCTCTGGACACAGGGATGCCGACCGCCTATGACCTGAGCAGTGTTATTGCCAGTGGCTCCAGCGTGGGCCACAACAACCTGATTCCTTTAGGTGAGTGTCCCCCAGGGCCAGGGGCAGCAGGGAGCCATGCCCAGGACTGCCCAGCGGCCGGGAAGGGCCTGTGGCGACCAGGGTTGGCCTCTGCTTGGTCCTTTCACATTTTCCTCTTCCTGGGGGCTCTCGGCCAAGGCCCTCCGTCCTCTGTGCCTCGCTCTGCAGCCTGCTGCTGCGCATGGGCTGGGTGGCTGGGGGCGGTGACGCCGTCTCCCTTCCTTCTTTCCTCCCTCTCGCTGCGCAGCCAACACGGGGATTGTCAATCACACCCACTCCCGGATGGGCTCCATAATGAGCACGGGGATTGTCCAAGGTAATGAGGGTGGTGGGGGCAGGGCCCGTGGGGGCCGAGCTAGCATGTGAGTCGCCATCCTCTGTCCGGCCGCCCGCCTGCCCTCTTGCCTGCCCTTTCTCTCTCTCTGTGACTCTGCCTGGGGGCTGGGCGGGCCAGGGCAGCCCCTCACTGCCATCGCCTGCCCCACAGGGTCCTCCGGCGCCCAGGGCAGCGGTGGTGGCGGCACGAGTGCCCACTATGCAGTCAACAGCCAGTTCACCATGGGCGGCCCCGCCATCTCCATGGCGTCGCCCATGTCCATCCCGACCAACACCATGCACTACGGGAGCTAGGGGCCCGCCCCGCGGACTGACAGCACCAGGAAACCAAATGATGTCCCTGCCCGCCCCCCCGCCGGGCGGCTTTCCCCCTTGTACTGGAGAAGCCCGAACAACCGGTCACAGTCCTCTTTGCTATGGGAACTGGGACACTTTTTTACACGATGTTGCCGCCGTCCCCACCCTAACCCACACCTCCCGGCCCTGAGCGTGTGTCGCTGCCATATTTTACACAAAATCATGTCGTGGGAGCCCTCATCCCCCCTCCTGCCCGCTCCACCCTGACCTGGGCTTGTCATCTGCTGGAACAGGCGCCATGGGGCCTGCCAGCCCTGCCTGCCAGGTCCCTTAGCACCTGTCCCCCTGCTTGTCTCCAGTGGGAAGGTAGCCTGGCCAGGCGGGGCCTCCCCTTCGACGACCAGGCCTCGGTCACAACGGACGTGACATGCTGCTTTTTTTAATTTTATTTTTTTACGAAAAGAACCAGTGTCAATCCGCAGACCCTCTGTGAAGCCAGGCCGGCCGGGCCGAGCCAGCAGCCCCTCTCCCTAGACTCAGAGGCGCCGCGGGGAGGGGTGGCCCCGCCGAGGTTTCAGGGGCCCCTCCCCACCAAAGGGTTCACCTCACACTTGAATGTACAACCCACCCCACTGTCGGGAAGGCCTCCGTCCTTGGCCCCTGCCTCTTGCTGCTGTCCTGTCCCCGAGCCCCTGCAGGTCCCCCCCGCCCCCCCACTCAGAGTTAGAGCAGGTGGCTGCAGGCCTTGGGCCCGGAGGGAAGGCCACTGCCGGCCACTTGGGGCAGACAGAGACACCTCAAGGATCTGTCACAGAAGGCGTCCTTTTTCCTTGTAGCTAACGTTAGGCCTGAGTAGCTCCCCTCCATCCTTGTAGACGCTCCAGTCCCTACTACTGTGACGGCATTTCCGTCCCTCCCCTGCCCGGGAAGGGACCTTGCAGGGACCTCTCCCTCCAAAAAAAAAAAAAAAAAGAAAGAAAAAGAAAGAAAAAATAAACGAGGAAACGTGTTGCAGCACAGGCAGTTTTCTTCTCCTTCTGCTCCCCTGTTTCTCATACCCCCAAACTCAGATTCAGATGCTGGAGCTCAGGCCCGGCCCCAGGCCCGCTGTGTGTGCACCCAGGCAGGAGCGGGCACTGTCCAGGCTGGGCCACCCCCTTGGCTCTCCCTCCTGTTCCAGGGGAGCCATAGGAGGGAAAGCAGGTGGTCCCGGGGGGATATGGGGGCCCCAGCCCTGTCCCAAAGCTCCCTGCTCGGCTGCCCCTCGCCCGCCTTTATATAAATTCTCTGAATCACCTTTGCATAGAAAATAAAAGTGTTTGCTTTGTAAGAAAAGTCTGGAAAGTAGCAGAGTCATCTCAAGGTGTCAAAGGAGCCTTCAGTCATCGTCTAGGGGGCAGGAAAGGCAGAGGGGTTGGTCCCCTTAGGTGTTGCCTGAAAGAAAGAATGTCTGGGAGTGGCCCCAGAACCTCTCGCCTTGACTGGGGGTGGGAAGGCAGCCCCCTTAGCCCAGCTGGGAATAGTCCTTACCCGTGGGACCCGGGCCTTCCTAGGAGGGGGCCATGGACTGCGGCAGGGTAGGGGACAGCGCGATGTTTGAGGGCAGAGATGTGATTTGGGGTGGAGGAGCCATGTTCTCCGGAGGCAGCGACTGGAAGAAGTACAACTGCACAAGACCCCTGGGGTCAGAGGCAGGGCCAGCCCGCGCCCCTCCAGCCCCTTGGCCCCACCCGTGGCCACCCCAGACCCGTACCTTACAGCCCATGGCCAGGAGGGCGTGGAGCAGCACGACCACGGACAGCAGCGCCGTGGCCACCAGCCTGGTGTCCTCACGGACCACGGGCCAGAGGGTGAATACCAGCCCAGCGGCTGACAGGCCCAGGGCCAGCGCCCCAAAAATCCACTGCAGCCAAGGCACAGGGATGAGCCACAAGACCTGGGAGCAACACAGCAGCAGGTGACTATGCCAGTCCCCACAGCCACCACCCACTCCGCGCCAGGCCGCACTCACCACCATGGGGATGAAGACAAAGAGGGAGTAGCCGTAGATGCACACGGTCTCCAGGAAGGTGTAGGGCCCCATGCGCTCCTGGACACCCTTGCGCCACCGCAGGAAGCCCCACAGGGCCAGGGGCACCAGCCATGCGTAGCAGTAGATGCTGATGCCTGCCACGGTCACTGGGGGCAAGGTGAGCAGTCACCCCCTGTCCCCCAGGGCCCTGCCAGGCATTGGGCCTGCCCGCCTGCTTACCCTTGTGGAACTGGGGGCTGTAGTGGATGGAGGGGTCCCTCCTCTGGGCCAGCACCAGCGTCAAGTTGCCAGTGACAGCCAGGACAAAGGCCAACGTGGCACAGATCCAGAAGGGGCCTGGGGGTAGGGGGCACAGTCAGGGTCCTGGGCCCTGCGCTCCCAGGACAAGCAGACATGTATCCTGACTGAACTGTGCTGAGACCCCAGCCTCTTCCTAAGCACCTTGCCTGACTCACCAGGACACCGGGGGCCTCCTGGTGGCTGAGCCCAGTGCTGGCTCTCAGTTCATCCCCCTCCCGGAAACAGTCAGGACTGCACACCCTTGGCTTGTGTCTCACCTCATTGGTGCCAGTTCCTCAACCCCTGTCACCACCTCTTTGACTCTCTGACCCCTTCAGCCATGGGGAGCAGCCAGGCCCAGTCCTTGGCCCCTTCCATGTCTGCCTTCACCCCTGGTGTGACCTCCTTCAAGCCCAGGGCCTTATGCCTCCTCTAGAGCCCAGGGCTCTGCCCTGAGCACTGCAGACTCCAGTTCAAGCTCCCAGGTGGGCATCTCCAGCTTCATCCACACCCTTGCCCTCTGCCCTCACTGCCCAGTGGTTACATAGCAACTCTATCCATCCCGTAGTCTAGGCAGAAATCCCTAGAGCCTGCCTCGGCTCCTAACCTCCCACTCCCCCCACCCCCACCTATCTGGCCGCAAAGCCAGTCTCTTCTACTTCCCCAGCACGTTCCAGAATCCAGTGCCACTCTCCACATCCACAGTTCCCACCATGTGGCCACCTCCACCCCAGCCTCCTAGCTTCTGCCCTCACCACCCATGATGGCGAGAGGGACCCCGAGAACACTTAAAGATCCACTCTCGGCCAGATAACGGCGACTCACGCCTGTAATTCCAGCACTTAGGAGGCCAAGGTGGGCGGATCACCTGAGGTCAGGAGTTTGAGACCAGCCTGGCTAACACGGTGAAACTCCATCCCTAATAAAAATATAAAAATTAGCCAGGCATGGTGGCACGTTCCTGTAATCCCAGCCATTCAGGAGGCTGAAGCCGGAGAATCGCTTGAATGCGGGGGACAAAGATTGCAGTGAGCTGAGATCGCATCACTGCACTCCAGCCTGGGTGACAGAGCGAGACACTGTCTCAAAAAAAAAAAAAAGATCTCTTCTTGCCACAGCGTGGGAGGCCTGTGTGATCTGTCCCCTTGCCTGTGACCTCCCTGCAGCTCACTCGCTCCAGTGGCAATGCCGCCCTGCAGTTCATACAAGTTCCTGCCATGAAGCTTATGCCATTTCTGGAACCCTCTTTTCCTAGGTCTCCCCCACCCCTCCCGTTGCCAACAAGGCTCATTCCCTCACCCTCCTCAGGGAGGCCTGCCCTGCTGCACCCCGCAAAACTGCAAGGCCGCTTCTCCTGTCTGCTCTGCTGCTCTCTACCTGCCACCCTCTGCAGTCCTTCATGTCTCTGTCTCCCTGAACAGCAGGTAAGTCATACTGTCTGAGTGACTGATTTGTCCACAGCTATACGCTGGCGTCTGCAACTCAGGCCACACTTGTTGAGTGATCCACCAAGGAACCAAATGCACAACCTCACTCACCATACAGATCCGGCCGATTCCGCAGATGGTGCCGCACAAAGTTGTGGCCAGGCCGGGGCAGCAGTGAGCCTTTGATCCGGTCCAGGACCTGGGGGCAAGGCCAAGGTCAAGGATGGAAGTCTGCCAGGAGCTTCTCCCTTGTCCTGAGAGGCTCCTTCTCTGCTGACCTCCACCCTTCTCTCTCCATGCCCCACCTGAAAGAACTCGGCCTTTCCCTCTTTTTTTTTTGTTTTGAGACGGAGTTTCGCTCTGTCACCCAGGCTGGAGTGCAGTGGTGCCATCTCTGCTCACTGCGAGCTCCGCCTCCCGGGTGCACACCATTCTCCTGCCTCAGCCTCCCAAGGAGCAGGGACTACAGGCGCCTGCCACCACCCCTGGCTAATTTTTTGTATTTTTAGTAGAGATGGGGTTTCACCGTGTTAGCCAAGATGGTCTCAATCTCCTGACCTCGTGATCCTCCCGCCTCGGCCTCCCAAAGTGCTGGGATTACAGGCGTGAGCCCCAGCCCCCTCTTTTTCTTTTTGAGACAGAGTCTCACTCTTTCGGGCTGGAGTGCAGTGGCACAATTTTGGCTCACTACCACCTCCGCCTCCCAAGTTCAAGTGATTCTCGTGCCTCAGCCTCCCGAGTAGCTGGGACTACAGGTGTGCGCCACCATGCCTGACTAATTTTTGTATTTTTAGTAGAGATGGGGTTTCACCATGTTGGCCAGGCTGTTCTCCAACTCCTGACCTCAAGTGATCCACCGCCTCGGCATCCCAAAGTGCTAGGATTACAGGCGCCCACCACCGCACCTGGCTAATTTTTGTATTTTCTTTTATTTTATTTTTTATTTTTTTATTTATTTTATTTTATTTTTGAGACAGAGTCTCACTCTTTTTGCCCAGGCTGGAGTGCACTGGCGCGATCTTGGCTCACTGCAACCTCCACCTCGAGGATTCAAGCTATTCTCCTGCCTCAGCCTCCAGAGTAGCTGGGATTACAGTTGCCCACCACCAAGCCCAGCTAATTTTGTTGTACTTTTAGTAGAGATGGGGTTTCACCATGTTTGGCCAGGCTGGTCTCAAACTCCTGACCTCAGGTGATCCACCCACCCAGGCCTCTCAAAGTGCTGGGATTACAGGCATGAGCCACCCCACACCCCGCAATTTTTGTATTTTTAGTAGAGACGGGGTTTCCCCATGTTAACCAGGCTGGTCTTGAACTCCTGAGCTCAGGTGATCTGCCCACCTCGGCCCCCTGAAGTGCTGGGATTACAGGCAGGAGCCACTGCGCCCAGCCCATCTTTGGTCTTCTGCATATGCTGTTCCCTGTGCCTGGAACATATACTTCTGCGCCCCTCCCCTATTCCCCAGGGAAGCCTTCTGTCTCCTTTAGGTCTCAGCCAATTCCTCACCTCCCCCAGGAGGCCTTTCTCTAACCCACAAGATTGTGTGTATCCCCTGTGTTCCCATAGTCCCGATCTATAACCAGTCCCACCATAACCCTTTGGGAGCACCACAGTTCCTTCACCAGCACCCTGCCCAGGGGACAAGTGGCTGAACCCTGAGCATAACTCTGAGCCCCATCCCATCTGCCTCCCCAGGCCTGACCTGTGAGGTGTCCACGTCAAAGAAGCTCTGATAGTAGCTGAAAGTCCAGAATCCGGGCTGCTGCTGCTGCTGCTTCTCCTGCAGGAGCTGCACATTGCGGGCAGGCATTCAGTGCCTGCCCGGAAAGCCTAGGTCAGCTGGGGGCTGCACGGAGGCAGGACACAGGGACTCACCGCGGCCTTGTCGCTCTCCTCCTCCACTTCATCCTCGGCTCCATAGCTGCCACCTGAGCCCACGGCCACAGCCACGTGCCCTTGTGGGGTCAGCTGATCGCTTCTGCTGGTGGTGGCTGCATCTGGGGTCTCAGCCAGAAGATTAGTGGCCTCCTCGAATTCTGTGGAGGAGGCATATGGGACACACGCACGTTTGAAGGGTGGAAAGAACTCAACTGGGCCCAAGCTAAGCCGATGCTCATCTGGGGGCGGAGGCTCTGCTGAGCCATTGATCTCCCCCAAGGTGGGGCACAACTTCCTCAGTTTGGAGGCATTCAGCCGACATCTGTTCCCTTCCTCCTAAAATGGAACTGCAAGTTAGGGTTGGCCCTGGGATGGGGTCAGGGTCTGGGGACGAGAGGCTCGGGTCTGAGGTCTGAGTTAAGGCCGGGGTGGGGGGTTCGATTCAGGGATGGGTCTCACTCGGGGGTCAGGGTTCACAGCCGCCTAGGCTTCGGGGTAGAGAAGTTGGAAGCCGCAGGGTGGGGGAGGTTCTGGCGCGGGGCGGGAGTAGGAGATCCGGCCACTTCGGGGCCGCACTCACCGTGGAAGGTCAGCTCGTCGGCCGATGCCATGGTCATTCAGGGGCGTCTCCGCATCCCTCGCTGAGGACAGAGACTGGTCAGGCACACTTCCCCACCGCCCCCGAGCCGGTCCCTCAGCCCCCAGCCCTACCTGGCGACCAACTGCACCCACGGAGGCTTGAACTCGTCGTCCCGTCCCCACAGGTGCGCTCCGCCCCCCCCCACCTGAGGCCACCTGGGCCGGCGTGGCTGGGGCTCTCTGCGCCTGCGCGTCTCGCCTACCCGTCAGAGTCTACCCGACTGAGACCTGACAGCAACATCCGGCGCCTGTCCTCTTTCTATACTCTCTCGTTGGGAAGCCACTTCCGGTAAAGTTGGCGCTTGCGCAGAAGAGACTCCCGGGCTCTTCGGGTATCAGTTTTTCTTCCCGGAGCAAGGACCCCCAAGACGGAAGAGGATGGCCGCGGCGGCTCTGAGGAGATTTTGGTCCCGGCGCCGCGCAGAGGCAGGCGACGCGGTAGTGGAGAAGCCGGGAGTGTGGGCGCGGCTGGGTGAGTAGCGGCGGAAGGCGGCAGGGTGGGTGGCCGCCGCGGCCACATCACTCTTACCGCGCTCCTCTCCCCTCAGGGTCCTGGGCCCGCGCGCTGCTCCGGGACTACGCCGAGGCCTGCAGGGATGCGGCGGCAGAGGCTAGTGCCCGGCCGGGGCGCGCGGCCGTGTATGTGGGTCTGCTGGGCGGCGCGGCGGCCTGCTTCACGCTGGCGCCGAGCGAGGGTGCCTTCGAGGAGGCGCTGCTGGAGGCGTCGGGGACCCTCCTGCTGCTGGCGCCGGCCACCCGCAACCGCGAGTCCGAAGCCTTCGTGCAGCGGCTGCTCTGGCTGAGGGGCCGTGGCCGCCTGCGCCACGTCAACCTGGGACTCTGCTCGCTGGTGTACGAGGCACCCTTCGACGCCCAGGCAAGCCTCTACCAGGCGCGTTGCCGCTACCTGCAGCCCCGCTGGACCGATTTCCCCGGCCGGGTCCTGGACGTGGGCTTCGTGGGTCGCTGGTGGGTGCTGGGGGCCCGGATGCGCGACTGCGACATCAACGACGACGAATTCCTGCACCTGCCGGCTCATTTGCGGGTGGTCGGGCCCCAGCAGCTGCATTCCGAGACCAACGAGCGCCTCTTCGATGAGAAGTACAGGCCTGTCGTGCTCACCGACGATCAGGTGGACCAGGCGCTGTGGGAGGAGCAGGTCTTGCAGAAGGAGAAGAAGGACAGGCTCGCCCTGAGCCAGGCCCACTCGCTGGTGCAGGCGGAGGCCCCGAGATGAAACCCTGAGGCCCCCGAGTCCTGGCAAACTGCTTGCCTGGGGTGGTGTAGTTCTGAGTGTGCCTCACCTGCAGAACAACTGAGACAGAAGATGTGCAAAGTGTTTTCTCACTGGATTTGCACAAGTTTGGGGAACATTTCTGCCCCCCCGTCTTTGTTCTTTATTAGCTGAAGCTAATTGAGAGCCACCTGGGTCCAGGAGTTTGGGGACAGCAGAAAGACTTGACACATGTTCATCACTGGCAGAGCTGGTCATGAGCCTTTTATATAAGCCTTTTTCATTGGGCCTCAGAGGCCCTCCTTAAGGAGGTACCACATTGGTCAGGTGGCTTGCAAACTCTTCTAAGACCACTTAGATTTTCTTTTTCAAGTTTGGGTTGTGACGTGGCATGGTGATGTCTGTAATCCCAGCATTTTGCAAACTGAGGCAAGAGGATCGCTTGAGGCCAGGAGTTTGAGACCAGCTCGAGTGACATAGCAAGACAACGATGCTACAAAAAGAATAATAATAGTAATTAACTGAATAAAATTTTAGCTGAAATGTTTTTATTCTATGATCTATTCTCTCTCGATTTTTTTTTTTTTTTTGAGACAGGGTCTCGCTCTGTTTCGCCAGCTGGAGTGCAGTGGCACAATCTCGGCTCACTGCAACCTCTGCCTCCCAGGTTCAAGCGATTTTCCTGCCTCAGCCTCCTGAGTAGCTGGGATTACAGGCCTGTGCCAACATGCCTGGCAAATTGTTGTATTTTTAATAGAGATGGGGTTTCACCATGTTGGCCAGGCTGGTCTTGAACTCCTGACCTCAGGTGATTCGCCTGCCTCGCATTTCCAAAGTGCTGGGATTATAGGAGTGAACCACCACACCCAGCCTTTCATTTTGATAAGTAACGTTTTTGCCATTCCCAGCTCTTTGGGAGGCTGAGGTAGGAGGATTGCTTGAGATCAGGAGTTCAAGACCAGTTTAGGCAAAATAGTGAGACCTTTCTCAAAAACTAAAATATCTGGAAGGATAAAGCAGGCGAATCACTTGAGCCTAGGAGTTCAACACCAGCCTGGGCAATATGGCGAAACCCCATCTCTACAAAAAATACAAAAATTTACCAAAAGTGTTGAATGAGGATTCAAAATATGTATACGTAGAAAAATTAGTAAGGAAAAAAATAACGCTGGGTGCAGTGACTCACGCCTGTGATCCCAGCATTTTGGGAGGCTGAGGCGGGTGGATCACAAGGTCAAGAGCTCGAGACCATCCTGGCCAACATGTGAAACCCCGTCTAACAAAAATTAGCTGGGCGTGGTGGCGCACACCTGTAATCCCAGCTACTGGGGAGACTGAGGCAGGAGAATCGCTTGAACCCGGGAGGTGGAGGTTGCAGTGAGCAAGATCACGCCACTGCATTCCAGTCTGGGCAACAGAATGAGACTCCGTCACAAAAAAAAAAAAAAAAAAAAAAAAAGAAAAGAAAAAATAACATAAAACTGAAGTATTAAGGGAGTGATGCTACCTCAGTGGCCTGGGCAAGTTAATAAAACCAGGTGATAAAACAACTATCTTGGTTGTGATACTTGTTTTTGTGTGTTTGCTACTTTCAAGTTTTGGCATTTGACCCTTGCATTCATAATCAGTGGGTTGAACAGGTGTTGGTTTAAGTCAGCATCTCACTTTTACAGAGGAAAAGCTGAGGTTCAGAAAATTTATTTTTCCAAGGCTGTGGCAGGACCAAGATTCAAACTCTAACTCCCAGCTCTGTGACTTAATCCTCAAATTTGTGGACTATCTTTGATCCTAATAATTCTTGTCAGAAATAGTTAAATACTGCTATGAGTTGCCATAAATAAAAATTGGAGGCCGGGCGCGGTGGCTCACGCTTGTAATCCCAGCACTTTGGGAGGCCGAGGCGGGCGGATCACGAGGTCAGGAGATCGAGACCACGGTGAAACCCCGTCTCTACTAAAAATACAAAAAAATTAGCCGGGCGTGGTGGCAGGCGCCTGTAGTCCCAGCTACTCGGAGAGGCTGAGGCAGGAGAATGGCATGAACCCGGGAGGCGGAGCTTGCAGTGAGCCGAGATCGCGCCACTGCACTCCAGCCTGGGTGACAGAGCGAGACTCCGTCTCAAAAAAAAAAAAAAAAAAAAAAATATTGGATATAGAAATACATATATATAGCCAGGCACGGTGGCTCATGCCTGTAATCCCAGAACTTTGGGAGGCCAAGGCGGGCAGATCACAAGGTCAGGAGATCGAGACCATCCTGGCTAACACGGTGAAACCCCGTCTCTATTAAAAATACAAAAAAAATTAGCTGGGTGTGGTGGCGGGTGCCTGTAGTCCCAGCTACTCGGGTGGCTGAGGCAGGAGAATGGCGTGAACCCGGGAGGCGGAGCTTGCAGTGAGCGGAGATCTAGCCACTGCACTCCAGCCTGGGTGACAGAGCGAGAGTCATCTCAGAAAAAAAAAAAAAAAAAATATATATATATATATATATATATAGGCCGGGTGCAGTGGCTCACGTCTATAATTCCAGCACTTTGGGAGGCCGAAGTGGGCAGATCACCTGAGGTTGGGAGTTCGAGACCAGCCTGACCAACATGGAGAAACCCCATCTCTACTAAAAGTACAAAATTAACCAGATGTGGTGGCGCATGCCTGTAATTCCAGCCACTCAGGAGGCTGAGGCAGGAGAATCGCTTGAACCCGGGAGGTTGTGGTGAGCTGAGATCGTGCCATGGCACTCCAGCCTGGGCAACAACAGCAAAACTCCGTCTCAAAAAAAAAAAAGAAATACATATATAAAAAAATGCAATGAAAGCAAAAGACACAGCCTGGATAACATAGCAAGACCTCGTCTCTACTAAAAATAAAAATAGGCCAGGTGCGGTGGTTCACATCTGTAATCCCAGCACTTTGGGAGGCCGAGGCTAGTGTGTCACCTGAAGTTAGGAGTTCAAGACCAGCGTGGCCAACATGGTGAAACCCCGTGTCTATTAAAAATACAAAAAATTAATCGGGCATGGTGGCAGGCGCCTGTAATCCCAGCTACTCGGGAGTGAGCCGAGATCGTGCCATTGCACTCCAGCCTGGGCAACAAGAAGAGCAAAACTCCGTCTCAGTAAATAAATAAATAATAATTTTAAAAAAACAGCCAGGTGAGACAGTGCGTGCCTGTGGTCCCAGCTACTTGCAAGGCTGAGGTGAGAGGATCCCTTGAGCCCAGGAGTTTGAGGCTGCAATGAGCTTGGTCATGCTGCTGCACTCCATCCTGGGCCACAGGGCAAGACCCTGTCTCCCCTCTAACCCCCAAAAAAGAAAGGAAACAAAAGACATTGAAATGATACTAACTGGCCAGGCGCGGTGGCTCACGCTTGTAATCCCAGCACTTTGGGAGGCCGAGGCGGGCGGATCACGAGGTCAGGAGATCGAGACCACGGTGAAACTCCGTCTCTACTAAAAATACAATTAGCCAGGCGTGGTGGTGGGCACCTGTAGTCCCAGCTACTCGGAGAGGCTGAGGCAGGAGAATGGCGTAAACCCGGGAGGCAGAGCTTGCAGTGAGCCGAGATTGCGCCACTGCACTCCAGCCTGGGCGACAGAGCGAGACTCCGTCTCAAAAAAAAAAAAAAGAAATGATACTAACTAAATGCTATCTCTACACCATTACCTGCCAAAAATCTCTGGCCCCAAATCTGCCCTCTGTTAGACATTAGCAAACTTCAGGGAAGGGTTTTGTTTTGTTTTGTTTTTTGTTTTTTTGAGACGGTGTCTCGCTCTGTCACCCAGGCTGGTGTGCAGTGGCACAATCTCGGCTCACTGCAAGCTCCACCTCCCGGGTTCACGCCATTCTCATGCCTCAGCCCCCCCGAGTAGCTGGGACTACAGGCGCCCGCCACTGCGCCCGGCTAATTTTTTGTATTTTTAGTAGAGACGGGGTTTCACTGTGTTAACCAGGATGGTCTCGATCTCCTGACCTCGTGATCTGCCCGCTTCGGCCTCCCAAAGTGCTGGGATTACAGGCGTGAGCCACCGCGCCCGACCCAGGGAAGGGTTTTAAGATGTGTTGTCATCAAAGACACTTGTTTCTCACTGATCGGAAGTATTGGAAAGGGTCCACACCATCATTGCTTGAGTCAGTTATTAAATGCCACTTTCGACTTCTCACCAGGGTGTGTTCCCGGAAGATCATCTGAAGCTGCTGGGAGCTTGAAGCTGAGGGCAGTGGTCGGCGCTGGTGGTAGGAATTGTGGAGCTTGGGCAGCCTGAAGGCTTTGTGTCTTGGCTTTAGTCAGAGGGTCAGCCTTTCCCAGAGATCTCACTGTACTTCAGCCCACGCTCTGGTGTAAGGCAGAGGACAGGAGGGATAAGTGGGCTTTAAAGCCAGGGTTTAGGCCGGGCGCGGTGGCTCAAGCCTGTAATCCCAGCACTTTGGGAGGCCGAGGCAGGCGGATCACGAGGTCAGGAGATCGAGACCATCCTAGCTAACATGGTGAAACCCCCGCCAGGCGTGGTGGCGGGCGCCTGTAGTCTCAGCTACTCAGGAGGCTGAGGCAGGAGAATGGCGTGAACCCGGGAGGTGGAGCTTGCAGTGAGCCGAGATCGCGCCACTGCACTCCAGCCTGGGGGACAGAGCAAGACTCCGTCTCAAAAATAAAAATAAAAATAAAGCCAGGGTTTGGAACTCAGCTTTTACACTTCCTTGCTTTGTGAGTGAAGTCACTTCTCCATGCTTTGGGCTCCTTATCTCTAAGTGTGGGCTTGTCAGAAAAATTTAAAAGCCCACTAAAGCACTTGGTACAGAGTAGGCATTCACAGTCTGTGGTGTGGCTGTGTGGGGAAGATTATGGCTCTGAATCCACGCTGTGACCTTCCTAAGTGGTTGTGGAGGGGCTGATGCACCCTGCCTAGTGGTGCAGGGCCACCACGTAGGGAGGGCCCAACATCTGATAGGATAGAGCCAAGGCATGCTTCTTTCTCAGATCCAAGCGACAGCCAAATCTAATATGAACATTTCTGAGTTCTCCCCCACACCTTGTTTTCAGAGGTGGTCTCACTCTCTCTCCCAGGCTGGAGTGCAGTGATGCAATCTCGGCTCACTGCAACCTCGACCTCCCTGGACTCAAGCTGTCCACCCACCTCAGGCTGTCAAGTAGCTGGGACTGCAGGTGTGCACCACCATGCCCAGCTAACTTTTGTGTATTTTTTTTATAGAGACGCGGTTTTGCTATGTCGCCCAGGCTGTTCTCGAACTCCTAAACTCAAATGATCTTCCCACCTACGCCTCCCAAAGTGCTGGATTACAAGTGTGCATCACTGCACCCGGCCCGAGTTCTCCCTTGAAAAAAAGGTGGGGGCGGGGGGGGGGCGGTTTGGAGATAGAATCTCGCTCTGTCACCCAGGCTGGAGTGCAGTAACGGCCCATTGCAGCCTTGACCTCTTGGATTCAAGCAATCCTCCCACCTCAGTCTCCCAAGCCGCTGGGACCACAGACACACACCACCACACCGGCTAATTTTTTAAGTTATTTGTAGAGATGAGATCTCACTATGTTACCCAGGCTGATCTCAAACTCCTGGGCTCAAGTGATTTTCCTGCCTCAGCCTCCCAAAGAAATAAAATATTCTTGGTTAGCTTTAATTATTTCCGCTTTCCAGGCTAGCCCAGGAGTTGCCCTCCAGCACATCCTTTGAAAAGTATTTTTCGGCCGAGCGTGGTGGCTCACGCCTGTAATCCAAGCACTTTGGGAGGCCGAAGTGGGAGGATCACCTGAGGTCAGGAGTTGGAGGCCAGCCTGACCAACATGACGAAACCCTGTCTCTACTAAAAATACAAAAATTAACCGAGCATGGTGGTGGGCGCCTGTAATCCCAGCTACTCAGGAGGCTGAGGCAGGAGAATCGCTTGAACCTGGAAGACAGAGGTTGCCGTGAGCCAAGACGGTGCCATTGCACTCCAGCCTGGGAGACAGAGCAAGTCTCTGTCTTAAGAAAAAAAAAAAAAAGTATCTTTCTCACTGTTGTGATTAGAAAGACCAGCAGAGGGCATCAGAGACTCAGTTCGGAGACAGAACGTGGCTGACTCCGCCCTGCCTTACTTAGCCCTCATGGAATGGCTCAACGCAGTTTCCTTTCGTCCGCGGGCAGCAGCAAGTGGAGGTCGTGCAGCTTCCACTTGGCACCTGTTTACTGTGCCTTGGAATTGGATAGATGATGGCAGAAGTCGAGGCCCCAGGGAGGGGCCGCCTTCATCTCTGGAACCTGCACCTTTACCTAGTTATGTCCACAAAAAGAGTCAGACTCTTAATCTTGTTTTGTTTTGTTTTGTAACAGAGTTTTGCTCTTGTTGCCCAGGCTGGAGTGCAATGGCACGATCTTGGCCCACCACAACCTCTGCCTCTCAGGTTCAAGCGATTCTCCTGCCTCAGCCTCCCAAGTAGCTGGGATTACAGGCATGCACCACCATGCCTGGCTAATTTTTTGTGTTTTTAGTAGAGACGCGGTTTCTCCATGTTGATGAGGCTGCTCTCAAACTCCCAACCTCAGCTGATCCACCCACCTCGGCCTCCCAAAGTGCTGGGATTACAGGCGTGAGCCACCTCGCCTGGCCCAGACTCTGAAAATATTTGAAGAGATTTATTCTGAGCCAAATATGAGTAACCAATGGCCTGAGACACAGCCCTCAGGAGATCCTGAGAACATGTACTCAAGGTGGTTGGAGCATAGTTCGCTTTTATACATTTTAGGGAGACATGAGACATCAGTCAATATGTGTAAGATGGGCTGGGTGTGCCCTGGCTCACATCTGTAATCCCAGCACTTTGTGAGGCCGAGAGGGGCAGATTGCTTGAGCCTAAAAGTTCAAGACCAGTCTGGGCAACACAGTGAGACTCCATCTCTACAAAAAGTACAAAAACTAGCCAGATGTGGTGGTGCGTGCCTGCAGTCCCAGCTACTTGGGAGGCTGAGGTAGGAGGATCACCTGAGCTAGAGAAGTTGAGGCTGCAGTTGACCACGCTGATCTCGAACTCCTGGCCTCAAGCAATGATCCTGCCTCAGCTTCTCAAAGTGGTGGGATTATAGACGTGAACCACCACACCCAGCCAACAGAAGTTCTTTTTTTTTTTTTTTTTGGTCCCAAACTTTACCGTTGACAATCGAAATATTTTAAAGCAAATCCCAGATATCCTGTCATATTACCCCTATAATTTCATTTTCTTTCTTCCTTTTTTTTTTTTTTTTTTGAGACAGATTCTCACTGTGTCGCCCAGGCTGCAGTGCAGTGGCGTGATCTCGGCTCACTGCAACCTCCACCTCCCAGGTTCAAGCAATTCTCCTGTCTCAGTCTCCTGAGTAGCTGGGACTACAGGTACACGCCACCATGCCCAGCTAATTTTTGTATTTTTAGTAGAGACAGAGGTTTCACCATATTGGTCAGGCTGGTCTCGAATTCCTGACCTCAGGTTACTGCCCCCTTTGGCCCCCCAAAGTGTTGGGATTGCAGGCGTGAGCCACTACGTCCGGCCTATAATTTCATTTTCTTACATCATGACACTACCATTATCACACCTATCAAAGTCCACAATTATTATTTGGTATCATCTGATATTACATTTCCCTGAGGATCTGAAAAGTGTCCTTTTACACATGGTTTGTTTGATTCATGATCCAAAGTCCACATATTGTATTTGGTTGTTGTGATTTTTCACTCTCTCCTTTTTTTTAAGACGGAGTCTCGCTCTGTCATGCAGACTGGAGTACAGTGGCACAATCTCAGCTCATTGCATCCTCCGCCTCCTGGCTTCAAGTGATTCTCCCTGCCTCAGCCTTTTGAGTAGCTGAGATTACAGGCGCCCACCACCACACCTGGCTAATTTTCGTATTTTAAGTAGAGACAGGGTTTTGCCAAGTTGGCCAGACTGGTCTTGAACTCCTGACCTCAGGTGATCCTCCCTCCTTGGCCTCCCAAAGTGCTGGGATTATACGCGTGAGCCACTGCGCCTGACCTTAAGTCCTTTTTTTTTTTTTGAGACGGAGTCTTGCTCTGTAGCCCAGGCTGGAGTGCAGTGGCGCGATCTCAGCTCACTGCAACCTCTGCCTCCCAGGTTCACGCCGTTCTCCTGCCTCAGCCTCCCGAGTAGCTGGGACTACAGGCTCCCACCACCACGCCAGGCTAATTGTTTGGTTTTTTTTTTTTTTGTATTTTTAATAGAGACGGGGTTTCACTGTGTTAGGCAGGATGGTCTTGATCTCCTGACCTCGTGATCCGCCCGCCTCGGCGTCCCAAAGTGCTGGGATTACAGGCATGACACACCATGCCCAGCCTCTTAAGTCTCTTTTAACCTAGAAGAGTGCCCCCTATGCATACACTTTTGATGTGTTGCAGAAAACCATTTTTTTTTTTTTTTTTTTTTGAGACAGAGTCTCACTCTGTCGCCCCGCCCCAGGCTGGCTGGAGTGCAAGTGGGCAATGATCCTCCAGGCCTCAGTATATAAAACTCCTCCCCCCATGCCCGGAGTTTCAAAGTGGATTGCTCCTGGCATGTCTCCTGCCCTCAGCCTCCCGAGTAGCTGGAAACTAGAGGTGCATGCCACCATGCCCAGCTAATTTTTGTACTTTTAGTAGAGACGGAGTTTCAGCATGTTGGCCAGGATGGTCTCGATCTTGACCTCGTGATCCGCCTGCCTCGGCCTCCCAAAGTGCTGGGATTACAAGTGTGAGCCACCATGCCTGGCCCACGGTGATGATTATGAATAGCTATTCATTATTTGAAAAATGAATAGTATCTGAAGTATCTGAGACAGGTCTCCATCAAATTAGAAATTCATTTTGCCAAGGTTTAGGACATGCCTGGAAGAAATAAACACAGGGCCAGGTGCAGTAGTTTACACCTGTAATCACAGCATTTTGGGAGGCCAAGGCGAGCAGATAACCCGAGGTCAGGAGCTTGAGACCAGCCTGGCCAACATGGTGAAACCCCATCTCTACTAAAAAATACAAAAATTAGCTGGGCGTGGTCGTGGGCGCCTGTAATCCCAGCTACTAAGGAGGCTGAGGCAGGAGAATCGCTGTGCACCACTGCACTCCAGCCTGGGCAACGGAGGGAGAGAAAGAGAGAGAGAAAGAGAGACAGAGGGAGGGAGGGAGGGAGAAGTGTGTCAGGGAGGGAGGGAAAGGAAAGGAAAGGTAGGAAAGAAAAGAAAAAGAGAAAAAGAACGAAACACAGAATCATGGAAACAGTTCATAATCTGTGTCTTTCTCCAAAAATTATTTTGAGGGCTTCAGTATTTAAAAGGGAAAAGTGCGCTGGAGGGCAAATGGGAGAGTAATGTGTCCATATGTAATATAATCCATATATGTAATGTATCCCAAATGTATCCATATGTAATTCACATATTCCCACAGAAAAGGAGCAGGTAGGGGGATAGTCAATTATGTATTCGTCTGGTGCCCAGTAAATGGTCACTTTCCATAAGATAAAGTGAACACAGGGTAGGTACCTATGGAGATTTTTTTTTTTTTTTTTTTTGAGACAGAGTCTTGCTCTGGCACCCAGGCTGGAGTGCAGTGTCACGATCTCGGCTCACTGCAAGCTCCGCCTCCTGGGTTCAGGCCATTCTCCTGCCTCAGCCTCCCGAGTAGCTGGGACTACAGGCGACTGCAGCCAGGCCCAGCTAAATTTTTTTTTTTTTTTGTATTTTTAGTAGAGACAGGGTTTCACTGTGTTAGCCAGGACGGTCTCGATCTCCTGACCTCATGATCCGCCCGCCTCGGCCTCCAAAGTGCTGGGATTACAGGCATGAGCCACTGCATCTGGCCTGCTTTTTTTTTTTTTTTTTTTTAATTTGAGAAGGAGTCTCGCTGCGTTGCCCAGGCTGGAGGTCAGGGGTGCGATCTCGGCTCACTGCAAGCTCCGCCCCCTGGATTCACGCCATTCTTCTGCCTCAGCCTCCCGAGTAGCTGGGACTGCAGGCACCCGCTACCATGCCCAGCTAATTTTTTGTGTTTTCAGTAGAGACGGGGTTTCACCGTGTTAGCCTGGATGGTCTGGATCTCCTGATCTCGTGATCCGCCCGTCTCGGCCTCCCAAAGTGCTCAGATTACAGGCGTGAGCCACCGCGCCCGGCAGATTTTTTTTTTTTTTTTTTCATGGAGATGGGGTCTCAGGCTTGTCTGGAACCCCTGGGCTCAAGTGATCCTCCAACCTCAGCCTCCTGAGCAGCTAGTTCTTTTCTAGTGTAATATATTTTCTCACAGAATGTATTCCATTGTCTGCATGGACCCCAGTTGGTTTATTCACCCATCTACTTAGTGACATCTTGGTTATTTCAAAGCTGACATGGTAGGTATTACTGGTCCCCCTGCAGGGGAACAGCAGGACAGCTGTAGTGTGTGGTGAACACTAGAGGGAGTGAGAACCCCCTTTCTCTATCAGGTGGGCGTTACCTATTTCCCAGCTGCACTAATCTGTGGTTCCTTGTAGAGGCCTGATCTGGTGTTTGCCCTGAGTGAGAGTTGATCTGGAAACCATTTGTGGGAAAATTAAGTTAGATATCCTTCCATTGAAATAAAATGCAGGGGCCGGGCACAGTGGCTCACACCTGTAATCCCAGCACTTTGGGAGGCCGAGTCGGGCTGATCACCTGAGGTCAGGGGTTCGAGAACAGCCTGGCCAACATGACTAATTTTTTTGCATTTTTAGTAGAGACGGGGTTTCACCGTGTTAGCCAGGATTGTCTTAATCTCCTGACCTTGTGATCCACCCGCCTCAGCCTCCCAAGGTGCTGGGATTACAAGCGTGAGCCACGGTGCCCAGCCTTGCAGCAAATAATTACATGAAAAAATAATTAAATTCTGGCAAGTTCTTTGAATCAAAACCAGGGAGAGGTGCTCTGCTGTAATAACCCAGCTCTTGTGGATGTTATTCATGCTAAAACTTGTAGGATTTTCCATTGCTTGAGTTCTGCTATAGTGTTATTGCTTATCAGTGTAGGATCTGTGCTCTGTGGATTGGTTTATTTTTTATTTTATTTTATTTTTTTTTGAGACGGAGTCTCGCTCTGTCGCCCAGGCTGGAGTGCAGTGGCGCGATCTCGGCTCACTGCAAGCTCCGCCTCCCGGGTTCACGCCATTCTCCTGCCTCAGCCTCTCCAAGTAGCTGGGACTACAGGCGCCTGCCACCACACCCGGCTAATTTTTTGTATTTTTAGTAGAGACAGGGTTTCACCGTGGTCTCGATCTCCTGACCTCGTGATCCGCCCGCCTCGGCCTCCCAAAGTGCTGGGATTACAAGCGTGAGCCACCGCGCCCGGCCTGTGGATTGGTTTAAACTTTACTCATGGGACAGCTGGCTTTGAAAAGTTTTCAGAGCCGGGCGCGGTGGCTCACACCTGTAATCCCAGCACTTTGGGAGGCCGAGGTGGGCGGATAATGAGGTCAGGAGATCCAGACCATCCTAGCTAACACGGTGAAACCCCGTCTCTACTAAAAATAGAAAAAATTAGCCGGGCGTGGTGGCGGGCACCTGTGGTCCCAGCTACTCGGGAGGCTGAGGCAGGAGCACGGCGTGAACCTGGGAGGCGGAGCTTGCAGTGAGCCGAGATCGCGCCACTGTACTCCAGCCTGGGCGACATAGCAAGACTCCATCTCAAAAAAAAAAAGTTTTTGTCATCCCCTGCAGGGGCTGCACTGGTCTTTGTTGAGGCACATCTAATGTTGACAGCTCTGTTTCCTCCCAGCTGGGGCTCCAATCTGTGACCTTGCTTAGGTAGTGATGCTCTGAAAAGTCTCCCTATTTCTTCTGAGCACAGTTAGATATTGGGTGTAGGCTTCTGAAATAATATGATAGGCCTCACTCTGTAGGGGTTTTACAAAAGCCACTATAGGCTGGACATGGTGGCTCACACCTGTAATCCCAGCACATTGGGAGGCTGAGATGGGAGGACTGCTTGAGACCAGGAGTTTAAGACCAGCCTGGTCAACATAGTGAGACCTCCATCTCTTTAAAATTGCTGTTTAATTATATAAAAGCCACTATAGAATGCTTTTATAGAAAGCTTATATAAAATGCTTTCTATAAATGCTTATATAGAATGTATTCTATAAGTGCTTATATAGAATGTATTCTATAAATGCTTATATAGAATGCTTATATAGAAAGCATTTGAATGCTTTCAAAATATTAAGAGGATGACCACAATGAAGTAACCTGTCACAGTGGGGCACAGTGCCTCATGCCTGTAATCCCAGCACTTTGGGAGGCTGATGTGGATGGATCCTTGAGGATATGAGTTTGAGACTGACCTGCGCAATATAGGGAGACCCCATCTCTACTAAAAATATTAAAAATTTAGTAAAAACCCCGTCTCTACTAAAAATACAAAAATTAGCCAGATGTGCCAGCATGTGCCTGTAGCCCCAGATACTGGGGAGGCTGAGGTGGGAGAATCGCTTGAACCTGGGAGGCAGAGGTTGCAATGAGCTGAGATCATGCCACTGAACTCCAGCCTGGGCAACAGAGCAAGACTCCCTCTCAATAAATAAATAAATAAACAAATAAATAAATAATAAAATAAAATATAGCCGGGGCACAGTGGCTCACACCTGTAATCCCAGCACTTTGGGAGGCCGAGGTGGGCAGATCATGAGGTCAGGCATTTGAGACCAGACTGGCCAACTTGGTGAAACCCCATCTCTACTAAAGATACAAAAAGTTAGGCATGGTGGTGGGTGTCTGTAATCCCAGTTACTCGGGAGGCTGAGGCAGGAGAATCGCTTGAACCTGGGAGGCAGAGGTTGTCATGAACCAAGATCGCGCCACTGCACTCCAGCCTTTTTCAGACTCCCTCTAAAAAAAAAAAAAAAAATTACCTGAGTGAGGTAGTGTGCTCCTGTAGTCCCAGCTACTTGGGAAGCTGAGGTGGAGGATCACCTGAGCCCTGGAGGTTGACTCCATAGTGAGCCATGATCATCTCACTGCACCCCAGCCTAGGTGAAGAGAGTGAGACTCTGTCTCAAAAAGAAAATAAAAATAAAAAAAGAGGGAGAGGCTAGGTGTGGTGGTTCATGCCTGTAATCCCAGCACTTTGGGAGGCCGAGGCAGGCAGATCATGAGGTCTGGAGATTAAGACCATCCTGGCTAACATGGTGAAACCCCGTCTCTACTAAAAATACAAAAAATTAGTTGGGCGTGGTAGCACGTGCCTGTAGTCCCAGGCACGTGCCTCCTCGGGAGGCTGAGGCAGGAGAATCACTTGAACCTGGGAAGTGGAGGTTGCAGTGAGCTGAGATCGCACCCTTGCACTCCAGCCTGGGTGACAGAGCGAGGCCCTATCTCAAAAAAAAAAAAAAAAAAAAGGAGAGATAACATGTCACACCCATGAGAACAGCTAGTAAAACAAAACAAGGCTGGGGGCCAGATGCAGTGGCTCACTCCTGTGATCCCAGCACTTTGGGAGGCTGAGGCTGGCGGATCACGAGGTCAGGAGATCAAGCCCATCCTGGCTAACATGGTGAAACCCCATCTCTACTAAAAATACAAAAAAAAAAAAAAACTAGCTAGGCGTGGTGGCGGGCGCCTGTAGTCCCAGCTACTCGGGAGGCTGAAGCAGGAGAATGGCATGAACCCGGGAGGCAGAGCTTGCAATGAGCCGAGATTAAGCCACTGCACTCCAGCCTGGGCGACAGAGGCGACAGAGGGAGACTCCGTCTCAAAAAAAAAAAAAAAAAAAAAAAACGAGGCTGGGTGCTGTGGCTCATGCCTGTAATCCCAGCACTATCGGAGGCCAAGGCAGGAGGATCACTTGAGCCCAGGATTTTGACACCATCCTGGGCGAGAGAGCAAGACCCCATCTCAAATTAGAGATGGGGTCTCGCTCTGTCGCCCATGCTGGAGTGCAGTGGTACGATCTCAGCTCACTGTAATCTCTCCCTCCTGGATTCAGGCGATTCTTGTGCCTCAGCCTCGCAAGTAGCTGGAATTACAGATGTGTGCCACCATACCTGGCTAGTGTTTTGGGGTTTTTTTTTTTTTGCTTTTTTTTTGTTTTTTTTTTGAGACAGTCTCATTCTGTCGCCCAGGCTGGAGTGCAGTGGTGCCATCTCAGCTTACTGCAACCTCTGTCCCCTGGATTCAAGCAATTCTTGTGTCTCAGCCTCCAAAGTAGCTGGGATTACAGACATGTGCCACCATGGCCAGCTAGTGTTTTTTTTGTTTTGTTTTGTTTTGTTTCATTTTGAGACAGAGTCTCATTCTGTCACCCAGGCTGGAGTGCAATGGCATGGTATCAGCTCACTGCAACCTCCACCTCCCGGGTTCAAGCAATTCTCCTGCCTCAGCCTCCCGATTAGCTGGGATTACAGGCACACACCACCACACCTGGCTAATTATTGTATTTTTAGACAGATGGGGTTTCACCATGTAGACCAGGCTGGTCTCGAACTCCTGACCTCAGGTGATCCACCCACCTTGTCCTCCCAAAGTGCTGGGATTATGGGCATGAGCCACTGTGCCAGACCAAAAAAAATTTTTTTTAATTAGCTAGGTGTGGTGGTGCATGCCTGTGGTCCCAGCTATTCAGGAGGCTGAGGAGGGAGAACCACTTGAGCCCAGGAAGTTGAGGCTGTGGTGAGCTTTTTTTTCATTTTTGGAGACCGTCCAAAAAAGAAAAAAAAAAAGCTCCTTCAATGCACATGTTTGCTATCAGCTAATGGCCATTTGCCTCTGTCTTTTTCAATTTGCGCCCTGCTGCTTTCCACAAAGGTTGCACCATTTTACCTTCCTACCAATCATGCTGCACGGCACTCCGAGTTCTCTCTGTCTTCACCCATGCTCGTTATTTTCTGTTGTGTTTATTTTGGGTGTGAAGTGGTATCTCATTGTGGTCTTGATTTGCATTTCCCTAATGATAAGCGATGTTGAGAAAATATTTCTTATTTAAAAATGCTTTTTTTTTTTGTTTGAGACAGAGTCTCGCTCTGTCGCCCAGGCTGGAGTGCAGTGGTGTGATCTCGGTTCACTGCAAGCTCGGTCTCCTGGGTTCAAGTGATTCTCCTGCCTCAGCCTCCCAAGTAGCTGGGATTACAGGTGCCCGCCACCACGCCCGGCTAATTTTTGCAGTTTTAGTAGAGACGGGGTTTCACTGCATTGGCCAGGCTGGTCTCAAACTCCTGACCTCAGGCGATCCACTGGCCTCAGCCTCCCAAAGTGCTGGGAATACAGGTGTGAGCCACTGTGCTCGCCCAAAAATATGTTAAGGTGAAGGCTGAGAGCAGTGGCTCAAGCCTCTAATCCCAGCACTTTGGGAGGCCAAGGCGGGCGGGTCACCTGAGGTCAGGAGTTTGACACCAGCCTGGCCAACATGGTGAAACTCCGTCTCTACTAAAAATACAAACTTAGCCGGGCATGCTGTGCTCTCCTCTAGTGCCAGCTACCCGGGAGGCTGAGGCAGGAGAATCGCTGGAACCCAGGAGGCAGAGGTGGCAGTGAGCCAAGATTGTGCCACTGCACTCCAGCCTGGGTGACAGAGCGAGACTCCGTCTCAAAGAAAAAGAAAAAAGAAAAATGGACCAGGCGCCGTGGCTCATGCATGTAATTCCAGCATTTTGGGAGGCCGAGGTGGGCAGATGACTTGAGGTCAGGAGTTCGAGACCAGCCTGGCCAACAAGGTGAAACCCCCCCCCTCTACTAAAAATAGAAAAAATTTGCCAGGCATGGTGGCAGGCACCTGTAATCACAGCTACTCAGGAGGCTGAGGCAGGAGAATCACTTGAACCCAGGAGACGGAGGTTGCAGTGAGCCAAGATTGTGCCACTGCAGTCCAACCTAGGTGACACAGCAAATCTCTGTCTCAAAAAAAAAAAAAAAACAACTCCGGGCGTGGTGGCTCACGCCTGTAATCCCAGCACTTTCGGAGGCCAAGGCAGGCGAATCACGAGGTCAGGAGATCGAGACCATCTTGGCTAACACGGTGAAACCCCGTCTCTACTAAAAATACAAAAAATTAGACAGGCATGGTGGCAGGTGCCTGTAGTCCCAGCTACTTGGGAGGCTGAGGCAGGAGAATGGTGTGAACCCGGGAGGCGGAGCTTGCAGTGAGCCAAGATCCGCCATTGCACTCCAGCCTGGGCTACAGAGCGAGACTCCGTCTCAAAAAAAAAAACAAAACACACACACACACACAGAAAAATAAATTAAATGTTTTGTTTTGTCCACTGGTTCTCAACCAGGGGAAATTTTGACCTCCCTGGAAGTATTTCACAATATCTGGAGACATTTCTAGTTGTCAGAACTGGAGGAGGGGTGTTACTGGGATCTAATGAGCTGCTAAACATTCTACCATGTACAGGAAATCCCCCTCAACCAAGAAGTAACTAAGCCCAAATGCCTATAATGCCAACATTAAAATTCCTGGAATAGCTCTTTTAGTTCTCAGCAGGAGGGTAGACTACACAACCTGGTTTGCTATCAGATCAAACAAACAAAAATCTTCATCATTAGGAATTAAAATATTTGGCCAGACATGGTGGCTCAGGCCTGTAATCTCAGCACTTTGAGAGTCTGAGGCAGGAGGATCACTTAAGCTGAGGAATTTGAGACCAGCCTGGACAGCAGAATGAGACCCCTCTCTACAAGAAAATTAAGAAAAAAGGCTGGGCACAGTGCCTCACGCCTCTAATCCCAGCACTTTGAGAGGCTGAGGCAGGCGGATCACCTGAGGTCAGGAGTTTGATACCAACCTGGCCAACATGGCAAAACCCCGTCTCTACTGAAAATACAAAAATTAGCCGGGTATGGTGGGGAGCACTGAATAATTCCACCTACTTGGGAGACCAAGGCAGGAGAACCACTTGAACCTGAGACAGAGAGGTTGCAGTGAGCCACTGCACTCCAGCCTGGGTGACAGAATGAGACTCCATCCCAAAAAAGAAAAAAAGAAAATTAAGAAAAAAAAAATGTCATTAACATTCCAGTACTGGCCGGGCCTGATGGTTCATGTCTGTAATCCCACCACTTTGGAAGGCCGAGGTATAGATATAAGGATCACCTGAGGTCAGGAGTTCGAGACCAGCCTGCCCAACATGGTGACACCTTGTCTCTTAGTACTAAAAATACAAAAATTAGCCAGGCGTGGTGGCGGGCACCTGTAATCCCAGCTACCCTGGAGGCTGAGGCAGGAGAATCGCTGGAGCCTGGGAGGCAGAGGTTGCCGTGAGATGAGATCACACCATTGTACTCCACTGTGGGTGAAAGAGTCAGACCCTACATCAAAAAAAAAAAAAAAAAAAAAAAAAAAAAAGGCTGGGTGCGATGGCTCATGCCTGCAATCCCAGCACTTTCGGAGGCCGAGGTGGGTGGATCACGAGGTCAGGAGATCGAGACCATCCTGGCTAACACGGCGAAACCCCGTCTCCACTAAAAAATACAAAAAAATTAGCCAGGCGTGGTGGCGGGCTCCTGTAGTCCCAGCTACTCGGGAGGCTGAGGCAGGAGAATGGTGTGAACCCAGGAGGTGGAGCTTGCAGTGAGCCGAGATCACGCCACTGCACTCCAGCCCGGGCAATAGAGCGAGACTCCATCTCAAAAAAAAGAAAGGAAGACCAGCTTTGGCGCCCCAGAAGAGCAGCTTTTCTTCCAAGTGAGGCCTCTCGGCAGTAATTCCCATGCCTGCTGGCTGACTCACTGCCGCCTGGTGCCTTCCTAATTCCATTCTGTCACATGGAACACGAAACTAATCTCAGAAGGTCCCACGATGTGAGTACATGACAAGCACCTCCGCGTCCCCTCACTTTGGAAATAGCCCAGAAATACAAAAGCCATATATATATATATTTTTGTGTGTGTGTGTGTGTGTTTGAGACACAATCTCACTCTGTTGCCTAGGCTGGAGTGCCATGGTGCGATCTCGGCTCACTGCAACCTCCGCCTCCTGGGTTCAAGTGATTCTTGTGTTTCAGCCTCCCGAGTAGCTGGGACTACAGGCACGCTGCCACCATGCCCAGCTAATTTCTGTAGTTTTAGCAGAGACGGAATTTCACCATGTTGGCCAGGCTGGTCTCGAACTCCTAACCTCGGGTGATCTGCCCACCTCGGCCTCCCAAAGTTCTGGGATTACAGGCTTGAGCCCCCACACCTGGCCCAGAAGCCATGCTCTTAATCAGATGAAATCAGTCTCTTAAATTTCCCAGGGCGACCCGATCAGCAGTCAATTCTCAGTTAACTGGGGCTGATTCTTTTCATTTGAAGATTTCTTACATCTCTCAGCCGGCACCTGAAACTGATCACAAGGACCTAGGCAGGGTTCAGCGGTGGATAGCTGGGTGGCCTGGAGTATTGTTGTTTATGACTTTTTAAAAAATTGTCGGCCGGGCGCGGTGGCTCACGCTTGTAATCCCAGCACTTTGGGAGGCCGAGGCGGGCGGATCACGAGGTCAGGAGATCGAGACCATCCTGGCTAACACAGTGAAACCCCATCTCTACTAAAAATACAAAAAATTAGCCGGGCGTGGTGGCGGGCGCCTGTAGTCCCAGCTACTCGGAGAGGCTGAGGCAGGAGAATGGCGTGAACCCGGGAGGCGGAGCTTGCAGTGAGCCGAGATCGCGCCACTCCACTCCAGCCTGGGTGACAGAGCGAGACTCCGTCTCAAAAAAAAAAAAAATTGTGCAGGCCTGGTGTGGTGGCTCACACCTGTAATCCCACCACTTTGGAAGGGCAAGGCAGGTGGATCACCTGAGGTCAGGAGTTTGAGACCAGCCTGACCAACATGGTGAAACCCCATCTCTACTAATAATACAAAAATTATCTCGGTGTGGTGGCATATGTCTGTAATCCCAGCTACTCAGGAGGCTGAGGCAGGAGAATCGCTTGAACCTGGGAGGTGGAGGGTGCAGTGAGCCAAGATCTCGACACTGCACTCCAGCCTGGGCGACAGAGCGAGACTCCATCTCAAAAAAAAAAAAAAAAAAAAAAAAAGACAGCCGGGCGCAGTGGTTCAGGCCTGTAATCCCAGCACTTTGGGAGGCTGAGGCGGGAGGATCACGAGGTCAGGAGATCAAGACCATCCTGGCTAATATGGTGAAACCCCGTCTCTACTAAAAAAAAAAAATACAAAAAGATTACCCGGGTGCAGTGGTGGGCGCCTGTAGTCCCAGGTACTCAGGAGGCTGAGGCAGGAGAATGGCGTGAACCCGGAAGGCAGAGCTTACAGTGAGCCAAGATCACGCCACTGCACTCCATCCTGGGCGACAGAGCGAGACTCCGTCTCAGGAAAAAAAAAAAAAAAAAAAAAAAGGCTGGGTACAGTGGCTCATGTCTGTAATCCTAGCACTTTGGGAGGCCAAGACAGGAGGACCACTTGAGCCCAGGAGTTTGAGAGCAGCCTGGGCAACATAGCAAGACCCTATCTCTCTCTTTTTTTTTTTGAGATGGAGTCTCGCTCTATCGCCCAGACTGGAGTGCAGTGGTGCAATCTCGGCTTCTCGGCTCACTGCAAGCTCCGCCTCCCGGGTTCACGCCATTCTCCTGCCTCAGCCTCTCCGAGTAGCTGGGACTACAGGCGCCTGCCACCACGTCTGGCTAATTTTTTGTATTTTTAGTAGAGACGGGGTTTCACCGTGGTCTCGATCTCCTGACCTCGTGATCCGCCCACCTCGGCCTCCCAAAGTGCTGGGATTACAAGCGTGAGCCACCGCGCCCAGCCTTTTTTTTTTTTTGAAACGGAGTCTGGCTCTGTCGCCCAGGCTGGAGTGCAGTGGTGCGATGTCGGCTCACTGCAAGCTCTGCCTCCCGGGTTCACGCCATTCTCCTGCCTCAGCCTCCCGAATAGCTGGGACTACAGGCGCCCGCCACCACGCCCGGCTAATTTTTTGTATTTTTAGTAGAGACAGGGTTTCACTGTGTTAGCCAGGATGGTCTCCATATTCTGATCCCGTGATCCGCCCGCCTTGGCTTCCCAAAGTGCTGGGATTACAGGCGTGAGCCACCGTGCCCGGGTGCAAGACCCTATCTCTAAAAAAAAAAAAAAAAAGTTCAAAAATTAGCTGGGTATGCTGGCACCAACCTGTAGTGGGACGCTGAAGTAGGAGGATCACCTGACCCCTGGGAGGTTGAGGCTTCAGTGAGCCATGATCACACCACGACATTCCAGCTTGGGCAACAGAGTGAGAACCTGTGCCAAAAAAAAAAAAGAGAAAAAAATTGTGGTAAAATACACATTACATAAAATTTCCCTTTTCTTTGAGACAGGGTCACACTCCATTGTCCAGGCTGGAGTGCAGTGGCACGACCTTGGCTTGCTGCAACCTCTGCCACCCATGTTCAAGCGATTCTGGTGCCTCAGCTTCCCGAGTAGCTGGGGCTACAGGCATGTACCACCACACCTGGCTAATTTATTATTATTATTTTTTTTGGTAGAGATGGGGTATTTTTGGTAGAGACAGGTTCTTTTGGGTATTTTTGGTAGAGATGGGGTTGCACTATGTTGGCCAGCCTGGCCTCAAGTGATCTGCTCACCTCAGCCTACGAAAGTGCTGGGATTACAGGGGTGAGCCATCGTGGCCAGATCAATTTTTTATTTTTAGTTGAAAAAAGGTCTTCCTCTGTTGCCCAGGCTGGTCTTGAACTCCTGGGCTCAAGTGATCCCCCCACCTGGGCCTCCCAAAGTGCTGAGATTACAGATGTGAGCCACCATGCCTGCCCTTATTTTATTTTTAATAGTAGCTCTCCTAATGGTGTGAGGTGGCTGCCACTTCTGAATTTTTTTTTTTTTTTTTGAGACAGAGTCTCGCTCTGTTGCCCAGGCTGGAGTGCAGTGGCACGATCTCAGCTCACTGCAGCTTCTGCCTCCTGGGTTCAAGCAATTCTCATGCCTCAGCCTCCCAAGTAGCTGTAACCACATCTGGCTAATTTTTGAATTTTTAGTAGAGATGGGTTTTCACCATTTTGGCCAGGCTGGTCTCAAACTCCTCACCTCAAGTCATCTGCCCCCGTAGGCTTTCCAAAGTTGTCACTTATGATTTTTTTTTTTTTGAGACAGAGTCTTACTCTGTCACCAGGCTGGAGTGCAGTGCCACGATCTTGGCTCATTGCAAGCTCCATCTCCGCCTCTGCCTCAGCCTCCCAAATAGCTGGAACTACAGGTGCAAGCCACCACACCCACTTAATTTTTGTACTTTTAGTAGAGACGGAGTTTCACCATGTTGGCCAGAATGGTCTCGATCTCTTGACCTTGTGATCCACCTGCCTCGGCCTCCCAAAGTGCTGGGATTACAGGCATGAGCCACCATACCCAGCCTTTTTTTTTTTAATTGAGATGGAGTTTCGCTCTTGTTGCCGAGGCTGGAGTGCAATGGCGCAATCTAGGCTCACTGCAACCTCTGCCTCCCGGGTTCAAGTGATTCTCCTGCCTCAGCCTCCTGAGTAGCTGGGATTACAGGCATCTGCCACCATGCCCAGCTAATTAATTTATTTTTAGTAGAGACGGGGTTTCTCCGTGTTGGTCAGGCTGGTCTTGAACTCCTGACCTCACGTGATCCACCCGCCTCAGCCTCCCAAAGTGCTGGGATTACACACTTGAGCCACGTGCACCTGGCCGATTTTTTTTTTTTTTTTTTGAGATGGAGTCCCATTTTGTTGCCTAGGCTGGAGTGCAATGGCGCGACCTCAGCTCACTGCAACCTCTACTTCCCAGGTTCAAGCGATCCTCCTTCGTCAGCCTCCAGAATAGCTGGACTGCAGGCGCGTGCCACCACATCCGGCTAATTTTTGTATTTTTTTTTTTTACTAGAGGCAGGGTTTCACCATATTGGCCAGGCTGGTCTCACACTCCTGATCTTGTGATCTGCCTGCCTTGGCCTCCCAAAGTGCTGGGACTAGAGGCATGAGCCACTGCACCTGGCCTATACTTACAATTTTTAAGAGGCTGTTGCTGTCTTCTGTTTTCAGAGAAGTGCATTTCAAGTTTACAAAATTGCCTAGCATGGTGGCTCATACCTTTAATCCCAGCACTTTGAGGGCTGAGGTGGGAGGATTGCTTGAGCTCAGGAGATCAAGACGAGCCTGGGCAACATGGTGAAACCCCATCTCCACAAAAAATAAAAAAAATTAACCAGGTGTGGAGGTGCGCACCAGTTGCCCCAGCTACTCAGGAGGCTGAGGCGAGAGGATGGCTTGAGCTCTGGAGGTTGATGCTGCAGTGAACCATGATTGTGTTACTGCACTCCAGCCTGGGTGTGACGAAGTGAGACCTTGCCTCAAAAAGTAACTAACTAACTAAATAAATGTTTACAAAGTCATTAGAAGAATTGGTATGCAGCCCAGGGAAAAGTAATAGCTGGATAAGCCCAGAACAGCGAAATGCTTTTTCTGAGAGAAGCAGACCTGCTGAGGCCCAAACTCACTCTTCTCAGAGAGCACATCTGCAGGTGATGTTTGGGCAACCCCAGCTTGGCTTGCCTTGGGACACTTCCAGTAGCTCCAGTTCAGGGTTGGAAAACCTGTTCTGCCACTGTCTTGTGGATGCCACTCCCAGGTTTATATATTTATTTATTTTTTATTTTTTATTTATTTATTTATTTTTTTTTTATTATACTTTAGGGTTTTAGGGTACATGTGCACAATGTGCAGGTTTGTTACATATGTATCCATGTGCCATGTTGATTTCCTGCACCCATTAACTTGTCATTTAGCATTAGGTGTATCTCCTAATGCTGTCCCTCCCCCCTCCCCCCACCCCACAACAGTCCCCGGAGTGTGATGTTCCCCTTCCTGTGTCCATGAGTTCTCATTGTTCAATTCCCACCTATGAGTGAGAACATGCGGTGTTTGGTTTTTTGTCCTTGCGATAGTTTACTGAGAATGATGTTTTCCAGTTTCATCCATGTCCCTACTAAGGACACGAACTCATCATTTTTTATGGCTGCATAGTATTCCATGGTGTATATGTGCCACATTTTCTTAATCCAGTCTATCGTTGTTGGACATTTGGGTTGGTTCCAACTCTTTGCTATTGTGAATAGTGCCGCAATAAACATACGTGTGCATGTGTCTTTATAGCAGCATGATTTATAGTCCTTTGGGTATATACCCAGTAATGGGATGGCTGGGTCAAATGGTATTTCTAGTTCGAGATCCCTGAGGAATCGCCACACTGACTTCCACAATGGTTGAACTAGTTTACAGTCCCACCAACAGTGTAAAAGTGTTCCTATTTCTCCACATCCTCTCCAGCACCTGTTGTTTCCTGATTTTTTAATGATGGGCCATTCTAACTGGTGTGAGATGGTATCTCACTGTGGTTTTTGATTTGCATTTCTCTGATGGCCAGTGATGATGAGCATTTCTTCATGTGTTTTCTGGCTGCATAAATGTCTTCTTTTGAGAAGTGTCTGTTCATGTCCTCTGCCCACTTTTTGATGGGGTTGTTTGTTTTTTTCTTGTAAATTTGTTTGAGTTCATTGTAGATTTTGGATATTAGCCCTTTGTCAGATGAGTAGGTTGCAAAAATTTTCTCCCATTCTGTATGGTTGCCTGTTCATTCTGATGATAGTTTCTTTTTTTTTTTTTTTTTTTTTTTTTTTTTTTTTTTTTTTTTTTTGAGACGGAGTCTTGCTCTGTCCCCCAGGCTGGAGTGCAGTGGCGCGATCTCGGCTCACTGCAAGCTCCGCCTCCCGGGGTTCACGCCATTCTCCTGCCTCAGCCTCCCGAGTAGCTGGGACTACAGGCGCCCGCCAACACGCCCGGCTAATTTTTTGTATTTTTAGTAGAGACGGGGTTTCACCCTGTTAGCCAGGATGGTCTCGATCTCCTGACCTCGTGATCCGCCCACCTCGGCCTCCCAAAGTGCTGGATTACAGGCTTGAGCCACCGCGCCCGGCCCTGATGATAGTTTCTTTTGCTGTGCAGAAGCTCTTTAGTTTAATGAGATCCCATTTGTCGATTTTGGCTTTTGTTGCCATTGCTTTTGGTGTTTTAGACATGAAGTCCTTGCCCACGCCTATGTCCTGAATGGTATTGCCTAGGGTTTCTTGTAGGATTTTAATGGTTTTAGGTCTAACATATAAGTATTTATTTATTTTTTGATGGACTTTCGCTCAGTCACCCAGGCAGGAGTGCAGTGGCATAATCTCAGTCACTGCAACCTCCACCTCCCAGGTTGGAGAGATTCTCCTGTCTCAGCCTCCTGAGTAAAACTGGGACCACAGGTACCCGCCGCCAAGCCTTGCTAATTTTTGTGTTTTTAGTAGAGACAGGATTTTCCCATGTTGGCCAGGCTGGTTTCAAACTCCTGGCCTCAAGTGATCTGCCTGCCTCAGCCTCCCAAAGTGCTAGGATGACAGGAATGAGCCACCACACCCAGCGCAATCTTAGGTGGATTTTCTCCATTTTACTTGTACTCGTGTGTGTGTGTGTGTGTGTGTGTGTGTGTGTGTAGTAAATTGTATACAATTTGCTTCCTACGTAGGTTTGCATATTCACGCCCACATTCAAAATACTGATCAGGGCTGAGGCAAGTGGGTCACTTGAGGTCAGGAGTTTGAGATCCACTGGGCCAACATGGTGAAACCCCATCCCTACTAGAAACACAAAAATTAGCTGGGCGTGGTGGTGGGCGCCTGCAATCTCAGCTATTTGGAAGGCTGAGGCAGGAGAATTGCTTGAACCCAGAAGGTGGAGGTTGCAGTGAGCCAAGACTGCACCACTATACTCCAGCCTGGGAGACACAGCGAGACTCCATCTCAAAACAAATCAAATCAAAACAAAACAAAAAACATTAATCAGATAGTATGTAACATTTTTGAGATTGGCTTCCCCCCCACCCTCCCGCTCCCACCCAAAGCATAATTCCCTAGAGATTAATTCATCTCGGCCGGGCGCGGTGGTTCACGCCTATAATCCCAGCACTTTGGGAGGCCGAGGCAGGCGGATCATGAGGTCAGGAGATCGAGACCATCCTGGCTAACACGGTGAAACCCCATCTCTACTAAAACTACAAAAAATTAGCCGGGAGTGGTGGCGGGTGCCTGTAGTCCCAGCTACTCGGGAGGCTGAGGCGGGAGAATGGCGTGAACATGGGAGACAGAGCTTGCAGTGAGCCGAGATCCCACCACTGCACTCCAGCCTGGGCAACAGAGCAACAGAGCAAGACTCTGTCTCAAAAAAAAAAAAAAAAAAGAGATTCACTCATCTCATCTGTTGTGCATCTCAACAGTTTATTCCTTTTTATTTATTTTTTTGAGACTGGGTCTTGCTCTGTGGCCCTGGCTGGAGTGCAGTGATGAAATCATGACTCAGGCCGGGCGCGGTGGCTCACGCTTGTAATCCCAGCACTTTGGGAGGCCGAGGCGGGCGGATCACGAGGTCAGGAGATCGAGACCACGGTGAAACCCCGTCTCTACTAAAAAATACAAAAAATTAGCCGGGCGTGGTGGCGGGCGCCTGTAGGAGAGGCTAAGGCAGGAGAATGGCGTGAACCCAGGAGGCGGAGCTTGCAGTGAGCCGAGATTGCGCCACTGCACTCCAGTCTGGCGACAGGCGAGACTCCATTCAATGGCCGGGTGGTGGCTCATGCTGTAACCAGCACTTGGGGGCCGAGGCGGGGATCACGAGGTCAGGAGATCGAGACCACGTGAAACCCCGTCTCTACTAAAAATACAAAAAAAAAAATTAGCCGGCGTGGGGGGCGCCTGTAGTCCAGTACTCGGAGAGGCTGAGGCAGGAGAATGGCATGAACCCGGGAGGCGGAGCTTGCAGTGAGCCGAGATTGCGCCACTGCACTCCAGCCTGGGTGACAGAGCGAGACTCCGTCTCAAAAAAAAAAAAAAAAAAAAAAAAAAAGAAATCATGACTCACACTTCCTTGATCTCCCGGCCTCAAGTGATTCTCTCTCCTCAGCCTCCTGAGTAGCTGGAACTATAGGCATGTGCTGCCACGCCTCGCTCATTTTTAAAAGTTTTCTAGAGATACTGTCTCCCTATGTTGGCCAGGCTGGTCTCAAACTCCTGGGCTCAGGCGATCCTCCTACCTTGGCCTCCCAAAATGCTGGGATTACAGGCATGAGCCACTGCTCCCAGTTTGATGATTATTCTTGGTGGAGACCCAAAGTGCCATAATTCAGAGCCAGAATCTTTTTTTTTTTTTTTTTTTTGAGACGGAGTCTGGCTTTATTGCCCAGGTTGGAGTACAGTGGCGCAACCTCGGCTCAGTGCAAGCTCCACCTCCTGGGTTCACGCCATTCTCCTGCCTCAGCCTCCCCAGTAGCTGGGACTACAGGCGCCCGCCACTATGCCCGGCTAACTTTTTGTATTTTTAGTAGAGTCAGGGTTTCACCATTTAAGCCAGGATGGTCTCGATCTCCTGACCTCGTGATCTGCCCGCCTCGGCCTCCCAAAGTGCTGGGATTACAGGCGTGAGCCACTGCGCCCGGCCCAGAGCCAGAATCTTAGAAGAGCTTAATGAATTCAACTTAAGATAAAACAGTATAGCTAAAATAAAACACCTACAAAATTTCTGACAAGTATGGGCAGTCAGGTTTCCCTATGTAGTTGGTAGAAGTGGTATGCTTAGTATAAACATAATGTGAAATGCTGGGTATTTCCTGAATTGTGTTAAAACCACAGCCACTGGCTAAAATAAAGCTATTGCTCTGAGTTTCTGTCTTGGAAGAATTGTTTTCTGCACTGTACATCTCACTGCTAGGTTTAGGGAAATCACCTCTTTTTTTTTTTTTTTGAGACAGAGTCTCTCTCTGTCGCCAGGCTGTAGTGCAGTGGCATGATCTTGGCTCACTGCAAGCTTCGCCTCCTGGGTTCAAGTGATTCTCCTGCCTCAGCCTCCCAGGTAGCTGGGACTACAGGTGCCCGCCACCATGCCCAGCTAATTGGAAAATCACCTTCTTTTGAGGCCCAGATTTGAGGGCAATAGGTCATTTTCCCTCCCTCCCTCTCTCCCTCCCCTTCTGTCTCTCTCTCTTTCTTTCTGTCTTCTTCTTTTTTTTTTTTTTTTTTTTGTTGAGACAGAGTCTCCCTCTGTCACCAGGCTGGAGTGCAGTAGGGCGATCTTGGCTCACTGCAACCTCACCTCCGCCTCCTGGGTTCAAGTGATTCTCCTGCCTCAGCCTCCCGAGTAGATGGGATTACAGATGCCCACCACCACGCCCAGCTAATTTTTCCATTTTTAGTAGAGACGGGGTTTCACCATGGTGACCAGGATGGTCTCGATCTCTTGACCTCATGATGTGCCTGCCTCAGCCTCCCAAAGTGCTGGGATTACAGGCCTGAGCCCGGCCAATTTCTTTTTTTTTTTTGGAGATACAGTCTTGCTCTGTCACCCTAGCTAGAGCGCAATGGTGCGATCTTGGCTCACTGCAACCTCTGCCTCTGGGGTTTAAGCGATTCTCCTGCTTCAGCCTTCTGAGAAGCTGGGATTACAGGCGCACGCCACCACGCCAGCTAATTTTTGTATTTTTTGTAGAGACAGGGTTTCACCATGTTAGTCAGGCTGGCCTTGAACTCCTGACCCTGTGATCTGCCCGCCTTGGCCTGCCAAAGTGCTGAGATTACAGGTGTGAGCCACCGTGCCTGACCTCTTTCTTTTTTTTCTTTTTGACACAGGGTCTCTCCTCTGTCACCAGGCTAGAGAGCCTTCTGGGCTCAGGTGATTCTCCTGCCTCAGCCTCCCAAGTAGCTGTGTTTACAGGTGCTCACCACCATGCCAGGCTAATTTTTGTATTTTTAGTAGAGATGGGGTCTCGCTATGTTGTCCAGACTGGTCTTGAACTCCTGGGCTCAAGCAATCTGCCCGTCTCAGCCTCCCAAAATACAGGATTACAGGTGTAAGCCACTGTGCCCAGTCACAAGAGGTCATTTTTGATGAATAAATGCACATTTCATTAATTAATGAGTGATTTCATATTCCAAGGAAGATCTGGAGATATTACTGAAAAAGTGTTTAACTTGCAGTGGCAACTGAAGTCAATGTATTTTACATTTTCATGTTCTGGACTTGGGTGAGTTGTTATTTCAAGCCCTCATCTTCGAGTAAAAGAGAAGAATCCACCTGTAATCCCAGCTACTCAGGAGGCTGAGGCAGGAGAATCGCTTGAACCTGGGAGGTGGAGGTTGCAGTGAGCCAAGATTGCACCACTGCACTCCAGCCTGGGTGACAGCACAAGACTCCGTCTCAAAAAAAAAAAAAAAAAGAAGGCCAGGCACAGTGGCTCATGCCTGTAATCCCAGCACTTTGGGAGGCTGAGGCAGGCAGAGCACGACGTCAGGAGATCGAGATCATCCTGGCTAACGCGGTGAAACACCGTCTCTACTAAAAATACAAAAAATTAGCCGGGCGTGGTGGCAGGCGCCTGTAGTCTCAGCTACTTGGGAGGCTGAGGCAGGAGAATGGCATGAACCTGGGAGGCAGAGCTTGCAGTTAGCCGAGATCGCGCCACTGCACTCCAGCCTGGGCAACAGAGGGAGACTCTGTCACACACACACAAAAAATCCATTCTCCTCTGGGATGATTCCCCTCCCCCACTTCCTGTTCCCTCCTCTCCTCTCCCCTCATCTCCCCTCCCCTCCCCTGCCCTGCCCTCTCCTCCCCTTTCTTTTTTTTTTTTTTTTTTGAGATGGAGACTCGCTCTGTCGCCCAGGCTGGAGTGCAGTGGCGTGATTTTGGCTCACTGCAACCTTCGCTTCCCGGGTTCAAGTGATTCTCCTACCTCAGCCTCCCGAGTAGCTGGGACTACAGGTGCCTGACACCACACCTGGCAATTTTTGTATTTTAATAGAGACGGACGGGGGTTTCTTTCTTTTTTTTTTTTTTTAAGAGACGGAGTCTCATTCTGTCGCCCAGGCTGGAGTGCAGTGGTGGGATCTCGGCTCACTGCAAGCTGTGCCTCCCGGGTTCACGCCATTCTCCTGCCTCAGCCTCCCCAGTAGCTGGGACTACAGGTGCCTGCCACCACGCCCTGCTGACTTTTTTGTATTTTTAGTAGAGACGGGGTTTCACTGTGTTAGCCAGGATGGTCTCAATCTCCTGACCTCGTGATCTGCCCGCCTCGGCCTCCCAAAGTGCTGGGATTACAGGTGTGAGCCACCGTGCCCAGCTGAGATGGGGTTTCACCATATTGACCAGGTCTCGAACTCCATATTGACCTTGTGATCCCAAAGTGCTGGGATTACAGGCGTGAGCCACCATGTCTGGCTGAGACAGGGTTTCACCATATTGACCTGGTCTCAAACTCCTGACCTTGTGATTTGCCCGCCTTGGCCTCCTAAAAGTGCTGGAATTACAGGCGTGAGCCACTGCGACCAGCCTGTAGATGGTTTTTTTTAAAGTCTGGAAGCCAAGGGTGTCAATGCAGATATGGGGCCAGGGTCCCAGGGGCAGTTCATTATTAAGAGGACAGTGTGAGGAGGAGGAAGCCACAAGAGTCTGGGAAAGGCCAGCTGATGATGTGGGAGGAAACCCAGGAGAGTGGTGCCCTGGAAGCCTGGAAGTGAGGAGATTGTTCCACAGAGGGAAGTCAAGGAAGGTGAAGATGAGCACCGGTCCTTGGATTTAGCTGCAGGGAGGTCCCTGTGACTTTGACAAGAGTCATTTCAGTGGAGTAGGAACGGCTTGAAAGGAGAAAGTTTAATGAAAATGAGAAAAGACTTAAATAAATGGAGAGATATACTATGTTCATGGATTAGAAGACTACATCTTGTTAAGATGGTGATTCTTCTCAAATTGATCTACTGATTAACTGCAATCCCAGTCAAAATCCCATTATATTTTTTGGTAGAAATTGACAAGGCAATGCTAAAATTTATGCAGAAATCCAAAGGACCTAGAGTAACCAAAACAATTTGAGAAAAGAACAAAGTTGGAGGACTTCACTGTGTGATTTCAAGACATTACAAATCTACAATAATCAAGGTACTGTAGTGTTGACATAAAGACAGACATAGAGATCAATGAGCAGAATATAGTCCAAAAACAAATCCACACTTGAAGAGTCAATTGATTTTTTGTTTGTTGTTAGTTTCGTTTTGTTTTTTTTTTGAGATGGAGTTTCATTCTTGTTGCAGAGGCTGCAGTGCAATGGCGCTATCTTGGCTCACTGCAACCTCTGCCTCTTGGGTTCAAGTGATTCTCCTGCCTCAGCCTCCTGAGTAGCTGGGATTACAGGTGCCTGCCACCACGCCCAGCTAATTTTTGTATTTTTAGGAGAGATGGGGTTCATCATGTTGGCCAGGCTGGTCTCGAATTCCTGACCTCAGGTGATCTGCCTGCCTCGGCCTCCCAAGTGCTGGGATTACAGGCGTGAGCCACCGCGCCCGGCCCGGCCTGTTTTTCTTTACACTATTGCACATTAGTATGATTAGCATAAAAGACAATTAGGGAACAGTCATACTGTCCACTCCATGGGCAGCAACCCTGCCTCCTCCATGCATTGCTGCAGGGTATTCTTAGCTCAATGCTTAGCATTTGGAGAGAGCATATGAAATACTACTTGGCCGGGCGCTGTGGCTCACACCTGTAATCCCAGCACTTTGGGAGGCCGAGGTGGGAGGATCACTTAAGCCCAGGAGTTTGAAACCAGCCTGGACGACATAGTGTGACTGTCTCCACAAAAAATTTTAAGAAAATTAGCTGAGTGCGGTGTCCCACACTTGTAGTCTGAGCTACTCAGGAGGCTGAGGCAGGAGGATCGCTTGAGCCCAGGAAGTCGAGGCTACAGTGAGTACTGATCGTGCAACCGCAGTCCAGGCTGGATGACCCAGCAAGCCTATGTCTCCAAACAAACACAAAAAAACAAAAAAACAAAACACACAGAAGAGACCAAGAGGCTCAGGGCCTCCATTCTCAGAGGAAGGTTTCTCTCCACCACCAGCCTGTCTGCATTCAAACGTGTTCTTTGCAACGACGACTTCCCTGGCTGCCCTATTTAAAATGTCCATGATCCTCCCAGTCTCCACCTCACACTGTATTATTTATTTTTTTTGAGAAGGAATTTCACTCATGCCGCCCAGGCTGGAGTGCAATCTCGGCTGACTGCAATCTCCACCTCCCGGGTTCAAGCGATTCTCCTGCCTAGCCTCCCGAGTAGCTGTGACTACAGGCGCGTGCCACTACGCCCGGCTAATTTTTTGTATTTTTAGTAAAGACGGGGTTTCACCGTGTTAGCCAGGATAGTCTCATCTCCTGACCTCATGATCCACCAGCCTAGGCCTCCCTAAGTGCTGGGATTACAGGCGTGAACTACCGCGCCCGGCTAATTTTTGTATTTTTAGTAGAGACGGGTTTCACCATGTTGGTCAGGCTGGTCTCTAACTCCTGACCTCAGGTGATCCGCCCGCCTCGGCCTACCAAGGTGCTGGATTACAGGCGTGAGCCACCAAGTCCGGCCTCTCACACTGCACTATTTTGCTTATTAATCTTGCTTCTTGTCCTCCTTCCCCACTAGACCGTGGGCTCCACGGCGGCTGGGACGCAGTAGCAGATCAATAAATATTTGCTAAGCTAATTAATGGCACTTGGGAAGTTTTGCAGAGAAGGCGGCCACGATCAGGCCCCGCCTAGCTTCCCCAAATAGGCCTCACGGCCCCAGGTCAGGGATCAAAGCAGTTCCCAGGCGCGCCCTTGGCCCGCGGGAAACCACTGCCCGGTCTTGGCCCAGGCGGCCCGTCCTACGGCCCAGGGTTCCTATTTCTGAGCCTCAAGGACCTCCTTTCCCACGGACCCCACGGCCACCGGGATCCCATCCCCCAGTTGCCCCACCGTCACCGCGGCCGCCACCACCGCCGCCGCAGTGGCGCCCGCTCTGCGCATGCTCCGGGGCGTCAGGACGCGCAGCGCGCAGAAAGCGAAGCGTGCGCAGGCGCGGGGCTATCGCGGCTGGTGTGGGGCGGTGCATCGAACGCGCGTGCTTCCTCCGGGCCACGCCCACCCCTGTCTGCCCAGGGGCAGGCGCGCACGCGCGCGGGGAGCGGAAGGGCGGGCTGGCGCGTGCACGAGGCCGGGCAGGCGGCGGAAGCTGGAGAGGCCGCCGCGGTGCTGAGGGGGAGGGGCGCCGGCGAGCGCGCGCGCAGCGGGGGCGCGGGCGGCGCGCGTGTGTGTGAAGGGGGGGCGGTGGCCGAGAAGGGCGGGCGCGCGCGCGAGGCTTCCCCTCGCTTGGCGGCGGCGGCGGCTTCTTTGTTTCGTGAAGACAAGCGAGACGCCCATTCTGCCCCCGGCCCCGCGCGGAGGGACGGGGGAGGCGCCGGGAAGGCGACGGCGCCGGCGGCTCCCGGTAAGGAACGCGGGCCGCGGGGGCAGTGCGGCGCGGGGCCCGGGAGGGCGGTTTGAATGGAGCCGGGACGCCGAGGGGGGAGGGGGCTGCCGGCGCGCCCTGTGCGGGGCCGGGGTACGGCGGCGCCCGAGGGTCAAGAAGCCCAGCCGGCAGCCGCGCGCGTGGGGAAGGCCACAGTGTCGCGAGGCCGCGGCAGCGGCGGCCCCCGCGGAGCGGCGGGGTGGGTGGGAGGCCAGGGCCGCGTGGAGGCCGCGCGATCCTCTCCGCGCGCGCTCTCGCCGGGGTCGCCGGACAAAGCTCGCCCCCCTTGCCCGGCACCCCTACAGTCGCCCTCCCAATTACAGCGACTGCAACAATAGGCAGGCGTTGGGGCTTTTCTGGCTGCGTGTTAACGGGTCCGACCCGAATGTTGCGTTTTCGGCGAAGCTGCGATCGGGGCTCAGTAGCCAAACCTCCAGATATGTCCGGCGTCGGCCGGACACGGGCATTAGCGGTCCCCTTGGGCTAGCCGACCTCAAATTGTCTTAAAAACGCGTCATTCCAGATTTTCAAGGAAAGGTAAAGGACTCCCCCAATGCCTTACAGTTAGTGACTTCAAAATGTTTGCCCGAATTGGGGTTGGGGATGGGATCGGCGACAAGTAGGGGAGCACGGAGGAAATCCTTTGCTGTGTAAAAGCATTGCTTTTCTTTTACATCCTTTTTTCCCCTTCCCAATTGGTTTTTCAGATTAAGGCTTTTATTTTCAACGTGGACCTTTTGGGCGAGTGTTTTGTCGCGATCTTGAAGACACCAGTCTTGATTTTTTCTTTTTCTTTTGGTCAGTGACTCCTTGGGGAAAGTAGAAAGGGAGTAAGCGGAAAAGCCGCTTCGCAGAAATTTGAAACAAGTTTTGAGTTTGGATTGATAGGCTGCATTCAAGCTTGATTCCTGGTGCTGTCAGTCACTTAGCACACTGTCACTTTAGGGAAGTGGCTTAACCTCTCTGAACCTCTTAGTTTTCCTCCTTTGTGAAAGCTCCTTTGTGAAAGGGGGTAATCTCCCAAATGGAATTGATGAAAGCCTGTAAAATGGTTCCTGGCAAGCGGGAAGCACTATTGTTATTGTCTGGTCCAATCTCCCTCATTGTTCAGCAAATAACTTCTTGAGGCCCTACTAACTGTTGGATGGTGAGGGGTTGGATCCTGGAGCCTCTGCAGTCTTGGAGGGGAGCGGGTGGTAAATGTGGGAACAAACTCTCTTGGCCTATCATTTAGTGCTCTTAACCTGCACTGTGAGAGGGACACAACGGACAGGCAGGGGATCGGTGGTAGCCAGAGATCACGGGGGCTGCTTGGAAGAGGGGGCCTCAAAATCAGGGAGGATGTGTAGGGTTGTATTTTGTTTTTGAGACAGTCTCGCCTGTCGCCCAGGCTGGAGTTCAGAGTCCCGATCTCCGCTCACTGTAACCTCCGCCTCCTGGATTCAAGCGATTCTCCTGCCTCAGTCTTCTGAGTAGCTGGGACTACAGGCGCCCGCCACCACGCCTGGCTAATTTTTGTATTTTTAGTAGATACGCGGTTTTACCACGTTGGCCAGGCTGGTCTCAAACTCCTGACTTAAGGTGATCCACCCACCTCGGCCTCCCAAAGTGCTAGGCTACATGTGTGAGCCACCGCGCCAGGATTGTATTTTGACTCTCCCTGGCCACCTTGGACTAGCCATTGTTCCCCTCAGCTACACTCATACATCAATTTGGTCCTTTGCGGTGTAGCTGTCACCCCCAGCACCGTGAGAGCTGGGGTTGTGTCTGCCTGGCTGGCCCCACAGTACCCTGGGCCTGACACATAGTAGGTCTTTAGCGAACTTATGTGGATTGAATGAGGGGGTCCTGTGGAATATCGCGTGACCATCTGTGTAAAAGGTTTGGTGCAGGGCCGGGTGCAGTGGCTCACACCTGAAATCCCAGCACTTGGGGAGGCTGAGGCGGGAGAATTGCTTGAGCCCAGGAGTTTGAGACTAACCTGGGGAACATAGTGAGACCTCATCTCTACAAAAAATACAAAAATTAGCTGAGTCTGGTGGCATGCACTGGTGGTCCCAACTACTCAGGAGGCTGAGGTAGGAGGATTGCTTGAGCCAGAGAGGTGGAGGCCGCAGTGAGCCATTCTTGCGCCCCTGCATTCCAGCCTGTGCACCACAGTAAGATTGTCTCAAAAAAAACAAAAAAAAAGAAAAAGCTTGGTGCAGGACTGGGGATGGATTGTAAGGGATACAGGTTAGTTGTTTGAACGGTTTTTGAACTTTCCAAGCCATTGTTTCCTGAACCTCAGTTGTCCTCCTCTCCCCTACAAAGTGTGGGGTGGTGGTTAGCGTGGGGTGGTGGTAAAGAGTACTCATTCTGGAATCAGACCTCCTGAATTCACACCCAGCTCTCTAAATCGTAGCTTAACCTCAAGCGAGGCGCTTAGCAGTAGGGCCCCCCACTTGTGAAACAGGTAGGACGAGATGCCCGAAACTTCACAGGCTTCTTGTGAGGGTTGAATGAGGTCACATGGGAAGCTGCTAACACACTGCTGCACCTGATGCATAGTGAACACTTGATTTTTTTTTTTTTTTTTGAGACAGAGTCTTGCTCTGTCACCCGGGCTAGAGTGCAGTGCCCCTGTAGTCCCAAGCTCCTTGAGAGGCTGGGGCAGGAGGTCCAGGCTTCAGTGAACCATAATTGAGCCACTGCACTCCAGCCTGGGTGACGAAGCGAGACCCTGTCTAAAAAAAGAAATAAAAATTAATTCACGCATAGTTAGGAAAGTAATAAATGGTTTTGAATGGGCCACCTAAAATCATTTTGTGTCCAGCCCTTTAGGAGACATAAATGTTGATCATGCAGGCTTTTGAGCAGGGGAGGTGATGTCATCAGAATTGTGATATAGGGCAGTGCAGTGGTCTCTAAACTTTTTGTCAGTGAGGAGCATTCCAACATAGGTGTATTTATTTACAATTTATTTGTATACCTTTGCTTCTCCTTGGGGACCCTCAAAACACCAGGAGATAACCTTAGACCATTCCATGTTTTGGCTGTTTGTGGGAGGTGGGAGCATGGGAGGGACTAGGGTTTTGGGCAGATGTCTGGTGGAACTTACTTACCTTTTTTTTTTTTTTTTTTGAGACGGAGTCTTACTCTTGTTGCCCAGGCTGGAGTGCAATGGCGCGATCTCGTCTCACTGCAACTTCTGCCTCCCGGGTTCAAGCGATTCTTCTGACTCAGCCTCCTGAGTAGCTGGGATCACAGGCGTGCACCACCACACCTGGCTAAGTTTTGTATTTTTAGTAGAGATGGGGTTTCACCATGTTGGCCAAGCTGGTCTTGAACTCCTGACCTCAACTGATCCACCCACCTTGGCCCTTGGCCTCCCAAAGTACTGGGATTACAAGTATGAGCCACCGCGCCCGGCCTCTTTTTGTTTTTTCTTTTGAGACAGAGTCATTCTGTTGCCCAGGCTGGAGTGCAGTGGCACGATCTCGACTCACTGCAACCTCCGCCTCCCGGTCTCAAGCGATTCTCGTGCCTCAGCCTCTGGAGTGGCTGGGACTACAGACGTGCACTACCATGCCCAGCTGATTTTTGTATTTTTAGTAGAGACAGGGTTTCACCATGTTGGCCAGGCTGGTCTTGAACTCCTGGCCTCCTGTGATCTGCCTACCTCGGCCTCCCAAAGTGCTGGGATTACAGGAGTGAGCCACTGTGCCCAGCCAGTCTGGTGGAACTTTCTATCAGTAAGGAAACTGAGGCCTAGGGTTATTTTCTTTCCACAAGGGCTGTCAAGTCAACCACCTGGGTTTGACTCCTGGTTTTGTCTTTTTCCGTCCCTCGGTCATCAAGGCTGCCATGGCACAGAGGGACCCATTCATGGTGCCTGTAGACAGAACACAATGTGAATGGTGCCCCCTGGAGTTGTGCAAGAAATGACCCAGCCACTCTTCCCCATTTATGTGGCGAACAAGCATGCATTGAGCGCCTGCTGTGTGCCAGGCACTGCTGGGGAGCTGGGGATTCCATGGGGAACGGGCAGACAAGGGTCCTGTTCTTAGTAGCTCACATCCCACTCTTGACTTGCAAAGGGGGACAGTACTAGTACCCAGCTTGTAGGACTGCTGCAAGAGCTGAACAACCAGTGACAAATGCGAAGTGCTTAGAATGGTGCCTGGCACGTAGTGCTAAACAGTTGTTAGCTCTCGTCATTTATTAGGATTCCTGCAACAGCCTGATGGGATGACACAGATAATATACTTTTTCCTCTTGTAATAAGTTCTGTATGTTTCAAAGTGGTAGCAAAGGAATCAGCTCCTTCATTTTGTCCTTAATGACTGCACATTGTTTAACAGCAGGGATACATTTTGAGGAATGCGTTGTGAGATGATTTTGTGGTTGTGTGAAGATGATAGAGTGTGCTTACACACGTCTAGATGGTGGAGCCTAGTCCACAAGTAGGCTCTGTGGTATAACCTATTGTTCCCAGGCTATAAACCTGTACAGCATGTCACTGTACTGATTATTGTGACCCGATGGTATTTGTGTACCTAAATATATCTAAACATAGAAAACGTATGGGAAAAATACAGTATTATGATCTTTAAAAAATTTTTCTAATTAGACAATTCAAGGAGGAAGGTATAATCTTACGGGACTATTGTATATTTGGTCCGTCATTGACAAAAATGTTATGTGGTGAAGAAAACCATGCTTTGAAATTTCACCATAAGGCATTGGAAAGGGGAGAGTGTTTAGTGGCATGGGTTTTTTTTTTTGAGATGAAGTTTCGCTCTTGTTGCCCAGGCTGGAGCGCAATGGCGCGGTCTCGGCTCACTACAACGTCCGACTCCCGAGTTCAAGCAATTCTCCTGCCTCAGCCTCCCGAGTAGCTGGGATTACAGGTGCCCGCCACCATGCCTGGCTAATGTTTTGTATATTTAGTAGAGACGGGGGTTTCACCATGTTGACCAGGCTGGTCTTGAACTTCTGACCTCAGGTGACCCACCTGCCTCGGCCTCCCAAAGTGCTGGGATTATAGACGTGAGCCACTGCGCCCGGCCGGCTTTTTAAAAATATCAAATGTTCAGCCGAGTGCGGTGGCTAGTGCCTGTGATCCCTACACTTTGGGAGGCCCAGCAGGGCAAATCACTTGATCCCAGGAATCCAAGACCAGCCTGGGCAGCATGGCGAAACCCTGTCTCTACAAAAAAGTTTAAAAATTAGCCGGGCATGGTGTTGCACGCCTGTAGTCACAGCTACTTGGGAGGTTGAGGTGGGAGGATCAAGCCCAGGAGGTGGAGGCTGCAGTAAGCTGTGATCGCACCACTGCACTCCAACCTGGGTGACACAACAAGACCCTATCTTAAAAAAGCCTGGGGGTTGGGCTGGGCTTGGTGGCTCATCCCTGTATTCCTAGCACTTTGGGAGCCGAGGTGGGCGCATCGCCTGAGCTCAGGAGTTCAAGACCAGCCTGGGCAACATGGTGAAACCCCGTCTCTACGAAAATACAAAAGAAATTAGCTGGGCATGGTGGCGTGCACCTGTAGTCCTAGCTACTTGGGAGACTGAGGCAGGAGAATTGCATGAACCTGGGAGGCTGAGATTGCCGGGAGCCGAGATCGTGCCACTGCACTCCAGCCTGGGCGACAGAGCAAGAGTCCATCTCTACCAAAAAAAAAAAAAAAAAAGCCGGGGGGTGGGAAGGATAAGAGCTGCTGGAATACTGGGGGAAGGTATGAGAGGGAACAGGTCAGAATGAAGCCTGAGGCTGGAGCTTCAGGTGCTGCCACCCTCATAAGTGTCAACCCTAAGGAGACATAGAGGACTCATTAGTATGCCCAGTGATTTCTTGATTGAAGTTTTCTCTTAACTGCATCCTGAGGACATTAATTTTTCAGGGTGTGGGATTGATGGGCATGTGAATTGTGGCCTCAACTCTTCTTTATGTGTGGGAAAGGGCCTGGATGGAAGTGCCAGGTGTAGCTGGGTTTGTTGTTACAGGGCAGAGAGAAGGGACACATTGATTTCCCTCCAATTCTCTCGGGGAAGGGGGCTTTCTTGTTGTTGTTGTTGTTGTTGTTGTTTTGAGATGGAGTCTCGCTCTCGCTCTGTCGCCCAGGCTGGAGTGCAGTGGCGCGATCTCGGCTCACTGCAAGCTCCGCCTCCTGGGTTCAGCATTCTCCTGCCTTAGCCTCCTGAGTAGCTGGGACTATAGGCGCCCGCCGCCACGCCCAGCTAATTTTTTTTTTTTTTTTTTTGTATTTTTAGTAGAGACGGGGTTTCACCGTGTTAGCCAGGAGGATAGTCTCGATCTCCTGACCTCGTGATACGCCCACCTCAGCCTCCCAAAGTTCTGGGATTACAGGCGTGAGCCACTGTGCCCGGCTGGAAGGGGGCTTTCTTTAGAAAACAGGTAAATGTTAGCAGGGTGGAAACCAACCCTGGCCCCTTTCAAATGTTTTTTTTCTTGAGACAGAGTTACTCTTTTCGCCCAGGCTGGAGTGCAGTGGCGTGATCTCGGCTCACCGCAACCTCTGCCTTCCAGGTTCAAGCTATTCTCCCACCTCAGCCTCCTGAGTAGCTGGGATTACAGGTGTGCGCCACCATGCCCGGCTAATTTTTTTCTTCTTATTTATTTATTTATTTATTTTTTTGAGATGGAGTCTTGCTCAATCTCCCAGGCTGGAGTGCAGTGGCACGATCTCAGCTCACTGCAATCTCCGCCTCCCAGGTTCACGCCATTCTCCTGCCTCAGCCTCCTGAGTAGCTGAGAATACAGGCACCTGCCACCACGCCTGGCGGGGGTTTCACCATGTTATCCAGGATAGTCTCGATCTCCTGACGTGATCCGCCCGCCTCGGCCTCCCAAAGTGCTGGGATTACAGGCATGAGCCACCGTGCCCGGCCAGTAATTTTGTATTTTTAGTAGAGCCGGGGTTTCTCCGTGTGTTGGTCAGGCTGGTCTTAAACGCCCGACCTCAGATGATCTGCCCGCCTTGGCCTTCCAAAGTGCTGAGATTACAGGCATGAGCCACCACTCCCAGCCTCAAATGTTTTTTTAAGTCCCAGACTGGTTTCCAGAGCTTCGCTTTTGGGGACTCTGTTACCTCCCTAAAGGGGCATAGTTTCATTTATGTATGTGGACACTTGTCACTGTGAACCGTTTTGCTCTGTGTGCAGCCAGCTGTGTGTGTGATAGAGGAGCACAGGCCCCGTTTTTAATAGTGATCGACTTTAAAATGGTTCCTTGAGGAGGTTTTTTTTTTTTTTTTCCCACTTTTTATTTTTTTAGAGACGGAGACTCTCTGTGTTACTCAGGCTGGTCTTTAACTCCTGGACTCAAGTGATCCTCCAGCCTCCACCTCCTGACTAGCCGTGGTAACAGGCGTGATCCACTGTGCTAGCTCTTGGGGGTTTTTTAAGTTTTGTCTTCGCCACTGGCAAGTCACGCCCCAGTGGCTCAGGAAGCAGGTGGCTGATGTGACAGTTGCTGCTCACCTGTTCCAGCGGGAGACTTGAAGGGGAGGGTCTGCTGTATGCGACCCAGCTTGCTCCGAAAGTCCCAGTAAAGGGACATAGTGGATGTCTCATTGTGCCCAGGGAGCTGAAACTGGCCCTGTGATGATCAAATGTGATTCTGGCACAGCCTGGACTGGCTGGGCACCCGAAGGCCTTGCCCGCCTCCTGGAGGCATCTCCTGGGTGCTCCCGCCTGTGGGAGTGGCTCTTTGCTTGCCCCTCCTCTTGGTTCTGCCCTTCCTTGACCTTCAAGGTTCTCATCCTATTCGTTTTGATCCTCGGCCTGAATCAGTTACTCAGGCCCTGGAGTCAAAGAGACTTGAGGCAGGATTCTGTTCTGCATGACTTAACCTCTTTGAACTCAGAATTCTGTTTTCCTCTCAGAATCTCCCTGGCCTCCACCCTCTACCTCCGGAACCAGGGCCTGAACCCCGGCCCTGCTTGGCTTTGCCAAGCCTTGCTCTAGGGCTTGGTCAGCCTCGAGGAAGGGGGGCCTTGTTATGTTTATTGAAAAATTTATGTTTTAGGTTTCACTTTCGTAGAAGTGGGGGTCTTGATGTTATCTCCTAGGCTGGTCTTGAACCCCTTGGCTCAAAGGATCTGCCTACTTCAGCCTCCCAAAGTGCTGGGATTATGGGTGTGAGCCACCGCACCCGGCCCCTTTTTATATTTCTTTCTTTTTTTTTTTTGAGATGGAGTTTGGCTCTTGTTGCCCAGGCTGGAGTGCAATGGCGGGGTCTCCACCGAAACCTCCACCTCCTGGGTTCAAGTGATTCTCCTGCCTCAGCCTCCCGAGTAGCTGGGATTACAGGCACGCACCACCACACCCGGCTAATTTTGTATTTTTAGTAGAGACGGGGTTTCTCCGTGTTGGTCAGGCTGGTCTCAAACTCCCGACCTCAGGTGATCCGCCTGCCTCAGCCTCCCAAAGTGCTGGGATTACAGGCGTGAGCCACTGTGCCCGGCCCCCTTTTTATGTTTGTAACAGCACGTCCCAGCTGAGACCCTGGTGTTCACCCTTGCCTCATCTCTTGCCCTCACTCGCACATCCATTCCATCACCATGTCCAAAGAAATTAAAGTCATTATCAGACCGTGCCACTCCCATGCCTGGAACATTCTAGCAGCTCCCCACTGTACTGGATGCTCCTGGAGCCCCTTTGCTGCGGCCCTCAAGGCCTGTGACTTCTCCCCTATGCCCCACCTGTGGCTGCACCCACTTGCCCTCTGAGGTATGATATGGAATATATTTGGTCTTTGCGCCACATGTCATAGGAGTGATAGGTGTGTCTTTTAAAATTCATAATGAGCCCCTTTTGATCACAGCTGAGTTTATGCTCATGAGGTGATTTAGGATGGGGCTCCTAGATAGCCCAGGATGGGGCTGGTTACCAGAAAGACCAAGTGGTTAGAGGGTGGCGTGCGCGGAGGGGCCATTGAAGCTCTCTGTATTTCTTCCATCTGGTTGACCCCGAGTCGTATCCATTATAATAAACCATTAATGGGAAGTGAAGTGCCTGCCTTAGTTCTGGGCGCTGCTTTAGCAAATCAATCAAACCGAGAAGGGGGTTGTGGGAATTCCCAATTTATAGGTGGCTGGGCAGAAGTACTGGACCCTGGGATGTGCAAATGGCATTTGTAGTGGGAGCAGTCTTGTGGGACAGCTCTTTTTCTTTTAGAAACAGTGTCACTCTCTCACCCAGGCTGGAGTGCAGTGGTACAGTCATAGCTCACTGCAGTGTCCAGCTCCTGGGCTCATGTCATGCTCCCGAGTAGCTGGGACTACAGGTGCGCACCACTGCCAGGCTTAGCTAATTTTTACATTTTTTGTAGAGACAGGGTGCTATGCTTCCTAGGCTGGTTTCAAACTCTTGGCCTCAAGCAGTTCTCCCACTTTGGCCTCCCAAAGCACTGTGGTTAGGTGAGCCCACTGCATCTGGCTGATAAAGTCCTTAACTTGTGGGAGATAGAGTCTGAATTGAGTTAAATTGTAGGACACCCAGCTGGTGTTTGGAGACTTGGAGAATTACTTGGAAGAGACCCACATATCTGGTCACAGAATTGTTCTCTGTTGTGAGAGTATAGTAGAAGAAAACTGGTTTTCTCTGAGTTGGTGTCAAAAGTGCTTTGTGAGAGTGTAGAGAAACGGAGTGTGGGCCGGGCGCGGTGGCTCACGCCTGTAATCCCAGCACTTTGGGAGGCTGAGGTGGGTGGATCACCTGAGGTCGGGAGTTTGAGACCAGCCTGACCAACACGGAGAAACCCAGTCTACTAAAAATACAAAATTAGCTGGGCGTGGTGGCGCGTGCCTGTAATCCCAGCTACTTGAGAGGCTGAGGCAGGAGAATCGCTTGAACCCAAGAGGCAGAGATTGCAGTGAGCCGAGATCGCACCATGGCACTCCAGCCTGGGCAACAAGAGTGAAACTTCATCTCAAAAGAAAAAAAAAAAAAAGAAAGAAACGGAGTGTGTTTTCCCACCTTCCCTGCTCCAGCCACACTGGCTGACTTGCTGTGCCTTGGAATATGCCAAGCACAGTCCAGGGCCTTTGCACTTGCTGTTCCTCTGTGGTAGATAAATAACCACATGGTGCCCATGTCACTACAGATCTCTGCTCAGACATCTTCATCACTGAGATGTCCCAGGCCACCATAGAAGGAGTGCCTCTCATCTGTTAACCCTGCAAACTCTGCTTGATTAGATTTATAGCACTTCCACCCTCTATTTGACATTGTGTCTTTTTTTTTTCCTCTCTTTGAGACAAGGTCTTGGTCTGTCACCCAGCAGGTAGTACAGTGGTGCAATCATAGCTCATGGCAGTCTGGACCCTCCCACCTCGGCCTCCCAAGTAGCTGGGACTACAGCCGCATGCCAGCTAATTTTTGTATTTTTCGTAGAGACGAGGTTTCACCATGTTGCCCAGGCTGGCCTAAAATTCCTGGCCTCAAGTGATCTACCTGCCTCAACCTCCCAAAGTGCTGGAATTACAGGCATGAGCCACCGTGCCCACCCTGAATACTTTTTTTTTTTTTTGGAGGGGGGAGATGGAGTTTTGTTCTTGTCGCCCAGGCTGGAGTGCAATGGTGCGATCTTGGCTCACTACAACCTCCGCCTCCCGGGTTCAAGCAATTTTAATTTTCCTGCCTCAGCCTCCTGAGTAGCTGGGATTACAGGCGTGCACCACCATGCTCGGCTAATTTTTTTTTTTTTTTTGAGACGGAGTCTCACTCTGTCGCCCAGGCTAGAGTGCAGTGGCGCAATCTCAGCTCACTGCAACCTCTGCCTCCTGGGTTCAAGCGATTCTCCTGTCCCAGCCCCCACACCGAGTAGCTAGGATTACGGGCGCCTGCCACCATGCCGGCTAATTTTTGTATTTTTAGTAGAGATGAGGTTTCACCATGATGGCCAGGCTGGTCTCAAACTCCTGACCTCAAGTTATCCACTCGCCTCAGCCTCCCAAAGTGTTGGAATTACAGGCATGAGCCACAGAGCCTGGTTCTAATTTTTTTTTTTTTTTTTTTTGAGACAGAGTCTCGCTGTCGCCCAGGCTGGAGTGCAATGGCGCGATCTCGGCTCACTGCAGGCTCTGCCTCCCGGGTTCACGCCATTCTCCTGCCTCAGCCTCCCGAGTAGCTGGGACTACAGGCGCCCGCCACCTCGCCCGGCTAATTTTTTGTATTTTTAGTAGAGACGGGGTTTCACTGTGTTAGCCAGGATGGTCTCGATCTCCTGACCTCGTGATCCGCCCGCCTCAGCCTCCCAAAGTGCTGGGATTACAGGCGTGAGCCACCGCGCCCGGCCTAATTTTTTTATTATTAGTAGAGACGGGGTTTCACCATGTTGGTCAGGCTGGTCTCGGACTCCTGACCTCAGGTGATCCACCTGCCTCGGCCTCCCAAAGTGTTGGGATTACAGGCATGAGCCACCACGTCCGGCCCTGAATACTTTTTTTTTTTTTATAACACTTCCACTTTCTATGTGACATTGTGTCATGTTTGGCTGTTTCTGTCACTCTGCTGTCCACTCCGCCGGGTAGGAACTATGTTGTTCTCTGCCAGATGCCTGGTGTTTGGAACCAGCTTGGTGCATTCAGTGCTGTTAGTATTTGGGGATAGTCATCAGTAAGTCCTCTGCTGTGGCGGTGGAGAGGGCCTGTCACGAGTGACACTGGGCAGGTATGGATTCTGCATCTCCCTGCCCACTCTTGGCCTTTGGGTGCCCCTGTTGTGGGGACTCCTCTTGCCGTCTCCACACAGTGTCACTTCTCACGCTCAGTGTTGCATATATAGCTGATAACACAGCAGACCCGGTGGTGGCGCAGGACATCCATCCAGTGGGCCTGGGCCAGCCGAAAAGAAAGAATAGGGGCCGGGCACAGTGGCTCACGCCTGTAATCCCAGCACTTTGGGAGGTCAAGGTGGACGGATCATCAGCTCAGAAGTTTGAGAGTAGCCTGGCCAACATAGTGAAACCCCATCTCTACAAAAAATACGAAAATTAGCTGGGCGTGGCGGCGTGCGCCTGTAGTTCCAGCTACTCGGGAGGCTGAGGCAGGAGAATTGCTTGAACCCGGGAGACAGAGGTTGCAGTGAGCTGAGATTGTGCCACTGCACTCCAGCTTGGGTGACAGAGCCAGACTCCGTCTACAAAAAAAAAAAAAAAAAAAAAAAAAAAAAGAATGGGGTTATTGATGTTCCACAGGGAGCATGGGTCAGGATGGATTTGTAACACTTGATGCAGTTACTCTACGTGTATGTTTCTGCTGGGTCACATTGTCACACGGAGACATGATCAGAAGAGCTTGAAAAACATCCATCTAATTGATAGATAGGATAGCATTTGCACGCTTGCAGTGTAGGCACCACACGTCCCTGTGGGGTTAGAGGGCACTCCCCTAAGGCAGAGAACTGTCCTGGATGCTTTTAGGTCCTTTGTGTAGGTGCTGTTAAGCGGTTTCCTTTTTTTTTTTGAGATGGAGTCTCGCTAGTCTCCCAGGCTAGAGTGCAGTGATGCAATCTTGGCTCACTGCAAGCTCCGCCTACCAGGTTTCACACCATTCTCCTGCCTTAGCCTCCCTAGTAGCTGGGACTACAGGCCCCCGCCACCATGCCCAGCTAATTTTTTATTTTATTTTTTTTTTGAGACAGAGTCTTGCTCTGTCACCCAGGCTGGAGTGCAGTGTCATGATCTCGGCTTACTGCAAGCTCCGCCTCCTGGGTTCACGCCATTCTCCTGCCTCAGCCTCCTGAGTAGCTGGGACTACAGGCGCCCACCACTATGCCCGGCTAATTTTTTGTATTTTTAGTAGAGACGGGGTTTCACCGTGTTAGCCAGAATGGTCTTGATCTCCTGACCTCGTGATCCGCCCGCCTCGGCCTCCCAAAGTGCTGGGATTATAGGCGTGAGCCACCGCACCAGCCAGCGGTTTTCTTTTTTTTTTTTTTTTTTTTTTTTTGAGACGGAGTCTCGCTTTTTCACCCAGGCTGGAGTGCAGTGGCGCAATCTCGGCTCACTGCAAGCTCCGCCTCCTGGGTTCACGCCATTCTCCTGCCTCAGCCTCTCCGAGTAGCTGGGACTACAGGCGCCCGCCACCACGCCCGGCTAATTTTTTTTTGTATTTTTAGTAGAGACGGGGTTTCACCGTGGTCTCGATCTCCTGACCTTGTGATCCGCCCGCCTCAGGCCTCCCAAAGTGCTGGGATTACAAGCGTGAGCCACCGCGCCCGGCCATCAGCCAGCGGTTTTCAAGTGAATGAAAATAAAAAGGGGGGAGATTTCAGCCAATAAAATGATAGTAATTTCCAGTGCTAAGAATAATACTTGGTAACAATTTGGCACACCTACCTTGTAGGTAGAACTGAGAAGACGTTGTAATTTATCACCATTATATGATTTAGTTTCTGAAATGTATTCCCTTCTAAATGTAGGGCAGGGCTTTGCTACTTAATTATGTTGCAAGTAAAATGCCACAGAGGAGTCAGTGTTGGAGTAGTGCAGTCGCCCTCAGGAGGAACCCATTTCCACTCATTCTCTAAGACCACAGACGCCCCACACATATGTAATTTTGGGGTTCACAGATGAGTGCCCTGCACCGTCAGGTCAGATGGGGGAGGTTTCTATTTTTTTTTTTTTTTTTTTTTTTTTTTTGAGATGGAGTCTCGCTCTGTCGCCCAGGCTGGAGTGCAGGCTCACTGCAGGCTCCGCCCCCCCGGCGTTCTCACCATTCTCCTGCCTCAGCCTCCCGGGTAGCTGGGACTACAGGCGCCCGCCACCTCACCCGGCTAATTTTTTGTATTTTTAGTAGAGATGGGGTTTCACCATGTTAGCCAGGATGGTCTTGATATCCTGACCCTCGTGATCCGCCTGCCTTGGCCTCCCAAAGTGCTGGGATTACAGGTGTGAGCCACTGCACCCGGAGGTTTTCTTATAGACCACCGAGGGGAACATTTTGTTTTGTAGTTCATGCATAGTAAACGGGGCTGGCTCTGCCGAAGCCATCCTGCCCATTGCTGTTGTTCCGCCCCAGCCTCTGCCATCACCTGACTCCCACGATCGTCTGCTGCTGAAATGTGTCCATGAACAAATTTTCCCAAGCCCCAAAAAACACAATAGCAGATATCCTGGGGCCAAACGTAAATATAATGCTGGTTTCTCAGGCACGGTGAAAACAACCACCATAATTCCAAGAAACAGATTTCCAAGGGATCTGATTGCCGGTTAGCAACCTGCACTGTCTGGGGCTGGTCACCGCAGGGCTTTAAGACAAAAGCTAGGGGTGGCGTGAAAGAAGAGACCAGACCTCTTCTCTTCCTCAGGCAGTCTCGTTCCACATTTGAACGTCAACAGATGTTTCTATTTTAGATGATAATTTTGATGAAGTTGAAAATAATAACACGGTAGTCTTCACATCATTTGATCTTTCTCTTTTATTTCCACAAAGACACTTCCTGGGCGTTTCTCGTGGGTATTTATTTCATGGGTATTCTGATTTAGGCTTTTTTTTTTTCCCTTGGAAGTTTTTCTTTAAAAATCTGAATATAAAAAGTAATAGATGGCTACTGTAAAAAATAAATAAAAAGCACCAGACATCTGTGATATGGAAAGTGTAAGTTCCTCATCACATGCCATCAGAGAGAGCTACTGGCTGTACTGACAGCGGTTTGTGCATGTTTTCTTTGGGGTAATCTCTATGCATGGATTAACATGCATATATATATATATATATATATTTTTTTTTTTTTTTTTTGAGACAGAGTCTTGCTCTTATCGCCCAGGCTGGAGAGCTGTAGTGAGATCTTGGCTCACTTCAACCTCCACCTGCTGGGTTCAAGTGATTCTCCTGCTTCCGCCTCCCAAGTAGCCGTGATTACAGGTGCCCACCACCACGCCCAGCTAACTTTTGTGTTTTTGTAGAGATGGGGTTTCACCATGTTTGCCAGGCTGGTCTCAATCTCAGGTGATCCGCTTGCCTCAGCTTCCGACAGTGCTGGAATTACAGCTGTGAGACACCACGCCTGGCCATATGCATATATAGTTATTCTTTCTTTTTTTTTTTTTTTGAGACAGGGTCTCTGTCACTCAGGATGGAGTGCAGTGGCATGATCTTGGCTCACTGCAACCTCCGTTTCCTGGTTCAAGTGATTATTGTGCCTCAGCCTCTCAAGTAGCTGGGACTACAGGCGGGCACCATTACGCCTGGCTAACTTTTGTATTTTCACTAGAGATGGGATTCTGCTATGTTGGCCAGGCTGTTCCCGCACTCTTGGCCTCAGGTGATCTGCCTTCCTCGGCCTCCAAAGTGCTGGGCTTATAGGCATTAACCACCACACCCAGCCAGGCTGGAGTGCAGTGGCACGATCTCAGCTCACTGCAACCTCCACCTCCCGGGTTCAAGCGATTCTCTTGCCTCAGCCTCCCAAATAGCTGGGACTACAGGCCAGCTCCACTACGCCCAGCTAATTTTTGTATTTTGGTAGAGATAGGGTTTCACCATGTTGGCCAGGATGGTCTCAAACTCCTGACCTTGTGATCCGCCCACCTTGGCCTCCCAAAGTGCTGGGATTATAGGTGTGAGCCATCACGCCCGGCCTCTCAATTCTTTTTTGATGGTGCCAAGACTTCTGCAGCATGGGTTGTGTGGGGGTTCTGATTGCTGGGCAATTGAGGAGCTTCTCAAGAAATTGAGGCAATATGGCCACACCACTTCCAGACCTTTTGGCCCAGGGAACCTGAGAGCTTATTTTCATCTCCTGTCCTCCTGGACATTTAACTGAGTGTTTTAGATTTTAGCTTTTAGTCTTGTGCCAGAGTAGTTTCACTTCCGGTCATTCCTTCTGGCCACTGGCCTGGATTCTCAGGCACTGTTTTCTCCTTGTGGAGGCCCTGGCAGCACCCAATCCAAGGGCTGCACACATCTGGATTTGGCTTCCACACACATGTACTAACTATTCTCGCCCTTTTGGCCCCTGAATCCCCTTATCCTTTGCTTTTTCCACCTGAGTAGGTGTGGCCTCCTGGTCTGCGATGGATTTCATTGCTGCGTGAATTTCCCCTGCTAGTGACTTATCTCATTCAGGGCTCCATTGCAGGACTCTAAGTGGCACCGTGTAAGACACCTTAGGGATGACCTTTGGCCACCCCAGGACTTTGCTGAAAATGTCAAATCCTTAGTTTCCTGTATAGAAGGGCAGGGATGATTGGTGATGGGGTAAGAAGGGGTAGAGAGAGAGGTGTTCCTTGTCCTTAGACACCTTTCCTGGCCATGCTCGTTTGGCCTTCCCGTGTAGACATCTCGCCGGAGCAAAGTGCACCCAGCCCCACACCCTATCCAGCTTCTACAGGGCTGGGCTCACCCCAGCCCTTCAGGGAGGGTGAGCTGGCCAGGAGGAGTTTGAGGGCTGAGAACAACATCATGCTTATGGCTGTGGGAGCAAGGAGGGATAAGAGATGTTTGTGGGTCAGGCACTGTGGCTTGGGCTAGGTGCGGTGGCTCATGCCTGTGATCCCAGCACTTTGGGAGGTTGAGGTGGGTGGATCACTTCAGCCCAGGTGTTTGAGACCAGCCTGGGCAACACGGCGAGACCTCATTTCTATAAAGAAATACAAAACTTAGCTGGGCATAGTGGCACGAGCCTGTAGTCCCAGCTACTTGGGAGGTTGAGATGGGAGGATCACTTGAGCCCAGGAGTTCAAGGCTGTGAGCTGTGATGGCGCCACTGCCCTCCGGCCTGGGAGACAGAGTGAGACCCTGTCTCAAAAAAAAAAAAAAAAAAAATGGGCTGGGTGTGGTGGCTCACATCTGTAATCCTAGCACTTTGGGAGGCCGAGGCAGGCAGATTGCATGAGCTCAGGAGTTCGAGACCAGCCTGGGCAACGCAGCAAAACCCCATCTCTACTAAAATACAAAAAAATTAGCCGGGTTTGGCAGTGTGCGCCTGTAGTCCCAGCTACTTGGGAGGCTGAGGCAGGAGAATCACTTGAACTGGGGAGGTGGAGGTTGCAGTGAGCCGAGATCGCACCACTGCACTAAGCCTGGGTGACAGAGCGAGACTCTGTCTCTGAAACAAACAAACAAACAAACAACAGCAACAACAAAATTGTTGGCAGCCGCCCAAATCTGTGTGCACTGATTGCCAGGGTGGGCGTGTCATGGCTGACAGCAGGTCCTGGATTGCACCTAGGGGTTTGCTGCTCTCCAGCCAGCTGCTTCTACCTGATGCGTGCCCAAGAGGGGAAGCCGGTCTGTTGTTCCTGAGCATTGCGGGGCAGGAGTGTTACTCGCGGTTTGTGCTGGGGGGAGGCTGAGTTACAGACTCGAGTTTTTTTTTTGTTTTTGTTTTGTTTTTTTTTGAGACGAACTCTTGCTCTGTCGCCCAGGCTGGAGTGCAGTAGTGTGATCTCGGCTCACTGCAGCCTCTGCCTCTTGGGTTCAATCAGTTCTCCTGCCCCAGCCTCCCGAGTAGCTGGCATTACAGGCATGCACCACCATACCCAGCTACTTTTTGTTTTTTAAGTAGTTACGGGGTTTCACCATGTCGGCCAGGCTGGTGTCGAACTTCTCACCTCAAGTGACCCGCCCGCCTCGGCCTCCCAAAGTGCTGGGATTACAGGCATGGGCCACCGTGCCCGGCCCATGACTCAGTTTTCTCATTTCTGTTCAGGGAAAGGAGCCTCTGCTTCACATTTTGATGGAAGCATCCGAGGACCTCATCTGTGTGATGCCCCTAGTGCGATACCTTTCCTGTGCTAAGCAGCTGCTCAGTAAACCTGGGGAGAGATGGAGCACCTTGATTTCACCAGCTGAGTAGCCAGCACTTCCTGCCTGTGAGTGATTGTTTGATGTTCCAGCCTGTGGAGGAGGAGGTGGAGCCACAGGGAGGTTACCCGTGAGGCAGGTGACACCGTGGCTTCACAGTCCATGTTCAGAGTGTGGGATGCATGGCAGTGAGTTCCACTGTGGCCTTGGCCATGTGACCTGAACTCTTCCACTTCCCTGTCTGAGCCTCAGGGAGTCATCTGTCAGCAGGACCACTGTAATCCCTGTGTGGTGGTAAGGGCCCAGTGAGGCGAGTCAGTTGTTACCGTCAAGTAGGCTGAGGCCCCTACCTCCTGGCTAGATCTTCCTTCCTTGCCATTTCTTTGTGATTGAGACACCCTCAGCAGTTGTAAATCACTGGGAGGTGAAGGCAAGCCACAGTCCCCCCTGGATTTGCAAATATCCCTTCCCTTCCTCTGTCAGCATGACCTTAAGGTAGACGAGGATTTCTTAAATAGGACCCCAGAAATGTTAAACCTCAAAGACCAAACTTGATGAACTGGTCTTCGTTAAAATTAAGAGCTTCTCTCTCTTTTTTTCTTTTTGTTTGTTGAGATGGAGGTTTACTCTTGTTGCCCAGGCTGGAGTGCAATGATGCAATCTCAGCTCACTGCAACTTCCACCTACCGGGTTCAAGCAATTCCCCTGCCTCAGCTTCCTAAGTAGCTGGGATTACAGGCATGCGTCCACCACGCCTGGCTAATTTTTGTATTTTTAGTAGAGACGGGTTTCACCATTTTGGTCAGGCTGGTCTCGAACTCCTGACCTCATGATCTGCCTGCCTCGGCCTCCCACAGTGCTGGGGTTACAGGTATGAGCCATCACACCTGGCTGATAGTTTTTACTTTTTAAAAGTGGATATGGGCCGGGCGCGGTGGCTCACGCTTGTAATCCCAGCACTTTGGGAGGCCGAGGCGGGCGGATCACGAGGTCAGGAGATCGAGACCACGGTGAAACCCCGTCTCTACTAAAAATACAAAAAATTAGCCGGGCGCGGTGGCGGGCGCCTGTAGTCCCAGCTACTCGGAGAGGCTGAGGCAGGAGAATGGTGTGAACCCGGGAGGCGGAGCTTGCAGTGAGCCGAGATCGCGCCACTGCACCCCAGCCTGGGCGACAGAGCGAGACTCCGTCTCAAAAAAAAAAAAAAAAGGGGATACGGCCGGGCGCGTTGGCTCACGCTTGTAATCCCAGCACTTTAGAGGCCGAGGCGGGCGGATCACAGGTCAGGAGATCGAGACCACGGTGAAACCCTGTCTCTACTAAAAATACAAAAAATTAGCCGGGCGTGGTGGCGGGCACCTGTAGTCCCAGCTACTCGGAGAGGCTGAGGCAGGAGAATGGCGTGAACCCGGGAGGCGGAGCTTGCAGTGAGCCGAGATCGCGCCACTGCACTCCCGCCTGGGTGACAGAGCGAGACTCTGTCTCAAAAAAAAAAAAAAAAAAAAAAAGTGGATACTGGCCACATATGTGGTGGCTCACGCCTGTAATCCCAGCACTTCTGGAGGCTGAGGCAGGCGGATCAGTTCAAGACCAGCCTGGCCAACATGGCGAAACCCCGTCTTTACTAAACATACAAAAAAAAAAAAATACATGTATATATATATACACATATGTATATATATATATACATATGTGTATATATATATATATATATATACACATATGTATATATTTTAGCCAGGTATGGTGGTGTGTGCCTGTAATCCCAGCGACTCGGGAAGCTGAGGCACGATAATCGCTTCAACCTAGGAGGTGGAGGTTGCAATGAGCTGAGATCACACCACTGCACTCCAGCTTGGGTGATGGAGCAAGACTCTGTCCCTAAATAAATAAATAGATATATAGATAGATATCTCAATAGCCAGTAAGCATATGGAAAGGTGCTCAGTGCCATTAGTTGTGAGGGACATGCAAATGAAGACCATAAGAAGATGCGATCAGACATTGACGAGAACGTTAAAAGTTGTAAGGACTGACAGCAGCAAGTGTTGGGGTTGATGAAGAGCAACTGGAATGCTGTCCCTGTTTGGGAGGTGGGACCGTGTGTGTAGATGATACAACTATTTTGGAAAACTAGCAAAACTAAGTTTATGCCTCCCTTTATAACCACCAGTTTCATTCTTGGACACCCAAGAAGAACCAATGCCTGTGTTCACCAAATGACTCTCACAGCAGCTTGATTTGTGCTGTCCAGAACCTGGTAGAGTACAGTGTCTATGAAAATGAGAATGCTCAGATAAAAAGAACGGATGACTCTCCCAGATATGGTGACCCTGTGTGATTGTCTTTTTTTTTTTTTTTTTTTTTTTGAGACAGGGTCTTTCTCTGTTGCCCACGATCATGGCTCACTGCAGCCTTGACCTCCTGGGCTCAGGCAGTTCTCCCTACTCAGCCTCCTGAGTACCAGCTAATTTAAAAAAAAAAAAAAAAAAACTTATAGAGACGGGGTCTTGCTATGTTGCCTAGGCTGGTCTTGAATTCCTGGACTCAAGCGATCCTTCTGCCTTGGCCTCCCAAAGTGCTGAGATTATAGGTATGACCCACTGCCCCCAACATTATATTATTTATATGTTATATAGATTATATAAGTATATATTATATATATTATATATGTATTATAGATGTGACCCACCACACCCGTAATTTTATTGGAAGTTCAATAACAGGTGAAAGGAAGCTACGGTGATAGTCAAAATAGTGGTTTCCCTGGGAGAGTGGTATTGACTAGGAGGGGCCCAAGAATGCCTTCTGGAACGTCAGGAGGGATGTCTGATGCAGTGTTCTTCAAGCTGTTCATCTATGATCCTGCAATTAGGGCGTGTACAAGTCAGTGAGAGTAAGCAGAATCACATGCTGCTCCCCTCAGTACTGAGCTGAGGACATGGAGTCGCTCCACGACTCTCCACTTTGTGCTGCAGGTCGGCCAGTGCTTGTTCAAGTGCAGGCACCAGCAACTTCATCGCATGCTTTGGCATTGGGCGGTACTGCTGGGGATGGCTTTGCATCACGCCCGGGCTGTTTGGATCTCCTTTACTGTCACTCTGCACGTGTCTGAGCTTTCAATGCAGAAATGAATTTGTGGATGCTAGGGGCACCCGCATTCCTGTTTCACTGCAGCCTGACTCTGGAGGCAGCATTTTCAGGAGCAGAGGCCATTCTAACAAGCCTCTGTGAAACCCCGTGCTTCTAAAAAGCAGACTTGTCATATTTGGGCACAAAATGGTTTTTTGAGGCAGCATCTTCAGTGTACTCTGTGTGTCCATTGACGAAGTTAGCGCTGCTGTGAGTTGGAGCCGTTCCCGGATGCAGTGATGGCATTGCATGATTTGATGGAAGGGAGAGGGAAGAAGTTCTAATGCTGAGTGTAAAGTACGATTAGGAGATCTGGGTGTTGTGGCATATGTCTGTAGTCCCAGCCACTCGGGAGGCTGAGGCACGAGAATCGCGTGAACCCCGGGGACGGAGGTTGCAGTGAGCAGAGATCACGTCACTGCACTCCAGCCTGGGCGACAGAATGAGACTCTGTCTCAAAAAAAAAATGTACAATGAGGAGAGCTATAATTTCAGTCACTTCCCAGTGTACGCTCGTTGGTTTGTCCACCTTTAGAGAGGGAAAAGATGGTTTGCCCTCAATGACCTGAATCTTTTTTTCTTTTTCCTCTGAAACAGCGTCTTGCCCTTTTGCCCAGGCTAGAGTGCAGTGGTGCAGTCACGGTTCACTGCAGCCTCAACCTCCCGGACTCGGATAACCCTCCCACCTCAGCCTCCCGAGTAGCTGGGGCTACAGGCATGTGTCACCAAGCGCGGCTAATTTTTGTGTTTTTTGTAGAGATGAGGTTTTGCCATGTTGCTCAGGTTGATGTCGAATTTCTGGGTTCAGGCCATCCCCCTGCCTTGGCCTCCCAAAGTGCTGGGATTACAGACGTGCTGGATTGCATTTTGCTGTCAGTTTCAGTTTATTTGACTTAGAATAAAGACCTTCAAGTGAGGAAGAAGCTATAGGTCCCTGAATATCACAGGATCTGTGAAGTATGTGGCAGTCCTGTTGTCCCTTTTCCTACCTCATTGCAACATTCCGTGGGCCTGAGAAGACTGTGGGGACAGAAGGCCCAGAGGGGAGCACCAAGGAGCCAGTGCCTCCACCCTGTCCTGGCCGTGCCCACGTTGCTAGGCTTCCCACCTATAGAGGTAGCTGCAAGCACATCCTCCCTGCAGACATACCCGTGGACCAGAGGCTTCAGGCTCTAAAATCAGCATCTTAGTAACGTAAACACAAGGTTCAGACTTGTCACATGGCAGAGGCGAGGGCGGCATCTCATAATCAGACAGGTCCTGTTTCTGTAGCAGAATGTGTGAATATCCACATGGAGCAGAATCAGGTCGGATTTTGCCTCCAGATGAATTTCCTCGCAGTAACACGTTTAGGTTTGTTCGTGTCAGGGTCTATCTTTTCAGGAGTGGCTGGAGTGCCAGTCACTGGTTCCTCCCCTGCTGAGTTTCCTGGTCCTCTCTCCTGCTGTTAGCCATGAAAGTGGAATGAGGTCATTTTGAGCCTTTCATCTCTTGTCTAAGAATATATCCCTATGGCTGGGTGCAGTGTCTCACACCTGTAATTCCAGCACTTTGGGAAGTCCAGGCTGGAGGATCCCTTGAGCCAGGATCAACAAGAGTTTGAGACCAGCCTGGGCAATGTAGAGAGACCCCTACAAAAAAATTCTCTACAAAAAAAGTCTCTACAAAAAAATTAAGAAAAATTAGCCAGACGTGGTGATGCACTCTTATGGTCCCAGCTACTTGGGAGGTTGAGGTAGGAGGATGGCTTGAGCCCCTGAGATCAAGGCTGCAGTGGGCTGTGATGGCTCTACTGCACTCCAGCTTGGGTGATAGAGTAAGACTCCATATACAAAACAAAACAAAAACCCCTACCTTTCAAATTAAAACTTTCTCTGCTAAATTACCTAATACAATGTAATTTTTGGCCAGGAACGGTGGCTCACACCTGTAATCCCAGCACTTCAGGAGGCCAAGGCGGGTGGATCACCTGAAGGTCAGACGTTTGAGACCAGCCTGGCCAATGTGGTGAAACCCAGTCTCTACTAGAAATAAAAAAATTGGCCAGGCACAGTGGCTCATGCCTATAATCCCAGCACTTTGGGAGGTCGAGGCGGTTAGGATTACGAGGTCAGGAGTTCAAGACCAGCCTGAATAACGTGGTGAAAGCCCATCTCTATTAAAAATACAAAAATTAGCTGGGCATGGTGGTGCGTGCCTGTAATCCCAACTACTCAGGAGGCTGAGGCAGGAGAATTGCTTGAACCTGGGAGGCGGAGGTTGCAGTGAGCCAAGATCACGCCATTGCACTCCAGCCTGGGCAACAAGAGTGAAACTTCATCTCAAAAACATAAATAAAACAAAAAAATAGAACTTTTTTTTTTTGGGGGGGGATGGAGTCTCGCTCTGTTGCCCAGGCTGGAGTGCAGTGGCATGATCTCGGCTCACTGCAAGCTCCGCCTCCTGGGTTCACGCCATTCTCCTGGCCCAGCCTCCCCAGTAGCTGGGACTACAGGTGCCTGCCACCATGCCCGGCTAAACTTTTTTTGTATTTTTAGTAGAGACAGGGTTTCGCTGTGTTAGCCCAGGATGGTCTTGATCTCCTGACTTCGTGATCTGCCCGCCTCGGCCTCCCAAAGTGCTGGGATTACAGGCGTAAGCCACCGCGCCTGGCCAAAAAATAGAGCTTTTTAAATCAAGAGAATTAAAAATGTTCCTACACTTCTTACAGAATTTATCCTTAGAACCAGAAGTATGCCGGAGAGTTCAGGGGCAAAGAGATTCATTCCAAAAGGCAGCAGAAACAAAAGAGAGATTTGCGACATGCTTAACCAGAGAGGGGCTATCAAAAAACCCAGGATGTCAGAGCCAGGAAATGCAGTGTAGCTGTTAGAATTTGTGTTTTAAAGACTATTAAATGACAATAATTGCCATGGTTAAGATTATATGAAAGCCTAGAATGTATTGAGAAATTTTACTGAGTGTGTGTGCGTCTTCAGCCAGCAAGGGCCTTCAGCCAGCGAGGCGGAGAAGCCTCTTCACAGACACAAGTATCTTTCCTTTCCCATGTGTCCCTGGGTGGTTGGAGGACATCCCCTTATGCATATTAGCATCTAAAGGAAAAGGTGACGTTTCTAAGTGTCAGGGACCAAAAAGTGCCATTATTCGTCTAATGCTTTATCCTTTTTAAACTTGAGTTCATTTATTTTAAGGGAAACTTGGTCTTACTACTTTCAGTGGAAAACCAGCAGTATTTGCCATAAATATTTGTTTTGGCTGAATTGATGGAATTTCAGTTAGAGGCTTGTTTTTTTTTTTTTTTTTTTTTTTTTTTTTTTTTTCTGAGACGGAGCGTCACTCTGTTGCCCAGGCAGGAGTGCCGTGGTGCGATCCAGGCTCACCGCAACCTCCGCCTCCCAAGTTCAAGCGATTCTCCTGCCTCAGCCCCCTCAGTAGCTGGGACCACAGGCATGTGCCAGCACGTCCAGCTGATTTTCGTATTTTTAGTAGAGACGGGGTTCGCCTTCTTGGCCAGACTGGTCTCGAACTCCTGACCTCAAATGATCCGCCCGCGTTGGCCTCTCAAAATGCTGGGATTACAGGTGTGAGCCACTGCGCCCGGCCAGTCAGAGGCTATTTGAGCCATAGTCCTGTTCTTTCTGTTAGGAAGATAAGCAAGTGGAGAGCAGTGTGAAGGGGAGACCAGCACCTCCGTGAGACACTCTCTGCCGTGATCAGGAATGTGGCAGGAGCCCCTGAAGGCCCCTGTGGGGCAGTGCTTGTCTGTGAGCGTGGTCCACCCCTTCCTGGGTAGACTGACTGATCTTGTGTGCCTGAGATGTAGGACTTCCTCTGAGAGCGATCATGGAGAAAAGGTTCAGGTGGCCGGTGGGAAAGGTGCCGGCTTCCTGTCGGATGTAGATTCTGATGTGACTGTGTGATTGTCCCTTGCTATCCCTGTCCTGCCTCGCCCTTGGTCGTGAACCCCAGACTGACCAGGACTTTCTTCCAGCAGGAGGCCACTGTCTGCAGCTCCCGTGAAGATGTCCACTCCAGACCCACCCCTGGGCGGAACTCCTCGGCCGGGTCCTTCCCCGGGCCCTGGCCCTTCCCCTGGAGCCATGCTGGGCCCTAGCCCGGGTCCCTCGCCAGGCTCTGCCCACAGCATGATGGGGCCCAGCCCGGGACCACCCTCAGCAGGACACCCCATCCCCACCCAGGGGCCTGGAGGATACCCTCAGGACAACATGCACCAGATGCACAAGGTAGGGAGCCCTGCGCCCGCCTCGCGCCTGCGGCCCCTGCTCCCCAGGGCTGCAGGCAGCCTCTGGACCGAGGGCCTTACTTGGAGGATGGGGGAAGCCTTCTGGTTGGAGGTGGCCTGCCTTGGCTCAGCCCCCGACCCCAGGGCCCACAGCCGTGAACAGAGGGGTCAGCTTGTCGGACCCCAGCCTGTGCTGGTGCATGATCTGGGCCTGAGCAGCACATCTTGGTCCCTGCGGGCACCTCCCCCACTGTTTCCTGCTCCTTGCTTTCTGCATGCGAAATTTGGGAATATCACTCCAAAGTTTTCTTTTGGTAATGAAGAAAAACATCCAAATTCCTAAAAAGGCTTTTAGCCACGTGGTTTCCCCCGTTGTGGCTGTCAGGCTCACCTGTGCAGCTCGCAGAGCCGAGCAGCAGGTTCCCTTTTCTCCGAGGCATGCCCCTCAGCCACTCTCTTTACCACTCACCTGCGCTGAGCAGGGCCTTCAGTCAGCCAGGTGGAGAAGGCTCTTTAGGTCACAAGTCTCTTTCGCGTGTCCCTGGACGTGGTTAGAGGACATATTCCCTTATATGTACAACATCTGAAAGAAAAGGTCATATTAGCATCCATGAGAAAAGGTGACATTTCTAAGTGTCAGTGGCCACAGGAGGTCCCGGGTGGTAGAAGATGAGGATCGCCCGACCATAGTCTCCCAGGTGCTTGCACTCCACTGGGCGACGTTTATTTTGTGTACTTGTCTTGAGGCCTAAGTAGGTATCAGAACCTTCCTTGCCTTGGAGCCGAGCCATGTAGTCATGCTGGGGACTGGGGAGATGCGCATCGTCGGGTGGCTGTTCTCGGTGCCTTCGAGCTTCTCTTGGGCAGCGCATAGCTGCGCTGCCACCTCCTGTTCCACATGCTGACCCTGCCTTGCCATGGTCCCTCTCGCAGCCCATGGAGTCCATGCACGAGAAGGGTATGTCAGACGACCCGCGCTACAACCAGATGAAAGGAATGGGGATGCGGTCTGGGGGCCATGCTGGGATGGGGCCCCCACCCAGCCCCATGGACCAGCACTCCCAAGGTACCGAACTGCGTTCCTTCCTGTCTTGTGTTTGTCATACTCCAGAGTCCTCAGATCATTTTCCTCCCCTGGATTCCCACAGGATGGATTCAGGGAGTACCTAGGATGATTTAGCTGGGTGGGTGGCCTGCCACAGAGAGTTGTCTGGCATGGCGTGGCTGGTGCTCTGTTCTGGCCACCTCATCTCGGAGCAGCCCCGGAAGGGGAAACGCTGGTTGGGGGGCAGACCATGTTCAGCATGGGTGATAGAGGAGGGCAGCAGCCCCGTGCCACCCAGGAACTTACTGGAAATACAGATTCCTGGGGCCTGGGACTCTGCTTTAATGAGCCCAGCAGGTACCTTTTCTGTACGAGGACAATTGAGAAGTGATATGGTGGGTGGCTTGCCAAGGCCTTGCTGTCATCAGGGGTGGGAAACTCAGGGGCTCCACGGGAATGGAAATGTTGGGGGTGGGCCTGGCCAGCCCGAGGATGTGGACTCTGCCTGTGGACAGGCAGGCGGAGGCCGGGAGAGAGCCGTGATTTCATGCACAGGTTCTCAGCATTAACCAGAAGCACCTTACTGTGACGTGGGCCAAACCAAATCCACCATACTGGCTGCTGGGCTGAGGTGCCTCTGGCATGTGCCCTCCAGGTGCCCCTGGTTGACTCAAGGATGCCATTTGGCCGTGCCCTGTCTCAGAGTAGGAGCTGGTGTAGGGGGAAGAGGTTGTAAAAATCACAGACAAATGCTGCCAAGTGACCAGTGGGCTGGCCTTTTTCTGCAGGTTACCCCTCGCCCCTGGGTGGCTCTGAGCATGCCTCTAGTCCAGTTCCAGCCAGTGGCCCGTCTTCGGGCCCCCAGATGTCTTCCGGGCCAGGAGGTGGCCCGCTGGATGGTGCTGACCCCCAGGCCTTGGGGCAGCAGAACCGGGGCCCAACCCCATTTAACCAGAACCAGCTGCACCAGCTCAGAGCTCAGATCATGGCCTACAAGATGCTGGCCAGGGGGCAGCCCCTCCCCGACCACCTGCAGATGGCGGTGCAGGGCAAGCGGCCAATGCCTGGGATGCAGCAGCAGATGCCAACGCTACCTCCACCCTCAGTGTCCGCAACAGGACCTGGCCCTGGCCCTGGCCCTGGCCCCGGCCCGGGTCCCGGCCCGGCAACTCCAAATTACAGCAGGCCTCATGGTAAGGCTGGCTGCCCTGGCCCTCAGGTGTCTCAGAGCGAATGGCTGGGGTGTGGGTGGCGGGGTGGACAGACTGGGCTCTGCTGCCGACCGGGGGGTTTGGGATTGCACGGGCCCATACTGCACTTCTGGGTGCTCGGGTGGTGGGGGCAGCTAAATGCTGCTTCCCCAGCTCCCCGCTTCCCCTGGGGCCACTGGTTAATAGGTGTATTTGCTGTGTTCCCTGGAGCCAGGGCTGCCCACGGGGCTGGGCGCAAGCATAAACCTGGGACGCATTGTTTTCTCTCTTGTTTCTCCCTACATGTAGGTATGGGAGGGCCCAACATGCCTCCCCCAGGACCCTCAGGCGTGCCCCCTGGGATGCCAGGCCAGCCTCCTGGAGGGCCTCCCAAGCCCTGGACTGAAGGTGAGCTCCCTCTTCCATGGTGGTGCACCCGCGTCCTTACTCCCCGTCACAAGCTTGGGTCCTTGAGATGAGCCTCGGCAGGGAGAAAGGGCCGAGGGTGGTCAGAATGAACTGCAGCCTGCACTTTTCTTGTGGTGGGCCCTGGGTCTCCCCTGTAGCCAGTCAGTTCCCAAAGGCTGTCGTTTCATCCCTCCTCTGACAGTTCGTGGCCTTCACCCAGTCCGTGAGCCCTGTATATGTAGTTGCTCAGTAAGTGCTGCAGGCTCCCATCTGTTGGGCTCAAAGAGGCAGTGGTACTCATTACCCGTCCTCTTGGAGCCTGAGGTTGAGCGATGGGCATTGAGGGGCAAATTGCTCCCATTGGATTTAGTTGGCACTAGGAGGAGATGACAGGAAATGCTGCCGTAGAGCCACAGACAGAACAAAAAAGCCTCGGGGGCCTGGGGCTGGCCCCAGTGGAGGGTGTGAAGGACAAGGGTGAGGCTGAGATCTGGAGGAGGTGAGGGACCCCCCTGGGTGAAAGTTGGGAGATGGGCGGGGTCTGCCTGTCCCCAGTGCCTCAAGCAGCTCAGCAGCTTTCCATTTCCAGCCCGGGACGGGCCCCAGAGCTCAACATGACGCCCTGGCCCCTTGCCTCCTCCCAGGACCCATGGCGAATGCTGCTGCCCCCACAAGTACCCCTCAGAAGCTGATTCCCCCGCAGCCAACGGGCCGCCCTTCCCCTGCACCCCCTGCCGTCCCACCCGCTGCCTCACCCGTGATGCCACCGCAGACCCAGTCCCCCGGGCAGCCGGCCCAGCCCGCGCCCATGGTGCCACTGCACCAGAAGCAGAGTCGCATCACCCCCATCCAGAAGCCGCGGGGCCTCGACCCTGTAGAGATCCTGCAGGAGCGTGAGTACAGGTGAGGGCATGGCCCAGTTGCCAAGGTCACTACCTTGTGCCCCCCATGTCCCCCTGGGGAAGCCACTCAGCTTTCTCCCCCACTCTAAGAAACAGTGCCCTGTGCCCACCACTGCCACTTGGCCTACACCTTCTTCCTCACCTCCCTGCTCCCACCCTGGCTGCAGTCTGTTTCCCACCTAGCAGCTTGAGTTCTCTCTTTTTTTTTTTATTTTTTTTTTGAGACAGAGTTTCACTCTTGTTGCCCACTCTGGAGTGCAGTGGCGCAATCTCAGCTCACTGCAACCTCCACCTCCTGGGTTCAAGTGATTCTTCTGCCTCAGCCTCCTGAGTAGCTGGGATTACAGGCATGCGCCACCACGCCTGGCTAATTTTGTATTTTTTTTTAGTACAGACAGGATTTCTTTTTTTTTTTTTTTTGAGACGGAGTCTCGCTCTGTCACCCAGGCTGGAGTGCAGTGGCGCAATCACGGCTCACTGCAAGCTCCGCCTCCCGGGTTCACGCCATTCTCCTGCCTCAGCCTCTCCGAGTAGCTGGGACTACAGGCGCCCGCCACCACGCCTGGCTAATTTTTTGTATTTTTAGTAGAGACGGGGTTTCACCGTGGTCTCGATCTCCTGACCTCGTGATCCGCCCGCCTCGGCCTCCCAAAGTGCTGGGATTACAAGCGTGAGCCACCGCGCCCGGCCCAGACAGGGTTTCTCCATGTTGGTCAGGCTGGTCTCGAGCTCCTGACCTCAGGTGCTTCCAAAGTGCTGGGATTACAGGCATGAGCCACCACATCCGGCCTGAATTCTCTTTTTATGATTGATTGACATCAGATCTACTCCCTGGATTAAAACCTGCCTGTAGCTTCAATTATCTGCCCAATAAGCTTTCCCTTATGTCCACTCCTGCCCAGCATCCTTCCTCATCCATCCCACTCTCTCTGTTCCTCTTTTCATTTATGTAACAAGTTAGGCTTGTTTCTGCCCCAGGACCTTTGCACAGGCCGTGCATGGCTCCTTCTACTCATTCAGGCCTGATTGCTGGGGTTCCCTCCTCATAGAGGCCCTTCCTGTCACTTCCAGCCACTCTCTGGAATTACAGCGAATATTTTATTTTTTTTAAATCTCCTTTATGGCCTGTTTTTTCTAATGAGACTGAGAGTTCCTTGCCTTGTTGGTCTTGTTTAGTGCTAAGGCCCTGCACTTAAAATGGTCCCTGGCATACAGTTGGTGCTCAATGAGTATGTGCAGAAAGACTGATTAAGAGGATTAGCCCACATAACCTTCCCATGTAACCTTCAGACCAAGTCTCTAGGGTCACACCGAGGGGTCGCCTCAGTTTTGAGATGAGAATGCTGAGGTGCGCAGTTGAAATAGATTCCCACCGCCCTGCGCCTCATCCATGCCAGGGCTGCATGAAAATCCTGGCCCGCCTGATGCCAGAACCTGGCTCACAACACTGAAAAGGCATGACCTGGGCGTGCCTATCAGGAATCTTGTTTGCTGTCCCCTGAGGCCCGGTCCTGAGGAGTGCCCCGGGCTGTCTCCCTCTCTGCCCTGCCTTGCGGCCAGCATCCTCTTCTGAGGCATCTCGTGCCTCATGACCAGCGCCTGCCTCCCTCGAGGGATGGGTCCCCTGCAGCTCCAGCTGTCACTGGGTGCCCTGGCAAGCCTCTCACCACCTTTGCTCCTTCTCGTCTCTGCTCCCAGGCTGCAGGCTCGCATCGCACACCGAATTCAGGAACTTGAAAACCTTCCCGGGTCCCTGGCCGGGGATTTGCGAACCAAAGCGACTATTGAGCTCAAGGCCCTCAGGCTGCTGAACTTCCAGAGGCAGGTGGGTGCTGGCATGGCCGCAGCTTTCCGAAAAGGGCCTTTGTCACCAACACTGCTGCTAAGGCTCCAAGTACGGCTTGCCGGGCTAGTATTACACCTGCCTGGGCTGTGAAAAGCAGCCGTGGCCACCCATGGGCACTCACTCACTGCAGAGCCTTCCTCTCGCGACCTGCGCAGTGCTGGGGACGTGGACCTCACTAAAGCACTTGCCTCCTTGAAGCAGACTTGCATGGGCTTCTTTCTTCCTTTCTCTTTCTCCTTTTTTTTTTTTTTTTGGAAACAGTTTTTACTCTATCACCCAGGCTGGAGTGCAGTGGCACAATCTCTGCTCACTGCAACCTCCGCCTGCCAGGATCAAGCAATTCTACTGCCTCAGCCTCCCAAGTAGCTGGGATTACAAGCGTGTGCCACCATGCCTAATTTTTATATTTTTAGTAGAGACAGGGTTTCACCATATTGGCCAGGCTGGTCTCAAACTCTTACCTCAAATGATCTGCCTGCCTTGGCCTCCCAAAGTGCTGGGATTACAGGCATGAGCCACCACGTGCCGTCCTGCCTGGGTCTATTTCTGAGGGTGCTGTACTTAGACCCTGGAGTGCAGTGGAGAGATCACAGCTCACTGCAAACTTGACCTCCCAGGCTCATGTCATCCTCCCGCTTCAGCTTCCTGAGTAGCTGGGACTATAGGCATGCACCATTACACCTGGCTATATTTTTTTTTTTGAAACAGGGTCTCACTTTGTCGCCCAGGCTGGAGTGCAGTGGTGCTATCTCACCCCACCGTAGCCTCTGCCTCTGTGGTTCAAGTGATTTTCCTGTCTCAGCCACCGAGTAGCTGGGATTACAGGTGTTTACCACCATGCCAGGCTGATTTTTTTTTTTTTTTTTTTTTTTTTTTGAGACAGAGTGTCACTCTGTCACCCAGGCTGAAGTGCAGTGGCGTGATCTTGGCTCACTGCAACCTCTGCCTTCCAGGTTCAAGTGATTCTCCCACCTCAGCCTCCTGAGTAGCTGGGATTAACAGGCACGTGCCACCACGGCTGGCTAATTTTTGTATTTTTAGTAGAGACAGTGTTTCACCATGTTGGCCAGGCTGGTCTCGAACTCCTGACCTCAGGTGATCCTCCTGCCTCGGCCTCCCAAAGTGCTTGGATTACAGGTGTGAGCCACCGCGCTGGCCTGGTTTTTGTATTTTTAATAGACACAGGGTTTCGCCATGTTGCCCAGGCTGGTCTCGAACTCCTGAGCTCAAGCCATTCACCTGCCTCGGCCTCCCAAAGTGCTGGGATTACAGGCATGAGCCACTGCTCCTGGCCACCTAGTTAATTTTTCTTTTAGTTTTTGTAGAAGTGAGGTCTCTCCATGTTGCCCAGGTTGGTCTCAAACTCCTGGGCTTGAGCAGTCCTCCCACCTTGGCCTCTCAAAGTGTTGGGATTACTGGTGTTAAGCCACCACACCCAGCCAAGGATGCCATACTTCTGAATGACTCCTACGAAGATGTGTGTGTGGTAGAGGGGAGGCAAGCTGGAGGCCCGAGAGGACGCCCTGGCTAAGTGTCCAGAAGTGATCACCTTCTGTCCTGTGCTTGCCCTGCCCGGGGGCACCTACTAGATGTCCCCTGCACACATGGACTGGGTGTGAAGGCACTTACAATGCTCCTTTAGCAGTGTAGCATGTGACGTCACCATGTGTGTTCGTCATTGTGGATGCCACAGAGCCGTGCAGCGTGCGGGCTTGTCCTCTTCCCTCCTACAGCTGCGCCAGGAGGTGGTGGTGTGCATGCGGAGGGACACAGCGCTGGAGACAGCCCTCAATGCTAAGGCCTACAAGCGCAGCAAGCGCCAGTCCTTGCGTGAGGCCCGCATCACCGAGAAGCTGGAGAAGCAGCAGAAGATTGAGCAGGAGCGCAAGCGCCGGCAGAAGCACCAGGTACGCCCCGGCGCCCCCGAGGCCCTGCAGCCCGCCCACCTGGCTGCCTGGCCCCTGTCCCAGTGGTTGCCACAGGGCTGTGTTTGCTTTGTTCCTAAACATGCTGCTTGTGTCTCTCTTTTGCTCATCGTAACAGTATTCTAGGCACTGAGAGCATATTGGTGTAAAAACCCAATGGTAGGGAGAAGATAGTGATCAAATCCATGCATAGCATGTCGGGAAGGTGATAGGGCACAAGGAAAAATCAAGCCGGGTTAGAGAGGAAGGAACGGGCTGTTGTAGACCTGATGTTGGGGGAGTTCTTTCTTTTGGAGGTGACATCTGGGCAGACCCCCAAGGGAGGGAGCCACACAGATCTGTGAGAAAGAGCTTTCTGGGAAAAGGAGAAGGTGCAAGGGCCCTGGGGCTGGAATGTGCCTGTGTTTTCTATGGAAAGCAAGGACCTGCATGTAGCCAGAGTAGAGTGAGTGGCAGGGAGAGCTGGAGGAGGGGAGGGCAGGGAGGTGACGGGCAGGTGGTGCAGGGCCTTGTGAGCTGCATGGAGGATTTGGGCTTTTGCTCTGAGTGAAGTGGGAGCCATAGAGGGTTCTGGGCAGCGCAGGGACTGATCTGACTCAGGGTTTCCCAAGATGAATCAGTAAGACAGAAATCTTCAAATCTAAAATCAAGTAAGGATTTGGGGATGATTGTGCTGATTTGGTCATTTATAGATTTTCTATAATTTGTTTTTTTTTTTGTTTTTTTGAGACAGAGTCTTGCTCTGTCGCCCAGGCTGGAGTGCAGTGGTGCAATCTCGGCTCACTGCAAGCTCCGCCTCCCGGGTTCACGCCATTCTCCTGCCTCAGCCTTTCCGAGTAGCTGGGACTACACTACGCCTGGCTAATTTTTTTTGTATTTTTAGTAGAGACGGGGTTTCACCGTGGTCTCGATCTCCTGACCTCGTGATCCGCCTGCCTCGGCCTCCCAAAGTGCTGGGATTACAAGCGTGAGCCACTGCGTCCGGCCGAGATTTTCTATAATTAATATCTTATTGGTGTAGTGTAAAATAATGTAGACAGTCAACACAGCAATCTCTGTTAACATTTTTTTTTTTTTTTGAGACGGAGTCTCGCTCTGTTGCCCAGGCTGGAGTGCAGTGGTGCAATCTTGGCTCACTGCAACCTCCATCTCCTGGGTTCAAGCAATTCTTCTGCCGCCGAGTAGCTGGGATTACGGGTACCTGCCACCATGCCTGGCTACCATTTTTTTTTGTATTTTTAGTAGAGACGGGGTTTCACCATGTTGATCAGGCTGGTTTCTAATTCCTAACCTCAAGTGATCTGTCCGCCTTGGCCTCTCAAAGTGCTAAGATTGCAGGCGTAATCCACCGTGCCTGGCCAACATTTTTTTTTTTTTTTTTGAGACAGAGTTTCGCTCTTGTCACCCGACCTGGAGTGCAATGGCGCGATCTTGGCTCACTGCAACCTCTGCCTCCCGGGTTCAAGGGATTCTCCTGCCTTAGCCTCCCGAGTAGTTGGGATTACCAGTGTGCGCCACCACACCTGGCTGATTTTTGGTTTTTTTTTTTTGTTTTTTTGAGACTGAGTTTCATTTTTGTTGCCCAGTCTGGAGTGCAGTGGTGTGATCTCGGCTCTGCCTCCCGGGTTCAAGCGATTTTCCTGTCTCAGTCTCCCAAGTAGCTGGGACTACAGGCACCTGCCACCGCACCTGGCTAATTTTTTATATTTTTAGTAGAGACAAGGTTTCACTATGTTGGCCAGGCTGCTGGTCTCAAACTGTTGACCTCGTGATCCACCCACCTCGGCTTCCCAAAGTGCTGGGATTACAGACGTGAGCCACTGCTCCTGGCCACCAACATTTTTTTATATATTATTTCAGCCTTTTTTCATGTATATTAATACAATGTTAAATAGGCCTTTTTAAATTTTTTCTAAAACTTTGCTTTTTTTTTTTTTTTTTTTGAGTCAGAATCTCACTCTGTCACCCAGGCTGGAGTGCAGTGGCACGATCTCCACTCACTGCAGCCTCCGTCTCCTGGGTTCAAGTGATTCTCCTGCCTCAGCCACCTGAGCAGCTGGAATTACAGGCATGCGCCACCACACCTGGCTAATTTCTGTATTTTTAGTAGAGATGGGGATTCAGCCTGTTGGCCAGGCTGGTCTTGAACTCCTAACCTCAAGTGATCCGCCTGCCTCGGCCTCCCAAAGTGCTGAGATTACAGTCGTGAGCCGCTGCTCCTGGCCACATCGCTTTGTTTTTAAGTATCACGGAAACATGACTTTTGATGTCTGCACTGTATTCCATTTCAGTGTGTCCAGGATCTAATCATTTATGTCACCTTTTTCCTGTTTGAGGACATGCAGCATGTTTCAGCTTTCGAAAATTAAAAATCATGCTAGGACGGGAATTCTTGGCTTGAACGTTTTGAGGCTGGTCTCTGCTATTTCCTTGAAATAAATTTGTAATGATGGAGTAAGTTGGGTGGAGGGTTGGAAGCATTTTTGAGACATTTCACATCCATGCCACGCTGCCCTGCAAGTCGAATGCGCTGTGTGCCCACCTGCTGTGTTCAAGGGCCTTTCCCACTCACAGTTGCCAGTGCTTAGTTTTTTGTTTTTTTGTTTTTTTTTTGAGACGGTGTCTCACTCTGCCGCCCAGGCTGGAGTGCAGTGGCACGATCTCGGTTCACTGCAAGCTCTGCCTCCCGGGTTCACGCCATTCTCCTGCCTCAGCCTCCCAGGTAGCTGGGACTACAGGCGCCCGCCACCACGCCCAGCTAATTTTTTTTTTTTTTTTTTTTTTTTGAGATGGAGTCTTGCTCTGTCGCCCAGGCTGGAGTGCAGTGGCGTGATCTTGGCTCACTGCAAGCTCTGCCTCCCAGGTTCACGCCATTCTCCTGCCTCAGGCTCCCGAGTAGCTGAGACTACAGGCGCCCCCCACCGTGCCTGGCTAATTTTGTGTGTTTTTTTTTTTTTTTTTTTTAGTAGAGACGGGGTTTCACCATGGTCTCGATCTCCTGACCTCGTGATCCGCCCGCCTCGGCCTCCCAAAGTGCTGGGATTACAGGCGTGAGCCACTGCGCCCAGCCCTAATTTTTATTTTTTATTTTTAGTAGAGACGGGGTTTCACCCTGTTAGCCAGGATGGTCTTAATCTCCTGACCTCGTGATCCGCCCTCCTCGGCCTCCCAGAGTGCTGGGATTACAGGCCAATATTCTAGGTTTTAAACAAGCCTTGCAGGGAGGTGTGTCCGCCATGCTGCCGGGGGTTCAGCCTTCTCTTTTGTGCGTTCCTGCAGGAATACCTCAATAGCATTCTCCAGCATGCCAAGGATTTCAAGGAATATCACAGATCGGTCACAGGCAAAATCCAGAAGCTGACCAAGGCAGTGGCCACGTACCACGCCAACACGGAGCGGGAGCAGAAGAAAGAGAACGAGCGGATCGAGAAGGAGCGCATGCGGAGGCTCATGGTATGGTCCTGCCTTCTTGACGTGCACTCTTCTACACGTGTAGCTGGTACTGCGGGCTCCAGTGGTCGCTCCCCAGGGTTACGCCAAGGCATTTCACAGCTTGGAGTTAGAGGTGGGATGGAGGGAAAAGAGCAGGCGCGGGCTTAGGAGTCAGTCCTGGGCTCGGATATTTGCTGATCCCTCTGATCATCAGAGTGACTGTGTGACCTCAGGCCACTTAGCCGGCTCCTCTGCCTTCTCTGGAAAATGGAGGTGGTGCCCCCTCCCCTCGTTCTGTGAGTGCCAGGTGGTATGATCCAGACCCCTCACCCCTAGCATAAACATCTCTGACCATTTATTTGTGGCTGAGTCGCTGGTTGGACAGATATTGGCAGCGTGTTCTGGGCCAGGTGCTGCTCTGTGTACAGGGACACAGAAGGGAGCAAGACATGGCCCCTGCTCTTGTGGGGGCTCCTGGTTGTGCTTGAGGGGCAGATACGCGAATGAAGCAAACAGAGTAGTGGATGGTGACTGCTGCAGTGAGGAGGGTGAAGTGGAGCGGAAGGGGAGGGACAGGGTAGTAAGTAAAAGCCTCGGAACAGAGGCCCAAAGGGTGGCCCTGATGCACAAATGCAGAGACCCGGGGGAGGAGCTCCAGGCAGCGCAGACAAAGGTTGAGGTGGCAGGCAGCCATGTGCCAGGGACAGCCGGTAGCCCTGGGCTCCCAGAACAGCATCGTGTGGGGCAGGAGGTGAGGTCAGAGCTCACGGGGGCAGGTGGGACGTGGGACCTTACAGAGCATTGGGAGGACTCTGGGTTGAGTTCTGGTCATGAAGGGGAGCCTCACCCGGGAGGGTTTTGGCTGTGGGGTGATGTGATCTGATGTATTCTTAGAAAGGTGGGTGGCTGCTGTAGGAGTTGGTGGGAGGGATGCACCTTGGACTTGGTGGAGAGAAGGCTTTGGGTTTGGGGTGTATTTCGTGGGCAGAGTGGGTAGGACTGGCTCATGGCCTCTGTAAATGGCTCCTGGTGGGACCATCTGCCTGGCAGGTCCCCTTGGAACCTAGCCCTTGGTAGGTTTTGAGGAAATGGTTCCTGCATGAGGAGTCGATTGCTGTGTGAAGGGCTGGTGGCATGGCACCAGCGTGAGCCGCGCACGCCCTCAGTGCACCCCTGGGTTGACTGGCCATGGGTGCTCACAGACGTGCACATTGTGCCACCACATTGCAGTAACCCCCATGCTTTTGTAGGCTGAAGATGAGGAGGGGTACCGCAAGCTCATCGACCAGAAGAAGGACAAGCGCCTGGCCTACCTCTTGCAGCAGACAGACGAGTACGTGGCTAACCTCACGGAGCTGGTGCGGCAGCACAAGGCCGCCCAGGTCGCCAAGGAGAAAAAGAAGAAAAAGAAAAAGAAGGTGTGCTGGGCTTGGCGTGGCATCCGCCATGGGTGGGATGGGAGCGGCCATCTTCACGTGTGTGGCCTCAGCCTGGCGGGTCAGGGCCTGATCGTGTCTCTCTCTATTTCCAGAAGGCAGAAAATGCAGAAGGACAGACTCCTGCCATCGGGCCGGATGGCGAGGTGAGGAAGCAGGGTTTCTTGTGGAAGTACCAAGCTAGCCCTAAGGCGTTGGTCTGTTTCAGACTTTAAAACCTATGTTCTTTTAAAATTACGAACAATGATATATGATGATGGTGAGAATCCCAGGGTGTCCTCTGACGCCCATCCCACCCGCCCCCACATCCCACACGTTGTGTTTTCTTCCAGACCTGTGCATGTGCCACAGGATTCATCTTTCAGGTTTTACTTTATTGTAACGTCCAACTTACAGGAAAGGCACAAGAACCGTCCAGAGATGTCCTGTGTGTTTTTCACCTAGAGTCTCCATTTTCACGTTTTGTGTTTTGTTTTGTTTCTTTGAGACAGGGTCTCTCTGTCACCCAGGCTGGATTGCAGTGGCGCACGGCTCACTGCAGCCTCGACCTCCTGGGCTCAAGTGATCCTACCCTTCTGAGTAGCTGGGATTACGGGCATGCCCCACCACACCCAGCAAAGTTTTTTTTTTTTTTTTTTTGAGATGGAGTTTTGCTCTTTTGCCCAGGCTAGAGTAAAGTGGTGCAATCTTGGCTCACTGCAGCCTCTTCCCCACGAGTTCAAGCGACTCTTCTGTCTCAGCCTCCTGAGTAGCTGGGATTATAGGCATCCGCCACCACGCCCGACTAATTTTATTTTTATTTATTTATTTTAGACGGAGTCTCAGTCTCGTTCTGTCGCACAGGCTGGAGTGCAATGGCACGATCTCTGCTTGCTGCAAGCTCCGTCTCCTGGGTTCACGCCATTCTTCTGCCTCAGCCTCCCGAGTAGCTGGGACTACAGGCACCCGCTACCATGCCTGGCTAATTTTTTGTGTTTTTAGTAGAGACGGGGTTTCACCGTGTTAGCCAGGATGGTCTCGATCTCCTGACCTCATGATCCGCCAGCATCAGCCTCCGAAAGTGCTGGGATTACAGGCTTGAGCCACCATGCCCAGCCAGTTTTTGTATTTTTAGTAGAGACGGGGTTTCACCATGTTGGCCAGGCTGGTTTTGAACTCCTAACCTCAAGTAATCCACCCGCCTCGGCCTCCCAAAGTGCCAGGATTACAGGCATGAGCCGCCGCGCCTGGCCTAATTTTTTAAAATTTATTTTTTATATAGATGGGGGTTCCCTGTGTTTTTCAGGCTGGTCTCCAATTCCTGGGCTCAGGCATCCTCCTGCCTCAGCCTCCCAAAGTGTTAGGATTATAGGCATGAGCCCCCACACCTGGCCTTCACATATGTTTTTTCCTAAACTCTTTTGAGAGTCAAATGCAGACGTCACAGCGCTTTACCTCCATGTAATTCATTATCTACTTCATAAAGACAAGGTTGCTCCTGCACACTGTACCGAGGTGATGGACACAGGAGGTGAACATTGGTACAGCACTGTTATCCAGTCTACAGGCCTTTATATAAGGTTTGGCCAGTTTTTCCAGTTGTCTTCACAGCAGCAGAAAATCCTGGCTCACATTTAGTGGAGGTCCCTTTAGTCAGCTTCGGTCTTAAAGAGCTCCTTGTGTGTGTGTGTGTGTGTGTGTGTGTGTGTATGTGTGTTTGTTTTTTTGCAGAGATGGGGTCTCATGTTGCCTAGGCTGGTCTTGAACTCTTGGGCTCAAGTGATCCTCCCACCTCGGCCTTCCAAAGGCTGTGATTATAGGCGTGAGCCACCACGCTTGGCTTCAGGCCAGCTGTGTCATCCAGTGGCCCCGGATTTTGGTTTGTCTGATGTTCCTTGTGGTTAGAGTTGGGTTATGTGTCTCTGGCAGGCAGACCCAACATGGCCCTGGGTCCCTCTCAGGGCATCACATCGAGAGTGCATGGCGGAGGTTAGCAAATAAGGTCACTGGTGATGCTGACTTTGAACCCCTGCCAAGGGATCTCCACTGTCCAGTTACTGTTTTTTTGTTTTGTAATCAGTAAGTACCCTGTAGGGAGATACTTGAGACTCTGTAACTATATTGTAACTCCTCAGAATTCCAGCTATTCCTTTTAGTATCTTTTTTTTTTTTTGCCTGGATCAGTTTTTGCTGTGATGGCTACAGGATGGTGACTGTATTGATTTATTTGTTTTTCTATAGTAGGAAAAGCTTTCTCTTTGGTCCTGTTAGTCCTGTGGCCATGGTCTGCCAACCCCTGGTGTAGACTTATGGATTCTTGTTTAGTTGAATGAATGGATTCTGATCCTTTAAAATGATTTCTTTTGGTCATTTAGCTTTAGCCAGTAGGAGCCCCTTGCCATTGGCTCCTGTTCACTTTTGGTATGTGCCCACTATTCCTGGAGCACTTCCTTCTTCATCAGACTTTTCTTCTGCTTTCCCTGCCTGAGTTCCCTGGAGCCAGCTCTTTCTCCAGGGAGTCCTAGTTCCCTTTTTTTTTTTTTTTTAAATTTTTTTTTTTTTTTTTTTTTTTTGTCAAGACAGGGTCTCCCTGTGTCACCCAGGCTGGAGTGTGTGGTGGTGCAATCATGGCTCACTGTAGTCTCAGCCTTCTGGACTGAAGCGATCCTCCCACCTCAGCCTCCTAAGTACCTGGGGCTACAGGCGCACGCTACCATGCCTGGTTAAGTGTTCTGTATTTTTTTGTAGAGACAGGGTTTCACCATGTTGCCCAGGCTGGTCTCGAACTCCTGAGCTCAAGCAATCCACCTGCCTTGGCCTCCCAAAGTGCTAGGATTACAGACATGAGCCGCTGTGCCTGGCTATATTTTGTTTTATTACAGAAGAATATTTACATGCCAAGATCTGACTTTGGGGGTGCTTCCTGCTAGTGGGCCATCACTGCTTCTAGGCCCTCTGAGCAGCCGGATCTGGGAAATAGATGTATGTACACATACTCATCTGCATTGCTGTTTGTATATATTAAAACTTGTGGCTGGGCATGGTGGCTCATGCCTGTATTCCTAGTACTTTGGGAGGCCAAAGTGGGAGGACCACTTGAGCCCAGGAGTTCGAGACCAGTGTGGGCAATATGGCAAAACCTTGTCTCTATAAAAAATTTTAAAAATTAATTGGATGTAGTGGCATGCACCTGTGGTCCCAGCTACTCGAGAGGCTGAGGTAGGAGGATCACTTGAGTCCAAGAGTTTGAGGCTGTAGTGAGCTGTCATCTCACCATTGCACTCCAGCCTGGTCAAGACAGTGAGACCCTATCTCACACGAAAAAAAAATCTTGAGGTTATACTGACACCTCCAATTCTAATCCAACAGCACAGGGTTAATTTTATCCTTTCTGCCTTTCCATAATTCTAAAATCAGGAACCTGATTTCCGTTAGCAATAATAGGCTTACTTTCCTGCTCCATTCTAGAATACACAGAAAGTACGTTCCAAAGTGCTGATGGACACCTCTATGCAGAAGTCTTCTAGTTAGAGTTCAGTATTTATAGAATTCCTCTACCTCAGGGTATGTGTTCCAAATACTGTGTTCAGAAGTTACTGGGGCCAGGTGCGGTGGCTCACGCCTGTAATCCCAGCACTTTGGGAGGCCAAGGCAGGCGGATCACCTAAGGTCAAGAGTTCAAGACCAGCCTGGCCAACGTACTGAAACCTCATCTCTGCTAAAAATACAAAAAATTAGCCAGGTGTGGTGGCACATGCCTGTAGTCCCAGCTACTTGGGAGGCTGAGGCAGGAGAATCAGTTGAACCTGAGAGATGGAGGTTGCAGTGAGCCAGGTTCATGGCCACTGCACTCCAGTCTGGGTGACAGAGCGAGATTCTGTTTCAAAAAAAAAAAAAAAAAAAAAAAGAAGTTACTTTGGGCCAGGCGTGGTGGCTCATGCCTGTAATCCCAGCAGTTTGGGATGCTAAGGTGAGTGGATCGCTTGAGCCCAGGAGTTCGAAACCAGCCTGAGCAACATGGTGAAACCTCATCTCTACAAAAAATTAACCAGGCTTGGTGCGCACGCCTGTAGTCCCACCTACTCGAGAGGCTGAGGTGGGAGGATAACTTAGCCCAGGAGGTCCAGGCTGCAGTGCACTGTGTTTGTACCACTGCATTCCAGCCTGGGGAGATTTTTATTACTTGAGACAGGATCTCTCTCTATCAGCTAGTTCTGTCTCACAGTTCTGGAGCCATCTGGAGGACTCAAGAAAAAAATCATGGGCCAGGTGCGGTGGCTCACGTCTGTAATCCCAGCACTTTGGGAGGCCGAGGCAGGTGGATCACGAGGTCAGGAATTCGAGACCAGTCTGGCCAGTATGGTGAAACCCCGTCTCTACTAAAAATACAAAAATTAGTCGAGCGTGGTGGCAGGCTCCTGTAGTCCCAGCTACTGGGAGGCTGAGGCAGGAGAATTGCTTAAACCTGGGAGGCGGATCACACCACTGCACTCCAGCTTGGGTGACAGAGTGAGACTCCGTCTCAAAAAAAAAAAAAAAAAAAAAAAAAGTCATGAAACGGGAAAGTGCATGAAGTGGGAGCTTGTGCTCAGTCCTGCTGTGGCTGTCTGTCCTGTGGAGTATTGAGAACAGGCACCGGCACTTGCTGCTGCTTGTGGGTTTTCCTTGTTCTCGGCCAGTAGTACTCAGCCTCTGTTGTATGTTCTAGTCATCTGGGGAGCTCTCTATTATTATCACTACTATTATTTGAGACAGGGTCTCTCTGTTGTCCAGGCTGGAGTCCAGTGGTGAGGTCATGGCTCACTGCAGCCTCGACGTCCTGGGCTCAAGTGATCCTCTGGGGACCTTTTTCTAAGTAGTAGCTGGGTGTGAAGGCATGTGCCTGTCGTTGCAGCTGCTCAGGAGGCTGAGGTGGGAGGATTGCTTTAGTCCAGGAGTTCAAGACCAACCTGGGCAACATAGGGAGACTCTGTATCTCCAAAAAATAAAATAATTACCTGGGCATGGTGGTGTGCACTTGTGGTCCCAGCTGCTTGGGAGCCACAGGTAGGCAGATCACTTGAGCCCAGGGCTTTGAGGCTGTGATCACACCTGTGAATAACCATGGTACTGAGCCCGTCTCCAAAAAATAAAAAGTAAATTAAAAATTTAGAAAAGCAAGGATGCCCAAGCCTCACTCCAGAGGAGTTCAATCAGAATTTTGGGTGTGGGGGAGGCATGCAGCAATCGGCATCTTTGGCCACTCCTCCCAGTGATCCCAGAGAGGATGTGGAGTTGAAAGTCCCTGACTGAGGCAGCCTGCAGAGCCCACTGTTGGGGTAAGAGGTTGCTGTGACCCTCTGTGGTGGCTGCTTGGTGGGTGAGCTTTTAGCGCGTAGAGACTGATATCCCTCCGCTGTGTGGACAGCGTTGACACTGTGAGTGCAGCAGTTTTGCAGGTAGTTATAAATTCCTGGAAGATGAAAACCAAAATTTAAACCAAGGACTTTTTCCCCATCCTGGAAGTTTTCTCTAGGAAATATACAAGAATCGATGAGGGAGAAAATGGTTATCCACTGAATCTCAACAGGAGGAGTTTCATATTTGTTGCTAAGAGGAATTATTTTTGAAATATTTCAATTAGCTTTTTAACAAAAAAGAATGAGGACCCTTGATGAAATCTACAAATAGAGTATAAGTTGGGGGAAAAAAAATCAAGGTCCAAAGAATGTAAATTATATAACTGTTAGTGTAAAAAACAGGGAGAAAGTGGAAACATCTAAGTCCTTGTTTCTTATCCATGGAATTGATCTGGAAGGATGGACAGGAAACTGATACCAGTGGACAACTGTGAAGAGAAAAACTTAGGCTGGAGGACAGAATGGGGAGAGCCCACATTAGGCTCTTCAGTTTTCGTTAAAAAAATAAAAATGGGCCTTGGGAGGCTGAGGTGGTCAGATCACGAGGTCAGGAGATCGAGACCATCCTGGCTAACACAGTGAAACCCCATCTCCACTAAAAATACTAACAATTATCTGGGCATGGTGATGGGCACCTGTAGTCCCAGCTACCCTGGAGGCTGAGGCGGGAGAATGGCATGAACCTGGGAGGTGGAGCTTGCGGTGAGCCGATACCGCACCACTGCACTCCAGCCTGGGCAACAGAGTGAGACTCCATCTCAAAAAATAAATAAACAAAAATAAAAAATAAATAAAAATGGGCCGAGCATAATGGCTTACGCCTGGAATTCCAGCACTTTGGGAGGCCAAGGCGGGTGGATCACATGTGGCCAGGAGTTCGAGACCAGCCCGGCCTGAATTTTCAGCTATGAGTTTCTGGACTTTGAAAATTACAATGTATATGCCAGTTACCTTAAAGAAACGGGTGTTGGGAGACTGAGGCAGAGAATTGCTTGAACCCAGGAGGCAGAGGTTGCAGTGAGCTGAGATTACACCACTGCACTCTAGCCTGGGTGACAGAGCGAGACTCCATCTCTCAAAAAAAAAAAAAAAAAAAAAAAACAAGTGTCAGCCAAGATTGATGGGTTATATATTTTTACTGGATTACTGAGTATACAGTTTGCGCGTTTTCACCACCACTGGCCATGTTTCCCTGCCATTTTCTGTGCAGACAGTTGAGTGGGTGCTTCCCACCTTGGCCTCTGTAAGCCTTTGGTCTGGAGGCCCTGCAACCTCAGTGTCACACGAATGACTCTTTTTCAGCCTCTGGACGAGACCAGCCAGATGAGCGACCTCCCGGTGAAGGTGATCCATGTGGAGAGTGGGAAGATCCTCACAGGCACAGATGCCCCCAAAGCCGGGCAGCTGGAGGCCTGGCTCGAGATGAACCCGGGGTGAGTTGTGCCTTGCGTTCCAGATGCAGTGGGGATCCAAGTCCTCGGTGGGCTTTGTTCCAGGGAGGTGGCAGCCAGGGGCAATTTTACTTCTGTTTGAATCCCCGGCAGGTTTGGTAGGGAAAGTGAATTCTGCTGGCTCTGAGCAGATTTGTATGAAAGCCCTTATATTTTTTCTAGGTATGAAGTAGCTCCGAGGTCTGATAGTGAAGAAAGTGGCTCAGAAGAAGAGGAAGAGGTAAGAGTGCATTTCCTGGCTTTCAAGGCTCTCAGTGCCCACTGGCAGTGACTTCCACCCTGTGTGTTGTGACCCTCTCCTGCCCTGGCTGGGCATCTTGTGCTTGGAACAGTGGGGCCCAGGCCTACCTGAAGTCGGTGCTTTAGAGCTGTGCTATCCAATAGGGCAGCTTCTGGCGACATGTGACCATTTCCATTTTAAATTAAATCAGTCACATTACATAAAATTTAAGACTCATTTTCTCTTTCACACTGGCTGCATTTCAGGTGCTTGGCATCCCTTCTCTGGGAATGGTCTGCCTCATTTGCCCATTTCTTTTTTATTGAAATGGAGTCTCGCTCTGTCACCCAGGCTGGAGTGCAGTGGTGCAATCTCAGCTCACTGCAACCTCCACCTCCCGGGTTCAAGCGATTCTCCTGCCTCAGCCTCCCTAGTAGCTGGGACTACAGGTGCCTGCCACCACGTCCAGCTAATTTTTTTATGTTTAATAGAGATGGGGTTTCATCATATTGGCCAGGCTTGTCTCAAACTCCTGACCTCAAGTGATCCACCTGCCTCAGCCTCCCAAAGTGCTGGGATTACAGACATGAACCTCCACGTCCGACTTGTGATTTTTTTTGTTGTTGTTTTGAAATGGAGACTTGCTGTGTTGCCCAGGCTGGAGTGCAGTGGCACAATGTTGGCTCACTGCAGCCTCCACCTCCCATGTCCAAGCGATTCTCCTGCCTCATCCTCCCTAGTAGCTGGGACTTCAGGCACCTGCCACCATGCCTGGCTAATTTTTGTATTTTTAGTAGAGACAGGGTTACACCATGTTGGCCAGTCTGGTCTTGAACTCTTGACTGGTGATTTTTTTTTTTTTTTTTTTTTTTTTTTTTTTTTTTTAGACAGAGTCTCACTCTGTAGCCCAGGATGGAGTGCAGTGGCATGATCTCGCTCATGGCAACCTCCGCCTCCCGGGTTTAAGTGATTCTCCTGCCTTAGCCTCCTGAGTAGCTGGGATTACAGGCGCCTGCCACCATGTCCAGTTAATTTTAAAAATATTTTTAGTAGAGATGGGGTTCCACCATGTTGGCCAGGCTGGTCTCAAACTGCTGACCTTAAGCGATCCACTCACCTGGGCCTCCCAAAGTATTGGGATTACAGGCACGAACCAGTGCACCCGGCTTCCAGTGGTATTTCTTGTTTTAAAGTCTGTGCTGACTTAGAGTAGTCACTCTAACCCTCTTACGATTATTGTTCACATGGTACATCTTTTTTCCTTCTTTTACTTTCAGCCTGTTTCTTTGAATCTACAATAGCATATGGGTTTTGCATTTTCAGCTAGTATGACAGTGACTGCTTTTTGACTGAGTTTCTAAGACCATTTGTATTTACTGTAATTTCTGATATGATTGGGCTTACATTTGCTATTCCTTTTCTATGCCTCCTGTTTTTGTTCCTCCTTTATTGCCTTTTGTGTTTAATGTTTTTTTTCTAGATTTTTATTTTTATAGTGCCTTTTTTTTTTTTTTTTTTTTTTGAGACGGAGTCTCACTCTGTCACCCAGGCTGGAGTGCAGTGGAGCAATCTTGGCTCACTGCAATCTCCGCCTCCCGAGTTCAAGCGATTCTCCTGCCTCAGCCTCCCGGGACTACAGGTGCATGCCACCAAACCCGGCTAATTTTTTTTTTTTTTGTATTTTTAGTAGAGACAGGGTGTCACCATGTTGGTCAGGCTGGTCTCGAACTCCTGACCTCAGGTGATCCGCCTGCCTTGGTCTCCCAAAGTGTTGTGATTACAGGCATGAGCCAGCACGCCTGGCCTCTCCTATTTTTTTCCTTACCTCTTCATGTTTAGCTGAAGCATACTTTAGCTACCCAGGAGTCTGACTTTTAAAACTCTAGGAGGTTGTGGTGGCGTCTAGTCTGTTTAGTAATTTCCTGGGGCTAAGTCTGTGAACTCTGGTTCCCACACAGTGTGTGTAGCCTCTGCTGTATTTGCTCAGTTCTTTTAAACATTTTTTGGTTTTATCTTATTTGTGATTTTTTTCCTGGTTCACTAGGGGCAGGCAGTGTTTCTTTGTCACTTAGTGGTCATCCAAAGATTGGGCACAGTTTGTGCTCCGACATGCGCCTTCTTTCTCCTGCTGATGGTTCAGTTGTATGAGGAGATGCAGTCCACATTTGGGCCGTTGTCGGGTTCCCCCTGGCATTTATGCTTTGCTGGGCCCTTTGGCGTCTCTTTGCTTATGCACAGACTCAGCCTCAGCCAGTCATACACTTTTTCCTTCCGTGGCTGATCTCACCTCCATTAGCAGTGCCACTGGGCGTGGGCATTGCTTCCTTCTACAAGTGACTGAGCCCCTTCCACCTCCCTGCCAAGCCTCGTGGCCTGCAGCTCTCCAGCCGTTAAGACGTTCATGTGTCCAGAGCTGTGAGGCAGAAGAGGTGAAAGTGGCCCACAGTAACAGTGCTACAAACTCCCACTCTTCCCACCTGAAGTTCAGTTTTTTAAGGTTCAATGATTCTAGTAGACCTTTGGTCAACTTGCTGAGCTCTGAAATGCTCACTCTGTCAATTTGTCTGGCTTTATAGTTGCTTTTAGGGAGGAAATTTGCCCACCTCCTCATCTGGGTTTAGCCGGAAGTCTCACTCCTGTTTTAATTCCAGTATGTCTGTAGCAGCTCTGATTTTCTTGCCTAAAATGTTGGTGTTATTACCACCTGTTTATTCTGAATGATCTGTAAAATCATTTTTTGTGACCTAAGGGAAATCCCACTGGCTTTTCACTGGAATTATTTAACAGATTAAGTACAGATCGTATTTTTAAAGCTTTATAGCAGTTTCATTATAGATGAGGGAACAATCAAGTGTGTTTCTGTATGATTTAAATGGCAATACAAGAATAGTTTAAGATAAGGACATGCATTCTTGTCTATTTTATCAGTATGTGTTATGCAAAATCCCAGTAAAGGCTGGAAAGCCATTAAATGACGCAACATGAATGCTTAAACAAGTTCATAGATAACTTGCAGTAAACTGAGATGCCTCTTGTCGCCAGTGTTATCAGACATACTGTAGATGGTTGAGGCTTGTCAGTAAAGCTGGAAGTAAATTACAAGCAATAAATATTGAAAGTTGGTTCTAAGATATTTAAAGCCAGGTGTGGTGTCTCACACCTGTAATCCCAGCATTTTGGGAGGGCAAGTTAGGTGGATGATCCGAGGTCAGGAGTTCGAGACCAGCCTGGCCAACATGACGAAACCCCATGTCTACTAAAAAATACAAAAATTAGCCGGGGTGATGGGGCTCTAAGATATTGAATACCTAGGAAATCCAAGAGAATCAACTGATAAACTGCTTTAGTAGGTCAGCAGAGAATAGACGTATAATGTTCATTGTATAACAGGGGTAGGAGGGATATGGAGTCTACTTCTAATTAGTAATGGAAGTCCAGAATACCCTGAGATAGCCTTAAAAGAAGTGTCGGGGCCGGGTGCGGTGACTCATGCCTGTAATCCCAGCACTTTGGGAGGCTGAGGCAGGCAGATTCTTGAGCTCAGGAGTTTGAGACCAGCCTAGGCAACATAGAGTCCCTGTCTCTACAAAAAATACAAAACAATTAGCCAAGTGTGGTGGTGCATGCCTGTGGTCCCAGCTACTCGAGAGGCTGAGGTGGGAGGATCGCTTAAGTCCAGGGGGTGGAGGTAGCAGTGAGCTGAGATAGCACCACTGCACTCCAGCCAGAGTGACAGAGCAAGACCCCATCTCAACAATAAAAAAAAAAGGAAGTGTCGAGAATCTGTGGTAGGGAAACCAAAAACGGTTTAGTGGGCCAGGCACGGTGGGTCACGCTTGTAATCCCAGCACTTTGGGAAGCCAAGGCAGGCGGATCACGAGGTCAGGAGTTCAAGACCAGCCTGGCCAACATAGTGAAACCCCGTCTCTACTAAAAATACAAAAATTAGCCAGGCGTGGTGGCGTGTGCCTGTAGTCCCAGCTACTTGGGAGGCTGAGGCAGAAGAATTGCTTGAACCCGGGAGCTGGAGGTTGCAGTGAGCCGAGATCACGCCACTGCACTCCAGCTTGGGCAACAGAGTGACACTTCGTCTCAAAAAAAACCCAGAAAAAACCAGATGTAGCCAGTGTGGTGGCATTTGCCTGTAGTCCCAGCTACTTGGGAAGCTGAGGCGAGAGGATTGCTTGAGCCCAGGAGTTTGAGACCAGCCCGGGGAATGTCACAAGACTGCATATCTACAAAAATTTAAAACATTTGAGCTGGGCGTGGTGGTGCATAGCTGTAGTTCTAGCTGCTGGGGATGCTGAGGCAGGATGATTGTTTGAGCTCAGGAGTTCAAAGCCATCTGGGCAATATGTTGAGACTCCCATATATTAAAAAAAATAATAAATACATAATTTTAAAACGAAGATGTAAATAACAAACATCACACATTCCAGGATAGGTAGAGGGGGTGAGGGCTGTAAGAAGATCACTTGCTTCTAACACTATGTTCTCCCCATGGGAGTCCCGTCCCCTTCTCTGGGGGATGAACTGAGGTGACGTGGGCTTGTCTCTTGATAGGAGGAGGAGGAAGAGCAGCCACAGGCAGCGCAGCCTCCCACCCTGCCCGTGGAGGAGAAGAAGAAGATTCCAGATCCAGACAGCGATGACGTCTCTGAGGTGGACGCGCGGCACATCATTGAGTAAGGGGTCCCGACACACACTGTTCTGTGGCAGCTTCCTGTGAGGCGGTGCTGGTGGGAGTGGCTAGAATCCCAGTCATCCCTAGCTGATGTTCAGCACTGTCCAGCCAGCTGCTACTGTGGAACCACAGAGACCAAATTTATTTACTTCACGTTTCATGTATTTTATAGGGATTTAATAGAGCAAATACATTCTCATGGTTCACCATATGCTTACGAGGTACGGTCAGGTGTGCGGGAGAAGCCCTCCTCCCCCCGTTCTCTGCTCCCCAGCTCCCTCCCTTTCCATTGCCCTCCCTGGGGAAACTTTCCAGCCTCGTGTGTCATTTTCCAGAGATGCTGTCTGCATTAGCAAGCAAAATTTGCATATTTTTGTCTTTTCATTTGCATACATATCTCCAGTGTACCTTGGTGTGCACCTTGTTATTTTCACTGAACCTTCCCTCTCAGAGGTCATCCTTTGTCCGTGCAGAGTGCTTCCAGTCTGGTCCTCAGTGTGCAGTGTCATACTGTGTCACGTTATATTCTCATTTTCGTAGCCTGTCCTTTTGTGACAGGCATTTAAGTTATATTTCTCATCTTTTGTTCCTGTAACACATCACAGTTAACACACTAATCTCATCCTTGCTTATGGTAAGGAATTAATGGATCCTGTTAAAAAGCAAGTGAGGGCCGGGCGTAGTGGCTCAGGCCTGTAATCCCGGCACTTTGGGAGGCCAAGGCGGGTGGATCACTTGAGGTCAGGAGTTCAAGACCAGCCTGGCCAACATGGTGAAACTGCATCTCTACTAAAAATACAAAAATTAGCTGGGCGTGGTGGCGTGCACCTGGAGTCCCAGCTATTTGGGAGGCTGAGACAGGAGAATCGCTTGAAATGGGGGGGAGGAGGCTGCAGTGAGCTGAGATAGTGCCACTGCACTCCAGCCTGGGTAACAGATGGAAACTCCATCCCCCCCAAAAAAAAATGTAGGTGGCTAAAAGTCACTTTTTTTTTTTTTTTTTTTTTGAGATGGAGTCTCGCTCTTTCACCAGGCTGGAGTGCAGAGGCGTGATCTTGGCTCACTGCAACCTCCACCTCCTGGGTTCAAGCGATTCTCCTGTTTCAGCCTCCCGAGTAGCTGGAACAACAGGCGTGGGCCACCACGTCCAGCTAATTTTTGTGTTTTTAGTAGAGATGGGGTTTCACCATGTTGGCCAGGATGGTCTTGATCTCTTGACCTCGTGATCCACCCACTTCGGCCTCCCAAAGTGCTGGGATTACAGGCGTGAGCCACCGCACCTGGCCAAAGTTACTTTTTAAAAGAAAAACATTCAGATTAGATTACAAATTGCCTAAATTTTAACAGTTCTGATTTTGTATGAACCTGTTCAGTCTGTGTTTCTTTTCACCTTTAGGCTCATGAATTGTTATTAGAAAGGGTGGGTCCTATGATCAGCGTCTGGCTAGGTGCAGAGTGTCTTTCTGTGCTGTGGCAAGTGACAGCATTCTGTTTGTTGTTTTGAGACAGTCTTGCTCAGTTGCCCAGGCTGGAGTGCACTGGGTCGATTGCTCGGCTCACTGCAGTTTCTGCCTTCCGGGCTTAAGTGATACTTTTACCTCAGCCTCCTGAGTAGCTGGGGTTACAGGCGTGCGCCACCACGCCCGGCTATTTTTTTTTTTTTCTTTTTTGAGACAGAGTCTTGCTGTGTTGCCCAGGCTGGAATGCAGTGGCGCAATGTCGGCTCACTGCAAGCTCTGCCTCCCGGGTTCATGCCATTCTCCTGCCTCAGCCTCCCGAGTAGCTGGGACTACAGGCGCCTGCCACCACGCCTGGCTAATTTTTGTATTTTTAGTAGAGACGGGGTTTCACCATGTTGGCTAGGCTGGTCTAGAACTCCTGACCTCAGGTGATCCACCTGCCTCGGCCTCCCAAAGTGCTGGGATTACAGGCGTGAGCCACTGTGCCCAGGCTAATTTTTGTTTTTTGTAGTAGAGATGCGGTTTCACCATCTTGGCCAGGCTGGTCTCGATCTCCTGGCCTCAAGTGATCCACCTGCTTCAGCCTCCCAAAGTGCTGAGATTACAGGCGTGAGCCACCGCACCCGTCAGAGTGACAGAATTCTTGTTCTGTGGTGGTGCAATCAGGACCCAGAGCTCCCAGGAGTCCAGTCTGGGCCCTTCAGGCTTAGTGTGGGCTGCCCTGCCTGGCCTCACACTGTCTGGCTGCACCTCTGTGTGTCTTACAGTGCTGGCCACAGGTCATTCGGCAGAAAGGGCCACTCCACAGAGCTTGTGTCAGGAGCGAGCACCTTGTCACAGATAGGAATGCGTGTCCTTACCCGGCACTTCCATCTCACTCCCAGGAATGCCAAGCAAGATGTCGATGATGAGTATGGCGTGTCCCAGGCCCTTGCACGTGGCCTGCAGTCCTACTATGCCGTGGCCCACGCTGTCACCGAGAGAGTGGACAAGCAGTCAGCGCTTATGGTCAATGGTGTCCTCAAACAGTACCAGGTGAGGTGGGGGGTGGGGAGGCCACCGCCATGTAGCTGCCTCGGTGCAGGTGTTCCCAGGTGGTGGGGCCTGGGGACCTCAGGCAAACCTGAGTTCACCTTTTGCTCTTTGTGGGCAATGCACTCTTCCCCTCTGAGCCTCAGTTTCCCCATGTGTAAAGCAGAGATGTGGTCTGGTAGGTTAGCCACCAGAAGGAAGTGCAACAGCAGAAAGTCAGTGTCTACTGGGTGCCTGACGTGCCAGGCAGAGTGGGAGCGATTTGCACGCCAGTGGCCTCACGGAGGAGACGGGGCCACCTGAGGAGCAGAGAGGTGCAGCACCTCCTCAGCATCACACCGTGTGTAGGGCTCAACCAGGGCCGGAGCTCAGATCTGGGCATCTGCATGCTTAGGACAGATTACCTGAGCTCTGTGTGGTGTGAAACGGCGAGTGTCAGGAGCTTAGATCTAGGAGCCGGCAGCCCTGGACTCCGCTCTTTGTTCTGGGGATGAGGTAGCAGGTCATGTGTGATGGTGAAAAGTTGGTGGCTCTGAAGCTCTTCACCTGGGCCTGACTTGGGACAGTCAAGAAACAGAGCTGCTCATGCTCTTAATGCGGCCCGCCATCCCGAGCTCATTACAAGGCCCCACAAGACAACCAGTACAACTCCAACCAAAGAACAGGTCTCTCTGGTTTTCAGTTTGGTTGTTTTTCTTTTCTCTTTTCTTTTTTCTTTTCTTTTGAAACAGAGTCTCTGTCTGTTGCCCAGGCTGGAGTGCAATGGCGCGATCTCAGCTCACTGCAACCTCTGCCTCCCGGGTCCAAGTGATTCTCCTGCCTCAGACTCCTGACTAGCTGGGACTACAAGTGCGCACCATCACGCCTGGCTAATTTTTGCATTTTTAGTAGAGACAGAGTTTCACCACGTCAGCCAGGCTGGTCTCAAACTCCTGACCTCAGGTGATCCGCCCACCTTGGCCTCCCAAAGTGCTGGGATTACAGGTGTGAGCCACCGTGCCCGGCCCCAACTTTCTTTAAGACAACTATTAAACCTTTTGTGCTAATATCAGCATTCAAAGCTGTGCATGCACCTATAGTCCCAGCTACTTAAGAGGCTGAGATGGGAGGATCGCATGAGCCCAGGAGTTGAAGATGGGCCTGGGCAACATAGTGAGACACTGCCTCTACAAAAATATTTTAAAAATTAGCTGGGGGTGGTAGCACACATCTGTGGTCCCAGATACTTGGGCGGCTTAGGTGGGAAGAGAGCCCGAGCCCAGGACTTCTGAGCTGTAGCACCCTATGTCGATCAGGTGTCTGTACTAAGTTCAGCATGAATATGATGAACTTCCAGGAGTGGGGGACCACCAGGTGGCCTAAGGAGGAGCGAATCTGCCCAGGTCGGAAATGGAGCAGGTCAAAACTGATGTGCTGATCTGTGGTGAGATAGTCGCCGTGAATAGCCACTGCACTCCAGCCTGGGCAGCATAGTGAGACCCCATCTCTATAAAACAATAATGAAACAAAGGCAATCTCATGGTTAGTGGAATTTTCCAAGAGTCCTATGCAATTGAAATAATTAGAACTTGGCTAGGCGCGGTGGCCCACGGCTGTGATCCCAGCACTTTGGGAGACCAAGGCGGGTGGATCACCTGAGGTCAGGAGTTTGAGACCAGGCTGGCCAACATGATGAGACCCTGTCTGTACTGAAAATGCAAAAAATTAGCTGGGCATGGTGGTGCATGCCTGTAATCCCAGCTACTTGGGAGGCTGAGGCAGGAGAATTGCTTGAACCCGGGAGGCAGAGGTTGCAGTGAGCCAAGATCGGGCCACTGCACTCCAGCTTGGGTGAGAGTGAGACTTAGTCTCAAAAAAAAAAAATGAATTAGAACTTGGCCAGAACTTACTTCCTCAATCCATTATGAAAATTTCCAAATTTTCCTTCATAACATTATCTTCAGTTTGCAAATAGTCTTCTGTTTAAGGCCTGTATTTCAGAAAGCTCCCAGGCTTTGGAAATCCCTCCCTTAATCTTGAAATGATGTTCAGGCAGTGAATTCCTCACCAAGTCGCCCTGAAGCCCTCGTGGTTTCCTGAGTGCAAGTGTCCCGTGGTGTGGGCAGGTTTTTTCTGTGTGCTGTGTGGGGCATGGACAGGCAGACAGTGTAACAGTTGGGAATGAGCTGTTGAGATGTGTATTAGAAATGTTGCACATGTCCGTCGTTAGCGCAGTTGCCCTGCAGCTTCACAGATGTTATTGCTAAGGATGAGGCTAAGCGATAAAGAATCGGTTTGGTTCAGAGGAAAAATCCTTGGTAAAGGCAGTAGAGGATGGGATGTGGCTTAGGCAGAACTCGTGGCTGGTGGTGTCTGACTCTCTGAAGTGGGGAGAACCCTCTGGTGTCCGACCCGGCCTTCAGTCCTGCCGTGGCCGCGTCTGTCCTTGCAGATCAAAGGCTTGGAGTGGCTGGTGTCCCTGTACAACAACAACCTGAACGGCATCCTGGCCGACGAGATGGGCCTGGGGAAGACCATCCAGACCATCGCGCTCATCACGTACCTCATGGAGCACAAACGCATCAACGGGCCCTTCCTCATCATCGTGCCTCTCTCGTGAGTACCCGCTGCCAGCAACACCCCGCACGCCGCTCACACGCTCCTGTGTTCGTTTCCTAAGTTTGCCACAGTAGAATACCACAAACGAGGTGGCTTAATGACAGAAATTTGTTTTCCTGGAGGCCAGAAGTCCAAGGTCAAGGTGTAGCAGGTTGCTTCCTCCTGAGGTCTCTCTTCCTGCTTGCAGGGATACGTGCTTACATGTGTCTCCCTGTGTCTTCACGTGGTCCTTCCTCCATGCGTGTCTGTGTCCTTATCTCTTCTTTTTAGAAGGACACGGGTCAGGTTGGATGAGGGCGCATCCTAAAGGCCTGCTTTAACTTCATTGCCTCTGTATTGGCCCTGTCTCCAGGTACAGTCGCATCCTGAGCTGCTGGGGGTCAGGACTGCCCCACCAGCCTCGGGGCTGTGCACAGCTCCACCCATCACAGCCTCTACCTCTGGGTCCCGGATCAAGTGGGGGCATGACTGCGCATCCCCTCCACCCCTGGGGAGGCCTGGGGTCCCTCTCCCGGGATGTCCTTGGTGTCCTTTTCAAGTCCCACAACCAGCAAAGTCCATGCAGGGGAGTCACAGGAGACAAGAACCTCCCACTAGAAAAGTAGGGTGAGGCCATTGAGGCTCCACTGAACAGTCTCTGCTTCCTCACTGTGCAGTGCCCTGCTAGGGCCACCAGAGCCCTCAGGCACATCCCAGCGTGGCTCCACCGGCCTTTTTCTCCCAGCAAACAGAGTCTGCCCCCCTGCCCACCTCTCTCGACATCTCTCTACCCAGCTCAGCCCCTGCACCTAAAGGGGGACCTGCCTAGGGTTTTCCCAGAAAGCCCCAGGGCTGGCTCTTACTGGTTCAGTTCAAGTCACATGTCCAGCACGCAGACAGTCACCGTCCTGGGGGTTAGTCTGGTCTGATTGGCCAAACGTCAGCATAGCACTTGGTCTGGCCCTAGAGTACAGCCCCTAACTCCAACCAGGCACTCACTGGGACCACTACAGCCACAAGTCAGCAGCGCACCCCCAATCCCTGGCAGGCTGGTGAGCGGCGTGCCCATGCCCCAACCCCATGGGAAAATGCCCTCCTGCCTATAAGATAGCCGGACCCCATGAGTCACACACCCATAGGGTGGGCCTGACGTCTTGACTGTTGCAGGGAGGACTGGAGGAAAGGTGAGGACACCAGAACCCTCCCAGGTTTACCGTGGAGCTGTTTCTTTCTTCTGTCCCCCTGCGTCCCACATGGCGGGTAGAACAGACTGCCCTGGAGGAGCAGGGCTTCCTCGTGCACAGTGCTGCAAGCAGCTGCACCTCCCCTCGTGGTCAGACCCAGATTGCTACAGCGTTCCCGCTGCACCTGCCTGAGCTCTGTCCCCTGTCTGTGTCCAGTGGCTGTTCCTTCCGGCTCTGCCCACCTCCTGGCTCCCCTCTGCCCTTCTTCCCCCAGAGGCTGATGGGTACGGTGGCAGTTCCCGATTTTCTCTCCTTTCACTTACAAACTTCGCAGATCACCATCTGTGCTGGAACGCCGCTCTCCGGGGTACTGTTGTTTTGCAGCCTTGGTTCTTAGTTGTTAATTTTTTGCTTAAAAAATTTTTTTAAAAACTTTTCATTTTGAAATGATCTCATTCTTTTATTTATTTTTTTATTTTTTGAGGAGTCTTGCACTGTTGACCGGCCTGGAGTGCAGTGGTGCCATCTTGGTTCACTGCAACCTCTGCCTCCTAGGTTCAAGCGTTTCTCCTGCCTCAGCCTCCCAAGTAGCTGGGATTAGAGGCACACGCCACCATGCCCGGCTAACTTTTTTGTATTTTTAGTAGAGACAGGGTTTCTCCATGTTGGCCAGGCTGGTCTTGAACTCCTGACCCCGTGATCTGCCTGCCTCAGCCTCCCAAAGTGCTAGGATTACAGGAGTGAGCCGCTGTGCCCGGCGACCTCATTCTTAGAAAACGTTGTAGAGTTAGTGTAAAGAATTGCTATGCACCCTTCACCTATCTTCCCCATTCTTTCACAACCCCAAGACAATTATGAAAACCAGGAAAATAACATGGACGTACTACCAATAGCAAACCAGAGGTCTTATTAACCAGTCTTGTCAGTTTTCCCACAAGTGGCCTTGTTCTGGTCCAGGATCGCACACTGTCACGTCTGTGTGGCATGCCTGTGGCACTTCCTCATTTCATCTTCGTCCTTGTCAAGCTTGATGCTGTTGAATCCTGGTCGGACCTTTGGTGGACTCTCCTTCAATTTGGGTTTGTCTGACGTGATCGCGTGGAGCGACGCCACGCCTTGCTTGATGTGCATTAGCGGGGAAGGCATGAGATGTTGAGGCCTCGGTCTCTCGGGCAAGGTGCCTGCTGGGTTTCCCACTGTAAACCTAGGAGTTACACTTTCCATTAATAACTATCTCGTGGGAATGCACTTCGACACTTGTGAATATCCCATTTCTCTTCCTACTTTCCCCAATAATTTCAGCATCTGTCCTGCTCCATTTCATGTTGCCATAAAGGAATACCTGAGTCTAGGTGATAAAGAAAAGAGGTTTAGCCGGTCACGGTGGCTCACGCCTGTAATCCCAGCACTTTGGGAGGCCAAGGCAGGCGGATCACCTGAGGTCAGGAGTTCGAGACCAGCCTGACCAACATGGGGAAACCCTGTCTTTACCAAAAATACAAAAAAAAATCAGCCAGGCATGGCGCATGCCTGTAATCCCAGTTACTAAGGAGGCTGAGACAGGAGAATCACTTGAACCTGGGAGTTGGGGGTTGCAGTGAGCCAAGATCGCACCATTGCACTCCAGCCTGGGCAACAAGAATGAAACGCCTTCTCAAAAAAAAAAAAAAAAAAGAGGTTTATTTGGCTCATGATTCTGCTGGCTGGAAGACTGGGCACCTGGTGAGGGCTTCAGGCAGATTCCACTCCTGGTGGAGGGCAAAGGGGAACCAATATGTAGAGATCCCATGGGGAGGGAGGAGGCAAGGGAGGCAGGGGTGCTGGGCTCCTTTTAACAATAGCTCCCACGAGAGTTGAGAGAGCAAGAACTCACTCATCCCCCGTCCCCAGTACAGTACAGGCCATTCACGAGGGTTCCGCCCCCGTGACCCAGACGCCTCCCACCAGGCCTCACCTCCAACATTGGAAATCAGATTTCAGCATGAGGTTTGGAGGCGCCAAATACCCAAACTATAGCAGCAAACATCAGATAAGTCTTGCGTGAAAATATAATTACATGAGAGTTGCCAAATACATGGTTACCTGTTTCTGTCCGCTCTTCTCTACAAATTAATTGAAATTCCACTGTTAGGAAGAGCTTTCCCTTCTCCCCCATGTGTTTTTTTGGGTAATTATTATATCAGTGTGGACTCACGCAAATACTTATTTCGTTGCTTCAGTTTTTTTCAAATTCGGCCTGGGAGAATTCTCCCTGGAAGAATTGTGTCTTCTCTGTGTATTCAGTCATTTCTTAATATCAGTATGGACCCATGGATATTTATTTTGTACTCCAGGCTATGCACCAGTGGCTGGGGTTTTTTTGTTTTGTGGCTCAAATCCATCCAGCTTTGGCCACTGGGAGCACTTTCAGTTGGCTCTTCTGTCCTTTGACGCGCCCCCAGCATCAGGTGAATTTTGAGGACTTTGTTGCTTTTTGGCACCAAGAGCAGGGTCGTGTAGTCCATTTCCCGCCCACTCCCTCAAATCAGCCATTTCTCCAAGGGGCCTTGGTTTCCCTTCTTACAGAATGGTTTTGGGGACCAAGACCTGGGTCCTGGATGGGCCTATTGCTTCTGGGGTGTCTTTGCGCCTTGGGCCCTCTCAGTGGTCAGTGCCAGGAGAATTCGTGTCCGCGTGCTGATGCTATGTGCACGTATTGTCTAAAAGGCCTTCTCTGCCTCGGCATCTGTTTCTGTGTTAAGCTGAACGTGAGTTCATACCACTGTCTGAGGCTCTGAGTGAGGACCACAGGTTCCTTCTCACACTTCCTCCCTGTGCGTGTGCCCATTCTCAGCTTCCGTGGACAACAGTTTCAGAGTAGTGAGCCTGTACCTCCGGGAAGCATCTTGAGCCACTAGAGCGCAGGCCTTGGGGCCAGTTCTTGTGTTTTCAGGCCTCCAGATTGCAGTCAGATTCCATTTCCGGGGTGATAGAGGTCAGCTCCTTCCCCTGCTTCAGTGAGGTTGTGAGGTGGGTGCTCCTGCAGTCTTTTCATGCCACACCCCACCTGGGCAAGTGTCCACGCTGTGGAACGCCAGCTCCCGCAGGCCAGAAGAGGGCCCGCGCGCTAGGGAATGTTTACGGTGTACGGGCATCCAACCGTGCCGGCCCTCTCACTGGGAATTGCTGCTTGTCCTGCCTCCGTTTGGACCTCTGTCTCCGGGACCTGTCCCCTCAGTCCCCTCCTGACCCTTGCTCCTGGCCTTTCTCCCTCGCCGTGCAGATGCTTCCCACACCTCCGGCTTCTCCCTTGATGTGCTGACTGTCCCCATCACTCCAGGGAGGTTTCACTGTTCCTAAGTCAGTGGAAGCGCAGGGTCAGGCCCTATGGGCCAGGTCCAGTGGCTCCAAGATGCCATCAGGGACCCAGCCTCCCCTAGGTTTCTGCCCAGTCATTCTTGGGTGACCCCAACCCTCAGGCTCCTTACCTCATGGTTGCAAGATGGCTGCACTGCCTCTCTCGCCTCATCCAGGTTCCAGGAGAGTGGGCAGGGCAAAAGGCAGCGGAAGCGCAAGGCTGCTGAGCCCCCGCTCCCCACGCTCCTTCAGAGCTTTCCCCAGCCTTCACCACAGCCATGCGTTCTTCTGTCTATTGGCTGTGCCACCTGATTGGCTGTGGCTTCCAGGGGGGCTGGAGATGGGTTCATGGTGGACACAGCACCTCCCTCCTGGAGCCGCTTGGGGGTAAACCACGAGCAGTCCCTGGGACTCCAGCTTCGAGCCCTGTCTTTATGGACCATCCTGTCTAGACTTTCTGAGTGGCTTCCCTCCCCCACTAAAAACTCCCTGCCCCAGTCTTCCTCCCAGAGCCCGCCCCCTTTGGGACTCAGCATTATCGCCGCCTCCACCCTCTCCTCAGTCTCTAGGCTGTCGGTCCCAGGTGACTCACCCCTCCCCACTGCGTTCTGCCTGCCCCCACGCACGTCCTCCCTCGTCCCGGCCCTGGTCATCCCACAGGGGAGCAGACATGAGTTGCCCTCCCTTCTGTCCCCGTCCTCCTGCCTGCCACCTGAGCCAGGCCCCGCCTCGCCCCTCACTGTCCTCATTCTCTCTCACAGTCGGGAACCTTCTGCGGCTGCAGGGTGGCAGAAAGACCATTTGGTGTCTCCCATATCACTAGGTCTCCACAGCATTGTTGCTAGCCTGGCTCTGGGCATGAAGCCTGTGCTCTGAAGCTGCATTTTCCCGGCAGCAGGTCCAGGCTCCCCCAGCCCTGGCAGCGTTGTCTCTGTCCCCCATCACATCTCTGTGTCCCTACTTACTCTAAAGGGCCTTGCCTTCTTTTCCCAGTGGCCTCCCTTATGCCCTCCGAGACAGAGCCCTTTACATCCTTGCCAGTCTCTCTTCCTCCCTCCCTCCCTCAGCTGCCCTAAACACAGTTTCTCTGCCCACTCTGAGGGCTGTGGCTGTGTTGGCCTTGCCCCTGGCAGCCAGTGGCTGTGGGTTTGCACAGTGAGCCATTGATGAGAGACCGGCACTTGACTCTCATTTCCTTGTCCCATCAGAACGCTGTCCAACTGGGCGTACGAGTTTGACAAGTGGGCCCCCTCCGTGGTGAAGGTGTCTTACAAGGTAGGTCACAGCCACTGAGGTTTCCTCTCTTGCTACGGAGGTGCAGGCGGTGGCCGGTGGGACGTCCACACATACCTCTGGACGGTGAACCTGAGGAGAATGCTGCGTCTCCAGTCACATGGAGTCTCCAGGACAGCCTGGAACTCCAGTCACATAGGTCTGGGAGTTTGGACTGGGCAGGGACAGGGCAGATTAGCTCGCTGGGGAGGAGGCAGGAGTGAGCATGGTGGCCAGCACTCAGAGGCCAGCTCAGGGGCCTGAGATGGGGACCCAGGAAGAGGGGAGCCTGTCAGCCACCAGGAATGTGCAGATGGCGGTGCAGGCTGCACAGTTCCCTCAGGCCCCGGCTGCCGCTGGCCCGCGCTGCTTCCCCTTCCCCCTGCAGTGCATGTTCTGCATGGTGAGGTCTGGGGACAGGCCAGCGGCCCTGCCAGCTCCTTTCCCCACTACCCCTGTGAGGACGAGCCCCCTGCCATGTCACTGGGCAGCTGCAGGGGGTGCCTGTGCCCCTCCTGCCACCTGGCCACCCGGCCCCAAAAGCTGAGCTGTGTATCCTGCTTCCCTTGCAGGGATCCCCAGCAGCAAGACGGGCCTTTGTCCCCCAGCTCCGGAGTGGGAAGTTCAACGTCTTGCTGACGACGTACGAGTACATCATCAAAGACAAGCACATTCTCGCCAAGGTAGCGTGTCCCTATGGGAAACGCCAGGCCACGGGCCGAGTGCTTCAGGGCTGCTGCTGCCTGACCACGATGCTCACACGTGGGTCACGCTGCCCTCCAAAGCCCCTACAAGTATCTTCCCGGAGTCCCACCTGCATGTGCGTGAAGACAGCTGCCCTGTGTAGGGGAAAGGCCCAGGTGGGGGCGACCTTGGGTTTACCTCCCCAACTGTCTCCAGGCAGGCCCTGAGTCAGGCCCAGAAGCTGGGGCCGTCTACACAGCATGCGCTCTGCCTCCTTTCGGGGCTTCTGCCCAGAGAGCCTCAGTACCAAGGCGTCTCCTGATCCGCCTACAGGGTCCCCATGGGGCCTTGGCCAGACCAGTCTTGTCCTCCTATCTCTCATCGCCTCAGCCGTCCCTCCCTGGGGCCCTGGCTTCTCACCACAGGCCATGGGCTGAGATTCAGCGTGTGGGGGAGAGCTCAAGGGCCAAATACCGTGACTGCCTGCTGGCCCTGGGCAGCTGGTTTGGGCTGTTCTGTGAGGGTCCTACTGGCCTGGAAGCCTTTTCTGGGACGAAACTGTGAGGGGAGTCCCAGTGTGGCCATCAGTGATGACTGAGAATATGGCCCAGATAGAAAACAGACATAGCCCTCTGCCTCCAAAAACTCATGTTCCTCATTTGAGGAGGGGCGCAGGTAAAGATGTACCTGGTCTCACTCCTAAACATCCAGCTGAGTGAGTGTTGAACAGTAGAGAGTTTTTTGTGTTTTGGTTTTTTTTTTTTTTTTTGAGACCGAGTCTCGCTCTGTTGCCCATGCTGGAGTGCAGTGATGTGATCACGGCCCACTGCAGGCCTGACCTCCTGGCCTCAAGCGATCCTCCCACCTCATCCTCCTGAGGAGCTGGGACTACAGGTGTGCACCGCCACACCCAGCTAACTTTTTTAAATTTATTTTTTATGGAGCTGGGGTCTTGCTGTACTGCCCAGGCTGGTCTCAAACTCCTGGCCTCAAGGAATCCTCTCGCCTTGGCCTCACACACCACTGGGCAACTGTGTCTGGCCTAACAGTAGAGTTCTTGACCCAGGGATGGGGGGATGGAGGAGCTGTTTATGGGTTGCCCTGCCTCTCAGTGCATGGCTGGAGTGACAATACTGGGGCTGTGAACTGGGTGCTTTCTTTTCTTTTTCTTTTCTTTTTTTTTTTTTTTTTTTGAGACAGAGTCTCATGGCTGTCGCCCAGGCTGGAGTGCAGTGGAGCAATCTCAGCTCACTGCAACAACCTCTGCCTCCTAGGTTCAAGTGATTCTCCTGCCTCAGCCTTCCGAGGACTGGGTACTTTATCCCCGAGCCAACAAGGGAGGAAACTGAGGCCCAGGGAGCTGGGTATCCCACGTGCAGGCTCTTACCTCAGGTCCGTGCTTCAGGTGCCTCCTTTGTGGCTCACCCCTGCTGACTCCTTACAAAGCCAGGCCTTTGGCAGGCACAGGAACCAGGCTCTGAAACCCCGTGCTCCCCTGCCAGTGGCTCAGTTGATGTAATCACCCTGCAGTGGGAGTGCTCTTTGAGTGCGGCCCCTGCGCCCCCTCCCGACCCTCATGGCCCTGTATGTAGTGGTGCCGGCCCCTACCCCATGGGGCACACATTCTGAATCACAGGCTGCTCATTAGAAATGTACCCGTCAGCAACCCAGTTCCCCTGAGACCGTCCACACCAGCAGGACAAACCCCCCAGTCAGCAAGATGTATCTTCTGCCAGAATGTTCTGGGCATTTTTCTGTGCTGTAGATTCATATGTGTGATTTTGCAGGGAGGCCAGATTACTTTTTTGCAATTTGCTTTGTTCGCCTGCCAATAGTCATGGGGTCACGGGCCTGTCTCTGCCCAAGGCTTGCGAGAGGCTACGTTGTGTGGCTCCAACTCGGTGAGTCATCCCCGGGGCAGGACGTCAGGCCTGTGCTCTCCACCCAGCTGCACTCTTCCACCTGGAGCCTTCCTGGCTCCTGGGCGCAGAGTGGGAGATTCTCCCCCTGTGCCAGGCCACCTGCTGCCCCCTGCCCTGATTGCCCACTCTGGGGCCCGCAGATCCGTTGGAAGTACATGATTGTGGACGAAGGTCACCGCATGAAGAACCACCACTGCAAGCTGACGCAGGTGCTCAACACGCACTACGTGGCACCCCGCCGCCTGCTGCTGACGGGCACACCGCTGCAGAACAAGCTTCCCGAGCTCTGGGCACTGCTCAACTTCCTGCTGCCCACCATCTTCAAGAGCTGCAGCACCTTCGAGCAGTGGTTTAATGCACCCTTTGCCATGACTGGGGAAAAGGTGGGTTTGTCCAGCTGTGCCCATGCTGACGGTTCTGGGTGTGGCTGGCTTTGCTGGTTGGAGCATGTTGAGCACCAGCTACAGCTGGCTGGGCCTGTGCTGGGTGCCTGGTGAGAGTCCACATCTGCATGGAGCAGGGAAGCCCTGGAACCCAAGGCTGGGGCAGCCACAAGGGCCCCAGGGGAGCAGGGCAGAGGTCATGGTGGTGAATCTCGGAATGCTCGGGGCGTCTGTGACGCTATGCTCCAGGTGCAGAGGGGATGGTGAGGAAGATGGCCCTGAGGCAGCTGTGGGACCGCAAGCGTGTGGAGAGCACAGCCAGAGGCTGCAGCGTGCTGTAGGCGCCTTTAGGTGCCCTCAGAACTCACCCTCAGGGCAGTGGGAAGGAAACGGAAGATTCCAGTTAACGGGGCCGTATGGTCAGGTTCTGTCTTACGTTGTTTTCAAAAAGCGCAGTGGCGAGTGTGTCTCCGTGTCTGGGTGGCACCATCAGCCAGACTGTGGCATGGCGGCATCATCATTGATGAGTGGTCCCACACCAGCACTGATCCCTGAGCCTAGAGCCCCCTCTTGCTGTTGGAGGTTGAAACTGTGGGACGGGCTGTGTTTCTTGCTGAGGGGTTTAAGTAGCCAGATGCTGAAGTGTGGGCAGAACTACAGAGGTGACCTCGAAGTGCCCTGCCCAGGACAGCTGGGCCCACACCCTTCTTCCCACCTTAGACAGGTCGAGGGCAGCTGGGGCCTTCCTGGCCTCATCCGTGAGTTCCCTGCACTCTTGGCTGCTGGTCAAGGTAGAGACTTTTCTGACGGAGAAATCGAGGCATTCCCCAAAGCCTCGTGATAAAGGAGTCCCCAGTTTTTAGATTCCCGGGACCCCCACACCAAAGGCCAGGATCTGATGCTATAGTTTCGTCACTTTCTGAGCCGAGCAAAAGCTCTGCCAAAGGATTGCCAGAGAAGCAACAGAAGAAAAGTTCTGGCGTCGTCTTCATTTTCCTTTAACTTTTTTAATTAAAAACTTTTAAAAGTTAATTTTTAGTAGAGGAGTAGGCGCCGTGGGAGGTCAGGGTTTCTTTCACCCGGTTCCACCCAGGCTGAATGAGAGTCCCTTGGGGCTCCCAGTGGCAGAGCCCTCCCTGAGAATCACCCACTTTAAGCCCCACGTGGTCAGCCTGGCCCCTGCAGCGCTCCTGGCGTGAGCTTGGCGTGGGGTGGGTCTGTGGACACTGCAGTTTGTGTTACTCGTGGAGAAGCAGCATGCCCGCTGCCAGGGGTCTTTCCGGTGAGGCACAGGGAGCAGGGTGCTCTGGGTACTGCGGTTCCATGTCCCAGGAATTACATGGAGGGAACCAGATCCTCACAATTTCCTAAGAAAGAGGGTGCCCTGCCGGGCTCCCAGAAAGCATAAAGCAGGCTGAAAAGCCACGTGCCAAGGGCAAGATCACCCCAGGGAACCCCGTCCACCCTGTCCCCACATCCGCACCTTCTAGTGAGACCTCCGTCGCCCTCCTTTGGAGGTAACGCTTGCTTCTCCTGTCTTGGGGGGTTCCAGGTGGACCTGAATGAGGAGGAAACCATTCTCATCATCCGGCGTCTCCACAAAGTGCTGCGGCCCTTCTTGCTCCGACGACTCAAGAAGGAAGTCGAGGCCCAGTTGCCCGAAAAGGTGACGGAGTTTTGAGGGGAGCCACCAGTGAAGCAGCCTCATGTGGGGGCTTTCTCCAGGGCTGGGCACGCTCAGGGCCTCTCCCCACAGTCCCAGGCCTGCCCTGGTCAATCCAGCTTGGGGGTGGTGATGACGCCACTGGGTCTTTAAAGCCCTATGCTGCTGTTCTGCCGTAGGGATTGAAAAGCACTCATAGGCTCACATAGCTCACAGTAGGTTAGAGCACAAAATCCCACTTCCTGTAAGGGGGCCAGGTGCCTGTGCGGGCTCTCCTGGCCACATCAGGAGGGGCCGTGGGCTTGGGGTTGCCCCCCGGCCGCGCATCATGTCTCTGGGTTTTCAAGGCCTACTGCAGCCACACCCCCAGGCCCAGTTCCCACAGCAAGACCCGTGGACTCGGGGTCCCCGGCCGCAGTTGCCCCTCTTGCTCTTTGTTTCCTGGCTGGCTGTGAAGAGGCCCCCAGAAGATGGCTGAGGGGCTCTTTCTGGCCCAGTATGCCCCTGGTATCTCTGCCTGGTGCTTCCTCTCATTGCCCAGGTCTCCCCTCTTCTCCCCAGCTGTGGGGGTCTCCTCACCCACGCCCCAATGTGCCCTGGTCAGAGCTCATATGACAGGGCCAAGGGGGTCAGAGCTGGGTTCAGATGGGGGGAGTCAGGCCTCAAGCCACCTTGGGCCCTCGTGAGCATTATGTGTCTCCTGCAGGTGGAGTACGTCATCAAGTGCGACATGTCTGCGCTGCAGCGAGTGCTCTACCGCCACATGCAGGCCAAGGGCGTGCTGCTGACTGACGGCTCCGAGAAGGACAAGAAGGTGGGCCCCAGAGTCCCCCAACTGCATTCCCCACTGGGTGTCCAAGGCAGGCAGCGTGGCAGGCGGAGCAGAACGTGCTCTGACCATCGGGTCATGATCTGGTCATGATCACCAGGGTGTCTGGCCAGCCCTGGTTATGATGGCTGGTGGCTTGTGTCAGGACACACTGACTCAGCTGCCAGTGGCTTCTCCTTTGCCTATGAAACACTGGCTCCTTCTGCAATTGGCAGCCTGGGCCCAGCACTAACCCCAGCAGGGTTAGAGTGTTCTAGAATGCCCCCCTTATCTGTTATTAAGTGAAAGGAAGGGAGCAGGCTGTCTCCTTCAGGGGCTGCTCTGAGAATCCCAGGCCCCACCTGCCTGGCTCTCCTTGCCAGGAGTGAAATTATCCTCCCAGGAAATGCACCAGACCCCTTGATTCTGCCCCCAAGGCCTTGACCTTGGCCTGGCCTCCCCCAGACGTTGTGTCTGTGCCCCTCCTCCCCTGAGCTGAGCAGCTTTGTGTTCCCTAGTCCATTCCCAGCCCAGAGCACACACCCCCCGCCCCCACCTCCTTTCTCATCCTGGAGCCCAAGGAGCCTCCTGAGTCATGGCTTACCCGGCTGAGACCCTCTAGGGACCCCCACAGTAGCAGTACCCAGAACAAAGCTGGCATCACAAAGCATCGGGGACTCCGCCTCAGCCCTTTGCCTGTCTTGTTTCTGTCCCGTCCTGCTGGCCCTGTCCCTGCCATCTGCCCTCTGCTGTGCCAGGCAGTGATGTGTTTCCTAGGGCTTGTTGGGGGCCTCCAGGCCTCCAGCCTGCCATCTCCTCACTCCCAATTGCTGTGCCAAAAGCCACTCTTCCCCACTAGAGCATCCCCACGGCCCTTCTCCCAACACCCACCCATCTACCAAGCCCACCCCACCCCAGGAGGGCAAGACCCCATTTGGGACCCTCTCATCTGCCTTCCAGGGCAAAGGCGGCACCAAGACCTTGATGAACACCATCATGCAGCTGCGGAAGATCTGCAACCACCCCTACATGTTCCAGCACATCGAGGTGAGCCCGCCGCGGCCGGGACGGCTCAGGGCCTGCTGTCCACTGAGCTCCTAGGCAGAGCTGGCTTGCTTCTCCTCGACAGCTCTTTAAAAATAGACTCGAATATTTTCATTAGGTAATGCCTGTACGTCTGTTTCTTGTTTGGTCTTCGCTTCGCCAGTGCTTATGGGAAGAATCCCAGCAGTTAGGGTGCAACGTGCGATAGGAATACAGGGCCCTGAAAGCTTGCCCTCAGAGAACAGGAGCATTTGGAGACTTCTCTGGGGACGTTTCCCCCCACAGTGGGGTCCTGCTGTGTCTCTTTGGCACACTGGCTTTTCTCACATTGTGGGGCGTCGAGTCACCACCGTCTTCAGTGAAGTATGGGGGAATCAGAACCCTTTTGGGTCATGGTGGCTTTGAGAATCTGGGTTCTTAGAAGCATGCATATGTTCGTGTTTCTTGGTGTAAAGTGTCGGGGTCGTTGGAGACCCCCTGCTGCCCACCAGGAGAGCCCCTGGGGCTGTCTCAGCACCCTGAGCATGGCTGTAGCCCCATGACGTCCTCGTGCACTCAGGGTGTGAAGAGTGCTGTATGGGATGTCCCTTCCTTCGTTGGAGGAGTGTGAGGGAAAGGATGTCAGTGGACTAAGAGAGATGGTTTTGGCATCTGTGTCTGGTCTCAGAGCCACCGTGGGCCCGTGCCGAGCACACAGTGTGGGGGCTTTGTCCTCTGAGCACCAGAGGTGTGTGCGGACCGCAGCGGGGCCCGGTGGCCCGCTTCTGCCTGTCACTGACCCCTCTCTCCTTGCCTTGCAGGAGTCCTTTTCCGAGCACTTGGGGTTCACTGGCGGCATCGTCCAAGGGTGAGAAGCTTCCCAACTGGATGGGGTGGGCAGGTGGTCCACGCAGAGGTTTTCTGTTGTTTTGTTGGCTTTATTGCTGCTGTTATGTTGTCCAATTTCAAAGGCAGAAAATTAGAAAATACAGAAGAATCCAAAGAATACAAATCTTTTTTTTTTCTTTTTGAGATGGAGTTTTGCTCTTGTCGCCCAGGCTGGAGTGCAGTGACGCAATCTCGGCTCACTGCAACCGCCGCCTCCTGGGTTCAAACGATTCTCCTGCCTCAGCCTCCCGAGTAGCTGGAATTACCAGCACCTCCTACCACCCAGCTAATTTTTTGTATTTTTAGTAGAGACGGGGTTTCACCATGTTGACCAGGCTGATCTTGAACTCCTGACCTCAAGTGATCCACCCGCCTTGGCCTCCCAAAGTGCTGGAATTACAGGTGTGAGCCACCGTGCCCGGCCCCATTATACAAGTCTTTAGTGCTTGGAGAGCTGACCACTGTTAACCCCAAGAGACAGGATTCCTGAGGCAGACCTGGCTTACAGATCCCGCTCTGCTGCCTCCAAGCTCTGTGACTCTGGACAGCTTTCTTAACCTCTCTGAGCCTAAACTCTGCTCACTAGTATAGAGGCACTCTACATCATGTGGGTGTTTTCTATAGCACCCTTTGTAAGGGGCAGCCCAGACTCCTTTAAGCCCCTAATGGATGTGGATGCTGTGTCTAGATTTTCACCATTGCAAAGAACCTTGCTAAAAGCATTCTTCCAGCTAAAGCCTCCATTCAATTCCCCTGGGGTAGTAAGCCATTTGCAAGAAGAGAGGCGCCTAATGAAAACATCACAAATTCTTTTTGATGTGTTTTTTTATACTGAGTTGTGGAACAGGGTCTTATACACCTGGCTTTAAGGCCTGGAGGCCTGGCTTGGACATGTGGTCAGCCGTATCACCTTGTCCCCCTGCCAGCCTCAGTGTCCACATCTACAACACTCAGGGTGTTGGCCGGAGGGAATGTGAGAAGCCAAGGTGGCCCTTCCTCCTGGGTCTAGCAGAGCATGGGGTCTAGCAGAGCATGTGGCGTTTGCTCCTGGGGCTTCTTTATCGGGCAAGGGGACAAGATCTGGCTTCCCGGAGCATCCCTGTTCCACCCCCGTGTTGTCCCGGCCGCGTGACTCACAGCTCCTCTTTTCATCCTCATGAGTGTCTGGGTTTGACAAGAAGTACATATGCCACCCTGGTGATATGCCTCCCAGCGAGGGTGGCCAGGCTTATTTCAGTTGGGGGAAATGGCTTTGCCGAAGCTTTGGGTGACGTCTGCTTAGGATGCATGTTTGTGCCCTTGAACCCGGCTCCTGGCCTGGAGGCGGGCGATGCACCTCCTGCCTTACCTGCCTGCAGGATTCCAGGTTTAACATCCTGCGCCTTCTCTCCTGCCTCCTCCATACTCCAGGCTGGACCTGTACCGAGCCTCGGGTAAATTTGAGCTTCTTGATAGAATTCTTCCCAAACTCCGAGCAACCAACCACAAAGTGCTGCTGTTCTGCCAAATGACCTCCCTCATGACCATCATGGAAGATTACTTTGCGTATCGCGGCTTTAAATACCTCAGGCTTGATGGTGAGTATGAGCCAGTGAGGTGTTTGTCACAGGGTTTTGTCGTTGCGGCTGCCTCAGAAGCTTCTCACTGGCATTCCCTCCCGTGAGGCAGGGTGAGGCCCAGGTGCTCTGGGTCCAGTGGCCAGAGTGGGCCTAGCCACAGGCTGAGCATTTTGGGCACTCGGCACTGGGACGGGCCCTGATTGGATGCCGGGTGTCCTGACTCCTGGGCTGACAGTCTTTCCACAGCAATGCTGGGCGCACTGGGGAAGGGGTGCCCTGTGCACTTTTAGCTGGAAGTAACAGAATTCCATACCATGTTGACACAGGGAAGAATGCACCAATAGACTTACACAGCTCTAACCCCAGGAGGTTAGACATGCTTCAGGCACAGCTGGATCCAGGCATGCAGGTGATATTGGAGAGACTTTTCTCCAGCTCTTTGCTCTGCCTTCTTCCATCTTGGCTTCCTTTCCACCTGCCCAGTGTCCCCAGCAAAGGCAGGTCCCAGGCTGGCTCTCATTTGGCTGCTGTGAGCCGCATGCCCATCCCTGGGCCATTCGTAGCAGCCCAGTGACTGCCACCTTGCCACAGGTCAGGCCTGGACCTGGAATCAGACTCTGTGGCGAGCACAGAGGGAGGGAAGCAAGCACTGCCAGTCAGGAGCAGCAGCTGCCATAGAGAGGCTCTCAGCCCGACCCCCTGCCCTGTGGTCCCTGATGGGAAAGGTCACCGCCTGCGTTTCTGTGCCCGCCTGCCCCAGCACACGGGAGCTCAGGGAGGATAGGCTGTGAGATGCTGACAGGGCACGTGAGACGTGTTGTCTGTCAGTCCCAGTGGGTCAGGGAGGCCCTGGAGTGAGTTCTCCGCGGGAGTTACTAGAACGGGGCTTACGAGAAACACGAGCATGAGCTGCTGGGACAGACACAGCTCAGCCAGTTCGTTGTTCCCTACACGACCTCCCAGAGCCTTTGTTGAAGCTCCCGTGCAAGGTCTGTCTCATGGCAGGACACCCCAGACCTCTGTACCCCTTTTCCCGTTGATCACTTGGACCCATGTTTGCTGGGCCAACCTGCCCAGGTGCCACCCGGAGTGTGCCCTGTGCGTCTCTCCAACCCACAGATCCTCCCCAGGGTTCTGTCCAGGAGCACTCTACAGACACGAGTCTGTTGCAGGGGTCTCCCCAGCTTGCCTTCTTCCTTGGGGGCTTCCCACTGCTTTGAGGCTGAAAACCAAAACCCTTTCAGGGTCCTCATGGCCGGGCCACCCCCCACCCTTTCCTCTCCTACGGTCTCTCCAGTGGCTTCTCCCATCCTCGAGAGGGCCAAGGCTTCCTGACGGCCATCCCATCTGTGTCGTGTCCCTGACTCCCCCCGGAGAGAGCCCGGTTCCCACCCATCCCAGTGCCCTTCTGGCTACTCCATAAGGATAAGGACTTTGGTCAGTTGAACTACACATGTGTCCTCTGCATGTGATGTGGTCATGGCCACAGGGACAGAGAATCCATTGAGAGTAGAGGAAGGGCAGGAGCTCAGTGAAGTCTCCTGAGACTGCATCTCCCATGGGTGGGCTGGCATCTGGGAGCCGGGTAGCCCCTCACCTCAGCCTCTCCTCCGAGCTGGGGTACCAGAGGCACATCTGGAGCCTGAAAGAGGGTGGGACGGCAGGTGGATGGCCAGGCTACTATGGGCTTCTGCACCGTGCCTGGGCATGTGTAGGCTGGTGGCAGGAAATGGCCAGTTTTTATTTATTTTTCTTTTTTTTTTGAGACGGAATTTCACTCTTGTTGCCCAAGCTGGAGTGCAATGGCATGATCTCAGCTCACTGCAACCTCCACCTCCTGGGTTCAAGCGATTCTCCTGCCTCATCCTCCCTGGTATCTGGGATTACAGGTGCCCGCCACTACGCCCAGCTAATTTTTTTGTATTTTTAGTAGAGACGGGGTTTTACCATGTTGGCCAGGCTGGTCTTGAACTCCTGACCTCAGGCGATCCACCCACCTCAGCCTCCCAAAGTGTTGGGATTACAGGCGTGAGCCACCGCGCCCAGCCTGCCAGTTTTTATTTCATCACCAAAATGACTTCAGTGTTCAGGGGCACCTCCGTTCGAACTCCCAGCAGCCCAGGGAGTGTCGATGTTGCAGGGCATCCTGGATTGTCACCCAGGAGACCTGCTCTGGCTTCTTGACTTGGGTTTTCTGGGGCATGGGGACACTGATCCTGCCAGAAAGGACACAAGCCCCTTTATAAGGTCCCCATGCTCTTACCGTAGAAGATTCTTTTTGTGAACCACAAAACTTTTTGAGACAGGGCTGAAGGCAGGTGCACCCACAGTCACTGTCCACCCACCCCCAGGTCCCTTGTGTTGCCGGCATTGGCTGCTGTGTCTCCAGCTCCCCATGGAATGGCACGGGGTAGAGTAGGGGAGAGAGTCCAGGGCTGTGGTGGTGGTGGCTGTGCTGACGCTGTGGCCTAGCTGTGGGCTGGATGACGGACTCTGTGCTCCAGGCCCGCCTCCTCTGGTCCCCCCAGTGGGGCCTGTTTTCATTTCTGGGATGTGTGGAGAGGCGTTTTGTGGTGCAACACTGGAAATCTGGTTACTCGCCAGTGGCCCACAGGCCTGTGTGGAGGGTGCAGAGCCGGGGATCTGGGGATGCTGGCAGGTGCTGATCCTGCTCCTGCTCTCAGAAGCAGGTGTTCCCTGGTGTCCCCACTCTGCCCCTGAGGTCACCACACTGACCTTGTTCTCCTGTGTGCCCGTCAGGAACCACGAAGGCGGAGGACCGGGGCATGCTGCTGAAAACCTTCAACGAGCCCGGCTCCGAGTACTTCATCTTCCTGCTCAGCACCCGGGCCGGGGGGCTCGGCCTGAACCTCCAGTCGGCAGACACTGTGATCATTTTTGACAGCGACTGGAATCCTCACCAGGTAAAAGCAGGCTGGGCCCCAGGTTGAGGAGAAGGAAGGGGGTGCCTGCAAAACCTCGAGGAGACATCAGCCCTGGCTTGAGGGTCCTCCAGCCTCCTCCACATTGTCCTGGACCCCAGGAGCTGGGAGGAGCTGCACCCATGTCTCCATAGGTCATCAGGGAGAAAAGAGGCAGGGTCCTTCTGTTTCCCAAAATACAAACAGCCTTTCCCTCTGATTGGGAAAGCAGTGTATAAGCCATCCGTCGGTTTGGTTTTTCTTAAATCTTGGAATGGCACCAATGAGGAAGAGGTGGAAAGTACCCTGATCAATCTGTGTCGTCACTGTGGGGCGGCCCCTGCAGTGTGCCCTGTGAGCACACACACTGGCGCTTGTTCAGACACAATTGGGGGTGAACTCCATGCCACCTCGTTTACTTCCTCTTGTTCCATAACCATGTACCCCTCATGGGCCTTGGCATCGGTGGATACAAGGTCATGCTGTTACATAGCTACAAGAATTTGAAAATGCGTTAAAGTTTTCTCTGTGTTTCATTACAAGACTAATAAGTTCTTGTTGTTTTTAACATGCAAATACCAGTGACAGTCAGGAGTCCCTTTTCCCTTCCTCTCCAACCCTGCTCTGTTCTGAGCCTCTGCCAGCCCGTCTGCCTTCGCACATGTGTGTACTGAGATTAACACAGATGCGGCGTGGCCTAGCATGTGCCTCTTCCACCGAGCAGTGGGTGTCAACTGCCGAGTGCACATCGGAAGCTACCCAGCCATCTCATCGGCCACCAGGCGTCCTGGCAGATGGCCACCCTTGGACATCTGCTCTCAAACTCTGGTTGGCAGGGCATCCGGCTTTTCTGTTGATCAGCCTGGTCACCAGCCCAGCAGGGTCCCTCTTTCTCTCGGAGTGCTTGTGCGAACACCCTAGGTCTGCTCAGCCCTCAGACATGGGGTCGCTCCACCCCAGGCACTGTCCTCTTCATGTTCTGGTTGCTTCTGCCAAAGTGGTTTCACTCCTATCGCTAGGGTGTGAACGTGCCCTGCCCTTCCCTGCAGCGTGAGGGCACCAGCGTTCTCAGTGTGTAAATTGTCGCCCGTCTGATGGGTGAATGTCATGGTGGTCCCTGGTGGCCCCTCTTACGATCAGGCTGGGGTGTAGCTTCTGCCCAGACCCTGGTGACCAGCCAGTTTCCTGAGAGGTGGTTGGGTTGTGTGTCCCGGTTAGCAGGCCTGCAGCAGGCAGAAGCTGCACCTCAGGACTGGGGGTGCATTGGGGAGGGCTGGCCCTGCTAGGAAGTGTGCTGACAGGGCAGGAGGGCTGAGCGGCAGACACAAAGCACTCCTGGTCCCCACCAGCTGTGGCCTCTGCCACCCCATGGGTGCCAGTCTTAAGTTTCGGAGCATCACTGGTACTCAGCCTGGTCCCGCAGCTCCTGGGCCCAGATACGGGATTTCGTGTTAGCCTCCTCGTACTGTGCTGGGGTGATGATAAAACTAACAACCCAGGCCGGGCGCGGTGGCTCACACCCGTAATCCCAACATTTTGGGAGGCTGAGGTGGGCGGATCAACTGAGGTCAGGAGTTCGAGACCAGCCTGGCCAACATGGTGAAACCCTGTGTTTACTAAAAATACAAAAATTAGCCAGGCAGAGTGGTGCATGCCTGTAGCCCCAGCTACTCAGGAAGCTGAGGCAGAAAAATCGCTTGAACTTCGGGAGGCAGAGGTTGCAGTGAGCTGAGATCGCACCACTGCACTCCAGCCTGGGCGACAGAGCGAGACTTCGTCTCAAAAAAAAAAAAAAAAAGCCCAGCCACAGCACCTTCGTTGTTGGGAGCTGACTACACCAGTCACTGGGCCACACTCCTGGTGCTTATTCACTCATTCAAGCCATGCAGTAGCCACGGGATGGGCCCCATGTCAGCCGAGGGAGTTTTGAGGCTCACAGAGGTGAGACCTGGTTCCAGTTTTGTGTGCGTTGTGAGAGTGGCAGGGCCCACAGCCAAACCAAGCACTGCCACAACGCGGCCGGGCTTCGGCCCCATCCTGTAAATGGTGCTCAACTGTGCAAGTCCACGCTGTGGGGAGCTATGCCGCTGCCACGGGAGCTGCTTGAGAATATAATCCCCTGGGGGTTGGTGCTTTCTTCCTGAATATCTGTGGGGTCCCAGTAAGGTAGAAGGTGGCACTTCTGGAGGAACGTGATGAGAGCCCCCTTCCCCCCAGGGACACATGGCGGCCGAGGCTCCACCAGCTCTGTTTTCGTGTGGCGGCAGGTCAGGCTGGGCAGAATTGTCAGGCTGAGGGTGGCACTCACACCACACCTCTCCAGCTAGTGTCAGAGGCCACCTTCCCTTTTATGACCTCCTGGGCTCCTTTGGGACTGACTGGCACCTCTTCCCACAGGACCTGCAAGCGCAGGACCGAGCCCACCGCATCGGGCAGCAGAATGAGGTGCGTGTGCTCCGCCTCTGCACGGTCAACAGCGTGGAGGAGAAGATCCTAGCTGCGGCCAAGTACAAGCTCAATGTGGACCAGAAGGTGATCCAGGCCGGCATGTTCGACCAGAAGTCCTCCAGCCACGAGCGGCGCGCCTTCCTGCAGGCCATCCTGGAGCACGAGGAGCAGGACGAGGTGAGCCCAGCGCCGGCCCCGACCCCTCCCCAGCGTGAATGGTGGACGCATGAGCGGCTTTCATTTTTGTTTTTTTACCTTTTTTGCACTCTTATTTTTTTTTGCATCCCTTTGGAGTAAAGGGAGTGTGGGCTGAACGGAAAGAGGATGAGTACTTGCTTTTTCTTTGAAGTGGTTTTTTTTTTCTAAACTGCTGGTGAAAGACGCCGGATTGACAGCCCTGGAGACTGAAGTCCTCTATTTATCCACAGAGCAGACACTGCAGCACGGGCAGCGGCAGTGCCAGCTTCGCCCACACTGCCCCTCCGCCAGCGGGCGTCAACCCCGACTTGGAGGAGCCACCTCTAAAGGTGAGAGGGGTAGTTCAGTCTCCATGCCCATTCAATCCTCGGCTTCTCGGCTGAGACGGCCAGCAAGGGCCCTGGTCCCACGGAGCGTGCGTGTGCGTGTGCGTGTGTGTGCCTTTCGCTGCCGTGTGGGTCACCATCCACCGCAGCCGTGCCGGGACCACCAGCTCATTCCCACGGACGCCGCCGCTCGCCACTGAGCTCGGACGCCGCCCACCCCAGCGCCTCCGCAGTGGCACTGACAGTTTGCAATCTTGTAGGAGGAAGACGAGGTGCCTGACGACGAGACCGTCAACCAGATGATCGCCCGGCACGAGGAGGAGTTTGATCTGTTCATGGTAAGCACCGCAGGCTGGATGGGGCGGTTCGGGCATCCCACTCTGCTGCCACCAGGAGCAAAGCAGAGGTCCTAGTGCCCATGGTGGTGTCCCTAGCAGGTCAGGGAGCCAGGGACAGCTCACAGTGCAGCCCACTCTTGCCTCCAGACTGACCCGTCTTCCACCCCCAGCCTCCTGAGCATGGCATCGGAGGGCGAGATGCACACCCAGCCATTCTGCGTGTGACCCAAGACCTGCCCCACCAGCTCTGTTTTCTAACGGGCTCTCCGGGGCTTCGTGCACTCCCTTTCAGAGGGAGTTTGCCCCATCCAAGGCCAAGAGACTGACCAGGACTTCAGTCGCAGAGCCCCCTTGCCCCTGGGTGGGAAACAGGAAATAAGCCACCCAGGCAGGGGCCCCTTGGCCCGCAGACCTCATGCCTTCACCAACGCTGGGCTGCGCAGCTACTGCTCCCCTGCTGGGGTCTGCAGCCCTCTTGTGCAACCTTCCATCTTTTCGAGTTTCCTCTGCCTCCTGAGGCAGAGCGCCTAGTCAGGGTCTGACATAGCCAGGCCAGGTCAGCCACTGAAAAATCAAGAGCTACTGTTTAACTCTCGCAGCAGCGTGCAGCCCCATGGGCAGAGAAAGGCCCTTCTGAACCCTCGGTGTTCTGGCTCTAGCATGCCCCTGGTGCCCGCGTGCTGATGCCTCTCCCTTTGCCTCCCCGCCCACCAGCGCATGGACCTGGACCGCAGGCGCGAGGAGGCCCGTAACCCCAAGCGGAAGCCGCGCCTCATGGAGGAGGACGAGCTCCCCTCGTGGATCATCAAGGACGACGCGGAGGTAGAGCGGCTGACCTGTGAGGAGGAGGAGGAGAAGATGTTCGGCCGTGGTTCCCGCCACCGCAAGGAGGTGGACTACAGTGACTCACTGACGGAGAAGCAGTGGCTCAAGGTACATGCTGGAGAGGCCCGGCAGCCGCCACAGGCTGGTGCCAGGCAGGGCTGGGGAGACAGAGGGCCCGCCACCAGGACTCAGGCCTGGGTCCAAAACGCTTCCCTTGGGCCACTCCTGGCCAGGCTCCGCGGACAGCCAAGAGCCTTCCAATGTGGGCCAGGGATGGTCAGGTCCTTCTGGCTCTGCCTCGGAGTGCAAGAAGGACCCACGGTTCCTGAGCAGCTCAAAACCTGCTGCTGGTTATGGTTGGTCTTTCAAGTACAAGGGTTTACCTCTTCCCGAGGTTAAAAAATCATGTTGCTGATCTCAGTGGACTGCTGGCTTTCCCAGTACCTGCCAGGAGGGAGGCACAGGGGTGAATCATGGACTGTTGAGGCGCCCTGCAAAGTGTTGCATTGCTGGCTGCAGGCAGCCTCACTTTGGGCAAGCCCCCGCCATGAGCTGGGGAGACTCAGTCATGGGGAGGGAGGAGAGGGCAAGCCCCCAAGGGCCTCTGAACCTGGCAGGTGCTGCACAGGGCTGGCAGCTGCTTGTGGAGCTGATGTGAGGGCCCGTTCTCACCAGATGGCACCTGGCCCTGCAACAGCAGCTGCAGATGTCTGAGTCAGTTGTGCGGTGCTCCTGGGGCTTTCTCCGACCCAACTTTCCCAGCCCAAGGCACACTGTGACAGGTGCCTGGCACTGACGTCCTCACTGGGGTTACGGTGACAAATCAGACCCCTTCCCAGCTCAGGGGCTCTGAGTTATAGAGATGATGATTCAGAATCCATCCCTGACGTTGTGTCATAAAAATGTCCTGAAGCAATAATTCCGAGAAGGCAGGTGGCAGCTTTTGGCTATGCCGTGCAAAGTGCCACACCCAGCAAAGAGCCATGTGGCCTAGCCCATGTGGCCAAACAGCCCCAGTCCCCTCCTGGGACCTCAGCAGCCCAGACTCATGAGCTTGCCTGCCAAGCTGTGCACCAGAGGGCGCTGTTGAAACACACCAGGAGCCCAGGTGACAGACGGGCCATCCTGTTCCCCAGCCAGCCTCCCAAGCAGAGCACTCCAGGACCCAGAAGAGAAACCCTGAAAAGACAGAGTGTGAGCCCTGCCACAGACCTGTGTGACAGCAGAGCTGTTTGGCTGCTGTGTGAGTGTCACCAGCCCTGCATTTTTTTCTTTTTTAACAGAGACAAAGTCTTGCTATGTTACCCAGGCTGGCCTCCAGTTCCTGGGGGGCTCAAGTGATCCTCACACCTCAGCCTCCTGAGTAGCTAGGACTACAGGTACACACCAACACGCCTGGCTAATTTTAAATTTTTTGTAAAGTGGGGGTCTCACTGTGTCACCCAGGCTGGTCTCAAACTCCTGGGCTCAAGCAATCTACCCACCTCGGCCTCCAGAGTAGCTGGGATCACGGGCATGAGCCACGGTGCCCAGCTCAGCCTTGCATATTTGAGGCAGTGAGTACCTTTTAAATTTAAGATCAGTTCATATGTGGCTGCTCTATGTACATTTTTTTCTAGGTGTAATTTACATACCATACAGTTCACCCTTTTGGGTATATGATACAATCATCTTCAGTGTATCCAAGAGTTGTGCATCTATCACCACAGTCCATTTTAGAACATTCTCATCGCCCCCAAAAGAAGCCCTGCCCCGATTTGCCATTCCTATTAATTCATGGATTCTCCCCAGCCCCAGGCAACCACTGATGTACTTTCTGTCCATATAGTTTTGCCTGTTCTGGGCGTTTCCTTTCAGTGGAGTCCTACAGCGTGGGATGCTTTGGTGTCAGGGTTTTTTCATGCAGCGTAACCTACTGACCCATGATGCAGCAGGTGTGCTTCATTCTTTGATGGTGAAATAATCGTGCCTCATACAGATTTGTCACATTTGGGTTTTCTGTCCATTCTTGATGGACACTTGGGTTGTATCCACTTTCGGGCTATTACAAGCAATAGTACTGTGAACATTCACGTACACGTTTTTGTGTGCACGTGCTCTGATTTCTCTTTAATACATGCCTAGGCGTAGAGTTGCCGGACCAATGTTAGTTCTCTATTTAACCTTTTGAGGGACCCCAGCCTGGTTTCCTCGTTGGCTGCGCCAGTTCACAGTCCCACCAGCTGTGTATGAGGGTTCCTCTTTCTCTACATCCTCAGCAACCCTTGCTGTTCCCTTGCCCGCTGATTCTAGCCATCCCAGCAGGTATGAAGTGCCATCTGAGTGTGGTTTGGATTTGCATTTCCCTGATGGCTAATGGTGTGGAGTATCTTTTCATGTGCTTGTTGGCCCTTTGTGTATCCTCTAGAAAGAGATGTCTAGTCACATCATCCTTTACCCAAATTTAAAATATATTTATCTTAATATTGAATTGTAAGTTATTTACAAGTGCCTTATCAGATATCATTTGTAAATATTTTGTTCCATTCTGCACATTCTCTTTTCACTTCCTTGATATCCGTTGAAGCACAGAAGTGTTTCATTGTACCTACAGTCGATTTTTCTTTTTCACCTGTGCCTTGGTGTTGTATCTAAGAAACCATTGCCATATCCAAGGTCAGGAAGACTTGCCCCTGTCTTTTCTTCTAGGAGGGTTATAGTTGGAGCTCTTCCATGCAGATCCATGTAAGATCCATTTTGAGTTAAATTTTATACGTGATGTGAGGTAGGGGTCCATCTTCATCCATCCAGCTGTGGGAATCCAGTTGTCCCAGCAGCATTTGTTGAAGAGACTATTTTTTCCCATTGAGCCCATCTTATTACACATTATATTCAAATTCACAGTTGTGAAAAATATTATACAAAACACAGTCTCCCCGCTACTGGTGGCTGTGGAATTGGCACCACTTTTCTGGCAGCCATCTGTTGCCAAGTGAACTCAAAGCCTTCAAAATGCCCCTATGGCCGCCATCGGACATGGCCATGACTGTGGCAGCCTAAAGCAACAGAACTATTTTCTCTGCATTCTGGGTCAGAAGTCTGAATCCACGATGTGGACAGGGCTGTGTTCCCTTCGAGGCCCTAGGGGAGGACCCTTCCTTGGCTTTTCCAGCTTCTGATGGTTCCAGAAGCCTCCTGGCTTGGGGCAGCATCACGCTATCTCTGCCTCTGTCTTCATGGGGACTTCTCCTCTGTGTCCCCTTCTGTGTCTTTTAAGAACATTTTTTAAAACTTAATCCCAAAAGTAAAGACCTCATTTGCAAAGAAGGTCCCATTCCAAGGTTCCAGGTAGATATGAGTCTGGGGGGCACCCGCCACTCCGCCCTGGGTCTGCAGGGGGCCTTCTCCCGGTGCCTCCTGCCTGCTATGCCCTCCATGCAACTCCTTTGGCCCAGACGCCTTCCGTCCTCCTGGGCCCCTCAGGCTCTCAGCTTCCCATCTTCTCTAAGACATGTCTGCTCCATCGTTCTGGTGTCTCTCTCTTCCCTCCTTCCTGGCACCTGACACATTTGTCACCCCACTTGTGGGATGTTGCCGTCTGATCACCATCTCCCTTCCAAGGGTAGGGGAAAGGGCCCTGGCTGGTTCAAGTCACTGCTCTGTCCTCAGCGCCAGGCACAGTGCCTAGCTCACTGGCACAGCCTCAGATTCCCTGGACACCTGGCTCCCCTGGCTGCATTTTTTACCATTTGGATAAGTTATTAGTACCATTGAAAATTAATACCTGGGGATTCTCTTAATATTGTTCATATTCATGTCCTTCTCAGCAGTTTTACCATGAGGAATCTGTCTTAAACAATGTCAGTTGTCAATAGCATTATTTAAAATAGCAACAACAATAAAAAAAGGTAGTCAGACCTGGCAGCTCATGCCTGTAATCCCAGTACTTGGAGAAGCCAAAGTGGGAGGATCATTTCAGCTCAGGATTTTGAGACCAGTCTGGCCAAAAGAGCAAGACCTTTATCTCTATTTAAAAAAAAAAACTGCCAGGCACAGTGACACATGCCTGTAATCCCAAGCACTTTGGGAGGCCGAGGTGGGCGGATCACCTGAGGTCAGGAGCTCAAGACCAGCCTGGCCAACATGGCAAAAACCCATTTCTACTAAAAATACAAAAATTAGCCAGGTGTGGTGGTGGGCGCCTGTCATCCCAGCTACTCGGGAGGCTGAGTCAGGAGAATCACTGGAACGTAGGAGTTGGAGTTTGTAGTGAGCCAAGATTGCGCCACTGCACTCCAGCCTGGGCGACAGAATGAGACCCTGTCTCAGAAAAAAGGGAAATGACCTAAATGCCCAAGAACAAGGGGAGGCTAAATTAGGGCACGTTGTGCACTGAAACACTAAACAGACATTAAAAAATTTTGTTGTAGAAAATTACAGGAAAAGATATCCATGACACAGCCAGCAGTGTGGCACGTGGGCTACAATTCCAGCGTGGCCTTCAGTTCTGCACACGTGCGTCAAAGGTGGGGAGAGTTCTGGAGGTGGGTGGCGCTGAGGGCTGCACAACACTGGGGATGCGCCTAATGCCCCTGAACTGTGTACTAAAACATGGCTGCCTTGGTAAATTTTATGTTATATATGATTTATAATATATTTTTTTAAATGCCCAGCTATTCAGGAGGCTAAGATGGGAAGATCACTTGAGCCCAGGAGTTCAAGTCCAACCAGGGCAATGTAGCAAGACCCCATGTCTAAGAAAATTTAAAAATCGGCTGGGCGAAGTGGCTCACGCCTGTAATCCCAGCACTTTGGGAGGCCGAGGTGGGCGGATCACGAGGTTAAGAGATCAAGACCATCCTGGCCAACATGGTGAAACTCTGTCTCTACTAAAAATACTAAAATTAGCTGGACGTGGTGGTGGGCGCCCGTAGTCCCAGCTACTCAGGAGGATGAGGGAGGAGAATCGCTTGAACCAGGAAGGTGGAGGTTGCAGTGAGCTGAGATTGCACCACTGCACTCCAGCCTGGTGACAGAGCGAGACTGCATCTCAACAACAAAAAAGAAAATTTAAAAATAATTTTTAATACAAAAATTAGCCAGGTGTGCTGGCACGTACCTGTAATCCCAGATACTTGGGAGGCTGAAGCAGGAGAATCGCTTCAACCCAGGAGGCGGAGATTGCAGTGAGCTGAGATTGCACCACTGCACTCCAACCTTGGTGACAAGAGCGAAACTCCGTCTCAAAAAAATAAAAATAAAAATAATTTTTAAAATGTCTTAAAAAGGCCAGGTGTGGTGGCTCACATCTGTAATCCTAGCACTTTGGGAGGCCGAGGCGGGCAGATCACAAGGTCAAGAGTTTGAGACCATACTGGCCAATATGGTGAAACCCTGTCTCTACTAAAAATACAAAAATTAGCTGGGTGTGGTGGTGTGCGCCTGTAATTCCAGCTACTCAGGAGGCTGAGGCAGGAGAGTTGCTTGAACCCGGGAGGTGGAGGTTGCAGTGAGCCAAGATCATGCCACTGCACTCCAGCCTGGTGACGGAGTGAGACTCCGTCTCCAAAAAAAAAAAATCTTAAAAAGAAGAAATAGATGGAGGCCAGGCACAGTGACTTACATCTGGAATCCTACCACTTTGGGAGGCTAAGATGGGAGCATTGCTTGAGACCAGGAGTTCAAGACCAGCCAAGTAAATAAAAGAAATAGATGAGGAGAGTGTGGAACAGAGGTGTCAACATCACCTCCAGGTGAAGGGATTTCAGGAGCACGTTCTTCTCTGTACAGAGAAGATAGTTCTTTTTTTTTTTTGGTCAAGAAATTCAAACATTAGTGTTTTAAGGACAAGCTTGGGTGGGGTGCCTGCTGGGGGCAGTGCTGGTCTTTCACTGCAGCCCAGGCACCCCTTGAGAGTCCCAGTGTGTGTTATGCCCGAGCCAGTCAAGCTAGAGGGAGAGCGGGTGCGGGGGCCCTCCTCCGTGTCCCAGCCCGGCCCCTGGGATTGCATCGCAGCCTCTGCTTGTCGACCTGGGTGCTGGCTGTCCTATTTTACTACTATTGACCCTGAAGGCCATCGAGGAGGGCACGCTGGAGGAGATCGAAGAGGAGGTCCGGCAGAAGAAATCGTCACGGAAGCGCAAGCGAGACAGTGACGCCGGCTCCTCCACCCCGACCACCAGCACCCGCAGCCGCGACAAGGACGACGAGAGCAAGAAGCAGAAGAAGCGCGGGCGGCCGCCTGCCGAGAAGCTCTCCCCAAACCCGCCCAACCTCACCAAGAAGATGAAGAAGATTGTGGATGCCGTGATCAAGTACAAGGACAGGTAAGCGAGGAGGCGGGGAGGGCGGGGGCTGCGGGGGTCCGTGTGGGAGCAGGCCTGGTGTCTGCACTCTGACTGCACACTCAGGCTTGGGCTGCTCCCTCTTTCACTCATCCAAAATACTGACTGAATATCTGTGTCTTTGAGCCTGGCCCTGAGGAACATGCTTTCTGGAACAGGGAAGCACACGTGTATCTGCCGTGATGAGAGGGAATGTCACACGTCGTCGAGGGGAGAGGCAGGGGTGCGGGTCTTGGGGAAGGGGACATTGCAGCAGAGCCTTGAGAGAGGGGAGGTTGGGGAGAGTGCACCAGCAGAGGCCACAGCAGGCAGAGAGGCTCTGCCAAAGCTGTGGCCTGGTGGCCTCAAGGGACGAGGTGGGATGAGGGGTTATATGGCAGTAATGGGTGCTGCCCATGTGGCCAGGAGGACGAGGACAAGAGGCTGGCATGTCTGGAGCAGAGAAAGTGGCAGCCCTCTCCTGTCCTTGCACCCTCCCAGGCTACCCGTGCCATCTCTGTGTTGGTGAGATGGTGGCCACACTCCTGCTCTCTGCCAGGCTCTGCTCCAAGCCTGGAGATCGCTGTCCTCACAGACATGTCCTATATACGAGGCAGCATGCGGTTCCAGCTGTGGCCACGGCCCAGCGGTGGATCATAACGTGTTGGTGGATCATGAGTGCCATTTATGTGTTTTTCATTTATTAATATCCTTTTCCGTGAGCGACTCTATGTGAGTACCGTTTAAATAAGAAGAAAGGAATGTTCTCAGCAACTCCCCAGGGAGGGATGTGCACCTTCTGCCAGCCCAGGGCAGGTCATAGAGCTGGGCAGGAGCCAGCAAGGGGTGTAAGGCCCATGCCAGGCCAAGGACTCACCCAGTCTTCCACTCTCCAAGGTCTTATTTCACTTCCTGGTACACACTGGCCAGTACGGCTGTCCCCATAATGGGAGGGTTGTACTGTTTGATTTTAAATAACAGTTTGCTGTTAGTCATGAAGCAGAGCACGGAGGAATTGTATCTGTTGGAGGGGAAAGTGAAGGGAGCCCACATGCATGGTTTGGAGAGAATCTTACCAAATGTGAAGTTAGAGAATGGTAACAATTTTAGTGCCTAAATTAATGGATCAAAATTACCGCGCAAGGCCAGCCGTGGTGGTCCACACCTGTCAACCCAGCACTTTGAGAGGCTGAGGTGGGAGGATCACTTGAGGTCAGGAGTTTGAGACCAGCATGGACAACATGGTGAAAACCCATCTTTACTGAAAATACAAAAACAATTACCTGGATTTGGTGGCACATGCCTGTAATCCTAGCTGTTTGGGAGGCTGAGACAGGAGAATCACTTGAACCCAGGAAGTGGAGGTTGCTATGGACCAAGATTGCACCATTGCACTCCAGCCTTGGGTGACAGAGCAAGACGCCAACTCCAAAAACAAAATACTGCTTAAAAAGGTTCTTTTAGCTGGGCGCGGTGGCTCACGCCTGTAATCCCAGCACTTTGGGAGGCCGAGGCGGGCGGATCACTTGAGGTCAGGAGTTTGAAACCAGCCTGGCCAATATGGTGAAACCCCCTCTCTACTAAAACTACAAAAATTAGCCGAGCCTAGTGGTGCACGCCTGTAATCCCAGCTACTCGGGAGGCTGAGGTAGGAGAATCTCTTGAAGCTGGGAGGCGGCGGTTGCAGTGACCCAAGATCACATCAGTGCACTCCAGCCTGGGGGACAGAGCAAGACTCCATCTCAAAAAAAAGAAAAAAAAAAAGGGTTCTTTCATTATTGGAAGAGAAACAGATGATGAAGGAAAGGAGACATATTCAAGTTCAATGCCAGATCTGAAAATGTCATGTGTTGTCAGTATTGAGAAAAAAATATATTGACTCTAATTCACAAACCTAACTCCAAGGTTAAGTCCTCAAAGAGGAAAGCAAGTGGAGGACTTAAGTTACTTAAAGTGTGGGATACAGCTGCGGGCAGTGGCACACGCCTGGGGTCCCCACTATTCGGGAAGCTGAGGTGGGAGGATCACTTGAGTACAGCAGGTCCAGGCTACAGTGAGCCGTGATCACACAGCTGCACTCCAGCCTGTCTCTTATAAAATAAATACAGAATACTTATTTAAAATATGGGCCAGGTATAGTGGCTCATGTAATCCCAGCACTTTGGGAGGCTGAGGCAGGCAGATCACTTGAGGTTAGGAGTTTGAGACCAGTCTGGCCAACATGGCGAAACCCCATCTCTAAAAAAATACAAAAAAAGAAATTAACCTGGCGTGGTGATGTGTGCTTGTGGTTCCAGCCACTCGGGAGGCTGGGCGCGAGAATCGCTTGAACCCAGAAGGCAGAGTGTGCAGTGAGCCGAGATTGTACCATTGCACTCCAGCCTGGGTGACAAGAGTGAGACAATATCTGAAAAACAAAAACAAAAAAATGGAATTTGCAAAAATCTAATGACAATGACAGACCCTCCCCATGTTTTATTTCGAATGATATTCTTGCAAGGGAAACTTAACTTTACCAACCTGAAGAAGACCCTTGAAGCGCAGTGGGGAAAGCACGGGCGTCTCCATCATGCTGGTCTCCTGGGTATCCACGTAGAGAGGATGAGCCCTGACCACCCCCACACACACACACACCATGCACTTGGATCCACGTGACATGGATGGTGGATGTAAGAACGTGAAAGGTAAAACAAAGTTCTAGAAGAAAGCATGGGAGAAAATCTTCATGAGTAGGCATCGATTTCTTCCACGGGAGCCAAAAGCCACTAATCACAAACAATTGAGAAATTAGACCTCACTAAAATTAATAACATCTGTTTATTAATGGACACGCTAATGGAGACAGTGAAAACTCCTCATAGATTAGGAAAAGACAACACAATTTAAAGCTGGGCAAGAGCTGGGAACAGACGCCTCCTTACACAGGACATCCCAGGACTAATCAGTGTGGGAAAAGGTGCTCATATCATTGCATTAGCATCACGACTTCAAGAAAATGCTTGTTAAAACCAGAGTGACTTGCGCCAGCACCCGCCCCACAATGGCCGAATGCCCGTCAGTGCTGGCAAGTCTGAAGCAGTCTGGCCTCACACCCTGCGTGTAAGAGTATGCAGCTCTTTGGCAATCTCTTCTGTTTTGCTTTGTTTGTTTTTAACCATGGAACTGCAGAAGACAGTATTTTCTGAGGCCCAGCCTGTACATACCCTCTGACCCAGCAGCCTGCAGCCCTCGTTCTACCCAGGAGAGCTGAGTGCATCTGTCCACACGGACAGGCGTGTCCATACCCACTTTGGTCATAATCTCCCAAAACAGGAATCAGCCCAGTGTCCATCTACAGGGGCACAGATCAGTGGGGGCCTAATTGTACAGGGCCCCAAATAGCTGTGAAAACAGACATAGTACTGCTACCTGGAAGAAGCTTACATTTTGTCAAGTGAAAGAAGCCAGACACTAAAAAGGGCCTACTGGCTGGGCGCACTGGCTCACGCCTGTAATCCCAGCACTTTGGGAGGCTGAGGTGGGCAGATCACGAGGTCAGGAGATCGAGACCATCCTGGCTAATACGGTGAAACCCCGTCTCTACTAAAAATATAAAAAATTAGCCAGGTGTGGTGGCGGGCACCTGTAGTCCCAGCTACTCAGGAGGCTGAGGCAGGAGAATGGTACGAACCCGGGAGGCGGAGCTTGCAGTGAGCTGAGACCGTGCCATGGCACTCCAGCCTAGGCGACAGAGCGAGACTCTGTCTCAAAAAAAAAAAAAGAGGGCCTACTGTGTGCCTCCAGTTCTGTGAGGGTCAGAAGCTGATCCACAGTAATGGCTGCCAAGCAGTGCTTACCTTGAGAGAGGGAATAGCAAGAAAGCCACACGATGAGCCTTCTAGGATACTGGGGATATTCTCTCTGTAGATCTGGATGTGTATATGATGTGTACATTCACCAAGGTGTACACATGAGATATGTACACTTCTCTGTATTCCATTACACCTTGGTTTTTAAAAAGACAGAAACAGCATGCTCAACTTATTAAGACCCTGAATATTTTCAGACAAAAAGTATGTCCAGTGTTAGTCCATTTTTTTTTTAGTTTTAGACTCACAGAAAGAGCCCTTTAGGGTTATATTTAGTTGTACATCATCTGACAAAAGAGGGAATGGCTCACCCAGCTGCTCTAGTCAGTCTTGTAGCCTTTGTAAGGTTTGATGATAAATGGTAGAATAAATTAAAACTTTCGGCCGGGCACAGTGGCTCATGCCTATAATCCCAGCACTTTGGAAGGCCGAGGTGGGTGGATCTCTTGAGCCCAGGGGTTCAAGACCAATCTGGGAAATGTGGTGAAACACCATCTCTACAAAAAATACAAAACTTAGCCATGCATGGTGGTGCGTGCCTATAGTCACAGCTACTTGAGAGGCTTAGGTGGGAGGATCACCTAAGCTCGGGAAGTTGAGGCTGCAATGTGCCATGATCGTGCCACTGCACTCCAGCCTGGGCAATGGGAGTGACACCCTGTCCCAAAAAAGCCACAGCAATACAGGCTGGGCACGGTGGCTCACACCTGTAATCCCAACAGTTTGGGAGGCTGAGGCAGAGGATCACTTGAGCCCAGGAGTTCAGATGACCCTGGCCAACATAGTGAGACTCTGTCGCTATTAAAAAAAAAAAAAAAAGGCCGGGTGTGGTGGCTCATGTCTGTAATCCCAGCAGTTTGGGAGGCCGAGGCGAGCGGATCACGAGGCCAGGAGATCGAGACCATCCTGGCTAACATGGTGAAACCCCGTCTCTACTAAAAATACAAAAAATTAGCCGGGCGTGGTGGCAGGCACCTGTAGTCTCAGCTACTCAGGAGGCTGAAGCAAGAGAATGGCATGAACCTGGGAGGCAGAGCTTGCAGTGAGCAGAGATTGTGCCACTGCACTCCAGCCTGGGCGACAGAGCGAGACTCCATCTCAAAAAAAAAAAAAAAATTTAAAAAACCCCAAATCCTAACTCTTATTGCTAAATGACTGCTTGATCAAAACTGTTCTGTTTCAGGACATTCGATTCTGGTAGAGATTTTGAGACCTGCTTTGAAGAGAACACCAACATTTCAGTCATACAGCAATGCTCCTGTCTTACCTGGGGTCCATGTGGGAGGATGCCTCAGTGGGGGATTTGATCTATGTTTTCAATTTAACCTCACATCTTCCTGGAATGGATGGATTCACAGACCTGGGGGTTGCCCATTAGACTGGGAGTAACTATGTTGGAATTACAAGTAGGACAACAAAGATGACTATTAAAGAAAGCCTCCTGAGTGCTGGAAGCACAGCAGGCATGGGTCTGTCCACTCACTGTAATGTGATTTGCACAGGAAAACATCACATAGGGCACATCAACTCAGGAAAGAGTCGTTGAAAAGCTACCTCAGCTGGGCGTAGCGGTCACGCCTGTAATCCCAGAACTTTGTAAGGCTGAGGCGTGTGGATCCCTTGAGACCAGGAGTACGAGACCAACCTGAGCAACATAGGGAGACCCCGCCTATGCAAAAAATACGAAAATTAGCCAGGCATGGTGGTGCACGCCTGTTGTCTCAGCTATTCAGGAAGCTGAGGCAGGAGGACCACAAGAGGTCAAGGCCACAGTGAGGTATAATCACATCACTGCACTCCAACATGGGTGACAGAGTGAGACCCTGTTGCAAAAAAAAAAGCAAAAAAAAGCAAAAGAAAAGCTGCCTCCATTTAGCGATAATTTCAAACATGATGTTTGGATGCAAAATTGGTGTACTTAATGGATATTTCTGATATTCTTAACTAAATTTGGAGCTATGAGGGAAAACAACCTCAGGGTCCACAGGGTGGGAAAAGTCCACAAGATCACCCTCAAGTGCCGTCATTCTCTAGGACCCCCTGAGCCCTAGCAACTGTTACGCTTGCAGTTATGATTTATTACAGTGCAAAGCTACAGATTAAAATCAACCAAGGCAAGAGATGTATGGGGCCTCTTGGGGGCCAAGGCGGGCGGATCACTTGAGGTGATCTGGACGGTTCCAGACACAGGGCTTTCCTTTGTCTCCTCCCCGTGGAGTTGAAGACAGCGCTGATGTTCCTGGTGATGTTGACACAGAGCATTGCCAACCAGAGAAGCCTCTGTGTCCAGAGGTTGTTTTTTTTTTTTTTTTTTTTTTTTTTTGAGATGCAGTCTCACTCTGTCACTCAGGCTGGAGTGCAGTGGCACAATCTCAGCTCACTGTAACCTCTGCCTCCTGGGTTGAAGTGATTCTCCTGCCTCAGCCTCCTGAGCAGCTGGGATTACAGGCTCACACCACCACACCTGGCTAATTTTTGTATTTTTAGTAGAGATGGGGTTTCACCATGTTGGCCAGGCTGGTCTCGAACTCCCGACCTTAAGTGATCCACCTGCCTCAGCCTCCCGAAGTGTTGGGATTACAGGCGTGAGCCACCGCCACCCACCCTGTGTCCAGCATTTTTATTGGGACTTGGTCACAGACACAACTGGCTACCCACGTGGCTGACCCCCATCTCCAGTCCCTCTGCAGGTTGAGCAGAAACTACATAGCCCAAAGCCCCAACCTAGGACTGGTCCCAGACCCCACGTAAACAAAGACAGCCATTAGGTGTGACATTCTAAGGGCTCAGAGATCACCTCCCAGGAGCCCTAGGCAAAAGCCAGACCTCATTTGGGGCAAAGTTACATTCTTTTTTATTATTATTATTATTATTTGCCCATCATTGGCTAGAAGTTACATTCTGTATGACACATCTTTCAGACCCCTGGAAGCTTCCACGCCACCGACTACGTGGCAGGTGGTGCTCATGTCACTCGGCCCTTCCTTGGACCCACACAGCTGCACCAGGCTGAGAAGAGCTTGAATGGAATAAAGTCAGACACAGCTAATAGCTCACTTTTTTGTCTCCAACTTTCAATTGCTCCTTTCCAAGAAAAGAAAAGAAAACTTCTTTTTGTTTAATTTGATTTTTTTTTTTTTTTTTGAGGCAGAGTCTCACTCTGTCACCCAGGCTGGAGTGCCGTGGCACGATCTCAGCTCCCTGCAACTTCCACCTTCCAGGTTCAAGCGATTCTCCTGCCTCAGCCTCCCAAATAGCTGGGATTACAGGTGCCCACCACCATCACGCCTGGCCAGAATTTTTGTTTTTTAGTTTGCTTTCCAGAACCCTCTAATTAGTTCAGCTCTGTAATTGAGTTAAATGTGAAGCCTGTAAAGAGATTGGTGTCTGTGTAGACCTGAGTTCTAATAATTCAAAGAGTGAACACGGGATGTTGTCCTCTAGATTCGGTGTCAGGAGCCTGCCTCGCTGAGCTGGAGAGTGTGCCCATGACTGCAGGTGGGAGCCACATGGTCCATCTAGGTGGCGACACCTGAGGACAGAAGTGGTTCGGCTGGGCACCTGCTGCTGTGTTGGGGCCAGACCCTTTTGGAGAGGCAGGGACGCCCTTACTGTCAGGTGGAATCTTCGAATATTGCTTTTGATCGTTGGAGAGAATTGCAGCCCCCTAGTTTGTGTTTTATTCCAGCAGAATCGTGTTTGATGTGACCTCTGTGTTGACCTCATCATACGTGTACAGTTATCTTGCCTGGGAAGCTTTTACTCTGTTCCTCTGCACTCAGATTCACAGCCACAAGGCCTCTCCTCCCAAGGCCCCGGAGTGTGGCACTGCCAGCTGTCACAGCCACGGTCCTTTACATTGTGTACACAGAGTGCAGTGACATGCCCCTCCTGCTCAGGGGCCACAGTGGGAACAAGCTGGAGTGTTCTGTGGTACCTTGCGGGCAGTGCTGGCCTCTGCTGTCCAGGGGCTTGTGGTGGCTCCAGTGGGAAGGGCCACATAAGCAGAACAGGAAGCGTGAGCAGTGTCCACTGGGAGGAGAGGGACAAATGTCCCAGGCAGAGAGGACACAGTGCATGCAGAGGCTGGAGGGAGTCTAGGGGCTTGAGTGGGGCTGCGCCAGCACCAGGGGCCTCACAGGGGCCCTGGGCCACACACCTGCCCTCAGCCAAGGGTGTTTCTCCTTGGTGGTTTGAAATCTCAAACCACATTGAGGAACCTGCCAGAAATCGAAACCAGAATGAAGAAATTAAGTTGCATGTAGGAGATTTTACTTTGAAATCAGAACATGCAGAAACGTTCTCTGTGGCTCTGGGTCAGGTTCGGGCTTGTGGGGCTGTGCACTGCCAGTTGATACCTTCTTCCCTGGGTTCTTTTTTTTTTTTCTGAGACAGAGTCTTGCTCTGTAGCCCAGGCTGGAGTGCAGTGGCACAGTCTTGGCTCACTGCAACCTCTGCCTCCCTCCCTGGGTTCTTTATAGCAGTCGGAAGCTGGTGGCTGAGGCATTTGGGGCACTGTGTCCAAGTGTCAAGGCCGCATGTGTGTCAGGGGGCACCCCCTTGGTGTACTTGGTAAGGGCTCAGAGAAGGGCATCTGCTGGTCCACGTGGGCTCAGCCAGGAGCCTGCTGAAGACCAGCCCACCAGCCACCAGCCTGCCTGTGACAGTGATAGGGCAGAGATGCTGCTACAATAAAGACCATTCGGGCCGGGCTCAGTCACTCACGTCTGTAATCCCAGCACTTTGGGAGGCCAAGCCGGGCTGATCACTTGAGCTCAGAAGTTTGAGAACAGCTTGGCCAACGTGGCAAAACCCCGTCTCTATTAAAATGCAAAAATTAGCCAGGCATGGTGGCACACGCCTGTGATCCCAGCTACCCGAGAGGCTGAGGCAGGAGAATCGCTTGAACCCAGGAGGTGGAGGTTTTGGTGAGCCAAGATGGCACCACTGCACTCCAGCCTGGGTGACGGTGAGACTACCTCTCAAAAAAAAAAAAGACTATGTGGTAGACAGTGGTGTTGAACTTGAACTTGATGCTTGTGCTGAGGTCAGGAGACACGTGCACAGCTTCAGGGCTAGAGGGGCACAGTGGCTGCAGACTATGCTCAGGCAGCTCGGAAAGACGGTGGCGGGTCCAGGCTGCTGCAGCTAAGCCTCACAAGAGCTCTGGCCCCACCGGGCCGGCCCTCTGGGTTCCATTCCCACTCCGCACTGCCTGGAGGCAGCAGCCCTGTGGTTACTGTAGGAAGGACTTGAATGCAGTGAAGATCTGCGCTCCACACCTGTCTCTGTGCCTCAGTCTCCACGTCTGCAGCACAGGGGCCTGACTGAAATAACGTGGCCAGGCACACAGCCCAGAGGCCAGCACCGTATGCACTGTGGGAGGGGACGATGGTCCCCAGCCCAGGGCCTGGGCTGCTGCCTTGCCAATTCGTGGTGACAGCTTTGGCCTGGGTCTGGCAGGGGCTGGCTGCTACTGCTGAAGGCCTGTCTGTACTGTTTCCTTGCCTTTCCACAAGCACTGTCCCTCCTGGCTCTTCAGAATTTAGTGGTTGTACCTTGTGCAAGAAAAGCAATGAAACAGGTTGTCGGCCTGCCTGAAACATTCTGCAGGAGAGGTCATCCCAGGGCTTGAAAGTGTTTGCCACACTCCTCCAAGCCCCCAGAGCAGGGCCCCTGAGGGAAGGGTGCAGGTGGAGACTGGGCAGGAGTGGGAGCCATTCCTTGGGGACAGGGGGCTCCTCAGGGCTCTCTGGCCCTTGGCCTGCGGTTCCAGGTCTATGGTCTGCTTGGCATATAGCCCGGATCCTGGTGCTGTGCAGGCACTGGCTGGATGAGGGCACTGAGCAGGTGAGCCCCAGGCATGCCCACTTACGGGCATAGGCTAGGTGCAGGGCGCTGGGTCCAACATAACCATGGCAGAGGGCTCAGGGGGCCCAAAAGTCATGAATGGAGCCTGCGGTCGGGCTCCCTGTGGAGCTGCGCTGGGGTTCTGCGCCTGCCCCAGGATTTGCTGGAAGAAGCTCCCCGTTCTCTGTGAGTCCGGCCGTACCCCCAGGTCTCCCCCTCAGTGATAGAGACCTTTACACAACACAAATAAACAAGGCAATTGGTTTAGAAGAATGAGTCTGAAAACTAGAATGGCGTGTTTAAGAAAAGCTTAGGACAGGACAATTAGAGACAGGTGCAGGTGTGTGGAGTTGGCAGCAGGAGGCCTGGGGGAGCCGCTGGTGCCTTTCCCTCCTGCCCCGGCCTCCCTTGGAGCTCGGCGCAGCCCCCTGCCTTGAGGAGGCCCTTCCTTTCAGTGAGCCTGTGCCGCAGTCATCCGAGAGAACACAGTGGGGAAACGTTTCCTTTTTTTTTTTTTTTTTTTTTTTGAGACAGAGTCTCACTCTGTTGCCAGACTGGAGTGCAGTGTCCTGATCTCAGCTCACTGCAAATTCTGCCTCCCGGGTTCAAGCGATTCTCCTGCTTCAGCCTCCCGAGTAGCTGGGATTACAGGCATGCACCACCACGCCCAGCTAATTTTTGTATTTTTAGTAGAGATGGGGTTTCACCACATTGGCTAGGATGGTCTCGATCTCTTGACCTCGTGATCCACCCGCCTCGGCCTCCCAAAGTGCTGGGATTACAGGCATGAGCCACCATGTCCGGCCAGAAATGTTTATTAGAATAGCAGATGAGGCCGGGTGCTGTGACTCAGGCCTGTAATCCCAGCACTTTGGGAGGCTGAGGCAAGTGGATCACGAGGTCAAGAGTTCAAGACCAGCCTGGCCAAGATGGTGAAACCCCGTCTCTACTAAAAGTATAAAAATTAGCCGAGCGTGGTGACACTTGGCCTGTAATCCCAGCTACGAGGGAGGCTGAGGCAGGAGAATCGCTTGAACCCGGGAAGCAGAGGTTGCAGTGAGCCGAGCTCGTGCGACTGTACTCCAGCCTGGGCAACAGAGCGAGACTCCATCTCAAAAATAAATAAGTAAGTAAATAAATAAATAAAAATAGATGATCGTAGACAGGAGGGATGAAGTGGAAGATTCAAAGCAGCTTAAAAAAAAGGAAAGTAAAAAAAGAAATACTGTCAGGAGACAAGATTGAGTGACTGTGAAACATCAACAATAGGCAAATTTAAAATAAAGTCAGGAAATAGCTAGATCAAAGAATAGAAAGGTGAACCAGGTGTGATATCCACCTGTAGTCCCAGCTACTCAGGAGGCCAATGCGGGAAGATCACTTGAGCCCAGGGGTTGGAGGCACCGCTGCACTCCAGCCTGGGCAACACAGTGAGACCCTGTCTCAAAAGAAAAAGCAGCAGGAAGAGAGGCTGGCATGTGGGGCTCCAGAGGGTGTGAAGGAGGGTCCACACCCTCCTTCCTCCACCTGGCCGTACTTAGCAGCACATTCTCTGAGCCAACAGCCCTTACGAACACCCACCCTTTCATCCTGGTAGCCCAGAGGGCGCCCCTGCCTGCTCACTTCCCAATGTCAGGATCCTGTGATTTCTGCCTCTTCAGAAAGGACTTGAGGCATTTTCTGACTCAGAGCCCCTCAGGATTCCAGGACCTGCTGTGGTGACAACAGGGACACTAACAGTGATGAATTCAGAAAAGAGCGAACGCTTCTCAAGCCGCCCTCCCCCAGCCCTGCAGAAAGCAGCTGTGGGCCTCCCCGCACTCTCAGGACTGACTGCCCCTGCCTGCGGCATAGGAGAGCCGGGGCTTGCCTTTCCTTTTCATCTTCCCCTGGTACTGAGAAATGCTCTGGGTGGTGCCATGTATAATACCTTTTGTCACAGTGCTCTCATTTCGTCGTGTAAAAGGCCAGTCCCCGCCTTGCAGTGTTGGGGCAGCCAGCACAGGCACGTGAGACAGGAGCCACACCTGGGTTCTCATCTGGTGTCTGCCTCTTGCCATGCTCAGGTTCTTGCTTCCAGATCTAGGGCATCAAACTAAGTGGTTTCCAAACTTGGGTTCTTGGTGGGGAGGGAGATCAGGGTTTCTTAAAAACTGAACTTGGAGGCTGAGCATGGTGGCTCATGCCTGTAATCCCAGCACTTTGGGAGGCTGAGGTGAGCGGATCACCTGAGGTCAGGAGTTCCAAAAAATGGAACCTAGGCTCACGCCTATAATCCCAGCACTTTGGGAGGCCGAGGCTGGTGGATCGCTGGAACTTAAGAGTTCCAGACCAGCCTGGCCAACGTGGCAAAACCCTGTTTCTACTCAAAATACAAAAATTAGCCGGGCATGGTGGTGGGGTCCTGTAATCCCAGCTACTCGGGAGGTGGAGGTTGCAGTGAGCCAAGATCACACCACTGCACTCCAGCCTGGGTGATAGAGTGAGACTGTCTCAAAAAAAAAAAAAAAAAGAAAGAAAGAAATTCAAATCTCACTGTTGATAAATGAAGTTTTGTTGGAATGCAGCCAAAGCCCACCGATTTCTTCATTGTCTGGTTCCCTTCATGGAACGGTGGCAGAACTGAGCAGTTGCAACAGAGGCAGGTCCAGCAAGCGTCAAATATTTACACTGAGCTGAGCGCAGTGACTCACACCTGTAATTCCAGTGCTTTGGGAGGCTGATGTGGGAGGATCCCTTGAGCCCAGGAGTTTGAGACCAGCCTGGGCAACCTAGTGAGACCCCATCTCTACAAAATATTTTTAAAATTAGCCAGGTGTTGTGGCGTGTGCCTGTAGTCCTAGCTGCTTGGGAGGCTGAAGCAGTAGGATCTCATGAGCCCAGGAGTTGGAGGCTGCAGTGAGCTAGGATGGCTCCACTGCACTCCAGCCTGGGCAACAGAATAAGACCATGTCTGTAAAAAGAGAGAAAAGAAGCAGACAGTTCCTAGACTGCAGCAGATGTTTGCAGTAATGCATCCAACAAAGGACTCCCAAGGGAAGGAAATGGGCCAAAGATGGGAACAGGCGCTGCTTGGAAGAGCCTGTGAAACAGTACTTGGCTTCTCTGCACAACAAGGAAATGTGTTTAGGGCCGCATTGTTAAATGGCTGCAAGGACAAGCATCACTCACGCTGGCTTAGTATCTCCCAAGTAGAGCGTTTCCCCACCCTGTGACCCAGAGTATCTTCTCCCAGATAAATTCCCAGGAGAACTGCAAACTAAACACTTGTTCCTGAGTGTCCACAGACACTTGCTTCCTGGTGTCCAACCCTGGGCACAGCCCAGATGCCCAGCAGCGGGAACTGGGCATGGCTGGTGTGTGCCCACCTCAGGACCTGCTGCTGCACTCGGCAGCAGGGATAGCGAGGAGGTAGGAGGCCAGGCCAGGCGTGGGGGCTCCCCTGTGTGTTTCTGCATCATCAGCTTGAAGAAGCAGCCAAGCTCGGCCCAAGATCACCCCTGGGGGAAGGACTGACAGGAGCACATCTTTAGCTTCATGCTAAAGTTTGAGACCAATCTGACCAACATGGAGAAACCCTGTCTCTACTAAAAATACAAAATTAGCCTGGCATGGTGGTGCACGCCAGTGCACCGAAAAGTGCACTGTAATCCCAGTGACTCCAAAGGCTGAAGCAGGAGAATCTCCTGAACCTGGAAGGTGGAGGTTGCAGTGAGCCGAGATCACGCCATTGCACTCCAGCCTGGGCAACAAGAGCGAAACTCTGTTTCAAAAAAAAAAAATGCACATGTGCAAGAAATAGCTCCTGAGCCGAGTTTGAATTTCTCATCCTCAAACAATGTGGGAACCTGTTGAGGTGGGGTGGGGGCTCCCGGGTGGGCGGGCTCGGGGATGACACCCGCCGGTTCTGCCTTGCAGCAGCAGTGGACGTCAGCTCAGCGAGGTCTTCATCCAGCTGCCCTCGCGAAAGGAGCTGCCCGAGTACTACGAGCTCATCCGCAAGCCCGTGGACTTCAAGAAGATAAAGGTAACCCTGACGTTGTGCATGTGCCCCGCATCTGCCCAGAGGGGAGTGTGACCCAGGGGCACCCCCATCTGAGAGCTGTGGTGTGTGGGCAGAATGACCGGAAACCACCTGGGCGGTGCCTTGGGCTACCTGGTTAGGGACCTGGTCGTGGGCTTTTGGGGTTCCTTGTAAGGGTTGGGGGTGTCCTGAGGGATGTCAGTGGGCAGTCAGTGTTGGGTGTTCCTTCAAGGTCCCGCTCACTTAGTGCTGGGCCTCAGTCATGCAGTTCCCATGCCCAGTGATCCAGGTTACCGACGCTGGGGCTTCAGCCACATCCTCGTAGGCACGAGGAATCCTAGCCCGTGGGGTCCCCAGCACACAGCCAGGCCTGCGGGCAGGCGAGGCGGGGTCCTGAGGTAAGACCTGCTCCTCCTGTCCATTGCAGGAGCGCATCCGCAACCACAAGTACCGCAGCCTCAACGACCTAGAGAAGGACGTCATGCTGCTGTGCCAGAACGCACAGACCTTCAACCTGGAGGGCTCCCTGGTGAGGGCACCGCTGGGGGTTGGGGATGGGCCACTTCCACAGCTGGGCTTTGAACCAACCCGCCTCTCCTTCCCTTCTGAATTGATGGGTTAAAAACAAGTCCTGCTAGCTGTGGTGGTTTGTGCCTGTAATCCCAGCACTTTGGGAGGCCAAGGCGGGAGGATCACTTGAGGCCAGGAGTTTAAGACCAGCCTGGGCAACATAACAAGACCCTGTCTTTAAAAAAAAAAAAAAAATTTAAAATTTCCAACTTGGGATATTTTAGCAATTACAAAAGCAGTATGTATTTACCGAAGAAAATAAAGATAGGCACAACAGAAGAAATAGACTCAGAGTCCTCTGTCTGTTGGAATTTTATTTTAAATTCCCTGGGGCACACTGTCTTCAAAGGAATCCTATGGGTTTGTTCTTTCCTGTGATAGAATTGACACATACACAGCCTCAACTTGGCAAACTTTCTTAAGTGTGTTTGGGATTGATGCCTCTCAGAAAAAAGACTTGACTTTGATGAGTTTGGGAAAGAAAAGATGCTGGCTTCAACAAGGGGCATGCACTTCCAATGTTATTGCAGACCTCAGAGATTCTACAGAAGGAGGGAGGCACCTGCAGCCATTCCCAAACCAGTGTGCCTGACCTTTCACCCTGGAGCATTTCAGAAGTCTGATGCTCTCTGGAGCCCCTGTGGAGGAAGGTTATGGAGAGGGCCTTCCACCCTGGGTGGGCTGAAGCCCCGACCCACTGAGGCTCCCATTGGCCACTCATCAGCTGTCCAGGGGCAACACAGAGCTGGGGCTGGGGCTGGGGCCAGGGCCAGGCAGGCAGCCCTCCAGTCGGGCCCGTCCACTCAAGCCCCTGGTGTCTCTTCCCAGATCTATGAAGACTCCATCGTCTTGCAGTCAGTCTTCACCAGCGTGCGGCAGAAAATCGAGAAGGAGGATGACAGTGAAGGCGAGGAGAGTGAGGAGGAGGAAGAGGGCGAGGAGGAAGGCTCCGAATCTGAATGTGAGTCCTGGGGGGGTTCAGGATGCCGGGGTTCACGCTGGCCCGAGAGCCCCCAAGGCCCCAGCTTTTCACAGCCCTCCAGGCTCCCAGACTCCCCTTGCTGTGGGGGTGCTGCATTCCCAGAGCTCAAGGCTGTCGTTCCCTCCGGGTCCCCTCCAGCTCGGTCCGTCAAAGTGAAGATCAAGCTTGGCCGAAAGGAGAAGGCACAGGACCGGCTGAAGGGCGGCCGGCGGCGGCCGAGCCGAGGGTCCCGAGCCAAGCCGGTCGTGAGTGACGACGACAGTGAGGAGGAACAAGAGGAGGTGAGGCCGGGCCCCCGAGCAGGCAGGGCTGACGTGTGGCAGGAGGCATCCCAGGGCCCTGATGGGACAGCCCTATGGGGCAGTGCTCCCACTCCCCAACGCTGCAGGTGGGAAAACTGAGGCTTGACCTGCCATGGCTGACCCCAGGTCACACAGCCAGTATGTGGCAGGGCTGCCACTCAGAGCCAAGCCTGTGTGAGCCTGGAACCAGCTCGCAGTACCCGTGGATGTCTGGGGACTGGGGGACATGTGAGATCTCAGAACAGGCAGCAGGCGGTCCCAGGGCACCAGGGCTCCTGGGCTGAGGCCGTGCAGGCCAGGGCTTGATCAGGGTCGGGTGGGAGGTGCTAGGATTGGGGACCCACCAGACAGTGCCCTGTCTCCTTAGTGGCATAGAGAATGGGCAGAAACACCAAGCCCACAGTGGATAGTTTTTGGGGGGCAATGGGGAGCCTGAGAAGATCCACTTGCTGGCTTTAAATAATCTTCACCTCTGTCTCTGGCCCTTCCTGGCTGTGGGACCTGGCAGGTCACTTTGCTTCTCAAGCTTCAGTTTCCTCTTTTGCAAAGCAAGGAGGCTGCAGGGATTAGGGGGCTGCCCCCACTCAGGGCCTGGCTCCCGCTGAAGCCCAGTGAATGCCATTTTGTCATCACAGAAGCAGCAAATTTCAGTGCCTGGGAATTAGTCTGACAAAAGAGGCACGTGACCTTTGAGGACATTCATGAAGTCCTCATGGGGAGGGGAGGCCCCTGTGTCAGGCAGGAGGGTCTGGGCTGTGATGCTGTCTCTCTTGCCCAATCCAGAGCAGGGTGTTTTATGACCCATGCCAGGCTGTTTAAAAAGGTTTTATGAGGCCAGGTCCAGTGGCTCACACCTGTAATCCCAGCACTTTGGGAAACTGAGGCAGGAGGCTCACTCGAGCCTGGGAGGTCGAGGCTGCAGTGAGCCGTGATAGCACCACTGCCCTCCAGCCTGGGCAACAGAGCAATATATATATATGATATATATATTATATATCATATATATGATATAATATATTTATCATATATAATATATTATATCATATATATGATATATTATATATGATGTATATCATATATGATATAATATATAATGATATATCATATATCATATGATATATATCATACGTATGATATACATAATCATATATATATATCATATATATATATGAAAGAGCAAAGATCCTTCACAGTCAGGAAGAACCAAGATGGTTTGGAAGCTGTAGGTCAGGGGCCAAGGGCCAGGCAGGTGATATGGGACAGAGCAGGGAAGGCACGTGGAGCCTCGAGGGTCCTGAGAGGGCTGAGTGTGGTCACAGGGACTGGTCCTATAGAGAAACATGAAGTTTGGGTGTGGCTATGGCTGCAGTGGCTTCTGTTGCTGGCATCAGTGTTTTCTTTTTTTTCTTCGAGATGGAGTCTCCCTCTGTCGCCCAGTCTGGAGTGCAGTGGCGCGATCTTGGCTCACTGCAAGCTCCGCCTCCCGGGTTCGCGCCATTCTCCTGCCTCAACCTCCCGAGTAGCTGGGACTACAGGCGCCCGCCACTGTGCCCGGCTAATTTTTTGTATTTTTAGTAGAGACGGGGTTTCACCGTGTTAGCCAGGATGGTCTCGATCTCCTGACCTCCTGATCCGCCCGCCTTGGCCTCCCAGAGTGCTGGGATTACAGGCGTGAGCCACTGCGCCCGGCCCGCATCAGTGTTTTCTTGAGCAAGTTTATTTAAAGCTTGGCAGGTCCTTGGTAAGGTGCCCTGGCAGGGGTGGCCAACGCACACTCTCTCCTCCTGTCCCCTCTCCAGGACCGCTCAGGAAGTGGCAGCGAAGAAGACTGAGCTCCGACATTCCAGTCTCGACCCCAAGCCCCTCGTTCCAGAGCCGAGACGGCATAGGCCTTAGCAGTAACGGGTAGCAGCAGACGTAGTTTCAGACTTGGAGTAAAACTGTATAAACAAAAGAATCTTCCATATTTATACAGCAGAGAAGCTGTAGGACTGTTTGTGACTGGCCCTGTCCTGGCATCAGTAGCATTTGTAACAGCATTAACTGTCTAAAAGAGAGAGAGAGAGAATTCCGAATTGGGGAACACACGATACCTGTTTTTCTTTTCCTTTGCTGGCAGTACTGTTGCGCCGCAGTTTGGAGTCACTGTAGTTAAGTGTGGATGCATGTGCGTCACCGTCCACTCCTCGTACTGTATTTTATTGGACAGGTCAGACTCGCCGGGGGCCCGGCGAGGGTATGTCAGTGTCACTGGATGTCAAACAGTAATAAATTAAACCAACAACAAAACGCACAGCCTTGCCTGCAGGTGGACTTGTGCCTGGCTCCCGGGGTTTCTGCCAGCAGGAGTGGTGGGGGCCACCTCATGTCCAGGTCCCTGTCCTTCTCCTGGCACCAGAACCCATGGGGCCCGTTTCACAGAGGAGGATACTGAGGCCCCGGCAGGGGAAGAGGACTTGTCTGGTCACACATGTGGCCTTTGCCACTGCAGGTCTCCAGCATTTGTTCAGCTGAGACCTCCAGTGCAAGCAGCAGGCAGCTCCGTCCATACCCTGCCTGTGGCCAAGCCTGGGTTGGGGAGACCCTCCCAGAAATGGGCAGACGCCACATAGAGCTCCCAGGGCCATGATGCAGGAAGCTCAGGTCATAATGGGAGCCCAGGTGGTCAGTGAGGGAAGGGATGGAGCCGCCTGCTCCCTTTCAAATCCAGAACATAATTTGAGTTTTTGTTTTTTTGTTTTGTTTTTGAGACGAAGTCTCTGCACCCAGGCTGGAGTGCAGTGGCATGATCTCGGTTCACTGCAACCTCAGCCTCCTGGGTTCAAGTGATTCTGCTGCCTCAGCCTCCTGAGTAGCTGGGATTACAGGGGTGCACCACCACGCCCAGCTAATTTTTTGTATTTTTAGTAGAAATGGGTGTCACCATGTTGGCCAGTTTGGTCTCAAACTCCTGACCTCAGGTGATCCACCCACCTCGGCCTCCCAAAGTGCAAGGATTACAGGCATGAGCCACTGTGCCTAGCTGCTAATTTTTGTATTTTTAGTAGAGGCAGGGTGTCACCATGTTGGCCAGGCTGGTCTCAAACTCCTGACCTCAAGTGATCCACCCACCTTGGCCTCCCAAAGTGCCGGAATTACAGGCATGAGCCACCGTGCTTTGAGTTTTTTACAGTAAGTCTTGGCTGGAGTGCAGTGGTTCAATCTCGGCTCATTGCAACCTCTGCTTCCTGGGCTCAAGCAATACTCCCATCTCAGCCTCCTGAGTAGCTGGGATTACAGGTGCACGCCACTACGCCAGGTAATTTTTGTTTTTGTTTTTGGTGGAGACAGGGTTTTGTAATGTTGCCCAGGCTGGTGTCAAACTCCTGGGTTCAAGCAGTCCACCCGCCTCAGCCTTTCAAAGTGCTGAGATTACAGATGTCAACCACTGTGCCTAACCAATTTGAATTCTTACCATTTTTGTCTGTTCATTAAGAGCCATTATTAGTGGGTCATTGTCGTCATACTTGGCTTTAATTCTTGAGATATGGTTTCTTCTCGCTCTCTGAACCTTCTTTTTTGTTTTTAATTGAGACAAGGTCTTGCTCTGTCACCCAAGCTAGAGTGCAGTGGTGTCATCACGGTTCACAACAGCCTTGACCTCCTGGGCTCAAGTGATCCTCCTGCCTCAGCCCCCTAAGTAGCTGGGACCACAGGTGCACACCAGCACACTTGGCTAATTTTTTTGTTGTTTTTTTGCAGAGATAATGTTTTGCTTTGTTGCCCAGGCTGGTAGTCTGAACTCCTGAGCTCAAGGGATCCTCCTGCCTCAGCCTCTCTATTTTTTTTTAATCGAGACAGGGTATTGCTCTGTTGCCCAGGCTGGAGTGCAGTCGTGTGATCGTAGCTCAACTTCCAGAGCTCAGATGATCCTCCCTCTTCAGCCTCCAGTGTGTCTGGGACCACAGACATGCACCGCCCAGCCCAGCCCAGCTTGAACCTATTTTTAGTAGCTGCTTTGAAGGCTTTGGGTCCAACATCCGGACCCATTCCTCCACAGAAAGGTTCTGTTGACTCCTTTTTGTTCTCAGCGTAGGTCACACTTTCCTGTTTCTTCACATGTCTGGCAAGCTTTTACTGTCAGAAAGTAGACATTGTATTTTTATTTATTTGTTTTTAATTTTGTTATGTTTTTGAGATGGAGTCTCTCACTGTCGCCCAGGCTGGAGTGCAGTGGCATGATCTTGACTCATTTCAGCCTCCGCCTCCCAGGTTCAAGCGATTCCCCTGCCTCAGCCTCTGGAGTAGCTGGGATTACAGGCACCCACCCCCACGCCCAGCTAATTTTTGTATTTTTAGTAAAGATGGGGTTTTACCATGTTGGCCAGGCTGGTCTCGAACTCCTGACCTCAGGTGATCTGCCCACCTTGGCCTCCCAAAGTGCTGGGATTACAGGCGTGAGCTACTGTGCCTGGCCTTGTTTTGTTCTTAATTCTTGTTTTTCTTTTCTTTCTTTCTTTTATGTTTCCCCTCGGAGACAAGGTCTTGTGCCGTCACTGATGCTGGACTGCAGTGGTGCAATCTCAGCTCACTACAGCCTCCTGGGCTCAAGCCATCCTCCCACCTCAGCCTCTTGAGTAGCCGGAACTACAGGCTTGTGCCACCGCACCCAGCTAATTTTTTTTTTTTTGGTAGAGTCAGGGTTTCTCCATGTTGCCCATGGTGGTCTTGAACTCCTGGGCTCAAGTGATCTGCCCGCCTCTGCCTCCCAAAATGCTGTGATTACAGGCGTGAGCCACCGCGCCTGGCCCAATTCTCATTTTTATTTAGAAGGAGTCACCCCTGGGTCAGCCAAGCTGAGACGTCAGTCGGTGGTTGGTCAGAACTTGTGCCCAAATGCTGAGTCAGCGCCTCTGCCCGGGCAGTCTGCAGGCTGGCCCTACCTTTGCTTTCTGCCTGTGGTTCCTATCAGGGCACACACTTCAGCTCTCTTGGGCAGGGAGATGTGCATCAGGCTCTCTCCAGGGCATATGTGATGTCTTGCGCTTGCGCGTGGCCTCCCAAACCCCTAGGGATACCTGGGGCCAGCTGGGGCAGTCTCTGTCTCTGGACCTCCTTTTCCATTTCTGGCTAGTTTACCAATCTGTTGCCCAATTGGGGTCTCATCCTTAGGCCAGCTGATGACCTTGGCCCTCTCCTCCCGGTTCACTCCACACCGAGATCCCTGCAGCTTCCAGCAGTGAGGCCCTCCAGCAGTGAGGCCCTCCAGCAGTGAGGCCGCTGATTTTCATGGCCTGGCTGGAGCTGGGGGCCCAGGCCAGGAGCAGCCCCAGGCAAAAATCACCTCCCGCTGCTCTTCCCTGCCACTCAGTGGTTTTTCTGGAATAAACACTTCCTCACTGGGTGAACGCCTTTGGCCAAGATCTTCACAGTCCTGGGACGGTTGCTCTGGACAATTTCCTTTTAGCTTTATTGTTGCTTTTAGGGAGAGGATTTGCCAAGATCCTGACTCCAGCATTTGGGAAAATCCACATTTCGTTTGTTTCAATAGCTTTGGCTTTATTTTAATAGATTAGAATTTATTATTTATTTATTTATTTATTTTTGAGACAGGGTCTTTCTCTGTCGCCCAGGCTGGAGTATAGTGACACGATCTCACTGCAACCTCCGCCTCCTGGGCTCAAGCAATTCTGCCACCTCAGCCTTTTCAGTAGCTGGGATTACAGGCATGCACCACCATATCTGGCTAATTTTATTGTATTTTGAGTAGAGACAGGATTTTACCATGTTGCCCAGGCTGGTCTCAAACCCCTGAGCTCAAGCAGTCTGCCCACATTGGCCTCCCACAGTGCTGGGATTACAGGTGTGAGCCACCACTCCCAGCCAGTATTTATTTTAACGTTTATGGGAAACCAACTCACCAAACCTATGATTTCATGGTTTTCAGGATGAGGCCAATTTAAAAATAAGTCCCTTAGTCTGGGCATGTTGGCTCATATCCATAATCCCAGCACTTTGGGAGGCTGAGACAGGAAGATTGTGAAGATTGCTTGAGGCCAGGAGTTTGAGACTATCCTAGACAACATAGAGACCCCCACATCTCAACAAAAGTAAAAAAATTAAATTAGCCAGGCACAGTGGTGCACATCTGTAGTCTCAGCTACTTGGGAGGCTGAGGCAGGAGGATCACTTGAGCCCAGGAGTTCGAGGTTGCAGTGAGCTGTGATCCCACCACCGCACTCCAGCCTGGGAGACAAAGTAAGACCCTGTCTCAAAAAAAAGAAAAAAAAATTTTTTTAAGGAAAAAAATTTTTAAGAAAAAAAATGAGGGGAGCCTACAGAAATAACTTTGAGTGTTCACCTGTGCCAAACCCATGTCATGGGGACACGGGGACATGTTAGCTGTGGTGCAGATGAGTGGTCCGGGCTGCAGGCCCATCTGACTCAGGTCTCAGACATCGGCTTTGGCCTGAGGGCCTGGAACCAGCTTGGTCCCCATGTGGCAGTGGCCCCAAGCCTGGGGCCTCCACCCATGTAACCTGGTGACAGCTGCTGGCTGGCTGGCTGCCGCCCTTCCTGACCTTTGCTCTTCGCACCTGCCCCTCTCACAGGCCTTTCGTCTCTCAGTCCCACTGGCCAGTGCCCTTCTCCCAACAACCCCAAGGGCTGGGGTACTTCATTCCCGTTTCCCAGATGACACAAGTGGAACTCGGGGAGGTTGAGCCACTGGCCTAAGGCTACACAGATCTGAGCTCGGGTTTGGGAGGCATGAGACTCCTCAGGGGCTGCCACCTGCTCTGGGGTCTGGAGCAAGGACCCTGAGACTTGAAGTTTGAAATGGCCCCTGGAACCAGGTGGTGGACTAAGCAATGGCGGGCAGGTCAGTGTGTCCCCAGGAGTCAGGAGAGGCTTCCACAAGACACAAGTGAGCAGGACCTTAAAGCTGAAACGCCGGATGGTCAGGGCATGATGGGACCTGACATGGCCTGGATTAGGAGGGGGTAGGAAGAATAATATGGGACATCATATGTGGCAGGAGGTCACGCGCTTTCCCATCCAGCCATCTAGACTGGCTCTCCTAGAGTCTTTTTGTTTTCTTTTGAGACAGAGTCTCGCCCTGTCGCGCAGCTGGAGTACAGAGGCACCATAGCCTCCCAAGTAGCTGGGACAACAGGTGTGCATCCACGCCCAGCTAATTTTTGTATTTTCAGTAGAGACGTGGTTTTGCCATGTTGGCCAGGCTGGTCTCAAACTCCTGACCTCAGGTGATCCACCTGCCCCATCCTCCCAAAGTGCTGGGATTACAGGCGTGAGCCACCACGCCCGGCCTCTCCTAGAGTCTTGCTTCCATCAAGTCATGAAGTCTCCTTTTCCTTTCCTGGAGTTTGGGTGGACTTGGCACTCACTGGTAACCAACAGTTCAGTGGAAGTGACATCATGTAACTACTAAGAGTAGGTCATAGAAAGCACAGCTTCCGCCTTGCTTGCTCACACACTCTTGAATCACCAGCTGCCATATAACAGCCTGACTTCCTGGAGCCTGCCATTTTGTGAGGAAGCCCAACCAAGCCCATGCTATAAGTCCACCAAGACCATGGGAAGAGAAAGCAATGGCTGCCCCAGTCCTAGTCCTCAGCTGTTACCAGCTGCATCAGAGACCCTGAGCCCATACCACCGAGCTGAGCCCTTCACACATTCCTGACCCATAGAAACCATGAGAGCTCATAAACACATTGTTTTAAGCCACTAAGCAGTTAGGCAGCAACAGTACTGGAACATCATAAAATAATTTTTTAAATGACAGGGATCTAATTAAACATGGAAAGATCTTGAGAACATTGTTGAGGATAGAACAGCAGGCTGCACAGTGAAGCAAATGTCCAGCAAGATGCCATTTTGGACACAGTGGATCTTCGATATGTGTTCTGGACCATGTCACTTGTACATCACATTTAGAGAAAGCTTTGTCAGGACACAACCCAAACACATAACAGCCTGAACTGCTGCTGTTACCCTTGGCAGTGGGGGAGGGAAGGGTGGCGTTAAGAGATTCCCCAAACTAGCCGGGCACGGTGGCTCATGCTTGTAATCCCAGCACTTTGGGAGGCCGAGGCGGGCGGATCACGAGGTCAGGAGATCGAGACCACGGTGAAACCCCGTCTCTACTAAAAATACAAAAAATTAGCTGGGCGTGGTGACGGGCGCCTGTAGTCCCAGCTACTCGGAGAGGCTGAGGCAGGAGAATGGCGTGAACCCAGGAGGCGGAGCTTGCAGTGAGCTGAGATTGCGCCACTGCACTCCAGCCTGGGCGACAGAGTGAGACTCCGTCTCAAAAAAAAAAAAAAAAAAAAAGAGATTCCCCAAGCTGGTGAGGTCATTTTATTATTTTATAATTTTTTATTTTTGTATATATATATTTTTGAGACAGAGTTTTGCTCTTTTGCCCAGGCTGGAATGAAGTGATGCAATCTCAGCTCACTTGCAACTTCTTCCCCCCAGGATCAAGTGATTCTCCTGCCTCAGCCTCCCAAGTAGCTGGGGTTATAGGCACCCGCCACCACGCCCAGCTAATTTTTGTATTTTTAGTAGAGGCGGGGCTTTTCCATGTTGGCCAGGCTGGTCTCAAACTCCTGACCTGGTGCCACCCACCGCGGCTTCCCAAAGTGCTGGGATTACAGGCATGAGCCACCACACCCGGCTGCCTGACCATTTTAAGAGCCACTTTTTGGGCCAGGTGCAGTGGCTCATGCCTGTAATCCTAGCACTTTAGGAGGCCGAGGTGGGCAGATCCCTTCTTTTCTTCTTTTTTTTTTTTTTTTTTTTTTTTTTTTTGAGGTGGAGTCTTGCTCAGTCACCCAGGCTGAGCGCAGTGGTGTAATCTTGGCTCACTGCAACCTCTGCCTCAGGCTCAAGTGATTTTCCTGCCTCAGCCTCCCATGTAGCTGGGATTACAGGCACATGCCACCATGCCCAGCTAATTTTTTGTATTTTTAATAGAGACGGGGTTTTGCCATGTTGGCCAGGCTGGTCTTGACCTCCTGACCTCAAGTGATCTGCCCGCCTCAGCGTCCCAAAGTACTGGCCCAGTTTCTGTATGTTTGAATAGAGACAGGGTCTCACTGTCTTGTCCAGGCTGATCTTGAACTCCTGAGCTCAAGGGATCCTCCCACTTCAGTCTCCTAAATTGCTGGGATTACAGGGTGCGAGCCACTGTGCCTGGCCAGAACCTCTTCTTGATTCCTCACCAATGTTTTGGTCAACAGCACACTTGGATTCTAGTTTCTGTCATGGTCTCAAAGATTTCTACTGAAATAAGACAGTTCTTGGTTATGGCTTGTGGCTCAAGCCTATAATGTCAGCACTTTGGGAGGCCAAGGTGGGCAGATCACTTGAGGCAAGAAGTTCGAGACCAGCCTGGCCAACATGGTGAAACCCCCATCTCTACTAAAAATACAAAAATTAGCCGGGCATGGTGGCGCATGCCTGTAATCCCAGCAACTCAGGAGGCTGAGCCAGGAGAATCGCTTGAACCTGGGAGGTGGAGGTTGCAATAAGCCAAGGTCATGCCACTGCACTCCAGCCTGCGCGACACAGCAAGACTCTGACTCAAAAAAAAAAAGAGACAGTTCTTACCTGCTGGAGCGTTAATATGAATGAGGTGTCCAGAGCCCAGCTCCTCCCCATCCACCCATGTCTGATTCTGCTTCTGTGTCCCCACCTCACAAGTGGCCACTGGCCTACAGGGAGTCCATGTCAGCTGCCATCCCTTTCCATCAGGCCACACCAGCCAATCCCCCCTCACCCACTCATTCTCCTTCGTAAATATCCCCTCAACCCATCACCTGTCTCTCCACCCTTGACCTTCACCTGCACCAGCCTCAGCCTCATGGCTGGCCTAGACCAGCATGGTCAACTCCTTGGTTTCTCTGCTTCCACCCACGCTGTGCTCCATGTGGCCAGAGGGTTCTAAACTCTTGCAGTTCCTCAATGCACAAAGTGGCCTGGTCAGCTGAGCCTGGCACCTGCCCAGCCTTCTCTAAGCCTCAGCTAAAATTCTACACCACATACTTGTAGACACTGGCATGCGCAGGGGCCTGTTGTTGCAACCCGTCATGTGGCGAATCTGCCTCAGAGCCCTCAGACATCAGTTCCTGCCCCTTCTTGCCTTCTTTGGTAATCTGGGGCAGGAAGCACTTGGGGCGGGTCATAGTGGCTCACACGTGTAATACTAGCACTTTGGGATGCTGAGGTAGGAGGATCGCTTGAGCCCAGACGTTCAAGAGCAGCCTAGGCTCTACAAAAAAGTCCTACAAAGGTCAGTTTTCAAAGCATATTTCTGGCCTAGTGTGGTGGTGCACACCTGTAATCCCAGCTACTTGGGAGGCTGAGGCAGGAGAATTGCTTGAACCCCGAATTCAGAGAGGTTGCAGTGAGCCGAGATCGCACCACTGCACTCCAACCTGGGCGACAGAGCGAGACTGTCTCAAAAAAAAAAAAAAAAAGTGAAAACAGAAAAGGAAATGCTAGTGTGTCTGCTGAATAAGCACTTTGAGAAGTTGACAGGGAGGCTAGGCATGGTAGTTCACACCTGTAATCCCAGCACACTGGGAGGCTGAGGCAGGAGGAGCACTTGAGCCCAGGAGTCTGACATCAGCCTGGACAATATAGTGAGACACCGTGTCTACAAAAAAAAAAAAAAATTATCCAGGCATAGTGGTGTCCGCCTGTAGTCCCAGCTACTCAGGAGGCTGAGGTGAGAAGATAACTTAGGTTGAGGGGGGCAAGGCTGCAGTGAGCTGTGATCACACCACTGCACTCCAGCCTGAGTGACAGAGGAAGACTTTGTCTCTACAAAAGGAAAAAAGAGAAATTGACAGAAGAGAAGTTCCTCCTATTTCTACTTTTTTTTTTTTTTTTTTTTTTTTTGAGATGAAGTCTCACTCTCGTCCAGGCTGGAGTGCAGTGGCTGGATCTAAGTTCACTGCAACATCCCCGTACCGGATTCAAGAGATTCTCCTGCCTCAGCCTCCTGAGTAGCTGGGATTACAGGCACCCGCCACCACACCTGGCTTTTTTTTTTTTTTTTAATAGAGACAGAGTTTTGCCGTGTTGATCAGTCTGGTCTTGAACTCCTGACTTCAGATGATCTGCCCACCTTGGCTACCCAAAGTGCTGGGATTACAGACATGAGCCACCATGCCCGGCCTCTTGTTTCCTCAGAGGCCCCAAAGAAGAACTGCAAAGAAGGAACACGAGTGCATTAGAAAAACCGTTCATGCTGGGCACAGTGGCTCACACCCGTAATCAGTTTCAGAGACCATGGCGGGAGGATCACTTCAGGTCAGGAGTTTGAGACCCCCTTGGGGAACATAGTGAGATTCCTGTCTTTATTTATCTATTTATTTTTTTCTTGAGATGGAGTCTCACTCTGTCACCGGGGCTGGAGTTCAGTGGTGCAATCTCGACTCACTGCAAGCTCCGCCTGCTGGGTTCATGCCATTCTCCTGCCTCAGCCTCCTGAGTAGCTGGGACTACAGGTTCCCGCCACCACGCCTGGCTAATTTTTTTGTATTTTTAGTAGAGACGGGATTTCACCGTGTTAGCCAAGATGGTCTCGATTTCCTGACTTCGTGATCCACCCGTCTCAGCCTCCCAAAGTGCTGTGATTACAGGCGTGAGCCACTGTGCCCAGCCTCCTGTCTTTATTTTTAAAAGAAGGGCACAGTGGCTCAAGCCTGTAAGCCCAGCACTTTGGGAGACCGAGGCAGGCGGATCACGAGGTCAAGAGATCAAGACCATCCTGGCCAACATGGTGAAACCCTGTGTCTACTAAAAATACAAAAGTTAGCCGGGCATGGTGGCAGGCTCCAGCAATCCCACCTACTTGGGAGGCTGAGGCAGGAGAATTGCTTGAACCTGGGGGTCGGAGGTTGCAGTGAGTCGAGATTGCGCCTCTGCACTCCAGCCTGGGGACAGAGGAGCAAGACTCCATCTCAAGAAAAAAAAAAAAAGAAGAAGAAAGAGGAAAAAAAAGCCAGATGTGGTGGCTCAAACCTGTAATCCCAGCACATTGGGAGGCTGAGCAAGAAGGATTACCTGAGCCCAGGAGTTTGAGACCAGCCTGAGCAATAAAATGAGACCTTACCTTTACAAAATAAATTTAAAACTTAGGTGGTCATGTTGGCACACACCTGTGATCTCAGCTACTTGTGAGGCTGAGGTAGGAGGATCACTTGAGTCCGAGAGGTGAAGGCTGCAGTGAGCCGTGATCACATCACTACACTCCAGCCTGGGTGACAGAATTAGACTCTGTCTCAAAAGAAAAAGAAAAAGAAAAACTGGTTATAAATCCTCTTAATAAGTAAATGATAGCCGGACGTGGTGGTGCATGCCTGTAATCCCAGCTACTCGGGAGGCTGAGGCAGAAGAATCGCTTGAACCCAAGAGGCAGAGGTTGCAGTGAGCCAAGATTGCGCCACTGCACTCCAGCCTGGGCGACAGAACAAGACTCTGTTTCAGGAAAAAAAAAAAAAAAGATGCTGTCATATTTATTAGCATACTATTCACAGTAGCCAAAATATGGAATCAACCTAAGTGCCCATCAGTGTTTGAATGAATAAAGAAAATGTGGTGTATATACACAATGTAGTACTACACTGCCATTAAAAAGACTGAAATTTTGGCCAGGCTCAGTGGCTCACGCCTGTAATCCCAACACTTTGGGAGGCCAAGGCAGGTGGATCACCTGAGGTCAGGAGTTGGAGACCAGCCTGACCAACATGGTGAAACCCTGTCTCTACTAAAAATACAAAAATTAGCCAGGTGTGGTGGCAGGCACCTGTAGTCTCAGCTACTTGGGAGGCTGAGGCAGGAGAATCGCTTGAACCTGGGAGGCAGAGGTTGCAGTGAGACGAGATTGCACCATCCAGCCTGGGCAACAAGAGCTAAATCCGTCTCAAAAACAAAACAAACAAACAAAAAAACACCAGCATCACTGAAATGGATTATAAAATAGGTTCTTTTATTGAACAGACCACAAGATACCTACTTTAACCTTTAAAAAAGAAAAAGGAAGGCCAGGTGCAGTGGTTCACATCTGGAATCCCAGCACATTGGAGGCCAAGGTGGGCGGATCACGAGGTCAGGAGTTCGAGAATAGCCCGGCCAACATAGTGAAACCCCGTCTTTACTAAAAATACAAAAATTAGCCGGGCATGGTGGCAAGCACCTGTAGTCCCAGCTACTCAGGAGGATGAGGCAGGAGAATCCCTTGAACCTGGGAGGTGGAGGTTGTGGTGAGCCGAGATCGAGAGCCACTGCACTCCAGTCTGGCAACAGAGCGAGGCTCCATCTCAAAAAAAAGAAAAAAAACTTGCCCAAGGTCACACAGTAAAAGACAGAGCTCGGGTTTGTGCTCAGACAGTGTGGTTCTAAACTGCTGTCCACAAAATCGAAGTTAAGGTAAAATACTCTCTCAGAAGGCCCTGTAAGGGCAGTTGGCACTTTGTTCCTTGAAGCCTGTATGTCAGAATTGCAATCAGTTACACCAACCCATTTAAGCCAGGAGTGGTGGCTCACACCTGTAATCCCAACACTTTGGGAGGCTGCAGAGGGCGGATCACTTGAGGTCAGGGGTTTGAGACCAGCCTGGCCAACGGGAGAAACCCCATCTCTACTAAAAATACAAAAATTGGCTGGGCATGGCGGCTCACGCCTGTAATCCCAGCACTTTGGGAGGCCGAGGCGGGCCGATCACAAGGTCAGGAGATCGAGACCATCCTGGCTAACACAGTGAAACCCTGTCTCTACGAAAAATACAAAAATTAGCTGGGCGTGGTGGCGGGCGCCTGTAGTCCCAGCTACTTGGGAGGCTGAGGCAGGAGAATGGCGTGAACCCGGGAGGCAGAGCTTGCAGTGAGCCAAGATCGTGCCACTGTACTCCGGCCTGGGTGACAGAGCGAGACTCCGTCTCAAAAAAAATAAAAATAAATAAAAAACAAAAAAACTGTGTGATGGTTCCCCCTCCAGAAGATAAATGGAATTACCATAGGACCCAAGCAGTTCCACTTTTGGGTGTATCACCAAAATAACTGAACGCAGGATGGCCAGGCACGGCACCTCACGCCTGTAATCTCATCACTTGGGGAGGCCGAGGCAGGCGGATCACTTGAGGCCAGGAGTAGTTCAAGTCCAGCCTGGCCAACGTGGTGAAACTCTATCTCTACTAAAAATACAAAATTTAGCTGGGAGTTGTGGCGCACACCTGTAGTCCCAGCTACTGAGGCTGAGGCAGGAGAAGCGCTTGAACCCTGGGAGGCGGAGGTTGCAGTGAGTGGAAATCACGCCACTGCACTCCAGCCTGGGTAACAGAAAGAAAAACTCTGTCTCAGAAAAAAAAAAAGCGGGACCTCAAAGAGATTATTTGCATGTCCATGTTCATAGCAGCGTTATTCACCACAGCCAAAAGGTGGAATCAACCCAAGCGTCCATGGATGGAAGAACAGGTAAACAAAAGATGGTGTATCCATACACTGGAACATTATTCAGCCTTTAAAAGGAAGGAAATTTTCGCTGAGTATAGGGGCTCACGCCTGTAATCTCAGCACTTTGGGAGGCTTGGTAAGTAGGGGGGGCGGGGGGGGGGTTTCACCTGAGGTCAGGAGTTCAAGACCAGTTTGGCCAACATGGTGAAATCCCATCTCTACTAAAAATACAGAAAAATTAGCCGAGTGTGGTGGCACATGCCTGTAATCCAGGCTACATGGGAGACTGAGGCAGGAGAATCGCTGGAACTCAGGAGGCGGAGGCTGCAGAGAGCCGAGATTGCGTCACTGCACTCCAGCCTGGGTGACAGAGCAAGACTCTTGTCTTAAAAAAAAAAAAAAAAAAAAAGGGAAGGAAGGAAGTTCTGACACAGGCTCCAACACCCAACACAGACGTTATGTTCAGTGAAATAAGCCAGACATAAAAGGACAAATACTGCCTGATCTCATTTATAAGAGGTCCCTAGAATTGTAGAACGGTGTGTGCCACTGGCTGGGAGGGTGTGTGGCCAGAGTTTCAGTTTGGGAAATTGAGAATGTTCTGGAGATGGATGGTGGTGGTGGTGGTTGCACAACTGTGTGAATGTGCTTAATGCCACTGAACTACGCAGTTAAAAGTGGTTAAGATGGGCCGGGCGCGGTGGCTCATACCTGTAATCCCAGCACTTTGGGAGGCCGAGGCGGGCCGATCACAAGGTCAGGAGATCGAGACCATCCTGGCTAACACAGTGAAACCCTGTCTCTACGAAAAATACAAAAATTAGCTGGGCGTGGTGGCGAGCGCCTGTAGTCCCAGCTACTTGGGAGGCTGAGGCAGGAGAATGGCGTGAACCCGGGAGGCAGAGCTTGCAGTGAGCCAAGATCGTGCCACTGTACTCCGGCCTGGGTGACAGAGTGAGACTCTGTCTCAAAAAAAATAAAAATAAATAAAAAACAAAAAAACTGTGTGATGGTTCCCCCTCCAGAAGATAAATGGAATTACCATAGGACCCAAGCAGTTCCACTTTTGGGTGTATCACCAAAATAACTGAACGCAGGATGGCCAGGCACGGCACCTCACGCCTGTAATCTCAGCACTTGGGGAGGCCGAGGCAGGCGGATCACTTGAGGCCAGGAGTAGTTCAAGTCCAGCCTGGCCAACGTGGTGAAACTCTATCTCTACTAAAAATACAAAATTTAGCTGGGAGTTGTGGCGCACACCTGTAGTCCCAGCTACTGAGGCTGAGGCAGGAGAAGCGCTTGAACCCTGGGAGGCGGAGGTTGCAGTGAGTGGAAATCACGCCACTGCACTCCAGCCTGGGTAACAGAAAGAAAAACTCTGTCTCAGAAAAAAAAAAAGCGGGACCTCAAAGAGATTATTTGCATGTCCATGTTCATAGCAGCGTTATTCACCACAGCCAAAAGGTGGAATCAACCCAAGCGTCCATGGATGGAAGAACAGGTAAACAAAAGATGGTGTATCCATACACTGGCACATTATTCAGCCTTTAAAAGGAAGGAAATTTTCGCTGAGTATAGGGGCTCACGCCTGTAATCTCAGCACTTTGGGAGGCTTGGTAAGTAGGGGGGGCGGGGGGGGGGTTTCACCTGAGGTCAGGAGTTCAAGACCAGTTTGGCCAACATGGTGAAATCCCATCTCTACTAAAAATACAGAAAAATTAGCCGAGTGTGGTGGCACATGCCTGTAATCCAGGCTACATGGGAGACTGAGGCAGGAGAATCGCTGGAACTCAGAAGGCGGAGGCTGCAGAGAGCCGAGATTGCGTCACTGCACTCCAGCCTGGGTGACAGAGCAAGACTCTTGTCTTAAAAAAAAAAAAAAAAAAAAAAAGGGAAGGAAGGAAGTTCTGACACAGGCTCCAACACCCAACACAGACGTTATGTTCAGTGAAATAAGCCAGACATAAAAGGACAAATACTGCCTGATCTCATTTATAAGAGGTCCCTAGAATTGTAGAACGGTGTGTGCCACTGGCTGGGAGGGTGTGTGGCCAGAGTTTCAGTTTGGGAAATTGAGAATGTTCTGGAGATGGATGGTGGTGGTGGTGGTTGCACAACTGTGTGAATGTGCTTAATGCCACTGAACTACGCAGTTAAAAGTGGTTAAGATGGGCCGGGCGCGGTGGCTCATACCTGTAATCCCAGCACTTTGGGAGGCCGAGGCAGGTGGATCACAAGGTCAGGAGATCGAGACCATCCTGGCTAACACGGTGAAACCCTGTCTCTACGAAAAATACAAAAATTAGCTGGGTGGCGGGCGCCTGTAGTCCCAGCTACTTGGGAGGCTGAGGCAGGAGAATGGCGTGAACCCGGGAGGCGGAGCTTGCAGTGAGCCAAGATCGTGCCACTGCACTCCGGCCTGGGCGACAGAGTGAGACTCCGTCTCAAAAAAAAAAAAAGTAGTTAAGATGGGCCGGGCACAAGGGATCATGCTTGTAATCCCAATACTTTGGGAGGCTGAGGTGGGTGATCACGAGGTCAGGAGTTTGAGACCAGCCTGACCACCATGGTGAAACCCCGTCTCTACTAAAAGTACAACATTAGCTGGGTGTCATGGCACATGTCTGTAATCCCAGCTACTGGGGAGGCTGAGTTGGGAGAATCACCTGAGCCCAGGGAGGTCCAGGCTGCAGCGAGCCATGATTGCACCACTGCACTCCAGCCTGGGTGAGAGACTGAAACCCTGTCTCCAAATGAACACACATAAAAAACAGGTTTTTTTGCCGGGTGTGGTGGCTCACGCCTGTAATCCCAGCACTTTGGGAGTCCGAGGCGGGTGGATCACGAGGTCAGGAGATTGAGAGCATCCTGGCTAACATGGTGAAACCTCACGTCTACTAAAAATACAAAAATTTAGCCGGGCATGGTGGCGGGCACCTGTAGTTCCAGCTACTTGGGAGGCTGAGGCAGGAGAATGGTGTGAACCTGTGAGGTGGAGCTTGCAGTGAGCCAAGATCACTCCACTGCACTCTAGCCTGGGGGACAGAGCAAAACTCTGTCTCAAAAAAAAAAAAAAAAAAAAAAAAAAGGTTTTTTTTAATTTAAAAAGGAAAGAAGGCCGGGCACGGTGGCTCACGCTTGTAATCCCAGCACTTTGGGAGGCCGAGGCGGGCAGATCACGAGGTCAGGAGATCGAGACCACGGTGAAACCCCGTCTCTACTAAAAATACAAAAAAAAATTAGCCGGGCGTGGTGGCGGGTGCCTGTAGTCCCAGCTACTCGGAGAGGCTGAGGCAGGAGAATGGCGTGAACCCGGGAGGCGGAGTTTGCAGTGAGCCGAGATTGCGCCACTGCACTCCAGCCTGGGCGACAGAGCGAGACTCCGTCTCAAAAAAAAAAAAAGGAAAGAAAAGAAGGGTGCTCGTGTGGCAGGCACCTAGCCCTGTCCAGCACACCCTGAGACAGGGATGATGTCTCCTCCTTGACCTAAGACCACAAGTTCTAACCAATTCAACCGAGGACGGAGCCCCAGTTCCAGGCAGGGCGATGAGGTCGCTTTGTGAACTAAGATGCAGATGGAGAAGAGCAGACACAGACGCAGGCCTTGGGACCCCTGCAGGGGTTTCTCACTGGCTTATTCTCCCTGGATTCCTATGGGTTCTGGGCAACAGAGTTAGGTCGGCTGGCAAGAGAGATGCATGAGGCTGTGGCGCCCTTGACATTGAGCCGGAGGGCCAGAGTTTGTCACTGCTGACGCAGAAAAGCTGGGAGCCAAGGTTAGCCAGATGGTTTGGAGGAGCTTTAAACAATCTTTTCTTTTCTTTCTCTTTCCATCTGTTTGTCCTTCTTTCCTCCCTTCCTGCCCCCTTTCTTTTCTTCTTTCTTTCCTTCCTCTCTCCTTCCTCCCTTTCTTTTTTTTTGGTTCTCTTTTTGTATTAGTATTATTATTTTTTAGACAGGGTCTTGCTCTGTTGCCCAGGCTAGACGGCAGTGGCATGATCACAGCTCAGTACACCCTCAACCTTCTGGGTTCAAGCAATCCTCCTGCCTTGGCCTCCCAGGTAGCTGAGACCACAGGCACCCACCACCATGCCCAAATAATTTTTTATTTTGATATATTTATTTATTTTAAGATGGAGTCTCACTCTGTTGCCCAGGCTGGAGTGCAGTGTCATGATCTCAGCTCATTGCAACCTCCGCCTCCCGGGTTCAAGCGATTCTCCTGCCTCAGCCTCCCGAGTAGCTGGGATTACAGGCACCCGCCACCAAGCCCGGCTAATTTTTTTATTTTTAGTAGAGACAGAGTTTCACCACGTTGGCCAGGCTGGTCTCCAACTCCTGACCTCAAATGATCCACTTTGGCCTTCCAAAGTGCTGGGATTACAGGCGTGGCCCACCTTTCTCCTCTTAATCACATAGGTAATCCATACATACGACATTCTTTTGTTTTTTTTTGAGACGGAGTCTTACTCTCTCACCTAGGTTGGAGTGCAGTGGTGCGATCTTGGCTCACTGCAACCTCTGCCTTCCAGGATCAAGCAATTCTGCCTCAGCCTCCTGAGTAGCTGGGATTACAGGTACCCACAACCACACCTGGCTAAATTTTGTATTTTTAGTACAGACGGGGTTTCACCACGTTGGCCAGACTGGTATTGAACTCCTGGCTTCAAGTGATCCTCCTGTCTCGGTCTCCCGAAGTGCTGGGATTACAGGAGTGAGCCACTGTGCCCGGCCAATATGACATCCGTGTAATGAAGTGCAACATATAAGACACCCTTCCCCCACCCACTGCCCCCACCACCGCCCCCACGCCTCCACCCCAGTCTCCAGATCAGAACCCGGGGCTGTGCAATTTTAAACGTTGTAACCACTTGCTACTTGGGTCGTTGAAGTTCAGTCTCAGCCCGGGTGGAGTCCTGGACTCTGGCCCCTCTTTTATTTTTATTTATTTATTTTTTAATTGAGACAGAGTCTTGCTCTGTTGCCCAGGCTGGAGTGCAGTGGCGCGATCTCGGCTCACTGCAAGCTCCGCCTCCTGGGTTCACGCCATTCCCCCACCTCAGCCTCCTGAGCAGCTGCGACTACAGGCGCCCGCCACCACGCCCGGCTAATTTCTTGTATTTTTTAGTAGAGATAGGGTTTCACCCTGTTAGCCAGGATGGTCTAGATCTCCTGACCTCATGATCCGCCTGCCTCAGCCTCCCAAAGTGCTGGGATTACAGGCATGACCACAGAGCCTGGCCTCTTTTTTTTTTTTTTTTTTTTTTTTTTTTTTTTTTTTTTTGAGACAGAGTCTCTGTTGCCCAGGCTAGAGCGCAATGGTGTGATCTCGGCTCACTGCAACCTCCACCTTCCGGGTTCAAGCGATTCCCCTGCCTCAGCCTCCTGAGTATCTGGGATTACAGGTGCCTGCGACCACACCCGGCTGATTTTTGTATTTTTAGTAGAGACGGGGTTTCACCACGTTGGTCAGGGTAGCCTCGAACTTCTGACCCCATGATCCTCCCGCCTTGGCCTCCCAAAGTGCTGGGATTACAGGACTCTGGCCCATCTTGGCTCCTGCCAATGTCCTTCCTTCTATCTTGGTTCTTCCACAGTTACGCCCATGCCAGATAACGGAGAGTCTGTTCCCCAGCAACTGCAACGGATCTGCCCACCACTGGGAAATGGAAGACCTTGCAGCCCAGGCCTTTGTAGACCAAGATTAGATTGTGGTCAACAAACACCTGACCTTGGCCTTTGGAACCGTCAGGGCATCTCAGCTAAAATAAAAGCAGAATCTGGCCGGGCACAGTGGCTCACGCGTGTAATCCCAGCACTTTGGGGGGTTGAGGTGGGCGGACCACCTGAGGTCCGGCGTTCGAGACCAGCCTGACCAATATGATGAAACCCCGTCTCTACTAAAAATACAAAAATTAGCTGGGCATGGTGGCTGACACCTGTAATCCCAGCTACTCGGGAGGCTGAGGCAGGAGAATTGCTTGAACCCTGGAGGCGGAGGTTGCAGTGAGCCGAGATTGTGCCACTGCACTCCAGCCTGACTGCAGAGCAAGACTCTGTCCCAAAAGCAGATAAATAAAAATAAAAATACGGCCGGGCATGGTGGCTCACACCTGTAATCCCAACACTTTGGGAAGATGAGGCGGGCAGATCACGAGGTCAGGGATTCAAGACCAGCCTGGCCAACATGTTGAAACCCTGTCTCTACTAAAAATACAAAAGTTAACTGGGCATCGTGTTGCATGCCTGTAATCTCAGCTACTTGGGAGGCTGAGGCAGGAGAATCGCTTCAACCCGGTAGGCGGAGCTTGCAGTGAGCCGAGATCGCACTACTGCACTTCACCCTGGGCGACAGAGTGAGACTCCATCTCAAGAAAAAAAAAAAAAGCTGCAAGCTCTGCGTCCCAGGTTCAAGTGATTCTCCTGCCTCAGCCGTCCAAGTAGCTAGGATTATAGGCGCCCGCCACCACACCTGGCTAATTTTTGTATTTTTAGTAGAGATGTGGTTTCACCATGTTGGCCAGGCTGATCTCGATCTCCTGACCTCACATGATCCACCTGCCTCGGCCTCCCAGAATGCTGGGATTACAGGTGTGAACCCCTGCGCCTGGCCAAGAAAAGTTGCTTGAATGAAGAGTAAATCGGAGACCCAGAAAGAAATGATTCGTCCGAGGAAGGTCACAGAAGCAACGTAATCAAGATGGAAATCTGACTCTTCCTAATTTTGGCCAGATTTCCCATCCCTCCAAAGCTTACCAGACTCTTCCGGATCATTCTAGATATTTCCAGAAATCATTCGTGAAATCTAGCTAGGAGTAGTCTGTAAACAATGTGCTTCACACAGATACAATTCATAAGCGATGAGAATACAAGGACACTTCATGAATGAAATTTTTACGGCCGGGTATGTTGGCTCACGCCTATAATCCCAGGACTTTGGAAGACCCAGGCAGGAGGATTGCTCGAGTCCAGGAGTTCAAGACCAGTCTGGGCCACATAGTGAGACCCTGTTTCTACAAAAAATTTAAAAATTAGGTAGACATGGTGGTGTATGCCTCTAGTTTTAGCTTTTTTGGAGGCTGAGGCAGGAGGATCTCTTGAGCCCAGGAGGTTGAGGCTGCAATGAGCTATGATTGAACTACTACACTCCAGCCTGGGTGACAGAGAAAGAGCCTGCCTCAAAAAAAAAAAAAAAAATAAATAAATAAAAAATAAGGCCGGACGCAGTGGCTCACGCCTGCAATCCCAGCACTTTAGGAGGCTGGGGCAGGCAGACCATGAGGTCAGGAGATCGAGGCCATCCTGGCCAACATGATGAAACCCCGTCTCTACTAAAAACACAAAAATTAGCCAGGTGTGGTGGCGCATACCTGTAATCCCAGCTACTTGGGAGGCTGAGGCAGGAGAATTACTTGAACCAGGGAGTCAGAGGTGCAGTGAGCAGAGATTGTGCCACTGCACTCCAGCCTGGCAACAGAGCAAGACTCCGTCTCAAAAACAACAACAACAACAACAACAAACCATAAAAATGTTAGGGCGCAGTGGCTCACGCCTGTAATCCCGGCACTTTGGGAGGCCGAGGTGGGTAGATCACTTGAGGTCAGGAGTTCGAGACCAGCCTGGCCAACAAACATGGTGAAACCCCGTCTCTACTAAAAATACAAAAATTAGCCGGGTGTAGTCCCAGCTACTCGGAAGGCTGAGGCAGGAGAATCGCTTCAACCCGGGAGATGGAAGTTGCAGTGAGCTAAGATTGCGCCACTGGGTGACAGAGTAAGACTCTGTCACAAAAAAAAAAAAAAAAAGAAAGTTTAATGATTCAAATAATGACCTGCTCGAGAGATAAATATAAAGTCTAACGTAAGAGGTGTATACTTTTTCCTCTTTCCTGCTCTCCTCGCCCCACCTCACCCCAAGTCCCAACCTGATTGGTCAGTCTCCTTTCCCTCTGGTATCCCCACTCCCATGACCGAACTGAGAAGTCATGCACCCGCATGAGAACTCTAATTTTTTTTTTCAAAGTTTTCTCACTGCCCCGAAAATAGTTTCTTTCATTCCCAGGGGATGTGAAAGTGTCTCTCCCAATTTTATTTCAACCTCCCAGCGTTCCACACATAAGCCTTGCCTCAGCCAGCTTTCACTGATCTGCCATTTCCACCTCGGCGCTGCTCCTACCTGCATAAATCCTGTCCATCCAGGGTCTGATTTCTGTTGTTCCAGAACATTCTTTTTTTTTCTTTTTCCCTGGAACATTCTTTAAGATACCTCAATAAATGAAACCAGGGGGTATAGAGCAGTATGAATGGGTACTACAATGTACAGGGGGAAATGGAGGGGAATATGAGGTACTCTCCTCCTTGTATGTGCTTAGAATGTTCTAGAAGGATATGCTTAAAAGGTCAGCAGTCCCGGCCAGGCGTGGTGGCTCACGCCTGTAATCCCAGCACTTTGGGATGCCGACGCAGACGGATCACAAGGTCAGGAGTTCTAGATCAGCCTGACCAATATAGTGAAGCCCCGTCTTTACTAAAAATACAAAAATTAGCTGGGTGCGGTGGCAGGCGCCTGTAGTCCCAGCTACTTTGGAGCCTGAGGCAGGAGAATCTCTTGAACTCGGGAGGCAGAGGTTGCAGTGAGCCGAGACTGCGCCATTGCACTCCAGCCTGGGTGACAGAGCAGGAGTCCGTCTCAAAAAAAAAACAAAAAAGGTCAGCAGTCTTAATTGTCAGAGGGCAGGGGACCTGAGTGGGATGGAGGTTTTTCCACATGTCCACCTTTTAAGCCCTTTTGCTTTTTTTTTTGTTGTTGTTGTTGTTGTAAATCTTTTTATTGTAGCAAAATACATGTAAAATTTACCCTTTTTTTTTTTTTTTTTTTTTGAGACGGAGTCTCGCTCTGTCGCCCAGGCTGGAGTGCAGTGGCGCAATCTCGGCTCACTGCAAGCTCCGCCTCCCAGGTTCACGCCATTCTCCTGCCTCAGCCTCCCGAGTAGCTGGGATTACAGGTGCCCGCCACCACACCCGGCTAATTTTGTATTTTTAGTAGAGACGGGATTTCGCCAAGTTGGCCAAGCTGGTCGCAAACTCCTGACCTCAAGTGATCCTCCCCCGCTCGGCCTCCTAAATTGCTGGGATTACAGGCAGGAGCCACCACGCTCAGCCCTAAAATTTACCATATTAACCATCTTCAAGTTCAGAGGCATTAAAGTATACTCACATTGTTGTTCAACCGTCACCACTACTCATCTGCAGAAGTTTTTCATCTTGCAAAGTGAAAACCCCATACCCAATTCCCTGTTCTTCCTCTCAGCCCCTGGTAATCACTATTCTACTTTTTGTCTACTTTTTTTTTTTTTTTTTTTTGAGACGGAGTCTCACTCTGTCACCCAGGCTGGAGTGCAGTGGCGCAGTCTCGGCTCACTGCAAGCTCCGCCTCCCGGGTTCACGCCATTCTCCTGTCTCAGCCTCTCCGAGTAGCTGGGACCACAGGCGCCCACCACCACGCCCGGCTAATTTTTTTGTATTTTTAGTAGAGACGGGGTTTCACCGTGGTCTCGGTCTCCTGACCTTGTGATTCGCCCGCCTCGGCCTCCCAAAGTGCTGGGATTACAAGCGTGAGCCACCGCGCCCAGCCTTTTTGTCTACTTTTTGTATGAATTTGCCTATTCTAGGACCTAACAGAAGTGGAGTCAAACCTGTTTGTCCTTTTGTGACTGGCTTATTTCACCCAGCCTTATGTCCTCAAGGTTTATCCATGTTGGAGGATGCCTGAATTTCCTTGCTTTTTAAGGCTGAATGATATTCTATTATATTAATATGTCATATTTTGTTTATCCTGATGGACACTTGGGTTGATTCCACCTTTGGCCATTTTGAAGAATGCTTCTATGAACATGGTATACACATATATCTTTGGGTCTCTGCTTTCAATGCTTTTGAGGATATTTCAGATGTGGAATTTCTGGATTATAAGGTAATTTTTTTTTTTAAGACAGACTCTTGCTCTTGTCGCCCAGGCTAGAATGCGGTGGTGTGATCTATTTTTTTTTTTCTTTGAGACGGAATCTCGCTCTGTCACCCAGGCTGGAGTGCAGTGGCACGATCTCAGCTCACTGCAAGCTCTGCCTCCCGGGTTCATGCCATTCTCCTGCCTCAGCCTCCCAAGTAGCTGGGACCACAGGTGCCCACCACCTCGCCCGGCTAATTTTTGTATTTTTAGTAGAGACAGGGTTTCACTATGTTGGCCAGGATGGTCTCGATCTCCTGACCTCGTGATCCACCCGCCTTGGCCCCCAAAGTGCTGGGATTACAGGCGTGAGCCACCACGCCTGGCTGGTGTGATCTTGGCTTACTGCAACCTCTGCCTCCCGGATTCAAGTGATTCTTGTGCCTCAGCCTCTCCGTAGCTGGGACTACAGGTGTGTGCCACTGTGCCCAGCTATTTTTTAAAAATATATATACATTTATTATACTTTTAAGTTCTGGGATACATGTACGGAACGTGCAGGTTTGTTACATAGGTATACATGTGCCATGGTGGTTTGCTGCACCCATTAACCGATCATCTACATTAGGTATTTCTCCTAATGCTATCACTCCCCTAGCCCTCCACTCTCCCCGTTTTTTGTTTTGTTTTGTTTTGTTATTTTGTTTTTAGTAGAGACAGGGTCTCACCATGTTGCCCAGGCTAGTCTTGAACTCCTGACCTCAAGTGATCCGCCCACCTCAGCCTCCCAAAGTGCTGGGATTACAGGTGTGAGCCACTACCTTCGGCCTTATTTTCACTTATTTATGCAAATTTCACTATTGCTGTATTCTAGGAGGCACTGTGGAGTTCCACTGTGGAATTTTAATATTGCTGTATTCCAGCATGCCATGGGGTCTGTGAGCACATGGCTTATGGGCATTTTGTGAAGATAACTGATGCCAGCTGAACCAAGGCAGGTTCCTGATTCCACCCACTGGCAGGCACCGAGGTCTCTGCTGTTACTGATGGTTTCTCTGTGGACTGATGGGCTTAAGGCCAGACCACAGCTGCAATGGCTCACCTCTGCCAAAGGCCGGGCTCGTTGGGGCAGGGACCTATTCCGGTCTGAGCCTCCTGGTGAATTAGAGAGGTAGAAAATGGGAGGACGGGGGCAGGTGAGCTATTACAAGGAGGAAAATGCCCACCTTGAGTTATATTAGATAACTTTGGGAATTCAGGAACTTTCCAATAAAGTGGGTTCCACAGCAGGATTATTTACTGACTCCCTAATAGAAGGCAGGTACAGGCCGGGTGTGGTAGCTCATGCCTGTAATCCCAGCACTTTGGGAGGCTGAGGCTGGCAGATCATGAGGTCAGGAGATCTAGACCATCCTGGCTAACAAAGTGAAACCCCGTCTCTACTAAAAATACAAAAAATTAGGCCGGGCGCCGTGGCTCATGCCTGTAATCCCAGCACTTTGGAAGGCCGAGGCGGGCGGATCACGAGGTCAGGAGATCGAGACCATCCTGGCTAACACGGTGAAACTCCGTCTCTACTAAAAATACAAAAAAATTAGGCTGGGCGCAGTGGCTCATGCCTGTAATCCCAGCACTTTGGGAGGCCGAGGTGGGCGGATCATGAGGTCAGGAGATTGAGACCATCCTGGCTAACAAGGTGAAACTCCATCTCTACTAAAAATACAAAAAAAAATTAGCCGGGCATGGTGGCAGGCGCCTGTAGTCCCAGCTACTTGGGAGGCTGAGGCAGGAGAATGGCATGAACCCGGGAGGTGGAGCTTTCAGTGAGCCGAGATTACGCTACTGCACACCAGCCTGGGCGACAGAGCGAGACTCCATCTCAAAAAAACAGGAAAAAAAAAATACAAGTTAGCCAGGCGTGGTGGCGTGCACCTGTAATCTCAGCTACTCTGGAGGCTGAGGCAGGAGAATTGTTTGAACCCGGGAGATGGAGGTTGCAGTGAGCCGAGATCGTGCCACTGCATGCCAGCCTGGGTGACAGGGCAAGACTCCGTCAAAAAAAAAAACAAAAAACAAAACAAAAAAGAAATGGCAGGAACAGACAGGTCTTCCCTAAAGAGATAAAAAAAAAAAAAAAAAATGCAGTTGCAACACAAAAGCAGCCACAGAGAAAAGCAAACCCATATATGGTATTTATTATGCACCGAGGGTGGCTCTAATCACTTTTTTTTTTTTTTTTTTAAATTGAGAGACAGCCTGGCTCTGTTGATCGGGCTGGAGAACAGTGGCAAGATCATAGCTCATTGCAGCCTCAACCTCCTGGGCTCAAGCAGTCCTCCTACCTCAGCCTCCTGAGTAGCTGGGACCACACGTGTGAGCCACCATGCCTGGCTAATTGTTTTATTTTTTGTAGAGACAGGGTCTCACTATGTGTCCCAGGCTGGCTTCCAACCCCTAGGCTCAAGTGATCCTCCCACCTCTGCCTCCCAAAGTGCTGGGGATTACAGGCATGAGCCACCTCGCCTGGCCTCTAGTTGCTTTATATATTTTAACTTGATCTCTTGCAAGAGCCCTATGAGCTAGTTATAGGAGCACAAATGGAAACGAAGAAACAGAAAAATGTATCAGCATGACTCAGTCCTCAGGGCCATGTATGACCGTGTCCGTGAGTGGCAGGCAGGTCAGGGGCCTGGGGAACGCTGTTCTGGAAACCTTGGCCAGGCCTTGGCACCCCAGGAATGTGCTTTTCAGAGTTTTTGTGGCTCTTTTCCAGACCTGCCCTGACCTCTAGCTCTGGGAACTATGTAAGCCAAGTGACTTCCGGGAAGGGAGTCCCTCTCCTGGTAACTCTTTCTGGGTAACCAGATGTGGATTCGTGACACACACTAGGCCTACATCTTACAATATTTGTTTTTGTTTTTGAGACAGAGTTTCGCTCTTCTTGCCCAGGCTGGAGCACAATGGCGCGATCCCGGCTCACTGCAACCTCTGCCTCCCGGGTTCAAGTGATTCTCGTGCCTCAGCCTCCCTAGTACCTGGAATTGCAGGCAAGCGCCACCAGGCCTGGCTAATTTTTTGTATTTTTTTTTTTTTTTTTAGTAGAAACGGGGTTTCACCCCGTTAGCCAGGCTGGTCACGAACTCCTGACCTCAGGTGACCTGCCCACCTCCGCCTCCCAAAGTGCTGGAATTACAGGCATGAGCCACCACGCCCGGCATATTTTTTTTTTTCTTTTTTTTCAGAGGGAGTTTCCCTCTGTCACCCAGGCTGAAATGTAGTGGCGTGATCTCGGCCCACTGTAACCTCTACCTCCCAGGTTCAAGTGATTCTCCTGACTCAGCCTCCCAAGTAGCTGGGAATACAGGCGCCTGCTACCATGCCTGGCTAATTTTTGTAGTTTTAGTAGAAACAGGGTTTCGCCATGTTGGTCAGGCTGGTCTCAAACTCTTGACTTCAGGTGATCCACCTGCCTTGGCCTTCTGAAGTGCTGGGATTACAGGGCGTGAGCCACTGTGCCTGGCCATCTTAAATTTTTTTTTTTTTTTTTTTTTTGAGACAGAGTTTCACTCCGTCTCCCAGGCTGGAGTGCAGAGGACGCGATCTTGGTTCACTGCAAGCTCCACCTCCTGGGTTCACGCCATTCTCCTGCCTCAGCCTCCCGCGTAGCTGGGACTACAGGCCCGTAATTTTTTTGTATTTTTTTTAGTAGAGATGGGGTTTCAACTTGTTAGCCAGGATGGTCTCGATCTCCTGACCTCGTGATCCACCTGTCTCGGCCTCCCAAAATGCTGGCATTACAGGCGTGAGCCACCGCACCTGGCCTTAAATTTTTTTTTTAAGGGAAATCAAACCCAGTGATATTGGGCCAGCGCAGTGGCTCACACCTGTAATTCCAGCAATTTGGGAGGCTGAGGCAGGTGAATCACCTGAGGTCAGGAGTTTGAGACCAGCCTGGCAAACATGGCGAAACCCCGTCTCTACTAAAAATACGAAAATTAGCCAGGCGTAGTGGCATGCACCTGTAATCTCAGCTAATTGGGAAGCTGAGGCATGAGAATCGCTTGAACCTGGGAGCAGGATGTTGCAGTGAACCGATATCACGCTACTGCACTCCAGCCTGGGTGACAGAGCAAGACTCTGTCTCAAAAAAAAAAAAGAAAAAAATAATCCAGTGATACTTACTTTTTAAATATTTATTTACTTATTTTTTGCTTTAAGTTGAATTTTTAAATTTATCTTTATTTTTGAGACACAGTCTCACTCTGTCACCCAGGCTGGAGTGCAGTGGCGCAACCCCAGCTCACTGCAGCCTTGACCTCCCCGGCTCAAGCCATCCTCCTGCCTCAGCCTCCCGAGTAGCTGGTACTACAGGCACACACAACCATGTCCAGCTTATTTTTGTATTTTTTGTAGAGACAGGGTCCCACTGTGTTGCTCTGGCTGGCTTTGAACTCCTGGGCTCAAGTGATCCCCCCGCCTCACCCTCCCAAAGTGCTGGGATTACAGGCATGAGCCACCGCACCCAGCCTTCACTTTTTTGTTTAATGTTGCAAATGGCATAAGGAATGGGATTCAATGGGGACACATTTATAAATGTTGCAGCAGCTCCCAGAACTTGCCTATCCTTGTAAACTTCTCTAGGTGATTGCTAATTATTTCAATTTGACCTTGACACTGAGCCTGCCAAGTAGGTTCAAACATTTTGATGGCCCCTTTACAGGTTGGGAAAGCTAATTTATCTCTCCAAGGCCCAATTCTGAAACTGAGTCTTAACTGCCAAAAATTCTTATCAATTTCTTCTTCTGGGTTGGGCACAGTGGCTCATGCCTGTAATGCCAGCAATTTGAGAGGCATCATGATGCAAGAGGAAGAGGATTGTGTGAAGCTAGGAGTTCGGGACCAGCCTGGGCAACATAGTGAGACCCCCATCTATAAAAAAAAATTAAAAATTAGTTGGGCGTGGTGGTGCACTCCTGTGGTCCCAGCTATTGGGGAGGCTGAAGTGGGAGGATTCCTTGAGCCCAGGGTTGACGCTGCAGAGAGCTGTGATCACGCCACTGCATTCCAACCTGAGCGACAGCTGGAAATAATGATAAATACATAATAATTATTTTAAAAAATAAAAAATAATAAAAAAATTATTCTCCCTGATTAATCTCTTTTTTTTTTTTGTCCTTCTGAGAGTTCAATTTGTTCCTTTTCTGCCTCGTCTCCTAGGTTTCCCTAAAATCCTGCTGAGAGGTTAGCACTCCTTGCCAAAGTCAGTTTGTAAAACCCCAGAGAAATACAGCTCATTCCTGGGGGAACCACCAAGACTGCCCAGCCCTGTGTGGGGTTTAGGCAAGTTTCTCACACGTGCCTTTTTGGCAAGAGGCCTTTGGCAACCCCATGAGTCCCCAAAGAAACTCAATTCCAAAAGTTGGTCTCCACCAGCTGTCTGTGGCTTAGGGGGTCAAGTTCAACTGTGAAAGCCCTGTTTTGTTTTGATTTTGCTTTGAGGGAGAGGAAACTGCCCTTCTGTTTGTTCAACTCCTTCTCCTAAAGGGGGAAATCAATATTTACGTCCAGACTCCAGGTATCCGTACAATTGATTTTTCAGATGTTTATACTCATCCAAAGGCAGGATCCCACAAAACAAAAAATATTTTTTTTTGGCTGTAATTTTGTGAAGATTTTATTTAAATTCCTTATTGATCAGTGTTTATTAGGTGATTGGAATAACCATGTAAAAACAATATACAACAAAAGTAAGCTAAAAATCTATATACAATTCCTAGAAAGGAAAAGGCAAATATAGAGAGTGGCGGCAGTTCCCAACATTTCTAGTGTTTTCCTTTTGAGGCAGAGACGAGATTGGCATTAGGCTATTGGAGGATCTTGAAAGGATGTTGTTATCCTTCTGTGGACAACAACAACAAAATGTTAACAGTTAAACATCGAGAAATTTCAGGGGGATTTTCAGACGATGCGTTTCCAGTCGTGGGGGGGAGTCAGCTCTTCACCGGAGACCCAAATACAACAAATCAAGTCGTCTGCCCTGGCGACACTTTCGAAGGATTGGAGTGGGAATCAGAGCTTCACGGGTTAAAAAGCCGATGTCACATCGGCCGTTCGAAACTCCTCCTCTCGCAGTGAGGTGAAGACATTTGAAAATCACCCCACTGCAAACTCCTCCCCCTGCTAGAAACCTCACATTGAAATGCTGTAAATGACGTGGGCCTCCGAGTGCAATCGCGGGAAGCCAGGGTTTCCAGTAAGGGCACAGCGGGTCGTGATCCGGGTCGGGACACTGCCTGGCAGAGGCTGCGAGCATGGGGTCCTGGGGCTGGAAACTGCGCTGGACCGTCGCCTTGTTCCTCGCCGCGGCGGGGGCTGCAGGTAAGGCTTGCTCCAGGCGCCCGTATAGGGTGAGAGGGAGCCCCCGGGGGGACCCTTGGGAATTTATTTTTTTGGGTAAAAATAATCACTCCATCCCTGGGAGACTTGTGGGGTAATGGCACGGGGTCCTTCCCAAACGGCTGGAGGGGGCGCTGGAGGGGGGCGCTGAGGGGAGCGCGAGGGTCAGGAGGAGTCTGAGGGATTTAAGGGAAACGGGGCACGGCTGTCCCCCAAGTCTCCACCGGGTAAGGGACCCCATCTTCTTTGAGACGAGTCTAGCTCTGTCGCCCAGGATGGAGTGCAGTGGCATGACCTCGGCTCACTGCAACCTCCGCCTCCCGGGTTTAAGCGAGTCTCCTCTCTCAGCCTCCCGAATAGCTGGGATTACAGGCGCCCAACCACCACGCCCGGCTAATTTTTGTATTTTTAGTAGAGACGGGGTTTCACCATTTTGGCCAGGCTGGTCTCGAACTCCTTACGTCAGATGATCTGCCCGCCTCGGCCTCCCAAAGTGCTGGAATTACAGGCGTCAGCCACCGCGCCCGGCCGGGACCCTCTCTTCTAACTCAGAGCGGGGTGTGGGGACCTCCAGTCCTAAATGAAGGGATCACTCCCACCCTCGCCTTAAGTCCTTCTGGGGGCGAGGGCGACTGGAGACCCGGATGTCCAGCCTGGAGGTCCCCGCGGGCTCAGGGGTCCCGATCCGCTTTGCGCGACCCCAAGGCGCCACTGCCACCCTGAGTTGGGTGCAGTCCCCGAATTCCGCCGCGTGCTCCGGGACGGGGGCCACCCCTTCCCTCCCCTGCCCCGCCCCTTTGGCCCGCCCCCCGAATTTCATTGGGCGCAATCCGAACAGGCGACCCTCGAGCCACTCCCCTCGTCCAATGTGAGGCGGTGGAGGCGGAGGCGGGCGTCGGGAGGGCGGGGCTTGTGTACGAGCGGGGCGGGGCTGGCGCGGAAGTCTGAGCCTCACCTTGTCCGGGGCGAGGCGAACGCAGGGGAGAGGCCTCGCGTTCCTCCGCGGTTCCTGTCACAAAGGCGACGACAAGTCCCGGGTCCCCGGAGACGCCTTCGTGACATACACGAGTCGCCCTCCGTTAGCCTGGGCCCTCCCGGCGAAGGCCCCGGTTTCCGCTGTGCTCTGTGGCGATACCTCCGTCCCCACTTTGTCCTGGGGGACGCCCTCACCCCACCAGCCCCGATCAAGTTCACAGAGGGGCCCCCGGCCACCCTCAAGGCCTCGGTTCCTTCCGAGGTTGAAACGTTGCCTCAGAATCTCCCCTCCCCTCCCTGGTCTGCAGCCGAGATCTTCAGCCACGGTGGGGCAGCTACCCCCTCGGGACCGACCCCCTGGGGTGGCCTCGCTTCTTCAGAGGCTGTGAATGGCTTCGGTTCAGCTGTCCAAGGGGCGATTTTTCCTCTGGGTGAAATGGATTAGATTTTAGATTTGCACAAGAGGCTGGTTGGTGCATGATCCTGAGTTAGAACTTTTTAGGTGGCTTTAAATTAGTTGCAGAGAGACAGCCTCACCCTAGACAATAGCTACGTGGCCCTTTCGCTCCTGAGAACCAACCTAGCCTAGAAAAGGATTGGGATTGCCTGATGAACACAAGGATTGCAGGAAACTTTTTTTTTAATTGGCAAGGGGGTTGGCTTTGACTGGATGGAGAGCTTTGAACTGTCTTGAAATTCAGGCTGTAACTAACACACCGGTTTCCTCTGGGAGGCTAGAGAGGGAGGAAGGGTGTAATGAAATACGGATGATTGTTGTTTTATTTTTATTTATTTGTTTATTTTTAACTTTTTGTAGAGATGAGGGCTCGCTTTGTTGCTCAGGCTGGTCTTGAACTCCTGGCCTCAAGCGATCCTCCTACCTCAGCCTCCCAAAGTGTTGGGATTACAGGAGTGAGCCACCGCGCCCCACCAGGGATGATTATTATTGCAAACATTCTGCCACTCAGTTTTACAAAAGAAAGAGAGGCACTGGATTAACGTGTATTCCACTCACCAAACAACATCTTCCTTAAGAGAAAATGTTAAGGAAGTCTTAAGCAAGGCCTTGTTTGTTCATCACTTTAGTTTCTTTCTCACGGGATGGCTGAGAGTGTGATGTTTCCTCTGTTGTCAAGGAGACTACACCCCTGATGTTTTCCTCCAGACCTCTGAGAGCTCCGTGGTGTGTGTTTCTAGCACTTCTAGCTGCACCACCTCACGCTCTAGCTGGCTTCAAGGCATATCCAGGGGGGAGTTTCTTGTCCATTTCCTTTACAAAGGGAAGTTGTTGGAATCTGAGCCGCAAGCCTTCACTTAGATCAAAATCAGGCAACAGTGGTGAGCACAGCTCCAAACATGTCAATGACTCACCCAAACTCGAGTAAGGGAGTTGTCTGCTTTAGCAAGCCCCAGGGTGATTCCCTTGTCATTTCCGGAAATACCTATCTTCCTGGGAACAGTGAGAAAAAATAGGGAGACCTTTGTTGAGACAGAAAACCTGTAGGGGAATTCTGTTCCTCATTCCTGCTCTTATCTGTGAACTTCCTCCCTGATAAGATCCAATTCTAGATGGGTCGGTTGCTGCTTGCTTTGATGGGTGCTTTGATGGGCTTTTTAATTATTATTATTATTTTGATGGGCTTTTTGATGTCCCTTTTGCCTTCCACCCTCTGTCCTGACTGTCAAGCAAATAGCCTTTTGTTGCTAAGAGACTGCAGATGTAACCGACCAGCAGCAAACAGTGAAAGAGTCAGGCTCTCTCTTCCGGAAGCAAAATCAATTGCTGAGATCACTCTGGGGAAAATACTTACCTCATTTGGAAAGAAGCACTGATCAATTTCTTTCTTTTTTTTTTTTTTTTGAGTCAGAGTCTTGCTCTGTCACCCAGGCTGGAGTGCAATGGTGTAATCTCAGCTCACTGCAACCCCCGCCTCCCGGGTTCCAGCAATTCTCCTGCCTCAGCCTCCTGAGTAGCTGGGATTATAGGCACCAGCCACCACGTCCAGCTAATTTTTGTATTTGTAGTAGAGATGGGGTTTCACCATGTTGGCCAGGCTGTTCTCGAACTCTTGACCTCGTGATCCACCCGCCTCGGCCTCCCAAAGTCCAAGGATTACAGGCATGACCCACCGTGCCAGCTGATCAATTGATTTCTCATTCGTTTTCAGCTGGCTCTGTTCCCTTAAGCCAGGAGATTTTCGTTTGTTTGTTTCCCCTTCAAGGAAATGATTCTAGCTACAATTTTGATTTCCTTGTACAACTGTTTTCAGTAGCATGGGGAAAGAAAACATCGAAAGCATTCACCGCCTCATTTGTATGCTGGGGAAAAAAGCAGAAATGTGTATTCTCTTTTTCTGTTTCGATAACCTTGTGCCTGACTTGTCACTCGTGACTTGAGAGATCGGAGGGCTAGAGGACTAGAATTTATAGAGGTGTTTTTTTGGTTTGTTTATTTTTGTTTGAGTCTCCCAGGCTGGAGTGCAGTGGCGCAATCTCGGCTCACTGCAACCTCTGCCTCCCAGGTTCAAGCGATTCTTCTGCCTCAGCCTCCTGAGTAGCTGGGACTACAGGTGCCCGCCACCACAACCAGCTAATTTTTGTATTTTTTAGTAGAGACGGGGTTTCACCATATTGGTCAGGCTGGCCTCGAACTCCTGACCTCGTGATCTGCCCGCCTCAGCCTCCCAAAGTGCTGGGATTACAGGCTTGAGCCACTGCGCCCAGCCTTTTTGTGTTTTTGTTTTTTTGAGAGGAGCTCAGTGCTTTTTAGGCATCCCTAGCATGAGAAAATCTGGGGATCCATGCTCTAGTTTACTTCCTTTTTTTTTTTTTTGAGATGGAGTCTCGCTCTGTCACCCAGGCAATCTCAGCTCATTGCAACTTCCGCCTCCGGGGTTCAAGGGATTCTCGTGTCTCAGCCTCCTGGGTAGCTAGGATATGGGCACCCGCTACCATGCCTGGCTAATTTTGTACTTTTAGTAGAGACAGGGTTTTGCCATGTTGGCCAGGCTGGTCTCGAACTCCTGACCTCAGGTGAGCCACCCGCCTTGGCCTCCCAAGTGCTGAGATTACAGGCGTGAGCCACTGCACCTGGCCTAATTTGCTTTTCCTGAAATTCAAATGGTCTAATATGAAAAACGCCAACCTTGCTTGAAAGAATAAGAAAGAGGTGCAGTTTCGTTGAGCCGTTGACGTTTGGAACAGGACTGGTTTTGTCCCTTTGCTCGGGAAGGGCAGCAACTGTGAGGACAGCTCCCTCACGTGCTCTCACTCAGTACTATTCCGTTCCTGAGCCCTGTCCCCACTAGCTAGGCCAAGCAGGCTCATTTTGCAGGCAACTGCTCTCTGGCTGCGCCTGTTGCAGTAAAATCCCCCTTTATTTTTTGGAGGCAGGGTCTTGCCCTGTCGCTCAGGCTGAAGTGTGCAGTTATAGCTCACTGCAGCCTCCAGCTTCTGCACTCAACTGATCTTCCTCTCTCAGCCTCCTGAGTAGCTGGGACTACACGCACGTGTCACCACTCCCAGCTAAGTTTGTTTGTTTGTTTATTTATTTATTTATTTATTGAGATGGAGTTTTGCTCTTGTTGCCCAGGCTGGAGTGCAATGGTGCGATCTCGGCTCACTGCAATCTCCGCCTCCTGGTTCAAGCGATTCTCCTGCCTCATCCTTCTGAGTAGCTGGGATTACAGGCATGCGCCACCACGCCCGGCTAATTTTGTATTTTTCGTAGAGATGGGGTTTCTCCACGTTGGTTCAGGCTGTTCTCGAACTCCCAATCTCAGGTGATCCACCCGCCTCAGCCTCCCAAAGTGCTGGGATTATAGGCGTGAGCCGCCAAACCCGGCCACTCCCAGCTAAGTTTAAATTTTTTGTTTGTTTGTTTGTTTGTTTTTATTTTTTGAGACAGGGTCTCCCGCCCAGGCTGGAGCGCAGATCACTGCAGCCTCGACCTCCCAGGCTTAAGCCATCCTCCGCACTCAGCCTCCCAAGTAGCTGGGATTACAGGTGTGTGCCACTATGCTTGGCTAAGTTTTGTATTTTTTGTAGAGATGGGGGTCTCGCTTTGTTGCCCAGGTTGGTCTCAAACTCCTGGGCTCAAGCAGTCCTCCCTTCTCAGCCTCCCAAAGTGCTGGGGAAATCCACTTTTGAACCGTTGCTGGAGAGTTGCCCAGGTGAGAGATCACAGAAATAGGTCATCGTGGGGTCCTCCCCGTGGGTGCAGTCTTGAGCCACCTGTGGCCAGCAAATATTTGGAGAATAATAGTCAGGGAAGAGCTTGAGGTCCAGGGAAAGGTTTTGTTTTTCTTCAGGGAAAGGTTTTTATTGTTCTTTATCCCGCCTTAAAGGACCTTCAGGTGTTACTGACATTCCCGGTCTACCCAGTGGCACATTTAGTTTGTAAGCTGGGCCCTCGTACAGAGGTAGGGAGGTGAGAGCACTGGATTAGTGGTCACCAAAGCTGCCGTCACCTAGTGGGGTGATCAGAGGCTCCTCCCTTAAGATCTTGATTGCCAATGCCTCTGGCCCAACTTTCCTTTTTATTTATCGCAAGCCTCCTGGAATCTCAATTGCTTTTTGCCCACCCAGTGTGTCAGCACAAGAAATGAGTCATTTCCTCCTTTAAGCACAATTGAAATTGAGCTGTGAGTCAGTGGGGTGTGTACGATATTGTCAAAGCACCTCCACTGAGACATCCCAGACAGATCTGTAGTTGGGCAAGAGAATTATCAGAGTTTGTGACCACAGCAGATTCCAAAGCTCAACTCATTTTCTTCTCTCTTCCTTCCCTTTTTTCTTTTCTTCTTTTTTTTTTTTTTTTTTTTGACAGAGTCCCGCTCTGTTGCCCAGGCTGGAGTGCAGTGGCACAATCTGGGCTCACTGCAGCCCCTGCCTCCTGGGTTCAAATGATTCTCGTGTTTCAGCCTCCTGAGTAGCTGCAATTACAGGCATTCGGGTACCAGTGATTCTCCTGCCTCAGCCACCTGAGCAGCTGGGATTACAGGCGCCCGCCACCACGCCCGGCTAATTTTTGTATTTTTAGTAGAGACGGGGTTTCACCATGTTGGCCAGGCTGGTCTCGAACTCCTGAACTCAGGTGATCCGCCCACTTCGGCCTCCCAAAGTGCTGAGATTACAGATGTGAGTCACTGCGCCCAGCCTGTTCTGTTCTTTAATTCTCAAAACACCCTCTAGGAAGTAGAGACTGCCATTCTCCTCCATTTTACAGATCAGGAGACTGAGTCCCAGAAGGATTTTAAGTCAGTTACCCAAGTCGTTCTAGTTAAATGGCCTGGAAAGCCACTGAAGCCCAGGATTGTCTATCTAACCCCCTTACTACTCTGACTTTCAGGGAATCCACATGAATGTGGTGGGTCAACCATCAAAGTTGAAATAGATAAAGGGAGGCCGGGCGCGGTGGCTCACGCTTGTAATCCCAGCACTTTGGGAGGCCGAGGCGGGCGGATCATGAGGTCAGGAGATCGAGACCACGGTGAAACCCCGTCTCTACTAAAAATACAAAAAATTAGCCGGGCGTGGTGGCGGGCGCCTGTAGTCCCAGCTACTCGGAGAGGCTGAGGCAGGAGAATGGCGTGAACCCGGGAGGCGGAGCTTGCAGTGAGCCGAGATCGCGCCACTGCACTCCAGCCTGGGTGACAGAGCGAGACTCCGTCTCAAAAAAAAAAAAAAAAAAAGAAAAGAAAACGAACGAAATAGATAAAGGGGGCTAAAGGGGGCTGGATGCAGTGGCTCATGCCTGTAATCCTAGCACTTTGGGAGGCTGAGATGGGTGGGTGGATCACTTGAGCCCAGGAGTTTCAGACCAGCCTGGGCAACATAGTGAGACCCCTGTCTCTGCAAAAAATAAATAAAAAGTTAGCTGAGTGTGATGGTGCACCCCTCTAGTCACAGTTGTTCAGTTAGGCTTAGGCAGGAGGATCGCATGAACCTGGGAGGTGGAGGCTGCCGTGAGCCTCAGTCATGCCACTGCACTCCAAGCTGGGTGACAGAATGAGACTGTGTCCAAAAGAGAAAGAAAAAAAGACATAGACACGTCTTTTAAAGTTAGGTTGTATGTTAATTACCTACAACTCAGTTTCAACTGTGCTTAAAGGAGGAAATGACTCATTTCTTGCTACATATCAAATTAGCCCAAAACGTAGTGGCTTAAAACAACACATTTATGATTTCTCAGTTTTTGTGTGTCAGGAATTTGGAAGCAGCACAGCTAGATGGTTCCAGCTCAGGGTCTCTCATGAGGTTGCAATCAAAATATTGGCAGGAGAGAAAAACATATTTTCAGAAGCTGCAGGCAAAGGAAGGCTTGGCTGGGGTTGAAGGATCCACTTCCAAGATGGCGCACTCAGTGGCTCTTGGCTGGAGGCCTCAGTTCCCTGCTGTGCGGAGCTCTCCCTTCAGCTGCTTGAGTGGACTCAAGACATGCAGCTGGCCTCCCCTGGAGCAGTCGATCCAACAATGAGCGTGGCCATGAACTAGGCTCAGAAGCCACTCCCTGTCATCTCTATATTTTCCTATCAGAAGCAAGTCATTAAAAGTCCAGTGCCACTCCAGGGGAGAAGAATTAGGCTCTGCCTTCTGAAAGGGTTATCACAGAAGATGCGGTCATATATCCTTTTTTTAAAATTATTCTTTTTTTTGTTTTGTAGAAATGGGGTCTTGATATGTTGCCTAGGCCAGTCTGGAACTCCTGGGCTCAAACAATCCTGTCTCTGCCTCCCAAAGTGTTGGGATTACAGGCGTGAGCCACTGCACCTGGCCATGTGGTCATATTTTCTTTTTCTTTTTTTTTTTTTGAGACAGAGTCTGTTGCCCAGGCTGGAGTATGGTGCCGTGATCTCGGTTCACTGCAACCTCCGCCTCCCGGGTTCAAGCGATTCTCCTGCCTCAGCCTCCTGAGTAGCTGGGATTACAGGTGCCCGCCAACAAGCTCGGCTCATTTTTTTAGTAGAGATGGGGTTTCACCATGTTTGCCAGGATGGTCTCGATCTCCTGATCTGGTGATCCGCCCGCCTCGGCCTCCCAAAGATTCAATCATCGATCAGAACTTATCGATGTACATATGTAGCTAGGCACGGTGGCTCGTGCCTGTAATCCCAGCTACTTGGAAGGGTTAAGGCAGGAGAATCTCTTGAACCTGGGAGGCAGAGGTTACAGTGAGTCAAGATCATACCATTGCATTCCAGTCTGGGCAACAGAATGAGACTCTGTCTCAAAAACAGGAAAACAAACCCTTGTATGTGATTTTCCTGGACAGCATCTGTTACATCTTCACAAAGATAAAAAGTCAGACTTGGCTTGGCCTGGTGGCTCACACCTGTAATCCCAGCACTGAGAGGCTGAGGCAGGCAGATCACTTGAGGTCAGGAATTTGAGACCAGCCTGGGCAGCATGGTGAAACCCCGTCTCTACAGAAAATACAAAAATTAGCCAGGTGTGGTGGCACGCGCCTGTATTCCCAGCTACTCAGGAAGCTAAGGCAGGAGAATCACTTGAACCCAGAGGTGGAGGTTTGCAGTGAGCTGAGACTGCGCCATTGCACTCCAGCCCAGGAGACAGAGCGAGACTGTGTCAAAAAGAAAATAAAATTAAAAAAAAAGGCAGATTTTTTTTCTTCTTGGTATTGTTACATTATTATACTAATAATAAGTGCATAGTGCACGCTGAGATAAGCAATCATAATTTGTTATTGCGGCCGGGCACGGTGGCTCCTGCGTATAATCCCAGCACTTTGGTCAGGAGTTCAAGGCCAGCCTGGTCAATATAGTGAAACTCCATCTCTACTAAAATACAAGAAATTACCCCGGCATGGTGGCAGTTGCTGGTGATCCCCAGCTACTTGGGAGGCTGAGGAGAATCGCTTGAACCTGGGAAGCAGAAGTTGCCGTGAGCCAAGATTGCACCACTGCACTCTAGCCCGGGCGACAGAGTGAGACTCTGTCTAAAAAAAAAATAAATAATGATAATAATTTGTTATTGCCTTTATTGCCTTAGTTTACATAGGGAATCAAAGTTTATACTTTGGTTTATAAAAGTTGCTTGATCTTTCATAGAAAGGCGTTAGAAGGCCCAGAGTAGTGACTAATGCCTGTAATCCCAGCATATTGGGAGGCTGAGGAGGGAGGATCACTTTAGGAGTTTGAGACCAGCCTAGGCAACATAGTGAGACCTTGTCTCTACAAAAAATTCCAACATTAGCTGGGCATGGTGGCATGTGCCTGTAGTCCCATTTATTTGGGAGGCTGAGGCAGGAAGATCACTTGAGCCCACGAGGTTCAATCCAGGTTGCAGTAAGCCATGATCCTGCCACTGCACTCCTGTTTGGGTAAGAGAGCGAAGCTATGTCTCAAAAAAAGAAAAAAAATGTATTCTACATCCAAATTTAATATATAAAATTAAACACAGGCCGAGTGTGATGGCATACACCTATAATCACAACACTTTGGGAGGCTGAGGTGGGAGGATTGCTTGAAACCAAGAGTTCAAGACCAGCCTAGGTAGCATAGTAAGACCCCATCTCTACAAAAAGTAGAAAAATTAGCTGAGCATGGTGGTGAGTGCTTTTAGTCCCAACTACTTAGGGGGCTGAGATGGGAAGATTGCCTGAGCCTGAGTTTGAGGCTGCAGTGGGCCATGATCGCTCCACTGATCGCTCTAGAGTGAGACCCTATCTCAAAAAAAAAGAAAATAGAAGAAAACTAAATACATTCAATAAGACTTTGATCTCTTTTCCAAGGTGTAAATATATTTTGGGAAATTTTCCAAACAGTTATTTTGTTCTTATTTTAATGTAATAATACAAGTCTTGGTTTTCTAAGGAAAAGTTTTCTCTTATTATATCTTTTGTTAATGTTTCTCTCCCATTTCTTTTGATCTGATCTTCAGATACATGATTATCTTCACTGCTAAATTTGCGTTCTGGCCTCCACATTTATAATTTCTCATAATTCTTTATCTAAGTATTTCTTCCCTAACTACTGAAGAAAACTCAAGTTTTCTTCCACCTTAATGATTATGCTGTGTCTGTGAGTTTTCTTCATGACTGTTTACTGTACAAGTTTTTTGGTTTTGCTTTTTTAATGGTCAGGAGGATAGAACAACACAGGTTTTGTTTGTTTTGTTTTAACTTTTAAAAAGTTATAATAGATAAAGGGTCTCACTATGTTGTCAAGGCTGATCTCATACTCCTGGGCTCAAGAATCCACCCACCTCTGCCTCCCAAAGTGCTGGGATTACAGTCATGAGCCAACGTGCCTGGGCAGTACAGGTTTTTTTTTGAGATGGAGTTTTGTTCCTGTTGCCCAGGCTGGAGTGCAATGGCACCATCTCGGCTCACCACAACCTCCGCCTCCTGGGCTGAAGTGATTCTCCTGCCTCAGCCTCCTGAGTAGCTGGGATTACAGGCATGTGCCACCACGCCCAGCTAATTTTGTATTTTGGTCAGGCTAGTCTCGAACTCCTGACCTCAGGTGATCTGCCCACCTCAGCCTCCCAAAGTGTTGTGATTACAGGCGTGAGCCACCACGCCTAGCCATAGTACAGATTTTTAATATGCTAAATACTCTTCCTTTCTTTATTAATGTGCATGGAAGTTCTAATATTTTTTTTCCCATACCCCAGAGAGTCCATATTTTGGAATCAACAACATTAGCCTTTGTTGACAAGTGTCTGTCTTGGGTTTCTTCTTTGTGTCCTCCACTGTATTTTGGGGTTCATAAAATTTCATTTGCTGTGCTTGCTTAATTCCCTGGGAATCAGACTGTTCCTGATCAGATGACATTTCTGGTTAATTCTTTAGTTGGCAGGAAACAGACACAGGAAACGTGGTCAGTTTCTGATTCTGGCGTTGAGTAGACCCTTTCTCCTTTTCCTCTCTCTCAGTGGGCGACAGATGTGAAAGAAACGAGTTCCAGTGCCAAGATGGGAAATGCATCTCCTACAAGTGGGTCTGCGATGGCAGCGCTGAGTGCCAGGATGGCTCTGATGAGTCCCAGGAGACGTGCTGTGAGTCCCCTTTGGGCATGATACGCATTTTTTTTTTTTTTTTTTTTTGTAATAGAGACAGGGTCTTACCATGTTGGCCAGGCTGGTCTTGAATTTCTGGTCTCAAGTGATCCGCTGGCTTTGGCCTCCCAAAGTGCTGGGATTACAGGCACCACGCCTGGCCTGTGACACGATTCTTAACCCCTTTTTGATGATGGCAGCTGGAAAAGTGGCCAGTGGATTTTGATGTATTCGATCATGAATTAGGAGGTGGGGAGAGAATGAATTATTGGAGCTTTCCTTAAAGCCATTAAATGGCTCTATTGTTTTTTCAATTGATGTGAATTTCACATAACATGAAATTAACCAGCTCAGTGGCATTAATACATTTGCATTGCTGTGTGGCCACCACCTCTATCTTGTTCCAAAACTTTGCATAACCTAATGTCTATTTTTTTTTGTTTTTTTTTTGAGACGGAGTCTCGCTCTGTTGCCCAGGCTGGCGTGCAGTGGCGTGATCTTGGCTCACTGCAACCTCCGCCTCCCAGGTTCACGCCATCCTCCTGCCTCAGCCTCCCAAGTGACTGGGACTACAGGCACCTGCCACCACACCTGGATAATTTTTTGTATCTTTAGTAGAGACGGGGTTTCACCATGTTAGCCGGGATGGTCTCGATCTCCTGACCTCGTGATCCACCCGCCTCGGCCTCCCAAAGTGCTGGGATTACAGGCATGAGCCACTGCGCCCGGCCTATTTTTTTTTTTTTAAGAGATGGAGTCTAATTCTGTTGCCCAGGCTGGAGTCCATTGGCACAATCATACTTCACTGCAGCCTTGACCTCTTGGGCTCAAGCGATTCTCTCGCTTCAACCTCCCAAAGTATTGAGATTACAGGTGTGAGCCACCGCACTCAGCCTAATGTCCAATTTTTAACAAGCTCCATTTAAATGCCCTCTGTTTTGACCCATAAAGGGGTAGGCTTGGCCGGGCAAAATGGCTTGTGTCTGTAGTCCCAGCTACTTGGGAGGCTGAGGCAGAAAGCCAGAAAGATTGCTTTATAAAGCCCAGGAGTTAGAGGGCCACCTGGGTGACACAGCTAGACCCCATTTCTTTTTTTTTTGAGATGGAGTCTTGCTCTGTTACCCAGGCTGGAGTGCAGTGGCGCGATCTCGGCTCACTGCAAGCTGTGCCTCCCAGGTTCACGCCGTTTTCCTGCCTCAGCCTCCCGAGTAGCTGGGACTACAGGCGCCCACTACCACACCCAGCTAATTTTTTGTATTTTTAGTAGAGACGGGGTTTCGCCATGTTAGCCAGGATGGTCTCAATCTCCTGACCTCGTGATCCGCCAGCTTTGGCCTCCCAAAGTGCTGGGATTACAGGCGTGAGCCACTGAGCCCGGCCCATATATATATATTTTTTTAATGGGAGACCAGGCATGGTGGCTTATGCCTAGAATCCTAGCACTTTGGGAGGCTGAGGTGGGCGGATCACTTGAGGCCATGAGTTTGAGACCAGCCTGCTCAACATGATGAAACTTCATCTCTACTAAAAAAAAAAGTGGGATTAGGTTGGGCGCAGTGGCTCACGCCTGTAATCCCAGCACCTTCAGAGGCCAAGGCGGGTGGATCACGAGGTCAGGAGATCGAGACCATCTGGCTAACATGGTGAAACCCCGTCTCTACTAAAAAATACAAAAAATTAGCCAGGCGTTGGGGCGGGCGCCTGCAGTCCCAGCTACTAGGGAGGCTGAGGCAGGAGAATGGCGTGAACCCAGGAGGCGGAGCTTGCAGTGAGCCGAGATGGTGCCACTGCACTCCAGCCTGGGCGACAGAGCAAGACTCTGTCTCAAAAAAAAAAAAAAAAAAGTGGGATTGACATTTTCTTCAAAGTTCTGGGGCTTTCCTTTGCAAAGACAGGATTGGCAAGGCCAGTGGGTCTTTGTGTGTGTGTGTGTGTGTGTGTGTGTGTGTGTGTGTGTGTGTGTGTGTGACAGAGTCTCACTCTGCCGCCCAGGCTGGAGTGAAATGGCAGGATCTCGGCTCACCGAAACCTCCTCCTCCCAGGTTAAAGTGATTCTCCTGCCTCAGCCTCCCGAGTAGCTGGAATTACAGGCGCCCGCCACCACACCCAGCTAATTTTTGTATTTTTAGTAGATACAGGGTTTCACCATATTGGCCAGGCTGGTCTTGAACCCTTGACCTCAGGTGATCCACCCGCCTTGGCCTCCCAAAGTGCTGGGATTACAGGCGTGAGCCACAGTGCTCGGCCTCAGTGGGTCTTTTCTTTGAGTGACAGTTCAATCCTGTCTCTTCTGTAGTGTCTGTCACCTGCAAATCCGGGGACTTCAGCTGTGGGGGCCGTGTCAACCGCTGCATTCCTCAGTTCTGGAGGTGCGATGGTCAAGTGGACTGCGAGAATGGCTCAGACGAGCAAGGCTGTCGTAAGTGTGGCCCTGCCTTTGCTATTGAGCCCATCTGGGTCCTGGGGAGTGGTCTGACTTTGTCTCTATGGGGTCCTGCTCAAGCTGCAAGGCAGCTGCCCCTAACTGGGCTCCATCTCTTGGGGGCTCATACCCAGCCTCTTCTGCTCTTTAAATCCCCCCTTGACCAGGAGGCATTACAAAGTGGGGATGGTGCTACCTCTTCGGGTTTGTCACGCACAGTCAGGGAGGCCGTCCCTGCCGAGGGCTAGCCACCTGGCACACACACTGGCAAGCCACTGTGATCCCCGCTGGTCGTGATCCCCATGATCCCGTGATCCCCACCCCGTGAGGCTGAACACATAGTGACACTTGCTAGCCAAGCCTCAATGACCCACGTAACATGAACGGGAAAAAGCCAGAAAATTCTGCCAAGGAGCAAGGCCAAGAATCCCAAAGGGAAATGGACTTTGAAGCTGGGCGTCTTCTTGGCTGTCTTAATACAAGTGGCACATCCAAATCCAAAAACCCAAAATTCAAAGTCTTGAGCACCCGAAATTCTGAAACGTCTTGAGCACTGACCTTTAGAAGGAAATGCTTATTGGAGCATTTTGGATTTCGGATTTTTACCACTAAGTGTGGAGTCCTAATTAGGAAAAAAGCCAGGCTGGCCGAACCAAGGGAAAGCAATAAAAGAAGGCAGATAGGGTCGGGCATGGTGGCTCACCCCTGTAATCCCAGCCCTTTGAGAGGCTGAGGCGGGTGGATCACCTGAGGTCAGGAGTTCGAGAGCAGCCTGGCCAACATGGTGAAACCCCATCTCTACTAAAAATACAAAAACTAGCCAGGTGTGGTGGCGCGTGCCTGTAATCCCAGCTACTCAGGAGGCTGAGACAGAAGAATCACTTGAACCTGGGAGGCAGAGGTTGCAGTGAGCCAATATCGCGCCACTGCACTCCAGCCTGGGGGACAAGAGCGAAATTCTGTCTCAAAAAAAAAAAAAAAAAGAAGAAGAAGAAGGCAGACAAACTATGTAAGTCTGCCTTTCTTCATGGTCCAGAACACACAACCATCCTGTGTAAATAACTCCTTATCTTCCTGTGCCCAGCTATCACCAAACACCTCGGCTGATAGAAAATTGCAAGTTAGCTCACTGCAACCTTGGCATTATAAGTACTGCACAAAGCCCTCTTCAGCACACAGCACAAGCACCATTCTATAAAATCTCCAGCAAGTGGCCGGGTGCGGTGGCTCACACCTGTAATCCCAGCACTTTGGGAGACTGAGGTGGGCGGACCACCTGAGGTCAGGAGTTTGAGACCAGCCTGGCCAACATGGTGAAACCCTGTCTCTATTAAAAATACAAAAAAATTAGCCAGGCGTGGTGGCAGGTGCCTGTAATCCCAGCTACTTGGAAGGCTGAGGCAGGAGAATCGCTTGAACCCGGAGGCGGAGGTTGCAGTGAGCCGAGATCATGCCATCGCACTCCAGCCTGGGGGACAAGAGTGAGACTTCGACTCAAAAAAAAAAAAAAAAAAAATTCCCAGCAAGCCTTTGTCTTCTGGCAGTCAGCTCCTCTCTTGCTGACCTGCTTGTTGCTTTCTTGCAAGGTATTTTCCTATCTACTTTCTGGAATAAATCTGTCTTTCTGTACTTACAACTGCCTTTTTAAAAATTTCTTTCTTTCTTTTTCGAGATGGAGTCTCACTCTGTTGCCCAGGCTGGAGTTCAGTGGTGCAATCTCAGCTCACTGCAACCTCTACCTACTGGGTTCGAGCGATTCTCCTGCCTCAGCTTCCCGAGTAGCTGGGATTACAGGTGTGCACCAGCACGCCAGGCTAATTTTTGTATTTTTAGTAGAGACAGGGTTTCACCACGTTGGCCAAGGTGGTCTTGAACTCCTGACCTCAAGTGATCCTCCCATGTCAGCCTCCCAAAGCGCTAGGATTACGGCCATGAGCCACCGAGGCCGGCTGCACCTACAACTGTCTTGATAAATTCTTACCCCCACACCACTGGCCCAGATAGCCAATGCTCACCCACAACATTAAGGATATTCCAAATTTAAAACATTCCAAAATCAGAAAAATATTCCAAACCTGAAAATATTCCAAAATAAAAAAAAAATTCAAAATCCAAAACACTTCTGGTCCCAAGCATTTTAGAGAAGGGATACTCAACCCAAAATAAGGACAGCAATTCTACCAATGGTGCTACCATCTTGCAGGCCTCAGTTTAACAGCTTTACGCCTATTAACACACCAGTCCTCATAGCAGTGCTGGGAGATGTATACAGATGAGGAAACTGAGGCACCGAGAGGGCAGTGGTTCAGAGTCCATGGCCCCTGACTGCTCCCCAGCCCGCCTCTCCAGGGGCCTGGCCTCACTGTGGCAGTGTTCCCGGCTATAGAATGGGCTGGTGTCGGGAGACTTCACGGTGACGGTGGTCTCGGCCCATCCATCCCTGCAGCCCCCAGGACGTGCTCCCAGGACGAGTTTCGCTGCCACGATGGGAAGTGCATCTATCGGCAGTTCGTCTGTGACTCAGACCAGGACTGCTTGGACGGCTCGGACGAGGCCTCCTGCCCGGTGCTCACCTGCGGCCCCGCCAGCTTCCAGTGCAACAGCTCCACCTGCATCCCCCAGCTGTGGGCCTGCGACAATGATCCCGACTGCGAAGATGGCTCAGATGAGTGGCCGCAGCGCTGTGGGGGTCTTGACGTGTTCCAAGGGGACAGTGGCCCCTGCTCAGCCTTCGAGTTCCACTGTCGAAGCGGCGAGTGCATCCACTCCAGCTGGCGCTGTGACGGTGGCCCCGACTGCAAGGACAAATCTGACGAGGAGAACTGCGGTATGGGCAGGGCCGGGGGCGGGGGTGGGGCGTTCTATCACCTGTCCCTGGGCTCCCCCAGATGTGGTTTGTGCAGTGATTTAGGCGCTGAAGTGGATTTCGAACAACATGCCAAGAAAATATTCCCATTTCATGTTTTTTCTTTTCTTTCTTTTTTTTTGTTTTTGAGATGGAGTCTCACTCTGTGATTTTTTTTTCATCTCTAAATTTCCTGCAACCATATGGCCACCATGAGGCCCCAGGCCGGCCGATGGTTCCTGTTAGCTTATTGGGAAATCACTGTTTGGAAGGTGCTGGTTGTTTTTTGTTGTTTGTGTTTTGTTTTTGTTTTTTGTTTTTTTTTGAGACGGAGTCTCCCTCTGTCTCCAGGCTGGAGTGCAGTGGCGCGATCAGCTCACTGCAACCTCCGCTTCCTGGGTTTAAGCTATTCTCCTGCCTCAGCCTCCGAAGTAGCTCGGATTACAGGCATGTGCCACCACCTCCGGCTATTTTTTTTTCTATTTAGTAGAGATGGGGTTTCACCATGTTATTCAGGCTAGTCATGAACTCTTGACCTCAGGTGATCCACCCGCCTTGGCCTCCCAAAGTGCTGGGATTACAGGCGTGCACTGCTGCACCCAGCCTTTTTTTGTTTTTTTGAGACAGGGTCTTGCTGTCACCCAGGCTGAAATAAAGTGGCACGATTATGGCTCACTGAGGCCTTGATCTCCTTGGCTCAAGCGATCCTCCCACTTCAGCCTCTCAAGCAGTTGGAACCACAGGCTGTACCACCAAGCCTGGCCAATTTTTTTGTACAGACACAGGCTGGTCTTGAACTCCTGGGCTCAATCAATCCTCCTGCCTTGGCCTCCCAAAGTGCTGGGATTCCAGGCATGAGCTGCTGCACCCAGCTAAAGGCCCTGCTTCTTTTTCTCTGGTTGTCTTTTCTTGAGAAAATTTTCACACTCTGTCCTGTTTTCCAGCTGTGGCTACCTGTCGCCCTGACGAATTCCAGTGCTCTGATGGAACCTGCATCCATGGCAGCCGGCAGTGTGACCGAGAATATGACTGCAAGGACATGAGCGATGAAGTTGGCTGCATTAACGGTGAGCGCTGGCCATCTGGTTTTCCATCCCCCATTCTCTGTGCCTTGCTGCTTGCAAATGATTTGTGAAGCCAGAGGGCGCTTCCCTGGTCAGCTCTGCACCAGCTGTGTGTCTGTGGGCAAGTGACTTGACTTCCCAGAGCCTCACTTCCTTTTGTTTTGAGACGGAGTCTCGCTCTGACACCCAGGCTGGAGTGCTGTGGTGCAATCACAGCTCACGGCAGCCTCTTCCTCTAGTGTTCCAGTGATTCTCCTGCCTCAGCCTCCCGAGTAGCTGAGATTAAAGGCGTACACCACCACGCCCGGCTAATTTTTTGTATTTTTATTAGAGACAGGGTTTCTCCATATTGGCCAGGCTGGTCTTGAACTCCTGGCCTCAGGTGATCCACCCGACTCGACCTCCCAAAGTGCTGAGATTATAGGTGTGAGCCACCGCGCCAGGCCTAATTTTTTTGTATTTTTAGTAGAGATGTGGTTTTGCCATATTGCCCAGGCTGGTCTCGAACTCCTGGGCTCAAGCGATCTGCCTGCCTTGGCCTCCCAAAGTGCTGGGATTACAGGCACAAACCACCATGCCTGATGCGTTTGCTTAATGAATCCATTTGCATGCGTTCTTAGGCGAATAAACTATTATATGAATGAGTGCCAAGCAGGCTGCAGCTCAGACATACCTGACCTTCCTCCTTCCTCTCTCTGGCTCTCACAGTGACACTCTGCGAAGGACCCAACAAGTTCAAGTGTCACAGCGGCGAATGCATCACCCTGGACAAAGTCTGCAACATGGCTAGAGACTGCCAGGACTGGTCAGATGAACCCATCAAGGAGTGCGGTGAGTCTTGCTGCAGGTGGCTTGCAGAACTTGTGGGGAGCCAGGAATGGGGCTGAGACATGAGTGCTGTAGTGTTTTGCGAACTCCACTCTGCCCAGCCTGTGCAAAGGGCTCCTTTTTTCATTTTGAGACAGTCTCGCACGGTCGCCCAGGCTGGAGCGCAATGGCGAGATCCTGGCTCACTGCAACCTCTGCCTCCCGGGTTCAAGTGATTCTCCTGCCTCAGCCTCCTGAGTAGCAGGTATTACAGGCGCCCACCACCAAGCCCGGCTAATTTTTTGTATTTTTAGTAGAGATAGGGTTTCACTATGTTGGCCAGGCTGGTGTTGAAATCCTGACCTCATGATCCGCCCACCTCGGCCTCCCAAAGTGCTGGGGTTACAGGCGTGACCCACCCCATGCAAAAAAATTAAAAAATGAAGCGATGCTGGGCGCAATGGCTCACGCCTGTAATCCCAGCACTTTGGGAAGCCGAGGCAGGCAGATCACCAGGGCAGGAGATTGAGACCATCCTGGCTAATACGGTGACACCACATCTCTACTAAAACTACAAAAAATTAGCCAGGTGTGGTGGCGGGCACCTGTGATCCCAGCTACTCAGGAGGCTGAGGCAGGAGAATCGCTTGAACCTGGGAGGCAGAGGTTGCAGTGAGCCGGGATCGCACCATTGCACTCCAGCCTGGGCGACAGAGTGAGACTCTGTCTCAAAAAAAAAAAAAAAACAAAGAAGCGAATTCTGAAATACATGAATTCTTTTCCTTGGGTGCCTGCTTCTGTCTTGAGGTCTGTTGTTGTTGTTTTGAAACAGAGTCTTGCTCTGTTGCCCAGGCTGGAGTGCAGTGGCGTGATCTTGGCTCACCACAACCTCCACCTCCCAGGTTCAAGCGATTCTTCTGCTTCAGCCTCCTGAGTAGCTGGGACTATAGCTGAATGCCACCTTGCCGGGCTAATTTTTGTATTTTTAGTAGAGATGGGGTTTCACCATGTTGGCCAGGCTGGCCTCGAACTCCTGACCTCAAGTGATCTGCCCGCCTCCTGAAGTGTGGGGATTACAGGCGTTAGCCACCTCGTCCTGGTGAGGGTTTTTTTTTTTTCCCAACCCTCTGTGGTGGATGCTGAAAGACCATATTAGGATAACTGTACTGTATAGAGAAGGCAGTGGCAAGTTTTCTCTGTCATATACCAGAGTGGGCTTGGGCACGGTGGCACACTCCTGTCATCTCAGCTAATCAGGAGGCTGAGGAAGGAGGATCGCTTGGGCCCAGGAGTTGGAGACTGTAGTGAGCTGTGATCACACCACCACACTTCAATCTGGGCAACAGAGCAAGAGACCCTACCTCTAAAAAAAGTAAATATTTTGGACACTGTGGGCCATACGATCTCTGGTGCAGTTCCTCAACATGGCTGTTGGGTGAACACAACCACGCACAGAACGCAAACCAATACATGTGGCTGTGGGCCCAGAAAATGTTATTTATGGACACTGAAATTGGAATTTTTTTTTTTTTTTTTTTTTTTGAGACGGAGTCTCGCTCTGTCGCCCAGGCTGGAGTGCAGTGGCACAATCTCGGCTCACTGCAAGCTCCGCCTCCCGGGTTCACGCCATTCTCCTGCCTCAGCCTCTCCGAGTAGCTGGGACTACAGGCGCCCGCCACCACGCCTGGCTAATTTTTTGTATTTTTAGTAGAGACGGGGTTTCACCGTGGTCTCGATCTCCTGACCTCGCGATCCGCCCGCCTCGGCCTCCCAAAGTGCTGGGATTACAAGCGTGAGCCACCGCGCCCGGCCTGGAATTTCATATAACTGTTTTGTGTCGTGAAAATGATTTTCCCTTTTTATTTTTATTTTTCTTCTCAGGTATTTAAATATGTAAAAGCCATTTTTAGGCCTGGCGGGATGGTTCACGGCTGTAATCCCAGCACTTTGGGAGGTCGAGGCGGGAGGATCATGAGGTCAGGAGATCAAGACCATCCTGGCTAACACGTTGAAACCCCGTCTCTACTAAAAATACAAAAAATTAGCCAGGCGTGGTGGCGCATGTCTGTAGTCCCAGCTGCTCGGGAGGCTGAGGCAGGAGAATCGCTTGAACGCAGGAGGCGGAGGTTGTAGTGAGCTGAGGTTGCACCACTGCACTCCAGCCTGAGCGACAGAGTGAGAGTCCGTCTCAAACAAAAACATGTTTGCCTATGCTGGCCTTGAACTCCTGGGCTCAAGCTATCTGCCTGCCTTGGTCTCCCAAAGTTCTGGGATTACAGGCATGAGCTACAGCACCCGGACTTTTGTTGTTTTATATCTATATATCTATATATAGATATATAAAACTATTGTTTTCTATATATCTATCTATCTATACATATCTATATCTATATCTAGATATAGATATAAAACTGTTGTTTTTTATATATATCTATATAACTTGTTTTATATATAAATATATATATAACCTGTTTTATATATAAATATATATATAACTTGTTTTATATATATAAACTACAGTAAAAAACATGTAACATAAAATTTACTTTTTTTTTATTATTATTATACTTTAGGTTTTAGGGTACATGTGCACAATGTGCAGGTTTGTTACATACGTATCCATGTGCCATGTTGTTTTGCTGCACCCATTAACTCGTCATTTAGCATTAGGTATATCTCCTAATGCTGTCCCTTCCCCCTTCCCACCAAACTTTACCTTCTTAAACCTTATTAAGTGCACAGTTCTGTGCCATTAGCACATTCACACTATTGTACAACATCACAACCACCATCTCCAGAACTCTTTTTTTTTTAATTCTTTTTGAGACAGTCTCACTCGTCGCACAGGCTGGAGTGCAATGGTGCGATCTTGGTTCACTGCAACCTCCACCTACCAGGTTCAAGCAATTCTCCTGCCTCAGCCTCCTCAGTAGCTGGGATTACAGGTGCCTGCCACCACGCCTAGCTAATTTTTGTATTTTCAGTAGAGATGGACTGCGTTTCATCATGTTGGCCAGGCTGGTCTCGAACTCCTGACCTCAAGTGATCCTCCCACCTCAGCCTCCCAAAGTGCTGGGAATACAGGCATAAGGCACTGCGCCCAGCCCTAGAACTCTTTTATCTTCCCAAACTGAAGCTCTGTTCCCATGAAACACTCACTCTCCATCCCCTCCCCAACTCCTGGCACCCACCATTCTACTTTCTGTCCCTATGAATGTGATGGCTCTAGGGACCTCCTTTTAGTGGAATCAGACAGCATTTTCCTTTTTTGACCAGCTTATTTCACTGAGCCAAGTGCGGTGGCACACGCTTGTAATCCCAAAACTTTGGGAGACCGAGGCGGGCACATCACCTGAGGTCAGGAGTTCGAGACCAGCCTGGCCAACGTGGTGAAACCCCATCTCTAGTAAAAATACAAAAAATCAGCCTGTCATGGTGGCGGGCGCCTGTAATCCCAGCTACTCAGGAGGCTGAGGCAGGAGAATCGCTTGAACCCGAGAGGCAGAGTTCGCAGTGAGCCGAGATCGTGCCATTGCACTCCAGCCTGAGCAACAAGAGTGAAACTCCGTCTCTGCTAAAAATACAAAAAAATTAGCCAGGCATGGTGGCGCATGCCTATAGTCCCAGCTACTCGGGAAGCTGAGGCAGGAGAATCACTTGAACCTGGAAGGTGGAGGTTGTAGTGAGCCAAGGTTGGCGGTGAAGGGATGGGTGGGCGAGAGTGACCAGTCTGTGTCCCCTGGCCCTGCGCAGGGACCAACGAATGCTTGGACAACAACGGCGGCTGTTCCCACGTCTGCAATGACCTTAAGATCGGCTACGAGTGCCTGTGCCCTGACGGCTTCCAGCTGGTGGCCCAGCGAAGATGCGAAGGTGATTCCCGGGTGGGACTGAGCCCTGGGCCTCCTCTGCGCTTCCTGACATGGCAACCAAACCCCTCATGCCTCAGTTTCCCCATCTGTTAAGCGGGCTTGAAAGCAGTTAGGAGGGTTTCATGAGATTCCACCAGCATGGAAAACTATCATTGTCTGGCCAGAGGTTCTTGCTTCTGGGGATTGGTAATTAAGAAATTTCAGGCCGGGCGCGTAATCCTAACACTTTGGGAGTCAGACGCAGGTGGATCACCTGAGGTTAGGAGTTTGAGACCAGCCTGATCAACGTGGAGAAACCCCGCCTCTACTAAAAATACAAAATTAGCCGGGCGTGGTGGCGCATGCCTGTAATCCCAGCTACTCGGGAGGCTGAGGCAGGAGAATCACTTGAACCCGGGAGGCGGAGGTTGCGGTGAGCCGAGATCGTGCCATTGCACTCCAGCCTGGGCAACAAGAGTGAAACTCCGTCTCAAAGAAAAGAAAAGAAAAGAAAAAAAATATTTTCAGCTGACACAGCTTCACACTCTTGGTTGGGTTCCCGTGGTGAATGGTGAGGTCAGGTGATGGCTGGGGATGCACCTGGCTGTTTCCTTGATTACATCCCCCGAGAGGCTGGGCTGTCTCCTGGCTGCCTTCGAAGGTGTAGGTTTTGGCCTGGGTCCCATCGCTCCGTCTCTAGCCATTGGGAAAGAGTGTCCCCACCAAGCCTCTTTCTCTGTCTCCCAGATATCGATGAGTGTCAGGATCCCGACACCTGCAGCCAGCTCTGCGTGAACCTGGAGGGTGGCTACAAGTGCCAGTGTGAGGAAGGCTTCCAGCTGGACCCCCACAGCAAGGCCTGCAAGGCTGTAGGTGAGAGCGGGAAGGCGGCGGTTGGGGGCGGCCTCACCCCTTGCAGGCAGCAGTGGTGGGGAGTTTCATCATCTGAACTTTGCACAGACTCATGTCCCCTGACCAGGAGGCTGTTTGCTCCTGAGGGCTCTGGCAGGGGAGTCTGCCGCCCTGTTAGGACTTGGGCTTGCCAGGGGGATGCCTGCATATGTCCTAGTTTTTGGGAATATCCAGTTAACGGAACCCTCAGCCCTGCTGGTGGAACAGGAACTGGCTTTCCTTTCAGGGACAACCCGGGGAGTGACTTCAAGGGGTTAAAGAAAAAAATTAGCTAGACATGGTGCTGCACACCTGTGGTCCCAGCTACTCGGGAGGCTGAGGCGGGAGGATTGCTTGAGGGCAGGAGGATTTGTTGATCCTCCTACCTCAGCCTCCGGAGTAGCCAGGACCTCAGGTGCATGCCACCATGCTTGGCTAATTTTCTTTTTTTTTTTCTTTTTTTTTTTTTGAGACGGAGTCTCGCTCTGTCGCCCAGGCTGGAGTGCAATGGCACGATCTTGGCTCACTGCAAGCTCCGCCTCCTGGGTTCACGCCATTCTCCTGCCTCAGCCTCCCTAGTAGCTGGGACTACAGGAGCCCGCCACCGTGCCAGGCCAATTTTTTGTATTTTTGGTAGAGACAGTTTTCACCATGTTAGCCAGGATGGTCTCGATCTCCTGACTTTGTGATCTGCTCGCCTCAGCCTCCCAAAGTGCTCGGATTACAGGCGTGAGCCACGGCGCCCGGCCGCTAATTTTCATATTTTTAGTAAAAACAGGGTTTCACCATGTTGGCCAGGCTAGTCTTGGACTCCTGAACCCAAGTGATCCTCCTGCCTTGGCCTCCCAAAGTGCTGGGATTACAGACACCACACCTGGCTATTATTATTTTTTAGAAACAGGGTTTTGCTCTGTCTTCCAGCCTGTAGTGTAGTGCAGCCTCCATCATAGCTCGCTGCAGCCTTGACCTCCTGGGTTCACGTGATTATCCCGCCTCAGCCTCTGGAGTAGCATGTGCCACCATGCCTGGCTAATTTTTTTTTTTGAGACAGAGTCTCATTCTGTCACCCAGGCTGGAGTGCAGTGGCGCAATCTTGGCTTACTGAAACCTCCACCTCCCAGGTTCAGGCAATTCTCCTGCCTCACCCTTCTGAGTAGCTGGGATTACAGGTTCCTGCTACCAAACCTGGCTAGTTTTTGTACGTTTAGTAGAGACGGGGATTTCACCATGTTGGTGAGGCTGGTCTTGAACTCCTGACATAAAGTGATTCTCCTGCCTCAGCCTCCCAAAATGCTGGGATTACAGGCGGGCACCACTGTGCCTGTTCCCGTCGGGTGGTCTTTTCCACTCTATTTTTCTGGGTGCCTCCTCTGGCTCAGCTGCACTCGTGCAGGGTGACACGAGGGGATGGGGAGTCACTCTTGGTTCCATCGACGGGTCCCCTCTGCCCCCCTGACCTCGCTCCCCGGGTCCCCAGGCTCCATCGCCTACCTCATCTTCACCAACCGGCATGAGGTCAGGAAGATGACGCTGGACCGGAGCGAGTACACCAGCCTCATCCCCAACCTGAGGAACGTGGTCGCTCTGGACACGGAGGTGGCCAGCAATAGAATCTACTGGTCTGACCTGTCCCAGAGAATGATCTACAGGTGAGCGTCGCCCCTGCCTGCAGCCTTGGCCCGCAGGTGAGATGAGGGCTTCTGGCCCTGATGCCCTCCTCTCCTCCTGCCTCAGCACCCAGCTTGACAGAGCCCACGGCGTCTCTTCCTACGACACCGTCATCAGCAGGGACCTCCAGGCCCCCGACGGGCTGGCTGTGGACTGGATCCACAGCAACATCTACTGGACCGACTCTGTCCTGGGCGCTGTCTCTGTTGCGGATACCAAGGGTGTGAAGAGGAAAACGTTATTCAGGGAGAACGGCTCCAAGCCAAGGGCCATCGTGGTGGATCCTGTTCATGGGTGCGTATCCACGACGCTGAGGGCTGCAGAGGGAATGGAGGGAGCAGGAAGGGGCTTCAGGAAGTGCTTAGTGGGCTGGGCACGGTGGCTCAAAGCACCTGTAATCCCAGCACTTTGGGAGGCCAAGGCGGGTGGATCATTAAGACCAGCCTGACCAACATGGTGAAACCTCGTCTCTACTAAAAATACAAAAATTAGCTGGGTGTGGTGGCAAGCACCTGTAATCCCAGCTGCTCGGGAGGCTGAGGCAGGAGAATCACTTGAACCCAGGAGGCGGAGGCTGCAGTGAGCCAAGACAGCCCCACTGCACTCCAGCCTGGTGACAGAGCGAGACTCCGTCTCAAAAAAAAGAAAAAAAAAAGAACTGGTTAGTGGCTAGGCCCCAGGATGGTGTCTTCCAAGCCCGTGGCTGACTCAGCAGCTCCTGGGTCAAGACACACTGACCTGTGTCCTCTGGCAGGAAGCATCGCCCCTGCCGCCTGCCCGGTGTACTCTGTACCTGTCAGGCGACATCTGCTACTTAAGCACGTGAGAGGTGGCATTTCACAGTTTCAGTGTGGTGCTGACAACCCGGGACGCACACTGTCCTTGCAACTACAATCAGGAGGTGAATGTTGGGTTTCGGGTAGAAAACAGTGGAGAAGGCACACTTGGTGTCTGGAAGGGAAAAGCAGGGAAGAGAGCATCATTCAGATGGAACAGAACCTGCCTGCGGGTGAAGGTGGGCCAACTACGGCCAGCGTCCCTTTTTATTTTTATTTATTTATTTATTTATTTTGAGACGGAGTCTCGCTCTATCGCCCAGACTGGAGTGCAGTGGCGCGATCACGGCTCTTTGCGAGCTCCACCTCACAGGTTCACACCATTCTCCTGCCTCAGCCTCCCCAGTACCTGGGACTACAGGCGCCCACCACCACGCCCGGCTAATTTTTTGCATTTTTAGTAGAAACAGAGTTTCACCGTGTTAGCCAGGATGGTCTCAATCTCCTGACCTTGTGATCCGCCCACCTCGGCCTCCCAAAGTGCTGGGATTACAAGCATGAGCCACTGCACCCGGCCCCCTTTTTATTTTTTAGTGTTTGAGACGGAGTCTCGCTCTGTCGCCCAGACTAGATTGCAGTGGTGTGATCTCGGCTCACTGCAGCCTCTGCTTCCCAGGTTCAAGTGATTCTCCTGCCTCAGCCTCCCAACTAATTGGGATTACAAGCATGCACCACCACGCCCGATTAATTTTTTGTATTTTTAGTAGAGACTGGGTTTCACCATGTTGGCTAGGCTGGTCTCGAACTCTTAGCCTCAAGTAATCCGCCTGCCTCAGCCTCCCAAAGAGCAGGGATTACAGGCGTGAGCCACTGCGCCCAACCCAACCCTGGATCTCTTTTAAACAAGATAATGCTCACTGTTGCCACAGAACAATGGGTGGGGTACATGTGGCCCAGTGTGTTTGGCCACATAACTGCCAGGCCAGAGGGAAAGAGACTCCCAGACCGTCTCCACTCAGATACAAATGTGTGTGTTGTGTGTGTGTGTTCTGGTCTCATACTTGTTTGTTTGTTTTGAGACAGGGTCTCATTCTGTCACTGAAGCTGGAGTGCAGTGGCACAATCAGAGTTCACTGCAGCCTCAAACTCTTGGGCTCAGTTGATTCTCCCACTTCAGCCTCCCAAGTAGCTGGAACTACAGGTGCACACCACTGTGCCCAGCTAATTTATTTTATTTTTAGTAGAGATGAGGTCTCACTATGTTGTCCAGGGTGGTCTTGACCTCCTAGCCTCAAGCAATTCTCCTGCCTTGGCCTCCCAAAGTGTTGGGATTACAGGTGCAAGCCATTGCACGTGGCTTGTGTTCTTGTGTTTCTTCCTTTCTTTTTCTTTTGAGATGGCGTCTCAGTCTGCCACCCAGGCTAGAGTGCAGTGGTGTGATCATAGCTCACTGTAGCCTCAACTTCCTGGGCTCAAGCAATCCTCTGATTTCAGCCTCCCGGGCCTGGCCAGCATGGTGAAACCCCGTCTCTACTAAAAATACAAAAATGTAGCCAGGCGTGGTGGTGGGCGCCTGCTACTCCGGAGGCCGAGGCAGGGGAATCGCTTGAGCCTGGAAGGTGGAGGTTGCAGCGAGCCGAGATGGTGCCACTGCACTCCAGCCTGGGCGACAGAGACAGACTCTGTCTTAAAAAAAAAAAAAACAAAACCCCAAACAAACCACATGTGGAGTTTGGGGTTCCCAGCAGGGCTGTTTCCCAAGCCTGAGCCTGGCTGTTTCTGCCAGAATTCGTTGCACGCATTGGCTGGGATCCTCCCCTGCCCTCCAGTCTCACAGCTATTCTCTGTCCTCCCACCAGCTTCATGTACTGGACTGACTGGGGAACTCCCGCCAAGATCAGGAAAGGGGGCCTGAACGGTGTGGACATCTACTCGCTGGTGACTGAAAACATTCAGTGGCCCAATGGCATCACCCTAGGTATGTTTGAAGGACGGCCGTCCCAGCCAGGGCCGGGCACAGGCTGGAGGACAGACGGGGGTTGCCAGGTGGCTCTGGGACAAGCCCAAGCTGCTCCCTGAAGGTTTCTCTCTTTCTTTTCTTTGTTTTTTCTTTTTTTGACATGAGGTCTTGGTCTGTCACCTGGGGTAGAGTGCACTGGTGCAATCACAGCTCACTGCAGCCTCCACCTCCCAGGCTCAAGTGATCCTCCTGCCTCACCCTCCTGAGCAGCTGAGACTACAGATACGTGCCACCACGGCAGACTAATTTTATTTTATTTTTCGGAAGAGACAAAGTCTTGTCATGTTGGCCTGGCTGGTCTCAAACCTCCAGGGTGCAAGCGATGCTCCCGCCTCAGCCTTCCAAACTGCTGGGATTACAGGCGTGGGCCACCGTACCCAGCCTCCCTGAAGTTTTTCTGACCTGCAACTCCCCTACCTGCCCATTGGAGAGGGCGTCACAGGGGAGGGGTTTAGGCTCACACGTGGTTGGAGCTGCCTCTCCAGGTGCTTCTCTGCCGGGTCCCTTGGTGGGGGTCTTCCTGCCTGGAGCAGCGTGGCCAGGCCCAGAGGCCCCTCTGAGACTGGCATCAGCACGTGACCTCTCCTTATCCACTTGTGTGTCCTAGATCTCCTCAGTGGCCGCCTCTACTGGGTTGATTCCAAACTTCACTGCATCTCAAGCATTGATGTCAACGGGGGCAACCGGAAGACCGTCTTGGAGGATGAGAAGAGGCTGGCCCACCCCTTCTCCTTGGCCATCTTTGAGGTGCGGCTTGGGAGGGTGACGGAAGTCCTGGCTGACTGTTTACTTAGAGCGACTTATGTACGAGATGCAAGTGCTTAGGTGGCGGATAGACACAGACTGTGTAGATCACTCAAGCCAAGACGAATGCGGAAAACTGGTTGTGACTGGGAGGAGGTCTTAGACCTGAGTTATTTGTTTTCTTTATTTCCTTTTTTTTTTCTTTGAAATGGAATTTCGCTCCTGTTGCCCAGGCTGGAGTGCAATGGCGCAATCTTGGCTCACCCCAACCTCCATCTCCCAGGTTCAAGTGATTCTCCTGTCTCAGGCTCCCCAATAGCTGGGATTACAGGCATGCGTCACCACACCCAGCTAATTTTGGATTTTTAGTAGAGATAGGGTTTCTCCATGTTGGTCAGGCTGGTCTCGAACTCCCAACCTCAGGTGGTCCGCCTGCCTCGGCCTCCCAAGGTGCTGGGATTACAGACAGGAGCCACCATGCCCGGCTATTGCCGTTTTCTTTCCTTCCTTTTTCTTTCTTTTTAAGAGACAGGATCTCTCTCTGTCGCCAGGCTGGAGTGCAGTGGTGTGATCATAGCTCACTGCAGCCTCAACCTCCTGGGCTCAAGTGATTCTCCCACCTCAGCGTCCCGAGTAGCTGGGACTACAGGTGCACACCACCATGCCCAGCTCATTTTTGTATGTTTTTTTTTTTTTTTTTTTTTTGAGAAGGAGTCTCGCTCTTTCACCCAGGCTGGAGTGCAATGGCGCGATCTCGGCTCACTGCAGGCTCTGCCCCCCGGGGGTTCACGCCATTCTCCTGCCTCAGCCTCCCACGTAGCTGGGTCTACAGGCGCCCGCCACCTCGCCTGGCTAATTTTTTGTATTTTTAATAGAGACGGGGTTCCACTGTGATAGTCAGGATGGTCTCGATCTCCTGACCTCGTGATCCGCCCGCCTCGGCCTCCCAAAGTGCTGGGATTATGGGTGTGAGCCACCGCGCCCGGCAGGTTTTTTTTTGAGACAGTCTTGTTCTGTCACCCCGGCTGGAGTGCAGTGGTGCAATCTTGACTCACTGCAACCTCTGCCTCCCAGGTTCAAGCTATTTTCCTGCCTCAGCCTCCTGAGTAGTTGAGATTACAGGCATGTGTGCCATCATACCTGGCTAATTTTTGTATTTTTTTGTAGAGATGGGAGTCTCAGTATGTTGCCCAGGCTGGTCTTGAACTCCTGGCCTTAAGCGATCCTCCCACCTCAGTCTCCCAAAGTGCTGGGATTGCAGGCATGAGCCATGGTGGCCGGTTTGTTTTCTTTTTTTTTCTTTTTTTCTTTTTTGAGATGGAATTTTGCCTTTGTTGCCCAGGCTGGAATGCAATGGCACGATATTGCCTTACCACAACCTCTGCCTCCCGGGTTCAAGGGATTCTCCTGCCTCAGCCTCCCAAGTAGCTGGGATTACAGGCACGCGCCACCCTGCCTGGCTAATTTTGTATTTTTAGTAGAGATGGGGCTTCTCCATGTTGGCCAGGCTGGTCTCGAACTCCGGACCTCAGGTGATCCACCCGCCTCTGCCTCCCAAAGTGCTGGGATTACAGGCATGAGCCACTGCACCCGGAGGTTTGTATTCTTTTTGCTGGGAGTCATGAAAAGCAGTGATCCTCTGTCACATGTGATCTTGGCTCTCAGGGGACATTTGGCAATTTCTGGAGATTTTTGGTTGTCACAAGTCGATGGGGAAGACTGTTGGCATCTAGTGGGTAGAGGCTGGTGACACTGCTGAACGCCCAGAACAGAGAAGTAGCAGGCCCTAGATAAAGCCAGGTGGGGAAACTCTGCTCTAAGGAAATGGCGCTATTTTATAACCCCACTTTCCTGGCAGCATGACTACCAACAGCCAAAAGCGGAGTCCCCCCAAGTGTGTTCGTCCATTTGCACTGCAGTAAAGGAATAGCTGAGGCCGGGTAATTTATAAAGAAAAGAGGTTTAAACTGGGCACGGCAGTTTACGCCTATAATCCCAGAACTTTGGGAGGCTGAGGCAGGAGGATCGCTTGAGTCCAGGAGTGTGAGACCAGCCTGGCCAACATGACGAAACCCTGTCTCTACAAAAAATACAAAAAGTAGCCGGATGTGGTGGCAGGCACCTGTAATCCCGGGTTCTCGAGAGACCGAGGCATGAGAATTGCTTGATCCCAGGAGGTGGAAGCTGCAGTGAGCCAAGACCATGCCACTGCACTCCAGCCTGGGCGACAGGGTTGGACTCTGTCTCAAAAAACAACAAAAAAAAAGTTCTGGAAATGGATGGTGGTGATGGTGATACTTGCACAACAGCGTGAATCTGCTTAAGGCCACCGAACTGTGCCCTTACAAATAGTTGAGCTGGTACATTTTATGTTATGTGTATTTTTACCACAATTAAAAACTAGTCATGGCCCAGGCGTGGTGGCTCATGCCTGTAATCCCAGCACTTTGGGAGGTTGAGGGAGGCGGATCATGAGGTCAGGAGTTCGAGACCAGCAAGGCCACCATGGTGAAACCCCATCTCTACTAAAAATACAAAAATTAGCCAGGCATGGTGGCACATGCCTGTAGTCCCAGCTACTTCAGAGGCTGAGGCAGGAGAATCGCTTGAACCTGGGAGGCTAAGATTGCAGTGAGCTGAGATCATGCCACTGCACTCCAGCCTGGGCGACAGAGCAAGACTTCGTCTCAAAAAAACAAACAAGCAAAAAAAACTAGCTGTGGGTCAGGCATGGTGGCTCACGCCTGTGATGTCAGCACTTTGGGAGACCGAGGTAGGTGGATGGCCTGAGGTCAGGAGTTCGAATCCAGCCTGGCCAACATGGTGAAATCCCATCTCTACTAAAAATACAAAAAATTAGCCAGGTGTGGTGGCACGCACCTGTAATCCCCGCTACTCGGGAGGCTGAAGCAGGAGAATCGTTTCAACCCGGGAGGTGGAGGTTGCAGTGAGCCGAGATTGGGCCTCTGTACTCCAGCCTGGGCAACAAGAGTGAAACTCTGTCTCAAAAAAACAAAAAAACTAGTTGTGGAGAGAGGGTGGCCTATGTCTCATCCCAGTGTTTAACGGGATTTGTCATCTTCCTTGCTGCCTGTTTAGGACAAAGTATTTTGGACAGATATCATCAACGAAGCCATTTTCAGTGCCAACCGCCTCACGGGTTCCGATGTCAATTTGTTGGCCGAAAACCTACTGTCCCCAGAGGATATGGTCCTCTTCCACAACCTCACCCAGCCAAGAGGTAAGGGTGGGTCAGCCCCACCCCCCACCTTAAAACCTCCTTGTGGAAACTCTGGAATGTTCTGGAAATTTCTGGAATCTTCTGGTCTATCTGATGATCTCATTCCTGCCCTGACTCCGCTTCTTCTGCCCCAGGAGTGAACTGGTGTGAGAAGACCACCCTGAGCAATGGCGGCTGCCAGTATCTGTGCCTCCCTGCCCCGCAGATCAACCCCCACTCGCCCAAGTTTACCTGCGCCTGCCCGGATGGCATGCTGCTGGCCAGGGACATGAGGAGCTGCCTCACAGGTGCGGCACACGCCTTGTTTCTGTGTCCTGTGTCCTCCAACTGTCCCCTCCTGAGCCTCTCTCTGCTCATCTGTCAAATGGGTACCTCAAGGTCGTAAGGACTCATGAGTCGGGATAACCATACTTTTCTTTTCTTGGATGGACACATCAGCACCGGGCTGGACATTTACCCAGTTCCCCTTTGACGCCTGGTTTCCTCTTTCCGGCCCCATGAAGAGGTGATCTGATTTCTGACAGGATCCCTGAGGGAGGAAATGGTCCCCTTGTTGACTTTTTTTTTTTTTTTTTTTGAGATTTGCTCTGTCACTCAGGCTGGAGTGCAGTGGTGCCATCTTGGCTCACTGCTACCTCTCCCACTGGGTTCAAGCAATTCTCGTGCCTCAGCCTCCCAAGTAGCTGAGATTACAGGCATGTGCCACCACGCCTGGCTAATTTTTGTATTTTTAGTACAGACAGGGTTTCTCCATGGTGGCCAGGCTGGTCTCGAACTCCTGACCTCAGGTGATCTGCCCACCTCTGCCTCCTGAAGTGCTACGATTACAGGCATGAGCCACCGCGCCCACCCCCCTTTGTTGACTTTTCTCATCCTCTGAGAAAGTCTCATTTGAGGCCAACACCTCCCTCAAGCAAACTGAATCTCCCTTTTGAACAACAACAAATAACAATATGACCCAGACGGCTGACATCTGTGGTCCCAGCTACTCGGGAGGCTGTGGTGTGAGGATTGCTTGAGCCCAGGAGGTCGAGGCTACAGAGGGCTATAATCACACCACTTCACTCCAGCCTGGGGGACAAAGTGAAACCCTGTCTGAAAAAAACAAAAAAAAGAAAAAGAAAAAGAAACAATATGATTACAAAGTAGATGTTCATGGTGTTTACTTTCAGTACTCTTTTTTTTTTTTTTTTGAGACAGAGTCTTGCTCTGTCGTCCAGACTGGAGTGCAGTGGCACGATCTTGGCTCACTGCAACCTCTGCCTCCCAGGTTCAAGCGATTCTCCTGCCTCAGCCTCCCCAGTAGCTGGGACTACAGGCACGTCCCACTACGCTCAGCTAATTTTTTGTATTTTTTAGTAGAGATGGGGTTTCACTATGTTAGCCAGGATGGTCTCCATCTCCTGACCTCGTGATCCGCCTGCCTCGGGCTCCCAAAGTGTTGGGATTATGGGCGTGAGCCACCGCCCCTGACCTTTTTTTTTTTTGAGATGGAGTTTTGCTCTTGTTGCCCAGTCTGGAGTGCAATGGTGTGATCTCGGCTCACTGCAACTTCTGCCTCCTGGGTTCAAGCGATTCTCCTGCCTCAGCCTCCCGAGTAGCTGGGATTACAGGCATGTGCCCCCACGCCCAGCTAATTTTGTATTTTTAGTAGAGACGGGATTTCTCCATGTTGGTTCAGGCTGGTCTCGAACTCCTGACCTCAAGTGATCCGCCCGCCTCGGCCTCCCAAAGTTCTGGGATTACAGGCATGAGCCACCACACCTGGCCGTGTCTGGCCTTTTTTAGTTATTTCTTTTTTTTTTTTTTTTTTTTTTTTTGAGACAGAGTCTCTGTCACCCAGGCTGGAGTGCAGTGGTGCAATCTCTGCTCACTGCAAGCTCCGCCCCCTGGATTCACGCCATTCTCCTGCCTCAGCCTCCCGAGTAGCTGGGACTACAGGTGCCCGCCACCACGCCCAGCTAATTTTTTGTATATTTAGTAGAGACAGAGTTTCACTGTGTTAGCCAGGATGGTCTCGATCTTCCGACTTTGTGATCCGCCCCCCTCGGCCTCCCAAAGTGCTGGGATTACAGGCGTGAGCCACCACACCAGGCTTTTTTTCTTTTTCTTTTTTTTTTTTGAGATGGAGTCTCGCTCTGTCACCCAGGCTGGAGTGCAGTGGCATGATCTCGGCTCACTGCAAGCTCCACCTCCCGGGTTCACGCCATTCTCCAGCCTCAGCTTCCCGAGTAGCTGAGACTACAGGCGCCCGCCACCACACCTGGCTAATTTTTTTGTATTTTTAGTAGAGACGGGGTTTCACCATGTTAGCCAGGCTGGTCTTGAACTCTTAACCTCAGGTGATCCACCTGCCTCGGCCTCCCAAAATGCTGGGATTACAGGTGTGAGCCACCTTGCCCAGCCTAAGCCACTGTGCCAGGCCTCATTTTGGACTTTTTAAAAATTTTATTATTATTATTTTTTGGTTTCTTTTTTTTTGAGACAGGGTCTCATTCTGTCGTCCAGGCTAGAATGCAGTGATGGGATCATAGCTTACTGCAGCCTCTACCTCCTGGGCTCGAGTGATCCTGCCCCTTAGCCTCCCGAGTAGCTGGGAGTACAGGCGTGCACCAGCACACCTGGCTAATTTTTTTTTTTTTGTATTTAGAGATGGGATTTTGCCATGTTGACCAGGCTAGTCTTAAACTCCTGGACTCAAGGGATCCTCCTGCCTTGGCCTCCCAAGGTCCTTTTAGACTTTCGTCATTAGGCGCACACCTATGAGAGGGGCCTGCAGGCACGTGGCACTCAGAACACGTTTATTTATTCTTTCAGAGGCTGAGGCTGCAGTGGTCACCCAGGAGACATCCACCGTCAGGCTAAAGGTCAGCTCCACAGCCGTAGGGACACAGCACACAACCACCCGGCCTGTTCCCGACACCTCCCGGCTGCCTGGGGCCACCCCTGGGCTCACCACGGTGGAGATAGTGACGACGTCTCACCAAGGTAAAGGCTGGGCCCTCGCTGGGCCCCTCTTCACTGGGAGATGGGTCCCTTCAGTGGCCACGAACATTTTGGTCACAAGATGGAGTCCAGGTGGTGTCCTCACTCCCTTGCTGACCATCTCTCACTTGGGCCATGTGTCTCTGGGCCCCCAGTTTCCCTATCTGTGAAGTGGGTCTAATAACAGTTCTTGTCCTCTTTGCAAGGATTAAATGGGCCAAATCATATGAGGGGCCAGGTTCTTCAGGCTCCTGGTTCCCAAAGTCAGCCACGCACAGTCTGGGTCCCGAAATTTTATCAAGGCACATTCGTTGCCTCAGCTTCAGGCATCTGCCCCAAAAAGCCCAGGACTAAGGCAAGGAGAGGGAGGGATTCCTCAGTACGCAGCTTTTCACAGAGGTTCCAAAAGGCTAAGGAATCCAGTAACATTTTAACACAATTTTACAATTTTTTTTTTTGAGACAGAGTTTTGCTCTTGTTGCCCAAGCTGGAGTGCAGTGGCACGATCTCAGCTCACCACAACCTCTGGCTCCCGGATTCAAGTGATTCTCCTGCCTCAGCCTCCCGAGTAGCTGGGATTACAGGCATGCGCCACCACGCCCGGCTAATTTTGTATTTTTAGTACAGAAGGGGCTTCTCTATGTTGGTCAGGCTGGTCGTGAACTCCCAACCTCAGGTGATCCACCCGCCTGAGCCTCCCAAAGTGCTGGGATTACAGGTGTGAGCCACCACGCCTGGCCTTTTTTTTTTTTTTGAGACAGAGTCTTGCCCTCGCCCATGCTGTAGTGCAGTGACGCAGTCTCGGCTCACTGTAACCTCTGCTTCCCAGGTTCAAGCAATTCTTCTGCCTCAGCCTCCCATGTAGAGTAGCTGGGACTACAGGCACCTGCTACCACGCCTGGCTAATTTTTGCATTTTTAGTAGAGATGGGGTTTCACAGTGTTGGCCAGGCTGGTCTCAAACTTCTGACCTCAAGTCATCTGCCCGCCTCGGCCCCACCAAAGTGCTGGGATTATAGGCGTGAGCCACCACGCCTGGCCTACAATTTATTCTTTGGTGGCTCACACCTGTAATCCCAGCACTTTGGGCGGCCAAGGCAGGAGAATGGCTTGAGCCCAGGAGTTCAAGTCCAGCCTGGGCAACATAGCAAGACCCTATCTCTACTACAAAATAAATAATAAATAAACTAATTTTTTTTTCTTTTAAAACCCAACTATTTAACGTGGCAATGCAACATATTTAAAAAAATTTTTTTTTTCTTTGAAACGGAGTCTCTCACTGTCACCCAGGCTGGAGTGCAATTTCGCCATCTCTGTTCACTGCAACCTCCGCCTTCCAGGTCCAAGCGATTCTCTTGCCTCAGCCTCCCGAGTAGCTGAGATTACAGGCGCCCACCACCATACCCAGCTAATATTTTTGTATTTTTAGTAGAGATGGGGTTTCACTATGTTGGGCAGGCTGGTCTCGAACTCCTGACCTCGTGATCTGCCCGAGGACTGGCGACCTCCCAAAGTGCTGGGATTGCAGGTGTGAGCCACCGCGCCCAGCCAAAACTTTTTTATTTTTATTTTTTTGGGACAGGGTCTCACTGTGTACCCCAGACTGGAGTGATAGAGTGCTGTCATGGCTCACTGCAGCCTCAACCTCCTTGGGCTCAAGTGATCTTCCCACTTCAGTCGCCCAGGTAGCTGGGACTACAGGCATGAGCCACCACACCTAGCTAATTTTTGAATTTTTTTGTAGAGACGGGGTTTCACCTCATGGCCCAGACTTGTCTCCAACTCCAGGGCTCAAGCGATCTGCCCACCTTGGCCTCCCAAAGTGCTGAGGTTAATGCAATTTAAAAAAATTTTTGGCCAGGCCTGGTGGCTCATGCCTGTATTCTCAACACCTTGGGAGGCAAAAGTGGGCAGATCACTTGAGGTCAGGAGTTCGAGACTAGCCTGGCCAACATGGTGAAACCCCCTGTCTACTAAAAAAATACAGAAACTTGAGAATTGCTTGAACCTGGGAGGCAGAAGTTGCAGTGAGCCAAGATCATGCCACTGGACTCCAGCCTGAGTGACAGAGCAAAACTCTGTCTCCAAAAAAATTGTTTTTTTTGTTGTTGTTGTTTTGTTTTTTTTTTTTCAAATCATCACACTACAGCCAAGGCCTGGCCACTTACTTTTGTAAATAAAGTTTTATCGGAGCCAGTGGTCCAGTGAAGCCGAATCTTGCAGGTGTAAGACCACAGCCTATCCTTGAAAATTTTGATATTTTGTTCATTGGGGGGTTTTTCATTAATTTAAAGTTAAAAAACATATTAAAGGCCGGTGTGGAGAGGTGCATGCCTGCAGTCCTAGCTACTCCTAGAGGCTGAGGCGGGAGACTTGCTTGAGCCCAAGAGTTGAAGTCCAGCCTGGGCAACATAGCAAGACCCCCATCTCTAAAAATAAAAATAATGCATTAGAATATTATTGGATTCCTGGGCAGGGCACAGTGGCTCACACATGTAATCCCAGCACTTTTGGGGGCTGAGGCAGGCGGATCACCTGAGGTCAGGAGTTTGAGACCAGCCTGGCCAACATGGTGAAACCCCGTCTCTACTAAAAATACAAAAATTAGCCGGGCATCGTGGCGGGTGCCTGTAATCCCAGCTACTCGGGAGGCTGAAGCATGAGAATCGCTTGAATCTGGGAGGCGGAAGTTGCAGTGAGCTGAGATTGCGCCATTGCACTCCAGCCTGGAGGACAAGAGTGAAACTCCATTCCCTTCCGCAAAAAAAAGGAATATTATCAGATTCCTAAGCTTTTTGGCTCCCCCTTTAGTCTGGGGGCTGGGGTGAGTGTCTGACCTGGCCTCACTGTCCTCCCTGGATGTGATGAGACCCAGGCGTGGGTCAGGATATCATTCGTTTGTCCACCAGAGGGCGCCCAAACTGCTTTGAGCTGCTGGGAAATGGTGCTCCTAGACTTCTAGCAAACAACAACAAAAAAGGCACATCAGCAAATTTCAGACCATTCTTTTTTTTTTTTTCCCAGAGTACCTTTGTTCAGTTACAAGCAGGATAAAATGGAAACTGCCTGGGAGAGGCTGAGAAAGCTTCTTGCTTGGGGGAGGTGGGGCACTGCTAGAATTATCACTTCACAGACCGGCGCATCCAGGACTCCTCAAATTTGGCAAAGAAGCCATTCATTCATTCATTCATTCATTCATGTAGAGACGAGGGGGGTCTGGCTATATTGCCTAGACTGATCTCAAATTCCTGGCCTCAAGTGATCCTCCTGCCTTGGTCTCCTAATGTTCTGCGATTACAGGCATGAGCCACCGTGCCTAGTTCTAGTGAACTTGAAATGTTGGCTTGCCTGGGGCGCTTATGTTGAATGGCCCAGGTTCACTTGCATGGTTCTGTACCAAGGTTACCCCCATCCCATAATGCCTGGGACAGTGGATGCAGGACAATCAGCTTCCGTGCCATTCAACCTCAGGACTGAGCATGCTGGGCATTGTAGGGTCTGAAGGTGGCTCCCCTGTCCTCTTCAAAATACCCTCTTTTTCTTTTCTTCTCTCTCTTTTTTTTTTTTTTTTTTTTTTTGAGATGAAGTCTTGCTCTGTTGCCCAGGTTAGAGTACAGTGGTGTGATCTCAGCTCACTGCAACCTCTGCCTCCCAGGTTCAAGCGATTCTCTTGCCTCAGCCTCCTGAGTAACTGGGATTATAGGCGCCCGCCACCATGCCTGGCTAATTTTTGCATTTTTAGTAGAGACAGGGTTTCACCATATTGGTCAGGCTGGTCTTGAACTCCTGACCTCAGGCAACCTGCCCACCTCAGCCTCCCAAAGTGTTGGGATTACAGGCATGAGCCACTGGGCCTGGGCTTTTTTTTTTTTTTTTTGTAAGAGGGAGTCTCACTCTGTTGCCCAGGCTGGAGTGCAATGGCACGATCTCGACTCACTGCAACTCCATTTCCCGGGTTCAAGTGATTCTCCTCTCTCAGCCTCCCAAGTAGCTGGGACTACAGGTGCATGCCACCACGCCCAGCTAATTTTGTATTTTTAGTATAGACGGGGTTTCACTATGTTGATCAGGCTGGTCTTGAACTCCTGACCTTAGGTGATCCGCCCGCCTCAGCCTCCCACAGTGTTGGGATTACAGGCATGAGCCACTGCGCCCGGACCAAAATATGCTCATTTTAATAAAATGCAGAAGTGGTTGACAAAAGTTTCACCAGCAACCTTGTCAACTACCTAGAATGAAAGCCTCTGCGGCCCTCCCCTAAAGACTTATCAATGTGAGGCTCAAGAACCTTCTTAGGCTGGGCTGGGTGGCTCATTCCTGTAATCCCCACACTTTGGAAGGCTGAGGCAGGAGGATCACTTGAGGCCAGGAGTTCAAGACCAGCCTGGGCAACATAGCCAGACCCCTGTTTCTATCCCCCCCAAAAAGAACCTTCTTAAACTGGAATTGAGTCCCACAACCTCGATAACTCACAAATAAGCCCGTGTGGCCTCTCGCAGACTCGGGAAATTCTCCAAGTGCCCAGGGAGATGTGCCGGGCGCTTTCCTGCCGTGACCGCCGTCCTCTGCCTGCTCCATTTCTTGGTGGCCTTCCTTTACAGCTGGGCCTCACTCTCGCTTCTCTCCTGCAGCTCTGGGTGACGTTGCTGGCAGAGGAAATGAGAAGAAGCCCAGTAGCGTGGGGGCTCTGTCCGTCGTCCTCCCCATCGGTAAGCACGGGCCGGTCCCCCAGCGTCCCCCAGGTCACAGCCTCCTGCAATGTGATCTCGTGCCTGGCTGGTTGGGCCTGTTCACCTTTTCTCCTGGACGGGGAACGGCCCCACTGAGTGTCCTTTATCACCCCCATGGCCTCTTCCGGCTTGGGGCTGACAGTGACAAGATCAGACAGCTAAGGGGTCAGATGGAGGACGTGGAGCTGGGTCCTGTGCTGCGGAATAGCCTCACTGAGACTTGAGTGCCTTCTGGGGAACTGGTTCCCTTGCAGGGGGCTGTGTGGAGAGGCGCGCTCTCCCTGCCTCACCCGTGCTCATCCTAACTCGGTTACCATCACATCTCTTTTTTCTTTTTTTCTTAAATTTTAAGAAAAAAGAAATTTAATTTTTTTTTAGAGACAGAGTCTTGCTTTGTCACCCAGGCTGGAGTGCAGTGGCGCGATCATGCCTCGCTGCAGCCTCAATGTCTGGGCTCAAGCGATCCTCCAACCTCGGCTTCCCAAGTAGCTGATGCAAGCCACTGTACCCCAGTTCCTATTTCTTGAAAAGTCACAGCCCTGTGTGTGGCTAATCCGGGACAGAAATCTGGAAGAAGTCAGCCACTTCTGGGGTGTGGCTCACCCAGTGGGCTTCAGGTTAGATATTTCTTATACTTATGAGGCTGGGCGCGGTGGCTTATGCCTGTAATCCCAGCACTTTGGGAGGCTGAGGTGGGTGGATTGCTTGGGCTCAGGAGTTCGAGACCAACCTGGGCAACATGGCAAAACCCTGTTTCTACAAAAGGTACAAAAACTAGCTGGGCAGGTGGCATGTGCCTGTGGTACCAGCTAGTTGAGGGCCTGAAGCAGGAGGATCACTTGAACCTGGGAGGTCGAGGTTGGAGTGAACTGAGATCATGTCACTGCACTCCAGCCTGGTGACAGAGCAAGACTCCATCTCAAAAAAAAAAAAAAGAGAAAAAAGAAAAAAATTCTTATGCATAGATTTGCCTCTTTTCTGTTTGTTTTTTCTTTTTGGTTTTTGTTTTGTTTTGTTTTTTGAGACGGAGTCTCGCTCTGTTGCCCAAGCTGGAGTGCAGTGGCTCAACCTCGGCTCACTGCAAGCTCCGCCTCCCGGGTTCAAGCAATTCTCCTGCCTCAGCCTCCTGAGTAGCTGGGACTACAGGTGCCCACCATCACACCCGGCTAATTTTTGTATTTTTAGTAGAGACGGGGTTTCACCATGTTGGCCAGGATGGTCTCGATCTCTTGACCTCATGATCCGCCCGCCTCAGCCTCCCAAAGTGCTGGGATTACAGGCGTGAGCCACCGGGCCCAGCCCGCAAGACGATCTCTAAACAAACATAAAAGACCAGGAGTCCAGGTTATGGTATGATGCCCATGTTTTCACTCCAGCCACGGAACTGGGTCTCTGGTCTCAGGGGCAGCTGTGTGACAGAGCGTGCCTCTCCCTACAGTGCTCCTCGTCTTCCTCTGCCTGGGGGCCTTCCTCCTGTGGAAGAACTGGCGGCTTAAGAACATCAACAGCATCAACTTTGACAACCCCGTCTATCAGAAGACCACAGAGGATGAGGTCCACATTTGCCGCAACCAGGACGGCTACAGCTACCCCTCGGTGAGTGACCCCCTCTAGAAGGCCAGAGCCCATGGCGGCCCCCGCTGGCTGGAAGCATATGATCCTCAAGGGACCAGGCCGAGGCTTCCCCAGCCCTCCAGATTGAGGACAGCATTAGGTGAATGCTTCTGTGCGCTCATTCAGAATGTCAGCGGACAATGGCCTCGGTGGTGCAGACGAATGTTGGATAAGCAAATAGAGCTCCATCAGATGGTGACGGAGCAAAGAAAGTCAAAAGGAGTTCAGAGGCCAGGCACGGTGGCTCATGCCTGTAATCCCAGGACTTTGGGAGGCCGAGGCGGGCGGATCACCTGAAGTCAGGAGTTTGACACCAGCCTGTCCATCCTGACAAAACCCCATCTCTATTAAAAATACAAAAAATTAGCCAGGCGTGGTAGCAGGCGCCTGTAATCCCAGCTACTTGGGAGGTCAAGGTAGAAAAATCGCTTGAACCTGGGAGGCAGAGGTTGCAGTGAGCCGAGATCGCGCCACTGCACTCCAGCCCGGGTGGCAAGAGCAAAACTCCATCTCAAAAAAAAAAAAAAAACGGAGTTCAGAGGCCAGGCACGGTGGTTCACACATGTGATCCCAGAACTGGGGGAGGCTGAGACAGGAGAATCACCTGAGCTCAGAGTTCAAGACCAGCCTGGGCAGCATATCAAGACCCTATCTCTGCAAAAAATAAAAATTTAGCCTAGTTCCAGCTACTAGGGAGGCTAAGGCAGGAGATCAAGACTGCAGTGAGTTGTGATTGCGCCACTGTACTCCAGCCTGGGTGACAGAGCAAGACCCTGTTTCTTAGAAAAGAAAAAAAAATTCAAAGAGGGGTTTCCAGAGGGCTGGGAGGGAGGAAGGGAGAGGAGTTGTTTTATTTTTTTGTTTTTATTTTTTATTTTGAGACAGAGTCTCTCTCTGTCGCCCAGGCTGGAGTGCAGTGCTGTGATCTTAGCTCACTGCAACTTCTGCCTCCTGGGTTCAAGCAATTCTCATGCCTCAGCCTCCTGAGCAGCTGGGATTACAACACGATGCCCGGGTAATTTTTGTATTTTTAGTAGAGACGAGGTTTCGCCATATTGCCCAGACTGGTCTCGAACTCCTGACCTCAAGTGATCCACCCACCTTGGCCTCCCCACGTGCTGGGATTGCAGGCGTAAGCCACTGTGCCCGCCTTGATCTTTAGGCAAGCAGTTTAGGGTAGGTAGGCTTCTCTGAGCCAGGAGAACAGCCTGTGCGAAGGCCCTGAGGCTGGACCGTGCCTGTTGGGTTTGAGGTCGTTGTAGCTGGAGCAAAGAGAGAGAGGGGTAAAAAGGCAGGAGGCGACCAGGCAGGTTGTGCAGAGCCTTGTGGGCCACTGGGGAGGACTTTGGCTTTTGCCCTGAGAGCGGTGGGAAGTGACTGAATCAGGTACTCACCGTCTCCCTCTGGCGGCTCCTGGGGGAACATGCTTGGGGATCAGGCTGGGGGAGGCTGCCAGGCCCAGGAGGTGAGAAGTAGGTGGCCTCCGGCCGTGTTTCCTGAATGCTGGACTGATAGTTTCCGCTGTTTACCATTTGTTGGCAGAGACAGATGGTCAGTCTGGAGGATGACGTGGCATGAACATCTGCCTGGAGTCCCGTCCCTGCTCAGAACCCTTCCTGAGACCTCGCCGGCCTTGTTTTATTCAAAGACAGAGACCAAAGCATTGCCTGCCAGAGCTTTGTTTTATATATTTATTCATCTGGGAGGCAGAAGAGGCTTCGGACAGTGCCCATGCAATGGCTTGGGTTGGGATTTTGGTTTCTTTCTTTCCTTGTGAAGGAGAAGAGAAACAGGCCCCGGGGGGCCAGGATGACACCTCCATTTCTCTCCAGGAAGTTTTGAGTTTCTCCACCGTGACACAATCCTCAAACATGGAAGATGAAAGGGCAAGGGATGTCAGGCCCAGAGAAGCAAGTGGCTTTCAACACACAACAGCAGATGCCACCAATGGGACCCCTCGGCCCTGCCTCATCCACCAATCTCTAAGCCGAACCCCTAAACTCAGGAGTCAACGTGTTTACCTCTTCTATTCAAGCCTTGCTAGACAGCCAAGTTAGCCTTTGCCCTGTCACCCCCGAATCATGACCCACCCAGTGTCTTTCAGGCTGGGTTTGTACCTTCCTTAAGCCAGGAAAGGGATTCATGGCGTCGGAACTGACCTGGCTGAATCCATGGTGGCACCGAGACCAAACTCATTCACCAAATGATGCCACTTCCCAGAGGGAGAGCCTGAGGCACCGGTCACCCTTAATATTTATTAAGTGCCTGAGACACCCGGTTACCTTGGCCTTGAGGACACGTGGCCTGCACCCAGGTGTGGCTGTCAGGACGCCAGCCTGGTGCTCGTCCTCCCCACTCCTACCCACGTCCATTCCCGTGGTCTCCTTGCACTTTCTCAGTTTAGAGTTGTGTACACTGTGTAAATTTGGTATTTGTGTTACTATTTTGCACTGTTTTCTGTCGTGTGTGTTGGGATGGGATCCCAGGCCAGGGAAAGCCCGTGTCAATGAATGCCAGGGACAGAGAGGGGCAGGTTGACTGGGACTTCAAAGCCGTGATCATGAATGTGGAGAACTGCCGTTGCCTTCTTTATGTCCACCCACCTAGTGCTTCCATTTCTATGCAAATGTCTCCAAGCCATTCACTTCCCCGATCTTGTCGTTGATGGGTAAGCATTTAAAACATGCATGGTGAGCCTGGCACGGTGGCTCACGCCTGTAATCCCAGCACTTTGGGAGGCTGAGTTGGAAGGATCGCTTGAGTTCAGGAGTTGGAGACCAGGCCTGAGCAACAAAGCGAGATCCTATCTCTACAAAAATCAGAAAGTTAATCAGCTGGGTATGGTGGTGTGTGCCTGTGATCCCAGCTACTTGGGAGGCTGAGGCAGGAGGATCACCTGAGCCCAGGAGGTGGAGATTGCAGTGAACCATGATCGAGCCACTACACTCCAGCCTGGGCAACAGATGAAGACCCTATTTCGTAAATACAACTATAAAAAAATAAGTAAATCCTCCAGTCTGGATCGTTTGATGGGACTTCAGGTTCTTTCTGAAATTGCCCTAAATGTTACTGTTGCACTGATGTCCGGAGAGACAGTGACAGCCTCCGTCAGACTCCCACGTGAAAATGTCACAAGGGATTGGCGATTGTCCCCAGGGACGGAACACTGTGCCCCCCCCAATGCAGGGAACCGTGATAAGCCTTTCTGGTTTCAGAGCACGTAAATGCGTCCCTGTACGGATAGTGGGGGTTTTTTGTTATGTTTGCACTTTGTATATTGGTTGAAACTGCTATCACTTATATATATATATATATATATATATATATATATACATATATATAAAATCTATTTATTTTTGCAAACCCTGGTTGCTGTATTTGTTCAGTGACTATTCTTGGGGCCCTGTGTGGGGGGTTATTGTCTCTGAAATGCCTCTTCTTTATGTACAAAGATTATTTGCACGAACTGGACTGTGTGCAATGCGTTTTGGGAGAATGATGTCCCCGTAGTATGTATGAGTGGCTTCTGGGAGATGGGTGTCACTTTTTAAACCACTGTATAGAAGGTTTTTGTAGCCTGAATGTCTTACTGTGATCAATTAAATTTCTTAAATGAACCAATTTGTCTAAACTCGATGGATGTTCTTCTGTTTGCTCGCCTCTTTTTTTTTTTTTTTCCTGAGAAGGAGCCTGGCTCTGTCGCCCCTGGCTGGAGTGCAGTGGCATGATCTCTGCTTACTGCAAGCTCCGCCTCCCGAGTTCAAGCAATTCTCCTGCCTCAGCCTCCGTAGTAGCTAGGATTACAGGTGAGTGCCACCATGGCTGGGTAATTTTTTTTTTTTTTTTTTTTTTGAGACAGAGTCTTGCTCTGTCACCGAGGCTGGAGTGCAGGGGCGCAATCTCAGCTCACGGCAAGCTCCACCTCCCGGGTTCACGCCATTCTCCTGCCTCAGCCTCCTAAGTAGCTGGGGCCACAGGTGCCCACCACCATGCCTGGCTAATTTTTTTTTGTATTTTTAGTAGAGACGGGATTTCACCATGTTAGCCAGGATGGTCTCGATCCCCTGACCTCGTGATCCGCCTGCCTCGGCCTCCCAAAGTGCTGGGATTATAGGTATGAGCCACCGTGCATGGCCAACGCTAATTTTTTTTTTTTTTTTTTTTTTAGTCTTGCTCTGTCGCCCAGGCTGGAGTGCAGTGGCGTGATCTCGGCTCACTGCAAGCTCCGCCTCCCTGCAAGCTCCGCCTCCCGGGTTCATGCCATTCTCCTGCCTCAGCCTCCTGAGTAGCTGGGATCACAGGTGCATACCCGGCTAATTTTTATATTTGCAGTAGAGATGGGGTTTCGCCGTGTTGGCCAGGCTATTCTAGAACTCTTGACCTCAAGTCGTCTACCGCCTCGGCCTCCCAAAATGCTAGGATTACAGGTGTGAGCCACCGCACCAAGCCAAATGTTACTTCGTTAGAGAAACTCGCCCTGAAGAAAACTTCCTTCCTGCCAGTCGCTTTTCTATCCCCATACTCTGTTTAATATTCTAGAATATTCTTAAAAAATACAGCAATTTTTTTGTATCTATTCTAAAAATGGAGGCCAAGGAAGGCAGATCACTTGAGGTCAGGAGTTTGAGACTAGCCTGGCCAACATGGTGAAACCATGTCTCTACTAAAAAGGGTAAGATTTTGAGGCTGCAGTGAGCTATGCCTGCGCCACTGCACTCCAGACTGGGCAATAGAGCGAGACACCATCTCAATAAAAATAAAAGCAGGGTGCGGTGGCTCACGCCTGTAATCCCAACACTTTGGGAGGCCAAGGCGTGCGGATCACAAGGTCAGGAGTTCAAGACCAGCCCGCCCAACATAGTGAAACACTGTCTCTACTAAAAATACAAAAAAGTTAGCCGGGCATGCTGGCGGGTGACTGTAATCCCAGCTACTTGGGAAGCTGAGGCAGGAGAATCGCTTGAACCCGGGAGGCGGAGGTTGCAGTGAGCCGAGATTGCGCCATAAAAAATGTTCAAGATTAAACAGGGGGACAGTGAAGTAACCCAGAAATAAGCAACAGCAGAAAGTGCCACCACCACAAAACCAGGAGAGGGAAGACGTGGTTTCTGGAGCCTGGGAGCTGGTGAGAGCCAGAAACTCACAGGAGGGAAAGAACTGCTGCAGACGTGGTCCCCGGCAGAGCGAGGCGGGGAAGAGCCCAGCCTGTCCCCTGCTCCAGGCTCTATCTCCCACCAGTACCTCCCATGGGCTGAACCCAACAGAGACAGGCTGATGAAGCTCAGGCAATGGTGCCTTACTGGGTGGATCAAAGGAGGGACAGGATTGGACCAGGGGTGACACGACACTGGGGTGGTTAGGTCCACAAATGTGGCTGGGGACCGTGGCTCATGCCTGTAATCCCAGCACTTTGGGAGGCTAAGGCAGGAGGATTGCTTGAGCCCAGGAGTTCAAGAGCAGTCTGGGCAACACAGCAAGACCCCATCTCTAAAAGACATTTTAAAATTTCCGGGCGCAGTGGCTCATGCCTATAATCCCAGCACTCTGGGAGGCTGAGGCAGGCGGATCATCAGAGGTCAGGAATTCAAGACCAGCCTGGCCAAAATGACAAAACCCCACCTATACTAAAAATACAAAAATTAGTTGGGTGTGGTGGCGCATGCCTGTAATCCCAGCTACTCGGGAGGCTGAGGCAGGAGAATCACTTGAACTCAGGAGGCCGAGGTTGCACTGAGCCAAGATCGCGCCACCGCACTCCAGCCTGACAGAGTGAGACTCTGCGTCAAAAAAACAGACAACAACAAAAAAAGTTCTAAAATTACCAGCCGGATGCGATGGCGCACACCTGTAGTCCCAGCTACTTGGGAGGCTGAGGTGGGAGGATCTCTTGAGCCCAGCACTTTCGGAGGCCAAGGTGGGCGGATCACCTGAGGTTGGGGGTTTGAGACCAGCCTGACCAACATGGAGAAACCCTATCTCTACTAAAAATACAAAATTAGCTGGGTGTGGCGGCGCATGCCTGTAATCCCAGCTACTCGGGAGGCTGAGGTAGGAGAATCACTTGAACCTGGGAGAAAGAGGTTGCGGTGAGCCGAGATTGCACCATTGCACTCCAGCCTGGGCAACAAGAGCGAAACTCTGTCTCAAAAAAACAAAACAAAACACAACAAAAATCCAAAAACAGCAGACTGACCTGGCCGTCTGGGTTCATATCCTGGCTCTGTCACTGACTTGCTGGGTGACGGGCACCTCAGAGCCTCAGTTTCCCCACCCGACAATGGAGACAAAGCTCATCTCCCCCTCCCCAGGGGCTCTGGAAGTGGGGCGGGATGGGGCTGCGCAGGCGCTCGGAGACAAAGGCAGGGCCTGTCATCTTTCCCATGTCCACAGGGTGGCACTTCCTTCCTGCCTTCCCCCTTTTGTTTTGGGAAGGTTCCAAAACGCCCCTGGGAGGGAAAACGGAGCAGCCCACACAGGAAGCGTCCCCGAGCCTGCACACAGGCGCTCGATAATTGCTTGATTGACGAAATTGGTGCTCAACCAAGTGGCAAACAGGATAAGCGGGCTTGGATGGCAAGGAAAACCGGAGGGCCTGGAGGGTGGCAGCTCGAGGATCCTGAGACTGAGACGGGAGGGTGGGCAGGACCTGGGTGCATCCCCACGCAGGTGTGGGAACTGGGAGCACGGCACGGGTGGGGCATGGCCCAGAGGAGAGGCCAGAGGTGATGGACGGTTCTGGTATTCGGCCTTGGCTGCTGCATTGGGAGCCTGTACCAGGGCTTTGAGGGTGACACAGACATGCAGACATTCAGAGTTTCTTGACAATCTATTGTTCTGCCCTGATGGTCACCGAAGGGAGGGAGGGTGACAGCTACCCATTTTACAGAGAGAAATAGGAGGCTCGGGTCACTGTGGCTGGATTCTGATCCTCGCCGGTTCCAGTTCTCTGGCTCAGAACGGGGCCCTGGTAAAATGCGCTGCTGGCTCCCTGGTCAATAGGCTCAGCGCCCACCCACCCACTTGTCCTGCAGGGCTGGGGGCAGCCTGCAGCTTGGGGAACGCCACCCCTGCAGGCTAGTGGTCCTGTCCTGTCTCCGCAGGCTCAACAGCTCTGGCCAGGACAGGGTGGAAGGTGGGAGGAATTTGTCCCACTCCCAGCAAGTCTGACACCCACAACTAGTGTCCCCTGCTGTCCCCCCACTCCTGTCCCCAGGCCGTTCCCTTCCAGCAGCCCGAGGCATCCCAGACCACAGCTGTCTGCAGTGAGTCAGCCTGGAGCCTCTGGGCTGAGCCGCGGCTGCTGGAGGGAGGTGGGGAGAGGGGAGCAGGCTGCCCTGCCCTGCAGCTGGCCCTGGCCTAGTCCCCTCCCCGCCTCCCAGTCTGGGGTCAGCACCCTCCTCCCTTGCAGGCAGTGATTTTCCGTGATGATGAAGGAATAAAAAAGCCACTGAGGGCTCTGAGTGGGAGTCCCTGGTCCCCATCACCCCACTGAGCACGGCCGCTGGGGTTTCCTGGCAACTTTCTGCTCCATCCGGAGCCGTCCCTCCCCTGGGCTGGGCTGCTCTCGGGCTGTTCCTGGGATGGGGAGCGGGGAGCTTGGAAGTAAATAGTGACATCAGCCACCTAGGCAGGCGGGGCCACTGTGTCAAGGGGCCCATGTCAGGTTCCCTTCTCCCAGAGCTGGGGCTTGTCTTGGAATCGGAAAATCCTCCCCACATTGCCTTGTGGACTGCAGGCCTGGCGTGATCAAGGACCCCTGCCCTCCTGCCGTCCCCCTCAGTCTCCTTCATGCCAGTTTCCCCTGCCTGGCTCACAGTGTCCACACCTTTATCCCCCGGGGACTCAAGTCTGGGACAAATGACACCTCCTCCCTTGGCCTCCCACAGAGCCACAAAGCGTCACCCCCCACCACCCCACAGCATTCATTTGTGGGTCGGGATTAAGAGCACAAGCTCTGAACGCACTCAGCTCGGGTTAAAGCCCTGGCTCTGCCACCCACCTGTAGAAAAACTGACACAGTGGCCTCCACTGGGGTGTGGCTCCATGAAGGAGGGCCTGGCGGGCCACAGGCTTACAGTACTCATTTCTCTTTTCTTTTTTCTTTTCTTTCCTTCCTTCCTTCCTTCCTTTCCTTTCTCTCTCCTTCCTTCCTCCCTCCCTCCCTCCCTTCTTTCTTCCTTTCTTTTTCTCTCCTTCCTTCCTCCCTCCCTCCCTTCCTTCCTTCTTTTCTTTCTCTTTTTTTTTTTTTGGAGACGGAGTCTCACTCTGTTGCCCAGGCTGGAGTGCAGTGGCACAATCTCGGCTCACCACAACCTCCACCTCCCGGGTTCAAGTGATTCCCCTGCCTCAGCCTCCTGAGTAGCTGGGATTACAGGCACACGCCACCATGCCCGGCTAATTTTTTTGTATTTTTAGTAGAGACAGGGTTTCACCATGCTAGTCTCGAACTCCTGACCTCATGATCCACCCGCCTCGGCCTCCCAAAGTGCTGGGATTACAGGCGTGAGCTACCGCACCCGGCCTCTTTCTCTTTCTCTTTTTGCTCCCTCTCCCTCTCTCTCCCTGCCACATTTTTTTTTTTTTTTTTTTGACAGAGTCTCACTCTGTCACCCAGGCTGGAGTGCAGTGGTGTGATCTCGGCTCAAGGCAACCACCACCTCCTGGGTTCGAATGATTCTCTTAGCCTCCTGAGTAGCTGGGATTACAGGCCCGCACCACCACGCCTGGCTAGTTTTTATATTTTTAGTAAAGATGGGGTTTCACCATGTTGGCCGAGCTGGTCTTGAACTCCTGACCTGAAGCAATCTGCCCCGCCTCGGCCTCCAGAAGTGTTGGGATTACAGGCATGAGCCACCACACCGGCTTTTCTTCTCCCCCTCCTCTCCTTTCTCTCCTTCCTTCCTTCCTTCCTTGCTTCCCTCCTTCCTTTTTTTTTTTTTTGAGACGGAGTCTCGCTCTGTCGTCCAGGCTGGAGTGCAGTGGCGCAATCTCGGCTCACTGCAAGCTCCACCTCCCAGGTTCATGCCATTCTCCTGCCTCAGCCTCTCCGAATAGCTGGGACTACAGGCGCCCGCCACCACGCCCGGCTAATTTTTTTGTATTTTTAGTAGAGACGGGGTTTCACCGTGGTCTCGATCTCCTGACCTCGTGATCCGCCCGCCTCGGCCTCCCAAAGTGCTGGGATTACAAGCGTGAGCCACCGCGCCCGGCCCCTTCCTTCCTTCTTTCTTCCCCCCCTCCCCTCCCCTTTTTTTTTTTTTTTGAGACATGGTCTTGCTTTGTCACCCAGGCTGGAGTGCAGTGGTGCAATCCTAGCTCACTGCAGCCTTGACCTCCCAGGGTTGAGGCAATCCTCCCACCTCAGCCTCCCAACTAGCCAGGACTATGAGTGCACACCACCATGCCTGGCTAATTTTTAGTTTTTTTTTTGTAGAGACAGGAGTCTCACTGTGTTGTCCAGGCTGGTCTTGAACTCCTCGGTTTAAGCAATCTTCCTGCCTTGGCCTCCCAAAGTGCTGGGATTACAGGCGTGAGCCACAGCTCCTGGCCCAGTCCACATTTCTAAGTAAATATGGGAGGCCAGCCAGGTGCAGTGGCTGTAATCCCAGCACTTTGGGAGGCCGAGGTGGGTGGATAACCTGAGGTCAGGAGTTCCAGACCAGCCTGGCCAACATGGCGAAATCCCGTCTTTACTAAAAAAATACAAAAATTGGCTGGGCGTGGTGGCTCATGCCTGTAATCCCAGCACTTTGGGAGGCTGAGGCGGCGGATCACAAGGTCAGGAGATCGAGACCATCCTGGCTAATATGGCGAAACCCCGTCTCTACTAAAAATACAAAAAAATTAGCCGGGCATGGTGGCAGGCGCCTGTAGTCCCAGCTACTCAGGAGGCTGAGGCAGGAGAATGGCGTGAACCCGGGAGGCGGAGCTTGCAGTGAGCCGAGACTGTGCCACTGCACTCCAGCCCAGGTGAAAGTGCGAGACTCCGTCTCAAAAAAAAAAGATACAAAAATTAGCGGGTCGTGATGGCAGGTGCCTGTAGTCCCAGCTACTTAGGAGGCTGAGGGAAGAGAATCACTTGAACCCGGGAGGCAGAGGTTGCAGTGAGCCGCGACCGCACCATTGCACTCCAGTCTGGGTGACAGAGCAAGACTCCATCTCAAAAAAAAAAAAAATGGGAGGCCACCGGAGGCTGTGGGGCCACCGTGAGAGTGGACCAGGGTGGCCCACATTCCTAGATGAGTTGCCTGGAGGCTGTAGTCCCAGACCTCAGGGGGGTCCCCTCCGGAAGGAACCCAAGCACTGTTATGCCAATGACACAAAACTGGTCTTCCTGGCCTCTCCCATCCTGTCCAGCCTAGAAGGGAGACTGAGACTTCAGATCCGACAACCGTGGGTTCAAATCCAGCCTTGGAAACTTACTTCCTGTGCACAGGCAAGCTCCATTGCGATCTGTTTCTTTTCTTTTCTTTTCCTTCCTTCCTTCCTTTTTTTTTTTTTTTTTTTTTTGAGACAGAGTCTTGCTCTGTCACCCAGGCTAGAGTGCAGTAGCGTGATCTTGGCTCACTGCAACCTCCGCCTCACGGGTTCAAGCGATTCTCCTGCCTCAGCCTCCCAAGTAGCTGGGATTACAGGTGCCCACCACTGTGCCCAGCTAATTTTTGTATTTTTAGTAGAGATGGGGGTTTCACCATCTTGGCCAGGCTGGTCTCGAACTCCTGACCTCGTGATCTGCTTGCCTCAGCCTGCCAAAGTGCTGGGATTACAGGGGTGAGCCACCGTGCCCGGCCACGATCTATTTCTTTTAACCATAAACTGGGAAGAACTTTGACCACCTCTTAGTCCAGAACTATCAGGGAAGGGGCACTGAATGCCAGGCCAGAGGAGGGTTGCATGAAAGGCTTGGCCCCAGCTACTCAGGAGGCTGAGGCAGAAGGACTGTTTGAGCTGATGAATTCCAGGCTGTGGTGAGGCTGTGATCGCACCACTGCACTCCAGCCTAGGCAACAGAGTGAGACCCTGTCTCTTAAAAAAAAAAAAAAAAAAAAAAAAAATGCTCAGCCATCCCAAGCTGCTCCCAGCTGCCTGCCCCTCTGGGTGGCCCCCCACTACTGGCTTGAGGATGCATTTTATCCCTGCCAGGGCCTGAGGAGTCCTGGGGAAAGGTACCCAAGTCCAGTCCTCAGGAGAAGCCACCCAGTGAGCACTAGGGCCCGAGGAAGGGTTCAGCCTCGAGACTCCATAGCCCCTGGGCTCCCGTCCCCAGAAACACCAGTTATGAGCAGGGGGCTGGCCATGGTGTGAATTCATGACCTGCACACCTCTTGCCAATAATGACTAAGTGGCTAGAGCTTCAGGCTGCCTCACTGCCGCCCTCTGGAGCTCGAGCAGGTGCAGGTATGGGTGCCCACCCTGGCTTGGCCTCTTCTCACCTGGGTGGCTTTGGACACAGGGTGGACTCCTCAAAGGGGCTGCTTCCCATCTGAGAAGCCAGCATGATCCTCCAGGGGCTACTGATATACACACGCTGCCCCTGGTCCTGAGCGAGATCACCCTGCCCCTAGGGAAGGCTTGGGGGCTTCGCTGCTGAAGTTCAGACTCCAGGGTGGTCCTTGTCCTGCGTGCCTCAGTTTCCCCATCTGTAAAATGGATGGTCCTGGGGCTGAGCCTCAGTGCTGCAGGGACTAGTGTGGAACCCTGTGTCCTGGGGCCTGAAACCTTACTCCCACCTCGGCAGGGCTGGGCTGAGCCATCAGCAAGCCTCTGGCCGGCCTCCATCATTCAGGAAAGAGCCGGTGGCCGAAGGGGCAGCTCTCAGAGGGAGAACAAACGGGGGTGGGGGTGGGCCGGGGGCGGGGCTGGAGGCCACCGGCCTCAGGCTGTCCCGGGCATCCAGCCAGGGCTGGGCAGTGAGTCAGGGGCCAGGCATGCGGAGTGGGGCCTCTCCCGGCCCCGGAGATCAGGCATCTCTGGGAACCCGCCTGCTGGGCCCCCACCAGGCCGCGTTCCTCTCCCACTTGCTCTCCCCATAGAGGGGACCCTGGGCCTGCCTGGGGGGGACAAGGATGGGGATGTGGGTGGTGGGCACAGGGCCTCTGTGAGCCCCAGCACAGGCCCCCTGATGGGACCGTCTCTTCCCTGGGGAAACTGAGGTCCAGGTTGCTGGGGTAGAGGGGATGTAGAGTGACAAGGCAGGGCAATGGCTCCTTGGCCCCCTCCAGGAACAAAGCCAGGTCATTCCTGTGGGGAGGGAGCGCCAACCCCAGGGTGGGGGGGCACGGGCCCTGGGTCAGGGGTACAGATAAGCCTGGGCTCCCAGAACCCTTGTCACAGCGGTCCCCCTGCCCCATGCCTGCTTTCTTTCCAGAGCACTCGGAGCTGCAGTTTGCAGGACAAGAGGGAGACTGCCCATCCTCCCACCCCAGGACTCTCAGCCATGCGTGGGCTGGGCCCACTCCACTCCCGGTGCCCACAGTTGCCCCGGTGAACCAGCCAGTGGAGGCATCGTGTCCCCTGTGAGGGAAAGGAATGACCGCGAAGGTGACAGCAGCGCTCAGCCAACCCTGGCGCTGACACCTGACTTGCAAACTGCTCCCTGCCTGAGGCTTCAAGGCAGGCGAGAGGCTTTGTGGGTGTGACTTCCTCCCCAAAGGGACACTGGCAACAGCTGGAGACATTTCCTGTTGTTAAGGCTGAGGGGGAGCTGCTGGCATTTGGTGGGTGGAGGCCAGGGATGACGCTAACTGTTCTACGACACCCAGGACGGCCCCCAACACACAGAACGGCCGGCCCACTGTCACTAGAGCTGAGGTGGAAAAGCTCTGTTCTGCTTCAGGTCTTCAGATCTTTGGGGGTCAGGGGTGCAAATAGAGGACTCTGCTCCCAATTCAGGTCACATAAAAGAATCGGCTGGGCGCTGTCACCCATGCCTATAATCCCAGTGCTTTGGGAGGCTGAAGTGGGAGAATCGCTTGAGCCCAGGAGTTTGAGACCAGCCTGGTTAACGTAGCAAGATCCCATTTCTACAAAAAGTACAAAAATTACCTGGGCACGGTGGCACGCACCTGTAGTCCCAGCTGCTTGGGAGGCTGAGGTGGGAGGTTTGCTTGAGCCCAGGAGGCTGAGGCTGCAGTGAGCCGAGATCATGCCACTGCACTCCAGCCTCGGCAACAGAGTTAGACTCCATCTCAAAAAAGAAAAGAGAGAAAACCCACCAACTTGGAGAATTAAAACAGCCCCAAAGGCATCTAGGAACAGTTAACTGCACATCTAAACCCAGGCCCGCCGTTCTCAGAATCTTTGCAAGCCGAATGGACTGAGACTTCTGACATTTCAGGGCTAGACTCAAAAACCCTTTTTAAAAAATTTTGTTTTTGAGACAGTTTCACTCTTGTTGTCCAAGCTGGAGTGGAATGGCACGATCTCGGCCCACTGCAACCTCCACCTCCTGGGTTCAAGTGAGTCTTCTGCCACAGCCTCCAGAGTAGCTGGGATTACAGGTGCCCACCACCATGCCTGGCTAACTTGCATTTTTAGTAGAGATGGGGTTTCACCATGTTGGCCAGGCTGGTCTTGAACTCCTGATGTCAGGTGACCCACCTGCCTTGACCTCCCAAAACTACTGGTACTACAAGCATGAGCCACCATGCCTGGCCCCTTCTTTTTTTTTTTTGAGACAGAGTCTTGCTCTGTCGCCCAGGCTGGAGTGCAGTGGCTCGATCTCGGCTCACTGCGAACTCTGCCGCCTGCATTCATGCCATTCTCCTGCCTCAGCCTCCTGAGTAGCTGGAATTACAGGTGCCCGCCATCACACCCGGCTAATTTTTTGTGTTTTTAGTAGAGATGGGGTTTCACCATATTAGCCAGGATGGTCTCGATCTCCTGACCTCGTGATCTGCCCACCTCGGCCTCCCTAAGTGTTGGGATTACAGGCGTGAGCCACCGCGCCCGGCCCCCTTTTTTTTGTTGTTGACACAGGGTCTCACTTTGTCACCCGGGCTGGAGTGCCGTGGCGCAGTCGTAGCTCAACACAGCAACTTCCCGGGCTCAAGCAATCCTCCCACTTCAGGCCCCCGAGTAGCGGGGGATACAGGCAGGCATCACCATGCCCAGCTAATTTATTTTTTTCTTAGTAGAGATGGGGTTCTGCGATGTTGCCCAGGCTGGTCTCGAATTCTGGACTCAAGTGATTTGCCCCCCTCGGCCTCCCAAAGTGCTGGGATTACAGGCATGAGCCACAACACCTGGCCCCTTTCTAAGACAGGGTCTCACTCTCACCCAGGCTGGAGTGCAGTGACACTGCCATGGCTCACTGCAGCCTCAACCTCCCAGGCTCAAGTGATCCTCCTGCCTCAGCCTCCCAAGTAGCTGGGACTACAGGCATGCACCACCAGATGCTGTTAAAGCTTACTGTTCCCTCTGCCTAGAAACGCCCCTCTCTGATTAAGAACTGCACGTAAGTTCAGTCGTGGAAAGGGACATGATGAAACCCAAGCCCAAGTTCACGTAACTGACACATCCAAGGGCAAAGCTGTATTCAGGGACAACTGTATCGGTGGGACCCCACCTCCCTCTCTCCTCCCTCGGGCAGGCAGGTGGTGTGCACGCCTTCTTTCCTTATCGGTACCCAAAACACCGAGGATGGGAGAATGATGAACACATTGATTGGCCGGCCCTGGACTGGAGTACGTGTTCAATCAGTTAGGGTTTATTTTGGTATGTCATAGAAAACCCCCAAAAACACAGCTTACACAAGGTAGAAGTTGAGATTGGTTCTCCCCCTTCTCTCCCTCATTTAAATAAGTCTGTGCTGATATCTGGCTCTGCCATCATCAGGGAACCAGGCTCCTGTCATCCCTAAGGGACTGCACTCATCCATACACGTGGCAGTATGACTGCTAGGGCTCCAGCCATCACGCCCACATTCCAGGAAATAGGAAGGGGGAAGAAAGGGTGTACTTGTCTTTTAAGAATCCTTCTAGAAGTGTCACGTAACTCCACGTACATTTCACTAGCCGGACCTTAACTACAAGGGCGGCTGGGAAGTGTTGTGTTTTAACTCCCAAAGTGCTAGGATCACAGGCATGAGCCACCGCGCCAGGCCAAATTTTTTAATTTTTTTGTAGAGATGGGGTCCTGCCATGTTCCCCAGGCTGGTCTCCAACTCCTGGGCTCAAGTGATCTGCCCGCCTCTGCCTCCTACAGTGCTAGGATTGCAGGCATGAGCCACCACACCTGGCCTCCTTATCTTTTTAAGTCCTGGCACAAAAGTCGCTTCTGTCCTCCATGAAGCCTGCACACTCTGGTGTGGCTCCTGTCGCAATCTGGACCTCTCTCTGGTTCTAGAGTCTTGTCTGCTTCTGTGTTGATTCCTCCGTCAGCAGTGGGAGGAGATCCGCGTCACTCGTATCTTGTCTCTCTGGTGCCTAGCAGAGTCTGGGCACACTGTGGCACTCAAACATACCCCCTGAATGAATAAGGGCCAACCTTGAAATACCTGGGAGCTGTCATTGAATACCACGGTGTCATTTGTCCCATCCTGTCACAGATGTGAAATTGCAGGTCTGGCATAGATAAGTCGACTCCCGTTGGTTACCTAGCTGAGGCCACTCTAGGAGCTGAGGCCGAAATCAGGAGAAAAAGAAATCCAATAAAAAAAAAAAAAAAAAAAAAGGCCGGGCGCAGTGGCTCACGCCTGTAATCCCAGCACTTTGGGAGGCCAAGGCGGGTGGATCACAAACTCAGGAGATCGAGACCATCCTGGCTAACATGGTGAAACTCTGTCTCTACTAAAAATACAAAAAAGTAGCCGGGCGTGGTGGCAGGTGCCTGTAGTCCCAGCTACTCAGGAGGCTGAGGCAGGAGAATGGTGTGAACCTGGGAGGAGGTGGAGCTTGCAGTGAGCTGAGATCGCGCCACTGCACTCTAGCCTGGGTGACTGAGCGAGACTCCGTCTCAAAAAAAAAAAAAAAGGGAAGAAGTCTAGCTGGGCACGGTGGCTCATGCCTGTAATCCCAGCACTTTGGGAGGCTGAAGCGGGCGGGTGGATCACCTGAGGTCAGGAGTTCAAGACCAGCCTAACCACCATGGTGAAACTCCATCTCTACTAAATACAAAAAATTAGCCGGGCATGGTGGCGCATGCCTGTAATCCCAGTTACTTGGGAGGCTGAGGCAGAAGAATCGCTTGAACCCAGGAGGCAGAGGTTGCTGTGAGCTGAGATTGTGCCATTGCACTCTAGCCTGGGCAACAAGAGTGAAACTCTGTCTCGAAAAAAAAAAACAAAAAAAAACCACAAAAAACTATGTCCACACATTTCATTTGAAACGGATCTGACCACGGTAGATGCCCGCTGGGTGCAAGACACAGCCACGAGGCTCGTGGCTACCACTCGGTATCCACCAAGCTCCAGAGGTAGTCGCTGATGAACTTCCTGGAGAGCTGGGTGCTGTCCAGGTGAATGGGCTGGGCCACACTGGGGCCGTGATGAACTGAGGCACAGATGTAAGGAAAGCCCGGGACACACAGGCCCTCACACAACCCCACGGGGAAAAGGATACTGCCTTTACTTTTTTTTTTTTTTTGAGACAAAGTGTCATTCTGTAGGCCAGGCTGGAGTGCAGTGGTGCGATCTCAGCTCATTGCAACCTCTGCCTCCTGGGGTTAAGCGATTCTCATGCCTCAGCCTCCTGAGTAGCTGGGACTACAGGCATATGCCACCACGCCTGGCCTCAGGTCTTCTGCCTGCCTCGGCCTCCCAAAGTGCTGGGATTACAGGCATGAGCCACCATGCTTGGCCTGCTATACTTTACTATATTTATTATAGACATGGGGTCTCACTGATACCCAGGCTGGTCTCAAACTCCTGGCCTCAAGTGATCCTCCCACCTCAGCCTCCCAGGTAGCTGGGACTACAGATGCACACTACCACACCCGGCTAATTTTTACAGGGTCCTGCTATGCACCATTTTACATCCCTACCTACAGTGCACAAGAGTTAAAATAGCTCCCCAAAAAGGATACTGCCTTTGATCATCCCTGGCTCACACTCATAATCCCACTCAATTTTACTAACTTGGTGGTAAAGTTGAGCCACGTACCTGTACAGGAAGACCAAAAAAAAAAAAAAAAAAAGAAAGAAAGTTACCCAGCACCAACTTCAACCAAGAGCCGGACTACACAAGGAGGCACAGGCAGGCACACGTTTTGGCAGAACCTACACGGCCGAGGGGATTGTGACTGTCGTGTCCTCATCGACCTCCTTCTCCTGTCGCTCCAGATCCGCCTCAATCTCCTTGAGCTCTTCCAGCTCTCTGGTGAGCTGAGTAGGGCAGGTCATTAAGGATCCCGGCTTTCGAGAGAGGGCTGCCCCTGCGCTAACTGCAGCTGGGAGGCCCAGGGTCTTGGCTCTATCTACGCACACTTTCTTCTTTGAGTCAGAGTTTTGCCTTGTCACCCAGGCTGGAGTGCACTGGCACGATCTCAGCTCACTGCAACCTCTGCCTCCCAGGTTGAAGTGATTCTGGAGCCCCTGCCTCCCGAGTAGCTGGGATTACAAGTGCACACCACCATGCCCTGCTAATTTTTGTATTTTTAGCAGAGACAGGGTTTCACCATGTTGGCCAGGCTGGTCTCAAACTCCTGACCTCAAGTGATCTGTCTGCTTCAGCCTCCCAAAGTGCTGGGATTACAGGTGTGAGCCACCGCGCCTGGTCTTTTTTTTTTGAGACAGGGTCTTGCTCTGTCACCCATGCTGGAGTGCAGCCTCAATCTCCCAGGCCCAAGTAATCCTCCCACCTCGGCCTCCCAAGTAGCTGAGACTACAGGCATGTACCACCATGCCCAGCTTATTGATTGATTGATTGATTGAGACAGAGTCTTGTTCTGTTGCCCAGGCTGGAGTGCAGTGGCATGATCTCGGCTCACTGCAAGCTCCGCCTCCCGGGCTCACGCCATTCTCCTGCTGGGACCACGCCTGGCTAATTTTTTTTGTATTTTTAGTAGAGATGGGGTTTCACTGTGTTAGCCAGGATGGTCTCGAACTCCTGACCTTGTGATCCACCCACCTCGGCCTCCCAAAGTGCTGGGATCACAGGCGTGAGCCACCGCACCCGGCCTAATTTTTTTAATTTTGTAGAGACAGGGTCTCTGTTGTCCAGGCTGGTCTCCAACTCCTGGGATCAAGTGATCCTCCCACCTGGGCTTCCCAGAGTGCTGGGATTACAGGCGTGAGCCACTGTGCCTGGCCCTATGTGTGTTTTCTAGCAAGGCTGACCCTCTAACAGAAAAGGATATAGGAGGCTGGCCTTCAGACGGGTGTCCTCCTCCCCAGCCTCCTGAAGCGCGGCTTCCAGCTGCTGCAGCTCCACGCCTCCCTGGTGCACCTGCTCCTTCGAGTTGAGAAGGCTCTGGGCCACTTCCTTCTCCATGGTGAGGATCTCTGCAGGGTGGAGAGAAGCAGGCTCCCTAGGGTCTGTCCTTCCCCAAGGAGAGCAGAGAGAAGGTGGTTCGCCACCTCCACTGGCAAGAAACATGCCCCTTCTTGTCTGCAGCCCTGTGTCCAGAGAGTTCTACTGGCAACTTGTACAACTACTGTTTCACCAAAACACATTTAAATACACCAAAAATAAAACCTCGTCCTTCTTCACACACCTAAAATATAACAAAATAGCCGGCCAGGCATGGTGGCTCATGACTGTAATCCCAGCACTTTGGGAGCCTGAGGCAGGAGGATCGCTTGAGGCCAAGAGTTCAAGCCTGGGCAACATAGGGAGATCCCATCTCTACAAAACTAAAAAAAATTAGGCTGGGCATGGTGGTTCACACCTGTAATCCCAGAACTTTGGGAGGCTGAAGTGGGCAGATCACCTAAGATCAGGAGTTCGAGACCAGCCTGGTCAACATGGTAAAACCCTGTATTTTTTTTTTTTTTTTTTTTTTTTTGAGACGGAGTTTTGCTCTTATTGCCCAGGCTAGAGTGCAGTGGCACAATCTTGGCTCACTGCAACCTCCTCCTTCCAGTTTCAAGTGATTCTCCTGCCTCAGCCTCCCAAGTCACTGGGATTACAGGCGCCTGCCACAACGCCCAGCTAATTTTTTGTATTTTTGGTAGAGACGGGGTTTCACCATGTTGGTCAGGCTGGTCTCAAACTGCTGACCTCGTGACCCACCCGCCTCAGCTTCCCAAAGTGCTGGGATTACAGGCGTGAGCCACTGCGCACAGCAACCCCGTCATTATTAAAAACATAAAAAATTAGCCAGGTGTGGTGGCAGGTGCCTGTAATCCTAGCTACCTGGGAGGCTGAGACAGGAGAATCACTTGAACCCAGGAGGTGGAGGCTACAGTGAGCTGAGATCGTGCCACTGCGCTCCAGCCTGGGGGGGAGCTAAGGAAACTCCATCTCAAAAAAAAAAAAAAAAAAAAAAAGGCTAGGTGTGGTGGCTCACACCTGTAATCTCAGCACTTTGGGAGGCCGAGGCAGATCACCTGAGGTCAGGAGTTCGAGACCAGCCTGACCAACATGGAGAAACCCCATCTCTACTAAAAATACAAAATTAGCCGGGCATGGTGGCACATGCCTGTAATCCCAGCTACTTGGGAGGCCAAGGCAGGAGAATCACTTGAACCTGGGAGGCAGAGGTTGTGGTGAGCCGACATTGCGCCATTGCACTCCAGCCTGGGTGACAGAGCAAGACCCCGTCTGAAAAAAAAAAAAAGAAGGCTACTGGTGGCTGGGCACAGTGGCTCATGCCTGGAATCCCAGCACTTTGAGAGGCCAAGGTGGAAGGATCGCTTGGACAGGAGTTTGAGACCACCCTGGGCTATGTGGCAAAACTCCATCTCTACTAAAAATACAAAAAATTAGCTGGGCATTGTGGTGTGCACCTGTAGTCCCACCTACTTGGGAGGCTGAGATGGGAGGATCACCTGAACCAGGGAAGTTGAGGCTGCAGTGAGCCATAATTGCTGTCACTGTGCCACTGCACTCCAGCCTGGGTGACAGAGAGAGACCCTTTCTCAAAAACCCAAATCAAAACAAAACAAAACAAAGATGGCTACTGTTCCTTCCTAGAAACCTGCCAACTCAGAGAATGCAGATTAAATGCCCAGGCCGGGCGCGGTGGCACACGCCTGTAATCCCAGCACTTTGGGAGGCCGAGTAGGGTGGATCACGAGGTCAGGAGATCGAGACAGTCCTGGCTAACATGGTGAAACCCTGTCTCTACTAAAAATACAAAAAACGGCCGGGCGCGGTGGCTCACGCTTGTAATCCCAGCACTTTGGGAGGCCGAGGCGGGCGGATCACGAAGTCAGGAGATCGAGACCACAGTGAAACCCTGTCTCTACCAAAAATACAAAAAATTAGCCGGGCGTGGTGGCGGGCACCTGTAGTCCCAGCTACTCGGAGAGGCTGAGGCAGGAGAATGGCGTGAACCTGGGAGGCGGAGCTTGCAGTGAGCCGAGACTGTGCAACTACACTCCAGCCTGGGCGACAGAGCAAGACTCCGTCTCAAAAAATAAATAAATAAATAAATAAAAATACAAAAAACTAGCTGGGTGTGGTGGCGGGCGCCTGTAGTCCCAGCTACTCAGGAGGCTGAGGCAGGAGAATGGCGGGAACCTGGGAAGCGGAGCTTGCAGTGAGCTGAGATTGCGCCACTGCACTCCAGCCTGGGCGACAGAGCCAGACTCTGTCTCAAAAAAAAAAAAAAAAAAAAAAAAAAATGCTTCCCAAAAGGCCCATGTTTAAGTTTTAGAAACTTACATTAAGTTATTTTTAATCACAGTATGACATGTATATAGTTCTGCAAACATAAACACACACGCACACACCCTTCTCCAAGCCTCTCCGCCCCTCTGAAGCAGCCACTTTCAAGTTTTAGCTGTTTTCTCTGGCACTGGCCTCCACATTTCTAAGTAACTTGCTTATGCTGCTATTTCTTGATGGGTCTGGTTCGGATGGTGCCTGCTGATTTCCTGTTAGGACAGCTGAGGCTCTGGCTGGCTCACACAGCCTTCCCACCCGCTGTCTGTCCGCCCTCCCAAAGGACAACCAAGTCTTCTTGAATTCTTCCCTGAGTAGTCATCTTTACCCCATGGCTGCTCATTATAAGGTGTTCCTACTTGACATATTCTCACACAGCTCTCTGAAGGGATACTTTTTTTTTTTTTTTTAAGATGGAGTCTCGCTCTGTCACCCAGGCTGCAGTGCAAGGGCGCGGTCTCAGCTCACTGCAACCTCCGCCTCCCAGGTTCAAGTGATTCTCCTGCCTCAGCCTCCTGAGTAGCTGGGATTACAGGCACCCACCACAACGCCTGGCTAATTTTTATATTTTTACTGGAGACGGGGTTTCACCATGTTGGCCAGGCTGGTCTAGAACTCCTGACCTTGTGATCTGCCCGCCTCGGCCTCCCAAGGTGCTGGGATTACAGGTGTGAGCCACCGCACCCGGCCCTTTTTCTTTTTTTTAAACTTTTATTTTATTATTATTTTTGAGACAGAGTCTTGCTCTGTTGCCCAGGCTGGAGTGCAGTGGCACGATCTCAGCTCACTGCAACCTCTGCTTCCCGGGCTCAAGCTATTCTCTTGCCTCAGCCTCCCGAGTAGCTGGGATTACAGGCATGTGCCACCATGCCTGGCTAATTTTCTTATTTTTAGTAGAGGCAGGGTTTCACCATGTTGGCCAGGCTGGTCTTGAACTCCTGACCTCAGGTGATCTGCTCGCCTCAGCCTCCCAAAGTGTTGGGATTACAGGCATGAGCCACCATGCTTGGCCTATTTTTTTGAGACCGTCCAGGCTGGAATACAGTGGTGTGACCTCGGCTCACTGCAGCCTCCACCTCCCAGGTTCAAGCAATTCTCCTGTCTCAGCCTCCCGAGTAGCTGGGATTACAGGCATGCGCCATAATGGCCAGCTAATTTTTGTAATTTTAGTAGAGACCGAGTTTCACCCTGTTGACCAGGCTGGTCTTTAACTCCTGTCCTCAAGTGATCCACCCACCTCGGCCTCCCAAAATGTTGAGAAGACAGGCGTCAGCCACCACACCCAGCCTGAGGGTGTACTTTAACTCCTCTGCCCCACATCTGCAACATGAAAAACAGGTCCAGAGACAGAGAAGTTCAGTGACTCACCCACAGGTACAGAGCTCCAAACCTAGGATGTGAACTGGATCTGTTTGACCCAAAGCCCAGGATCCCTGGATCCTGACTGTCAGTTTTCTTGGCCCCAGATTCATCCATTCTGCTAACAGCCAGGCTGGCTGAGTCACACCTTTCTCCTCAAGCCATCAAAGGAGGGGGAGTTAATGGAGGGGTGGAAGAAGGAAGAGGGAAGGAGGGAAGAGCCTGCCTGGGACATCACACTCAGGATAATATTCAGACTCCTGGGCGCTCACCAGGCCTGGCAGTCAGGCGGCTGCTTAGCTCATCTTCTGCTCGCCAAGTTCATTCTCACCTCCTGACCTTTGCATTTGCAATCAACGCTACCAGGAACACTGTTCCTGAGCCACCCCATGGACTGGCTCCATAGGCCAATCAAGGATCAGCCCAGGCCTCCTCATAAAATGTGACTGTATAAGACATCCGAAACCCCTGGCACTGCACCTGTCAGGGAGAACTGTATGGCGGTTCCTCAGAAATCAAACTTTGAATTACCATTTGATCTGATTCTGGCTGAATACAAAAAAGAATTGAAAATAGAGTCTTGGCTGGGCCCGGTGGCTCACGCCTGTAATCCCAGCACTTTGGGAGGTCAGGGCGGGCGGATCATGAGGTCAGGAGATCGAGACCATCCTGGCTAACACGGTGAAACCCTGTCTCTACCAAAAAAAAAAAATACAAAAAAAAATTAGCTGGGTGTGGTGGCGGGTGCCTGTAGTCCCAGCTACTCGGGAGGCTGAGGCAGGAGAATGGTGTGAACCTGGGAGGCGGAGCTTGCAGTGAGCCAAGATCGCGCCACTGCACTCCAGCCTGGGTGACAGAGCAAGACTCCGTCTCAAAAAAATAAAAAAAATAGAGTCTTGGGCTGGGTGCAGTGGCTCATGCCTATATTCCCAGCACTTTGGGAGACCGAGGCGGGCGGATCACGAGGTCAAGAGTTCAAGACCAGCCTGGCCAACATGGTGAAACCCCGTCTTTACTAAGAATACAAAAATTAGCTGGGCATGTTGGCACGTGCCTGTAATCCCAGCTACTTGGCAGGCTGAGGCAGGAGAATTGCTTGAACCCGGGAGGCATAGGTTGCAGTGAGCAGAGATCTCGCCACTGTACTCCAGCCTGAGTGACACAGTAAGACTGTCTTGGGAAAAAAAAAAAAAGAAAAGAAAATATGGTGGCCAAGCACGGTGGCGAGCACCTGTAGTCCCAGCTACTCGGGAGGCTGAGGCAGGAGAATGCGTGAACCCAAGAGATGGAGCTTGCAGTGAGCCGAGATCACGCCACTGCACTCCAGCCTGGGTGACAGAGCGAGACTCCGTCTCAAGGAAAAAAAAAATACAGAATTGAAGAGATATTTGGGCATCCGTGTTCATAGCAGCGTTATTCAACACAGCCAAAAGGTGGATACAACCCAAGTGCCCATGGATTGATGAATGAATAAACACAATGCGGTCCATCCTTCTATATCATGGAATATGACTCAGCTTTAAAATGGAAGGAAATTCCGGCCGGGCGTAGTGGCTCACTCCTGTCATCCCAGCACTTTGGGAGGCTGAGGCGGGCGATCACTTGAGGCTGGGAGTTTAAGACCAGCCTAGCCAACATGGTGAAACCCTATCTCTACTAAAAATACAAAAATTAGCCGGGCATGGTGGCGCATAAGTGTGTTCTCAGCTACTTGGGAGGCTGAGGTGGGAGGATCACTTAAGTCTGGGAGGCAGAGGTTGCAGTGAGCCAAGATCACACCACTGCATTCAAGCCGGGGTAATGGAGCGAGAGTCTGTCTCACAATAAGTACACAAAATGAGAGGAAATTCTGACACAGGCTATGACACGGATGAACCTGGAGGACATTATGCTCTATGAAATAAGCCAGACACAAAAGGGTAGATATTGTATGATTCCACTATGAAGGGTAGATATTGTACAATTCCTCTGTGAGGTTCCTAGAGGAGTCAAATTTGAGACAGAAAGTAGAACCCTGGTGGGTGCCAGGGTCTGAGAAGGGGATGGGGAGTGAGTGTTTCATGGGGACAGAGCTTCAGTTTGGAAAGGTGAGAAAGTTCTGGAGATCAATGATGGTGATGATGGTTGCACAGCAGTGTGAATGTGCTTAAGGTCACTGAACTGTGCAGTTAAAAATAGTGAAGATGGGCCGGGCACAGTGGCTCACGTCTGCAGTCCCAGTACTTTGGGAGGCCGAGGCAGGCAGATTACCTGAGGTCAGGAGTTTGAGATCAGCCTGGCCAACGTGGTGAAACCCCATCTCTACCAAAAATACAAAAATTAGCCGGGTGTGGTGGCAAGCGCCTGTAATCCCAGCTACTCAGGAGGCTGAGGCAGGAGAATAGCTTGAACCTGGGAGGTGGACGTTGCGGTGAGCCCAGGGCCTGGCAGCAGCAGATGCTCCATAAAACATCTGAACGCCTTCACGAAGAAGGGATGGGCTATTGTCACAACCATTTGACAAGTAAGGAAGCTGAGGCACAGAGAAGTTAAGAAACTCACCTCAAGTCTCACAGTGGACATGGAGATGGCTGCTAGGATTCAAACCCGGAGCTTTGACTCTTGAGCCCCAATTCAAACGCTGAGACCCCCAGCTCCTGCTCACGGAGCGCTCAGAAGGGGCCAACCCCTCCAGGCTCCTATATTTACCACTAAACCCCTGGGGGGTGGGGGATGGTTGCTGTCATAAAGCCGATTTCTCAGATGGCGAAACTAAGGCTCAGAGAGGGCCGTCCCAGGGGGGATAGGACAGGAGATGGGAGAGTTCAGGAGAGAAGGGGTTTTGAGGTCGGCCTGGTCGCCCCCTCCCAGCACCCGGGCCCCGTTCCCCGTGGGCCCGCGCCCACGCTCCGGCCCTCACCTCGCAGCTGCTTCTCGGCACCGTCTTGCATTTCCAGCAGCCGCTCCACCACCTGCTCGTGGCGCCCCAGCAGCCGTCGCTGCTGCGCCTCCGCGCGGTTGGCGCCCAGCAGGCTGAGCAGCCCCTGGCTCACCTCCTCTATGTCGCGGAAGGCGGCCATGACTACGCCAGGCCCCAACCCGCGCAAATTTGACTGCCCGCGGGGCCCGCCCTCTTCCCGAGGAGGTTGCTTTCCATTGGATTTTTTGATACGTCAGTCATAAGCAATGGCCAATAGGCATAGGGAACAGGGTCTTAGAATGGGCTAAGCCGCCTTGGGTCTGGCCTGGTGCGCCTGCGACCACTCCTCCGTCAGTCATCGGCGATGACCAATCGGCATAAGAAGGGGGAGGCTCCGTTATCCTTCCCGATGCGCCTGCGCGGCAGAGAAAGCGGCTGTTTATTTCTCCATAGGTCGAGCGCCTGCTGGGTGCAGGGCGGGGTTCTAAGGGCGAAGCAGCGAGCAGCTTCTCCTGGAACTTACATCCTACAGTGTGTGCGTGGGATACACAATAAGCATAGAGAATAAGTAGATTCTATGAGAGGCTGCATAGCAAAATGGCGTCTGCAGCCAGATTTACTGGGTTCGAATCCCAGCGTTGCCACTTACTAGCTGTGTTACCCTGGACAGACTTCACCCCTCTGTGCGGTACTTTCCTCCTTAGTAAAATGAGGGTCATACTAGTGCCTGTGTCAGCGTTGGCGTGAGAATTCTTATTACTTTTTTTTTTAGAGACAAGGTATTGCTGTGTCACCCAGGCTGAAGTGCAGTGGCACAATCATAGCTCATTGCATCTTCGACCTCCTGGCCTCCAGCAATCCTCCTGCCTCCGCCTCCGAAAGTGCTGGGATTACAGGTGTGAGCCACCGAGCCCAGCCTGGTGTGATAGTATCTGCTATTCAGTAGGTGCTATATAGTTGTTTAATGAAACATACATAGAATCCTAGCATGTAGCTGGGTGCAGTGGCTCACGCCTGTAAGTCTCAGCTCTTTGGAAGGCTAAGACAGGAGGATTGCTTGAGCCCTGAAGTTTGAGACTAGCCTGTCACAAAACAAAACAAAACAAACAAAACAAAACAAAACACAAAGAAAAGATCAGTGCTGACTCTAAGGTGCTGGTTCCGTGCTAGACACTGGTATTTCTGCAAGAAACAGTTAAGATGTTAAGATGGCATCTTTTTTTTCTTTCTCTCTGTTTTTTTTTTTTTTTTTTAAGATGGAGTCTCACTCTGTTGCCCAGGCTGGAGTGCAATGGCACGATCTCAGCTCACTACAACCTCCGCTTCCCGGGTTCAAGGCATTCTCTTGCATCAGCCCCCCAAGTAGCCGGGATTACAGGTGTCCGCCACGGCGCCCAGCTGATTTTTTGTATTTTTAGTAGAGACGGGGTTTTACTACGTTGGCCAGGTTGGTCTTGAACTCCTGACCTCGTGATCTGCCTGCGTCAGGCTCCCAAAGTGCTGGGATTATAGGCGTGAGCCACCGTGCCTGGTGTGGCATCATTTTTATGTGTGCTACCACCTAAAGAACATCTCATTGCTTTCCTATGATTTTTTTTTCTTTTTTCTTTTTTTTCTCTTGAGACAGAGTTTCGCTGTTGTTGCCCAGGCTGGAGTGCAATGGCGCAATCTCAGCTCACTGCAACCTCCACCTCCCAGGTTCAAGTGATTCTCCTGCCTCAGCCTCCCAAGTAGCTGGGATTACAGGCATGCGTCACCATGCCCAGCTAATTTTGTATTTTTAGTAGAGACGGGGTTTCTCCATGTTGGTCAGCCTGGTCTTGAACTCTCAACCTCAGGTGATACACCTGCCTCAGGCTCCCAAAGTGCTGGGATTACAGGCGTGAGCCACTGTGCCTGGCCTTCTTTTCTTCCCTCATTTTTTTTGAGACGGGGTCTTGTTCTGTCCCCCAGGCTGAAGTGCAGTGGCTCAGGTGATCCTTTCATTTCAACCTTCCGAGTAGCCGGGACTACAAGTGTGTGTCACCCTTTGGTGCCTGAGAGCATGGCTTCTTGAACCAGCCGTATAATGTTGGCATAGACCTCACCTTCTTTGTGCCTAAAGGCAGTGAATAACAATTAGGCAGAGTGAAATCAAGAGGGAATAAGACTTTAGGTTCACTTTCTGACGCTGCAGCTTACCTGTGACCTTGGCAGGTTCCTAACCTTTCTAAGCCATAGTGGCTAAAGATAGCCTTTTCTTATTAGCTGCCAGGAGGTGTCCCGGAGATAAGCCAGGCCAGGTTGTGCAACTCGAGCCTGATAGATCTAAAGGCTCCTGTGGAAAAATGCCATCCGCCCACCTCCCTTCCAAAAAAGCAAAGCGAGAACCACTTCACAGCCATTAGGATGGCTACTGTCCAAAATCAACCAACCAGCCAAGCAACCCGGAAAATAACAAGTGTTGACCGAGATGTAGAGAAATTGGAATACTGTGTACCCTTGCTGAGAATGTAAAATGGTGCAGCTGCTGCGGGAAACAGTATGGCAGTTCCTCAAAAAATTAAAAATAGTATTACCATATCAGCAATTCCACTTCTGGGTATATCCCCAAAAGAATTGAAAGCAGGTTGTTGGGCCGGGCGCTGTGGCTCACGCCTGTAATCCCAGCACTTTGGGAGGCCGGGGCGGGCAGATTACCTGAGGTCAGGAGTACGAGACCAGCCTGACCAACATGGAGAAACCCCGTCTCTACTAAAAATACAAAATTAGCCGGGCGTGGTGGCGCATGCCTGTAATCTCAGCTACTAGGGATGCTGAGGCAGGAGAATCACTTGAACCTGGGAGGCGGAGGTTGCGGTGAGCCGAGATCGCGCCATTGCACTCCAGCCTGGGCAACAAAAGGGAAACTCCGTCTCAAAAAAAAAAGAAAGAAAAAGAAAGAAAGCAGGTCGTAGAACAGATATTTGCAAGTCCATGTTCATAGCAGCCATTATAGCAAAAGTGTGGAAACAGCACAAGTGTCCTTAGATAGAAGAATTAATAAAACGTGTTTCAGCTCTACAATGCTTTTTTTTTTTTTGGTTCATCTGTACAACGCAATTTTTTTTTTTTGAGCCACCATGCCCGGCCACAATTTTTTTTTTCTTTTTTTTTTGAGACAGGATCTCTCTCTCTCTGCCAGGCTGGAGTGCAGAGACGCAATTATGGCTCACTCGACCTCCTGGGCTCAAGCAATCCTCCAACTTTAGCCTCCCAAGTAGCTGGGACTACAGGCACATGCCACTACACCCAGCTAATTTTTTTTTTTTTTCCTAGAGACAGGGGTCTCATTGTATTGCCTAGGCTGGTCTCCAACTCCTGGGCTCAAATGATCCTCTTGCCTCAGCCTCCCAAAATGCTGGGATTACAGGTGTGAGTCACTGTGTCTACCATATCTGGCCCATAGGACAGAAGATTATTCAGCCTTAAAAAGGAAGGAGGCCAGGCGCGGTGGCTCACGCCTGTAATCCCAGCACTTTGGGAGGCCGAGGCGGGCGGATCACGAGGTCAAGAGATTGAGACCATCCTGGCCAACATAGTGAAACCCCGTCTCTACTAAAAATACAAAAATTAGCTGGGCCTGGTGGCACCTGCCTGTAGTCCCAGCTACTTGGGAGGCTGAGGCAGGAAAATCGCTTGAACCTGGGAGGCAGAAGTTGCAATGAGTCGAGATTGCGCGGCTGCACTCCGGCCTGGCGACAGAGTGATACTCTGTCTCAAAAAAAAAAAAAAAAAAAGGAAGGAAATTCTGACCAGGTCCAGTGGCTCACGCCTATAATCCCAGCACTCTGGTAGCCTGAGGCAGGCGGATCGCCTGAGGTCAGGAGTTCAAGACCAGCCTGGCCAACATGGCAAAACCCCATCTCTACTAAAAATACAAAAATTAGCCAGGCATGATGGTGGGCACCTGTAATCCCTACTACGTGGGAGGCTGAGGCAGGAGAATCACTTAAACCCGGGAGGTGGAGGTTGCAGTGAGATGAGATGGCGCCACTGCACTCCAGCCTGGGTAACAAGAGAGAAACTCCGTCCCCACCCCGCAAAAAAAGAAAGGAAATTCTGACACATGCCACGAGGTGGATGAAGACATGTTCAGTGAAATAAGTCAGATACAAAAAGACAAACACTGTGTGATTCCACTTATAGGAGGTCCCTAGAGTCGTCAGATTCATAAAAACAGAACATAGAATGGTGGGTCCCAGGAGCTGGGGAGGGGTATGGGGAGTGAGTGTTTCATGGAGACAGAGTTTCAGTTTTGCAAACTGAGAAAGTTCTGGAGATGGATGGTGATGATGGTTGCACAACAGTGTGAATGTGCTTAATGCCATTGAACTCTGCACTTTAAAATGGTTAAAGTGGTATGTTTTATGTCATGTATATTTTACAATTAAAATTTAAAATATACTAAAAAAAAAAAAGGAAAGCAAGAAACTGTGTGATGGGGGAATAGGTCTTCAGGGTGAGCTGAACAAGAGAAATAAAGATAATGACAAATGGTCCTGGCAATTGCTTTGTGAGAAAGTTTATTTCCCAAGAACGCTTCTTGGCTCACAAAGCCAGAGGAAATTGACACGAGTAATGGACCTTCTGTCTAGAAATACACTCCTTAGCATGACATTTCTGGGTCTTCCGAAAACCTTCTGTTATCTCCTGACTGAACAGCCTAGCGGATAAACAGAGGAAATGAGATGTCAGGAGACATGATTACCGCTGGGAGATCTGAGGGGAGGGGCCCATGGGCTGCTGGGGCCAATGATATTCCTTTTCCAGTTCTGGTGCCAGTGACTTGGGGGTGCCGTTTGCAAAAAAGCTATGGAAGAAACTGTACTCTTTTGTGCACCATTTGTGCACAAAATGTATTCATTTTATACCTCAAGAAAAAAGAACTTAAAAAAAAAATTAAGACCAAACATATTAGAAAAAGATTTGGTAGGAGATGCTCCAAACTGTTGACAATGGTATTCCTACCAAGTGGGATTATGGCACCCTGCAAAGACGAAACACTGCTGTATTGTTTGAATTTTGAATTTTTTTTTTTTTTGAGATGGAGTTCCTCTCATTGCCCAGGCTAGAGTGCAGTGGTGTGATCTCAGCTCACCACAACCTCTGCCTTCCAGGTTCAAGCAGTTCTCCTGCCTCAGCCTCCTGAGTAGCTGGGATTACAGGGGTGTGCCAGCACATCCGGCTAATTTTGTATTTTTAGTAGAGACAGGGTTTCTTTTCTTTTCTTTTTCTTTTTTTTTTTTTTTTTTGAGACGGAGTCTCGCTCTGTCACCCAGGCTGGAGTGCAGTGGCGCGATCTCGGCTCACTGAAAGCTCCACCTCCCAGGTTCACGCCATTCTCCTGCCTCAGCCTCTCTGAGTAGCTGGGACTACAGGCGCCCACCACCATGCCCGGCTAATTTTTTTTGTATTTTTAGTAGAGATGGGGTTTCACCGTGGTCTCGATCTCCTGACCTTGTGATCCGCCCACCTCGGCCTCCCAAAGTGCTGGGATTATAAGCGTGAGCCACCGTGCCTGGCCTTCTTTTCTTTTCTTTTTTTTTTTTTTGTTTTTTGTTGAGACGGGGAGTCTCTCACTCGTCCTGTTTGCCTCCCAGACTGGAGCGGCCAGTGGCCGGCAATATCTCGGCCTCCACTGGCAAGGCTCCCGCCTCCCCCCGGTTCAGCCATTCTCCTGCCTCAGCCTCTCCGAGTAGCTGGGACTACAGGGCCCCCACCACGCCCGGCTAATTTTTTTTTGTGGATTTTTCGATACTGTTGTGGTGGTTCATAGGTTTTTTTTTTTTTTTGATAGAGATGGGGTTTCACCGTGTTAGCCAGGATGATTTCGATCTTCTGACCTCGTGATCTGCCCGCCTTGGCCTCCCAAAAGTGCTGGGATTACAGGCGTGAGCCAGCGTGCCCGGCCTTTTTTTTTGTTTTTTGAGATGGAGTCTCACTCTGTCACCCAGGCTGGAGTGCAGTGGCATGATCTTGGTTCACTGCAAGCTCCGCCTCCTGGGTTCACGCCATTCTCCTGCCTCAACCTCCCGAGTAGCTGGGACTACAGACACACGCCACCATGCCCAGCTAATTTTTTGTATTTATTAGTAGAGATGGGATTTCACCATGTTGGCCAGGATGGCCTTCATCTCGACCTCGTGATCCGCCTGCCTCGACCTCCCAAAGTGCTGGGACTACAGGCGTGAGCCACCGCGCCCAGCCGGAGACAGGGTTTCACCATGTTGGTCAGGCTGGTCTCGAACTCCCGACCTCAGGTGATCCACCCGCCTTGGCCTCCCAAAGTGCTGGGATTACAGGTGTGAACCGCCGTATCCGGCTCGAATTTTGACTTTTTTTCTTGAGACGGAGTCTCCCTGTTGCCCAGGCTGGAGCACAGTGGCACAATCTCGGCTCACTGCAACCTGTGCCTCGCAGGTTCAAGTGATTCTCATGCCTCAGCCTCCTGAGTAGCTGGGATTATAGGCATGTGCAACCGCGCCTGGCTAATTTTTGTATTTTTAGTAGAGGCGGGGTTTCACCGTGTTGATCAGGCTGGTCTCAAACTTCTGACCTCAGGTGATACCCACCTTGACCTCCCAAAGTTCTGGGATTACAGGGGTGAGCCACTGTGCCCGGCTGAATTTTGACTTTTGTAATAAATCGCTATAAATTATTTGGCATTAGAACACAAAAGTCACTAAAGAGCCATGTTTTAGGCCAGGCATAGTAGTTCATGCCTGCAATCCCAGCACATTGGGAGGCTGAGGTGGGGAGATCGCTTGAGCCCAGAAGTTTGAGGCCAGCCTGGGCAGCATAGAGAGACCCCGTCTATACAAAAAATAAAAAAAATTAGCCAGGCATGGTGGCACACACTTGTAGTCCCAGCCACTCTGGAGGCTGAGGTGGGAAGATTGCTTGAGCCCCGGACGTTGAGGCTGCAGTGAGCTATGATCGCACCACTGCACTCTACCCTGGTAGGCAACAGAGTGAGACCCTGTCTCACAAAAAAAAAAAAAAGAAAAGAAAGAAAAAGATTGATTTTCTTTTCCTGAGGTGTTCACAGCAGGTGTTCAACAAAACTTTGTATGATGGCAATATTCAGTATCTCTGCAAGTCAGTACAGTAGCCACCAACCACGTAAAGCTATTGAGAACTAATTATAATTCATTGACTTTATTTATTTACTTATTTTTGAGTTGGAGCCTCACTCTGTCGCCCAGGCTGGGGTGCGGTGCTGCAATCTTAGCTCACCGCAACCTCCGTCTTCCAAGTTCAAGTGATTCTCGTGCCTCAACCTCCCCAGTAGCTGGGATTACAGGCATGTACCACCATGCCCAGCTAATTTTTTTTGCATTTTTAGTAGAGATGGGGTTTCACCATGTTGGCCAGGCTGGTCTCGAACATAAATATTCCACCTGCCTCAGCCTCTCAAAGTGTTGGGATTATAGGTGTGAGCCACCGCGCCAGGCATAATTCATTTACTTAAATTTTTTTCTTTTTTAGAAACAAGGTCTCACTGTGTCACCAAGGCTGGAGTGCAGTGGGACAATCATAGCTCACTGCAGCCTTGAACTCCTGGCCTCGAGTGATCCTCCCACCTGCCTCAGCCTCCTGAGTAGCTGGGACTACAGGCACAAGCCACCAAGCCTGCGAATTCATTCATTCATTCATTCATTCATTCATTCATTCATTTATAGATGGAAGTCTTGCTCTGTTGCCCAGGCTAGAGTGCAGTGGGGCAATCTCAGCTCACTGAAACCCCTGCCTCCTGGGTTCAAGTGATTCTCTGGCCTCAGCCTCCCGACTAGCTGGGACTACAGATGCCCGCTACCATGCCCAGCTAATTTTTTTGTATTTTTAGTAGAGGCAGGGTTTCACCATGTTGCCCAGGCTGGTCTTGAACTCCTGACCTCAGGTGATCCGCCTGCCTCAGCCTCCCAAAGTGCTGGGATTACAGGCATGAGCCACCGCGACCAGCCTCATTTACCTTTAAATGAAAATAGCCACATGTAGCTAGTGGCTACACTACTGTTGGGTGCTGGTCTAGGACAGAGCATGAAGGTGTTTACTGTGATATTCTTGCAACTCTTCTGTAGCTTTGAACACTTTCCAAAATAAGTCCATTTTGAAAAAGAGATTTGCAGCAGCTCATATGTGTAATCCCTGCACTTTGGGAGGCCAAGGTGGGAGAGTGGCTGGAGACTGGAAGTTCGAGACTGGCTTGGGCAACATAGCAAAACCCCACTTCTACAAATAATTTAAAAATTAGTCGAGGTGTGGTGGCTCACGCCTGTAATCCCAGCACTTTGGGAGGCCAAGGCGGGCGGATCACTTGAGGTCAGGAGATCAAGACTGGCCTGGCCAACATGGTGAAAACCCATCTCTACTAAAAATACAAAAATTAGCTGGGTGTGGTGATGGGTGCCTCTAATCCAAGCTACTCGGGAGGCTGAGGCAGGAGAATTGCTTAAGTCCAGGAGGTGGAGCTTTCAGTGAGCTGAGATCGCACCACTGCACTCCAGCCTGGGCGACAGAGGGAGACTCCGTCTCAACAACCACAACAACAAGAAGTCAGGGGTGGTGGTGCAGACTGTGGTCCCAGTTAGTCAGGAGGTTGAGGTGGGAGGATTGCTTGAGCTCTGCAGGTAGAGACTGCAGTGAGCTATGATTCGCACCACTGCACTCCAACCTGGGAGACAGAGTGAGACTGTCTCCAAAAACAACAAAAGGCGGTGGCTCACACCTGTAATCCCAGCACTTTGGGAGGCTGAGGCGGGTGGATCATCTGAGGTCAGGAGTTCGAGACCAGCCTGACCAACAATGGTGAAACCCCCGTCTCTACCAAAAATACAAAAATTAGCTGAGTATGGTGGCGGGCACCTGTAGTACCAGCTACTTGGGAGAATCGAGGCAGTAGAATCGCTTGAATCCAGGAGGCAGAGGTTGCACTGAGCCAAGATCGCACCACTGCACTCCAACCTAGGTGACAAGAAGCAAAACTCCGTCTCAAAAAGACAGAGAGAGAGAGAAAAAAGGAAAGATATGTATCTTAAAGCTTAAAAGGGAGCACAGTGAAAAAAGAAAAGACAGAGAATCATCAACATTATTGGTAGCTTTATTAAATTTGTTTACCTTCTAAAAAAGGATTACAAAAAAGAATACTTCATTTAAGTGTAATACTGGCTTTATGGACGTACCGTGATCAGAAAGTGAAATTAAAGCTCATGGATATGCGTGAGAAGAGAATGGGCGCAGAGGCACAAGTCCAGTATCCCATGGAGAGAAGGAATGTAGAGAGATGCGTGGACCCATCTCAGGGGTCATGCATTCCTGGGCCAAGGAGTTGCTTCTAAGAGCTTAAAATAAATGCACTGGCTGGCTCCAGGGCTGGACACACAGGCACAGAACTCTTGTACCGCTTCTCAAAGCTGCCCAAAGCTGTGGTCTTCCCCCTCAGGCACCCACAATTAATTGTTTCCAATCAGCTTTGATTTTGTTTTCTCTGCAATTTACATGCAAACACCATCTATCTATTCATCCATCCATCCATCCATCCATCCTGCTTGTCTCCTTTGACCAGCCATTCCCTTCACTAAAAAATCAAAGCAAGCCAGTCTACATCAAGCCAAGAAACCTACTTTTCTAAGGAGAGAAACCAGTGCTTTGCCTTCTTTAATGAACCTGCGAGCTCTCGGCGCTTTCTCTTGCTGAAATGTGGCTTTTAAAGCCTTGGAGGTTGAGCTCACTGGCCTCGAAAGGGCAGCGCATGTATTTGGTTTGGAGCGCGCTCCTGATCACAAGGCACATTTTTAGAGGCTTGGAACCCTTCCCTTTCTGTTGCTCACCAAGGAAAAGGCACAAGAAAGAAAATGATGTGGAGATTCTTAGGGGACCAAAACAGGCCACGAAGGAAACTGTGAGTGTCTCTGGCAGGCCCCGTTTCCCGCAGGCTCTGTTCCAGGCAGCTCCGGAAAGTCTCTAGGTTGTTAAAAAGCCCAGCTGGCCCATGTTTGGTTTTCAGCAAAGCCCTGTCTCTTTAAGTTTGCGCCGGGAGGCCTGGGGACGGCCAACTTTTAATCGTGCACACATGGGGTTTTTGGGAGCCGGCCCTGCGTTTTGCCAACAAGCGCATGCCCTGTTTTCTTTCCTTCAAGGAGAGAAATTCTGGAGTACCGGGGAGGAACAGGACGGCCCTGTGACTAGTCTGGGGCCTGGCGGGGGGACGCAGAAGCCACTCTGAGAGCCAGATTCTTTTCCTGCGTCTCCAGGTCTGAAGGATTTTCTAGGAAAATTAACATTTGCCAAGGCCTCCACGTGGGGAAGGGAGGGGTTTCTGGGTAATTTGTCTCCTTTTTTTTTTTTTTCTTGAGACAGGGTCTCGCTGTGTCGCCCAGGCTGAAGTGCAATGGTGTGATCATAGCTCACTGCAGCCTCGACCTCCAGGGCTCAGCCTCCCAAGTAGCTGGGGCTACAGGCGTGCACCACCACGCCTGGCTAATTTTTAAATTTCTTGTAGAGCCGGGTCTTGCTGTGTTGCCCAGGCTGGTCTTTAACATCTAGGCTCAAGCTCAAGCTCTTGCCTTGCCCTCCCAAAGTGCTGGGATTATAGACGTGAGTCACCACGCCTGGCCGGTAATTTCTCATTGTGAATTGATTGGCTCCCTGTTAAGTCACAGAGCCTGTCCTGAGTCCCTTCATTTGAATGAGGGTGAAAAGACTGAGTTTTCTGTCCCGGGTGACAAGGACAGAATCTGTCTTGTGAAACAACCAGAAGAAAATTCCCCTAAGAAAGCCGTCTAGCGGGGCAGCGGACATAACACTATTCTATATTAGACAATTAAGTGAGGGATGAAGGGTGAACCCCAACTGGTGCGTAATAACACTTAGGATTAAAATGAAAATATGCAAGTTCCAGTGACTTTCAAATCTGGCAACAAATCCTAAGATTCCCACCCCCTCCTGCACAATGATTCAAAAATACAATATTTTTTTCCTCTCCCTCTTCCTCCATCCATAATTACCAGCTGATTGTTCTCAATGTTCTTCATAAAACCCACACCCCAGCATCAGCCCTGGCGCCAATGTATACAAGAATTTTGCTTCGGTCTGCGCTGTGGCCGCTTTGAACTGGGGAGCCAAGAAAACCCGCTTGGAGCTGGAGTCCTGTGGCTGTCGGGGCTCCCCCAGGGAAGCAGAGGGACAGCTCGCTTGCCTTTGAGCCTTTGGCCTTGGGGAGTGTGAGTGGGGTGGGCCAGGGAGGAATGGGAACAGGGAGGAGACGGGGACAAGGGACGGTTTGCTCCCGGTCTGGCTGGCCCCCGCCTCCCTCACGGCTACTCTTCTGCCGAGGATGATGTAGGGCTCTCGTCATCTGACATCGGGGCAAACTGAAACGAGAAGCAGAATTCTTTTTGTTTGGGATCCTTTCCAATCCCCCGAGGCACCAACGTGGTGGCTGGCCTGGTAGATATGATGGGTAAGCAGGAGGGAGGCGTGGCCGCTGGCCCCAAGGAAGTGGCAATCTGGGGGCACCGCCTTGAAGAAGCAAACTCATGACTGTGGTCAAGGATGTTCACTGGGGGTGAGGGATGCAAAGGAATGAGGGTGGACAGTGGCTGGTCAGGGAGGGTGAGGTCTCAGCTGACTGTGAATGGCATCAAGGAGCCAGTGAGCAGGCAAGGGCATTCCAGGTAGTGGAAACAGCATGTGCAAAGGCCCTGGGGTAAGCGCAGAGGGGGTGTGGCAATAAGGCCAGTGTGGCTGGAGGGAGAGAGAAACAGTAGTAGGGAAGGTGAGGGTGTTTGTGCAGGGCCTGCTGGGCTTTGGAGAGGACTTTGGCTTTTTTTTTTCTTTTCTTTTCTTTTTTTTTTGAGACAGAGTTTCACTCTTGTTGCCCAGGCTGGAGTGCAATGACATGATCTCAGCTCACTGCAACCTCTGCCTCCTGGGTTCAAGTGATTCTCCTGCCTCAGCCTCCTTAGTAGCTGGGATTACAGGCAGGCACCACCACGCCCGGCTAATTTTGTATTTTTAGTAGAGATGGGGTTTCTCCATGTTGGTCAGGCTGGTCTCAAACTCCTGACCTCAGGTGATCCGCCCATCTTGGCCTCCCAAAGTGTTGAGATTACAGGCATGAGCCACCGTGCCCGGCCTAGATTTTTTTTTTTTTTTGCTTAAAGACAGGGTTTTGCTCTGTCATCAGGCTGGAGTATAGTGGTCCAATCATAGCTCACAGCAGCCTTGACCATCTGGGCTCAAGCAATCCTCCTGCCTTAGCCTCCCGAGTAGCTGGGACTATAGGCATGCACCACCACGCCCAGCTAATTTTTTTTTTTTTTTGAGACGGAATCTCACTCTGTCGCCCAGGCTGGAGTGCAGTGGCGCAATCTCAGCTCCCTGCAACCTCTGCCTCCCAGGTTCAAGCAATTCTCATGCCTCAGCCTCCCGAATAGCTGGGATTACAGGCACCCACCACCACGCCCAGCTAATTTTTGTATTTTTAGTAGAGACAGGGTTTCACCATGTTGGCCAGGCTGGTCTTGAACTCCTGACCTCAGGTGATCTGCCCGCCATGGCATCCCAAAGTGCTGGGATTACAGGCGTGAGCCACTGAGTCTGGCCTGAATGCTCCTTAAACACATCAGGCACACCCCTGCCTCAGGGCCTTTGCTGCACTGGCTGTTCCTGCTGCCCGGAAGACCACGTGATTCACTCCCTAACTTCTCCAGGTGTTGACTCAAATGTCATCTCTTCTCTGAGGGACTCCAATAGCTTCCCCATCACTCGCCATCCCACGTCCCTTTTTTTTGAGACAGAGTTTTGCTCTTGTTGCCCAATGGCATGATCTCTGGCTCACCGCAACTTCCACCTCCCGGGTTCAAGTGATTCTCCCGCCTCAGCCTCCAGAATAGCTGAGATTAAAGGCATGCGCCACCACACCCGGCTAATATTTTGTTTTTTTTAGTACAGATGGAGTTTCACCATGTTGGCCAGGCTGGTCTTGAACCCCTTACCTCAAATCATCCACCCACCTTGGCCTCCCAAAGTGCTGGAATTACGGGCATGAGCCACCACGGCTGGCCTCTTTTTTTTTTTTTCCAGACAAGGTGGCACTCTGTCACCATGTAGTAATGCAACCACGGCTCACTGCAGCCTCAACTTCCTGGGTTCAGGTGATCCTCCTGCCTCAGCCTCCTGAGTAGCTGGGAGTACAGGCATGCACCAACACGCCTGGTCATTTTTGTATTTTTGGGGGGACACAGGATCTCCCTATGTTGCCCAGGCTGGTCTCGAACTCTTGGGTTCAAGCAATCCTTCCACCTCAGCCCCCCAAGGTGCTGGGATTACAGACGTGAGCCACCACGCCCAGCCTGATTGTGTCTCTTACCAGAATGCCCACTCCATAAGGGTGGATACTGTTTTCTGTTTTGATTAGTGCTGTGACCACTGGGGACTACCTAGAACTGGGCCTAACATGCAGCAGGCGTTCAATAAATATTTTTCAAATGAGTGAATGGTGACTAAGACACGCATTTGGAACCAGACAGACTCATGCGCGAATACTGTTATGCCAACCATGACCATGCAGCCTCTCTGTGACTAATTTCCTCATTGGGGCACTATGAAGGTTCAGCAAGCAGCTGACCATATTCTGACTTTATCCTTAGCATGAACCCCATGCACAATCAGCTCTTCATAAACATCTGTCTCCTCTGGCCAGGCACAGTGGCTGACCCCTGTAATCCCAGTGCTTTCAGAGGCCGAGTTGGAAGCATGGCTTAAGCTCAGGTATTTAAGACCAGCCTGGGCAACATAGTGAGACCTAGTCTCTAAAAAAAATATAAAAAAATGCCCGGGTGCGGTGGCTCACGCCTGTAATCCCAGCACTTTGGGAGGCAGAGGCGGGCAGATCACTTGAGCTCAGGAGTTCAAGACCAGCCTGGCAGGCCGGGCACGGTGGCTCAAGCCTGTAATCCTAGCACTTTGGGAGGCCGAGGCGGGTGGATCACGAGGTCAGGAGATCGAGACCATCCTGGCTAACACGGTGAAACCCCGTCTCTACTAAATATACAAAAAGTTAGCAGGGCGTTGTGGCGGGCGCCTGTAGTCCCAGCTACTTGGGAGGCTGAGGCAGGAGAATGGCATGAACCCAGGGGGCGGAGCTTGCAGTGAGTGGAGATCCCGCCATTGCACTCCAGCCTGGGGGACAGAGCGAGACTCCGTCTCAAAAAAAAAAAAAAAGAAAAAAAAAAGACCAGCCTGGCTAACACAGTGAAATCCCATCTCTAACTAAAAATACAAAAATTAGCCAGGCATGGTGGTGTGTACCTGTAGTCCCAGCTACTCTGGAGACTGAGGCAGGAGAATTGCTCGAACCTGGGAGATACAGGTTACAGTGAGCCACGATTGCGCCACTGTACTCCAGCCTGGGTGACAGAGCAAGACTTTGTCTCAAAAAACAAAACAAAAAAAACTCAGCCAGGTGTGGTGGCGTGCGCCTGTAGTCCCAGCTACTCAGGAGGCTGAGGTGAAAGGATCACTTGAGCCCCGGAATGGAGTCTGTAGTGAGCTTTAATTGTGCCACTGCACTCCAGCCTTGGTGAAAGAGTAAGACCCAGTCTCAAAACAAAAACAAGAACGGGCATGGTGGCTCATACCTGTAATCCCAGCACTTGGGAGGCTGAGGCAGGTGGATCATGAGGTCAGGAGTTTGAGACCAGTCTGACCAACATGGTGAAACCCCGTCTCTACTAAAAATACAAAAATTAGCCGGGCGTGGTGGTGGACACCTGTAATCCCAGCTACTCAGGAGGCTGAGGCAGCAGAATTGCTTCAAGACGGGAGGTAGAGGTTGCAATGAGCCCAGATTGTGCCACTGCACTCCAGCCTGGGTGATAGAGTGAGACTGCCTCAAAAACAAAAACAACAAATCTCTCTCCTTTCAGAGACCCACCCATCCCGTGACTACCCGGCCGGATTGAGACTCACCGAGCACTTGATGTTCATGCGGGAATACAGCATGGACGCAATCTCACTCTGCCCTGCGTCCAAGGCCACCATCAGAGCTGTGCTCCCATCCTGCAAAGTTTCCAGTGCTATGAATGACGTCCCCATGAAGTGCTCCCGCCCTCCCTGGGGTGCACCTGGTTGGAGACTCACGCGATCTGTGAGTGAGATGTCACAGCTGGGCACGGCCAGCAGCAGCCCCGCGATCTCCTTGTGGCCGTGCTCACAGGCGCACATGAGGGCTGTGGAGCCGTCATCATCTTGCACGTTGACGTCGGCCTCACAGGCCAGCAGGGCTTTGACAACGTCCACCCGCCCGTGGCTGACTGCCAGCATCAGGGCCGTCTGTCCTGCCTGGGGTGGGCAAGGAACAGGATTATGGCTCATTCAGGCCCCAGGGCAGGACACTCCCTGGTCTAGAACCTGCTGTAGCTCCCACATACTCTGATGGTGAAATGTACCCTCAACTTGCTGATCTCCTCCTGAATCTCAAACAACCCTCCTGCCACCAGGGGTGTAATAAATCCACAGAGACAGAAAGCAGATGAGAGGTTGCCAGAGGCTGGGAGAAGCGGGGGCGGAGGAAATGAGGATGGATACAGGTTTCCTTTGGGGGTGAAGAGAACGTTCTGGAACTAGACGGGGGTGTTGGTTGCACAACAGGGTGAATGTATTTCATGCCAGTAGTGCTTTTGGTTTTGTTTTGCTTTATTTTAGAGACAAGGTCTTGCTCTGTTGCCCAGGTTGGCGTGCAGTGGCACAATTGCAGCTCACTGCAGCCTCAACCTCCCCAGGCTCAGGTGATCTCCCACCTCAGCCTCCCAAGTAGCTGAGACTACAGGCATGCGCCACAATGCCTGGCTAATTTTTGTATTTTTTGTATAGATAGGGTTTTGCCATGTTGCCCAGACTAATTGTTCACTTTAAAAGGGTTAATTATTATTATTTTTTTTGGAGATGGCATCTCGCTCTGTCGCCAGGCTGGAGTGCAGTGGCGCGATCTCGGCTCACTGCAACCTCCACCTCCTGGGTTCAAGCAACTCTTCTGACTCAGCCTCCTGAGTAGCTGAGATTATAGGTGTGTGCCACTATGCCCAGCTAATTTTTGTATTTTTAGTAGAGATGGAGTTTCACCATGTTGGCCAGGATGGTCTCGATTTCTTCACCTTGTGATCCGTCCGCCTAGGATTACAGGCGTGAGCCACCGTACCCAGCCTAAAAGGGTTAATTCTGGGCACTGTGGCTTACGCCTGTAATCCTGGCACTTTGGGAGGCTGAGGTGGAAGGACTGCTTGACGCCAGGAGTTAGAGATCAGCCTGGGCAACATAGCGAGACTATGTCTCTAGTAAAAAATAAAATAAATAAACTACAGCCTGGACAACTTGGCAAAACCCCGACTCTAAAAAAAAAAAAAAATTGCTGGGCATGGTGCCGCACGCTTGCAGTCCCAGCTACTTGGTGGCCTGAGGTGGGAGGACTGTTTGAGCATGGGAGGTCAAGGCTGCAGTGAGCTGTGATTGCACCACTGCACTCCAGCCTGGGTGACAAAGTGAGACCTTGTCTCAAAAAATAAAAAATAGAAATAAAATAAAATTAAAAGTTAGAAATAAAGGAGTTAATCTTAATCTTATGTTTTGTGAATTTCACCTTCTTTTTTAATAGGAGGTGGGGTGTCTCTAGGTTCCCCAGGCTGGTCTCGAACGCCTGACCTCAAGCAATTTATCCCACTTTGTTCTCCCAAAGTGCTGGGGTTACAGGCATGAGCCACCTTGGTGAGCCTCACCTTAATTTTTTTTTTTTTTTTTTTTTTTTTTTTTTTTTTTTTTGAGACGGAGTCTCGCTCTGTAGCCCAGGCTGGAATACAGTGGTGCGATCTCAGCTCACTGCAACTTCCACCTCCCAGGTTCAAGCGATTCTCCTGCCTCAGCCTCCCGAGTGGCTGGGATTACAGGCACGTGCCACCACGCCCAGCTAAGTTTTTAATTTCATAGTAAAGACAGGGTTTCACCATGTTGGTCAGGCTGGTCTTGAACTCCTGACCTCAGGTGATCCGCCCACCTCAGCCTCCCACAGTGCTGGGACTATAGGCATGAGCCATGGCGCCCGGCCTTAGTTTTTTGAAAATGAAGCCACTAAAAAAATTTCTTGGAAATTAAAACAAAATTAAATCAATAAAGATAAAGCGGGGTCATGCCTGTTATGGCCCGTCACAGCTCCGTTTTGTTCCTTTGCTATCTTCAGACTGTTGGCGATCCCTCTCCTCCTCACTGTCCTCAGTGGGTCCTTGCTTCCCTGCTCTTTTGCCCAGACACCTGTTCATAAGCCCCAGTCACCTCCACAGTACCTGTTTCTGCTTCCCAACACACAGCCAAAGGGAGCGCTCAAACCAGGAATCAGGCCACGCCACTTCCCTGCCTAAACTCCCCTGGTGGTTTCCTGCAGCCCTGAGTCCAAACTGGCTCGAGTCCCAGTGCTCCCTGAAATGCTTATGGCTCGAAGCACGGGCTAGTGAGCTTCAGGAGACCATGCCTGCTTGTTTGCCATTTGAGTCCCCAGTTTTCAGCCCAGGGAACCCAGCTGCTGCTCAATGAACTGTCCAGCAGGATGTGGGATGGGGTCATATTAAGAAAGGTAAGGACCCCCATATCCTCCACTCCTTCCAGTTTCCACAAGAAGGTCCTGTGTCAGAGACAGCCTGGCCATGAAGAGCAGGGCTCTGGAGCTAGACCACCTGGGCTTGGGCCTGTCACTCAGCTGGGATGTCATAAAGTAGGAAGAGCCACCTGGGTCTGCAGCAGCCGGGGTCCCCATACCTGGCTGGCTTTGGCATTGACGTCGCCGAGCCGGAAGAGCTGAAGGACAGTCTCGATGTCGTCCTGGGTCTTCAGGGTGGCCAGGGCGGTGAGCATAATAGGGCTGTAGCCAGCACGGTTCTGTTTGTCCACCTTGCAGACACCTAAGAGAGGTGGTGTGAACCCTCAGACCAGGGATCTCTGCTAGTGGACTGCCCCAACGAACGTGGATATCACGTCTCCTCCATCAGTCTAGGCATGCCCTAATCCCTCCCTTTTCTCAGAGGACCCCACTCTGCCCCAGAGATCTCCATCTCCATTAGACCAGGGGCTCCTAAAGTTGGAGACAGTCCCTCCTCCATCAGATTTGGGGCCCCTGATGCTGGCATCTATATTTAGGGCTGAGAATAGAAACTGGGTCTCCCCTGTTAATTTTGGAACAGCCATTTACCCTCAGACTGGCCCAGGTCTCCCACATCAGACTGTGGGCCCTGAGTCCTTCATCAGCCCAGGGGGCTGTCTCCCCCAATAGAAGAGGGAAGGGCAAGTTTCTTACTAACTGAGGACATCTTCTTTACAAGCCCCAGACTTAAGGACGCATCCTTCTCTTAGACCAGGGCTCCAGAGATGTCACCTCCATCATGCAGGCGTGTTAGAGCCACATGTTTCCCTAACATCACTTCTGCCTTTTCCATTATGCTGGCTAAAGGTAGGGCCCGTGCCTCCCCCACCAGACTGGGAAGGCAGTGTCTCCTCCATCAGACTGGGAGGACAGCATCTGCCCCATAAGACCAGGGGGGTGGAGTCTCTGCTATCAGACTAGGCGAGTCATGTCTCCCTCGTTAGACTGGGAAGGTGGTGTCTCACTCATTAGACTAGGAGGGTGTCTCCACCATCAGACTGGGAAGGCGGCATCTCCTCTATCAGACTGGGAGGGCCACATTCCTCCCACAATGAACTGGGAAGGTGATTTCTCCTCCACTAAACTAGGCAGGTGGTGTCTCCTCCATCAGCCTGGGAGGGTGGTGTCCCCCCCATCAGACTGGAAGGGTGGCATCTTCCACATCAAACTGGGGAGGTCACATTTCCCCCATCAGACTGGGAAGGCAGCATCTCCTCTATCAGACTGGGAGGGCAACATCCCCGCCACAATGAACTGGGAAGGTATCTCCTTCGTTAGACTAGGCAGGTGGTGTCTCCTCCATCAGCCTGGGAGGGTGGCATCTCCTCCATCAGACTGGGAAGGCAGCATCTCCTCCATCAGACCGGGAGGGCCATATACTCCCCGCATTGAATTGGGAAGGTGCTGTCTCCTCTATCAAACTGGAAGGCTGGTGTCCCTCCACATCCGATTGGAAGGTGGCATCTGCCACATCGGACTGGGAGAGAGGTGTTCCTTCTATTATACTGAGAAGGCCGCGTCTCCTCCTCCATCTTCCCCATCAGATGGGGAAGGCAGTGTCTTCCCTATCAGATTGGGCATGGCGGACAGCTGGCTGGTTTAGAGCTGCCTTATCCTCCCCGCTGAGCTCACCACTGTGGAGCAGCTGCTGCACCACGGGGAAGTTGGCATGAGACACGGAGTAGTGCAGGGCCGTGTTGCCGTTGCTGTCGGCGATGTTGACCACGTAGTCTAGCAGCCGTACAGACATGGCCCGGAACGTGACCAGGTGCCGCCGCACCAGCTCAGGGTGTGCGTCGCTGCGGCAGGCCAGGCGCAGCCACTCCTGCAGCACTGTGGTGTAGGCCACTTTCTGCATGCGAGTCAGGTGGGAGAGGATGTGAGGGCGGGGGAGGCCCACTGGGACACCCCCCACCCCAGATGGGCCCCCTGGAGCAAAGTGTGGTGCCCTTGTCCTGGAAAAGGATCTCAAGGGAAGTGCAGATGCTCCCAGAGGGAAGTGTAGACATCTCTGTCCCAATAAGACCCTTGGAGTGGGGTGTGGACTTTGCAATCCCCAACACATTCCCCAAGGAAGGTGTGAGCACCTCCACCCTGGATATAATTTCTCTGTCTCTCTCTCTTTTTTTTTTTTTTTTTGTGAGACAGAGTCTCACTCTGTTGCCTAGGCTGGAGTGCAGTTACATGATCAGGACTCACTGCAGCCTCAACCTCCTAGGCTCAAGCTATCCTCCTGCCTCTGTCTCCCAAGTAGCTGGGACCACAGGCGTGCACCACTATGCCCAGCTAATTTTTAAAACAATTTGTAGAGGCTGAGTGCAGTGGTTCACACCTGTAATCCCAGCACTTTGGGAGGCCAGGGTGGGCGGATCACTTGAGGTCACAAGTTCGAGACCATCCTGCCCAACATGGTGAAACCCCGTTTCTACTCAAAATACAAAAAATTAGCCAGACGTGGTGGCACACGCCTATAGTCCCAGCTACTTGGGAGACTGAGGCAGAAGAATTGCTTGAACCTGGGAGGCAGAGGTTGCAGTGAGCCGAGATCACGCCACTGCACTCCAGCCTGGGTAACAGAGCAAGACTCCATCTCAAAAAAAAAAAAAAAAAAAAAAAAAAACAAAAACAAAAACAAACAAAAAAAAGAATTTTTTTTGTAGAAATGGGGTCTCACTATGTTGCCTAGGCTGGTCTTGAACTCCTGGCCTCAAGCGATCCTCCTGCCTTGGCCTCCCAAAGCACCGGGATGACAGGCATGAGCCACCATGCCCAGCCCTGGTTATAATCTCCAAAGTCAAGTGTAGATGCCCAAAAAGGGAAATCTGGAAGCCCTGCCCCTGAAGCCCCCAGGAAGAACAGGAACCCAAGGCCAGGCTCGGCCAGTGAGTGTTTGTCCTCCAGCCTCTCCCCATCTCCCTGGCCTCTCTCTGAGGCCCATGACTTGAGCACCACCACCGCCATGCTCTGGGCTTGGGTGTCAGGGTCCCCACTAGGCAGGAGCAGGAAGTCACTGAGGATGAGGAGAGGCCACGGGTGGGGTGGAGGTAGGAGTCCGGGGGGGGCCAACCTAGGCCCAGGGCCAGATCATACCAGCTCCCGCTCCGTGAGGGCGTTAGGATTGTCCAGGTACTTTTCCAGGGCCAAGCAGGCTGAGATGAGATCAGGGCTTAGCTCCATCCTGCCAGGAACAGACAAAGCGGGGGACTAAGTTAAGCCCCATTGTGATGCCTGGGAAGGGACTTGACATTCTGCACCACATCACTCACACTAGGGTCACCTGAATGGTGGCATCTCAGACCCTCCTTCACCCGGGACACACATTTACATTGCACCCCAAGGGGCAGATGCGGGGAACATGCAGACCCCCAAGGGAGAGTAGACAAACAAGCCAAAGTTTATTCCAAATGCCCATTGGCAGATGGAAAATATTTCCCAAGGGCAAATTTTTTCACCAGGGGAATAAAAAAGAGACATAAATAGAACAGGCAGGTAGAGGAAACGTCCCAAATGAGGTGGGTGATTTCAGGATAAACTTTGGCTGGTCCCCCAAATCCGAACCCCAGCAGCCCAAAATACTTCCACCAGGCCCTTTCGCAAAGCCTCCAGAACTTCAGATGCCCAGAAGGAGCAAGTGCTCGTTCGCTAATTCAGACTAAAGTGTGCAATGACTGATAGGAGGGTCCTTCAAAGGGCTTGAATGGTGGGGGTTTGAGGCAGAGGTCATCCACCCCCAGCCCTGCCTGAATCCCTCCCACCCAGAAAACTGACTTGATCTCCTCCTCCGTGTTTGATCCTGATGCCCCCTCAGCGGTGGGTATGTGCTGAGATTCTCGAGACAGCTGGCACTCCTGCCGGCTAGTCTTGGCCACTGCCGTCCCTGCAGGCCTGAGCTGGGGGGCTTCGGCCACACTTGGAACCCTCTCCCTTGGCTCTGGGGCCTCGTTCTCTGTGCTGTCATTGTCTGAGATGTTCTCTGCTGTGCTGGAGTCCTCGGATGACGACTCATACCTGGGGAGCAACGAGCGGGGCAGGGAGATGCTGCAGAAGGAATGAGAAATGGAGGGAAGGGAAGGCAGGGATCTGGCGACCTGACCTCTGTGGGCCTCAGCTTCCCCATCTGTTCAACGGCAGTATTGACATTGCAGGGCTGTGGGATGTGGTTTACAGCAACTGGCATACAGTAAGTGCTCAATAAACACTAGCAGTGATTATGATCATGCCTGGGGGGAGGGGCGCTGCTTTTCACCTGCTGCCCTTTGACACTTCTAGCATACCCACCACTCTTTTCTTTTCTTTTCTTTTTTTTTTTTTGAGATGGAGTCTTGCTCTGTTGCCCAGGCTGGAGTGCAGTGGCACTCACTGCAACCTCTGCCTCCTGGGTTCAAGCAATTCTCCTGCCTCAGCCTCCTGGGTAGCTGGGATTACAGGCGCCCGCCACCACGCATGGCTAATTTTTGTATTTTTAGTAGAGACAGGGTTTCGCTATTCGGCCAGGCTGGTCTTGAACTCCTGACCGCAATTGATCTGCCCACCTCGGCCTCCCAAAGTGTTGGGATTACAGGTGTGAGCCACTGCGCTCAGCCATAACCCCAGCCTTTTTAAGATAGGGTCTGACTCTTACCCAGGCTGGAGTGCAGTGGTGCGATCTCGGCTCACTGCAATCTTTGCCTCCTGGGTTCAAGCAATTCTTCTGCCCGAGCCTTCCAAATAGCTGGGACTACAGGTTTGTACCACTGTGCTCGGCTAATTTTTGTATTTTTTAGTAGAGTCAGGGTTTCACCATGTTGCCATATTGGCCAGGCTGATCTCGAACTGGGTTTACAGGTGTGAGCCATTGAGCGCAGCCACCTCTAGCCTTTTTTTTTTTTTTTTTTTTTTTGAGACAGAGTCTCGCTCTGTCGCCCAGGCTAGAGTGCAATGGTGTAATGTCAGTTCACTGCTACCACTGTCTCCTGGGTTCAAGTGATTCTCCTGCCTCAGCCTCCCAAGTAGCTGGAACTGCAGGCACCCACCACACCCAGCTATTTTTTGTATTTTTAGTAGACATGGAGTTATTGGCCAGGCTCGTCTTGAACTCCTGAACTCAAGTGATCCACCCGCCTCAGCCTCCCAAAGTGCTGGGATTACAGATGTGAGCCACCGCGCCCGGCCACTTCTAGCCCTTTTAACACAGGTGATTCAGACTCCTGTTCCACTGCAAATAGGGTTCTCTCGTGTTTCTTGCTGGCTCTGGACAAAACCTAATCAAGCTTCTAGGCTCGGCATTCAAGGCCTCAAACCAACCATCACTCCCTGCACCTCCCAGTTCTCGTGTCGCTCTGCTTTCCCGCCTCTGAGCCTTTACCCACGCTGTGCCGCTGCCAGGAGAGCCCTCCCCACACCCTCTCTTCACCTTGCTAGCTCCTACTTCTCCCGTACCACCTGTGTCTCCTCCTTCTGGGACTCCCCTAGGGCCTGTGTTTTTCTTGAGGCCCTGCACCACCTGAGTGTTCCCCATCATGGCTCCAACCACCCATCAGCGCCCAGCTCCCCACTGGACCAGGAGCTCTATCAGGGGAGGAAGCGGAGTCCGGCACCTTCTGTGGGGTAGAGCTGTGCAGTGGTTACACCTTGAGCTCTTGAGCCAGGGCACCCGGGGCTGACTCCTGGGTCACTGAGTGAGCTCCAGCAACGCGCTTAGCCTTCTCATGCCTCAGTTTCCTCATCTCTGTGTTGTGGTTTGATTAAATGAATTAACCAAAGCAAGGAGCTTGGAATGAGGTAATTAGGAGGCTCTCGTGCGTGGATGGAGGAGGGGGCGGGAAGTATGGGGTGGGGGGTGGGGTCTTCTCCTCTCACCCGCCATTGACCCCCACGAACTGGAGGCTCCTCCGGTGGGCCGTGGGGTCTGCAATCTCCTCTTTCCGTTTCATGATAGATCGCACGCCTGCTGGGGGCCCGCCTGGAGGGGAGGACAGAGGAGGTGTTGTGAGAATCCTTCAGGGCCAGACTTCAAACTGGCGCCATCCCGGTGCCCTGTCCTTCTTGGCAGCCACCCACCACTTACCGGCGCCTCCGGCCTCCTCGGACTCTCGGGAGGCTGCTTGCCTGGTGGACTCCCTGTGGTTGGTGTCCTGGGTGGGCACTCGGCCTGTGCTCTTCTCAGGCTGTGTAAGGGAGGCTACCTCTGACCCCGGCGGTGACGAGGATGATTCGGCAGGAACTTCTGGGAGGCCTGGAGGGCCAGGAAATGAGGTGTCTGCTCTCGGTCATAAAAGCCAAACCACCACAGCCCTGCGGGTCATACACCCTGGGCCAGGAGCCTTAACAGGGCTGATTTTTGTGTTACCACATCCAGTCTTCCTGTCCCTTGGAGGGAAGTCGGATTATTACAGATGAGGAAACTGAGGCACAGAGCTGCCAAGGTAACCCCTTGAGCAGGTGGCAGAATCCAGTTCCAACCACAGTTTAGTGCCTGCCCAGCAGCTAGTCAGGGACAGGGACAACCCTGTGGCCCCATATTCCTGGCTTGAGCCTGAGTGATCACTAAAAATAAGGTTTGGCCGGGCACGGTGGCTCATGCCTGTAATCCCAGTACTTTGGGAGGCTGAGGCGGGCAGATCACGAGGTCAGGAGTTCAAGACCAGCCTGGCCAACATGGTGAAACCCCATCTCTACTAAAAATATAAAAATTGGCTGGGCATGGTGGGGGGATGCCTGTAATCCCAGCTACTTGGGAGGCTGAGGCAGGAGAATTGCTTGAACCTGGGAGGCAGAGGTTGCAGTGAGCCGAGATCACACCACTGCACTCCAGCCTGGGTAATAGAGTGAGACTCTGTCTTGAAAACAAAAAATAAATAAATAAAAAAACACATCCTGACAAAAAAACCAAACCAAACAAAAGACAGCAAAACAAAACACCCACCCAGGTTGGTCTGAGGACAAAGGTGACTTCCTGAACGCTGAGGTCCTGGACTGCCAGCCAACAGCGTGGAATAGAAGTCGTTTCCTTTTCGCGTAGCCATCAATGTCTTGGAATCCACTCAGGTCCCCCCGGGCCACATATGGCTGCTTTTTAAGACAGGGTTTCACTCCCTTCACCCGAGCTTGAGTGCAGAGATGTGATCTCGGCTCACTGTAACCTGTGCCTCCCGGATTCAAGTGATTCTCCTGCCTTAGCCCCCTGAGCGGCAGTCAGTAAAGGCGCATGCCACTGTGCCCGGCTAATTTTCTGTAATGTTTGTAGAGATGGTGTTTCACTATATTGCCCAGGCTGGTCTTGAACTCCTGAGCTCAAGTGATCCACCTTCCAAAGTGCTGGGATTACCGCCTGAGCAGCACCGCCCAGCCCATGCATGGTTTCTGTGTCAGCATTTCCTCGGGGGCTCCCCTTCCTGTCTGCCTGGGCGCCAACTCTGAAGACCAATTAATTTGAATTCCCTTTAATGGTTAAAAAGGTTGTTGGGGTTTTTTTCTTTGTGACAGGGTCTTGTTATATCGTCCAGGCTGCTCTGGAACTCCAGAGCACAAGGAATCCTCCCACCTCAGCCTCTCACATAGCTGGGATTATAGGCATGAGCCACTATGCCCAGCCTTAAATTTTTTTTGCCATATACAGTGACTTCCTGAGGCCCACAGGCAATATTCAACTTTAGTACAGAACGGTGACCAAATGCTGGACACAGGCAAAGAGTAACATAGACAGGGCCGGCTGCATGAGACACTCGGTCATCAGCATGGCCAACAGCATCCCCAGACCAGGGTGTGGCCAGCTCACACCACAGAAAACATAAAAACCATGCCAGAGCCAGGGTTTGAACTCATGAGTGGGGAACCGAGCGAGAGCAAATGCTAGTTGCTATGTCAGTCTCTTGATTTTTCTTTTTAAACTTGGTAATAAATTCACATGAAACAAACAAACATACTGCATGGCCAGGAGACGGATTCACTATCTCAATCTCTGCCCAAAATGCAGGGTGCCTAACTTGAAATCCTGGGAGAGGTTGGGCGCAGTAGATCACGCTTGTAATCCCAGCACCTTGGGAGGCTGAGGTGGGTGGGTCACTTGAAGTCAGGAATTAAGAGACCAGCCTGGCCAACATGGCAAAACCTGTCTCTACTAAAAATATAAAAATTAGCCAGGCATGGTGGTAGATATTAGTAATCCCATCTACTTGGGAGGTTGAGGCAGGAGAATTGCCTGAACCCGGAAGGCGGAGGTTGCAGTGAGCCAAGATCGCGCCACTGCACTCCAGCCTGGGGGATAGAGCGAGACTCTGTCTCCAAAAAAAAAAAAAAAAAAAAAAAAAGAAATCCTGGGAGAGCCAAAAAATGAGGTGGAGCAATATTATGCTAAGTGAAAGAAGCCAGATGCAAAAGGGACAAAAACATTGCATGATTCGATTCACAGGAGTTCCCTAGAGTTGTCAAGATTTATTATTATTATTTGATACAGTCTCTCTCCATCGTCCAGGCTGGATTACAGTGGCGTGATCTCGGCTCACTGCTACCTCTGCCTCCCAGGTTCAAGTGATTCTCCTGCCTCAGCCTCCTGAACAGTTGGGATTACAGGTACCCACTACCATGCCTGGCCAATTTTTGTATTTTTACTAGAGACAAGGTTTCACCATGTTGGTCAGGGTGATCTTGAACTCCTGACCTCAAGTGATCCATCTGCCTCGGCCTCCGAAAGTGCTGGGGTTACAGGTGTGAACCACTGTGCCCGGCCCTAGAGTTGTCAGATTTAAACAGACAGAAAATAGAATGGTGGGTGCCGGGGGCTGGGGGAAGGAGAATGGGAAGTGAGTGTTTAATGGGGACAGAGTTTCAGTTTGGAAAGATGAGAAAGTTCTAAAGATGGATGGTGGTGATGGTTGCACAATAGTGTGAATGGGCTGGACATGGTGGCTCACACCTATAATCCCAGGACTTTGGGAGGCTGAAGGGCGAGGATCTCTTGAGCCCAGGAGTGTGAGACCAGCTTGGGCAACATAGGGAGATCCTGTCCCTAACAAATACAAGAAAAAACAAACAAAAAATGATGCAAATGTACTTAATGCCACTGAATTATATACTCAAAAATGGGTAAGATGGTTAAATTTTTTTTTGAGACAGAGTCTTGCTTTGTCATCCAGGTTGGAGTGCAGCGATGCGATCTTGGCTCACTGCAACCTCCGTCTCCCAGGTTCAAGTGACTCTCTTGCCTCAGCCTCCTGAGTAGCTGGGATTACAGGTGTGTGCCACCACACCCGGCTAATTTATATTTTTAGTAGAGATGGGGTTTCGCCATGTTGGCCAGGCTGGTCTCGAACTCCTGATCTCCAGTGATCCGCCTGCCTCAGCCTCCCAAAGTGCTGGGATTACAGGTGTAAGCCAACATGCCCGGCCAGATGGCAAATTTTATGTTTTATCTATGTTACCACAATATTTTAAATGGTGAAAAAATTTGAGAGGCTGAGGCAGGAGGATCGCTTGAGGCCAGGAGTTCAAGACCAGCCTGGGCAACATAGCAAGACTCTATCTCTACAAAAAATTAAAAAATTAGCCAGGTGTTGCCGGGCACGGTGGCTCATACCTGTAATCCCAGCACTTTGGGAGGCTGAGGCGGGCGGATCACGAGGTCAGGAGATTGAGACCATCCTGGCTAACATGGTGAAACCCCGTCTCTTCTAAAAATACAAAAAAATTAGCCGGGCATGGTGGCAGGCACCTATAGTCCCAGCTACTTGGGAGGCTGAGGCAGGAGAATGGCGTGAACCTGGGAGGTAGAGCTTGCAGTGAGCGGAGATCGCGCCACTGCACTCCAGCCTGGGCAACAGAGCAAGACTCCGTCTCAAGAAAAAAAAAAAATTAGCTTGAGCCCGGGAGTTTGAAGTTACATTGAGCTATGACAGCATTGCTGCACTCCAGCCTGGGTGATGGAATGAGACCCTATCTTTAAAAAAAAAAAAGAAAAAAAAACAGCCAGGCACGGTGGCTCACGATTGTAACCCCAGGACTTTGGGAGGCTGAGGCAGGCCGATCACAAAGTTAGGAAATCGAGACCACCCTGGCTAACACAGTGAAACCCCAGCTCTACTAAAAATATAAAAAATTAGCCAGGCATGGTGGCACATGCCTGTAGTCCCAGGTACTTGGGAGGAGGTACTTGGGAGGCTGAGGCAGGAGAATTGCTTGAACCCAGGAGGCAGAGCCGAGATTATGCCACTGCACTCCAGCCTGGACGACAGAGTGAGACTCTGTCTCAAAAAAAAAAAAAAAAAAAAAAAAAAGTGAAAAAAATAAAACCAAACAAACTAGAGCAGAACCAAAGCCCACTCTGCCCCAACAGAAAAGCAGGCAGTGACTTCAAAACCTGGGATGGCTCCTTCCAGTCTAAGGAATTTAAGGTTAGATGTGGAATGCTAGAATAAGAACAAGAAGTAGTAATAAAATTGATCATACTTATTATTGTTATCCCACTGGGGAATGGGGCCAACTGACACTAAAATTTACACAAAAGAACTAAAGTCCATTCATAAGCTAAGACAATTCTACAAAACAAGAGCAAAGATGGAGTAGTTGGTCTGTGAGAGAGTAAAACATATTTCAAAGCCACAACCATGAGAACAGCAGGGCATTTTTGCATTAATAAATGGACCAATGGGACAGAGAAGACAGCCCAGCACAGGCTCCAATCTCTGGGCACTGAGGGTAAGACAGAAGGGGTTTCCACAAGCCAGTGGGAGACGGTGGATTCTGTGGTGTGGTTTTGGGAGAAGCAGCTTACTTTACATGAGAAGAGCCAAGCTGGATCTCTACCTCATATCGTACACAAGAAACTGTGAAGAATTAAGATGAAGGTACAACTACAAAGCTAAAGGGAGATAATGTAGCAGAGTATCAGGGACTCAGGAAGGGGAAAGATTCATTCATTCATTCATTCATTCAGTGACAGAGTCTCACTCTGTTGTCTAGGCTGGAGTGCAGTGGTGTGATCACAGCTCATTCCAGCTTCGAACTCCTTGGCTCAAGTGATCCTCCCACTTCAGCCTCCCGAGTAGCTGAGACTACAGGCATGCACCACCATGGCCGGCTAATTTTTTTTTTTTTTTTTTTGAGACAGAGTCTTGCATTGTCACCCCAGGCTGAAGTGGAGTGGGGCCATCTCAGCTCACTGCAACCTTCGCCTCCCTGGTTCAAGCGATTCTCCTGCCTCAGCCTCCCGAGTAGCTGGGATTACAGGTGCCCGCTACCATGCCCAGCTAATTTTTTTTGTATTTTTAGTAGAGATGGGGTTTCACTATGTTGGCCAGGCTGGTCTTGAACTCCTGGCCTCAAGCGATCCTCCTTTCTCAGCCTCTCAAATTTTTTCACCATTTAAAATATTGTGGTAACATAGATAAAACAATTTTTGTATTTTTTGTAGAGATGGGGGTCTTACTATGTTGCCTAGGCTGGCCTGGAACTCCTGGGCTCAAAGCAATTTTCCCACCAAAGTGTTGAGATTACAGGTGTGAGTCAATGTGCCCAGTTAAGATTCTTTTAAAAATTCCTCCAAGCACGATCCACATATGCAAAATATAATGGTTTTAACTATATTCAAAACGAAGACTTATGGCCAAGCGTGGTGGCTCATGCCTGTAATCCCAACACTTTGGGAGGCCAAGGTGGGCGGATCACTTGAGTCAGGAGTTCGAGATCAGCCTGGCCAACATGGTGAAACCCAGTCTCTACTGATAATACAAAAATTAGCAGAGTATGGTGGCAGGCACCTGTAATCCCAGCTACTCGGGAAGATGAGGCAGGAGAATTGCTTGAACCTGGGAGGTGGAGGTTGCAGTGAGCCGAGATCGTGCCACTGCACTCCAGCCTGGATGACAGAGCGAAACTCCGTCTCAAAAACAAAAACAAAAATGAAGACCTCTAAGATCTTCATGGGTGCGGTGGGGGAGTGCCGGAGATTGGCACAGGCAAAAATTGGCAAGGGATAATCTTCTAGAACAGGGTCAACAAACTTTCTGGGAAGGGCTAGATAGCAAACATTTTTGGTTATGTCAGACATAAGGACTTGGTTGCAACTGCTCAACTGTGGCATGGTTCTAATACAAAACCAGTCACAGACAGTATGTAAGTGATTCTGCGTGGCTGTATCCAATAAGTTTGAATTTCACATAATCTTGTTCATGTCAAGAAATATTTTTTTTGAGACAGGGCAAGAGTCTATTTTTTTTTTTAATGTGAAAAAAAATCAATAAATAAACTAGAGCAGCACCTAAATCCCATTCTGCCCCAACAGAGAAGCAGGCAGTGACCTCAGGAAACTTCTTTTTTTTTTTTTTTTTTTTTTTTTGAGACGGAGTCTCGCTCTGTCGCCCAGGCTGGAGTACGGTGGTGCGATCTCAGCTCACTGCAAGCTCCGCCTCCCGGGTTCATGCCATTCTCCTGCCTCAGCCTCTCCAAGTAGCTGGGACTACAGGCGCCCGCCACCACGCCCAGCTAATTTTTTGTATTTTTAGTAGAGATGGGGTTTCACCGTGGTCTCGATCTCCTGACCTCGTGATCCGCCCGCCTCGGCCTCCCAAAGTGCTAGGGTTACAAGCGTGAGCCACCGCGCCCGGCCCTTTTTTTTCTTTTTTTTTGAGACGAAGTCTCGCTCTTGTTGCCCAGGCTGAAGTGCAATGGCGCGATCTCAGCTCACTAGCAACCTTCACCTCCCGAGGTCAAGCGATTCTCCTGTCTCAGCCTCCCGAGTAGCTGAGATTACAGGCACCTGCCATCATGCTCGGCTAATTTTTGTATTGTTGTAGAGAGGGGTTTCACCATGTTGGCCCGGGTGGTCTCGACCTCCTGACCTCAGTTGAGCCACCGCGCCCAGTCTACTTCAGGCAACTTCTGTTGCCCAGGCTGAAGTCCAATCATAGCTTGCTGCAGCCTCAAAATCCTGGGCTTGCCGGGCATGGTGGCTCATGCCTGTAATCCCAGCACTTTGGGAGGCCGAGGTGAGTGGATCGCTTGAGCCCAGGAGTTTGAGACCAGCCTGGGCAACATGGTGGAACCCCATCTCCACAACAACAACAACAAAATTCCTGGGCTCAAGGAATCCCCCTGCCTCAGCCTCCCAAGTAGCTGGGACTACAGCTGCACGCCACCATGCCAAACAAATTTTTAATTTTTTGGTAGAGATGGGGTGTCACTATATTGCCCAGGCTGGTCTCAAACTCCTGGCCTCAAGTGATCCTTCTGCCTCGGCCTCCCAAAGTGCCAGGATTATAGGTGTGAGCCACTGTACTTGGCCCAAAATATACTTTTTAAGTTGTTCAACCATTTAAAAAAAACGTAAAAATCATTCTTAGCTGTGGGTTGTAGAAAAATAGGTTTCAGGCTACATCTGGCCCACAAGCCGTAGTTTGCCAGTTTTGACTCTGGAAGATACCAGGAACTTCTAAAAACTGCTCAGAGAAAAAATGGAGAAAGGCTACAAGTAATTGACTTACAGAGGAACCTTATTAGGCATACACAGAGAAGCCGTATCTCTCACTGCCTATCAGAGCTATGCCAATGAAAACAGTAAGGAGGGCTGAATTCCGAGGCTCGCATTTATAATCCCAGGGCTTTGGGAGGCTGACGTGGATCACTTCAGCCCTGGAGTTCGCGACCAACCTGAGCAACAGAGCAAGACCTCATCTCTACAAAAAATTACCCGAATGTGATGGCATTTGCCTTTAGTCCTAGCTACTCAGGAGGCTGAGGTGGAGGGATCACTTGGGCCCGAGAGATTGAGGCTGCAGTGAGCCAAGATCGCGCCACTGCACTCCAACCTGGGCAACAGAGCAAGACTCTGTCTCAAAAAAAAAAAAAAAAAAAAGAAAGAAAGAAGAGGCCAGGCACGGTGGCTCACGCCTGTTAATTCCAGCACTTTGGGAGGCCAAGGCGGGCAGATCAACTGAGGTTGGGAGTTGGAGACCAGCCTGACCAACATGGTAAAACCCCATCTCTACTAAAAATACAAAATTAGCTGGGCATGGTGGCGCATGCCTGTAATCCCAGCTGAGGCAGAAGAATCACTTGAACCCAGGAGGTGGAGGTTGCGGTGAGCCAAGATCGCGCCACTACACTCCAGCCTGGGCAACAAGAGTGAAACTCTGTCTCGAAGAAAAATTAGAAAGACAGATAAAGCCGTATGTTGGTGAGGATATGAGAAAATGGACATCTTGAACCAGGGCATGGTGTTAGGAGTGCGGATAGGGAGAGCCTTTTTTGGAAAGGATCAGACAGGACTTGGAGTGAAGTTGCAAATCCTCTAGGAATGGGCAGTCCCACAGGAGGGGATGTGTGAAGATGACTCCAGCATTGTTCATGGTGGCCAGAAATTAGAAGTAACCAGATACCTACTGTGAGGGGATTAGAGAAGAGGGTAGGTGGGTGGGGTGGCTCACACCTGTAATCCCAGAACTTTGGGAGGCCCAGGCGGGCAGATCATGAGGTCAGGAGTTCGAGACCAGCCTGGCCAACGTGGTGAAACCCCGTCTCTACTAAAAATACAAAAATTAGCCAGGCGTGGTGGCACACGTCTATAATCCCAGCTACTTGGGAGGCTGAGGCAGGAGAATTGCTCGAACCCGGGAGGCAGAGGTTACAGTGAGCCGAGATCACACCACTGCACTCCACCCTGGGCAACAGAGCGAGATTCCATCTCAAAAAAAAAAAAAAAAGGAAGAAAAAAAAGAAAATAAAAAGTGACAAACCAGATTTACAAACATCAGTGTGGAGAGTTCGAAAATAGTGTAAGGAGAGGAAAAAATAAGAAATAGAAAGAGATCTTTGTTTTTCTGAAGCACAGCACCATTTAAGGAAATGAAACACGCACAAGGCATATTTTTCAAGGACACTCAAATGTCTAAATAAGTTTCTGGAAGGTGGTTTGTAAGGAATGGTATTAGATGGGGTGGGGGTGGCACTGACGATGGAGAGTGGAGGGTGGTGAGCTTCAGCCTGTGGGTGCTGTTTTTACATTTTTAAATGGATGGGAAAGAAGGATTTAATTTGGGACTCACGAAAAGTATGTGAAATAGAAATTTCAGGGTCTGCAAATAAAGATTTATTGGAATGCAGCCATGTTCGTTCATTTCCATATTGTCTATGGCTGCTTTTGCAACTGCAAAATGAAGGCCCTGAAGCACCAAACTCAAAAATGTATACATTAAATATGTGCATTTTTTTGCATATTAAGTATACATCAATAAAATCAGAAAAAGCTGGGCATGGTGGCACACGCCTGTAATCCCAGCTACTTAGGAGGCTGATGTGGAAGGATCACTTCAGTCCCCGAGTTTGAAACCAGCCTGGGCAACATAGTGAGGCCTCATCTCAATAAAAAGGATAAAAGGAATAAAAATAAAGTGGGGAGGAAAAAAGAACTGAGGCAGAGTTGAATCAATGCAATAGAGACTATATGACCTGCAAAAGTGAAAATATTTACTGACCCTTAGCATTGAAGGTTGAAGGTGGAGGCTGAAGGTGAAAAAATAATAAGTAATACAAGAGAAGTGGTCTGCACAGCCTAACGTGGATGGTTGTCAGGAGCTGAGGAATGAGATGAACTCAGTTTTGGACTCCTGAAGGCCAAAATAATTTTTTTTTTTTCTGAGATGGAGTCTCAGTCTCACTCTGTCACCCAGGCTGGAGAGTAGCGATGTGATCTCAGCTCACTGCAATTTCTGCCTCCCTGGTTCAAGCGATTCTCCTGTCTCAGCTTCCCAGGTAGCTGGGATTACAGGTGTGTGCCACCACACCTGGCTAATTTTTGTATTTTTAGTAGGGATGGGGTTTTTCCATGTTGCCCAGGCTGGTCTCGAGCTCCTGACCTCAGGTGATCTGCCCACCTTGGCCTCCCAAAGTTCTGGGATTATAGGCGTGAGCCACCACACCCGGCCCATAATAAGTTTTTTTTTTTTTTTTTTTTTTTTAATTTAGGCTGGGTGCGGTAGCTCATTCCAGTTTGTTCAACCCCTTGATAAGCCCGAGCCTCTGCTTATCTCAGGGCCTTTGTCCCTGCTGTGTTCCTCCCTGGAACATTGTTTTTTCCACCTCTTTTGGTGACTTCTTTCCTTTCACGTCTTCATTCAAAGATGCTCCCTGGAGGGCGGATGCGTGGCTCACGCCTGTAATTCCAGCACTTTGGGAGGCTGAGGCGGGCAGACCACAAGGTTAGGAGTTCAAGACCAGCCTGGCCAACATAGTGAAACCCCGTCTCTACTAAAAGTACAAGAAAATTAGCTGGGTGTGGTGGTAGGTGCCTGTAATCCCAGCTACTTGGGAGGTGGAGGCAAGGAGAATCATTTGAACCCAGGAGGTGGAGGTTGCAGTGAGCTGAGACAGCACCATTGCACACCAGCCCGGGTGGCAGTGCAAGACTCCATCTCAAAAAAAAAAAAAAAAAAAAAAAAAAGTTGCTCCTTTGAGAGGCTATAGAGCCAAGAGCTGACCTTGGGCACCAAGTATCAACACATGCCTGGTACCATGATGAACACTTGACATGAAGTGATTCTCTCCCCCCTACCCCCGCCCACAAGATTGGTCTTTCCCAGGCTGGAGTACAGTGGCGTGGTCACAACTCATTGTAGCCTTGACCCCCTGGGCTCAAGCAATCCTCCTGCTTTGGCCCCCGAAAGCCCTAGGATTATAGACATAAGCCACTACGCCCGGCTGAATTGACATATTAAAGCCTCACATTATTCCAGTGATACTGTGCCATCAGGACCCCCCATTTGCAAATGAGGAAACTGAGGCATAGAGAGATTTCGTCGCTTGCTCAAAGGCCGAGAAGGTTGGATCACCTGAGGTCAGGAGTTTGAGACCAGCCTGATCAACACGGTGAAACCCCATCTCTACTAAAAATACAAAAATTAGTCAGTCATGGTGGTGCATGCCTGTAATCCCAGCTACTCGGGAGGCGGAGGCAGAAGAATCGCTTGAACTCGGGAGGCGGCGGTTGCAGTGAGCCGAGATTGCATCACTGCACTCCAGCCTGGGCGACAGAACAAGACTCTGTCTCAAAAAAAAAAAAAAAAGGAAGATATAGCAATGAATTAAAACATTCCAGCTTGGCTCAAGCAAGGCAGAGATTGGGGCTGGCTGCAGCAAGAGAGAATAAAATGAGACTCCAGGAAGAACTTTCAGGGCAGCAGCTTGCATGCAAAGAAGGTGGACATCGCTATGTCTGTTTGTCCTGCAGGCAGAAGGCCTCTCAGCTGCTCTGGGAGGCACGTCTGGAATGGTGGCTGCCTCTCAGAGATTCTAAGGCTGGGCCAGGCGGGGCCTCTGGCAGGGGGCCAGAACCTCAGGGCCTGGTGTTTGGGATAGACACAGAACAGGCGGGTGGTGTCCAGAGCTGGCCAGGAACAACACGGGCCGGCGAGAAAACACAGCTGGGTCCCTGCCCTCCAGCCTGTGCCCTCCGGTCTGTCAGTAGGGGCTCTGGCCACCTGACATTTGAGGCTGGGATGAGAACTTGGGCCCTACCTTCGAGCCCTGCTGCAGATTCAAGCTGTCCTGGGTTCATTTATTTCTTTTTTCTTTTTTTTTTGAGATGGAGTCTCACTGTCATCCAGGCTAGAGTGCAGTGGCGCGACCTCGGCTCAATGCAACCTCCGCCTCATAGGTTCAAGCAATTCTCCTCCCTTAGCCTAGCTAGGACTACAGGCGTGTGCCACCACGCCCAGCTAATTTTTGTAGGTTTAATAGAGACGGGGTTTCACTGTGTTGGCCAGGCTGGTCTTGAACTCCTGGACTCAAGCGATCCACCTGCCTCGGCCTCCAAAGTGTGGGATTACAGGCGTGAGCCACTGCGCCCGGCCCAGCTGTCATTATTATGAATCATTTGGGTGGCTTCTCCCAGGGACCTCAGGACAACCCGGCAGCTGACATTCTGCACAGCCGGCATCCCCTTTCCTGGCATGAGGACTCAGTACTTCCTCTGGGAAGCACCCCCTTCCTCCCTCAAAGGCCACAGGGCTTGGGTGGCGCTCCCCTACCCCTGGCGTCCATGGCTAGGCAGACAGGGACACCGTGATTGGCTCAGCAATGGGCACATGACCCAGGCCAGCCAATGAGGGCCCCCTCTGGGATTTTTACTGGTGCTCTTTGGATTAAGGAGCTCCCTCTCCGCTAAACTGGACAGACAGATGCCTGGAGCAGTGAGGTCACCTTCCCTTGCCTGCCTGGAAGAGAAGCTCCCAGGGTAAACAAGAAGAGAAAGGCACCCAGTTAGATTCCTGATGATATCTGAGCACTGAGGCCAGCGTGGTGGCTAATGCTTGTAATCCCAGCACTCTGGGAGGCCAAGACAGGAGCATCACTTGAGCCCAGAAGTTTGAGACCAGCCTGGGCAACATAACAAGACTTTGTTTCTACAAAAAATAAAAAAAAAAATTAACAAGGCACAGTGGTGCGTGCCTGTAGACCCAGCTACTTGGGAGGCTAAGGCGGGAGGATTGCTTGAGCCTAGGAGGTCAAGGCTGCAGTGAGCCATGATTGCACCAGCTGCACTCCAGCCTGGGCAATGGAGTGAGACTATATCTCTTAATAACAACAACAACAAGATATTTGTGCACCTGGATCCAGCCATGCCTGAAGCTGCCATCAGTTACATAATAACACATTTCCTTTTCACTGCTTAAACAGGTCTGAGATTGATTCCTGCCACTTACTGAATAAACAGGAAGGATTTCTGCCTGGTAAACCAATAGCCTTGGGGAATTTTCCCCCAAATACCTCCCGCTTTCTGGATACTGACAAAGTGGCAGTCACCTAATTTCTCTGCATGGTTGCTATAGCCCTGAGGTTGGCTGCACAATTCTCCCCCTTTTGTGGATGATAAGACAGAGACTCTTTTTTTTTTTTTTTTTTTTTTTTTTGAGACGGAGTCTTGCTCTGTCCCCCAGGCTGGAGTGCAGTGGCGCGATCTCGGCTCACTGCAAGCTCCGCCTCCCGGGTTCACGCTATTCTCCCGCCTCAGCCTCCCGAGTAGCTGGGACTACAGGCGCCCGCCAACACGCCCGGCTAATTTGAGACAGAGACTCTTAAGAGTTGGAGTGATGTGTCTGGTGGAAGGTCAGGGCTGGGGTGGACCTTGGCATTTTTTTTTTTTTTTTTTTTTGAGACAGAGTCTCCGTCTGTTGCCCAGGCTGGAGTGCAGTGGTGTAATCTCGGCTCACTGCAACCTCCTGCTTCCCTGGTTCAAGCCATTCTCCTGCGTCAGCCTCCTGAGTAGCTGAGGTTACAGGCATGAGCCACCACGCCTGGCTAATTTTTGTATTTTTAGTAGAGATGGGTTTCACCATGTTGGCCAGGCTGGTCTCCAACTCCTGACCTCAAGTGATCTGCCCGCCTCGGCCTCCCAAAGTGCTGGGATTACAGGCATGTGCCACCACACTCTGCCTGGACCCTGGCATTCTGAGGGTCCAGGATGAGCCATGGGAAGAGGGCCCCCCTGCCAAGCCATTCTCCCCGGCCTGCAACCGCTTACCTGCCGTTCCACTGCAGCTGCGCTCTGTGATGCTAATCTTCTTCACCATATGGACGTTGCTGGTAGCCACAGCGGGCACTGGGCACATCGTCTCCACCACCTCCTGGCTGCGGAACACAGGTGGGCTCTCAGGCCCACCAGGCATTGCCAGGGCCCTCAGCCCTGCGCCATAAGGCTCCAGGCTCTGGGCCCGCTGTGCAGGGGCGCCAGCGGCTGTGCTGGCCACCACCTCCACCTCCCGTGGCCCTTCTACCACCCGGACTGTATCCACTCGGACTGGGCTGTCCGGCGGTGGCCAGGCCTGGGGCTGGGGGTCAGCCTGCCGGGCCTGAGCTGCCTGCAGCTCCTGCAGCGCCTTCTTGAGCTGGGTCTCCAGCACAGCGACCTTGGCGGCGAGGGCAGCCTCCCCATCAGGCATGCCCAAGTCCCGTTCTCGGACCCAGGTGCCCACACTCCGGGTCTCAAGTGCCACTGGGTCCTCTGGGGGATCGGGGAGGTCCAGGCAGAGCTCGCTGCGACCCCGGCCCGCTGTGGGGTGGCCTAGGAACTTCTGGCTCTTAAGTTGTACTGTGAGCTGCCGCTTTTCCTCCTGGAGCACCGAGAGCTTCACCTGGAGCACAGGGATCAGCTTCACCTGCTCCTCCAGCTGCCGCAGCTTCCGCAGGGCACCCGCCATCTGCTCCCGCACGTGGGCCAGGTGCCCGGCACTGGGAGCCACCGGTGTGGACAGTCCCGAACTCCGTGGTGTCGGGGGTGGCAACCCCACGCCCACCAGGGAGGCTGTCGAGCCGGCCGCACTGGGGGTCAGGGAGCCCAGGCCTGCGGGTGTGGCCGCCTGGTCCTCGAGACGGCGACGGGCGTCCAGCAGCGTGCGCTCCACCCGCGGATTGAAGCCACCGCGGGTCTCCAGAGCACCATACTGAGGGTAGAAGCCACGGCCGCAGTAGGAATAGGCTGAGTGGCGGCTGTCCCCACTGGCATTGGAGCACAGCGACTCCGTGGACGTCCACCAGGAGCCAGGGCCACGGGGCAGTGAGCTCAGGCGGGGGCGGCGCTGCACCGCCACGCGTCGCAGCGTGTGGCCCTTCTCGATGTCGTCCACGTACTTGAGGAAGTCCAGGTCCAGGCGGTAGCCATAGGGGGTCTCCACGGAGTAGGGTGGATCGGGGTCCTTCGCAGGGAAGGCAGGCGGGGAGGCTGGGCCAGGGGTCCCTGGGGATGGGAGAAACACCAGGACCTTTGAATCCTCTTGTCCCCATTCTCAGAGTGAAGACTGATGCCTGGGGAGAGTTGGGGTTTATTTGCCCAAGAGACGGGAGCCCACCTGGTACTCAACCGCGTCTGCTCTCAGACCCTCCCAGAGCAGGGCTGTGCCTCCCCTTCAGACTCCCGGTGCTAGGCTATGTCCCCTCTCAAATCACCCAGGACAGGGCCCTGTCCCCCGGCTTAGACTACCCCCTTTTTCCGGTAAGACTCTGCCTCCCCCGTCAGACCCTCCCAGGGCAGGACTTTGCCTCCTCCCATAGACCTCTAATTGTTGGGCTGTGTCCCCAGGGCACGGTCCCGGCCCCCTCAGGTCTCCAGAACTGAAGCTCCCCAGGGCAGGGCCCTCTTCCCTGAGTCCCCTGACCTGGGAAGGGGGCAGGCACGTGCAGGACCTGGGCCATCTTCTTGTCTGCAGATGCTCCTTGGAAGTCACTTGCGGGACTGTGAGTCAGACTGCCTGCAGCACCAGCTGAGGCTTACCTGGGGAAAGGGAACCATGGTGTCGGGAGTTAGGAGTCTACAGGGAGGAGATGAGGCCAGCCCCCTCCACAGCTGGCTCACCCAGCCCCCCAACCCAGGTCTGGGACCCACTCATAGACACACACCCAGCCTGGCTGCGGAAGGGCCCCCCTGACCCCCCCTCCGCAGGTCTGGAACAAAGAAACCAAACCTCACTGCCTGCATGCACATCTGTCCAGCCCCTGGACAGGCTCCAGCTGTTCCCACAGCCCGGCTTCCACATAGCCCTGGGGCTGGGGGGCCCCAAGCCCAACAGGCCCCACCCTTCCTGCACCCCCTCCCCTCAGCCCAGGCCTGGAGCTGGCCACAGGGAGGGATGGGGGTTGAGGCGCTAAGGGGTTGGGGAAGAGGGGAACCTCGTCTTCCCGCAAGGATCTGAGGAGACAGAGACGCAGGGGGACAAAGAGAGGCAAAGCATGGCGAAGGGAACCCCCAGTGACCCCAAAGCTGAGAGCTGGGTCAGGCCTGGACTGGGTCGGGGGGAAGGGGTAGGGAAAGTTGGGGAGGCAGCTAGGAGTGAAGCCTTTCCCCTTTATGGAAACAATTTTCTCTAAAAATAAACAGTTTCACTGCCGGGCTACACAGAACTTCCTGCCCGCCTAGGATGCGTCCGGGCTCAGGGGCGCAGTAGGGATAGAGGGCCGGGTGGAGGCCCAGGAAGTCCTGGGGGTGGAGGGGAGGAAGTAAGAGGGGGTGCCTGGAGGCTGCAAAAGGGAGGGACAATCAGAGTCTCTCACTAAACCCCCCTCAGCCCTGGAGGCTGGCCAGGGCTCTTTTGTCCCCAGTATAACCCGTCTGAACTTGGCTGGTCCTTTCTATTATCTGACCTCCAGCCATCATGCTGCAGAGGCCCCAGCCCATCCCACCATCAGAGTGAATCCTTTCTGGCCTTTGAGTGCTGTGGCCAGCAGGTACCTTGGGAGGATGGGCCGGGTAGGGCACCTGCTGGGCATGAAGGCAGGGCTGGGGCTCCAGGGGCACCTGAGCTTGTCCTTGTTCTCCCGTCCTGTCTTGCTTTGTCTCTCTCCAAGTCTCTCTGTGTCTCTCCACCTCTCTGTCTCTCTGCGTCTCTCTCCACGTCTGTCTGCGTCTCTCTCCGTGTCTCTCTCCCTGTCTTTCCACGTCTGTCTTCGCTTCTCTGTCTTTCAACACCTGGAACACAGGGTTACCAATTGCAGGAAATTCCGTTTTCCATTTGCCTGGAGGCTCACCCCTGAGCAACAGAAAGTTGACTGAAAATATTTTCTGGCCACCAAAGAGAGATGGAGAAGCAGGGAGCAAGCGGGATTGGAGCAGGATTGGAATAGCCGAGGGGGGTGGGGTGGGGTGGGGGAAGTGAGGGTGCTGCTGGGCAAACAGTATAGTAACAGTAATAATAACATCAACTCTGTCTTTTTTTTTTTTTTTCTGAGACGGAGTTTTGCTCTTGTTGCCCAGGCTGGAGTGCAATGGCGTGATCTCCGCTCACGGCAACCTCCGCCTCCCAGGTTCAAGCGATTCTCCTGCCTCAGCCTCCGGAGTAGCTGGGATTACAAGCACCTGCCACCACGCCTGGCTAATTTTGTATTTTTAGTAGAGATGATGTTTCTCCATGTTGGTCAGGCTGGTCTCGAACTCCTGACCTCAGGTGATCCGCCTGCCTTGGCCTCCCAAAGTGCTGGGATTACAGGCATGAGCCACTGCACCCAGCCTAACATCAACTCTTTTAATTGTCATGACAATTCCATGAGATGGGCACTTATCAACCAGTTTCACAGACAGGGGATGCAGAGGGCACAGAAAGGTACAGTGGCTTGCCTCAGGGTCACTGGGGCCACGGGGAAGTAGCTGGGCCTGAACGTGAACCTAAGCCTGGTGGATCCCCCCAAATGCCCACCAAGCCACCACCCTCAGACTCCACATCAGATATCTCTACCCGTTTCCCAGATATGGAGACTGAGGTCTGAGGGTCCTCAGTCATCTCACTGCCCTTGATGAGGACCAGCACGTCCCCAGTAAGGGGGAGAGAAAGGAGACGAGGAGGCGTGCTGGGGGAGATGGATGTCTGTGGCTGAGACCCTTCTCTCGCTAAGGGACCCCTGGGGAGTGGGGAAGGAGTGACAGGATAAGACAGAGATGGAGAGACTGGAGCCTATAAGAGGGGACAGGTAGGGGGCTCAGGGAAGGGGCGCGGGTCTCACCAACCCACCACCCAAGACCGGCCTACACATCGCGGAGGTCGGCGGGGGGGGTCTCCCCCCCCCCAAACTCGGCGGGAGGGGGCGAGAAGGACCCCGCCCCGTGCAGAGAGGGGGCGGGGCCTGTGGGATCCCCGGCTAATGGCAAACAGCTGCCGCTCCCCACGCCGGCCCAGCCGCCAAGGCCAGGCCCAGCCCGGCCGGACGCCCGGCCGCCTTCCCGCCGCCTGGGGCATGGCCGCGGAGGAGGGTGAGGGGTACAGTGCGGGGAGGGGGCAGAGCCGGTGGGGGGGACAGAGACAGAAAGTGGGACAGAGACAGGGGAGAGGGGGCAGAGGGGAGCCAGGACAGGAGAAACGGGCAGGGCACTAGGAATCGATGGGGGTACTGGGAGGAATCGATGGGGGTATGGGGTCAAAGACGAGGAGGGGGCAGGGACGCGGGGACAGAGACACTCCAAGTCTGGAAAGTTTGGGCACAGAAGGTGGAGTTGGAGGCAGCGGTTCGTTGAGACCAGCGAGGTCGTGTCCCAGAGTTGGAGGCGGGGGGTAGGGTAGTAGGTATGGGAGGGTGCACACTCGATCCCCGAACCGGACTTGAACCCCTACCCAGCCCCGGGTCCCACTCGCCTTGCGCGCTCCGGCCGCTGCCTTCCCTGCGTCCCGCCGCCCGAGCGTCCTCGCGCGCGCCGCCGCCTGGGTGCCCGGCCCTCGGAGGTGGCTCCGCCTGCACCACGCCCCCTCCTGCTGGCCCCGCCCCTCAAGCCGGCCCCGCCCCCTCCAGCCGCCCGGGCGCCCCGGCCGCAGTCGGGGGTGGGGATGCAGAGACGCTGGTTGGAGACTGGATCTCACCTGGACAGCAGGTGTGTGTGCGCGCCAGTATGTCCGGCCTCGTCCTTCCTCCCTAAGTCCCCGAGGCAGGGTCCTCCCACTGCCGGCCTCCTCCCACCGCCCGCTGTCCCTGGACCGCTGCGGGGGGCGGAACGGCTTGGCGGCGGGAGGGGGCGGAGCTGGCCGGGGCCCAACTCGGGGAGGGCGCGCGGGGCGGGTGCGACAGCGGGAGGTCACCCCTCCCCTAGGCGGCCTAGGGCTGGAAGCGGCCCAGCGCAGGCCTGGCACAGGGTGGCGTGACCGCCGCGCGAGAAGGGAGGCTGCACAGTCCTGGGCGCCAGAGCCAGCCGGACCTGGACTCCCATCCCAGACCCACCAAACTTTTGCTGCTCTGTGCCTCAGTTTACCCATCTGTAAAATGGAGATGATCATGTTAGCTACCTGATAGGAGCGTTGAGAAGATTCACTAACCATTAGGAAGGGGCCTAACCATCAGGAAGGAGGTCCTTTGGATTAAAAACTCTCATAAATGGAGTGGCCTACTTTTGCAGAGATCTTTCTGGGAGCCCTTTAGTACACAGCCAGCCACTCAGCAAGGGCCTAATAAATATTATTAAGCCGGCAAGGTGGCTCACACCTGTAATCTCAGTGCTTAGGGAGGCCAAAGCAGGAGGACTGCTTGAGCTCATGAGTTCGAGACCAGCCTGGGCAACATAGCAAGACCCTGTCTATACAAAAAAAATTTTAAAGTGAAAAAAAATTAGGCCAGGCGCAGTGGCTCATGACTGTAATCCCAGCACTTTGGGAGGCCAAGGTGGGCGGATTATTTGAGCCAAGGAGTTGGAGACCAGCTTTGGCAATATGGCAAGACCCCATCTCTACAAAAAACCACCTGGGGCCGAGAAATGGCTCATGCCTGTAATCCCAGCACTTTGGGAGTCCAAGGCGGGTGGATCACCTGAGGTCAGGAGTTCAAGACCAGCCTGGCCAACATGGTGAAACCCCGTCTCTACTAAAAATACAAAAACTATCCGGGCATGGTGGTACACATCTGTAATCCCAGCTACTCGGGAGGCTGAGGTACGAGAATAACTTGAATCTGGGAGGTGGAGGTTGCTGTGAACCGAGATTGCGCCACTGCACTGCAGCCTGGGTGACAGAGCAAAACTCCGTCTAAAAAAAAAAAGAAAAAAGCCAGGCACAGTGGCATGTGCCTATAATCCCTGCTGCTCAGGAGGCCTAAGCCCCGGAGTTTGAGGCTGCAGTGAGCTATGATTGTGACACTGCATTCCAGCCTGGGGGACTGAGTGAGGGCCTATCTGTTAAACAAACAAAAACCAGGTATTGTTATTCCAGGTAGGCATGTGACATTATTTGTGTGTTGCCTTCCCTACTAGAACTTCAGCTCCACAAGGGCAGGAATTTGTGTCTGTTGTCACCACGATGTCTCTGGCACCCAGTATGTTCTTGGTGTCTCCACTGATGATGCAGGGATGTGTGGACATGGGGCAGTGGACTATGAGCATGTGATGAGTATGTGACCCAGCCCCTAGTGACCGCACCACATGGCACAGGTTGCTTATAAAAACCATTTTAAATTAAAAAAGGGAGGAAGCATCAGTGCATACAGATGGGGACACAGGGGCAGAGGGCCCAGCCCCGAGTACAGTGTGGTCACCCCACGGCCCAGTGGGCACCAAGGGAGACTCCCCTAGCAGCCCAGACAGCTGAGGCCTGGGTGCTGGTTCCTCTAGGCACAGGTTTGGTCCTTGTGGGCTCAGAGGTCTGCCTTTCGGAAGCTTGCTCTGTTCAAGGAGTTCCTGGAAAAAGAATGAGGGTGGGTCAGCATGGCTGTGGGGCCCCCAACTCCATAGACCTCCCATCCCACATCCTCTTCCTCCCTCTCCTCGTCTTCCTCCAAGGATCCTTCTGGGGTCTCTCCTGTCCCTGATCTGGCTGTGGGATTCTCCGATTCTCTTGCAGTCCACCACGGAAGGTATGAATCATTCTCATTTTACAGATGTGGAAACTGAGGCTCACAAAGATGAATTCATGTATCTGGGAAATGACTGCTCAGGGCCTGCCCTGCCTTTGTACATCTGGATGACATATTCAGATGCTTATGCAAAGTCGAAGCCACCCAGCCGGGCGTGGTGGTGGCTCATGCTGTAATCCCAGCACTTTAGGAGGGCAAATCGGGTGGATCACCTGAGGTCAGGAGTTCGAGACCAGCCTGGCCAACATGGTGAAATCCTGTCTTTACTAAAAATACAAAACATTAGGCGGGTGGTGGCAGATGCCTGTAATCCCAGTTACGCAGGAGGCTGAGGCAGGAGACTCGCTTGAATCTGGGAGGCGGAGGTTGTAGTGAGCCGAGATTGTGCCACTGCACTCCAGCCTGGGCGAGAGGGAGACTCTCTCAAAGAAAAAACAAAACAAAAACAGAAACAAAACAAAGTCCAAGCTACCAGCAAACATGTTGCTGTGTACATGTACAACAGCCCCCATCCTGTATCTGTCCTGGTCTGCCTCTGCATCCCCTCTCTAGTCTCTAGGATGGGGGCACCAGGTCAGGCACCTGAGGCCGGGTGGGGTGGGTGCCAGCAGCTGGGGCAGGCGCTGGGTAAGCAGGGGCTGCAGAGCCTCCCGCAGGCGGCAGTAGTTGCGCTCCAGCTCGCGGTGGTACTCCTTCTGGTCCGGCCCAATCAGGGTCTTATTTTTCCGCAGTGCATCCTCACATCTGAGGGCCAGAGGGTGGGAGATGCTCAGAGACTCGCACACGGGACTGAAAGCAAGACTAGGGGTGGGGGCATCCATAAAGCGGGACCAGGCCTGCAGAAAGACCCGCAATAGGAGGTCAGGTTGGGAAAGTGGACTTAATGGGAATCGGGCAGATGGGGGAACCATGCAGAGATCAGATGGGCAGAGAGCAGGCCTATGCAGGTTAGGCAGGCACAAGACCCCTCCTGGGGGGCTTTGCGCCTACTTCTTGCAGAAGTCCTTGAAGCAGAGCCGCAATTTGTTGTGATGCCGGAAGAGCTTGGGGTCTTCCGGGATCTCTGCTAAAAACACCTGGGCCACCTCCAGGGGACCCTGTGGGGTGAGAGGGACTGGTGAGCCAGCCTGCATGGCACCTGGAGTCCCCCGTGCGGCCTGCATCCCCCTTCCACCATCCGTGCCTGGTTCACAGTGGGCCCTACAGAGCCCTGAAGCACCATCTGTAGCATCTTAGCATCTGGTGGGTCCTGCTCAGTGGCAAAGGCCAGCTCCCGTGTCTTCTTCTGCATGTCCTCGATGGCCACCTCCACTGGCGTCAGCACCGTCTGTGGGGTGAAGGGAGGGGTGTGCACTCGCTGGGGCCTGAGAAGGTCCTGATCGAAGCCAGTCGGGGGCAGCTCAGACCCCGCTGGGAGTGAGAGGGGTCCAAGAACCCAGGCAATGAACAGAATCTGGGGGCCTTCCTGTGTCTGACTCTGGGGGGGTCCAGCCTTGGGTCTGCTGGGTCTGGTGCCCTGGGGTCCAGGGGCTTTACATCTGCGGTCTCCAGACTTCCTTGGATCTGGAGGTAGAGGTTTGGACTGGAAGTTGGAGTTTGGGGTCCCCAACCTAGTTCTGGGGTACAAGAGCTAATTTCTGGGTCTAGCGTGTCCACACCTCTCCTCTCTGGGTCTGGAATCCCTGGGCTTCTCCTCCCTGGGCCTTCTTAGATTCGGAGTCCCTGTGCCTCCCCTCTGTGAGTCTAGAATCCCTGGGTCCTCCTGGGTCTGGAGGTAGAGGTTTCAGTTTAGAGATTGGAAGGCAGGGTCTCCATATCTTCTCAGCCCAGTTCGGGGGTACCTGGGCCTCTTCCTGGGCCACACCTCTCCTCCCTGGGCCTTCCTAGATCTGGGCTCCCTCTGCCTCCTCTTTCTGGGTCTGGAATCCCTGGGCCTCCCTGGGTCTGGTCTCCTCCCCGCCCCTCCCTGGGGATCTGGTCTAGGGTCCCTGTGCCACCCCTCTCTGGGTCTGAGATGTGTGGGCCACCTTGGGTCTGGGTCGCTGTGTCTTCCCTCCCCTCCCCTCCCAGGGTCTGATGTCCCCTCACCTCCCCACCCCTCCCCAGGCCCAGGATCCCCACCCACCTCCTCCCGGTGGCACACACGGATGCGAGTCTTGATGTAGGGGAAGGCGTGGTCGGTGCTGAGCAGCGTCTTACGCTTGTGTTGCTCGGGCAGCTCCCCGTGTGCGCGCCCATCCGGTGTGAAGGGCGTGCAGAACAGGAATGTGCGAAGCCCATAGTTGCGGTCAAAGTAGGTCACCCGGTCCTTGAGCTCGTAGGTATCAAAGTACGGTTCCACATACGTGATCTGGATGTAGGCCTGGACGCAGGGTCAGGTGTGAGGGTCCCACAGCCCCAGCACGCACAGCCCAGGCCCTGTTCCTGGAAAGAGGGGATCTGGGCATCCCTGGATCTGGGGACTTTGTCATTTCCAAGTCTTCCTATGTCTGGATGTTTGGGAATCCCCTGAGGAATAGGTTTTGGGGTCCCTCAGTGAAATATGATTTGGGGTTTCCCAGAAAAAGAGGATTTGAGGGTCCCCAGGAAACAGCACTTGGAGTCTCTGTGAATCTAAGATTTTGGGGAAATGGTTGGGGGACCTACCTTCTGTGAGTCAAGCTTGGACTTGTCCACAGGGTTAGAGTCTTTGATAATCTCAACGACGTCGTCGCCAAATCTCTCCGTGTAGAACTCCTGGAGACACAGGGCTGACTCGGGGCCACCCAGGGACAGCCCCTACTCCAGCCCCAAGGCAGCCCCATGCCCCGTTCCACCCCCCACCACAAGGACGTGCCTCCAGCCGGTGTGAGATCTCTGCCAGCTTCGTGATCGATGGCTCCTTGTACACAAACTCCTGCTCATCCAGGTCGCCGAAGCGGGCGCCGTAGAAGCCCACGCGGAAATACGTCCCGAACACGCGCTGGAGCTGTGAGAAAGGGTGTGGTCGTCCGGGAGGCCCCTGCTGGAGGTCTCCCTGCCCCAGAGATAGGTGTCTTGAGTATCAGGATGGGAGTGTGAGGACCCCGAGAACATCAAGGCATGGGCACAGGCAGGGGGCCCTGAGAACATCGGGGCATGGATTGCAATATGAAGTTAGGACTGGGGCTGTATTGTTCACAGGTGTGTCCCTAATGCCCATGGGACAGGGTATACAGCAGGTACCCAATAAATGCTTAGATGGCTGAGGAGAGGGATGACTGTCTCTCACTCTAGAATGGAGGCTCTGACTCCTTTGTTCTAGGGCATTCTCCTTCCTGTGCCCCGATGCCCACAAGAATGGGTGTACAGTAGGTGCCCAATAAATGCTTGGATGGCTGAGGGAAGGGATGGCTGTCTCTCACTCTAGGACAGAGGCTCTGGTTCCCTTGTTCCATGGCATTCCCCTGCTTCTGTCCCCAGCCCTAAGTTTGGAAGAAGGAACCCCCTCCCTACCACTCTAAAAACACCACCCCATGACTGGAAAGGAAGTGGAATGGCTGGATGTTCACTTACCAAGGCCGATCCGGGGAGGATGGGGCAGACATGGTGGGGCCAGAGGTGTGGGGGACAGAGAGACAATGTCATGGGAGAGGTCAGAGGTCAGAGTTCCCTCAACCCCCAGGGTCCTGGTTAACACTGCCCAGTGAGAATCATTCCGTCGGGGGAGAGATCAGAGACAGGAGGGGGGCGGGGGCGAAGAGGACCTGCCCTCCCCACCCAGCTCCCACCCAGCCTGCCTGCCTGGGCTCTGGGTTTCTGCCATCTTTGGCCAGAACATTCTCCCCAAACTAGGAGATGCCTAAAAATAGACCTAAGCAGGGAAGAAGCGGGACTGGGGGGGGCTGGAGCAGGGGGACACATTAACCAGAAATGAGGAGCAGAGAGCCTGGGGGAGGCTGGAAGCTGCGGACGCAGGGAGAGACAGAGACTAAGAGACAGTGAGATACCAAGATAGGGAGAGCCATGTGATAGACTGGGGAGAGATGAGAAAGAGACCAAGAGACCATGAGGGAGTCAGAGCCACCCCGCCACCCCCCTGCAGTGACCAAGCTGGCGCTGGCAGAGGGAGGGGTGTCTCTGGAGAGCTCCCAGCTGGGTGAGTCACAAGCTGCCCTCGGGATCTGGGGCCGGGGGGGGGGCCTTTTTGGGGAAGGGAGGGAAGTAATGGGGTGGGTGCCTTGTGGTCACAGCCCCAGCCCCAGCCCCCGCCCCAACAGCCAGTGGCCATGCTCCTCCGGCGCCCCCTGGTGTTCACTGATGGCTGCTGGCCAGTCATCACGGGGGTCCCAGAGGCAGGTGGCTATCCGCCAAGGCTGACTCACCTCCCAGCCGGAACTCTGTGGGGAAGAGAAGGGTCAAGGTCAGCAGATTCCTGAGGATGAGGAGAGGGGCTGAGGGTGGGGTCTGGGGAGGGACGGGTCCTGGGCCCACCTGGTGCATGATCTTGGTGAAGGCCTCCTGCAGTTTGCCGTGCACCGCGGCCAGCTTCTTGTAGTCACGGTGGGCTTCCAGGATGGGGATGAGGTTCTTGTAGACCTCATTCACCGCCTCGTAGAGCCCGCCCTGAGGGTGAGGTGGGGTCAGGATTCCCCAAACTATCTTCCCCTCTCCACTGTGCTCCTGTCTACCCATCTCCCTTGTGATCCTCTGTGCTTCTACCCACCCTCCATCACCTCCTCCTGGAAGCTCACCCTGAGCCTTTCCACTCAGCTCCCACAGAGGGCTCCATGGTCTTCACTGCTACTTATCTTTTTTGTTTTTTTGAGATAGGGTCTCACTCCATCACCCGGGCTGGAGTGTAGTGGTACAATCATAGCTCACTGCAGCCTCCAACTCCTGGGCTCAGGAGATCCTCCCACCCTAGCCTCCCATGTAGCTGGAACTGCAGGTACATGCCACCATGCCCAGCTAATTTTATTCTAGTTTTTGTAGAGTCAGGATCTCACTACATTGCCCTAGTTGGTCTTGAACTCCTGGGCTCAAGTGATCCTCCTGCCTTGGCCTCTCGATTAGCTGGGATTACAGGTGTGAGCCACCACTCTCCCAGCCCTTCACCACTTTTAGCAAGAATATTCTATGGCACAGGTACAATGTATATCTGCACTTCACCCATCTGTGTTCCCTCATTGATGGGAGAAGCAGTTTTTTTTTCCTATTCCTCAAAGAGGAAAGTGAGTCTCAGAGATACAGAGGCATTCCCCAGGGCCAAGACCCAAACACCTGCCCATCTGGCCCTGTGCCCATGACCTCCATACCCAACTGCCTCCTAGCATGTGGTAATATGCCCCTCACCCCCAGCGGGTGCTGGCATCAAGCCTGGCTCAAAACAGGCACCCTGTGAGGTTTGCTGACTGTCAGAAGGCCTGTGTCCACCCCCTGGTTTCTTCCCCTGAGGCTTTTGCGTGTGTATGGTTTTTTTCATAATCTTTTTTTTTAATACTTTGGGGTACATGCGCAGAACGTGCAGTTTTGTTACATAGGTATACACGTGCCATGGTGGTTTGCTGCACCCATCAACCTGTCACCTACATTAGATATTTCTTCTAATGCTATCCCTCCCCTAACCCCCACCCCCACCTGTGTATGTTTTGTTGTTGTTGTTGTTATTTCTTTTGAGATGGCTGGAGTGCAGTGGTATGATCTCGGCTCACTGCAACCTCTGCCTCCTGGGTTCAAGCAATTCTCCTGCCTCATCCCACTTAACAGCTGGGATTACAAGCATGTGCCACCACACCCAGCTAATTTTTTTGTATTTTTAGTAGAGACAGGGTTTCACCATATTGGCCAGGCTGTTCTCCAACTCCTGACCTTGTGATCTGCCCACCTCGACCTCCCAAAATGCTGGGATATACAGGCGTGAGCCATCGCACCCGGCCATATTTGTATTTTTAGTAGAGACGGGGTTTCACTATGTTGGCCAGGCTGGTCTCAAACTCCTGACCTCGTGATCCGCCTGCCTCAGCCTCCCAACGTGCTGGGATTACAGGCGTGAGCCACTGCGCCCATGCCCAGCTAATTTTTTTTTTTTTTTTGGTAGAGGTGGGGTTTCTCCATGTTGCCCAAGCTGGTCTTGAACTCCCGACCTCAAGTGATCTGCCTGCCCTGGCCTCCCAAAGTGCTGGGATCACAAGCGTGAGCCACCGCACCTGGCCCTTCCTCTGAGGCCTTCGTCTCCAAGAATCCAGCAAAGTGACAATGAAAATAATGTCACTAAAGGGCCAGCACCACAGAAGAAATCTCACTGGAACTCCTGACTTTAAGTGTGACCTTGAATCTCACTGAGCTCTCAGATGTAACTGCCAGTTCCCCAAAATGTGAGGAACTGAGAAACAGGTAAAATGACATCACATGGACACAGCCAGCCCCACAAAAACCAGGAAAAACAAGGAGCAAAGGCCCCAGGGCTCCTGCAAGTTAAATGTAGAAACCACCAACTGCCCTCATACAAACAAGCAAACTAGAAAAGAAAACCCCTTTTCCACAGTGGAAAATCAGTTGCCAGGCATGCTGGCTCATGCCTGTAATCCCAGCACTTTGGGAGGCCGAGGTGAGAGGGTTGCATGAGTCCAGGAGTTCAAGCCCAGCCTGGACAACATAGCAAGACCCCATCTCTTAAAAAAATTAAAAAAAAATTAACAAAGAAAAAAAAATTAGCTGGGTGTGGTGGTGTGCACTTTTAGTCCCAGCTACTCAGGAGGCTGAGGTGGGCGGATCACCTGAGTCCAGGACATTGAGGCTGCAGTGAGCCAGGCTGCACTCCAGCCTGGGTGAGAGAGTAAGACCCTGTCTCAAAAAAAAAAGAAAGAAAGAAAAAGAGACTTAGGATACAGATCAGCCACAGCCATTGTGGGCCCTTAATGGATCCCGATTCAAACCAAGTCACCCCAAAAAAGATACATCAGAGATGATCTGGGACATCTAAATATAGAGTGCAATGAAATAAAGGGTGACCATTAACTTGGCCACGCAGGATAAAAGTTTTATAAAAGGGTCTTTATCAGGAAGGGTTGCACAGGGGGTACTTGTGGGAGTTGTGGGAAAATAGCTGGGATTTGCTTTTTCTTTTTGGAGACAGAGTCTTGCTCTGTCCGTCAGGCTGGAGTGCAGTGGCATGATCTCAGCTCGCTGCAACCTCTGCCTCCCGAGTCTCATGCTTCAGCTTCCCGAGTAGCTGGGATTACAGACAGCTGCCACCACGCCTGGCTAATTTTTCTATTTTTAGTAGACACGGGGTTTCACCATGTTGGCCAGGCTGGTCTCGAACTCCTGACCTCAGGTGATCCGCCCGCCACGGACTTCTAAAGTGCTGGGATTACAGGAGTCAGCCATTGTGCCCAGCCTGGGATTTGCTTTAAGCTGGAGCTTCTCCAAGTTGAAGATGCATGCGAATATCCCAAATCTTTATTTTATTTATTTTTTGAGACAAGGTTTCACTCTGTCACATAGGTTGGAGTACAGTGGCACGATTATAACTCATTGTAGCCCCAACCTCCTGGGCTCCAGTGATCCTCCCGCTTCAAGCTTCCTGAGTAGCTGGGACTACAGGTGCATGCCACCACACCCAGCTAATTTCTTGTATTTTTTTGTAGAGACAGGGTTTTGCCATGTTGCCCAGGCTGGTCTTGAACTCCTGGCCTCAAGTGATCCTCCTGCCTCAGCCTCCCAAAGTGCTGGGATTACAGGCATGAGCCACTGCACCCGACCCATTTTTATTTTAGTATAGAAAGTTTCAAGCATTGCTGGGCGTCCCAGCTACTTGGGAGGCTTGGGTGGGAGGATTGAGTGAGGCCAGGAGTTTGAGACCAGCCTGGGCAACATAGTAAGACTCCCTCTCTATACAAAAATTAAAAATTGGCAGGGTGTAGTGGCACAACGCCTGTAATCCCATGACTTTGGGAGGTTGAAGTGGGCAGATCACTTAAGCTCAGCAGTTCAAGACCAGCCTGGGAAACATGGCAAAACCCCGTCTCAACAAAAAAATACAAAAAATTAGCCGGGTATGGTGATGTGTGCCTGTAGTCCCAGCTACTCAGGAGCCCAGGGTGGGAGAATCACCTGAGCCCTGGAGGCCAAGGTTGTAGTGAGCCATGATCACGCCACTGCACTCCAGCCTAGGTGACAGAATGGAGGTCCTGTCTCAAAAAATAGCACAAAGAAAAAATATATACAATAATTTAAAAATTGGCCAGGCATGGTGGCACATGCTTGTGTTCCTAGCTACTTGGGAGGCTGAGGTGGGGAAGATTGCATGAGCTCAGGAGTTCGAGGCTGCAGTGAGCTACAATCGCACCACTGTACACCAGCCTGGGCAAAAGAGCAAGACTCTGTCAAAAACAAACAAACAAAAAAACAAGAAAGGAAAAAAGAAAATAAAGGAAAATTGAAAACATCTCTAATGTATGGAAGGCTTGCTATATCAGGCCTGCATCAAGGGTCTTATGGAGACATAGGCAAATAATAGGGCCTCTGAGAAACCCAATTCTCCTTCTTTTTTTTTTTTTTTTTTGAGACGGAGTCTCGCTCTGTCGCCCAGGCTGGAATGCAGTGGTGCAATCCTGGTTCACTGCAACCTCTGCCTCCCTGGGTCAAGCAATTCTCCTGCTTCAGCCTCCTGAGTAGCTGGGATTACAGCCGTGCGCCACCACGCCTGGCTAATTTTTGTATTTTTAGTAGAGACAGGGTTTCACCATGCTGGCCAGGCTGGTCTTGAACTCCTGGCCTCATGATCTGCCTGCCTCAGCCTCCCAAAGTGCTGGGATTACAGGCATGAGCCACCACGCCCAGCCAATTCTCCTTTCTAAATCCCCTGCTGGAAGGGTCTAGGAAACAGATCTGATGGCGCCTCCCTGGCCCGAGCCCCCTCTCCTGCACCCAGTCCCCAAGGCCTCACCATGGTGAAGTAGCCGGCTGCCTGTTCCAGCAACCCTACCAGCCCCAGCTCAGTGAAGTGTTTCCCGGAGCAGAAGCCCTCCTCATCGGGCGACAGGATGTCATCGGAGATGGCGGACTCCTCTAGCACATTGGATGAGATGTTCTGGGGCGGGAGAGGTGGCGTCAGACCCTGGTCCCCACTGCACTTGTGCCGTCCACCACCTGCCAACCCCTGGCCACTCACCTGGAAGGAAACGCAGCCCACGGGCAGGTGGCGGTGGTCCTCGAGCAGGGCGAGGTACTCAGCCACGAGGGCGGCTGCATGCACCATGCACTGGGCGGCCTCAGCGTGGTTGCCCAGCTCTGCGTGCTTCCCGGCCATGTTCTGCAACCACGTCAGCCGCAGGTCCGGTGAGCCCTGGTAGCCCCGGGCAATTCTGGAGTCCAGGTGAGGGGGGATGTGAGGAGGGGACTCACCTGGTCCTCCCCACCTGCCTCCCACTTGTCCATCTCCTTCACTGGTTACCCCCCATATCTGCCCCAAGGACCAGCCAATCTCCTCACCTGTACCCCATCCCCTCACTCATTCCCTCACCTGGCCATCCCTCACCTGTCTCCCCACCTGTCTTCCCCTTTGCCTATTTTCTCACCTGCTGGCCAGTCATCTGTCTTCACCTGTCTCCTCCCCTGCCTACCTTAAATATTCCTCTAGTCATCTTCCTCCTCACTTGTCCTGCTGTCTCCCACTGACCAGCCAGTCTCCTCACCTGTACCCTACTCACCTGTCTATCCCTCACCTGTCCACCCCCTCACCTGTCCACCCTCTCACCCGCCCACCCCTCACCTGTCCACCCTCTCACCCGCCCACCCCTCACCTGTCCATCCCCTCACCTGTCCACCCCCTCACCTGTCCATCCCCTCACCTGTCCACCCTCTCACCTGTCCACCCTCTCACCTGCCCACACTCACCTGTCCACCCCTCACCTGTCCACCCTCTCACCTGCCCACCTCTCACCTGTCCACCCTCACCTGCCCACCCCTCACCTGTCCACCCTCTCACCTGTCCACCCTCTCACCTGCCCACCCCTCATCTGTTCACCCTCTCACTTGTCCACCCCTCACCTGTCTATCCCACCTGTCTGTCCCCTCACCTGTCCACCCCATCATCTATCCCCTCAACTTGTCCATCCCCTCATCTGTCTAGCCCCTCACATGTCCACCCAGTCACCTATCTATTCCCTCCCCTGTCCACCCACTCAGCTGTCCATCCCCTCACCTGTCCATCACTTCACCTGCCCATCCCCTTACCTGTCCACCCTCTCACATGTTTATTCCCTACCTGTCCACCCCCTCACCTGTCCGTCCCTCACCTGTCCACCCTCTCACCTGTCCATCCCTTCAGTTGTCTATCCCGTCACCTGTCTATCCCTTCACCTATCCCCTCACCTGTCCACCCCCTCACCTGTCTGTCCCCTCACCTGTCCACCCCTCACGTGTTCATCCCCTCACTGTCTCTTCCCCTGTCCATCTCCTCACCTGTTCATCTCACCTGGCCATCCCTTCACCTGTCTCCTTATCTGTCCACCTCCTCACCTGTTCATCTTCTCATCTGGCCATCTCTTCACCAGTCCATCCCTTCACCTGTCTCCTCGCCTCTCTACCCTCTCACCTGTCCATCCCTTCACCTGCCCATCCTCTTAACTGTCTACCCCCTCACCTGTGCATCCCCTCACCTGTCCATCCCTTTACCTGTCTATCCCCTCACCTGTCCACCCTCTCACCTGTCCATCCTTTCACCTGTCTATCCCCTCACCTGTCCACCCTCTCACCTTTCTATCCCCCTCACCTGTCCACCCCCTCACCTGTTCATCTCACCTGGCCATCTCTTCACCTGTCTCCTTACTGTCCACATCCTCACCTGTTCATCTTCTCATCTGGCCATCTCTTTACCAGCCCATGCCTTCACCTGTCTCCTCGCCTGTCCATCCCTCACCTGTCCACCCCCTCACCTGTCCATTCCTTCACCTGTCAACCCCCTCACCTGTCCATCCCTTCACCTGTCCACCCCCTCACCTGTCTATCCCTTCACCTGTCTCCTCGCCTGTCCACCTCCTGACTTCTCTACCTCCTGACCTGTCCATCCCCTCACCTGTCTATCCTGTCACCTGTGTCCTCACATGTCTACCCCCTCACTTGTGTCCTCACCTGTCCATTTCTTCACCCACTCACCTGCCTGTCCAACCCTTTTCCTGTCTTCCCACTTACCTGTCTCCTCACCCATCCATCCTACTTACCTGTCTCCTCACCTGTGCAGCATCTCCCCACTTCCTCTATTCATCTGTCTCCTCACTTATCTGACCCCTCACTTGTCTATCCCTTCACCCCCCTGCCCCACCTTTTCATTTCTCACTTGACCCTCCGCTCATGAGTTGACTCTACCTGTGGAAACTTGAGTCACCTGAATTCACTATTTCCCCTTCCTTGTGCACCATGTCACCTGTCTATCCACCTGTCCCTCCCATATGCCCCACCTCCCCCATCTCCATCACCTGTCCACCCCTCGTACACTCCTCAACGGGTCTAGTCTCTGGATCTCATTTCCCTTCACCTGTGAGCACCTCACCTGTCCTGGCTCTCATCTGTCATCCTCATCAGTACATTCTCCTGGCATCCTCTTTACCTGTTTGCTCACCTGGTCTCTCCTTACTTGTGCCCTAATGTCTGCTCCCCTGTCCCCCTCACCTGTCTGCTCAGCTGTCTGCTCACCTGTCCCCCTCACTTGCCTCTGTTAGGGACTGTACGCTCCCCTGCTCCCTCCTCACCTCCTCAGACATCTACTCTCATCCCTGTTCTCCCTGCACCTGTTGGGGCATGGGCGCGGCTGAAGGTGCAGCTGGCCCGCCTCACCTGTACATGAGGTCGATGAGCATCTCAGGGTCCTCCTGGTGTTCCTTCATCTTCACCGTGTCTGTCAGGATCATGTGCAGGTTGAACATCAGGTCCTGGACCTGGAGCCGGGGAACGTCCAGGGCCAATGAGGGCATTAGGAAGTGAAGGGAGCCAAGGTGGTGGGGTTGGGGGTTATATGAAGGGGAGGCGGGGCAGGGACCCAGCAGGTGTCACCTGCTCCGTGAAGGTGCTGTCCCGCAGCCCCACATCCTCCTCAGCATAGGTGAGGATGGTTTTGAGTGAACGTCGCAGGTGTTCTTCACTGAAGTTCTGCGTCGTCCCCACCAGGGACGAGAGAGACATGGTGACCTGCATCTTCACCCGGGCAAAGTTCTGCAGGGACAGGGGTGGGAGAATGGAGCCGGGAGTCTCAGACCCCAGACCCCACATCAGGGTCTGCTCAACCTGCCGACATGGCCCTTGCATTCTTTATTTTTTTTTGAGATGGGGGTCTCACTCTGTCGCCCAGGCTGCAGTGCAGTGGCATGATCTCAGCTCACTGCAACCTCCATCTCCCGAGTTCAGGTGATTCTCCTGCCTCAGCCTCCCGAGTAGCTGGGACTGCAGGCATACGCCACCACGCCCGGCTAATTTTTGTATTTTTGGTAGAGACAGGGTTTCACTGTGTTGGCTATGCTGGTCTCGAACTCCTGAACTCAAGTGATTCACCTGCCTAGGCCTCCCAAAATGCTGGGATTACAGGTATGAGCCACTGCGCCTTGCTTTTTTTTTTTCTTTTCTTTTCTTTCTTTTCTTTCATTCTTTCTTTTCTTTCTTTCTCTTTTTTTTTTTTTTTTTTGAGACTGTCACTTTATCACTTAGGCTAGAATGCAGTGGTGCAATCTTGGCTCACTGCAACCTCCACCTCCCAGGTTCAGGCGATTCTCGTGTCTCAGCCTTCCGAGTAGCTGGGATTACAGGCACCCGCCACCATGCCCAGCTAATTTTTGTATTTTTAGTAGAGATGGGGTTGGCCGGGCTGGTCTCAAACTCCTGACTTCAAGTGATCCACCTGCCTCAGCTTCCCAAAGTGCTGGGATTACAGGCATGAGCCACCGTGCCTGGCCTTTTTTTTTTTTTTTTTTTTTTTGAGACAAGGTCTCACTCTTGCTCAGGCTGGAGTGCAGTGGCACAATCATGGTCCACTGCAGCCTCAAACTCCTGGCCTCAAGTGATCCTCTCACCTTAGCCTCCCAAAGTGCTGGGATTACAGGAATAAGCCAGGGCACCTGACCCCCAATTGCATTCTGAGCCCTCCTCCTGCCCATTATGCTCAATGACTGTCTCCCCTTCCCTCACTCCCTGTATGGCACTGAGACGCCGCCGGCCACCCTGACCAGAGCCATGTGTGGACCATGCCTCCTAGCCCCCACTCACGTGGCCGATCTCGAAGTTCTGTCGCATGAGCAGGTACAGCGAGGCGCTGGCGTGGGTGCGGATGGTGCTGATGCGGCTGCCACAGTGTCGTAGGAGCCTCAGGCACAGGTCAGCACACAGCTCCGTGTCCTCCTCGAACAGCAGCTCCGGGAACTGCCCCCAAGGACCCAGACAGACACTGTCCAGCCCCTCCCCGTTCTAGCTCAGAAGGGGACTGGCCCAAATGAGGACTGCTTGGGCAGGGGTTTGCGTTCTGTCCTCTTTGGCCAAGTACCACTGGGTTCGGAGTCAGACCTGGGTTTAAGCCCCTTGCTGTGTGACCCCGGGTGAGGGACTTGGCCATTCTGATCCTGCCTTCCTTCCACTGTAAACTGTGGCAAAGCAGTCTGCTCTATGGACTTGCAGAGCACATAGTAAGTGCTCAATGAAAGAGCTACTTTTTTTTTTTTTTTTTTTTGAGATGGAGTTTTGCTTGTCTCCCAGGCTGGAGTGCAATGGTGCGATCACAGTTCACTGCAGCTTTGAACTCCCAGGCTCAAGCCATCCTCCTGCCTCAGCCTCCCGAGTAGCTCCCTAGTAGCTGGGATCTCAGGTGTGTGCCACCCTGCCTGGCTAACTTTTTTTTTTTTTTTTTTTTTGAGACAGGCTGTCACTGTGTTGCCCAGGCTGGAGTCCAGTGGCGCGATCACGGCTCACTGTAGCCTTGACCTCCCGGGCTCAAGTGATCCTCAGCCTTCCGAGTAGCTAGGACCACAGGCGCATGCCACCACACTGGATTAATTATTTTGTAGAAATGGGGTCTCACCGTGTTGCCCAGGCTGGTCTCAAAGTCCTAGGCTCACATGATCTTCCTGCCTCAGCCTCCCAAAGTGCTGGGATTATGGGTGTGAGCCACCAGGCCTAGTCCTAGCTAATTTTTAATTTTTTTTGTAGAGACAGGGGCCTCACTATGTTGCCCAGGTTGGTCTCAAACTCCTGCCCTCAAGCGATCCTCCCACCTCGGCCTCCCAAAGTGCTGGGATTAGAGGCATGAGCCACCGTGCTCAGCCTAGAGCTTCTACTGTTTTTCTAAGAATCATGGTTGTTGTGTGGTGCTCACCTTGGACACAAGGGCCCTCTGGGTGGCCAGGCCATGCTGCAAGAAGAGGGCACTCTGGGCACTGCCCAGGCTGTACAGCACAACCTTCAGCACTGCCCCCAAGACGCTCTCCCGGGCTTCTGAAAGCATCACCGTCTGGAGGGGAGGGGTCATAAATCCAGGTGTTAGAGCCTAGGGTGCTTATGGGGAAAGGGAAGGAGAGGGATTATGGAGTCAGAAAGCACAGGGCATTGCAGTTGGGCTCAGAGGACAAGGCAGATGCTGGATCAAGCCCTACCTGCACGATGATCTCCAGTGTGTCCAGAACCACTAGGCTTGCCTCGGTTGCCAGGTTCCCTTCCACCAAGGCCTCACGTTCCATTTCATCCTTGGTCCTGGAAGGGGAAGGGAGGTCTTGGGGGCCCACTCAGGGTGAGATCCTACTCCATGGCTGAGCTCTCTCCTTCCCCTGGCAGCCCAGGGGGCGCTGGCTCCCTGGAAGCTGTTCTGTTTTTTGTTTTTTTTTTTTTTTTTTTTTTTTTTTCTGAGACAGGGTCTTGCTCTGTTGCCCAGGCTGAAGTGCAGTAGTGTGATCACCAGCTCACTGCAGCCTCAACCTCCCAGGCTCAAGTCATCCTCCCACCTCAGTCTCATGAGTGGCTGGGACCACAGGCACATGCCACCATGCCCGGCTAATTTTTTTTTTTTTTTTTTGAGATGGAGTCTTGCTCTGTCGCCCAGGCTAGAGTGCAGTGGCGCGATCTTGGCTCACTGCAAGCTCCGCCTCCCGGGTTCACACCATTCTCTGCCTCAGCCTCCCTAGTAGCTGGGACTACAGGCGCCTGCCACCATGCCTGGCTAATTTTTATTTATTTATTTATTTTTTTGAGACAGAGTCTCGCTCTGTCACCCAGGCTGGAGTGCAGTGGCACGATCTCGGCTCACTGCAAGCTCCGCCTCCCGGGTTCACGCCATTCTCCTGCCTCAGCCTCTCCGAGTAGCTGGGACTACAGGCGCCCGCCACCACACCCGGCTAATTTTTTGTATTTTTAGTAGAGACGGGGTTTCACCATGGTCTCGATCTCCTGACCTCGTGATCCACCCGCCTCGGCCTCCCAGAGTGCTGGGATTACAGGCGTGAGCCACCGCGCCCGGCCACGCCTGGCTAATTTTTTATATATTTTTTAGTAGGGACAGGGTTTCACCATGTTAGCCAGGATGGTCTCGATCTCCTGATCTTGTGATCCACCCATCTCGGCCTCCCAAAGTGCTGGGATTACAGGCATGAGCCACCGCGCCCAGCCCATGCCCAGTTAATTTTTAAATTTTTGGTAGAGACAGGGTCTCACTATGTTGCCTAGGCTGGTCTCGAACTCCTGGACTCAAGCAATCCTCCTGCCTCAGCCTGAACTGTTCTGAACTCAGCAAACACCCTCCTGCCCACACCTACTTGTCCACGCGGTCTGAGGTTTGCTTCCAGTGTGTGACGCTCTTCCGCCAGCGCACGTTCTCCGGATTCCCAAACGGGCTCCTCTCTGAGACGCGTGGGCGCATGATCACAGATGCGTAAAAACACAGGGCACATGTGAACATCAGGAGAAATGCACAGGCATGAAGATATTCAGGTGGGCTGACCCATGAGGGCACTGGGTGGAGCAGAAGCCTGCCGGGTGGACGCACAGGGGCAGACACGAGTGACAGATGGGGATGCACAGGCGCACATGTACGGTGATGACATGTGGACTTCTCTCCAGGAAAAGTGAGGCAGAAAGGAAGCTAGGGATGGCCCCCTTCATGGGGTCCCCTTGACACAAGGTGGGAGCAGCTGGTGGGATGGGGACACGTGGGTATGTCACCCTCTTACCACGACTTCGCCGAACCATTTCTTGTCGAGCTCCGATGGTGCCCAGGATGGCTTCTTCTAGCCGCGCCTTCATATCCAGCGATTTTTTGAATGTGAGGCTGTTGATGCGTTCAAAGGCCTTTTTCCCCTGAGGGGAGAGGGCAGAGAACTGGGGTTCAAGGTTGACTCTTCTCTTTTTGGGGGGCCCCATCCCTTTCTTTGTGCTCTTTCTCACCTCCAGGCCCCTGTGCTTAAAGACAGTTTACCTTTTTCCTCCAAATTCTTAGCACTTACCAAAAAAAATTTTTTTTTTCTTGAAACAGAGTCTCTCGCTTCTGTCGCCCAGGCTGAAGAGCAGTGGCACGATCTTGGCTCACTGCAATCTCCACCTCCTGGGCTCAAGCAGTCCATCTCAGCCACTTCCGTAGCTGGGACTACAAGCATGTGCCACCATGCTCAGGTAATTTTTGTATTTTTCGTAGAGACGGGGTTTCACCATGCTGCCCAGGCTGGTCTCAAACTCGTGGGCTCAAGCAGTTTGCCTGCCTTGGCCTCCTCAAGTGCTGGGATTACAGGCATGAACCACCACACCAGGCCCTTTTTAAAAAAATTTCTTTTTTATTTTTTTTTGAGATGGAGTCTCACTCTGTTGCCCAGGCTGGTGTGCAGTGGCACAATCTCAGCTCACTGCAACCTCTACCTCCCAGGTTCAAGCGATTCTCCTGTCTCAGCCTCCTGAGTAGCTGGGGCTACAGGTATGCGCGACCACACCCAGCGATTATTTTGTATTTTTAGTAGAGATGGGGTTTCACTATGTTGGGCAGGCTGGTCTTGAACTCCTGACCTCAGGCGATCCACCTGCCTCGGCCTCCCAAAGTGCTGGGATTACAGGTGTGAGCCACTGCACCTGGCCTCCACCTTCCAAATTCTATTCACAAAGGCACTTCTGACTTTATTGCTTGTCTCAGCTCAGAGACAGTCCACTCCTTTCCTCTCAGTCCCACAGAGTCCTCTGCACAAAGACAGTCCACCCCTTCCCACTCAGCCCGCAGCAGCTGGGGCCCTGGGTACATCCTTAGCCTGCCTCCTCCATCATCTCCTGCCCACGCCCTCGAACCTTGTACTCAAAGGCAGCCAGGCAGAGGTACAGCAAGTCCAAAAGACGTCCCAGCTGGGGGAGTGTCAGGTCAGTGGCCCAGCGCTGCAGGAGCGCCGGCTCAGCGTTTTTCAGCACCCACAGCACACATGCCAGCAAGGTCCGGCTTGACTCAGCAGAGAGGGCACAGCCTGCGCGAGAAGCCTGAGGCCAGAGAGGAATCAAAGTCAATTTCCATTTTCTCCATGTGAGATGAATCCTGGCCAATCTGTATCTTGATACATGGCTTCTCTCATTCAAAGTGGATGATGTCTATGGGGACAAGCCTCCCTACTCACCGTTGGTGGCCCCTGGCAGATGCTGGCCCGGGAGCCAGGGGCTAGGGGGCCACCAGCAATGGCCATGGCCACAGAGGGGTTGATGGTACCCGCAATGTCCCCTTCGCCTTCTGTGTCTGAGTCAAGCATTGAGACCAGTCTTGACCGCTGACCTGGGCCCTCTGGCAGGGAAAGACAGAGGGAGAGAAAGATAAAGCCTTGGTAAGTGCTGTCCCTGTCTCAGATTTCAGAAGTCTTCCCTCACGGCCAGGCACGGTGGCTCACGCCTGTAATCCCAGCACTTTGGGAGGCAGAGGTGGGTGGATCACCTGAGGTCAGGAGTTTGAGACCAGCCTGGCCAACGTGGCAAAATCCCATCTCTACTAAAATTACAAAAAATTAGCGGGGTGTGGTGGTGGGCACCTGTAATCCCAGCTACTTGGGAGGCTGTGGCACGAGAATCACTTGAACCTGGGAGGTGGAGGTTACAGTGAGCCGAGATCGCACCACTGCACTCCAGCCTGGGCAACAGAGCAAGACTGTCTCAAAAAAAAAAAAAAAAAAAGAAGTCTTCCCTCACAACAGTCCCAAGAGTGGGTCTCTGGTTGTCTGCTCCTGGAATTCACTTATTGTATTTATTTTATTTATTATTATTTTTTGAGATCATTCTCACTAGGTCTCACTAGGTTGTCTAGGCTGGTTCTCAACTCCTGGACTCAAGTGATCCGCCCACCTTGGCCTCCCAAAGTGCTGGGATTCCAGGTGTGAACCACTGCACCTGGCCTTGATGTTATTACTGTAGCATCAATCAGCACTTATATGGTATTTCCTATGTGCCAGGTGATGTTCTAGGGACTTTAAAAATATTCACTCTTTCAAATCATAGGAGCTCAAGAAAAAAAAAAAAAAAAAACAATTTTTTTTTTTTTTTGAGGCAGAGTCTCACTTTGTTGCCCAGGCTGGAGTGCAGTGGCACGATCTCGGCTCATCACAACCTCCGCCTCCTGGGTTCTAGTGATTCTCCTGCCTCAACCTCCTGAGTAGCTGGGACTGCAGGCGCGTGCCACCATACTTGGCTAATTTTTGTATTTTTAGTAGAGACGGGGTTTCACTATGTTGGCCAGGCTGGTCTCGAACTTCTGACCTTGTGATCAGCCTGCCTCGGCCTCCCAAAGTGCTGAGATTACAGGCATAAGCCACTGTGCTCGTTTTTTTGTTTTTTGTTTTTTTTTTTTTTGAGATAGAGTCTTGCTCTGTTGCCTAGGCTGGAGTGCAGTGACGTGATCTCATCTCACTGCAACTTCCACCTCCCGGGTTCAAGTGATTCTCCTGCCTCAGCCTCCTAAGTAGCTGGGATTACAGGTGTGTGGCACCATGCCTGCCTAATTTTTTTTGTATTTTTAGTAGAGACTGGGTTTAGCCATGTTGGTCAGGCTGGTCTCGAACTCCTGACCTTGTGATCCGCCTGCCTCGGCCTCCAAAAGTACTGGGATTACAGGCATGAGCCACTGCACCTGGCTTAAAAAAATCACTGTTAATCGGCTGGGTGCGGTTCCCAAGTCTATGCTCTTAAACAGATAACCCCCATTCTCTCCCCTAAAAAGTCTCAACAGAGGGAGGAGTTTTCAACAAATATATAGCAGATCTTGCCGTAGAGTCTCCTTAAACAAAAGGTAGACTGAGTGTAAATAAAGCTCTAGCCCAGTCCAGCCTAGGTCAATTCCTGATGGGACTGAGGTGATCAGCCTGTTATCCTATCTGCCTAAGAGGGAAAGGACACTTCTCACTGGGCAAAGATGACATTGCTTCATCCCTATGGTTCTTTTTTATACAATGTCCAGAATATAATAAAAAACTACAAGACAAGTGATGAGGCAGGAAAATGTGGTGGATAAGAGAGAAAAAGAGACAACAGAAGCAGACACATAGATGATCAAATCTTGAGGTCAGCAAACAGAAACTTTTAAAGTTAGAAGAAAAGATGAGCAAAAATGAGACAAAAGATGGAGAATTTCAACAGGGAATTGGGATCTACCAACAAAATCACATGGATATTTTACAATGGAAAAAAATATATAATATCTGAATTTTTTTTTTTTTTTTTTGAGATGGAGTCTCGTTCTGTCGCCCAGGCTGGAGTGCAGTGGCGCGATCTCAGCTCACTGCAAGCTCCACCTCTCGGGTTCATGCCATTCTTCTGCCTCAGCCTCCCAAGTAGCTGGGACTACAGGCGCCCACCATCACGCCCGGCTAATTTTTTGTATTTTTAGTAGAGACAGGGTTTCACCATGTTAGCCAGGATGGTCTCAATCTCCTGACCTCATGATCCACCCGCCTCGGCCTCCCAAAATGCTGGGATTACAGGCGTGAGCCACCGTGCCTGGCCTAATATCTGAAATTAAGAACTAAATGGATGGGGTCAACAGGACACTGGGCACAACAGAAGACATAAGTGGTGAACTCATAGACAAGTGAACAAAAAACTTCCTGGTTGGATTGCAGAGAGGAAAGAATGGAAAAAAAAGAACAGGACATAACAGATGTGATCAAAAGGCCTAATATATGTGTAACTGGAGTCCCAGGAATAAAGAGTGAAAATGAGGCAGAAAAAAAATTCAAGTGAGAACGGCTGAGAATTTCCTTGGGGAAATTCTGATGCCTGATGAAAGGCATCCACCCACAAATCCCAATTTTGTACGTCCAACCACTGTTATACCACCCCCCTCAACAATGCCTATAAATGTTTGTTGAAAATGAGTGAATGAATGAACTCCAATCATTTTCTCACTTGGATGTTCCCTACTTTCTGCTCTTCTTAGAAAATAATAAATGGTACAATAATATCTCCCATCTATTGTAGGCTGACAGTATCTCAGTACTACAGCCCCCCGCATTTTCACATAACCTTATGAAGTAGTTGGTGTTGTTACTGTCTCCATTACAGGGGAGAAACCTGAGGCTCAGAGATGTTATGACTTAAGTAGTCTGTCCTAGCACTTTAATCCGCTCCGCTAATCCTAATGTCTATACTCATACCCGTGACTGTGTTCTCCCACCTTTACTATCCTGTGCCTTCTGTGACCAAGTCCCTGGATCATGTGACCCCGTCTTCCCCTGGCCCACTGACCAGCAAAGTCATGCAGCCGTGGCAAGGTATCCCGTGCAATCGATAGCAGTGGCAGGTACAGCTCGGCCACACGAGCCTTCACAGTGGCCTCGGTGTAGCGGGGGTCAGTGTCATGGCCACATAGCAGGCTGTGCACAGCACTGATGGCCTTCTTGTGCAACAGGAATGCCCTGTGGGGTAATGAGGTGCTCAGGACAGGGTGGACATGGCTCCTGGACTGTCCTACCTGTCCTCGGGCTAGACAGGAGCTCTGCTCACCCCTCAGCCTCAGGTTCAAGGGCCAGCGCCAGCTCCGTTAGCAGGAGCCCAGCTAGGAAGTGCTGCTGCCGGAATGGTCCACTCAGTTCAAACATGCTGGTCACCTTGGGGTCTGGGGCTTGGCTGGAGAAGGTGGAGCTCTGCAGAGAGTGGGGGAAAAATGGGGGATGCCAGTGGTTAAGGGTCAGAGGTGGGAGGTCACCATTAAAGTCATCTTGGAGGTTACAGAAATCATGGTGCCAATAGCCACAGATGAGAGACTGATGTTAAGTCATCTGGAGGTGACAGTGGGTATGGGTTTCAAGGCCAGAAGTGAGAGGCTGACGTTAACCCATCTGTGATGTAACAGGGCATGGGGTCAAAAGTCAGAGGACTGAGAAACAGCAGATGGAACACTGGGCTGGGAGTTAGGATTTAGGGGAGAGAAATCAGAAGTTAGTCCTTCTGGGAAATTGCTGAGAATGACAAGAGAGGTGAAGGGTCAGAAGTCAAAAGTCAAACATAAGGGATTAGTTCACCTAGGCAGTGGTCCACTGTGAAAGGGACAGAGATGAGGGAACCATAGGAGATGGACTGAAGGTGAGAGGTTGTAGGTCAAAGAGAGGAGGCAGAAGTGAAGCCAGCCCACCTGGGAGGTGGTGGAGGACACAGAGGGGGAGGGCGAGGCTGGGGGTGACAGGGGGCAGCAGGGGAGGTTGAGGGTCACGTAGTGCTCGTGGCTGCACAGGATGCGGGTGAATTCCATGCGCAGGGTCAGCAGGGCCGCTGGATTAGGGGACGACTGGAGCCGTGTGGCCACCTGCGGGAGAGGGGCGGCCATCAGTGATGTCAACATTGCTCCGCCTTCCATCCATGCCATGCCCACCCTGCCCACGCCCACTCCTACCTGCTTGTAGTGGGCCCGGACCAGGCTGAAGACAAAGCCCCGGTCCACCAGGGACAGAAGGTCACTGAGGAAGAAGGCCAGGCTGGCGTTGAGGCGCTCGGCCAGCTCCACATCCTGGGGACACAGGTGCCTGTCAACCCACACACCCATACCTCCTCCCCAAACCTCAGCCCCCACAGGGGCTTGGCTCTCACCAAGATCATCTGCCACCCCTAGGAGCTGTATCACTGCCCCAAAGCCTTTGTCTGTGGGCTGTGGTGACCCTGGGACTTCCTGGTTGTCCTCTTCAGGCTGCCTTCCCCTCCCATGCTCCTTAAGACACCAAGGCAGATACAGGCTAACTCCCTGCAAGATCCTCTTGCTCTCTCTGTCCAGAGTTCAGAGCTGGGGAGAGACCGTATTTCCCAGCCTCCCTTGCAGTGGAACCACATGACCAATTCTGGCCGATGGGATTTGAGGGGAAAGTGAGGTGGCCACTTATATGGCAGAAGCAGGTGGGTGCCGGGGAACTGCCAGGGCCAGGCCCACACAGTGATGCCTCTACAACCTACTTAATACTCAGAAATAAGCTTCGGTTATTTAAATCACTTGTGACTGTGTTGAAGCGAATTAGCCTCTGCCCTAACTGATCGACTCTCAGCATCATTTATTTTTATTTTTATTTTAATTAATTAATTTATTTTTTGAGACAGAGTCTTGCTCTGTCACTAAGGCTGGAGTACAGTGCCACGATCTTGGCTCACTGCAACTTCTGCCTCCCGGGTTCAAGCGATTCTCCTGCCTCAGCTTCCCCAGTAGCTTGGATTACAGACACGCATCACCACGCCTGGCTAATTTTTTTATTTTTAGTAGAGACGGGGTTTTGCCACGTTGGTCAGGCTGGTCTCGGACTCCTGATCTCAGGTGATCCGACTGCCTTGGCCTCCCAAAGTGCTGGAATTACAGGCGTGAGATACCGCACCTGGCCTCTCAGCACCATTTAATGTGAGCTTTACTGAGCATCTACTCTGTGCCAAGCCCTGTGAATGAGGCAGATGCCATCCCTGCTGCGGGTCCAACTCAGTCCAGTGTGTGTGTGTGTGTGGGGGGGAGGGGGGGCAGGGAGACACAAAATAAACAAGAATTTCAGATAGTTCTATGTGCTTCAAAGACAATATTAGATTGGTGCAAAAGTAATTGCAGTTTTGCAATTACTTTCAATAGCAAAAACTGTAATTACTTTTCTTTCTTTTTTTTTTGGAGACAGAGTCTTGCTCTGTCGCCCAGGCTATAGTGCAATGGCGCAATCTCGGCTCACTGCAACCTCTGCCTCCCAGGTTCAAGCGATTCTCCTGACTCAGCCTCCTGAGTAGCTTGGATTACAGGCGCACATCACCACGCCTGGCTAATTTTTGTGTTTTTAGTAGAGATAGGGTTTCACCATGTTGGTCAGGCTGGTCTCGAACTCCTGACTTCAGGTGATCCGCCCTCCTCGGCCTCCCAAAGTGTTGGGATTACAGGCATGAGCCACCACACCCGGCCTGTAATTACTTGTCACCAACCTTAACAGACTGGGGTGACATTTTCAGAGATACTGAAGGATACCAAAGAGCCATGGGGAGAATGGCATCCTGGGTTAAGGGAACAGTCAGTGCAAAGGCCCTGAGGCAGGATGTGCCTAGCAAGTCCAGGGAACAGTGAGGTGGCTGATGTGGCCCCGAGGCCCAGCTGGTACTCGTTCTGCCCTCATACTCTCTTGAGCCACTCTGAGGCCTCACAAGTTAGCCTCAGTGGCCCTCAAATCCCTGCAACCCGGCCAGGCATGGTGGCTCACGCCTGTAATCCTAGCACTTTAGGAGGCCGAGTCGGGCGGATCACAGGGTCAGGAGTTTGAGACCAGCCTGGCCAATATGGTGAAACCCCATCTCTACTAAAAATACAAAAAATTAGCCGGGGGTGGTGGCAGGCGCCTGTAGTCCCAGCTACTTGGGAGGCTGAGCCAGGAGAATAGCTTGAACCCAGGAGGCGGAGGTTGCAGTGAGCCAAGATTGTGCCACTGTACTCCCGCCTGGGCGACAGAATGAGACTCCATCTCAAAAAAAAAAAAAAAAAAAAAAAAAAAAATATTAGCCAGGCATGGTGGCGCACCCCTGTAGTCCCAGCTACTCAGGAGGCTGAGGCAGGAGAATTGCTTGAACCTGGGAGGAGGAGGTTGCAGTAAGCCGAGATCGTGCCATTGCACTCCAGCCTGGGGAACAGAGCAAGACTCCATCTCAAAAAAAAAAAAGTGGATTATCACGGGCATTGTTCTTCTCTGGATCTCTTTCTTGGGGTAGTTTCCACACCATCTGGATCCGCCCCTGGGAATGTCAGTCTTTGGGAAGGCTCCAGTGAGACAAGGTCAGAACCTTTGAGACCAGCTTGGAGGTCACACGCGATTGTACAAGGGTTGGCCTGGGCCAGAACGCCATTTCAAAAATCTGGAAAGTTCCCATCAAATCCAGAGGTCCCATTTCTCCTTAAAAACCAGGCCATCTCCTGGCATGGGTAACATAGCAAGACCCCATCTCTACATAAAAAAAAAAAAAAAAAAAAAAAAAAAAAAAAAAGGTGGGTATGGTAGCACGCACCTGTAGCCCCAGCTACTCTGGAGGCTGAGGTGGGAGGATTGCTTCAGCCCAGGAGTTTGAGGCTGCAGTGAGCCATGATCATGCCACCACACTCTAGTCTGGACAATAGAGCAAGACTGTGTGTCAAACAAAAACAAAACCAGACACAAAAAAACCCCAGACAATCTGGCCAGGCATGGTGGCTCACGCTTGTAATCCCGACCCTTTGGGAAGCCAAAGTGGGAGGAGCCCTTGAGCTCAGGAGTTGGAGACCAGTCTGGGCAACATAGTGAGACCCTGACTCTACTAAAAAAAAAAAAAAAAAAAAAAAAAATTGCCGAGTATGGTGGCTTGTGCCTCTGGTCACAGCTATTTGGGAGGCTGAGGAGGGGGGATCCTTTGAGCCCAGGAGGTCAAGGCTGCAGTGAACTATGATCGCGCCACTGTGCTCCAGCCTGGGCAACAGAGCAAGACCCTATCTCCAAACAAAAACAAAAACTGCCAATCTGAGCCACATTCCTGCAGGGTTTCTGTTGGCTGGATTGAGTGATGGTCACCCCTGTTAGATGGGACATCTGCCCTCTGCTCCACCATAAGCCCCACTTTCCCAACTGAAACTGGTATTGACAGTGAGGGGTCTGGAGCTGGTGGCTCAGATTCAGAAGCCTCATTCTGCCTCTTCTCAGTCGTGTGGTACAAGGTTAAGCTACTAATTCATTCGATGCCTCAGTTACCCCATCAGTAAAATGGAGACAACAATAATACTAACTTCATGGGTTGTTGTGAGAATTTAATATGATCCAAGGCTGGGCACGGTGGCTCACGCCTGTAATCCCAGCACTTTGGGAGGCCGAGGCGGGCAGATCACCTGAGGTTAGGAGTTCCAGACCAGCCAGGCCAACATGGAGAAACCCTGTTTCTACTAAAAATACAAAATTAGCCGGGCGTGGTGGCACATGCCTGTAATCCCAGCTACTTGGGAGGCTGAGGCAGGAGAATCGCTTGAACCTGGGAGGTGGAGGTTGCAGTGAGCCAAGATCGCGCCATTGCACTCCAGCCTGGGCAACAAGAGTGAAATTCCGTCTCAAACAACAACAACAACAACAACAACAACAACAACAAAATGATACGACCCATATAAAATGCTTAGATACACAGTAAGTGCTCAATAAAATAAATGCTCGATATTATTACTATTATGATTAGTATTGCCTGCCTAGCCCCCGAGGGCATTGGAATTGGTAATCCAGGGCCTGAACAAGTCCACTGTCAGGGTCTCAGAACATCAACATCCATTTATTGAGCACTTGCTGTATACTCTGTGCTAAGGGCTAATGGATATGCCTTGTCACTTCCCTGCTCCCACCAACCCTCATTTTCTTCCTCATTCACTGCAATCTAGCCATCCTTACTGCTCTCCTGTTAGCCCAAGCATGGTCTTGCCTCAGGGCCTTTGCACCTGCTATTCCCCCTGCATGGAATGCTCTTTCCCCAGACATTACACGGAATGATCCCTCACTTTCTTCAAGTATCCCCTTGAAAGCTACACGAGGGTAAGGATTTGGGTCTGTTTTGTTTATTGTTATGTTGCTACACCCAGCACAGGGCTGTGCACACCACAGGCACTCAAGAAACAGACAATGAATGAACAGATCCACCCAGCAAAGTGGATTCCTGGTCTTATGGCCAGGAGGCACTGGGCAGGATTGGCGCCCCCTCCTGGCTGGCTCTATGTCCTCCCTCAGGTTTCTTCCCACATTGAGACCCTGCATCTCTCACCTTGTGGACACGGGTGATGACCTCCAGGCCCACAGAGCCCACCAAGGCAGTGATGTCGTCCAGGAAGCGCCCAGGGAAGCGCAGCTTGCGGGGTGTGTCTAGTCGCTGGCCAAGAAGCAGGTGCAGCGCCATACTCTTCACCTGGGGGTGGAGTGAGAAAGCTGTGGGTAGGGTTTCAAGGGCTGTAGGTGGGGCTCGAAGGGCTGTGGGTGGGGCTTGAAGGGCTGTGGGTGGGGCTTGAAGGGCTGTGGTTGGAGGAGGCTTGACAGGAGAGGCGGGCTTTAGTAGCAAGGGAGGTGGGCTGAAGGTAGGTTTGAGCCCTGTAGCTGCAGGTAGAAGGTGGGGCTTGAGGGATGTGGGTGGGGCTTGTGGCCTATGGGTGGGGCTTGAAAAAGCCGTGGGCGGATCCTTTGAGCATCCCAGGCCAAGTGTAGAGAGTGGGAAGGCAGTAGGGTGTGGGAGGGGCTTATGCAGGTCTCCCCAGGGCAAAGTCCAGAGGTGGGACAAAGGGTGGGGCTTGAGGCACTGGATTTGAAGGGAGCTTTATTGGAGGTCCAGAGGGGATACAGCCAGCAGGCCCTGGGAAGGGGGCTTAAAAAAGCCTATTGAAGAGTTTTAGGGATGTCTCTTATCTTGATCAGAAAGCTTTCCCTCTTTTTTTTTTTTTGAGATGGAGTCTTGCCCTGTCGCCCAGGCTGGTGTGCAGTGGCATGATCTTGGCTCACTGCAACCTCTGCCTACTGGGTTCAAGTGATTCTCCTGCCTCAGTCTCCCATGTAGCTGAGATTACAGGCATGCGCTACTACGCCCGGCTAACTTTTCTATTTTTAGTAAAGATGGGGTTTCACCATGTTGGCCAGACTGGTCTCGAACTCCTGACCTCAAGTGATCCACCCGCTTTGGCCTCCCAAAGTGCTGGGATTACAGGCGCGAGCCACTGTGTCTGGCCACAGCTTTCTCTCTCTATCCAGGAATATCTCTTGCAGGATGGAGGTCTCCTGTCTAGGTGAGGGTCTCTTAATGGTTTCTCTCCTTAAAGAGTCTCATGGGGAAGGGAGGCTCTCTCTAAAGGAGGTTTCAGGTACAGTCTCTCCAGGGAGACACCACCTTAAGTGCCTCTCACCTCCCTAGGTGGGGGGGCGGGTCTCTTGGGGCCATTTCTCAAATATCTCGGGTGCAATCTCAGGGGGCTTCTCTCTCTTTTTTTTTTTTGAGACGGAGTCTCGCTCTGTCGCCCAGGCTGGAGTGCAGTGGCGTGATCTTGGCTCACTGCAAGCTCTGCCTCCTGGGTTCACGCCATTCTTCTGCCTCAGCCTCCCCAGTAGCTGGGACTACAGGCGCCCGCCACCACGCCCGGCTAATTTTTAAAATATTTTTAGTAGAGACGGGGTTTCACTGTGTTAGCCAGGATGGTCTCGATCTCCTGATCTCGTGATCCGCCCACCTCGGCCTCCCAAAGAGCTGGGATTACAGGCGTGAGCCACTATGCCTGGCCAGGGGGCTTCTCTCTTTAAAAAAGGAAGGGGCTCCACTGGGGGTCTCTTGCCACCAGGCAGGGAGGAGGGGGTCTCACCATGAGCTGGAAGAAGAACCAGGCGTGCTGGAGGATGGCCTCGCGTACGGCACTGCTGCTGACCACCCACTGCAGAGCCAGCTCCTCGTGAAGCAGCTGGGGACAGAGGCAGGGGTCACAGAGTGCGAGGTACCACCCCTTCCCGTACCCCCTCTGGAGGCATGCCAGGGGAGGATGCAGCTGGAGGGCTCGGGGTTAGTGCAGCAGGAGCCAGGCAGGAGGAGAGGGGCAAGAGGAGTGGTCATGCCCTTTCCCTGGGCTCTGGATGGGGGAGGGGCACTGGACCCCTTTGCTGGGGACCAGGGCAAAAATGGAGTCATCCACCCCTCCCCCCACTACCTTCTGCACAGTGGGTCTCGGCAGGGTGGCTGGTGGGGCTGAGGAGGAACCCTCGAGGTAGGAGGAGGCTCGGCTAGAGTTGCGGTCGATGGCCTATGATGGGATGTGATGGTGAGGAGAGGGTTAGTGTGGATGAGGTGAAGGAGCACGTGGTTGGAGGAAAGACGTGTCCACACAGACAGGGATGGGGGAAAAGAGGTGGGTTAGTGTGAATATAGAGAAAGAAATGCTTCTACATGGATGGGCCAGGGCCATGGATGGCCAATGGGGGCAGGCAAGAAAGAGAGATGGGCCGGTGTGGGTTGGGAGGGGAGGCTGGTTGGAATGGCCAGGGTGCTGTGGGAGTAGATGGGGCAGTGGAGGCAGGGACAAATAAAAGAGTAGCTGGAGAGAGCTGGGTGAGTCGAGATCAAGGTGTATGGGTATGGGAGAAGAACGTGAGGCTGGGCAGCATGGCTCAATATCTGTTATCCCAGCACTTTGGGAGGCTGGGGCAGGGAGACTGCTCGAACCCAGGAGTTTAAGACCAGCCTGGGCAACATAGTCAGACATTGACTCTACTAAGACAAAAAAAAAATATATATATATATATAAATATATATATATATGCATACACACATGTATATGGCTGGGCCTGGTGGCGTGTGCCTATAGTCCTAGCTGCTCAGGAGGCCAAAGCAGAATTGCTTGACCCTGGGACTTGGAAGTTGCGGCGAGTGCTGATGGTACTACTGCACTCTAGCTTGGGTGACAGAGCAAGACTCCGTCTCAAAAAAAAAAGGAGGAATGCTGTAATCCCAGCACTTTGGGAGGCCGAGGTAGGTGGATCACAAGGTCAGGAGATCGAGACCATCCTGGCCAACATGGTGAAACCCCGTCTCTACTAAAAATACAAAAATTAGCCGGGCGTGGTGGCAGGCACCTGTAATTCCAGCTGCTTGGGAGGCTGAGGCAGGAGAATCGCTTGAACCTGGGAGGCAGAGCTTGCAGTGAGCTGAGATTGCACCATTGCACTCCAGCCTGGGTGATAAGAGCAAGACTCCGTCTCAACAAAAAAAAGAATGTGATGGAGGAAGTGAGAATAACAATGAAACAATGAAAACACAGTACGGCAGTGACACAGCAGTGCAACCACAACAGGCAGGAGGAGTGTGGATGGAGCGGGACCAAGAACACACGAAGGCTGGGAATGGGTACGTAGTGTGTGGGGTGAAGGCAGAGGAGATGAAATCAGTGTAGACAGCAAGAATGTATGTGGCCAGAGAAGGTGAGGGTGAGTGTGGACGAGGTGTAGAGTGTGACCGAGTCAGTGAGTCTAGAGGACAGAGAGGAGGACGCAGAGGTGGAGGAGGGTGAGTGTGGACAGAGAAGGTTAAACACAAGATGGGGAAGGAGGAGAAAGACAAGGCAGGAAGATAAGGACAGAGGAGGTGAGATGTTGGTGAGGTGCCAGGAATAGCAGAGAGAGCCCAAGGTTCCAGGCCTGGCCCTGCCCAAGCCTGGCTTGGGCCTCAGTATCCCCATCTGTGAAATGGGTATGGGCAGAGGAGTTCAAGCTCCACTCTCGCTTCCTCCTTCTCTGGTTGGGAGGTGAGGCTGCTTGCAGGAACAGGAGGTCTGATGATAGAGCCGACCCAACCCTGGGACCTACTCTGACACTTGAGGGCTCTCCAGCTACCCCAGTCCCAGCCATGCCCTGGCAACTCACTGTGCACCACGAGGGCCTTCCATTGAAAAGGCCCAGCCTCCATGTCACCCAGATTTCCAGATTCCCAGCAATCCAAGGAAATGACTGCCCAAAGGCCCCCCTGCTTGTTCTGCTAAGAGTCCCCTGGGCCTGTCATAGGGTACAGGTTACCTTGGTGATGGGCACAGAGCTGGAATAGGCCCTAGGGCCAAGTGTGTAAGGAAGCAAGCGTACAGTTTGTACAGTCCTCTTGCGTACAGTCCTCTGACCTTGGTCCCAATATTTGTACATGCCTTTCCCTCTTCCTGAACACCCACACCCACCCACCCTTCCCTAGCTGACTATATCTCACCCTTCAGGTCCCAGCAAAAGATGTCACCCCCTGGAGAAGCCCCCAAGACCACCCAGAGGGAAGCTGGTATTTGGTTGCTACTTGCTTCCTTTCCATGCTATGTGATCATATACTTATGCATTTGTTTGATCTATGTCTATTTCCCCAACTAGCTAGAAGCTCAGGGTCAAGGCCAGACCAAGAATCTATCATCCCAACAAAATCCCACTGCAGTGCCCTCAGCCCTAACTCAAGCACAGGCTCAGGACTGCTGGGGGAGCACTATATTTTGAGTCCAAACTGCATCAGAAAATTTGGAGTGTTATTTTCATTTTACAAATGAAGAAAATGAGGCTCAGGAAGATGTATCCAATTGCTCAGAGCATGGGGTAAGCTCATAGCAGAGCTGGGACTTGAACCCGGGTCTGTTAGGAGGCAAAGCCCCCCTTACACCAGGTACCTGGAAAGAGGCAGGGTAAGGGGAGCTCTTTGTCCAAAATGGGATAGGGGAGCCGAGAGGTTCCGTTCCAGCCCTTTCTTTGAGAGTCCCATGATCGGGGTGGATTAAAGGGAGGTGAATAGGCCATGCAGGGCAGTGAGGTTATTGGTGACTGGATTTGCACTTCATTTGCATGCTATTTGCATATCACCCCTGTGCCTTCTGTCTCCATCTGAGACTGTGGCCTATGTGGCAGCAAAAGGCCAGTTAAGATGACCCAGTGATGCCTAAACACAGACTTCACAGCCCCAAACAAAGGCAGGAGAGGGGTCTGCCACCTCCTTCAGGCAGCCCCCCTAGGTTAGTCAGATGCAGCCAGGAAGGTGGGAGGAGCTCATGCTGAGGTGATGTCACATGAGTGCAGGGACAGGTAGGAAGGGCACCTGTCTGGGGTCGGCCCCACAATAAGGGGGCGCCCGCCGCAGCACAGCCTTACTGCCTCCTGGAGCATAAGCAGAGTTCACCCAGGAGTGTGAGCGATCGATGCCCTGGAGATACACGGAGAACTGGTAGCATCCCCAGTGGAGGGCAGGGAAAGCAGCATGAAATACCAAGTGTGGACACGGTTCTGGACCATACATGTGCCCACGTGTGTACCTACACACAATCCTGAAAAATGTGCACATGTATATAGGTCCACTGGGTGCATGCCTATACATAACTTGTGTATGTGGGTTCACAGGTGCATGCATACACACCCCTGTAAGTCTGTGCATGGGGTGCATGTGTATACACACCCGTATACATATATGCATCAGGTGAATGTGTATACAGACCCATGTACATACAGGCACAGGGTGACTGTGTATATGCACCTGCGTAAGTATAGGCATGGGGGTGAATGTTTATACGCACCCGTGTCTGTATATGCATGGGGTGAATGTGTATATGCACCCGTGTCTGTATATGCATGGGGTGAATGTGTATATGCACCCGTGTCTGTATATGCATGGGGGTGAATGTTTATACGCACCCGTGTCTGTATATGCATGGGGTGAATGTGTATATGCACCCGTGTCTGTATATGCATGGGGTGAATGTGTATATGCACCCGTGTCTGTATATGCATGGGGTGAATGTGTATACGCACCCGTGTCTGTATATGCATGGGGTGAATGTGTATATGCACCCGTGTCTGTATATGCATGGGGTGAATGTGTATATGCACCCGTGTCTGTATACGCATGGGGTGAATGTGTATATGCACCTGTGTACATATATGCATGGGGTGAATGTGTATACACACTTGTGTCCACACATGCATGGGGTGAACACGTATACATGTCCATGTACATATATGCATAGGGTGAATGTGCCTATGTACCTGTGTAGGTATATGCATGGGGGGGTGAATGTGTATATGCACCCGTGTACATATATGCATGGGGTGAATGTGTAGATGCATCTGTGTAGGTATATGCATGAGGTGAACGTGTATATGCACCTGCTACACTAGGTACATATTGCTCTTTGTTCAGCCACGCCAGGCTCCGCCACCCATCCTCAGGTCAGTCATGGAGTACAGAGCTCAAATACAAAGTCTGATCCATACCCCACAACCTGCGACAGCCCAGCCCAACTCTGCTGCCCAGAGTTAAGCCTTCATTCACATTGTCGTCTCTGTTGTTTCCCATGCTTCATCAACAGATTCTTCGCCCACCCATGTGGCAGCCATAGCCACTGAGGCTGGAGATTCCAGGGCCCCTATTGCCCTACCTTGCTGGCCAGGATGCGGGAAACCTCATCATCCACAGAGCCAGGGGCCACAGCGAGGTCAGGGTTGCTACTGCTGATGCTCTTGGAACGTGCCAGGTAGAGGCTTGCGGGGCGACCAGAGCCACGGGCCAGTGTGGCAGCCTGCACTGTCACTGGAGGGGCCCCTGAGGATGGAGTGAATAGGGTCAACCACCCACCCACCTGATGTGATGCCTCCCAGTCCCTTCCTACTCAGCTAATCTCTGCAAAAGCACTTTCCTTCTCTGAGCCTCCAAGTTCTTCATCTATAAAATGGGTATAATGGCTGCCGCCTCACAGAGATTTGGGGGCATTGAAAAACTGAGAATAGGCCAGATACAGTGGCTCATGTCTATAATCCCAGCACTTTGGGAGGGCGAGCCAGGAGGATCACTTGAGCCCAAGAGTTCGAGCCCAGCCCAGCCAATATAGCGAGACTCTGTCCCTACAAAAAAATTAATGAAAAAATTAGCTGGGCATGGCAGTGCGTGCCTGTGGTTCCAGTTACTTGGAGAGGCTGAGGCAACAGGATTACTTGAGCCCAGGAGTTTAAGGCAGCAGTGAGTTATGATTGTGACACTGCACTCTAGCCGACAGACTAAGACCCTGACTCTTTTTTTTTTTTCTTAGAGCGTTTCAATCTTGTTGCCCAAGCTGGAGTGCAATGGCACGATCTCAGTTCACTGCAACCTCTGCCTGCTGGGTTTAAGCAATTCTCCTGCCTCAGCCTCCTGAGTAGTTAGGATTACAAGCACGCACCACCATGCCCAGCTAATTTTTTTTTTTTTTTTTTTAATGAGACGGAGTCTTGCTCTGTCGCCAGGCTGGAGTGCAGTGGGGAGATCTTGGTTCACTGCAAGCTCCACCTCCTGGGTTCGTGTGATTCTCTTGCCTCAGCCTCCTGAGTAGCTGGGACTACAGGCGTGCACCACCATGCCCAGCTAATTTTTGCATTTTTAGTAGAAACGGGGTTTCACCATGTTGGCCAGGATGGTCTCGATCTGTTGACCTTGTGATCTGCCTGCCTCAGCCTCCCAAAGTGCTGGCATTACAGGCGTGAGCCACTGTGCCTGGCCTATTTTATTTTTTGAGACAGGCTGGTCTCAAACTCCTGACCTCAGGTGTTTGAGGTCACTCACCTCAGCCTCCCAAAGTTCTGGGATTACAGCTGTGAGCCACCATGCCTGGCCGACCCTGACTTTAAAAAAAAAAAAAGAAGAAAAAAGAAAAGGCTGGGCGCGGTGGCTCAGGCCTGTAATCCCAGCACCTTGGGAGGCCGAGGCGGGTGGATCACGAGGTCAGAAGATTGAGCCCATCCTGGCTAACACGGTGAAACCCCGTCTCTACTAAAAATACAAAAAATTAGCCGGGCGTGGTGGCGGGCGCCTGTAGTCCCAGCTACTCGGAGAGGCTGAGGCAGGAGAATGGCGTGAACCTGGGAGGCGGAGCTTGCAGTGAGCCGAGATCGCGCCACTGCACTCCAGCCTGGGCGACAGAGCGAGACTCTGTCTCAAAAACAAAAACAAAAACAAAAAAAAAAAAAAGAAAGAAAAAAGAAAAAAACCCTGAGAATAATGCCTGACACATAGGGGTTGGTGTTTATTTGGCAAGTTAAAAAAACAAAAAAAATCCAACTCTATTGAGGGTTCACTATGTGCTAACCATTTTGTGTGGATTACTATGTCATTTACTATTACCAGTGCCCCCATGAGGTGGGTACTATTATTATCCCTGTTTTACAAAAGGAAAAACAGGCTCAGAGAAGTGACGTCACTTGCCCAAGGTCATAGAGATTGTAGGTGGCAGGGCCAGGATTTACATCCAGGCAGCTCAGCTTCAGTCCCTGCTCCAAGCTACTGAAGAGGCTTGCTGACTATCTGAATCATTTTCCAGCCAAGCGAACAGAGGCCACACCTCAGGGATGGGGCAAAAGTGGGCAAGACATTATCTCTCTTGCAAGTTGCTCAAACCAGCCAAGGCCTATGAGGCCTCAGGGCCTTTGCACATGCTACTCTCACTATCTGGATGCTCTTCTCCCAGATCTTTCTTTTCTTCTTCTTTTTTTTTTTTGAAACAGGGTCTTGCTCTGTTGCCCAGGCTGGAGTGCAGTGGCGTGATCTCAGCTCACTACAACCTCCATTTCCCAGGTTCAAGTGATTCTTCTGCCTCAGCCTCCTGAGTAGCTGGGGCTACAGGCGTGCGCCACCACACCTGGCTAATTTTTGTTTTTGTTTTTGTTTTTGTTTTTGAGATGGAGTTTCACTCTGTCACCCAGGCTGGAGTGCAGTGGCATGACCTTGGCTCACTGCAACCTCCGCCTCCCGGTTTCAAATGATTCAGCCTCCCTAGTAGCTGGGATTACAGGCACCTACCACCACGCCTGGCTAATTTTTGTATTTTTAGTAGAGACAGGGTTTTACTATGTTGGCCAGGCTGGTCTTGAACTCCTGACCCCCTCAAGTGATCCCCCTGCCTTGGCCTCCTAAAGTGCCGGGATTATAGGCATGAGCCACCGCACCTGGCCCCAGCTAATTTTTGTATTTTTAGTAGAGACAAGGTTTCATCATGTTGGCCAAGTTGATCTCGAACTCCTGACCTCAAATGATCCATCCGCCGTGGCCTCCCAAAGTCCTGGGATTACAGGCGTGAGCCACCGCACCCAGCCTCTTCTCCCAGATATTTCTTGTCTCCCAGGGATTTCTACAAACTCACCATCCGGGAGGCTGGGCTCAGTGCCAGGCAGGCGAAAGGCGTAGTGGACGTAGGCAGCCAGCTGTGGGCAGTGACCGCGGGCATCCTGGGCTGCCTCCAGGCTCCGGTGAACAAGGCTGACTACATGGGCCATTGCTTCAAAGGCTCCACGGCCCAGGTTCACTGCAGGGCAGAGCAGAGGTCAAGTTCCAGGGCCCAAGGCCTCTCATCTCCCCGCCCACTTTCCAAATATAAAGACATCAGGATTCGAGGGATCATGTGCTCATTAAAGGGTCACAGAATTTTTTTTTTTTTTTTTTGAGATGGAGTCTTGTTCTGTTGCCTAGGCTGGAGTGCAGTGGCATGATCTCGGCTCACTGTCACCTCCACCTCCCAGGTTCAAGCAATTCTCCTGCCTCAGCCTCCCGAGTAGCTGGGATTACAGGCATGCGCCACCACGCCCAGCTAATTTTGTATTTTTAGTAGAGAAGGGGTTTCTCCATGTTGGTCAGGCTGGTCTCGAACTCTCGACCTCAGGTGATCCGCCCGCCTCGGCCTCCCAAAGTGCTAGGATGACAGGCGTGAGCTGCTGCACCAGGGCCAAAGGGTCCCAGAAGACCTTCTCTGGGTGCAGGGGACTGGGGGTCATTTTTCAGATGAGAAAAATGGCCAGAGAGGTAAATGGGCTTATAGAAGGTCCCTCAGGACCTCAGGACTGAGGAGCCATGTGCTGGATGGGGAAACTGAGGTCTGAGGCCACATTCGCTCACCAATCTGGCCACTGATGATCGGGGGCCTGACGACCAGACGCACGAGCTTGTCCAGCACGTGGTGGGAGAAGGCCACGAGGGGTTCGGGGCTGGCCAGGCGCAGTGCTGCAAGACTGGCCCGCAGCTCCTGCTCCACGTTGCCCTCGCTCAGAACAGTGTCCTTGAGCCGGAATGGGAAGGCTCCCTCCTCCAGGACGTGCACCAGGGTGAAGAACTTGTCCAGGTGGGGGTCCTGGGTAGGGATGTGGAGTGAGCAGGGTGGGGCCTCGGGATGAAGCCCACCCCTGCCTTAATCAGCAGCTTCCCTTAAAGCTGGGTTCAGCTGACCAAAGTCACATCCAAGGCCTGAGGCCAGACCTCCTGGGCCATCAGCAACTGTTACTCAATCCTAGGGCAGGCAAGAGGGGAGCAGGGGGGGACTCTTGGTTCCCGCCCCACCCCGTACCTGGGGGTGCACAGAGGACACGGCCGTGAGCTCCACACTGAACACGCCCTTGTGACCGTCCACCCAGCGCATGCCCGGCAGCGCCACCTGTGGGAGGGAGGCACCGGGTGGGCACTGGTCAGCCCTCCCCGACTGATCAGGTCACCCAGCGGCTCCAGCCATTGCGACACTGCGGCGTGAGTGTAGCCCGGTCTGGGGGTGCAGCCAAGCACCCCGCCCCCAGCCCTGGTCCCAGTAGACTGAGGGGGTCCACTGGGCAGGCTGAAAATCCACATGCCAAGGAGGGGGGCAGAGAATGGAGACACAAGGTGAATGAATATTCATTGAGTAGGTCAGGAAACAGGATAGGAGGATTTGAGGCCTAATGGTAAGGTACTACGAGGGCAGGGGACAGTGATCAGGAAGGCAGGCCGGGTGGCTAAAGTGGGAATGGAGCAGAGAGGCAATGGGAATCTTTGGGGAGGACATGTAGGACACGGAGAGGCATTAATAGGGGGATAATGAGCTACACAGGGGCCCTGGAGGCACCAGTAGAGGATAACAAGCCTCCCAGGATTGACAGGAAGGAAGGCAGGTGACTCGGGAGTGCTTCTGGGGACAATGCATTGGCAGGAAGGAGCTCCAGGGCACATACATCGGGTGTGAGCACGGAATAGCTGGGCGGTGGCTGGTCCACAGACACTGGGAGACAGAAGGGGCCGGTCCTCAGGCGCCCGTGCTGCAGCAGTGGGATCCACTGGGGAGAGGCCGGAGGTCAGGTCTGTGGCCAGGCTGGGGGACGAGGAGGGCTCAGGGGGAGGGAGGGAGGGGACAGCTCACAGTAAAGCCCACGGGCGTCTCCAGGGCAGTGCCCGGCCGGGGCTGGCAGCTGACGTGGTAGAAGGTGAACAGCAGGTGATGGTTCTCTGTCACGCAGGCTGGAAGACGAAGCTTGAACTCCTCATAGAACTCAGGGGACCTGGCAGAATCAGGCTGGGCGATCTGCTGGGGCCTGGGGTCCCCACTGTCTGCCCCATCACCTCTGCCACACCACGCCCTCATTGCTGCTGCGCCCCACTGTCTCTACTCTCTGTCTCAGCTTCCCTCATTAGCACTCTGGGAGCCTCTACCTCTCTTCTTCCCGTCCTCCGTCTTCCCATCAATGCTGCCTTATGTGTATATATAAGGGACATCCTCCTACCCCCATAAGTGCCCCCAAGTTCCTCATGTGTCCCCCTACATACTTGTTATGGTAGACCACCGGTGTGAAGGCCTCGCGGGTAAATTCACTGCAGCTGGACTTGCCAAAGATGACCTGGGGGCGTGGATTCATGAGGGACCCATGGGGGATGCCCTACCCCCCTTCCCTGGGGCGCAGCCACTGACCGGCAGGGCCTGGCTGGGGTCCTCGCCTGTCATGTACTGCACTCGCACGGCGAGATTGCGCACAGAGCCCTGGCGGCTGCTGAAGTTGAGGCTGTGTGGGTACACATACAGCAGGTTCCTGTGGGGGGCAGGATGGGGGTGTCAGAGGGACAGGGGCCCTGAAGGTGCACATACGAGGCTGGGGTGATGGGACCAGGCTGGCTGGGAGCACAGACAGTCCGGGAAGAGTGGGTCATGAGGCTGGGGCATTGAGGGCCAGGTGAGAGGTAATACAGGTTATCAGTCAGGAGATAGGACAGAGGGCAGAGGGTGGGGGACAAGTGAGCACCCTCAAAGCACAGATTGGGAACAGTGTGGTAGAGGGTGGGAATACAGAAGGACACTGGAGGCACTCATGGGGCACAATGACACACAGAAGGCAGAGAATAGCGAGGCACTCAGGGCGAGAGTTCCAAGGTGCCTCACGTGGCCAGTGGTCCAGCCTAAGCCCCACCCAAGGGCCTGATTGCCCTTCCCCCAGGAGGTCACTAGAGTTATGAGGCCTATTTCTCAGGTGGGGAAGCTGAGGCCAGAGTCCAAGTCCTGCCTCCTTCCCCCAGGGGCAAATCTGTGCAAGCCCTGACCCCTCTCTGGGCCTCAGTTTCCCTATGTGTATAATGGGCACTTCAGGCCTTCCAGCTGAGCCTTTGTAATGACACCGATAATGATAAATAACAACAATGACAATAATTGCACCAAACACTATTACTACAACAATACAATAATTGCACCTACTGTGTGCCAGGCTCTGTTCTAAGCACTCAACATGAAATAACTCATTTACTTCTCACAAGTAGCTCATGAGGCAGGACTAACATCACTGCCATTTTACAAGCAGGGAAACTGAGGTACTTGCACAATCACCCAGGGAGTAAAATGGCAGTCAGTGGTGATCTGGGCATATGCAGGTCTTGGAGATCAGGCTGTGTGACCTTGGGAGAGTCTCTGCCACCTGCACCTGCCCCCTTGGATACTAACCAGGCCAATAAAAGCCCCCATGTGGCAAGTGTGTGGGAGGGGAACAAGAACAGATATTGTAATGGCAGGTCAAACAGCTCGGGGCAAACCATCAATGCTTATAAAATCTTTACTATTATTACCATCATCATTGCGATGCCTATTCATAGATGGAGAAACAGGCTCAGCATGGTGAGTCTCAGGAACTCCCAGCAGGGTCTAGGGCCCGTCCTCTCCCAATGCCCCCAACCCATACCTGGCCCTGAGCCCCAGGAAGCGTGATCCCGGCGTGGGCCAGCCGGACATTCGCCTGATGCAACTATCGCACCACCGCCAGGCCCTTGTGCAATGCAGGGCACCGGGCTGGCCAGTTAACGATTGACTGGGGATCAGTGGGGGTGCGAGGCATAAAAGGCTTCAGTGACAGTGCTGTGGCTACACACTTAGACCCTCAGTCATGCCAGTGCCTGCTCTGTGCCTGCTGTGGGCCCTGGCAATGGTGACCCGGCCTGCCTCAGTGGCCCCCGTGGGCGGCCCAGAACTGGCAGAGCATGAGGAGCTGACCCTGCTCTTCCATGGGAGCCTGCAGCTGGTCCAGGCCCTCAATGGTGTGTACAGGACCACTGAGGGACGGCTGACAAAGGCCAGGAACAGCCTGGGTCTCTATGGCCGCACAATAGAACTCCTGGGACAGGAGGTCAGCCGGGGCCGGGATGCAGCCCAGGAACTTCGGGCAAGCCTGTTGGAGACTCAGGTGGGCACTGTAGCTGCGACACTGTGGGGTGGCCAGGGGTCTGAAGAGGAGTTCGTGTCTAGGGTAACCAACCATCCTGGTTTGTCCAGGACTGAAGGGATTTCTGGGATACAAGATTTTCAGCGATAAACTCAGGCAAGTTCTTAGGTACACAAAGATGAGTTGGTCATCCTACTAGTGACCCACTGTTTATTAAGCAGATGGAGGAGGATATTCTGCAGCTGCAGGCAGAGGCCACGGCTGAGGTGCTGGGAGAGGTGGCCCAGGCACAGAAGGTGCTACAGGACAGCGTGCGGCAGCTAGAAGTCCAGCTGAGGAGTGCCTGGCTGGGCCCTGCCTACCAAGAATTTGAGGTCTTAAAGGTAAGGAGCTCCTCCCGCCCTAGTGGGCTGAGACCCTGATTTCCAGCCAGAACTCGCTTCTGCACCTTGAGTCCCAAAGACCTCCCAGATCAGCCTCCCAGCTCTGTGGCCTCTACCCTGCATGTCCCCAGACAAAACTCAAGTCCTTTTGTGTGCCTCAGTTTCCCCATTTGCAAATAAGGGCAATATACCCTGATATCTCACGGTAGGGCCAGGTACTCAGTGCAGGTAAAATATTCAGCATGGGGCAGGTACACATTTGGTGCTCAATAAATTCTTTTTCTTTTTTTTTTTTGAGGCAGAGTCTCACTGTTGCCCAGGCTGGAGTGCAGTGGCGTGATCTTGGCTCACTGCAACCTCCACCTCCTGGGTTCAAGTGATTCTCCTGCCTCAGCCTCCCGAGTAGCTGGAATTATAGGTGCACCAGCTAATTTTTGTATTTTTTAGTAGAGATGGGATTTCATCATGTTGGCCAGGCTGGTCTCGAACTCCTGGCCTCAAGGGATCTGCCTGCCTCGGTTTCCCAAAGTGCTGGGATTACAGGTGTGAGCTACCACACCTGGCCAATAAATTCTTACTATTAGAGAAACTGGTAACATTTTGTGAGCACCCAGTAAGTACCCAGCACTGTTCTATGCCCTTTAATAAGGTAGGGTATGGTGGCTCACGCCTGTAATCCCAGCACTTTGGGTGGCTAAGGTGGGTGGATCACTTGAGGTCAGGAGTTCGAAACCAGCCTGGCCAACATGGTGAAATCCCGTCTCTACTAAAAATACAAAAAATTAGCTGGGCCTGGTGGTGCGAAGTCAGGAGATTGAGACCACGGTGAAACCCCGTCTCTACTAAAAATACAAAAAAAAATTAGCCAGGCATGGTGGCGGGCACCTGTAGTCCCAGCTACTTGGAGAGGCTGAGGCAGGAGAATGGCGTGAACCCGGGAGGCGGAGCTTGCAGTGAGCTGAGATCGTGCCACTGCACTCCAGCCTGGGTGACAGAGCGAGACTCCGTCTCAAAAAAAAAAAAAAAAAAAAATGCATACGATGTTCATCACCTCCCCATGAAGTGAGTCCTATTTTATCCCCATTTTACAGATGGGGAAACTGAGGCCAAAGAGCATTGCTGACTTGCTGGGTCACACAGATACAATAGGGGGGCTGGGGCAGGGGGTCAGGGGATGGGAGATGAGGTGGCTGTCGGCTGAGGTTTCCATTCTGACCCCCACAGGCTCACGCTGACAAGCAGAGCCACATCCTATGGGCCCTCACAGGCCACATGCAGCGGCAGAGGCGGGAGATGGTGGCACAGCAGCACCGGCTGCGACAGATCCAGGAGAGGTGAGCCTGGCAGGGGTTTGGCAGGCAGGGCAGTTGGATGGGGGGCACACAGGGCAGCTGGAAAGGGGCCCCCTCACCTGGGCTGAGCCACATCTCCCTCCCCAGACTCCACACAGCGGCGCTCCCAGCCTGAATCTGCCTGGATGGAACTGAGGACCAATCATTGCTGCAAGGAACACTTCCACGCCCCGTGAGGCCCCTGAGCAGGGAGGAGCTGCCTGTTCACTGGGATCAGCCAGGGCGCTGGGCCCCACTTCTGAGCACAGAGCAGAGACAGACGCAGGCGGGGACAAAGGCAGAGGATGTAGCCCCATTGGGGAGGGGTGGAGGAAGGATGTGTACCCTTTCATGCCTACACATCCCTCATTAAAGCAGAGTCGTGGCATCTCACCCAGGGTGTCTGTGTGTGTCCTCGGCTTAGGGAGACCCCGCCCAGCATGATGTATGAATACCTCCCATTCAAGTGCCCAGCTGCGCCCCAGAGGCCGTACCTGTAGCTGGTATGGGGGGCATAGACTTCACGGGCAGGGAACTCCAGGATCTCCTTGGTGGGCCGGCCCCTGGGGTCCGGGTAGGGCTTGATATGAAGCAGCTCAGGGGAGAGGCAGAAGTGGGGATTTTCAGGAGCTGGAGAAATGTCGATCTTGAGCTGGGCTGGGAAGGGAAGAACCGGTTTGCACCTCCCTGGGAGCTCCTGGCCCAGCCCACCCTTTCTGGGCTGTGGAGTCAGGGCAGACTTTCCCACGATGTTCTCTGGGGACTGGGGGCTGTGTCCCTCAGGCGCCAAGGCCAGAAATTGCCCTCAAGTCTGCTGTCTCTCACCCTAAATTTGTTTTTGTTTTTCTTTAAGTGGAGTCACTCTGTCGCTCAGGCTGGAGTGCAGTGGGGTGATCTTGGCTCGCTGCAACCTCTGCCTCCCCAGTTCAAGTGATTCTCCTGCCTCAGCCTCCCAGGTAGCTGGGATTACAGGTGTGTGCCACCACACCTGGTGAATTTTTGTATTTTTAGTAGAGATGGAGTTTCACCATGTTGGCCAGGCTGATCTCAAACTCCTGACCTCAAGTGATCTGCCCGCCTCGGCCTCCCAAAGTGCTGGGATTACAGGTATGAGCCACCGCACCTGGCCCCCAGGCTGGTCTTGAGCTCCTGGGCTCAAACCATCCTCCTCCTGCCTCAGCCTCCCAAAGTGTTGGGGTTACAGACTTGAGCCACTGCACCCCGGCCTTACCCCTACATTTGATCAACTCTGCCCCCAGGACCCCTGCCTGCCCTGCTGCCATTAACCACCTATTGATGCTGTATCCATCTTATTTATTCTGCTTCTTGTCTATGGTCCCCATTAGAAGCTGTAGCCGGCCCCTGAGGTCAGGGATTTGTCTATCATGGTCATCGTTGGGTCTCTAATGCTCCTGGCACAGTAGGTGCTCTCAGTGTAGGTTTGTTGAGTGACTGACTGAGAGTGATACTTCTTGTGTATGGGGTGTGCCACGCACCAGTCACAGGACGTAGCCGCCGCAGCAGGGACGACGGGCGCCTCATGTCAGCCAGGAACTTGAAGAGGTCCTCGTCACTGAGTCGCTCAGCCTCCTACATGGGACCCACTCCTGTCAGCCTGGGCCAGGGGGCTAGGGGTCCCCAGGGCTAATGCAGCCAGCGGGGAGTGGGGGAGTCCCTGGCCCCGGGGTAGGACACCTGCTTAAAGAAGTTTGTGACAGTTAGCGTGGCTGGACGGAAGCCAGAGAAGCTGCAGGCGTCGTCCCCACTACTCGCCCGGTCCTGGGGCCCCCGACGGCGGCGGTCTGTCCAGGCTGGCCGGCGCTCTAGAGGAGGAAATGACAATGACAAAAGGGGGACCAAGATGAAACAGGGAGACTCAGGGGCGGCACAGTTCGGCCAGCAGAGGGCGCACCCCCTCGCCCCGTAGCCCCGCCCCAGGCCTATCAGCACCACCCTTTAGCCCCGCCCCAAGCCTGTTAGCCCCGCCTCCTCACCGCCCTCCGAGTCAGAGTCCCGGTCCAGCTGCCCAGCGCTGCTCACGATGTTAGCTAAGTGTACGGCCGTCCAGGCGAAGGGCATGCGGTAGCGGCCCAGGCGGGTGCAGAACTGCTCGGCCGCCAGGCGCAGCTTCTCTAGCTTCTCTTTGTTCTATGGGGAGACCCCGTCCCCTGCCAGCTCAGCATCCTAGCCCTGCTGAGTCAGGGATCTGCCCTGCCCCTAGTCCAGCCTCCACACACTTACCTTGGCTGTGTCCACTTCTTTCATCACCATATAAGGCTCACAGCACTCACTGATGTCCCCTTGCTGAAGCACCTTCTCCAACTGCGGGGCAGATGAATGAATCCAGTGAGGCGCTGCCTGAATGCTCTGTTCCCCCGTGCTGGCTCCCCAGCCTCCTGGAGCCCTCATGGGCCCTCGGACACTCCTATCATATGAAGGTCTTTGGTCCAATACCTCCCATGGCTCCCACTGTCCTTGGGATCAAGGGTTAGTGCTTGGCCTGCCTGGTGGCTACTCCCTCCCATTCTTCAGATCTACCCCCAAAGCCCAAGCCTACCTTTAGCTGGTGATATTTTCCCTACATTTACTTATTTATTTACATTTATGTATGTATGTATCTATTATATAGAGACAGGGGTCTCGCTATGTTGCCCAGGCTGGTCTCAAACTCTTGGGCTCAAGTGATGCCCCTGCCTCTGCCTCCCAAAGTGCTGGGATGACAGGCATGAGCTATCACGTCCCCGGCTTGCTGTGAATTTATTTTTTTAGACAGAGTCGCCCCCGTTGCCCAGGCTGAAGTTCGTGGTGGGATCTCAGCTCACTGCAACCTCTGCCTCCTGAGTTTAAGCGATTCTCCTGCCTCAGCCTCCTGAGTAGCTGGGATTACAGGCATGACCCACCACACCTGGCTTTTTTGTTGTTGTTGTGAGACGGAGTCGCTCTGTCACCCAGACTGGAGTGCAATGGCGCAATCTCGGCTCACTGCAACCTCTGCCTCCCGGGTTCAAGCAATTCTCCTGCCTCAGCCTCCCGAGTAGCTGGGATTACAGGCGCCTGCTATTATGTCTGGCTAATTTTTGTATTTTTAGTAGAGAGGGGATTTCACCATTGGTCAGGCTGGTCTGGAACTCCCAACTTCAGGTGATCTGCCTGCCTCGGCCTCCTAAAGCGCTGGGATTACAGGCGTGAGCCACCGCGCCCAGCCAATTTTTGTGTTTTTAGTAGAGAATGGGTTTCACCATGTTGGCCAGGTTGGTCTCGAACTCCTGGGCTAAAGCGATCCTCCCGCCTCAGCCTCCCAAAGTGCTAGGATTACAGTCGTGAGTCACCATGCCCGGCCTTCCCTACATTTTTCTTTGTTAGTGTAAACAGAGGCCACTCTGGGCATGGCTCTGAGCCATGAGGCCTAGACTCCAATACTGACCACTCAGGGGCTGTGGGACCCTGGGCAGTGGGACCCTATCCACTCTGTGCCTCAGTTTCCCCATCTGGAAAATGGGAGCCATGGCACCCCTCCACCTTGGGCCCTATGGTGAGGACTGAAGGAGGGATCCCTGTGAAACGTGACTGTAGCAGCACCTGCCTGTGGACACTGGATTCATTTCATCATTGCAAACTAATTGAAGGTTTTGAGAAAAGAAACTTGACCTCACTCCCAGAAACAGAAAATCTCAAATGAGGGTGCCAACTAGGTCTTTCATCTGTCCACAAACTTCCCAATAGTATCTCACCCGCCTCCAAGGATCTCAGCCTGTCACATGTGCCCAGGGATGGCTTTTCTCCCCAGGCTGCCCACGTATGGTTCTCAGCTTAACTGTCGCCTCTCCCTGGAAGCTTTCGGTGATTTCTCTCCACCTGAGTTGGGTCAGGGGCCTCCTCCCTGCCTGTGTTTCCCCCACAACAGCCCTGATTACCCTTCTTGGTGAGGTATCTGTCTCATTCTGTGAAGGCAGGGACTAAATCAGTAACATTCGCCATTACTACCCCCTTGCCCAGCCCCAGCAGGCACCTTGATGACCAGGAAGATGTCAGGTGAAGGGTAGGTCACAGAGAAGATGGCAGAGCGGGCCAGGGTGGAGATGGCAGGGTGGGTGCCATGAGCCCGAAGCAGCCCCTTCATGGAGTCCGAGTTCAGGTCGAAGTAGAAGTTCTCCGAGATCTGGGGACACCAGAGGCAGCTGGGCCACCACCTCTGGGAAGCCCACAGCCCCCCAACAAGGAGGAGGAAGGGGAGGAAAGAGAAAAAAGGGGCTCCTACCTTCTTTTTCTCCCGCACATCATACAGAGCCAAGATCCCAAAGATGGGCTCAATTTCAATCTCGAACCTACAAGTAAATGGGAGGGAGGGGGCTCTCCTTAACACTTCCCGCTGTCCACACACCCCACTCCCGTTGAGGCCCAAGGTGGGGGGGCATCTGACTCCCACTGGGCCACATGGAACCGCCACTTAAGGGCTTGCAGAAAAGGTACATCTCATTTTGCAAAAGGGGAAACTGAGGCACTGAAGTTTTTTGTTGGTTTTTTTTTTTTTTTTTTTGAGACACTGTCTCGCTCTGTTGCCCAGGCTGGAGTGGAGTGGTGAGATCTCGGCTCACTGCAACCTCCGCCTCCCGGGTTTAAGCAATTCTTCTGTCTCAGCCTCCTGAGTAGCTGGGACTACAGGCACCTGCCACCACGCCCAGCTAATTTTTTGTGTTTTTAGTAGAGACAGGGTTTCACCATGTTGGCCAGGCTGGTCTCGATCTCCTGACCTCGTGATCCCGCCCGCCTCGGCCTCCCAAAGTGGTGGGATTACAGGCATGAGCCACCGCGCCCAGCTGACACTGAAGTTTTTTTTCCCCCTCCCTACACCCTCAGTAAGTAACTCACACAGAGCTCCTCCTCCCTGCAACCACAGCCCTTGTTCAGTTGGCATGGGGGTGGTTTTGGGCTCAACAATTCCCACATCTTGAGATTCTCAACTTCCGGGCTTCCCCGTTCCCTCCTTTCTGGCGTGTCATCTGCCGCCACTGTCACTCTGCACGGAGCTCCCATCTTGCTCACCTGAATGGCCACCATAAGTCCTTCCCTGTCTTACTCTACCTTGCTGGCCTCCGCTCACCACGCACCTCCAAACTGAAACACTGAGCACTCCCTGTTACATCCCTTCCATCCTCTCTATTCAGCCAGCTCCTCTTCCTCACTGGGTCTCCATGTACACGTCCCCCTGCAAGGGAAGCTGTCCCAGATACCCACTTCCACCCCTCAAGCTGGGTCAGGGGCCTCCTCCAGGACTCTAGGCACTTTCAGCATCACTTATCCCGGCTCTGTGTGGTCATCACATGGTTATGTGTCCTGTATACAGTAGGGACTTCATAAATGTTTTCTGTTTGTTTGTTTTTTTTGAGGCTGGAGTGCAGTGGCACAATCTCGGCTCACTGCAACCTCTGCCCTCCGGGGCAAGGGATTCTCCTGCCTCAGCCTCCCAAGTAGTGGGGATTACAGGTGCCTGCCACCACGTCTGGCTAATTTTTTTTTTTTTTTCCAGTAGAGATGGTGTTTTGCCATGTTGGCCAGGCCGGTCTCAAATTCCTGAGCTCAGGTGATCCGCCTGCCTCGGCTTCCCAAAGTATTAGGATTACAGGTGGGAGCCACCGTGCCCGGCCAATAAGTGTTTGTTGAATGACTGGATGAGCCCACAGAGCCAGTTCCCAATCCTTGTGTTTAGGGCAGGAGGCCCACCCGGGCCTCAGGCCAGCATGGAGCCTCCCTTTCCTGCCCCGATCCAGGCAGGAACTTGGGGTGGGGAGAGGCAGGGCCAGGCTCAGGTCCAAGTCCACATCCTGTTCAACTCTGTTCCCACGCACTTCTGCTGCTCCCTGGGGGCTGGTGTGGAGGGGCCCTGGGCGGCTGAGAGCCAGGCCCAGGGTCACCAGCACCCGCCCCAAAGCTTCCCGGCCAAACCCTGGATCCCAGCAGCAGAGCAGGCAAGCGCCAGACTCCAGCTTTACAAGTTGTATGGTCTTGGCATGACGTTACCACTCCGTGCCTCAGTTTCCCCACCTGTGCCCACTTCATGAGGTTGTGGTGAAGATTAGATGGGTTCATATACGTGAAAGCCTGAGAACTGATCCTGGCATACAATTGGCACTTAAGGACTGGCGACTTGGGATAACGAAAAAGGAAGTCTTACTTCCCCCTATAAAAGCCATATATAGGTGGCCACATAGGTGACAGGGCCGCACACAGTAATGGCACTGCTCATGTAGTGTGTACCCCGTCAGAACCCATGTGGTCCTTTCACGCATCTAAGAAGAGAGACATGTCAGTATACTCACTTGAGTGACAGACACTTGACCAAGATCCTCTGTCCAAAGTGCTCGTGGGGTGGCTCTGGGCGGCTACAGCGTTCCACGGCTTCATCCTGCCAAGAGTGGGGGGTGGAAGCTGGGCGGGGGGAACTGGGACATCCTCCAGGAAGGGTCTGGAATGCCCAGCCTCAGACCAGCTCTACCCCAGCCTGACTAACCGTCTTTCCGTCCCTGCCTCTGAGCCTTTACACGTGCTGTTCCCCTGCCTGGAATGCCCGTCTTCTCCCACTCCTCCTTGTCTGGCTAATGTCTGCTCACTGTTCATATATACTTCTACTATACAGAGGTATATAGTAGGTGTCCATGTATAGAAGCTTTTTTTTTTTTTTTTTCTGAGATGGAGTCTCACTCTGTCACCCAGGCTGGAGTGCAGTGGTGTGATCTTGGCTCACTGCAACCTCTGCCTCCCAGGTTCAAGTGATTCTCCTGCCTCAGCTTCCAGAGTAGCTGGGATTGCAGCTTAGCCAACACTTCCTCCAGGAAGTCCTCCCTGACCCCTGAGGCCTGGGCAGGCACCTCTTTCCGGTGCCCACAATGTCCTGGTGTAAGGAGTGTAAGGAGCCATGGTGGCTGGGACACTGAGGACCGTGTGAGGGACAATTACCAGCACCTCATCAGGGCACTACTCTGTCTGGGTTATAAGTTCCTAGTAGAGAGGTCTTTCCTCCACTGGTGAACTCTGAAGGCAGGGACTGGGTCTCTCTATTCATGGCTATATCCCCAATGTCAACAATACAGTGGGTACCCAAACATGTTAGTCGAATTAGAGGTGTACAATAGGTACCTACTAAAAATTGGTTGGATGAACATAAGCATATACAGAAAGCATTCAATAAATGCTGATTGGAGATACAGGGATATACCCCCAATAAGGCACCCAGTAAGTACTGATGGAATAAATATGGGTGTATATAGTAAGCCCTCAATAAACGGCCAAATACAAACACAGGAGTATACACTAGGTACCAAATAAATGTTGGTTGGATAAAAATAGACATATGTGGTAGGTGTTCAATAAATATTGGTTGATTAAATAGAGAACTATACAGTAGGCATTCATGTATTGAATAAATATAGGGATATACAGTTGGTACCCAATACATGCTTGTTAGATAAATAATTTTTTAAAATTTATTTTCTGGCTGGGCACAGGCTCACACCTGTAATCCCAGCACTCTGGGAGGCTGAGGCGGGCAGATCACAAGGTCAGGAGTTTGAGACCAGCCTGGCCAACATGGTGAAACCCTATCTCTACTAAAAATACAAAAATTAGCCAGGCATGGTGGCACATGCCTATAGTCCCAGCTACTCAGGAGGCTGAGGCAGAAGAATCGCTTGAACCTGGGAGGTGGAGGTTGCAGTGAGCTGAGATGGCGCCACTGCACTCCAGCCTGGGCGACAGAATGAGACTTGTCTCAAAAAAAAAAAAATTTATTTTATATATTTTTTTTACCTTTCCTATGGTGCTGATGGTTGGATAAATATAGGAGTATATAGTAGGTGTCCATATATAAAAGCTATTGAATAAACATAGGGGATAGAGTAGGTACCCAATAAATGCTGGTTAGCTAACTATAAAGGTATATAGTAGATGTCCATATACAGAAGCTACCTTTTTTTTTTTTTTGAGACAGAGTCTCGCTCTGTTTGAAATGCAGTGGTGCGATCTTGGCTCACTGCAACCTCTGCCTCCTAGGTTCAAGTGATTCTCCTGTCTCAGCCTCCAGAGTAGCTGGGATTACAGGCGCTCACTACCATGCCTGGTTAATTTTTGTACTTTTAGTAGAGATGGGGTTTCACCATGTTGGTCAGGCTGGTCTCGAACTACTTCAGGTGATCCACCCGCCTCAGCCTCCCAAAGTGCTGGGATTACAGGTGTGAGCCACCACGCCCAGCCAGAAGCTACTTTTTTTTTTTTTTTGAGATAGAGTTTTGCTCTGTTGCCCAGGCTGGAGTGCAGTGACGGTGATTTCGGCTCACTGCAGCCTTCGCCTCCCGGGTTCTGGCGATTCTCATGCCTCAGCCTCCTGAGTAGCTGGGATTACAGGCACCTGCCACCATGCCTGGCTAACTTTTGTATTTTTAGTAGAGATGGGGTTTCGCCATGTTGGCTGGTCTTGAACTCCTGGCCTCAAGTGATCTGCCCACCTCAGCCTCCCAAAGTGCTGGGATTACAGGCATGAGACACCATGCCTGGCCTAGAAGCTATTGAATAAGCATAGGTATACAATAGGCACCCAATAAATGCTGGTTGGATAAATATAGGGGTATATAGTAGGTGTCCACATATAGAAGCTATTGAATAAACATAGGATATACAGTAGGTGCCCAATAAATGCTGATTGGATTAATACAGGTGTATATAGTAGATGTCCATCTATAGAAGCTATTGAATAAACATGAAATATACAATAGGCACCCAGTAAATGCTGGCTGGCTGATATCTGGGAAGGGGCACCCACCTCGTCAGGTGCTGGGTAGAGGGTGAGCAGGGCCGGGGGCCGGTGCTGCCGTCGAAGGGTTTCATTGCGCCGGTCCACATCTTCTGGGGCCGCCCGCTCTAGCAGAGAGGGCAGCAATGAGTCAGCTGCCAGGTTCCTCAGGTCGAAGATGCTAGAGGCACCACTGCTTCGAGGGGTGTCTTCTGGGGAGCCCGAGCCACGCCGGGAGTCATTCTGCCAGTGGAGAATGCACAAGCACTGAGTGCCAGCTGTATACACCCTCACCTCACTCTGGTGAGAGTGTCCTCATACTCATTCTAGAGATGGGGAAATTGAGGGTAGGGGGTGAGGGTCATCACTCTAAGGGTCACCTGGGGGTTTTGCCTACCCTCTTTCCAGAAACTTCTGTCTGGAGAGCCTCCCAACTTTTACCATTGCTGGGGGAGGCTACTCCTTATCCCACATTTGGGGCTTTAGGTGATCCTTATCTGGCCAATCAAAACACATCTACCCACCCTAGGGACTGGCTCCAAGGGCCTGGGCTGGGCCAATGAAAGCCTTCCCTGGGACTTTGTTCACTGTTGCCAGGGAAGGAGAGAGTTCTTCCTGATCTTCCTGCACTGGATCAAATCCCAGCTCAGCTCTGTGACACTGGGTCTCTGACCCCCAACTCTAAGGGCCTCAGTTTCCCTATCTACATCTAAAAATAATAACAAAATTAGCCGGCATGGTGGCGCATGCCTGTAATCCCAGCTACCCGGGAGGCTGAGGTGGGAGGATCGCTTGAATCCAGGAGGTGGAGGTTGCCGTGAGCTGAGATTGCGCCACTGTACTCCAGCCTGGGCGACAGAGTGAGACTCCATCTCAAAATAATTAATTAATGAAAATAATAATAATAATGAAAACAACAATAATCTTTGGAATAATTACGGTTGGTATACAGTAGGTGCTCAGTAAATGTTGATTGACAAAATACAGGCTCACGGCCTCTAAGAACCTTGCTGTGCCTCAGTTTCCTTACCTGGGTGTAATGGCTGCCCTGACTCCTAGGATGAAAGCAGAGGACACATATAAAGCCTTCAGTACACCCTAAGCACTCAATAAATGTTTATAATTATGACCTCTAACTTTTTACTCACGGGGACTGATGCAATTCCTTTTGAGCTCAAGGCTGTCACATGTGACCAAAAGCTGAGGCCAGAGCCTCCACACATACCCCTTCAGTGACCCCAGCCAGGGGCTTCCTCACTGAGTCCTCAGGGCCGGACCTCTCGTCTCCAGAAGCGTCCTGCTCAAAGACCTGGCGGGGGAGGCCCTTCTGTCGCTCCCGCTGTGTCTCCGTGGTGACGGGGCTGTATGCTGCACTCAGGTACTGATACCTAGCAGGAAACGGGGTTGGGCAGGTAGGGGGGGGCTGAGGGCCCCCAGGGGGTCCCCAGTGTGTTCTGACACACCTACATGGCACCTTCAAAGCCACCGTCCTTGTGCTCCACCAGACAAGTTTGCCTGCTCTTGCAGGGACAAGGGGCAGATACACAGTAGGACCGGCTGCAGACATCAGCTCAGTCCTTTTGGGTTCTGAACCCCCTGAGCTGCCCCCAAATCAGACTCACCTTCTGTGGACGATGACCCAGTCCTCGATATACATCTCCACCGCGGCCCTCACCTGGGCATCCAGTTTTCTGCAGCAAAAGAAGATCAGGGTAAACAGAGGCAGGGCCTCTGTGAATCCTTCTGCTAGCCTGTAAGGTTAGCACTGCCCTGCCTATTCCAGACAAGGGGAGACGGAGGCTCAGAGAAAAAGCATGGCTTGTCCAAGGTCACGGCTGAGCCAGGAGCTGAACTCGGGCTGTTGATGGGGATGGCAGAGACAGAGTGGAATCACAGGCAGAGAGGGCGTGGGGCTGAACCCACTCATCCTTGGGGATCCCGGGCTCCGTGGTCCGGCATTCCCGGGGCGGCAGAAGCAGCTCCAAGTCATCAGCTGGGAATTCTATCAGGTCCCTGAGGGGCCCGGGCTCAGCATCTGGTGGCCAGCTCAGAAGTACATCCTCAAAGTCCAGGGGCTCGACAACTTCAGTCAGTGGGACCTGGAATGGAGCAAAGTGGCTGTGATCGCGCTGCCTAGGAGGCTGAGAGTGGGGGCACGAGGCAGGGGTGGGTGCGTGCCAGCTTCAAACTCAAATAGGAGGGTGGTGGGAGCCGTGGAGGGTGTTGGAGCTACGGAGGAACCATGGAGGACGATGACCTCAGACTCTCCACCCCCACCTCAGCTTTCCCTGCCCTGCCCCTCCCTCCAGGGGCTCCAGGAAGGAAATCACACCCCATGTCTGGAAGGGCAGAAACTAACAGTGGAAGGAAAGAAATGTTGACAGAGGCCAGGCGAGAGACAATTCCTAAAGTGCCCCCAACCCTGTGGGCAACATGGCCCCACCCCTCTCAGGCGAAAGTCACTCCCCTCCCCAACTTCCCCCTCCTCCATGCCCATCTAGGTGGTCCAGGCGGCTGGAGGTGGGGGACATCAGGAGGGAGCCACTCCCCCGACCACCCACAGGGTGACAAGCAGCTGCAGGGAGAGTGGCCACAGGAATTGGTGAGAGTACTAGGACCAGGACAGGGACTCCCGCCCCTGACACTGCTGGGTCCCTCTCGGTTTTCCCACAGGATAGGCCACAGGAGGGAGGGGGTGGGATAGAACCTAGGCCAAAGAAGGCCCTACCTCTGTCTGAGAGAGAGCAGGGGGCTGGGGGCGGACCCCCCAAATACTTACCCCCAGGGAGCTGCTGCAGCGCCTGCTGGAGTGGGGGGAGCCACTGCGTTCCCGGGACACCTGCTTCCGCACCTCTGCGGCCACCGTCCTGGAAAGACAGGGAGGGGGCCATTGGGGACGGGAAAACTCAGGCAGCGGAGCGGACGGATTCTTTCTATGAGGAAAATCCAGATTGTGGAAGGAAATAAATAGGCCGAGGGCCAAGAGAACCAGGAGTGCTGAGGCTTTAAGGGCCCATAGCTCCCCGGTTCCCCCAACCCCTTCCCCATCAAGCACAGATCAGATGAGAATGCTGCCACCAGTGGAGTCTCAAGCCATCACGGACTCTCCTTCCCCTCCCGGCTGGGCCTGTGGCCTTCCAGGTCTGGAGGGAAGCCCACGGGTCCCTGGCCTCTGCTCCCTCATCTGGTGGACCTCTGTCCATCCTGCTGTTCCCCGACACACCCAGCCCTGTCCCTGGACCTCATCCAGAACATACATCCCTTCCCATCCTTGCTTTGGGGCCTTGGATAAGTCATTTCCACCTCTGAGCCTCAGTTTACCCATATGTAGCTGATGCCCTGACTTCACAGAGCTGCTGGGCAGAGCAGAGCCTGGGGCCTGGCCTGAAGTCACAGAGATCCTGAGATGAGGCCATTGTGTCAGAGGTCAACCTGGCCTGCGGGGCCCAGAGCTGGGAGGCCTTTTAAGTAACCCTATGCAACCAAGGTGGGCCCTGGGGCCTTCCTGGGCCACCTGGATCTGAGCAGGCCTTCAAAATCTGGGAGGATGGCCGGGCGTGGTGGCTCACACCTATAATCCCAGCACTTTGAGAGGCTGAGGCAGGTGGATCACCTGAGGTCAGAAGTTCAAGAAGGGCCTGGCCAACAAGGGGAAACCCCAACTCTACTAAAAGTACAAAAATTAGCCAGATGCCTGTAGTCCCAGCTACTTGAGAGGCTGAGGCAGGCAAATCGCTTGAACCCGGGAGGCGCAGGTTGCAGTGAGTTGAGATCGCGCCATTGCACCCCAACCTGAGCAACAGAGCAAGACTTTGTCTCAAAAAAAAAAAAAAAAAACAAAAATCAGGGAGGATGGGGGTAAAGGGGCAAGACTCGCAGTAGAGGGGACTCTGCAGGAATGTGGAGCAGAGCCACAGGGATGGCTCAGCCCTCCAATTCCTCTGGCTGAGCTCAGAAGGGGACAAGAGAACCATGCAATTACCTGAGGGTAGAGGGTGCCCAGCAGGGGGCACAGCAGGTGCAAAAGACCTGAGTTCGGGCTCCATGCTTTGAGTGTGGAGACTCCTGCTCCCTGGGGTCTCTGTGAAGGCAGGAGCTAGGGCTGTGCGTCCCCCAAAGAGGGCCTTGCACATACTAGGCCCACACTCCTTTTTTTTTTGAGATGGAGTTTCGCTCTTGTTGCCCAGGCTGGAGTGCAATGGCTGCGATCCCGGCTCACTGCAACATCTGCTTCCCGGGTTCAGGTGATTCTCCTGCCTCCGCCTCCTGAGTAGCTGGGATTACAGGCATGCACCATCACGCCTGGCTAATTTTTCGTATTTTTAGCAGAGACGGAGTTTCACAAGGTTGGCCAGGCTGGTCTCAAACTCCTGACCTTAGGTGATACACCTGCCTCAGCCTCCCAAAGTGCTGGGATTACAGGCATGAGCCACCGCTCCCGACCTACTTTTCTTTTTTCTTTTTTTTTTGAGACAGACAGGGTTGCTCTGTTGCCCAGGATGGAATGCAGTGGCATGACATCGGCTCACTGCAACCTTTGCCTCCCAGGCTCAAGTGATCCTCCTCCCACCTCAGCCTCAGCCTCCCAAGTAGCTGTGATTACAGGTGTGCACCACCACGCCTGGTTAATCTTTCTATTTTCAGTAGAGACAGGGTCTTTATATGTTTCCCAGGCTGGTCTGGAACTCCTGAGCTCAAGCGATCTGCCCGCCTTGTACTTTTTTTTAATAGAATGAGTGAGTCCCTTCCAGTCTTCTTCTACAACTTGCCCAAATCTGCTGAGTGAGGGGAAGCCCCATGTCTTCTGGCTGTGTGGCTTTGGGCAGGTAGGATACCCTCTCTGGGCCTCAGTCCCTCTTAAAATAGAGAAGCTGATTGCCTGGGTTTTCAGGCCTTACTCCCTTCTGCTTCCCAATTCCCTGTGTAATTGTAATTTTTTTTTTTTTTTTTTTGAGACAGAGTCTCGCTCTGTTGCCCAGGCTGGAGTGCAGTGGCGCAATCTCGGCTCACTGCAAGCTCCGCCTCCCGGGTTCATGCCATTCTCCTGCCTCAGCCTCCTGAGTAGCTGGGACTACAGGCGCCCACCACTGCGCCCAGCTAATTTTTTGTATTTTTAGTAGAGACGGGGTTTCACTGTGTTAGCCAGGATGGTCTCGAACTCTTGAACTCATGTGATCCGCCCGCCTTGGCCTCCCAAAGTGCTGGGATTACAGGTGTGAACCACTGCGCCCGGCCCCATTTTTGCTCTTAACAATCTTGGAGTCTTGCTTCTACTGACTACGGGGGTTGAGAAAGGCGCTTGTGGGGAATTCAAAGGATGTGAAAAATTAGGGCTTTTGTCTTCAAATTCCCAAAGTCAGGCTGCTGCCTCCAGAACCCTGGGCACACAGGGGCTGGGGGATAATTTACAAAAGATGCTGGGACAGGGGACAAAGCTGTGCCCTGGTCCCAGCTGTTCTGCAGCTGCTGCTCCAGAGGAGGGAGAGGGGAGGAGGGACGGCTGGGCCTCCAGCTTCATTTTCCCCTTGGCCTTGGAGAGAGGCCCCTGCAGTGGGAAAACGCCGGGTCTGCAACACCACGGCCACAGAGCCAGCTGACTGCATCACAGGACTCTGCACGAAGAGCCGTCAAGCGTGGATGAGTGACCATCAGTCTCTCAGCCTCGGGGCTCAGGCCACTGACCACCTTCTTGAGCTGTTCTGAGTGTAAGGCTTTGCACACAGTAAGTGCTCAATTAGGGCTTGCTGCCACCATGTTGTATTCAAAGACAATCCTAGGGAGCTGGGATTTCTGACCCTGGTATTTTGTTTTCATTTTTTAAAAAATTTTTATTTATTTTTTTGAGACAGAGTTTCGCTCTTGTTGCCCAGGCTAGAGCACAGTGGCATGATCTCAGCTCACTGCAACCTCCACCTCCAGGGTTCAGGCGATTCTCCTGCCTCAGCCTCCTAAGTAGCTGGGATTACAGTGCCCACCACCACGCCCGGCTAATTTTTTTGTATTTTTAGTAGAGATGGGGTTTCATCATCTTGGCCAGGATGGTCTCGAACTCCTGACCTCTGACCTCCGGTGATGCACCCACCTCAGCCTCCCAAAGTCCTGGGATTACAGGTGTGAGCAACTGAGCCCGGCCTGTTTTTGTTTTTTTTTGTGTGTGTGTTTTTTTGAGACAGGTCTTACTGTTGCCCAGGCTTGAATGCAGTGGTGCAATCATGGCTTACTGCAGCCTCAAGCCCCTGGGTTCAAGCAATCCTCCTGCCTCAGCCTCCCGAGTAGCTGGGACAACCAGTGCACACCACCATGCTTGGCTAGTTATTATTATTATTATTATTATTTTTGTAGAAATGGGGTCTCACTATGTTGCCTAGGCTGGTCTCAAACTCCTGACCTCCCGTGATGTTCCTGCCTCAGCCTCCCAAAGTGCTGGGATTATAGGTGTGAGCCACTGTGCCTGGCCTCTGACCCTGTTTTTACACCAAGGTGAGATGTAGATGACAACCATGAGAGTCAGGCATGGTGGCTCGCACCTGTAATCCCAGTGCTTTGTGAGGCCAAGGTGGGAGGATCACTTGAGCCCAGGAGTTTGAGGCTGCAGTGATGGCACCAGTGCACTCCAGCCTGGGCTACGGAGACACTGTCTCTTAAAAAAAAAAAAAAATGCTGGGCACTGTGGTTTATGCCTGTAATCCCAGCACTTTGGGAGGCCGAGGCGGGCAGATCATCTGAGGTCAGGTGTTTGGCACCAGCCTGGCCAACATGGTGAAACCCCGTCTCTACTAAAAATACAAAAATTAGCCAGGCATGGTGGCACATGCCGGTAATCTCAGTTACTCGGGAGGCTGAGGCAAGAGAATCACTTGAAGCCGGGAGGTGGAGGTTGCAGTGAGCTGAGATTGCGCCACTGTTCTCCAGCCTAGGCAACAGAATGAAACGCTGTCTCAAAAAAAAAAAAAAAAAAAAAAATCCATCTATAAGCCAGGTGTTGTGGCTCATGCCTATATTCCCAGCATTTTGGGAGGCTGAGGTGGGAGGATCACATGAAGTGGGAGGATCACATGAGGCCAGGAGTTCAAGACCAGCTTGGGCAACATAGCGAGACCCCATTTCTAATAAACACAAACGTACACACACACACACACAAAACCATCTGTGATTATTAAGCAAGGTTGAAAATATGCCAATCCAGCAATTCTACTCCAAGGTGTAAATTACTCAGAAGGAAACACATGGCCAAGAATGTTGACACCTCTGATCATGACAGCTCCAAAGTGAAACTCACATGTTCACTGACCAAAGAGGGAAATAAATGCATGAGGCCGGGGAATACTACCCAGCAGTGAAAAAGGATTGCAGGCAATGGCCCAGCTGAGCCTTCCTGACATGATGCTGAGTGAACAAAGTTGGGCACACGGACGCAACATCTCATGATTCAGTTTATATGACAACCTAAAACAGGCCAGATCAGGCAGGGCTGCTGGCATGTGGGAGGGAGCCAGGAAGGTGGAGATGGTCCCCATGGGAAATTGACCAAGTGGCCATTTCCTTGCCCTTTGCTTTATAATTATTCTTTAAACTTCGCACTTTTCTTTCTCTCTCTCTCTTTTTTTTTTTTCCTTGAGATGGAGTCTCTGCCGTCCAGGCTAGAGTGCAGTGGTGAAATCTAAGCTCACTGCAACGTCCACGGCCCGGGTTCAAGCGATTCTCCTGCCTCAGCCTCCCGAGTAGCTGGGATTACAGGCACCCAACACCATGCCCAGCTAATTTTTGTATTTTTAGTGGAGGTGGGGTTTCACCATGTTGGCCAACCTGGCCTCGAACTCCTGACCTCAGGTGATCCGCCCACCTCAGCCTCCGAAAGTGCTGGGATTACAAGCATGAGCCAACGCGCCTGGCCTATAACTATTCTTTAAACTTTGCACTTTTCTTTCTCTCTTTTTTTTTTTTCTTGAGACGGAGTCTCTGTCACCCAGGCTGGAGTGCAGTGGCGTGATCTCGGCTCACTGCAACCTCCATGTTCCGGGTTCAAGTGATTCTCCTGCCTCAGCTTCCCCAGTAATTGGGATTACAGGCACTCGCCACCATGCCCGGCTAATTTTTATATTTTTAGTAGAGATGGGGTTTCACCATCTACAGACCCGAACTCCTGACCTCAGGTGATCCGCCTGCCTCATCCTCCCAAAGTGCTCGGATTATAGGCATGAGCCACCACACCCAGCCTACTATCTTTTTCTTTCTTTCGAGACAGGGTCTCACTCTGTCACTCAGGCTGGAGTGCAGTGGCGCAATCACGGCTCACTGCAGCCTCAACCTCCTGAGCTCCAGCAATCCTCTCATCTCAGCCTCCCCAGGAGCTGGGACTACAGGTATGAGCCACCATCACACCTGGGTAATTTTTTTTTTTGTAGAGACAGGGTCTCGCTATGTTGCCCAGGCTGGTCTTGAACTCCTGGCCTCCCAAAGTGGTAGGATTACAGGTGTGAGCCACCATACCTGGCCCAAAATTTGTAGTTTTTGGTATGAATGTTGTATGTTACAGTTTTTTAAATGGTAAAAAATAACAATATATGTATGTGCTTGTGTTTGCCGATACATTCAGGGATGGGCGGGAGAGAGAGAGAGAGAGAGAGATGTTTCCCTGAAATTTCAGTGGTAACTTTGAGATTTTGAAATTTGTCAATAAATACCTCATTTTCTTCTCACCCCTCCAATGAATCATTATTTTTCTTTTTTTTTTTTTTTTTTGAGATGGAGTCTTGCTCTCTGTCTCTCAGGCTGGAGTGCAGTGGCGGGATCTTGCTCACTGCAACCTCCACCTCCCAGGTTCAAGCAATTCTCCTGCCTAAGCCTCCTGAGGAGCTGGGATTACAGGCGTGCGTCACCACACTTTTGTAAATTTGTAAAGTTACAAAAAGCTAATTTTTTGTATTTTTAGTAGAGACAGAGTTTCACCATGTTGGCCAGGCTGGTCTCGAACTCCTGACCTCAGGTGATCTGCCTGTCTCGGCCTTCCAAAGTCTGGGATCACAGGTGTGAGCCACCGCGCCCGGCCTTTCTTTTTTTTTTTTTTTTTTTTTTTGAGACAGAAGGCTGGAGTGCAGTGGCACGATCTCTGCTCATTGCAACCGCCACCTCCTGGGTTCAAGTGATCCTCCTACCTCAGCCTCTGGAGTAGCTGGGATTACAGACGTGTGCCACCACTCCTGGCTAATTTTTGTATTTTTAGTAGACACGGGGTTTCACCATGTTGTTCAGGCTGGTGTCGAACTCCTAACCTCAGGTGATTCACGTGCCTCAGCCTCCCAAAGTCCTGGGATTACAGGTGTGAGCCACCATGCCCGGCCGAGAGTGACAACCACTTTAAACCTAGTTTGAATAGTCACACCTGAGCCAATGGGCCTTGGTGAGGATTAAACAAGCGATATCCCAGATGGGGACCAGCACTCAGTAAGTGCTAATAAATATTGATCATTCTCATTATTCCATACCTTACTTGTAAAATTAAAAATTGTACAAGTTAAAAAAAGAACAAATTACATTGCATACAGCAATATTTGTCCATGTTGTCTACATTCTTAAAATTTTGTATTTTAAGTTGCCCTCCCCAAACCTTTTTTAAAAGAATCTGTTCATTAGAAATCTGGAAGATTGTCTAATATTCGGGTTAATCTGGTATTTGTGGAATAAATGACTGAATGGATGAACAGATGAATATAGGACCAGCTCTGAGTATGTAGACACCTGGGTGCCCAAGAGCGAAATTGCTCTGGCAGCCCTGGGCCACTCCCTCACAGTTCACTAGGGCCCCAGGATCATTCTCTACTCTTACCCTGAGCTCTACAGTATCCAAAACCCCTCTTTCTCACTTGAGTAAAAACCAGGACCCAAGGACATACAGACCAAAATGCAAAGAAACAGACTGTAGGCTGGGTGCAATGGCTCACGCCTGTAATCCCAGCATTTGGGAGGCCGAGGCAGAAGGATCACTTGAGCCCAAGAGTTTGAGGTCAGCCTGGGCAAGATAGTGAGATCCCGTTTCTACAAAAGGTTAAAAAGTTAGCCAAGTGTTGCAGCATACACCTGTAGTCCCAGCTACTTGGGAGGCTGAGGCAGGAGGATCACTTGAGCCTGGGAGATTGAGACTGCAGTGAGCCAAGGTATCACCACTGCACTCCAGTCTGGGTGACAGAACAAGACCCTGTCTCAGAAAAAGAAAAGGAAAAAAAAAAAAACAAAAGGCCTGGGTGCAGTGGCTCACACCTGTAATCCCAGCACTTTGGGAGGTGGGTGGATCACCTGAGGTCAGGGGTTCGTGACCAGCCTGGCCAACATGGTGAAATCCCCTCTTTACTAAAAATACAAAAATTAGCTGGGCATGGTGGCGGGCACCTGTAATCCCAGCTACTCAGGAGGCTGAGGCACAAGAATCGCTTGAACCCGGGAGGCGAAGGTTGCAGTGAGCCGAGATTGTGCCACTGCACTCCAGCTTGGGTGAAGAGCCAGACTCTGCCTCAAAAAAAAAAAAAGAAAAGGAAAAAGAAACAGACAGCAATAATGTTTGCAGCCTCAAAGATGCCAAAGGTCTAAGACAGAAAGCCAGTTTATAGACAAAGATAATGATAGAACATAAAAATTGCCCAGCCATTATGCCCCAGCCGCCAGGTCTCATCCCTCCTCTGCTGAGAACTCCCCATGGCTTCCACCTCGCCTGGGGTCAAAAGTCAAAAGTCCCTTGCACAGCCCACAAGACCCTGTACATTCTACTCTTACTGTCCCCCTCCAGCTCTCTGTTCCTGCCTCAGGGCCTTTGCACAAACCCTTCCCACTCTTTTCCCCCACAAAGAGGCCTCGATCCCTCCCTCATCTCCTTGAGGTTTTTGCTCAAAGGCACCTGCTCATCCAGGCCTTCCTGACCCACCTCCCGCATCTCAAGCAGCCCCCACCCTCCCATCCCCCTTCCCTGTCTTCTTCCTACAGCACTTGTCACTGACAGGTAATCTACTTGATCAGGCTTCTGGTCTCTCTCCGCCACTATATCCCAAGATGGGGATCTTTTGTTTCCATAAGACCAGGGCCCAACCCACAGGGCAGCTCTTTCACCTGGGGGCAGTCAGGACAGGTCCCCCCGGGAGAGGATACCTGAGCTTCTGAACGCACCCTTGTCGCAAAGACCCCCCGGCAACTGGAGGCGAGGCTTTTCAGCCCCAAAGAGTCTGATATCCCCCTCCCAGGCTGTGACTCTCACAATCCCCAGTGGCCACGGAAATGGATCCCCCAGCGCCTGGGGCCTGTCCCCTCCCCCGTCTGCCCACCAGCTGGTTCTGTCCCCAGCCCCCACTCCCTCCATTCAATCACCCATCCATCCCCAGCGCGGTCCAGCCCGTGCTGGGAGAGCCTGAAGCAGAAGGTGGGGGGGCGTCCACAGCTGTCCCCCTTCCCCCCCTGACAGCTGGGCACCGGACCCTGGAGGGGGAAGGGCACGGGAAACTCCTCGAGGGGTTTCAAATGCCACCAAGGAGCCCATCTCTGTCCCCAAATCTCAGAGCCTGGAGCCTCCCTGCCCCAAACCAGGCACTGAGGAAGGAACAGAAAGTCCGGCCCACCCCGATCTCCGACAGCGCGGGGACAGTGAGGGGCCAAGAGACACGGACGGGGAGCGCAGGGAGTTCAGGGGGCGCCCGGCATCCACATCCCCCCGCCACCTCCTCCGCGAAGCCCTCCGGACACACCCCTGCGCTTCACAGAGGCAGAACGGCAGCCGCCATCGCGCTCCCAGCCCCGACGCGACTCCCATCTGGGACCCCCGCCGGGACCCCCGCGGCCCTCCCCGCCTTCTCCCGCTCCCAGCCCCGGCTGGAGGAAGCTGGCGGGACCCGGGCCGAGGCGGAAAGGGGTTGAATTGGGGGCGCCCGGGCGGGGAGGGTCGCACCGCCCCGGGGCGGGGCTGGGCCACGTGGGGGAGGTGGGAGGGGGCCCCGCGGCCACACTACCTGTTGATCTTGTGCGCGAAGGCGCGGCGCTCGGCGGCCGCCATGGTTCTCGCGTCCCACCGCCTCCCCGCGCCCCGGCCCCGCCGCCGCTGCCGCCTCCCGGTTCTGGGCAGCCGGGGCGGGGCGGGGCCGGCGCGGGGGCGGGGCCCTTCCGGGTGGCCCGGGCCGCTCCGTGCTGCCCCTGTCGGCCGGAGGGGTCGCCTGGAGTCCTGGGGTCTGGGGAAACTGAGGCTGGGGACGGAGAGGAGGCGCTGGGACCCAGACTGGGGTGCCCCAGACTCCCGGACTGGCGGGGGCGCTCTTTCCACCCTGGGAGCTGGGCTGGAGAAACTGAGCCTGAGGCGGGAGGGAGGGAGGGGAGGCGCTGAGACCCAGGCTAGGTGGACCCCAGGCTCCCGGGGTTTAGTGGGGGCGGGGGGTGTCCCCACCCCAGGAGCGGGGCTGGGGAAACTGAAGCTAAAGAGAGAGGGAGGGAGGGAGGGAGGGGAGGCGCTGGGACTCAGGCTGGTAGGCCCCAGATTTCGGGGGTTTGGGGGCTCTTTCTGCCCTCTGACTCCTGGCTGGAAAACAATAACGATGTTCATGTATCTAATAATCACACCTGTAAGTATAATCGTGGCTGTGCATGGTGGCTCACGCCTGTAATCCCAGCACTTTGGGAGGCCAAGGCAGGAGGATTGTTTGAGCCCAGGAGTTGGAGACCAGCCTGGGCAACATAATGAGACCCCGTGTCCACAAAAAAATACAAAAATTAACCAGGCATTGGCCGGGCGCGGTGGCTCACGCCTGTAATCCCAGCACTTTGGGAGGCCGAGGCGGGCGGATCACGAGGTCAGGAGATCGAGACCATCCTGGCTAACACAGTGAAACACCGTCTCTACTAAAAATACAAAAAATTAGCCGGGCGCGGTGGCGGGCGTCACCAGCTACTCGGAAGGCTGAGGCAGGAGAATGGCGTGAACCCGGGAGGCGGAGCTTGCAGTGAGCGAAGATAGCACCACTGCGCTCCGGCCTGGGCGAAAAGAGGGAGACTCCGTCTCAAAAAAAAAAAAAAAAATTAACCAGTCATGGTGGTGTGTGCCTGTAATCTCAGCTACTCGGGAGGTTGAGGGAGGAGGATCGCTTGAGCCTGGGAGGTCGAGGCTGCAGTGAGCTGTGATTGTGCCAGCCTGGGTGACAGAGCAAGACCCTGTCTCAAAAAGTGTAATTGCTAAGATGTCATTGAGCCTGGCCCTGCAGTTCACACATGCAGAAGAAATGATTGTTTTCCTCCATTTTACAGATGAGTAAACTGAGGCACAGAGGTGTTCCGGTGCTTGCTCAGGGTGACTCACAGGGGTCTCCGGCGCCTGCATTGTCCGTGCTCCCAGTCTAGAGCATGGGAGGCAGAGGAGCCTGGCTAGACACTGGGGTGCCCGGAGATGTGCCCCAGGTCCAGGTGGTAGGACCTGAGTGAGCCAGTTTGGGAGTCTAGACTTGCGGGGCCACCTCCACCAAGAGGATGAGGTGGGGATGTCTTGGTTAATCTATGCTCTCAAATCTTTCCCCACTGGCCTCTCTTCCAGCACCGCTGCAGCATTTTTAGAGAATTCTCCAGCCGACACTCCCCTCTGAAGGAACTCACCCCTTTTTCACCTGCATGCCTCTGCACCGGCAGGTCCTTCCTCCTGGACAGCCCTTCTTTCCCTGGTCGGCAAATGCCCCAGGGAGAATTTGAGGTTGAATCAGACAAGGCCGTGGCTCTGCCTCAGGGCTTTTGCACATGCTGTTCTCTTTCCCATCTGTGGGTTGCTGGCATTTTATCCTCTATTATTTATTTATTTATTTATTTATTTTGAGATGGCATTTCGCTCTTGTTGCCCAGGCTGGAGTGCAATGGCACAATCTTGGCTCACTGCAACCTCTGCCTCCCAGGTTCAAGCGATTCTCCTGCCTCAGCCTCCCGAGTAGCTGGGATTACAGGCACCCACCATCACACCTGGCTAATTTTTTGTATTTTAGTACAGCCAGGGTTTCACCATGTTGGCCAGGCTGGTCTGGAGCTCCTGACCTCAGGTGATCCACCCGCCTCAGCCTCCCAAAGTGCTGGGATTACAGGAATGAGCCACCACGCCCACCCTGAGTCACCATGCGCCCCCGAGACACAGTTTCTTGCCTTGCTGCCCAGTGAATCCATGTCAGACCTTGAACCCACAGGAAGGAGGCCTGGATTGTAGGGGAACCCCCAAACCCTGCCAGTCAGACCCAGGATAGCATCCTGCTAATCAGGCCGCAGTAGGGCTTCTCACAGCCTGGCATGCGACATGTGCACACAGCCCACTTGCCTGCCCGGAGTGGTCCAGCCACTTTGGCCAGGTGGAGCTCCACCCATCACTCCCCGCCATGCCCCACCCAGTGTCCCCGCCTTGCCTCTCAGGCTGCTAGGAGCTGGGCTGGGCAAGAAACATGCAGATGAGCAAAGATTTGCACATTTCTTAGCCTAGTTCCAGTCCAGCCCCCTTTATATCCGGTCTCCCAGCTTCCTTTCTCATCCTCCCCCCAGCTTATTCCTGCATCAGTGGCCAGGAAGAGCCTGGGAACACCTGCATCATATTAGATCCCTCCTCTGTTCAGAACCTTCCATGGCTCCCACCTCATTCAGGGTAAAAGCCAACATCCTCCCACAACCCGCCGGGCATAGTGGCTCACTGTCATCCCAGCACTTTGGGAGGCCGAGGCGGGTGGATCACTTGAGGTCAGGAGTTCAAGACCAGCCTGGCCAACATGGCGAAACCCCGTCTCTACTAAAAATACAAAAAATAGCCGGGCGTGGTGGTGGGAGCCTGTAATCCCAGCTACTCGGGAGGCTGAGGCAGGAGGATCATTTGAACCCAGGAGGCGGAGGTTGCAGTGAGCTGAGATTGCGCAACTGCACTCCAGCCTGGGCGAAAGAGTGAGACCCTGTCTCAAAACCACAACAACAACAAAACAACCAACAAACAAAACCAAAGTCCTCCCACAAGCCACAAGGCCCAGCATGATCAGCCCTGTCACCTCCCCGGCTTGTCTCCTCCTTTTCTTTCCCTCATTCACTCCACTCCAGCCGCCCCTGCCTCCTGGATGCTCCTCTAAACACCAGGACACAGCTCCACCTAAGGACCTTTGCATGTTCTGTTCCCTTTCACACATATGGGTGTTGCCATTAGCCCCCTTTTACAGATAAGGAAACTGAGGAACACCCAGAGAGGGGACTCGCCCTAATGTAGCCTACTGAATCAGTGTCCGATCCAAGACTTGACTCCAGGGAGCCTGGCCCCAAAGCGGTTGTCTCTAAGGTCTCACTGGCTCTCCATCGGACCTGGCTGTGTGACCCAGGATAAATTGCTCAACTTCTCTGAGCCCCAGTTTCCTTGTTTGCTCCGTGAGAGTTCGTGGTCGGTCACAGCTTGAGACCCAGACATCAGGAGGTAAGTTGAGCCATGGAGCAGCAAACTTCAGGGCCTCGTCAGGGCCCATTCCCTGTCGAAGCCCAAGGGGGCTGTGAGCTCAGTGACTCCACGTCCTGCCTTGGTGAAAACGCTGCTTCAGAGACTGCTCCGATCAAAGGCCCTACCCCAGATGCCTCGAGCCCAGTACCCGCCCCAGTGCCTGCCAGACCTGACTGGTGAGGCTATTTCTCTCCAGAGCACCAGCAGCCCTGACTCAGCTGGGTGTGGCTGGGGTGCCCCTGACAGCTGATCAAACAGAGGCTGAGCATGGTGGCGGGGACTTTGGCCTCCTCTGCTCCGCTGCGCAGAGAACACGTTGTGGACATGAGGCTGGAGCTGGTGGACCAGGGAGGAGGGGCTGTACTGGTCCATGTTGGGGATGACAGTCCTGGATGGGGTGAGGATACAGGGGAGGCGAGAAGTCAGTGGGCTCCGGGCAGATGGACTCACTGGTGGCTGGACAGTGAGTCCATCTGCACGTTAGAGTAAGAGAGGAGTCAAAAACCGTCTCCTTCACCCACGCTGCTGCCTAATGCTGCTCCCTCCACCTGGAATGCTGTTCCACCCACTCCTCATCTGCCTGCACCCTTCTTTGTCCCTTATATCTCAGCTTGGACATCCCTGCCTTTGCCCGCTGCCTCCGCCATGGAGGCCCCAGTCACGTCCCAGTTGCTGGGTTACCTTTCTCTGTGGGGTTCCCAGCACCTGACATTTAGGAGGAGCTCCATAAATATTTACTTTTTGGTTTTGCTCTTTTTTTTTTTTTTTTTGAGACAGGGTCTCGCTGTGTTGCCCAGGCTGTAGTGCAGTGGCTCCAGTAGGGCTCACTGCAGCTTCCTCCTCCCAGGCTCAAGCCACCTTCCTACCTCAGTCCCCAGAGTAGATGGGACTAGAGGCATGCACCACCATGGCCAGCTAAATTTTTTGATTTTTTTGTAGAGACAGGGGTCTCACTATGTTGCCTAGGCTGGTCTCAAACTCTCGGCCTCAAGCGATGCTGCCAACTTGGCCTCCCACAGTGCTGGGATTACAGATGCGCCCTCCTCTGTTCTCCTGATATGCGGCTCAGAGCTTGTCCCCGACCTCTCTATTGGAATCACTGTAGCATCATAATGTGCTTCTGTATCTTTCTGTGCTGGGTGCAGCTGCCTCCAGACCCTTGCACAGGCCATCCCCTCTGCCCAGAACATGGATCCCCCCACTCATTACCTGAACAAACTCATTTTTTTGAGGCGGAGTTTTGCTCCTGTTGCCCTGGCTGGAGTGCAATGGCATGATCTCAGCTCACTGCAACCTCTGCCTCCCAGGTTCAAGCAATTCTCCTGCCTCAGCCTCCGGAGTAGCCGGGATTACAGGCATGCGACACCACACCCGACTAATTTTGCATTTTTAGTAGAGATGGGGTTTCTCCATGATGGTCAGGCTGGTCTCGAACTCCTGACCTCAGCTGATCCGCCTGCCTCGGCCTCCCAAAGTGCTGGGATTGTGGGCGTGAGCCACCACCGTGCCTGGCCTCTCTGCCTTATTCACTGCTGTATCCCCAACACCCAGGACACAGCTATGTATACTATAGGTGCTCAATAAGAGAATGAGTGAGCCAGAGTAGTACAGGGCCTTACTGGCCAGAGGACCTCAGGGCCTCTCTGTCCCCGGGTGTCCACCGTTGATACCATCAGTGTGGCAGGAGCAACCAGTCCCACAGCAGGGAGATAGGTTCCTCGTGGAGAGGGAGTCTGCCTGGGCCTCCCAAAGTGAGAGGTGTTGGGGGTGACGGTGAAGGGGGAGGTTGAATGAGGCTGCCCACTGGCCCCTGGTACCTGTGGTGGAAATGGTGGGCCCAGCCAGGCCAGGACACTTGCCCCATCCTGCCCATAGGCAGAGGAACCTGCTGCTTCGTGGAGAATTGAGGACCGAGAGCATACAAGGCACATCCATGCAACAGGCATCCACGGAGCATCTACCATCTGCAGGTGCCTACTCACCCCGGGAGGTGGAATCATCATCCTGGGTCACCATCCTACAGGTGCAGGAAACTGAGGCTGAGAGAGGAGCAGCCACCAGCCTCAAATCATACAACACTGGTGTGCCAGGCATGGTGGCTCACGCCTGTAATCCCAGCACTTTGGGAGGCTGAGGCAGGTTGATCACTTGAGGTCAGGAGTTCAAAACCAACCTGGCCAATGTGTTGAAACCCCTTCTCTACTAAAAATACAAAATTAGCCAGGTATGGTGGTGTGTGCCTATAGTCCCAGATACTTGGGAGGCTGAGGGAGGAGAATCACTTGAACCTGGGAGGCACAGGCCACAGTGAGCTGAGATCGCGCCACTGCCCTCACTTCAGCCTGAGCGACAAAGCGAGATTCCATCTCAAAAAAAAAAAAAAATCACATAACACTGGAGTCATAGGACTCGAACCCACGTCTGTCATCTTCAGGGAAGTCTCTCCTGTGGTTTTTCAGATGCATTTTGGCAATTGGTGAATTACTTTGAGTGAATGAATGGGTGTCTTGCAGTCAGTGGTGAGCTCAGAGCAGGAACAGTCATGAGCAGGATTTGGAGTCCCGAGAGATGTGGATTTGAGTTCTGGCTTGGCCCCACAGCTGGACTGCGTGACCTGGACCTCTCTGGGCCTCAGTTTCCTCATCTGCAAAGTGGGCGCAGCAACCTCAGTGCTCCACCAACAGGGCCGTGACGGGGCCAGCGAGGTGGCATCAGGAGAGCACAAAACCGAGGGAGACGCTGACGTGTTGGATTGTTTTTTCTGCTGTTTCCGGAGCCGGGGAAGGAAGCTGGAAGCCAATACAGGGTGTCCAGGCCTGCTTTTGGGAGTTTAAGTTATAAAGACAAAAGCTGGGCCTAGACAGGTCAGAGGGGCAGGACACAGGCTTCCTGTTTTTCTTTGAACAGATGGCCCAGCCACCAGATGCTTGTCTGTCCAGACACGTGTGCATTGTCCAAGCAACTCGCTTCTTTTTAAAATACTTTATTTTTAGAGACAGCGTCTCACTATGTTACCCAGCCTGGTCTCCAGCTCCTGGCCTCACGCGATTCTCCCACCTCAGCTTCCCAAAGTGTTGGGATTACAGGCGTGAGCCACTACACCTGGCTGAGGCCACTTTTGTGTAAAATATTTGGAAAAATGTATATATCTGTATTTCCTTGGTTTTCCAGACGTTCTCTTCAGACTTCCAAGAAACTGGTGGGACTGGAGGACGAGAAGGAGGGATGCTTTGCTTTTTAACTGACAGATTTATTGCTTAGAGTCGTGTAAATGACAGAAGATAGAGCAGATAGAGGAGAGTTTCCACCCCTCCAGCAGTTTCCCCTATTAACAACTTGCATCCTGCTGAACATTTGTTACAACTGATGACCCAATCTTGATACATCATTATTCATACAGTTTACATTCCGATGCACTGTTCCTGTTGTACATCCTACTGGTTTTTGGCAGTGCATATGTCTTTTTTTTTTTTGAGACAGAGTTTCGCTTTGTCGCCCATGCTGGAGTGCTCTGGCGCGATCTTGGTTCACTGCAACCTCTGCCTCCCGGGTTCAAGCGATTCTCCTGCGTCAGCCTCCCGAGTAGCTGGGATTACAGGCACCTGCCACCACGCCCAGCTAATTTTTTTTGTTTGTTTTGTTTTGAGACAGACTCTCGCTTTGTCACCCAGGCTGGAGTGCAAATGGCAGGACCTCGGCTCACTACAACCTCTGCCTCCCAGGTTCAAGACATTCTCCTGCCTCAGCCTCCCTAGTAGCTGGCACTACAGGTGCACACCACCACGCCCGGCTAATTTTTTGTATTTTTAGTAGAGACACGGTTTCTGCCGGGCGTGGTGGCTCACGCCTGTAATCCCAGCACTTTGGGAGGCCGAGGCGGGTGGATCATGAGGTCAGGAGATCGAGACCATCCTGGCTAACATGGTGAAACCCCGTCTGTACTAAAAATACGAAAAAATTAGCCGGGCGTGGTGGCAGGCGCCTGTAGTCCCAGCTACTCAGGAGGCTGAGGCAGGAGAATGGCATGAACCCAGGAGGCAGAGCTTGCAGTGAGCCAAGATCGCACCACTGCACTCCAGTCTGGGTGACAGAGCGAGACTCTGCCTCAAAAAAAAAAAAAAAAAAAGAAGAGAGACATGGTTTCACCATATCGGCCAGACTGGTCTCGAACTCCTGACCTCAGGTGATCTGCCCATCTCAGCCTCTCAAAGTGCTGGGATTACAGGTGTGAGCCATCGCACCCAGCCAAATTTTGTATTTTTAGTGGAGACGGGGTTTTGCCATATTGACCAGCCTAGTCTCAAACTCCTGACCTCAAGTGATCTGCCTGCCTCGGCCTCCCAAAGTGCTGGGATTACAGGCGTGAGCCACCACACCCGGCTTTTTTTTTCTTTCTTTCTTTCTTTCTTTTTTTGAGTTGGAGTTTTGCTCTTGTTGCCTGGGCTAGAGTGCAGTGGCGCGATCTCGGCTCACTGCAACCTCTGCCTTCTGGGTTCAAGCGATTCTCCTGCCTCAGCCTCCCGAGTAGCTAGGATTACAGGTGCCTGCCACTACACCCGGCTAATTTTGTATTTTTAGTAGAGACAGGGTTTCACCATGTTGGCCAGGCTGGTCTCAAACTCCTGACCTCGTGATCCACCTGCCTCGGCCTCCCAAAGTGCTGGGCTTTACAGGCATGAGCACTACGCCTGGCCGCACCCAGTTAATTTTTAAAATTGGTAGTAGAGATAAGGTCTTGCTATGTTACCCAGGCTGTTCTCCAACTCCTGAGGTCAAGCAATCCTCTCACCTTGGTCTCCCAAAGGGCTGAGATTACAGGCATGAGTCACCTTGCCCAGCTCCTTTCCGCCTTAATAACCTCCACCCAGGTTGGGCGTGGAGGCTCACGCCTGTAATCCCAGCACTTTGGGAGGCCGAGGCGGATGCATCACCTGAGGTCACGAGTTTGAGAGCAGCCTGACCAACGTGGAGAAACCCTGTCTCTACTGAAAATACAAAAATTAGCTGGGCATGGTGGTGTATGCATGTAGTCACAGCTACTCAGGAGGCTAAGGCAGGAGAATCGCTTGAACCAGGAGGCGGAGGTTGCAGTGAGCTGAGATCGCGCCACTGCACTCCAGCCTGGTGACAGAGGGAGACTCTGTCTCAAAAACAAACCAAAACAAAAAACCAAAACACAACAGGTAGCTGGGTGTGGTGGCACATGCCTGTAGTCCCAGCTACTCAGGAGGCTGGGGTAGGAGGATGGCCTGAGCCCAGGAGGCAGAGGTTGCAGTGAGCTGAGATTGTACCACTGCACTCCAGCCTGGCGACAGAGCCAGACTCCATCTCAAAAAAATAAATAAATAAGAAGAAGGAAATAGAGTCTCGGTGCAAAGTCTGGCTCTGTGTTCAAATCTTAACTCTGTCACTTGCCAGCTGGGAAACCCAAGTCCTGTGGGGTCCAAGATTTTTTATCTGGTGAATGGGCCTTGCAGGCCCCATCTCACAGAGACAAGGTGTCCTAATGATTGAGTGAAATAAGGCCAGTAAAGGGGCCACCAAAAGATGGAGGTTATTTTATTTATTTATTTTTTTTTTGAGACAAGAGTTTCACCATGTTGGCCAGGATGATCTCGATCTCTTGATCACATGATCTGCCCCCCTCAGCCTCCCGAAGTGCTGGGATTACAGGTGTGAGCCACTGCACCTGGCCTGTATTTCCTTCTTAGCACAACCTTTCAGAGCAGGTGGCAAGGACTTTGATAAAGCTCCGTCTTTTAGATGGACCACATTTTCCTTCCTTCCTTCCTTCCTTCCTTCCTTCCTTCCTTCCTTCCTTCCTTCCTTCCTTCTCTCCCTCCCTCCCTCCCTTTCTCTGTCTCTCTTTCTTTCTTTCTTTTTCTTTCTCTTTCCTTTTTTGACAGTCTTGCCCTGTCGGCCAGGCTGGAGTGCAATGGCACGATCTTGGCTCACTGCAACCTCCGTCTCCTGGGCTCAAGCAATTCTGCTGCCTCAGCCTCCCGGGTAGCTGGGATTACAGTCATGTGCCACCACTCCCGGTTAATTTTTGTATTTTTAGTAGTGATGGGGTTTCACCATGTTAGCCAGGCTGGTCTCCAACTCCTGACCTCAGATAATCCGCCCGCCTCGGCCTCCCAAAGTGCTGGGATTATAGGTGCAAGCCACTGTGCCCAGCCAATGGGCCACATTTTCTTAGCCCAGTAGCTCTGCAAAGAAAAGGAGGTGACATCATGCAGTAGTTAGGCGTCCAGACACTTAAGTTCAAGTCCTGCTCACAACACCTGCTTTAATAGACTGTTGCTCACAGCTATTAGAATGGCTAAATGAAAAATGCCAACAACACCAAGTGGTGAGGAGGATGCAGGGAAACTGGACCCTCATACGCTACTGGTGGGGATGCAAAATGGTGCAGCTGCTTTGGAAAATGGTGGTTCTCAAAACACTTACCATGCAAGCATGCTATGATCCAGCAACCCCGGTCTTGGGTAGTGACCTAAGAGAAATGAAAATGGATATTCACATAAAAACCTGTATACGGCCAGGAATGATGGCTCACACCTGTAATCCCAACACTTTGGGAGGCTGCAGTGGGTGGATCTCTTGAGGCCAGGCTTTGGAGACCAGCCTGGCCAACATGGTGAAACCCTGTCTCTACTAACAATACAAAAATTAGCTAGGCATGGTGGTGGGTGCCTGTAGTCCCAGCTACTCAGGAGGCTGAGGCACAAGAATAGCTTGAACCTAAGAGGCGGAGGTTGTAGTGAGCTGAGATGGTGCCACTGCACTCTAGCCTGGGTGACAGAGCAAGACTCTGTCTCAACAAACAAGCAAAAAAACCTGTACATGAGCTGGGCATGGCTACTTGGGAGACTGAAGTGGGAGGATCACTTGAGGCTGAGAGTTCAAGGTTACAGTGAGCTATGATTGCACCACTGCACTCCAGCCTGGGGAACCTAGCAAGACCTCATCTCTAAAAAATAAACTAATAATTTAAAAGCCTCAGTGTAGTGCTTCATGCCTGTAATCCTAGCGCTTTGGGAGGCTAAGGCAGGAGGATCACTTGAGCCTGGAGTTCAAGGCTGCAGTGAGCTATGATCACGTCAACTGCCCTTCAGCCTGGGTGACAGAGCGAGACCCTGTCTCTCAAAAAATAAAAAGTAAAATAGAAGAAAAGGCTGTGCATGAATGTTGATAGCAGCTTTATTCATCATCACCCATAGTTTAAAACAATGGAGTTGTCCCTCGGTGGGTGAATGTAAAACAAACCAGCGTCTTTCCCTACAATGGAATATTCTTCAGCAACAAAAATGAGCAAACTATTGAGACAGGCAAGTACTTGGATGAGTCTCAAATGCATTATGCTTCCTGAAAGAGGCCAGACTGAAAAGGCCACATAGTGTATGATTCCAGTTATATAACATTCTCAAAAAGACAAAAGTACAGTGTGAGATGGCAGACAGATGAGGGCCTGCCTGGGGCTGGGGGGAGGAGCTCATAACAGAGGGGCAGCGCCAGGGAGCTTCGGGGGGAATGCGGCATCTCTGTCTGATGGCTCTGGTGGCTCAATGAATCTGGACATGTGTTAAAATTCATAGAACTGTTCACCTCTCCGGGAGGAAATTTTACTGTATTTATATCTAGAGAGAGACATTTGCAGGGGGAATGGGTCCGTGAGATTCTAGGAATGGGGTTATTTATCCTTGTAAATCCCAGTCACCCCTGCTGAGACAATAGGGGTGACCCATTGTGCAACCTGCAGCCAGCCCACTTTGCAAAGTTTTTTCTTTCTTTCTTTCTTTTTTCTTTCTTTCTTTCTTTCTTTCTTTCTTTCTTTCTTTCTTTCTTTCTTTCTTTCTTTCTTTCTTTTTTCTTTCTTTCTTTCTCTCTCTCTCTCTCTCTCTTTCTTTCTTTCTTTCTTTCTTTCTTTCTTTCTTTCTTTCTTTCGAGACGGAGTCTCACTCTGTAGCCCGGGCTGGAGTGCAGTGGCATGATCTTGGCTAGCTGTAAACTTTGTCTCTTGGGTTCAAGCGATTCTCCTGCCTCAGCCTCCCTAGTAGCTGGGATTACAGGCGTGCACCACCACTCCCGGCTAATTTTTGTATTTTTAGTAGACATGGGGTTTTACAATGTTGGCCAGGCTGTTCTCGAACTCCTGACCTCAAGAGATCTGCCTGCCTCAGCCTCCCAAGTAGCTGGGACTACAGACACATACCACCATGACCAGCTAATTTATTTTTATTTTTGTAGAGATGATGTCTTGCTATGTTGCCCAGGCTGGTCTCGAACTCCTAGGCTCAAGCAATCCTCTTGCCCCAACCTCCCAAGTATCAGAGACCATAGGCGTGCCACCACATCTGGCTAATTTTATTATTTTTAATTTTTTTGTAGAGGCCAGAGTCTCGCTATGTTGCCCAGGCTGGTTTCAAACTCCTGGCCTCAAGCGATCCTCCTGCCTTGGCCTCCTACAGTGCTGGGATTACAGGCGTGAGCCACTGCACCCCGCTGGCTACGTGGTTTCTTGTGCATCACTCGATCCCTAGTGCCCTGCACACAGCCTGGCACACAGTAGGTACTCAGTAAGTGCTTTCGGAGTAAATGATTGGGAGAAGCAGAAAGTATTCCGAGAGAGGCATGGGCAATTGTTTTTTGTTTTTTGTTTCTTTTGTGTTTTTTTTTGAGACGGAGTTTTGCTCTTGTTGCCCAGGCTGGAGTGCAATGGCATGATCTCGGCTCACTGCAACCTCCGCCTCCTGGATTCAAGTGATTCTCCTGGGTTCAAGCGATTTTCCTGCATTCAAGTGATTCTCCTGCCTCAGCCTCCCGAGTAGCTGGGATTACAGGCATGCGCCACCATACTCGGATAATTTTGTATTTTAGTAGAGATGGGGTTTCTCGCTGTTGGTCAGGCTGGTCTCGAACTCCCGACCTCAGGTGATCCGCCCGCCTCGGCCTCCCAAAGTGCTGGGACTACAGGAGTGAGCCTCTGCGCCCAGCCAGGCAATTGTTAATCGCTGAATCTTCCAGTTTCCACATGCCTCCTCGTCACTCCTCCCCTTCTCTCCCTAACTCTTCCAGATTGTGCATGAAATTTCTAGATTGTGCATGAATGCCCTGCCCAGCCCTGCACATTCAGAATTCATTTGAATTGAACCTGAGAGGTGGAGATTGTACCGAGCTGAGATAGTGCTACTGCACTCCAGCCTGGACAACAGAGCGAGACTCTGTCTCAAAAACAAACAAACAAGCAAAAACCACAAAAAAACCTGTACATGAGCTGGGCAAGGCTGAGTGTGGTGGCTCACACCTCTGATCCCAGTGCCTCCAGAGGGTGAGGCGGGAGGAATGGCTTGAGGTCAGGAGTTTGAGAACAGCCTGGGCAACATAGTGAGACCCTGTCTATAAAAAAATAAACAATTAGCCAGGTGTAGTGGCGCATATCTGTGGTCCCTGCTACTTGGGAGGCTGACGAGGGAGGATCGCTTGAGCCCGGGAGTTTGAGGCTGCAGTGAGCTATGATTGTGCCACTGCCCTCCAGCCTGGGTGACAGAGTAAAAGACAATAGCAACAAAAACGCTGAATGAAATACAGCAAACATGCTTTTAAGTTATCAGCTAAGTTCACAAAAAAGTAAGAGAAATCTCCAAGGAACACAGAGGAGGGGAAGTTAGTGCTGAGGCTCCACATTCCTTGACCCTAGGAGATAAAGGCTGCAGTGAGCCATGTTCACACTGCTGCACTACAGCCTGGGCAACAGAACAAGGCTCTGTCTCAAAAAAAAAAAAAGAAAAAGAAAAAAAGAAACCTCGTCTCCAAAAAAAAAAAAAAAAATTAAAAATCAGCCTGTAGTCCCAGCTATTCAGGAGGCTAAGGTGGGAGGATCACCTAATCCCAGGAGCTCCATGTTGCAGTGAGCTGTGATCAGGCCACTGTACTCCAGCCTGGGTGACAGAACAAGACACCATCCCCTCAAAATAAAAATAAATTGAAAAAATAAAGAACAAATTAAAACAAGGTCATTAGGATGGACCCTAGTCCAAATGACCGCTATCCTTATAAAATGAGGAGGTATGGGCTGGGTGCAGTGGCTTATGCCTGTAATCCCAGCACTTTGGGAAGCTGAGGCAGGTGGATCATTTGAAGTCAAGAGTTCAAGACCAGTCTGGCCAACGTAGTGAAACCCTGTATCTACTAAAAATACAAAAATTAGCTGGGTGTGGTGGCGCATGCCTGTAATCACAGCTATTCGGGAGGCTGAGGCATGAGAATTGCTTGAACCTGGGGGGTGGAGGTTGCAGTGAGCTGAGATTGTGCCACTGCAGTCCAGCCTGGGGGACAGAGGAAGACTCTGTCTCAAAAAAAAAGAAAAAAAAAAAGAAAAGAAAAGATGAGGTGATACGGACACAGAGACAAGCATTAAAGAAAGACTATGTGAAGACACAGAAACAAGGCAACTGGCTCTGAGCCAAGGAGAGAGACCTCAGAAAGAACCAACCCTGCTGACACCTTAGTCTTGGACACACACCTTCCGGAACTGTGAGATGCCCTGTTTTATAAGCTTCCCTGTCTGTAGTGCTTGGTTATGACAGCCTTAGCAAACTCATACACGTCCCCTCTTCCCAACTGGTGATTCCTGGCATCGCCACCTCTCAGACAAAGTACTTGTATTAAATCCTTGTTTCAGTGGTGGTTTCCAGGGAACCCAAACTAAGACAAGGCCACCCCAGGGTACAAAAGGTGGCATGGGGAAAGAAGAGAGTCTCCGGGGAGCGTTGTCATGCAGAGAAAGGAGAGGAGAGGTCTCAAAGGAAGTAGAGCCAGACCTCAGTTTCAGAAGCCACTGTAATTGCTCCCAGAACCCATGAGAAAAGTCTTCTGCTGTGGTGGTGGTGGTGAATCCCACAATAGGAAGCTTCTCTGTGGTTTTGAGCCACAAAAGAAAGTTGTAGCCCATTGTTTCATGGCCACAAAGGAAATGGTTTCCAGTTGGGTGATGGTTCACTTTGGTTGCTGGGAGGATCTGACCTCAACCTTCCTGCTGCACCCTGGACAATGGGCTCCTTCCTGCATCTTCTCTCTCTTGTTTTTCAAGTTTACTCTTTTTTGTTTTTTTTTTTTTTTGAGACAGAGTCTCGCTCTTGTGCTCAGGCTGGAGTGCAGTGGCACAATCTCGGCTCACGGCAACCTCTGCCTCCCGGGTTCAAGCGATTCTCGTGCCTCACCTCAGCCTCCTGAGTAGCTGGGATTACAGGTGCGTGCCACCACCCCCAGCTAATTTTTTTGTATTTTTAATAGAGACAAGGTTTCACCATGTTGGCCAGACTGGTCTCAAACTCCTGACCTCAAGTGATCCACCCCCCTCGGCCTCCCAAAGTGCTGGAATTACAGGCATGAGCCACTGCGCTCAGCCCCCAGGTTTACTCTTTTTTTTTTTTTTTTTTTGAGACGGAGTTTCGCTCTTGTTGCCCAGGCTGGAGTGCAATGGTGCGATCTCAGCTCACTGCAACCTCTGCCTCCTGAGTTCAAGCGATTCTCCTGCCTCAGCCTCCCGAGTAGCTGGGATTACAGGCATGCACCACCATGCCCTACTAATTTTGTATTTTTTTTTTTAGTAGAGATGAGGTTTCTCCATCTTGGTCAGGCTGGTCTCGAACTCCCGACCTCAGGTGGTCCACCCACCTTGGCCTCCCGAAGTGCTGGGATTACAGGCATGAGCCGCCACGCCCAGCCAGGTTTACTCTTAATTTAAGGTTGAGCCCCTGGGCTGCACACTCAGCCTTGTGGATGGACGACTGGCTTTGGGCCAAGGTTTGGCTTGCAGCTTCTCCTCACTCTCAGCCTAGAGGCAAAAACTTTTCTTTCTTTTTGTTAAAAACAGCTTTACTGAGATATAGTCCACACAGTATAGAATTCACCCCTCAAAAGTGTACAATTCAATGGTTTTTCCTATATTCAGAATTGTACAACCATCACCCAGCCTATTTTGGAACACTGTTTCATCTCCTCAAAAAGCAGCCCCACAGCCTTTAGCTATCATTCCCCTATCCCCTTGCCCCTGCCGCCTCACCCCTAAGCAACTACAAATCTACTAGTCTGGACTGTCACATGAGTGCAATCATACAACATCTGTCATTTCGTGTCTGGCTTATTTCACATTGCTTAAAGTTTGTAAGATTCATCTGTAGCCTGTGTGACTGTATCATTCCTTTAAATTTTGTTTTAATTTTTAAAATTGAGATGGAATCTCCCATGTTGCCCAGGCTCGTCTTGAACTCTTAGGCTCAAATGATCCTCCTACCTCAGTCTCCCAAAGTGCTGGGATTACAGGCGTGAGCCACCATGTCTGGAAATTCATTCCTTTTTTTTTTTTGAGACAGAGTCTTGCTCTGTCACCCAGGCTGGAGTGCAGTGGCACTATCTCTGCCCACTGCAACCTCTGTCTCCTGGGTTCAAGCGATTCTCCTGCCTCAGCCTCCTGAGTAGCTGGGACTAGAGGTATGCGCCACCACGCCTGGCTAATTTTTGTGTTTTTAGTAGAGACGGAGTTTCACCATGTTGGCCAGGCTGGTCTTGAACACCTGACCTCAGGTGATCTACCCTCCTTGGCCTCCCAGAGTGCTGGGGTTACAGGCATGAGCCATCATGCCTGGCTGACATTCATTCCTTTTAAAGGCTGGATAGTATTCCATTGTATGGATAGACCACATTTTGTTTATCCGTTCATCAGTGGATGACCACTATGGACTATTGTTAGCAGTGCTCTTACGAATATTTGAGTTACATATTTTTGCATAGACATATGATTTCATTTCTCTTGGGTACGTATATACCTAGGAGTGGAATTGCTGGGTCATATGGTAATTCCACTTTTAACCTTTTTTTTTTTTTTCCTGTAGAGGTGGATTCTCACTAGTCTTGAACTCCTGGTCTCATGTGATCCTTCTGCCTCAGCCTCCCAAAATGCTGGGATTAAAAGCGTAAGCCACTGTACCCAGCCCTATCTGTAATCCAGGCTGGAGTGCAGTGGCATGATCTTGCCTCACTGCAACCTCTGCCTCCTAGGTTCAAGCAATTCTCCTGCCTCAGCCTCCCGAGGAGCTGGAATTACAGGTGCTCGCCACCGCGCCCGGCTAATTTTTTTGTATTTTTAGCAGAGACAGGGTTTCACCATGTTGGCCAGGCTGGTCTCGAACTCTTGACCTCAGATGATCTACCCACTTTGGCCTCCCAAAGTGCTGGGATTACAGGCATGAGCCACCACACCCGGCCCTATGTGTAACCTCTTGAGAAGCTCTCAGACTGTTTTCCAAAGCTGCTGCCCCAGCTGACATTCCCACCAGCAGTGTATGAGGGTTCTGATTTCTTGGTGTTTTTGCATGAAAACACTTCTTGAGCCAATTTTACAGATAAGACTAAAACATACTGAGGCCCAGCAACAAGCTCAAGGTCCCACAGCTACTGAGACACAGAGCTGGAGCAGGCGCCCAGGTATCCAGAGTCCAGACATCAGGATTTGCTCATTTCATTGAGCAAATAAATGAGGTTTTAATAAAGACTCTGTGGGTCTTTACTGAGCTCCTGTTACATACCAAGCACTGAAGACACACAGTGAACAAACCAATGTAGAAAGGACTCAGATAGCTTGAAATAATAATAGGCCAGTGCCCAGTGGTGTACACCTGAAATCCCAGCACTTTGGGAGGTCAAGGCAGGATGACCACTTAAGCCCAGGAGTTTGAGACTAGCCTGGGCAACACGGTGAAACCCCATCTCTACGAAAAATCTAAAACTTAGCTGGTCATGGGCCAGGCACTCCCAAAGTGCAGTGCTCCCACTGCACTCCAGCCTGGGTGACAGAGCGAGACTCCTTCTCAAAAAAAAAAAAAAAAAGTTAGCTGGTCATGCGGGCACATGCCTGTAGTCCCAGCTATTCAGGAGGCTGAGGTGGGTGGACTGCTTGTGCCTGGGGAGGTTGAGACAGTTGTGGGTCAAGATCATGCCACTGCATTCCAGCCTCAGTAACAGACTGAGACCCTGCCTTAATAAAAAGAAAAAAAAGGTTAAAAATTTAAAAAAGATTTGAATTCAGGATGGCAGGGACTACATCTGTCTTTTTTGACATCACAATTGGCATACACTAGGTGCTCCATGGATGCTTATTGAATGAAAAGTTGAAGGAATTAGTGAATGAGCAAATGTCACCCATCAGAAAGAATCACTGACCTTGGAGTCAGGAGACCCATCTTCAAATCTGGGCTCCTCTGTTCCAGGCAATGAGCCTCATCCGTTTTTTGTTTTTTGAGACAGAGTCTTGCTCTACTGCCCAGGCGGGAGTGCAGTGGTGATTCTTGGCTCACTGCAACATCCACCTCCCAAGGTGAATCAATTCTCTTGCCTCAGCCTCCCGAGTAGCTGGGATTACAGGCGTGCACCACTGTGCCTGGCTAATTTTTGTATTTTTTGTAGAGACGGGGTTTTGCCATGTTGCCCAGGCTGATCTCAAACTCCTGACTTCAGGTGAACCGCCCACCTCAGCCTCCCAAAGTGCTGGGATAACAGGTATGAGCCACTGCACCCGGCCAAGCCTCATTTGTAAAGTGGACATGACAATAGCACCTACCTCTAAGCATGGGAGTGAAGATTCTAGATCATTCTAGCACCTGGCTATGAAGTAAAGGCTTCAATAAATGTATACACCAACTCTCCAAGATCTTCTGAAAGAGAAGCACAGAAAACAGTCTGAACACAGCCTGGAAGGAGAATTCCTGTGCTGGGTGGGTGATTTTCCATGAACCCCGAGGACCTGGCTAAGTTTCAGGTCAGAGCTGTTTTTTTTTTTTCCCCAAAATTCTCTCATTTGCTCCAGTCCAAGTGGAGATCCTGGTTCCCAGTGTCCCCACTGCCCCCACCCGCTTCCCGCCAGGCGCAGCAGGGAGCGTCCGCTGAGACAGCAATAAAATCCACCCAAGAATGCAGAGGCCTCAGCTGAGGACAGCACTTGCAATTCAGCTTGGGCTCTGGCTCTGGGTCACCCTTTAAAAACAATTGTAAGGCCAGGAGTATAATCAATGTACTCATGCCTGTAATTCCAGCTCTTTAGGAGGCTAAGGTGGGTGAATGGCTTGAGTCCAGGAGTTTGAGACCAGCCTGGCCAACATGGTGAAACATCGTCTCTATGAAAAATAATAATAATAATAGGCTGGGCACGGTGACTCACACCTGTCATCCCTGCACTTTGGGAGGCTGAAGCGGGCGGATCACCTGAGGTCAGGCGTTAGAGACCAGCCTGGCCAACACGGTGAAACCCCATCTCTGCTAAAAATACAAATAATTAACCGGGTGTGGTGGTACATGCCTGTAATCCCAGCTACCCGGGAGGCTGAGGCACGAGAATTGCTTAAATTCGGGAGGTGGAGGTTGCAGTGAGCTGAGATCGCGCCATTGCACTCCACCCCGGACGACAGAGCAAGACTCCCTCTCAAAAATAAAATAAAATAATAATAGTAATAAAAAAGGCAGATTCTTTTTTTTCTTCTTGGTCTTTTTATCCTATTATGGTAATAATAACTGCATAGTGCATGCTGAAATAAGAGGCAGTGGTCGCTCCAATCACTGCCTCTTCCGATGTCTTGTGGCCTTTTCCCTTCTGTCTGTGTCTAAATGTTCCTCTCCTGTCTCTCTTTCTCTCTCTCTCTCCCTTTTTTTGAGACAGAGTCTCGCTTTGTCACCCAGGCTGGAGTGCAGTGGCGCAATCTCAGCTCACTGCATCCTCCGCCTCCCAGGTTCAAGCAATTCTCATTCCTCAGGCTCCAGAGTAGCTGGGACCACAGGCGTGCACCACCACACCTGGCTTATTTTTTGTATTTTTGGTAAAGACAGGGTTTTACCATTTTGCCTAAGCTGGTCTCGAACTCCTGGGCTCAAGTGATCCTCCCACCTTGGCCTCCTGGAGTGCTGGGATTACAGGTGTGAGCCACCGCGCCTGGCCTCGTGCCTTGATTTTTTTAAAGTCAAAGTCACCAGCAAGCTATGAACATTATCTCTCTTCTTAAGGAAGAAAGGGACCGGGGTGGTGGCCTAGGCAACAGAGGGAGACCCCGTCTCTACAAATAATATATATATATATAAAAACTAGGCCGGGCGCGGTGGCTCATGCTTGTAATCCCAGCACTTTGGGAGGCCGAGGTGGGCGGATCACGAGGTCAGGAGATCGAGACCACGGTGAAACCCCGTCTCTACTAAAAATACAAAAAATTAGCCGGGCGTGGTGGCGGGCGCCTGTAGTCCCAGCTACTCGGAGAGGCTGAGGCAGGAGAATGGCGTGAACCCAGGAGGCGGAGCTTGCAGTGAGCTGAGATTGCGCCACTGCACTCCGGCCTGGGGGACAGAGCGAGACTCCGTCTCAAAAAAAAAAAAACTAGCTGGGTGTGGTGGTGCATGGCTGTGGTCCCAGCTACTAGGGAGGCTGAGCTGGGAGGATCCCTTGAACCTAGGAGCTGGATGCTATAGTGAGCTATGATGGCGCCACTGTACTCCAGCCTGGGCAACAGAGTAAGACCTTGTCAAAAAAAAAAAAATAAATAAATAAAAATGAAAAGGAAGGAAGGAAAGGTCTCCTTCACCGATGTGGACCCTTTTCCCAAATCTTGTGCTGTGTTTCTCAGCCCCCACAGGCAGCTGAAATATGTCATCGCCCACCCACTGCTTCCTGTCTGTGTTAGATTTGTGGGAGCTGCTATAACAAATCATCACCAGCTTGCTGGCTTAAAACAACAAGAATTTATTCTTTTTTTTTTTTTGAGACAGAGTCTCCCTCTGTCGCCCAGGCTGGAGAGCAGTGGGACGACCTTGGGTCACTGCAACCACCACCTCCCAGGCTCAGGCGATTCTTCTGCCTCAGCCTTCTGAGTAGCTGGGATTATAGGCATGTGACACCACGCCCGGCTAATTTTTGTATTTTTAGTAGAGACAGGGTTTCGCCATGTTGGTCAGGCTGGTCTCAAACTCCCGACCTCAGGTGATCCGCCTGCCTTGGCCTCCCAAAATGCTGGAATTACAGGCGTCAGCCATTGCGCCCAGCCCCCTAAAATTTATTCTTTCACTGTTCTGGATGCCACAAGTCTGAAATCAAGGTGTCAACAGAGCTGTGCTGCCCCCGAAGGCTCTGGGGAAGGTTCCTTCCTTGCTTCTTCCAACTTCTGGTGGCCCCTGGTGGTCGCTGGATTGTGGCCACGTCACTCCAATCACTGCCTCTTCCATCATCTTGTGGTCTTCTCCCCTCTGTCTGTGTCCAAATGTTCCTCTCCTGTCTCTCTTTCTCTCTCTCATTATTTTTTTGAGACAGAGTCTCACTCTATCACCCAGGCTGGAGTGCAATGGTGCAATCTCAGCTCACTGCAACCTCTGCCTCCCGGGTTCTAGTGATTCTCCTGCCTCAGCCTCCCTAGTAGCCTGGGGTACAGGCGCGCACCACCACACCCAGTTAATTTTTCTGTTTTTAATAGAGACAGGGTTTTGCCATGTTAGCCAGGCTGACCTCAAACTCCCGGCCTCAAAATCCATCCACCTTGCTCTCCCAAAGCACTGGGTATTACAGGCATGAGCCACCACACCCAGCCTCCTTTTTTTTTTTGAGATAGAGTCTCGCTCTGTCACCCAGGCTGGAGTGCAGTGGCGCGATCTCTGCTCACTGCAAGCTCCGCCTCCTGGGTTCACGCCGTTCTCCTGCCTCAGCTTCCCGAGTAGCTGGGACTATAGGCACTGGCCTCCAGGCCCGGCTAATTTTTTTTGTATTTTTATTAGAGACGGGGTTTCACCGTGTTAGCCAGGATGATCTCGATCTCCTGATCTTGTGATCCGCCCGCCTCGGCCTCCCAAAGTGCTGGAATTACAGGCGTGAGCCACAGAGCCCGGCCTGTTTTTTTTAAACCAACAACCTTATTTATTTATTTTTGATACAAGGTCTTGCTCTGTTGCCCAGGATGGAATGCAGTGGCACCATCATAGCTCACTGCAGCCTCGACTTCCCGAGCTCCAGACATCCTCCTGACTCCGCCTCTAGAGTAGCTAGTACTACAGGTACACGCCACCATACCTGGCTAATTTTTATTTTTGTAGAGACAGGGTCTCGATATGCTGCCCAGGCTGGTCTTGAACTCCTGGCCTCAAGCCTCCTGTCTCCTCTGGTCTTTCCCTCCCAAAGTGCTGGGATTACAGGCATGAGCCACCACCCCAACCCCTCTCCTGTGTCTTATAAAGACACCAGATATTGACCAGATTTTGGATTTAGGACCTGACCTAAATCTAGGCTGACTTCATCTCAAGATGTTTAACCAATGACATCTGCAAAGACCCTGTTTTCAAATAAGGTCTCATCTGAGGCTCCAGATGGATATGAATTTTGTGGTGACATGACTTAACCCACTATGGTGCCCAAGGTAACCAGAGCTGGACTTGAAGTTCTACAGGAACTGCAAGAACATTAGCAGGTACTGGGCTGAGTTATTTCCCTCTCTTCCCACCAGGAGGCCTTGTAGTCCTGTTCCTTTTCCAACATTTATTTCTTTTCTACTGTGGCAAAATATATATAACTTAAAATTTTGTCATTTTAACCATTTTAAGTGTACAGTTTAGGCCGGGTGTGGTGGCTCACACCTGTAATCCCAGCACTTTAGGAGGCCAAGGCGGGCGGATCACTTGAGGTCAGCAGTTTGAGACCAGCTTGGGCAACATGGTGAAACCCCGTCTCCACTAAAATTACAAAAATTAGCCGGGCATGGTGGCACCCTCCTGTAGTCCCAGGTACTCAGGAGGCTGAGGCAGGAGAGTTGCTTGAACCCAGTAGGTGGAGGTTGCAGGGAGCCGAGATCGCGAGATCACACCACTGCACTCCAGCCTTGGTGACAGAGCAAGACTCTGTCTCAAAAAAAAAAAAAAAAAGAAAAGTACAGTTCAGCAGCATTAAGCACATTCACATCGCTGTGCAGCCATCACTACCATCCATCTCCAGAACTTTCTCATCTTTCCAAACTGAAACTCTGTCCCCATGAAACACTCGCTGCCCACCCTCCTCTCCATTCTCTGGCACCCACAATTCTGTTTTCTGTCTTTATGAATTTGATGACTCTAGGGACCTCAAATGAGTGGAATCATGCAGTATTTGTCTTTTTTTTTTTTTTTTTTTTTTTGCGACAGAGTTCGCTCTGTCACCCAGGCTGGAGTGCAGTGGCGTGATCTCGGCTCACTGCAACCTCTGCCTCTCAGGTTCACATGATTCTCCTGCCTCAGCCTCCCAAGTAGCCAGGATTACAGGCGCCTGCCACCACGTCCAGCTAATTTTTGTATTTTTAGTAGAGACGGCGTTTCACCATGTTGGCCAGGCTCCGAACTCCTGACCTCAAGTGATCTGCCAGCCTAGGCCTCCCAAAGTGCTGGGATTATAGGCATGAGCCACCCCGCCTGGCTCCCGTTGTCAATTCTTCTAGTTAAGAATTTGAGCAGGTGTGGTGGCTCATGCCTGTAATCCCAGGATTTTGGGAGGCCAAGACAGGCAGATCACGAGTCCAGGAGTTCAAGACCATTGCTAGAGCCTGTCTCTACCAAAAACGGAAAAAAAAAAAAAAAAAAAAAAAAAGAGGCAGGCATGGTGGTGTGTGCCTGTAGTCTCAGCTACTCAGGAGGCTGAGGCGGGAGGATCACTTGAGCCCTGGAGTTTGAAGCTACAATGAACTATGATCGCATCACTGCACTCCAGCCTGAGCAACACAGTGAGATCCTGTCTCCAAAAAAGCAAAAAAGATTTCTGCATTCATTTTCTCAACTTTTGAGCATCTTTTCCTCTAGTTGGACTATCTTATACTTAATCAGCTACTGATACTTTCAAAGGGCATTTAAGGCCGGGCACAATGGCTCACGGCTGTAATCCCAGCACTTTGGGAGGCTGAGGCGGGTGGATCACCTGAGGTCAGGAGATCGAGACCAGCCTGGCCAACATGGTGAAACCTTGTCTCTACCAAAAATACAAGAATTTGCTGGGCGTGGTGGGGCATGCCTGTAATCCCAGCTACTGGGGAGGCTGAGGCAGGAGAATCACATGAACCCAGGAAGCGGAGGTTGCAATGAGCTGAGATTGCACCACTGCCCTCGGCCTGGGCGACAGAGTGAGACTTCGTCTAAAAAAAAAAACGAAAAAAACAAAAACAAAGGGCACTTGTTTCCAATCATTCACAAGTCAAGCTAGGCTCAAGAGCAGGCGTTAGCAGAACTACATTCTGCCGCCCATTTTTGTAAATAACAAAACCATCTCATATTATAAATAACATTTTATTTTGACAGAGTCACACTTGTTCATTTACATATATTTACATATTGTCCATTTACATATTTTCTATGGCTGCAATAGCAGAGTCCCAACAGAGACGGTATGGTCCGCAAAGCTGAAAATATTTACTCTCTGGCTCTTTCCAGAAAAATCTGCCAGCTCCTGGCCTATGTGCATTTGAATAAATCTATAGTAGGAATTCCTAGAAGGAGAAACATTCCCCACAAGGTTTTAAAAGTCCATTTGCGGTTGTTACAGGTCCACCTGTAATAAAATCCCCAAAAGCTATTTATGAGGTTTTCTTTTTTTTTTTGAGACAGAGTCTCACTGTGTTGCCCAAGCTGGCGTGTGCAGTGGCAAGACCTCAGCTCAACGCAACCTCCGCCTTCCGGGTTCAAGCGATTCTCCTGCCTCAGCCTCCTGAGTAGCTGAGATTACAGGCATGCACCACCATGCCTGGCTAATTTTTGCATTTTTGGTAGAGACGGGGTTTCACCATGTTGGCCAGGCTGGTGTCAAACTCCTGACCTCAAGTGATCCGCCTGCCTTGGCCTCCCAAAGTGCTGGGATTACAGGCCTGAGCCACTGCGTCTGGCCAACCTTTTCAATGTGTTTAAATGAGATACTTGAGGAATATGGGATGGGAACAGTCTTGGCCACCCTGGGACCAGCTGCCCAGACAACAGAGGGAATTATAACCCGATACCCCAAGCTAACAAGAACAGAAGCCCCATCAAGATGTGTCACCTGCACACATTGGTCTGGGGCCACTTGCTGCTTCCTGAACTCTCATCAGGACCCTCCAGTCCTCCTAACCCTTCAAGGTTGATACCCTTGAGACCCTCCCTTCTCATCACTGCCTGGGTATACCTTATATACTAAATATTTTTAATATTATCAAGGATCTTGGCTGGGTGTGGTGGCTTATACCTGTAATCCCAGTGCTTTGAGAGGCTAAGTCAGGAGGATTGCTTGAGCCCAGGAGTTCGAGACCAATCTGGGAAACATAACGAGACCCCTGTCTCTACAAAAAAAAATAAAAAAATTAGCCGGGCGTGGTGGCATGTGCCATTGGTCCCAGCTACTCGAAAGGCCGAAGCGAGAGGATCGCTTGAGCCCAGGAGGGCGAGGTTGCAGGGAGCTGAGATCACACTACTGTACTTCCAGCCTGGGAGACAAAGCGAGACCCTGTCTCAAAAAACAAACAAACAAACAAAAACCCATCTCCAGGTTCTCCTTAATTTCACTCCCCTCTTTTCCAGCCAGAAGCTAAGATAGCTGAAGGGGTAGAAATTGCAGATCTTTATGTAGCAAGAGAGAGGAACTAGGAAAGTAGTGAGTATCCCTGTAGGACAGGGGTTATTTTATTTATTTTATATTTTATTTTATATTTTATATTTTTGAGACAGAGTCTCGCTTTGTTGCCCAGGCTGGAGTGCAGTGGTGCAGTCTCGGCTCACTGCAACCTCTATCTCCCCAGCTCAAGCAATTCTCCTGCCTCAGCCTCCTGAGTAGCTGTGATTACAGGTGCCCACCTGTAATCAACTGCACCCGGCTAATTTTGTAGTTTTAGTAGAGACGGGGTTTCCCCATGTTGGCCAAGGCTGGTCTTGAACTCCTGACCTCAGGTGATCCACCCACCTCAGCCTCCCAAAGTGCTGGGATTACAGGTGTGAACCACCGCACCTGGCCTGACAGGGGTCTTCTGATCACTCCTCAGTGCCTCCCAACCCACCATACAGAGCACAAAACTTTAACCATGAGGCAGAATGTGAACATGGGGAAACAAATGCAATTTTAAAAAACAACCAGCCAGACAAAAAAATCCCTAATGGTGGAAATGCTGTTTGCTTTTTTTCTTTTGGTAGCAATGATTACCATCATGCTCCTCTCCTGCCACAATGACGTCAGCCCCTGATGCCGAAACTTGGTGACACTTCTGTGCTCGTCCCCAGTGAGGGCTGAGGTGCATGACCTGGGAACTCCTAGAATGAGTGACTGGTGCCAAAGGTGTGGACCAGCCTCTGCAAGGACAGACACCTTTCTTTTGTGTATCCCAGACTTTTCTTTTGGATGGTGGATTCTGATTTGCCTCCTTCCCCAACGATGGCTATTAAAATACCTAAAACCATAAAATGCCCCTTTGTCAAGGATGGATCTAGGTTTTGTGAGGCATAAACAGACAAATACATTTCTGCTGCAAAGTTTACATGAACAAGTGAGCAGGTGAACCTACTGCCGCGCTCCTCTCTGACCTTGAAGGGTGGGCGCAAGCTCAGGTCTCATTCATTTGCTATTTGTTGTTCAATGCTCCCAAACACCCAATTGTCACCCTTGACAACAAACACATGAATTTAAGAAGGGGAGTTCAGGCTGGGCATGGTGGCTCACGCCTGTAATTCCAGCACTTTGGGAGGCCGAGGGGGGTAGATCACTTGAGATCAGGCGTTTGAGACCAGCCTGGCCAACATGGTGAAACCCCATCTCTACTAAAAATACAAAAATTAGCCAGGCGTGGTGGCATTGTGCCTATGATCCCAGCTACTCAGGAGCCTGAGGCAGGAGAATTGCTTGAGCCTGGGAGGCAGAGGTTGCAGTGAGCCGAGATCGCACCACTGCATTCCAGCCTGGGCAACAGAGAAAGACTCTGTCTGAAAATTAAAAAAAAAAAAAAAGAAAAAAAAAAAAGGAGAGTTTGTTGACTCATATGGGTCGTTGACATAAATATTCTGTGTGTGATTGTATTCAACACATTTCATTTTTTGGTTAATTGTGATTTTTTTTTTTTGGAGATGGAATCTCGCTCTGTCGCCCAGGCTGGAGGGCAGTGGCGCGATCTCGGCTCACTGCAGGCTCCGCCTCCCGAGTTCACCCCATTCTCCTGCCTCAGCCTGCTGAGTAGCTGGGACTACAGGCGTCCGCCACCACGCCCGGCTAATTTTTTTGTGTTTTTTTAGTGGAGATGGGGTTTCACCGTGTTAGCCAGGATGGTCTCGATCTCCTGACGTCATGATCCAACCGCCTCGGTCTCCCAAAGTGCTGGAATTACAAGCGTGAGCCACCGCGCCCGGCTGGTTAATTGTGCTTTTAAAAAATATCCCTCATCTCCATAAATATATACACCTACTATGTGCCCACATAATTAAAAATTAAACAATTTTAATCCCCTAAAAATGAAAAAGGAGACCAAGCATGTGGAGAAATAAATGTCTCAGCACACCATAAGGATGTATTGGAGTGGCCCTTCTGTTATTTTGACAATATTAAACGTCCTGGCCGTGCGCAGTGGCTCATCCCTGTAATCCCAGCATTTTAGGAGGCCGAGGCAGGAGGATGGCTTGAACCTAGGAGTTAGAGATCAGTCTAGGCAACACAGCGAGACCGCGTCTCTACAAAACAAAAAAAGCAAGTATCTTGCATTTGCAATTCGTCGGATGCCTGCACAATTCTGTCTCTTCGCATCAGTTCCGTGGGTGTGTGATGTAGGGATCTGGGGCACGGGAAGTTATTCTTGCTTCATTTCCTGACGCTGACGGGCTGGGCGGGGTCCCTGGGGCACCGGGGCACATTTGGACGTGTTTGGCAGGGAGAGTCCTGGCCCAGCTCCGGCACGTAGGGCCGCGCTTCCACAGGCCGCCGCCAGGAGACGCGCGAGGCTGCAGATGCGGCTTTGCAGAGAAGCTGGGAGGGTCGAGGGGCGGGGCCGCGTGCAGCCGGCCCGGATTCCTTTCTGGCCAATTCCTTCCAGGAGCTGCTTCCGCGTCTACAGCGCCCTCTGCTACTCACCCAGCTCTCTTGTATCTGAGCCTCATTTTCCCACCATCCTTTAAGCCCGTTTTCCCACTGCTCATTTGCAGCCAAGTTTCCATCTCGCATCTTTGCGTCCCCCTTCTCTGCACCCTCCTGAGTCCACATTTCCCAGCCCTCCTTTGCCCCCTACATTTTCCAATGCTCTCTTGCATGCCCATTTATCACCCTCTTCTGTGCCCCCATTTCCAGGCCCTCAGCCCCTGGCTCTGAGGCTCCTTATTTCAAATGACCTTTTTTTTTTTTTTTTTTTTTTCTGAGACGGAGTCTCCCTCTGTCTCCCGGGCTGGAGTGCTGTGGTGCGATCTCGGCTCACTGCAACCTCCGCCTCCCAGGTTCAAGAGATTCTCCTGCCTCAGCCTCCCGAGTAGCTAGGGCTGCAGGCACCCACCACCACACCCGGCTAATTTTTTTTGTATTTTTAGTAGAGACAGGGTTTCCCTGCATTAGACAGGATGGTCTCGATCTCCTGACCTCGTGATCTACCCACCTCGGCCTCCCAAAGTGCTGGGATTACTGGCGTGAGCCACCGCGCCGGGCCTCAAATGACCTCTTAAATAAAGGTGTGGAAGGACGCACTCCTGGCTGTGAACGGCGCCCGTGGTCCAGGAGGAGATAGCACTCCTCTGTGAATATCTTGCTTAGTTCTACATGTTCCAAGAAGCAGGTGATTTGACAAACATTCATTAAATTAATTAAAGTGTAAGCTATTTTCTCCCATTTGAACCATCTGCCTTCCCCCAATCCATGCAGGACCTGGACCCAGACACACCCCAGCCCAGGGCTGGACAGAGAGGGGATCGAGGTGGGGCAATGCGAAGCTGCTGTGGTTAGGGTGAGGAGGTATGGGGGCAAAGTGGGCTACGGACTGCAGGATCTAGGCCTGGAGGTCTTCAGTGCCCACATACAGAAGGTTTTTGGTCCTGAAATGCTAACTACATCTATCACCATGGAGAAAAGCCCAGTAGCCTGCTACTTGGGAGGCTAAGGTGAGAGGATCACTTGAGCCAGGGAGGTCGTGGCTGCAGTAAGCCATGACCACACCACTGCACTCCAGCCTGGGCAATGGAGCAAGATCCTGTCTCAAAAGAAAAAAGAAAAGCCCAGTGACCAATGGCACACAGTTCCAGGACTCTCTGCCTTACAGGTTCCTGCCCTCATGTTACTCTTGGGGCTTCAAAGCCTGGCCTTGCTTCCTGTGTGGCCTCAGGCAGTTCCCTTGACCTCTCTGAGCCCTGTATGAAGGATGGGCCAAGTGTAGGCTGGGGCTTGGGAGGCCCGGTGGCTTGTAGCTAGATTTCTGCATCACGGAACCTCTGGATCCATTCATTCATTCACCACGGGTTTCTTAAGTACTGCCGTGCCAGGCTTTGGGGGCACAGCCGTTTTTGTTTTTGTTTTGTTTTGTTTGAGACAGTCTCACTCCGTCACCCAGGCTGGAGTGGAATGGCACGACCTCGGCTCACTGCAACCTCCACCTCCTGGGTTCAAGCGATTCTCCTGCCCCATCCTCCCAAGTAGCTGGGATTATAGGCGTGTGCCACCACACCCGGGTAATTTTTGTATTGTTAGTAGAGATGGGTTTTCAACATGTTGGCCAGGCTGGTCTCGAACTCCTGACCTCAGGTGATTCGCCGGTCTCTGCCTCCCAACATGCTGGGATTACAGGTGTGAGCCACTGCGCCTGGCAGGGGTCACAGCTGTTAATACGACAGCCCAAGCTCCCCCCTCCTGCGCTTGGATTCCCCAGTCTACTAGATGTCAACTGTGCAAGTGGTCAGCTCTGGGCACTATGCCCACCGGGTCCTGGTGGCATCTGGAGGGTACCAGGGTAGCATACCATGCCTGTTCTCTTTCCCTGCTGTGACCTGTTTGAAGGATGAGGAGCCAACAGGGGGCAGTTTGGGGCACCTGATTTCCCTGGACCATGAGCCTCGCTCCAGTACCCGATTGTGATGTGATAAAAGGCTTACGACCAGGGCAGGGGGCAGCTGCTGGGCTGCCTTGGACAACCACCAGGCAGCCAGGACAGAGAGGGGCAGAGCAAGTCAGCGTTGGCGCCCCTTCCTCAGATCCCTATCATCTTGGGAAACAGTAGCTCAGAGTTTCAGGAAGATGTTAACTTAAACGTTCAGGGTGCCCCAGTCTGTTCAGCATGGCTGAAATCCACACTCCGTATTCTTCCTTGAAGAAACTGTTATCTTTACTCAATAGCTTGGTAGCTGTAAGTATGTCACAATCCAAGCCCCTGGTTTGTTGCAGCCCTTCCTCCACGGCCAGCTCCCTGAAAGACAGAAATAAGTTGATCCAAATTGGCATCGAGATCTGTGGTTCCCTGGAGAAGCAGGAGGGATGTAGGGCAGACGGAGGAGGAGGAGCAGGGAGCGTTGGGACCTCCATCAACCCAGAGCTGGTGAAATCCAGCACAGATGAGTGTGATCTGGGGGAGCCCAGGTGGGTGATGGAAGATCTTGGCTCTAAGTCAAATCCTGCAGCCAACCAAGTTGTTCAGGAAGGCCAGGAGAAAGGGTTATTATTTTCTTGATCTTTTAAATTTGTCAAGACATGTTTTTCCTTACCATAAAACTAACCCGAAATGTACATTGCTAAGGAATTGTCAGGCCGGGCGCGGTGGCTCATGCCTGTAATCCCAACACTTTGGGAGGCCGAGGCGGGTGGATCACCAGGTCAGGAGTTCAAGACCAGCCTTGGTCAACATGGGGAAACCCCATCTCTACTAAAAATACAAAAAAAATTAGATGGGCGTGGTGGCACGTGCCTATAATCCCAGCTACTCAGGAGGCTGAGGCATGAGAATTGCTTGAACCTGGGCAGCAGAGGTTGGCAGTGAGCCAAGATTGTGTCACTGCACTCCAGCCTGGGCAACAGAGTGAGACTCTGTCTCAATAAAAAAATAAAAGAATAAAAAAATAAAAAGAAGTAATTGTCTTCATTGTAGCATAGTCTAAGGAAAAGCTGCCAGGAAAGAGAAGGAAATGAAATATCACTCCTCCTCTTCACTTGTATTGTAACATTTTAAAGAGAATTAAGGCCGGGTGTGGTGACTTATGCCTGTAATCCCAGCACTTTGGGAGGCCAAGGTGGGCAGATCCACTGAGCCAGGAGCTCGAGACCAGCTATAGTGAGATCCCCATCTCTATTTAAAAAATAATAATAAAAAATAAAGTGTTATTGGAACATGGCCGTGCTCACTTATTTGCAGATTGTAAACAGCAGCTTTTGGGCTACACCAATAGAAATGCGTAGTTTCAACAGACACCTTAAGGCCTGCAGAGGCCACAACATCTGGGTTTTTCAGAAAAAAAAGATTGCTAATCCCTGTCCTATGACATTATTTTATTTTATTTTATTTATTTATTTATTTATTTATTTATTTATTTTATTTTATTTTATTAAGACAGAGTCTTGCTCTGTCACCCAGGCTGGAGTGCAGTGGCACGATCTCAGCTCACTGCAACCTCCGCCTCCCAGGTTTAAGCGATTCTTCTGCCTCAGTCTCCTGAGTAGCTGGGATTACAGGCGCCCACCACCACGCCCGGCCAATTTTTGTATTTTTAGTAGAGACAGGGTTTCGCCATGTTGGCCAGGCTGGTCTTGAACTCCTGACCTCAGGTGATCTGCCTGCTTCGGCCTCCCAAAGTGCTGGGATTACAGGTGTGAGCCACTGTGCCCGGCCTATTTTATTTTTTGAGACAGGGTCTTGATCTGTCATCCAGACTGGAGTACAGTGGCACAGTCACAGCTCACTGCAGCCTCAACCTCATGGGCTAAAGTGATCCTCCCACTGCAGATACCTGAGTAGCTGAGACTGCAGGCACGCACTACCATGCCTGGCTATTGGCTATTTTTTTGTTGGGGGGAGGGTACAGATGAGATCTTACCAAGCTGGTCTTGAACTCCTGGGTTCAAGTCTTGGCCTTAGCCTCCCGAAGTGCTGGGATTACAGGCATGAGCCACCGCACTCACCCAGTTCTATTTGTATACAACTAACAGATTACTTTCTTTCTGGTTTCTGTTCTAAAGGTGTCTGGCATCATCCTCGTTGGCCTGGGCATTGGTGGTAAATGTGGAGGGGCCTCCCTGACGAATGTCCTCGGGCTGTCCTCCGCATACCTCCTTCACGTTGGCAACCTGTGCCTGGTGATGGGATGCATCACGGTACTGCTTGGCTGTGCCGGGTGGTATGGAGCGACCAAAGAGAGCAGAGGCATGCTCTTGTTTGTAAGTTGGATCTGCATACAGACCCCAGAACTGCCTCCCCACACATACAAATTTTTTATTGTGCGTGTTGCAAACAACTTTGCTTGGTGTCCCCTATTTTTTTTTTGAGGGGGGGACAGGATTTCACTCTGTCGCCCAGGCTGGAGTGCAGTGGTGCAATCTCGGTTCACTGCAATCTCCGCCTCCCAGGTTCAAGCGATTCTCCTGCCTCAGCCTCCCGAGTAGCTGGGACTACAGGCGCCCCTACCATGCCCTGCTAATTTTTGTATTTTTAGTAGAGACGGGATTTTGCCATGTTGGCCAGGCTGGTCTTGAACTCCTGACCTAGCGATCCGCCCGCCTCGGCCTCCCAAAGTGCTGGGATTACAAGCGTGAGCCACTGCGCCCGGTCGAATTGTTTTAAACTGGAGAGGCCAGGGTGGCCTGGGGTGGAGGGTCGGGGGAACAGAGACAACCCCTCGCCTGCAGGGTGTAAGGTCGGGAGGAGGCTGCGCAGGCTCCCAGGCCCTCTCTCCCCTGTGTGTCTTTTAGTGCATCCTGTCAATGGTTATTGTCCTCATCGTGGAAGTCACAGCTGCCACCGTGGTCCTTCTTTTCTTTCCAATTGTAAGTACAGCCCTGCTGTTCCCACGTAGCATTAGAAAGATAAAGAACCAAGGACGGTGGCTCACGCCTCTAATCCCAGCACTTTGGGAGGCTGACTCGGGTGCATCACCTGAGGTCATGAGTTTGAGACCATCCTGGCCAACATGGTGAAACCCTGTCTCTACCAAAAATACAAAAAATTAGCCAGGCGTGGTAGCATGCACTTGTAATCCAGCTACTCAGGAGGCTGAGGCAGGAGAATCGCCTGAACCCGGGAGGCAGAGGTTGCAGTGAGCCAAGATTGCACCACTGCACTCCAGCCGGGGCAACAGAATGAGACTCCATTAAAAAAAAAAAAAAAAAAAAAAGATACAGAACCAATAGAAGTCCGCCCCTCCCCGCCAGGCACCCATGACCGATTGTGGGGACCCAGTGATGGAGGGGCCCATCACATGTGCCACATTTAATGGCGTGAGAAGTTGAAATCCTCAGCCTGCCCCTCCAAGGTCTCACAAAACCTGCTGAGTTCATTTAGTTCATCTCTCTTGGGTTTGGGGCAGGAGAAGGGGAGATGATCAGAAGTGTTTGCATATTGATTGGGGTTTTGAAATGTATTCAAAATAGAGGGACAGGCAGGGCATGGTGGCTCATGCCTGTAATCCTAGCACTTTGGGAGGCCAAGGCGGGTGGATCATGAGGTCAGGAGTTCAAGACCAGCCTGACCAACATGGTGAAACCCCGTCTCTACTAAAAAAATACAAAAATTAGCTGGGCGTGGTGGTGTGCGCCTGTAATCTCAGCTACTTGGGAGGCTGAGGCGGGAGCATTGCTTGAACCCAGGAGGCGGAGGTTGTGGTGAGCTGAGATCGTGCCATTGCACTCCAGCCTAGGCAATAAGAGCGAAACTCCGTCTCAAAAAAAAAAAAAAAAAAAGAAACAAAATAGAGGGACAATTTAGCAAAATCCATCCAAATGACAAAAGCTTCAGCACTTTGACCCGGCAGTCCCATCTCTGGGAATTATCCAAGAACACACTTGCTGGTGTGCAGAATCACATTCATGCCAGGGCATGTGAAAGATTGCAAAGAGGGCCAGGTGCGGTGGCTCACGCCTATAATCCCAGCACTTTGGGAGGCTGAGGCAGGTGGATCACCTGAGGTCAGGAGTTCGAGACCAGCCTGGCCAACATGGTAAAATCCCGTCTCTACTAAAAATACAAAAAAACTAGCCGGGCCTGGTGGCACATGCCTGTAATCCTAGATATTCAGGAGGCTGAGGCAGGAGAATCGCTTGAACCCGGGAGCCGGAGGTTGCAGTGAGCTGAGATTGCACCATTGCCCTCCAACCTGGGCAACAAGAGTGAAAATCTGTCTCAAAAAAAAAAAAAAAAAAAAAAAAAAAAGGAAAGAAAAAAGAAAGATTGCAAAGAACCTAGTGAGTATGAATAAGGGTTTAGGCGAGTTAAAATACATCCACACAGTGGAATCCTGTGCATCAGGTGCAGGGAAGGAGGCGGCTCTCTGGGCACCAGATGGAATGCTCTCCAGGATAGAGTGCTGTCCTCATTGGCATCCTCCCCAGAGGCTGACCCTGAAACAAGAATTCAAAGGCATGTGGTTTATTTGGGAGGTGATCCCAGAAAACACCTGCAGGGGACATGGCAAATGAGGCAGGTAAGGGAAGACAGCCGGCAAAAGGGGATGCTGGGCACAGCATACAACATGCACCTAAGTTATTCCACTCAAGTGGAGAGGGAGCTGGGATATTGATCCACCAACTCCCACCAGCCACTGATGGAGGGCTGCTCCCAGGGGGCATGTGGGCTCAGAGGCCAGAGAATCCTCACTTGCTGGCACTAGGGAGCCAGGCCAGTAGGCACAGAACTGACAAGGGCCACAGAGGTATGGGCAGGCCACCAAGAGCCCCTGCTACTCCTGTCAAGAACAGCCAGATGCAGAAAAATGAGTGCAGCATAAACCAAGGAGGAAGAATAGTGAAAATATACTTTGCTTTGACACACATAGAAGAACATCTCTTTGGGGACACAGGAAACAGTTAACAGTCATTGGCATGGAGTGGGAGGAAACTTTTGGCTGGGAGGAAGGGGTGGGAGAGAGACTTTTCATGGTCTACCCTCCTGTGCATGTCAATTTTGAACCACGTGCCTCTATCATCGCTTTGCGAAAGGATTTTTTAAACCTTTATTTAAAAAACAGAAAATTAAATGTGCCCCTTTTGTGCAGAGAGAGATTCCGTGGAAGATGATATTCAATTCTTTAATGGAGTTACAGCCACATCGTGGGTGCAGCAGGGTGTGGGCGATTCCAAAGAGCAGATGATTCAAATTCGTGTGTGATGGGAACAGAGAGATACGCTTGGCTCCAGACCCACGCGTCTGCCTGTTTCCCTCTCTTGTGGGGGGGACACAGTAGCCTTCGTGTGTCTTCCTCTCGCACAGGCCCATGCGCTGAGGGTAGGAAAAATGAAGGCAGCACGAGGGACGCTCCCACCTCCCACTCTATCCTCAAGAACCTCGGCCAATGAACGGGCCACTCTTGCTAGTTGGGGTACTGATCGCTTCCTGTCCTGTCTGTGAGGTTCGAGATGTGGCCTTGGAACACACCTTCGTGACCCTGAGGAAGAATTACAGAGGTTACAACGAGCCAGACGACTATTCTACACAGTGGAACTTGGTCATGGAGAAGGTGAGGCTCACTTAAAAAAAATAATTGTGGTAAAAGGTACACAACATGGGCGGGCGCAGTGGCTCACACCTGTAATCCCAGCACTTTGGGAGGCCGAGGTGGGAGCATCGCTTGAGGCCAGGAGTGTGAGACCAGCCAAGCCAACATGGTGAAACCCCGTCTCTACTAAAGATACAAAAATTACCTCCGTGTGGTGGCAGGCATCTGTAGTCTCAGCTACTCAGGAGGCTGAGGTGGGAGAATCGCTCAAACCCAGGAGGTGGAGGTTGCAGTGAGTTGAGATTGCACCACTGCATCCCAGCCTGGGTGACAGAGGGAGGCTCTGTTAAAAAAAAAAAAAAAATAGCCAGTCACAGTGGCACATGCTTGTGGACCCAGCTACTCAGGAGGCTGAGGTGGGAGGATCACTTGAGTCCAGGAAGTCAAGGCTGCAGCGAACTATGATGGTGCCACTGCACTCCAGCCTGGGTGACAGAGCAAGACTGTTTCAAAAAAGAGAAAAGATTTTAAAAAAGATACACAACATGAAAAGTATCGTTTAACATTTTTTTTTTTGAGTTGGAGTCTCATTCTGTCACCTAGGCTGGAGTGCAGTGGTGCAATCTCAGCTCACTGCAACCTCCACCTCCCGGGTTCAAGCAATTCTCCTGTCTTAGCCTCCCAAGTAGCTGGGATTAGAGGCACCCATCACCATGCCTGGCTAATTTTTGTATTTTTAGTAGAGACAGGGTTTCTCCATATGGGTCAGGCTGGTCTCGAACTCCTGACCTCAGGTGATCCACCCGCCTTGGCATCCCAAAGTTCTGGGATTATAGGCGTGAGCCACCGTGCCCGGCCCCATTTAACAATTTTGAAGTGCGCAGTTCAGCGGCATTAAGCACGTTCATATTGTTGTGCAACCATCACCACCATCTCCAGAACTTATCTTCCCAAACTAAAACTCTGTCCCACGAAACGCTCACTCCACATTCTACCTCCCCAAGCCCCTGGCACCCACCATGCTCCTGTCTGTCTATATGAATCTGACATCTCTAGGGACCTCCTAGGAGTGAAATCAGGCAGTGTGTGTCTTTACTAAAAATACAAACATTAGCCAGGCATGGTGGCGCGTGCCTGTAATCCCAGCTACTCGGGAGGCTGAGGTAGGAGAATCGCTTGAATCCGGGAGGCGGAGGCTGCAGTGAGCCAGGATCATGCCACTACATTGCAGCCTGGGCGACAGAGTGAGGCGCCATCTCAAAAAAAAAAAAAATAAAAGGATTTGCTAGATTCTATGGCAATTCTACTTTATATATATATATATACGCATATATATACGTATATACATATGTATATATACACATACATATTTTTGAGACAGGATCTCACTCTGTTGCCCAGGCTGGAGTGCAGTAGGGAGATCATGGCTCACTGCAACCTCTGCCTCCCAGGCTGAAGCAACCTTCCCACCTCAGCCTCTTGAGTAGCTGGAACTACAGGTTCGTGCCACCATGCCTGGCTAATTTTTTTTTTTTTTTTTTGTAGAGATGGGGTTTCACCATGTTGCTCAGGTTGATCTTAAAAACTCCTGGCCTCAAGCGATCCTCGTAACTCAGCCTCCCAAAGTGCTGGGATTACAGGGGTAGCAGCCACACTGGCCTATGTTAAATTTTTTGAGGAACTGCCAGACTCCTTTCCACAGTGGCTGCATCATTTTCCATTCCCATCAGCAATGCAGGAGTCTAATTTCTCCACGTCCTTGACACCTGTCATTTTCTGGGTTTTTTTTTTTTTTTTTTTTGAGGTGGAGTCTCACTCTGTCACCCAGGCTGGAGTACAGTGGTGCAATCTTGGCTCACTGCAACCTCTGCCTCCTGGGTTCAAGTGATTCTCCTGCCTTAGCCTCCCAGGTAGCTGGAATTACAGGCGTGCACCACCGTACCTGGCTAATTTTTGTATTTCTAGTAGAGACAGGACTTCACCATGTTGGCCAGGCTGGTCTCGAATTTTTGACCTGAAGTGATCCACCCACCTTGACCTCCCAAAGTGCTGGGATTACAGGTGTGAGCCACCATGCACGGCCAATTTTCTGTTATTTTGATCATCGCCATCCTAATGAGTGTGAGGTGGTGAGACTCCCATCTTGATTCTTGGCATTTAAGGAGCAAGACTGGCCTTTAAGTGTTATTTAAGCTTTTGAGACAGGTGGTTGAGGCGAGGCAGGGAGGGTTCAAAGCAGGGAAAGCCATTGCCTGTCTCCAGGAGCATTTCACACCTGAGTTGTAGGTCCAGGAGCTGCTGTGGGTTGACGGCCAGGCTTTGAAAGGAACATGTGATAGGGAACAATTTATTTATGTACTTAAGACAGAGTCGTACTCCCAAAACTCAGGCTGGAGTTCAGTGGTGCAATCTCGGTTCACTGCAGGTGCAACTTCCCAAGCTCAGGTGATTCTTGTACCTCAGCCTCCCGAGTAGCTGGGACTACAGGTGCGCACAACCACACTCAGCTAATTTTTAAAATTTTTATTTTTATTTATTTATTTTTTTTGAGATGGAGTCTCGCTCTGTCGCCCAGACTGGAGTGCAGTGGCGTGACCTCGGCTCACTGCAAGCTCCGCCTCCCGGGTTCATGCCATTCTCCTGCCTCAGGCTCCCGAGTAGCTGGGACCACAGGTGCCTGCCATCACGCCCGGCTAATTTTTTGTATTTTTAGTAGAGACAGGGTTTCACCATGTTAGCCAGGATGGTCTCGATCTCCTGACCTCGTGATCCGCCCGCCTCAGCCTCCCAAAGTGCTGGGATTACAGGTGTGAGCCACTGCGCCCAGCCTAAAAGTTTTAGTAGAGACCTTTCAGCATGTTGCCCAGGCCCGCCTCGGCCTCCCAAAGTGCTAGGATTACAGCTGTGAGCCACCACGCCCAGTCCTATTTATTAAAAAAAAAAAGTTTTGCTCGCTATGTTGCCCAGGCTGGTCTTGAACTCCTCGCCTGAAGTGATCTTCCCGAATTGGCCTCTCAAAGTGTTGGGATTATAGGCATGAGTCACTGCAACTGGCTGATGCCTTTCTGCATGCTGCTTTTGGCTTCTCAAGCTTGTGATGGTACAGAATGTCTCTCTTTCATTCATTCATACAGTCCTCCCACTAATATTTATTGAGCACCTGCTATGAGTCAGGCACTCTTTAGGGTTTTTGTTAGGGCACAAAAAAATCCTTGTTGGTGCTGGGCGCAGTGGCTCATGCCTGCAATCCCAGCACTTTGGGAGGCTGAGGCAGGTGGATCATCTGAGGTCAGCAGTTCAAGACCAGCCTGGCCAACATAGCGAAACCCCGTCTCTACTAAAAATACAAAAATTAGCCGGGCATGGTGGTGCATGCCTGTAATCCCAGCTACTCAGGAGGCTGAGGTAGGAGAATCGCTTGAACCCATGAGGTGGAGGTTGCAGAGAGCCAAGATCGCGACATTGCACTCCAGCCTGGGCAACAGACAGAGACTCCGTCTCAAAAAAAAATAAATACATAAAAATAAAATCCTTGTAGGGCCAGGCGCAGTGGCTCACATCTGTAATCCTACCACTTTGGGAGGCTGAGACGGGTGGATCGCTTGAGGTTAAGAGTTTGAGACCAGCCCAGGCAACACAGCAAGACCTATCTCTACAATAGATAAAAAATGTAGCCAGGCGTGATGGCCTGCATCTGTAGTCTCAGCTACTCAGGAGGCAGAGGTGGGAGAACCGCTTGAGCCTGGAAGATTGAGGTTGCAGTAAGCTATGATCTCAGCACTGCACTTCAAACTCGTTCTTCCATTACTAACATGTGAGTGGAGAGACGGGCAAGAAACCAATAACTAAACATTGGTATCAGGGTCATAACGGCTGTGAATAAAAACAAGGCAGGGCCGGGCATGGTAGCTCACGCCTGTAATCCCAGCACTTTGGGAGGACGAGGAGGGTGGATCACCTGAGGTCAGGAGTTCGAGACCAGCCTGGCCAACATGGCAAAACCCCGTCTCTACTGAAAACACAAAAATTAGCCAAGTGGGGGTGGGGGACGTGTGCCTATAATCCCAGCTACTCGGGAGGCTGAGGCAGGAGAATCTCTGAAGAGTTCAGCTTTTTTTCTTTTTAGAGACAGGGTCTTGCTCTGTTGTCCAGGCTGGAGTGCAGTGGTGTGATCATAGCTCACTGCAGCCTTGATCTCCTGGGCTCAAGCGATCCTCCAGCCTGAGCCTCCTGAGTAGCTGGGACTACCGGCATCTGTCACTATGCCTGGCTAATTTTTAAATTTTTTTGCCGAGATGGGGTCTCACCCTGTTGCCCAGGCTAGGAGTTCAGCTTTTACTCTGAGTGAGATGGGAGCCAGGGAGGGTTCTGAGCTGTGATGGGGTGTTTGTAAGAGGATGTTTCGCACAGTCTCTGGAATATTGTGACCATACTAGACAGTAGCCATGGTAACCATGATTTCTGATGTTTTTATTATTTTATTATTTGAAAGGGACTCTCCAAGTATTTCTTCTTCTCTCTATAGCTGAAGTGCTGTGGGGTGAATAACTACACAGATTTTTCTGGCTCTTCCTTTGAAATGACAACAGGCCACACCTACCCCAGAGGTTGCTGTAAATCCATCGGAACTGTGGCCTGTGACGGACGCAATGTGTCTACAAACGTCATCCACCAGAAGGTAACTGGAGATTTTGTGTGTTGACTTGACAGACCCCTGAGGGCTAATGACTTTATTTTTATTTTTATCTTATTTTGAGACAGAGTTTCACTCTTGTTGCCCAGGCTGGAGTGCAATGGTGCAATCTCGGCTCACTGCAAGCTCTGCCTTCCAGGTTCATGCCATTCTCCTGCCTCAGCCTCCCAAGTAGCTGGGACTACAGGTGCCCGCCACCACGCCCAGCTAATTTTTTTGTATTTTTTTAGTAGAGACGGGGTTTCACCGTGTTAGCCAGGATGGTCTCGATCTCCTGACCTCGTGAACCATCTGCCTCGGCCTCCCAAAGTGCTGGGATTACAGGCGTAAGCCACCGCACCTGGCCTAATTTTTGCATTTTTAGTAGAAACGGGGTTTTACCATGTTGGTCAGGCTGGTCTCGAACTCCTGACCTCAGGTGATCCTTCCACCTGAGCCTCCCAAAGTGCTAGGATTACAGGCATGAGCCACCCTGCCCGGCCAAAAAACATTTTTTGTATTAGCTGAGTGTGGTGACACATGCCTAAGTCCCAGCTATTCTGGTAGTTGAGGTGACAGGATCACTTAAGTCCAGTAGTTCAAGACCAGCCTTGGCAACATAGCAAAATGCCGTTTTTACAAAAAATTTACAAATCAGCTGGGCATAGTGGCATGAACCTGTAGTCCCAGCTAACTGGGAGGCTGAGGCAGGAGGATTGATTGAGCCCAGGAGGTCAAGGCTGCAGTGAGAAATGATTGTGCCGCTGCACTCCAGCCTGGGCCACAGAGCAAGACCCCTCTCTAAAATAGAAAAAAAAAAAAAAAGAAGAAAGATGAATCATTCATCCCTTCATTTGCACTGAATGACTCATGCAAGGAAATAGGCCCTGTGGAAAATCAGCCAGGTTGAGTCCCAGGCAGGGGCCTCAGAGACAGACACAGGCCCGACATTGGCCAGACACTGGCCTACTAGGCCCTGCACAACCTGCCTGTCACCTCCTAACCTTTCCCCGTTGCTCACTCTGTTCCAGCACACTGGCCTCCTCACTACTGCTCAGAAACACCAGGCACATGCCTGCCTCACCACCTTTGCACAGGCTGTTCCCTCTGCCTGGAATGCTGTTCCTTCACATGTCTTCCTACCTCTCAAGTCTTTACTCATCTGGTGCTTTCTCCATGAGGCTGTTCTGACTTCCCATCTATAAAAGGATCTCTCATCCCAACGATCATGCTCTGTCTTCATATCCTGTTTCTGTGTCTTTCCAGCATTTATCACCACTTTACAGTATTATCACTAAGCTTGCCATTAGCTGTTCTCCCCACTCAAATGTCAGCCCCATGAGGGCAGGAATTTTGTCTGTTTTATACATTGCTGGGTTGCCACTGTCCAATTCAGTTCCAGGCACTTAAATACCTATTATATGGCCGAGTGTGATGGCTCATGACTGTAATCCCAGCATTTTAGCAGGCCAAGGCAGGAGGATCACTTGAGGCCAGGAGTTCAAGACCAGCCTGAACAACATAGCAAGACCCCCATCTTCATAAAAAATTTACAGATTAACTGGGTGTGCTGTTGCGCACCTGTAATTTCAGCTGCTTGGGAGGCTGACGCAGGAGGATTGCTTGAGCCCAGGAGTTCGAGGCTGCAGTGAGCTATGGTCATGCCACTGCATCCAGTCTGAGTGACAGGACAAGACCTGATCTAAGAAAAAAAAAACCTATTACGTGAAAGGGGGCACAGAACAGTGATAACAGCAAGTTCAATGTGGCCCAAGCCTCCAGAGGTGAGATGTGCCAGGGGCCTAGAAGAGAGAGCAACTCTGGAAGTGCAGAAAGGAGGCCAGGTGTGGTGGCTCATGCCTGTAATCCCAGCACTTTGGGAGGCTGAGGTGCGTGGATCACCTGAGGTCAGGAGTTCACCAACATGGTGAAACCCCCATCTTTACTAAAAATACAAAAATTAGCCGGGCGTGGTGGTGGGAGCCTGTAACCCCAGCTACTTGGGAGGCTGAGGCAGAAGAATTGCTTGAACCTGGGAGGTGGAGGTTGCGGTGAGCCAAGATTGCACCACTGCACTCCAGCCTGGGCAACAAGAGCCAAACTCCGTCTCAAAAAAAAAAAACAAAAAAAAAAAACGTGCAGGAAAGAGAGAGGAGGCCCTGCCAATGCACTTTGCCTGGTCTCCCAATATCTCTGAGCCTCAGTTTCCTCATCTGTAAAATGGAGGAAAGAAGAGTACCCAAATCATGGGGTTATAATGAGAAATGAGTAAGAAAATAAGTGGACCGAGAAGCCACTGAATATATATGTCAGCTCTTCTGTTCATATGTAAAGAACACTTAAAAATAACTAACAGTTATTGAATGCTGGCTGCATGTCAGGCCACTGCAATGTACTTCATGCAGATTCCTTCTTCTATACTTATGTATTTATTTAGAGACGGGTTCTTGCTCTGTCACCCAGGCTGGAGTACAGTGGTGCAAACATGGCTCACTGCAGCCTTGACCTCAGAGGCTCAAATGATCCTCCCGTCTCAGCCTCCCAAGTATCTGGGACTATAGGCACATACCACAACACCAGCTAATTTTTGTATTTTTTGTAGAGACGGGGTTTCGCTATGTCGTCCAGGCCAATCTCGAGCTCCTGGGCTCGGGGAATCTGCCAGCCTCGGCCTCTCAGAGTTCTGGGATTACAGGCATGAGCCATCGTGCCTGGCCTTATTTATTATTTATTTAGAGACAGACTCTCACTCTGTCGACAGGCTGGAATGCAGTGGCACAATCTCGGCTCACTACAACCTCCGATTCCCTGGTTCAAGTGATTCTGCTGCCTCAGCCTCCCGAGTAGCTGGGATTACAGGCAACGCCACCGTGCCTGGCTATATTTTTGTATTTTTAGTAGAGACGGGGTTTCACCATGTTGGCCAGTATGGTCTTGATCTCCTGACCTCGTTATCCGCCTGCCTCCACTTCCCAAAGTGCTGGGATTATAGGCATGAGCCACCATGCCCAGCCTATTTATTTTTGAGACAGGGTGTTGCTCTGTCCCCTGGGCTGGAGTGCAGTGGCATGATCATGGCTCACTGAAGTCCCGACTGGCTGAGCTCAAGTGATCCTCCTGCCCCAATCTCCTAAGTAGCTGGGACTACAGCTGTACACCAGGCTAATATTTACATTTTTTATAGAGAGGGAGTCTCACTATGTTGCCCAGACTGGTCTTGAACTCTTGGGCTCAAGTGATCCTCCCATCTTGGCTTCCCAAAGTGCTGGGATTATAGACATGAGTTACCATGCCTGGCCTTTGATTCTTTTACTCCTCACAAAATTCTTATAAGGCAGATCCAGTGGGTGCCATTTATAGATGGGAAAATGGAGATACAGAGAGGTATAGCGACTTCTCCAAGGTCACACAGCTAGTAATAATTGAGGATGTCCAACCACACTTAACTGCCACACTGGAACATTAGCACAGACAAGTAGAAGGGAATCAGTGGTATGTTCTGTTGGGGGAATGAGGAGGACAGGGAAGATGCTAGGGTGGCGGGGGGCAGGTGGCAGTCAAATGAGATGGAGGGAAGGCCCTCACGGCTCTCTCTCCCCTTCTCCTCAAAGAATCTGAGAGGCGTCTGGGTGGCCTAATGAGTTGGGGTTGATGGGGACTTGCAATCCATGAGCCGCTGACCAGCTCCTGCTTGTTTTGGTGTTTGTTTCCTCAGGGCTGTTTCCATAAACTCCTAAAAATCACCAAGACTCAGAGCTTAACCCTGAGTGGGGGCTCTCTAGGAGCTGCAGTGATACAGGTAAGACCCAGCCTCCCTAGGGCATATTGAGCTGTTTTATTAAGCACCTACTGTATGCCAAACACTGTTCTGGTCACTGGGACACAGCAGTGAACAAAATACAAAACAAAACAAAACAAAAAAATAGAAAAGAAATAAACTCAACAAAGAAGAGCAAACTAAACCCAAATCAAGCGGAAGGAAGATACTAAAGATTATGGTGAAAATAATGAAATGGAGAAAATCAATAAAACCAAAATTTGATTCTTTGAAAAGATAAAACAAGTCGGGCATAATGGCTCAGCCTGTAATTCCAGCACTTTGGGAGGCTGAGGCAGGAGGACTGCTTGAGCCCAGGAGTTCGAAATCAGCCTGGGCAACATAGTGAGACTCCCCATCTCTACAAAAACAAAAATAAGAAAATTATCCAGGTGTGGTGGCAGATGCTTGTAGTCCCAGCTACTTGGGGGGCTGAGGCAGGGGGATCACTTGAGCCTGGGATATCAAGGCTAGTGAGGCATGATTGTGTCACTGCACTCCATCCTGAGTGACAGAGTGAGATCATGTCACAAAAAAAAGATAAAATTGACAGAGCTTTAGTAGACTGAAGGGGAAAAAAGAGAAAGATTACTCAAATTAGCAAAATTAGGAATGAAAGAGAGACATCACTACTGACCTTACAGAAATAAAGCAACTATAAGGAAAAAGCGTGAACCTGTATGCCAATAAATTAGCTAACATAGATGAAATAGACAAATTCCTAGATAAACACAAACTACCAAAACTGACTCAAGAAGAAATAGAATATCTAAATAGATCTACAACAAGTAATGAGATTAAATTAGTAACCAAAAAACTTCCCACAAAGAAAAGATCAGGCCCAGATATCCTCACTGGAAATATTACCAAACTTTTAGAGAAGAATTAACACCATTGTTTCACCTGCAAACTCTGCCAATAAAAAGGAGGAAGACATATTTCCCAGTTTATTCTATGATGCCAATACAAGATATTGCAATGACATAAGAAAGAAACTACAAGGCCGGGCGTGGTAGCTCATGCCTGTAATCCCAGAACTTTGGGAGGCTGAGGCAGGTGGCTCACGAGGTCAAGAGTTCGAGACCAGCCTGACCAACATGGTGAAACCCTGTCTCTACTAAAAATAAAAAAATTAGCTGGGCGTAGTGATGCACACCTGTAACCTCAGCTACTTGGGAGGCTGAGGCAGGAGAATCGCTTGAATCTGGGAGGTGGAGTTTACAGTGAGCTGAGATTGCACCACTGCACTCCAGCCTTGGTGACAGAGCAAGACTCCATCTCAAAAAAAAAAAAAAATTATATCTTAATAAAAAGACAAGTAACCCAACTAAAATGGACAAAGGATTCAAATAGAGATTTTATCCAAAGAAGGCATACAGATGGCCAATAATCACATAAAAAATGCTCTACCACCATCATTCATTAGGGAAATGCAAATAAAAAACGCTTTATTCTCACTAGGATGGCTAAAGACAATAGCAAGTGTTGTCAAGGATGTAGAGCTATTTGAACCCTTATACATTGTTGGTGAGATTGTAAAATGGTGAAGCCACTTCCTAAAATGTTAAACATAGAATTATTATTTGTCCCAGCAATTTCTCTATGTTTATAATCCAAGATAATTGAAGATATGTATTCATACAAAAACCTTTACATAAATGCTCATAGCAGGATTATTCATAATAATCAAAAAGTAGATAAAACCCAAATGTACATCAAGTGATGAATGGATAAAGAAAATGCATATCCATTCAATAAAATATTATTCAACAACAAAAACTTATTGATATATGCTAATGTGGATGAACCATATCAACATCATGCTAAGTGTAAGAAGCCAGTCACGATATTTTATGATTCCATTATACAAAATGTTCAGAATAGGCAAGTCCATAGAAATAAAAGGTAGTTAGTGATTGCCAGTGACCAGAGGGTACAGGAAGAATGGGGAGTAACTGATAATAGGTATGGCGTTTCTGTGGTTCATGATGAAAACCTTCTCAAGTTATATAGTAGTGATGGTGGCCCAACTCTGAATATACTAAAAACCATTGAACTGTCTACTTTAGAAAGGTAACGTGTATAGTCTATCAATTATATCTCAATGTTATTTAATAAAAAGTTCTCCATGTCCCTGATTGCCCGAGAAATTTCTCCTACATGCTTTCCCCACATTGACTACCAACACGGTAGTGTCTTTTCTGCAAATCGCCACTAACCGAGACAAGGCTGTATCTTACCAGTCTGGGATATTTATTTCTTTGGGGTAATTTTTTTTTTTTTTTTTTTTTTGAGACGGAGTCTCACTCTGTCACCCAGGCTGGAGTGCAGTGGCGCGATCTCGGCTCACTGCAAGCTCCGCCTCCCGGGTTCACGCCATTCTCCTGCCTCAGCCTCTCCGAGTAGCTGGGACTACAGGCGCCCGCCACCACGCCCGGCTAATTTTTTTTGTATTTTTAGTAGAGACGGGGTTTCACCATGGTCTCGATCTCCTGACCTCGTGATCCGCCCGCCTCGGCCTCCCAAAGTGCTGGGATTACAAGCGTGAGCCACCGCGCCCGGCCTGGGGTAATTTTTTTCATTGTACAAATTTATAATATTGAATATGTACTTGTGAACTATACAACAACTTCCTCCCCAAGGATCCCAGCAGGAAACAGCATTCAGCCCCCAGATGGTCCATTCAAGAGGTTTTCAGGGGCCTCCTTGCAGAGGGGTGACAGGGTTCAGTGAAATGAGGCGCCCAGGAGCGAAAGACATGGGGAACTTATTTCTCCTAGGCCTGAAGGCTCTAGAAAGGGCGTGAAGAGGGTAGGAGCCCAGAAGGAGGGGAAGAAAAGAGGGAGGAAGTGGGGAAGGAATACCCTACCATTCTCTCCTCCCGCTCACCCGTCTTCTCCCGGTGCTTCCTATTGGCCAAGCCTAACCAGAAGTTATGTGGCAGTGGAGTCTGAGGAATATGGTCAGTAGGGCTCCAGGGAGGGCCGAAGTGGAGAGGATGGGCCAGGCGCGGTAGTTCACGCCTGTAATCCCAGCACTTTGGGAGGCCGAGGCGAATGGATCACTTGAGGTCAGGAGTTTGAGACCAGCCTGACCAACACGGTGAAACCCCATCTCTACTAAAAATACAAAAATTAGCCGAGTGTGTTGCCGGGCGCCTGTAATTCCAGCTCCTCGGGAGGCTGAGGCAGGAGAATTGCTTGAACCTGGGAGGTGGAGGTTGCAATGAGCCAAGATAGTGCCACAGCACTCCAACCTGGGCAACAGAGTGAGACTCCTTCTCAAAAAATAAATAAATAAATAAATAATAATAATAATAATAATAATAGGCTGGGCGCGGTGGCTCACGCCTGTAATCCCAGCACTTTGGGAGGCCAAGGCAGGCGGATCACGAGGTCAGGAGGTCGAGACCATCCTGGCTAACACGGTGAAACCCCGTCTGTACTAAAATACAAAAAATTAGCCGGGCGTGGTGGCAGGCGCCTGTAGTCCCAGCTACTCGGGAGGCTGAGGCAGGAGAATGGCGTGAACCTGGGAGGCGGAGCTTGCAGTGAGCTGAGATCCGCCACTGCACTCCAGCCTGGGCGACAGAGCGAGACTTCGTCTCAAAAAATAAATAAATAAAAAAAATAATAATAATAAATAAAAAATAGGTGGAGACGAATGCACTGTCACCACGGTGGCTCCAACTTAGCCCAGGTGGTTCTTCAGCCATCTGTAAAACCCTGCCCCTCACCTTTCTGGAACAGGATGCTCCCCTTGCCCCCGTAACTCCAGTATGATTCTGGTTTGGAGGTCTCTAGCATTGGATCCATGTTTCTTTCTTCACCCATTTCAGTTGCCAGGAATTCTTGCCACTTTGCTGCTGTTTATCAAGCTGGGCTGACACCCAGGCCTGGAGAAGATGAGACACCTGGGCCCATCTGGCTGCTGGAGATTCAGTCTCAGTTTTATTTCTCTGTGGCACTCACTGCTTCTGGAGGGAAAGATTGTTAATAAAAGATTTGGGAAACCCCTGTCCAGCCTGACTCCTTTCTCCTTACTTTCATTTTTGGCAATGATTTTACCTCAAAATGCCTGAATGGGAGGCTATGTCCTTTCTCATACAACTTTCCTGTTTTGTAAATTATTCTTGGTGTGTGTGTGTGTGTGTGTGTGTGTGTGTGTGTGTGTGTGGTTTTTTTTTTCTTTCTTTGAGAGAGTCTTGCTGTGTCGCCAGGCTGGAGTGCAATGGCACAATCTCGGCTCACTGCAACCTCCAACTCTGGGGTTCAAGCGAGTCTCCTGCCTCAGTCTCCTGAGTAGCTGGGAATACAGGCACTCGCTACCACCCCCCACTAATTTTTTGTATGTTTAGTAGAGATGGGGTTTCACCATGTTGGCCAGGCTGGTCTTGAACTCCTGAGTTCAGGTGATCCACTGCCTCGGCCTCCCAAAGTGCTGGGATTACAGGCATAAGCCACTGCACCCAGCCAGCTTTGTAAATTATTCTGTGAAACATCTAGAACTTTCACAAAAGCCAAGAACATCCATGCCAAAGAAACATACACATCACCCAGGTTCAACAATGCAAAGATTGACATATTTGCTTTATCAATCCCCTTTTTACCCTTGATAAAGTATTTTTTCTTTTTTTTTAAATTGACAAGTCATAATTGTATATATTTATAGGGTACAATGTGATGTTTTGATATATGCATACAATGTGGAATGATTAAATCAAGCTAATGAACATATCTATCAGCTCACTTACCATTTTTTTGTGGTGATACATCTGTAATCCCAGCACTTTGGGAGACCGAGGTAGGAGGGTCACTTGAGCCCAGGAGTTTGAGACCAGCCTGGGCAATATAGCAAGACACCCCTCCCCCGCTTTTTTTTTTTTAAAATGGAGTCTTGTTCTGTTGCCCAGGCTGGAGTGCAGTGGTGTGATCTTGGCTTATTGCAACCTCCTCACATTCTGGGTTCAAGCAATTCTCCTGCCTCAGGCTCCCATGTAGCTGGGATTACAGGCACCTGCCACCATGCCCGGCTAATTTTTTGTATTTTTAGTAGAAATGGGGTTTCACCAGGCTGGTCTCAAACTCCTGACCTCAAGTGATCCGCCTGTCTCGGCCTCCCAAAGCGCTGGGATTATAGGCATGAGCCACTGCGCCTGGCCTGACTCCATCTCTACAAGATAACAACAAAACCCTCCAAAAAACAAACCCCAGACAATGTCATTTCTTCGCTTTATATTTCAGTACACATCTCTAATAATGTGTTCATTTGCGTTCACAACCAGAACACCATTATCACATCTTGGATAATTAACATTGCTTGTTTGGCATCCCTTAATACCTAGGACATTGTTGAGTTTTCCTAATTGGCTCAAAACTTTTTTTAAAGGCCGGGAGCGGTGGCTCATGCCTGTAATCCCAGTACTTTGAGAGGCTGAGGCAGGCGGATCACGAGCTCAGGAGATCGAGACCATCCTGGCTAACACAGTGAAACCCTGTCTCTACTAAAAATACAAAAAATTAGCCGGGCGAGGTGGCGGGCGCCTGTAGTCCCAGCTACTCGGGAGGCTGAGGCAGGAGAATGGCGTGAACCCCGGGGGGCGGAGCCTGCAGTGAGCTGAGATCACACCACTGCACTCCAGCCTGGGTGACAGCGAGACTCCGTCTCAAAAAAAAAAAAAAAACTTTTTTAAAGTGACAAGGCCTCATTCTGTCACTCATGCTAGAGTGCAGAGATGTGATTGTTGCTCAAGGTAACCTCTAACTCCTGGGCTCAAGGGAGTCTCCTAGGTCAACTTGCCGAGTACGTGGGACTACAGGCATGTGCCACCATGCCCCGCTAATTTTTTTTCTTTTTTTTTTTTTTTTCTAGACAGAGTTTTGCTCTTGTTGTCCAGGCTGGAATGCAATGGCGCGATCTTGGCTCACCGCAACCTCAGCCTCCCGGGTTCAAGTGACTCTCCTGCCTAGCTGGGATTACAGGCATGCACCACCATGTCCGGCTAATATTTGTATTTTTAATAGAGACGGGGTTTCATCATGTTGGCCAGGATGGTCTTGAACTCCTGACCTCAGGAGAATTGCTTGAACCCAGGAGGTGGAGGTTGCAGTGAGCTGAGATTACGTCACTGCACTCCAGGCTGGGCGACAGAGCAATACACCATCTCAAAAAAAAAAAAAAAAAAACAGAAAGTGTGAAATGCTTGACGTGTGCGCCACATGTTCTGGGCTTACTGCTTTCTTTGTGGTTTCGGTTATTTACCCTGTTCCTCTTGCCCACATATTTCCTGAAAAGCATGAGTTACCAGCCCTGGCTGTAGATTAGAATCACCTGGAAGCTTTAACAAACTACCTAAACCTGAACCACAGATCCTGATCTTTTATTATTATTATTATTTTTTTGAGACAGAGTCTCACTCTGTCCCCCAGGCTGGAGTGCAGTGGCGCGATCTCAGCTCACTGCGAGCTCCACCTCCCGGGTTCACGCCATTCTCCTGCCTCAGCCTCCCGAGTAGCTGGGACTACAGGCACCCGCTACCACACCCGGCTAATTTTTTGTATTTTTAGTAGAGACGGGGTTTCACCGTGTTAGCCAGGATGGTCTTGATCTCCTGACCTCGCGATCCGCCCACCTAGGCCTCCCAAAGTGCTGCGATTACAGGCATGAGCCACCGCGCCCAGCCAGATCCTGATCTTCTAATTTAATTGAACTGGGCTGTGATGTGGGTCTGGGGATGATCCTAGTGGTTTTTAAGATATAGTCATGGTCACAGCTAAGCATCAGTGAACTCCGGGATTCATTCAATGACCATAGCATCCTGAACCAATTCTTTCAGAAGAGGTTGCAAAATGGTGGTTTATCTAATTCCTTTTCTTTTTTTTTTTTTTTTGAGATGGAATTTCTCTTTTGTCGTCTAGGCTGGAGTGCAATGGCACGATCTCGGCTCACCCCAACTTCGGCCCCACATGTTCAAGCGATTCTCCGGCTTCAGCCTCCCGAGTAGCTGGGATTACAGGCACGTGCCACCATGCCCAGCTATTTGTTCTATTTTTAGTAGAGATGGGGTTTTGTCATGTTGGCCAGGCTGGTCTCAAACTCCTGACCTCAAGTGATCCTCCTGCCTCAGCCTCCCAAAGTGCTGGCATGACAGGCATGAGCCACTGTGCCTGGCCAATCCCAGCACTTTGGGAGGCCAAGGTGGGAGGATGGCTGGAAGCCGGGAGTTCAAGACCAGCCTGGGCAACATAGCAAGATCCCATCTCTCAGTCACTCAATCAGCTGGACGTGGTGGTGCTTGCTTGTAGTTCCAGAAACTCAGGAGGCTGAAGTGGGAGGATCCTTTGAGTCCAGGAGTTCAAGGCTGCAGTGAGCCATGATTGTGCCACTGCACTCCAGCCAGAGCCATACGGCAAGACCTTGTCTCCAAAAAAAAACAAGAAAGAACAAAGAAATGCTGGGGAGGGAGACTGCAGTACTAAATCAGGGGAGGGGGCTGTGAGAAAGTGAGATTTGCACAGTAGCCCAAAAGAGGAAGTTCAGTTAGGGGAGCTTTGTTGTATTAGTCTGTTTTCCTACTGCTAGAAAGAACTACCCAAGACTGAGTAATTTATAAAGGAAAGAGATTTGGCCGTGTACGGTGGTTCACACCTGTAATCCCAGGATTTTGGGAGGCCAAGGTGGGCAGATTATGAGGTCAGGAGTTCAAGACCAGCCTGGCCAACATGGTGAAACCCCATCTCTACTAAAAACACAAAAATTAGCCAGGCGTAGTGGAGCGTGCCTGTAATCCCAGCCACTCGGGAGGCTGAGGCAGGAGAGTTGCTTGAACCTGGGAGGCGGAGGTTGCAGTGAGCCGAGATGGCATCACTGCACTCCAGCTGGGTGGAAGAGTAAGACTGAGTCTCAAAAAAAAGAAAGAAAGAAAGAGGTTTAATTGACTCACAGTTCAGCATGGCTGGGGAGGCCTCAGGAAATTTACAATTATAACAGAAGGCAAAGGGGAAGCCAGACACCTTCTTCACAAGGTGGCAGGAAGGAGAAGAGCCGTGAAAAGGCGGAAGAATCCCTTATAAAACCATCAGATCTCGTGAGAACTCACTTGCTATCAGCAGAACAGCATGGGGGAACCACCCCCATGATTCAATGACCTCCACTTGGTCTCTCCTTTGACACGTGGGGATTATGGGGATTACAATTCAAGATGAGATTTGGGTGGGGACACAAAGCCAAACCATATCAACTGTGACTACCTGGGGTAAGGGCCATCCAGGCAGAGGCAGGGGAACATTCTGGGCAAAGGCCTTGGGGCAGGGGCCTGGTATGTTCAGACAGCAGCAAGTAGGCCAGAGCGGCTGGAGGGGAGCAAGTGTGGGGAGGCCAATGGAGAGATGAGGGTGGGGAAGGGATGGATCAGATAATGCAGGGCCCTGGGGGCCACAGGAAGGACTTCAGCATTTACTCCAAGTAAGGTGGGAGCCATTGAAGGTTCTAAGCAGAGGAGGGATGTGCTGTGACTCAGGTGTTCACAGGTGCCCTCTTGCTGCTGTGGAGAGAACTAAGCTTTTTCCTAGAAGTAGTTGAGGGAAATAGTGTCCTCCCTACCTCCCATATAACAGAGCTTTCCAAGATCAAGGTGGTGGCCATGGGACCCAGTGAGAGGCAGCCTGAGGCCTGGTGAGGTTTCTGCTGTGTCTTGAAGAGCCCTTGACTGACATCTGCTTAGTTGCAAATCAACCCCCCTTTCCCAGAAATGCACTTCACTAATGGAAATAAAAGCACAACTATTATTTGGGCATGACGGATTTAATTTTTTCTTGTAGAGAAAACAGTACATCTTTCCAAACTGGACATCAAGGAGTTGCTACACAGAAGAACCACATCCAGGGTAGAAAGGACCAGCGAGCTCGTTCAGTAGTGTATTTCAGAATCGTCAGGGAGGAGCCAGTAGCGGAATTATCGCGTTAACACTGAGACCACATTTCACCTTTTACTTGTTTTTCTAAATGGAGTAAGAGAGAAAGATGCTAAAATGTGATCTTGGGAGGAGTCCCCCAGTCCCCCGAAAAAAGAAAAAAAAAACAACCAGAAATCCAAACCGCTGTGGTCATGGCAATTTCCCATCAAAACTGCCCACGTAAACACAAGCTGCTAAAAGTGAATGTTAAGAAGGAAGGCACTGGTTAGTGGGTGGTCCTGACTTCAATCCCCTGGAGCTGGAGAGGGGTTTTCCCACGGCCTTTGGTTTAATGTGTCTGTAAACTCAACAAACCTCCATTTCCCTGAGGTAATCTGCAAAAACATCAGTTTGCGGTCCCCAGAGACCATTTCCAATTAAACCTTGCCCCCCAAATCATTCAATGTAACATTTGCCTTATTTTTAGAAGAAATAAATGTTCCCATCTTATTCCCAGTCTTTGAGAGAATCCTGAGGCAGCTCTCTCGGCTGCTACTTGAAGTTGAACTCTTGAAAAATTTATGTAAACAGAAAGCTTAGACCAGGTCAGGAGTAAGATGCAGTCAAAGCTGTTTCTCATCACGCAGGTGATTACAGGTTAGCTCTGCCCTATTCAAGACAATCTGATCCATTCCTTTTTTTGACAGCAGTTTAGAGACAATTGGCCAACAAAACCAGCCTGGCCAACAAGGTGAAACCCTGTCTCTACTAAAAATGCAAAACTTAGCTGGGTGTGGTAGCAGGTCCCTGTAGTCCCAGCTACTCAGGAGGCTGAGACAGGAGAATCGCTTGAACCCAGGAGGTGGAGGTTGCAGTGAGCTGAGATCATGCCACTACACTCCGGCCTGGGCGACAGAGCGACTCCCTTTCTTAAACAAACAAACAAACACCTCAGCAGGCCATACCACATCTTAAGAAGTCTTTTTGAAGCTGCTTTAGTTTGACTTTAGTGTTAAAGTAACTAAAAATTTTTGACTCCCGCCCACATACTCAGATACCCTCACTTTGTGTGTGTATAGGATTTGTCCATTTCACCTCAGTCATCTAATTGGTTGGTATAAAGATAGCCTCGGCTGGGCATGATGGCTCACACCTGTAATCCCAGCACTTTGGGAGGCTGAAGCAAGTGGATCACTTGAATTCAGTTTGAGACCAGCCTCACCAACATGGTGAAACCCTTTCTCTACTAAAAATACAAAAATTAGCCAGGTGTGGTGGCAGGTGCCTGTAATGCCAGCTACTCAGGAGGCTGAGGCAGGAGAATCGCTTGAACCCCGGAGGTAGAGGTTACAGTGAGCTGAGATTGTGCCACTGTACTCCAGCCTGGGCAACAGGGCGAGACTCTGTCTCAAAAGAACAAAAAAAAAGATACCCTCACTCCAGAGTTCTAAGGGTAGCCTCTGGTATGAAGAAACCGGGGCTCCCTAGAAATAAATCTAAACTTGAATCAGGCTTTCCCCCTCACACATACCCCAGGGAAGAGGCTGAGCTCATGAAAGCTGCAGGAAGTCATTTTGGCTTCAGGGGCTGGGGGAGCAGACACAACCTCTGAAACAGACTCAGGGAGGTGGGAACATAAAACATCCGCTTAGCCATCCTAACAGTGCTGGTCCTGTTAAGGGGTGTTGGTTGGTGTTTGGGAGCAAAGAAAAGGTGCTGCGTCCCTAGAGTTTGGAATCTGATGGGCAGAAAGTGCCTCTAAACTGGAGGTCAAGATGTACATCTTCAAACTGCACACATAACCTCTGAGCAGAAGCCCCTGGAGGTGGGGACCCCAGCTTCAGGGACTCCCCGGCACTGATCACAGCCCATCCGCCCCATTCACATAAGGGCCTGCCACTCTCAGGCTGTCTACAAAGTACAAGCAGTGACAGCAAGTTACTCAATCCTACCTCCTCACCCCTTCCGCCCAACCCCCAGCATCCCTTAGAAGTGACCCCTAGTTTGAGGCTGTGGTGAGCTATGATTGCACCATTGCACTCCAGCCTGGGCGACAGAGTGAGACCATCTCAAAAAGAAAAAAAAAAAAAAAGTGACTCCTCCATTAGCAAAAATTGTCACATCCCTGGGCCCTGCCGATGACAAGGATTGGGAAATGGACATTGGGTCTTGAAGGGCCCCCCTCAAGTTGGAAGAGCTTACATCAGAAAGTCACTGACAACTGCCTGCGGTGGCTGGGGACGTTGCTTCATTTCCTTTTCTAGCAGGATGTATGATTGGGCAAGAACTTGCTTAAAACACAACCAGCTAAACAGGGCCTGGGAGGGAGGGCCCAGGCTCCTGGCTCTGAGGTTAATTAACTTCTGGCCGAAAGCCCAGAGCCAGAGTGCTAGGGGTTGGGTGAATCTCTGCCCCGTCTAATGTGGTCCATAGTTCCAGAATTCAATTCAGGATCAGAGATGCGGTGAACACAGCAAAAACAGTGGCAGGGTCGTGGGTGACGCGGATCTTGGGGGAAGCTTGGAAGGCACTTCTGGGGTCCCTGAAGCCGGGGGGGTTGAGGGGATCTGACTCCCTGTCCCTTCTACAATGGGGAAAGGCCGCTTTAATGCTGCTTTTTGTAAGTAGAGGGTCTGCAGGGGTCAAAATCACCATCCCACCTTGGAATCCAGAAAGTTCGTGGGGGCAGGCTCAGAGACCAGCCTGCAGGACCTGAGATAGATGCGCTGCCTTCCCTGGATGAACTCCAAGAACCCACGCCGCTCGACGAAGGAGATGAACCATCTCCCACCAGCTTGGGAATATGAGTCCTGCCCAACCCAGAAGAGACCAGGAAAATGGTTCTAAGCTAGAAGGCACCACGCATGCCCCTCCATCAGACAGAGTGGGATGTGTCACCCACAGCCACCCTCCTTAACACACCCTGGAAAGCAGCAAGCTCATGCACGCCAATGTCCCCGGGCTCCTGCCTGCCATGCAGAGCTGAGTGCCCATGGTCCGTAGCCTCTCACCAGGGCTGCCTGAGGAACCTGGCAGCCACGGCGACATTGTGAAGGAATGAGCCATGCAGGAGTCAGGGGGCAGTTGACAGGAGGGAAGGGATTGCCCTGAGCTTGGAGATAACCATTGTGGCTCATGCCTCGATCACAGTCCCTGCGGGTGGGTGGGGGGTTGGGGGCCATCTCTAGCAGCTGCAGCTGCTGGGCTGGGGGGCTGGAGCATCCCCCACGGCTGGGCCTTTTCCGTTGCTGCCTGAGCTGGAGCTGGGTTCCAGGGACTCGTTCATCTTCTCGCAGATGACATCCACCAGGCGTTCGAAGACCTGCTTCACATTTATGTTCTCCTTGGCACTGGCTTCAAAGAACTCGAAACCTGGATGAATGTTAAGGTGGGGACACTCGTAAGACCCCTGGGGGCAGAGTCTCAGCTGTGGCATCACAGAAACCTGGCTTCTAAGCCTAGTTCTGCCCTTTATCCTGCTGTGGGACCTTGGTTGTGTGCCTTTGCCGCTCCAAGCCTCAGTTTGCTCATCTGTAAAATGGGAACGATGATCCTACCAATGATAAAAATCTGTGGCAGGCTAGGCGCAGGGGCTTATGCCTGTAATCCTAGCACTAAGGGAAGCTACAGCGGGAGGATCGCTTGAGGCCAGGAGTTCAAGATCAGCCTGGGCAACATAGCAAGGCCCTGTCTCTACAATAAATTTTTTTAAAAAGTAGATGGGCGGCCAGGTGAAGTGGCTCATGCCTGTAATCCCAGCACTTTGGGAGGCCAAGGTGGGAGGATCATTTGAGGTCAGGAGTTCAAGACCAGCCTGACCAACATGGTGAAACCCTGTCTCTACTAAAAATACAAAAATTAGCTGGGCATGGTGGCACGCGTCTGTAATCCCAGCTACTTGAGGCTGAGGCAGGAGAATTGCTTGAATCTGGGAGGTGGAGGTTACAGTGAGCTGAGATCACGCCACTGCACTCCAGCCTGGGCAACAGAGCGAGACTCTATTTAAAAAAAAAAAAATAGATGGGCAAGGTGGCGTTCACCTGCAGTCTCAGCTACTTGGAAGGTTGAGGCAGGAGAATGGTTTGAGCCCAGGAGGTCAAGGCTGCAGTGAGCCATGATCGCACCACTGCACACCAGCCTGAGTGATGGAGCAAGACCCTGTCTCAAAAACAAAACAAAACGAAACCCTGCGGCTGCAGCCATGGTCTGGACAATCCTAAGAATCTCTTTGTCACAAGGCAGTGGCTGCAAGAGTATAGGTGGGAGGGTACATGAAGATTTCTGCTGCCCAGCAGCCATGGCAGTGCCCACAGGTGGCTATAGCTCAGCTTCCACCCAATTTCTGCTGCACAGAAAGGCATGGTCAGGAGACCCATCAAGTTACACTTTCCATTGCTTTTTTTTTTTTTTTTTTTTTTAAGAGAAAGTCTCTCTTTATTGCCCAGGCCAGAGTGTAGTGGTGTGAACACGGCTCATTGCAGCCTCAACCTCCTGGGCTCAAGCGATCATCCCGCCTTGGCCCCCTGAGTAGCTGGGACTACAGGTGCGGCCCCCCACGCCCGGCTGATTTTTAAATTTTTTCTTTTGTAGAGGTGGGGGGGTCTCACTATATTGTGCAGGCTGGTCTTGAACTGCTGGCCTGAAGCAATCCTCCCGCCTAGGCCTCCCAAAGTGCTGGGTTTACCAACGTGAGCCACCAAGCTGGACTTCCTGCATCCTTTTAAGGTTGCCTGAGGGTCTGCCTGAGAGGAGCTGTCCCCGAATCTCCATGCAGCCCCACCTGCCACATCACCAAGGTAAGCCAGGAATTCAAACAAACGCCTGCCACATTACACGTGGCCAAGCGTAAGTGGGCCTGTCTTCTCTGTGCGTCATGCTGCACTATAAAAATGGAATCATAATGAGTTAGGTGTGTAATTATCCATTTATTATCTGTCTCCGCTACTAGAAAGCCAGCTCCAGGCAGGGAGCATTTCCGCCTATGGCTGCACCCAGTGCCTGACACGGAGAGGGTGCTTAGAAACTGTCTGCTGAATGGTTGAATGAATGAATGGGTAAATGAATGAATAGCAGAGGCAGGACACGAACTTAGATTTCCTACTGTCAGCCTAGAGATATCAAAGCCATCCCACTGTCTTCCTGGGCAGATCTGGTGTTTCCTTATCCACGCGTGGCCTTGCCTCATACCATCTGTGTTATTTTTCTTTTTGTTGAGACGGAGTTTCGCTCTTGTTGCCCATGCCGGAGTGCAATGACATGATCCCGGCTCACTGCAACCTCCACCTCCCGGGTTCAGGCGATTCTCCTGCTTCAGCCTCCCAAGGTGCTGCGAGTGCAGGTGCGTACCACCATGCCAGGCTAATTTTTGTATTTTCAGTAGAGACGGGGTTTCGCTATTTTGGCCAGGCTGGTATTGAACTCCTGACCTCAGATGATCCACCCGCCTCAGCTTCCCAAAGTGCTGGGATTACGGGAATGAACCATCGCGCCCGGCTTATTTTTCTGATATTAACCAGGCTTGGTGGTATCCGCCTATAATCCCAACTACTCAGGAGGCCAAGGCAGGAGAATCACCTGAACCCAGGAGTTCAAGACCAGCCTGGGTAATGTAGGGAGACCCTGTCTCTAAAATAAATAAAAATTTTAAAAAGGAAAAAAAATACATTTTTTGGATGTCATTCAATAGAGAAATTTACTGGAGAAACTAGAAACTACAGAAAAGTATTAAGATAGCCTATAGGCCGGGCGCGGTGGCTCACGCTTGTAATCCCAGCACTTTGGGAGGCCCAGGCAGGCGGATCACGAGGTCAGGAGATCGAGACCACGGTGAAACCCCGTCTCTACTAAAAATACAAAAAATTAGCCGGGCGTGGTGGCGGGTGCCTGTAGTCCCAGCTACTCGGAGAGGTTGAGGCAGGAGAATGGCGTGAACCTGGGAGGCGGAGCTTGCAGTTAGCTGAGATTGCGCCACTGCACTCCAGCCTGGGCGACAGAGCGAGACTCCCTCTCAAAACAAAAAAAACAAAAAGACAGCCTATAATCCCAGTACTTTGGGAGACTGAGGCAGGTGGGTACCTGAGCTCAGAAGTTCAAGACCAGCCTGGGCAACATAGCAAAGACCTAGTCTCTAAAGAAAATATAAAAATTAAGGCCGGGCACGGTGGTTCACGCCCGTAATACCAGCATTTTGGGAGGCCAAGGTGAGTGGATCACTTGAGGTCTGGAGTTCGAGACCAGCCTGGCCAACATGATGAAACCCCATCTCTACTAAAAATGCAAAAATTAGCTGGCCATGGTGGTGCACACCTGTGATCCCAGCTACTTAGGAGGCTGAAGCAGGAGGATCACTTGAACCTGGGAGGCGGAGGTTGCAGTGAGCCGAGATTGTGCCACTGCACTCCAGCCTGGGTGACAGAACAAGATGCTATCTCAAAAAAAAAAAAAAAAAAGCCGGGGGGGGCCAGGCGTGATGGCTCAGGCTTGTAATCCCAGCACTTTGGGAGGCTGAGGTGGGCGGATCACGAGGTCAGGAGTTCAAGACCGGGGCCAATATGGTGAAACCCCGTCTCTACTAAAAATACAAAATTTAGCTTTGTGTGGTGGCGCGTGCCTGCAGTCCCAGCTACTCAGGAGGCTGAGGCAGAAGAATCGCTTGAACACGGGAGGTGGAGGTTGCAGTGAGCCGAGATTATGCCACTGCACTCCAGCCTGGCAACAGAGCAAGACTCCATCTCAAAAAATAAATAAATAAATAAATATTAGCCAGGTGTGGTGGCATGCACCTGTAGTCCCACCTACTTGGGAGGCTGAGGTGGGAGGATGACCTGAGCCAGGGAAGTTGAGGCTGCAGTGAGCCGAGGTCATGCCATTGCACACCAGCCTGGGCAACAGAGTGAGACCCTGTCTCAAAACAAAAACACAAAGAAATGTATGGAGATAGAGATAAAAATAATTTGTAATCTCATCATTTAGAAACAATTACTATTGGCGTTTTGCTACTTGGCTTTCTAGTCTTTATTCATCTTTTTTTTTTAGACAGTCTCCCTCTGTTGCCCAGGCTGGAGTGCAGTGGTGTGATCATAACTCACTGCAGCCTCGACTCCTGGGCCCCCCTCAGTCTCCCAAGTAGCTGGGACTATAGGGGTGTGCCACCACACACAGCCAATTTTTGGTATTTTTTATAGGGGTGGGGCTTCACCATGTTGCCCACACTGGTCTCTAACTCCTAGACCCAAGTGATCCTTCTGCCTTGACCTCCCAAAGTGCAAGGATTACAGGCATGAGCCACCATGCCCAGCCTTTAGTCTTTTTCTATATAAATATGTCATTGTTGGGGTTAGGTTTGTAGGCGATGTGTGTGTGCACATGTATATGTGTCTGGCTTTTTTTCCTACAAAATTGGAATCAGGCCAGGCGCGGTGGCTCATGCCTGTAACCCCAGCAGTTTGGGAGGCTGAGGCAGCGGATCACCTGAGGTCAGGAGTTTGAGACCAGCCTGAACAACATGGTGAAACCCCATCTCTACTAAAAATACAAAAGCAGCCAGGTGTGGTAAGGTGGCACATGCCTGTAATCCCAGCTATTCGGGAGGCTGAGGCAGGAGAATTGCTTGAACCAGGGAGGCGGAGGTTGCAGCGAGCCAAGATTGCGCCACTGCACTCCAGCCTGGGCAATAAGAGCGAAACTCCATCTCAAAAAAAAAAAAAAAAAGAAAAGAAAAGAAAAAAAAATTGGGATCAAATTCTGTCTCCTGCTTTGTACTCCAATCTTCTTTTTGTGTGTGTGTGTGAGATACAGGCTCACTCCATCACCCAGGCTGGAATGCAATGGTGCGATCTCGGCTCACTGCAACCTCCGCCTCCTGGGTTCAAACGGTTCTCATACCTCAGCTTTCCAAGTAGCTGGGATTAAAGGCATGTGCCACCACACCCAGCTAATTTTGTATTTTTGGTAGAGAGAGAGTTTTACCATGTTGGCCAGGCTGGTCTCGAACTCCTGACATCAAGTGATCTGCCCACTTCAGCCTCCCAAAGTGCTAGGATTACAGGCGTGAGCCACCGAAGCCGGCTTGTACTCCAATATTTTAAACATAATAACAGAAAGTGAGACTCTCCCTTTACCTGAGACCCCAGATATAATCTGCAAGTAGGTGTGGGAAGCACCTCCAAGTATTCCAGCCCATGGCAGGCGTAACTGATTTCACCACTTCCAGGCTAACCGGGGATCCAGGGCCCTGCCCCACAGAACAAAGACCCAGTTTCTCCAACAAAGCAATGGCAAGAATAAAAGGGGAAAGGGATTGGTTATGGCTCAGAGATCAGCAAACCTCCTTTGTAAAGGGCCAGATCATAAATATTTTAGGCTTTCTGGGTCATATGGTCTCTGTCTCAATTACTCAATTCCGCGCTTGAAGCACTGTATATACCCTTTTCTGTATTGAGACAGCCTGTAATCACAGACGTGTGATTACCATAAACAATAGCAATCATAGACAATGCATCAACAAATAGGCATCAACTGAGCATGGGTGTGAGCTCACTCCTATAATCCCAGCACTTTGGGAGGCCAAAGTGGGAGGATTGCTTAAGCCCAGGAGTTCAAGATCAGCCCAGACAACATGGCAAGACTTATCTCTTAAAAATTTTTTTTTTTTTTTGAGACAGGCTCACTCTGTCACCCAGGCTGGAGTGCAGTGGCACGATCTCGGCTCACTGCAACCTCCGCCTCCCAGGTTCAAGTGATTCTCCTGCCTCAGCCTCCTGAGTAGCTGGGATTACAGGTGTGTACCACCATGCCTCGCTAATTTTTTTGTATTTTTAGTAGAGACGGGGTTTCACCATGTTGGCCAGGGTGGTCTCGAGCTTCTGACCTTGTGATCCACCCACCTCAGCCTCCCAAAGTGCTGGGATTACAGGCATGAGCCACCGTGCCCGGCAAAAAAAAATTGTTTTTAATTAGGTAGGTGTGGTGGAGTACACCTGGAGTCCCAGCTACTTGGGAGGCTGAGGTGGGAGGATCGCTTGAGCCCAGCTGCTTTGAGCTATGATCATGCCACTGCATTCCAGCCTGAGCACCAGAGAGGGACCTTGTCTCAAAAAAATAAAAAATAAATAAAAAAATTAAATAAAATAAAAAATAAATTAAAAAAATAAATGGTTGGGAGGTCGAGGCAGGTGGATAACCTGAGGTCAGGAGTTCCAGACTAGCCTGGCCAATATAGTGAAACCCCATCTCTACTAAAGACACAAAAATTAGCCAGGACCTGTGGTGGCGGGCACCTGTAATCCCAGCTACTCAGGAGGCTGAGGCAGGAGAATCGCTTGAACCGGGGAGGCGGAGGTGGCAGTGAGCCGAAATCACGCCATTGCACTCCAGCCTGGGCGACAAGAGCAAGACTCCATGTAAAAAAAATTTTTTTTAAAAAGGGTATGGCGGGCCGGGCGCGGTGGCTCACGCTTGTAATCCCAGCACTTTGGGAGGCCGAGGCGGGCGGATCACGAGGTCAGGAGATCAAGACCACGGTGAAACCCCGTCTCTACTAAAAATACAAAAAAATTAGCTGGGCGTGGTGGCGGGCGCCTGTAGTCCCAGCTACTCGGAGAGGCTGAGACAGGAGAATGGCGTGAACCCGGGAGGCGGAGCTTGCAGTGAGCCGAGATCGCGCCACTGCACTCCAACCTGGGTGACAGAGCGAGACTCCGTCTCAAAAAAAAAAAAAAAAAAAAGGGTATGGCGGTGTCTCAGAAAAACATTTATAGATACAAATTTGAATTTCATATAAATTTCCCATGTCATATTATTTTTTTCTCGACCACTTAAAAATGTAAAAACCAACCAGGTGCCGTGGCTCATGCCTGTAATCCCAACACTTTGGGAGGCTGAGGCAGGCTGACTACTTGAGCCCAGGAGTTCAAGACCAGCCTGCGCAATATAGTGAGACCTCATCTCTACAAAAAATAAAAATAAAAAATTAGCCAGTGTGCTGGCTTACACTAAGAAGTCCCAGCTACTTGAAAGGCTGAGGCAGCAGAATCACTTGAGCCCAGGAGTCCGAGGCTACAGGGAGCTTTGAACTTATTTTGTAGAGTTGGGGTCTCACTATGTTGCCCAGGCTGGCCTCCAACCCCTGGGCTCAAGCAATCCTCCCTCTTCAGCCTCCTAAAGTGGTGGGATCACACCACTGTACTCCAGCCTGGGTGAAAGAGTGAGGCTCTGTCTCTATTATTTAAACAACAACAACAACAAAACAGCTGGAGTTGCATAGTGAAGTGTTTACAGACAAAAGGGTTCGATGTCAAGGGCTTATTTCTCAATGCTCTAGGAAAAAAAAGGAAAAGTATTTTGGTGGAATAGATGATTCAAGATTGAAAAAATATTGAGATCTAATTAAGCTGAATAATGTTTTATGAAAGTCTATTATATATTCCTTTCTACTTGTGAATGTATTTGAACTTTTTTTAGATGGAGTTTCGCTGTTGTTACCCAGGCTGGAGTGCAATGGCGCAATCTCAGCTCACGCAACCTCCGCCTCCTGGGTTCAAGCAATTCTCCTCCCTCAGCCTCCCAAGTAGCTGGGATTACAGGCATGCACCACCACAACCAGCTAATTTTGTATTTTTAGTAGAGATGAGGTTTCACCATGTTGGTCAGGTTGGTCTCAAACTCCTGACCTCAGGTGATCCGCCTGCCTCGGCCTCCCAAAGTGCTGGGATTACAGGCATGAGCCACCACGCCTGGCCGAACATTTCTTCTTTTCTTTTTTTTTTTTTTGAGACAAGGTCTCGCTCTGTCGCCCAGGCTGGCATACAGTGGTGCAATCTTGGCTCAATGCAACCTCTGCCTCCCAGGCTCAAGCAATCCTCCCACCTCAGCCTCCTGAGTAGCTGAGACTACAGGTGTGCACCACCATACCTAGCTAATTTTTGCATTTTTTTGTACAGACAGGGTTTGCCATGTTGACCAGGCTGGTCTCAAAGTCCTGGGCTTGAGCGATCTACCCACCTTGCCCTCCCAATGTGCTGGGAATATTTGAACATTTTTATCACAAAAAGTGATTATTTTCTTCCTTTTTTGAGACAGGGTCTCGCTATATTGCCCAAGCTGCTCTCAAATTCTTGGCCTGAAGCAATCCTCCTAATTCAGTCTCCAGAGTAGCTGGGATTACAAGCACATGCCACCATTCCTGGCAAAAGTTATTTTTTTAAAAAAGTGTAGGCCGGGCCTATAAAAACCAACCAGGTGCAGTGATTCCATCTCAAAAAAAAAAAGTGTTAAGAACATCTGTGAATCAAGCTGGCAGATTTCTTGCCACATGTGCCCAAAGAAATATATGTAAAAATGATTGCTGCAGCTGCATTTGTCAGAGGAAAAGGCTAGAAATAATCTCCATGGCTGTCAACAGAGGAAAAGGTTAAGGAAACACGAAATGGAATAGTACACAGCCATGCAAAAGAATGAGCCAGCTCTGGGGCTGATGGAGAAAAAAAATTTTTTTTTTTTTTTTTTTTTTTGAGACAGAGTCCTGCTCTTTCACCCAGGCTGGATGCAGTGGCGCGATCTTGGCTCACTGCAAGTTCTGCCTCCCGGGTGGTTCACGCCATTCTCCTGCCTCAGCCTCCGAGAAGCTGGGACTACAGGCGCCCGCCACCACGCCCGGCTAATTTTTTTGTATTTTTAGTAGAGACGGAGTTTCACAGTGTTAGCCAGGATGTTCTTGATCTCTTGACCTCGTGATCCACCCACCTCGGCCTCCCAAAGTGCTGGGATTACAAGCGTGAGCCAGCGCGCCCGGCCGAGAAATATATCTACAATATATTATTTAGTAGAAAAATTCAAAGTGCAGGAAAGGGTATATACAGTAGGGAACATCTGTGTAAAACAAAAAAGTAGCCAGTGTGTTGTCAATGCCTGTGGGTGCTCAGGATATTTCTGGAAAGAGATACAAGAACCAGAGAAGCTGGGAGACCAGAACTGGAGATGGGGAGTGAGTTATTGCCTTAGTCTCTTCCTGTGTCTTCTGAATTTTGCACATAGTCTGCTGGCTTGGATGGGGCTTATGGGAAAGCTGGGGTTAAAAATTGATTGCAAGCATCAGTTACTTTCTTTCTTCTTCTTTTTTTTTGAGACAGTCTTCCTCCATTGCCCAGGCTGGAGTGTAGTGGCGTGATATCGGCTCACTGCAGCCTCCGCCTCTCAGGTTCAAGTGATTCTTCTGCCTCAGCCTCCCAAGTAGCTGGGATTACAGGAGTCTGCCACCATGCCCGGCTAATTTTTGTGTATTTTTAGTAGAGACGGGGTTTTGCCATGTTGGCCAGGCTGGTCTAGAACTCCTGGCCTCAGGTGATCTGCCTGCCTCAGCCTCCCAAAGTGCTGGGATTTCAGGCATGAGCCCACCACGCCCGGCCACAAATAAAGTATTATTGGCAAACAATCACACCCATTCATTTATGCATTGTCTGTGGCTGCTATCATGTAGAGTTGAGTAGTTGTTATAGAGATTGTATGGCCAAAAATATTTACTATCTGGCCCTTTAAGAAAAGGTTTGCTAACACCTGGACTAAAAAAAGCAGTTGTATCCACTATTTTGCTGGAATAAAACAGCCGGGCACAGTGGCTCACGCCTGTAAACCCAACACTTTGGGAGGCCAAGGCAGGTGGATCACCTGTCAGGGGTTCAAGACCAGCCTGGCCAACATAGCGAAACCCCATCTCTACTGAAAATATAAAAATGAGTCAGGCATGCTGCGCACACCTGTAATCCCGATACTCAGGAGGCTGAGGCAGGAGAATCACTTGAATGCAGGAGGTAGAGGTTGCAGTGAGCCAAGATCATGCCGCTGCACTCCAGCCTGGGTAAAAGAATGAGACTCCATCTTGAACAAAAACAAAAACAAACTATAAAGAACATCCCCTTGGCCAGGTGTGGTGGCTCATGCTTGCAATCCTAGCACTTTGGGAGGCTGAGGAGGGAGGATCACTTGAGGCCAGGAGTTCGAGGCCAGCCTGGGCAACATAGCTAGACCTTGTCTCTACACAAAATAAAAAAAAAGGCCAGGCGTGATGGCTCACGCTTGTAATCCCAGCACTTTGGGAGGCCAAGGCAGGCAGATCACAAGGTCAGGAGATCAAGACCATCCTGGCTAACACAGTGAAACCCCGTCTTTACTAAAAATACAAAAAATTAGCTGGGCATGGTGGCACGCGCCAGTAGTACCAGCTACTTGGGAGGCTGAAGCAGGAGACTTGCTTGAACCTGGGAGGTGGAGGCTGCAGTGAGCCAATATTGCACCACTGCACTCCAGTCTGGGTGACGGAGCGAGACTCCGTCTCAAAAAAATAAAATAAACCTGGGAAGCGGAGCTTGCAGTGAGCCGAGATCACGCCACTGCACTCCAGCCTGGGTGACAGAGCGAGACTCTGTCTCAAAAAAATAGAAAATAAAAAAATAAAGAACATCCCCATCCTTTTCCACAGCTGCATAGTATTCCACCGTGTGAATATACTTTATGTCCATTTGGTTCTCCAACTGTGAGACACTTGGCGGGGATCTGTAGGTTTCACTCCTACTAATACTACTACTACACTCCACACACCACATCCCACATGGGTGAGGATATCTCTAGGATCAATTTCCAGAAATGGTTTTGCTGGGTTCCCAGGGGATAGGCAGTGGGGTAGTGGGAGTTCCTGCGCATGGATCCCCTGCAATTAAACGGGACATGTGGCATACACGTGGGTATTTTCCTGGGCAGATCCTCAAAGGATCAGTGACTGGGTTGGACCCTGAATCAGAGGATGGGGATGAGGGTTTGGTTCTGGGAGACCAGGGCCTGTGGCCCAGGTTGGGCACTAACCAAGGTCGTCGGCGAGCCTCCGGCCATCCTCAGCAGGCACGACACGTTCGTCCTCCAGGTCACACTTGTTCCCCACCAGGATGACCTGGGCGTTGTCCCAGGAGTAGGTCTTGATTTGCGTGGCCCTGCAGAGTTACCAGTCGTGAGCCATGAGCCGGGGTGTTAGGGGTCAGAGGAGAGGGCAAAGATCAGGGGTCCATGGTCAGCAAGCACTCACCAGTCCTGCACAGCGGCAAAGGATTCCTGATTGGCGACGTCATACATGAGCAGGAAGCCCATGGCGCCCCGGTAGTAGGCTGTGGTGATGGTGCGGTAGCGCTCCTGGCCCGCCGTGTCCTGGACAAATGGCAGTGGCAGTTGGCTGGGAACTACCTGTTTCCCAGTCCACCCCTGTCTGAGAGGGGCACTGCCTTGTGCTCACAGCCCCAGTCTTATGGGGAAGACACAGACTTGCCTGTACAAACTCCAGTCTGATGGAGAATACACAGATCCTGCCCTCACAACCCTAGTCTGATGGGGGAGGCATGGATTGATTACCAAGGGACCTCCCCAGTCCGATGAGGGAGAGTCTTGGGCTTGCCCTTGAGGGGTTCCAAGTCTCAGGGGTCAGTGGCCTCTCATAGACTTATAAGCCTCTTTGACCTCATCTCTAAGAACCAACTTAACAACTGCAAATAAGAACCAACTGGGCCAGATGGTACCATCTTGACAGGACACCTTGGTACTCTTGCTACCATGATGATTGTTACCAGCGGCTAAGTTGGGAGAGGGGGCTGGGTGTGACTCTACAGACCAGGCTGGTCTAATGGGGGTCCCAGGGGTCCCCTCTAAGATGGTACCCAAAACTCTTCCCCATTGGTCACCAGCACCTGGGACCTTTCTTTTTTCTTTCTTTCTTTTTTTAATAGATGGGGTCTCGCCCTGTCACCCATGCTGGAGTGCAGTGGTGCAATCATAGCTCACTGCAGCCTCGAACTCCTGGGCTCAAGCAATCCTCTCACCTCAGCCTCCTGAATAGCTGAGACTACAGGCGGGAGCTACCATGCTGGGCTAATGTTTAAAGTTTCTGTAGAGATGAGATCTCGCTATGTTGTCCAGGCTGGTCTGAACTGCTGGGCTCAAGTGATCCTCCACCTTGGCCTCCCAAAGTGTTGGGATTACAGGCATGAGCCACCACGCTTAGTGTCACAAGTACTTCAAACATGTCTTAGGTTAGTATCATCTCTGCAATCAGACCCCCAGGAATAATACTGTCTCCCGCCAGGCACGGTGGCTCATGCCTGTAATCCCAGCACTTTGGGAGGCTGAGGTGGGCGGCTCACGAGGTCAGGAGTTTGAGACCAGCCTGGCCAACATGGTGAAACCCCATCTCTATTAAAAGTATAAAAAATTAGCCGGGTGTGGTGGCACGCACCTGTAATCCAGCTACTTGGGAGACTGAGGCAGGAGAATTGCTTGAACCCAGGAGGTGGAGGTTGCAGTGAGCCAAGATTGTGCCATTGTGCTCCAGCCTGGGCAACAGAGCAAGACTCCGTCTCGAGAGAAAAAAAAAAAAAATATATATATATATATATATATATACAGTCTCCCTCAGAGTCCCCCCAACCAAGCCAGGGCATGTCCCCTCATCCTGATAAATTCACCTAGTAGATAATTCCTCCCTACTCTTCACACCTGCCCCAAGTGCACATCTCAACTCTGGGCTACTTCTCCTCATTTGAGAACCCTCCCCACAGCCAGAAGAACTCTCCAATGAGGCTAGGCGTGGTGGCTCATGCCTGTAATCCCAGCACTTTGGGAGGCCAAGGCGGGTGGATCACCTGAGGTCAGGAGTTGGAGACCAGCCTGGCCAACATGGTGAAACCTCGTCTCTACTAAAAATACAAAAATTAGCCGGGCGTGGTGGTGGGCACCTGTAATCCCAGCTACTCAGGAGGTTGAGGCAGGAGAATCGCTTGAACCCAGGAGATGGAGGTTGCAGTGAGCCGAGATCGCACAACTGCCCTCCAGCCTGGGCAACAGGGCAAGACTCTGTCTCAAAAACAAACAAAAAAACAAACAAACAAAATCCTCCAATGAACTTTCCTGGAGGGACCCCACCCCCAACCCACAGCCAGCCTCCTAGCCTACCCAGATCTGCAGCTTGATCCTCTTGTCATGGCGGTAGACGGTCTTGACCTTGAAGTCGATGCCCACAGTACTGACGAAGGCGGGCGTGAAGGAGTCGTCCGCATATCGGAACAGGAAGGAAGTCTTGCCCACGCTGCTGTTGCCTATCAGTAGCAGTTTGAACATATAGTCGAAGTTCTGATCTGCTGCATCCCTTGGGCCTGCCGGGGGGTCTCCAGCTGATGCCATCTTGGCCCAAGTCTCCTGGGACGGGGAGACCTGAAATCCTCAGGGAGAGGAGACGGGTGTCCTGCAGGGGAATCAAACATCAATATCAGCTCCTGTGAATGCACCAGGCCTGGATTCAAATCTCAGCTCGGTCACTTGGAGGCCAAGTGATGCTGGATGCATCGCTTGCCCCCTCTAGACCTCAATGTTCTCTTCTGCAAAATGGGATGTTTGTCATAGTCCCTTCCTGGAAGAGTAGTTGGTTGTGAGCCTAAAACGAGTTTCTTTCTTTCTTCTTTTTTTTTTAGAGACAAGATCTCGCTCTGTTGCCTGAGGCTGGAGTGCAGTGGCGTGATCATAGCTCACTGCAGTCCTGACCTCCTGGGCTCAAGTGATCCTCCTGCCTCGGCCTCCCAAGTAGCTGGGACTACAGACATGCCACCACATCAGGCTAATTTAAAAAAAAATTTTGTAGAGATGGGGTCTCATTATGTTGCCCATGCTGGTTTCAAACTCCTCTGCTCAAGCAATCCTCCTGCCTCAGCCTTCCAATGTGCTAGGATTACAGGCATGAGCCACCACGCCCGACCTAAAATGTGTTTCTTTATTCATTCAACAAATGCTTACTCTCTGCCAGGCCCTCTTCTCTGTGGAAATGCAGCTGTGAATAGGACAAGAAAAAGTCCATCCTGGGGTGGTCACGTTCCTTCCAGTGGGAAGGTATTAACACACATAACGGTCATTAGACAGTGCCTGGTATAGAGCTGGGGCACAAAAAACGTGACTGCTGTTTAATCTTCACACCCTGTGGCGTAACTGAGTCTTTAGTGGGGTGGAGGGTGGGGAGACCTTTCCTGTCTGGAAACTCAGAGGCCTAGCAAAGGGTTCAAGTGCAAGGCCGAGGGTAAGGGGCTCTGGCCGCTGCAGAACTAGATTCTGGAGAAGGCACAGGTGTGGACTTCGCCCCAGCGTGTGCAGCTGGTGTGGCCCAGGTGTAAGCTGGGGTGGGGTGGGGGGAGGACCTGCCAGCTGGATAAGCTGGATAGAGCCCCCGATTAAGGCTTGAGTGTTGACTTTGGCAGGTGTCAGCCACTGGGGCGCCTGCCCCCCACCAACTCATGCCAAATACAACCCTTTCTCTGAGTTCCAAGGGGAAGGGGTTTTCTATGTACAGGGCCCAGGTTTAAAGTCCAGTTCTACCCCCTAAATGGGTACTGCTATTTTCTATTTGTCAAAGGGGCCGGGCCTGTCTCCTTCTGCCCAAGGCTGACTCACTCCAGCCCCAGTCCACGGAGGCAGGAGTGAGAGTCCTTATACCCAAGGAAACGATCCCAGCCACTTAACACAACCCCACCACCACGACCACTGCTGCCCACCCGTGGTCTTTCCAGGCAATCTGTCCCATAGCTAGGCTCCTTGAATCTGCCCACACTCCAACATGCTGCTTCATCCGGGTCCAAGGTGCTCCCTCAACTCTCATAACCTCTCCCAGGCCTCAGTTTCCCCAGCTGTCTATGGCCGCTGCGGGAACCGCATAGAGAGGCTGCAGAAGGCCTGGATACAGGCAGGGCAGAGGCAGAGAAAGCCCTGGCATAGCTATTTCTCAACCGCCTTTGGGGCTTTTTTCCATTTTAAACGAGGACCCAACCGGCCCCACCCCGTGTTCCAGGAGAACGAGTTTAAGGAGGGGAAGAGAAGAGGCAGGAAACCTTTCCCCACGCAGGGCAGGGCCGCAAGGCTGGGGGCCCCCACCTCCCCCAGCCTCGGCTCACCTGTGTGTCAGTCGGTCCCGCCTCTTTCTAACCATCTGCCGACCCTCCCTCAAGCCTGGCCCGGGAGGGCTCGCCTCTGTCCCCCTTCACTAGATTTGGGGCGCCCCAGCCAATGCAGGTGAACTCAAGAGTTTCCCCGATCACCATATGGTCCCAACGCCTGTCCCCAGCTGGGCTCTCTGCCCCGCCTGCGCCCCATCAGCCCTTCCCAAGTGCCCACCTGGGTGGGGGTGAGGGCAGAGGCGTTCCCCGCAGCCCCGCCTTTGTTCCCCAGGCCCCCTACCCTCCTAACAAACCTCTGTACCCCACAGACCTGCTCGAATGCGGACGGGCGGGGTGGGCTGCGCTCCTTCCCAGGGGTGACCTCGCGTAGGGGGCGCCGCCCGCAGGGGTTCCGCCTGTGAACTCGCTGCGGCTTGGCCCTGGCCGCGACCCCGGCCCCGCAGCCGCAGAAGCCAGCAGCCTGCAGCCACCCGGATCCCGCGCGGGCTCCGCCCAGAAGGCGGAGGAGGGGCCGTTCCCGGAGCGGGGGATGGGGGAGGACGAAGAGGGGCCGAGTCTTGGGCGGGGCTTGCAGAAAGCGGGTGGGAGGGGCTGGAAGCTGCACCAAGCGTCTAGAGCCCGTCCTAGCCAAGCAACATCTCATTTTCCCAACTGCTTGTAAAGAGCTTCTACTATACGCACAGCTGTTAAAAGCATAGAGTCTTGGACCTGGTTCGAGTCCCAGCTCCACCACTTTCCAGTCTTGTGGCTTTGGACGCGTTACTTAACCTCTTTGAGCCTCAGTTTCCCCATCCGTCAAGTAGCTCATAGCAAGAGTACCCAACCTCATAGAGTTGTGGGAGGATTCTGATCTGAGTTATTGTTTGTCAAGTGCAATGCCGGCTTTGAAGTAGGCTAGGCCAGGCGCGGTGGCCTGTAATAACAGCAGTTTGGGAGGCCGAGGCAGGAGAATCACTTGAGGCCAGGAGTTTGAGAACAGCTTGGGCATCATAAGGAGACCTCATCTCTACTAAAAATAACAAAAATTAGCCAGGTGTGGTGGCGTGCATCTGTAACCCCAGCTACTTGGGAGGCTGAGGCAGGAGGATTGTTGGAGAGATCGAGGCTGCAGTGAGACTTGATTGTGCCACAGCACTCCAGCCTGGGCAACAGAGCAAGACCCTGTTTCAAATAAATAAAAATAAATCAGAGCCAGGCGCGGTGGCTTATGCCTGTAATCCCAGTACTTTGGGAGGCCGAGGCAGGCGGATCACTTGAGGTCAGGAATTTGAGACCAGCCTGGCCAACATGGTGAAACCTCATCTCTAGTAAAAAAAAAAAAAAAAAAAAAAAAAAAATACAAATATTAGGGGCCGGGCACGGTGGCTCACACCTGTAATCTCAGCACTTTGGGAGGCCAAGGCGGGCAGATCACCTGAGGTCGGGAGTTTGAGACTAGCCTGGCCAACGTGAAGAAACCCTGTCTCTACTAAAAAATACAAAATTAGCCAGGCGTGGTGACGCATGCCTGTAATCCCAGTTACTCTGGAGGCTGAGGCAGGAGGATTGCTTGAACCCGGAAGGCGGAGGTTGCGGTGAGCCGAGATCACGCCGTTGCACTCCAGCCTGGGCAAAAAGAGCGAAACTGTCTCAAATAAATAAATAAATATACAAAAATCAGCCAGGCATGGTGGTACGCACCTGTAATCTTAACTACTTGGGAGGCTGAGGCAGGAGAATCGCTTGAACCCAGGAGGTGGAGGTTGCAGTGAGCTGAGATCACGCCACTGCAGTCCAGCCTAGACGACAGAGTGAGACTCTGTCTCAAAAAAAAATTAAAAAATAAATGAGGCTGGGCATGGTGTCCGATGCCTGTAATCCCAGCCCTTTGGGAGGCTGAGGCAGGAGGATTCCTTGAGCTCAGGAGTTCAAGGCCAGCCTAGGCAACATAGAGTTCCCAACTCTACGAAAATTTTTTTTGAAAATTAGCTGGCCACAGAAAAAGAAAAAGAAAAAGAAAAAAAAATTAGCTGGCCATGGGGGCACATACATGTAGTCTTAGCTACTCAGGAGGCTGAGGCAGGAGGATTGCATGAGCCTGGGAGAGAGAGAGGCTTCAGTAGGTTAGGATTGTGCCACTGCACTCCAGCCTGGGTGACAAGGCACGACTTTATCTCTAAATAAAGAAAGTTAAAGTGGGTTGGATCCCTTTGTGAAATGCCCAGGCTTTGCTGGTGTTGGAATCCCAGCAACTCCACCTTACTCAATTTGCTGAACTTGTCTGAGCCCCCACTGCCTCATGGGAACAAAAGTAGCTGTCTCAAGAGCTGCCACGTGGATGAATGGGGATGAAGTGCATTAGTTAGGAAGGGCTGGGTTATGCTTAGTAACAAGCACCCCCAAAGACTTCATGGCCCCAACAGCTATAAGGTTTGGTTCCCATGATGGTTGTTTTGTGAAGGGAAAATGCAGCAAATTATGCAGCAAATTATGCACTTCTCCTTGGAAGGGACACATGCCACCTCTGCTCACATTTCATTGGCTAAAGCAAGTCACATGGCCACCCCCAATGTCAGTAGGGTTGGAAATATGATTGTCCTCTAGGATCAGAACCATCTGGGCCTGGTGGCATGCACCCGTAGTCCCAGCTACTTTGGAGGCTGAGGTGGGAGGATTGCTTGAGTCCAGGAGTTGGAGGCTGCAGTGAGCTATCATCATGCCACTTCACTCCAGTTTGGGTGACAGAGCGAGACCCTGTCAAAAACAAGACAAAACTGGCTGGGCGTGGTGGCTCACACCTGTAATGCCAGCACTTTGGGAGGCTGAAGGAGCAGATGGCCTGAGGTCGGGAATTCAAGGCCAGCCTGGCCAGCATGGTGAAACCCCGTCTCTACTAAAAATAACAAAAATTAGCCGGGCGTGGTGGCAGGTGTCTGTAATCCCAGCTACTCAGGAAGCTGAGGCAGAATAATCACTTGAACCTGGGAGGCGGAGGTTGCAGTGAGCCGAGGTCACGCCATTGCACTCCAGCCTGGGCAACAGAGTGAGACTCTGTCTCAAAAAAAAAATAAAAAAATAAAAAGACAAAACAGCTGGGCACGGTGGCTCATGCCTGTAATCCTTTGAGAGGCCGAGGCAGGCAGATCACTTGAACACTGAGGTCGAGTGTTCAAGACCAGCCTGACCAACATGGAGAAACCCCGTCTCTAGTAAAAATACAAAAAATTAGCCAGGCGTGGTGGCGCATGCCTGTAATCCCAAATCCCAACTACTCAGGAGGCTGAGGCAGCAGAATCGCTGAACCCAGAGGCAGAGGTTGCAGTGAGTTGAGATCGCACCACTGCACTCCAGCCTGGACAACAAGAGTGAAGCTCCGTCTCAAAACAAAACAAAACAAAACAAAACAAAACAAATAATACATGATATGTCAGTGGTTAACAACATGTCTGGTATACAGCAGGTGCTCAGTAAATGGGCATCATTATAGGAGAGGCTTACAGGATAAAATGGCTGACACTCCAAACCATCATGCTTCATGAGTGGGGAAACTGAGGCTCTTGGCTCTACCCTTGCCTGCCCCTCCCTCTGCTTCTCATGGGGGGAAAAAAAAAAGACAGCAGCCATTTCTGAAGAAGCATTTATTAGCATGCAGGGCCCATGCTAGAGGCTCCTTATTTCCAGGGCAAGGCCAGCGAGACAGAGCCCATTGCTCAGGACGCAGCCCAGATTGCAAAGAGAGGACAGCCCATGGTAGCGGAAGAAATTCTGGCGGAGAGCACTGTACTTGGGGTCCTTCTCTCGCAGCTGGCGGTAGGGATCGGGACCCTGGTGGCTGCCTGGTACCTCCCCACCCAGGCCTCGCTCCTTCTCCACGGTTTGCAGGGCCCACATGGCAGCTGTGGTGCGGGGTTCCAGCCAGCGGGCGTTGACAGTGGCCAGCATAAGGCTCAGGAACATCAGGTAAAGCTGGCAGGGACAGCAGAGGAGAAGGTGAGCCATGCCTGGGAGGCCAGAGGGGCCCTAGGGAGGGCCTTTCTGTATCCTCAACAGCAGAGGGATGGGGGTGGGGACAGCACTGGATCAAAAAGCCTGCCTCCCCCTCTTTTCTTGAACCCAGACTGAGGGACCCAAAGCAGAACTCCAGCTCTTCTACTCTGAAACTGGGAGCTCTGAAGGAAAGGCTCCATCCCCACCTCCTCTATCCCCCACAATACCTCCCGAGCCTCTTCTCTGATACTCAGACTGAAAGTCCCCAGGGCAGGATCTCTTTCCTCAGTGGCCACAGCCCAGACCCCAGAAGCTGACACTGGACTCACAGAGAGTGAATAAAAAGTCGTTGAGTGGCTGGGCGCAGTGTGGCTCATGCCTATAGTCCCAGCACTTTGTGAGGCTGAGGTGGGTAGATCACTTCAGGCCAGGAGTTCAAGACCAGCCTGGGCAACATGGGCAAAACCCTGTCTCTACTAAAAATACAAAAATTAGCCAGGTGTGGGGGCTGTCCCCCTGTAATCCCAGCTACTCAGGGGGCTGAGGCACGAGAACTGCTTGAATCCGGGAGGGAGAGGTTGCAGTGAGCCAAGATTGCACCACTGCACTGCAGCCTGGGCGACAGAGCAAGACCCTGTCTCAAAAACAAACAAAACAAAACAAAAAGTCTTTGAAGGCAGGCATGGTGGCTCGTGTCTATAATCTGTAATCCCGGTGCTTTCAGAGATAGGGGTGGGAGCATCACTTGAGGCCAGGAGTTCAAGACCAGCCTGAACAACAACACAGCAAGACCCTCATCTCCTTTTTTGAGACTGAGTTTCACTCTTGTTGCCCAGGCTGGAGTGCAATGGCGTGACTTCAGCCCACTGCAATCTCCGCCTCCTGGGTTCAAGCAATTCTCCTGCCTCAGCCTCCCAAATAGCTGGGATTACAGGCGCACACCACCACACCCAGCTAATTTTTGTATTTTTAGTAGAGACAGGGTTTCACCATGTTAACCACGATCGTCTCGAGCTCCTGACCTCGTGATCCACCCACCTCGGCTTCCCAAAGCGCTGGGATTACAGGCGTGAGCCACCGCGCCCAGCCTCCCTACTTTTTTTTAATTAAGAAAAATGTTTTTGCCATTCTCACATTGCTATAACCCATCTCTATTTTTTTTAAGTATTTGAATACCTTCTGAGCCTGTTTCATTAAAATAAATAAATAAAAGAAAGAAAAAAATAGTCTGTGAAGTTCTAGTTACCCATAATCCCCTCCTGTCTATGAGATTATTCTTGAAACACCTGTCAGGTCTCACGTACCCACATCTATGAAACATAATGCAGGCAAGGGAAGGCCAGAGTAAGCAGAGAAATCTGAGATGCAGAGATAGTTTCTTCCCTTGTGGCCAGAAAAATGTGTGGAAGGGGGTAGGAAACCATAAATTCCCAGTTGGGCTGGTTTTTAAACAATAAGCTGGGGTCAATGTCCCAGCTCAGCTGAGTCACCACAGCTTGGCAGCAGGCCCAGCCAGCGGGAGGAGAGGGAACAGCAGCTAGCAGGGAGATGCTGGGGGATAGACAGGGCTGCTGGGGACTGTTGTACAGGCTGTGCACTGCTCAAGGGTATCCAGAGCCCAGCTTTGTATCTACCAGGAAGAAGGGGCTCCCCTCCCCTCCCCCTCCCCTCCCCTCCCCCCTCCCCTCCCCTCCCCTCCCCTCCCCTCCCCTCCCCTCCCCCCTCCCCTCCCCTCCCCCCCCCCCCCCCCCCCCCCCCCCCCCTCCCCTCCCCTCTCCTTTCCTCTCCTCTCCTTTCCTTTCCTTTTTTTTTTTTTTTTGAGATGAAGTCTTGCTTTGTCACTCAGGCTGGAGTGCAGTGGCATGATCTTGGCTCACTGCAACCTCTGCCTGCTGGGTTCAAGCAATTCTCCTGCCTCAGCCTCCTGAGTAGCTGGGATTACAGGTGCACACCACCACGCGTGGCTAATTTTTTTTGTATTTTTAGTAGAGACGGGGTTTCACCATGTTGGTCAGGCTGGTCTTGAACTCCTGACCTCGTGATCCGCCCACCTCGGCCTCCCAAAGTGGGATTACAGGCGTGAGCCACCAGGCCTGGTCTTTTTTTTTTTTCCCTGGAAAAGGTGTAGCCATAGGCGCTCACTGGGGTCCTGGGAACAAGTCTCCAGAGGGCAGTGGCACTCAAACCCACGTACCTGGCTGGCCTCCCAGAATGTGAGCTGAGCCCAGGCGTGCTGTGAAGCCAAGATGCAGAGGTTGATGAAGGCACAGCCCATGGAGATGTGGAAGTAGAAGGGGAAGAGTTTGCTCTGCACTAGTCCGAAGGTATGTCGGGGAAGGCCTCGGAAAAGCAGGAAACCTGCAGGGTATGGGGACCACAGGGGTGTTAGGGCACTTCCCGGTTCCCCTCTTATTTCCATCCCCACCCCAGGTACCCATGACATCCAAGCTGAGCGTCCCTACCTGAGACGAAGGTCACCCACATTTGCATGCCCCAGGCACCTGACAAGACCAGTAGATGGACCATCTTAATCAGGCCTCCTAGGTTCCCGCCTTCCTCCATCTTGCAGTCCTGGGAAGGAGGCACCGGGTGGCTCAGAACTTTACCTTTGCTTCGTGCGTGGCCTTCAGACCCTGTGAGCCCGCTCGGGAACAGGGTTACGGCCAATCCAGCAGAGATTCTGACAAAGCAGCCCGGGAATAAGAGTGAGAAAGGCCCAAAGCAGTCAAGGCCCAAAGACAACCCTCGACCCCATCTCTCTAAATGTCAGCCCTCAGGATCTCAGGCTCTCTGGACCTCAATCTCCATGCCACTTCAGAGGCCCCAAATTTCAGCCCCAGCAGCTCCAGCTCATAGCCCTAGGTCTTCAGAGATCACTCCACTAACTCCCAAATATTACCCCAGGGATCCATTTCTGACAGCCAAGACCACTCCTCTCATAAAATAATCCCAGATATTAGGTGAAGATCCCCAAAGCCCCGAGGAAACCCCAAATCTCATCCCGAGGACACCGATCGCACCGTTAGGAACCGGGACCCCAACCCGCAGCACCCGGATTCCGAGAACAGAGGCGTCGGGGCTAAATGGGCTGAATCCGGTACCTCACTCCCACGCCCCCGGGTGGACAGCGACCCTCCTCCGCCGCGTCCCCTCGTGGGTTTCCCCCAACCAAGAATTCGTCCCGCCCCCCCAACTGAGCCCGAAGCCAATCGGGTCGTAGATCTGCACCCTTTCTATCCCGCCCTCCTGGGTACTGACTAATCGTAGAAACCCCCCTGGGATCCCGCCCCCTCCACGGGCTTTTATCCAATTACACCGCGGCTACTAAGCGCAGCTGAAGCGTGAAGGCGCCAATGAGGCCTTCGGCTACTCAGGCAGGGGCGGAACTAAAATGCCGGCCACACCCCTCTCTGTGACTCTTTCAGTCTCTGAGCGTTTTAATGCGATGGTGTCCCCGCGGGATCAAACTTCAGCGTCACAGCTGAGGACTGGCTTCGTGGTCCCTGATGGGAGAGCATGAACAGGTGGTATGTGGTAGGTGGGGTTCTGGAGACTGGCGGGTGCAGATTTCACAACCCATGGGGCAGAGCCAGGATGATGACCCCTCCCCCTTCCCTAAATAATCCTCCCGGGAGGGACACGGAAGCAGCAACCGGGATGGGACGGGGAGAGAGGAGGAACGACTGGGGACCTAAGCTGGTTCTCAAATGCCTCTCCTTTTCCCCTCCAAGCCTCCCAGGCTTCCCATGGTCCGTAAGTCCCAGGTTCTCAGCGTGACATTCCAGAGCAAACACAGCTTCCCATTACTCTATACCAGGCACTGGCATGGATTAATTTATTTAATCACGACATCCCAGTAAGGTGAATATTATGACATCTCGTTTTTATAGTTGGGGACACTGAGGCATGGAGAGGTTCAGGAACGCGACCAGTATTACACAGCTGGAAGGGATAGAGCTAGGATTTGAACCCAGGCCATCTAGCTGGAGAGTTTCCCTGCTTAACCATCATACTCTGCTGTCCCTGGAAGTGAGGACCTCCCTGAGGCAGTGACTCTCCGAGGGGCAGCTCAGGACATTTCAGGCAGAAGAAAAACGTGTACATCACAGGATGGGTGTGAAGATCCAGTGAATGCTTAGGGGATGCCTGGCACTCAGTTAGGTACTCAGAAAATAGGAGCCTAAAAAAGGATTAAGGAAGATTTTACTGAAGATATGTTGAATAGTTTTTGTTTGTTTGTGTTTGAGATGCAGTTTCACTCTTGTTGCCCAGGCTGGAGCACAGTGGCATGATATCGGCCCACTGCAACCTCCGCCTTTGAGGTTCAAGCAACCCTCCTGCCTCACCCTCCCAAGTAGCTGAGATTACAGGCATGCGCCACCACGCCTGGCTAATTTTGTATTTTTAGTAGAGATAGGGTTTCACCATGTTGGTCAGGCTGGTCTCGAACTCCTGACCTCAGGTGATCCACCTGCCTTGGCCTCCCAAAGTGCTAGGATTACAGATGTGAGCCACCCTGCCCAGCCTGAGTAGTTTTGAAGAGCGTGTAGGAGTCTTCCAGGTCGACTGAATCAGGCAGAGGGCCTGGCAAGGGTGACAGAAGAGAAAGGTCTAGAGGATTTGGGGGAACAGGCTGAGTGTGACTCAGGGCAAGGTGCCTTTCACCTAGAAGTTTCTCCAGGCAGACCTGCCCCAGATATCTCCATCTGTGCCGTATCTGGCTATACTGGAGGGGGAGGGGAGTTGAATGTGAGACCCAGAGCTCAGCTGTTTCCTGTTCCCAGCCTCTTCTAGCACAGCCTGGGCCCCAATTCAGCTAACATTTATTGAATAGATATGCCCTGCCTCTCCTGCTCACACTCTATAGCTGGCATTCACCTGTGGGGCCAGGTCCAAGCTCCTGTCTTGGCCGTCAATGCCTTACTGGGGCTGCTCTGCTAAACTCCTGCTGCTTCCTCTTGGACCTCGATTCAGCCATCATGAATTTACCAGCATAGAGCATGTGATTCCACACCTCCAAGCTTTTGCACATGCTGTTCCCTGCCAGGAAAGCCCTTCCTTTAAGCCAATGTCAAGGTCTCTTTTTTCTTTGGACTCTTCTGAGGCCTGATTTTTTTTTCTTTGGGGCCTTCTGGGTCCTTCTCACTGCCCAGCCCAAACCTTGGGGCTGGGATAATCTTTTTTTGTTGTTGTTTTTTATTTTTGGAGACTGAGTCTCACTCTGTTGCCGAGGCTGGAGTGCTGTGGTGCAATCTCGGCTCACTGCAACCTCCGCCTCCCAAGTTCAAGTGATTCTCCTGCTTCAGCCTCCCAAGTAGCTGGGATTACAGGCGCCCACCACCATGCCCAGCTAGTTTTTGTATTTTTAGTAGAGACGGGGTTTCACCGTATTGGACACGCTGGTCTCGAACTCCTGACCTCAAGTGATCCTCCCGCCTTGGCCTCCCAAAGTGCTAGGATTACAGGTGTAAGCCACTGTTGCCGGCCGCGCCTGGCCTTGGGATCATCTTTTTTTTTTTTTTTTTTTTTTTTTTTTTTTGAGATGGAGTCTCACTCTGTCGCCGAGGCTGGAGTGCTGTGGCGCAATCTCGGCTCACTGCAAGCTCTGCCTCCCGGGTTCACGCCATTCTCCTGCCTCAGCCTCCCAAGTAGCTGGGACTACAGGCGCCCGCCACTACGCCTGGCTAATTTTTTGTATTTTTAGTAGAGACGGGGTTTCACCGTGGTCTCGATCTCCTGACCTTGTGATCCTCCCACCTCGGCCTCCCAAAGTGCTGGGATTACAGGCGTGAGCCACCACGCCCAGCCTTGGGATCATATTTTATCCAGCTTTGGCTCCTACCATAACTGAGAAGCCTTGAGTTTAGGGCTGAGGCCTCTCTGGTATGTCAGGGAGGGTCTGGGGGCACTGGGGACATGGGGACTTATCTCAAAGCAGCCCCTGCTTCTCTACTCACAGTGACCCTCTTTTGGCCGGCCTACCCCAGGACCCTGACTACTCTGTGTCCTGCCTCTACTCACCTCCCTCACCTCCAGCGTGTGTTTGCCTGCTAACATGAAGTGTGACAAGTACTGGGGTTTGTTAGGGGGATCCCATAGGGCTGGGGACGCTGGGAGGGACTGGGAATGTGAGGAGTGCCCTACACTGTCCCTCAAGGAAGCCCTCACCCCTAGGCCCTTCCTTGGACAAGGCTCTGGAGTGTACACCTCACTGGTCCAGGACCCCAGAGCCAGAGACCTTGGGACACCCTGCTTCTGGGGACACAGTGAGGACTGCAGACAGCAGGCCAGGGTGGGGCTCGGGGCCTCCACCACATGAGGCTGCCCCCTCCCCCAGTCCAGACCTGCAGAAGGAGTGCTGTAATGACCAGGACGTTTTGAAGAGGCATCACAACGTAGCTAAGGTCACCCCTACCCGGGAAACCCCTTCAATGCAGAAAACCACTGCAATCTACTGCTGTGGGGCTTAGGGAAGGGGCTGTAGGGCAGAGAGACTCCCATGAACGCACCCACTGTGTTTCTTCAGCACCTAGAACAGCTCCTGGCACTCAGCAGGCCCAGGCTAAGCAAGTCTTAAATGAATGGATGAAGGAATGAATGGAAGAAAAGAGTGTGGTTGTGTGTCTTCCATGGGGATTTGGCTGTGATCGTCTCTCAGCCACATAAGTGCACTTCTGAGCATATGCAGCCCAAGGGGGAGGTGCATGAATATGCCTGGAGTGCAGCTTTGCCTGCACTTATGGTTTGGGACACCTAGAACTGAGGAGATCCAACTCTTGTCCAGCCCTCAAAACTGGGTTGAGGTGAGCAAGGAGGCAGCTTAGGGACAAATTTCTACTCCCATCTCATCTCTTTTCCTTAGAAGCCCTTGGAGACCAGCTCTTCCAAAGTCAAAGGTGAGAAATCTCCTTTCCAACGAAACTGTGTGGGGAAGACCTGCTGGTTTCTACCTCTACCCTCTGCCCCAGCATCAGTTGACCCCCTGCCATGGTCTCCCATTCACTCCTGCCCAAGGCTGAGTGGGCCCCTGTTCTATATCTTACCCCCTGTCCCTACTGCTACTCTGAGCCTTTGCTGACCTCTGCCCTGCCCTTGTCCCAGACCCCACCCCTTACAGCCCTGGCTCACCCTCTTCTCTGCCCACAGCCAAGAGCATTGTGATGATTCCCGACTCCCAGAAGCTCCTGCGATGTGAACTTGAGTCGCTCAAGAGCCAGTTACAGGCCCAGACCAAGGTGAACCACCTTGGCCCTGCCCCCAGCAACCTCTGTTTCTCCTTGCCCTCCCCTCCTTCCTCCCACCCCAAGGCTGACCTCTTTCCCCCAGGCTTTCGAGTTCCTGAACCACTCAGTGACCATGTTGGAGAAGGAGAGCTGCTTGCAGCAAATCAAGATTCAGCAGCTTGAAGGTGAGGACTGGCCAGAGATCAAGGTCAGGCTAGGCCAGGCATGATGGCTCACGCCTGTAATCCCAGCATTTGGGGAGGCCAAAGAGGGTGGATCACTTGAGGTCAGGAGTTTGAGACCAGCCTGGACAACATGGTGAAACCCCATCTGTACTTAAAAAAAAAAAAAAAAAAAAGGCCAGGTGCTGTCACTCATGGCTGTAATCCCAGCACTTTGGGAGGCCGAGGCAGGTGGATCACCTGAGGTCAGGAGTTTGAGACCAGCCTGGCCAATATGGTGAAACCCCATCTCCACTAAAAATACAAAAATTAGCCAGGCGTGGGGGTGTGCACCTGTAGTCCCAGCCACTCAGGAGGCTGAGAAAGGAGAATTGCTTTCTGGCAGGCAGAGGTTGCAGTGAGCCGAGATCACACCACCACACTCCAGCCTGGGCAACAAAGCAAGACTCCGTCGCAAAAAAAAAAAAAAAAAAAAAAAGTCAGGCTGGAAGCTGGTCCTGTGGGATCAGTTGGGCCAGGCCAGGGTGAGAGAAATTGGGAGAGTCTGGGTTCAGGGTCAAGATTAGGACAAGCCGGGTTCAGGGTGGGCTCAGGGCTCAGTCAAGGTCTCACACTCTCTGCAGAGGTGCTGAGCCCCACAGGTCGCCAGAGAGAGAAGGAGGGGCACAAGTGGGGCATGGAGCAGGGCCGGCAGGAGCTGTATGGGGCCCTGGCCCAAGGCCTTCAGGGGCTGGAGAAGACCCTGCGTGACAGTGAGGAGGTGCAGCGGGCCCGCACCACTCGCTGCCTGCAGCTGCTGGCCCAGGAGATCCGGGACAGGTCGGGGATGGCGGGAGGGCAGCTTGGAGTCCACAGGAGGGACGGGAGACCCAGAACTGGGGAATGGAGGCAGGATGGGGGAAATGGCAGACACCTAGGGGAGGGGGACTGAGGGATGGTGGAAAGCCTGAGGGACAAGAAGAGGTAATGAGGCCGGGTCTGGTGGCTCATGCCTGTAATCCCAGCACTTTGGGAAGCTGAGACGGGCAGATCACCTGAGGTCAGGAGTTTGAGACCAGCCTGGCCAACATGGTGAAACCCCATCTCTACTAAAAATACAAGAATTAGTCAGGCGTGGTGGCAGGTGCCTGTAATCCCAGCTACTGGGGAAGCTGAAGCAGGAGAATCACTGGAACCCAGGAGGCAGAGGTTGCAGTGAGCCGAGATCACACCACTGCACTCCAGCCTGGGCACCTGGGCGGCAGAGCGAGACTCTGTCTAAAAAAAAAAAAAAAATGAGGAGGGGATGAGAGGCTCAGGGGAGACAGGTGGCTGGTGGGGGCGGGGGAGTGGGAAACTGAGAGGCCAGAAGGCAGGGAAGACAGAAAGCTGGAGGTGGGATGGAAAAGGAGGCCAGGGGATCAGAAAGACTGAGAGGACAGGAGGCTGGGGGTGTAGAAAGTCGGGGGACAGGATGTGGGGAGGTAGAGACCAGGTGATAGGAGGCTGAGTGGGGTGGGAGAGGCTGAGAGAATGGGAAGCTGAGGATCAGAAGGAGAGGATGGGGATGAGGGTAGGGGGACTGTAGAAGGGGAGGGGAAAAGGGCAGAGAGGTGTGGGGAGGGGACAGAGCTTGGGGGGATGGGTGGAGGGACAGACAGGGGCATGGGATGTCAGGGGCCAGGCAGGGAGTGCAGGTCTAGGCTGCACTGTCCCCTCAGCAAGAAGTTCCTGTGGGAGGAGCTGGAACTGGTGCGGGAGGAGGTGACCTTCATCTATCAGAAGCTGCGTGAGTTCCTGGAGCCCACAGCCGGTGTGTGGGGAGGGGGTCCTTCTTCAGCCTCTGTCCCCCTGAGCCCCCTCCCTCCACAGAGGCACAGGAGGATGAGATCTCAGAGAACCTGGTGAACATTCAGAAAATGCAGAAAACGCAGGTGAAATGCTGCAAAGTGAGTGGAGGAGATGGGGACCCTGGGGAGGAGTGGGAGAGGGAGGGATAGGGATTTCGGCCAGCCTCCACCATGAGATTGGAGCCTGGGTTCAAATCTCAGCTCTGCCACTCACTGCTGTTTGGCTGTGGGCAAGTCACTTGACCTCTCTGAGCCTCAGTTTCCTCATCCGTATAATGGGTGTAATAATAACTCATCTTGGCTGGGCACAGTGGCTCACGCCTGTAATCCCAGCACTTTGGGAGGCTGAGGTGGGTGGATCACCTAAGGTCAGAGCCTGGCCAACATGATGAAACCCCGTCTCTACTAAAAATACAAAAATTAGCTGGGTGTGGTGGTGGGCACCTGTAATCCCAGCTACTCGGGAGACTGAGGATGGGAATCGCTTGAACCTAGGAGGCAGAGGTTACAGTGAGCCGAAATCGCACCATTGCACTCCACCCTGGGCGACAAGAGCAAAACTCCATCTTAAAAAAAAAGAAAAAGAAAACTCATCCTGTTGGGTGCTGTGGCTCATGCCTGTTACCTCAGCACTTTGGGAGGCTGAGGTGGTTGGATTGCTTGAGCCCAGAAGTTCAAGACCAGCCTAGGCAACATGGCAAAACCCTGTCTCTACAATAATAATAATAATAATAATAATAAGAGGGTGTGGTGGCACACGCCTGTAGACTTAGCTACTCAGAAGGCTGAGGTGGGGGATCACTTGAGCCTTGGAGGTTCAGGGTGCGTTAAGCCCTGATAGTACCACTGCACTCTAGCCTGGGCGACAGACTGGGACTCTGTCTCAAAAAAGAAACAAACACCAAAAACAAAAACAAAAAACAAAACAAAACAAAACACTCATCCCTACCTGATCAGGTGTCTGTATTAGCTGAGTATTATGCATTTGAATGCAGTCTGGCATATAATAAGTGCTATATAACAGTCACCTTTTACTATTATCATTATTATTTATTTTGTTTTGTTTTTTGAGACAGAGTTTTGCTCTTGTTGCCCAGGCTGGAGTGCAATGGCGCGATCTCAACTCACTGCAACCTCCGCCTCCTGGGTTCAAGCAATTCTCCTGCCTCAGCCTCCTGAGTAGCTGGGACTACAGGCACCCACCACCACACCCAGCTAACTTTTTGTATTTTTAGTAACGCGGTTTCACCGTGTTAGCCAGGATGGTCTCAATCTCCTGACCTCGTGATCTGCCCGCCTCAGCCTCCCAAAGTGCTGGGATTACAGGCATGAGCCACCACGCTCAGCACTATTGTCATTATTATTATGATTGCTGTTCTCTCATCCCTCCCCACCCCAGATCCTGACCAAGATGAAGCAGCAGGGTCATGAGACAACTGCCTGGCCAGAGACTGAAGAGATACCGCAGGGAGCCAGTGGCTGCTGGAAGGATGACCTCCAGAAGGAACTGAGTGATATATGGTGATGCCCAGCCCTCAGTCTGACCCCTGGCCCTCCTCTGAACCCCTTCCCCCAATGGGATCTGGCAGTGACCACCAGAACCTGGAGCCCACCTGAGTCCAGACCTCCTTCACCCCCTAGGACTCACCCCCACCACGGCCCCCAACCTTAGCCCTACTGCTGTCCACACCCTGAGCAGTGTGGAGTCTCCCAGGGCCCCCAGCTCCTCATCTTCCTGCAGGTCTGCTGTGCACGTGCTGCAGAACTCCATAGACGGCCTCACCATGTGCTCGGGGGCCTGTCTCAGGGCCTCGAACCTGAGAGGTGAGGGAGGCTGAGAATTGCTCAGGGGTGGGAGGTCACTGTCCAGCATCACTCAGCGGGGCTATGTTCAGAGAGCCTATCTGGGAGTCACATCTGTTGGGTGTTATTCTATGGTCACATTAAGTAGTGTTCTGGGGTCACATTAAGGAGTCACTGGAGATTTCATCCAGGAGTCATTCATGGTCACATTCAGAGTCACTTGGATCTTATATGAGTCCATGGGGACTCCACACAGTGGCTCATGCCTGTAATCCTAATATTTTGGGAGGCTGAGGTGGGAGGATCACTTGAGTCTAGGAGTTTGAGACCAGCCTGGGCAACATAGTGAGACCCCCTCTCTCAAAAAAATTTTAAAACTAGCTGGGTGATGGTGCACCTGTAGCTGACACCCCTGTAGTCTCAGCTACTCAGGAGGCTGAGACAGGAGGATCGCTTGAGCCTGGGAGGTTGAGGCTGCAGTGAGCCATAATCGTCGTGACACTGCACTCCAGCCTGGGCAACAGAGTGAGACCCCATCTCAGAAAAAAAAGTGTCAATTGGGTAAAATTCAAGGATCATTGAAGTCATAATTTGGTATCACATTGGATCACATTCAAGGGAACTGGGGGTTATGGTTTAAGTATCAGTGAGGTATACAATGAAGGGACACAGGGCCTATATTTGGGGGTTACTTGAGGGTCACATTCAGGGAACCTGTCCCTCCTGCAGGCCACAAGGGGCACTGGTGCCTGAGCCCTCCACTCCCCTCCTGGGACTCTGACTCCGACTCTGACCAGGACCTCTCCCAGCCACCTTTCAGCAAGAGCTGCCGCTCCTTCCCACCCGGTGCAGATCCTCCCCAGTCCCCCCTCCACCCATTTCCCTCCTGACCTGCCCTTGACTCCCACAGTCTAGACCCTCGGAACAGGCCCAGATCCCGATCTGGGCATGCAGTCCCTAACCTGCAGCCCCGGAGTCCCCTGGACCTGGGCCAGGCCCTGACCCACCCTCTCTCTCCACAGCTTGAGCAGCCGGGACTGCTCTCCCTGAAGACCCCTCCAGAGAGAAAATAAACTAGCCGAGACCCTCCTCTAGCCCCGACTGTTAGTCCTGCTGCTTCCTGTGCCTAGGAATCCCCCTGCCCTCCCAGTTTACTCCTCATTGTTGCGGGGGGAGGGATGTAGAGACCCCAGGGGCCATTCGGGATGTGTGGGCTTGGAATCAGGGGACATCTGAAGCCAGATTTAATATATGACAAGGCAAGGAGTCATTCTGTCCAGATACGAGCAGCCAGACAGACTTCCACACTGGCCACAGAGCCTTCCTTTCTGGGGGGCCCTGGCGAATGGGGAAACTGAGGCCCAGAGAGGGAGGGGCGCGGCCCAGGGACATACTCTGAAGCCCCTCCCTCCTATTACCCCCGGAGCCCCGCCCACCCCAGGGTCCTCCCTCTCTACTTCCATTCTTGGTTCCTTCCCACAATCAATGTTAACACCCCCCGCCCCCAAGATCACGGAGGCCCCGCCCCGCCCCGCTAATGAGGCCCCGCCCCACGAGGCTATGCAAATGAGACGCCCGGAGGCCCCGCCCCTCCCTCTACCTCGGAGTCTGCGCGGCGCGGCCAGGCCCGGCCGACCGCGTCTCCGTCTCCGCGTCTGCCAGCCTGGCTGGCAGTACGTCTGTCCATCCCGCCGCGCCGGGGCAGTCTAGGCAGAGCGGGGGCTCAGGCAGCGGCTGCCTCGACGCGGTGAGAGGAGAGGCTTGGGGCGCCCCTCATCCCCTCCGGTGGGCTTCCCACCCTTGGTGTCGGTCCCCGGTTCCTGAGGGTCGGGTCCCTCTGGGTCCAGCGCGGGGAGGGGCGGGGGAGGAGAGGCGGCGAGCTGGGGGAGGGGACGCGGCTGGGGGAGGGGACCCCGGGCCGAGGAGCCAGCACCGGTGGTGAGGGCGGCTGTGGGTAACTGTGATTGTGTGGTTGTCATTGTGTGTCTGTGTGTGGTTGTGTAACTGTCATCGTGTGGCTGTATGACTGGGATTGTGTGGCTTCGGGAGGTCCGCGGGTGTGTGTGTGTCACTGTCATTGTGCGGCTGTCGTTGTGTGTGTCTGGCTGTGCTGTGACTGCCATTGGCCCCCCGTGTGGCTGCTGTCTGTGTGTGTGACTGTCTTGGTGTTCCCGTGGTTGTGTGCATAGGACTGTCATTGTGTGGCTGCTGTTGTGTGTTCATTCTGATGGTGTGTATGTGTGTGTGGCTGTGGTCGTGCGCTGTGCACCTTTCTTGTGTGGCATTGTGAGTCTGTGTCATGGTCCATGGATGTGGCCATGTGGTTGTGGATGGCACCGTGTCTCTCCCCTGTGACTGTTGGTGTGAATAAGAGACTGTTAGTGTGTGTGTGGCTGTCGCTGAGTGCCTTGTAATTGGGGGTGTGACGCTGTGATGGGTTCTGTGACCCCCATTGTGTGCGGTGACTCTTTCTTTTCTGTGACTCTTAAGTGTGTTGCAGGCCTGTGTGTCCCTGACTGTAGCGGCGTGGGGGCTTGTGTGGGACTGTGATGTGTGTAGGGTCTCCTGATATGTCTCTCTCTGTTTGGCCTGGGGTGGGGGTGGGGACTTGTTTGATCTGTTTGGGTGTCTCTTTCAGGCTATGAGCCCACTGTGTGTGAGTATGCAGTGACATGTGTTGTGTGTGTTGGACACCTGTCTGAACAAGGGGGCCCCTCTTGTTCACTGCAAAGTGGCGCCCAGGACAGCGCCTGGAAGTCGGCAGGTGCTCGGTCTTCACTGTGGGATGGGTGAATGCTATGCCATGGTTGTGTGTGTGTGTGTGTGTGTGTGTGTGTGTGTTGCCAGGATGGAGGCTGCGGCTGGGTTGTGCTTCCTAGGGGTGACAGCATGGGCGACTCTGGGTATCTAGGATCTCTGGCAACCATCACCCCATATCACACTACAGAATGAGTGTCGTGGTTGGGGTGCTGGACCCAGAGTGCCTACCCTCGCCTGCCTGGGCCTCAGTTTCCACATCTGCACAATGGGGGTGACCATCCCTGCCCTGCTGGCTGCCAGGAACGGCTGTGAGTCTTCGGGCGTGGATGCAGCCTGGGGGAAGCCATAGGGCGCTTTCACAGGTAAGATGGGGCTGGGAGAATGGATGTAAGCAGGTGTGACTGTGTTGAGCCCTTAAGCGCTGGGGACTGGGGGTAGCCTTGGGGGAGGGAAGAGGAGAACTGGGAGGCAGACCGGCTGGGAAGAGGGGGAAGGAGGGAGAGGCAGTTGGCAGAGAAGGAGGGCTTGGCTATCAGCCCAACCAAACACCAACACCACAGCCCATGGGGACAGAGAGAGGGGCCCCTGTGGAGGCCATGGAGGAAGGGACTCAGGGGAAGGGTCTGGTAGGGATGGAGGGCTCCTCGGGAAAGAGGATGGTGTCCCCTAAAAACTAGTGGGGACCCTTCTAAGTGCCATGGGGGAGGGGTTCCCATGAGGCTGGGGAGTCTCTTCTAAAGGCCCACCTCCTAAAGGGCATTGGGTCAGAGCCTCCCATGTAGGCTGTAGAGGAAGGGACCCCCGTAGAATCTCGGGGAGTAGTGTCAGGGGAGGCAGGTGTCAGTAGGGTCAGGACCAACAGGGCAGGACCTGGATTGCAGAGGCATGGCCAGAAGGTTCAAGGGGCAGAGTCAGGGCTTCCGCGGGTCTTCAGGGCCAGGGGTGTGGCCAAAGGACTCAGGGATGAAGCCAGGGTCCCGGTGGCCTGAGCCTTCCCCTAGGCACACCCCCTGGAACTCCCACTCCCTCCCCACCTCTGCAGGCCTGGCCTTCACCATGGCGGGAGGGAGACCGCATCTGAAGAGGAGTTTCTCCATCATCCCCTGCTTTGTCTTCGTGGAGGTGAGGATCCCCATACCTCTCCCAGAGACGGCGTGCCTATCTCTGTCTCTGTCCAACCTCAGTCTCCTTATCTGTACCCACTTTTCCATCTCTGGGATCTCCCTTGCTGTCCCCTTTCTCTTGAGAAATGGTTATGAGCTTGGATTCAGAAGTGCCACTCCCTGGGGTTCAATCCCTCTCTGCCCCATCCACACTGCAGGGTGCTGAACACCACAGGTACCCTCCTGAGCCTCAGTTTCCTCATTCATAAAATGGACGTCACCAGAGTCCCAACTCCTAGGGCTGTTCTTTGTGTGTGTGTGTGGTTTTTTTTTTTTTTTTTTTTTTTGAGATAGGGTCTCACTTTGTCACCCAGGCTGAAGTGCAGTGGCATAATCTCGGCTTACTGCCACCTCCACCTCCTGGGCTCAAGCAATTCTCCTACCTCAGCCTCCCGAGTAGCTGAGACTACAGTTGTGTGCCATCATGCCCAGCTAATTTTTGTACTTTTTGGTAGAGATGGGATTTCAACATGTTGGCCAGGGTGGTCTAGAACTCCTGACCTCAAGCAATCCTCCTGCCTCAGCCTCCCAAATTGCTGGGATTACAGGCGTGAGCCACCACGCCTGGCCTCCTAGGGCTATTCTAAAGGTAAAATCTATTAATTCATGGACAAAGCTTGGTACGACCCCCTGCCCACAGTGAGGGTTACACCTGTGGTAGCTGCTAGTACCCCTACTCCTCTGATTTCTTTCCTTGTGGGAGAGTCTCTCCACCTCCCGCTGTCTGTCTGTCTCTCATGTGAGCCTTGGCCCTGGTCTCACTCTCCCCATGCCCATCTCTTCTCCCCCTCTGTCTACAACTCCCTTCCCTTTTCCTCTCCCTTCTTTTTCCTCTTGCTTTTTTTCTCCTCTTCTCCCCTCCTTTCCTGGCTTCCCTCTCTCTCTGTTTTTTTTTTCTTTTCATTTCTTCCTTTTCTTTCTTTCCCTCCCTCCCTGCCTCCCTCCCTCTCTCTCTTTCTCTCTTTCTTTCTTTCGAGATGGAGTCTTGCTCTGCTGCCCAGGCTGGAGTGTAGTGGCACGATCTTGGCTCACTGCAAACTCCTCCTCCCGGGTTCAAGTGATTCTCCTGCCTCAGCCTCCTGAGTAGTTGGGAGTACAGGCGTCTGCCACCATACCCGGTTAATTGTTGTATCTTTAGTAGAAACAGGGTTTTGTCATGTTGGCCAGGCTGGTCTCAAACTACTGATCTCAGGTAAGCCACCTGCCTCAGCCTCTCAAAGTGCTGGGATTACAAGCATGAGCCACCTTTTTCTTTCTTTTCTTTCTTTCTGTCTTTCAGCCATTCCTTTTCCTTTCTTTTTTTCTGAAACAGGGTCTCCCTCTGTCACCCAGGCTGGAGTGCAGTGGTGCCGTCATGGCTCACTGCAGCCTTAACCCTCTGGGCTGAAGCAATCTTCCTTCCTCAGCCTCCCAAGTAGCTGGGACTATAGTTGTACAGAGATGAGGTCATGCTATGTTGCCCAGGCTGATCTCAAACTCCTGAGCTCAAGTGATCCTCCCGCCTCGGCCTCCCAAAGTGCTAGAATTACAGGCACGAGCCGCTGCACACGGCCCCTCTGTTTCTGTCTTCTTCTCCTTCTGTTTCTCCTAAGCCCTGACCCTTCTCTCACCTCCTCTCCCCATTTCTGTCAGTCTCTCTCCCCCTTGTCTCTGTCTTTCCATCTTCTAGTTTCTGTCTCTAACCCATGTTTCTCCATCTCTGCATCTCTGCCTCTGTGGCCTCACCTGGAGCCCTGACCCTCTCTCTTCTCTCTCCGCCACCTCTCCCCGCCCTGGCTTGGTGGCAGTCGGTGCTGCTGGGCATCGTGATCCTGCTTGCTTACCGCCTGGAGTTCACGGACACCTTCCCTGTGCACACCCAGGGATTCTTCTGCTATGACAGTACCTACGCCAAGCCCTACCCAGGGCCTGAGGCTGCCAGCCGAGTGCCTCCTGCTCTCGTCTACGCACTGGTCACTGCCGGGCCCACCCTCACGGTGAGACAATGAAGACCTCCTAGGAGGCAGGTGGGCCGGCGAGGGTGGGTGAGGGGATGGGCTGGAAGGCCAGGAAGACTCCATCTTGGTCTTGCCCACAGATCCTGCTGGGAGAGCTGGCGCGTGCCTTTTTCCCTGCACCACCTTCAGCCATCCCAGTCATCGGGGAGAGCACCATCGTGTCCGGGGCCTGCTGCCGCTTCAGCCCCCCAGTGCGGAGGCTGGTCCGCTTCCTGGGTGAGAGACATGGCCCGGGGTCAGCCCCATGGTAATGGTGGGGAGGTGGGCATAGAAGAAAGACTCGTGGGCCTGACAGTCATAATAATTCCAGGCTGGGTGTGGTGGCTCACGCCTGTAATCTCAGCACTTTGGGAGGCCAAGGTGGGCGATCACCTGAGGTCAGGAGTTCAGGACCAGCCTGGCCAACATGGTGAAACCCTGTCTCTACTAAAAACACAAAAAGTTAGCTGGGCATGGTGGCAGGGGCCTGTAATCCTTAAACCCGGGAGGCAGAGGTTGCAGTGAGCCAAGATTGCGCCAGCCTGGGCAACAAGAGCAAAACTCCGTCTCAAAAAAAAAAAAAAAAAAAAAGAATTCCAGGGAAAAGCTGGGCATGGTGGTGCATGCCTGTAGTCCCAGCTACTTAGGAGGCTGAGGCAGAGACTCAGCTACTTGGGAGTACCAGCTACTTGGGAGACTGAGCAAGATCCCACCTCTTTAAAAAAAAGGGAATTCCAGTGGGGAAGGAAGAGGACCTGGAATTGCCATGATGGGGATGTTAGGAAGCAACAAGGGACTTAGGCTCAGGCCAGATGTAATGGAGGTTCTAGGGACATGGGTGGGGCCTAACCCAACCATGATGGCAACTGTAGGAAGAGGGTCCCAGAATGCCATAAGGAGAGTCTCAGGCACAAAAGAGAGACACAGGCGAAGGACAAACACCCCGGGGACCCTGGGTAGGGAGATGAGACTCTGGCTGTGATTTAAATGGGCTGTGGGAAAGGGGAAGAGGCAGAGTTTACCTACAATGACGGTCCCAGGGGCAGAGGGCGGGAGACCCAGCTCTAACTTATTAGTGGCCCTAGGAGGACAGTGCTGAACTCAGTAGTAGCCAGTTTAGGGGCAGGCAGGAAGAGCCCCAGGTATGCCATTAGGGTTTTCCCTAGCCGTCCTAGGCGTGGGGTGGATCCTGATGTAATAGTGTTGGGGTGGGGGTCCAAGCCCAGCTATAATGGGGCTCTAAGGGAGGACCCGCCCCTGACATAGTGGTAATCCTGGAAAGACAGGGGCCAGATAATGAGGGTCCCTGGGGGCAGAAGGCCTCAGAGTGCCTTCATGGTGGTCCTAAAGGAAGGGGGATGTTGGCACAACTACGGGGTCCCAAGTGTGCTTTAATGACAGTCACAGGAAAAGGGAGCTAAGAGGCCCAATGGAATCAGTGGGAGCATCAGGGCCTGGCGCATGAACCCCTTCCACTATCCCACCCCTAGGGGTCTACTCCTTCGGCCTCTTCACCACGACAATCTTCGCCAACGCGGGGCAGGTGGTGACCGGCAATCCCACGCCACACTTCCTGTCCGTGTGCCGCCCCAACTACACGGCCCTGGGCTGCCTGCCACCTTCTCCGGATCGGCCAGGTCCCGACCGCTTTGTCACTGACCAGGGTGCCTGCGCTGGCAGCCCCAGCCTCGTGGCCGCCGCGCGCCGCGCCTTTCCCTGCAAGGATGCGGCCCTCTGCGCCTACGCGGTCACCTACACGGCGGTGAGCTTCGGGAGCTTCGGGGTCGGAAATGGGTGTGCGGGCTGGACAGCGACCAGCAGCCAGGAAGCCGCCAGGGCTGGAGCCTCTGCTCTTCCACGCCCCGGGTGCTGTTGGAAGCTCTCGCTCCACGCCCCGACCTGTTGGAAACTCTCGCTCCTCCTCCCAGATCCTAGCCACGCCCCCAGCCAGAGGCTATTGCTGTCCATTGACTCCGCCCCTTGCACCTTGGCCACGCCTCCTGAGCCAGTAATGCGAGGGAAGCTGTTGGCTCCACCCTATGGCATCAGGACACTGTCGCTGATGTGCAAGGCTCGGAACCCCTAGAGCCTAGCCAGGCCCCCAGGATGCTACAGGCGCTAGATATTAGCTGGGAGACTGGGTAGATGGGACGGCCCCCTGGAGTCCTTGCCCCTCTTCTGGAGCCCTTGCCCCTCTCCTGGGGGCCTTGTTCCCTCCCGTTGTAGCCCTGGCCACGCTCGTTGGTCTTAACTGCTCTGGGATTTCTAACTCTGTCCCCTGCTTTTTCCTGGCCACATCCCCTGTTGCTTCAACTCTTTTTTCTGGCATCCGGGTTTATGCTCCCACCCTGTCAGTGGTCCCCTGGGGGTCAGGGGCTCCACCTCCTACAGCTCCTGGACCTGCCCCCTTCGCCCTGACTCTACCCTCTGGTTCTGTGGCCACGCCCTAATCCAGTAAGTGTCTGTCCCCATCTGTGACTCCGGACCAGGGACACCTGGGCCCCAGACCTTGTCCTCTGCTCTTGGGAGCTCTGGCCACACCTAGCCCTGCAGGTGGTGCCCACGAGACTCCAAGACCTCAATCCCTGACCCCTCCCCCCCTTTGCCGTTTTGGTCACGCTCCCTGGAAAAGCCCACTGGGAGCCCATGACTCCATCCCTGGAGCCCCTGGCCACACCCTCCAGCCCCAACACTCTGGCCATGTGCTCTAGCCCAGAAAGGAGCGTCCACTTGGGTTCGGCGACTTGCCTCCGTTTTCCCCCTGACCAGTCTGGCTCCCCGCAGATGTACGTGACTCTCGTGTTCCGCGTGAAGGGCTCCCGCCTGGTCAAACCCTCGCTCTGCCTGGCCCTGCTGTGCCCGGCCTTCCTGGTGGGCGTGGTCCGCGTGGCCGAGTACCGAAACCACTGGTCGGACGTGCTGGCTGGCTTCCTGACAGGAGCGGCCATCGCCACCTTTTTGGTGAGTTCCCTCCTCAACCTTCCCAGCATGGAAGACTATCATCAGCTCTCTGACCCGAGGCAGGACATGATGGAGAAGGGTGTGGACTCTGTGTGATCGAGGGCCAGTCCCTTAACATTACCCTTCCTGGATATTCTCATCTGTGAAATGAGATACCAGGATCAGGGTGAGGCAAGGCCTTGAATGCAAATTTTAAGAGGGTGCCCAAACAGTAATCAAGATTAATAATATTTTAACAAAACATTTTTAAAAATCAAAGTTAATACAAAACTATCAATGTACAGAATACAAAAATTCTAAATAAAGATAAATCAAGGCTGGGTGTGGTGGCTCACGCCTGTAATCCCAGCACTTTGGGAAGCTGAGGCGGGCGGATCACTTGAGGCCAAGAATTCGAGACCAGCCTGGTCAACATGGCAAAACCCCGTCCCTACTAAAAATACAAAAATTAGCCAGGCGTAGTAGTCCCAGCTACTCGGGAGGCTGAGGCAGAAGAATCGCTTGAACCCGGGGGACGGAGGTTGCAGTGAGCCGAGATCGTGCCACTTCACTCCAGCCTGGGTGAAAGAGCAAAAATCTGTCTCAGAAAAAAAAAAAAATAGCTGGGAATGGTGGCGCACACCTGTAGTCCCAGCTACTCGGGAGGCTGAGGCAAGAGAGTTGCTCGAACCCAGGAGGTGGAGTTTACAGTGAGCTGAGATCGCACCACTGCACTCCAGCTGGGTGACAGAGTGAGACTCTGTCTCAAAAAATAAAAAATTAAAAAAATTAAATCCTGCCCCTGTACAACTTGGTCTTACTTACTTTACCCTAGTCTGGGGTCTGTGGGATAAATAATAATTGCACCTACCTCATAGTAAAATGGAACCAACAGTGCCTGGCACATACTATGCATTAGCTGCTTTTGAAAACCTGAGCCTCAGTTTCCTTATCTGAAAAATGGGGATGGTGTTTATATAGCTCCTATGTGACTGGCCCCAGGCCTCAACACTCTCCTCTCCCTCTGTTCCAGGTCACCTGCGTTGTGCATAACTTTCAGAGCCGGCCACCCTCTGGCCGAAGGCTCTCTCCCTGGGAGGACCTGGGCCAAGCCCCCACCGTGGACAGCCCCCTCGAAAAGTTAAGTGTGGCCCAGGTAAGGGGGGCCGGGGGCTGCTCCCGGCTGGAGAGGGTGGTGGGTGGAGGGGGCCAAGGAGACAGGAAGGAAGTCAGGCAAGAGGTGGGGGTCTCAGAACCATGGGGAAGTGGAGGGATCACCCATCTCTGTGGACATAGGGGGGACACCTCCAAAGAATGAAAGGGAGCACTCCCGTCTTCTTCCCAAGGGGACACGGTTAATCATGAGAACTGTGGTTGTCTTTTCCATGGGGCTCTTTACCTGATGAGCTCCTTGTGGCTGTGGCCGGTAGGGCCCAGGGGGCCACTAGCCCCTTCCCTCTGTCTCTTTGTCTCAGGAACCCGAGGTCTGCAGGCCGCATTCGACACCGGCACGGCTCACCCCATCCAGTGAGTGTTGGGGGAGTGGGGGGCTAAACAGGGGGACTTCCAGGTGGGCAGCCACTGCCCCAGAGGTCTCACCTAGGCCTTTATGCTGCCTCCCAAGTTTTCTGATCCCCTGATCCCCTCTGGCTTCTGACCACCAGAGTCGCAGAACTGTGCCCGCCGTGGCCACCTGATCCCCAGCTGTGTCTCCTCCAGGGCCCCAGCCATGTGTTCGTCGCCCCGTGTGCCCCGTCCTCGATTGAGGTCTGAGCCGACGCCCTTGCCCCTGCCCCTACCCCTGCCAGCGCCCACCCCCAGCCAGGGCCCCTCACCTTCCTCCCCTGGACCTGGGGGGCCAGGCGGGGGTGGTGGACGTGGCCGGAAGCTGCTGCTGCCCACGCCCCTGCTGCGGGACCTGTACACCCTGAGTGGACTCTATCCCTCCCCCTTCCACCGGGACAACTTCAGCCCTTACCTGTTTGCCAGCCGTGACCACCTGCTGTGAGGCCCGACCACCCATTCAGAATCTGCCTGGTCCCCACTTCTTCCCTGCCACGCGTGTGTGTGCGTGTGCCACGTGAGTGCCAAAGTCCCCTGCCCCCCAAGCCAGCCAGACCCAGACATTAGAAGATGGCTGGAAGGACATTTAGGAGACACCTGCCTCTCTAGCCCTCTGAGATATCCCAATTGGCACAAATGGAAGGTGGGCACTTGCCCCTACTATTGCCCTTTTAAGGGCCAAAGCTTGACCCCATTGGCCATTGCCTGGCTAATGAGAATCCCTGGTTCTCAGAATTTTAACCAAAAGGAGTTGGCTCCAGCCAATGGGAGCCTTCCCCTCACTTCTTAGAATCCTCCTGCAAGAGGGCAACTCCAGCCAGTGTTCAGCGACTGAACAGCCAATAGGAGCCCTTGGTTTCCAGAATTTCTAGAGTGGGTGGGCATGATTCCAGTCAATGGGGGACCGCCCGTGTCTAAGCATGTGCAAAGGAGAGGAGGGAGATGAGGTCATTGTTTGTCATTGAGTCTTCTCTCAGAATCAGCGAGCCCAGCTGTAGGATGGGGGGCAGGCTCCCCCATGGCAGGGTCCTTGGGGTACCCCTTCTCCTCTTAGCCCCTCCCTGTGTGCGGCCTCTCCACCTCTCACCCACTCCCTCCTAATCCCCTACTTAAGTAGGGCTTGCCCCACTTCAGAGGTTTTGGGGTTCAGGGTGCTGTGTCTCCCCTTGCCTGTGCCCAGGTCATCCCAAACCCTTCTGTTATTTATTAGGGCTGTGGGAAGGGTTTTTTCTTCTTTTTCTTGGAACTGCCCCTGTTCCTTACACTGCCCCCCATGCCTCAGCCTCATACAGATGTGCCATCATGGGGGGCATGGGTGGAGCAGAGGGGCTCCCTCACCCCGGGCAGGCAAAGGCAGTGGGTAGAGGAGGCACTGCCCCCCTTTCCTGCCCCCTCCTCATCTTTAATAAAGACCTGGCTTCTCATCTTTAATAAAGACCTGTTTGTAACAGAAGTTTGGCCACCTGCCTTCCTCCCCCGGGTGGTGGTGGGGGGGTGCGGAGGACTTTTCATCGTGGGTCTAGATGTCTGTGGAGCTGGGTGTGGGTGTATTGCTGCAGTGTATCTAAGGACGATTGTGGAAAGGCAGACCGGTTTCATGGGGCTTCAGACTTGGGCTGAAATCCTGGCTCAGCATTCTGGGCTCTGTGGCCTCAGAAAAGTTCATTCACCTCTCTGTGCCCTTGTTTCTTCATCTGTCAAAAGCAAACAGTCGCTCAAGCCACCAAGGCACACAAACCCACATCAGGAGCCGTACATGCCCTGTGTGTCTCAGGCCAGGGCACAGAGGGCACAGGGAATGGGGTGATGATACCTAGGGGTCCTGAGAGGGATGGGGGATGCTGAGGGGCACTAAGAACCTCCAAGCTGAACACCTGGCTGCATGGATGCGAACAGGGGTGCTGAGTATGAGATTACACCAAGACCCAACCCCCCTGAGAACTCAGCAGATACTGGGGATGTTCAAAGGGTCAGGGAGAGGGAGCCACAGGACCCCTCCCGCAATTGTGGCTCTGAGGACCTTCAGACAGGGCATTTGGGACCCAGAGTCACTCAGGAACCAGGAAAAGGGAGTCTGTTTCCCTTCTCTCCTTAATTAATTCACTCATTCATTAAGCAAACACTGTAGAACCGCTACTGTGTGCTAGATGGTCTTAGCCTGTTCCAGCTGCCATAACAAAATACCGTGGACAGGATGGCTTATTTATTAAATTATTAAAAAATAAATTTCTCTACTACTATTAAATTCCTCTACTAATCATTAAAAAATAAATTTCTTGGCTGGGCACCGTGGCTCACGCCTGTATTCCCAGCACTTTGGGAGGCCAAGGAGGGTGGATCACGAGGTCAGGAGATCGAGACCATCCTGGCTCACAGGGTGAAACCTCGTCTCTACTAAAAATACAAAAAATTAGCTGGGCGTGGTGGTGCGCACCTGTAGTCCCAGCTACTCGGGAGGCTGAGGCAGGAGAATGGCGTGAACCCAGGAGGTGGAGCTTGCAGTGAGCCGAGATCGCACCACTGCACTCCAGCCTGGGGGACACAGCGAGACTCCGTCTCAAAAAAAAAAAAATAATAATAATAATAAATTTCTGATTTATTTATTTATTTATTTAATTTATTTATTTTGAGATGGAGTCTCGCTCTGTTACCCAGGCTGGAGTGCAGTGGTGCAACCTCGGCTCACTGCAAGCTCCACCTCCTGGGTTCACGCCATTCCCCTGCCTCAGCCTCCCGAGTAGCTGGGACTACAGGTGCGCACCACCACGCCCAGCTAATTTTTTGTATTTTTAGTAGAGACGAGGTTTCACCCTGTGAGCCAGGATGGTCTCGATCTCCTGACCTAGTGATCTGCCTGCCTCAGCCTCCCAAAGTGCTGGGATTACAGGCATGAGCCACCGCGCCTGGCCTTATTTTTATTTTGTGTGTGTGTGTGTGTGTGTGTGTGTTTCTTTTTTTGTTAAGATGGAGTTTTGCTCTGTTGCCAGGCTGGAGTGCAATGGCATGATCTCGGCTCACTGCAACCTCTGCCTCCTGGGTTCAAGCAATTATCCTGTCTCAGCTTCCCAAGTAGCTGGGATTACAGGCACCCACCACCACGCCTGGCTAATTTTTGTATTTTTAGTAGAGATGGGGTTTCACCATATTGGCCAGGGTGGTCTCGAACTCCTGACCTTGTGATCCACCTGCTTCGGCCTCCCAAAGTGCTGGGATTATAGGCATGAGCCGCCATACCTGGTCTATTTTTTAAATAGAGATAGGGTTGTGCCACGTTGCCCAGGCTGGTCTTGAACTCCTGGGCTCAAGTGGTTCACCCACCCCAGCCTCCCAAAGTGCTGGGATTACAGACATGAACTACCACCCCTGGCCTAACAGAAGTTTATTGCTCACAGTTCTGAAGGCTGGGAAGTCCAAGATCAAGGCCCCAGCAGATTCGGTGGCCAGTGAGGGCCTGCTTCCTTACAGACTCACTCTAGTCTCACATGGCAGAAGGTGGAGAAGCTCTCTGGGGCCTCTTTTATAAGAGCACTAATCCCATTCATGAGGACTCCACCCTCATGACCTAATCACCCTCATGACCTAACCACCCTCATGACCTTTAAAAGGCCCCCACCCCACCTCCTATCACTGTGGGTTAGGATTTCAACATATGAACGGGGGGAAGGGGCACAAACATTCAGACCAAAGCACAGGTGCTGTTTAGTTAGGCACAGGGTTGTGGTGGGCAGAGGTTACAGCAGTAAACAACAGACACAAACTTCTGCTGTCACAGATGTGAGCGTTCTAATATGTAAGACAATAAACAAGGTAAATGGGGCCTGGTCTCCACACCTGTAATCCCAACACTTTGGGAGGCTAAGGCTGGAGGATTGCTTGAACTTAGGAGTTGGAGAATGACCTGGGCAACATAGTAAGACCCCCGTCTGTACAAATATATATATATATATATATATATATATTTTAAAATTAGCTGGGCATGGTGGTGCACACCTGTAGTCCTGGCTACGCAGGAGGCTGAGATGGGAGTCCCTTGAGCCCAGGAAGTCGAGACTGTGGTGAACAGTGATCATGCCACTGCACTGTAGCCTGGGTGACAGAGCGAGACCATGTCTCTAGATAAATAAATACATAAATTAATAAAAATAAATGAGCTATATACAGATTCACAATTCCAAATTTTTATAAAAGTCTGAAAACAGGCCAGGCGCGGTTGCTCACACCTGTAATCCCAGCACTTTGGGATGCTGAAGCGGGCAGATCACCTGAGGTCGGGAATTCAAGACCAGCCTGACTAACATGGTGAAACCCCGTCTCTACTAAAAATACAAAAATTAGCTAGGTGTGGTGACACACGTCTGTAATCCCAGCTACTAGGGAGGCTGAGGCAGAATCGCTTGAACCCAGGAGGCAGAGGTTGCAGTGAGCTGAGTTCGTACCACCGCACTCCAGCCTGGGTGACAGAGTGAGACGCTGTCTCAAAACAGAAAAAGAAGTCTGAAAAGCAAAATCCTTTCATAACTCATTTATGGCAAAATCTAACCTGAACTGACCTGAGATTATGTATAGCTTTTATTTATTTCACTCGATGTGAATATTCTTGTGTTTTGCTGAAGATAAAGTGATTTGAGGATGTTACTCCTGGTCCCACTAGGGGTATGAAACACATATTATTTATACCCTATTACTTTTTAAAAATCTGAAAAATCCTGAATTTCCAACTCCAGGATCATGGATTTAGCTAAGGGATCTCTCATATGTTAGATATTGATATGTGATAAGGAGAACACTCAAGCTAAGGAAGGCGATGTGACAACTGTAGGATAGGGACATGGTTTGCAATTTTTTTTTAAGAGATAGGGAGGGTCTTGCTCTGTTTGTTGCTCAGGCTGAGCGACGGGTGGAATGCAGTGGCACTATCATAGCTCACTACAGCCTTAAACTTCTGGGATCCAGCGATCCAGTGATTCTCCCAAGTAGCTGGGACTACAGGCACATACCACCATGCCTGCTAATTTTTTTAATTTTTAGTAGATACAATGTCTTGCTATATTTCCCAGGCTGGTCTTCAACTTCAGGGCTCAAGCGATCCTCCCACTTTGGCCTCCCAAAATGCTGGGATTACAGGCGTGAGCCACCATGCCTGGGCTATGGTTTGCAGTTTTAAAAAAAGTGATCAAGGAAGTTCTCTCTGAGATGACATTGGGAGGGAGGGAGCCATGCAAATATGTGGTGGGGAGACCTCCAGGCAAAGGGAAGAGCAAGTGCGAAAGCCTTGAGATGGGAACATGCCTTTTGTGTTCAGGGAACAGCAAAGTGGCCTGTGTAGTAGTTGGCACAGGGTGAATAAAGAGGAGACAGAAGAAAAGGGAGTTTGGGGAGATGGTGGGGAAGTTGGGGAGATGGTGGGGCTGATCGTGGGCCACTGGGGGATGAGATGAGAGCATCAGAGAGCTGATGGCAGAGGAAAGACAGCATCATGAGGCCCCCTGATTGACTGACCAAGGCTCCTGTTTCCAGAGCTTATACACCTGAGACCCGTGGTCTCTCCTGACACACAGCTGTCTCCACTGGGGCCAGGAAGAAAGCCAAGCTTCAGCACAACGGACAGCGACACCACCCAAACCAGCAGGCCCTGTCTGTGATGCTGACGCAGAGCCCTAGCCAACAATGGGAAAAGTGGGGGAAGAATCAGGGCCCATTCAGGAGGGTGGTGACAGCAGCCCTGGCCTTGCACCAACTCCCATACTGGGATAGATTATCTTTTTTTTTTTTTTTTTTTTTTTGAGACGGAGTCTCGCTCTGTCGCCCAGGGGGATAGATTATCTTAAGAGAACACAGGCTGGCTTGTACCTATTTGGGATTGGCTGGGCCTGTAATCCCAGCACTTTGGGAGGCCGAGCCAGGCAGATCACTTGAGGTCAGGGGTTTGAGACCAGCCTGGCTAACATGGTGAAACACCATTACTACTAAAAATACAAAAAATTAGCTGAGCGTGGTGGTACGTGCCTGTAACCCCAGCTACTCAGGAGGCTGAGGCAGGAGAATCGCTTGAACCCAGGAGGCGGAGGTTGCAGTGAGCTGAGATCATGCCATTGGGCTCCAGTTTGGGCAACAAAAGCAAAACTACAGCTCAAAAAAAAAAAAAAAGAAAAGAAAAAAAGAAATCCTTCTCAGCTGGGCACAGTGGCTCACTCCTGTAATCCCAACACTATGGGAGGTCTAGGTAGGAGGATTGCTTGAACCCAGGAGTTTGAGATCAGCCTAGGCAATGTAGCAAGACCCCGCTCTCTAAAAAATAAAGCATTTAGGCCTGGAGCAGTGGCTCACGCCTGTAATCCCAGCACTTACGGAGGCTGAGGTGGCAGATCACCTGAGGTCAGGAGTTCAAGGCCAGATTGGCCAACATAGTGAAACCCCATCCCTACTAAAATTATAAAAATTAGCCAGGAGTGGCAGCGTGCGCCTGTAATCCCAGCTACTCAGGAGGCTGAGGCAGGAAAATCACTTGAACCCGGGAGGCGGAGGTTGCAGTGAGTCCAGATCGCACCATTGCACTCCAGCCTGGGTGACAGAGCGAGACTCAGTCTCAAAAAATAAAAAAATGACAACAACAACAACAAAAATCAAAAGCCTTCTCAACATGCCCCTGTGGGTCTCACAGTATCTCAATCTCAAGTTGACTAAAACAGAGCTCTGATTTAGAATGTCACAACACAACTATCCCAGGCACAGAGCTCTCTCCTGTCTCCTCATGACTCAAGTAAAAGCCAACTTTCTCCCAATGCCTCAGGGCCCTAGCACTTTCCCCACCTAGAATGTTCTTCCCCTGCATATTTGCACAATTCACTCCCTGACCTCTCTCAGGCCTTTTCTCAAATGTCGCCTTCCCAGCCTGACCCAACCACCTTATTCAAAATTGAAAAAAAACAACTGGCCCTTCCTTCTAACTTCCCTTCCTTGTGCAAATTTCTTTTATTTTTTTTTTCTTTTGAGATGGAGTCTTGCTCTGTCACCCAGGCTGGAATGCAATGGCACGATCTCAGCTCACTGCAACCTCCACCTCCCGGGTTCAAGTGATTCTCCTACCTCAGCCTCCTGAGTAGCTGTGATTACAGGCACCCCACCCCACCCAGCTAATTTTTGTATTTTTACTAGAGATGGGGTTTCACCATGTTGGTCCAGGCTGGCCTCAAACTCCCAACATCAGGTGATCCGCCCGCCTCAGCCTCCCAAAGTGCTGGGATTACAGGGGTGAGTCACTGTGCCCGGCCCCTTGTGCAAATGTCTTTTTGCCTATGCTTGTCATGTACTCACACAGTGTTTAAATTCCTCATGATGCTTAGTGGGTCTTTATAGGTCTCCCTCACTCGGATGTCGCTCCACCAGGACAGAGATTTGGTCTGTTGTCTGTTCACTGTGGGGTCTATGTTTACTAGAATAGGCCCTGATACATAGTAGATGCTCAATAAATGTTTGTTAAATGAATGAACTTATTGCTTGAGGATGCCAGTAAACGAAGGATAGGTACGGAGTGACCCCAAGCCACCTAGTTCCTACCCCGTAGCCCCAGGTCCAACCCTACCTGCAGGCAGGTACATTCCTCCATGATTCTCCTCTATGGTAAATCTTCTTCTGTCAAGATGTGAAGACAGGCCAGACACAGTGGCTCATGCCTATAATCCTAGCACTCTGGGAGGCGAAGACAGGCGGATCACCTGAGGTCAGGAGTTTGAGACCAGCCTGGTCAACATGGTCAAACCCCGTCTCTACTGAAAGAAATACAAAAGAAAAAAAATAATAACCTGGGCGTAGTGGTGTGTACCTGTAATCCAAGCTACCCAGAAGGCTGAGGCAGGAGAATTGCTTGAACCCAGGAGGTGGAGATTGCAGTGAGCTGAGATTGCGCCACTGCACTCCAACCTGGGTGACAGAGCGAGACTCCGTCTCGAAGAAACAAAACAACACGACAACAATAACAACAAAAACAGATAATCAGTTAAAGAGTGAAATGTGTGCAATTTTGGGCAGGCAGTCAGGGGAAGCCCCTCTGAGTAGATGATATTTTGACCAAAGACCTAAAAAGAGGGGAGGGAAAAAAAAGTTGGCTGGGCATGGTGGCTCACACCTGTAATCCCAGCACTTTGGGAGGCCAAGGCGGGAAGATCACCTGAGGTCAGAAGTTCGAGACCAGCCTGACTAACGTGGAGAAACCCTGTCTGTACCAAAAATACAAAATCAGCCGGGTGTGGTGGTACATGTCTGTAATCCCAGCTACTTGGGAGGCTGAGGCAGGAAAATCACTTGAACCTGGGAGACAGAGGTTGCGATGAGCCAAGATTGCACCATTGCACTCCAGCCTGGGCAACAAGAGCAAAACTCCGTCTCAAAAAAAAAAAAAAAAATGCCAGAAGGATATCTGGAAGCTGACGACTGCTACACACACAAGAACATCAAGCGCAAAGGACTTGTGGTGAGACTGTATTCAGCATGCTCCCATGTATGTAACTGTGCTGGACTCTGTGATGTGGGTGTCACTACTGAGTATTTGTGCATTTTTGTTTGTTTTTGTTGAGATAGGGTCTTGCTCTGTTGCCCAGGCTGGAGTGCAGTGGCACAATCACTGCTCACTGCAGCTTTGACTTCCTTGGGCTAAAGCAATCCTCCTGCCTCAGACTCCCAAGTAGCTGGGACTACAAGGTGCACGCCACCGCACCTGGCTAAATTTTTTTTTTTTTTTTGAGACAGAGTCTCGCTCTGTCGCCCAGGCTGGAGTGCAGATCTCGGCTCACTGCAAGCTCCGCCTCCCAGGTTCACGCCATTTTTCTGCCTCAGCCTCCCAAGTAGCTGAGACTACAGGCACCTGCTACCATGCCCGGCTAATTTTTTTTTCTATTTTTAGTAGAGGCTGGGTTTCACCATGTTAGGCCAGGATGGTCTTGATCTCCTGATCTCGTGATCTGCCTGCCTCGGCCTCCCAAAGTGCTGGGATTACAGGGGTGAGCCACCGCGCCTGGGCAACACCTGGCTAATTTTGAAGTATTTTGTAGAGATGGGGGTTTCCCTACATTGCCCAGGCTGGTCTTTAACTCTTGGCCTCAGGCAATCCTCCTGCCTTGGCCTCCCAAAGCACTGGGACTACAGACATGAGCCACCACACCCGGCCTGTTTGTGCATTTGGAGTGTTGAAATGTGAGGTGAATCATGGGTTGTATATCTGCTGGGGGATGGGGGCTGAGGTGGTGTGTTTGACAGCGCAGTGTATCGGTGTGCTTCACTGTGTGTGTCTGTGTGTATAGTGGCAATGTCATAGTTGCGTGTTTTGCAAGAGAAAGGGTGTGGGGGATGAATGTGGGACAGAGTTTGTATGGGATGCTTTGTGTCAGGATAGGGCAAGGTTGGAGCATGTGGATGATGGGGATTCTGAAAGTAGAATATATTCAGAGATGCCATGGTGTGTGTGTGTGTGTGTAGAGGGGTGTGAGGGTGCCCAGCTGTGTGAGTGGGTGTGTTGGGGGATGTCGTGGAGCTGTTTTCTGGTCCCAGAGGGAGAGAGAAAGCCCAGGAAATCTCACTTTCTTCCTGCCCCTGGGTCTCCAGGCAACGGCACCACTTTGGAGTTACCAGGAGACATGGTTGCCAGGGCAACACGGGCGTGAGTGGCAGCTCTGGGGCGAAGTCTGGGTGAGAAGATCCAGCCAGGGATCACGATCATTCACTTTGTTCCTCCCTTTCTCCCTGTTTCTCATCAATCCCACCTCCCTTCCTTCATTGTCTTAACGAGCATGTATTTGAGAACCTACAAATGTGCTAGGTGCTATTCTGGGTACTGGAGAACAGAAGTGAACAAAGACAAACAATGTCCCTGCTGTATCTCTCCTTCAGTCTTCCCAGCTCCTGTCTCTTTATCTCTCCTGCTCCCTTCTTTGTCCTGCGGTCCTGCCTTCCCCCCGTACCACAAAGGCGGCCCCACAGAACCCCTTAGCCAGTGAGGAAGTAAGTTGAGAGCCTTCATCTCACAGACTTTCGGGGATGGCTGTTGATGTCTTGCACACGAGTGTCCATGAGCCTGTGTCCTCAGACACACACTCCTGCCCATACTCAGGTGCACAGAAAGACAAGCACACAGCTCATCCCCCTCTCCAACTCTCAGTTGCCATTGGATGACATCAGCAAAACCACACACAAATACATGCCGATCACAATACTCCTCTGAGATATCATAAGCCCCATTTTACAGCAGGGCAAACTGAGGCTAGGAGACTTTAAATAATATGTCACTCATTCTGGTCTACTCCTCCAACTCTCAACCCTTATATTTGTCTGATTAGCTGACAATAATAGTATTCGTGCTGGTTCCCCCAGGAGCCTCCCTCAGGGAAGGGTCTTATTTCCCTATTTCCCTCGAATGCACCCATTCCTCCGCATAGGTTCTAACCATTTGTCCATTCACCAGAGGAATCGAGTTTTGATGGACAGATTCCTACACCAATAGTGAAACTAAGTGAACTGTACCAATGCGGCCACGGCTTGGACGGGACTAAGGCTGGGAACGAGCCACCGATTGGTCAGAGCTACGCGGCGAATGGCGGAGACGCTGAGGCGGGTGCTAACCAGGGGCTGTGCGGTCTGGTCCGGGGAGGAGAACACGCCTGCCGCTGGACCGCCTTTGCTGCTGCTCGGTACACCAGGATCTGGAAAAACAGCGCTGCTATTTGCTGCGGCTCTAGAGGCGGCGGGGGAGGGCCAAGGTCCAGTACTCTTCCTGACACGAAGGCCTCTTCAAAGCCTGCCCCGCGGGACCGGAACGACTCTAGACCCAATGAGACTCCAGGTAACCGGGGTGGGAGCAGAGGCGTTCTAGCCAATGGTGGAGTAGATCCGGGATATTGAGTGACAGGTAGACAAGCCAATGGAGAGGACGGTGGAAGGGCAAGCCAGGGCAGCCACGACGGGTCGGAGTCAGGCAGGCGGAGTGAGGAGTGGCACCACGCGGAGCTTAGTTAAGATTGAAGTGAGAGCCCATCCAATGATGGGCGGTGTTAGCAATAGGCGGTGCCCAGAGGGTGAAGTCAGGCCCATCAAGGGGCGGGGCTAAGCTTGGGTCCATTCTGGACCTGAGTTGGTTCCTGTTAGTGTGAAGGATGAGGTCAGACCGAGAATGCTGGGGAAGGGTTTTCCGTGGAAAAATTGCGCTAGAGATTTGGCCAAAAACAAACAAGCAAAAATGGCTTGCCCTCAACTAATACTCGGTAGTGATGAGTGCTGGAAAAAGGGGCGAATACAAGAATATTTAACAGCTCTGAGCTGGTTCATCCTGGAACCAAGGAAAGTATGCAAGGAGGCAGGGTTACTTTTGCGGAGTCTGGCTTCCTATGCTGAATCCGGCCCTTTCCTTCTGTTTCTCTTTCTAGAAGATCCGCTTCCAGTACCCACCCTCAACCCGAGAGCTTTTTCGGCTCCTGTGCTCTGCCCATGAGGCCCCGGGGCCAGCCCCCTCCCTTCTGCTGCTCGACGGCCTAGAAGAGTACCTAGCGGAAGACCCAGAGCCCCAGGAAGCCGCCTACCTCATTGCCTTACTTCTAGACACAGCTGCCCACTTCAGCCACCAGCTTGGGCCTGGCCGGGACTGTGGGCTCATGGTGGCCCTCCAGACCCAGGAGGAGGCAGATAGTGGGGACGTCCTGCACCTGGCACTGCTCCAGCGGTATTTTCCTGCCCAGTGCTGGCTGCAGCCAGATGCACCAGGTCCAGGAGAGCACGGCCTCCGAGCCTGCCTGGAGCCAGGAGGGCTGGGCCCCAGAACAGAGTGGTGGGTGACTTTCCGAGCAGATGGAGAAATGATGATCGCTCCGTGGCCCACCCAGGCTGGTGACCCCAGCTCAGGCAAGGGTTCAAGCTCTGGAGGCCAGCCCTGAGCTTTGGTGGGTGACCACCTCTCTGTGCTTCAGTTTCCCATGGCTGGAATACTTACCTCAGGGACATATGCAGATCCAAAGACCTAAACAATGTAAAGTGCTTTTTCTCTTTTAAAAGTGTAGCATTATCTTGTATATATTGTACCCAATCAATATGTTGTTTAGTTTTGTTGCTTTAAACTTTATAAAAAGAGCTTCAGGCCAGGCGTGGTGGCTCACGCCTGTATTCCCAGCACTTTGGGAGGCTGAGGTGGTCAGATCACCAGAGGTTCAGGAGTTGGAGACCAGCCTGCCCAACATGATGAAACCCTGTATCAACTAAAAGTACAAAAAAAATTAGCTGGGTGTGGTGGCAGGTGCCTGTAGTCCCAGCTACTCGGGAGGCTGAGGCAAGAGAATCGGTTGAACCCAGGAGGCGGAGGTTGCAGTGAGCCGAGATTGTGCCACTACACTCCAGCCTGGGCGACAAAGCAAGAGACTCCATCTCAAAAAAAAAAAAAAAAGTTTCATGATAAACATAATCTTCTGAGACTTCCTTCTTTTTGCACTCAACGTTGTTACTAAGATTCATCTACATTTTTTTAGTTCATTCCTTTTTCCATATTGCATATAATTCCATGGGTGACTATACCCTGATTTCTTCATCATTGCCTTATTTACTGCTACGAACATTCCTGCACACATGCCCTGGTACGTGTGTGTGTTTTTAGGGGCCGAGACAGGTGGATCACCTGAGGTCAGGAGTTCGAGGTCAGCCCGGCCAACATGGTGAAACCCCGTCTTTACTAAAAATACAAAATTTAGCCAGGCATGGTGGCATGTACCTGTAATCCCAGCTACTTGGGAGGCTGAGACAGAAGAATTGCTTGAACCCAGGAGGCAGACGTTGCAGTGAGCTGAGATCAAGCCACTGCACTCCAGCCTGGGTGATGGAGACAAGACTCCCTCTCAAAAAAAAAAAAAAAAAAAAAAATCAGCCAGGCTTGGTGGTGCACGCCAGTAGTCCCAGCTACTCAAAAGCTGAGGCAGGAGGATCGCCTGAGCCCAGGAGGTCGAGGCTGCAGCGAACCATGTTTGAGCTACTGGGCTCCAGCCTATGCAACAGAGTGAGACCCTGTCTCAGAAAAAAAAAAAAAAAAAAAAAAAAAAAGTAGTTAAAGCAAAACTATTGAGTTACTTGTTGACACCAAGTGTCATCAGAGTCCTTTCTTAGAACATGGCCTGATTCAGAATTATTGTTGTTATTATTATTAGTGGCAGAGACTAGCTAGAGGCCCTTAAACAGCTTTGTTCTTCCTGGGTGTACAGCTAAACACCGGCCTTTCATGTGACTGGGGTCATGTGACTGTTTCCAGCCAATGAGGTGTGAGAAGAAGAGAGGAAGCACATTTCCAGGCCAGATCCCTCAAATGGCCCATTGAGGGTCATTGCTGCCCTTTTTCTTCCCTTGCTGACTGGCAGTTTGTAGAATAGGGGATCCATCTAAGTACCTAAGAGAAGGTAGAGCTACAGACTGGAAGAGTCTGAACCTCTGACTCATCCCATAGATGGCTGCCCATTTGAGCTGAGTTAGGAGAGAGAAATCATTTAATGTGGTAAGCCACTAAGATTTAAGAGCTGTTTAACATACTATTTTGTTATGTTATGAATAGCATTCAGATTGCAGATCCAGCTTCTGAATAAGCTCAAGAATTTTAACTTCTACCCCTATGGCCTATGCCCAGGGGAAGATGGGACTTACAGGGTGTTTGTAGAAATCATGGTAGAAAAACTTACATACATATGTGTGTATATATATATATATAGATACAAAAAAAACTATACATATTTAAAAATACTGCAAGGTTGTGATTTCCTGAGCAGGATGGATTGGGCAGACAAAATCAGCAATGCCCCTGCTCCTGAGAGAGGCCTCGCCATCCATGTTCAGTAAGTCTTGAGTCTGCACTGGTTCTCTGAGTCATATTGGATCCCTGATCATCTGCAGCCTGGTGTCCTAAGAGCAAGCCATATAGCTGGGGGGCAGAGGCTCAGTGGCTGGAATAAGGCTGTTCTCATAAGGGTTGGGGTAGGGGCCATCGGATAAGCCCCCTTGGGCTCCCTGGGAGTCCCCTGAGCTGTAGTCAGTTGAGATGCCAGAGTCAGATACCACAAGGTACAGGTACTTTAGGTGGGGTGGGGTAGGGGGCAGCTCAGGGCACAGTGTCCATGGACGCAAGAGCTGGGAGCTGGGGTCCAGGATAGTGTACTCAAAGCTGGCAGCAGAGGCTCCCTCTGGGCTGGGCTTCGAGGCCAAAGCAGATGAGCAGGAGGATGCTTCTGAGCCTTCATCCATGGCCACTAAGTCCACACTGCCACCAGGCCCTGGGAGGTCCTCACTGGGCGGGTTCTGGGGCAGCAACCATTTGTCCAGCACCAGATAGGTATCCTGGGCATGCTCACTGCCCACCGGCTCCAGCAGGGGGCCCTCATCATCTGTCCCCAGCTCCACTGCCTGCATCGTCGTCCCCCAGCAGCGCTCTGAGAGGACTTCCAGGGAAGCAGGTGGGTCCTCTGTGAAGGGGGTGCAGGGGCTCCACCACAGGCAGCCATCATTCTGGTACAGCCACAGCTGAAGAAATAGCACCAACCTGCTCAGAGAGGCCTGCAGTTTGGCTGCAAGAAGCAGGGAAGCCCAGGCACTGAGGGGACAACCAGGCCACCTACCTGGAAGTTACCCTTGTGGGTGGTGAAGAGGCCTTCAAACTCGCTCTCTGGGCTCGGGATGCCAGGCCAGATCTTCTGCTTCAGAGCCCTGTTGAAGCCAATAGAAATAGTTACATAGATATGACTCATTGAATACTCACCAATACCCCCTTCACTCCCAGTCATAGGGGCACAGATACTCTTGGTCCCTGTGATCACAATGGAGGCAGAGGAGTACATCAGGGCTGGGGGACAGGGGTTTTGGCTGAAGCATTAGCAAGGCCCTACAAAAGGGTAAATGGAACAGGGTATTGAAGGGTACATAGGAGTTCAATATACATTAGTCATTCTCCCTTTAATCCTGGCCATGGCCAGGTGCAGTGGTTTACACCAGCACTATAATCCCAGTACTTTGGGAGGGTGAGGTGGGAGGATCACTTGAACCCAGGAGTTCAAGATCAGCCTGGGAAACATAGTGAGACCCCATCTCTAAAAAAAAAATAAACCCAAAACCCTGGCCCAGATTTTTCCAGGAGGTCCATGATGTCACTTCATAGATAAATATTATGTTACCTTCTGGGGTAATGAGAGAAGGCATTCAGGATAAAATCCAAGCTGGGCACGGTGGCTCACACCTATAATCCCAGCACTTTGAGAGAGGCTAATGTGAGCAGATCACCTGAGGTCAGGAGTTCAAGACCAGCCTGGCCAACATGGTGGAACCCCCTCTCTACTAAAACTACAAAATTAGCCGGGCATGCATGCCTGTAATCTCAGCTACTCAGGCGGTTGAGGCAGGAGAATCACTTGAACCTGGGAGGCAGAGATTGCAGTGAGCCAAGACTGCTGCCCTGCACTCCAGCTTGGGTGACAACAGTGACTCTGTCTCAAAAAAAGAAAATCCAAACTCCTCCCCACCACCCTGCAGAAGGCCCTGCATTATATGACCCCCGTCACCTCCCTCATCTCAATATCTGCCACACCCCCTTACATACTACTCTAGCCATGTGGCAATTATTATTTTTTTTTTGAGATGGAGTTTCACTCTTGTTGCCCAGGCTGGAGTGTGATGGCACAATCTCGGTTCACCTGCAACCTCCACCTCCCGGGTTCAAGCAATTCTCCTGCCTCAGCCTCCCAAGTAGCTGGGATTACAGGCATGTGCCACCACGCTTGGCTAATTTTGTATTTTTAGTAGAGATGGGGTTTCTCCATGTTGGTCAGGCTGGTCGCGAACTCCCAACCTCAGGTGATCTGCCTGCCTCGGCATCCCAAAGTGCTGGGATTACAGCACCGTGCCCGGCCATGCCATGTGGCAATTCTTGAAGCTGGCTGAATGTTCCAATCTCATTCCCACCTCAGGGCCTTTGCACTTGCTGTTTCTTCTCCCCACTTTTCAAGCGGCTGCTTCCTTCCAATCTTCAGGTTTCCACTCTGATGTCACCTCCTCCTGGAGGCCTTCCCTGACCATCCTGTCATGTCACCACATCCTGTTTGTTTCTGTGATATCACTCATTACAATTTATCATCAAATATTTCTTGGGTCCCTTGTTTGTTGACTTGAGATCCACAAGGTCAGGGACTTGTGGTCAGGGTCTAGCTTGTTCTCCATTCTTTCTCCAGTGCCTGGCACATGTTTGGCACTCTGTATGTATTTTCCAACCAAGTAAATGAACAGGGCCATGAAAGACAACTAGAAGATTGCTTAGCAGACAAGGCAGGAAGGGCATTCCAGGCAGAGGGAACAGCATGGGCAAAAGCTTGGGGGTGTGAAATCACCTAGTGTGTACTTGGAATTACAAGTACCTCAGAATGGCTGGTCTGATCATAGTGTGTGAGGAGCTTGACCGCAGGGGTGGGGAGGCATTCAGGGGCTTAAATTCTTTCACTAAATCCATCTAGTTGATTTTACAAAGGTGATGACACTGGGGAAAGGAGCTACCCAAGAAATGGCAGCCCCTGATGTAGAAGGAAAATCAGGTGAAAGTCCCTAAGAGCAGAAAATGTTAACGGAGAGTCTGGGTCTAGTCTGGCATGCATCCCAGCCCTGCCACTGACGTGAATCCTTACTGCGTGACCTTGGGCAAGTGCGTGTCTCTCTGTGAGCCTAGGTTTCCATAGTGAAAGAAGACCGTTGGCGGGGAGGAGTCTGGGCCCAGCGCCCAAATGGGGAGCTCACCGGCGGTGGGAGAGCAGCGCGAGCACGGTCAGCAGCACCAGGATGAGCACGAGAATGAGGGAGAGCGTCAGGATAAGGCGGTCCAGGTCTAAGAGGCGGAGAGGAGGTCAGGGCGGTGGGCTTGCCCCGTGATTCGCCCCGGCTCCTCCTACACCCCGGCCTGGGGCCTCACCACTAGGCGTCAGCAGCGACACAGGCTCCGACCAGGCGCTCCAGAAGCCGCCGAAGCTCGGCTCAGCCATACGCGCGCGGACGGCGAAGGTGTAGCGCGTCCGGCCCCGCAGGTTGCTCAGCACACACTCGGTGCGACCCTCCAGGATCTCCACCTGGGGGCGGAACCAGGGCAAGGGAGGCGTGGCAGACAAAAATAGATCACGTGGGGGCGGGCCCTGGTGGAACTGAGCCAATCAGGAGAAAGGAAAACGGTGCCCTGGAATTGCAATGGGACCAATAAGAGTAGGGGGAGGAGCCCAAGGAAGCTCAGGGCCAATCAGAGAGAGTCTCTGGTACCAAGGGGCGGGACCCGGACAATTTAATAACTGGGCTAGCATGCGTAGAGGGAGCCGGGCGCTAAAGGGGTCTAGGGTTACGGGCTGGAGGGAGAAGAAGTTGGGGTTCAGCAGGCTTGCGAGGACATTAGGAAAGGGGGAGTGTCTGTGGGCGTGGAACGGTCTTCAGCACCAGGGTAATGGGATGTGGGATGTCACGGACCGGCCCTGAAGGCGGCACCGGGCGCGACCTCGAGAGGCGTGGCTGGGCCGTAGTCAGTAGAGCTTTGGGGGCTGGGCCGTAGGGGCTGGCCTCACCCTCTGCATGCTCCCTGCGCCGTTGCCGGCAGAGACGTCCACCTCGTAGCGGATGTGGGACGTCATGGGTGTCTCAGGCGGCGGGAGCCAGCGCAACACTACGTGGCCGCTCTCGTCAGCCAACCGCGCCACCAGCCCCACGGGGGCGTCCAGGAGCACTGCAGGCATGGGGGTTGGTCAGGTGGGCGAGGACTGAGACCCCTCTCCTCCGACCACTCCTCCATTCCCGGGGCACTTACCTACTTCATTGATGTGGATGACACGGTGATATCGCGGAGCGCCGGAGGCTGCTGTGACGCGTAACTCTAGGGGCACGAAGCTCGACGTGTCGGCTGTAGGCAGCGAACACCAGAAGCGCACCGCACCACGAGCCGTGGGAGCCTGGTGCAGGCGACACAGCTTCCATGGCTCATCCCTATGCGCCCAGGGACCCGGGAGGGAAGGGAGCAGGTTGGGAGGGGGGACCGGGGAGTTGGCATTGCCCGGCCTGTGGGGGGCTGTGTGTATGTGTGACACAAGGTCTAGCCTTGTGTGTGTGTGTGTGTGACAAGGTCTTCCTTCGTCGCCCAGGCTGGAGTGCAGTGGCGCGATCATGGCTCACTGCAGCCTCAAATTCTGGGGCTTAAGGGATCCTCCTACCCCAGCTTCCCAAGTAGTTGAGACCACAGGCACGCGCCACGCCTGGCTTTTTTTTTTTTTTGAGACGGAGTTTCGCTCTTGTTGCCCAGGCTGGAATGCAATGGCGCTACCTCGGCTCACCGCAACCTCCGCCTCCCGGGTTCAAGTGATTCTCCTGCCTCAGCCTCCCGAGTAGCTGGGATCACAGGCATGCGCCACCACGCCCGGCTAATTTTGTATTTTTAATAGAGATAGAGTTTCTCCATGTTGGCCAGGCTGGTCTGAAACTCCCGACCTCAGGTGATCCGCCCGCCTCAGCCTCCCAAAGTGCTGAGATTACAGGGGTGAGCCACTGCGCCCAGTGAAATTTTTTAAGCGACGGAGATCTCGCTGTGTTGCCCAGGCTGGTCTTGAACTCCTGGGCTCAAGCAGTTCTTCCGCCTCGACCTTCCAAAGAGTTGGGATTACAGGCATGAGCCACTGCTGGCCTCCTTTTGGATACTACCTCGAGAAGGCGTCCCAGCCCCGACGTAGTAACGCCTTACCCTCTATTTGGAGGCGTTGTATTCCCAGCCTGATGTTTGGGGTCGCGTTCCAGCGGTGATCGCGGGAGTGTTCGCGCCCCGGCCCATAGGGGGCGTGCCAGCCCTGGACCCGCAGGTTTCCCTCCAGTGACCACGACTGGAGGCGCCGTCGGGCCTCAAACAGCAGGGGACATACGAGGCTACGACCTCCAGGGAGCTCTGCCCCACCCCCTCCCTCAGCCCATGGAGGCGCCCGCCGGATCGGACTCACTCGAGCTGGTAGGAGAAGCTGTAGTTTCCCGGGCCCACCCCAGCGCTCGCCGCTTCCTCCCAGAAACACACCAAGTCCTCCAACCGCTCAGTGAAGCACAGAAGCTCTTCGGGCCCGCGGGCAGCCAGCAAGGCCGCTGGGGAGGGGCGACAAAGGAAGGGCATGGGGGTCTGAACTCTATCCTCGGGAGACAGCCCCCTCCTCTTCCCTCCCGCAGCCTGGGCGGACCCGATAAGAAAAAAGCCCCGCCCTGCCATCTCTCCAAGCGGGGCCCTTGGAGGGGTCCGCAGAGGTGGTGCCCCCCTAATTCCCAGGGGCAAATTGCTCGCCTTACTGTCCCCCGCCGTCACCACTCGCGTACACCTGCCCACGCTGCGGCCACTGAGCTGGGCGCGGCGTTCAAGACCTCGAGCTCGGGACTGCCAGCCCCGCCCCAGCCTAGGACACGCGCGCAGCTGGGGGTGTGTGCGGAGAAGCGGGCCCCCTATCTGCCCCGGCAGGCTCCCCGCCAACCGATAGCGCCAACCGTGCCCCCCGCCTCCCTCCCTCCACCGGGCCGGGCAAGTGATCTGGCGCCCTCACACAAACCGTGTTTACAGTAGCCTGTGGCTTGGCCCCTGTAACTCGGACCCGGGCTTTATCCTCCCTCCCCTAGGGAGGGTCGGCTTGGTCCCCACCCCCCAGGGACCTTAGCACCAAGTCTGCCCCCTTAGGATTTAGCATGTCCCAGACTCCCTGAAAAGGTAAAACGGGAACCTTAAGCCCACTCTAGCTCTTCCCCGGGACGCGATCAGTAGTCTTGGATCCTAACATACCCCACCCCGCCCCCCACCCATCCAGGACCCAGTCTAAGGGTTCAGATGCCAGCTTGGCCCCCAGGACCCGGTCAGGAAGTCCAGAAACAGGCATGACCCCCAGGACCTAGGCTGGGAGTTCAGGCCCCAGTATGGTCCTGCAGGCTCCAGTGTAGGGGTCCACACGCAGCTCATCCTTACCTTTGCTCTCGAACTTGGGGTCCGGGAGGTTGGGCGGGGGCGCCCAGGCGGCCCCAGCGAGCAGGAGACAAAGGGAGCCGACCTGGGGCCAGAGGGACGCCCCGAGGTGGTCCATGATACAGCCCCCGCCACGGGAAGCCCAGGGCTCCTGCCCCTCCGTCCCCCACCCCTGGCACAGTCCACAGCTGGGTCAGCAGCTGCCTCCGCCGGACGCAGCTGACCAGGCCCTTCCCGACCAGGCGCCTCTAAGTGGCAGATCCCCGAGGGGGCGGGGCCAGCACTCAGCCTGGGTAGAGATAAGTGCCTGGCGGGAGGAGGCAGGGGCCCTTCCCGAGCCCAGAGGCCGCTTGGGGGCAGGGGAAGGAGTTGGGCTGCAACAGTTCCCGTTCTGGCTTCAGACACACTTTTTTTTTTCCTATGTGGCCCTGGACAGGTGACTTACCTTACCTGAGCTTCAGACTTCTCATCTGTAAAATCTAGCCTGGCACATAGCGAACATTCCAAAAAATGTATCTACTGATTTTATTGCAGAAATCAGCATCTCTTCCCAGCCTGGAAATAAATAAAAATTATTTTCTCTCTCTCTCTCTCTCTCTTTCTCTCTCTCTCTCCTTCCTTCCTTCCTTCCTTCCTTCCCTGTCTCTCTCTGTCTCAGTCAGGGTGTTGCTCTGTCACCCAGGCTGGAGTGCAGTGGCACAATCATAGCTCACTGCAGCCTCTGGACTGAAGCAATCTGCCCACCGCACCTGGCTAATTTTTAAAATTCTTTGTAGGGATGGGATCCCACTATGTTGTCCAGGCTGGTCTTGAAATCCTGGACTTAAGCAATCCTCCAGCCTCCATCTCCCAATGTGCTGGGAATACCAGCATGAGCCACTGAAGCCGGCCAATAATAATCCTTACAACGACCAGCAGTTGAGTGTTTGCACAGTGCTAGGCCATGCTTCTGGACAGTATGCATAATATGTGAGATTTTCATTTATGAATTTTTGGGAAAAAAATTTTTACCACCCACATTTTTATTCTCTTGGGCTGGGCCCAGTGGCTCATGCCTATAATCCCAGCACTTTGGGAGGCCGATGCAAGCAAATCACTTGAGGTCAGGAGTTCCAGACCAGCCTTGCCAACATGGTGAAATCCCATCTCTACTAAAAATACAAAAATTAGCCAGGTGTGGTGGCGTGTGCCTGTAATCCCAGCTACTCAGGAGGCTGAGGCATGAGAACTGCTTCAATCTGGGAGATGAAGATTGCAGTGAGCCAAGATCATGCCACTGCACTCCAGCCTGGGCAACAGAGTGAGACTCCATCTCAAAAAATAATAATAATTGGCTGGGCGCAGTGGCTCATACCTGTAATCCCAACACTTTGGGAGGCCGAGACAGGTGGATCATGAGGTCAGGAGTTCGAGACCAGCCTGGCCAACATGGCGAAACCACATCTCTACTAAAAATACAAAAATTAGCCAGGCGTAGGCTGGGTGCAGTGGCTCACGCCTGTAATCCCAGCACTTTGGGAGGCCGAGGTGGGCAGATCACGAGGTCAAGAGATCAAGACCATCCTGGCCAACATGGTAAAACCCTGTCTCTACCAAAAATACAAAAATTAGCTGGGCGTGGTGCTGCATGCCTGTAATCCCAGCTACTTGGGAGGCTGCAGGAGAATCGCTTGAACCTAGGAGCCGGAGGTTTCAGTGAGCCGAGATTGTGCCACTGCACTCCAGCCTGGTGACAGAGTGGGACTCCCTCTCAAAAAAAAAAAAAAAAGAAAAGTCGAGCGTGGTGGCGGGTGCCTGTAATCCCAGCTACTCAGGAGGCTGAGGCAGGAAAATTGCTTGAAACCGGAAGGCAGAAGTTGCAGTGAGCTGAGATCGCACCATTGCACTCCAGGCTGGGCAACAAGAATGAAACTCTGCCTCAAAAAAATAAATAGGCCAGGCACAGTGGGCTCACGCCTGTAATCCCAGCACTTTGGGAGGCTGAGGCAGGTGGATCACAAGATCAGGAGATGGAGACCATCCTGGCTAACACGGTGAAACACTGTCTCTACTAAAAATAGAAAAAATTAGCCAGGCGTGGTGGCACGCGCCAGTAGTACCAGCTACTCGGGAAGCTGAGGCAGGAGAATGGCGTGAACCCGGGGGGTGGAGCTTGCAGTGAACCAAGATCACGCCACTGCACTCCAGCCTGGGCAACAGAGCGAGACTCTGTCTCAAAAATAAATAAATAAATAAAATAAATAAATAAATAAATAAAAATAAAATAGCAATACTCCCACCCTGTTGCTATTAAGCAGGTGGGTTTTTTGTTTTTGTTTGCAGCCAATGTGCTCATTGTCACCTGACGTGTATTTGATGTTTTGTTATTGATTCACTGCCCTTACTACTCCATGAAAACAGGGATTTTTTTCTTTTTAGATGGTGTCTCGCTCTGTCACCCAGGTTGGAGTGCAATGGCACAATCTTGGCTCACTGCAGCCTTCGCCTCCTGGATTCAATCGATTCTTCTTCCTCATCCTCCAGAGTAGTTGGGACTACAGGTGTGTGCCACCACACCCAGCTAATTTTTGTAGTTTTAGTTGAAACGGGGTTTTGCTGTGTTGGCCAGGCTTGTCTCGAGCTCCTGACCTCAAGTGATTCCCCCGCCTCAGCCTCCCAAAGTGCTGGGATTACTGGCGTGAGTCACTGAGCCCGGCCAGGGATTTTTTTTTTTTTTTTTTTTTTTTGTGGAGTCTCGCTCTTGTTGCCCAGGCTGCAGTACAATGGCATGATCTTGGTTCACTGTAACCTCCGCCTCCTGGGTTCAAGTGATTCTCCTGCCTCTGCCTCCCGAGTAGCTGGGATTACAGGCACCCGCCACCACGCCCGGCTATTTTTTTGTATTTTTAGTAGAGACGGGGTTTCACCATGTTGGCCAGGCTGGTCTCGAACTCCTGGCTTTGTGATCTGCCCGCCTTGGCCTCCCAAAGTGCTGGGATTACAGGCATGAGCCACCGCACCCAGCCTCAGGCAGGGATTTATTTTTACCCTTTTGTTCTTTGCTGTATCCCTAGCATATAGAACAGGGCCTGGCACACAGTAGAAGCTCAAGAAATATTTTGTGGAGTAAAAGATTAGAGATGTAGAGAAAATCAAGCTGAGAGAGGTAGAGAAACAGCTGATCTCGTGTTAGCCACTGGGTACAACTGTGCCTGTGTAACCCTGCACTTTTAAAAAACGGAAGTCAATGCAAATCTCTTCCTCAGGAAATTGATATTTAGACTGTGCATGTATGTGAGAGGGAGGCAGAAGAAACAAGACGGACACCTGTTTCATAACTTTGGTCACAATAAATTGTTATGAATGGCAAACCGGCCCCAGAGTTAAATGCATGTCTTCTGGAGTTGGATCAATATTTGAACAGCACCCGCTTACCATGGGACCTTGAGTAAGTTACTTAACCCTCTCTTGCCTGAAGCCTGGCTGACATGGTGAGACCTCGTCTCTATAAAACACGTTTTTTTGTTTGTTTGTTTGTTTTTTGTTTTTTTAAGTAAGCCAGATGAGGTGGCACACATCTGTGGTCCTAGCTACTCGGGAGGCTGAGGTGGGAGGATCACTTGAGCCCAGAAGGTGTAGGCTGCAGTGAACCATGTTCATGCTGCTGCAATCCAGCCTGGGTGACAGAGTGAGATCCCGTCTCTACAAAACATTTTTTGTTTGTTTGTTTGTTTGTTTGAGAGACGGAGTCTTTCTCTGTCACCCAAGCTGGAGTGCAATGGCGCCATCTCGGTTCACTGCAACCTCTGTTTCCCGGGTTCAAGCTATTCTCCTGCCTCATCTTCCCGAGTAGCTGGGACTACAGATGTGTGCCACCATGCCCAGCTAATTTTTGTATTTTTTTTTAGTAGAGATGGGGTTTCGCTATATGTTGGCCAGGCTGGTCTCGAACTCCTGACCTCAGGTGATGCGCCTGCCTTGGCCTCCCAAAGTGTTGGAATGTTGGAATTACAGGTGTGAGCCACCACGCCCAGCCAACTTTTTTTTTTTTTCTTTTTTTGAGACAGAGTCTCGCTCCGCTGCCCAGGCTGGAGTGCAGTGGTGCGACCTCAGCTCACTGGAACCACCGTGTCCTGGGTTCAAGTGATTTTCCCATCTCAGCATCCTGAGTAGCTGGGATTATAGGCACCCATCATCGCTAATTTTTGTATTTTAGTAGAGACAGAGTTTCACCATGTTGGCCAGGCTGGTCTTGAACTTCTGACCTCAGGTGATCCACCCGCCTCAGCCTCCCAAAGTGCTAGGATTACAGGCGTGAGCCATTGCACCCGGCCAACTTTGTTTTTAAGTTAGCCAGGCGAGGTGGCATGCGTCTGTGGTCTCAGCTACTCAGGGGGCTGAAGTGGGATGATTAATTGAGCCTAGGAGGTGGAGGCTACAGTGAACCATGTTCACACCACGGCACTCCAGCCTGTGTGACAGAGTGAGACCCCATCTCGAAAAAAAAAAAAAAAAAATAGTGGACGGTAAGTATCTCTTCTGGCCCAGACATGGTGGCTCATGCCTGTAATTCCAGCACTTTGGAAGGCCGAGGCAGAAGAATCAATTGAAGATAGTAGTTTGAGACCAGCCTGGGCAACATAGCAAGACCCTGACTCTACAAAAAAGAAGAAAAATTAGCCTGGTGTGGTGGTATGTGCCTGTAGTCCCAGCTACTCAGGAGGTTGAGTAGGATCACCTGAGTCCAGGAGTTCGAGGCTGCCGTGAGCTATGATCGCACCACTGCACTCCAGTCTGGTTACAGAGCAAGACACTGTCTCTAAAAATAAATAAATAAATAAATAAATAAATAAATAAATAAATAAAACGTATAAAGTGAAAATAGTGTCTACTCCATAGGGCTATGGTAAGGATTAAATTAGATTGTGTCAAATTTTTTTTTTTTTCTTTTTTTGAGATGGAATTTCGCTCTTGTTGCCCAGGCTAGAGTGCAATGGCGCAATCTTGGCTCACTGCAACCTCCGCCTCCCAGGTTCAAGTGATTCTCCTGCCTCAGCCTCCCGAGTAGCTGGGATTACAGGCATGTACCACCACGCTCGGCTAAGTTTGCATTTTTAATAGAGACGGGGTTTCTCCATGTTGAGGCTGGTCTCGAACTCCTGACCTCAGGTGATCCGCCCGCCTCGGCCTCCCAAAGTGTTGGGATTACAGGTGTGAGCCACCACACCCGGCCCCTGTGTCAAGTTCTTAAAACAGTTCTTGATATACAATAAGCATTCAGTAAGTATAGCAATTTGCTTAAACTAGTTCAAGAAGGATGTTGAACTAACAACCAAATGATCTTAAGAGGCCGGGTGTGGTGGCTCATGCCTGTAATCCCAACACTTTGGGAGACAGAGGAAAAAAATACCCATTTGGGCAAAAAATATCCAAATTGTCTTAAGGTCTTTCATTTCTTTTCTTTTTTTTTTTTTTTTTTTTTTTTTTTTTTGAGACAAAGTCTCTCTTTGTCACCCAGGCTGGAGTACAGTGGTGCAATCTCGGCTCACTGCAACCTCTGACTCCCGGGTTCAAGCGATTCTCTCCTGCCTCACTCTCCTGAGTAGCTGGGATTACAGGCGTGTGCCATCACGCCTGGCTAATTTTTGTATTTTTATTTTTATTTTTTATTTATTTATTTTTTTTTTTGAGACAGAGTCTCTCTGTCGCCCAGGCTGGAGTGCAGTGGCGTGATCTCAGCTCACTGCAAGCTCCGCCTCCCGGGTCCACGCCATTCTCCTGCCTCAGCCTCTCTAGCAGCTGGGACTACAGGCGTCTGCCACCACGGCAGGCTAATTTTTTGTATTTTTAGTAGAGACGGGGTTTCACTGTGTTAGCCCGGATGGTCTCGATCTCCTGACCTCGTGATCTGCCCGCTTCGGCCTCCCAAAGTGCTGGGATTACAGGCGTGAGCCACCGCGCCCGGCCCAATTTTTGTATTTTTAGTAGAGATGGGGTTTCACCATGTTGGTTAGGCTGGTCTCGAACTCCTGACCTCGTGATCCACCTGACGGCCTCACAAAGTGCTGGGATTACCGGCATAAGCCACTGTGCCTGGCCAGTCTTAAGGTCTTAATACTCACAGAAGACCAAAATTTTAAAAAAAAAAGCCTGTAAAGGAGCGGCCAGACACGGTGTGGCTCACGCCTGTAATCCCAGCATTTTGGGAGGCCAAGGCAGGTGGATCATGAAGCTAGGAGTTTGAGACCAGTCTGATCAAAATGGTGAAACCCCGTCTCTACTAAAAATGCAAAAATTAGCCGGGCGTGGTGGCACGCGCCTGTTATCCTACCTACTCAAGAGGCTGAGACAGGAGAATCGCTTGAACCCGGGAGGCGGAGGTTGCAGTAAGCCAAGATCTCCCCATTGCACTCCAGCCTGCGTGACAAAGCGAGACTCTGTCTCAAAAAAAAAAAGCATGTTGTCTGCTAGTAACTGGTCTTTCATCAGAACTTATATGATACTTAAATTTCTCTATCTCTTCTCCCAACCCACATAATTCCTGGGCATTCCTCATTATTGCTCCAGGGATAATGTTTGAAAACCTAGTGATTATTTTTTGCCCATTCACCAGAACTCCCCCTTCTCCTCATAACAGCCCCCACATTTAATGTCCACTTATGGACTCTCCCAGGCTCCACCCCTGTGATTCAAAGCTTCTGTGCCAGCTCAAAGGGTGGGTGCAGGACCCAGGCCTGGCTAATCAGCACATCTCATTCCCCTGAACACAGTGATTGGCTTAGGGGTGGACACATGACACAAATTGGCCCAATGGGCGCCTGCTCTGGGACTTTTTGCTGGAGCTGATGGGAAGGAGGGGCTCTGCTTGCATGGGATGGGGGAGCCGTTGGGATATAAGCCTATGCCTCCACAAGGTATGAGCCTGCCTTGGAGTAGAGCTATATATATATATATATATATATATTTTTTTTTTTTTTTTTTTTTGTAGAGATGGAGTCTTGCTCTGTCTCCCAGGCTGGAGTGCAGTGGCGTGATCTCGGCTCACTGCAACCTCCGCCTTCCGGGTTCAAGCAATTCTCTTGCCTCAGCCTCCCAAGTAGCTGGGATTACAGGTGTGTGCCATCACACCCAGCTATGAGTAGAGCTATATTAAATAAAATATTCTTTGGGCTACTGTAACAGCAACTCAAATAATAGTGGCTTAAATAAGATAAACATTTATTTCTCTGTTATGTAACACTCCAAGTATCAACAGTCCAATATGGCAGCTCCCTGGTCTCATAGGCCCAGGCTCCTTTTAGCTTGTTGCTCAACTATTCAGAGGGTGTGAACCACCTAATCCAGAATGATCCACTCTACATCTTCATTCCGACCAGCAGGAGGGAGGAAAGGGGGAAAAGAAGGACACACCGCTTCCCTTTAAGGGCAGGCTCTGAAATTTGTTCACATCCTTTCCCTTTGTATCTTATTGGCCAAGACTTAGCCAATGGCCAGATATGACCACACCTTGCTGCAGAGGAGGTGGGAAATATGGCTTTTACTTTGGGAGGCCAGCTAAAAATCAGTGGTTCCATTACCATAGAAGAAGGTGATTAAATTTGGGGGGACAATGGACTATCTCATTCTCAGAGCAAATCAGAGCAAAGAGACAGCAAGAAAACCCTGATGACATCTTTTGAGTGCCTGGATGCAACTGTGCCTGAAGCCTTACTCATTGGACATTTCAATTGCATGAGCCACAAATTTCCTTTTTTGCACATGCCTGTTTGAATTGGATTTTTGGTTGCTTGCAACAGAAAGAACTCTGATTAGTGCAATGAGATGTAAAGACCATAGCTGATGTTCTCTGCTGAGTAGGAGCTCATAAGTGGGCATATTATTGTTGCTGTGACTATGTTGCAGTTCATCCTACAGCTCATTTCATCCTCTCTATTGTACTCCAACGCTGACAGAGAGATCACTCCTCTCTTTTCATCCTCACGATCTTTTTCTTTTTCTTTTCTTTTCTTTCTTTTTTTTTTTTTCCAGATGGAATTTTGCTCTTGTTGCCCAGTCTGGAGTGCAGTGGACGGATCTCGACTCACTGCAACCTCCGCCTGCCTGGTTCAGGTGATTATCCTGCCTCAGCCTACCGAGTAGCTGGGATTACAAGAGCCTGCCAGTACGCCCGGCTAATTTTTTGTATATTTAGTACAGATGGGGTTTCACCATGTTGGCCAGGCTGGTTTTGGAATCCTGGCTTCAAGCAATCCACCCGTCTTGCCCTTGCAAAGTGTTAGAGCCACTGCGCCCAGACTTTTTTTTTTTTTTTTTTTTTTTTTTTTTTGAGATGGAGTCTCACTGTGTCCCCCAGGCTGGAGTGCAATGGCATGATCTCAGTTTTCTGCAACCTCCACCTTCTGGATTCAAGCAATTCTCCTGAGTAGCTGGGATTACAGGCACCCACCACCATGCCCAGCTAAGTTTTATATTTTTTAGTAGGGACAGGGTTTTACCATGTTGGCCAGGCTGACCTTGAACTCCTGACCTCAAGTGATCCACCCACCTCAGCCTCCCAAAATGATGGGATTACAGGTATGAGCCACCTCGCCTGGCCCTTTTTTTGCTTTTTGAAACAGGATCTTGCTCTGTGATCTAGGCTGGAGTGCAGTAATCTAGACTCACTGCAACCTCCACCTCTTGGGCTCAAGTGATCCTCATGCTTCAGCCTCCAGAGTAGCTGAGACAACAGGTGCAGGACACCAAACCTGGCTAAAATTTTTTTTTTTTTTTGAGATGGAGTCTCGCTCTGTTGCCCAGACTGCAGTGCAGTGGTGTGATCTCGGCTCACTACAAGCTCCACCTCCCGGGTTCACGCCATTCTCCTGCCTCAGCCTCCCGAGTAGCTGGGACTACAGGCGCCCGCCACCATGCCCAGCTAATTTTTTTGTATTTTTAGTAGAGACGGGGTTTCACCATGTTAGCCAGGATGGTCTCAATCTCCTGACCTCGTGATCCGCCCGCCTCAGCCTCCCAAAGTGCTGGGATTACAGGCGTGAGCCACTGCACCCGGCCAATTTTTGTATTTTTTTGTAGAGATCGGGTCTCACCATGTTGCCCAGGCTGGTCTCAAACTCCTGGGCTCAAAATCCTTCCACCTTAGCCTCCCAAAGTGCTGGGATTACAGATGTAAGCCACCACACCCAACTTCTTTTTCTCTTCTTTGCACAGAGGGGTTATCTGTGACGGGAAAAGGAAGAAGGTGGGGGCAAGTGAAAGGGCCCATCCTTACAGCCCTTATTGACTCATGGGTAATGATGCTATTTGTTTCTAATTCTGATGGAATTTCAGTTAGTCACTCTCCCATATATACATCAGAAAAGAGGCATATCACCCCAAAAATGTTGGGGAAGGAAGTCCTAAACACTCTTTTTGTGATAAGATCCTTTATTTATTTAGTGAGACGTGATCTCACTGTATTGCCCAGGCTGGTCTCGAACTCCTGAACTTAAGGACTAAACCCTCTTTGTGTGATAGGATCCTTTATTTATTTATTTAGTGAGACATGATCTCACTGTATTTCCCAGGCTGGTCTCGAACTCCTGAACTTACGCGATCCTCTTACCTCAGCCTCCCAAAGTACTGGGATTACCCTCCTGAGCCACTGTGTCCAGCCAGACAGGATCCTCTCTGGCATCTGGGTTGAGTGTCATACCCGACCCAACACCTTTATTAGGGCTCTTAGTTTTTGTTTTTGAGACAGGATCTCCCTCTGTCCTCCAGGTTGGAGTGCAGCGGCCCAGTTACTGCTCACTGCAGCTTCAACCTCCCAAGGCTCTGGTGATTCTCCCACCTCAGCCTCCCAAGTAGGTAGGATTACAGTCTCATACCACCATACTCAGCAAATTTTTTGTTTGTTTGTTTGTTTGTTTTTGAGATAGGGTCTTGCTCTGTCGCCCAGGCTGGAGTGCAGTGGTGTGATCTCCGCTCATTGCAACCTCCACCTTCTGGGTTCAAGCAATTCTCCTGCCTCAGCCTCCCCAGTAGCTGGGATTACAGGCGCATGACACCACGCCTGGCTAATTTTTTGTACTTTTAGAAGATGGGGTTTTGCTATGTTGGCCAGGCTGGTCTTGAACTCCTGACTTCAGGAGATCTGCCCACCTTGGCCTCCCAAAGCACTGGGATTACAGGCGTGAGTCACCACGCCCAGCCAAATTTTTGTATTTTTTGTAGAGACAGGATCTCGTTACGTTGCCCAGGCTGGTCTTGGCTCTTAGGTTTCTCTCTCTCTCTGTTTGTGTGTGTGTGGGTGTGTGTGTGGTAGTTGTTTTCCCTTATCTTGATAAAGGGTGAACGTGGCACACAGGCACAAAATAAACAAGACTGACACCTGTTTCACAACTCTGGTCACATTTTCATCTGCATCTGTCACTTCTGATGCATCTCCAACATTTATAAGATTTCTCTGGGGAGAGATCTGATGTACCCATGCCCCACCCCTTTCTACAGTTATGGGATTGAGCTCTCCACCAGCCACCCATGGGCTGATGTCTTTGGAATATGGATCTAGTACCAACAGGGTCAGAAAAAGATATGGGGTCCAATGGACTACAGTTGGGTGGTGGTCCTGGGATACAGAGCACAGTGGCCTCTACTGGGGGATGGCAGCTTTCTAGGAGAGGAGTCGCAAGCTTGCACGTGGGACTTGTGTCTTGTGGAGAGGACAGAGCTGCCTCAGGTTGGGGAGACAGACAGAGTGTTCCGGGTCCCCTCTTTCCGCCGCAGCATGAAGTCTCCGGGGGCGACTGGACTCATGGCATAGAAGACGTTGGCATTGTCAGGTATCAGGAGCTCTGGTCAGGAGTGGAGATGGTGGTAATAGGCCCTCACAATCTTGTGTCACCCCCACAGAGGACCTGGGAGCCTCCTGCCACTCACCCTCGAACCTGAACAACCATGGGTCCCTCTGCAGTTACTGCCAAGCCAAGCTCATTCTGCTCCCACTGGGAACCTGGACGACTTCTCATTTGAAAACTTATACCACCTCATGCCTTCCCTTATCATAAGCCTGGGCAACCTCCTAACATTCTCCCGCTCACCATAGAGACAAGGCAACCTGCAGTAAAACTTTGAGCAAACTGGCTGGGCACAATGCCTCACGCCTGTAATCCCAGCACTTTGGGAGGCCGAGGTGGGTAGATCACTTGAGGTCAGGAATTCGAGACCAGTCTGGCCAACATGGTGAAACCCGTCTCTACTAAAAATACCCAAAAAATGAGCTGGGAGTGGTGGCACATGCCTGTAATCCCAGCTACTCGGAAGGCTGAGGCAGGAGAATCTCTTGAACCCAGGAGGTGGCTGTTGCGGTGAGCCGCGATCCTCCCATTGCACTCCAGCCTGGGCAACAGCGCGAGACTCCATCTCAAAAAAAAAAAAAAAAAAAAAAAACCGACAACCTGCAGTAAAAGTTTGGGCAAACTTAGACCACCCTAGGCCACCCCCCGCCAAACAACTTCCTGCTCACCCCACCCCTCCCCCACAACCACTCCCAGCCAATCTCATGCTGCTGTCACCATGAACTTGAACAACTTCCCACTTCCAGCCTGCACGAGCTTGTGGCCTCACACTCAACACCTGAACAACCACAAGCATCCTTTCCTAATATCCAGCCAACCTCATGCCATGTACTTCAGCGTGAATACTCTCAATCCCTTGCTTCTCCCTGTCAGAGAGGACAACCTCATGCTTCCTTGCTATCCATTTGGCTCTCTCCCGTCCCAAGTTCAGATAACTTCAGGGTCCCAGTGGTGAACAAACTTACTTCCTCACAAATCTAAGACCAGATGCCCTTTAGTCTCCCACCCCGTCAGGTTGAGCCTGAACAATCTCATGAGGCTACAAACTTAAGATCAGACAAACTTCTACACTCCCTTCTCTCACTCAACCCTAGACAATCATTTTTTTTTTTTTTTTTTTTTGAGACAGAGTCTCACTCTGTCGCCAGGCTGGAGTGCAGTGATGCAATGTTGGCTCACTGCAACCCTCGCCTTCTGGGTTCAAGTGATTCTTCTGCCTCAGCCTCCTGAGTAGCTGGGACTATAGGCGCCTGCCACCACGCCTGGCTAATTTTTTGTATTTTTAGTAGAGACGGGGTTTCACCATGTTGGCCAGGATGGTTTCAATCTCTTGACCTTGTGATCCACCCGCCTTGGCCTCCCAAAGTGCTGGGATTACAGGCGTAGCCACCATGCCCGGCCCCTTTTTTTTTTTTTTTTTAATTGAGGCAGGGTCTTGCTCTGTCACCCAGGCTGGAGTGCAGTGGTGTGATCTCAGCTCGCTGCAGCCTCCACCTCCTAGGCTCAAGTTATCCTCCCACCTCAGCCTCCCCAGTAGTTGGAGTTGGGAATACAGGCACATGCCACCATGCTCAGCTAATTTCTCTCTCTCTCTCTCTCTCTCTCTCTCCCTATATATATATATATACACACACATATATATACATATATATACACATATATACATATATACATATATACACACATATACATATATACATATATACACACATATATACATATATACACATATACACATATATACATATATACACATATATACATATATACATATATACACATATATACATATATACATATATACACATATATACATATATATATATAAATTTTTTTTTTTTTGAGACAGAGTCTTGCTCTGTCGCCAGGCTGGAGTGCAGTGGTGCAATCTCGGCTCACTGCAACCTCTCCCTCCTGGGTTCAAGCGATTCTTCTGCCTCAGCCTCCCGAGTAGCTGAGACTACAGGCATGTGCCACCATGCCCAGCTAATTTTTTTGTATTTTTAGTAGAGATGGGGCTTCACCATGTTGGCCAGGCTGGTCTCGAACTCCTGACCTCAAGTGATCCACCTGCTTTGGCCTCCCAAAGTGCCGGGATTACAGGCATGAGCCACCGCACCCAGCCAATTTCTCTATTTTTTGTATAGATGGGGTCTCGTCATGTTGCCCAGGCTGGTCTCAAACTCCTGAGCTCAGACAATCCACCCACCTTGACCTCCCAAAGTGCTGGCATTACAGTTGTGAGCCACTATGCCCAGCCCATCCTACAAATTGAAGGTCAGACCACCTTCTACACTCCCTTCTGTCACTTGTCCGTGGACAATCTTTTTTTTTTTTTTTAGACAGAGTCTCGCGCTGTTGCCCAGGCTAAAGTACAGTGGTATGATCTCGGCTCACTGCAACCTCCGCCTCCCAGATTCAAGCAATTATTCTCCTGCCTCAGCCTCCCCAGTAGCTGGGACTACTGCCACCACACCTGACTAATTTTTGTATGTTTCATAGAGACGGGGTTTCACTATGTTGGTCAGCCTAGTCTCAAACTCCTGACCTCAAGTGATCCGCCCAGCTTGACCTCCCAAAGTGCTGGGATTACAGACATGAGCCACTGCGCCTGGCCGGACCCTGGACAATCTTATTGTCTTTTAAATTCTAGGAAGATGACCTTTGGTGCCTCTCTCTCATACTGAGCCAAGACAACCTCATGACCCTACATCGTTGGGTTACAGATATTTTATGTCCTCTTACCCCCACTCTGATTATCGTACCCCTACTCTCTGCCTGAACCACCGCACAGCCCTGTGAACCCAGGTAACCTTGGGCTCCATCCTTGAGCCTGGTCAGTCTGCTCCCCTCCCCGCTGCCCCCTATCCTGAGCTCCAACCCATCCCTGCTCACCCCTGTCCCCAGCAAGGACTTGAAAGAGCTGATAGTCACGGGCCCAGGGCTGGGGCACATTGTGTTTCTGCAAGGCTCGCCGGACCACGCTGGGGGCTTTGTCCTGACTGGTCAGCTGGAAGAGAGGGGCAGGAAGTGAGGTGAGGGCCCCGGCCCCAAGGGCAGGGCAGCCCCCAGCAGACCCCCAGCCCAGCCCCTCACCAAGATGCTTCGATACAGGTTCCCGTGGTCATTGTCGATGCTGACGCGGATGACGCGGGCCTCCGGGCTCTGCTGCGCCGGGAGTGGGATTCGAGGGCTGCCCAGAGGGAAAGCGAAGGGCCGGGGGCTGGGCAGGTCCAGGCTCAGGGGCAGCTGCAGGCAGTAAGGGATGGAGGCTACAGCTTGGCCCATCTGCAGATGCTGAGGGCTAGAAAAGCACGAACACCCCAGCCACCACTGGTGTATTCAATAGCCCCACATTCAAAATCTCAAGAAAACATTTGCTAGGCACAGTGGCTCATGCCTGTAATCTCAGCATTTTGGGAGGCTGAGATGGGTGGATCACCTGAGGTCGGGAGTTCAAGACCAGACTGGCCAACATGGTGAAACTCCGTCTCTACTAAAAATACAAAAATTAGCAGGGCCTGGTGGCACATGCCTGTAATCCCAGCTACTTGGGAGGCCGAGGCAGGAGAATCACTTGAACTTGAGAGGCAGAGGTTGCAGTGAGCCAAGATCACGCCACTGCACTCCAGCCTGCGTGACAGAGCAAGACTCCATCTCAAAAATAAATAAATAAATAAATAAATAAATAAATAAATATAAATAAATAAATAAAATAAAATCTCAAGAAAACATACTACTTCCACCTACACATGCAGAGCCTGGGACATGCAACTAGGGTACATTCACAAGCCTGCATATACACCACCCTACCATATACAGACTTTGGTTACCTGTTATAGAAACAGACATGAACAGCATCCATACACACACAACCCATGCTCACGCACAAGAAATCCTGTGTACATATATATGTTGACAGTGGTTGTACACCCACAGCCCATGCCAATGAACAACCCCACACATGATGTTGTGAATACTCAGGCCCACATTTCCTCTTCTGGTTCACAGATTCTTTTTCTTTTCTTTCTTTTTTTTTTTTTTTTTTTTTTGAGACAGAGTCTTGCTCTGTCACCCAGGCTGGAATGCAGTGGTGCCATCTCAGCTCACTGCAACCTCTGCCTCCTAGGTTCAAGCAATTCTCATGCCTCACCCTCCCAAGTAGCTGGGATTACAGGCCTGTGCCACTATGCCCAGCTAATGTTTTTATTTTTAGTAGAGACGGGGTTTCACCATGTTGGCTAGGCTGGTCTCAAATTCCTGGCCTCAAGTGATCCACCGGCCTCGGCCTCCCAAAGTGCTGGGATTACAGGCATGAGCTACCATGCCCAGCCTTCATTTCCTTTTTTTTTTTTTTTACTTTTAGAGGAAACCTTGCTCTGTCACCAGGCTGGAGTGCAGTGGCACCATCTCAGCTCATTGCAACCTCCGTCTCCCCGGGTTCAAGTGATTCTCCTGCCTCAGCCTCCCAAGTAGCTGGGACTACAGGTGTGCACCACCATACCGAGCTAATTTTTGTATTTTCAGTAGAGACAGGGTTTCACCACGTTGGCCAGGATGGTCTCGATCTCTTGACCTCATGATCCGCCTGCCTCGGCCTCCCAAAGTGCTGGGATTACAGGCATGAGCCACCGCGCCCAGTCTCTTTTTCTTCATAAACAGGATCTCGCTCTGTCATGCAGGCTAGAGCTCTATCATGCAGGCTAGAGTGCCATGGCATGATCGTAGCTCACTGCAGCCTCAAACTTCTGGGCTCAAGCGATCCTTCTACCTCAGCCTGCTGAGTAGCTGGGACTACACCCAGCTAATTTTTTTGACTTTTAATAGAGATAGGGTCTCACTATGTTGCCCAGGCTGGTCTTGAACTCCTGGCCTCAAGCAATCCTCCCACTTTGGCCTCCCAAAGTGCCGGGATCAAAGGCAATAGCCACTGTGTCTGCCATGGTATGCAGATTCTTAGGGACATACATGTCCTCAAAAAAGTGTAGGCTGGGCGCGGTGGCTCACGCCTGTAATCCCAGCACTTTGGGAGGCCGAGGTGAGTGCATTGTTTGAGCTCAGGAGTTCGAAACCCACCTGGGCAACATGGCGAGACCTCATCTCTACTAAAGAAAAAAAAATAGCAGGGCGTGGTGGTGCACACCTGTGGTCCTAGCTACATGGGAGGCTGATGTGGAAGGATCGCTTGAGCCTGGGGGAGGGGTGGAAGTTGCGGTGAGCTGAGATTGCACCACTGCACTTCAGCCTGGGTGAGAGAGCAAGAAGACCCTGTTTCAAATAAAAAGAGGGTGTGATGTGATTGCACCCTAGATGACCCATGAGCAATCAGTTACACAGGTCCAGATCTGAGCACGAGTCAGATTTATGAGTGATCACCCAAACAGGGCCATGCAGATGCACGCAATCCCCTGGATGGATACCCTGGGCACTCAGTGTGCCTCCTGTATACACTCCTGGCCCCACAATCCTTTGTGTACACATGTGCATGCACACACATGCGCGCACACACAGAGCCTGGGTACCTGCAGGCCCTCATGCACACACAAGCCGTCTTGGTACCTTGGTGCTGGGGCCCTGGGGCCCTGGCGAGGCCGGGGGACTGCCAGCAGGAGCATCTCTGCTTCTAGGACTTGAGGGGGGTGACCCTGGGGACACACTGGGGGAGATGCAGAGGCTGAGGTGGGGTGGCTGTGCTGACTCCTGATCCCAGGATCCCTAGTCCCATCACCAAGCAGAATGCTCACCTGGAGGTGGGGGATGAGGGGTCCCCGGGACTCCCACTAGTTGATGAGCTTTTCTCTCGGGAAAGCTTCCTAAGGATGGGGACAGGGGATGAGGGTAAGGCAGGAGCAGCCCTTGCTGATATCTGCCCACATCACCCCCCCTACACACACCCCAAGACTCACGCACTGAGACGCTTGGTGAGGCTGATCCGCCGTCGGATGCGTGGGGAGCTGGGGCAGGAGGCAGCTGGTGGCTCAATGACCCGGGAGAGCCGGTAGCTGAGGGGTCAACATGTGGATGAGGTGGTGGGGGCAGGAAATACAGGGGATGGAAAGATAAGAGTTAGAATCGGTTGGGAGGTGGGTTTGGGGAGTAAGGGAGAGCAGCCAGAGGTGGCACCCCACATGTCAGGGTCAGGGTGGTAAATGAGGGTCACTGAGCATCAAGGTCTTATCAGAGATGGGATAAGATGGCTGGTCAGGGGGTCACAAAGAGATTCACAGGGTGGCGCTAAAGAATCAAATTGGGTCAGGATTAAAGTCAGGGTCAGGACCAGGTGCAGTGGCTCACGCCTGTAATCCTAGCACTTTGGGAGGCCAAGGCGAGAGGATTGCTTCAGGTCAAGAGTTTGAAACCAGCCTGGCCAATATAGTGAAACCCCATCTCTACTAAAAATACAAAAAAATTAGCGAGGTGTGGTAGCTCGTGCCTGTAATCGCGGCTGCTTGGGATGCTGAGGCAGGAGAATTGCTTGAGCCTGGGAGGCGGAGTTTACAGTGAGCCGAGATCACTCCACTGCACTCCAGCCTGGGAAACAGAGCCAGACTCTGTCTCAAAAATAAATAAATAAATAAATAAATAAATAAATAAATAAATAAATAAAATAAAGTCAGGGTCAGACTGGGGTCAGTCACCACTGGGGTCAATGGTTAGGGTCACAGTTATATAGAAAGAAAGGACATGGTTGTCATAGTCAAGTTGGACAGTCAAATAAACATAAAAGTTGCAGTCGGTTACTCGGAACTGAGGGTCAAGGGTAGGGGTCAGAGAGTCAGATGAGGGGTCATGAATAAGGTCATGGGTCAGATAGGACCAAAGATGGGGAAGTCAACAGATGGGACAGTTGAGTTGAATGGCCAGCTGAATGCTAAAGTTGAGGTCAGAAAATCAGATGGGGTCAAAACTGAGGTCAGAGATCAATTGAGACTTTTTTTTTTTTTTTTGAGACAGGGTCTCACTCTGTCACCTAGACTGGAACTGCAGTGTCGTGATTTTGGCTCACTCCAACCTCCGCCTCCCAGGCTCCAGCAGTCCTCCCACCTCAGCCTCCTAAGTAGTTGGGACCAATGGCACTCAACACCACGTTCAGCTAATTTTTGTTTTTTTTGAGACGGAGTCTCGCTCTGTTGCCCAGGCTGGAATGCAGTGGCACAATCTTGGCTCACTGCTAGCTCCGCCTCCCGGGTTCACGCCATTCTCCTGCCTCAGCCTCCCAAGTAGGTGGGACTACAGGCACCCGCCACCACGCCTGGCTAATTTTTTTTTTTGTATTTTTAGTAGAGACGAGGTTTCACTCTGTTAGCCAGGCTGGTCTCAAACTCCTTACCTCATGTGATCCGCCTGCCTCGGCCTCCCAAAGTGCTGGGATTACAGGCGTGAGCCACTGTGCCCGGCCACATTCAGCTAATTTTTGTATTTTTTTGTAGAGATGGGGTTTTCGCCATGTTGCCCAGGCTGGACTCGAAATCCTGGGCTCAAGTGATCCACCCACCTTGGCCTCCCAAGTGCTGGGATTACATGTGTGAACCACCAGGCCCAGTCTATTTGATTTGACTGGAGATACTGCAAGGTCCCAGATTGTAGTGGGGGATCAGGGCTCAAGAGGGGGTCTTGGGAGGAGCTGGAGGTGTGTATGGAGTGGGTGGAATCCAGTTCGTGACCCAGGATCGGCTGGGGTGGGGCCAGGACAGGCTACAGGGTGGTCACCTTTGCTCCTCGGTGAGCTGGCGCTGGGCACGCAGGGCAGCCAGGATGGGCGGGTGGGGGCTCAGGGTGTAGCTCTGACAGCGCCTCTGCAGCTGCTGGATTCGGGCCAGGATCTCCCACTCCTGGGGGATGAGCCCCTGAGACCCTACCCCTGCCCCACCCCCACCCTCAGGCACCACCCCCACACCCACTGTAGCCTCCACTCACCTTCCTCCTCTTCTCAAAGTTAATGAGATCCCCCTGGGGGCAAAGTGTGTCTGAATTGCAGCACCCAGGGTCAAGGGTCAAGGGTCAAGGTCAGGGGCTGGGATGTCAGGAGCCCCACTGTAATAAGGGAGTGTGGGACGGTGTCAGGACTACAGGTAGGATCAAGGGTGGATATTGGGAGGCCCATTGTGCTGGGGGCAAGTGGAGCTGGGGTCAGGGGTCAAGGGTCAGGGGTCAGACCTCCAACATATCCGGCAGGGCTGTGTCCAGCATAACCAGGTCCGTGAGGAAGGTGCCAAGGTAGGGGACAGGGCCTGGGGGTGGTTTCTGCAGCCCCCAAAGCTCCGGTCACTCGGGGCCATTACAGAGCCTATCACCCTCCACACCCCTCCCTGAAGGTCCCACTTGTCCCCATCCCAAACTGTAATCACTCACTGAGGGCAGGCTGCCTGGGGTGTTGTCCTCTTCTTGGGATCCGTCAGTGGCCTCCTCCTGGGGGAAGAGAAAAACTGAGCAGGCCTGGGGTCTCCTTGAACAATTCCTCAGGGACGATGCCTGCAGACCCATCGTATATACCCTTCGTGCTTTGAGTAATCAAAAGCCAGTGGTAGGCCAGGCGCGATGGCTCACGCCTGTAATCCCAGAACTTTGGGAGGCCAAGGCGAGCAGATCATGTGAGGTCAGGAGTTCCAGACCACCCTGGCCAATATGGTGAAACCCCGTCTCTACTAAAAATACAAAAATTGGCCGGGTATGGTGGCTCACACCTGTAGTCCCAGCTACTTGGGAGGCTGAGGCAGAAGGATAGCTTGAACCTGGGAAGCAGAGGCTGCAATGAGCCGAGATCACACCACTGCACTCCAGCCTGGGTGACAGAGCGGCACTCCCACTCAAAAAAAATTTTTTCTTTTTTTTTTTTGAGATGGAGTCTCGCTGTCGCCCAGGCTGGAGTCGCCCAGGCTGGAGTGCAGTGGCAGGATCTCGGCTCACTGCAGGCTCTGCCCTCCGGGTTTCACGCCATTCTCCTGCCTCAGCCTCCCGAGTAGCTGGGACTACAGGCGCCCGCCACCACGCCTGGCTAATTTTTTTTTTTGTATTTTTAGTAGAGACCAGGTTTCACTCTGTTAGCCAGGCTGGTCTCAAACTCCTTACCTCATGTGATCCGCCCGCCTCAGCCTCCCAAAGTGCTGGGATTACAGGCATGAGCCACTGCACCCAGCCAAAAAAAATTTTTTTTAAAAAAAGGCCTGACATGGTGGCTCACACCTGTAATCCCAGCACTTTGGGAGGCCAAGGCTGGCAGATCACATGAGGTAAGGAGTTTGAGACCAGCCTGGCTAACAGAGTGAAACGCTGTTTCTACTAAAAACATAAAGAACTAGCTGGGCATGGTAGAGTGTTTCTGTAATCGCAGCTACTTGGGAGGTAGAACCTGGGAGGTGGAGGTTACAGTGAGCCGAGATTGCACCATTGCACTCCAGCTTGGGCAACAAGACCAAAACTCCATCTCAAAAAAAAAAAAAAAAAGAAGCCAGTGGTTAAGGCCCACTCTAGAAGCCAGACCACCTTGGGTGGGGGTAGGGAGGAGATAAACAGCAAGGAGCAGGCCCCATGAGAGGTGGGGCTTGTGGGGGTGGTGGCCCCCAGGGCTGGCCTTAACAAGGAGAGAATCCTTGTCCGCAGCTGGATGGCACAGGCCTGCCAGGGATCTCCTGGGTATCCTGAATTTGCTGTTGTTTATTTACTTTTTATTTTATTTTATTTTGAGATGGAGTCTCACTTTGTCGCTCAGGCTGGAGTGCAGTGGCATGATCTTGGCTCACTGAAGGCTTGACCGCCCAAGTTCAAGCGATCCTCCCACCTCAGCCTCCTGAGTAGCTGGGACTACAGATGTGCACCACCAACGCCCAGCTAATTTTTGTATTTTTTGCAGAGATGGGATTTTGCCATGTTGCCCAGGTTGGTCTTGAACTCCTGGGCTCAAGTGATCCTCTCACCTCGGCCTCCCAAAGTGCTGGGATTGTAGGCGTGAGCCACCGAGCCCAGCTCATGTGCTATTCTAGGTGCTGGGCAGGAAAACAGGGTTTCACTCTGTTAGCCAGGAACAAAAAAGACAAAATTTGGCTGGGAGTGATGGCTCACGCCTGTAATCCCAGCACTTTGGGAAGCCAAGGCGGGTGGATCACCTCAGGTCAGGGATTCGAGACCAGCCTGGCCAACATGGCAAAACCCCGTCTCTACCAAATACAAAAATTAGCCAGGCATCGTGGCGGGTGCCTGTAATCCCAGCTACTTGGGAGGCTGAGGCAGAAAGAATTGCTTGGTCCTAGGAGGTGGAGGTTGCAGTGAGCCAAGATCACGCCACTGCATTCCAGTCTGGGTGACAGAGCGAGACTCTGTCTCAATACAAACAAACAAAGAAACAAAAAAAGAACGATGACGACAACAACAACAACAACAAAAATCCAGATGTGTGGTTTTGGGGATGATGGAGGCTGGGAAGGCCTCTCAGAGGCAGGGACATTTGATCAGAGACCAGAAGGAGGTGAGTGAGCAAGTTGCGTGCAAACCTTGAGGGGTGGAGAATGTTCCAGGCCCAGGGATCTATTCTAGATTCACTCTAAAAACCAGCGCCTGATTGCAGTGAGAATCTAAATCTTGCCTGTAAATAAGCCAGACTTTTGACGCACATTTTTTAGTTTTGCTTATCAAGGTAAAGTCCTCAGAACATTTTTTTTTTGTTCCCACCCTGTGCTATTACTCTGGCCTTAAGTAACCTTTTCTTTGTGACTTCTTGTGTTTTGCTGAGTGAATAAATAGGGCAGTCACTGACTGTGAACTATAACGCAGGAAGTAGAGGAAAGAAAAACGTGCAACCCGCCAGGGACAAGGGTAAGGTCATTGCTGAGCGGTAGGGAAGGACAGAGTGTCTTGACTACAGCAGGGCGATTCCCCCTGCCTGGCCCCAAGTCCCTTCCCCGCACTTCCCTGGCCTAAAATCCCCCGGGTCCGCATCCATCTCTACCTGGAAAAGAATCTCTCTGCTGCTGAGGTGGTTGTTCTCATCGGAGAAAATCTGTGAAAGTTTCCTGAAAGTAGATAGCGGTTCCCTGGGAGGACAGGAGAAGGATGGTCAGGGGTCAGTGGCTTGGGAGGGTCAGACCTCGGATGGGGTGGGGAAGAGGTCTCGCCCTAGCTCACCGGCTCACGGCCCCCCAGCTGCGTTTGAGACGGTAGATGGGGTTAGATTGCAGGGCGGACAGGATGGCGCGCAAGGAGGAGAAGTTCCGCAGTTCTCGGCAGCGCTGCCAGGCGGTGGGGACGCAGGTCAGACCCAGGCATTATCCACCTTTCATCCGGAAACTTCTTCATCTTTTTTTTTTTTTTTTTTTTTTTTAGAGAGATAGGGTCTGTGGCCCAGGCTGGAGTGCAGTGGCTCGATCATAGCTCACTTGCTGCCTGGAACTCCTGGGCTTAAGCGATCCACATGCCTCAGCCTCTTGCCTCAGTAGCTGGGACTACAGGCGTGCGCCATCATGCATCGCTAATTATTATTATTATTTAGACAGAGTCTCGCTTTATCCCCCAGGCTGGAATGCAGTGGCCTGATCTCGGGTCACTGCAACCTCCGCCTCCCGGGTTCAAGCGATTATCCTGCCTCAGCCTCCCAAGTAGCTGGGGTTACAGGGACATACCATTACACCCGGCTAATTTTTTTTGTAAGTCTAATTTTTAATTTTTTTTTTTTTTTTTTTTTTTTTTAGAAACATTGGTCTCACTATGTTGCCTAGGCTGGTCTCAAACTCAAGGGCTCAAGCGATCCTCCCTCTCCCCAAAGTGTTGGGATTACAGGCGTGAGTCACTGAGCCCGGCCTGATCCCGTGACTTGTGATGCCACGTCGGACCCCTGGGTCTTGTCTCACATCCGACAAGCTACCAAGACTCCCACTCATTCCCTAGGAGTCCCTTCCTCCCTCCTCCCTCGGGCCCCAGCCCCTCCCCAGCTGCCCCTCCAGGCCCTACCTTGACTTCTCCGGTCCGGGCTCCCTACTTCTCCCAGCTCCCTTGGGACCTAGTCGTGCCCGCAGCCTCTCTGCAGGACCCAGACCCTCCTCCCTGAACCCAAGTCTCACCCTAGGTATCAACTTTCCACCCCGTTCCCTGCCTTGCCTAGACTCGCCCCTATCTCTCTCCGGAGCCCTCATTTTTTCCCCTTGCCCCAGGGCCTGCCCCTGCATCCCTCCCCGCGCCCCCAACACACCTGGGCGATGCGGATCCACTTCTCCAGCCGCTGCGCCCTCTGCGGGGCGGCCAAGCCCGGTACCCCGAGCACGGAACCCAGCACACAGCCAGTCACTGTGTTGAACTGGGCCACGGTGGCGCGCACAGTGGGGGAGGCGCCTGCAGCCCCCGGCCGGTCCCTCTGCGACCACACGGAGCCCAGGCACTCGCAGGGCCTCACCTTGGAGAAGAGTTCCTGGGCCAGGGGAGGGGTGTGGGACTGGTGCTTAGCAGAAACTGTCCCCTCACTGTGGCTCATCCCGACCCAGTCCGGGATCCTCACCAAGTCCATGAGGGTCAGCTGCTCGGCCACCTCGTCCACGCTGAAGTCCAGGAGCTGGGGACTTTGAGGCAGGAGCCCTTCCTCTTCCTCTGCGCAGGCCTCTGAAGAGTCTGGGTCAGAAGTTTGGGCAACTCTGGGAGGTCCTGATCATTAGAAAGGGTTACAAACTCTCAAGTTTGAATCCAAGACTGGCTGTGTGACCTTGGGCGAGTCCCTGTCCCTCTCTGAGCCTCACTTTCCTCATTTGTAAAACGGAGAACTCTCGTAATTTTTTTTTTTTTTTTTGAGACAGTCTTACTCTGTTGCCCAAGCTGGAGTGCAATGGCACAATCTTAGCTCACCACAACCTCCACCTCCTGGGTTCAAGTGATTCTCCTGCCTCAGCCTTCTGAGTAGCTGGGATCACAGGCATGTGCCACCATGCCCGGCTAATTTTTGTATTTTTAATAGAAACAGGCTTTCACCATGTTGGCCAGGCTGGTCTCAAACTCCTGACCTCAGGTGATCTGCCCGCCTTGGCCTCCCAAAGTGCTGGGATTGCAGGTGTGAGCCACTGTGCCTGGCCCTGAATGTTTTTAAGGATGTAACAGCAACAGTAATGTTCACTAAGCAGCTAGTGTGGATTTACTCAGTAACTCACCACACCAGTCCAGTGAGGGAGGTACTATTATTTATCCACCTTTTACAGTTAAGGAAAGGGAGGCAAAGAACAATTTGTCACACCTTTGGTGAATGGCAGGGCAGGGATTCGAAGCCAGGTACTCAAAGGCCAGAGAAGAAAATAGAGCTTTATAATTTTGAACATGTATTAGGATAAGATTAATCTGACCTCTTTTTTTGGAAAGAGGTGATATGACTTCCTGGTTCAGGGAAGGCTATTGTCAGAAAGTCTCAAACTCAGATGCAAACTTGTCCACTAGCTTGCTGTGTAAAGCATGTATTTTAACCTCTCTGTGCCTTTTTTTTTTTTTTTTTTTTTTTAAGACAGAGGCTGACTCTGTCACCCAGGCTGGAGTGCAATGGTGCGATCTTGGCTCACTGCAACCTCCGCCTCCGGGTTTCAACCAATTCTCCTGCCTCAGTCTCCCAAGTAGCTGGGATTACAGGCACGAGCCACCATGCCCAGCTAACTTTTGTATTTTTGTAGAGACAGGGTTTCACCATGTTGGCCAGGCTGGTCTTGAATTCCTGACCTCAAGTGATCTGCCTGCCTCGGCTTCCCAAAGTGCTGGGATTGCAGGGGTAAGCTGTGCCTTCTTTTTGAAACAGGCTCTCACTTGGTCACTCAGGCTGGAGTACAGTGGTGTGATCACAGTTCACTGCAGCCTCAACTTTTTGGGCTCCAGTGATCCTCCTGCCTCAGCCTCCTGAGTTGCTGAGACTGTAGGCACACACCACCATGCCCAGCTAATTTTTTATTTTTTGTAGGGACAGGGTCTCATTATGTTGCCAGGGTGGTCTCAAACACCTGGGCTCAAGCGATCCTCCCTCTTGGCTTCCCAAAGTTTTGGGATTGCAGGTGCGAGCCAGTGAGCCTGGCTGTGGATTTCGGTTTTTTGTTTGTTTGTTTGTTTGTTTGAGACGGAGTCTCGTTGTGTCGCCCAGGCTGGAGTGCAGTGGCGCAATCTCAGCTCACTGCAAGCTCCGCCTCCCAGGTTCATGCCATTCTCCTGCCTCAGCCTCACAAGTAGCTGGGACTACAGGCGCCCGCCACTACACCTGGCTAATTTTTCTGTATTTTTAGTAGAGACGGGGTTTCACCGTGTTAGCCAGGATGGTCTCGATCTCCTGACCTCGTGATCCGCCCACCTCGGCCTCCCAAAGTGCTGGGATTACAGGCGTGAGCCACCGCTTCCAGCCTCGTTTTTGTTTTTGTTTAAGATCATGCTACCAGACTGCTATAAAGTGCTGAACAAATGTGAATAATTTTACTTTAGTGGATTTTGATGGTGGCACCCCCTAGGGGAAGCTTTGGAAGTTGGGATCTTGAACTGTGCCCTCCAGCCTCCAAATGTATCTCCAGACATTTGTGTCTTTGAAAAACCTGTTTGTGGCTGGTCTCAAGGTAGTGACTTATCTCAATTGATTGTTCATAGTTGCAGATTGAACTCCTTATTCTACTCTTTCCCCCCTTCTCACTACTGCACTTGACTTGTCTTTAAGAAAGGAAGAAGGGGCCTGGCACAGTGGCTCACGCCTGTAATCCCAGCACTTTGGGAGGCCGAGGCAGGCGAATCACTTGAGGTCAAGAGTTCGAGACCAGCCAGGCCAACATGGCGAAACCCTGTCTCTACTAAAAATATAAAAATCAGCTGAGCATGGTGGCAAGTGCCTGTAATCTCAGCTGCTCGGGAGGCTAAGGCTAGAGAATCACTTCAACGTAGAAGGTGGAGGTTGCAGTGAGCCAGGACCATGCCACCTCACTCCAGCCTGGGTGACAGAGACTTTGTCTCAAAAAAAAAAAAAAAAAAAAAAAAGAAAAGAAAAGAAAAGAAGGCCGGGGGCAGTGGCTCACGCCTGTAATCCCAGCACTTTGGGAGTCCGAGGCGGGTGGATCAAGAGGTCAGGAGATCGAGACCACCCTGGCTAACACGGTGAAACCCCGTCTCTACTAAAAAATAGAAAAAATTCGCCAGGCGTGGTGGCGGGCGCCTGTAGTCCCAGCTACCCAGGAGGCTGAGGCAGGAGAATGGCGTGAAGCGGGGAGGCGGAGCTTGCAGTGAGCTGAGATCGCGCCACTGCACTCCAACCTGGGCAACAGAGGGAGACTCCGTCTCAAAAAACAAAACAAAACAAACAAATAAAAGAAAAGAAAAGAAAAACATGTTTGCAATAATCTGCATCTAGAACCTGACTATTTTGTTCGTAAACACAAGTTTTTTTGGCTCCAAGAATGCAAGGACCATGAAAGTCTGGGCTTTGTTTTGTTTGCAAATTGCAAATGTTCCTCACAAGTTTGGAAAATGATGTCCCCAGCACCTATGTTGCTGTCTTTGCCTCACCAGTGCCCTCCCCTGCATTAGTTGGTGCTTGTTGCTGTCAGTACAACAGCACTGTGACACTCTACTCTGATGCTAGGACAGGCAAAGACACGGGACAACCTCATCATGTGTCCTAGTGGGGCATACCCAACCATTACCCATTGACAACATGGTTTATTGCTGTGTAAATTACTCTCACTTTCCTTCTCCTTTGTACTAGTTATGGAATCATACTATTATTTTATTTTATTTATTTATTTTGTGACGGAGTCTTGCTCTGTCGCCCAGGCTGGAGTGCCGTGGCTCAGTCTCGGCTCCCTGCAACCTCTGCCTCCAGGGTTCAAGTGATTCTCCTGCCTCAGCCTCCCGAGTAACTGGGACTACAGGAGGTGTCACTATGCCCAGCTAATTTATTTATATACATATATATATATATATATATATATTTTTTTTTTAGTAGAGATGGGGTTTCACCATGTTGGCCGGACTGGTCTCAAACTCCTGACCTCAGGTGATCCTCCTGCCTTGGCTTCCCAACGTGCTGGGATTACAGGCATGAGCCACAGCACCCTGCCCACATACTATTATTTTAAAATAATCTTTGTAAATCTGTGTAATTACCTCTTTCATCTTGAATTAGGACAGGTGGCATTGCAAAATATTAGCTTTTAGAAGTAGGTACTGGGCTGGGCACACCTATAATCCCAGCACTTTTGGAGGTTGAGGTAGGAGGATTGCTTGAGACCAGGAGTTTCAGACCAGCCTGGGGGGCGTAGTGAGACCCCATCTCTACAAAAAAAATGTTTTTAAAGTTGCGCATCCTGACGAACACCTGCAGTCCCACCTACTCAAGAGGCTTAGGAGGGAGGATCTCTTGAGCCCAGGAGGTCAAGGCTGCAGTGAGCTGTGATCATGCCATAGCACTCCAGCCTGGGTGACAGAGCAAGAAACTGTCTCTCCTCCCCGCCCCCCCAAAAAAATGGGCACTGGAAAAAAAATGCCCTACATCTAATCAAACCTTTAAATCTTACAGCAATTATAGGGATAGAGAAACATGCTGCATGAAACCATGAGGTAAGTCCAAAAGAATGTGAGATGTACCTCAGGAAAAATGACCATTTTTTTGCCCTCTAGTGGCTTCAAACAAGAGGCAAGGGGGATCTGTTACAGAATAAAAGAGACTTAAGAACAAACAACCGGTCGGGGGTGGTGACTCATGTCTGTAATCCCGACATTTTGGGAGGCCGAGGTGGGCAGATCACTAGAGGTTAGGAGTTCAAGACCAGTCTGACCAACATGGCGAAACCCCCTCACTACTAAAAATACAAAAATTAGCTGGGCGTGGTGGTGGGCACCTGTAAACTCAGCTACTCGGGAGGCTGAGCCAGGAGAATTGCTTGAACCCAGGAGGCAGAGGTTGCAGTGAGCCAAGATCATGTCACTACCCTCCAGCCTGGACGACAGAGTGAGACTCCGTCTCAAAAAAAAAAGAGAAGCAAACAACCAAATACCTTGAGTAGATCTTTGGATTTCAGTTTGAAGAAACAACTATTCCTCCTTCCCCTAGCTCTGTCACCTGGAGTGCAGGGGCATGCTCACAGCTCACGGCAGCCTTGATTTCCCGGAGTCAACAGATCCTCCCACCTCAGCATCCTAAGTAGCTGGGACTATAGGCATGTGCCACAACACCTGGCCAGAAACAACTGTCAAAAGAAAATTTAGGGCTGGGTGCGGTGGTGGGCACCTGTGGTCTCAGCTACTCAGGAGGCTGAGGTGGGAGGGTCAGGAGTTCAAGCCCAGCCCAGGCGAAATAGGAAGACCCAGTGTCCAAAAAAAGGTTCAGGCGCAAGCAGGGGATTTGAATATTTGAATGTAGACTGGGTATTTTTTCTGTTTTTGAGGCAGGATCTCGCTCTGTCACCTAGGCTGGAGTACAGTGGCATAATCACGGCTCACTGCAGCCTTGACCCTCCTAGGCTAAAATGATCCTCTTGCCTCAGCCTCCCAAGCAGCTGGGACTATAGGCAGTCACCACCACGCCCAGCTAATTATTTGTAGACACAAAGTTTCAACATGTTGCCCAGGTTAGTCTCGATCTCCTGGGCTCAAGCCATCCACCTGCCTTGGCCTCCCAAAATGCTGGGATTGCCAGCAGGCACCTCTGCATCTGGCCTGGACTGGATTTTTTTAATATTAAATATTTCTGATTTTTTTAAAATTATGAACATGAAGGTTATTAAAAAATAAAAATAAAAGAGCTGGGCGCCATGGCTCACGCCTGTAATACCAACACTTTGGGAGGCCAAGGTGGGCGGATCACCTGAGGTCAGGAGTTTGAGACCAGCCTGACAAACATGGAGAAACCCCCCTCTCTACTAAAAATACAAAATTAGCGGGGCGTGGTGGTGCGTGCCTGTAATCCCAGCTACTCAGGAGGCTGAGGCAGGAGAATCACTTGAACCCAGGAGGCAGAGGTTGAGGTGAGCTGAGATCCTGCCATTGCACTCCAGCCTGGGCAACAAGAGCGAAACTCTATCTCAAAAAAAAAAAAAAAAAAAAGCAAGCCTGTTGTCGGACGTGTGTACCCAAAACATTTATGTATGAATAAACTGACATAAGCCTGGGATTTGTTTTAAAATCATCCTGAAAATTTTTTTTGTGAAATTGATCATCGTTGATGATAGGTGATGGATGTCTGAATGTTCTTCATACTATTCTCTCTACTTTTGTATATGTCTGAAATTTTCCATAGCAAAAAGTGAACCCAAAATAAAGTTGTTAAAATAAAATAGATGAGCGTGGTGGTCATCTACTTTCTTCTAAACTACATGGTGCAAGTGTAGTCTTAGCTACTCAGGAGGCTGAGGTAGGAGGCTCACTTGAGCCCAGGAGTTTGAGTCCAGCCTGGGCAAGAGAGCAAGACCCTGTATCTAAAAATAAAATTCATAGTCGGGTGTGGTAGCTCACGCCTGTAATCCCAGCACTTTGGGAGACTGAGGTGGGTGGATCACCTGAGGTCAGGAGTTTGAGACCAGACTGACCAACATAGTGAAATGCTGTCTCTAATAAAAATACAAAATTAGCTGGGTATGGTGGCAGGTGCCTATAATCCCAGCTACTTGGGAGGCTGAGGCAGGAGAATCTCTTGAACCCGGGAGGAGGAGGTTGCAGTGAGCTGAGATGGCACCACTGCACTCCAGCCTGGGCGACAGAGCGAGACTCCGTCTCAAAAAAAAAAAAAAAAAAGGCAGGGTCAGGCACAGTGGCTCACACTTACAATCCCAGCACTCTGAGAGGTTGATGCTGGAGGATTGCTTAAGCCCAGGAGTTCGAGACCAGCCTGGGCAACATGGCAAGACCCCATCTCTAAAAAGAAAAGAACTGAATTTTATTTAATTTTAATTAATTATTATTATTATTTTTTAGGCAGAGTCTCGCTCTGTCACCCAGGCTGGAGTGCAGTGGCTCGATCTCGGCTCACTGCAAGCTCCGCCTCCCGGGTTCATGCCATTCTCCTGTCTCAGCCTCCCAAGTAGCTGGGACTACAGGTGACTGCCACCACGCCCGGCTAATTTTTTTTGTATTTTTAGTAGAGACGGGGTTTCACCATGTTAGCCAGGATGGTCTCGATCTCCTAACCTTGGGATCTGCCCGCCTCAGCCTCCCAAAGTGCTGGGATTACAGGTGAGAGCCACTGCGCCCGGCCAATTTTAATTAATTTAAATAGCGACAGGGGCTAGTGGCTACCACATTGGACTATGGAGCTCTAATGACTTGGAATCAGCTGGAGAAATCATATATATATAAACATATATATATATGATCATACATATATATGATCGTATATATGATCATATATATATATATACACCTTTATATATATATAAATAACTGAGACTTTGTCACCAGGGATAGAGAAGTGGCCGCTACTTTCTAAATTGGACAGGAATGTGGCCACTATAATCTGGAGATTAAGCGATGGGGATTAGGGATAGAGATGCTTTTGCGATGCGGATCAGATCAAACACAGATGGGTGAAAGATGATACTTCCTAAGCAGGATGCAATTATTCAGCAAACTAATCTGTGTTGTTCCTACCCCTGGGGACAGAGCTGGGAGCAAGAACAACAGGTCCTCCTCTCATGCACTCACAGTCTATGAGATGAGCAAAAGCCAATAATCAAGTAAGGAGGCTGCGCGTGCGCAATGGCTCATGGCTGTAATCCCAGCGTTTTGCGAGGCCAAGGCAGGCAGATCACTTGAGTTCAGGAGTTTGAGACCAGCCTGGGCAACATGGCACAACCTCACCTTTACAAAAAAATTAGCCGGGCGTGGTGACATGCGCATGTGGTCCCAGCTACTCAGGAGGCTGAGACAGGAGAATGGCTTGAGCCCAGGAGGTGGAGGTTGCAGTGAACCGAGATCATGCCACTGCATTCCAGCCTGGGTGACAGAGCGAGACTCCGCCTAAAAAAAAAAAAAAAAAAAATTAAAAAAGAAATTCAAAAATAAGAAAAATTTTACAGGCTGGGCATAGTGGCTCACGCTGGTAAAGCCAGCACTTTGGGAGACCCAGGCGGGAGGATCACCTGAGCCCAGGATGTTGAGCCTGCAGTGAGCCATGATGCAGACACTGCACTCCAGCCTGAGCAACAGAGCAAGACCCTGACTCAAAAAAAAAAAAAAAAAATTAAAGACAAGTATCAAGGCAATGGTTTGTAGCTACAAACACAGCATCCTGACCCAATGGCACCAAGGAGGGAAAAGTATTAGACACATGCTAATACTTCAGACAAAGAATTTGTTTTTTTTTTTTTAGATGGAGTTTCGCTCTTGTTGCCCAGGCTGGAGTGCAATGGCACGATCTCGACTCACCGCAACCTCCGCCTCCCAGGTTCAAGCAATTCTCCTGCCTCAGCCTCCCGGGTAGCTGGGATTATAGGCATGCGGCACCACGCCCGGCTAATTTTGTATTTTTAGTAGGGATGGGGTTTCTCCGTGTTTGTCAGACTGGTCTCAAACTCCTGACCTCAGGTGATACACCAGCCTCAGCCTCCCAAACTGCTGGGATACAGGCGTGAGCCACCACACCCGGCTGACAAAGAATTATTATCCCCATTGTAAAGATGAGGAAATTGAGACTTAGAGTTAAAAATCTTGCTTAAGTTTTGCAGCTCTGAGAGGGGAGAGAAAGCCTGTGTGGGAAGAAGCAGACAGGAAAGGCCTTCTGATCTGAAAACCCCTCACCTGTCCACACTTGAGGCGGCTCCTCTTCCTGCTCTCGCTCAGCCTCCTCCAAAAAATCTTCCAGAAGCTTCTCTGCTTTTCGAGCCTCAGCACTCCCTGGGGCCGCCCAGCCCAGAAAGGTTCGGACACTGCCCAGGTCTGAGTGGGCAGGAGGGTCTCGGAAATCCTGAGGGTGGTCCTGCAGCCAGGAGCCCAGCACTGACACCACAGCCCTGGCCAGAGAGGCAGGGTCTCAGAGCTGGGTTCAGAGTGTGGGACCTAGAATATGACTCCTGGTACCTTTTTTTTTGAGACAGAGCCTTACTGTGTCACCAAGGCTGCAGTGCAATGGCCTGATCTTGACTCACTGCAACCTCAGCCTCCTGAGTAGCTGGGACTACAGGCATGCGCCACCACGCCCGGCTAATTTTTTTTTTTTTTTTTTGCATTTTTAGTAGAGACAGGGTTTCGCCATGTTGGCCAGGATGGTCTCTAACTCCTGACCTCCAGTGATCCACCTGCCTCTGCCTCCCAAAATGTTGGGATTACAGGCATGAGCCATCGCGCCCCACCTGACTCCCAGTCTCTTATTACCCAACCTGCAATTTTCAAAACCCCAGGCCGACTGCTAACCTTTGACCTCTGGGATTTCCCTCCCCACACTCCCCTATCTGGATGAAGGACCCACCTCAGGTTCTTGTTGAAGCTCAGATCTTGTACCGCTGTCTTCTTGATCTCTACCCTGGGAAGAGGCCCCCCCAGCAGGTGAAGAAGGGGGAAGCTAGAGGGGGCTTAGGAAGAGGGCTCTGGGTCTGGGAGGTGTTTCCAGGTTCCACACCTAAGGAGGTGGAGGGGGGTGCCCAACTGGGGTTCTAGGGTGGGGAATATGGAGGTTCTGGTTTGCTACTGACCCGGGAGGTGGGGGTGGTGGCATTGGTGGCAGTAGAAAACCCAGCAGGCGGGCAGTGGGTACAAAGGTCCGGTAGGTGGCCAGGAAGGCGGGCACGAAGCTGGGGTCCTGCTCACGGTCTCCAGACACCAACTCTCCCACCAGCCGCTCCAGGCGCGCTGCCCTCAGCATCCGCACCTTACTGGTTCGATAGTGGAGGAAGGTATTGGCAATGGGGCTGGGGGCCTGCAGGAGGGGAGAGGTGGCCATGAGAGAGCAGGAGTGGTCCTCGCAGCACCCCTTCTCTAATCACGTTCATCACTAGCACCACTCTTTTTTTTTTCTTTTTTCTTTTTGTTTTTGAGACAGAGTCTCACTCTGTTGCCCAGGCTAGAGTGCAGTGGCATGATCTTGGGTCACTTAACTTCTGCCTCCTGGGTTCAAGCAATCCTCCTGCCTCAGTCTCCAAGTAGCTGAAACTACAGGCCCACACCACCACGCCCAGCTAATTTTTGTATTTTTGTAGAGACGGGGTTTCACCATGTTGGTCAGACTGGTCTTGAACTCCTGACCTCAAGTGATCCACCCACCTTGGCCTCCCAAAGTCTCCCAAAGGGCTGGGATTGCAGGCGTGAACCACTGTGCCCAGCCCCTAGCACCCCCCCCCTTTTTTTTTTTTTTGAGACAGAATCTCACTCTGTCACCTAGGCTGGAGTGCAGTGGCGTGATCTTAGCTCACCGCAACCTCCGCCTCCTGGGTTCAAGCAAATCTCTGCCTCAGCCTCCCAAGTATCTGGGATTACAGTCACCCGCCACCACGCCCAGCTAGTTTTTTTGTATTTTTAGTAGAAAAAACTACTGTCTTTTTTGGTGGCCATGGTGTTTCACTGTCTTGGCCAGGTTGGTCTTGAACTCCTGACCTGAGGATCCACTCTCCTCGGCCTCCCAAAGTGCTGGGATTACAGGCGTGAGCCACCTCCCCCCACCTGTAGCGCCATCCTTGTGATTGTGATTCCTCTGACTCCCGGCTTCTTGGAGTTATTGTTTTGGTTTGTTTTTCTTAGAAACAGGTCTTGTTTTGTTGCCCAGGCTGGGGTGCAGTGGCACAATCATGGCTCACTGCAGCCTCCAAGTCCTAGACTCAAGCCGTCCCCCTGCCCCAGCCTCCTGAGTAGCTGGGAACACTACTGGGCATCACCACGCACAGCTAATTTTTTAATTTTTATTTTATTTATTTATTTATTTATTTATTGAGATGGAGTCTCGCTCTGTCATCCCAGCTGGAGTGCAGTGGCGCGATCTCGGCTCACTGCAAGCTCTGCCTCCCGGGTTCATGCCATTCTCCTGCCTCAGCCTCCAGAGTAGCTGGGACTACAGGCGCCCACAACCACGCCGGGCTAATTTTTTTGTATTTTTAGTAGAGACGGGGTTTCACCGTGTTAGCCAGGATGGTCTCGATCTCCCGACCTCGTGATCCGCCCGCCTCGGCCTCCCAAAGTGCTGGGATTACAGGCGTCAGCCACCGCGCCCGGCCTAATTTTTATTTTTACATAGAGAGAATCTTGCTGTGTTGTCCAGGCTGGTCTCGAATTCCTGGCCTCCCGCCTTGGTCTCTCAAAGCGCAGGGATTATAGGTGTGTGCCCCACACCCTGCCCGCTTGAAGTTATTATTCCTCCTCATCCACAAATAGCTCCTGCAACTTGCCCTGGAAACCCTCCCTCTCCCATGCCCTGTCCCCTACTCCCTCCCCCGTCCCCCCCCCCCCCCCCCGCCCACACACACACACACACACACACACACACACACACTCTTGTCCACCCCTGGCTTCCCTCAGCCCTCCTGTCGCGCTTCACTGGCTGCCCCACCCGCCCTCACCTAGTCACTTCTAAGCCAACCCCATTCCACCTTCCAGCCCCGGCCCTCTAAACCTGCCTTTCCCAACTCTGCCGTCCAGTTCTGTCCTTACCAAGTTGTCCCCAGGCCCCTCTCGGGAACTGCGCGGCCATCACCTGGCCCCACCCCATTCCCTGGATCTCCCTCCACTTACCTGGCCGCCCCCAGTCCCCTTTCTACCTGGTCGCCTCATCTGGTCGCCTCTGAGCCCCTCCCTTCCTTCTGCCCACTGCACCTGGCGGCCTGTGCTTGGCTCTCCAGCTCCGCCCTCACCTGGTCGCTTCCGGCCCCGCGCCACCCACCGAACCCCCTCCTCACCTGGCTGCCCCCGGGGCCCTCCGCCGGGCTCCAGCGCTGACTGCGCTGCCGCCGCAGGGAGACACTGTACACCGCGCCGTCCTCGGTCTCTTCACCCCAGTCCTGCAGCGGTGCCTGGACGCAGAGGCGGACTCAGGGCACCAAAGGGGCACAGGTCCTGGGGCCTCAGCCTCCTTGGCGGCTCGGACTCGGGCCGAGTCGTCCTGCTGCATCCCCACGCCCCTTCCCGGCCAGAAGCTGCGAGACTCGGGCTGGGGTCCCAGGCTAGTCCCCTCCTCGCTGCGGGTCCCCTCCTCCCAGGTCCTGAGGACATGAGGTGGCATTTGGGGATGTCCCAGGGCCCAGTCTCGTAGAACCTGTCTCTAGCCCTTTCTGCCGACTGCTCTCAGAGACTCGCGCCCCCATCCCTAAGAGGAACCAGTCGCTTCACTGGGTCAAGGGCCGTGAGTCCCCAGGAGGGGACTCCAGGGCAAGTTCAGATTGGGAGCAGATAGCGTCCCAATCTGAACTTAGCGGGCACTTGGAGTTTCTGGACCTGCGGGTCACCAGGGATGCGGGGTCCGGGGATCCCTTGTCCCCTTACCAGGGCCAGCTCTTTGCCTGCTGTGCGCTCCATGGCCGGCGCCCGTCCCTCTCAGTGGCGCCGCTGAGTGAGGCGGAAGGGCCGGCGGGTGGCGGGCAGTGGCCAGGCGCTGGGGCCAGAGGGGCGGGGCGGCCGATCTGCTGGGGCGGGGCGGTGCAGGCCGGACCCAGCCTCTGGGTGCCTCCAGCCGACCCCGCGCCAGCCCAGGAGAGGTCCTGGCTCTTCCGCTGGGTGCCTATCAATCTGTCCCCAGAAGAAAGGACACATCTGTCCCGAAGGGGTCTTTTTTGTATCCCCAGATGTGGGGGAGCTCCTGTGTGGGGGCATGAGTGTGTCCCCAGACCAGAGTCCTCTGTCCTTCAGTGGAAGGGGCTAGCTTGACCAAGTGTGGGGGCATCTTCCACTTTTTATTATTATTGTTATTATTTTGAGATGGAGTTTCCTTCTGTCACCCAGGCTGGAGTACAGTGGCTTGATCTCAACTCACTGCAACCTCCCCTTCCCAGGTTCAAACGATTCTCGTGCCTCAGCCTCCCAAGTAGCTAGGATTACAGGTGCCGCCACCATGCTCGGCTAATTTTTGTATTTTTTGTAGAGACGGGGTTTTGCCATGCTTGCCAGGCTGGTCTGAAACTCCTGGCCTCAAGAGATTCGCCCACCTCAGCCTCCCAAAATGCTGGGATTACAGGCATGAACCACAGCGCCCAGCCTTATTATTTTTTAGAGACAGGGTCTCACTCCTGTTGTCGAGGCTGGAGTGCAGTGGCTTGATCTTGGCTCGCTGCAATCTCCGCCTCCTGGGTTCAATCCATTCTCCTGCCTCAGTCTCCCAATAGCTGGGACTACAGGCATATGCCACCATGCCCAGCATTTTTTTTTTTTTTTTTTTTTTGGTAAAAACTGGTTTTCACCATGTTGCCCAGGCTAGTCTGGAACCCCTGGGCTCAAGCGACACACCCAGCTCAGCCTCCCAAAGTGCTGGGAATACAGGTATGAGCCACTGCACCCCGCCCTTATTTTATTTATTGAGACAGGGTCTGGCTCTGTGGCCCAGGCTGGAGTGCAGTAGCACGATCATAGCTCACTGCAGCCTGGAGCTCCTGGACTCTAGTGATCCTCCCAACTCAGCCTCCCAAAATACTGGGATTACAGGCGTAAAACCACTACATCGGGCCATCTCCCATTTTTCAGCTCCATCTGCGTCACTAGCTGATGGGAGTCACCATGACCCAGGTTGGAGGAGGCAGTCTGTGGCCCTGGGTTTTCAGGGACAGCCGTCTCTTGGGTGGTGCACGGTCAAAAACAGATGAATACCCAGGGGCATGGTCGGTAACCTTTATTGCGCAACTCTGAGACCGAGGCGGACCCAGCTGGGGAGATTTACTGTGGGAACGTCTGGCCCGGCCCCTCCCTCCCCTCCGGGCGCCGCTGGCCGCCTCCGCTCCCTGTCTGGGCGGCGTTCAGCCCCTGAAGGGGCCCCGTGGGGCCTGAGCTAGACCCGGAGGGATCGGGGGCTCCGATGGGGGCCGCCAGGTGGGTGTCAGGACGAGTCTAGGACCTCCGAGAGCGACGGTGCTTCTTGTGACTTTCGATTAATTTCTGGGAACGGATCTTGAGTGATGCGCGGGTCACTACCTCGTTGTCCTCCTCCTCACTCTCTTCGTCTACGGGGGGTGGGGGGATGAGCAGGGAGCGATGAGGGATCCAGGTCCCCATCCCTGGCTCCCCTTCCCTTTACCACCCCACTCCACCCCCACCTTGGCCCTGAGCAGGGTATCCGACAACCTCCTGCTCCCCAGCTTGGGGCCCCAACCGCACACCTTCATCCCCCCACCCATACTGACCAAAAAACTTGTCCTTGGAAGTGGCAAGGGGCAGGGCGATGCGGGTGTTGTATTCGGGCAGCCTTCCCTCTAAGCTGGCCAGGAACTAAGCGGGGATGGGAAGCGAGAGAGGAAGGTGGGCGGGGCCAGGGGCCACCGAAAAGTCACGTTCCCCCTCCTCCCTACCCCATTCCGAGATATGCCCTAGTTCCAACTGGAGACCACTGCCCACTCCCATCCCTCCTTCAGCAGGCACCTTGATACCCAGCTTCACCCCCTCATCACTCAGGTCCGCCCCTGGTCTCTGGGGCCCTGCCACTAGGCCTCTCCCCATCCCGATACCCCACCCGCGTCCTCTAGCCTCCCGGGACCCGCCCGCACCTCTTCTGGTTTCTTCCCTCGTGGCTCGGGCTCACCCCTGGCTCGTCAAACCTCACCCGTTGTCCCCGAGACCCCTTCCTGGCTGATCAGCCTGCAATCTGGTCTCCCGAAGTTGCCCCCGGTTCCCTGGTTTTCCGACCCAGCCCTACTCCTAGATCTCTGGAGCTCTGCCCCATGGCTGCAGGGCACCTCGCGGTTAGCGATGTGGCGCAGCATCTCCTGCACGTCGTGGCTCCCGAGCTGCGCCTGGAGTTTCAGCAGCTTTTCCTCCACGAGGCCCAGCAGGTTTGGCAGATAGTTATCTGCCTGGGGATCCAGCTCCTTTCCCGCGAAGCGGCCGTCCTCCTGCGGCCAGGGTACAGCCGGGTCAGCCGAGAGGGGTGGGGCCTCTTGGAAGGCTCCACCCAGGGGTGGGGTTTTTCTCTCGGGGGCGGGGCATAGGAGGTAAGGACCCACCTACAGGGGCGAGCCTAGCCATTGGGGGCGGGGACTTAGGTCAAGGCCACGTCTGTGATAGGGGAGCCTCTGAACTCTAACTCTATATGAAAAAGTTTCGGGGAGGCCTCTTGGGAACAGTAAGGATTCGAGGGAGGCCATTGTGGAATGGCCTCCTGAAGAAATGGGCCTCTGCTGCGGGCAGGATAGGGCTTCTGTCTCGGGCTGCTCCAGAATTGCAGATAGGTCTCCGAGGTTTTCGGGGACAGGGTGGGACTTCTTTCCCTTGGAGGCGGGGCTTGAGACGGGACAGGGTCTCTGAAGTCTTGGGCTTCCTTGGGGAGTGAGGGCTTCCCCAGGGAGGTGGGGCGGGGACTCTGAGGAATGGGTTGGGGCTTCCCCTGTGGGCGGGGCCTCTGACGTCCGGGACGGAGGATGTGGCAGGCCACGTTCCCTAGGGCAGGCGGGTGTGGCAGGAACCCCCGCTTCGTGGCTGCGCCTCTTCGGTCCCAGGAGGGCCTGGCGGGGCTTCCCCCGGGCTGGGCCTACCACAGTGATGTGGATCAGCTTGCTGGCCAGGTGCTCCAGGCTGTCCTTGGCCACTTGCATCGCCCGCAAGGCGCGCTCCAGCTGGTCCTGGGCCTCGGCGTGCCGCCGCTCCTCCTTCTTGAGACGCTCCTGCGCCTCGGCTTGCAGTTTCTGCTGGCTGCAGGGAGCCGGGAGGTCACCCCGGGGGCTCAGCCCGCCCCGCCGCCCTCCCCAGGGCCCCGGCGCCTCACCTCACCAGCGTGGCCTCCCCGGAGTACTTGAGGTCTTCCAGCTCCCGCTGCAGTTGTTGCTTCTCCTGCTTCAGCCTCACCAACGTCTGCTCGTTCTCGTTCTTAAGCGTCTCCAACTGCGCGAAGGTGTCGCCCTGGGCCAGGAACCGCTGCACCAACGACTGCGGGCCACCCAGCCCCAGTCAGAGCCAGGGCCTAGGGAGCGTAGGGGCGCTCCATCTCCTCTCCCCGACCCTGCGTCCCCTCGCACGCTGGACAGGTGGCCTGAGCTGGCGCGTTTTGCACAGCAATGTATGGGGACACTGTGGGTTGGACTCAGGGTTGCTTCAAGGGTGAGCAGCCCTGGATATATCATTTCTGCGGGGCCCTTTCTGGCCTATATAAGGAATTTGAGTCAGCCCAAATTCGGGGGCAACTGGACAGGCGAGCATAGCTTCTTTCCAAAATCAACGTGACATCAATTTCTGGATGCGAATCTCGCCCGATCCAGCAGGAAATACCGCCCGTCTTTGGAGCCATCCACTCACAAGGCCCACATCTGGAAAGGGGCTGCGCCTTGGTGCCCCAGATGACCCCATAGCTGTCCTCCTATAGGTGGGAATCCCGGAGCTCCTCAGGGGTTGGCCCCATGGGAGGAGCAGCAGGTTGGCGGGCACCCAGGGGGGAGAAACAGGGTTGGGGTCCAGTGTTCACCAGCGGTAACCAGGACCCAAGGGGGACACAGTGGCCTTAGAATAATGCAAGGAAGACGCCGTAAAGTGAGGGACCCGGCGCAGGGACCCCACTTGCCAGGATCTGAGGATGGTACTAAGCAGTCTACTGGGTCCCAGACCATGTTACAGACACTGGAGACAGAACAAGAGAGGAAACTCCCAGTTCTCCTAGAGCTGGCATGGCAAAGGAGTTAGCACGATGCGAAAGAACGGAAGGCGAGTGTAGAAATGGCAGCGAGTGTAGACAGCTCCTGGGGGTTTTGCTGCGAAGGGCAGCAGAAAAACTGAACGGTAGCTGGAGGGGGAAGGGATGTTTTTCAAGAAAGGAGCAGGTTTGTGAGCTGAAGAACTGACCTGGCAGAGAGGGGAGGCAGGGTGTGTTGGTTTCACCGGCCTGGGCACCCCTGGGGCCCGTCTGGGGTGGAGGGGGCGCGGCGGAGAGGGCTGCGGGCGGAACTCACGTGCGTCTCGGCAGTGCCAGTGGCGTCCTTGACCTTGCCAAAGATCACCTCCATCTGGTACATGCTCCAGCGCTGCCGCAGCTCCTCCTCCTTGGCATGTAGGCTGTCCTGGATGGTATCGTCAGACTGTAGCAGCAGGTGCTCCCGGTGGGTCTGCTCGTGGGTTGAGGTCAGAGCCAGGGTCAGCCCGTGGAGAGCGCTTAGGGCGGAGGCCGGGGAGGGGGGGATCCAGACAGGGGCCCGGGAGGGAACAGGGCTCAAACTGGAGGGAAGGGAGAGGGCAAAAGCTTGGGGCCAGATAAAGGCACCCGGGCAGGTGTCAATAAAGTGGGACAAGGTAGGGCGCGGTGGTGGTGGCTGTGGCTCATGCCTTTAATTCCAGTACTTTAGGAGGCTGAGGCGGGAGGATCGTTTGAGCCCAGGGGTTCGGGACCAGCTTGGGCAACATGGCGAAACCCCGTCTCTACAAAAAATACAAAAATTAGCAGGGCATGGTGGGGCGCCTGTAGTACCAGCTACTTGGGAGGGTGAGGTGAGAGGATCACTTGAGCCCAGGAGGTCGAGGCTGCAGTGGGCTATAATTAGTCTGGGCGACAGAGTGAGACCCTGTCTCAAACAAACAAACAAACAAACAAACAAACAAAAATATATATATATATATACACAAAAAAAAACCCTACCAAAAACAACAACAACCCAAAAAACCAAAAGGCAGGGCCTTGGTGAGGGCTGGACGGGTGGCAGCCTCAGGGCAGGTGCAGGGGCGGGGCCGAGAGTGAGGGGGCGTGGCCTTAAGCAAATGTTGGGTTAGAGGCAGGGTCAGATTTAGGACAGGCAGTCTAGTCAGTTGGGAAAGGATGGGTAGGGGTCACTGAGCAAGGGGAAGGCTGGAGGCCATGTCAGAGCCAAAATGGTGCAGTCGCCTAGGAGGGGAGGCGGGGTCAGGGATGTGGGAGGGGTCTTTGCACCAAGTGGGGGTGGAGTCAGAGAGGCGGCGGGGTTAGGAGAAACTCAGGAAGTGGGAGAAGGCCTAGGATGAGGTAGAGCGAGGGCATGGCTGGTTTGTGCTGGGCTGGGCTGCAGTCACAGCCGCGCACCCCTGGGTGTGCCCACCTTGCGCTCCATGCGCTCGTTCTCCAGTTTCTTCTCCTCGGCGCGCTTCTTGCACTCACTTATGTAGCGTTCCCGCTTCTTGCGCTCTCGAACCAAGGTCTCCTCCAGATACTGCAGCTGGTTCTGGAGGGCGGGCAGGGGAGCAGGGAGACCAGCTGGCACCTACCGCTGCCCGCCGCAGGGTGCTGGGAGATAGATGGGGGCGGGGGCGTTGGGGAAACTCAGGGACAGCTGAGGCCAGATTCTCAAGCTGGGAGACCGCGGCAGCTGGGCAGGATGGCCGAGGGCAAGAGGGCTGGCACCTTGGCAATGTCCCGGGCATTGAGGGCCTCTTGGTTCACCACGTGCAGTGCCTCCAGCTCATGTTTGGTCCTCACCACCTCAGCCTCCATGGAGTCCAGCCGGTTCTCCAAGTTGAGGCTCTCGTCCTGGGGCGTCGTGGGGAGGGGTTGGGGAGAGGGGGCAGGCCTGTGACTGCTGTTCTTAGCCAAGCCCGCCCTCCCTGTTTGCCATCTCACCCGAGCCCTTCTAGTCCCTACCATTAGATAGGCCTTGAGCTGCAGATACACGCTGGTAATGTGCTCGGCCTCCTGTGCCTTCATCCGGGCCTTCTCCAGGCGGTTCTCCAGGTTCCGCATGGTCTGGAGAGCAGCAGGGCTGGGCTGAGGGCCCTCCGCACTCAATCCCTCCCACACGACCCTCTGCTCTGCAGGCCTCACCCGCCCCTACCTTGGCCACCTCCGTGTGTCTGTTTTGCGCCTCTGCCATCTCCAGAAGGCGCAGGCTGTGCTGCAGCTGGAGCTCCTCCAGCCGCCTCTGCCGCAACACCACCTGGTGCCGCAGGGCGTTCTGCTGCTTCACCTTCTCCCTCAGCCGGTGGTCTAGGTGCTCCAGGGCCTGCTGCAAGGAGGGGAGCGAAAGCAGGGGCCTGAACACCCTACCCCGACACACACCTAGCCCTTCCTCCCTTCCTTCTCCCATATTGTGGCTTCCAGGACTCCCCTCTCCCGTTTTCTACCCACCTCCCTGGCCACCCCTTCTGTGTTTCTTGGAGAGAGCACCGGAGTCTTCTGTCTATATCGACCACCTTGGTGATCTTACACCGGCTCAGGGTTCTAAAATTTTTTTTTAATTTTTCTTTCTTTTTTTTTTTAGACAGAGTCTTCTCTGACACCCAGGCTGGAGTGCTGTGGTGCAATCTCAGCTCACTGCAACCTCCTCCTCCTGGGTTCACGCCATTCTCCTGCCTCAGCCTCCCGAGTAGCTGGGATTACAGGTGCCCACCACCACGCCTGGCTAATTTTTGTTTTTTTTTTTTTTGAAACGGAGTCTCTCTGTGTCGCCCAGGCTGAAGTGTAGTGGCACTATCTCGGCTCACTGCAACCTCCGTCTCCTGGGTTCAAGCAATTCTCCTGTCTCAGCCTCCCAAGTAGCTGGGATTACAGGCATGTGCCACCGCACCCGGCTAATTTTTGTATTTTGGGTAGAGACAGGGTTTCACCATGTGGGCCGGCTGGTCTCGAACTCCTGACTTCAGGTGATCCACCTGCCTCGGCCTCCGAAAGTGCTGGGATTACAGACGTGAGCCACCTCACCCAGCCGACTTCTGGCCATTTTTTTCTTTTAAAAAATGTTTTAGGCCAGGCGCGGTGGCTCCCGCCTGTAATCCCAGCACTTTGGGAGGCCGAGGCTGGCGGATCACGAGGTCAGGACATCGAGACCATCCTGGCTAACACGGTGAAACCCCGTCTCTACTAAAAATACAAAAAATTAGCCGGGCATGGTGGCAGGCACCTGTAGTCCCAGCTACTCGGGAGGCTGAGGCAGAAGAATGGCGTGAACCTGGGAGGCAGAGCTTGCAGTGAGCCAAGATCGTGCCACTGCACTCCATACTGGGCGATAGTGCGAGACTCTGTCTCAAAAAAAAAAAAAAATTATAGAGGCAGGGTCTCGCTATGTGGCCCAGGCTGGTCGCGAATTCCTGGGCCCAAGCCATCCTCCTTCCTCGGCCTCCCAAAGTGCTGAGATTACAGGCATGAGCCACTGCACCCACCCCAGTTTTGTTTTGTTTTGTTTTTTGAGATGGGGTCTTACCCTGTCACTCAGGCTGGAGTGCAGTGGCTTGATCTCGGCACACTGCAACCTCCGCCCCTTGAGCGTCCTCAGTAGCTGGGACCACAGATGCATGCCACGATGCCTCAGTACGTTTTTGTATTTTTGGTAGAGACAGGGTTTCATCATGTTGTCCAGGCTGGTCATGAACTTCTGAGCTCAAGTGATCCACCTGTCTTGGCCTCCCAAAGTACTAGGATTACAGGCGTGAGCCACCACGCCCAGCCTTTTAATTTTTAAAATTATTTTTTGAGACAAGGCCTTGCTTTGTCACCCAGACGGGAGTGCAGTGGCAGGAACATGACTCACTGCAGCCTCCACCTCCCCAGTTCAGGTGATCCTCCCACCTCAGCCTGGCAAGTAGCTGGGACTACAGTCCTGTGCCACTACATTTGGCAAATCTTTTTTTTTTTTTTTTTTTTGAGATGGAGTCTCGCTGTCTCCCAGGCTGGAGTGCAGTGGCGCGGTCTCTGCTCACTGCAGGCTCCGCCCCCTGGGTTCACGCCATTCTCCTGCCTCAGCCTCCTGAGCAGCTGGGACTACAGGCGCCCGCCACCACGCCCGGCTAATTTTTTGTATTTTTAGTAGAGACGGGGTTTCACCGTGTTAGCTAGGATGGTCTCGATCTCCTGACCTCGTGATCCACCTGCCTCTGCCTCCCAAAGTGCTGGGATTACAGGCGTGAGCCACCATGCCCGGCAATGGCAAATCTTTTGTATTTGTTGTAGAGTCAAAGTTTCACTATGTTGGCAGGCTGGTCTCGAACTCTTGGGCTCAAGGGATCCTCCAGCCTTGGCCTCCCAAAGCAGTGGTATTACAAGGCATGAGCCACCATGCCTAGACTGTGTTTTATTTTATTTTATTTTATTTTATATTTATTTATTTATTTATTTAGAGACAGAGTTTTGCTCTTGTTGCCCAGGCTGGAGTGCAATGGTGTGATCTCAGCTCACAGCAACCTCCACCTCCCAGGTTCAGGCGATTCTCCTGCGTCAGCCTCCCGAGTAGCTGGGATTATAGGCATGCACCACCACGCCTGGCTAATTTTTTGTATTTTTAGTAGAGACGGGGTTTCGCCATGTTGGCCAGGCTGGTCTCAAACGCTTGACCTCAGGTAATCCGCCCGCCTCAGCCTCCCAAAGTGCTGGGATTAGAGGCGTGAGCCACCGCGCCCGGCCTTTTTTTGTTTTGTTTTTTTTTTAAAGAAACAGGTTGTACTGTCACTCAGGCTGGAGTGCAGTGGTGCAATTGTGGCTCATTATAGTCTCAAACTTCTAGGCTCATGCAATCCTCCGGCCTCAGCCTCCTGAGTAGCTGGGATTACAGGCATGTGCCACTGGTCATTGTTGTCGTTTGTTTGTTTTGAGACTGAGTCTCACTCTATCTCCCAGGCTGGAGCACAGTGGCACAACCTCAGCTTACTACAACCTCTGCCTCTGGGGTTCAAGTGACTTTTTAAAATTTTTTATGTTTTTTATATTTATTTATTTATTTATTTTTTGACACGGAATTTCGCTCTTGTTGCCCAGGCTGGAGTGTAATGGCACGATTTCGGCTCACTGCAACCTCCTCCTTCTTGGTTCAAGCGATTCTCCTGCCTCAGCCTCCCGAGTAGCTGGGATTACAGGCATGTGCCACCATGCCCAGCTAAGTTTTGTATTTTTAGTAGAGACGGGGTTTCTCCATGTTGGTCAGGTTGGTCTCGAACTCCCGACTTCAGGTCATCTGCCCACCTTGGCCTCCCAAAGTGCTGTGATTACAGACGTGAGCCACCGCGCCTGGCTGTGATTTTTTTTTTTTTTTAACCTGTTTTCCCTATTAGGATATGAGCTGTTTTTAGAAGTGGAGACTTGGTCTGCTTTTTCACTGCATTTCCTACCATGCCAGGATGCCAGATACAAGGACAGTGAGTAATAAAGATTTAATTGAATGAGCACACGAATGGAAGCTAGTGTGCAGGAAGGATTGGAGAGGGTGAGCCTGGAGTCCAGTGGTGAGGGGACCCAGGCTGGAAATGAAGGAGGAGGTGGGGTGAGGGTGGGCAAACCTGGACTGTCCTATTCTTCAGATATGGCTTCTCCCATTTCCATTCGTGAATCACTGCCTGGACCACTTTCTCATCTCCCTGCAAAGAAGGAAGTCTAGTCACCTTTCAACATGCCACCTCCAGCTGAGGCCAGGTGCTACCTCCTTGTCCCCCCATCCCCCACCGCAGGAACCCTACACCCACCCCTTTGCCCCTTGCCTTGAGCAGGTCCAGCAGCTTTAGTTCCAGTGCCTTAGTCTCCTCGCGGAGCTGACTGATGGTCTCCTGGTTCTTCTTGATGTTCCACTGAGAGCTCTCAAAAAAAGCCTTCCGGTCACCCTCTGGCAGGCAGGTGAGGTGGACAGACACACAGTTACTGGGTGGCTGGGTGGGTGCAACATCCCAGAGAAAAGACCTTTTTTGTAATCATCAACTTTTTTTTTTTTTTTTTTTGAGACGGAGTTTCGCTCTTGTTGCCCAGGCTGGAGTGCAATGGTGCAATCTCAGCTCACCGCAGCCTCCGCCTCCTGAGTTCAAGAGATTCTCCTGCTTCATCTTCCCATATAGCTGGGATTACAGGCATGCGCCACCACACGTGGCTAATTTTGTATTTTTAGTAGAGATGGGGTTTCTCCATGGTGGTCAGGCTGGTCTCGAACTGCTGACCTCAGGAGATCCGCCCGCCTCGGCCTCCCAAAGTGCCAGGATTACAGGTGTAAGCCACTGTGCCAGGCTCATCAACTTAATATTATAAGAATGCAGTTGTCGACCAGCCTGGCCAACATGGTAAAACCCCGTCTCTACTAAAAATACAAAAATTAGCCAGATGTGAGGCTGGGCATGATGGCTCATTCCTGTAATCCCAGCACTTTGTGAGGTAGAGGCGGGCGGATCACCTGAGGCCAAGAGTTCAAGATCAGTCTGGCCAACAAGGTGAAACCCCGTCTCTGGCGGGGCGCGGTGGCTCAAGCCTGTAATCCCAGCACTTTGGGAGGCTGAGGCGGGCAGATCACGAGGTCAGGAGATCGAGACCATCCTGGCTAACACGGTGAAACCCCATCTCTACTAAAAATACAAAAAATTAGCCGGGCGTTTTGGCGGGTGCCTGTAGTCCCAGCTACTCGGGAGGCTGAGGCAGGAGAATGGCGTGAACCTGGGAGGTGGAGCTTGCAGTGAGCTGAGATCGCACCACTGCACTCCAGCCTGGGGGACAGAGCAAGACTCCGTCTCAAAAAAAAAAAAAGAAACCCCGTCTCTACAAAAATTACCCAGGCATGGCCGGGCACAGTGGCTCACGCCCGTAATCCCAGCACTTTGGGAGGCTGAGGCGAGCAGATCACGAGGTCAGGAGATCGAGACCATCCTGGTTAACATAGTGAAACCCTGTCTCTACTAAAAATACAAAAAAAAAAAAAAAAAAAAAAAAAATTAGCCAGGCATGTAGTCCCAGCTACTCAGGAGGCTGAGGCAGAAGAATAGTGTGAACCCGGGAGGCAGATCTTGCAGTGAGCCGAGATCACACCACTGCACTCTAGCCTGGGCAACAGAACGAGACTGTCTCAAAAAAAAAAAAAAATTAGCCGGGCATGATGGTGGGTGCCTGCTGTAATCCCAGCTACAGGAGGCTGAGGCACAAGAATTACTTGACCTCCGGAGGTGGAGGTTACAGTGAGCCGAGATCCTGCCACTGCACTCCGGCCTGGGCAACAGAGCAAGACTCTGTCTCAAAAAAAAAACAAAAACAAAATCCTTCCATACTCAAGTCCCGCAGTCAGCCCTGTGGAACCTGCAGATACAAACAGTTGTCCCTCTGTATACTCAGGTTTTGCATTCCATGACTGTTGTATTTTCTTTTCTTTTCTTTTTTGGGACTGGGTTTTGCTCTGTCACCCAGGCTGAAGTGCAGTGGTGCTATCATTGCTCACTGAAGCCTCAACCTCCTGGACTCAAGCAGTCCTCCTGCCTCAGCCTCCCAAGTAGCTAGGACTAGAGGCATGTGCCACCACATCTGGCTACTTCATTTTTTGTAGAGTCAAGGGTCTCACTACATTGCCCAGGCTGGTCTCGAGCTCTTGGCCTCTAGCAATCCTCCTGCCTCAGCCTCCCAAAGTGCTGGGATTACAGGTGTGAACCACTGTGCCTGGCCTGCCCATCTCAATTTTTTTTAACTTGAAAGGATGAATGATATATGTGAACACATGGTGTTCAAGGGTCACCTGTACTTCCCTTTGAGCATTTATTATGTGTTGGATGCTGGATTAAGAGGTTTCCGAATGTCATATATCACATGTCAATAGGTATCCATGGCATACGCATATCATACTCCTTGCACAGATGACAAGACAGAGGCTTGGGCTGATTAAACTGTTTAAGGTCACAAGCAACCATGCAAGATTACCTTTTTTTTTTTTTTAAGACGGAATCTCACTCTGTCACCCAGGCTGGAGTGCAGTGGCACAATCCTGGTTCACCGCAACCTCCACCTCCTGGGTTCAAGCCCCTCTCCTGCCTCAGCCTTCCAAGTAGCTGGGATTATAGGCGTGCGCCACCACGCCCGGCTAATTTTTGTACTTTTAGTAGAGATGGGGTTTCACTATGTTGGCCAGGCTGGTCTCAAACTCCTGACCTCAAATGATCCACCCACCTCGGCCTCCCAAAGTGCTGGGATTACAGGTGTGAGCCACTGCGCCCAGCCATGATTACCTCTAAATAATATCAACAAAAACAATAATAATGTCTTACAAGCAAGGATTCTGCAACCTCAGGATGACCAACAACTGGGCCGAATAATTATTTGCCATGGGGAGCTCTCCTGTGTTTTGCAGAATGTTGGGCAGCATCTTTACCCCTGCCCACTAGATGCCAGTGGCAGACACACACCCACGACAGACATGCATGCCACCATGCCCGGCTAATTTTTTGTATTTTTAGTAGAGACAGAGTTTCACCGTGTTGGCCATGCTGGTCTCAATGTCTTAGGACATTGCCAAATGGCCCCTGTGGGGCAAACCAACCCTTTTCCAACAAGAACCACTGGTTTACACCTTATGGTACTTTGCTATGTGCCAGGCACTATTCTAAGCACTTTACACATTTCAGGTACCTATATTGTACTGTTACTATCCCCATTTCACACATGGAGTAACTGAGAACAATTAGGTTACTCTTAGTCCCCCAAGGGTGGACAACTATTATGCAGAGCCAGGATTCCAACCCAGAAAATCTGGCTCTAAAATCTATGCTCAGGACAGGTGCAGCAGCCCATGCCTATAACCCCAGCACTTTGGGAGGCTGAGGAGGAAGGATTGCTTGAGTCCAGGAGTTCGAGACCAGCCTGGGCAGCATAGTGAGACCCCATCTCTACAAAAAGTAAGAAAATTAGCCAAGCACAGTGGCGTATGCCTGTAGTCCCAGCTACTCGGGAGGCTGAGGTGGAAGGATCACTTGAGCCCAGGAGGTCGAGGCTGCAGTGAGCTATTATCCAACCACTGCACTCCAGCCTGAAGAGCAGAGCAAGACCCTGTTAGAAAGAAAGAAGGCTGGGCGTGGTGGCTCACACATGTAATCCCAGCACTTTGGGAGGCCAAGGCCGGTGGATCACTTGAGATCAGGAGTTCGAGACCAGCCTGGCCAACATGGTGAAACCCAGTCTCTACTAAAAATATAAAAATTAGGTGTGGTGGCACGCACCTGTAGTCCCAGCTAGTCAGGAGGCTGAGGCACGAGAATTGCTTGAACCTGGGAGGCAGAGGTTGCAGTGAGCCGAGATCATGCCACTGCTCTGCAGCCTAGGTGACAGAGCGAGACCCTGTCTCAAAAAAAAAAAAAAAAAAAAAAAGCGGGTGCAGTGGCTCACGCCTGTAATCCCAGCAGTTTGGGAGGCCGAGGCGGGCTCACGCCTGTAATCCCAGCAGTTTGGGAAGTCAAGAGATTGAGACCACCCTGGCCAATATGGTGAAATCCCTCTGTACTAAAAATACAAAAATTAGCTGGGCGTGGTGGCATGTGCCTGTAATCCCTGCTACTCGAGAGGCTGAGGCAGGAAAATCGCTTGAACCCGGGAGGCGGAGGTTGTAGTGAGCCAAGATCGTTCCACTGCACTCCCGCCTGACAACAGAGCGAGATTCTGCCAAAAAAAAAGAGAGAGAGAGAAAAGAAATTACAGGAAAGTATGAAGTGCAATTCACTAGGTTCTGAACTCATGAGAAGTTTTAAGAGACAGAGGAGGAAAACCATGAACCAAGTATCAGTTTTTGCCCAGAAATGGTTCACCTAGACTCATGCTGGAGAAATACCTTTATCACACCATGCCTGGTCTGAAGATTGGATGGGCACTATTGACCCCTGACCCTCTACCCTCTGGAGCCATCTTACCTAACAGTTGTATCTTTTTATGTAACTCAGCCACCTGAGAGTGCGCAGAGGGCTTCCCTGCACCTCTGTGGAAGGATCCTCCCTTGGAACGGCCGGGGGGCCAGGCCTGCGCTGCGCCCTTGCCTCGGAGGTGGCTGGGTTTGCCCGAAGCCTCCCTGCCCTTGACCTTGGAAGACGGCGTCGAAGCCTGGTCCTGAGGAGGCAGGGCGTTGGCGGAGACCGCCCTGCACAGGAGAGATGTCATGATGGGGTTGGGGCTGAAGGCCCCTAGGGGTTAGGGGGACAACTAGGAGTCGGTCGCCCCTGTCAGGGATCCTTCAGCTCGGATTCCTAGAGCTCTGAAAAATGCACTTTCCGACCGCTAGGTGGTTGCTCTCCGCATCTCTCGGTTGCTAGGTAACCGCCTCCCCGTCTTTCTCCAGTGTTTCCATGGAGACCACTCGCGTTCCGTGGCTGACACTGCGTTCTCATTGGCTGAGGCTGCATAGAGGGGCAGTCCCAACAGTGGGCGGGGCAGAGCCGCGCCGCAGGACCGAGGGTCTGGGCACTTTGGAGTCACGTGCTCATCCTGTTTCCTTACCTCCCCCAACCTTATCCCGCCCCTGGGGGTTCGCGGGCATTTTTCAGCAACTTTCCGGCTTGAGAAACCGCCACTCCCAAGATGGAGGTACTCCAAGATGGAGGTACGTTGCGCCGCCATTAAGAGCTAGCCCCTCAGAACTATCCTCTCTAAGGCTTCACAGTCCTGTCCAAGATGGCCGTCTCTGCTCTGGCACCTCACCCACTCTTGCCTCTCCCAACATGGCGACCCTGACTCTCCGTTCCCGGTGCGGAACGTACGACCGGAAGTGACGGGTCCCAGACATTTCCGCTTTCTTTCTGCAGCAGGGACCGTGGCTGCTGGACAAGAGGGGTGCGGTGGATACTGACCTTTGCTCCGGCCTCGTGTAGGTGTGAACGGGCGGGTGGGAGGGCACCTCAGTTTCCTACAGGGGGCAACCGGAGGGTGCACGTGTGGGTATGGACGGCGGAGGCTGTTAACCCCTTTGGCCTATTGGCGGGAATTGGGTCACAATTGGGCACAGGGAGTGGAGGTTTTGAGATCTTGAGATCCTCGCCATTGATTTGAGCAAAGTGAGACTGGCCAGGATTGGGGAGATCGCTGCCCCTCGCCCCCGTATCGGACACAAAGTGAGGCCTCATTGCCTGGAAGCGATGGAGGAATCCAATTGGCTGGAAGTAGCCCTTTCCCACTGACCGGGATCCGCTTTCTTCCTGCAGCGTGAAGACACAGCGCATCTCCCCGCCGTCGGCTTCCTCCCACAGGACCCGTTTCGGGCCTCAGAGCGTCTGGTGAGATGCTGCTGCCGCTGCTTCTGCTGCTACCCATGTGCTGGGCCGTGGAGGTCAAGAGGCCCCGGGGCGTCTCCCTCACCAGTGAGTCCTCCAGTTCACCCTCCCGCCAGGCTGGAGGTGGGAGGGGCCAACATTGGGCCTTGGGGATAGGCATTTACAGCCTTTTGCCTCAGTTTCCCGGTAGTGCTCCGCTGGTGGGGGTGGGAGAACAGAGATGGTATTTGTTGGAGAAGGCGCTTACCTGCCCTGGGCTGAGTTTTCTGTACCCCGCAGATCATCACTTCTACGATGAGTCCAAGCCTTTCACCTGCCTGGACGGTTCGGCCACCATCCCATTTGATCAGGTCAACGATGACTATTGCGACTGCAAAGATGGCTCTGACGAGCCAGGTGAGCTTTTTCTGTGTTCATCCATCAGATGTTTATTGAACACTGCTCAGTGTCAGGCCCTGTCTGTGTGACCAAGATACTCCCTCTGCTGGCTCCCCTTTGAGTGGGCAGAAACAAGCTCAGAAGTCAGTGGTCAGTGTTATGGCCCCGGGCAGCTGGAGGAGCCCAGAGTCCTCCTACTCCTAAGCCTAGGGGTGAGAGAAGGCTCCTCCAAGGAGGTGAGGTTTCAGTTGAATCCCGAAGGTGCTGCAGATGGAGGGGTCAACATGGGCAAACCCCTAGAAGTGGGAGACAGGGTGGGGCCAAGAGCAATCCAGCAGGAGACAGAGGTGAAGGGAAACCCTGGCTTTTTGTTTTTGTGTTTTTTGAAGAGACAGGGTCTTGCTTTGTTGCTGAGGCTGGAGTACAGTGGCATGATCATAGCTCACTGCAGCCTGGAACTAACTCTTGGGCTCAAGTCATCCTCCTGCCTTGGCCTCCCAAAGTGCTGGGTTTACAGGTGTGAGCCACCGTGCCTGGATGAGACCCTGTTTTTGTTTTTGTTTTGAGATGGAGTCTTGCTCTGTTGCCCAGGCTGGAGTGCAGTGGCGCCATCTCGGCTCACTGCAAGCTCCGCCTCCCGGGTTCACACCATTCTCCTGCCTCAGCCTCCCAAGTAGCTGGGACTGGGACTACAGGCGCCAGCCACCACGCCCAGCTAGGTTTTTTTTTGTATTTTTAGTAGAGACGGGGTTTCACTGTGTTAGCCAGGATGGTCTCGATCTCCTCACCTCCTGATCCACCCGCCTCGGCCTCCCAAAGTGTTGGGATTACAGGCGTGAGCCACCGCACCTGGCCTTGTTTTATTTTGTTTTTAATTTTTTTTTTTGACGTGGAGTTTCACTCTTATTGCCTAGGCTGGAGTGCAGTGGCATGATCTTGGCTCACTGCAACCTCCGCCTCCCAGGTTCAAGCGATTCTCTTGCCTCAGCCTCCTGAGTAGCTGGGATTACAGGCACACGCCACCACATCCGGCTAATTTTTCGTATTTTTAGTAGAGATGGAGTTTCATCGTGTTGGCCAGGCTGGTCTCAAACTCATCACCTCAGGTGATCCACCCGCCTCGGCCTCCCAAAGTGCTGGGATTACAGGTGTGAGCCCCCGTGCCAGGCGGAGACCCTGTTTTGAAGGACCTCAGTGAGAAGAGGCAGGAGGCGGCACTGGAGAGCTTTATTTCGAGCCCTGGGTGTGCAGTGTACAACTTCCCTTCCTTTGGTTTCCTTTTCCTTTCTTGTGCTCTCTGTGTGCAGTGTGGGTCAGGGGCTCTTGTCTGTGAATGGAAGGGACATGTCTGTCCCTGAGCTGACTCCGAAAACCTTCCCTCCCTTCTTCCTCACAGGCACGGCTGCCTGTCCTAATGGCAGCTTCCACTGCACCAACACTGGCTATAAGCCCCTGTATATCCCCTCCAACCGGGTCAACGATGGTGTTTGTGGTAAGTGAAGATGCACCAGGATTCTGGAAAGGTGGTAGAGGGAGGGAGGGAGGAGGCACTGCCAGGTCTGATCTTGGCTTCTCCCTCTGCCACAGACTGCTGCGATGGAACAGACGAGTACAACAGCGGTGTCATCTGTGAGAACACCTGCAAGTACGTGGGTGACAGTACCCCTCCCATCACCCCACCCCAAGACTTTGCCTGGCTCCACCCAGTGAATCGGGCCCACTCTCTCTTCTGCTTTTCTGTATCGGGTGCTCTGTCTGTGCCAGGTGCCTTGTGAATCCTAATCCCCACCTTTCCCTCCAGTCTGGAAGCAGGTAGGATTGTTTCCCGATTCAACAGATGGGGGAACTCAAGTTTAGAAAGGGAAATGACTTCCCCAGGGTCACATAGGAGATAGCAGAGCCGGCACTTGGACTCTAAACTTTCCATTGTCATGCTCTGCAGCGGGCCCTGAAAACTGAAACACCCACAGGCAGATAAAGTATACAACGGAAGGAGGCCAGGTGGGGTGGCTCACGCCTGTAATCCCAGCACTTTGGGAGGTTGAGGCAGGTGGATCACGAGGTCAGGAGATTGAGACCATCCTGGCTGACACGGTGAAACTCCGTCTCACTAAAAATACAAAAAATTAGCTGGGCATGGTGGCGGGCGCCTATAGTCCCAGCTACTTGGGGGGCTGAGGCAGGTGAATGGCATGAACCCGGGAGGCGGAGGTTGCAGTGAGCCGAGATCGCGCCACTGCAGACCAGCCTAGGCGACAGAGTGAGACTCTGTCTCAAAAAAAAAAAAAAAAAAATATACAACAGAAGGAGGCCGCGAGTATGAGGCAATACGGAGGGGTGGAGATTGTGGCGTCTAGAGGAACAGCTGTTCTCAATTCCTGCCAGCTGATCCTTTTGTAGTTCATAGGCATGATGATTTATTTTTATTGATTTATTTTTTTTGAGACAGGGTCTCACTCTGTCGCCCAGGCTGGAGTGCAGTGGCATGATCTCGGCTCACTGCAACCTCTGCCCTTTGGGTTCAAGCAATTCTCACGCCTCAGCCTCCCAAGTAGCTGGGAATACAGGTGTGCCCCACCACGCCCGGCTAACTTTTGTATTTTTAGTAGAGATGGGGTTTCACCATGTTGGCCAGGCTGGCCTCGAACGCCTGACCTCAGGTGATCTGCTCGCCTCAGCCTCCCAAAGTGCTAAGCCACCGCGCTTGGCCATGATGATTAGGTTTTTATGCACGTGTGAGAGATGTGCCTCCCTTAAACCTTGGTGTGACCTTGGCACATTACCTGTTTGACATGAAAAAATAAAAATAAGACCCGGCTCATGGTGGCTCCTGCCTATAATCCCAGCATTTTGGGAGGCCGAGGCAGGAAGATTGCTTGAGCCCAGGAGTTTGAGACCAGCCTGGGCAAAATAGCGATACCCTATCTCTATAAAAAGTAAAAAAAAAAAAAAAAAAAAAAAAATTAAAAAGTTAAAATAAAAATTGGAAATTATAATTTAAAAAATTACTGGTTGGGCATGTGGCTCATACCTGTAATCGCAGCACTTTGGGAGGCTAAGGCGAGAGGATCACCTTAACCCGGGAGTTTGAAACCAGCCTGAGCAACACAGTGAGACCCATCTCTGAATTTTTTTTTTTTTTTTTTGAGACACAGTCTCACTCTGTTGCCCAGGCTGGATGGAGTGCAGTGGTGCAATCTCGGCTCACTGCAACCTCTGCCTCCCGAGTTCAAGCGATTCTTCTGCCTCATCCTCCCAAGTAGCTGGGACTACAGGCACCCGCCACCACACCCGGCTAATTTTTGTATTTTTAGTGCAGACGGTGTTTCACCATATTGGCCAGGCTGTTCGCGAACTCCTGACCTCGTGTTCCACCCGCCTTGGCCTCCCAAAGTGCGGGGATTACAGACGTAAGCCACCATGCCTGGCTGAAAATTTTTTTAAAAATTAGCCGGGTGTGTTGGTGCATGTCTGTAGTCCCAGGTACTCAGGAGGCTGAGGCAGGAAGATTGCTTGGGCCTGGGAAGCAGAGGTTGCAGTGAACTAAAAAGTAAAAAAAAAAACAAAGTGCTATCAGTTGTTGGCAGATGGTGTAAACTCTCTGGATTCCACATCTTTTAAATAGAAGGTGGATTGAACACAACCAACACACTTCTTTTTTTTCTTTTTTTTTGAGACAGAGTCCCGCTCTGTCGCCCAGGCTGGAATGCAGTGGTGTGATCTCCGCTCACTGCAAGCTCCGCCTCCCAGGTTCATGCCATTCTCCTGCCTCAGCCTCCCGAGTGGCTGGGACTACAGGCGCCCGCCGCTACGCCTGGCTAATTTTTTTTTTTGTATTTTTAGTAGAGATGGGGTTTCACTGTGTTAGCCAGGATGGTCTCGATCTCCTGACCGTGTGATCCGCCCACCTCGGCCTCCCAAAATGCTGGGATTACAGGTGTGAGCCACCGCTCCCGGCCCACACTTCTTTTTTTTGAGTTAGAGTCTTGCTCTGTTGCCCAGGCTGGAGTGCAGTGGCACGATCTTTGCTTACCCCAGCCTCCACCTCCGGGTTCAAGTGATTCTCCTGCCTCAGCCTCCCGTGTAGCTGGGATTACAGGCACATGCCACCACGCCCAGCTAATTTTTGCATTTTCAGTAGAGACAGGGTTTCACCATCTTGGCCAGGCTGGTCTCGAACTCCTGACCTCAGGTGATCCGCCTGCCTTGGCCTCCCAAAATGCTGGGATAACAGGCATGAGCTACCACGCCCAGCCAACCAACACACTTAGTAACCAGATTGTCTTTTTGTCTGGGAGTCATGATTTCTGTTCTCTCTGTCTTCTGTGGTTTTTTGTTTTAATTATGTGTAAAGACAGGGTCTTTATATGTTGCCCAGGCTGGTTGCGAACTCCTGGGCTCAAGTAATCCTCCTGCCTTGGCCTCTCAAACTGCTGGGATTACAGGCATGAACCACTGCACCCAGCCGGTCTCTTGTCTCTTGAGAGTTGATATCTAGCTCCACCTCCTGGCACTCCCTAGTCCCTTCCCTGACCCCAGGGGCCTATAGAACCTACTGTTCTCTTTCAAGGACAGGAATGAAGGATGCTGATGTTGAGAGAACCTGGGAGGAAGGTTTGCTCTTATCTTTCCCAGCATGGCTTGGTGGGAGGCCACAGCTGGATGGAGCTATTTTGGAAGAGGCAGACCTGGTGGACCCTAAGTGCCCCACTGGTGGTGCCTGTGTGTCTCCCCACCGCAGAGAGAAGGGCCGTAAGGAGAGAGAGTCCCTGCAACAGATGGCCGAGGTCACCCGCGAAGGGTTCCGTCTGAAGAAGATCCTTATTGAGGACTGGAAGAAGGCACGGGAGGAGAAGCAGGTAAGGAGCCTGTGGGGGCTGCCCCAGGGTGGTCTGGGCCTTGAGGCCTCATAGCATGGGCTTGCAAAACTGGGGAGGAGTTTGCCCCTGACTACTGTTCTGGGGCAAGTGACTGCCTTTCAGAGCTTTGCTTTCTCAGTTGTGTGCTAGGCGTTTAGTCATTGGCTAAGTAGAATAGTTCCCAAGTGGGAGGCTGTTGGCTTAGGTGTTTATCAGGGCCTCGGGCATCAGACTAAAGCAGGCTGGAAGGGCCTCGCTGCCTCCTGGGGATGGGAGGGTTGCTTCTCTGTACCCCGGATCTGTGGTGCCATTGCCTGTAAGATGGGCTGATGACCAGATGACTCCCCAGTTCTGATGTTAACAAGATAACGTCAGCCAGTAGCAGCTGGATTAATTCCATAGAGTGGGTGCTTTGGGGTCCCTAGGTGTGTGTCTCTCCGTGCCTTGCCTGTGTACTGGACAGGAGGCTGGAAACCGACCTGGATTTGCCTCAGGGGATTCATTGCTAGTGGGAGGGACAGCCAGCCAGGGCTGCTGGACAAAGGGAAATTTGGGGTGGAGACTTCTTGCCCAGTTCCTCTCCCTCTCTGCCTTGGGGGCAGGAGGCAAGGAAGGCTTCTTGGAGGAGGAGGCCTTTATCTCAAATGAAATCTGTTGGGTAATTTGGAGTTAGCCAGGTAGAGTGTTCCAGGCTGAAGGAACAGCATGTTTGAAGAACCGGAGGCAGAAGAGCGTTTGGGGGTCTGAATGTTGTCAAGGCAACTGGATCCTAGTAAGATAGGGATGGGGCAAATGGGGCTGGAGAATCAGGCAGGGGCCTGATTACGTGGGCCCTTGCGAGCTACATTGAGGCATTTGGGCTTCTCTCCAGAGGGCTACAGCGAACCCCAGCTCGGGAGAGAGACCCAGCTGCCCTGTGGTGTAGAGGCAGGGAGGTAGTAGTCAATGAGGAGGCAGAGCAGAGGAGAGCTGGTCTCTTGCCTTCTGCCCACCCAGAAAAAGCTCACTGAGCTACAGGCTGGGAAGAAGTCTCTGGAAGACCAGGTGGAGATGCTGCGGACAGTGAAGGAGGAAGCCGAGAAGCCAGAGAGAGAGGCCAAAGAGCAGCACCAGAAGCTGTGGGAAGGTACGGCAGAAAGTGGCCAAGGACTCATCTTCAGTCCTGGGTGGGAGCAGGTCTGGGCCTAGGAGTCTCCCGCTCATTATCTGCTGTCAGTTTCAGCAGGTTTTTGATCATGCTGCCCATCGCCTTGTGTGCTTTGAGGTTTGCTTGGATTGTGGCATATGTCAGGAGCCTCCTTTGTAAAAATTGTTTAAATAATTTTTTTTTTTTTTTTTTGAAACAGTGTCTCCCTCTGCCACCCGGGCTGGAGTACAGCGGCGCGATCTCAGCTCACTGCAACCTCTGCCTCCCAGGTTCAAGCAATTCTTGTGCCTCAGCCTCCTGAGTAGCTGGGATTACATGCACGTGCCACCACATTTAGCTAATTGTTTTGTATTTTTAGTAGAGACAGGGTTTCACAATATTGGCCAGGCTGGTCCTGAACGCCTGACCTCAAGTGATCCACCTGCCTCGGCCCCCCAGAGTGCTGGGATTACAGGCGTGAGCCACCGCGCCCGGCCACCTACTTCCTTTTAACATCAATGTAGATTTTGTTATATGACTTTAGCTGGACTTACTTAATCCAGTGACCATTTTTCCTATCAGGTGTTTGGTATTTGTCTTCACTAATTGTAAGAGCTTTTTCGTGGCTGGGCATGGTGGCTCACGCCTGTAATCCCAGCAGTTTGGGAAGCCGAGACGGGCAGATCACCTGAGGTCAGGAGTTTGAGACCACCCTGGCCAACATGGTGAAACCCTGTCTCTACTAAAAGAAAAAAATACGGCCGGGCACAGTGGCTCACACCTGTAATCCCAGCACTTTGGGAGGCCGAGGCAGGCAGATCACGAGGTCGGGAGATCGAGACAATCCTGGCTAACACGGTGAAACCCCGTCTCTACTAAAAAAAAAAATACAAAAAAGTTAGCCAGGCGTGGTAGCGGGCGCCTGTAGTCCCAGCTACTCAGGAGGCTGAGGCAGGAGAATGGCGTGAACCTGAGAGGCGGGGCCTGCAGTGAGCCGAGATCGCACCACTGCATTCCAGCCTGGGCAACAGAGCGAGACTCTGTCTCAAAAAAAAAAAAAAAAAAATACATCCAGGCGCAGTGGCTCACGCCTGTAATCCCAACACTTTGGGAGGCTGAGGCAGGCAGATCATGAGGTCAGGAGATTGAGACCATCTTGGCCAACATGGTGAAACCCGTCTCTACTAAAAATACAAAAATCAGCTGGACATGGTGGTGTGTGCCTGTAATCCCGGCTACTCGGGAGGCTGAGGCAGGAGAATTGCTTGAACCAGGAATTTGGAGGTTTTCAGTCAGCTGAGATTGCGCCCCTATATTCCAGCCTGGCGACAGAGTGAGACTCCGTCTCAAAAAAACAAAACAAAACAAAACAAAAACAAAAATTAGCCTGATGTGGTGGCGTCTGCCTGTGGTCCCAGCTACTCGGGAGGCTGAGGCAGGAGAATCGCTGGAACCCAGAAGACAGAGGTTGCAGTGAGCTGAGATCTCGCCACTGCACTCCAGCCTGGGTGACGGAGCAAGACTTCATCTACAATAAAAAATAAAGAGCTTTTTCTATCTGGGGTTTGGCCCTTTGTCTGCAACTGAAGATTTTTTTTAAATTTATTTATTTTTGAGATGGAGTCTCGCTCGGTCGCCTAGGCTGGAGTGCTAATGGCCCGATCTCTGCTCACTGCAACCTCCACCTCCTGGGTTCAAGTGATCCTCCTGCCTAGGCTTCCTGAGTAGTTGGGATTACAGGCACCTGCCACCACAGCCAGCTAATTTTTCTATTTTTAGTAGAGACGGGGTTTCACCATGTTGGCCAAGCTGGTCTCAAACTCCTGACCTCAGGTGGCCTGCTTTGGCCTCCCAAAGTGTTGGGATTACAGGCATGAGCCACGGCGCCCAGCTCTGTCTGCAACTGAAGATATTATTTCCCTTCTTTATTTGTTTTTGGTGCTAGGGCCTGGTATTTTTGGCAAGGCCGCATTGCATGTAGAAAGGGAATTCACTGTCTGGCTCTGTCTGCCCCTGAATCTTTGCTGTGCTGCAAGCTTCTTTTCACGTGGGTCTGGGCAAGCTCAGGCCTGATTTTCCTCAGGACGTGTTCTCAGTGTGGAGCTGTGGAATCAGAGGGAAGCGCCATGTTTTGACCCAGATTCCCAAAGGGTGGCGGGGCTGAGCCAGGGCTCCGAGGGCAGACGGCCTGGATTGGGCCCCAGGCTACACCTCTCACTGGGTGGGTGATTATGGGCAGGTCCCTTCACCCACAGAAAGGTCAGGGACCCCTCAGGCCCTCATCTGTGAGACTCAGAACAGTGTCAGCCGGGTCTGCTGGGACATGCGGGATCTCCTGGGGTGACCCAAGACTGTCTAGAGGAAATACCAGCTGTTTTTATTCTGTTTGTAGAGGACCAAGCTGGAGCTTGGTATACAGTGGGAACTGAATCCTGGTATACAGTAGGAAGTTAATCATTGGAGCCGCTGTTGTGGCTGCTTTCCCCTCTGCTTAGGTTAGACAGAGTAGCGACAGACAAAGGAGGGACTTTTGGGACAGAGGCTCGGTCCCCTTCTGTCCGGCTGGCCCCTCTTCCTGGGGCCAGCCCTGGGGACCCCCAAGACGCCCCCAGGACCAGTCTCCCTCCCTGTATCCTCCCCATCTCCCAGCGTCCTTGGCCATGAAGTCTCATTCCTGCAGCCCTGGCCCAACACGCCTCTGCCAGGTCCTAAACCTGAAGTCTCAGTGGTTGCTCTCCTCTCCCCAAGCCCATCTCCCACCTCCCACCTCCCACCTCCCACCTCCCACCTCCCACCTCCCACCTCCATCTCCCACCTCACCTCCCACCTCCCACCTCCCATCCTCCCACCTCCCACCTCCCAGCTCCCACCTCCCACCTCCCACCTCCCACCTCCCACCTCCCACCTCCCACCTCCATCTCCCACCTCCCACCTCCCACCTCCCACCTCCCACCTCCCACCTCCATCTCCCACCTCCCACCTCCCACCTCCCACCTCCATCTCCCACCTCCCACCTCCCACCTCCCACCTCCATCTCCCACCTCCCACCTCCCACCTCCCCACCTCCCACCTCCCACCTCCATCTCCCACCTCCCACCTCCCACCTCCCACCTCCCACCCTCCATCTCCCACCTCCCACCTCCCACCTCCCACCTCCCACCTCCCATCTCCCACCTCCCACCTCCCCCACCTCCCACCTCCCACCTCCCACCCTCCCACCTCCCACCTCCCACCTCCATCTCCCACCTCCCACCTCCCACCTCCCACCTCCATCTCCCACCTCCCCACCTCCCACCTCCCACCTCCCACCTCCTACCTCTGACTTCTGCGCACCCCATCTGCGTCTCCCCAGAATCTGCCTCTGCTCTGTGCTTCTTCCTCGGCCCCCAGCCTGGGCCAGCCCTTGTTATCACCTGGCTTCCGCCCTCGCCCCCACCTCTGTCCCAACAGTGGCCTGACAGGGCCGCCCTCTGCCACCTGGCTTCCCACCTCCCTGCTCCAGCCCCACGGGTGGCCCTCCCGCCTCTGCACTCCCTACCCTGTCCCAGTCTCCCCCAACACAACAGGCTGAAACCATTCACCTTGCTCGTCATCTGCCCTCCCGTCAAGGGCAGGGACCTTTGTCTCCTCCACAGTCGTGTCCTCAGGGTCCAGCATGGGGCCAGGCACACAGTAGGCGCTTGGTAGCAAACGACCCTGTGGGGTGCGGGGGTTGGTGGGAGCCGGTGGGTGGGCAGGCGGTGACAGAGGTGGCTTCCTTACAGAGCAGCTGGCTGCCGCCAAGGCCCAACGGGAGCAGGAGCTGGCAGCTGATGCCTTCAAGGAGCTGGATGACGACATGGACGGGACGTGAGTGTCCCCGAGTTGGAGCTTCCCACCCTTCCGTGGGCCTGGGTTTCCCTCCCCGCCAGCCTCGCTTCTAGAAACCAGCCAGAGCCTCCTTGGGTTCCCCCAGCGTGGGGTCCAGGCTGATCCCAAGCCCCGTGTGACACCACCTCTTACTCATGGATGGCCAGGCCCAGGATGCCCTGGCTGAGGATATAGGGGGACCACCCTCTCCCCAGGAGCTGGGCACAGACCCTCAGCCTCAGGGAGTGTGTCTAGGCATCTAGCGATCGGATTGCTTTTCCCAGCCCCACTGTACGCTCTGGGGAAAGCCAGACCTGGGTTGGAATCCTGGCTGTGCCTCTGAGCTTGCTGGGTTACCTGGTGGAGGGTGGACTTCTGGGAGCCTAGATGTCGGATGCCAAGAGGCAGGGGGCTTCAGAGGGACCAAATGGGCAGAATGGGCAAGAGTGGGGTTGGGCTTTGCTGGGTGGGAGACCAAGGCAGATGGCAGCTTCAATGTGCCGGGTTCTGGGGTGGAAGGAGGTGCCACCTGGGTGAGTTGGTAGAGAGGTCATCGGGCATTTGGGGTCCAGGTATCTCCCAGTCCCACCCCTTACTTTGAGCTCCTTTGGGGTCATGCAGTCCTGAGGAGGGGGCAGGAGGGTGGGGAGGCCCCTACACCTTGAAGTCCTGAAGCAAGTTCCAGGGTGGGGCCCTGCAGGGAAGAACAGGTGGGCCACATGGTGCCCCCAGCTGAGAGCCATTGGGGCCTCACCCCTCCAGTCTGCTTCTGCCACGCCCCCGCAGGGTCTCAGTGACTGAGCTGCAGACTCACCCGGAGCTGGACACAGATGGGGATGGGGCGTTATCAGAAGCGGAAGCTCAGGTACCCCCCGGCTGCCCCTTGGCTGGGGACTTCTAGGGAGCGTTGCCTCAGGGTGACCTCAGGGCACAGGAGGGGGACCAAGGAAAGCTCTCTGCTGGCCTGGGATGCCTCCTTTGGGTGAGCTGGGATGGCAGCCACTCAGGGCCACTTCCCGCCTGGCAGGACCCAGGATGGAGCCAGGTCAGGCTGGAGCCCATTTCCCCGCACCTGCCCCCACTCTCCCCGCTATTTGAGCACCCAGTCCCCTTCCTCCCCCATCCCTCTCCTGCCCTATTCCCCTCCTCCCCCACACCTTCTTCCCCTGTCTGTCTCCTTTCCTATCCCCCTCCTTCCCTGTGGCCCCTGGCTTCTGGCCTCCCTTCTCTGCCCACCCCTGGGTTTCTCCTTCTCCATCTGCAGCCTGGGCCTCGGCCTCTCCCTTGGAGGGCCTGGCCCTCTCTGGTCCTGGGCTCTCTCTTCCTCCATCTGTACGTCCGTTTGTCCATCTGCCTCTCTCTGTCTCAGTGCCCCCAACCACTCCAGCCCCCAGCCTCCTCCTCCCCTCCCACGGGCCTGTGCTGCCCCCTCCTGGCCGCAGTGCCTCACTGGCGTGGCCCTGGCCTGGTCATCAGGGCCCAGGGCCTAGCCCTCCCGTGCCTGGCACCGCAGCCTGGGTGCCTGGAGTGGCCGAGGAGGGGGACACGTGGTGGCCTAGATCTTGACACCACCCCCAACACACACAGGACCTCCTCAGTGGGGACACACAGACAGACGCCACCTCTTTCTACGACCGCGTCTGGGCCGCCATCAGGGACAAGTACCAGTCCGAGGTCAGTGGAGGAGAAGGGAGGGGACTTGGTCCTCCCCCTACACTGCCCCCACCCTGCCTCACAAAGGAGCTGCCTCCGGTTCTGGCACCCGGCCACCCTGGCCAGCTGGGTGGCCCCAGCACCCCTTACCGAGGCCCCCCCACCCCAGCTGTCGGTCCTCCCTGCAGGCCCCGCAGGAGGGGCAGAGACACCGAGGCTGCCCCTTGGGCTGTAGTGTGAGCCTGAGGGTGTGGGTGGACCCTGGGTCCACAGCACCGACCACGCCGCTCGCCTGCCAGGCACTGCCCACCGACCTTGCAGCACCTTCTGCCCCTGACTTGACGGAGCCCAAGGAGGAGCAGCCGCCAGTGCCCTCGCCGCCCACAGAGGAGGAGGAGGAGGAGGAGGAAGAGGAGGTTGAAGAAGAGGAGGAGGAGGAGGATTCCGAGGTGCAGGGGGAGCAGCCCAAGGTCTGTTTTTGGGGGAGAAGTGGAGACAGGGTGGGGGAAGGGCTACTCACCCTACCCCTTGCCCAGGAGGCCCTACCGCCACTGTCACCCCCGCAGCTGGCCAGCCCTGCCGAGGAAGACAAAATGCCACCCTACGATGAGCAGACGCAGGCCTTCATCGATGGTGAGGGTGGGCGGGGTCCAGGCTCCTCGGGTGGGCCCAGCGTTTCCTGCCGTGGTGGTACAGATGGGGGGAAGATCCTCAACTTAGCCCCTGCTCTGACTCGGCCAGCACAAGCCCCAGTATCTTGGGGAGTCTAGGAAGGGGGCCTAGGGTAAGCCAGTCCCACCCTCGCCAGCCCCAAGGGGCCCTTCTGCCTCCCCAAGGGCCGCAGCTTGTTTGTGTCACTCCTGGCAGGCCCCCAGCGGCCCTGGCCCCACTCCCTTGGGAGCTGGGAGCCTAGGCAGCAAGTTGGGGCTGCTCTATAGCTGGTGAGGCCCTCAGGGCTGTCTGGGTGAAGTCCTTGGCCAGAGCAAAATGAGGGTAGGGGAGCACACAGCCACATCCGTGGAACCCCGTTCCCCATCCTCCTGGATGGGGGTGAGGACATCTCTGACCTCCAGCCCCTCCCCCAGCTGCCCAGGAGGCCCGCAGCAAGTTCGAGGAGGCCGAGCGGTCGCTGAAGGACATGGAGGAGTCCCTCAGGTAGCGGGGGCTGAGGAGCAGGGACAGCTGTCCCACAGCGCCCACTCCCTGGCTCCCAGGGGAGCTGGTGGTGGGGAATCACTGAGGCAGCCACAGGCTGGGCCTGGTCCCTGCAGGGAGGGTCCCTGGGAGGTGGCAGGGAGGACAGCCTGGGCACCACTGCTCAGCCGGACCCTCCTGTGTCTGTCGTCCTGGATCAGGCACTGGCGTCCCCCGCTGCCCCTTAACCGCCCCGCCTCCCCTTCCAGGAACCTGGAGCAAGAGATTTCTTTTGACTTTGGCCCCAACGGAGAGTTTGCTTACCTGTACAGCCAGTGCTATGAGCTCACCACCAATGAGTGCGTCCCAGGAGTGCAGGGGCCCCCACTGGCAGGGTGGGAGGCGGGTGGCCCTGGAAGTGGCACTGGCAGTTTCCTGATGGTTGGGGAACCATCTGCGGGGTGGGGCCCGAGAGTGCTACCCTCCATTTTGAGGGGGAGCAGAAGCCAGGGGCCAGGCTTAGGGTTGGTCATTGGAGTTGGAGATGCCCTGTGTGTGGGGACTGGAGGAGGCAGTGGGGGGCTGTGGGAGGAGGCTGGAATCCCTGCGTCCCCCCACCCATATGTCCTGGTCCTCCACAGATACATCTACCGCCTCTGCCCTTTCAAGCTTGTCTCGCAGAAACCCAAACTCGGGGGCTCTCCCACCAGCCTCGGGTGAGTGGCTTGGGCTGGCCCCTTCCCTCTGCCTCCTCCTGGTGCCCCGACACCGGCCCAGCACTCAGCACCCTGTGTCTCTCGCAGCACCTGGGGCTCATGGGCTGGCCCCGACCACGACAAGTTCAGTGCCATGAAGTATGAGCAAGGCACGGGCTGCTGGCAGGGCCCCAACCGCTCCACCACCGTGAGTGCCTGCAAGGCGGAGGAGCCGGGGCGGGGAGACCCAGGCCTGGCCCAGCCGAACCCTCTCGAGCACCTGTCTGCCCATCCCCAGGTGCGCCTCCTGTGCGGGAAAGAGACCATGGTGACCAGCACCACAGAGCCCAGTCGCTGCGAGTACCTCATGGAGCTGATGACGCCGGCCGCCTGCCCGGAGCCCCCGCCTGAAGCACCCACCGAAGACGACCATGATGAGCTCTAGCTGGATGGGCACAGAGGTGGGTGGGGAGGTACAGTCTCCGCCTGCCCCAGCAAGGGGAGGCAGCGGGCCCTGAGGAGGATGGACCCACATGGCCACTCTATCAACCTGGGTCCCCGTGTTCCCTTCCTTTTTTTTTTTTTTTTTTTTTTTTTTTTTGAGGTGGAGTCTCACTCTTTGGCCCAGGCTGGAGTGCAGTGATGTGACCTCAGCTGTCTGCAACCTCCACCTCCCGGGTTCAAAGGATTCTCCTGTCTCAGCCTCCCAAGTGGCTGGGATTACAGGTGTGCACCACCATGCCTGGCTAATTTTTGTATTTTCAATAGAGATGGGGTTTCACCGTGTTGGCCTGGATGGTCTCGAACTCCTAACCTCAGATGATCCACCTGCCTCGGCCTCCCAAAGTGCTGGGATTACAGGCATAAGCCACCACACCCGGCCATCTCCTGCCTTTTTTTTTTGGATGGAGTTTCACTCTTGTTGCCGAGGCTGGAATGCGGAATGCAGTGGTGCGATCTCGGCTCACTGCAACCTCCACCTCCTGGGTGCAAGCAATTCTCCTGCCTCAGCCTCCTGAGTAGCTGGGACTACAGGCGCTGCCACCATGCCTGGCTAATTTTTTTGTATTTTTAGTAAAGATGGGGTTTCACTGTGTTAGCCAGGTGGTCTTGATCTCCTGACCTCGTGATCTGCCCTCCTCAGCCTCCCAAAGTGCTGGGATTACAGGCATGAGCTACTGTGTCTGGACATCCCCTGCTTTTTTAAAAAAGGTTTTTTTACTTTTGAAAATAAATAGGCCAGGCGTGGTGGCTCACATCTGTAATCCCAGCACTTTGGGAGGCTGAAGTGGGCGGATCACTTGAGGTCAGGAGGTTGAGACCAGCCTGACCAACATGGTGAAACCCCATCTCTACTAAAAATACAAAAAAATTAGCGGGGTGTGGTGGTAGGTGCCTGTAGTTCCAGCTGCTCGAGGCTGAAGCACAAGAATCACTTGAACCCGGGAGGTGGAGGTTGGAGGGAGCCAAGATGGTGCTACTGCACTCCCCAGCCTGGGCTACAGAGCAAGACTCTCAAAAAAAAAAAAAAAAAAAAAAGAGAAAATAGACAGGGTCTCCGGGCTGGTCAACTCCTGGCCTTAAATGATCCTCCCACCTCAGCCTCCCAAGCAACCGGGACTACAGGCAAACATTACCATGTCCAGCTGTCCCCAGCTTTCTAATCTGGTCTTTCTCTTGCCCCAGAACCTCAAGAAGGCATGAAGCCAGCCCCTGCAGTGCCGTCCACCTGCCCCTCTGGGCCTGCCTGTGGCTCTGTTGCCCTCCTCTGTGGCGGCAGGACCTTTGTGGGGCTTCGTGCCCTGCTCTGGGGCCCAGGTGGGGCTGGTCCACATTCCCAGGCCCCAGCAGCCTCCAAAGATGGGTAAACGAGCTTGCCCTCCCTGGGCCCCCACCTTGGTGACTCGCCCCACCACCCCTAGCCCTGTCCCTGCCACCCCTCCTAGTGGGGAGTAGTGAATGACTTGACCTGTGACCTCAATACAATAAATGTGATCCCCCAACCAAACTTGCCTGTGTCTGCCTCACTTTGCTGGGGTGTGGACCGGGGTGTGGGCAGGGGTTGAGCACAGGGGACTCGCCTGTCTGCAGATCCCGCCCGGGCCTCCCCCACCATCTGGGGATCATTCCTGAAGATACCAGATGGATGAACCCTGGACCACTTCCATCTGAGCATCCATCCGGGCCCGTGTCCCACCCTCCCTGGGTCTCATCTGTGCTCTGTGGAGGCCAAGGGTTCCCTCCCAGGGCCAAAGCCCCTGCTGCAGACAGACCCAGGCCCAGAGAAGGACGAGGCCTGGGTGCCGCTACACAGGATGCGCCTGCATGCTCCCCGCGCAGCTGTGCAGAGATGACCCAAGGCCTTAAGATTCTGAACTTTTATTTTCTGGCATGAAAAGTACAAATAATTAAACAATTCCATGTAAAAGTCTGTTACCGCGGCCAGGCCTGTGATCCCGGTAATAAATAGTCTAAACGCAACGCGAAGTGTTCTTGTTGGGTTTTTTTTTTTTTTTTTGTCTTTTGTTTTGTGTTTTTTTTTTTTTTTTTTTACAGTTTTTTATCACCTCCAACATGGACTCTGTCGTGATTTGAAACCTTCCGAATAAATAACAGGATGAAGGGAGGGGTGGAGGGGCTGAGCCCCCTCCCCCCTGGCCTGGCCCCTGCCCCCCAGGAACGTGGAAGACCCTAGTCCCCCTCCCCTGGGAGCCCTGGCCTGGCCCCCTGCGGGGAGGGGCTGGCCTCCAGGGAGGGGGCCTGGCTGGGCTGAGTTTTGGGTTTTAGAAAAAGTCCCCTCCCAGTCTTGGGGGTGGCAGGGGCCTAGGCCTCGGTTGGGGGGTGTGGGGAGGTGCCCCCTGTCTGGAGCCTGGCCCCCCCCAGGGTGGGGGACAAACCCAGCCCTTATTGCTCGGACGCCCTGCTGCAAGCTTCCCACGCGGATGTGCGTGTTCCCGAATGCAGAGGGCGGAGGGGAGAGAGCCCCAAGAGACAGCAGGGGAGAGGGGTCCCTGCCCTGCTGCAGGGGAGAGGGGAGAGGGCAGGGAGGACTTAAAACCACAAGAATAAATAGGTTCGTGTATCAAGAACAAGCTAGGGATTTCACCAGCTAAATAGGACTGAAAAATTCTCAAGACAAGAGCAAAAAGAATCCCACTGATGACCTGGACGTCGCTGGCCGTGGGGACTGCCCCGCAGAGCACACACCCCCGCGTGCCACTCGGCTACCATTACTGTTATTAATAATTATTATTACTTTAATGATTCCACTTCCCCTTTTATAAATAAATTAGGCATAACCATGTCTCGGCAAAACTTAAAGAAACAAAGAGAACATTTGTCGTTCCTTTAACTTGCAAACTGGATGAAGTAACAGAAATATACACGGATGTCCTTACAGGGCAACGAGGAGAATAAATAGTTAACATAGCAATAAGTTAAAACTACAAGAAGCTAAATTCAGCAAAAAAGTACAAGAAAGTTAACTGGTGCCAGTTTATGTCTTTTTTTTTTTCCTTTTTTTTTTAAATCTCTTCTGTGTGTTTTCTTTTTTTGTTGCTTTTTTTTTCCTCTTCTGTTTGTGTTTTTTTGTCGCTTTTTTGATTTTTTTTCTTTTTTGTTCCTTGCAGCAGAAGCTCCACAGACGTTTAATAACAACACCGGGAGGGGTGGGGGAGAGAGAGCTGGACAGTCAGATGGGGGCGCCATAGCCAGACACCAAACGTGGGGACACTGGGGGAAGGCAACTTAACTATAGCTGAAGTCGGGGTTTTGCAATTCTCAGTTCCGATGGGGCCGCTGAGTGGGGTGGGGAGCGGCGCGAGGGCTCCCAGGGGCTCCGGCCTGTGGCTTCTGTTGGAATTTTTTTTTTTTTTTTTTTTGTAAAGAAAGAAAACTAGGGCGATGTAATGTCCAGACAGAAGCCGGGGGCCGGGGCTCGAGATCGGGGGCTGTGTCCACTGCAATCTGGAAAGACGAAAAACCCAACAAACCGAAAGGGGATAGGTAGGTGACAAGTGGACGGGAAAGGAGTGTGGGGCTGGGCCCTTGGGCCCATTCACCCCACCCTGGGCCTGTCGGGGAGTGCCGGGGTCTTGCTGCTGGGGAGGCCCAGTCCTGGTGGGGGAGGCTCAGGGCTGGGCCTCTCCCTCAGCTGCGTGGGCCAAGGCCTCGGCCCAGGGGGAGGCTGAGCCCCGGGGACAGGGGTGTCCTTTGGCCTCAAGTGTTGTGGGGGGGGCTGCCTCCAGCCCACCGTGACGCCAAGGTGGAACGAGGTATCGTGTGTCTCAATGCATGTGCGCTGCGTGTGCACGCCTGTGTTCGTGGGCGCCAAGGAGACCACTGGGGGTCCAGGAGAGATCTCTGCAGAGAACCTGGGGGCCAGGGCGAGGGGGCCAAGAGGGTGAGGGAGCGTCTGGGGCGGGGTCTGAGGTGGGACCTCCTGCCTGGGCCTATGGGATGCTATGGGCATATGTCTGCATGTTCCTGGGTGGTGTTTGTGTTTCTCTGTGACCTAGTGTCCAAATTTGATGTCCAAATATCTATCGCTACATTCACGTGTGCACGTGGACAGGTGGATGGATTCGTGTGCCCACATCTGTGGTCTGTGTCCACATGGACGTAGCCCTAACTTCTGTCTCTTTCTGTCTATCCCTGTCCACGTGTCTGAGTTTGGCCAACCAGTCCCTTAACGCATCTGGGGCATGTCGCTGTGTCCGTCTGCGTCTGTCCGTGTGTCCCCGTGGTGTGAGTGTCTGCGTGGTTGTTTCTCTGTGTGGCCCCGTGGGCTGCCAGCCCCTAAGCCCTGCTCCCTGGGCCCCCCCACCCCCGCCCCAGTTGGTAAACATAACCTGCCAAAATATTTTCTTTTTTTTTTTTGTCTTTTTTTGTGTTTTTTTTTCAAGTTCAAGAATCCCCAGTAAAAATTCTCCACGAGGTCTTTTTCCCTTTTTACAAAAATAGAGTTTTTCTTCCCCTCCCACCCCCCTTTTTTTTTCATTTTGTTTCTGCTTCCAGCCCCACTGCCTGCTCCCCGCGTTCCACCAGGGGGCGCTGGGCCGGGGGTGCCCACACCCCTCCTCACGGTTCGCTTTTTTGGGGATTTTTAAACCTGTTCCTCCTACCCCAGGCCCCACCTAGGTGCTGGGGAGGCCTGGGCAAGGGGGTCTGGGAGGGCACCCCCTGGAGCCCCCCAAGCCATCCCATCGGGGGCGGCCGAGGGTGGGGGTGGGGGCACATCTCTGCATTCTTTTTAGCCGAAAAAAGAAACAAAAACCTTCACCATAAACCAAACCAACACGAGAGAGTGAACAGCCCAGCCTGGGGTGGGGGCAGGAGGATGGGGCGGGGGATCCCCGGGCACCCCCCATTCCCTGCAGACCCTCCCACCCCGGAGTGCTCACCCTGTGGCTTCCGCAGGGACGTGGGGCCCTCGCGTCATCCGTGGGGCTGCCTGTGCTGTCTCTCTTGGGCCCCTTCTCTCTCTCTCTCTCTCTCTCTCTTTCTCTCTCTCTCTCTGCTGCCCGGGGAGGGGGTGGGAGGGCAGGCGGGGTGGGCTCACGCCTTGTGCTGTTTGCTGGTCTTGAAGGAGACCTGCAGCACGCGCTCGCCCAGGCGATAGCCGTTCAGGCTGGCGATGGCCATGGCCGCCTCGTCATAGTTGGTCATGGTCACGAAGCCGAAACCCTTGCACTTGTTGGTGGTGAAATCACGGATGACCTTGACGTTGGTGACTGCCCCAAAAGGCCCGAACAGCTGCCACAGCACGCTCTCGTCTGCCTCCGGTGACAGGTTGTACACGAAGATGCACCAGCCGGCGCCCGCCGCGCCCCCCGACAGGCCCACGCCTGCCAGGCCGCTCATACCGTCGATGGCGATGGGCGAGAACCTGGCGATGAGCGACAGGGGACTACTTTGGGGGTCACGCGGGCTCTGCCCTGACCCCCCGCATGCTTCCGACCCCATTGTGACCCCTCACACCTTTATGACCCCTGACTGTGCCATGACCTTGGAATGGTGTGACCTCCTGCAATGCAATTTTTTTTTTTTTTTTTTTTTTTTTTTTTTTTAGAGACAGGGTCTTGCTCTGTCACCGAGGCTGGAGTGCAGTGGTACAATCATGGCTCACTGTAGCTTTGACCTCCTGGGCTCAAGCAATCCTCCCGCCTCAGCCTCCTGAGTTGCTGGGACTGTAGGCACCCTCACACCCAGCTAATTTTTTTTACGATTTGTAGAGACACAGTCTCACTATGTTGCTTAGGCTGGTCTCGAACTCTCAGGCTCAAGCAATCCTCCTGCCTTGGCCTCCCGAGTAGCTGGGACTACAGGTGCACCACCATGCCCCACTAATTTTTTTTTTTTTTTTTTTTTTCTGAGATGGAGTCTTGCTTTGTCACCCAGGCTGGAGTGCAGTGGGATGATCTCAGCTCACTGCAACCTCTGCCTCCTAGGTTCAGGCGCTTGTCCTGCTTCAGCCTCCCGAGTAGCACCCGCCACCACGCCCAGCTAATTTTGTATTTTTAATAGAGACGGGGTTTCTCCATGTTGATCAGGCCGGTTTCGAACTACCGACCTCAGGTGATCCGCCTGCCTCGACCTCCCAAAGTGCTGGGATTACAGGCATGAGCCACTGTGCCCAGCCATGCCCCGCTAATTTTTAAAATGTTTTGTAGAGGTGGGGTCTCGCTGCATTGGCCCGGCTGGTCTCGAACTCCTGGGCTCAAGCAATCCTACAGCCTTGGAGTTCCAAAGTGCTGAGATTACAGGTGTGAGCCACTGCACCCGGCTTTCCTTTTCAAATCATATATTTATTATCATCAACTCCATCTTCCCTGCAAGAGTTTGTTCCAGCCCCTGAACAACACCTAGTAAGCACTTGGGAGATGTCTGTTGAATGAATTAATGAAAGGACAGAATTGACTCCATTCACATTCCTCACTGGCAATCTGGCCCTCGGATTAAACCCCTCAACTGGGAGGGGAGGACCCAAGGGCCTGAACCATTCAATCCCGACCACGAGGAACAAACTACTCGCTCCTTCTGGCCCTCTTTGTACAGGCTGTTCCCACTGCTAGGAACTCCCTTTCCACTCTGCCTTTGTGTGGATGTTGCCTAAGATGGGAGCGGGGGGTCTCTGCTGCTGAGTCTCCATCACCCCTTCTTTTTTTTTTTTTTTTGAGACGGAGTCTCGCTCTGTCGCCCAGGCTGGAGTGCAGTGGCATGATCTCTGCTCACTGCAACCTCCGCCTCCTGAGTTCAAGCAGTTCTCTGCCTCAGCCTCCCGAGTAGCTGGGATTACAGGCACCTGCCACCATGCCCAGCTAAATTTTTGTATTTTTAGTAGAGACAGCGTTTCACCATCTTGGCCAGGCTGGTCTTGAACTCCTGACCTCATGATCCGCCCCCCTCGGCTTCCCAAAGTTCTGGGATTACAGGCGTGAGCCACCGCGCCCGGCCTCTGTTACCCCTTCTACTTCACAGCCCTCATCACCATTCATTTCTCAGTCTCCTCCCCCACTAGACTGAGACTGAGATCTTCTTTTACACTTTTTAATTTTTTTTTTTTTGAGATGGAGTTTCGCTCTTGTCGCCCAGGCTAGAGTGCAGTGGCGCGATTTCGGTTCACTGCAACCTCCTCCTTCCATGTTCAAGCGATTCTCCTGCTTCAGCCTCCTGAGTAGCTGGGATTACAGGCATGAGCCACCGCTCCCAGCCACATTTTTTAATTTTTGGAGACAAGGTCTCGCTCTGTCACCCAGGCTGGAGTGCAGTGGCACCATCACAGTTCACTGCAGCCTCCAACTCCTAGGCTCAAGCAATCCTCCCGCCTCAGCCTCCTGAGTAGCCTGAACCACAGGCATGCACCACCATATCAGGCTAATCCTTTAAAAAAAATTGTAGAGAAGGATCTCACTATGTTGCCCAGGCTGATCTCGAACTCCTGGCCTCAAGTGCTCCTTGCCCCTCAGCCTCCCGAAACACTGGGAGCACAGGCAAGAACCACCACGTCTGGCTTTGATGTCACATCTCTCAATGACCATGCTACTCCAAGACCCAGGCAAAAAAGACTAAGCCTGCAGCCCTGGGGGTGAGCTGAAGAGGGGTGCATCAGGGGCATGGATGGTGAGGGGTGGGGACAGTGGGGCGGGGGCACTGTTACCTCTTGACGCCGTAGGCCATGTTGAGCAAATTGTCCAGCCTGTGGAGGCAGAGGTGGTGGTCAGAGGTGGCTTCCAGTCATGCCCCCCTGCTGTGACACCGTCGGCCTGCCCTCCCCACCCCCACCCAATAGGCCTGCAGCAGAGCCCTGCCCCCGCCTGCCCGCTGCCCGCCCGCCCGGCTAGACACTGCCTGGCACGGAACCGTGGTCACTCAGGCACCGCCTCTCGCCTGCCCCGCCACTGTCCAGCCTGCACTGGCCTCCTCATCCATCCTCCCCCTCCTGGCCGGCGGGTCCCCTCTGGGCCCAGGCGCTGGGATCCCTGGGGAAAGATAACTCCTAACAAAGGCGACAGTAACTACCACAGCCAACATTCTCGCAGCACTTGAGGGGGTGGGTAACTTGCCCCGGCCACCCAGGGGCCCACAAGGGGCTTCCATGGTCTCCCCTTGGAGTGGCTACAAGCTTGGACTCCAGGTCCTGGGTTCGAGTCTCTGCTCTGTTTGGGCTGGGCAAACCCCAACACCTCTCTGTGCCTCAGGGTCCCCGTCCATAAAACAGGGACAACACAAGCTCTGTTCTCATCGTGTTGCAGAAGAATAAGGGTGTCTAGCACACAGCAAAGACTCATGAAATATTTGGTGTTATTACAGATGGGGAAACTGAGGCACAGAGCGATCTAGCCACGTGCCCGAAAGAGAAAGGGGCCACCAGAGCTGGAACCCAGTCAGATGACGCCAAAATCTTTAACACCAAGAATGCCAATCGTCGTGGCCAGCACACATTGAGGGCCTGCTGTATACAAGTGGCTGGCCTTGGCACCTGACAGATAGGCTCCTTGGCTCCTGTGTGTGCGCACCCTCCCGGCATCCCTCCCCGTCCGCAGGAATGGGGTTCAGGGAGGGTTGCAAGCTTGGAGACACCCGGCCTGGGGCCATCTGCGTGGGTGGCAGGGGGCTCACCGGAAACGCTGTGTCTGATGGTGTAGGGGGCCTGCGTAGCGCCGGGCGGATGACTGGTAGAGGTGGGTGAGCAGTGCCTGCCCCGTCTTCTGACTCGGGTTGTTCGCAAACTTGACTGTGATGGGCTCAGCTGCGCCCAGCGGCTTCTGCCCATTCAGTCCTTTGATAGCCTCCTCGGCCTCAATCCTCTTGTCGAAGCGGATGAATCCCACACCCCGAGAGACACCTGCCAGGGGGCGGGGATGTCCATCACGACGACCCTGTCCCCTCCTGTGTAACCCCACTTCTCCCTTCCCTGCTTCATGCCCTGGCATCTTGGTCGGTTTCTCCACGTTGGTCCCACCTGACTGACTTTGCCCAGCGCCCCCGCCAGGTGCACCCTCCTTGACTGCCTAACCTGTGACCTGGTCCACCAGGATGCGGGACGTGATGATGCGGCCGTACTGGGAGAAGAGCTGCTCCATCTCTTTCTGGCTCATGGTCTTGGGGAGCCCGCTGACGTACAGGTTAGCATCCCGGATGGATGCTGAACTGGGTCTGGCATAGGACACCTGGGTGAGGGGGTCAGACGGACAGGGGTGAGGCAGAGACCCATTTCACAGATGGAGAGAGTGAGACCATGTCTAAACCATCACAGAGTTGGCAGAAGTGACTCATCCGTCACTCAATAAGTATCTCTAGAGTTGTCACCGTGGGTGGGGCTGAGTCGGATATGGGAGAGGGGACATGGCAGTGGCTGTAACAACTTGGCACTGCTTGTATAGAGTAATGGGGACCTGCCACCTAGGGAGGACATGTCTCCCTGGGGTGACATGTGACCCCAAAGGGATCCTTGAATACCCAGCTCACATCACTATCACATGCTTGACACTCCATCAACAAACATTGACTTTTTTTTTTTTTTTTAAAGATAGGATCTCACTTTTTTACCTAGGCTGGAATGCAGTGGTGTGATCTCAGCTCACTACAGCCTCGACCTCTTGGGCTCAAGCAATCATCCCGCCTAAGCCCCGCAAGCAGCTGAGACTACAGGCGCCCACCACTACGCCTGGCCAGCATTTTTTTTTCTTTTGAGACGGAGTGTCGCTCTGTCACCAGGATGGAGTGCAATGGTGTGATCTCTGCTCACTGCAACCTCCCCTTTCCGGGTTCAAGCAATTCTCCTGCCTCAGCCTCCTGACTAGCTGGGACTACAGGCAAACCACCACCACGCCTAGCTAATTTTTTTTTTTTTTTTGGTATTTTTAGTAGAGACTGGGTTGCACCATGTTGGCCAGGATGGTCTTGACCTGTTGACCTTGTGATCCGCTCACCTTGGCCTCCCAAAGTGCTGGGATTACAGGCGTGAGCCACCGCACCTGGCTTAATTTTTGTAATTTTAGCAGAGACAGGGTTTCATCATGTTGGTCAGGCTGGTCTTGAACTCCTGACCTCATGATCCGCCCGCCTCGGACTCCCAAAGTGCTGGGATTACAGGTGTGAGCCACCTCCCCCAGCCTCAGCTAATCTTTAATTTTTTTTATTATTATTTTTTTTTTTTGTAGAAACAGGATCTCACTGTGTTACCCAGGCTAGTCTTGAACTTCTGGCCTCAAGCAATTCTCCCATCTCGGCCTCTCAAAATGCTGGGATTATAGGTGTGAGCCACCATGGCTGGCCTATTTTTATTTTATTGAAAGATGGTGTCTTGCTGTGTTGTCCAGGCTAGAATGCAGTTATTATTCACAGGTGCAATCATACTGCACTGCAGCCTCCAACTCCTGGATTCAAGCCATCCTCCCACCTCAGCCTCCCAAGTAGCTGGGACTACAGGCATGCACCACCACACCCAGCCACTCTTCCCACTCCTATGGAGAGTGGACCTAAGACACTGGCCCCTTCTCTTCCCAGCTACACTGGGCCCCCCAGGGACACTCAGGTCTTTAGTCATCAGCTCCCAAATGTCCCCAGTCTGCACCCCTGGTGGCACCTGCGTCCAGGTGCCCCACATGGGGATGTCAAGGGCACTTCGTACACAGCATGGGTGCCTCCAGCTCCCACCCACCTCCAATCTGCCCCAACTCACTAATGGCAACTCTGTCCTCCTAAGTGCTCATGTCCCCAGGTTCAGGTTGTTCTCGACACCTGTTCTTCACATGCACATCCAACCCACTGTAAATCCTGTAGGCTCCACCTTCCTCCTTATGCAGAATCCACACACTTCACCGCACTGCCACTGTCCCACCCTGGCCCAGCCTTCACTACTGATCTCCTGGACCAGTGTAGCAGCCTCCACCCTGGCCCCCCTGCTCCCATCCCCCACTGTCTGTTCCCCCTACAGCAGCCAGAGGGCGCCTGTGAACACCTGAGACAGGTCACATCCCCCCTCTGCTCAGAACCCTCTATGGCTCCCACCTTCCTCAGCAGAAAAGCCAAAGTCCTTTCCTTGGACCGCAAAACCCTGCACATTCTTCCCCATCACATCCTTGGGATAATGAGATGCCCTCATCTCCCCCTACTTTCTGCCCCAATTACTGTGTTCCAGCAACTTGAACTTCTCCCATTTTTCCCAAACACATCAGGCATGTCTCAGCCTCAGGGCCCTGGCATTGCCTGTTCTCTCTGCCTGGAACGCTCTTCCTCCTCTTCTTTCTTTGGGTCTCAGTTGAAACATCCTCCCTGTCCTCTCTCATCTAAATTTGTCCTCCCCCCGCCACCCCTATTACTCTTTCTCAAAGCACTTCTCCCAACTAGGAATTAGACACATTTTAGCACTGTTATCTGAATCACATTATTAATTATCGTCCAGCCCAACAATGAAACTCTCTGCAAGTGTTTAAAAAAATGGTGGGTCAGGTGCAGTGGCTCATGCCTGTAATCCCAGTGCTCTGGAAGTTCAAGGCGGGAGGATCAAGGGAGCCCAGGAGTTTGAGACCAGCCTGGACAATATAGCAAGACCCCGCCCCACCCCTGTCCCCCACCGCCACAACCTCTACAAAAAAAAAAAAAAAATAGCTGGGTGTGATGGTGCACACCTGTGGTCCCAGCTACTCGGGAGGCTGAGGCTGGAGGATCACTTGAACCCAGGAGTTAAAGGCTGCAGTGAGCTATGATCACACCACTGCACTCCAGCCTGGGCTACAGAGCAAGACCCTGTCTCTGAAAAAAAAAAAAAAGAGAAAAAGATGGACATGTATATTTATTTCCCAGAAACAGGGGTGAGTGGTGAGTATTGTAAAATGGGTGACAGAAAATTCTATTTACAAAGCAGGGAATATTGTGTGACCTTGTTTCATTGTGTGTTTATCAATGTCCTGGAAGCATGGTCGGGAAGTCCACCTCTCAAATGCTCAGTGGGTGACCTGTCGCCAGGGATTGGGGAAGAGGCTGGGGCGTGGTCATGAGCAATTCTCCCCCTTATGTCTGCCATATCTATTTTTCCTTCCTCCCTCCCTCCCTCCCTCCCTCCCTCCCTTCCTTCCTTCCTTCCTTCCTTCCCTCCCTCCCTCCCTCCCTCCCTCCCTCTCTCTTTCCTCCCTCCCTCCCTCCTTTCCTTCCTTCCTTTCCTCTTTCTTTTTCTTCTTAAGTGAGGTTTTGGTTTGTTGGTTTGTTTTGAGATGGGGTCTCGCTGTGGTGCCCAGGCTGGAGTACAGTGATGCAATCATGGTTCACCGCAGCCTTGACCTCCCGGGCTCCAGCAATCCTCCCACCTCGGCCTCCCACAGTGCTGGGACTACAGGTGTGAGCCTTCGTGCCCAGCCTCTATTTTCTATTTCTTCTAATTAACCTCTTGATAGATAGGGGTCATTGTCTTCTGGCTTTTGTTTGGGACAGTGACTTGAGACAGTGAGTTGTGAGAGTGTATGCCTCCATTAGAAATAACTAATTAAAGCTGGGCACAGTGGCTCATGTCTGTAATCCCAGCATTTTGCGAGGCTGATGCAGGCGGATCACGAGGTCAGGAGATCAAGACCATCCTAGCTAACACGGTGAAACCCTGTCTCTACTAAAAATACAAAAAATTAGCCAGGCGTGGTGGCGGGCGCCTGTAGTGCCAGCTACTCGGGAGGTTGAGGCAGGAGAATGGTGTAAACCCAGGAGGCAGAGCTTGCAGTGAGCCGAGATCGCGCCACTGCACTCCAGCCTGGGCAACAGAGCAAGACTCCATCTCAAAAAAAAAAAAAAAAAAAAAAGAAATAACTAATTTAAAAATGAACAAAATAGATAAAGCAGTTTGAGAGTGAATGAGGGGGCAGGGTCTGATTAACGCAATTTTGTGCACCTGGGGTTCTCTAGAAAAAAAGACAATCACATCAGCCACTGTCATGTCCATAATGGTGATTTTTAAAATCACAGCCATGCCAGGCACGGTGGCTCACGTCTGTAACCCCAGCACTTTGGGAGGCCGAGGCAGGCGGATCATTTGAGGTCAGGAGTTGGAGACCACTCTGGCCAACATGGTGAAACCCTGTCTCTACTAAAAATGCAAAAATTAGCCAGGCATGGTGGTGCACACCTGTAATCCCAGCTACTCAGGAGGCTGAGGCAGGAGAATCACTTGAACCTGAGAGGCGGAATTGCAGGGAGCCAAGATCGCTCCACTGTACTCCAGCCTGGGTAACAGAGCAAGATTCCATCTCAAAAAAATAAATTAATTAATTAAGAAATAAATCATGTCCATACCGGGCATGGTGGCTCAAGCCTGTAATCCCAGCACTTTGGGAGGCTGAGGCGGGTGGATGATCTGAGGTCAGGAGTTCAAGACCAGCCTGACCAACATGCTGAAACCCCGTCTCTACTAAAAAAAATACAAAGATTAGCTGTGAGTGGTGGCTGGCACCTGTAGTTCCAGCTACACGGGAGGCTGAGGCAGGAGAATTGTTTGAACCTGGGAGGCGGAGGTTGCAGTGAGCCAAGATCGCGCCACTGCACTCCAGCCTGGGTGACAGAGCGAGACTCTGTCTCAAAAAAAAAAAGGAAAGAAATCATGTCAATGTATTTGATGGTTTTCTTTTCTTTTTTTCTCTCCCATGGGGCTAGGGGCTGTGAGGGTACTTGCTGATGAATCAGATTTCGGTTGAGGGATTAGATTTCGGGGTAAAATCCTGGGTGGGTATTGGAGGTCCAGCACCATCTGAGACACAAAGGAGGTTTTCACAGACCTTTCCCATCCCTCCATGACATGGGTTTCCCAAGGGCAAGGATGGACCAAACTCCACCCACACCCTAGCCTGGGATGGGGCCTGGCCTGCAGCAGGCAGCTGGAGATATTTTGGGCAGCTGCCAGAGCGCCCAGTCCGGACTGACCGCGCAACACCATCACACAGGCAAAAACACCCAGGGGCAGACAGAAGGCCATGCAGTGCGGCCCTGCTGCACAGCCTCAGAGATAAAACCAGCCAGAGGGTGACACAGGCCACTGTCACATTCTCAGCAACGTTCAGGAGGGAGTCTCAGAGAATTACAGTGAAGGTCGTAGAACCACATACCCGTCACACCGCAGCACAAGCACACGATGTCACGCTCAATCCCGCAGAGCAGGGCACAGGTAGACACACCCACACAACATTGCTGTGACACACAAACATCCTGCCAGAGCCAGATGCATCCCTGAGGCCCCACCAGGTCACAGCCGGAGTCACAGTGTCACATGCACCTGTCAAATAATAAGCACCTCATCCTAGGCCAGGTGTGGTGGCTCATGCCTGTAATCCCAGCACTTTGGGAGTCTGAGGTGGGTGGATCACGAGGTCAGGAGTTCAAGACCATCCTGACCAACATGGAGAAACCTCGTCTTTACTAAAAATACAAAATTAGCCAGGTGTGGTGGTGGGTGCCTGTAATGCCAGCTACTCAGGAGGCTGAGGCAGGAGAATTGCTTGAGCCTGGGAGGTGGAGGTTACAGTGAGCCGAGATCGCGCCATTGCAATCCAGCCTGGGCGAGAGAGGGAGACTGTCTCAAAAACAAATAAAAACAAACAAACAAACAAACAAACAAAAAACAAAAACCCCAAAAAACAAAAAAAAACCTTATCCTATAGATACATAGGGATATACTCGAAGTCTTAAATATACAGATCCGCTTGACAGCAGCCTCTCTCTCTCTATCTCTATCTCTATCTCTATCTCTCTATATATTTTTTAGACAGGGTCTTGCTCTGTTGCCGAGGCTGGAGTGCAGTGGTGCAAACATGACTCATTGTAGCCTCGGCCGCCTCAGCTTAAGTGATCCTCCCCACTCAGCCTCCCAAGTAGTTGTGACTACAGGTGCAAGATGCCACACCCAGCTAATTTAAATTTTTTTTTTTTTAGGAACAGGGTTTTGTCATGTTGCCCAGGTTGGTCTCAAACTCTTGGGCTCAAGTGATCCTCCTGCCTCGGCCCCCCAAAGTGCTGGGATTATAGGCGTGGGCCACTGCGCCTGGCCACAGCCACTCGCATAGACACTGTGTCCCGCAACCATTGTGTCACAGCCAGAGCCACAGTGAGTCACGGGACACCTGGATCATAAACACTGTATCTCACAGCTTAAGATGACACACACACACACACTGCACACACATGCATACACACATACACACACGCATATACACACGCACGCATGCACACGCTGCATCTCAATGTCACTGGGGTCTGGGGTCCTCATGCCGTGGGGCTTCTGGGTCTCGGCCATGAAGGGACCCATTGGGTCACAACTTCACTCCCCCACCCCAATCCCCAACCCCCCACATCAGGAAAGGGAAGAGATTCCTGCACCTCTGTTCCCATGTTGAACTGGGGGCCAGATGGGCCACCCCCCAACCCTGGCTTCCTCCAGGGTCCAGGAGCAGATTTGCAGGGCGGAGCCCAGACACCCCCAGGCGAACCCAGAGAGAGGGGTTTCCATGACGATTCCCCCCCAGGGAACCTGGGCTTGTAGGGTCCCAGCTGCAGCTGCTGAGAAGGGAGGTCCTGGGGGAGGGGCGTTGCACAAAGATGGGGGATGGGCCGCCCCAATCCCGCCCTCCCAGACCCTAATTAGCCTCCAGATGGCAGATGGGCCCCCACCCCCATTTCCATGACAAAAGCAGGGAGGGGACACCTCACAGGACCCTGGTCACTCTGCCCTACAGGGCCTGGCTGACTCCCTGAGCCTCCAGAGATCGTGGAGCCGGTACTGTCCCCATTGACAGGTGAGGAAACTGAGGTTTAGAGAGGGAAAGCCACTGCCCCCACCCCAGCTGGGAAGCCTTGGAGGGGAGATTTGAGCCCCTCTGGGGATGAGTCCTGAAAGGCAGTGGACATGGATGTGTGGAGGCAGGTAGGTGGCAGTAGGGGGTTGGGGATAGTCAGTTGGGATGGCAGTCGTGGGGGGATTGGAGAAGGAGGCACCAACCTTGATGGTCTTCGTCTGTAATTTGAGGCCGTTGAGGGTGTTGATGGCTTTGTCTGCATCATTGGGGTCAGAATAGTTCACAAACCCGTAGCCAAGGCTCTGCCCTGTGGGCAGAACCAGAATGATGACCTTCTCACCCAGCCTTGACACCTGCCAGTGTCCCCCCTCAGGCCTGAGAGACTGTCCCCTCCCCACCAAGATCCCACTTTCCTGTTTCCAGATGACACCTTCGATGCTAGAGTCCCACCCATCGCTCCTGAGACCTTCACCTAGGGGGTATACCCATCTCCCCATCAGACCTCACATCCCTAGACCACCTCCTGCCTTGATTACCCCCAAGACAGCTCAGCAAGGGTCCCACCTGCCCCCATCACCTCTGTATTTCTGAGGCCACCACCTCTGTTCCCCGCCGCAACTCCAGCAGCCACACCTGTGATCTTGTCCCGAACCAACTTGCAGGACTCGATGTCGCCAATGCTGCCAAAGAGACTCTTGAACTCATCCTGGGTCATGTTCTGGGGCAGGTAGTTGACGATGAGGTTGGTCTTGCTGTCGTCAGTGGCTCCATTTGTACCAAGGAGTGGCCCGTTGGGCAGGGCCGGGCCGGCCGGGCCCCCCCCCACCTGAGACTCCATGGCCCCCAGTATCTGCTGGAGATAACAGGTCGCATCCGCTCACCGCCCAGTCCCCACACCAGGGGCCTGCGGGAATGAGTGGCTTGGGGGTGATTAATTAGCCATGTCTTATAGGGGCTTTGTCATGGGGAGGTGTCATTTTATTATTCTAATGATTGGAATAATGATGGGATTCTATATATTGGAATAAGCATTGGGGGGAAAAAAAAGCACCTGATGTGTTTACTGTAAGAAATCCCTTATATGACTACCATATATGCAAACAGAGGCCTAAAATCAACCTGTGCATTTACAGAATAATAAACGCTTTCACAGCGGAAACGCTTTCACGTTGGACGCAGTGGCTCATGCCCCTAATCTCAGCACTTTGGGAAGCCGAGGCGGGCGGATCACCTGAGGTCAGGTGTTCGAGACCAGCCGGACCAACATGGAGAAACCCCATCTCTACTAAAAATACAAAATTAGCCGGGCCTGGTGGCGCATGTCTATAATCCCAGCTACTCGGGAGGCTGAGGTAGGACAATCGCTTGAACGCGGGAGGCATAGGTTGTGGTGAGCCGAGATTGCGCCATTGCACTCCAGCCTGGGCAACAAAAGTGAAATTCCATCTCAAAAATAAAATAAAATAAACGCTTTCGCTCTCAGAAAAGTAAATCTAACACTTTTAGTAGCTTTCTTTGTTTTTGTTGTTGTTTGTTAGTTGGTTGCTCTGTCACCGAGGCTGGAGTACAGTGGTGCGATCTCAGCATGCTGCAACCTCCACTTCATGGGTTCAAGCGATTCTCCTGCCTCAGCCTCCAGAGTAGCTGGGATTACAGGCGCATGCCATTATGTATAGCTAATTTTTGTATTTTTAGTAGAGATTGGTTTTCAGCATGTTGGCCAGGCTGGTCTTGAACTCCTGACCTCAGGTGATCCACCCACCTCCGCCTCCCAATATGCTGGGATTACAGGCGTGAACCACCGCATCTGGCCCCATTTTTAGTAGCTTTTATTTTAGAAAAAGGGTCTCGCTGTGTCACCCAGGCTGGAGTGCAGTGGTGCCATCAAGGCTGACTGCATCCTCGACCTTCCAGGCTCAAGCAACCCTCCCACCTCAGCCTCCCAAGTAGCTGGAACTATAGGCGCATGCCACCATGTCCGGTTAATTTTAAAATTATTTGTAGAGATAGGGTCTCACTATGTGGCCCAGGCCGGTCTCAAACTCTTGGGCTCCAGTGATCCTCCCACCTTGGCCTCCTAAAGTGCTGGGATTACAGGTGTGAGCTACTACGCCTGGCCCTTTTAGTAGCTGTGAAGCCTCATAAGCCCTTCCCTAAACACATTTATTTCCCTCCTCCCACCAAAGGTAATTCCTATCCCGAATGTGCTAATTATGTCTTTTGCTTCATGCATACGTTTCTTACTAGTCATTTACCTGCCTCCATCTCCCCTTGCCACCCCCAGTTTTCCCACTGAGCTATTTTGTTCTTTTGCTTTTATTGTATAACATAAAACACTTTCAAATAATGACAATTTTATTTTTTCATCTTCAGTCTATACCTGTTATCTATTTTTCTTGTCATTTCAGGGGCTACAGTGTGATAGTGGCTTCTTTATTCCTGATTTTTTTTTTTTTTTTAAAACAGAGTCTCCCTGTGTCACCCAGACTGGAGTGCAATGGCACGATCTTGGCTCACTGTAATCTCCGCCTCCTGGGTTCAAGCGATTCTCCGGCCTCAGCCTTCCAAGTAGCTGGGACTACAGGTTGCCACCACCACGCCTGGCTACTTTTTTTTGTATTTTTAGTACAGATGGGGTTTCACTATGTTGGCCAGGCTGGCCAGGCTGGTCTTGAAATCCTGACCTCGTGATCTGCCCACGTCAGCCTGCCAAAGTGCTGGGATTACAGGCGTGAGCCACCACGCCCGGCCCTTTATTCCTGATGTTAAGGGAGGTGCTTTAAACATTTTGCAGCTAAACATGATCTTTGCTATGGGTTTTTTTCTAGATGGCCTTTATCGGGTTAAGAACATTTTCTTTTATTCCTAGATCCTAAGACTTTTTTTAAAAAAGGATGTTGAATTTTATTGCCTTTTTTTACATCAATTGAAACCATTTTTTAGCTTTAATTAATTAATTAATTAATTTTTGAGACAAGGTCTCGCTCTGTCACCCAGGCTGAAGTGCAGTAGGGCAATCTTGGTTCACTGCAACCTCTGCCTTCTAGGCTCAAGCAATCCTCCCACATCAGCCTCCTCAGTACCTGGGGCTACAGGTATGCGCCTCCAAGCCTGGCTATTTTTTTTTCTTTGTATTTTTAGTAGAGACGAGGTTTTGGCATATTGCCCAGGCTGGTCTCGAACTCCTGGGCTCAAGCAATCCTCCTGCTTTGGCCTCCCATAGTGTTGGGATTACAGGCGTGAACCACTGCACACAGCCCATTTTTTAGCTTTAATACATTAATGTCATGAATTATGTTAATTGATTTTCCTTTTTTTGCGGGCGATGGGGACGGAGTTTCGCTCTTGTTGCCCAGGCTGGAGTGCAATGGCGCGATCTCGGCTCACCGCAACCTCCGCCTCCCAGGTTCAAGCGATTCTCCTGCCTCAGCCTCCCGAGTAGCTGGGAGTATAGGCATGCGCCACCATGCCCGGCTAATTTTGTATTTTTAGTAGAGGCGGGGTTTCTTCATGTTGTTCACGCTCACTGGTCTCGAACTCCTGACCTCAGGTGATCCACCTGCCTCAGCCTCCCAAAGTGCTGGGATTACAGGTGTGAGCCACCGCGCCCAGCCGTTAATTGATTTTCTAATATTAAACCAATCTTCATGGGATAAACCAAACTTGGTCATGCATATTGTAGTTTTGTTTATATACATTGCTTGATTTAATTTGCTGAAGTTTTTGGTGGTTTAGCATGTTTTTACATATATGTTGAGGAGGACATGCTGTTTATTTAATTCACACAAAGACTCTAAAATGGTAGAAGTTGGCTGGGTACAGTGGCTCATGCCTGTAATTCCAGCACTTTGGGAGGCCAAGGTGGACGGATTGCTTCAGCTCAGGAGCTCGAGACCAGCCTGGGCAACGTGGCGAAACCCTGTCTCTACTAAAAATTTAAAAACTAGCTGAATGTGATGTGTGCCTGTAGCAAAGATACTTGGGAGGCTGAGGTGGGAGGATCACCTGAGGTCGGGAGGTCAAGGATGCAGTAAACCGTAATCACACCACTGCACTCCTGCCTGGGCGACAGAGTGAGAACCTGTCTCAAAAATAAATAAATAAAGCTGGGGGCGGTGGCTCAAGCCTGTAATCCCAGCAGTTTGGGAGGCTGAGGCAGGAAGATCACTGGAGGTCAGGAGTTCAAGACTAGCCTGGCCACTATGGTGAAACCCCGTCTCTACTAAAAATACAACAATTAGCCAGGTGTGGTGGCACACGCCTTTAATCCCAGCTACTCGGGAGGCTGAGGCACAAGAATTGCTTGAACCCGGGAAGCGGAGGCTACAGTGAGCTGAGATCGTGCCATTGCACGCCAGCCTGGGTGACAGAGCGAGACTCCATCTAAAAATAATAGTAATAAGATAAATAAGGCTGGGCGCGGTGGCTCATGCCCATAATCCTAGCACTTTGGGAGGCCGAGGCAGGCAGATCACCTGAGGTCGGGAGTTCGAGACCAGCCTGACCAACATGGAGAAACCCCGTCGCTACTAGAAATACAAAAAAAAAAAAAAAAAAATTAGCCGGGCATGGAGGCACATGTCTGTAATCCCAGCTAATCAGGAGGCTGAGGCAGGAGAATCGCTTGAACCTGGGAGACAGAGGTTGCAGTTAGCCGAGATCCCGCTATTGCACTCCAGCCTGGGCAACAAGAGCGAAACTCCATCTTAGAATAAAATAAAATAAAATAAATAAATAAATTATTAAATGGTATAAGTTAATTTTGCTATGATAGATGGAGAATCTGAGGCTTAAAGATGTTAAGGAACGTGCTGAAGTCACTAGGCTATCTGCTGTGGCACTGGAAATGAAATGCAGACCTTCCAAATGTGAAGACCACTCTACAATTTTCTTCTTTTTTTTAGAGACAGGGTCTTGCTCTGTTACCCAGGCTGGAGTGCAGTGGCGTGATCGTAGTTAGCTGCAGCCTCAAGCTCCTGGGTTCAAGCATTCTTCCTGCCTCAGTCTCCCAAGTAGCTAGGACTACAGGTGGGTGCCACCATGCCTGGCTAATTTTAAGAAAATTTTTTGGGCCAGATGCAGTGGCTGATGCCTGTAATCCCAGCACTTTGGGAGGCCAAGGTCAGATCACGAGGTCAGAGTTTGAGACCAGACTGCCCAATATGGTGAAATCCCGTCTCTACTAAAAATACAAAAATTAGCCGGGCATGGTGGTGTGTGCCTGTAATCTCAGTTACTCAGGAGGCTGAGGCAGGAGAAACGTTTGAACCAGGCAGGTGGAGGTTGCAGTGAGCTGAGATCGCATCATTGCACTCCAGCCTTGGCAACAGAGCGAGACTCCATCTCAAAAAAAAAAAATGTTTTTTTTTGAGCCAGGCACAGTGGCTCATGCCTGTAATCCCAGCACTTTGGGAGGCTAAGGCGGGCAGATCATGAGGTCAGGAGTTCGAGACCAGCCTGACCCACATGGTGAAACCCCATCTCTACTAAAAATACAAAAATTATCTGGGCGTGGTGGCGTGCACCTGTAATCCCAGCTACTCAGGAGGCTGAGGCAGGAGAATTGCTTGAACCTGGGAGGCAGAGTGTGCAGTGAGCCGAGATTGTGCCACTGCACTCCAGCCTGGGCGACAGAGAGAGACTCTGTCTCAAAAAGAAAAAAATTTTTTTTTGTAGAGATGGGGTGTCACTATGTTGCCCAGGCTGGTCTCAAACTCACGGCCTCAAGCAATCCTCATGCCTCAGGCTCCCAAAGTGTTGGCATTACAGGCATGAGCCACTGAACCTGGCCCAAATTTCTTACTGTAACAGTCAACCAGGCTGGTACTGGCTCTGACAACTCACTCTGCGTCTTTGGATATGCCTGCTAGGGCCTCTGTTTCACTTTGCTGAAAATTCAGAACAATTGGCAAGGGCTATATGAGGAGAATTTTAAAGCCACTTCAGAGCTCAGCAGGAAACAGTGCTGGGATTTGACTGACCTTATCTGTCAGGGACATAAGAAGGTCAAGTAGCCAGCATTTCCTTACATCTTCTTCAGTGGCACAGTTGGCACATAGGTTTGCCCTCACTTGAAAACCTGAACTGGGCCAGGCGTGGTGGGTCACGGCTGTAATCCCAGCCAGCACTTTAGGAGGCTGAGGCGGGTGGATCATCTGAGGTCAGGAGTTTGAGACCAGCCTGGCTAACATAGCGAAACTGTCTCTACTAAAAATACAAAATTAGCCAGGTGTGGCAGTGGACGCCTGTAATCCCAGCTACTCAGGAAGCTGAGGCAGGAGAATTGCTTGAACCCGGGAGGCAGAGGTTGCAGTGAGCCAAGATCGCACCACTGCACTCCACCCTGGGCGAGAGCAAGACTCCGTCTCAAAAACAAACAAACATACTGATTGGTAGTGTCTTCCTGGAGGAATGAATTAAGAATTCAGAAACCACATTCAGGCCAGGCGTGCTGGCTCATGCCTGTAATCCCAGGCATTACTTTGGAAGGCCGAGGTGGGAGGACTGGTTGAGCTCAGGAGTTCAAGCCCAGCCTGGGCAACAGAGTGAGATCTTGTCTCTACAAGAAATTTAAAAATTAGCTAGTCATGGTGGCTTGCACCTGTGCTCCCAGGTACTCAGGATGGTGAGACAGGAGGATTGCTTGAGCCCAGGAGGTGGAGGTTGCAGTGAGCCATGATGGCACCACTGTACTCCAGCCTGGGCAGCATAGTGAGACACTGTCTAACATAAAAAAAAAAAAAGAAGAAGAGGAAGAGGAAGAGGAAGAAGGAGAAGGAGAAGAAGAAGAAGCCGGGAGTGGTGGCTCACACCTGTAATCTCAGCACTTTGGGAGACCAAGGCGGGTGGATCGCCAGAGGTCAGGAGTGTGAGACCATCATGACCAAACATGGCGAAACCCCATCTCTACTAAAAATACAAAAATTAGCCAGGTGAGGTGGTGGGTGCCTGTAATCCCAGCTATTTGGGAGGCTGAGGCAGGAGAATTGCTTGAATCCGGGAGGTGGAGATTGCAGTGAGGTGAGATCACACCACTGCACTCCAGCCTGGGTGACAGAGTGAGACTCTGTCTAGAAAAGAAAAGAGGCTGGGCGTGGTGGCTCACGCCTGTAATCCCAGCACTTTGGGAGGCTGAGGTGGGTGGATCACGAGGTCAGGAGATCGAGACCATCCTGGCTAACACGGTGAAACTCCATCTTTACTAAAAATACAAAAAATTAGCCGGGCATGGTGGCAGGCGCCTGTAGTCCCAGCTACTCGGGAGGCTGAGGCAGGGGAATGGCGTGAACTCGGGAGGTGGAGCTTGCAATGAGCCAAGATCGCACCACTGCACTCCAGCCTGGGTGACAGAGCAAGACTCCCTCTCAAAAAAAGAAAAGAAAAAGAAAAACAAATCACATACAGTTTTCAGTAGGAAAGATCACTGTGATTGATTAGCAATGTCTGCTGTGGCCACACAACTAGAAACAGCCAGCAGGTACATATTATCTCAGCCACCCCTGACTCAAGCTCCAATATCTTAATTGTTCCCAAATATTGGCTACTACTGTGTGCCAGGCACTGTGCAAAGCACTCTACATGCAAGTTTTCTGTTCTTATTCACAACAATCCTAAAAAGAGAATTTTTCCTCCCCCACTTCACCCCCACTTAATACATGAGGAAACCGAGATATTTTAAAAATTGCCAAAGATCATGCAGCATATAAATGGTAGAACAGGGATTTGCATATGAGTTTTTCTGATCCAGAGTGTGCATTTCCAACTTCCAATGCCAACCAAGAATGGTGCCAGCTCTAACATTTCCCAGCTGTGTGTCCTCAGATAGACTACCTAGTGCTTCTGAGCCTCTGCTCCATTTTGCTGCAAACTCCAAATTATAGTCACACTGGCCTGGGGTAGGAGCTAAAGTCATATGCTGGAAAGCATCTGGAATTGGTTAGTTATGTCTGTCATGGGCATGATCATGGGAATTAAAAGCAGGCTTGTCACATCCATCATCCGTGCCTCATAATACACCTACATTATTTATTATTATCATTAGAGATGGGGTCTCGTTCTGTCTCCCAGGCTGGGGTGCAGTGGTATGATCATGACTCATTTCAGCCTAAACCTCCGGGGCTGAAGTGATTCTTACACCTCAGCCTCCTGAGAAGCTGGGACGACAAGCATGTGCCACCATGCCTGGCTAATTTTTTTTATTTTTTGTAGAGATGGGGTCTTGCTATGTTACCAGGCTGATCTCAAACTCCTAGCCTCAAGTGATCCTCCCGTCTTAGTTTCTCAAAGTGCTAAGGATTCAGTTGTAGCCAGGCACGGTTGCTCACATCTGTAATCCCAGCACTTTGGGAGGCCGAGGCAGGCAGATCACGAGGTCAGGAGTTCCAGACCAGCCTTGCCAACATGGTGAAACCCTGTCTCTACTAAAAATACAAAAAAATTAGCCAGGCGTGGTGGTGAGTGCCTCTAATTTCAGCTACTAGGGAGGCTGAGGCAGAATTGCTTGGGAAGCAGAGGTTGCAGTGAGCCGAGACCATGCCATTGCACTCCAGCACTGCACTCCAGCACTGCACTCCAGCCTGGGTGACAGAGTGAGACTCCATCTCAAAAAAAAAAAAAAAAAAAGAATTCAGTTGTGAGCCACCATGCCTGGCCTATTATTCTTTTATTTAAAGATGGGGTCTCTCTATGTTGCCCAGCCTGGAGTGCAGTTATTATTCACAGGTGCAATCATAGCGCACTGCAGCCTCCAACTCCTGGACTCAAGCAATCCTCTCATCTCAGCCTCTCAAGTAGCTATGACTACAGGTATGTGCCATTGCATGGGGCAATACTGCTATTTTATTTTATTTTTTATTTTATTTTTTTGAGACGGAGTCTCACTCTGTCGCCCAGGCTGGAGTGCAGTGGCGTGATCTCAGCTCACTGCAAGCTCTGCCTCCCGGGTTCACACCATTCTCCTGCCTCAGCCTCCAGAGTAGCTGGGACTACAGGCGCCCACCACCAAGCCTGGCCAATTTTTTGTATTTTTAGTAGAGATGGGGTTTCACCGTGTTAGCCAGGATGGTCTTGATCTCCCAACCTTGTGATCCTCTGCCTCGGCCTCCCAAAGTGCTGGGATTACCGGCATGAGCCACCGCGCCCGGCCTAATACTGCTATTTTAATGAGCATTACACTACACTGAGCATCTACTGTGTGCCAGGCACTGTGGGAAATACTTTGAGGCATATTTTCAGTTACTCTCCCAACAATCTTAAAAGACTGAGAACACATTCTCTATTTTACAGGTGACAAAAGTGAATTCAGAGACATATGAATAGGGAACTTCATTTCAGTCCTGGATCTGTTTGCAGAGCTGTTTTTCATCATTATGGCCAATGCCTTGTCTGGCTATGTTGCCCAGGCTGACCCTGAATTCTCAGGCTCAAGTGATTCTCTCACCTCAGCCTCCCCAGTAGCTAGGACTACAAGTGCAATTCATCATGCCCAGCTAATTTTTTATTTTTTCTACAGATGGGATCTTGCTATGTTGCCCAGGCTGTTCTCAAACTCCTGGTCTCAAGGGATCCTCCTGCCTCGGCTTTCCAAAGTGTTGGGAGTACAGGCATGAGTCACTGCACCTGGTCACCATCTACTCTTTTTTTTTTTTTTTTTTTTTTTGAGACAGAGTCTTGCTCTATCACCCAGGCTGGAGTGTAGTGGCACAATCTTGGCTCACTGCAACCTCCACCTCCCAGGTTCAAGCGATTCTCCTGCCTCAGCCTCCGAAGCAGCTGGGACCACAGGCGCGCGCCACCATGCACAGTTAATTTTTTTGTATTTTTAGTAGAGACATGGTTTTGCCATGTTAGCCAGGCTGATCTCCAACTCCTGACCTTAGGTGACCCGCCTGCCTTGGCCTCCCAAAGTGCTGGTATTACAGGCATGAGCCACCACGCCTGGCCCATTTACTCTTGTGAAACAGATGGCACAGAAGGTCAGCTCCCCTGCATCTCCAATTGGCTGAGTTGCTCCTGGGAGGGCTGCCTGGAGGACTATTCTGAAGACACATCCGGCCTCAAAAGGAACATGCATTGGGTTGATTAGCAATGTCTGCACGGCACCTGTGGTGATGCAGTAACGTGCACTGCACAGCTCTGCATTCCCGTCTCCTAACATTAATACTTAACTGATCACGTAACCAGGTATTGAGGTGCCTGTTGTGTGCCAGGAAAAATTCCTCATGTGAAACTTCCAGGTGGTTCTCCTGCTGTTGAACATGATGAGATTCCTTTCTCCATTTAATACACAAGGAAAGAGAATCTCAATGAAGGGATAGGGTGACTGGGGAGGCTGAGACCGGAAGATCACTTAAGCCTAGGAGTTTGAGAGCAGCCTGGGCAACACAGTGAGATCTTGTTTCTACCAAAAAATTTCCAAAAAAATTAGCTGAGTGTGGTGGTGCATGCCTGTAGTCCCAGCTACTTGGGAGGCTGAGGTGAGAGGATCAACTTGAGCCCAGAAGTTTGAGGATGCAGGGAGCGTGATCATGCCACTACACTCCAGCCTAGGCGAGAGAGTGAGATCCTGACTCTTAAGGAAAAAAAAAAAAATGAAGGAATAGGAACAGGGTTGCACAGGCGGCAAATGGTGAAACAAGAATTCAGGCCAGCCACGGTGGCTCACGCCTGCAATCCCAACACTTTGGGAGGCCTAGGCGGGAGGATCACCTGAGGTCAGGAGTTCGAGACCAGCCTGGCCAACACGGCAAAATCTCATCTCTACTAAAAATACAAAAATTAGCCAGGCATGGTGGTGGGCACCTGTAATCTCAGCTACTCAGGAGGCTGAGGCAGGAGAAGCACTTGAACCTGGGAGGCGGAGGTTGCAGTGAGCCGAGATTTCACCACTGCACTCTAGCCTGGGCGACAAAGACTCTGTCTCAAAAAAAATAAATAAATAAAAATAAATAATAAAAAAAAAGAATTCAGTTCCAGGGTTTGGACTTTAGAGCCCACTCTCCTAACGAAAAGACCAGTAATATAATAACAAGATAATAATAGCAAAGCCAAGCTGAGTACCTGCTCTCTGCCGTGCCCTGGGCATCATGACATTTAAACCCACTCCATCGGTTGAGTCTATTAATTCAATTCAACAAATATTTACATGTGTAGACATGCCAGACTCCACCCTCCTCATGTTGTCCTCTGACAGTTAGGTCATCTCTCTATGCCTGTGTTCTTCCTTAAGGAAGGTATGGCACAGAGGTCTCACATGTATGGAGATGGATTCTGAATTTGCATCCTGGTTCATTAAAAGTTTTGTGGGGTTTTTCTTTTCCTTGTTTATTTTTGAGACAGGGTCTTGCTCTGTTGCCCATTCTAGAGCGTAGTGGTGTGATCATGGCTCACTGAAGACTTAACCTCCTACTGCCTCAACCTCCCAAGTAGCTGGGACTATAGGCTTGCACCACCCAGCCGGCTAATTTTTCTCTTTTTCTGTAGAGATGAGGTTTTGCCATGTTGCCCAGGCTGCGATCCTCCTGCCTTAGCCTCCCAAAGTGCTGAGATTACAGGTGTGAGCCACCACGCCTGGCCCTGGAGATGGATTCTGAATTTGCATTTATGCTCATTGAGGTAAGAGTTCTATGTTGAGTTGCTGATATTTGCTATAAGAGCCCAGTGAGCAGTTGGCAGTACACAAGCCACTGCTTCTGGACATGCTAGATGCCTATTTTTTTTCTGTTTTTGAGACGGAGTCTTGCTCTCTTGCCCAGCCTGGAGTGCAATGGCATGATCTTGGCTCAGTGAAAACTCTGCCTCCCCGGTTCAAGCAATTCTCCCACCTCAGCCAGGTAGCTGGGACCACAGGTGTGCACCATCACGCCCAGCTAACTTTTTATATTTGTAGTAGAGACAGTGTTTCGCCATATTGGCCAGGCTGGTCTCGAACTCCTGACCTCATGTGATCCACCCAACTTGGGCTCCCAAAGTGCTGAGATTACAGGCATGAGCCACTGCGCTAGATCCTATTTTTGAACTCCACTGAGCATGTACAAAGTTTTCATTGACTTCCCACAACCACAGTGAACGGTATGAAGGGTCTCCTCCATTTCTCAGATGGGGACACTGACGGTTAGTCACACGGACCTATGACTTGTCCAGGGTGACAGGAGGAGGTGGAGGGGATGGTGTCAACATCTGACTCCTGATCCAATGACCCCAGAGCCGAAAGAGTTACCGGCTGCCCCCTCCCATGGTGTCCCCAACCTGAGTGGACTGAAGAGGTGACTGGGTGGGTCAGACTCGGGTTCTTGAGGCCCAGCCTGCTAATCTGGCCACCATCCCTTCTCCCTCCCATCTGTGCCAAGGCTTAGCGGGACCAGTGTCGCGTTTCCTCTGTGGCTGAGCCGGCTGAGCTGATAATGGGGATCAGATTGATGGAGGCCACACCCGCCCTGCCCCAGCCTGCAGTAAGCGTACAGCCTGGGATGGTGGCTACATGGGCATCAAAGGGACTTCGGCGACTGGCCCCAGACAGAGATGGGGGGTGGCAAAGTCAGGGAGGAGGGCAGATAAAAGATGAAGGGTTAGGGAAGCTTCCCATTCTCTCCAGTGCTTCTTCTAAGTCTCCCCCGACTTTTGGTTTCTCTCTCCCTCTTTCTTCCTCTGTTTGCCTCTCTTCTCCACTGTCTTGCCCTCTCTCTGAACCGTTCTGTGTCCCTGGCCTCATCACTCTCTCTTCCTCTTTTCCACCATCGCACATACATCTGACATACCGGTTTTGCAGTGAACACACCTGAGGCCACTTTTTTCTTAGAACCTCCTGTGTCTGACCCCCACGGCCCCCAGCTGCGCCCCCTGGCCCCAGTCACAGTGACAGATGCCTGGATACCGGCGACAATAGGGCATTGAGTGGCTATGCATGGTGAGGCTGGGCTACCACGTGGTGCTGACTGAGCCTCCTACTTCTGGGCCCTTCTTCAATGCAGGGTCCTCCTGGTCTTAATTTATCACCTCTCTTCCTCAACCTAGCCTGTCCCCATGACACATCACTGCCCAAGCGCTCGCTCACTGGAGAACCTCAAGGCCCTGAAGGCCCTTGTGTGACCTCTGACCACACCCTCTTTCCCTTTGTGCATTAGTTTCCTTTTTCAAATGAGAGAACCGATCAGAGGACGCCTAGGAGATGCTGGACTGTTGCGGGAGTTCTGAGGTCCTCAGGAGGCCACACGCCGGTTCCCAGACCTGGGTTAGCAGCACGAGGCCCAGAGAGGGAAAGGAACCGGCCTGAGGTCACACAGCAGGTGAGCCAGGCCTCCGGGACCTCATTTCTCAGAGCCAGGTGGGCGGGTCCCAGGGTCCAAGAGGGGAGAGGCTTAGGCATGGAGGGAGCGCCAATCATGCCCCCACCCCCAGTGCTAGCCACGACTCGAAAAAGGGGCCCGGAAAGAGTCATAATGCACAGAGACACAAACGCAGAGACGGAGAGATAGGAAGAGTGGAAGAGGGAGGCCCAGGCGCCGGGACCAGACAAAGGACGCGCGGCGGCGCGGGGAGCGGAGTCGCGCGGCAGGGGCGGGGGTGGAGCCGGGGTGGGGCTATAACTGGCCAGCCCCGCCCCCGGGATACGCCCGGGCTGCCGAGTGGGAATCCGAGGGCTCGGGCGAGGCCGGGCCCCCGGGGCCCTGGGGGCGGGGCCTAGATGGGCGTGCCCGGGCGTGGCCAGGCAGGGCGTGGCCGGGCGGGAGGGGCCGCGCGCTCGGGAGCTGACCAGCTCCGTGGCTGCTGAAAGCACCGAGCGCGGGGCTAGCGGTGCGGGCGGACAGGCGCGCGGGCCGCGCTCAAGGTCACCTCGCGGCCCGGAGCCTTGGCGAGGTGGGGAGCCTGGACCTGGCCTAGGGGGGCTGTCTCGGCCTCATACCCCATCTCCCGGGGGGCGGAGACCCGGGAGCCGAGAGGTGCCCCCCCAACCCGCAGGCCCTCCTCTCCCCTCCCCCTCCCCGCAGCCCGAGGCGCCCGCGCGAGGCTGCGGCCCGCGAAGAAGCGCCGAGAAACAAAGGGACGCGGCAGCGGCGGCGGCGGGCCCGCGGGGCCTCCGGGCGCGCCCCCTCCTCTCCCCTCCCCGCTTGCCGCAAGGTCGACGGGCTCGAGGACGAGACGCCCGCCTCCCGGGTGCGGCCGAGGCCCGGGGCGCGCGATCCGACGCCACCCGCTTTCCCAGGGCTCTCGGGGATGCTTTGTCGCTTTGGCTTGGCCCAGCACCAGTGATCAGGCCCTGCGTTTGCCTGGGCGGCCTGCGGGGTCTGGGCCTGGATGGAGGAAGCATCCTTAGCCGCCGCGGCCCCTCCCCCATCAGGCCTGCTGGAGAGGGGGCAATCCCGCCTCCAGGGCGGCGTCGGACGCCTCCCGAATCGCAGTCAGGCTCCCTAAGGCCCCCTCAGACCAAGCTCTAAGCGCCCTCAGCACTCTGGGCGCGGCCCTGCCCACTCTCAGGCCCCGAGGCTTGGTCCTACCCCCCCAACCCGGGCCTAGCTAGGCCTGGTCCTACCCCCCCCGCCCCAGCGCCGCACCCGCCCAATCTCCGCGGAGCCTGGGCCCAACTCCTCCCCGTCCCGATTCCCTTTCGGCGACAGGGGAATACCTACAGTGACCATTCTTGTGTGCCCAGCGGGCTCGGTCCGTGTTGAGGGGGGCTCCGGGGGTCGTGCACTCCTAGGGGGGCGCCCGATGCTCACGCTGGGGTCCCGCCCGGGCGGCCTCTGGTGCGGCCGCTGCAGATGTGGCGATGAAGGCGGCGGCTCCCTCGAGGTCCAGGGACGGGCCCGAACCCGGGGATGCGCGCGCGGATGGCCGGGCCCCGGGGTGGCCTGCGGGCGGCAGGGGATGGAAAGAGGGAGCGGGTGCGAGGTTGAGGACGCCCCCTGCGCGGCCCCGCGGGGCCCGGGGAGGTTGCGCTTCCCGACAGAGATCGCGGCGCTCTGCCTTTTGCCGCCGCCCCTCGGTCGGCCCTGTCCGGTCCCGTGTGTTCAAGTCCTCTCCCCTCGCCCACCCTCCCTCCCTCCCTCCGGCCCGCGCTGCGCGCTCCGCGCTCTGGACCGCGCCGCCGCCGCCCCCAGCCCTTTATAGCAGCAGCTGCCAGCGCCGGCGTCGCTCATTGGCTGCGGCGACCGAGCTCCGCCTCCTCGCGGCTCCCGACGGCGCGGCAGGTGGAAGTGAGCGCACACTGGTCGGGACTCTGAATCCCCCAAAAGCGCATCCTAGGTGCTCGGGTTGCCAGATTCGGGACCTCCTTCCCTCGAGGCCCTTGCTTCCTACCTTGGCACCCCTTCTCGGGCTGGCTTTCGGGCGAGGAGACGGGCTCCCCTCCTCCGTCCAGCTCCTAGAGCTGGAGGAGCCAAGAGAGCGAGGAGGTATTAGTGGCCTGAATATGCGACCTTCCAGAAGTGCTGTCCACTGAGGGGACTGGAAAGGGGATCAGGAACCACTATTTTAGTAGGCAGAGGCCTGGGTCCCCAGATTTGGAGGCACCAGGTGTAGACTACCTCAAGACCACGGGGGAGGGTGGCTAGTGTGGCCCTAGTCTTCTGCAGGAGGAGACTGGGACGCTGTTGGTTTTGAGTGAGCTGGATCCTTCTAGGGTTCAAAAGGTAAGGACTGGCACTCCCCAGTGCAAGGGAACTCCGCACTGCTCCGAAGGGGGTGAAAAGGTTTGGGGCTCAGTGTTCTGGATAATCATCGCTGGAGCCATGCAGCTCCGGGAAACCACGGATCCTTCTCGGACCCCACAAAACTGGGGTGGGTGGATTTGCCACATAAATGTCCTGGCTTTCTGGGCTCGTGATTGGTCCTCCTGACTGTGGAGTCATGCTCGCTCTCTGCTAGGGGGAATCTGGCCTCTCTCTAAGGCGTTGGGGGTGGCGCAGCCTCCTTTGGTGCACGGGCGCAGGTGCATGTTTACGTCGGGGCGCGGGAACCCAGCACACACTGGGGCGGGGTCGCCAGGGCGTGAGGTTTCAGCACCACAGACAGCAATCCGACAGTATGGTCGAGGGCTCTGCCGGCGAGGTAGCCCAGACCCCCTAACTGGAGAGCGGCAGTCCCCACCCTATCCTCGTTCCTGCACGCCCTTTAGGCTCCAGACTGTCAGAGAGCGCCACCAGCGAGGAGAGCCTAATTTGCCCAATCAGGGGCGGCTCTTGAGATAACCAATTACTGGAAGATGCCCTAGAGATCGAGCCAATGGGAGTGCGCGCACCAGGGGATGCTGCCACGCCTGGAGAGGGCAGGCCAATCGCAGTGGCCCGCGCAATAGGGGCGGTGGCGGTGCGGGTCCCCGGGTGGCCCCTCTTGGGCTCGCCGGGGCGACCTGGCTGTGGGCACTAGGGGCCCGAAGCGATGGTCTGTTCCCCACCCCGTGTTCCTCCCGGTTTCCGTCATCGGAAGCTGAGCTAGGAGGGGGGCTGCTCCTGGGCGCGCGGACCCCGCTGCGGTTCCCATGGAAACCTGCCGGCTCCGGCTGTGCGGGGAGAGTGGAGGGGACCTGCCTCGCGGGAGGAGGGAGCTCGCGGGGGCGGCCCCAGCGGCCGGACTCGCTCATCCTTGCCGATTCTTCCGTCCTCGACTGGGGTAGCCCCCCGGTCCGCAGCAGGGACTGAGGCGTAGCTGGGGCCCCGCCCCATCCCCCGAGCTGGTGAGGAGCCGGCGGGGCCAATCTGCGCGTGGCGCCACAGGGCTCCCCCGGGCACGTGCCTGAGCTCGCGGCTGCCGTCCCCAGGGTCACGTGGCTGCGGCCACCGGGGCCTACGCGCCTCGCACGCCACCTAGCGGCCGCGCCTCGCTCCCCGCCCCTCTCTCCAGCGGCTCGCATGAGGCGGCGGCCTCAGCATCCTCCTCTGGGAAATGGGGCCAGGGCAGCCGCCGCCAACTCCCCTTCCCCCCGCGGCTTCCTGTTTTAGGAACACGCCGAGCTGGTTCTACCTCGGGGTTTTGGCACTGGTTGTTCCTCTGGCCTGAGAATTTCCTCCCCCAGCTTTCTTCAGGGATAGATCTTTGTCATTCTGGCCTATGCGCAAATGCCACCTCCTCAGAGGCCCTCCCTGACCACCGACCTAAACAGCATCCCCGGAAAACAACGCATCACTCTCTCTTGCATGGTGCTTGTCGCTAGCTGCAGATGTTTCTCATTTTAGGGGTTTACTGAACACCTCCCCATCTCATCCAGGAGCTCACTGAGGGTGGGAGATGGGTGCTCCATAAAACAAGAGGAAGTGGACCCCAGACCCCCAAGCCCCACCCCATCCTGTGGGAGCAGGGGCTGTGCGGGGCTGCCGGGTCCAGGGGCACCCCTCGTTCCCGGCCTCGCTCAGGAAGGGATCAAGTAGGCTGGAGACAGAGAGGGACCTGGCACCCCAAATCATTCAGGCCTAGGGGAAGGGCATCTCCTTTCTCGCTCTTTAATCTCACTCTGCTCTCTTGACACAGTTCCAGCAATGCAGCCCCAGGCACCAGCTCCGAGAAGGATGCGGTGGGACGGGGTGGGGAACCTGCCCGGGGGCCCAGCCCTGGGGCGGAGCGGGGGCGCCTCCTTCCGGCCCGCGGTCCGGGAGGCCCTCGCAGCTGTCCAGGCCCCGGCAAGCCTGGGCGTGGTGTCCGAGCGGACGAATAAATAGGGGCGGTCAGTGGTCAGGTGGGTCAGGTGGGCTTGTGATCCGGGTGGCTTTTGAGCGTGTGGAACTTGACGCTGTCCAGCTTCTCGAAGCGCTTCCCGCAGCGATCGCACGTGAAGTTGTACTGCACCTCCGCAGTGTGCTTCTTCATGTGCCAGTTGAGCGACGCGCGCTGCCGGCACTGGTAGCCACAGATCTCGCACCTGCCGGGAGCCCGTGGCGGCATGGGGCGGGGTCAGAGTGGGCGGGGCGGGGCGGGGCGGGGCCCTACACGGCCGAGCGCAGGTGGAACCGGGCCCAGGCACTGCGTTGGGGTGAAGCCGCCCCTGGGACCTGCTGGGATCCCCTCCCACCCAATCCTCTAGCGGCACGGGACGGCCTGTCACTCACTGCAGGGGGGTCTCGCCGGTGTGGGTGCGCCGATGTACCTCCAGGTGGTTCTTCCTCTTGAAGGACTTGCCGCAGGTCTCGCAAGTGAATTCACGGACACCTGGGGGCGGTGGGGACCGAGGCTGAGGACGGTGGGCTATGGGGTGTCTCTGATGGGCTGCAAACTCTGATGCTAGAAAGAGCATCGGACCGTCTCCTTGGATCTCCCAGGACTGCAGGTGCAGGCGGACCAAACCCTACGTCCTTCCCGCGCAATTGCCCAGAAACACAATCAAGCAGAACTGAGATCGAACTTGGGTCCCTGAGGGACATAGGGGGCACGCTGCCAAGCCAACGTGGGTCTGAATTTGTCGTGTGTGTGTGTATATATATTTTTTGAGACGGAGTTTCGCTCTTGTTGCCCAGGCTAGAGTGCAATGGCCCGATCTCGGCTTACCGCAACCGCAACCTTGGTCTCCCGGGTTCAAGCGATTCTTCTGCCTCAGCGTCCCGAGTAGCTGGGATTACAGGCATGTGCCTCCCACCATGCCCAGCTAAATTTGTATTTTTAGTAGAGACAGGGTTTCTCTATGTTGGTCAGGCTGGTCGCGAACTCCTGACCTCAGGTGATCTGCCCACCTCAGCCTCCCAAAGGGCTGGGATTACCACCGCGCCCGGCCTTGTCCCCAATATTTGAACTTTGGGTGATTTCGCAAACAAACAAACAAACAAAACAACTTCTGCCCAGCGCAGTGGCTCACACCTATAATCCCAGCACTTTGGGAGGCCAAGGCGGGCAGATCGCCTGAGATCAGGAGTTGGAGACAAGCCTGGCTAACATGGCGAAACCCTGTCTCTACTAAAAAAAAAAAAAAAATTAGCTGGTGTGGTGGTGAGCGCCTGTAATCCCAGATACTCGGGAGGCTGGGGCAGAAGAATTGCTTGAACCCGGGAGGCAGAGGCTGCAGTGAGCCAAGATCTGATTCCAGCCTGGGCAACAGAGTGAGACTCCGTTGCAAAAAATAACCACACACACATTAAAAAACAAAACAAAACAAAACAAAAACCCCAAACTTCTGACCTCCTGCGATATCAGAAGCTCTGGCCCTCAAGGCCATGCCCTATCGCTGGACACAAGCACCATGGCTCTCCACTGTGTCCCCAGCCCATGCAGAAGACCTGCATCTCTGCCACAAGTGGAAACAGAAGCCCAGTTCCAAGCCAGCTTCTCTTTGTCCAGCTCTCCTTCCTGCTGCTGCTTGGGTGGGCACTGGTCTAGCCTGTGGCCCCTGGTGCTGCTATAGGTTCCAATCTGGAATAGCAGTGGTCGTGTCAGCTGCTCCCTAAGTCTTACATGAAACCTGCTCTTGGGGTCATGGGGCATGGGGTCCTGGGGATAGGAGGGAAGACGGCCAGCCCCGCCCAATTCCTGTGATTGATTGGTAATAGTCCCTGTCACTGTGGCTCATGTAGCTACAGCTTACTGAAGACAGGGAGGAGGCTACTAGGGGTCTAGTCCTGTGCCTGGAGACCCAGCACAGGGCTTTGACCCGCCAGCTCTGGCCCAGGCTCCCAGGCCCATGTCCCTGTGTCCCCTGCTCATGCCGCCAGCTGGCCCAGGGCCTGACCTGAATGGATGATCATGTGCCGCCGCAGGTGGTTGGATAAATAGAACTTCTTGCCACAGCCAGGATGAGGGCACACTTTGGTCTTTCCTTTCCGATGCACAAGATTGACGTGGTTCTGGGGACGAGACAGGCAGAGGTGGGTCCCATAGGCCCACAGAAGGGGCTCTGGGAGGTGGGGAGAGATGAGGGCAGCTGGAAGGCAGGCTGGGCTGGCCTCCTCAGGAGGAGGGAAGAGGGGTACCCTTGCCCAGCTCAGAGATTCCCAGGGGCACAACTGGGGTCAAAGGGTAGCTTTATTTATTTTATTTTATTTTTTGAGATGGAGTCTTGCTCTGTCACCCAGGCTGGAGTGCAGTGGTGTGATCTCAGCTCATTGCAAGCTCCACCCCCCGGGTTCACACCATTCTCCTGCCTCAGCCTCCTGAGTAGCTGGGACTACAGGCGCCTGCCACCACGCCCGGCTATTATTATTTTTTTCTGTATTTTTAGTAAAGACAGGGTTTCACCATGTTAGCCAGGATGGTCTCGATCTCCTGACCTCATGATCCACCCACCTCGGCCTCCCAAAGTGCTGGGATTACAGGCGTGAGCCACTGCGCCTGGCCAAGGGCAGCTTTATTGAACACCTACTATATGCCAGGCTCTGGACTGGGGTATGTCAACTCTGTGAAGGGCCCAGCTGTTAGCCCAATTAATTGATGGGAAAACTGAGGTTCAAGGCTCAGTGGTTTGACCAGGGTCTCACAGGTGGCCAGTGGCAGGACTGGGACTGGATCTGAGGGCTGTCAGCCCCTGTGGGCCTGGAACAGGCAGCCCCAATTGATTCATTCCTTTGTTCTTTCACTCTTTAACTTACTAGAGCAACCCTGGCTCCAGCTTGCAGGCCTGGCTTGCACTAAGTGCTTAATACATGCTCAATCAATGCATGGCATGGCACATTCAAAGGCCTGTTGTTGCATCCTCCCATGCCAGGTGTGGGGTGTGACAAGTCCCTGTCTTTGCCTTCAGGGACACCTCATCAAATTCCAAGGGGCAAACTAGAGGTAGGACATCCTGGTGGTGCCATGGCCTAGGCCTTGTGGGCCTGGCCCAGGCTGCTCCGGGTGGCGGCCTCACCTGGAAGCTGCTGAGGGCCACGTAGACTTGGCTGCAGCCCTCGTATGGGCAGTGGAACATCTCGAGCAGGCCGTCAGCGTCCATCACCCGCGACCGCTTGCTCCGCCGCCTCCTGGAGGGGAAGGGGCCATGACACCGGGGCTCCCGCACCAGGCAGGCTGGGGGCCTGCGGGCCGCTCCTAGCCCTCGCCCTCACCCTTGCCTGCCCCGGCACCCACTTCTCAGGCTCCTTGGGGATTTCATAGATGATGGCTGACATGTCACTGCCGTCCAGCTCCTCCCCGTCCGCCTCTGCCTCGGGCTCTGCGCTCTCAGGCATCATCGTTGCCAGTTCTGGGGCTACTAGCTCCTCCTTCTCCTCCTTCTTGAGCAAGCACAGGTCCTCCTTCTCTACGGGGTGGACACAGGATGGTGTCCGCAGGGGACGAAGGCTGCCAAGGTGCCCACTTCGAGGGCCACTCCTCGCCCGGCCCCTCCCAGGCCCAACCACCCCCAGCCAGAGGCCATGGCAGGTCCCCCAGACCTTTCTTGGTCTCGATGCCCGCTACTGCAGTGGCGTCCGTGGTGCTAGGCTGGCTACCCTCGGGCTCTGTCTGGGTGTAGGCCGCCACACCCTCCATCATGGCACAGGGCACCTCCTCGCCCAGGCCACCGCCGGGGGCACTGCTGCCCGCTGCCATGTTGAGGTGAATGCCCTCAGCCGTGAGAGCGTCGTAGCCAGGGCCCGCAATGATGATCACCTGTGAGCCGGGCACCATGCCTGGCATGGGGCAGCTGGCCACCACCTCACCCAGGGCCTCCTGGGGCACGTTCTCAAAGAGGGTGCCGGGGCCCGCGCCCACTTGCACGGGCACCGGCACGCACACCACTGTCTCCAGGGCTTCAGGCCCACTGCCTGCCGGGTTGGGGCACAGCGGGGTACCCTGCTCGGCCAGGCTCTCCACGTGGTGGACGTCAAAGGGGATGTGCACGCCCTCCTGAGTGATGAGCCCGCTGCTGCCCACCGGGCTGGTGGGCGTCACTGCCGCTGCCGCTGCCGCTGCTGCAGCCTTGACCGGCTGGCCCTCAGGGGGCTCTTCAGAGTCAGAGGCAGAGCCAGAGCTGGATGAGTCAGAGCTGCCGGCCACCAGCCCATTGCTCACTGTGGGGACAGAAGAAAGGGAGTGGTTATGACAGCTGCAGCCACTGGTATTTGTTTAGTTTTTATCTTATTTTATTTTATTTATTTATTTTTTTGAGACAGAGTCTCACTCTGTCACCCAGGCTGGAGTGCAGTAGTGCAATCTCAGCTCACTGCAACCTTGGCATCCCCGGTTCCAGTGATTCTCCTGCCTCAGCCTCCTGAGTAGCTAGGACTACAGGCGTGCGCCACCACACTCGGCTTTTTTTTTTTTTTTTCCTGAGATGGAGTCTCACCCTGTCACCCAGGCTGGCGTGCAGTGGCGCGATCTCCGCTCACTACAAGCTCCGCCTCCCAGGTTCATGCCATTCTCCCGCCTCAGCCTCCCGAGTAGCTGGGACTACAGGCATGTGCCGCCATGCCCGGCTAAGTTTTTGTATTTTTAATAGAGATGGGGTTTCACCATGTTAGCCAGGACGGTCTCGATCTCCTGACCTCGTGATCCACCTGCCCCTGCCTCCCAAAGTGCTGGGATTACAGGCGTGAGCCACCACACCCGGCCCACACCTGGCTAATTTTTGTATTTTTAGTAGAGACGGGGTTTCACCATGTTGGCCAGGCTGGTCTCAAACTCCTGACCTCAAGTCATCTGCCCGCCTCAGCCACCCAAAGTTTTAGAATGACAGTCGTGAGCCACCGTGCCTGGCTGAATTTTTCTTTCCTTTTTTTTTTTTTTTTTTTTTGAGATGGAGTCTTGCTTTGTCACACAGGCTGGAGTGCAGTGGCGCAATCTTGGCTCACTGCAAGCTCTGCTTCCCAGGCTCATGCCATTCTCCTGCCTCAGCCTCCCGAGTAGCTGGGACTACAGGCGACCGCCACCATGCCCGGCTAATTTTTGTATTTTCAGTAGAGATGTGTTTCACCGTGTTAGACAGGATGGTTTCTATCTCCTGACCTTATGATCCGCCCGCCTCGGCCTCCGAAAGTGCTGGGATTACAGGAATGAGCCACCGCGTCCAGCCTGAATTTTTCTTTTTTTTTTGAGGCAGAGTTTCGTTCTGTCACCCAGGCTGGAGTGCAATGGCGCGATCTTGGCTCACTGTAACCTCCGCCTCCTGGGTTCAAGCGATTCTCCCGCCTCAGCCTCCCGAGTAGCTGGGATTACACGCGTGCACCACCACGCCTGGCTAATTTGTGTGTTTTTAGTAGAGACGAGGTTTTGCCATGTTGGCCAGGCTAGCCTCGAACTCCTGACCTTGGGTGATCCATCCACCTCGGCTCCCCAAAGTGCTAGAATTACAGTCATGAGCCACCACATCTGGCCCGATTTTGTTTTTGTTTTTTTTTTTGAGATGGAGTCTCCCTCTGTTGCCCAGGCTGGAGTGCAGTGGTGCGATCCGGGCTCACTGCAACCTCCACCTCCCAGGTTCAAGCAACTCTTGTGCCTCAGCCTCCTGAGTAACTGGGATTACAGGTGCATGCAACCACACCTGGCTAATTTTTGTATTTTTAGTAGAGATGGGATTCCCCATTTTGGCCAGGCTGGTCTCGAACTTCTGACCTCAGATGATCTGCCTGCCTGGGCCTCCCAAAGTGCTGGAATTACAGACATAAGGCACCTTGTGTGGCCCTGATTTTTCCAAGTAGAGATCAGGTCTTGTTATGCTACCCAGGCTGTGGCCTTGAACTCCTGGGCTCCAGTTATCCTCCCACCTCAGCCTCCCAAAGTGTTGGAATTACAGGTGGGAACCACCGTGCCCGGCCAGCAGTTGGTATTTGTTGAGGGCTCTTCAGGGGCTGGACACTGTGACCCTCTCACTGCCTAAAACAGCAGTCACTTCTCAATCCCCACTGTCCCTAACTGTTCCAAGATGACTGACCCAGCTGACCACCCCTACTCCAGGGGACACTCTCCTCTCTTAGCCCCCAGACCCACACTCTGGTGTCTTGGGCCCTTCCTGGTGGCTCCTTCCAAGTTTATTTGGTTCTTGCAGGCCTGGGAGGCTTGGCCTGGGGCCTCTCCTCAGCGCTCACCTTACCCCCAGGCTTGCCCAGGCTGATGGAGTTAAAGGCCACCCTCCGATTCTCGATGCCAACTGAATGTCCAATAATTCAATCCAATCCGACATTATCTTCCTGGAGTGGGCGTCAAAACCTCCAAGTTAAAGGCTCAGTCCCACAAGACTGCCGGACTTCAGATGTCAGCTGCAAGTCCTGGGCTACCCTGTATGTCTGTCCAATGGGCTCTAAATGGGGGGTTTCCATGACCCCATCCTCAGGTTTGATAATTTGTTAGAACAACTCACAGAACTCAGAAAATGGCTCTACCTACGATTACAGCTTTATTATAAAGGATTCAACTCAGCAACAGCCAAAGGGAAGAAATGCACAGGGCAAGATACGGGGGGATGGTATGGGCTTCCATGCCGTCTCCGGGGGTACCACCGACCCAGCATCTCCATCTGGAACTGCTGACCAATCTGGGACTGTTCAAGAGGGTTTTTTGTTGTTGTTGTGGTGGTTTGTTTTTTTGAGACACAGCCTTGCTCTGCTGTGTAAGCTGTAGTGAAGTGGCACAATCTCGGCTCACGGCAACCTCCGCCTCCCGGGTTTAAGCAATTCTCCTGCCTCAGGCTCCCGAGTAGCTGGGACTACAGGCCCACGCCACCATGTCAGGCTAATTTTTTTTTTTTTTTTTTTTTTAGTAGAGACTGGGTTTCATCATGTTGGCCAGGCTGGTCTGGAACTCCTGACCTCAGGTGATCTGCCTGCCTCGGCCTCCCAAAGTGCTGGGATTACAGGTGTGAGCCACTGCGCCCTACCAAGTATGTATTCTTATTATTACTACAACCATCCATGGCCTGGTGACTCCATGTGCAGCTTCTGCCTAGACCTCCATGTCGAGCTCCAGATTCTTCCATCTCATTGGCCCCCTAAGAGTGTCTCACAGGCATCTCAAACTCAGATCTGCAACACTGGGCTCTGTATCTTCCCTTCCACAAAGCCTGCACTGCTCACGGGTGTCCCTGACTCAGCGGATGGCAGCTCAGTCTCTCCAGTGGCTCAGGCCAAAGTCCTGGGGCTCTTGTTGACTTCTCTCTCTCTCACACCCACTTCCAATCTGTCAGCAAAACCTGTTGGTGCTGCATCCAAAATACATCCACCCGCAGCCTGAACGCTTCTCCCACTTCCCCTGCAGATGCTAGTTGCGGCCCCACCAGCCCCCTGCCAGGGCCAGTGCGGTCCCTTCTTTTGGGTCCCAAGCTCCTGAGAACCTACTCTTTACCTCCTGTGACAGAGGCAGGCCAGCGATTCACTAAATCCCTCTCTTTCTAGCACCAGCACCGACTACATTTCCCAGCATCCTTTGCAGGTAGGTGTGGCCATGTGGCTGAGTCCCAGCCAATGGAATGCAAGTGGACAGGTGCTCCCAAGGTTGAGCCTCCACTTTTCTCCCCACCAGCAAGCCAGGACCCAGAAGGAGGCTGGAGCCATAGGAAGGAAAGAACCTGGGTCCAGGGATGAAAGGCAGTCTGCAGGATGGAAGCACCAGGCTTTGTGTGTGGGAAACAAACTACTGTGCCAGATCACGAGAGCTGGAGTGTGTCTGTTTCAGGAGGTGTTCCATCACCTCCTGTCCTCGCCTCCTCTCCTAATGTCCTTGGAGACACTAGATAGGTTCCTGCCTTAAGGCCTTTGCACCTGCCATTCCCTCGGCTTGAATCCTCTTTCTTTTCTTTTTTTTTTTTTGAGACGGAGTCTTGCTCTGTCACCCAGGCTGGAGTGCAGTGGCACGATCTCGGCTCACTGCAAGCTCTGCCTCCCAGGTTCACGCCATTCTCCTGCCTCAGCCTCCCAAGTAGCTGGGACTACAGGCGCCGCCACCACGCCCGGCTAATTTTTTGTATTTTTAGTAGAGATGGGGTTTCACCATGTTAGCCAGGATGGTCTCGATCTCCTGACCTTGTGATCCGCCCACCTCGGCCTCCCAAAGTGCTGGGATTACAGACGTGAGCCACCGCACCCGGCCGGCTTGAATCCTCTTCTGTCTGACACCTGAGAGGGCTCCTCCCTCCCCTCCATCAGATCCTTCATTAAAGGTATTTTTTCAGGGGGAATTTCCTGACCATTCTGTCTCAAATAGTTCCTTTTTCCCTCCTTTATTTTTTCCCAAAGCACATACCACCTTACAGTGCACTCTGTATTTTATTTTATTTTTGAGATAGAGTTTTGCTCTTGTCGCCCAGGCTGGAGTGCAATGGTACAATCTTGGCTCACTGCAACCTCCACCTCCTGAGTTCAAGTGATTCTCCTGCCTCAGTCTCCTGAGTAGCTGGCATTATAGGCATGCCCCACCATGCCCCGCCAATTTTTGTATTTTTAGTAGAGACGATGTTTCACCATATTGAACAGGCTAGTCTCAAACTCCTGACCTCAAGTGATCCACTCGCCTTAGCCTCCCAAAGTGCTGGGATTACAGGCGTGAGCCACCACGCCTGGCCTGTATTTTAATTAATTTATTTTTTTGAGACAGTGTCTCCCTCTCTCACCTAGGCTGGAATGCACTGGCACAGTCATAGCTCACTGCAGCCTCGAGCTCCTAGGTTCAAGCGATCCTCCTGCTTCAGCCTCCTAAAGCACTGGGAGAGGTGCACCACCATGCCCAGCTAACTTTTTCATTTTTTTGCTAGAGATGGGGTCTCACTATGTTGCCCAGGCTGTTCTCTAAGTCCTGGCCTCAAGCAATCCTAACTTGGCTTCCCAAAGCACTGGGATTACAGGCTTGAGCCACTGTGCCTGGCCTGCACTCTATATTTTTATTGGTTTATCCTGCTTACAATCTGCTTCCCCTCTAGAATGTAAACTCCGTAAGGTTGCGGGGTCCCGGTGCAGAGCCCCCAGTGCTGAGAAGGCTGCGTGGTGCACAGTGAGGGTTCGTTCCAATAAATGAATGAATCTCTGTTCCCTGATCTTGGCTCACTGCAGCCGCTGCCTCCTGGGTTCAGGTGATTCTCATGCTTCTGCCTGCCAAGTAGCTGTAAGTACAGGCACGCACCACCGCACCTGGCTAATTTTTTTGTATTTTTAGTAGAGACCGGGTTTTGCCATGTTGCCCAGGCTGGTCTCGAACTTCTAGCCTCAAGTGATCCACCTGCCTTGGCCTCCCAAAGTGCTGGTCTGGCATTACAGGTGTGAGCCACTGTACCCGGCCCTCGGGAGTGTTTTTTTTTTTTTTTTTTTTTTTTTTTTTAAGACAGAGTCTTGCTCTGTTGCCCAGGATGGAATGCAGTGGTGCGATCTTGGCTCACTGCAACCTCTGCCTCCTGGGTTTCAGCGATTCTCCTGCCTCATCTTCCCAAGTAGCTAGGATTACAGGCATGCGCAACCATGCCCAGCTCATTTTTGTATTTTTAGTAGAGATGGGGTTTCACCATGTTGGCCAGGCTGGTCTTGAGCTCCTGGCCTCAAGTGATCCACCTGCCTCGGCCTCCCAAAGTGCTGGGATTACAGGTGTGAGCCACTGTGCCCAGCCTTTGTTTTGGGTCTTTAATGAGTAAATATGTATAAGGGTTTAGGACAGTAGGAGATTCAAAGTAGGCACCCTGTAAGTTTCCTATTATTATCTCAGTGCCATTCAGGGCAGTGAGATGCCCACTCTTGATGGACCTGGGGTGGCAGCAGGGTTGGGGATAAGGAGGATCAGCCCCTCTTTCTAGATAATTTCCCCTTGTCCTGTATTCTGCAGGGTGGGCAAACCCTCTGGTACCATCCCGAAGGAGGGTGCAGTGGCCTAATGAGTGGAGGGAAGGGCCAGAGCAAGCGTCTGGGTCCACTTGACTGCAGCGGCTGCTAAGTTTGGCTGACCCCAGACTTCTCCCCAGGTAATGACAGCACCAACAGAAATAGCCATGGGCAAGGCCCAATGGCATATGCCTGTAATCCCAGCACTTTGGGAGGCCAAGGCAGGAGGATTACTAGATCCCAGGAGTTTGAGACCAGCCTGGGCAACACAGTAAGATCCCATCTCTACAAAAAATTTAAAAATTAGCTGGCTGTGGTGGTGTGTGCCTGTGTTTCCAGCTACTCAGGAGGCCGGGGTGGGAGGATCACTTGAGCCCAGGAATTGGAGGCTGCAGTGAGCTATGATTGCACCACTGCCCTCCAGCCTGGGCAACAGTGAGACCCTGTCTTAAAAAAAAAAATAAAAATAAAAAGTTAGCCGGGTATGGTGGCTCACACCAGTAATCCCAGCACTTAGGGAGGCTGAAGCAGGAGGATCACTTGAGGCTGGGAGTTCGAGACCAGCCTGGCCAAAGTGGTGAAAACCCACCTCTACTAAAAATACAAAAATTAGCTGGGCATGGTGGCCCACGCCTGTAATCCCAGCTACTGGGGAGGCTGAGGTGAGAGAATCGCTTGAACCTGGGAGGCAGAGGTTGCAGTGAGCCAAGATCGCACCACTACACTCCAGCTTGGGTGACAGAAACAGAATCTGTCTCAAAAAGATAAAATAAAATAAGGCCGGGTGCGGTGGCTCACGCCTGTAATCCCAGCACTTTGGGAGGCCGAGGTGGGTGGATCAACTGAGGTCAGGAGTTCGAGACCAGCCAGCCAACATGGTGAAACTCTGTGTCTACTAAAAATACAAAAATTAGTCGGGTGTGGTGGCAGATGCCTGTAATCCCAACTACTAGGGAGGCTGAGGAAGGAGAATGGCTGGAACCTGAAGCTTGCAGTGAGCCGAGATCGCGCCATTGCACTCCAGCCTGGGTGACAAGAGCGAGACTCTATCTCAGATAAATAAATAAATAAATAAATAAATAAATAAATAAATAAATAAAAAGTTGAGTTGGGGCGTAAGGAAGCTGCTCTGGGCACCACCCACACCCCAGCCTGACCCATCACCAAATGGGCCAGTCAGATCACTCCTAGGGCTTGGGGTTCCTTGACTGCCAAGTGGGGCTGATGACAAGGCCATGGGGAAGATTCATGGTGGCTCTGGGCAGGGCCAGGAGTGGCACACAGTGAGGGGGAAGTAAAAGGCAGAGGAGGGCGGAATGCAGATCACGGGACGGGGCAGCCGAGGGGCCACTGCACGCTGAGAGCCTGGCCGACACTTGGTGGGACGGTTGTTGGCGGGGGCGCCCACCCGGAACACCTCTCGCCCCCGGCTTCCCCTCGGCCAGCTGGGATGCCACCTGCTCCGAGATGCCAGCCAGCGCAGGCTCAGCCCTGGTGACCGCCCCACCCTCAGCCCTGACAGGACGCCTGGCAGTGTGCCCTATACTCCTTCTCTAGCCAATGCCAAACCCCTGAGGCTGCCGGCAGCCCCCTCACCACTCACCAGGGCCAACTGGGCCTCCCTCACTGTGTCCCTGCCCCGTGGGATGGGAAGGAGAGAGGCGGGGACCGTGAAGGTGGGGAGGGAGGAGGAGAAAGGGGAATGGAAGGAAACAAGAGAAAGAGAGAGAGGGAGATGAGACAGAAAATGAAAGATCAAGGAAGGAGGAGACAGAGGCAGCTCAAGGGAGGAGAAATGGGGAACAGGAGGGGAACAGAATGGAGGGGGAAGGCAAGAAGCGAAGCCTAGAAAGGCAGAAGGCAAGAGAATGCAACTGGGAGCTGGAGAAAATCGAAAAGGAGGTAGCGGCCAGCTTAGCCAGGGCTCAGGAGAGCATCACAGCCTATGGAGCCATAAGGCCTGGGTGGTTTAGGCAGCCGTTTCGCTGTGGGGGCTGAGCCCTGCCCCAGCAGGCCTGCCCCCGCCCCAGCTGCCAAGCCAGGGCTCCTGGGCCCTCAGCCAGCCCTGCCTGGGACTGGCCTTGGGCACAGATGGGCGAACTGCTCCATAAAGAGGGACTGCCTCCCCACTCGGGCGCCGTGAGGACGCAAAGAGGGCAAGGCCATGAAGGGCTCAGCCTGGCCCACCGTGTCCCTGCTCTGTCCCAGTGCCAGAGCCAGAGCCAGAGCCACTGTGGCTGCTATTCTGTTTGTGATGCTAGCCTAGGGCTCGTAAGAAGCCCCCAGACATGGGCGGCCCCCTATGTGCCCTCGCCCAGCAGACCTACCTTTGTCACTGTCAGGGTCGGAGTCGCTGAGGGGCTTCAGGGGCGAATGCAGGTCCTGGAAATAGCGGTGGCCAGCTTCGCACTGCCACACGGCCGTGGTGTACAGGCCGAAAGTGGGGTCTAGCTCCGCCAGGTGCGGCTCGTACGGGCAGCGGTGCTTGTGGTCCTCATACCAGATCACCACGTTCTTTAGGCAGTTCACGTTGCGTCGCCGCCCTATGGACACAGGGCCGAGGGGTGGGTATAAGGGACAGGGCTCAGCCCATGGTGACATGGCTGCCTGAACCACCGAGGCCTTATGGGTCCCATGGGTTGGGAGGCCCTCCTGAGTGCCATCCAGGCCTGCACCCAGTTTAGAGGGGGAAACTGAGGCTCAGAGAGGAGAGGCACCCCCTGGAGGTAACAGGGACTGTTCTATTGGCAAAGTCATGTAAACAGTGGAGGCTAAGGCCGGGCGCGGTGGCTCACGCTTGTAATCCAGCACTTTGGGAGGCCGAGGCGGGCGGATCACGAGGTCAGGAGATTGAGACCACGGTGAAACCCTGTCTCTACTAAAAATATAAAAAAATCAGCCGGGCGTGGTGGCGGGCGCCTGTAGTCCCAGCTACTCGGAGAGGCTGAGGCAGGAGAATGGCGTGAACCCGGGAGGCGGAGCTTGCAGTGAGCCGAGATTGCGCCACTGCACTCCAGCCTGGGCGGCAGAGCGAGACTCCGCCTCAAAAAAAAAAAAAAAAAAAAAAACAGTGGAGGCTGGTGCACAGTAGGTGCATAATAATTGTTAGCTGCTTGCTAATTGTTCTCATCTTCATCAAACGCCTAGAACAGCGCAGTCCTCAGGCCCAGGACTCCCAGGCTCCCGCCCTAACCACCCCCTATAGCCGCAAGGGGGCGCCTGTGAATGCCCGGGTCAAGTCTGTTCCCTCCTCTGCTCAGAATCCACTGGGCCAGGCACAATGACTCACACCTGCAATCCTAGCACTTTGGGAGGCAGAGGCAGGCGGATCACTTAAGGCCAGGAGTTTGAAACCAGCCTAGCTAACATGGCGAAAACCCATCTTTACTAAAAATACAAAAATTAGCCAGGCATGGTGGTGCATGCCTTTTGTCCCAGCTACTTGGGAGGCTGAGGTAGGAGGATCGCTTGAGCCTGGGAGGTGGAGGATGCAGTGAGCCAAGGTCGCGACACTGCACTCCAGCCTGGATGACACAGCAAGACCACCTCCCTCAGGGTAAAAGCCAAAGTCCTCCCTTCGGCCCACAAGGCCCACTGTGACTTGTCACCTCCCTGCCCTCACCCACTTGGTGACTCCACTCCACTCCAGCCACACAGCCTCCTCGCTGTTCCTGGAGCAGGCTAGGTGTGGCCCTGCCTCAGGGCCTTGGCACAGGCTGTGCCTGCATCCTCTAGATAACTGTCTTGCTCCCTCCCCACTTCACTCAGGTCTCCCCCAAATGCATCCCCTCTGAGAGGCCACTCCCTGCCCAGTCACTCTAGCCGACCTTAACTTGCTGTCTGTTTTCTCCAGGTAGTACCTAGATGCCATCTGCGGCCATTTGTTTACGTGTGCCCTGTCTGTCTCTCCCACCAGAATGTCAGCTCCTCAAGAGCAGGAACACTGCTGTTTTGTTCCTCCTGTACCCCCAGTGCCCCCAAAGGGCCTGGTTCACAGCAGGTGCTCCAGGAACATTTGCTGGATGAGAGAACGCTGCATAGGGGGTGGGCATGGTGGAGCCGGACTGCCTGGGTTTGAATCCTGGCTCTGCCCCTTCCAAGCTGGGTAGCTCCGGGCAAGTGACTCGGCTTCTCTGAGCTCCAGGTGCCTCCTCTAGGCTGGGGAGAATAAGGGATTCCCATCCCTGAGGGCTGCCAGGCAGGAGGGAGGGAGTGAAGACATCGCCAGGACACAGAACAAGGCTGGGCACAGTGAGTGCTGGGAAATGGTATCTGACTCGTGTGATCGTCCTGGTCCCTCGGCCAAGTGCGAGGACAGCATGTCCCCCACTCCTACCCTGTGGGCCGGGAGATGAAGAGGGGCCCAGAAGAGGTGTTTGGGTCTAGGGAATGCGCCCACAGTCTCCAACCATGAGGGCAACAGAGTCATCACCCACAGCCGCCTCTCGGGCCCAGCCCTTTCCCTCCTCATTGCGCTCCTCATCCCTTGAGGATTCAGGGTCAAGGTTATAGCTCACCCCTGCCTCCGGAGAATCCTAAGAAGGGGAGGGGCTCACTGCCACCAGCTGGCCTTCACCCTGCTGGACATGGCCTGGGACCCCCAGCTCCAGGGCTCAGAGCTGTGCAGAACCTGGCTGTTCAGACTTCCACCGACTGGTGGCCAGCAGGATAGGAGGGGCAAGCTCCAGACCTCCCCTCTAACCACCAGTGCTTGGCTCCCCCTGCCCTTAGGGCTCTGCAAAAGCTGTTCCCTCTACTCAGCTCTCCCCTGGCTGACTCCCATGCCGGGAGCAAGACTGAGGGAGCCAAGGACACTGCGCCTGAGACACAAGACACGCAGACCTGGGTTTGAGGTCTGGCTCTGCCGGTTCCAACTGTGCTGCCTAGGGCAGCGACCTGGCCTCTCTGGGCCTTGATCTCCATATTCCCACCGCTCCCAACTCTCCCCACCTCCCCCAGGCTGAGCCTCCACTTACTTTTCTTCCGCTTTGGCTTTTTGGGGACCTGCTCCCAAGGCTTCCTGCAACAGAAAGAGGCAGCGAGGGTGAACATGGGGCCAGCGCCGGGCCTGTCTGACCCATAAGTAACAACAGTGGCTAGAGCCACTGCTCATTGTGCACTGAAATGGAATCTGAACTTTTTTTTTAAGATGGAGTCTTGGCCGGGCACGGTGGCTCAAGCCTGTAATCCCAGCACTTTGGGAGGCCAAGGCGGGCGGATCACGAGGTCAGGAGATCGAGACCATGGTGAAACCCCGTCTCTATTAAAAATACAAAAAATTAGCCGGGCGTGGTGGCAGGCGCCTGTAGTCCCAGCTACTCGGAGAGGCCGAGGCAGGAGAATGGCGTGAACCCGGGAGGCGGAGCTTGCAGTGAGCCGAGATTGCGCCACTGCACTCCAGCCAGGGGGACAGAGAAAGGCTCCGTCTCAAAAAAAAAAAAAAAAAAAAAAAAGGGAAGATGGAGTCTCGCTGTGTCGCCCAGGCTGGAGTGCAGTGGTGAGATCTCAACTCATTGCAGCCTTTGCCTCCCAGGTTCCAGCGATTCTCCTGCCTCAGCCTCTCAAGTAGCTGGGATTACAGGTGCACACCACCACACCTGGCTAATTTTTGTATGTTTAGTAGAGATGGGGTTTCACCATGTTGGCCAGGCTGGTCTTGAACTCCTGACCTCAGGTGATCCACCCTCCTCGGCCTCCCAAAGTGCTGGTATTAACAGGCATGAGCCGCCACGCCTGCCCTGAACTTTTTTTTTTTTTTTTGAGACAACGTCTCTCTCTGTCGCCTACGCTGGAGTGCAGTGGCGCGATCTCAGTTCACTGCAACCTCTGCCTTCCAGGTTCAAGCGATTCTCCTGCCTCAGCCTCCTGAATAGCTGGGATTACAGGCTAATTTTGTATTTTTAGTAGAGACAGGGTTTCACCATGTTGGCCATCCTGGTCTCAAGCTTCTGACCTCAGGTGATCCGCCCACCTCGGCCTCCCAAAGTGTTGGGATTACAGGTGTGAGCCACTGCGTCCAGCCTAGAATCTGAACTTCTATGTACCTGTCCCCAACTCCAGCACTGTGTCACCAGGCCCCTCGCTTGGACTCTCTCCCCAACTGCCACCAGCCCTGGGAGGGGGCTCCAGCATCATCTACCTCAAGGAGCAGGAAAAACAGGCTTGGAGGGGTGAGGCCACCTGCCTTAGGTCCTACAGTCAGGGAGCAGAGAAGTAACAAAGTGGGTATGAAAAGTTTGTGTGGAAGCAGAATTCCAAGATGGCCCCCACAGTTCTGCTGGGACACATGCCCTGTGTGATCCTCTTCCCCTGAGCAGGGCAGGCCTGTGAGTAGGATTGGATAACAAGCCTTGGTTAGATGACTGTGAGTTAATCAAACGGGAACATATCTTGTAGGGCACAGTGGCTCAAGCCTGTAGTCCCAGCTGCTTGAGAGGCTGAGAGTGGTCTTGGCCCACAGCCAGCAAGACAGTGGGTACTGTCTGGGTGTGGTGTCTCACACCTGTAATCCTAGCACTTTGGGAGGCTGAGGCAGGAGGACTGCTTGAAGCCAGGGGTTCAAGACCAGCCTGGGCAAATTAGCAACATCCCACCTCTATTTATACATTAAAAAAAAAAAAAAAAAAAAAAAAGGCCAGGCTCGGTGGCTCATTCCTATAATCTCAGCACTTTAGGAGGTTAAGGTGGGTGCATCACTTGAGGCCAGAAGTTGGAGACCAGCCTGGGAAACATGGTGAAACCCCATCTCCACAAAAAATACAGAAACTACCCAGGCGGGGTGGCATGCACCTGTAGTCCCAGCTACTCAGGAGGTTGAGGTGGGAGGATCACCTGAGCCTGGGGAGGTCAAGGCTGCAGTGAGCTATGATCACACCACTGCACTCCAACCTGGGCAACAGAGTAAAACCCTGTCTCAAAAACAAAGAAACAAACAAAAACAAACAAAAAACGATCTTCGTCATGGTACAGCCCTGTCACTTAATCATCAATAAGCAAATGGTACAATGATCATTATGATTATCAGTATCATCGTGGAGCCTGGGCCCCCTGGCCTCCCTGCTGTGGCCCAGACCTGCTCTTGCCACAAACATCCTGACAGCCAGTCTAGTGTCTCTTTTCAGCAAAACTGTCCACCCCCTCTGACTCCTGCCCAGACCTGTAACAATTCTCAGTCCCACACCCATCTGGTTCCCAGAACTGCACCTTGGGGCTCTTCCATCCTTCCTGACCCAGGCTCTGCCCCTGCCTCCAGCTCTGCTCCTCCAGGTCCCATTCCATGTGAATCTATCCCTTCCCATGGCTCCACCCTCCCCTGCAAAGGACCACACTGGCTGTGGAGACCTTCACCCAACCCAAGACCCAAGTCTGGCTCTTTCACCCAGGCTGGAGTGGGGTAGCGCTATCTTGGTTCACTGCAACCTCTGCCTCCTGGGTTCAAGCGATTCTCCTGCCTCAGCCTCCCGAGTAGCTGGGATTATACATGCCCGCCATCAGCCCAGCTAATTTTTCTATTTTTAGTAGAGACAGGATTTCGCCATGTTGGCCAGACTGGTCTCGAACTCCTGACTTCAAGTGATCTGCCTGCCTCAGCCTCCCAAAGTGCTGGGATTACGAGTGTAAGCCACCATGCCCGGCCCCAAATCCAAGTCCTGATGTCCACAGCCACCTCCATCCACTCACTGCTGGAGGCTGGGAGTGTCACATTGCAGTGGGGACAGTCTTGGGTATCAGCCAGACCCAAGTTCAAGACTCAGCTCCGCTCTCAACTGCCTGTGTGACCTCAAGCAGGTCTTGTCCCCTCTGAGCCTCAGTCTCCGTCTGTGAAGCGGAAATAGTAGTAGTGCCTCTGACACAGGGTCACCATGGGGACCAAACAAGGTCATATGTAACCTGGTGAGTGCCACTTTCCAACCCCCACACAGGGCTTTCTCCCTCAAACTGCCTTCCCTCTCCTGTCCACTTCTCCAACTTCTGACACTTCTCTGTGACTTCCAGCAGAGGCCACTGGCATCAAGGACCACAGATACTGGGGCTATTCAGGCCCTGGCTTGGCTGTTCCCCGCCATTTCCTTTCAGTCTTCAGTCATTCCCACTAGCATCTAAATATGCCATGATTTCTCCCATCTTGGATTAAAATCATTTTGATACTCACCTTCCCCACCAGCCCCTTCCCCATATCTTTTTTTTTTTTTTTTCTTTTTGAGACAGGGTCTAGTGGTGTTGCCCCAGCTGGAGTGCAGTGGCGCCATCACAGCTCATTGAAGCCTCGACCTCCAGGGCTCAACCAATCCTCTTGCCTCAGCCTGCTGAGTAGCTGGGACCACAGGCATGCACCACCACGCCCGGCTAACTTTTGTATTTTTTGTAGAGATCGGGTTTCGCCATGTTGCCCAAGCTGGTCTCAAACTCCTGGGCTCAAGTGATCCTCCTGCTTCAGCTTCCCAAAGTGCTGGGATTACAGGCATGAGCCACTGCACCCAGCCTCCTTTTTCATTTCCCCGCTTTGCCACAGTTGTCTACACTCGCTGTCTCCATGTCCTCTCCATCTCACTGGAACTCCTCCAGTCAGAGCTTTGCTCCATCACATCACACACTCTCCCATCACAGTCACCAGTGACGGCTTCACTCAGCCCAACAGCACTGGACATGACAGACGCTTCCTTTGGCCTCCTGGGTGCTGCCATTGCCCAGTGCTCCACTGGCACTGGGGCTGCTGCTTCTCCCTCACCTCCCTTACCAAGGAGAGCAAGCGCCACACTCAGGCCTGTGTTTTCTGTCTAAAGGTATCCCTTTAGTAACTTTTTTTTTCTTTTGAGATAGAGCCTCGTCTGTCACCCAGCCTGGAGTGCAGTGGCATGATCTCGGCTCGCTGCAACCTCCGCCTCCTGGGTTCAAGTGATTCTCCTGCCTCAGCCTCCTGCGTAGCTGGGACTATAGGTGTGTGCCACCACGCCCAGCTAATTTTTATGTTTTTAGTAGAGATGGGGTTTCAATATGCTGGCCAGGCTGGTCTCGAACTCCTTACTTAGTGATCTGCTCACCTTGGCCTCCCAAAGTGCTGGGATTATAGGTGTGAGCCATCGTGCCTGGCCTATTTTTATTTTACTTTTTGAGACAGTCTTGCTCTGTTGCCCAGGCTGGAGTGCAGTGGCACAATCTCGGCTCACTGCAACCTCCACCTCCCAGGTTCAAGTGATTCTCCTGCCTCAGCCTCCCAAGTAGCTGGGACTACAGGCGTGTGCCACCATGCCCGGCTAATTTTTGTATTTTTAGTAGAGACAGGGTTTTGCCCTATTGGTCAGGCTGGTCTCAAATTCCTGACCTCAAGAGAGCCACCTGCCTTGGCCTCCCAAAGCGCTGGGATTACAGGCGTGAGCTACCACGCCTGGTCTTCCTTTTTCTTTTTTTTTTTTAATTGTTGACAAGAGTCATGAACCTCCTTGGACTCATCATCAGCTTTACCAATTGTTAACTCTTGGCCAACCTTGTATCACAATGTGTACCCCATCCATTCTTCAAGCCACACACATCCTAGAGACAGTTTCTTCTAAAATATAAACCAGGCTATGTGTGACTTGTAGTCCCAGCTACTCTGGAGGCTGAGGTGGGAGGATCTCTTGAGTCCAGGAGTTCAAGACCAGCCTGGGCAATATAGCAAGACTGCATCTCAAAAATAAATAAATAAATAAATAAGGAAATAAAAGGCCAGGCCCAGGTATGGTCTCATCTTTACATTTAAATCTGCAACCCCGCCAGGCGCAGTGGCTCACACCTGTAATCCCAGCACTTTGGGAGGCTGAGGCAGGCAGACCTCTTGAGGTCAGGAGTTCGAGACCAGCCTACCCAACATGGCGAAACCCCATCTCTACTAAAAATACAAAAATTAGCCTGGCATGGGGGTGCACGCCTGTAGTCCCAGCTACTCGGGAGGCTGAGGCAGGAGAATCGCTTGAACCTAGGAGTCAGAGGTTGCAGTGAGCTGAGGCTGCGCCAATGCACTCCAGCCTGGGTAACAGAGCGAGACTCCATCTCAAAAAAAAAGGGGGGGGGGCAACGGGGGAAATAAAGGCAGACCATACCACTTCTTTCTCTGTACAAAACCTTGCACTTAAGGCTCCCACCTCACTGGCAGGAAAAACTGGAGTCCTCTCCATGGCCCAGGATGACCTTCCCTGTCACCAATCTGTCCTTGTCTTCCCTTCTCCCCCTCACTCATTGCAGTCCAGCCACACAAGCCTCTTCAGTGTTCCTGGCACACAATAGGCAGGGTCCTGCCTCAGGGCCTTTGCCTTTGCTATTCCCTCCACCTCAACTCTTCCCCAGAGATCTGCATGGCTCCTCCTAGGTTCCTTCATGTCTTTACTGAAATGCTATCTTCTGAATGTGACCACCTTAACTCCCTATTTTAACTTCCAACTCACACTCTTCATTTCACTTTTGTTTTTTCCATAGCCCCTCTCTCTCTCTCATGGACTATATAATTTACTTATGTTTCTGGTCTGCAGTAAACAAGCCTTTTGCCAGGTACAGTGGCTCACAACTTTAATCCCAGCACTTCGGGAGGCTGAGGAGGGAGGATCCCTTGAGCCGAGGAGTTCGTGACCAGCCTGGGCAACATGGTGAGACCCCCATCTCCATAAAAAATAAAAAAATTAGCCAGGTGAGGTGGCTCCTCTGTAGTCCCAGCTACTTGGGAGACTGAGGCAGGAGGATCCCTTGAGCCTGGGAGGTTGAGGCTGCTGTGAGCTATGAACATGCCACTGTACTCTGGCCTGGGTGACAAAGTGAGACCCTGTCTCAAGAACAAACAAACAGGGCTGGGCACAGTGGCTTACACCTGTAATCCCAGCACTTTGGGAGGCTGAGGCCAGAGAATCACTTGAGCCTAGGAGTTTGAAATCAGCCTGGGCAACACGGGGAAACCTCTGTCTCTACAAAAAATACAAAAATTAGCCAGGTGGAGTGACGTGCACCTGTGGTCCCAACTACTCAGGAGGCGGAGGTAAGAGGATCACTTGAACCCACGAGGTTAAGGCTGCAGTGAGCCGTGATCATGCCACTGCATTCCAGTCTGGGCGAGACAGTGAGACCATCTCAAAAAGAAAAACGGGGGCCGGGAACGGTGGCTCACGCCTGTAATCCCAGCACTTTGGGAGGCCGAGGCGGGTGGATCACGAGGTCAGGAGATCGAGGCTATCCTGGCTAGCATGGTGAAACCCAGTCTCTACTAAAAATACAAAAAATTAGCCGGGCGTGGTGGCGGGCGCCTGTAGTCCCAGCTACTTGGGAGGCTGAGGCAGGAGAATGGCGTGAACCCGGGAGGCGGAGCTTGCAGCGAACGGAGATCGTGCCACTGCACTCCAGCCTGGGCGACAGAGCAAGCCTCCATCTCAAAAAAAAGAAAAGAAAAATGAACAACAACAACAAAAAACTCCAGGCCTTTGAACAAGCCATCCCCTCTGCCCACCAGAATGTCCGCTCCATGAGGCAGGTATCTTTGTGCTCCCAGCATTTCCAGTCCTGCTCTTGGGCATATAAGCCAGCCTGCTGTCCTGGGAAAGGGGTGGGTATAACTTAGCAAGATCGGTTTGATTCTTGACTCTCAGAATCTCCCCCCAGAGAAACATGAGAACATGTGTACCTGAAAACCAGGGCAGAACAAGGATTTCCTTGCGGCACTACTTGTGATAGGGAATAAACATCATCCTCGTAAAAGTTAATACTTACGGAACCCACTACCTGCCAGGCACTCTTCTAAGCTCTTTGTCTACTTTAACTCAATCATCACATCAACATATAAGGCAGGAAGGGAAAAACTCCATCCACACTGCTCCTTCTCAAGATTGAGAATTTACAAAGACAGGCATCTCTGCCCTCCACCTGCCCAGCTAACTAGGGGTTTCCTCTTCATCCGAGTCTCCCTGGGCTGAGTTGCTTCACAGAAATAGGCTTAGGGAAGTGCAGTCCAGGTTGCGAAGGGTCCCCTGGGTGTGTTGGATCTAGGGTTGTGGGAATGGGGCCATACGGAGTCCCAGATGGAGCACGAGAACTTCAAGAAGGGCAGGGCTGAGTGCCCCAAGGTGTCCAGAGTCCCAGGCCAGGTGGGGAATTAAGCGGGGGACGATGAGACCAGTGAGGGGGCGGGGCTGCCCCTCCAGGGACTGGGTAGTTACAAGGTCTGGAGGTGGGGCCAGTCCCAGGATTGGGCCGCCAGAGTTCTAGCGGGCGGGGCCAATCGCTCAGAAGGTGGGTCGAGGGGCTGGGTACACCCTAGGATTGGGCAGTCGGAACGATGGGAGGCGGGGCCACGAGCCGGGCGCATCCCGGCCCGGCAGTCCGAGACCCAGGTCGCCGGCCCGGCTCCTGGGCGGGGTCCACAGGTGCCGGGGGCGGGGCCTCGAGGCGGAGGGGGCGGGGCAAACACACGGCGGGGTCTGGGGGCGTCTCCTCCCTCCCTCCCTCCCTCCCTCCCTCCCTCCGGGCCAGTCCCCCTCACCCGTGGCGGCCGCTCCGCTGGCCGCGCTCCAGAGAGATGAGGTAGGCGGCGAGCTTGGCGTCGCTCCAGCCGCTGCGGCGCCGCAGGTCCACCCAGGGCCCGTGCGCCTCGCCCAGGTACACGCGCCGCACGTCGTACTTCTTCCGGGACTCGAGCCGTCGCCGGGCCCGGTCCGACTCCGTGAGTCGCGGCCGGCCTCGCGCCTTTCGGCCCGCTGCGCCCTCCTCGGCTGCTGCCTCCCCGCCCGCGCCCGCCTCAGCCTCCGCCTCCGCCTCCGCCTCGGGCTGCGGCGCCCGCTCCGCCATCCCCCCCACCTTGGTTACCAGCCTCCCCCGTTGTTAGGAGCCCGACCGGAAGTGGCGCGCATATTCAGCGCCGCCGAGAAATTTCTCACGGTCTCTCACTGCCCCAGAGCGCCAAAAGGAGACCAAGAATGAAAACTGCGCATGCGCACAACCGACAACGACCCCACCCACCCCTTTTTATTTAAACTTGGAGAACCAGAGGCGCCTGCAGACTCTGGAGGGGTCTCGCCTGCCCACCGCTGACAGTCTGAGATCCTGGGGAGGGGATGTCATACTGCTAGAGATGAGGGAGGAGAGCCCAAGCAGGAAAACATTGATTTGCTGTACACTCAAAGGGCATCTCATGCCTTCAGTCCACCGCCTCCTCGGGCCACAGCCTGTGCCCTCGCGCCGGCTCAGACTCAGCTCTGGCCCTGCTGCTGTCGCTGCAGGTTGTCGTCTTCTTCCTGGTGGTCCTCGGGCAGGGGCGGCTCCTCCAGCCCTGCAGAGGATGTCTGGAGCTCCCCGGTGGACCCGACCAGGCGGAAGACCACGGGGATCTGAGCCAGGGTTGGGTTGGTCTCCTGCAGGCCCTGGATCCACTTAGCCAGCGTCGCCTGGTCATGGGCACCCGCCATACACATGGCGAAGACAGGGCCTTCCTCCACTGTTGGAAGACATGCACCCTTAAGGTTTGCACAGTGGGGGCTGCAGCGGCTAACCCATGCCTGCACCTTTTTGAGGTATTTTACACTCCCTTCCACTTCCTTTTTTTTTGAGATGGAGTCTCGCTGTGTCACCCAGGCTGGAGTGCAGTGGCGAGATCTCGGCTCACTGCAACATCCGCCTCCCAGGTTTCAAGTGATTCTCCTGCCTCCGCCTCCTGAGGATCTGGGATTACAGGTGCACAGCACCACGCCGCGCTAATTTTTCAATTTTCAGTAGAGATGGGGTTTCACCATGTTGGCCAGGCTGGTCTCGAATTCCTGACCTCAAATGATCCACCCGCCTCAGCCTCCTAGAGTGCTGGGATTACAGGCGTGAGCCACTGCGCCCGGCTTCCTTCCACTTTCTTGTGCCTCCAAACCTTTGCACAAGCTAGGCCCGCTGCCTAGGCTGCCCACTCCACACTTCACCCGGGCGATGCCTCCTGGGTCTTCTGTATTCTGCCAGGAAGCCCTCCTGACCCCCCCACTCAAGGCATGCTCCTCTCCTAAGCTCCCCAAAGTGTAATTTGCCTGTTCCCTTGCTGATTCGAGGGACTAGGTTTATCCTGGTGACACCCAGTAGCCAGCACAGAGGTGTGGAGGGAGGGAACGAACAAGGGCCGACAGGGCTGGATGACCTCAGGTCTGGAGCCCCTGGGGCAAATGAGTCTGTGTCGCCGGAGGACGAGGGGGTAAGTGGACTGCGTCTCAGCCTGGGCCTACCCCTTGACCTCAGAGGCCGCCCCTCATCCTGGGTGGTGTTTGGAATGTTTGGAAGTCCTGCCTGTCCAGGTTTTTGCTTTTTTTTTTTGACACAGGGTCTATCACATAGGCTGGAGTGCAGTGGCTCTGTTAACAGTTCACTGCAACCTCAACTCCCGGGCTCAAGTGATCCTCCCACCTCAGCCTGTCGGAGGGCTGGGATTACAAGCACACATGTGAGCCACTGCACCTGGCCCAGTTTTTACCTTCATTGATGTCAAACTCGTAGTTGTCCCAGCCACTCCTCGCATACTCCAGGTCCAGCTGCATCGGGTAGTAGAGGTTCCACTCCTCTGGCATCTCTTCAACTTCCTACTCCAAGGTGGGGAGTGCAGGCGGGGTCAGAGGCCGGGGCTCTCGCGTCTTCCTCCTCCAGCCTCTCCCATGCACCCTCAGGGTGGTGCCAGCCCACTCCCCAGCCCCGACACATGCTTTGCTTTAAGCCCTCACCCTCTCCTCCGGGGGCAGCAAGTCAGCTCTGAGGATGTGGTAATACACACACTTATTGCGGAGCCACAGGGAGAAGGGGCCCTCAACAAAGACAGGCCGGGCTGGACTGTGGCGGGCCAGGGCAGCCTGCTGATCGGGACTCTGGATTCCTGGTGTGGAGACATACATGCCCTGTGCCCTGCAAGGGACTTGGCGCAGAGGCCCAGGGAGCCCAGCCTAGGCCCAGCAGGAACCTGGCAGGGCCTGGGCCAGGTTAGAGACGTGGCGGCCCCCATGCCCACGGACTTACCTACGATGTGGGGCTGGGGGGGATCTGCTGCACCTGTTGAGTCTTTGGGCAAAGGAACCTGCAAGGGAGAGTAGGGATGTAATCTTGTAACCCCCAATCCCCTACAGAGGAACTGAGGACAGAGAAACAGAAAGGGGGATACCAGTGAATTCAGGACACCTCTCCTGAATCTGGTACACGGCCCTCCAACCTGTCCCCTCCTCCCTCTGTCCCATTTGGCAATAACCACCAATCTTTAGGATGCTCACCCTAAGGGAACCACCCTGGAACCAGCCCACCTGTGTCAAAATCCTGGCTCTGTCACAAGCTGTGTGACCTTGGCCAAGTCACTGTACCTGTGTGCCTCAGTTTCTCCAGATGCATAATAGGGATGATAACAGCACTTAATTCCGATTTTTTTTTTTTTTTTTTTTTAGGGATGGGGGTCTCCGTCTCTGTCATCCATGCTGGAGAACGGTGACATGATCATAGCTCACTGTAGCCTTGAACTCCTGGGCTCAAGTGATCTTCCCACCTCAGTCTCCCAAGTAGCTGGGTTTACAGGTGCACACCACTATGCCTGGCTAATTTTATTTTTTTATTTTTGAAATGGAGTTTTGCTCTTGTTGCCCAGGCTGGAGTGCAATGGTATGATCTCGGCTCACTATAGCCTCTGCCTCCTGGGTTCCAGCGATTCTCCTGTGTCAGCCTCCCGAGTAGCTGGGACTACAGGCGCCTGCCACCATGCCCGGCTAATTTTTTGTATTTTTAGTAGAGACAGGGTTTTGCCATGTTGGGCTGGCTGGTCTCAAACTCCTGGCCTCAGGTGATCCGCCTGCGTTGGCCTCCCAAAGCACTAGGATTATGAGCATGAACCTAACTTTGGGTGGTTGTAAAATATGTAGAACAGTCCCTGGCAGATAATAAGTGCTCAGTGCTTGTGAATTAAAAAAAGAAAAATAACTTCACATATACAGAATATCCCAAGAAGGAGACACTAGAAGCAAATGATAGCTTTCACCTCTGTGGAGGACAGGGTGGGAAGGAATACCTTTTTTATCTTTTAAAATTTTATACCTTGAACATAATTCAAAAACACTAGATAATTTTTTTTTTTTTTTTTGAGACAGAGTTTCGCTCTTGTTGCCTAGGCTGGGGTGCAATGGGGCTTGATCTCAGCTCACCACAACCTCCACCTCCTGGGTTCAAGTGATTCTCCTGCCTCAGCCTCCCGAGTAGCTGGGATTACAGGCATGCACCACCACGTCCGGCTAATTTTGTATTTTTAGTAGAGACAGGGTTTCTCCATGTTGGTCAGGCTGGTCTCGAACTCCCGACCTCAGGTGATCTGCCTGCCTCAGCCTCCCAAAGCGTTGGGATTACAGGCATAAGCCACTGCGCCCCGCTGACAATTTTTTTTTTTTTTTTTAACAAAATGCACTTGCTTTTGAACCAAAACAGTGGACAGCTATTAGAACATATATCATTCATCCTTTCAAGTTAAAAAAAATTGAGATGAGCAGGCTGGGCATGGTGGCTCATGCCTGTAATCCCAGCACTTTGGAGGCCGAGGGTGGTGGATCACTTGAGGCCAGGAGTTCAAGACCAGCCTGGCCAACATGGTGAAACCCCGTCTCTACTAGAAATACAAAAATTAGCTGGGCGTGGTGGCACACGCCTGTAGTCCCTGCTACATGGGAGGCTAAGGCACAAGAATTGTTTGAACCTGGGAGGTGGAGGTTGTAGTGAGCTGAGATTGTGCCACTGCACTCTAGCATGGGCAACAGAGCAAGGCTCTGTCTCAAAAAAACAAACAAAAAAAATTTGAGATGGATCAGTGACTTCTAGTTGTATTAAGTGAAATTTCCAAAAGGCAAGGTACATGTATATAATGCCCTGCTACTAAAGAAACTTTTTTTTTTTTTTTTGAGATAGAGTTTCGCTCTTGTTGCCCAGGCTGGAGTGCAATGGCGCGATCTCGGCTCACTGCAACCTCCACCTCCCGGGTTCAAGTGATTCTCCTGCCTCACCCTCACAAGTAGCTGGGATTACAGGCATGCACCACCATGCCTGGATAATTCTTTTTGTATTTTTAGTAGAGATGAGGTTTCTCCATGTTGGTCAGGCTGGTCTCAAACTCCCAACCTCAGGTGATCTGCCTGCCTCAGCCTTCCAAAGTGCTGGGATTACAGGCGTGAGTCACCATGCCTGGCCAAAAAACTTCTTTTTCTAAACAGACAGGATCTTGCTTTGTCACCCAGTCTGGTGTGCAGTGGTATGATCACGGCTCACTACAGACTTGACTTCCTGAGTTCAAGCCATCCTCCTGCCTCAGCCTCCTGAGTAGCTGGGGCTACAGGTGTGCGCCACCACTCCCAGCTAATTTTCGTATTTTTTTGGTAGAGACGGGGTCTTGCCATGTTGCCCAGGCTGGTCTCGAACTCCTGGGCTCAAGCAATCCATCTGCCTCAGCCTCCCAAAGTGCTGGGATTACAGGCATGTGCCACTATGCCTGGCTGTATTTTACTCCATAAGACGGGGGAGAAGGATATTTAAATACAAAGGATACAGATGCCAAAAAAAAAAAAAAAAAAGAGAGAGAGATCTGCTTGCAAATGTATAGAACCTCTCTGGAAGGAGACATGGAAATAGTCACCTCTGGGGAAGGAGATGGGTGGCGGGGGGTTGGGGGGGGCGGCCTGTGGGGCCTGGGTAGAAGCAGAGGACTCGTCACCGTGTGCTTTTACATGCTGTTTGGCTTTTTAGTGTATTGCTTTGCAAAATGAAGAAATGAACTAAAAACAACCCTTCCCCCCACATTCTGCTGCTGGCCTCAAGGCGTCTCTCACCTGGACCCATATCCCTGGTCCCCTAGCCCCTCTCCCCATCCAACAGCATCCACACGGCCGCCAGGAGACGTGTTTCCAATTGCAGATTCTTCCAGAAACATGATTCCAACCCCATTCCTTCTTCTTAAATCTCCGCCCCCCACCCCCGGCATGGCTCTCCCCACCAACCAAGAGGTTTGAGATCAAGCTCTTTAATCAGGTGCCCCCACTCACTGCACCGCATCCCCTGGTACACACTGCTCCCTCTGCCCAGCGTCCTCTGCTCTCCTTACCTCCCCCAGGAAGCCCCACTTGCCCACTCGGCTCCCACAGCGCCTGGGGCTTCTCCATCTCAGAACCACTGGCTCTTAAGGAAACTGTTATCCGTCCAGGACCACATGACAAGTGCTGTTGAGGGGCTCTCTTTGGATCCCTGTGTGATCTGGCATGAGTGGGGCCTCCCAGGACACTGAGATGAGGGTGTTACTCCACTCAGTCATTCAACAAACCACTGCCAAGTGTCAGCTTTGCACCAAATCCTATGCTCAGCCTTGGGAGACAGGAGGGAGACAGAGTCATGGTGAATGAGGAACCAAGCCAAGCACGGTGAAGGGGTGGTGCCTTGGCCAGGGAGGTCAGGAAGGGCATCCTGATTAGGAACAGTGGAGCTGAGACGAGAATAATATGAAGTCCATGGAGAACAGTGTTCCTGGCAGAAGGAACAGAGAACGCAAAGGCCTGTGCTGAGAACTGGCACAGAAAATAAGGAAGATGCCTAGAATGTAGCCAAGTGTTGGGAGAAGGATGGGAGGGTGCTATGGTCTGAATGTTTATGGCCCCCTGAAATTCATATGTTGCAATCTATCTCCAATGCAGTAGGATTAAGAGGTCAGGCCTTTGAGAGGAGAGGCACTTAGATCATATGGGCTCTGCCTTCATGAATGAGATTAGTCCCCTTATCAAAAACGTCTGGGCCGGGCACAGTGGCTCACGTGTGTAATCCCAGCACTTTGGGAGGCCAAGGCAGGAGGATTGCTTGAGCCCAGGAGTTCAAGGTCAGCCTGGGCAATATAGTGAGACCCTGTCTCTGTAAAAAAAAAAAAATTTTTTTTTTTTTTGAGACGGAGTCTTGCTCTGTCGCCCAGGCTGGAGTGCAGTGGCGCAATCTCGGCTCACTGCAAGCTCCGCCTCCCGGGTTCACACCATTCTCCTGCCTCAGCCTCTCCGAGTAGCTGGGACTACAGGCGCCCGCCACCACGCCCGGCTAATTTTTTGTATTTTTAGTAGAGACGGGGTTTCACCGTGGTCTCGATCTCCTGACCTCGTGATCCGCCCGCCTCGGCCTCCCAAAGTGCTGGGATTACAAGCGTGAGCCACCGTGCCCGGCCCCAAAATGTTTTTTTTAATTAGCCGGGCGTGGTGGTGTGTGACTGGAGTCCCAGCTACTCAGGAGGCTGAGGTGGAAAGATTGCTTGAGCCTGGGAGGCAGAGGCTGCAGTGAGCCAAGATAGTGCCACTGCACTCCAGCCTGGGCAACAGAGCAAGACCCTGTCTCAAAAAAGAACTTGATTCACCACAATCACTAGAGTGAGAGAAGGGGAGCCCAGGGGAGGAATGGTGGGAGCCTGGCCTGGGGTGGCAGCTGAGGCTGTGGACAAAGGTGGATACCTGGTAGATGGTGACCCTGGCACTAAGGTCAGGCTCCATGTGTCGCAGGCCAAACATGGCCAGCTCCACAGGGTCCTGGGGCAGGTCCCGGGGCACTGGGAAGGGGTTGATGTTCATGAATCGAGGGAACCACAGCTTCAGGCGCACCAACTTGAGCATGGGGTAGCTTTTGCGTCCAAATATCTCAATCAGCAGGAACTCCGTCTCCTTGTTGGGCATCACACCTGTGCTGGGCAGATGCAGGCAGAACCTCAGAGATGGTGGGGGAAGGAGGGAAGGGAAGAGGAGAAAAGAAAACATTGAAGTCAGGGAATTGATCACAGACAGGGAGAAAAGAATCAGAGAATTAGAAAGAAAAAGGCTCATGCCTGTAATCCCAGCACATTGGGAGGCCAAGGGGAGAGGATCACTTGAGCCCAGGAGTTTGAGACCAGCCTGGGCAACAGAGTGAGACCCTATTTCTAAAAGAAAGAGAGAGAGGAAGGAAGGAAGGGAGGGAGGGAGAGAGAGAGGCAGGGAGAAGAGGAGAGGAGAGAAGAAGAGAGGAGAGGGACGGGAGGAGAGGGAGGGAGAGAGGAGGGGAGGGGAGGTCAGAGAAAGGCAAGGAAGAGAGATGAGTGATGAAAAGAGGGATTGGGAGAGGGAGAAGAGCAAGAGAGACAGAGACGGAACCATGGAGGAAGGAGGGGCTGAGACCCAGGAGAGGTGCTGCCAGCTATCAGTGTGGCCCACTCCCCACCCTGCGCCAGCCTCCTGGCCTCACCGTGGTTCTCCATCTGCTCCAGGACAGCAATCCCACACTCTTGCTGCCGAGGGTAGTGGACGAAGATGCGCTGGATGATGCTGCGAGGCCGGAAGACCTCCTTGGGGAAGATGTTGAGCAGCTGGTTGTACACAGCCAGGTCCCGCTCGACACCATACTCCCGCATCTTGCGCAGGGCCAGGTAGATGAAGTCAACATGGCCCCGCTTACGCACGCTGTGCTCCCCAAATTTCTGCACCGCCTGCAGGAAGCTCGCCTTGTCCCGTTCCCCACTAGGCGCCTGCCCAAACAGGTCCTCAAAGGGCACCAGAGCCTTGGTGGGCCTCTGCCGGGGTTCCGGTGGGCTGGGAACCAGGGACTGTTCAGAGCTATAGGCGGCTGCGCTGCAGTGGAGGCCCCGAGGGAGCTGGCAAGGGAGCTGGCAAGGGACCTGGGGAGGGAGGAGAACTGCTGGAGTCTGGCACCTCCCAGTGTCTATGGGGGGCCGCCAGGCTGGCTCTTTCCTCAGAGAGGTCCCAGTGGCCTCCCTGAGGACTCGGAGGTATGGAACTATGGTTACAAACCGGAGATTCGAGGCCATTACAAAGTGCGGTAAAACACAATGCTGGCACAGTAGGGAGGAAACAGGCACTGTTAGCCATGGCTACGGGGAGCTGGTAAAAACTGCCACGGAGGCAACTTGGTAATATTCACAGTGATGACACACACATGCCCTATTTTATTTTTTTTGAGACAGGGTCTGGCTCTGTGGCCTAGGCTGGAATGTAGTGGTGCTACTATGGCTTACTGCAGCTTTCAACTCCTGGGCTCAAGCAATTCTCCTCCTCAGCCTGTCCAGCAGCTGCAACTACAGGTGTACACCACCACACCTGGCTAATTTTTAAATTTTCAGCAGAGACGGGAGTCACACTATTTTGTCCAGGCTGGTCTTGAACACCTGGCTTCAAGTGATCATCCTGTCTCCACCTCCCAAAGTGTTGATGGATTACAGACATGAGCCACTGTGCCTGGTGGCCCTTCTTGCTTTTTTTTTTTTTAGACAGTCTCATTCTGTCACCCATGCTGCAGCGCAGTGGCATGACCTCAGCCCACTGCAACCTCTGCCTCCCATGTTCGAGCGATTCTCATGCCTCAGCCTCCCAAGTAAGCTGGACTACAGACGTGCTCCACCACGCCCTGCTAATTTTTGTACTTTTAGTGAAGATGGGGTTTCATCATGTTGGCCAGGCTGGTCTCAAACTCCAGGCCTCAAGTGATCCACCTGCCTCAGCCTCCCCAAGTCTTTTTTTTATTTTTATTTTTTTTGAGACAGAGTTTCGCTTTGTCACCCAGGCTAGAGTGCAGTGGCACGATCTTGGCTCACTGCAAGCTCCACCTCCCGGGTTCACGCCATTCTCCTGCCTCAGTCTCCTGGGTAGCTGGGACTACAGGCGCCTGCTACCACGCCCTGCTAATTTTTTGGATTTTTAGTAGAGACGGGGTTTCACCGTGTTAGTCAGGATGGTCTTGATCTCCTGACCTCGTGATCCGCCCGCCTCGGCCTCCCAAAGTGCTGGAATTACAGGCATGAGCCACCGCGCCCGGCCTAGCCTCCTTAAGTATTGAGATTACAGGCATGAGCCACCGTACCCAGCCCCTTCTTTCTTTTTCTTTTTTTCTTGAGACAGAGTTTCACTCGTCGCCCAGGCTGGAGTGCAATGGCGTCCTCTCAGCTCACTGCAACCTCTGCCTTCTGGGTTCAAGCGATTCTCCTGCCTCAGCCTCCCACGTAGCTAGTATTACAGGCACCTGCCACCAATGCCAGCTAATTTTTGTGTTTTGTTTTTTCTGAGACGGAGTCTCGCTCTGTTGCCAGGCTGGAGTGCAGTCGCATGATATCAGCTCACTATAACCTCTGACTCCCTGGTTCAAGCGATTCTTCTGCCTCAGCCTCCCAAGTAGCTGGGATTACAGGCACATGCCACCATGCCCAGTTAATTTTTGTATTTTTAGTAGAGACGGGGTTTCCCCATGTTGGCCAGGCTGGTCTTGAACTCCTGACCTTGTGATCCGCCCACCTCGGCCTCCCAAAGTGCTGGGATTACAGATGTGAGCCACCGTGCCTGGCCTAATTTTTGTGTTTTTAGTAGAGACGGGGTTTCGCCATGTTGGCCAGGATGGTCTCGAATTCTTGACCTAAGGTGATCCACCCACTGTGGCCTCTCAAGGTGCTGGGAGCCTTTAAGAGATGGAGTTTAGCTATGTTGCCCAGGTGGGAGTGCAGTGGATATTCACAGGCATGAGCCAACTGGTCAGGACAGGAGTTTTGACCTGCTGTTTCCAACCTGGGTCAGTTCATACTTCCTTAGGCAATCTGGTGGTCCCCCAAGTCCCAGGAGGTCACAATATTCATGCAAAACTTAGTGCAGGACACTCCATCAGCATAGTACACAACAGCCCAGAACTCCTGGGCTCAAGTGATCCTCCCACCTCAGCCTCCGGAGTAGCCAAACTCTGGTTCTAGATGACACAGTAACAAATTTCTTATTTTAAATTGAATTTTTAAATTAGAAGGGTTACATATAAGGCATCTTAAAAATATACAGCTAGTTATCAAGGCTGTACTGTGCTTTGATTGCACCACCGTACTGCAGCCTGGGCAACATAGTGAGACTCCATCTCTCTATGAAAAAATAAAAAAATAAGCTAGGCGTGGTGGTGTATACCTGTAGTCTCAGCTCTCAGGAGGCTGAAGCGGGAGGATTGCTTAAGCCCAGGAGTTCCAGACTGCAGTGAGCTACAATTGTGTCACTGCACTCCGGCCTGAACGAGAGAGTGAAACCTTATCTCTAAAAAATAAATGAATGTGTGTGTGTTTATCTACACACACACACACACACACACGCAAGTAAGAGCCAGTATTAGTCCAGGCTTGGTGGCTCACACCTGTAATCCTAGCACTTTGGGAGGCTGAGGCAGGCAGATCACCTGAGGTCAGGAGTTCAAGACCAGCCTGGGCAACCTGCTGAAACCTCGTGTCTACAAAAAAATACAAAAATTAGCCAAGCATGGTGGTGAATGTATGTAGTCCCAGCTACTCAGGAGGCTGAAGTAGGCAGATCAATTGAGACTGGCATGTCGAGGTTGCAGTGAGCCAAGATCACGCCACTGCACTCCAGCCTGGGCAACAGAGCGAGACCATGTCTCAAAAGAAAGAGACAATATTTACCAAATATTCTTCCACTGTAGACACAGTTGAGCACTTTATAAATGTGAGGCCCTAGGTGGGAGGTACTCTTACTGCACTCATTTTACAGATGAGAAAAACCAAGGCTCAGGAAGATGAAGTGGGATGCACAGTGTTACACAGCTGGAAAGCATCAGAGCTGAGAATGGAGTCAGTGCCCACAGTCCCCCTACTCTGCGGTCCCCACAGCCATCCCATATCCTTCTTTGATATGGCAATGTTAAAAATAAAACAAAAAAAGGCATTCATTTACAGTAAAATTTCAGGTTGGGTGCAGTGGCTCATGCCTGTAATCCCAGCACTTTGAGAGGCGGGTGGATCACTTAAGGTCAGGAGTTTGAGACTATCCTGGCCAACAAGGTGAAACCCCGTCTCTACCAAAAATACAAAAATTAGCCAGGTGTGGTGCTGCACACCTGTAATCCCAGCTACTCAGGAGACTGAGGCAGGAAAACCACTTGAACCCGGGAGGCAGAGGTTGCAATGAGCTGAGATCACACCACTCACTGTACTCCAGCCTGGGTGACAGAGGGAGACTTCATCTCAAAAACAAAAAACAACTGAAATTTCAGTCAATTAATACTATAGGTGGTGTAGTATTATACCACTTTGGGGTAAAAATCAGAAAGGAAGCTCTAAAATGCCTAACGAGGGGGAAACACTGCAAAGGAGGTAATGTAAATGAAATGCATAGCATGGGGCCGGGCACAGAGTAAGTGCTCAATACAGGAACTATTATATTCCCACCATCATCGTTATTGCTATCTATGGCTGTCAATCTGCTTTCGCCATCTGGTCACTATGGGTATGGGAAGGAAATTCAGTTTTCTGCCCCACCTTCACAGGTAGATGTAGGAGGAGCTGCTCAGTCACCACACAAATCCACCAAGCTCATACATCCTTATTTTCAAAGTCAATCCCCTCACCCACAGGCACTAGCATCTCTTAAATTAGGGTCCAGGCACAGTGGCTCACACCTGTAATCCTAGCATTTTGGGAGGCCAAAGTGGAAGGACTGAGGGCCCAGAGGTTCAAGACCAGTCTGGGCAACACAGCAAGACCACATGCTTAAAAAAAAAAAATTAGCGGCCGGGTGCGGTGGCTCACGCCTGTAATCCCAGCACTTTGGGAGGCCGAGGCGGCGAATCACCTGAGGTCAGGAGTTCGAGACCAGCCTGGCCAACATGGCAAAACCCTGTCTCTACTAAAATTACAAAAATTAGCTGGGCGTGGTGACGTGTGCTTGTAATCACAGCTACTCGGGAGGCTGAGGCAGGAGAATTGCTTGAACCCAGGAGGCAAAGGTTGCAGTGAGCCAAGACCACACCACTGCACTCCAGCTTTGGCGACAAGAGCAAAATTCCATCTAAAAAAAAAAAAAAATTAGCTAGGCATGGTGGCTCAAATCTGTGGTCCCAGCTACTCAGGGGGCTGAGGTGGGAGGCTCATTTGAGCCCAGGAGTTTGAGGCTGTAGTGAGCCCTGATTCCACCACTGTACTCCAGCCTGGGTGATACAGCAAGACCTTGTTTCAAAAAAATAAATAAATTATGGACTTTTGGCCAGGTGCAGTGGCTCACGCCTGTAATCCCAGCACTTGGGAGGCTGACGCAGGTGGATCACTTGAGCCCAGAGTTCAAGACTAGCCTGCCCAACATGGTGAAACCCCGTCTCTACAAAAAAACACAAAAATTAGCCGGGCATGGTAGTATGTGCCTGTAGTCCTGGCTACTTGGGAGGATGAGGCAGGAGGATTGCTTGAACCTTGGAGGTCAAGACTACAGTGAGCTGTAATCACACTACTGCACTCCAGCCTTGGTGACAGAGTGAGACACTGTCTCAAAAAACAAACATATAAACATACATACATACATAAACTAAGGACTTTTAATGGGACCTCAGCACTGATAGGCCAGCCCAGACTCACCAGAACTGGCTTCACAGAGTGGATTCTGAAGGGGTTGGGAGCAAATCCCAAGCTTACCTCCCTCTACCCAAAAGACTGCCTGGCTGGTGCTTACCTGAGAGATGGAGGTTCCTGTGAGGGCGGCCCCGCAGCTGCCTCCCCAGGCCCTACAGAGGCCTCGGGCCAGTAGGGTGGCCTGGACCCAGCTCATGCCTCTGCTTGTCAGACAATCACCTGGCCCAAAAGAAGATTCAGCATTAGCCTGGCACCTTACAGATGCTAACAGACACAAGGGCCCCGCAGGGTCGAGGGCACACTCCAGATTATGTGGCTAACTCACCAGCCCCAATGTTACCTTACCCAAGAAACGGGCTCAGATGACTCAAAGACTTTGTTCCTGGAACAGCACCCCCAATCCCGCTGCCCCAGGGACGTGACCATAGCTCAGTACAGCCTGCAACTCCTGGGCCTAAGTGATCTTCCAGCCCCAGAACATCGAGAAGCTAGGACTACAGATGTGTGCCACCATGCCCAGCTAATTTGAAAATTGTTTGCACAGACCCAGGGTCTTGCTGTGTTGCCCAGGCTGAGTCTCGAACTCCTGGCTTCAAGTGATCCTCCCATCTCTGCTCCCAACGTGCTGGGATCACGGGTGTGAGCCACCACTCCTAGCCACTACAATCTAATTTTACAAAATTTGTGTCACTCCAACAAGAATCCCTGTACCTGGCCAGGCGCGGTGGCTCACGCCTGTAATACCAACATTTTGGGAGGCTGAGGCAGGCAGATCACTCGAAGTCGGGAGCTCGAGACCAGCCTGACCAACATGGAAGAAACCCCATCGCTACTAAAAATACAAAAAATTAGCCGAGCATGGTGGTGCATGCCTGTAATTCCAGCTACTGGGAAGGCTGAGGTAGGAGAATTGCTTGAACCCAGGAGGCAGAGGTTGCAGTGAGCCAAGATGACGCCATTGCACCCCAGCCTGGGGAACAACAGCAAAACTCTGTCTCCAAAAAAAAGAAGAAGAAAAAAAAAAAGAAAGAAAGAAACCCTGTACCCATTAGCACTCAATTTCCCTTCACTCCCAACCCCAGGAAACCACTCACCCAGTCTCTATAGATCTCCCTATGCCGAGCATTTCATACAAATGGAATCACAAGTGCTCCTTTATGACTGGTTTCCTTCACTTGACATGTTTTCTTTTTTTTTTTTTGAGATGCAGTCTCGCTCTGTCACCCAGGCTGGAGTGCAATAGTGCCATCTCAGCTCACTGCAACCTCCGCCTTCCGGGTTCAAGCGATTCTCCTGCCTCAGCATCCCGAGTAGCTGAGATTACAGGTACATGCCACCACGCCCAGCTAATTTTTGTATTTTCAGTAGAGACAGAGCTTTATCATGTTGGCCAGGCTGGTCTCGAACTCCTGACCTCAAGTGATCCGTCAGCCTCAGCCTCCCCAAGTGCTGGGATTGCAGGCGTGAGCCACCGCACCTGGCCCATTGACATGTTTTCAAGGTTCATGCATAGATTTTTTTTTAATTTTTATTATTATTATTATTATTATTATTATTATTTTAGACAGGATCTTGCTTTGTTTCCCAGGCTGGAGTGCAGTGGCACAATCTCAGCTCACTGCAACCTCTGCTTCCTGGGTTCATGATTCTCCTGCCTCAGCCTCCTGAGCAGCTGGGACTACAGGTGTGTGCCACTGCATCCAGCTAATTTATAGATTTTTTTGTAGAGATGGGGTTTCGCCATGTTGCCAAGCTGGTCTCAAACTCCTTACCTTGTGATCCGCCCGCCTCGGCCTCCCAAAGTGCTGGGATTATAGTCGTGAGCCACTGCGCCCGGCCTCTTTTTTTTTTTTTTTTTGAGATGGAGTTTCACTCTTGTTGCCCAGGCTGGAGTGCAATGGCATGATCTTGGCTCACCACAACCTCTGCCTCCCGGGTTCAAGCGATTCTCCTGCCTCAGCCTCCCGAGTAGCTGGGATTACAGGCGCCCGCCACCATCCCCAGCTAGTTTTTGTATTGTTAGTAGAGATAGGGTTTCTCCATGTTGGCCAGGCTGGTCTTGAACTCCCAATGTCAGGTGATCCACCCACCTTGGCCTCCCAAATTGCTAGGATTACAATCATGCCCAGCCAATTCCATTCTTTTTGGAATGGAATATAACCAGGTTTTGTATGGCTCTAACCATATTTTATTTATGCATTCATCAATTGATGGACATTTGGGGTTGTTTGCCAAATGTTTTTGACTGTTATAACTACTGCCATGAACATTCGTGTAGAAGTTTTATGTGAACATATGTTTATACTTCTCTTGGGTATATACTTAGGAGTCGAACTGCTGAGACATATGGTAACTACATGTTTAGCATTTTCAGGAACTGCCAGACTGTTTTTGGGGATGACTGCACCATTTCACATTCCCATCGGCAATGTACAGTTGACCCTTCATCAACAAAGGTTTGAACAGCATGAGTCCATTTATACGTGGATTTTTTTTTTTTTCAGTAAAAGTTATGGCTGCACGTGGTGGCTCACGCCTGTAATCACAGCGCTTTAGGAGGTCGAAGCAGACAGATCACCTGAGGCCAGGAGTTCAAGAGCAGCCTGGCCAACATGGGAGAGACCCCATCTCTACTTTAAAAAAAAAAAAAAATTAGCCAGGCTTGGGGGCACACTCCTGCAGTCCCCAGCTACTCAGGAGGCTGAGGCAGGAGAATTGCTTGAACCCAGGAGGCAGAGGCTGCAGTGAGCCAAGATCGTGCCACTGCACTCCAGCCTGGGCGACAGAGCAAGACTCTGTCTGAAAAATAAAAATAAGACCAGGTGTGGTGGCTCACGCCTGTAATCCCAGCACTTTGGGAGGCCAGGCAGGAGAATCACTTGAGGTCAAGAGTTCAAGACCAACCAACCAACGTGGCAAAACCCTATCTCTACTAAAAATACAAAAATTAGCCAGGTTCCTTTTGCGGGTGGCGGCAAGTGTGGAGAGGATGCCATGAAGGCCTCGGGTACACTACAAGAGTACAAGGTGGTGAGTCACGGCCTGCCCACTCCCAAATGCCACACACCGCCCCTCTACTACATGCGAATCTTTGCACCTGATCATGTCGTCTCCAAGTCCCGCTTCTGGTACTTTGTATCTCAGCTAAAGAAGATGAAGAAGTCTTCAGAGGAGACTGTCAACCGTGGGCAGGCATTTGAGAAGTACCCTCTGTGGGTGAAGAACTTCGGCATCTGGCTGCGCTACGAACTCCCGGAGCGGCACCCACAACATGTACCAGGAATATTGGGACCTGACCACCACGGGCGCTGTCACCCAGTGCTACCGAGACATGGACGCCTGGTACCCCGCCTGAACCCATTCCATCCAGATCATGAAGGTGGAGGAGACAGCAGCCAGCAAGTCCCGCCGGCTGGCCGTCAAGCAGTTCCAAGATTCCAAGATCAAGTTCCCGCTGCCCCACCAGGTCCTGCGCCATCAGCACAAGCCACACTTCACCACCAAAAGGCCCAACACCTTCTAGGGGCAGGGCCCTCGCCCAGGCGTGCTCCACAAAAACTCAGGAACGCCCCGGTAAAAAAAAAAAAAAAAAAAAAAAAATTAGCCAGGCATGGTGGTATGTGCCTGTAATCTCAGCTACTCAGGAGGCTGAGGCGGGAGAATTGCTTGCACCTGGGAGGCGATGTTACAGTAAACTGAGATCGCGCTACTGCACTCCAGCCTGGGTGACCGAGTGAGACTCTGTCTCAAAAAAATTAATTAATTAAATTTAATTAAATAAAAGTTACAACTTTAAACACTGAGGGGCTAGTAAAAAGAAAAAAGGTCAGGCACAGTGGCTTACGCCTGTAATCCCAGCACTTTGGGAGGCTGAGGCGGGCGGATCACGAGGTCAGGAGATCAAGACCATCCTGCTAACATGGTGAAACCCCACCTCTACTAAAAATACAAAAAAATTAGCCGGATGTGGTGGCAGGCACCTGTAGTCCCAGCTACTCAGGAGGCTGAGGCAGGAGAATGGCGTGAACCGGGGAGGTGGAGCTTGCAGTGAGCGGAGATAGCGCCACTGCACTCCAGCCTGGGTGACAGAGTGAGACTCTTTCTCAAAAAAAAAAAAAAGAAAGGCCGGGCACGGTGGCTCACGCTTGTAATCCCAGCACTTTGGGAGGCCAAGGCAGGTGGATCATGAGGTCAGGAGATCGAGACCATGGTGAAACCCCGACTCTACTAAAAATACAAAAAATTAGCCGGGCGTGGTGGCGGGCGCCTGTAGTCCCAGCTACTCAGAGAGGCTGAGGCAGGAGAATGGCGTGAACCCAGGAGGCGGAGCTTGCAGTGAGCCGAGATTGCGCCACTGCACTCCAGCCTGGGCGACAGAGCAAGACTTCATCTCAAAAAAAAAAAAAAAAAAAAAAAAAGAAAAAAAAGTTACAGCTGAATGTGCCTGCCTCTCCATCTACCTCATCCACCACCTCTTCTGCCTCTGCCACCCCTAAGACAGCAAGACCAACCCCTCCTCTTCTTCCTCCTCCTCCTCAGCTTACTCAATGTGAAGACGATGAGAATGAAGACCTTTATGATGATCCACTTCCACCTAATGAATAGTAAATTAAATGTGTTTTCCTGATTTTCTTAATAACATTTTCTTTTCTCCAACTTATTGTAAGATTATAGTATTATATATATATAACATAAAAAAAAAGTTAATCGCTTTTTCCCTGCCACCGCTGAGTTGCACGGAGGCGGAGGCTTGGGCGCGTTCAAGATTCAGCTTCACCCGTAACCCACCGCCATGGCCGAGGGAGGCATTGCTGCTGGAGGTGTAATGGACGTTAATACTGCTTTACAAGAGGTGCTGAAGACCGCCCTCATCCACGATGGCCTAGCACGTGGAATTTGTGAAGCTGCCAAAGCCTTAGACGAGCACCAAGCCCATCTTTGTGTGCTTGCACCCGACCGTGATGAGCCTATGTATGTCAAGTTGGTGGAGGCCCTTTGTGCTGAGCACCAAATCAACTTAATTAAGGTTGATGACAACAAGAAACTAGGGGAATGGGTAAGGCTCTGTAAAATTGAGAGAGGGGAAACCCTGTAAAGTGGTTGGTTACAGTTGTGTAGTAGTTAAGGACTATGGCAAGGAGTCTCAGGCCAAGGATGTCATCGAAGAGTACTTCAAATGCAAGAAATGAAGACATAAATCTTTGGCTCACATAAAAAAAATAAGTTAATTGACTGTGTATGTAATCACTGAGGGCTCTGGACAACAGTGGGCTATTAGTAGTTAAGATTTTTTGTTTTGGGACAGGATCTCACTCTGTTGCCCAGCTGGAGTACAGTGGTATGATCATGGCTCACTGCAGACTTGACCTCCCAACTCAAGCAATCCTCCCACCACTGCCTCCTGAGTAGCTGGGATTACAGGTGTGTGCCACCACACTCAACTAATTTTTAAAATTTTTATAGAGGCTGGGTTTCCCTCTGTTTTCCAGGCTGATCTCAAACTCCTGGGCTCAAGCAATCCTCCCACCTTGGCCTCCCAAAGTGCTGGAATTACAGAGGTGTACCACTGCACCTGGCTGGATTTTGGGGGAGTCAAAAGTTATATGTAGCCTGGCACGGTGGCTCACGCCTGTAATCCCAGCACTTTGGGAGGCCGAGGTGGGCAGATCATGAGGTCAAGAGATCGAGACTATCCTGGCCAACACTGTGAAACCCCGTCTCTACTAAAAGTACAAAAATTAGCTGGGCATGGTGGCAGGCGCCTGTAGTCCCAGTTACTCGGGAGGTGGAGGCAAGAGAATCGCTTGAACCCAGGAGGTGGACTTTGCAGTCAGCCGAGATTGTGCCACTGCACTCCAGTCTGGGTGACAGAGCAAGGCTCCGTTTCAAAAATAAATAAATAAATAGAGCACCCCACTGAAGGCTGGGCACAGCGGCTCATGCTTCTTATCCACTTTGGGAGGTCAGAGTGGGAGGATCACTTGAGCCCGGGAGATCAAGACCAGCAAAAAAAAAAAATACCAGCTGGGTGTGGTGGCACTCATTTGTAGTCCCAGCTATTCAGGAGGCTGAGGTGGGATGATCACTTGAGCCCAGCAGTTCAAGGTTATATAAGCTCTGATTGTGCTACCACACTCTGGCTTGGGTGACAGAGTGAGACCCTATCTCAAAAATAAAAAAAAATAAAAAATAAAAAGCACTCTGGCCAGGCGCAGTGGCTCACGCCTGTAATCCCAGCACTTTGGGAGGCCAAGGCGGGTGGATCACGAGGTCAGGAGTTCAAGACCAACTTGGCCAAGATGGAGAAACCCCATCTCTACTAAAAATACAAAAATTAGTGGGACCTGGTGGCGGGTGCCTATAATCCCAGCTACTAGGGAGGCTGAGGCATGAGAGTCACTTGAAGCCGGGAGACGGAGGTTGCAGTGAGCCGAGATCGCACCGCTGCACTCCAGCCTGGGCAACAGTGTGACTTCGTCTCAAAAAAATAGATAAATAAAAATAAAAATAAAAAGCACTGCAATGACTTTCACATGCACCTAGGATTAAGACCTTAATTTAAATTTTCAGGGCCAGGCTCAGTGGCTCATGCCTGTAATCCTAGCACTTTGGGAGGCCAAGGTGGGAGGACTGGTTGAGCCCAGGACAACACAGCAAGACCCTGACTCAAAACAAAAAAACAAAAACAAAAACAAAAAAACACAGCTACTTAAAGTGTGTTCTAGGGACTGGCAGCGTCAGTGACATTCAGAAGTTTATTAGAATAGCAAAATTTGGCCGGGCATGGTGACTCACGCATGTAATCCTAGCACTTTGGGAGGTCCAGGTGGGCTGATCACCTGAGGTCGGGAGTTTGAGACCAGCCTGACCAACATGGAGAAACCCTGCCTCTACTAAAAAAAAATATATATATATATCTGTATATATATATGTGTGTGTATATATATATATATAAAATTAGCCGGGTGTGGTGGCATATGCCTGTTAATTCCAGCTACTTGGGAGGCTGAGGCAGGAGAATTGCTTGAACCTGAGAGGTAGAGCTTGTGGTGAGCCAAAAGCACACCACTGCACTCCAGCCTGGGCAACTAGAGGGAAACTCCGTCTCAAAAAAAAAAAAAAAAACAAAATCTCGGCCCTATCCCAGACCTACTGAACTGGAATCTGCATTTTTTTTTTTTTTTCCAGACAGAGTCTTGCTCTGTCGCCCAGGCTGGAGTGCAGTGGCGCGATCTTGGCTCACTGCAACCTCCATATCCAGGGTTCAAGCAATTCTCCTGCCTCAGCCTCCCGAGTAGCTGGGATTACAGGCACATGCCACCATGCCCTGCTGATTTTTGCATTCTTAGTAGAGACAGGGTTTCACCATCTTGGCCAGACTGGTCTTGAACTCCTGACCTCGTGATCCACCCGCTTTGGCCTCCCAAAGTGCTGGGATTACAGGCGTGAGCCACCGCACCAGGCCCAAATCTGCATTTTAACGAGTCCCTGGTATCTCCTGTGAGCATTAAAGTTTGAGAAGTGGCGATCTGTGTGCTGATGGCTCCCCAATGTTCACCTCAATCCCTGGGCCCCAGCCTTTATACCTAACTGCCACTTTGGCATATACCCAGCCATCTCAAACATAATTTGCTCCAAACTGATATCTTTTCTTAAACTTGATCCTCTCCATCCTATCTAATCGCACCACTACTACTGGCCATTCAGGCTACAAACCTAGGAGACATTTCTGAGTCCACGATGTCCCTCACTCTCCCATTCAATCCATCAACTAGTCTGGGTGACTACTTCCAAATCCATCCCAAATGCATCTCTATCTGAAGCCACCACCTCAGTCTATGACTTGAATACCTATCAAGCCTCCCACTTTTGCCCTTCCTGCCTCCAGTCAGTTCTCCCCACTATGGCCAGACAGAGCTTTTTTTTTTTCTTTTTGGAGACAGAGTCTCACTCTGTTCCCCAGGCTGGAGTGCAATGGTGTGATCTCGGCTCACTGCAACCTCCACCTCCCCAGTTCAAGTTGGTTCTCATGCCTCAGCCTCCCGAGTAGCTGGGACTACAGGTGTCTGCCACCACACCCAGCTAATTTTTTGTATTTTAGTAGAGATGGGGTTTCATTATGTTGCTCAGAGTGGTCTCGAACTCCTGAGTTCAAGCAATCCACCCATCTTGGCCTCCCAAAGTGCTGAGATTACAGGTGTGAGCCACCACACCCAGCCAGAGGGAGCTTTTAAACTAAAATTAGGCCAGGTGCTGTGGCTCACGCCTGTAATCCCAGCAGTTTGGGAGGCTGAAGCAGGTGGATCACAAGGTCAGTTCAAGACCAGCCTGGCCGAGATGGTGAAAGCCCATCTCTACTAAAAATACAAAAATTAGCCAGGTGTGGTGGCAGGCACCTGTAATCCCAGCTATTCGGGAGCCTGAGGCAGGAGAATCACTTGAACCTGGGAGGCGGAGGTTGCAATGAGCTGAGATTGTGCCACTGCACGCTCCGTCTCAAAATAAATAAATAAATAAATAAACAAACTAAAATTAGTGATTTCTGCCTAAAATCGCTAACAGTGTATCACACTTAAAATCAGGGACTGGGCACACTGGCTCATGCCTGTAATCCTAACACTTTGGGAGAACAAGGTAGGAGGATCACTTGAGCCCAGGAATTCAAGACCAGCCTGGGCAACAACATAGCGAGACCCCACCTCTACAAAAAAATTAAGAATTACCCAGGCATGGTGGCGAATGCCTGTCATCTCAGGTACTCAGGAGACTGAGGCTGGAGGATCCTTTAAGGTCAGTAGTTAGAGGTTGCAGTGAACCATGACTGCACTTGTGAATAGCCACTGCACTCTAGCCTGGGCAACATACTGAGATCCTGTCTCTAAAATAAATAAATAGCCAGGGAGCAGTGGCTCATGCCTATAATCCTAGTGCTTTGGAAGTCCAAGTGGGGAGGATCGCTTGAGCCCAGGAGTTCAAGACCAGCCTGGACAACATAGCAGGACACGATCTTTACAAAAATTATTTTAAAAAATTAGCTGGACTTGGTGGTGTGCACCTGTCGTTCCAGCTACTGGGAAAGCTGAGGCAGGAGAATCACTTGAGCCATGGAGTTTGACGCTGCAGTGAGCTATGATTGCACCACTGCACTCCAGGCTTGACGAACAAGTGAGATCCTGTCTCTAAAAAATAAAAACAAATAAATAAAATCAGACAGGGTCTACCCCTCTAAACTCAACTCCTACCACTGGCAGCTTCAGCTACACTGTTTCTGAAAGAAACTAAGTTTATGCCGTCTCAGAACCTCTGTACTTGCTTTTCTCTCTGTCTAGAGTTTTCTTCCTCCAGATCTGCCCACAGCTGTCTCTGGTCATTTCAATGAAAGGTCTTCTTTGACCACCTCCCATTCCCCACATTCTAAAAGCCCTCATCACCCTATTAATTTTTGTTTGTTTCTGAGACAGGCTCCTGCTCTGTTGCCCAGGCTGGGGTGCAGTGGCACAATCACGGCTCACTACAGCCTCGACCTCCTGGGCTCAAGCAATCCTCCCACCACAGCTTCCCAAGTAGCTAGGACTACAGGCGTGCACCACTACGCCCAGATAATTTTTTGTAGAGAATAGGGTCTCGCTATGTTGCCAAGGCTGGTCTCGAAACTCCTGGGCTCAAGCGAAATTCCCGACACCATTAACGCATTTTTAGTAACTAATCAGTATCTGAAATCACCTGTTTCGTTTATTTCTAATTTGTTCAAAGTCTGGTTCCCCCAGGAGATGAAAGATTTTTATCTATCTTCCTCACTGCTGTGTCTCCAGCACCCAGGACAGTGCCTGGTATATGGCAGATGCCTAACAAGTATCAACCGAACGGAAACAAGCCTCAATTTCAACAAAACACCTATAAATCTGAACCCCGAGGTATGGTGTACGTACAGCAGCTCTGAAACCGGCTGCCAGGATTCTGGGTCTCTTGGGGGAAAAAGGCAGACGCGGATTCCAATTCCTGCCCGGTTGCCGACTTGCGGCGTGACCTCTCGCGAGGTCATCTGCAAAATGGGAGACTGGTGGCGTGAGGCGGCTGGCACAAGACAGGCGGCCTTTCCCAGCGCGTCCCCGCCCCCACTACGAAAGGTCATGGCGCCCTGGCGCTGCAGCTGGGTCCCTCCAGGGCTGCCCTCTCGCGCTGCCGGGTCCTGAAGGGCCCGCCTGCAGGCCAGCAGTTCGCGTTCGCCTACCCGCGCGCGACCTACCTACTCACGCAGCCAGCCGCGGACTCCAGGCCAGCTCTGTCTTATTGCTGGGCGCTGCCATATTGGCCCGGAGAGCGTCCGGGTCAGGGAGCGCCAGGGAGGCAGCAAATCAAGAAAGCCGATGTAATAGGTCCCGCCCATAACGCGAGGTGCGCCAATAGGAAGGCGGAAGGACCTGGGACCCGCCTCATAACGAGCCAGGCCCCGCCTCTAACGAGGCAAGGCTCACTCCAGACCTGGAAACCTTGAAATGGCCCGGGAGGCTGGACTTCGGAGTCATAGTCTGAATCCAGTCGCAGGCCCCAGCGGCTGAAATGAGAAAATGAATTAAAAAAAAAAAAGTGGAAGGGGGCCGGTACGGTGGCTCATGCCTGTAATCCCAGCACTTTGGGAGGCCAGGAGTTCGAGACCAGCCCGGGCAACATAGCAAGACCCCCTTATCTACAAAAAATTTAAAAATTAACTGGGCGTGATGGCACGTGCTCATAGTCCCAGCTATTCGGGAGGCTGAAACGGGAGGATCGCCTGAGCCCTGGAGGTCGAGGCTACAGCGAGCCATGATTGCACCCCTGCACTCCAGCCTGGGCAACAGAGTGAGACCCTGTTTCTAAAAATAGTAATAATAAATAAATAGGGCTGGGCGCGGTGGCTCATGCCTGTAATCCCAGCACTTTGGGAGGCCGAGGCGGGTGGATCACCTGAGGTCAGGAGTTCGAGACCAGCCTGGCCAACATGATGAAACCCCATCTCTACTAAAAATACAAAGTTAGCAGGGCATGGTCGTGGGCGCCTGTAATCCCAGCTCCTTGGGAGGCTGAGGCAGGAGAATGGCTTGAACCCGGGAGACGGAGGTTGCAGTGAGCCAGGGTCACGCCACTGCACTCCAGCCTCAGCGACACAGCGAGACTCTGTCTCAAAATAAATAAATAAATAAATAAATAAATAAATAAATAAATAAATATAAAAATTAGTGGGGCGTGGTGGTGTGCTCCCGAGTAGCCGGGGCTACTCGGGAGGCTGAGGCACGAGAATTGCTTGAACCCAGGAGGTGAAGGTTGCAGTGAGCCGATATAGCACCACTGCACTCCAGCCTGGGCGACAGAGTGAGACTCCATCTCAATAAATAAATAAATAAATAGGAAGGCCTCAATGAGGTGACCTTTGAGTAAAGGCCGGAGGAAGTGAGTGAGCCATCTGGATATCTGGGGAACGCTTTTGGCACTGGGAACAACAGCAAAGACTCTGTGTGGTTGGAGTGGAGTCTTTGGAGGAAATGTGATAAAACGAGGTGAGATTGAGTAATGGGGGCTCCTGGTCTCCCCCAGAAAGCACCAGATTTAGGCTGTTAATAACTAAGGTGGATAAGCACATAAAATGGGCTATTGGCAATAGCAGTGGCCTCCGGGAGGGAAGGCTATCTGCCCTCATAAGCCCATTTCTGCAGTCCCTCAGCCTCTGTGGCGCAGTGAGCTGGCATGGGGACTAGGATGCAAGAACCTACCCTGAGGATGCCTCAAGGACTCTGCGCAGCCACAGGACATCCACCTCATCAGAACTCCTGTGATTGGGCAATCTGAGAAAACCTGTAGCCAATCAGCTGCTTGGCTGGAGCACTCCTCTCTGGCAAGTTGACAGGCACGTGGGCAGCGGCTGGGAGCGCTACTGCCCTCTGCCAGGCTCCCGCAGCTACAAGCAAGCAGAGTGAGCTCTGCTTAGCTGGGGACTGGGTAAGATGATGGGGTCACTGACCTGGCTGTGGCCTTCAGAGTTACTGGTGTCCTTCTCTTGAGGTGGTCATGGCTTTTGTTTTCTTATTTATCCTTCCAGAAGTAGTCTTTTAATATTTTATTTTATTTTATTTTATTTATTTAATTTTATTTTTGGAGACAGAGTCTGGCACTGTCGCCCAGGTTGGAGTGCAGTGGTGCAATCTGGGCTAATCGCAACCTCTGCCTCCCACATTCAAGCAATTCTCCTGCCTCAGCCTCCCGAGTAGCTGGGACTATGGGCGAGTGCCACCATACCCGGCTAATTTTTGTATTTTTAGTAGAGACGGAGTTTCACCATGTTGTCTAGGCTGGTCTTGAACTCCTGGGCTCAAGCGATCCTCCCGCTTCAGCCTCCCAAAGTGCCAGGATTACAGGCGTTAGCCACCGTGCCCAGTCATTACTATTTATTTATTTATTTATTTATTTATTTATTTATTTTTTGAGATGGAGTCTTGCTCTGTCGCCCAGGCTGGAGTGCAGTGGCACGATCTCGGCTCACTGCAAGCTCCGCCTCCTGGGCTCACGCCATTCTCCTGCCTCAGCCTCCCCAGTAGCTGGGACTACAGGCGCCCGCCACCATGCCCAGCTAATTTTTTTGTATTTTTAGTAGGGACGGGGTTTCACCGCGTTCTCCAGGATGGTCTGATCTCCTGACCCCGTGATCTGCCAGCCTCAGCCTCCCAAAGTGCTGGGATTACAGGCGTGAGCCACCACGCCCGGCCTATTGTTATGATTTTAAATTAGAGATGGGGTCTTAATATGTTACCAAGGCTTGTCTGAAACTCCTGGGGTACAGCGATCCACCCATCTTGGCCTCCTAAAGTGCTGGGATTACAGGCATGTGCCACCACACCAGGCCAGTAGTCTTTTAAAAACAAGTATGTGCAGGCTGTGCGCGGTGGCTCATGCCTGTAATCCCACCACTTTGGGAAGCCGAGGCGGGAGGATCACGAGGTCAGGAGATCGAGACCATCCGGGCTAACACGGTGAAATCCGTTCTCTACTAAAAATAATACAAAAAATTAGCCGGGCGTGGTGGTGGGTGCCTGTAGTCCCAGCTACTCGGGAGGCTGAGGCAGGAGAATGGCGTGAACCCGGGAGGCAGAGCTTGCAGTGAGCCGAGATTGCACCACTGCACTCCAGCCTGGGTGACAGAGCAAGACTCCGTCTCAAAAAAACAAACAAACAAACAACAACAACAAAAAACCAAGTATGTACATGTTTTATGTACTGTATGTATTAACACAGAACACCATATGTGAGGCCCTGGTGCAGTCTTTAACATTGCAGTCCCAGAAAGAACCCTATAAAAAGTAGTAGCTTCATAGTGAAAGATCCTAGCAGACACCACCTTAACCAAGGGACCAACATTAATATCACCAGCAATGAGTCATGGTGATATCAAGAAGCCCTTGGTATGACACACTTAGAAGGGTACATCATCACCTCTCTGGTATTCTTCCCGGTAATGCAAACACCTCAGTTTATTCAAGGCAAACCAAACTCGAAGACAATCTACAAAATAACTGACCAGCACTCTTCAAAAGTGTCAAGGTCCTGAAAGACCCAGGGGCTATTATAGACAGTAGGAATGTATGGAGATATGACAATTAAATGCACTGAGGGCCAGGCACGGCGGCACTGTAGTTCTAGCTATTTAGGAGGCTGAGGCAGGAGGATCACTTGAGCCCAGGAGTTCAAGTCCAGCCTGGGCATCACAGTGAGACCTCATCTCTAAGATAGATAGATAGATAGATAGATAGATAGATAGATAGATAGATAGATAGAAATAAATGCAATGGGCCGGGTGCGGTGGCTTACACCTGTAATCCCAGCACTTTGGGAGGCCGAAGCGGACGGATCACAAGGTCAGGAGTTCAAGACCAGCCTGACCAACATGGTGAAACCCCCTCCCTCAGCCTCCTGAGTAGCTGGGATTATAGGCTCCCGCCATTACGCCCAGCTAATTTTTGTAGTTTTTGTAGAGATGGATTTTCACCATGTTGGCCAGCCCGGTCTTGAACTCCTGACCTCAGGTGATTCACCCGCCTCAGCCTCCCAAAGTGTTGGGATTACAGGCGTGAGTCACCGCACCCAGCTGGAGTCCCCACTCTTAACCACAGTGCTATAGTGTCTTCATTTAGTTGAAACAACCTGCTATATGTTTTGACTTCAACTTTGTCTATCTCCCTTGTCCCAGGTTGATGGGATTTATACAGTGATTTATTATGACAAGGCCACTGCAATAAATGTTCCTGCACATATGTCATTCTTCACACCTACACTTGTACTTCTGAGAAATATTCTAAAATAGAGGATATACTTGTTCAGAAGGTAAGGACATTTGTCATTTGGGAAACTATCAACAAATTGCCCACACTCATCAACAATGTTCCCACAGCCTCCTCTGCATTACATGTTGTCAAGCATTCTTTTATTTTTGTTTTGTTTTGTTTTGTTTTGTTTTGAGACAGAGTCTCGCTCTGTCGCCCAGGCTGGAATGCAGTGGTGTGATCTCAGCTCACTGCAAGCTCTGCCCGATGGGTTGACACCATTCTCCTGCCTCAGCCTCCCAAGTAGCTGGGACTACAGGCACCCACCACCACACCCGGCTAATTTTTTGTATTTTTAGTAGAGACGGGGTTTCACCGTGTTCGCCAGGATGATCTCGATCTCCTGACCTCGTGATCCGCCTGCCTTGGCCTCCCAAAGTGCTGGGATTACAGGCATGAGCCACCGCGCCCGGCCGTCAAGCATTCTTTTCTCATTTATTTATTTTTCACCCAAACTAAAATGCAATGGTATGGCCGGGCACAGTGGCTCACGCCTGTAATCCCAGCACTTTGGGAGGCCGAGGCAAGCAGATTACCTGAGGTCAGTAGTTCGAGACCAGTCTGGCCAACATGGTGAAACCCCGTCTCTACTAAAAATACAAAAATTAGCCCAGTATGGTGGTGGGCACCTGTAATCCCAGCTACTCAGTAGGCTGAGTCAGGAGAATTGCTTGAACCTGGGAGGTGGAAGTTGTAGTGAGCTGAGATCATGCCACTGTACTCCGGCCTGGGTGACAGAGAGATTCCGTCTAAAAAAAAAAAAAAAAAAAAGCAGTGTCATGATCATAGCTCACTGTAGCCTCCAACTCCTGGGCTCAAGCAATCCTCCTGCCTTGGCCTCCCAAAGTGCACTTTTTTAAAAGCTCTTTTTTTTTTTTTTTTTTTTTTTTTTGTAGAGGCAGGGCCCTGCCATGTCTCCCAGGCTCGTCTTGAACTCCTGGACTCAAGCAATCTGCCCATCTTGGCCTTCCAAAGTGCTGGGATTACAGACATGAGCCGCTGCACCCAGACTATAAGTGAACAGCTCCCTCTGTGTCCACCCACTCACAGTCTGGGGGTGAGAGATGCTATTATTTTACAGCAGGTGGTCAGGGAAGACCTCTCTGAGAGGTGATATTAGAGCAGGGACTGAATGAAGTTGGGGAGAGGCCATGCGGGCATCTTGCAGAAATGTGTTCCAGGTGGCAGGAACTGCTATTGTAAAGACCCTGAGGTGGGAACGTGTTTGGGGACTCAAGAAACACATCTGCAGCCCAGTGTGGTAGCAGGTGCCTGTAATCCCAGCTACTTGGGAGGCTGACGCTCCATAATTGCTTGAAACCGGGAGGTGGAGCTTGCAGTGAACCGAGATCTTGCCACTCCAGACTGAGCAACAGAGCGATACTCTGACTCAAAAAAAAGGAGAAGAAGAAGAAAGAAGGAGAAGGGAGAAGAAAGAAGGATGAAGGGGAAGAAGGAGAAGGAGGAGAAGGAGAAGCAGAAGGAAGAAAGAAGAAAGAAGCAGAAGCAGCAGCAGAAAGAAGCAGAAGCAGAAGCAGAAGCAGAAGAAGAAGAAGAAGAAGAAGAAGAAGAAGAAGAAGAAGCAGAAGCAGAAGCAGAAGAAGGAGAAGAAGAAAAGAAGAAGAAGAGGAAGAAGAAGAAAAGAAGAAGAAAGAAGAAAGAAAGAAGAGGAAGAAAGAAGAAAGAAGAAGGAAGAAGGGGAAGGGGAAGGGAAAGGGGAAGGAGAAGGAGAAGGAGGAGAAGGAGAAGGAGAAGGAGAAGAAGAAGGAGAAGGAGGAGAAGGAGAAGAAGAAGAAGAAACAGCACATCTGGAAGGACTTGGAAGAAAAGGTAGGAACAGTGTTACCCTGGGAGGATGGCTTGGCTTCTCTGAACCTTGACTTACCCAGCTATAAAATGGACCTATGAGTTTCCGCCCTGAGAAGGTGACAGTGAGGGTTAAAAGAGATTGTGGCTGGCATGGAGTGAGTGTTCCCATAACAGAAGGCTTTAAGAACAAGAGCCTCTGGCTGGGCGCAGTGGCTCACGCTTGTAATCCCAGCACTTTGGGAGGCCGAGGCGGGCGGATCACGAGGTCAGGAGATCGAGACCATGATGAAACCCCGTCTCTACTAAAAATACAAAAAAAAAAAAAAAAAAAAAAAAAAATTAGCCGGGCGTGGTGGCGGGCGCCTGTAGTCCCAGCTACTCAGAGAGGCTGAGGCAGGAGAATGGCGTGAACCCGGGAGGCGGAGCTTGCAGTGAGCCGAGATTGCGCCACTGCACTCCAGCCTGGGCCACAGAGCGAGACTCCGTCTCGAAAAAAAAAAAAAAAAAAAAAAAGCCTCTGCCAGATTTCTGGATAGGAAAGCTTGGTGAGGAGGGGGCTTGCAGAGCAGGCTGCCAAGATAGGCCAGTGCAGAGCAGGGCTTTGACTTTCCCCAAAACACACAGACAAACACGTGTGAGTGTGGGTTTTATTTTTTTTTACATTTTTTGAGTCGGAGTCTCACTCCCGTGGCCCAGGCTGGAGTGCAGTGGTGTGATCTTGGCTCACTGCAACCTCTGCCTGCCATGTTGGGTTCAAGCGATTCTCCTGCCTCAGCCTCCCGAGTAGCTGGGATTACAGGCATGTACCACCATGCCTGGCTAATTTTGTATTTTTAGTAGAGACGGGGTTTCACTATGTTGGTCAGGCTGCTCTCAAACTACTGACCTCAGATGATCCATCCGCTTCGGCCTCTCAAAGTGCTGGGATTACAGGCGTGAGCCACCGCGCCCGGCCGGGTGTGAGTTTTAAATGGTTCTGAGCATCAGAAAGGTTTTAGGGGGTCCCCTAAAGTTGAGGAGAGGCATGGCTTTCCTACAATGACTGTCCTAGACCCTTCGGGAAACCTTACCTCTTACAAAATCCCACACTTCTCATTTAGATGGTAAACCGAGGCACAGAGGGGCTAGAACCTGGAAAATGCCAGAAAGGAGCGAATAAGGGATGACGCTCGGGTGTCTACTGGGATCGGGGCCTCGATATGGGATCAGCCTCCTCTAATGCCTCTACCCCCATCTACCAGAAAGAGACGCGAAGAGAGACAGGGACAATACAGCGACAGCGACATGAAGAGAAACTCAAAGACCAGGAACAGAAACAGAGACGCAGAGACAGAAAAAGGCTTGGCGACCCAGAGACGGAGATACAGAGACACAGACCTACTACAATCAGAGGGACAAGGCAGTCCCAGAAAGGGCTGCCCCCTGGGGGTACCCGGGGCTGCCCCGTTGGGGGGCACGCCAAGAGCTCCCCCACCCCGCCCCCGTCGTGCCTGGGCCGTGACTTCAGAGCCCTTGCACATTCTATAAATGGCCAAGAGGCCGCGGGCCGGGGGGCGGGGCCGAGTGAGTCATCGCGTGACGTCATCGCCGCCTGGACCTCGCCAGGTCACGCCCCCACCCCTTCCGGGCCGCCAGGGGGCGCCGGCTGCAGGTCCTCACATGCGCAGTAGCGACCTGCGCCCCCCCGAAGGCCGCTCAGTTTGGGAGGGATCCAGGAATCTGCGCGTTCGAATCCCACCCCTGCCACCCTCGAGCTGTGTGATCCGGCCATTCGGCGTCACCTCTCTGTGCCTCGTATAGACCCACCTCATAAGGCTGTCGTGAGGAATGAGTTAACAGGCTCAAAGCGCTTAGTACGTAGCAGGTGCTAATTGTTAGCTCATTTTATGTTCTTTCTGTTTTTTCTTTCTTTTTTTTTTTAAATAGAGACGGGGTCTCGCTATGTTGCCTAAGCTGGTCTCGAACTCCAGAGCTCAAGCGATCCTCCCGCCTTGGCCTTGTATTTTATGTATTTTCGTGTATGTTCGACATATCATGACATGCCATCAACTAGCACATTGCCTTAGCTCAGTGGTTTGCAAACAGGGGTGATCTGCTTCCACCCCGACCCCAATCACGGGACATTGGCAATGTGTGTAGACATTTCTTCTTTTAATTTTTCTTTTTTAGAGACCATGGTCTTGCTACGTTGGCCAGATGGGTCTCAAACTCCTGGGCTCAAGCGATCCTCCCACCTCAGCCTCCTTAGTAGCTGGGACTACAGACAAGGTCCTGCCGCAGTGCCTCAACATTTCTGTTTATTAGGACTAAGAGAGTGCTACTGGCATGTAGCAGGTAGAGGCCAGGCATGCTGCTTGAAGTCTTACAATGAATGCCCAAGGCAGCCCCCCAACCATGAAGAATTATCCAGCCTCAGCTGTCAACAGTGTGGAGGTTGAGAAACCCCACCTTAGCCTCATAGTTGAGGTTCATGAAGCATGGTCTCAAATTCTCCTCTGCCCCGGCCTGCTGCGTGACGCTGAAAAAGTGATTCCAAGCCCCTGTGCCTCAGTTTCCCCACCTGTAAAGCAAAGTACTTGTATTAAAAATAACAGTGTCAGCTGGGCACGGTGGCTCACGCCTGTAATCCCAGCACTTTGCGAGGCCGAGGTGGGCAGATCAACTGAGGTCAGGAGTTCGAGACCAGCCTGGCTAACATGGCAAAACCCCGTCTCTACTAAAAATACAAAAAAATAGCCAGGCATGGTGGCAGACACCTGTCATCCCAGCTATTTGGGAGGCTGAGGCAGGAGAATCGCTTGAATCTAGGAGGTGGAGGTTGCAGTGAGCCGAGATAGAGTCACTGCACTCCAGCCTGGGGAATACAGTGAGACTCTGTCTCCAAATAATAATAATAATAATAACAGTGTCCATCTCTGAGGGTGTCATGAGAATTGAATGGATATATGTACAGAGTTGGAACATGGCCTGACATAAGGGCTGTAGTCATCTGACATATTGCAGCCATGCCATTAGCATGTGACTGATAAACTGCATATCCTTAACATATCATTAGTGTGTGGCAGGTTGCAGACATGTCATCCAAGTGTCACAAACATGGCCTTGCCATGTGGGGCATGATGTGGGCATAGCATCCACCCCTGTGGTCCAGGGGTGAGATCTGGCTGGGTGGGGCTCTTTGACAGGGACACAGTTCATGGCCTGGGACTTGCCAACAAAGTCACCCTGTGGTTCAGGTGACACGCAAGCGGATGGGGAGGGTGAGACCCAGGATCTCTGCTCCCCCAGGTCCTTATGAGGGGCTGGAGGAGACAGAACTGGGGTGCTGGACCCTCAGCATAAAGAATGCTATAGGCTGGGCATGGTGACTCATATCTGTAAATCCCAGCGTTTTGGGAGGCCAAAGCAGGCAGATTGCTTGAACCCAGAAATTTGAGACCAGCCTGGGCAACATAGCGAGACCCCATCTCTAAAAAAAATAAAATTAGCCAGGTTGGTGGCACAAGTCTGTAATTCTAACTACTTGGATGGGCTGAGATGGAAGGATCATTTGAGCCTGGGAGGTCAAGGCTGCAGTAAGCTGTGATTGTGCCACGCACTCCAGCCGAGGGGACAGAGTGAAACCTTGCCTTAAAAAAAAAAAGAATGCTATGGCCGAGTCCCTCTGCTGTGCCGGGCACTGTGCTGGGCATGTAACAGGCATATTCTTCTGATCTTTACAACTCTCCCATGAGGCAGGCACTATCATTAGCCCATTTTACAGATGTGGCCATAGAGGCCCAGAGAGGAGAAGGGGCTTACCTAAGGCTATAGACTGTTGGTATCTGGAGATAAACCCGGGATGGTGCTCACTAAACTACCATGGGTGTCAGTCCTGCCTCAAGACTCCAGAGAGATAAAGAGAGATGACCTCAGAGACAAAGAGACTCAGACCCAGCCAGAGGCCCAATGGACAGTGGGAGGGGTGGGTGGAAGAAGGCTGGTCTCTGTCTGACCAAGCCCCCCCAGAATAACGCAGGCTGCCCCCCTAGGTGGAAACAATGACACAATCAGCTCCCAATACCAAGGGCCTGACATCACAAGGGGGGGGAAGGCAGCCGAGGTTGGGGGGGGTGCCCCGCCCCTTGGCAGGCCCCTACAGCCAATGAAACGGCCCTGGAAGAGACCCGGGCCGCCTCCGGAGCTTCAAAAACATGTGAGGAGGGAAGAGGGTGCAGACGGAACTTCAGCTGCTGCCTTGGTTCTCAGCGTCAGTGCCGCCACTGCCCCCGCCAGAGCCCACCGGCCAGCATGTCCTCTGCTCACTTCAACCGAGGCCCTGCCTACGGGCTGTCAGCTGAGGTTAAGAACAAGGTAGGGCTGGAGGGCCTCCTTGGCCTGGCCCACACGTCCTGCCAGGCCAGAGCCCTGAGCTTGGGGTCCCTTGAACCCCATCCTGCCTATCCTATGTGACTTGGAAACTGAGAGGGGAAAAGGGAGTGATATGGGATAGGGGCTGCCTGTCTCCCCCTGAACATCCCAGAGCCCCCAGCTATGGTTGGGGGTGGAATGGGGGGGCACACAGCCACACATAAACAGAGGGGGTCAGTCCATTGCAAAGATACCTACCTGATCAGTCTTCTGTTAACCCTTCGTGTTCTTGGGGGGAACAACATAGGGGGAAGACTTGTTGATTTTTCCATATCCCCCAGCCTGACAAAGAAATTGGGGAGCGCTTGAGTGCTGGGGTTCCTGGGAAGTGACGCCGGGAAAGTGTGGGAGATCCTGAAGGCAGAGGGGGACGGTGGAGGGCAGGAAGCGGGCATCAGAAGTGCGGCAGGGGTCTCCTAACTGTGGAGCTAGGAAGATACCTGGACACCACCTTCATGCTATGGTTGGGTAAACTGAGGTTTGGAGAGGCAAGGCAAATAGCTGGGGTCCCAGGTAAAGCAGGTACAGCGCTCGGACCCTGGACTCACCCTCCATACACCACGATGGGCTCAGCTTATCCCAGCTGGAGGACTTGAAGTTTCCAGCCCACTGGAATCGCCCCAACAGTATTGCCGAGGGAGGAGTTCCTGCCCCATTTGACAGAGGGGAATACTGAGGCTTAGGGTGGCTTTTCCCAGGGTCCCACGGTGAGGAAGTGGGGGACTGGGTTGGAACCTGGGTCGAGGGATCCTCGGGGCTGGAGGAGGGGGCTGGTGGGGGGCGGGTCCTCGGGCGAGAGACAGATCCCAGCGCCGCCCTCCTCCCCCGAGCACCGGCCCCAGAGCCGCGCAGAGCCGCCGCGCCTTATAAGGCGGCCTCGGGGAGCCCAGGCCACGCTATATAAGGGCCGGTTTGCTCTATAAAGCCGGGCTGGTGGCGTGGGGGGCGGCAGGGCCGGGGCCAGGTGAGGGGGCCGCCCCTCCCACCTCCCCCCACTCACCCGGGAGAAGAAGAGGCAGCCCGGTCCCCTAGGGGCTGGGAGCCTGGCTGGGGTGGGGCGGAGGGTTCTGGAGAAATGGGAGTGGAGTGGGGGAGGGGGGGACAGTGGAGAGAGGGAAAAGCGCGGAGGTGGGGGGAGAGGCAGACAGAGATACTGGGAGCCTGAGACACCCTAGGGAACAGACGGGGAGGGCGAGCCAGGAGCGAGATAAGACCTAAACAAGGATGGAGGGGCAGAGAGGGGAGACAGAGCCCCCCCCCCCCCACCCCAGGCAGGAAACCTGGAGACAGAGAAAGACCTAGAGAGGCAGAGATGCAAGACCCAAGAGCCCTACCCCTGGCCAGACAGGGACTAGCCACCCTGAGAGATGGGGACCCAAGACTGGGCCAAGGAAAGACAGCGCTGGGGAAGAGAGAGACAGAGGAGTCGGGGGGATAAGAGGGAGAGAGACATACAGATGTGCAAGGGGTGGGGGCTAAGACAGAGACAAGCCCCCACCCCTAACCAGAGACAGAGCCCTGGAGCTGAAGACCTGGGGGACATGGAGAGACAGAGATGTATGACCAGCACTCTTCTGCAAGCCAGCACCCAGGGGCACCTCCTTAGACCTCCTTCTTCCCTTCCTGAGGTGCCCCCTCTTCCAACAGGGGGCGCAGAGGGGGCAGGGCTAGAGGAAGAGAAGCCCCAAGTTTGGCCTGGACGGAAAACCAGGGGGCCGGGCGCCACCCCTCTAGCTCAGAGGATCCAGCTCCCCACACCCCACCCCTCGTCTACATTCCCTGGTGCCAAACCTCAGAATGCCCGGAATGGCCCCCTGGGCAGGTGCCACCTCAGCCCTGGCTCTCAGCCCGCCCCAGCCCCCACCCCCCAACTATGGATCTGGGGCAAAATTGCCTTAGTTGGGAAGGACGAGGGAGATCAGGCTCTAGGAGGCTCGGACAGGACCCAGGGAGCCCAGGCTGCCCCCACTGCATCCTCACCCCTTTCTCTGTGCCCCCTGCCCTCCCCTCGCCCCAGCTGGCCCAGAAGTACGACCACCAGCGGGAGCAGGAGCTGAGAGAGTGGATCGAGGGGGTGACAGGCCGTCGCATCGGCAACAACTTCATGGACGGCCTCAAAGATGGCATCATTCTTTGCGAGTGAGTGAGGCTCTCGAAGCCCAGACCCTGCAACACCCCCCAACTCCATGCAGCCCCTCAACCCCCAAAACAACCATGATCCTGGAACTGAGTTGAACACTTTCTATCGGATACCTTTGGGGTGGCCAGTAATCATTGCACCCATTTAACAGGCACAGAAAACTGAGGCTCAGGTGAAATGCATTGCACCAAGTCCCACGCTGTTTCAAGGGAAATGACTCTGGAATCTTAACCACCATGCTATACAGGGTAGGCCCATCTATGGCCGCCAGAGTCCCCAGAAAGAGCAGTCACAGCTAAAACGCAGCAGCCAACAGCTGTTCATGGCTGGCTTGGTGATGTGAGGAGAGATGTGCAGCAATAATTAAAGGAGGCCCTGGTTTTCTTTCTGTTTTCTTTTTTTTTGTTTTTTGAGATACAGTCTGGTTCTGTTGCCCAGGCTGCGGTGCAGAGGCACAATCTCGGCTCACTGCAACCTCCACCTCCCGGGTTCAAGTGAATCTCCTGCCTCAGCCTCCCCAATAGCTGGGATTACAGGCACGCACCACCATGCCCGGCTAATTTTTGTATTTTTTTTAAGTAGAGATGGGGTTTCACCATGTTGGCCAGGATGGTTTCGAACTCCTGACCTCAATTGATCCACCTACCTCGGCCTCCCAAAGTGCTGGGATTACAGGCACACGCCACCACGCCCAGCTAATTTTTGTATTTTTTTTTTTTTTTTTTAGTAGAGATGGTGTTTCACCATGTTGACTAGGCTGGTCTCGAACTCCTGACCTCAAGTGATCCACCTGCCTCAGCCTCCCAAATTGCTGGGATTACAGGCATAAGCCACCTCACCCGACCTTCTTCTTCTTCTTCCTTTTTTTTTTTTTGAGATTGAGTCTTCCTCTGTAGCCCAGGCTGGAGTGCAGTGACATGATCTCAGCTCACTGCAACCTCTGATATCCAGGTTCAAGTGATTCTAGTGCCTCCGCCTCCTGAGCAGCTGGGATTATAGGCGCCCACCAGCTTGACCGGCTAACTTTTGTATTTTTAGTAGAGATGGGATTTTGCCATATTGGCCTGGCTGGTCTCGAACTCCTGACCTCAAGTGATCTGCCCGCCTTAGTCTCACAAAGTGCTGGGATTACAGGCATGAACCACTGCACCCTGCCGACCCTGGTTTTCTTCTCGCTTCCAAACCTCATCACTGAGGGAGGTGAAAACCCTAACAGCTCCCAAGCCCCAGTTACACTGCAATCTTTTTTTTTTTTTTTTTTTTGAGATGGAATCTTGCTCTGTTGCCCAGGCTGGAGTCCAGTGGCGCAATCTCGGCTCACTGCAAGCTCTGCCTCCCAGGTTCACGCCATTCTCCTGCCTCAGCCTCCTGAGTAGCTGGGACTACAGGCGCCTGCCACCACACCCGGCTAATTTTTTTGTATTTTTTAGTAGAGACGGGGTTTCACCTTGTTAACCAGGATGGTCTCGATCTCCTGACCTCGTGAGCCCCCTGCCTTGGCGTCCCAAAGTGCTGGGATTACAGGCGTGAGCCACCGCGCCTGGCCCCCTCCACTGCAATCTTTTTTTTTTTGAGACAGAGTCTTGCTCTGTCGCCCAGGCTGGAGTGCAGTGGCGTGATCTCGGCTCACTGCAAGCTCTGCCTCCCAGGTTCAAGCAATTCTCCTGCCTCAGCCTCCTGAGTAGCTGGGATTACAGGCGCTCGTCACCACGCCCAGCTAATTTTTGTATTTTTAGTAGAGACGGGGTTTCACCATGTTGGTCAGGCTGGTCTCGAACCCCTGACCTCGTGATCCACCCACCTCGGCCTTCCAAAGTGCTGGGATTATAGGTGTGAGGCACTGCGCCCCGCTCCACTGCAATCTTAATGCATAGCAGGGCCCTAAACCCAGCCTGGGCCTGATCTGCATTTGAGACTGACCCAGGGCAGAGTGACTGTGAGTGCCCTCAGGAAGACTTTGAAGGTGCAGCTCATCAAGTCCTAGATACTGAGAAGAAGGGGTGTGGGGGTGTTTACCTTGTTCCATTCCCATCCACCAGGAACAAGGAATTGGCGGGTGGGGAGGTAGGCATGCTGGTGTCCCAGCTCAGGCAGAGGACTGCTCAGACGTCAAATAGTGCAGTCCCAGCCTGGGCAACATAGTGAGATCCCATCTCTACAAAAAATTTTTGTTTTAATTAGCTGGGCATGGTGGCATGCGCCTGTGGTCCCAGCTACTCGGGAGGCTGAGGTGGGAGGATTGCTTGAGCCCTGGAGGTCAAGCCTGCAGTGAGCTATGATCACGCCACTGCACTCCAGCCTGGGCGACAGTGAAACCCTGTCTCAAAAACAAAACAAAACAAAAAAAAACTAATGTAAATGACAAGTTGATGGGTGCAGCAAACCAACATGGCACATGTATACCTATGTATCAAACCTGCACATTGTGCACATGTACCCTACAACTTAAAGTATAAAAAAAAAAGAGTGTAGTGCAGTCACCCATGCACTCGGTCATTCACTCATTCATTCACACAAGAAGCATTTATGAGTTCCTGCTGTGTGCCAGGCTCTGGCCTAGGCACTAGGAACAGTGAATAGAACAGACGCGACTCAGATTTCAAGGACTTTTAGTCCTAGTTGAGATCAGTCAGATAATTGACCAAATAATCACAGATTTGTTTGTGGTCGTAAGTGTCCTGGGGAAAACTTAAGCGGAAGGGAAGATGGGAGGGTCAGGAATATGTCTGCGCGTGGAGAGTCTGCAGTTTCTTAGAGAGTGGTCTGGGAGGCCTCTCTGAAGAGGTGACATTTGAACAGAACCTTAGATGAAGTGAGGGGAGGGCTCAGGGGACCTGAGAGAAGAGTGAGCAAAGCAGAGGGGGCCACCAGTGCAAAGGCCTGAGGTAGGATCGTGCTTGGCGTGTTCAAGAAACAAGAAGGAGGCTGGGGTGACGAGCACCAAATGATTGAGCAGAAGTGGAGATGAAGTCGCAGAGTGAAGTGGGAGTCAGATGGTGGAGGGCCTTTTATTTCATTTATTTATTTAGAGACAGTCTTGCTCTGGTGCCTGGGCTGGAGTACAGTGGTGCAATCATAGCTCACTACAGCCTCAACTTCCTAGGCTCAATTGATCCTCCTACCCCAGCCTCTTCAGCCCCAGCCTCCTCAGTAGCTGGAACTACAGGCACACATCACCACACCAGGTGAAGTTTTCGGGGTTTTTTTTTTTGTAGAGACATGGGTCTCACCATGTTGCCCAGGCTGATCTCAAACTCCTAGGCTCAAGCCATCCTCCTGTATCAGCCTCCCAAAGCACTGGGATTACAGGTGTGAGCCACTGTGCCCAGTTCTACAGAGGACATTTTCGTCGTGCAGAGGACTTAGGACTTCATTCTGAAGGCAATGGGAGGCTCCTGGAGGATTTGGAACTGGACGGTAACTTGAACTGTTTAAAAAAGGCCATTCTGGGCCAGGTGCAGTGGCTCACACCTGTAATCCCAGCACTTTGGGAGGCTGAGGTGGGCGTATCACTTTAGGTCAGGAGTTCGAAACCAACCTGACCAACATGGTGAAACCGGTCTCTACTGAAAATACAAAAAATTTAGCCGGGCGTGGTAGCAGGCACCTGTAATCCCAACTACTTGGGAGGCTGAGGCAGGAGAATTGCTTGAACCCAGGAGACAGAGGTTGCAGTGAGCCGAGATTGTGCCACTGCATTCCAGCCTGAGTGACAGAGCAAGACTCCATCTCGGAAAAAAGAAAAAAAAAATTCTGGCTGCTGGATGAAGACGGGTGGGTCTGTAGGGGATGAAGTGGAAGTTGGGAGCCCATTACAAGAGGCCAGGAAACAGACTGGTGGCTGAGACCCAGGTGGAGGTGGCGGGGAATAGTGGGTGGGCTTCTGGACTCATTAAAAGGCAGAGCCAAAGAACTCTGGAGGGACTGGATATGAGGCTGAGAGAAGGAGAAAGTGGGAGTTGGGGGCAAGTCCAAGGGCTCTGGCTGAGCACCTAGAAGCGGGCACTGCTAGGCAGGGAAGGTGGAGGGAGGGGGGAATCTGGAGGGGGAAGCTGCATGTCAGGAGTCTGGAGCAGGGTGAGTTTGATTTGAGACACCCAGACACCCATGGAGAGAGCTGGATGAGATGGTGAGAAACCCAGGCTGCAGGGAGATGAGGGAGTTGCTGGCATATGGAGGCACTTAAAGTCAAGAGACTGAATGAGGCCAGGTGCTGTCGCTCATGCCTGTAATCCCAGTACTTTGGGAGGCCGAGGCAGGAGGATCGCTTGTGCCCAGGAGTTCAAGACCAGCTTGGGGAATACAGTGAAACCCCATCTCTACAAAAAAAAAAAAAAAAAAAAAAGAAAAGATAGCCAGGCTTGGTGGTACGTGATCCCAGCTACTCAGAAGGCTGAGGTGGGAGGATCGCTGGAGCCTGGGAAGTTGAGGCTGCAGTGAGCTGTGATTGCACCACTGCACTCCAACCTGGGCGACAGAGCCAGACCCTACATTAAAAAAAAGAAGAAGAAGAAAAGAAAAAAAAGACGAGATTATTAAAGGAGTGAGTCAGAGAAGAGGCCCCTGTGGGCTTCCTGCTGTCTACAAGAGAAAAGGACGCTGAGACACGCCTGCCAGCGAGGCTTGGGAGATCCTGGAGACTTGGACGTAGCTTGGATAAGCAGGCTTTCTGACTGGGACCTGAGTCTAGCTCCTTGGCATCAGCGTCCCATTTGTGTGTGTGCTTGGGTGGTTTGGAGGGGCTGCAGCTGAGAGCTGACTGCAGGGAGAAGTGACGCTAGGGTATGGCATGGCCCCTTGTGGTCATCCTGTCACCCTCCTCCTGCTGGGCTGGGCTGGAGAGGGGGAGTGAGGGACACCTGTCTTTCTTTTTTTTTTTTTTTTGAGATGGAGTCTCGCTCTGTCCCCAGACTGGAATGCAGTGTTGCAATCTCAGCTCACTGCAACCTCTGCCTCCCGGGTTCAAGTGATTGCCTCAGCCTCCTAAGTAGCTGGGATTACAGGCATGCACCACCACGCCTGGCTAATTTTTGTATTTTTAGTAGAGATGGGGTTTCACCATGTTGGCCAGGATAGTCTCGCTCTCCTGACCTCGTGATCCACCCGCCTTGGCCTCCCAAAGTGCTGGGATTACAGGCGTGAGCCACTGCGCCGAACCCTGGGGGGACACCTTTCTTACCCCCTCCCCGCTCTTCTCAGATTCATCAATAAGCTGCAGCCAGGCTCCGTGAAGAAGATCAATGAGTCAACCCAAAATTGGCACCAGGTGAGCCCAGACCCAATCTTTTCCATCCTTGCCTGCAAGCCCCTCAGACCTCCACCCTCCCCCCAGTGACCACTGCCTGCCCCCCTCTAGCTGGAGAACATTGGCAACTTCATCAAGGCCATCACCAAGTATGGGGTGAAGCCCCATGACATCTTTGAGGCCAACGACCTGTTTGAGAATACCAACCATACACAGGTGCAATCCACCCTCCTGGCTTTGGCCAGCATGGTGAGTGTGGTTGCGGGCTGGGCAGGGGGCGGTGGGCAGCCTGGGCTGGGATGCAGGTGTGGCCGCTTATGCCCCTGAGCCCAGTGAAGGTGGCTGGGGTGGGCAGGGATGGGGGAGCAGGTGCTGTCAACAGCCTCCAAGGGGGCCGGGCGCGGTCGCTCACACCTGTAATCCCAGCACTTCGGGAGGCCGAGGTGAGCGGATTGCTTCAGGCCAGGAGTTTGAGACCAGCCTGGCCAACATGGTGAAATCCCATCTCTACTAAAAATACAAAAATTAGCTGGGCGTGGTGGCGCATGCCTGTAATCCCGGTTACTTAGGAGGCTGAAGCAGGAGAATCGCTTGAACCCAGGAGGCGGAGTCTGCAGTGAGCCGAGATCGCGCCACTGCCCAGCCTGGGTGACAGAGCAAGACTCCATCTCAAAACAAACAAACAAACAAACAAACAGTGTCGGCCGGGCACGGTGGCTCACGCCTGTAATCCCAGTACTTTGGGAGGCCGAGGCGGGCGGATCACGAGGTCAGGAGACCGAGACCGTCCTGGCTAACATGATGAAACCCTGTCTCTATTAAAAATACAAAACAAAATTAGCCGGGCATGGTGGCAGGCACTTGTAGTCCCAGCTACTAGGGAGACTGAGGCAGGAGAATGGCATGAAGCTGGGAGGCGGAGCTTGCAGTGAGCTGAGATCGTGCCACTGCACTCCAGCCTGGGCAACAGAGCAAGACTCCGTCTCAACAACAACAACAACAAAACAGTGTCCAAGGGGACTGTGCAGCCTGGAGGCCCCCTCATCAGTCCCTGCTTTCCCTGCCCCACCTAGGCGAAGACGAAAGGAAACAAGGTGAACGTGGGAGTGAAGTATGCAGAGAAGCAGGAGCGGAAATTCGAGCCGGGGAAGCTAAGAGAAGGGCGGAACATCATTGGGCTGCAGGTACCGCCCTGTCCTCACCGTGCAGAGGTCATAGAGGCCAGGAGGGCACCCTGGTGTCTGAAGGCTTTTGGGGACAGGATATTTGGCATTAACTATACTATAGGCCGGGTACTGTGCTTATCCACATCTTCCATTCACAAACTCACTCACTCTGCCAACACCCCTAGCAGAGAGGTGCTTGTTATCACCATACCCTTTCCACAGATGAGAAAACTGAGGCCTGGAGAAGCTGGCTCGCTTTTGCACAGATCTTCCAGCTGATGCATGGCAGACTGGGACTTGAATGCTAGAAGTCAGTCATGTGATAGGCCCACTCTGGGCCTCAGTTTCCAGTCTCGAAATGGTGCCTCAGGCAGGGTACAGTGGCTCACACCTGTAATTCCAGCACTTCGGGGGGCTGAGGCAGGAGGATTGCTTGAGGTCAGGTGTTTCAGACCAGCCTGGGCAAAATAGAACCCCCCTCCACCGCCATCTCTACAACAAATTTAAGAGTTTAGCCAAATGCAGTGGTGTCTGCCTGTGGTCCCAGCTACTTGGGAGGCTGAAGTGGGAGAATCACTTGAGCCCAGGAGTTCAAGGTTACAATGATTGCATCATTGGACTCCAGCCTGGGCGACAGAGTGAGACCCTGTCTCAAAAAAATGAAAATGGACTGGGTGTGGTGGCTCATGCCTGTGTAATCCTAGCACTTTGGGAGGCCGAGGTGGGTGGATCACTTGAAGTCAAGAGTTCAAGGCCAGCCTGGCCAACGTGGTGAAACCCTATCACTACGAAGAATACAAAAACTAGCCGGTGTGGTGGGGCACGCCTGTAGTCCCAGCTACTCAGGAGGCTGAGGCAGGAGAATTGCTTGAACTCAGGAGGCGGAGGTTGCAGTGGGCCGAGATTGTGCCACTGCACTCCAACCTGGGTGACAGAGTGAGATGCTGTCTCAAATAAAATAAAATAAAACAAAAAAATAGAATAGAACAAAATAAAATATAAAAATAAAATAAAAAATGGGCCAGGCACAGTGGCTCACCCCTGTAATCCCAGCACTTTGGGAGGGTGAGATGGGTGGATCACCTGAGGTCAGGAGTTTGAGACCAGCGTGGCCAACATGGTGAAACCCCATTTCTACTAAAAATACAAAAACTTATCCAGGCGTGGTGATGCCCACCTGTGATCCCAGCTACTCCGGAGGCTGAGGCAGGAGAATTGCTTGAACGTGCGAGGTGCAGATTTCAGTGAGCTGAGATTGTGCCACTGCACTCCAGCCTGGGCAACAGAGCAAGACTCCATCTCAAAAAAAAAATAAATAAATAAAAATAAATGATAAAGCGGTGCCTTATCTTCTCCCATCAGCTATGCCTCATGGCCCATGATGAGGTCTGTAATTATTGGTGTGATTCTCCTTCTGGCTTCCTAGATGGGCACCAACAAGTTTGCCAGCCAGCAGGGCATGACGGCCTACGGCACCAGGCGCCACCTCTACGACCCCAAGCTGGGCACAGACCAGCCTCTGGACCAGGCGACCATCAGCCTGCAGATGGGCACCAACAAAGGAGCCAGCCAGGTGAGTGGGAGCCCCCGGGACACGCCGTCAAGGCCCGGGACCCTGGCCACCCCACGGCCTGACCACAGCACCCTTCGCAGGCTGGCATGACTGCGCCAGGGACCAAGCGGCAGATCTTCGAGCCAGGACTGGGCATGGAGCACTGCGACACGCTCAATGTCAGCCTGCAGATGGGCAGCAACAAGGGTGCCTCGCAGCGGGGCATGACGGTGTATGGGCTGCCACGCCAGGTCTACGACCCCAAGTACTGTCTGACTCCCGAGTACCCAGAGCTGGGCGAGCCCGCCCACAACCACCACACACACAACTACTACAATTCCGCCTAGGGCCACAAGGCCTTCCATGTTTTCCCCCCAAGGGAGGCTGCTGCTGCTCTTGGCTAGACCCAGCCAGGCCCAGCCGACCCCCTCTCCCCTGCATGGCATCCTCCAGCCCCTGTAGAACTCAACCTCTACAGGGTTAGAGTTTGGAGAGAGCAGACTGGGGGGGGGGCCCATTGGGGGGAAGGGGACCCTCCGCTCTGTAGTGCTACAGGGTCCAACATAGAGCCGGGTGTCCCCAACAGCGCCCAAAGGACGCACTGAGCAAAGCTATTCCAGCTGTCCCCCCACTCCCTCACAAGTGGGTAACCCCAGGACCAGAAGCTCCCCCAGCAAAGCCCCCAGAGCCCAGGCTCGGCCTGCCCCCACCCCATTCCCGCAGTGGGAGCAAACTGCATGCCCAGAGACCCAGCGGACACACGCGGTTTGGTTTGCAGCGACTGGCGTACTATGTGGATGTGACAGCGGCGTTTGTAACGCGAGCACTTTCTTTTTTTTCTATTTCACTGGAGCACAATAAATGGCTGTAAAATCTCCTGAGGCCTCAGAGCTGCTCTGTTTTGGATATGCTCCATATCCCGCACACACATCTGCACGGACACACATGCCCACATGCACCCTAAGATGCACATACACACATGCACCCTAAGACACACACCTCACTGTAGCCACTCAGCTAGACAGGACAGGCACCCCATCACACTCACATGCAAAGTCCACACACACACACTCCTCCCTTTCACGCACAGATACGTACACACATGCAGTACACACTCCCTACGACATGTAAAAAAGGCATAGCCAGCCAGGCACAGTGGCTCACGCCAGTAATCCCAGCACTTTGGGAGGCTGAGGTGGGAGGATCACTTGAGGTCAAGAGTTCAAGACCAGACTGGCCAACATGGTAACACCTTGTTTCTACTAAAAATACAAAAATTAGCAGGGTGTGGTGGCGCATGCCTGTAGTCCTGGCTACTTCGGAGGCTGAGGTAGGAGAATCACTTGAGCCCTGGAGGTCTAGGCTGCAGTGAGCCGAGATGGCACCACTGCACTCCAGCCCGGGCAACAGAGCAAGACTCCATCTCCAAAAAAAAAAAAAAAAGAAAGAAAAAAAAAAGGCACAGCCAGAGAGCCAATGCGCGTGCGCGCGCGCACACACACACACACACACACACACACACACACACACACAATGCTCTCCCAGAGGCTTATGGATGGTGGTGACAAAAAGCCTGAGTACTGGGACAAGCTAGATGGCATGTGAATCACAGAGCAGCTGCCTGGGTGACCTCGGGCAATCACTTCCCCTCCCTAGACCTGTTTTCCCATCAAAATAATGGGGACAGTAAGCCTCATGTGGTCATGAAATGCTACCCCCAGATGGGGTGATATTCTACATGTTTAATCACTGGTAAAGACCAGGCATCAATAGAGAAAGGATGACAGGTAGGGGTCCTGGTGGGCCCTGTGGGCAGGGTGAACCCTTTAGCCCCAGACTGGGGAGGGGAAAGGGGACAGGGAGAGGGGCACTTCTGAGCCAGGGCAATGGCCCTGTACTGACTGGCACAAGGCACCATAGGGCACGGTTAATTCTGTGCGCCCCGCCCGCTCTCAGCCCTCTTAAGGCTGAGCCTGCCAACCCGGGACCCTAAAAGGCTGTGTCCAGGGCCTCAACCTCCTCACGTTTCAGAGGGGACCGTTATCCCCGGGAGGAGGGAGAGGTCCCCAACTATCAGGATTCCGAGGAGGAGAGGAGGCAGAGAAGCAAGGAGCGGGGCACAGAGCTGTCTTCTCCCCAGGGAGGGCAGGGGTTGAGGCTGGAACGTGGAGACCTGCGGAGGCAGACACCAGAAGACCCGCGCACAGACGCACGCAGCCCCTGGGGCCTCATAAACCGGATTCCAGGCGCTCTTGGCCTGGCTACCGCAAGTCCTGCTCCCCCAGGGCCGGCGCGGGGAAGCTATGCTGAGGAGGATCCGGGCCTGGCCCAGGGCCCTGCCTCCTCGGGAAAACAGCACCATATTAGCACTTAGCCTGTGAGGCTGGGGTGGGCGGGCGGCAGGAAGGGCCTCGGGTGCCAGAGGAACGAGCCCCCTTTCTGCTGGATCCCAGAGGGCCACCACCCTAAACCTAGGTTCCTGTCCACCACTCTGCCCATGTCTGCTGGCTCCTGCCAGGGCTAGCAGACCTTATCTGGGATCTTGGAGGTGGCGGGATCACCAGGGAAGACATGTCATGGCAGAGTGGGCCTGGCGGTGTGCACAGGCCAGACCCAGCAGCCCAGTCTGGCAACCAGGGCTTCCGGGCCAGCTCAATGTCTCCCCCCGCTGTTCACATTCGTCAGTGCCCTGGGTGGGCCCCAGAGCTGCTCAAACCACGTCTGGCACTTCCATCCTCAGCATGGCTCCAGGAAGAAGGTGCTCTCATCCCCTGCACTGTAGCCACGAGGACTCTGAAGCACAGGTCACCTGCCACCCGGGCTCATGAGGCCAGGTGGAGGGTCTGGCACTGCCCCAGGTTGCTGGGTGTTGTGGTCCTTGTCACCCGTGTGACCAGCTGAGGGGACATCAGCCCTCAGGTGCTCCCCATCGGCCACACACATCCCGCCCCCACACCAGCCTTCTAAGAGTCCTCACCACCCTTGAATAAAGGTCCCTTTCATATTTCCCTCCCCAGTGTCCCTCTTCCACTCACTACCTCCAGGACGGCCTACAAGCTGTTCCCTCAGCCTGGACTCTGGGCTCACAGGAAGTCAGACTGTAAGCTGTGGAGCCTGGTTTCCTGGGTTGAAATCCCCCTTGTGCCACTTTCTGGCTGTAGGGTCTTGGGCCAGTGACCTCCTTCACCTCTAGCCTCAGTTTCCTCATCTTTGAACTTGGGGTTAGCTTGGTACCTGCCCCACAGAGTGGCTGTCAGGACACTGGGGTGACGCAGGCAAGGCCAGAGGTCATCTGGCTAGAGGTGGCCCTACGGTGTCACTGCCTCAGCCTGCCCCTCCCAGAAGCCTCCTCTGACCACCTGTTCTGTCTCACCTCCCCCATTTCCTATTGTGACTGCTGTAAACACCTGGCCAGATGTCTGCCCGCTCCACCACCCTGAATGCTTACTGACTGAATAAAACACTGGGTGGTTTGAAGGGCTGGTCACATGGGCCACCAGGCCATCTCCCGAATGCTGGAGCCTCAGGTCCCCTCTCCTTCTTCCGGTGACCAGGCAGACGCAGACCCCAAGACATCACAGACAGCAAGGGATGTGCACTGGCTGCTTTATTTAAGGGCTTGTGATTGACAGCTCTCCCCACCCCAGCCCTTGCTTCCTCTACAAAAACAACTGAACATGAAACCGGGCTTCCTGGTTACCATGGGGAGGGGGGCGGCTCCCAGTCAGGGCCCAGCCCAGGGACCTGGGGAACGGTGGCTTTGAATCCCAGGCCACGGGCACTAGAAGGTGGAGAAGGAGGGCGGGAAGTCCAGTTGAGATGGGCACGGTGCTGGTGAGGAGGCTGGACAGGTCCTGTTTCAGCCTCTATCGGGCTTCCCTTGTCCAGGTTATCAGGAAACAGTCCCCCAATTCCGCCGGGGGGAGCCAGAGCCCCAAAGCTGGGGGGCCAGGGGCTGAAGAAAGGAACACAGCAAAGGCTTTCGGAGCCAAGTGAGGTCAGTTCAGGCCCCTCAGGCCCAGGAACCCGACACCACTGCGTACCTGTGAGCACACACGGCCACCCCAGTGACATGTGCAGCCACACACACCCACACCCACTCCACACCTGCACACACACCCACTCACACCCACACCCACTACACCCACACACACCCCCACACACACACAAAGGGCTGTGACAGCCCAGGACCCACACCCTGCACCCCTGGAATGTCTCTGGACCAGAACCGAACAGCTGGGTCCACAGTAGGCGGGGCTGCTCAGGGGGCGGGTCCTCTGTGTCGCTACTGATTGGCCGCCTCGCAGGCGTCTATCCAATCACTGTACACATCCACGGGTTCTGACAGATCTGAGCCACTTAGGTCAAGGGCGATCGTTGGCATTGGAACCCTGCCCTGCATCTTCTCACCCCACAGAAATCACTAGTTGGCACCCGTTCCTCTGGACGGCCTTGGCCCTGCACCAGGGCACACAGTGGGCCAGAGGAGCAGGGTCCGGACTCCAGCCCCCTCCCCACCCTCTGGAAAAAGCCCATGTTTCCAAGGATACACGTTATGGGCGTCTGGAATTCCTCTAGGCACACGGTACAAGAGATGACTCCGGTGTTGCGGGCACGGTCCCTGAAACAGACCAAGAGAAGGGACTGGTGAGCAACGCGTCCTGGGCCTGTGGGTGATGACGCCTTCACCAAAGGAGGCAAGGGGCAGGATGGAGAACAGCGGGGAGGAGGCAGTGGGGAGGCTGGATCCCTTGCCCTGTTCCCCACTCACATTTTCACATCACAAGATTTCTCGTGGTTGCAGAAGGGGCAGGTGAACTGGGTCTCAAGGGTGCCTGTCATCTTCTTCTTGGGAGGCGGCTTTCGTTTTGACTTTCTGCGCCCCATGTCTGCAGGTGGATGAGCCTGTGGGGAGTGGCAGATGTCAGTGGTTTGAGGAAACCACGCAGCGCCCCAGCTCAATGCTCTAGAAAGCAGGCCAGAAAGAGGGTCTGGGACTTGCACCATGGTCCCGGGGCCTCTGCCCTTGAGGGACAAGGCCCTCAGTCCTGATACAGGAGGACAATCCCCTGTCCCACTCTGGATGGAAGGGGTGAGAGGAGGCTCTAACCCTGTCTCTCTCACTTACCGCGTGACCTCGGCAGGTTATTTAAGCTCTCTGTGCCAGTTTCCTCATTTACAAAATAGAGACAAGGCCAGGCATGGTGGCTCACACTTGTAATCCCAGCTTGGGAAGCTAAGGTGAGAGATCACTTGATGCCAGGAGCTGGATATCAGCCTGGGCAACACAGTGAGGCCTCATCTCTAAAAAAACATTAAAAATTAGCCAGGCGTGGTGGTGCAGGCCTGCAGTCCCAGCTACTTGGGAGGCTGAGATGGGAGGATCGCTTGAGCCCAGGAGTTTCAGGTTTCAGTGAGTTGTGATCCAGGCACTGTACTCCAGCCTAGGCAACAGGATGAAACCCTGCATCAAAAAAAAAAAAAAAAAAAAGAAAAGAAAAGAAAAAAAAAAGGCTGGGCACGGTGGCTCACGCTTGTAATCCCAGCACTTTGGGAGGTTGAGGCGGGTGGATCACGAGGTCAGGAGTTCGAGACCAGCCTGACCAACATGGTGAAACCTCGTCTCTACTAAAAATACAAAAATTAGCTGGCCGTAGTGGCAGGCACCTGTAACCCCAGCTACTCAGGAGGCTGAGGCAGGAGAATCACTTGAACCTGAGAGGCGGAGACTGCAGTGAGCCGAGATCGCACCATTGCACTCCAGCCTGGGCGACAGAGCGAGACTCTGTCTCAAAAAAAAAAAATCGAAATAAGGTTGCTATCTCAGAGGAGACTTGTGGGGCTGACACCAGGAATGGTAAGTTAAGTACTTAGCACAGAGCTGGCCCATCATCACTGGCGCCAATACAAGGAAGCCACTGTTCCTGGGGAGGGTGGCACAAAAGACTCCAAGACAAGCCAGCTGTTCAGGGCTGGGCGGAGCCTATGAGCCTAGGAACTGGTGATTTTATTCTGGCTGCTCCTCTTGGCAAGGGACATGTAAGTACCATTCAGGAGGAGTGACACTAAGGGCATCTGATGGCCTCGATCCAGATGACAGACTGCAGGGCAGAGAAGTGGGGACAGGCACTTCTGAGTAGAGGAATACTGTGTGAAGGCTCGGGGCAGCTGTCTGTCCCCTGGCAGGTGGGGGAGAGAGGAGGGACAGGTGGGAGGGTTCTGGGTGTTTGAATGGATCCTGGGAGCTACAAGGAGTGAAAGGACAAAGTCACCCTGTGCTTTTGAGGGACTGTGATATGAGTCACAATCTGGATGAAGACAAAGGCACAGCCAGGACAGGGCTGTTGGGGTAGAGATGGCAGAGGGTGAGAGAGACAGAGGAGATATGGCGGTGGAGCAAGCGAGTGTGATGAGAGAAGGAAAGTCCAGGATGACTCCCAAGGTTGTGGCGGGGACACAGCGGCTAGGGGGACAAGGTGGCATAATTCTCTGATGTCTAACACATAGGAAGGACAGGGTTTTGGAGAAAATTATGGGGTTGGGTGGCAGAGGGATATCTAGGAAGAGATGTCCAGGAGGCAGGTGGGTGGGGAAACAGCAGCAGTTACCACTGAGCCCAACTGCCCTGCGAGGCACGGTGCTCAGGGCACTGCGTTTGCCATCCCTGAGCCTCCTATGGTGCCTCCTCCAACACACACACACACACACACACACACACACACACACACACACACACACACACAGACTGCTGGTTCTAGCATCGTTCCACTGTGACAGGTGAGGTCAGCAGACTGCCAGGGTCTTCCAGAATAAACAGTGGAATTTCATTCATTATCTGCTGATCACTTCCTATGTAACACCCCCAGCTCTTTTTTTTTTTTTTTTTTTTTTTTTGAGATGGAGTCTTGCTCTGCTGCCTAGGCTGGAGTGCAGTGGCGTGATCTCGACTCACTGCAACCTCCGCCTCCCGGCTTCAAACGATTCTCCTGCCTCAGCCTCCCTAGTAGCTGGGACTACACGCATGCACTACCATGCATGGCTAATTTTTTGTATTTTTAGTAGAGATGGGGTTTCACCGTGTTAGCCAGGATGGTCTCGATCTCCTGACCTCGTGATCCGCCTGTCTCGGCCTCCCAAAGTGCTGGGATTACAGGTGTCAGCCACCGCGCCCGGCCAACACCCCCAACTCTTAACTGTGATGCTTCCGGTTCACTGAGTAAATAGAAGCAATCCAAAGACAGCTCCTAGGACCAACTCATTCAGCCATTCACCCACCCTCTTTATTTATTTAAGAGATGAGGTCTCGCTGTCTTGCCCAGGCTGGAGTGCAGTGGCATGATCACAGCTTGCTGAAGCCTCAATCCTCTGGCTTCAGCCTGCCCAGTAGCTGGGACAACAGGCGTGCGCCACCACGCCCAGCTTCGGCATGCCTCCTTTACTATGGAAGTAAGTTACTGCAAAAACAATTTGTTCATTCTGCCCTGGCTCCCATCCCCTTTTCTTTGAGCAACATCAAATTTTCCAGCTCCACTGGATCACTCTCACACACTTTTTGTTACCTCTCTCCTCATTTAAAAAGGGGAAAAAAAATCTCTTCATCCTCTTCCAGCTATGATCCATTTCTCTGCAGGCTGTTTTAGTGTACAGCCATCTGCATTCCCACCCATCTCTCTACACCCCTTGCCTCCAAACTTAGGTCACTGGTGGCTCCATACTGCAAATGCCAATGGCAGTTCTCCCATTCCAGAGGTCCTTCCTCCCCTGAGAGCACATGTGGCTCTCAGGACCCCATGTGCTCCCTGTCCTCTGCCTCACTGGTGGCTCCTGCTAGTCTCCTATGCTCCTGCCTCTCTGCCAACTTGCTCCAATGAAGGAGCACATGAGTTTGGGCCAGGCGCGGTGGCTCATGTCTGTAATCCCAGCACTTTGGGAGGGCGAGGTGGGCAGATCACTTGAGGTTAGGAGTTGGAGACCAGCCTGGCCAACACAGTGAAACCCCATTTCTACTAAAAATACAAAAAGTAGCTGGGTGTGGTGGCACATGCCTGTAATCCCAGCTACTAGAGAGGCTGAGGCAGGAGAATCGCTTGAATCTGGGAGGCGGAGGTTTCAGTGAGCTGAGATCGTGCCACTGCACTCCAGCCTAGGCAACAGGGCAAGACTCCATTTAAAAAAAAAAAAAAAAAAAAAAAAAAAAAAGGCTGGGTGCAGTGGCTCACACCTGTAATCCCAGCACTTTGGGAGGCCAAGGTGGGCAGATCACGAGGTCAGGAGTTCGAGACCAACCTGACCAACATGGTGAAACCCCATCTCTACTAAAAATACAAAAATTAGCCAGGCGTGGTGGTGCGCGCCTGTAATCCCCGCTACTTGGAAGGCTGAGGCAGGAGAATCACTTGAACCTGGGAGGCGGAGGTTGCAGTGAGCCAAGGCACTCCAGCCTGGGCAATAGAGCAAAGAGCCCATAAGTTTAATTGCTGGGTCCTCTCCTTTCTGGCTATACTCACCTACATGAAGATTTCACCCAGTCTTAGGGCTTCATGCCTACTCTACACTGAGGACACCTGCTTCTCTAGCCTTAAGTCTGAATTGCAGACTCTGATCTATCTGCCTCAGCCACACCTCCACCTGATGTCTAACTTCCACCTAAGATTAAACATAGCATGTCTAAAACCAAGCCCCTGACATCGCAACCTGCTCTTCCACAGTCTTCCTCATCTCAGCTAACAGCAATTCCATCTTTCCAGATAATCAAACCAAAAACCTTGGATTCATCCTCAATGTCTTTTTCCCTCACACATCCCTTATGCGATCCTCCCCCTGCCCCTCTACCTCTGAAATATAAATTAGCCGCGGCACCACGCCCAGCTAATTTTTGTATTTTTTTTGTAGAGACGGGGACCCACCACGTTGCCCACGCTGGACTGGAACTCCTGGGCTCAAGCGATACTTCCGCCTCGGCCTCCCAAAGTGCTGGCATTACAAGCATGAGCCACCGTGCCCAGCAATAACCATTATTGAATCAATCAATCAATCAATCAATCAGTTTGCTTGTAACTCTATCACTTTGGGAGGTCACGCCTGTAATCTCATCACTTTGGGAGGCACTGGTGGGAAGATCGCTTGAAGCCAGGAGTTCCAGACCAGCCTGGGCAACAGAGTGAGACCCCTCATCTCTACAAAATTACAAAAGTTAGCCGCGAGTCTGTAGTTCCAGTTACTCGGGAAGCTGAAGTGGGAAGCTTGCGCTCAGGAGGTCGAGGCTGCAATGAGCTATGATCGCGCCACTGCACTCCAGCCTCGGCAACACACAAGACTCAGTCTCAAAAAAAAAAAAAAAAAAAAGTCCAAACAAAATCTACGGATGAGCCCCAGAAGCTCATTTTGCCCAGGGACTGCAGTCCCCCCATCCCATGAATGGGGTCTGGCTTGCACAAGGAATGCAGAGGCCTCAGCCTGTCCTGTGACAACGTTAAGTCCAAGCGCGCCAAAAGGGGATGGCAGAGGAGTCATCCCCCGAATCTGCTGGGACCCAAGAGGTGGGGGGTTGGCTGTTCCTCCAGACTCACTAAAGCTTCGGCATCGCCTCCCGACAGCCGCCGGGAGGAGCCAGGCGTCCCGGTAGTCGCGCTTGGAAGGATGGGGTCGGGGGGAGTCAGTCTCCCCGACCTGCTTCCCCCCAAGCTCGAGGTCCCAGGAGCCTCCTCCAGGACCCCGTAAACGCACAGAGTAGAGGAACTTCCAGTCCTGCCCGGCCCCAACGCCCACTCGCACGAGCCGCACCAGCACTCACCTTCACTAGCTGCGAAAGCTCTGTTCACCCAGGAGACAGTGACTTCCGACTCCTGCCGGAAGCGGAAACCCCTCTCCTCCTTTCAGGTCCCGGCCACTCCCAGCCCGGACAGCCCAGCAAATAGGCCCTGCCTCCTTCGCCGCTGCTCTGAGCTCACGCGTACTCAAACAGGAGCGCTCCGACGGGTGCACAGTGCGCCTGCGCAAGAGCCGGGGCGTATTTACCTGTAGCTGCGCGCAATGCCAGTACTTCTGGTCAGTTCCCAGGAGCGGCAAGTGAGGAATATGAAATACCCTTATGGCTGAATCAGGGTGAAGGGGAAGCTTGTAAGCATGGAAGACGCTCTACTCAAACTAAAAAGTTCAGGTTCTGATCCAGCAGATGAAGAGGCAGGCCTGAGAGGCTGTTCTAACTCGCTCCCAGGTGACTTCCATGCTGCTGATCCGCAGACTACATTTTGAGTGCCCAGATTGTAATAGATGAGGTTGAGTGGACAGGCTGGGGCCAGATTCCATGCAGCCTCGTGGGCCGTGTTAAGGATTTTCATTTTTTATTTTTTATTTTTATTTTATTTTATTTTATTTTTTTGAGACGGAGTCTCACTTTGTCGCCCAGGCTGGAGTGCAGTGGCTCGATTTCGGCTCACTGCAACCTCCGCCTCCCAGGTTCAAGTGATTCTCCTACCTCAGCCTCCCGAGTAGCTGGGATTACAGGCGCCCGTCACCGCACCCGGCTAATTTTTGTAGTCTTTTTTTTTTTTTTTTTTTTTTTTTTTTTTTTTTTTTTTAGGAGAGATGGGGTCCCACCATGTTGGCCAGGCTGGTCTTGAACTCTTGACCTCGTGATCCACCCGCCTGGGCCTCCCAAAGTGCTGGGATTACAGGCGTGAGCCACCGCGCCCGGCCAAGGACTTTTATTGGTTTTTATTTTTGGTTTTGGTTTTTTCTGAGACAGGGTCTCGCTTTGTCGCCCAGGCTGGAGTGCAGTGACGCGATATAGGCTCACTGCAACCTTGGCCTCCCGGGTTCAAGCGATCCTCCTGCCTCAACCTCTTAAGTAGCTGTGATTACAGGTGCGCACCACCATGCCTGGCTAATTTTTATATTTTTAGTAGAAATGGGGTTTCACCATGTTGGTCAGGCTGGTCTCGAACTCCTGACCTCAAGTGATCCATCCGCCTCGGGCTCTCAAATTGTTGGGATTACAGGCGTGAGCCACCACGCCCGGCCTGAAAAAGATCTTTCAAGATGGAGAGAGAGAGGGGTTAGCTGTGTCACGCGTCCCTGAGTTGAAGAAGATGAGGAAAGAGAATTGACAGTTGAGTTTGGCAAGGATCTGGTTCCTGGGGACCTTGATAAGAGCTGTTGCATTACAGTGTTCAGGAAAATAATTTGTAATGAAATGTATTTCAAATACAGATGCTTCTTGACTTATGATGGGGTTACATCCGGATAAACCTATCATAATAAAGTTGAAAAATCTTAGAACTGTCAAGTCAGTGGCTGGCTGTAGAGGGATCTCTAGGATATCCCCTAGGGGGCAGTGTTACCCTGGTAACTGTCAAGTGTAACCAGTAGAACTGCCCTCCTGTGAGACCCTGTTTCAGTGCTGGCGCAAACTAGAATACACACAGGATGGAATCATACTATACAGTTACCGTGCAACTTGCTATTTCCACTTAACCCTCTATACACGTATACCTAACTCTTGTTTTTAGTAGCTACATGATTCATAGTGCAACTCTGCCATATTATAATCAACCGTTATCCTACTGATGGACAATTCCTGGACCTTCCTGAGTTTTGCCACTGTGATGATGCAGTAAAGGTCCCTGAATCAATATCCTTAATACTGGATCTTTAGTGAAGCATAGTTTTCAAAAAATGACATTTGTGAGTACAGTGTCTCACCCTGGTAACCCCAGCACTTTGGGAGGCCGAGGTGGGAGGACTGCTTGAGCCCAGGAGTTTGAGGCTAGCATGGGCAACATAGTGAAATCCTGTCTCTAAAAATAAAATCAAATAAAAAACAAAACAATAAATGATGGCCGGGCACGGTGGCTCACACCTTTTTGTTTTTGCTTTTTTTTTTTTTTTTTTTTTGAGTCGGAGTCTCACTCTGTGGCCCAGGCTGGAGTGCAGTGGCATGATCTCGGCTCACTGCAACCTCCGCCTCCCGGATTCAAGCAATTCTCCTGCCTCAGCCTCCTGAGTACTTAGGATTACAGGCGTGCACCAACATGCCCAGCTAATTTTTGTATTTTTAGTAAAGATGGGATTTCACCATGTTGGCCAGGCTGGTCCCGAACTCCTGACCTCGTGATCTGCCTGCCTTGGCCTCCCGAAGTGCTGGGATTATAGGCGTTAGCCACTGTGCCCGGCCCATCCCAGCACTTTGGGAGGCCAAGATGGGTGGATAACCTGAGGTCAGGAGTTCAAGACTAGCCTGACCAACATGGTAAAGCCTTGTCTCTACTAAAAATACAAAAATTAGCTGGGCATGGTGGCAGGCACCTGTAGTCCCAGCTACTCAGGAGGCTGAGGCAGGAGAATCACTTGAACCCGGGAGGCGGAGGTTGCAGTGAGCCAAGGTCGCGCCACTGCACTCCAGCCTGGGCAACAAGAGCGAAACTCTATCTAAAAAAAAAAAAAAAAGACATTTGAGTCACAGGATATATATATCTTTCATTTTGTTCATGATTGCCACATTAGTTTTCTCTTTTTCTCTCTTTTCATCCCTTCTCTTACTTCCCTCCTTCCCAGCTTTGTTGGATGTAACTGACTGAACACGAACTGCTCATATTTAAATCATGCCTGGCCAAAATTGCATGTTTTGACATACAGGTATATCATTAAAACATGACCATAATCAAAACAATTATTTCCATCACCCTAAGAAATTTCCTCTTACCAGTAGCCGAGCATGATGGCTCATGCCTGTAATCCCAGCACTTTGGGCCATGTTCAAAACAATTACTTCCATCACCCTAAGAAATTTCCTCTTACCAGTAGCCGAGCGTGATGGCTCATGCCTGCAATCCCAGCACTTTGGGAGGCCGAGGTGAACAGGAGTTTGAGACCAGCCTGGGCAACACCGTGAAACCCCTTGTAGTCTCTACTATAAATACAAAAATTAGCCAGACATAGTGGTACATGCCTGTATTCCCACCTGCTCGGGAGGCTGAGGCTGGAGAATCACTTGAACCCGGGAGGTGGAGGCTGCAGTGAGCCAAGATTGTGCCACTGCACTCCAGCCTGGGTGACAGATCAAGACTCAGTCTTAAAAAAAAAAAAATAAGAAAAAAAAGAAATTTTATCTTGCCCTTTTGTGCTCTGTCCCCTACTCCAGCCCCTGGCCCTGATTTGTTTTTGGTTCCTATAACTTTGTCTTTTTCAGAAAGTCATATAAGCTGAATCATAGAACGTGTAGCCTTTTGAGTTGGGCTTCTTTCCCCAGCATATGATGTTTGAAACTCACTCATGTTCCCAGCACTTTGGGAGGCCAAGGCGGGTGGATTGCTTGAGGTCAGAAGTTCAAGACCAGCCTGGCCAACATGGTGAAACCCCATTTCTACTAAAAATACAAAAATTAGCTGGGTGTGTTGGTGTGTGCCTGTAATCCCAGCTACTTGGGAGGCTAAGGCAGGAGAAACGCTTGAAACCAAGAGGCGGAGGTTGCAGTGAGCTGAGATCGCGCTATTGCACTCCAGCCTGGGCGACAGAGCCACTCTGTCTCAAAAAAAAAAAAAGAGAAAAAGAAATTCACTCCTGTTGTTGGATATGTCAGCGGTTTGTTTCTTTTTTGTTTTCTTTTGAGATGGGGTCTCACTCTGTCACCCAGACTGGAGTGCAGTGGCACCATCATGGTTCACTGTAGCCTCAACTTCCCAGGCTCCAGCAATCCTCCCACCTCAGCTTCCCGAGTAGCGGGGATTACACCTGTGCACCACCACGCCCAGTTAATTTTTGTGTTTTTTGTAAAGACAAGGTTTTGCCATGTTGCCCAGGCTGGTCTCGAACTCCTGGACTCAAGCAATCCACCTGCCTTGGCCTCTCAAAGTGCTTGGATTATAGGCATGATTATTATTCAGTTGTATTCTGTTATATGAATGTCCCACACTTTGTTTATCTTTTCACCTGTTAGTGACCTGTTTTTGCATTGTTGCCGGTGTTGAGCAATTATTAGAGCTGTTATGAACCATCTCTTTCATTTTGAGGGTGGCAGATGACACCACTCCAAAATATGCCACTTTGGCATATGGATTGTTTTCAGCTAAGGGCACTTGAAAAACAGCAGGTGCAGGAAAAGCATTCTGACCTCCCTCTTTTCTCTGGAAAACGAGATAAACCCCCATATGGAAGATGCCCTCCCCATCCCAGAAAGAAAGTAAAATTCTTTTTAGACAGGGTCTCATCCTGTTGCCCAGGCCGGAGTGAAGTGGTGTGATACCCACTTCCTGCAACCACACTGCAACCTCCACTTCCTAGTCTTAAGCGATCCTCTCACCTCGTCCCCAAAATAGCTGGGATCACAGGCACCCACCACCATGCCCAGCTAATTTTTTGTATTTTTGGTAGACGCAGGGTTTCACTAAGTTGCCCAGGCTGGTCTCCAACTCCTGAGCTCAAGTGATCCACCTGCTTCTGCCTCCCAAAGTGCTGGGATTACAGGCCTGAGCCACCACACCCAGCCCTAGAGCGTCAAATTCTTATCACCAGGAGACAGGGAGTCAAAGCTGAGGAAAAAATCTACAAACAAACCTTGTTAAACGAACTCTTATTTTTCTAGTTATTTTTCCACCATTAACTTCCCTAGCCCAAACCCCTTTGTCTTGTCACATTTTTATAATTTACTACCCTTTTAAAACTTTATTTATAATATTTATTTATAATTTTTAAATTTATTTATGTATTTATTTAGAGACGGGGCCTTACTCTGCTGCCCAGGCTGGAGTACAGTGGCACAATCATAGCTGATTGCAGCCTCAAACTCCTGGGCTCAAGCGAACCTCCCGCGTCAGCCTCCTGAGTACCTGGGACCACAGGTGCATGCCACCCAGCTAATTTTATTTTTTGTTGTTTTAGAGATGGGGTCTCCCTGTGTTGTCCAGGCTGTTCTTGAACTCCTGGGCCCAAGCAATCCTCCCACCTTGGCCTCCCAAAGTGTTGGGATTACCAGTATGAGCCACCACGCCCATCTATAATTTACTACTTTTTTTTTTTTTTTTTTGAGAAGTCTGACTCTGTTGCCCAAGCTGGAGTCCAGTGGTGCGATCTCGGCTCACTGCAACCTTTGCCTCCCAGGTTCAAGTGATTCTTCTGCCTCAGCCTCCCAAGTAGCTGGAATTACAGGTATGTGCCACCATGCCTGGCTAATTTTTGTATTTTTAGTAGAGATGGGGTTTCTCCATGTTGATTAGGCTGGTCTCAAACTTCCGACCTCAGGTGATCCGCCTGCCTTTGCCTCCCAAAGTGTTGGGATTACAGGCATGAGCCACCATGTCCATCCATAATTTTCTACTGTTTGTCCAATACAGTAAATAAGTGTTTGACTCTAACTGCCTCTTTGGGTCTTCAATTCCTTTTCAGGGCTCCCATGTCCCATAGAACTTATGTTAAATATATTTCTATGCTTTTCTCCTATTAATTGATCAAATGTCAGTTTAATTCTTAGGCCCAGCCAGAGACCTAAGAGGGTAGAGGAGAAATCTTGCCTTCCCTCCACAGGTCTTTGTGTGGATGTTCATTTGCATCTTTCCCTGTGATTGCTTGCTTGATTGCTTGATTGATTGATTGATTTTGAGACAGGGTCTCACTCTGTGGCCCAGGCCGAAGTACACTGGCATGATCATGATTCACTGCAGCCTTGACCTCCCAGGCTCAAGTGATCCTCCCACCTCAGCTCCTGCCCCACCCTCTCCAGCCCACCCTCTCAACCCCCTGAGTATCTGGAACTACAGATAAGCACCTCCATGCCTGTTTACTTTTTGTTTTTTTGTATTTTTTTTTCGTAGAGATGGGATTCACTATGTTTCTCAGGCTGGTCTTGAACCCCTAGGCTCAAGCAATCCACCCACCATGGCCTCCCAAAGTGCCGGGATTACAGGCATGAGCCACCACATCCTGCCTCCCTGAAACATTTGATTCCTTTGGAATTTATTTTTGTATGTGGTCTAAGGTAGGGTTCAGGTTTTGCCTCATTCCAGTGCAAACTGACAAGGCAAATAACACCTCCTTTTCCATGAAGTTGCAATGCGACCTTGAACCTATATTATGTTCTTATATAAATCTTCCTGAATTTGTTCTTGGATTCCCTCGGTATTTTCCTGAGTCAATGCTATATTGTTTTTGTATTTGTTTCTACTTTCTCTCTTGATATTTTCCTGAGCCAATTTTTTTTTTTTTTTTGCTTTTTTATTTTAGAGACAGGATCTCACTCCGTCATCCAGGCTCAGGCTGGAATGCCGTGGCGTGATCATTGCTTACTGTAGCCTCCAGCTCCTGGGCTTGAGGGATCTTCCCACCTCAGCCTCCTAAATAACTGGAACTACAGGCATACACCTCCATGCCTGGTTAATTTATGTATTTTTTTTTAAAGTTGGGGCCTTGCTATGTTGCCCAGGCTGGTCTTGAATTCCTGGCCTCAAGTGATCCTCACATCTTAGCCTTCCAAAGTGCTGGGATTACAGGTATGAGCCACCACACCTTACCCTGAGTCAACGTCAATGTCTTTTTTTTTTTTTTTTTTTTGAGACACTGTCTTGCTCTGTCACCCAAGCTGGAGTACAGTGGCGCAATCTCAGCTCACTACAACCTCTGCCTCCAGGGTTCAAGTGATTCTCGTGCCTCAGCAGCCTCCCAAGTAGCTGGGATTACAGGCGCCCACCACCACACCTGGCTAATTTTTGTATTTTTAGTAGAGACGGGGTTTTGCTACGTTGGCCAGGCTGGTCTTGAACTCCTGATCTCAGGTGATCCACCCGCCTCGGCCTCCCAAAGTGCTGGGATTACAGGCGTGAGAGACCACACCTGACCCTGAGCCAGTGTCTTACTATTTTGATGACAGTATGTTTTGCTATTTGGTAAGACAGGTATCTCACCTTCTTATTCATGATTCTTGGCCTGGGATGCTGTTTAGGAAGTGGACATGGCCTGAGTGTCAAGTGACAGACAGCCTACTGGCTGCATGAGAATGCCAGTCCCTTTCCCAGCCTCTAGTTTGACAAGCAGAGTGGCAGGATGATAGTATCTGTGACAGCTGAAATCAGGAGTGGTTGGTTGCTCAGGAGGATTGAGAAGAGATGGAACCCTGCCACTTGCCTGAGGGAATCTGCTGTCTTGTTTCTTGCAGGTTAAAAGGCATCTTTCCAAAAATAGCTGAAACTGGTGTGGTGGCTGTGCCTGTAATCCCAGCATTTTGGGAGGCCAAAGTGAGAGGATCACTTGAGGACAGGAGTTCAAGACCAGTTTGGGCAACCTAGGGAGACTCCATCTCTTTTTTTTTTTTTGAGATGGAGTCTTGCTCTGTCGCCCAGGCTGGAGTGCGGCGGCGTGCTCTTGGCTCACTGCAAGCTCCGCCTCCCGGGTTCACGCCATTCACCTGCCTCTCAGCCTCCTGAGTAGCTGGGACCACAGGCGCCTGCCACCATGCCCGGCTAATTTTTTTTTTTTTTTTTTTGTATTTTTAGTAGAGACAGGGTTTTACTGTGTTAGCCAGGATGGTCTCGATCTCCTGACCTCGTGATCTGCCTGCCTTGGCCTCCCAAACTGCTGGGATTACAGGCGTGAGCCACCGCGCCCGGCAATTTATTTATTTATTTATTTATTTGGAGACAGAGTCTCAGTCCATTGGCCAGGCTGGAGTGCAGTGGCGTGATCTTGGCTCACTGCAACCTCCACCTCCTGGGTTCAAGCAGTTCTCCCACGTTAGCCTCCCAAGTATCTAGGGTTACAGGTGTGCACTACCGTGTCTGGCTAATTTTTGTATTTTTTGGTAGAGGAGGGATTTCACCATGTTGACCAGGCTAGTCTCAAACTCCTGACTTCAGGTGATCCACCCTCCTTGGCCTCCCAAAGTGCTGGGATTACAGGCATGATATACCATGCCCAAACCCCATTTCTTAAAATAAATAAATTAGGCTGGGTGCGGTGGTTCATGGCTATAATCCCAGCACTTTGGGAAGCCAAGGTGGGCAGATTGCTTGAGCCCAGGAGTTCAAGACCAGCCTGGACAAAGTGGTGAAACCCTGTCTCTACAAAAAAATACAAAAATTGGCCGGGTGCAGTGGCTCACGCCTGTAACCCCAGCACTTTGAGAGGCTGAGGCAGGTGAATCACGAGGTCAGCATATCGAGACCATCCTGGTCAACATGGTGAAACCCTGTCTCTACTAAAAATACAAAAATTAGCTGGGCATGGTGGCACGCTTACCTGTAGTCCCAGCTACTTGGGAGGCTGAGGCAGGAGAATCAACTGAACCTGGGAGGTGGAGGTTGCAGTGAGCCAAGATCAGGCCACTACACTCCAGCCTGGCGACAGAGCAAGACTCTGTCTCAAAAAAAAAAAAAAAAAAAAATTAGCCAGGTGTGGTGGTGTGTGCTTGTAGTCCCAGCTGTTCAGGATGCTTAGGTGGGAGGATCTCTTGAGCCCCGGAGACGGAAGTTGCAGTGAGCTGTGATCACACTACTGTACTCCAGCCTGACAGCCTGGGCAACAGAGTGAGACCCTGTCTAAAAAAAGAAAAGAAAAAAGTAAAATAATTAATTAAGATGGCTGAGTGCTGGCTGGTGTTGTCTCCTCAGCAAGCCAGAAGCTCCCTGAGGGCCAGCGCCCACCCTGATTTATTCCTCCCAGTGTCCTTGGGTCCCCAGCTGCCTGGCACAGAGCTTTGGTCCTTGGTGCTCGGTAGAAGTGTCTGGCTGATGTAGAGGAGGGAGCCTGAGTTACAATCCCCCCTCCCCTGCCACTCAGTCTTCCTGTGACATTGGATGTGTCACTTCTTCTTTCTGTGCTCTGGGCCGTGGGAACGGGGTCCTTGGGCTATGATGGTGACCTCTGATTCAGACTCCTGCCTGCCTGGTGCCTCTGAGTCAGTGAGAAGAGGCAGGGTGGCTGTGACCTCCCTAGACTGTTGTGGTTAAGATTGAGGGACTGCCACTTCCTAGAAATGACCTTGGTCACAGTGGTTAATCCGTCCAATCTAAGATAAATATTGTACCAAAAAAAATTAAAAAATAAAAAACAACCACAAAAACACATCTGAGCTTCTGTAATATCCTCGGAGAAGCAAGGATGATTCTGGCCCCTGCCTCATGGGCCAGGATCAGAAGTGACGGTAAATGGCAGCTAGAACAAACTCAGGATTGCATTTTGGGGATTTGTTTGTTTGCTTGAGACAGAGTCTTGCCCTGTTGCCCAGGCTGGAGTGCAGTGGTATGACCTTGGCCCGCTGCAACCTCTGCCTCCTGGGTTCAAGTGATTCTCCTGTCTCAGCCTCCTGAGTAGCTGGAATTACAGGCACCCACCACCATGCCAGCTAATTTTTGTATTTTTAGTGGAGACAGTGTTTTGCCATGTTGGCCAGGCTGGTCTCGAACTCCTGATCTCAAGTGATCTGCCCACCTCAGCCTCCCAAAGTGTTGGGATTACAGGTGTGAGCCACCACCCCTGGCGGATTGCATTTTGGAAAGATAACTGCTTAATTATAACAGTTGGCCAGACATGATGGCTCACAAATGTAATCCTGCATTTTGGGAGGCTAAGGAGGAAGGATCACTTGAGGTCAGGAGTTTGAGACCAGCCTAGGCAACATAGCAAGACCCCGTCTCTACAAAACACACATACACAAAATTAGCCAAGAATGATGGAGTGAAGATGTGGTTCCAGCCACTCAGGAGGCAGAGGCAGGAAGATCTCTTGAGCTCAGGAGGTGGAGACTGCAGTGAGCTATGATTGCACCATTGCACTCCAGCCTGGGCAACAGAGCGAGACACTGTTTCAAAAAATACCAAAAAATTATAAGAGAACACATACACCTTGTAACAAATTCAACAGTATTGACATCTATAAAATAGCAAATGATACCAAGACACACACACACAAAGTAACAAATAAGCCGGAGCAGTGGCTCATGCCTGTAATCTCAGCACTTTGGGAGGCTGAGGCGGGTGGATCACCTGAGGTCGGGAATTCAAGATCAGCCTGACCAACATGGAGAAACCCTGTCTCTACTAAAAAAATACAAAATTAACCAGGCGTGGTGGTGCATGCCTGTAATCCCAGCTACTCAGGAGGCTGAGGCAGGAGAATCGCTTGAATCTGGGAGGCAGAGGTTGCTGTGAGCCGAGATCACGCCACTGCACTCCAGCCTGGACAACAAGAGGGAAACTCCATCTCAAGAAAATAAATAAGTAAAATAACAAATGAAAGGTGACAATTTCACCAAGTGCCTCTCCCCAGAAGTAACCTCAGTTACTTTTTTTTTTTTGAGACAGTCTCCCAAACTGGAGTGCAGTGGCGTGATCACAGCTCACTGCAGCCTCCACTTCCCAGACTAGAACGATTCTCGTGCCTCAGCCTCCCAAGTAGCTGGGATTATAGGCATGCACCACCAGGCCTGACTAATTTTTTTGTATTTTTTAGTAGAGATGGGTTTTTGCCATGTTGGCCAGGCTGTTCTTGAATTCCTGTCCTCAAGTGATCTGCCTGCCCTCGCCTACCAAAGTGCTGGGATTACAGGCGTGAGCCACTGCGCTCAGCCTTGTTACATTTTGTCCAGGTTCATTTCACTCCACTAGGCAGGCAGCTGGAGCCAAACAATTGGGTCCCTGCCGTGTAGCAGTTGCAAGTGGCGGTTGAGGGTGGGCCAAAGGAGGGGTTCCTGTGCCTTGCCTAGCGCTAATGGCCTGAGTTGCCTGGGGTGGGTGTTACTTAACTCTCCCTCAGAGGGGAACTGGGCTCCCCTGCAGCTGTCACATCAGGTCTAGCACTCCGCTTTCAGTATTTATGAAAGAAACAGGCCCTGAGATAATTCTTTTTTTTTCTTTTTTTTTTTTTCCTGAAACAGAGTCTCATTCTGTTTCCCAGGCTGGAGTGCAGTGGTGTGATCTCGGCTCACTGCAACCTCCGCCTCCTGGGTTCAAGCGATTCTCCTGCATCAGCCTCCTCAGTAGCTGGGATTACAGGCACGTGCCACCACACCCAGCTAATTTTTTGTACTATTATTATTATTATTATTATTATTATTATTTTTTGAGACGGAGTCTCGCTCTGTCGCCCAGGCTGGAGTGCAGTGGCGCAATCTTGGCTCACTGCAAGCTCCGCCTCCCGGGTTCACGCCATTCTCCTGCCTCAGCCTCTCCGAGTAGCTGGGACTACAGGCGCCCGCCACCACGCCTGGCTAATTTTTTTGTATTTTTAGTAGAGACGGGGTTTCACTGTGGTCTCGATCTCCTGACCTCCACCCGCCTCGGCCTCCCAAAGTGCTGGGATTACAAGCGTGAGCCACCGCGCCCGGCATTTTTTGTATTTTTAGTAGGGATGGGGTTTCACCATGTTGGCCAGGCTGGTCTCCAACTCCTGACCTCAAGTGATCTGCCTGCCTCAGTCTCCCAAAGTGCTGGGATTAAAGGTGTGAGCCACTGCGCCCAGCCCTGAGATAATTCTGCTTCTAGAAGTTTTCTTACACATTACTTTCACAGCATTGTTCCAGGGACCACCACTGCAGCCTTGTTGGTAAGAGAGAAAGAATTATTTATTTATTTTGAGAAAGAGTCTCGCTCTGTTGCTCAGTCTGGAGTGCAGTGGCGTGATATCGGCTTGCTGCCAACCTCTGCCTCCCGGGTTCAAGCAATTCTCCTGTCTCAGCCTCCCAAGTAGCTGGGACTACAAGCACATGCCACCATGCCCAGCTAACTTTTGTATTTTTAGTAGAGACGGGGTTTCACTATATTGGTCAGGCTGGTCTCAAACTCCTGACCTCAGGTGATGCACCTGCCTTGGCCTCTCAAAGTGTTGGGATTACAGGTGTGAGCCACTGTGCCCGGCCTAGAAGGAAAGATTTAAAAAGACCACGGCTGGGCGCGGTGGCTCAGGCCTGTAATCCCAGCACTTTGAGAGGCCGAGGCGGGTGGATCACGAGGTCAGGAGTTCGAGACCAGCCTGGCCAAGATGGCGAAACCCCATCTCTACTAAAAATACAAAAATTAGCTGGGCATGGTGGTGTGTGCTTGTAGTCCCAGCTACTTGGGAGGCTGAGGCAGAGAATTACTTGAACCCAGGAGGCGGAGGTTGCAGTGAGCCAAGATTGTGCCACTGCACTCCAGCCTGGGTGACAGAGTGAGACTCCATCTCAAAAAAAAAAAAAAGACCTCAACGAGACTGAGCACTTTGGCTTATGCCTGCAATCCCAGCACTTTGGGAGGTTGAGGCAGGAGGATCACTAGACCCTGGGAATCTGAGGCTGCAGTGAGCTATGATCCCCCCATTGCACTCTAGTCTGAGTGACAGAGCAAGATTCTGTCTCTCAAAACAACCCCCAAAACCAATAAAATCCTGCAAGGGGCACTAGCAAGGAGCCAGTGACATAAGGCAGAAGCTTCATGGCTGTCAAAAAGAAGGGCGATCTTGTTCCTTGTTCCTGGGGATCCTGCAAACATGTCTGCCCAGTAGGTAATGCATGGACAAGGTCATTTGTTATGGCATTGAGGATTGCAAAATTGTTGGAAGTGTTACAGGAAAGGGGTCTCGATCCAGACCCCAAGACAGCATTCTTGGATCTTACACAAGAAAGAATTCAGGACTGGGCGCAGTGGCTCATGCCTGTAATCCCAGCACTTTGGGAGGCCAAGGCAGGTGAATCACCTGAGGTCAGGAGTTCAAGACCAGCCTGACCAACATGGTGAAACCCCATCTCTACTAAAAATACAAAATTAGCCAGGCGTGGTGGTGGGGGCCTGTAATCCCGGCTACCTGGGAGGCTGAGGCAGGAGAATTGCTTAATCGGTTGAACCCGGGAGATGGAGGTTGCAGTGAGCCGACATTACACCCATGTACTCCAGCCTGGGTGACAGAGTGAGACTCCATCTCAAAAAAGAAAAAAAAAAGTGGAGTGCAGTAACAGGAATGTGTGCAGAACTATGTGTATATTGTGTTGCTTTTGGTGTAAAAAATGGGAATATGTTTGCAGTGGCATGTCCCTGTAATCTCATCTACTTGGGAGGCTGAGATGGATCACTTGAGCCCAGGAGCTCAAGACCAGCCTGGGCAACATAGCAAAACTCTGTCTCTGAAAAACAGTCTGGAAGCAATAGCTCATGCCTGTAATCCCAACACTTTGGGAGGCTGAGGCAGGAGGATTGCTTGAGCCCAGGAGTACAAGACCAGTTTGGGCAACAGAACAAGACTCCCATCTCTACAAAAAAAAATTCAAAAATTAGTTAGGAGTGGTGGTGTGTGCCTGTAGTCCTAGCTACTTGAGAGGCTAGGATGGAAGGACTGCTTGAGCCCAGGAGTTTGAGGCTGCAGGGAGCTATGGTTGCACCACTGCACTCCAGCCTGGACAATATAGCAAGACCCCTCTCCCTAAAGAAATAATAGGCCGGGCGCAGCAGCTCACACCTGTAATCCCAGCACTTTGGGAGGCTGAGGTGGGCGGGTCATGAGGTCAGGAGATTGAGACCATCCTGGCCAACATGGTGAAACCCCATCTCTACTAAAAATACAAAAATTGCTGGGCACAGTAGCTCACTCCTGTAATCCCAGCACTTTGGGAGGCTGAGGCAGGCGGATCACGAGGTTGGGAGATCGAGACCATCCTGGCTAACACGATGAAACCCCATTTCTATTTAAAAATACAAAAAATGAGCTGGGTGTGGTGGCAGGCGCCTGTAGTCCCAGCTACTTGGGAGGCTGAGGCAGGAGAATGGTGTGAACCCGGGAGGCGGAGCTTGCAGTGAGCCAAGATCACGCCACTGCACTCCAGCCTGGGTGACAGAGCGAGACTCTGTCTCAAAAAAAAAAAAAAAAAATTAGCTGGGCATGGTGGCGCATGCCTATAATCCCAGCTACTCAGGAGGCTGAGGCAGGAGAATTGCTTGAATCTGGGAGTTGGAGGTTGCAGTGAGCCGAGATCACGCCGCTGCACTCCAGCCTGATGACAGAGTGAGACTCCATCTCAAAAAAAAAAAAAAAAAAAAAAAGAAAATAATAAAGGGAATGTTTTGATTATGGAGGCATAGACTATATAGAGAAAGAAAATGATTAATATTATTTGCCCCTTGGGTGGAGGAAGACTTGCTTTATGTTGTACCCTTCTTTCTGCTTGGATTTTATTTAATTAATTATTTTTTTTGAGACAGAGTCTTGCTCTATCACCCAGGCTGGAGTGCAGTGGCACAATCTCAGCTCACTGTAACCTCTGCCCTCACCTCCCCACCCCCCTTACCCCCAAACCCCCCAGGCTCAAGCGATTCTCTCGCCTCAGCCTCCCAAGTAGCTGGGATTACAGGCATGTGTCACCAAGCCTAGATAAGTTTTGTATTTTTAGTAGAGATGGGGTTTCACCATGTTGACCAGGCTGGTCTCGAACTTCTGACCTCAAGTGATCCAACCACCTAGGTCTTGCAAAGTGCTAGTATTACAGGCATGAGCCATTGTGCCTGGCCTATTTTATTTATTTATTTTTTTGAGACAGATTCTTGCTCTGTCACCCAGGTTGGAGTGCAGTGGCACAATCTCAGCTCATTGCAATCTCTGCCTCCTGGGTTCAAGCAATTCTCCTGCCTCAGCCTCCTGAGTAGCTAGGACCATAGGCTCCTGCCACCGCAACTGGCCAATTTTTTTTTTTTAGACAGAGTTTCACTCTTGTTGCCAAGGCTGGAGTGCAGTGGCTCAATCTTGACTCACTGCAACCTCCACCTCCCAGGTGCAAGTGATTCTCCTGCCTCAGACTCCCGAGTAGCTGGGATTACAGGCACTTGCCAGCAAGCCTGACTAATTTTTTGTATTTTTAGTAGAGATGGGGTTTCACTATGCTGGCCAGGCTGATCTCGAACTCCTGGCCTCAAATAATCCACCTGCTTTGGCCTCTCAAAGTGCTGGGATTACAGATGTGAACCACCGAGCCTGGCCTCTGCTTGGATTTTATTTTTTATTTTTTTGAGATGGAATCTTGCTCTTTCGCCCAGGCCTGAGTGCAGTGGCGCTATCTTGGCTCACTGCAAGCTCCGCCTCCTGGGTTTCACACCATTCTCCTGCCTCAGCCTCCTGAGTAGCTGGGACTACAGGCACCCGCCACCACGCCCGGCTAATTTTTTGTACTTTTAGTAGAGACGGGGTTTCACCGTGTTAGCCAGGATGGTCTCGATCTCCTGACCTCATGATCCGCCCGCCTCGGCCTCCTAAAGTGCTGGGATTACAGGCGTGAGCCACTGTGCCCAGCCAGATTTTAAAATCACATCCATGGATAAGGCAACTTGGCCAAGGATGGGGTAAGAGATGGAGGCAAGGAACAGCAGCTCAGGGGAACCCAGCCACTCTAACCAGGAGAACATAACACACCAGTGTCACTGATTCAGTCTTGGCAACTATTCTTTTATTGAACATCAGTGACAGAAAGATGCTTGATTTAGGAGGAAGCTTTCCCTCCCTCCTCCATTGCACCCCGGAACTCAGCAAAGGTGAGCCAGCCACAGAGCGTAACACTGTGGCTGGGACACATGTCCATGTCTGTTTCACATACGTGGGCATCTGTGCCACAAGGGTCACGTGGCACCACAGTTCATCAGCTGTGTTTCCCCTTCCTGCCCTGCTGCAGCACCACAGGTCGGAGGAAAAGCCTGCCTGTGAGCAGGGTCCTGGCAGGGCCCACCCACCGAACAGTGGAGATCGGGCCTCAGAGCTGGGCAGTCATGGGAGTTCAGGGCCTGGCTCGCCTCGGCAGGCTGGTCTTAAAGAGGGACTTGCCCGAGGCCTCGATGTAAGTGACAGTCATCTCTTTGGAGCTGATCTCCACATAGGCAAAGCCACCCAGTGAGTCTTCAGTCCCATAGTGGAAGCGCAGATAGCCGTTGGGGACCTTGCGCTGGTGCCGCTTCGAGGGGTCCATGAAATTCCCAGCCCCACTCAGCACATAGCCCACGCCGTTCTCATCTTGCAGGTACTGAGGATGGAGGACAAGGGGTCAGTGGAGACCCAGCTTTGAGCAGAGCCCTAAGGTCCAGGGCTCGATCTGGCCCTAACCACAGAGTCACCTTGAGGTATGTAACCCCTCCTGGCTTCAATTTCCTGACTTTTAGGAGTGTATTAATCCTATTTCATAGGTAGAGCACTTAGTAAGAAATTGGTGGCCAGGTATGGTGGCTCATGCCTGCAATCCCAGCACTTTGGGAGGCCGAGGGGGTGGATTGCTTGAGCCCAGGAATTTGAGGCCCGCCTGGGCAACATAGTGAGACCTTGCCTCTACAAAAAAATGCACAAGGGCCGGGTGCATTGGCTCATGCCTATAATCCCAGCACTTTGGGAGGCCGAGGCTGGCAGATCACTTGAGGTCAGGAGTTCGAGATCAGCCTGGCCAACATGGTAAAACCCCGTCTCTACTAAAATATAAAAATTAGCAAGGTGTGGTGTCCCATGCTTGTAATCCCAGCTACTTGGGAGGCTGAGACAGGAGAATTGCTTGAACCCAGGAGGCAGAGGTTGCAGTGTGTCGAGATCGTGCCACTGCACCCCCTCTCAAAAAAAAAAAAAAAAAAAAGCAAAAATTAGCTGCACATGGTGGCCCACGCCTGCTACTCTGGAGGCTGAGGTGGGAGGATCACCTGAGCCGGGGAGATTGAAGCTGCAGTAAGCCCTGATTGCACCACTGCACTCCAGCCTGGGAGAAAAAGTGAGACCTTGTCTCCAGAAAAAAAAAAAAAAAAAAAAAAAAGATTAAAAAAAGAAAGAAAGAAATTGAAATTCAAAGATATTATTCTGGCTTTGGAGTGTTTTCCTGGTTAGACAGCAAGATTTGAGGGACAGTCTAGACATTCCGAAGGCCACAGGAGCCCCTCAAACAGCAGGAGGACCCCAGCTATGTGGACATCAGCTGGGATGGGGACCCCCTCACCCAGCTCCCACCCCAACCACAGGGCCCTCACCTGCAGATTGTGATCGTGGCCGCACAGGTAGGCGGTGACCCCGTATGTGGCCAGCAGTGGCCGTAGCTGCTTGACCAGGCAGTGGGTAGGCCCATGCTCAGCTATGGACCACACGGGGTAGTGGCCAGCCACCAGCACGTAGTCCTCTCTGGCTGCCGCCAGCTGTTTCTTGAGCCAGGACAGCTGTGTGCGGGCCAGCTTCACGTCTCGGGGCCTCTCAGGCTGCTGGCTGAGGAAGTCATCGGAGTTGCCACATAGCGTCACTGTGTCCAGCATAAAAATGGCCACAGACACATTGGTCCGTGGGATCTTGAAGTGCAGGCGGTAGAAAGGGCTGGGGAAGTTCCTGTGGAGGGGATAGAGGTCATGGGTGCACATCTTGGGTGCAGAAGTCCCAGGGTCAGCTCAAGCCACAGGGCCCCTGTGTCCCTGCTATGTGAGGATCTGGGGGAGGCAGGGCTGAGGGTGGCTCACCAGCGCTTGGAGATCTTAGAGTATGCAATCTGGGCAGAGACGTTGCCAAGGTGGTCATGGTTTCCGGCCAGCACATACCAGGGCACTTTGCGAAGGGAACGGTCAGAGAATACGTCCTCAAAGGTCTCCTGTAGCAAACAGATAGGGCAGGCCTCTTCCTCGGGGTCAATGGCTACGCTGATCCTCCCACCAAGTCAGGGGCCAGGGATAAGGGAGACACTGAATGCTCCCGGCGCCCAAAGGTGCCCCATCACCTTCCCTCTGCCCTCTCCAAAGGAAGGTCACTAGGTAAGGCGGCTTCTCCCCACTGCCCGCCCCCACCTCCTGCCCCACTCTGTTGGGCACAGACCTGGAACCTCTTGTCATTGACGTCTTGCACACCAGTGAAGTAAAAATTGTCCCCTAGAGACAGGATGAAGTCTGCACCCAGGATCTGCACAGTCCGAGCGATCTCCTTGGCGTTGGCCATTTCCCGGGCCGTGTGGAATGGGGCATTGGGGACCCCTCCCCAGTCACCCACGGCTACAAAGCGCAGGGCAGGGGTGGCACCATCAGCCAAGGAGGGTAGCAACAAGGCTTGCAGGATGAGCAGCGCCATCCACATGTCCATCTGGGAGAAGAGAGACAAGCATAGGTGGCCCGGGCTGTGACAAGGGCAGGGAGGCTTTGAGACTCCCGCCTGTTCTGAGATAGAGGGAGACTGTTTGCTGCAGGCTGCCCCTGCGGGAACCCCTTGGTGCCCTAATTCTCAGGACGCAGCTGCACAAGCTGGCTTAGGGTAGGGGGGCGGTCTGTGAGAGGGCGAGCTGCACCAAGATGGCCCCACAGGCCCATTTCACCCACCTTCCACCTAGCCTGCCCAGCACTCACCCTGGGGGAGACACAGGCCAGTCACTGGAGGCTCTGAGAGGCTGGTGGGCTCCAGAGCAGAACTGCGGGTCCCTGAGCCTTTATTCTCTGAGGAGGAAGTGGATCATTAGTGAGGATGATGCAGTTTCTCCGAGGGCTGTCCCGGGAGCCCTCCCCTTGGGTCATGTGAGCCCTGGACTTCCCTGGAGCAGGACACGGGATTGGGGTGGGGGTGGGAGGATCTGGGCACCCGTGTGCAGCAGCCTTGGCCCACACAGCCTCCGGGTCGACCTGTAGGGGCCTGTTTGTGCTGTAGGCTTGACATGTCCAGGTATCTCTGTGTGTCTGTGTATCTCAGTGTGAGTGTGTGTGTGTGTGCACGCTTGAGAGGCTGTGGCTGCGATTACCCAAGACACATCTCCTGCGCCTTCTGAGTAAGGGCTTGCCTGTGTGTGTCTGGGTGTGTCTTGCTTCCTGCGTGCAGCTGAGCATGCCTACCTGGGCCTTGGCTCTGTACCTGACCGTGTTGCTGCAGAGGTGTATGCTGAGCCTGCGAGGCCTGTGTGGCTTGTCTGCGACGCACGCCTGCGTTCTCACGTGGTGCTGGGTGGGAATCCCTATGGATGGAGTTTTGTGTGTGTCCACGTGTGTGTGCCTGGGTTGCGTCTCTAGGATGGGTTGCGTATCTGGTGTGGGAGCTGTGTTTGACAACATCTGAGTGCGGGACTCCGCGTGTGTCCCCGTCCTCCCCCTGCCCTCTCTCCACCCCACACATAAACACCAACGGGCCTCCCTTTTCCAGGAAGTCCTGCCCACACCCTCCCCTCCCCCCAGACTCCCATTCCTGCAGGAGGAACCAGGCAGGAGGCAGCTAGCTGGTGATAGCGCGCGTGACCGCAGACCTCTGACCCTCATAGTCTCAGCAGCTGTCTGCAGGCCCTCCACGGGACCGCAGCCTCGGAGGGCAGGAGGCCCTGCACCTGCGGCCGGTCTGACCTGCTCCTCACCTCCCTGCCTGCCTCCGCCGTGCTGGGCGCCGCGGCGACACGTCCCACGGACATTTACGAGTCCCTTCAGTCCTTGCTAGCGCGGACCCAGGAGAGAGCCCTCATTCAACGCTGAGGCCACTGGCTCACAGATCTCCCCGGGTCACCCTGCGAAATGCTTGTTCCCCCCCATTCCCAGCCCTGCAGCAGCAACAAACGGGAAGGAAATGGGTGACGAGGACAGGCAGAGACCCCTCCCACGGGGCCGCGCGCATCTCACCTGCCGTCGGCGGGGCGGGCGCTGCGGCCGGTGCCCAGCTGCAGATCCGCAGGCGATCGCACTCCTGGGCGGCCCCAGCTTTAAGCAGGCAGCGGCCGATCCGTCCTGCTCAAGGGCTCGGGGCTGACACAGGTGAGCCGCGGCAGGGAGGGCGGGCGCCTCGGCCTCCCCGCCCCGGAACCCTGCACCGCCCAAAGCCGCCACGCCTCCTGGCTGTAGGCTCTGCATCTGTAAAATGGGCCGATGAACCCCAAAGGTCCGCTCAGACCCACGGACTGCAGCTGCAGCTGGGCCAGAAGGGGTGGCCAGGGGAGCCGATTTCATCCTTTTCCTTCCTCCACGCCAACCAGGAGCCTCCATCTGCCTGAGACCCTTTGGGGGCACCCATGGGCCCACAGCCCCAGGACCACAGCACTGGGTGGGGTTTCAGCCCTGGGGCCAAGCTCTCGTAAGGTCTGTCGTCATCATCTCCTGTTTTTTTTTGTTTTTTGTTTTTGTTTTTGTTTTTGTTTTTGAGACGAGTCTCGCTCTGTCGCCCAGGCTGGAGTGCAGTGGCATGGTCTCTGCTCACTGCAAGCTCCACCTCCCATGTCCACGCCATTCTCCTGCCTCAGCCTCCGGAGTAGCTGGGACCACAGGCGCCCGCCACCACGCCTGGCTAATTTTTTGTATCTTTAGTAGAGACGGAGTTTCACCGTGTTAGCCAGGATGGTCTTGATCTCCTGACCTCGTGATCCACCCGCCTCGGCCTCCCAAAGTGCTGGGATTACAGGCGTGAGCCACCGCACCCGGCCTGTTTTTGTTTTTTTTTGAGACGGTTTTGTTCTGGTTGCCCAGGCTGGAGTGCAGTGGCGCAATCTTGGCTCACCGCAACCTCTGCCTCCCAGGTACAAGCGATTCTTGCCTCAGCCTCCCTAGTAGCTGTGATTACAGGCATGCGCCACCACGCCCGGCTAATTTTGTATTTTTAGTAGAGACGGGGTTTCTCCATGTTGGCCAGGCTGGTCTCCAACTCCCAACCTCAGGTGATCTGCCCACCTCAGCCTCCCAAATTTCTGCAATTATAGGCGTGAGTCACCATGCCCGGCCAGTCTCCTGTTTTTTTAAAAACATTATTTAGCCGGTGCAGTGGCTCACACCTGTAATCCCGGCACTTTGGGAGGCCGAGGTGAGCGGATCACTTGCAGTCAGGTGTTCCAGACCAGCCTGGGCAACATGGTGAAACCTTGTCTCTACTAAAAATACAAAAATTAGCCAGAGGTGCTTGCTGGAACCCAGAAGGCAGAGGTTGCAGTGAACTGAGATCGTGCCACTGCACTCCCACCCAAGAGGAGGGGGTTGCACTGAGCCGAGATCATGCCACTGCACTCTGTCCCAAAAAAAAAAAAAACAAAAAAAAAAAAAAGGAAAGAAATCTGAAGCAATTATGACCAAATGTTAACATCTGTTTCTTCACGTGGTGGGTACAGGCGTGTTTTGGAAGCTTCTATGCTTCCTGTATTTTGAGATCACACAAAATTATGTTTATTATCTTATTGTGCTACACGATCTTTGTAGAAAAGCTGGTAAATTCTGGAATGCATGAAGGAAAAGCTTATAATAGCCAGTAATACCCCTGCCCAGAGAGACAGTATCCATTAATTTTTCTCTGCCTATGTTTTTCTTCGGAAAAATGGGATACTGATGGCATTATTTTATAACTTTTTAATTTGTATTAACACTTTCTGTATTTTTTAAATGAAAAAGCTGGCCAAGCATGGTGGCTCAGGCCTGTAAACTCAGCCAATGTGGGAGGATCGCTTGAGCCCAGGAGTTCAGGAACAGCCTGGGCAGCATGGCAAGACCACATCGCTACAAAAAAAAAAAAAAAAAAAAAAAAAAAAATTAGCCAGGCATGGTGGTGCACACCTGTGGTTCCATCTACTCAGGAAGCTGAGATGGAGGATCGCTGGAGCCTGGGAGTTTGAGGCTGCAATGAGCTACGATTGCACCACTGGCCTTCAGCCTGGGCAACACAGCTAGACTCTTATCTCAGAGAGAGAGAGAGAGAGAGAGAGAGAGAGAGAGAGAGAGAGAGAGCCCAATGAAAAAAATAAACCTGATCTTGCACAGAGCATGTAATAAAACCTGTGGGTTCTTGGCTATCTCTCTCTGGTCTCCTCCAGGGTTCTGAATAAGGTCTTCTCTCTCCATTCACCCAGGAGAACTCTCTTCTGCTGATTTTCTGTGGAGCTAGATCAGGATGTGACTCAAAATCTCCCTCCACCTCCACCCTTTCCTATTTTCCCAACACCAATGTCAATCTCAGATGTCAACAACCCCAGGAGTGAGTTCCTCCTTTTGCCAATACATCCAGGTCTTGTTCTCCGCTGCTGTCTCTACCCAATCCCTTTCCTTCCTTCCTCCTGCCAATCCTGCTCTCCCTGTTTCTTGCTCCTCTGACCTCCTCCACATTGCTTGACTGTCTCAAATACACTCTGGCCTCAGGGTCTTGGCATTTTCTGTTCTGCCTGCCTGGAAGGGTCTTCCTTATCAGATACTGAGGTCACCCATTGTGTTCAATTTCCTTTAATTTATCTGAAGTGAGTCGGGGCGTGGTGGCTCACGCCTGCAATCCCAGCACTTTGGGAGGCCGAGGCGGGTGGATCATGACGTCAGGAGATTGAGACCATCCTGGCTAACATGGTGAAACCCCATCTCTACTATAAATACAAAAAATTACCTGGGTGTGGTGACACGTGCCTGTAGTCCCAGCTACTCGGGAGGCTGAGGCAAGAGAATCGCTTGAACCTGGGAGGCAGTGGTTGCAGTGAGCTCAGATCACACCACTGCACTCTAGCCTGGGTGACAGAGCAAGACTCTGTCTCAAAAAATAATAATAAATTAAAAGATTAAAGAATAAGCTGGCACAGTGGCTCACACCTGTCATCCCAACACTTTTTGTAGAGACTTCATCTCTTAAAAAAAAAATTAGCTGGGCCTGGTTGTGTGCACCTGTAGCCCAGCTACTGGGGAGGCTCAGGTGGGAGCATTGCTCAGGAGGTCGAGGCTGCAGTGAGCCATGATTGCACCACCGCACTCCAGTCTGGGTGACACAGCCGAGACACTGTCTCTAAAATATAATAATAATTGGCCGGGCGTGGTGGCTCACGCCTGTAATCCCAGCACTTTGGGAGGCCGAGGCGGGCGGATCACGAGGTCAGAAGATCGAGACCATCCTGGCTAACACGGTGAAACCCCGTCTCTACTAAAAATACAAAAAAATTAGCTGGGCGTGGTGGTGGGCACCTGTAGTCCCAGCTACTCGGGAGGCTGAGGCAGGAGAATGGCATGAACCCGGGAGGCGGAGCTTGCAGTGAGCCGAGATCACGCCACTGCACTCCAGCCTGGGTGACAGAGCGAGACTTGGTCTCAAATAATAATAATAATGTTATTATTATTATTATATTATAATAATAATAATGTTATTATTATTATTATATTATAATAATATAATATAGTAATAATTATATCATGATAATAATTATTATTATTATAGTAGTAAAAGAGTATAGAATAAAATGCATCACACTTATAAAATGTAAAATGTTAATTTCAATCCACTAAATTTATAAACAGACCCAAATATGCATCCAATGACCTCTTAAAGTAATATTTCTTTTTCTTTTTTGTGAGATGGAGTCTCACTCACTCTGTCACCCAGGCTGGAGTGCAGTGGTGTGATCTTCAGCTCACCCCAACCTCCGTCTCCCGGGTTCAAGCAATTCTGCTGCCTCAGCCTCCCCAGTAGCTGGGATTACAGGTGTGTGCCACCATGCCCAGCTAAGTTTTTTGTATTTTTAGTAGAGATGGGGGGTTTTACCATGTTGGCCAGGATGCTCTGGAACTCCTGACCTCAAGTGATCCATCTGCCTTGGCATCCCAAAGTGCTGGGATTACAGGCCTGAGGCCAGGCCCTGAAATAATTTTTTGATGTTTCACTTTGCCAGGTATATAAGTAACATGTTAGTTGTGATTGTAACCAAATAAAGGCTTAAGGGAAACTGTGTTTCTAAATTTCTAAATTGACTACACATTTACAAAGGAACCCACAAAGATGGATTTTTGGGCCGGGCGCAGTGGCTCACGCCTGTAATCTCAGCACTTTGGGAGGCTGAGGCAGACGGATTGCCTGAGTTCAGGAGTTCAAGACCAGCCTGGGCAACAAGGTGAAACCCTGTCTCTACTAAAATACAAAACAATTAGCTGGGCGAGGCAGCGAGTACCTGTAATCCCAGCTACTTGGGAGGCTGAGGCAGGAGAATTGCTTAAACTGGGGAGGCAGAGATTGCAGTGAGTTGAGATCACGCCACTGCACTCCAGCCTGAGCGACACAGTGAGACGCGATCTTAAAAAAAAAAAAAAAAAAGATGGATTTTTCGGAGCCCCAAGGCTTCAAAATTCCAAATGCTGTCATGAGTTAGTTTGATTTGAGGAACCAAAAATTGGCTTTTGTGGCTGGAGCAGAGTGAGCAAGGGGGAAGTGAGTCCGGAAGGTTGAGTCTGCAAGGTCGAGGACAAGGAACAGAGAAGGGGGTGGGTGGGGCAGGTTCTGTGCGCTCTTGGGGGCTGCAGGGAAGGGGCTTTTATCTGGGTGAGGTGGGAGCCACAGAGGGTTCTGATCAGAGGGACAGATCTGACTTAGATTTTGCATAATGTCCCCCAGCTGTGGGCTGCGGGGCATGGGCTGCTGAATAGGTGGTTTAGGTGGGCAAAGATGGGTCATGGTGCCCCCCACCCTTTAAAAATTAAAAGACAGGGCCAGGCGTGGTGGCTCACGCCTGTAATCCCAGCGCTTTGGGAGGCTGAGGTGGGTGGATCACCTGAGGTCAGGTGTTTGAGACCAGCCTGACCAACAAGGTGAAACCCCATCTCTACTAAAAATACAAAAAAATTAGCCAGGCGTGGTGGCAGGCGCCTGTAATCCCAGCTACTCGGGAGGCTGAGGCAGGAGAATCGCTTGAACCCGGGAAGCGGAGGTTGCAGTGAGCCAAGATCATGGCACTGCACTCCAGCCTGGGCGACAAGAACAAGACTGTCTCAAATAATAATAATAGGCCGGGCGCAGTGGCTCACACCTGTAATCCCAGCACTTTGGGAGGTTGAGGTGGGTGGATCACTCGAGCCCAGGAGTTTGAGACAAGCCCGGGTGACACAGTGAGACCCCATCTGAATTTTTTTTTTTTTTGAGACGGAGTCTCACTCTGTTGCCCAGGCTGGAGTACAGTGGCGTGATCTCGGCTCACTGCAAGCTCTGTCTCCCGGGTTCACGTCATTCTCCTGCCTCAGCCTCCTGAGTAGCTGGGACTACAGGCGCCCGCCACCACGCCCGGCTAATTTTTTGTATTTTTTAGTAGAGACGGGGTTTCACCATGTTAGTAAGGATGGTCTGGATCTCATGACCTCGTGATCCGCCCGCCTTGGCCTCCCAAGGTGCTGAGATTACAGGCGTGAGCCACCATGTCCAGCCTGAAATTTTTTTTTTTTAAAGATTAAAAAGGCAGATCCTCTCTGCTCCTCCCATTTGACAGACAGCCACATCTTTTCATGCAGTGAAAAAGGCATGTCCCTGAGACACCATGGTGAAAGTGAAGGCAGGAGTAAATGGATTTGGCCATACTGGGCGCCTGGTCACCAGGGCACCAGAGCTGCTTTTAACTCTGGCAGAATGGATGTTGTCACCTCAATGACCCCTTCATTGACCTCAACTACATGATATGATTCTACCCATGGCAAGTTCCACGGCACCATCAAGGCTGAGAAGTGGTCTGGGTGTGGTGGCTCATGCTTGTAATCTCAGCTACTTAGGAGGTTGAGGTGGGAGGATCACTTGAGACCAGGAGTTCAGGACCAGCCTAGGCAACATAGGGAGATCCTCTCTCTTAAAAAAAACAACAAAAGACTGAGAAAGAGAAGGGAAGCTTGTCATCAATAGGAAATGGGAATCTCATCCCCATCTTCCAAAAGCCAGATCCCAGCAAAATCAAATTGCGTGATGATGCCGGCACTGGTTATGTCATGGAGTCCACCACCAGCATCTTCACTACCATGGAGAAGGCTGGGGCTCACTTAGAGTGGGCAGCCAAAAGGATCACCATCTCTGCCCCCTCTGCCCATGCCCCCATGTTTGTGATGGACGTGAACCATGAGAGATACAAAAACCTGATGATCTTCAGCAATGCCTCCTGCACCACCAACTGCTTACCCCCCGGCCAAGGTCATCCGTGACAACGTTTTTGTTTTGTTTTGTTTTGTTTTGTTTTCTTTCTTTCTTTTTTGTTTTAAATAGGGATGGAGGCCAGGTGCAGTGACTTATGCCTGTAATCCCAACACTTCGGGAAGCTGGGATGGGAGGATCACTTGAGCCTAAGAGTTCAAGACCAGCCTGGGCAACATAGCAAGACTCTGTCTCTACAAAAAGTTTTAAAAAAAATTATCCAGGCATGGTGGGGTGTGTCTGTAGTCCCAGCTGCTTGAGAGGCTGAGGTGGGAGGGTTGCTTGAGCTTGGAGGTTGAGGCTGCAGTGAACCGGGTGACAGAGTAAGACTCTATTTCATAAATAAATAAATAGAGACGAGGGTCTCACTTTGTTGCCCAGGCTGGTCCTAAACTCCTGGGCTCAAGTGATCCTCCCACTTTGGCCTCCCAAAATGCTGAGATTACAGGCTGAGCCACTGACCCTGGTCATCCATGACAACTTTGGCATCATGGAGGGGCTCATGACCACTGCCCCTCTGGGAAATTGGTGTGACAAACATCATTCCTGCATCTACTGGCGCGGCCAAGGCTGTGGGCAAATTCCTGCACTGAACAGGAAGCTCACTGGCACAGCCTTCCAAGTCACTGCTGCCAATGTGTTGGTGGTTGACCTGACCTGCCATCTGGAGAAACCTGCCAAATATGATGACCTCAAGAAGGTGGTGAAACAGGCATTGGGGGGCCCCCTCAAGGGCATCCCGGGCTATGTTGAGAACAAGGTTATATCCTCTGCCTTTATTTTTAAATTACATTTATTTATTTTTTTGATATGGAGTCTCATTCTGTCGCCCAGGCTGGAGTGCAGTGGCGCAATCTTGGCTCACTGCAACCTCCGCCTCTCGGGTTCAAGCAATTGATTCTCCTGCCTCAGCCTCTCTCGTAGCTGGGATTACAGGTGCGCACCACCACACCCAGCTAATTTTTTGTATTTTTAGTAGGGACGGGGTTTCACCATGTTGGCCAGGCTGGCCTCGAAATCCTGACCTCAAGTAATCCACCCGCTTCAGCCTCCCAAAGTGCTGGGATTACAGGCCTGAGCCACCGCGCCTGGCCGTCTCCTCCGACTTTAACAGTGACACCCATCCTTCCACCTTCTGTGCTGGGGCTGGCATTGCCCTTGATGACACTTTGTCAAGTTCATTTCCTGGCATGACAATGAATTTGGCTTCAGCAAAAAGGTGGTGGTCCACCCTGTCTCCAAGGAGTAAGACCCTCCGACTAGGAGCCCCAGTGAGAGTATGAGAGGAAGAGAGAGGCCCTCAGCTGCTTGGGAGTCCCTGCTGCACTCAACCCCCCAACCACACTGAAAATCTCCCCACACACAGTTTCCATGCCAGATCCCCTGAAGAACAGGGAGGGGCCTATCAATAAAGCAATAAGGTCCTCTGTACTTAGACAAACAACAACAACAACAACAAATTACTCATGCCTGTAATCCCAGCATTTTGGGAGGCTCAGGCGGGAAGACTGCTTGAGCCTAGGAGTTTGAGACCAACCTGGGCAATATGGTGAGACTTTGTCTCTATTACAGATAGATGATAGATGGATGGACAGAAGATAAATAGATTAGATAGATGACAGACTGACAGATAGATTAGATAGACAGACAGATATAGATAGATAGATAGATAGATAGATAGATAGATAGATAGATGATAGATAGATAGATGGATAGATAGATGAATGATAGAGAAAAGTAGGCGGATGCCTTGGGCAGTGAAGTCCTTGGGGATGCTCTGCTGTTCCCGCAGCCTGAGCGCCTTTTTCAGACGTTTTTACCTGTCCACTGCTGCCCCTGCATGGCCACAGCCTGAACTGCAGCACCGTCCGCAGACCCAGTTTCCCTTTTGGAGAAGAAATTAATGCTCCTTCCAGCCCCACTTGCCACTAAGCCTGTGCAGGGCGTGGACAGATTCTACAGTGGATCCAGCCAGAGACTGCCCCAGAGAAACTTCCAGGGGTGGGATGAGTGAGGTACACTGGGATTGGAATGTTTGTAGGATAACATGATGAGCAGCCGGATTCCCAGGAAATTGCAAACCGTGTCTGCTCTGGTGAGATTCTCAGAGGAGGGCATCTTTAGGCAGTTCTGAGTAGGCACCGGGTAAAAGCCTGGAAAGAGGACCCTGGCTTGGATGGGGCTCTGCCTCATTCACCATGAGCTCCTTGGCGCTATCAGTCAGCACAGTTCAGCTGCATGGGTGTGAGGGTGTCCTGTTGACTGGCTACCCCCATGCCTGCCTCAGTGCACGGGAGGTGGAATTATGGATTTGGTGGGGCTCACACAGGCTAAGGGATTGATTTTCTTTTTTTTTTTATTAATTTTTTTTGCACACAAAAACAATAAACATTTTCTAAAAATACATACAAACAAAAAGATGCGTATCAAACATATTAGGAAGGTTACACATGGGAAGTCGGGGAATAGAAATGGGGGGTGGGAGTTAAAATAAATGAGAGAGGGACTTTATATGGATCAGTGATAATAACTCAATCCTCTATTTGACAAAGAAGAGGGAGAAGGAAGAGGAAGAAAAAGAAAGTGGGATAAAGGATCAGAAAGGGAGGAAAATAGAAAAAATTAGAGTATGACTCCAGGGTAGACCTGTTTTGTTGTCACTGAGTTGGTTGGTTGGTTTGTCTGTTGTATTTTTCATGTTTCGCCAAGTTGGCCAGACTGGTCTCGAACTCCTAGCGCGAAGTGATCAACCCGCCTCGCCCCCCAGAGTGCCGGGACCACAGGCGTGAGCCACCACGTCCAGCCCCCACATTGCTTCTGGCCTCCGTGGTAGACCTCCCAGACGGAGCGGCCGGGCAGAGGCGCTCCTCACTTCTTCCCAGACACGGGGCGGCCGGGCAGAGGCGCTCCTCACTTCCCAGACGATAGGTGGCCGGGCAGAGGCGCTCCTCACTTCCCAGACGATGGGTGGCCGGGCAGAGGCGCTCCTCACTTCCCAGACGGGGCGGCTGGGCAGAGGTGCTCCTCACTTCCCAGACGGGGCGGCCGGGAAGAGGCGCTCCTCACTTCCCAGACGATGGGTGGCCGGGCAGAGGCGCTCCTCACTTCCCAGACGATGGGTGGCCGGGCAGAGGTGCTCCTCACTTCCCAGACGATGGGTGGCCGGGCAGAGGCTCTCCTCATTTCCCAGATGGGGCAGCCGGGCAGAGGCGCTCCTCACTTCTTCCCGGACGGGGCGGCCAGGCAGAGGCGCTCCTCACTTCCCAGACGGGGCAGCCGGGCAGAGACGCTCCTCACTTCCCAGACGATGGGTGGCCGGGCAGAGGCTCTCCTCACTTCCCAGACGGTGGGTGGTCGGGCAGAGGCGCTCCTCACTTCCCAGACGATGGGTGGCCGGGCAGAGGCGCTCCTCACTTCCCAGACGGTGGGTGGTCGGGCAGAGGCACTCCTCACTTCCCAGATGGTGGGTGGCCGGGCAGAGGTGCTCCTCACTTCCCAGACGGGGGGGCCGGGCAGAGGCGCTCCTCACTTCCCAGACGGGGCGGCCGGGCCGAGGCGCTCCTCACTTCCCAGACGATGGGTGGCCGGGCAGAGGCGTTCCTCACTTCCCAGACGATGGGTGGCCGGGCAGAGGCGCTCCTCACTTCCCAGACGATGGGTGGCCGGGCAGAGGCGCTCCTCACTTCCCAGACGATGGGTGGCCGGGCAGAGGCGCTCCTCACTTCCCAGACGGGGCGGCCAGGCAGAGGCGCTCCTCACTTCCCAGACATGGGTGGCCGGGCAGAGGCGCTCCTCACTTCCCAGACGGGGCGGCCGGGCAGAGGCGCTCCTCACTTCCCAGACGGGGCGGCCGGGCAGAGGCGCTCCTCACTTCCCAGACGATGGGTGGCCGGGCAGAGGCGCCCCTCACCTCTTCCCAGACGGGGCAGCCGGGCAGAGGCGCTCCTCACTTCCCAGACGATGGGTGGCCGGGCAGAGGCGCTCCTCACTTCTTCCCAGACGGGGCGGCCGGGCAGAGGTGCTCCTCACTTCCCAGACGATGGGTGGCCGGGCAGAAGCGCTCCTCACTTCCCAGACGATGGGTGGCCGGGCAGAGGCGCTCCTCACCTCCCAGACGATGGGTGGCCGGGCAGAGGCGCTCCTCACCTCCCAGACGATGGGTGGCCGGGCAGAGGCGCTCCTCACTTCCCAGATGGGGAGGCCGGGCAGAGGGGCGGCCGGGCAGAGACGCTCCCCACTTCCCAGACAGGGCGGCGGCCGGGCAGGGGCTGCAATCCCAGCACCTCGGTGGGCCAAGGCAGGCGGCTGGGAGGCGGAGGCTGCCGCGAGCCCAGACCACGCCACCGCACTCCAGCCCGGGCAACACCGAGCACCGGGTGAGCGAGACTCCGTCTGCAGTCCCAGTACCTCGGGAGGCTGAGGCGGGCAGAGCACTCGGCGTCAGGAGCTGGCGACCAGCGTGGCCAACATGGCGAACGCGCGCCTGCAGCCAAAGGAGAAAAAGCAGGCAGCGGTGGCGCGCGCCGGCAGTCCGCGCGGGCAGCAGCGAGCCGAGTAGATTGCAGCCTGGGCCACAGAGGGAAAGAAGAAAGAAAGAAAGAAAGAAAGAGAGAAAGAGAGAAAGAGAGAAAGAGAGAGAGAGAAAGGAAAGAAAAGAAAGAAGAAAGAAAGAAAGAAAGAAAGAAAAAGAAAGAAAGAAAGAAAGAAAGAAAGGGAGGGAGGGAGGGAGGGGATTGATTTTCAGTCTGGAGAATGGGAGGGCAGGATGAGCTGTGGAGGGTCAGGCTGGCGGTTTGGAGGGTGGCATGATGTAAACGTAGCTGTTCACTGTTGTAGTCTGCCGCCACCAATTCAGTCTGGCTAGGTTCCAGGTGAGTCAATAATCTCAAATGGGGCCGGGCACAGTGGCTCACACCTGTAATCCCAGCACTTCGGGAGGCCGAGGCAGGTGGATCACTTGAGGCCAGGAGTTCGAGACTAGCCTGGCCAACGTGGTGAAACCTCGTCTCTGCCAAAATACAAAAAATTAGCCAGGTGTGGTGGCAGGCGCCTGTAGCCCAGCTACTCGGGAGGCTGAGGCAGGAGAATCGCTTGAACCCAGGGGTTGGAGGTTGCAGTGACCCAAGATCGTGCCACTGCACTCCAGCCTGGGCGACAGAGAGAGACTCTGCCAAAAAAAAAAAAAAAAAAAATCCCAAATCGGGAGAGGTGAGGTGGAGCTGTCATGCCAAGGAGTTGGTTTTTTGTTTTTGTTTTTTTTTTGTTTTTTTTTTTGAGATGGAGTCTCAGTCTGTCACCCAGGCTGGAGTGCAGCGGCGCCATCTCGGCTCACTGCAAGCTCCGCCTCCCGGGTTCGCGCCATTCTCCTGCCTCAGCCTTCCAAGTAGCTGGGACTACAGGCTCCTGCCACCACGCCCGGTTATTATTTTTTTTTTTTTTTGTATTTTTAGTAGAGACAGGGTTTCACGTGTTAGCCAGGATGGTTTCGATCTCCTGACCTTGTGATCCGCCTACCTCGGCCTCCCAAAGTGCTGGGATTACAGGCATGGGCCACTGTTCCCAGCAAAGGTATAAATGATACCAATTTAACTTCAATAGCATAGAAATATTCTATTCTATTAATTGAGAACTAGTCTTGCTATGTTGGCCGAGCTTAGATTTGAACTCCTGGGATCAAGTAATCTTCCTGTTTCAGTCTCCCGAGTAGCTGAGACTACATGCATGTGCCTTTATGCCTGGCTATAGTATAAACATACTCTATTTCCTTTTTTCTTTTTCTTTCTTTCTTTCTTTCTTTTTTTTTTTTTTTGAGATGGAGTTTCGCTCTTGTTGCTCAGGCTGGAGTGCAGTGGTGTGATCTCAGCTCACCGCAACCTCTGCCTCCTGGGTTCAAGCGATTCTCCTGCCTCAGCCTCCTGAGTAGCTGGGATTAGAGGTGTGTGCCATTACGCCCAGCTAATTTTGTATTTTTAGTAGAGACGTGGTTTCTCCATGTTGGTCAGGCTGATCTCAAACTCCCGACCTCAGGCAATCCGCCCACCTTGGCCTCCCAAAGTACTGGGATTACAGGCGTGAGCCACCACGCCTGGCCTAGATATTGTATTTTTATAGTTTCCTCTCCTTTTATGTTATTTTTAAAATTTTTATTTACTTATTTATTTGAGATAGGATCTCACTCTGGGACCTAAGCTGGAGTGCAGTGGTGTGATCACAGCTTACTATAGCCTTGACCTTCCGGGCTCAAACAATCCTCCTACCTCAGCCTCCCAAGTAGCTGGGACCATAGGTGCCCGCCACCATGACCGGCTAATTTTTTTATTTTTCTGTAGAGATAAGGTCTCACTATGTTGCCCAGGCTGGTCTTGAACTCCTGAGTTCAAGCGATCCTCCTGCCTGGACTCTCAAAGTGCTAGGATTACTGGCGTGAGCCACCGCTCCGGGCTCTTTTATGTTATTAATGTCACAAATCACATCTTTGTATATTGAGTGCCCAATATCATAGAAATATAATTATTTTTATTACTTTTCTGGAGAAAGCATCTTGCTCTTGTTGCCCAGGCTGGAGTGCAGTGGCGTGATCTCAGCTCACTGCAACCTCCACCTCCCGAGTTCAAGTGATTCTCCTGCCTCAGCCTCCCAAGTAGCTGGGATTACAGGCATGCACCACCATGCGTGGCTAATTTTGTATTTTTAGTAGAGACAGCATTTCTCCATGTTGGTCAGGCTGGTCCTGAACTCCCGACCTCAGGTGACCTGCCCGCCTCGGCCTCCCAAAGTGCTGGGATTACAGGCATGAGCCACTGTCCCCGGCTTTCTTTTTTTCTTTTTGAGACAGAGTCTTGCTCTGTCACCCAGGCTGGAGTGCAGTGGTGCGATCTTAGCTCACTGCAACCTCCGTCTCCCAGGATCAAGCGATTCTCCTGCCTCAGCCTCCTGAGTAGCTGGGATTACAGGCATGTTCCACCACATACGGCTAATTTTTGTATTTTTAGTAGAGACAGGGTTTCACCATATTGGCCAGGCTGGTCTCGAACTCCTGACCTCAAATGATCCACCCACCTCGGCCTCCCAAAGTGCTGGGATTATAAGAATGAGCCACCGTGCCTGACCGGTCTTTTCTTAATTCTTTTTTTCTGGGCCTCTGTGGTAACTGTAATTTCCTCTGTGGTTGCCTTTGAATGACCTAATTGTCAACGTCTGGGTCCCAGGAGAAAAATAAAATAACAAAAGTGCAAAAAGAAAATAAAATTTCGGCTGAGCGGGGTGGCTCTTGCCTATAATCCCAGCACTTTGAGGGGCTGAGGTGGGAAAATCGCTTGAGTTCAGGACTTCGAGACTAGCCTGGGCAACATAGCGAGACATTGTCTCTACTAAACCTAAGAAAAAAATTATCCACGTATAATGGCACTTGCCTGTGGTCCCAGTTACTCGGGAGGCTGAGGTGGGGGGATTGCTTGATCCCAGGAGATCAATGCTGCAGTGAGCTACAATAGCACCACTTCACGCTATCCTGGGTGACAGAGCAAGACCTTGTCTTAAAAAAAAAAAAAAAGAAAAGAAAGAAAAAAAATCAATACCTTCCAAATTCATTATGCCAAGGGGAAAAGTTAAGTACTTAAGTCCTAGAGACTGAGTCTTATAATACAACTTCTCTGATGCATGACTGATGCTTCCTGACCTTTGTTTTGAGACTGTGGCAACCAGACTCCTTGTTCTTCATTCAAACTTATACTATATGATGTAGGATATATATACCCTTGTGCCTGTTACCGCTTTACAATAGAATGTTAAGCAACCCCCATGGAGTGTAATCAACAGTAGTCAATCACATCTGGTTTTTTTTTTAATTTTTAATTTTTTTTTATTTTGAGACAGAGTCTCGCTCTGTCACCCAGGCTGGAGTGCAGTGGCATGATCTTGGCTCACTGCAACCTCTGCCTCCTGGATTCAAGCCATTCTCGTGCCTCAGCCTCCTGAGTAGCTGGGATTACAGGCATGTGTCACTATGCCCAGCTACTTTTTGTATTTTTAATAGAGACAGATTTTCACTATGTTGGCCAGGCTGGTCTTGAACTCCTGACGCCAGGTGATCCACCTACCTAGGTCTCCCAAAGTGTTGGGATTACAGGCGTGATCCACAGCACCCAGCCTCAAATCTGTATGTCTGTATATTAACATTTGTATGGAAATGTATTTCTGTTCAGCACCTCTGTTTTTGCCTATATAGACAATCTTCAGTTTTCCCCACGCTGGGATCATTGATCACTATTCTTTGGTGTCAGCATGTCCCTGGATGGCCACCCTTGTACTTTGTGTTTGAATAAACTCTTTTTTTTTTTTTTTTTATTTTGAGACAAGGTCTCGCTCTGTCATCCAGGCTGGAGTGCAGTGGTACCATCATAGCTTACTGCAACCTCGATTTCTTGAGATCAAGTGATCCTCCCGTCCTAGCCCCCCAAGCAGCTGGGACTACAGGTGCACGCTATCATGCCCAGCTTATTAAAAACAATATATTTTTTTGAGAGACAGGGTCTCACTATATGGTCCAGGCGGGTCTCAAACTCCTGGGCTCAAGCTATCCTCCAGGCTTAGCCTCCCAAAGTGCTGGGATTATAGGTATGAGCCACAGTGCCTGGCCTTGAATAAACTATTTTAACTGGATCTTGAGCCTTTTGATTATTTTAGGTTGACAAAGGGAAAAAAATAAAAGGCATCAGCTCTTTATATCCCCCACCACGCCTGGCTAATTTTTTGTATTTTTAGTAGAGACAGAGCTTCACCGTGTTAGCCAGGATGGTCTCGATCTCCTGACCTTGTGATCTGCCTGCCTTGGCCTCCCAAAGTGCTGGGATTACAGGCATGAGCCACTGCGCCTGGCCAATTTTTGTATTTTTTTGTAGAGATGGGGTGGGAGGGTTTACTATGTTGCCCAAACTCCTAGGCTCAAGCAATCCTGCCATCTTGGCCTCCCACAGTGCTAGGATTGGAGGCATGAGCCACTGTGCTCAGCCCCTGGCTGATTTTCATATTTTTTAATGGGGTTAGGGGTTGGTCTCACTATGTTGCTCAGGCTGGTTTCAAACTCCTGGGCTCAAGTGATCCTCCTGCCTTGACCTCCTAAAGTGCTGGGATTACAGGCATGAGCCACCATGCCTGGCCACAGATTATGATTTTTATTCTGCGATCTTCCCTGAATCCTCTAACATGCCTTTTTCTTTTTCTTTTCTTTTCTTTTCTTTTTTCAGGCGAAGTCTTGCTCTGTCGCCCAGGCTGGTGTGCAGTGGCACGATCTCAGCTCACTGCAACCTCCACCTCCCGGGTTCAATAATTTTTTGTATTTTTAGTAGACACAGGGTTTCACTATGTTGGCCAGGCTGGTCTCGAACTCCTGACCTTGTTATCTGCCTGCCTCAGCCCCCCAAAGTGCTGGGATTACAGGCATGAGCCACTGCGCCCAGTTTAAACTGCCTTTTTTTTTTTTTTTGAGACAGTTTCACTCTTGTTGCCCAAGCTGGAGTGCAATGGCGTGATCTTGGCTCACTGCAACCTCCACCTCCCCGATTCAAGCGATTCTCCTGCCTCAGCCTCCTGAGTAGCTGGGATTAGAGGCATGTGCCACCAGGCCCAGCTAATTTTGTATTTTTATTTATTTATTTATTTTATTTTTTTAGGTGGAATCTCGCTCTCTCTCCCAGTCTGGAGTGCAGTGGTGCAATCTCTGCTCACTGCAAGCTCCGCCTCCCGGGTTCACGCCATTCTCCTGCCTCAGCCTCCCGAGTAGCTGGGACTACAGGCACCTGCCACCATGCCCGGCTAATTTTTGTATTTTTAGTAGAGACGGGGTTTCACCGTGTTAGCCAGGATGGTCTCGATCTCCAGACCTCGTGATCCGCCCGCCTCGGCCTCCCAAAGTTCTGGGATTACAGGTGTGAGCCACAGCGCCTGGCCTAATTTTGTATTTTAGTAGAGATGGGGTTTCTCCATGTTCCGAACTCCCGACCTCGGATGATCCGCCTGCCTCGGCCTCCCAAAGTGCTAGATTACAGGCGTGATCCATCGCACCCGGCCCAACCTGCCTTTTAATACTAATACATTACTTTGGGTCTCATCCCACATCACTTCATCAGAGAGCATCCTTCCTCTCACCTCAGTTATTTCTACTTTTTTCCCACGTATAGATGTTCTTTCAGGGACCGGAGGGTATGGGAGGAAGCCTTGGCACGCCTCATCCCAAATCCCCGTTTCCTCGAACATCAGGCCCTCCCTCCTCTTTCTGTCCCCCCTGGCCTAGCCTGGGCTCCCTCCTGTTCTGAGGCAAGGCGATTGCTCCATTTCACAGTGAGTGTGGAGTTCCCTGCACATACTGGTGACCTTGTGCCCGGAAGGAATTAGAAGGAAGAGCTCATGGAGTGCCAGAAGAAGACAGTGCCTACTCTGGCAAGCTAGAAGCAAGCTCTGCCTTAAATGCAAATATTGGCCAGGCACAGTGGCTCACATCTGTAATCCCAGCACTTGGGGAGGCCAAGGCAGGAGGATCACTTGAGCCCAGGAATTCAAGACAAGCCTGGTCAACATAGTGAGACCCCATCTACCACCCCCCACCCTTGTCACACACACACCATCAACAACAAAAACAAAATTAGCAGAGTGTGGTGGGGCCTGCCTTTGGTCCCAGCTACTAGGGAGGCTGAGGCAGGAGGATCGTTTGAGCCCGGGAGGTTGGGGGTGGAGTGAGCCGAGATCATGCCACCGTAGTCCAGCCTGGGTGATAGAGCAAGACCCAGAAAGAAAAAAAAAAAAAGAAAGAAGGGAGGGAGGGAGGGAGGGAAGGAGGGAGGCAGGAAGGAAGGAAGGAAGGAAGGAAGCCAAAACAAGGCCAGGCGCGGTGGCTCACGCCTGTAATCCCAGCACTTTGGGAGGCCGAGGCGGGCGTATTACTTGAGGTCAGGAGTTCGAGACCAGCCTCGGTAACATGGCGAAACCCCGTCTCTACGAAAAATACAAAAATTAGCCGGGCGTGGTGGCGGGTGACTGTAATCCAGCTACGCGGGAGGCTGAGGCACGAAAATCGCTTGAACCCGGGAGGCAGAGATTGCAGTGAGCTGAGATCGCAACACTGCACTCCAGCCTGGGCGACAAGAGCGAAACTCCGTCTCAAAAACAAAAACAAAAACAAAAAACAAAAACAAACCCTCAAATATCCCTCGGCCTGGGTGTAGAGAGGAAACTGGGCATGAGAGGGGCAGTGGCTAGAGCCAGTCAACACTGCTCGGCACAGCCACGTTTCCATGGCTTCCTACGTCACTCAGGCCTTAGGGGGCGGGGCACGGCACCCTATCCAATCAGGGGCGCCGGGGCGGGGCCCTGCCAACTGTCCATTCAGATGCGCCGGGGAGAGGAGGGCAGGGCCTGCGCCTCCCTACGGAGCCTTTGTTTCTGGCGTCCGCCCCCACCCGAGCTCGCGTCTCCGTTTTTCCGAGAGGCCCAAGGTGTCTCCGCCGCAGCCTCTGTCGCGCCGTGACCTGTACAGGTCGCGGGAGTCATAGGGAGGACGCCGGGACACCTGGAAACCGAGAAATGGTGCGTGTGAGGGGCCAGGCGTCCCCAGACCGGGGGGAGGGGCTGGTTGGAACTGGCCGGAACCGGCTGTGGAGGGACCTAGGCCTCCCTGCGGCGACTCCGGGGTCTGGGACCCGAGTTCCCTCGGCCGCAAGGTGGGGCTGGGCCAGGAGCTGGGACCCCGGGCGTCCTGTCCTGTCCCTGCACGACGCCCGCGGCTCCGCAGCCCCGCGTCTCCCCAGATGATGCGGGGGCCGCGGGAGGGTCATGGGGGGGAATCCCGCCTCGGATGTGGGGTTCGTGTGGCAGGAGCTGCGGTCTGTGGCCGCCCCCCCCCAGTCCCGCCTTTCTCCCGTTAAAAATTAAGAGTTTATTTGAGCAAACAGCGGTTCATCGATGGAGAAGCTTCCGGTGGTGGTTTGTAGTTTGGGGATCCGTTGGAGGGGGTGGAAGGAAAGGCTGTAAGGTGCAGGAGGAAGCGAACCAAATTCAGTACTTGGTTGGTGACAGTTATGCAGTCGCCTTATTTGCTCTATCCAGGTGGACATTTTCTGCTTATGTAGTCAGAGGTGGATTGGTGGTTGTGGTTTATTAACCCTAAATTTTATTTCCTTATAAACTGGTAATTTATAAGTATTTCGTTTGAGGCTGGAGCGCGGTGGCTCACGCCTGTAATCGCAGCGCTTTTGGAGGCCAAGACAGGAGGATCGCTTGGGCCCAGGAGTTGAAGACCAGCCTCTCAATATAGCGAGACCCCATCTCTGTTAATTTTTTTAAATGAACATATTCAGACTGAGACCAAAAAACTACTAGAAATTTTTAAAATATAAAATCAAATAAAAGAATTTCCTTTGACTTAGATTCTGTTTCCTTTGGTAGGAAACTAGGACACCATAGCCACAGCCCTCTAATTGTCTCCTAATTAATTATTTTAACACTCCCCAGGGGACAGGGTCCCAAATCCTTGACCTTGTCCCCCTACTCTGACTTTATTTGGGGCTTGCAAATTATTCTTGATACCACTTCTTTCACCATATTCCCAAAAGGTAACTCCAGTCACGACATTATCAATTCTTTGTCCTTTATTGCACATTTCAAACTAATTAATTTTTATTATTTTTTCAAGGAGCAATCGATTGGTCTTTTAAAAATATTTACTTTCTGTTTCTGAACGTTTCACAGGAGAGGCAAGCAGAGAATACATGTATGAGACCCTGCTGTAAAAAAACCTTTGCTCCTCTTCTCCTTTTCTGTCTCCTAGGCACAGGGATGTCCTCAGAATGTCTTTTGGTTGGCCTGGTGCCATGGCTCATGTCTGTAATCCCAACACTTTGGGAGGCCAAGGCGGGAGGATCACCTGAGGCCAGGAGTTTGAGACCAGCCTGAGCAACATAGTGAGACCCGGACCCTAAAATAAAAAAACAAAAAACAGTGTCTTTGGGTTGGGTTCCCCTTTGGAAACTTGAAACTGTGATGTGTCTTCAGAGCATCCTCCTTTCCTGGTTCTGGGCTTCAGGGCTGTTTGGGCTGACACAAGATGCCCACAGCAGCCAGATCTCTTGAAGGGTCTAGTGAATATCAGCCTGCTCCCACTGGACAGCCTGAAGTACGGGGTGGGGCCTCTTAGTGGAGGAGCTGGGTGTCCTGGGGTCGGAGGAATCTCTTGATATCCCCTCCCTCTCAAAGCTCACCCCTGGGACACTCAGCTTTTCTTCCCCTAATTCCAGATCCCATTCCTTGGGGGACACATTGGTGTCCAGCCAGATGGATGATGGTATTGAGGGGAAAAACAGATATGATTCTTGCCTTCTGGATTCTTTTAGACTAGTGAAGTGAGAAAACTTATCCCAAGGACAGGAAAACCCATCCCATTGAGGTGATGCAAGAACCTGAAAAGCAAAATGTACTTCAAGCAGGCGGGGGCAAAATGCAGTCTCTTGGAAGGGTGGTCACTGAGCCCTTCAGTGAGCAGGTTAGGGGGTGGGCGATATCCCAGGTGATAGAATGACCTGACCTAGGCCGGGCGCAGTGGCTCACACCTGTAATCCCAGCACTTTCGGAAGTTGAGGTGGGCGGATCACTTGAGGCCATGAGTTTGAGACCAGCCCGGCCAACATGACGAAACCCTGTCTCTACTAAAAATACAAAAATTAGCTGGGTGTGGTGGCAGGTGCCTCTAATCTCAGCTACTGGGGAGGCTGAGGCATGAGAATCACTTTAACCCGGGAGGCAAAGGTTGCAGTGAACTGAGATCATGCCACTGCACCCCAGCCTGGGTGACAGAGCGAGACTCTGTCTCAAAAAAAAAAAGAATGATCTGAAACTTGAGTCAGATGTACCTCTGTTCCAGGTTAGCGCAGCCCCTTCCTGGGTTTGTTCCCTGCAAAAGATTTGTTCACTTATTGCAGTTTCAGTTTTTTTTTTTAAGTAACTATAAATGTATTTCATCAGTAGACCTTGAAATATAAGACAGTTTTCCAAAGAGGCAAGAAGGAAGTGGATTTCAGAAAACATTAAATATCTAGTCTTATGTTTGTTAAAAATTATTACTTACGGCTGGGCGCGGTGGCTCACGCCTGTAATCCCAGCACTTTGGGAGGCTGAGGTGGGCAGATCGAGGTCAGGAGATCGAGACCATCCTGGCTAACACGGTGAAACCCCGTCTCTACTAAAAACACAAAAAATTAGCCAGGCGTGGTGGCGGGCGCCTGTAGTCCCAGCTACTTGGGAGGCTGAGGCAGGAGAATGGCATGAACCTGGGAGGCGGAGCTTGCAGTGATCCATGATTGCACCACTGCACTGCAGCTGGGCAACAGAGCAAGACTCCATCTCAAAAAAAAAAAAAAAAAAAATTATTATTTTTTTCTTTCCCAAAGCAAGTGTAGTAAGTTTCTCAAGTGTGTTATTTTTTTTTTTCTGTGGGGGTGGGGCGTGGGGATTTCAAATGGAATTCCAGGCCTTAGTGTTGGGAATACTAAGGAAAAGAAAGAGAAAAACTCTCTTCTGTCATGACTGCAGAAAAGTGAATACATTTCCACAAGTAAGTGTAGCAAATAAGTTGGTGAATTACAGAGATTAAACAAAACATCAATTCCTCTGCTTTGCAGGGTGGCAAACTTGTGACAGTGGATAACTGTTCTCTTCCTGTTATCTAGACATCAGAGTTTAATGCGAAGTCCTAATAGGACAGGACTTGGCAACTCCTAGAAGTGTTCCAATATGATTTAGTACATGATTTGTTACCATAGAAAGAATAAATAATGTGTTTATTGTCTGAAGAGGATGGATACTTTTACTTTTTCTGTTAAGGTATGAAATATAAGTGCCTTACAATCTCCTTCTTGCTATAAACAGTGAATTTGAGTGATTTTGCTGGAATCTTCAAACCCTGGATATTTTCTCATTGAAAATTAAGTGCATAACCTTGACTGGGAAACAGACAGCAGACTAGTGACTTCAAACTAAGGCCAATCTTGAGCCTTCAAAGAGAGGACATTATAGGCCCAGTTCTTGCTGGGGAGCCTCCCCTGCAGTGTCCCAGCTGCTCACAACTGACCTTGGGTGGAGCCCTTTATAGTGAGAGATGCTCAGAGCCCTGGAAAGCTGGGGATTCATAGGCAGAGGTGGTTGAGGTGATGCCTTACTGAGAATGTACTTGCTATTATCTTGGGTCTATTTGTAGACATTTCTAATGAAACAAATCTGGATTTAGGTAAGGAGTGATTTTTTTTTTTTTTTTTTTTTTTTTTTTGTGACAGGGTCTCACTCTGTCTCCTAGGCTGGAGTGCAGTGGTGCGATCATAGCTCACTGTAGCCTTGATCTCCTGGGCTCAAGGAATTCTCTCACCACAGCCTCCCAAGTAGCTAGGACTACAGGCATGTGCCATGATGCCTAGCTTATATTTTTAAAAAAGTTTTTTTAATAGAGACAGGATGTTGTTATGTTGCCCAGGCTGGTCTCTAACTCCTGGCCTCGAGCAGTCCTCCCACCTTAGCCTCCCAAAATTCCAGGATTATGAGGGGTTGTGGGGGGGAGCGTCACCGCACCAGACAGGAATGACTTTATTCTAAAGGACAATTGAAAGGGGAGACCAAGTATAAAATCTTCACGCATCTCAGGCCAGGCGCGGTGGCTCACGTCTGTAATCCCAGCACTTTGGGAGGCCGAGGCGGGTGGATCACGAGGTTAGGAGTTCGAGACCAGCCTGACCAACATAGTGAAACCCCATCTCTACTAAAAATACAAAAATTAGCCAGGCATGGTGGTGCATGCCTGTAATCCCAGCTACTCGGGAGGCTGAGGCAGGAGAATTGCTTGAACTCAGGAGGCAGAGGTTGCAGTGAGCTGAGATCGTGCCGCGGCACTCCAGCCTGGGTGACAGAGTGAGACTCTGCCTCAAAAAAAAAAAAAAAAATCTGCAAGCATCTCAAAGTTTAGGCAGAAAAGGATTTTCTTTCATAGGGAGGAGCAATGATGAGAAAGAAGGTGGGAGGTGGAAGGCAGGATGCAGGGTGCAAAATCCCACCTACATCCTGAAGGCAGTCTCTTCTTAGGAGGGTCATCAGAGGGGTTGTATATAGGCCCAGGCTGAGGGTGGGTCAAAGTTCAGGGGCTGGTGGAAGGAGAGAAACTTAACCAAAGTTTTGTTAACAGGTACTTTGTTCTGACTGATCACTGAAGACAAAGCTGTTCAGCTAATCAATTGTGAGGAAAATAAAGGGCATTTCTAGTTTGTGTTTGGCTTTGTCATAGGTAAAAAAGCAGTGTCATCTAAGTCGTAATGAGAAGAGTGTTTCTTTGCATAACCTGCTCCTGCAGAATACAAAAGATGGGAGAATTTCTTTAACTATAGCTATTTCCAGGATTACCTACCCGCCCAATCTTCTGCCGCCATTTTCCCTTACATCCATCCCTTCCATTTCACCATTTCTGATTTATATGCAGTTGCTGCGACGTATGGGTGATCCCTGGGGCTTGTGACTGGCATCTGCAGTATGGCAGTGTTATGGTAATGAGCCCTGAACTTGTGGGGTCCCCGTTAACTCTGGGTAGTGTCAGAATTGATTTGAATGCTTAATTAGTGTTGGAGAATTGGAGATTTGGTTGTGTTCAGCAAACACCACACATTTGGTGTCAGAAATGGTATATGAAAAAAGACACTACAGATCAGAAACTTCACCTGACTCTGGGTAAGTGTTCGCTGGTAAGAATTGAGACCTTGGAGGAGGGAGTATTTCCACAGTGTGAGGAGAGGAGAGCGGGGTGTGTGAAACACCCATGGACTCACTACCCAGGTTAATAAATGGGCGTTGGGCATTTCTGGTATGTCCTGATCTCATCTCCTGTCTGTACCCTACAGGTGACCAGGTCCTCCTTTTTAAAAGGTGGTTCTTAATAGTTTTACCATCTATTTATCATTAGGCTGAATTTTGCTTGGCTTTTCCTCTTTTGAATTTTTAGTAAGTTATTACCATTAATATTATGCCAAAAAGGGTTTTTTTGGTTTCTTTGCCTGTTTGTTTCACACGTGCTGGTTTCTGCATTTAGTTTGGGGGTTAGGATTTCAGCAAATGAAATTTTGGGCAGGGGATGGTGGTGGAATACAAACATTTAGTCTGTTAACAACCTTAACTGTATTTTGTACAACATCTTGGCTATTCTTAGCCTTTTTTTTTTTTTTTTTGAGATGGAGTCTCATTCTGTAGCCCAGGCTGGAGTGCAGTGGTGCTCTTGGCTCACCGCAACCTCTGCCTCCGGGCTCAAGCGATTCTCCCACCTCAGCCTCCCAACAAGCTAGGACTACAGGTGCACAGTACCACACCAGCTAATTTTTGTATTTTTTTTTTTGTGGAGACGGGGTTTTGCCATGCCTTCTAAGCTGGTCTCCAACTCCTGGGCTCAAGCAGTCCACCCGGCTATGCCTCCTAAATTGTTGGGATTATAGGTGTGAGCCACTACGCCCGGCCTTATTTTTGTCTGTTTTTTGTGCAAGTGATATCATCCTATATGTTATGTTATATGTCATCTGTCTGTTTCACATAACCATGAATCTTCCATGAAATGGTATTTTATTCACTATTTTACTTAATAAACTTCATTATTTAGACCGGTTGTCGTTTGACAGAAAAATTGAACAGATAATACATAGAGTTTTCATATTCTCCTCCACAGGTGATTGTTTTCCCCTACTTTTCTTTTTTTTTCTTTTCTTTTTTTTTAAGAGACAAAGTCTTGCCCTGTCACCCAGGCTTGAGTACAGTGGTGCAGTCACTGCTCACTGCAGGCTAGACCTCCAGGGCTCAAGTGATCCTGCCGCCTCAGCCTCCCAAGTAGCTGGGACCACAGGTGTGCACCACCACACCTGGCTAAATTTTTTTTTTTGTAGATAGGGGCTCACTATGTTGTCCAGGCTGATCTCTAACTCCTGGGCTCAAGTGATTCTCCCACCTTGTACATTCTCCCTCCCAAAGTACATAAATATGATATCATATATATCATATAATTGATGAGCCAATATATCATATATGATGATGATCAGAATTGGTGAGCTAATATGTTACTAACTAAAGTTTAGACTTCATCAAAATTGGTAATTTTTGTTCTTCAAAGGACACCAAGAACTTGAAAAGATAATTCACCAAGTGGAAGAACGACTTGCAAATCCTGTGTCTGGGGGGGAATTGTATCCAGAAGCAGCCTGAGTCTCAGTCCCCTCCATCACACTCCATCAGGGTGGGGGCTGAATTGGCAGCCAGGACTCCCAGGTATCCTGTCCCATCACTGTAGGAGGCAGCCTACCTCCTGGACCTCTCTCTGGGCAGTTGTGCACCTGTAATCCTGGATCTCACTCAGATCATGGGGTGACAACAGGGAGTGGACATCTGGAGAGAAATCTGAGTCTGGTGTTTTGGGTTTGTGGGTGGGAGGTACTCTCAGGACACCACCCCCCCTCCATGGATTCAGACTTGGGTGGGCCCAGCAGAATGGCATGTGTGGTTCCCAGCTCCTTCATCCCCAGTGGAAGGGAGCCTATCATCCCCTATGCATTTCAGATATATGAACCAGGGTCTCAAGTTTACAACCTTGTTCCCTGTTAAAGAGAGATTGCACTGGAAACTTGTTAAGAATGTCAAGGAAAAGTTTATTAAGCACAATTGCAGTGAGTCATGAGAGCTGTAATAGGGGAGGGAGATTGAACTCAACCTTGAATGCAGCAGGAATATTATTGGATTTATAGCCAATGGACAGGGTGAGGGAGAGAATGGAACTTGGTTGGGTCTCATAGGTGGGGGAAAAAGAACTTGATTGGATATTAAGGTAGGAGGCGTCTCTATAAACTACCTTAGACGGATTCTTGCTGAAACTGACTTCTGCAGGCCAATGCCAAGGCCTAGTTAAGAAGAGGGCTCTGAGGAGCTTGACTCAAGTTTGGTGAAGGAAGGAATACTTGAGACCTCTTCAGTCTAGTTTTTCTTTTTTTTTGAGATGGAGTCTTGCTGTGTCGCGAGGCTGGAGTGCAGTGGTGTGATCACGGCTCACTGCAACCTCTGCCTCCCAGGTTCAAGCAATTCTCTGCCTCAGCCTCCCAAGTAGCTAGGGTTACAGGCGCCCACCACCATGCCTGGCTAATTTTTTTTGTATTTTTACTAGAGACAAGGTTTCACCATCTTGGCCAGGGTGGTCTTGAACTCCTGACCTCGTGAGCCACCGTGCCCAGCCTCTTCAGCCTAGTTTTTCCCAGGGCTCTGTATTAGTCTGTTTTCATGCTGCTAATAAAGACATACGCAAGACTGGGTAATTTATAAAGGAAAGAGATTTCATTGACAGGTCAGTATGGCTGGGGAGGCCTCAGGAAACTTACAATTATGGTGGAAGGGGAAGCAAACATGTCCTTCTTCACATGGCAGCAGCAAGGAGAAGTGCAGAGTAAAGGTGGGGGAAGCCCATTATAAAACCAGATCTCATGAGAACTCACTATTATGAGAACAACATGGAGGTAACCACCCCAATGATTAAATTATCTCCTGCTTGCTCCCTCCCATGACACGCAGGCATTATGGGAACTACAAGAGGAGATTTGGGTGGAGACACAGCCAAACCATATCATTCTACCCCCAGCCCCTCCCAAATCTCATATCCTCACATTTTAAAACAATCATGCCCTCCCAACAGTCCCCCAAAGTATTAAATCATTCCAGCATTAACTCAAAAGTACAAGTCCAAACTCATCTGAGACAAGGCAAGTCCCTTCTGCCTATGAGCCTGTAAAATCAAAAACAAGATAGCTACTTCCTAGATACAGTCAGGGTACAGGCATTGGGTAAATATGCCCTTTCCAAATGGGAGAAATTGGCCAAAACAAAGGGGCTAGAGGCCCTATGCAAGTCCCAAATCCAGTAGGGCAGTAATTAAATCTTAAAGCTTTGACATAGTCTCCTTGGCCGGGCATGGTGGCTCACGCCTGTAATCCCAGCACTTTGGGAGGCCGAGGCGAGCGGATCACAAGGTCAGGAGATCGAGACCATCCTGGCTAACATGGTGAAACCCTGTTTCTATTAAAAATACAAAAAATTAGCCAGGCATGGTGGCATGTGCCTGTAATCCCAGCTAATTGGGAGGCTGAGGCAGGAGAATTGCTTGATCCCAGAAGGCGGAGGTTGCAGTGAGCCGAGATTGTGCCACTGCACTCCAGTCTGGGTGATAGAGCCACACTCTGTCTCAAAAAAAAAAAAAAAAAAAAAAATCTCCTTTGACTCCATGTCTCACATCCAGGTCATGTTGATGCAAAAGATGGGCTCCCTCAACCTTGGGCACCTCTGCCCCTGTGGCTTTGCAAGGTACAGCCCCCCCTCCTGGCTGCTTTCACAGCTGACACTGAGTGTCTGTGGCTTTTCCAGGTGCACGGTGCAAGCTGTCAGTGGATTGACCATTCTGGGGTCTGGAGGACGGATGGTGGCCCTCTCCTCACAGCTCTACTAGGCAGTGCCACAGTGGGGACTCTGTGGGGGGGTCCAATTCCCACATTTCTCTTCTGCACTGCCCTAGCAGAGGTTCTCCATGAGGGCTCCGCCCCTGCAAGCACACCTCTGCCTGGACATCCAGGCGTTTCTATACATCCTCTGAAATCTCAGCAGAGGTTCCCAGACCTCAATTCTTGTCTTCTGTGCACCCACAGGACCAACACCACATGGAAGCTGTGGAGGCTTGGGGCTTGCACCCTCCGAAGCCATGACCCGAATTGTACCTTGCTTCCTTTTAGCAATGGCTGGAGTGGCTGGGCACAGGGCACCAAGTCCCTAGGGTGCATACAGCAAGGGGCCCTGGACCAGGCCCAGGAAACCAACCATTTTTTCCTTTTAGGATTCTGGGCCCTGATGGGAGGGGCTGCCATGAATTTCTCTGATGTGTCCTGGAGACATTTTCTCCATTGTCTTGGCGATTAACATTTGGCTTCTCATTGCTTATGCAAACTTCTGTAGCTGCCTTGAATTTCTCCCCAGAAAATGGGTTTTTCTTTTCTTTTTTTTTGAGACAGAGTTTCACTCTTATTGCTCAGGCTGGAGTGCTATGGCGCAATCTTGGCCCACTACAACCTCCACCTCCCGGGATCAAGTGATTCTCCTGCCTCAGCCTCCCGAGTAGCTGGGATTACAGGCAGGTGCCACCACGGCCAGCTAATTCTGTATATTTGGTAGAGAAGGGGTTTCTCCATGAAACACCCTGAGCCATGTTGCTCAGGCTGCTCTCAAACTCCTGACCTTAGGTGATCCGCCCGCCTCAGCCTCCCAAAGTGCTGGATTACAGGCATGAGCCACCACGCCCAGCTGGGTTTTTCTTTTCTGTTCCACTGTCAGGCTGCAATTTTTCCAAACTTTAATGTTCTGTCACCTCTTGAATGCTTTGCCACTTAGCAATTTCTTCCACCAGATACCATAAGTCATCTCTCGCAAGTTCAAAGTTTCACAGATCTCTAGGGCAGGGGAAAAATTCCGCCAGTCTCTTTGCTAAAACATAACAAGAGTCACCTTTGCTTCCAGTTACCAACAAGTTTCTTGTCTCCATCTGAGACCACCTCAGCCTGGACTTTATTGTCCATATCACTACCAGCATTTTGGTCAGAGCTATTCAAGAAGTCTCTAGGAAGTTCCAGACTTTCCCACATCTTCCTGTCTTTTGAGCCCTCCAAGTCTCTAGGACGTTCCAAACTTTCCCACATTTTCCTGTCTTCTTCTGAGCCCTCCAGACTGTTCCAACCCTTGCCTGTTCCCCAGTTCCAAAGCTGCTTCCACATTTTCAGGTATCTTTATGGCAGAGCACCCCACTACCCAGTACCAATTTACTATATTAGTCCATTCTCACGCTGCAAATAAATACATACCTGAGACTGGATAATTTATAAAGGAAAGAGGTTTAATTGACATACAGTTTAGCATGGCTGGGAAGGCCTCAGGAAACTTAATTATGACGGAACGGAAAGCAGACCTGTCCTTCACATGGTGGCAGCAAGGAGAAGTGCAGAACGAAGAGGGGGAAAAGCCACTTATGAAACCATCAGATCTCGTGAGAACTCACTATCATGAGAACAGCACAGAGGTAACTGCCCCCATGATTAAATTACCTCCCACCAGGTCCCTCCCACGACATGTGGGGATTATGGGAGCTACAATTTAAGATGATATTTGAGTGGGGCACAGCCAAACCATATCAGGCTCAAAATAAGTTCCTAAGTTTCTGGTTTCCCTTGCCAGAATCCCAGATGTCAACTTCCCCTCTCCAATTGACATTATCTTCAATTATGTCTCCCCATGCTAGATTTGATGCAGCTGTAATATTTTAGTTGTTTATAATTTTCCATAGAATAATAAATAACAATTTTAAAGATTTATCTTTTTGTCATTGTATATTTTACATGAGACAAAAGCTATTCAAGTGGTGAGTAATCATTTGAAATTACATTGTGTAAAATCTGTGTCCCTAATGATTCGTGGTGTTGAGCATATTTGTATGTGCTTATTGGCCATTTGTATATATCCTGGAGAAATGTCCATTCAAGTTCTTTGCCCATTTATTATTTATTTATTTTTATTTTCACTTTTTTTTTTTTTTTTTTTTTTAAAGAGCTATGATGCCCAGGCTGGATTTGAACGCCTGGGCTCGAGATCCTTCTGCCTTAGGCTCCTGAGTAGCTGGGATTACAGGTGTATTCCAGCATGCCCAGCCAATTTTGCCCATTTTCTAATCAATGTGTTTTTTGCTGGTTTATTGCAATAACATTATTATTATTATTATGAGACAGGGTCTTGCTCCATTACCCAGGCTAGAGTGCAGTGGTGCCATCTCGGCTCACTGCAATCTCTGCCTCCTGAGTTCAAGCCATCCTCCTGCCACAGCCTCCTGAGTAGCTGAGACTAGAGGGCATGCCACCATGCTCAGCTAATATTTGTATTTTTTGTAGAGACAGGGTTTCGTCATGTTGTCCAGGCCGGTCTTGAACTCTTGAGCTCAAGCTATGTGCCCACCTCAGCCTCCCAAAATGCTGGGATTATAGGCGTGAGCCACCATGTCCAACAATTTATTATTATTAATTGTGGCTATAAAAACAATTAAAAATCTACCATCTTAAGCATTTTTGGGTACAGCTTAATAGTGTTAACTATACTCACCTTGTTGTGCAACCAAACTCCAACAATTGTTCCCATTCTCTCAAATTTATTTTTTCTTTCTTCAAGGTGGTTAATTTTATCTTCAAGTTAGCTGATTCTTATTTTGCTTACTCAAATTTGCCATTGAACACCTATAGAGAAATTTTCATTTTAGTTGTGCTTTGCATCTTCCAGATCCGTACTTTCTGTATAGTCTTTTAAAAAATAATATATATATTATATATATATATGTATTTCTCCTCCCCGAGACTGAGTCTTGCCCTGTTGCCCAGAGCTGGAGTGCAATGGCACGATCTCAGCTCTCTGCAACCTCTGCCTCCTGGGTTCAAGCAATTCTCCTGCCTCAGCCTCCTGAGTAGCTGGGATTACAGGTGCCTGCCACCACGCCCGGCTAACGTTTTTGTGTTTTTAGTAGAGACAGGGTTTCACCATGTTGACCAGGCTGGCCTCTAACTCCTGACCTTGTGATCCGCCCACCTTGGCCCCCCAAAGTGCTGAGACTGCAGGTGCAAGCCACTGCACCTGTAATTTTTGTTGATATTGTTGTACGCATCCTTTTCTTAGTTTTCTTTATTTCTTTCTCCATGGTTGTCTTTACTACTTTGAGCACAGTTAAGACAGTTGCTTAAAGTCTTCGTCCAGTGAGCGCAATAACTGGGGATTCTCAAAGATGGTTTATCTCAATTTTTTCCCATTGATGAGCCATATTTTTCTGTCTTCTTTATGATTTTGTTTTTGAAAAGTGGGATTTGAATTTTTTTTTTTTTGAGACGGAGTCTAGCTCTGTTGCCCAGGCTGGAGTGCAGTGGCACAATCTCAGCTCACTGCAACCTCCGCCTCCCGGGTTCAAGCAATTCTTTTGAATTCAATTCTTTTGAATTCTTCTGAGCCCAGAAAAGGTCTTTTCTGGAAATGCGTTCTTTCCTGGGCATGAAGGGGGCATTCTTAATTCCCCAGCATACCTGGGTTTTTTTTTTTTAGTATCCTAATTTCTGAAAGCAATTTTTCTCCTCAGCTTTTCTTCCCAGGCTTTAGATGGTCTATCATATGTCTCAGCCATAATCTGTTGGCTCAGGTAGCTTCAGGGTTTTTTTTTTTTTTGAGACGGAGTCTTGCTCTGTCACCCAGGCTGGAGTGCAGTGGCGCGATCTCGGCTCACTGCAAGCTCCATCTCCCGGGTTCATGCCATTCTCCTGCCTCAGCCTCCTGAGTAGCCGGGACTACAGGCACCCGCCACCATGCCTGGCTAATTTTTTTGTATTTTTAGTAGAGACGGGGTTTCACTGTATTAGCCAGGATGGTCTCGGTCTCCTGACCTCGTGATCCGCCCGTCTCGGCCTCCTAAAGTGCCGGGATTACAGGCTTGAGCCACCGCGCCCGGCAGGGTTTTTGAAAGACATTTTTTTTTTTTTTGAAAGACATTTCAAGCAATTGCTGCCTTTTTTTTTGAGACGGAGTCTGGCTCTGTCACCCAGGCTGGAGTGCAGTGGTGCGATCTCGGCTCACTGTAAGCTCCGCCTCCCGGGTTCACGCCATTCTTCTGCCTCAGCCTCCCGAGTAGCTGGGACCACACGTGCCCACCACCACGCCCAGCTAATTTTTTTTGTATTTTTAGTAGAGACGGGATTTCACCATGTTAGCCAGGCTGGCCTTGAACTCCTGACCTTGTGATCCGCCCACCTCGGTCTCCCAAAGTGCTGGGATTACAGGTGTGAGCCACCGCACCCAGCCAGTTGCTGCCAATTCTTAACCCTGGTTGGCTTTCACGTGCCAGTTGGCAACTTGTGTATTTCATAGAGAATTGGCTATTCAAATTCTTTGCCCATTTAAAAATCTATTTGGGTTTTTGAAAATAATTTTTAATTGTAAAAAAATGCATAACAGAAAATTAAACCATAATTAGGTGTACAGTTCAGTAGTGTTAATTATACTTATCTCATGTAACTAATCTGCAGAAAATTTTCATCTTGCAAAAGTTAAAATTCATAGCCATTGAACAGCAACTTCCTTTCCCCATCCTTGCACTGGCTGGCAACTACCATCCACTTCCTGCTTTTATGTGTTTGACAACCTCGCAGGAGTTATTGAAGAACCATATAATACATATTTTTTGACTGGCTTATTTCACTTAGCATAATGTGCTGAAAGTTCATCCATTTTATAGCATGTGACAGATGTCTTTTTTTTTTTTTTTTTTTTTTTTGAGATAAGAGTCTCACTCTGTCACCCAGGCTGGAGTGCAGTGGCACGATCATAGCTCACTGCAGCCTCAACCTTCAGGGATTAAGGGATCCTCCCACCTTAGCCTCCTGAGTAGCTGGGACTACCAAATAAAATTTTTAAATTTTTTTTGTAGACACAGACTCTCAGTATATTGCCTAGGCTGGTCTTGAACTTTTGGGCTCACACAGTTCTCCTGCTTTGGCCTCTCAAAGTGTTGGGGTTACAGGCATCAGCCACTGCTTGTCCTAGATAAAAATATTAAACAATATCTCAAGCCGGGCATGGTATCTCATGCCTGTAATCTCAGCACTTTGGGAGGTTGAGCCAGGAGGATCACTTGAGCCCTTGAGCCCAGGGGTTTGAGACCAGCCTGAGCCACATAGTGAGACTCCATCTCTACAAAAGATAAAAAATTTAGCCACTTGTGGTGGTGTATGCCCCTAATCCCAGCTACTTGGGAGGCTAAGGTGGGAGGATTGCATAAGCCCTGGGAGGTCCAGGCTGCAGTGAGCTGAGATCACACCACTGTACTCCAGCATGGGCAACAGAGCAAGACCCTGTCTCAAAAAAAAATCTCATTGTATGTATTGTTAAATAAAATTTATGGGAGGCCATTGTTTTGGACTAAGCTTCTGCACTAGGCCCAAACAGCCGAGACCAGAATGGCGTCTGATGGCGGGTGCCACATAATCATACTAAACTTTAAAATAGGCCAGTTTTCCAAAACACTGGGGATTCGTGGTAGCCAATCAGATGGGTCCCAGCTAACCTGAGTCAACATGATAAGGAAGTCACCTCTGCTTTAGTCCTATAAGGAAAATAATTTTGAAATGATATAACACTTTGTTGTTGTTATTGTTGTTTTGAGATGGAGACTGCTGTGTCGCCCAGGCTGGAGTGCAGTGGCGCAATCTCGGTTCACTGCAACCTCTGCCTCCTGGGTTCAAGCAATTCTCCTGCCCCAGCCTCCCGACTAGCTGGGACTACAGGCACGTGCCACCACGCCTGGCTAATTTTTTGTATTTTTAGTAGAGATGTGGTTTCACCATGTTAGCCAGGATGGTCTTGATCTCCTGACCTCGTGATCTGCCCGCCTTGGCCTCCCAAAGTGCTGGGGTTACAGGTGTGAGCCACCGCTTCCCACCCTTTTTGTTTTTATTTCTGCTTTCTTCACCCCTTTTTTGCATGTAAAGCCCACCTCCTCTACTCAATTTGAATAAAGCAAAGAATTTTCATTTGAATAATATGAGCTCTTTCAAATTAGGCCCAGAGGCATTCAAATGAGACAGCAATCACGTTCTACTACCCCCTTTGAGCTATGTATTCATGTCTTGGAACTGCTTGCTATTGTTACAACTAGCTATAAATAAACCTAATGCCACACAGACATCATATCCTACATCTTACAGCATAACAGTGTATATAGCCCATCATTAATGAATATTATTTCTGTAAACCAGTGAGAATTCCCGACAACTTTGTATCAGCCCACTCCATTTGTCTCCTTTTTGCCTTTAAGAATCCACATGTGGCCGGGCATAGTGGCTCACGCCTATAATCCTAGCACTATGGGAGACTGAGGCAGGAGGATCGCTTGAGCCCAGGAGTTTGAGACCAGCTCAGGCAACATAGTGAGACCCTGTCTCTACAAAAACACAAAACAGACCGGGTGCAGTGGCTCATGCCTATAATCCCAGCACTTTGAGAGACCAGGACGGGTGGATCACGAGGTTAGGAGATCGAGAACATCCTGGCCAACATGGGGAAACCCCATCTCTACTAAAAATACAAAAACTAGCTGGCCGTGGTGGTGTGGGCCTGTAGTCCCAGCTGCTCGGGAGGCTGAGGCAGGAGAATCGCTTGAACCCGGGAGGCAGAGGTTGCAGTGAGCCAACATCGCACTACTGCACTCCAGCCCAGGTGACAGCTAGACTCCGTCTCAAAAAATAAAACATTAGTCAGATGTGGTAGTGTGCACCTGCATTCCCACCTACTATGGAGGCTGATGTGGGAGGATCATCTGAGCCCAGGGAGGTCGAGGTTGCAGTAAGTCGTGGTTACGCCACTGCACTCCAGCCTGGGTGACCGAGTAAGACCCTGTCTAAAAACAACAACAAAACCTTGTGTTAACTGCTGCTAATTAGAGTATATATTCAGAGCAACTTGAATCTGTACTCCTGGTTTGCAGTCCTTAGCTCTGGCCCCAATAGACTGTCCATTTATATTGATTTTGCCTAAGTTTCTTCCTTTTAGATCAACAAACTTATGGAGCGCCTTTCTGTTTCATAGATGGGATGCTGCTTGATTCATGACTCGCTAATAATAGCCAATTAGATCACTGAACTCTTTGTTGAAATGTTTTCTTTCTTTTTTGAGACTGAGTCTTGCTCTGTTGCCCAGGCTGGAGTGCAGTGGCGTGATTTCAGCTCACTGCAACCTCCACCACCCAGGTTCAAGCGATTCTCCTGCCTCAGCCTCTGGAGTAGCTGGGACTTCAAGCGTGTGCCACCACACCTGACTAATTTTTGTATTTTTAGTAGAGACGGGGTTTTACCATGTTGGCCAGGCTGGTCTTCAACTCCTGACCTCAAGTGATCTGTCCGCCTTGGCCTCCCAAAGTGCTGAGATTACAGGTGTGAGCTACTGTGCCCGACCCCAAATTCTTGACCTTCTTACCAACACTTGTTCTTTGGAGTGGCTGATTTTTGTTGTGAGTCATAGGAGTTCTTTATATGTTCTAGGTACTAACACCTTGCCAGATAGATGATTTGCTGATACTTTTTACAATTCCCTGGTTGCCTTTTCCCAGTGTTGATAGTGTCTTCTGACACACATATTTATTTATTTATTTATTTAGAGACAAGGTCTTGCTCTGTCGCCTAGGCTGGAGTGCAGTGATGATGTGATCCCAGCTCACTGCAGTCTCAACCTCCTGGGCTCAAGGAATCCTCTTCCTCCAGCTGCCTGGCCCACACAAGTTTTTAATTTTGATGAAATAAAATTTGTCTTTTTTTCTTTTGTGAACCATGTTCTGGTATTTTATCCAAGAAATCAATGCCAAACCCAATAGAAACTTTTGCCATGGGTTTTTGTTTAAAAAGGAAAATTAGAACAGAGTTAAAAGATCCAGTTGGCTTTTATTTGCAATTCATGAATTGGGGTACCATCCCATTCTATAAAATCGAATAAGAGCTCCCGCTGGGCATGACAGAAGGGTGGTTTTTGTAAGGAACAGGGGAAACAAAACAACAACAAAGCAGATTGGTTAACATCAGGTCACTTTTATTGAAAGGGTAAAGCAGAGGGGACGTCCTTATTATGCCAGCTGAGATTGACTGGGCCCTTTCCTATTGGTTGCTGTGAGTCTCCTGTTTTGGGGAAAAACTGGGTATGTTTGAGGATCTACCTGCTTCTTAAAAAATTTTAGTTTGATCATGTGGCACTTAGCATGAGTGACTCCATTTTGGTTTGGTCTCATTTGTTGGGGAGTAGTATAGGATTTTAGTCCAAAAAAATGGCCTGCATAATTTTTACTATTTTCTTCTAAGAGTTGTTTAGTTTTAGCTGTTACCTTTAGGTCTTTGATCCATTTTGATTTCATTTTTGTATGTAAGTTAAGGGTCCAACTGCCTTTATTTTGAGACAGAGTCTCTGTCTGTCGCCCAGGCTGGAGTGCAGTGGCGCCATCTAGGCTCACTGCAAGGTCCACCTCCCGGCTTCACGCCATTCTCCTGCCTCAGCCTCCCTAGTAGCTGGGACCACAGGCACCAGCCACCACGCCCAGCTAATTTTTTGTATTTTTAGTAGAGATGGGGTTTCACTGTGTTAGCCAGGATGGTCTCGATCTCCTGCCCTCGTGATCCGCCCACCTCGGCCTCCCAAAGTGGTGGGATTACCAATGTGAGCCACCGCGCCCGGCCTGCCTTCTTTCTTTCTTTCTTTTTTTTTTTTTCTGAGACAGAGTCTCACTCTGTCACCTAGGCTGGAGTGCAGTGGGGCGATCTCAGCTCAGTGCAACCTCTGCATGCTGGTTTCAAGCGATTCTCCTGCCTCAGCCTCCCAAGTATCTGGGACTACACGAGCCCATCATGCCTGGCTCATTTTTTGTATTTTTATAGAGATGGGGTTTCACCATGTTGACCAGGCTGGTCTGGAACTCCTGACCTCAGGTGATCTGTCCGCCTTGGCCTCTCAAAGTGCTGAGATTACAGGCATGAACCACCTTGCCCGGCCCCAACTGCATTTTTTCACATGTAGTAGCCAGTTTTCCCAGAACCATTTTTTTTTTTCAACTTTTATTTTCGGTTGAGGGAGTACCTGTGCAAGTTTGTTACATGGGCAAATTGTGTGTTACTGGGGGCAGGTGTATTTCATCACACAGGTAGTGAGCATAGTATCTGATAGGTTCCTTTTCCACCCTTACCCTCTTCCAACCTTCCCACTTCAATTAGGCCCCAGTCTCTATTCTCATCTTTGTACCCATGTCAGCACCATTTTTTTATTATTTTTTTTTTTTTTTGAGACGGAGTCTTGCTCTGTCACCCAGGCTGGAGTGCAGTGGCGCGATCTCGGCTCACTGCTAGCCCCGCCTCCCGGGTTCATGCCATTCTCCTGCCTCAGCCTCTCCGAGTAGCTGGGACTACAGGCGCCCGCCACCACGCCTGGCTAATTTTTTGTATTTTTTTAGTAGAGACGGGGTTTCACCGTGGTCTCGATCTCCTGACCTCGTGATCCGCCCGCCTCGGCCTCCCAAAGTGCTGGGATTACAAGCGTGAGCCACCGCGCCCGGCCTAGCACCATTTTTTGAAAAGTATTTTTTTCCAATAGTGAATCTGGGCACACTCAACAAAAGTCATTTTACCATTTATGAATGTGTACCTCCCCTCCCCCTCCCCTCCCGCTCCCTTCCCCCCTGCTCCCCTCCCCCTCCCTTCCCCCCTGCTCCCCTCCCCCTCCCCTCCCCCTCCCTCCCTCCCCCTCCCCTCCCCCTCCCCTCCCCCCTCCTCCCTTTCCCCTCCCCTCCCCTTCCCTCCTCTCCTCCCTCCCTCCCCCTCCCCTTTCCCCTCCTCTCACCCCTCCCTTCCCCTCCCCCTCCCCATCTTTCCTCCCTCCCCCTCACCTCCCCTTTCCCCTCCTCTCCCTCCTCTCCTCCCTCCTCCTCCCTCCCCTTTCCCCTCCTCTCCCTCCTCTCCTCCCTCCTCCTCCCTCCCCCTTCCCCTCCCCCTCCCCCCCTCCTCTCCTCTCTCCCCCTCCCCTCCTCCTCCCCTTACCCTCCCCTCCCCCTTCCTTCTCTCCTCCCTCCCTCCCTCTCTCCCCATCCCCTTTCCCTCCTCTCCCCCTCCCTTCCCCCATCTTCCCTCCCCCCTTGGCCCCCTCCCCTCCCCTTTCCCTCCTCTCCCTCCCTCCCCTCCCTCTCCCCACTTTCCCCCTCCTCTCCTCCATCCCCCCTCCCCTCCCCCTCCCTTTCCCCTCCTCTCCTCCCTCTCCTCCCCTCCGCTCCCCTCTTCCCCCCTCCCTCCCCTCTCCCCCCCTCCCCTCCCTCTCCCCCCCTCCCCTCCCCCTCTCCCCCCCTCCCCTCTCCCCCTCCCCCTCCCCTCTCCTCTCCCTCCTCCCCTCCCCTCCCCTCCTCCTCCCTCTCCTCCTCTCTCCCTCCCCTCTCCTCCCTCTCCTTTCCTTTCCTTTTTCCTTTCCTGACATAGGGTCTCACTTGGTTTCCCAGCCTGGTCTAGACCTCTTGACCTCAAGCCATCCTCTGGTCTTTGGCCTCCCAAAGTGCTGGGATTACAGGCATGACCTACTGTGCCTGGCCTGAAGGTGGTACATGTTAAGAACAATTCCTGAGCATATTTCAAGATGACTATTCTTACCTTCCTGCCATAAGCAGGAAGCAATTTTTCTATGATCTTCACTGTGAGAACTGATAAAGTTTCTGGAGGTAGAGCTCACAAATTTCTGGGGGCCCCTGTGACTGGACGCCCTGGATTTTTACCTCTTTTTTTTTTAAACAGATAATTAAAAAACTATTTAGTAGACAAGAGGTCTCGCTATGTTTTCCCAGGCCAGTCTTGAACTCCTGAGCTCAAGTGATCCTCCTGCCTCCATCTCCCAAAGCGTTGGGATTACAGGCGTAAGCCACTGTGCCCAGCCAGATTTTTACACTTAGCCTTTAGTAATTCATCAGTTGCAATTTAGGTTTTCCTATCCCTGTACTGCTTCCCACAGAGATTTTGCTATGGGAGTCTGTTCTAGTAAGTTATGACTCTTTTATCAGTTAGGTTGGTGGGATCTGTCTAAATCCAGTACCCAGATACTGTCAAAGCTCAAACTTTTTTAACAGCATTTCTAAAGATACAACAGTCTCAGGGTGGCTAATGTTAACTTTTTTCTGCACTCTAGTTACTACATGTTTTTTTGTTTGTTTTTTGAGTCGGAGTCTTGCTCTGTTGCCCAGGCTGGAGTGCAGTGGCACCATCTTAGCTCACTGTAAGCTCCGCCTTCCGGGTTCACACCATTCTCCTGCCTCAGCCTCCCGAGTAGCTGGGACTATGGGCGCCCGCCAGCACGCCTGACTAATTTTTGTATTTTTAGTAGAGATGGGGGTTTCACCTTGTTAGCCAGGATGGTCTCGATCTCCTGACCTCGTGATCCACCTGCCTCAGCCTCCCAAAGTGCTGGGATTACAGGCGTGAACCACCGTGCCCGGCCACTACATGTTTGTTACACAGGTGCTACAGGCCCACCTTACAGAGAGACATTAGGGGTGGCCCAGGCAGTACATACTTCTCCCAGCAGAGAGGCATGTTCCTATTCTGCCGTTGCTAGGTCAGTTCTAGCAGCAGAATTGCTTTGTGGAAGGAAGTGAGTCTAGACCGAGGGTAAGTTTGATGACTATAGAATCTTGAAATAAATGTTTGGAAAGCACAGCATCCTGAGAACTTCTTTGCGAATAAAGTCTAGGCCCCCAGTGCTGTCCGTCTCAACCTTCCTCTTCCACACATGTGGGATGTTTCAGGATTCAGTGGCCTTTGGGATGTGGCTGTGAACTTCACCTGGAAGAGTGGGCTTTGCTGGATCCTTCCCAGAAGAATCTCTACAGGGATGTGATGCGGGAAACCTTCAGGAACCTGGCTTCTATAGGTAAAGGTGACAATATTCCTTCACTTAGTGAACTAGAGAACAAGTGTTTCTGGCTCCTTAACACTTTGGGGAATAACCAGGCATGGGTGCAGAGAATTATGAATATAGAATCTAATACTTTTTTTCATAATTTTGTACTAATTCATAATGACTTTTCTGGGTCTAATTTTAGGAAACAATGGGAAGACAGAACATTGAAGACCCATTCAAAATTCCCAGGAGAAATATAAGGTAATTTGCACTCACAAAAGAAAGCTCTGTTCCTTGAGAGCATTTCATATTGTTAGGAATTTTTTTTTTTTTTTTAGATGAAGTCTCACTCTGTCACCAGGCTGGAGTGCAGTGGCGCAATCTCGGCTCATTGCAACCTCCGCCTCCCAGGTTCAAGTGATTCTCCTGCCTCAGCCTCCTGAGTAGCTAGGACTTACAGGCACATGCACCATGCCCAGCTAATTTTTTGTATTTTAGTAGAGACGGGGTTTCACCACGTTGGCCAGGATGGTCTTGTTCTCTGGACCTTGTGATCTGCCCGCCTCGGCCTCCCAAAGTGCTAAGATTACAGGCGTGAGCCCCGTGCCCGGCAGGAATTTTTAAAAGCAAGCAAACAACATATAAGCCCAGCTTCACACTGATTTGTTTTTAGAAAAATCTTCTCCAAGCCAGGTGGGCGTGGCTCACACCTGTAATCCCAGCACTTTGGGAGGCCGAGGTGGGTGGATCACGAGGTCAGGAGATCGAGACCATCCTGGCTAACACGGTGAAACTCCGTCTCTACTAAAAATACAAAAAAAAGTTAGCCGGGCGTGGTGGTGGGCGCCTGTAGTCCCAGCTACTCGAGTGGCTGAGGCAGGAGAATGGCATGAACCTGGAGGCGGAGCTTGCAGTGAGCCAAGATCGCACCACCGCACTCCAGCCTGGCGACAGAGTGAGACTCCATCTCAAAAAAAAAAAAAAAAAAAAAATTTTCTCCAAAAACATAGTTAAGTGTAACATAGATGTTCAGTGTTTGCAAAATAGTTCAATTATAGACAGTATTAAGAAACTTCATATGAATATCATTTTTTTTTTTTTGAGAGGGAATTTCAACTTGTTGCCCAGGCTGGAGTGCGAGG